>NC_090989.1:72352500-74852500 GCF_041146395.1 Eulemur rufifrons
AGTGGTGTTGTTTTGTTGTGGGTGATGTGCCAGTGACATATTGACAAAAGCCCCCATTTGCTGAAGCCTGCATTGATGTATTAAACTCCTGCTGTAGCACAGTACCTCTGGGATCCTTATATATTCTTTTCTTTAGATATGTGAATTAGCAATTAAAAATAATTATATTGCAGTAATCCTTGTGATGCCAGTCAAGAAACCTGCCTTGAGTGACATGGGATGTGGTCTTTGAGTTCCAATTACCAGAGTGCACTTTTCTCTTCTCTTTTGAAACAAAGTATTGTAGCTGAACCAGTCTAGCCATCCAAAATATTTTTTTTTCCCTTTTTAAAATTTTTGCTTTGTAGTGTATTTGCAGAAAAGCTAATGAATCAGTTCTGTTTGTAAGCTATGAGTCAGATTATGGGAGAATTCTAGCCAGTTAGGTTTCTTTCTTTCTTTCTTAAAATTTTTTTGAAGCAAGCATACCTATACTTTGAGTTTGGTACTTTAATTATTTTTGACAACATGTGCTGGTAGAAAGGATAGTAAGGAGTTAGCAATAACCTTGCTGTGCCAAAAAGAAGTCTGGATAATGAAACTTGCACAAAGCAATTTGAGAGAAGTTAGGCTATCTCATTTTGGGGCATTCTGCTGACTACCTGGGTTTTATTCTATTTGTATACCTGTGTATAGGCCTGTATTCTCTGGGTTTGGGCTAGAAGCTGTTCAGGAATAATGATATCAGTGCAAATGAGAGAAGAGGATTAGACTATACAACCTCAATACACCATCATGTTCTCTTCTGAAAAGTAAAGTTTGGACTTTAAAGATCTTTTGTTTTCAAATTTGACGGTAGGAAATTTGCATGACATTTCTTAAGGGATTATAAGTTTCATACAAAATTATAGATTACTTGTGTGCACCAAATTTGTAAAGAGCATTTATTTCATTGGTTATGAAGGCATAATGATGTTCTTTACAAAGCTAAATTATCTATGAAACTAAAGAAGATAAATATTAATCTCATGTTTTGATATGTCATGTTTCCTTATTAAATCATGACAATTTTTGAAGATTTGGTTTAAAAGTAAAATGAAATATCTGTATTACAGTATTTTAAAATCGGAGTGTATTGGAATAGCTGTCAAATATGGGAGTATTTGTGATAAAAAATAGTCTGTACCAACTTGATTTTGCCAAATAATTTCAGGGAAAAAATTGTTTGATTTTATATAAGATTGACTGTCTCTTAAAAAGAAAATCTAGATTTACCTTTAAAGATAGCCCATCAAAACAACCATGCTAGGTTGGCATATTTTGCTATAGTTTCCTATTGAAACATTTCAGTAGTGTTTAATCAATAGTGCCCCTCCTGTGATTATATTCAGCTCTTCTTCAGTGGACAGAAGATTAGGAGAGAAATATAGACATTAATCTGATCCATCTAACTTATATATTTTGTCTTTGAATAATTCATCTTACATTTAACACATTTTTTTGAGGTCTTATATCTGTTGAACAATTATCCAGGAGTGATGGCATCTAAAGTCCGTACTGCCACAGGGCAGTGATTATAGTTAGGCGAGGCCTAAGGAGATACCTGGCATAGAATTAGTGCCAGTGATTATTCAAAGATCATGATAGCACAGTAGTGTAAATGTTTCCAAAATTACCATGTTGTTTTGTAGTAGATAGAAAAGTGAACTAGGAGTGAGAACATCCAATTTCTAGTTCCAGCCCTGCCACTGATCCAGACCAAAGAGTACAATGCATTGCCAGAAGGCTCCAGGTGGTTCTCTTGGGTATAGGTCTGCCTTTGTAGGCCAGAGTGGGATGGGGATGAGTGAACACTAGCAAGGGAGCAAGGCAGGGTTCATGCCGTGTTTCTTCTCCATCGCTCTGAGCCTTACTTAAAGCCTCATTATTTTGTGTCACTAGAACCAGTATACTTACATCAGCATAGGTCCCCCTCTTAACTTTGTAGATTATTTGATCTGATAGAGTCTATTGGTATTAATTTGAAGATAGGATCTTATGGCCAACATTTTGAAGGTCTGTGCCCCAAGAAACCAAATGTCTTGATGAATTCCTTATTCTATGTGCCCAAGGTATCACTCTTAGGGGTAAACAATGTGTCTTTTATTATTAAATATTACATTGTACTTATTAAATATTATATTTAATCTAGCAGTAGTTAATCTCATTGAAGTTTCTTTGCCCTTATTCATCTAGAAGATTAGTGTTGCTTGTATTTTTATTTAATAATTGCAAAACTTCCCTATCCAGGTAGTCTTTCCTCCAAACTAAAATAGGTTGGAAGATCAGGAAGAAAGCAAAAATGTGTTTTAAACATTCAAAAGATAAATTATAATGTCTTTGTATGTAATCTCTTGTACTTTACTTGTAAGTGAAGAAATTATTCTGCATTTATATGATCTGATACCTGCAGTTCTACCAACCTTGGCTGTTTCATTTCTTTGCCTAGGGAGACAATAAGCTACAAATAAAAAGGGAAAAGAAAATGATTGAAATATTTGTGCCCCTCCCCATGCATATATTGAAATCCTAGCCCCCAAGGTAATGGCATTAGGAAATGGGGTCTTTGGGAGATGATTAAGTTGTTAGGGCTCTCATGATTGGCCTTAGTTCCCTTATAAAAGAGACTGTGGGGAGTTACCAAGTCCCTTCCTTCTCCTCCAAGAGACGGCTCAGTGAGAAAACACCATCTATCAACCATAAGAGCAAGCCATTCCCACACATCAAATCTGCCATCACCTTGATATTGGCCTTCTCAGCATCTAGAAGTGTAAAAAATACATTTTGTTGTTTATCAGCCACCCAGTTTAGTGTATTTTGTTATAGCAGCCCAGACAGATGAAGATAAGTGAGAGCTAGGAGAAACAACCTTGAATCAAAAGAAAAGGCAGGAAAATGTTAAATAGATATTAGAAAAAGTTTCACACAAAAAAGAAGGAAAGTTTGAAAGGTACAAAATCTCTAAATCCTTAGTTATAAACAGCAATCAGTGTATTATAGTCCTTAAAAGTCCAGTTTACTGAAGTTTTTATTTGCCTGAATTGTTCTCTTCAAAAATCTCGCAAAATTTGGTCCTACTTTTTGATACAGAGGATCTCAAATAGGTAGTAAATTAAAACACTAGAATAATCCCTAAATCAAATTGGCCTTGAGGATGTGGAGATGGTAAGATATGTCAGATTTTATTTTAGAAAACCCTTTTAAAAATTAGGTTTGAATTAGCAGTACAAAGAGGATTGGAAATCCCCAGACACTTAAACTTCATTTTATCTTCTGTTCAAAAATTATAACAAGTAATTTTTCATATAATTTTCTTTTACTTCCCAGGAGAAAGTGTTTTTCCTCCTCCACACCCTGACTTTTTTTCTTTAGAAAACATCACAAGGGCTCAGAATTAAACAGAGAAAATTCTGACTGACTTAAATGAATTCTCTCTCCCCCACTTTCATCTCTCCTTTTCATCTGTTTATGAAAGAAATTTAAATGAAATTCTGATGTAACACTTGATTAAAACTACCTCTCAAGAAGTCAGTTGTTCAACTGGTGTATATATGTGTGTTGGTATATATGTGTGTGTGTATGTGTGTATGCACACACACATATCTTTTAGATAGCTAGTGAGCCAGTCAGAGAGAGACAATGGGAAAGAGAGACTGACTTTATGCAAACCACAAAATTGTATAGACCTTTAAAATATTTTCCCCATATTTATTTCAGTACCTTAGACATTAAAGCAATTTTATGCATATTTGAATAAATGATTTTTTCCTTTGATGTCCTCCTATTATTTTATTGGTTTTATGAGTGAAACAATATAGAACGAGGAAAGACCCAGATGTTTCCATTTTCATTTACTAACACAAGATATTAGCACTGATTGAAAGAATTTTAAAGCAACCAAGGTCGCTTATATATAGCCCCACTGTCCTAAAGTAAATCATCATTAATTCTCTTTACGAAAATTGGAAAGGAAGGATGCTGACTCAATGGAACGTATTGCTGTATGTCTGTAACTGTATAACACTGTGAACACCAAAAAAATTGGTTAGTATTCTTGACACTAGGACTGCAAACACAAAGCATTTGAAAAGAAGCCACATGATTTGGCAATAGCTAGTTGGATCAATACGTGAACAAAATAAGCTGTTAGGAAGTCACTTACATTGTGCGAACAAACTTCTGATTCTGAGCAATAATAGTGAGTGGTTTTAAACTTGCTATAGGTATAACCAAAATTTGGTGTGGATTTTAGCCATTTTTGTATTTTGGTTGGGTGTCAATGCACATATTTTGAGCTTTGACTATGAAATCATTATCCATTGCATTCCTTTTTCCACTTAAATGGCATGTTGAGTTAGACACATGGCCCCAATGCTAATTTGATACAAATATTGTCAACTATAACACACTGCTTTTATGAGGACTTTAGGAAAATACTTTCTTTTTTCCTTTTAATTAAGATTCACAATCTGTTGCTCCCGGAGTTTATTGTCAATGGTTACATAATTTTAGTATTTGTCTTAAAACAGAAGGAATGTATTTCTATGGCTAATTTATTTCCATATATTTATTTCCCCTACTGATTTCCATAGGTTTCTCACATTTATTCTTATTAATACATATGCTTTGCTCTGTATTAGTAAGCCAATACTTCCCAGGGTATTTATTTGAGAAAAAAGTCAGTTTTGTGGAGTAATATTGTGGAACACTCCTCTGGCTGTAGTGATAATTTTTGTAAAGAATAACACTCACAAGATTCCTAAACTCATGTCTATAGAATAATTAATAAATTAAAATATTCCATATATATTTTTATATATATGTATGTATATTAGATATTTTTAATAATCAAGAAGTTTCCTAGTGAGTGATATTAAATCACCAGATGGCCATGAAAAAAGCCATTTATTCATGTACAAATAACGTACAGTCCATGGACTGGGGGCATGACAACTTAATGTTATTTAACATTAATGTTATTTAACCATCAAGGGCTAATGACAGTATAAATGTAGATAGATAGATACACACATGTACACACACATGCACATTTAGACATGCATAGATGTATGTGTGTGTGTGTATATATATATATATATGCATGTGTATCATATACATGTATTTTTGTATATATGTACTTTTTTCAAAGTACATAACTTTATAGCTCACCAGACCAGAACTGATTCTAAGGCTCTCAAATTAACAAGGTCACAACCTGTACATGACTAGGTGGGGTATTTTTGTTTTTTAATGAAGAGTGACTTTAATACAATACAGTGTAAGAACCTGTCTTTTCTGTACAGCAAGTGGAATTTTCCACCTTGTCACATGGAAGTAAGTATCATCGTGTGGTGGAGACCCCAGAGATGAAGTCCTGGCCCTGCTGCTTACTAGCATTGCAATGTAGGCAAATGTCTCTGTGAGTTCTGCTTCCCATTCTGTCAAGCAGGAATTCTCATCCTTGTGCCACTTCACTAGGTTGTTTTGAGGATAATAATGATATAATTTATGAATATGAAAGGACTCTGGAAGCCCTAAAATGCTACCTGTAGGTAAATGGTGATATGGTTATTAGTTAAGTGCTCAACAAGTTATAGAGTCTGTTTAAAGATAAAGGATTCTTGTAATTTTTGCAGGCTACTCAGAATTGAGGTTAGACCCCTCAGCCACAAATGCCTATTCTGCCAAAAAGTCTTGCATATAATCACAAAATAATCTGTTATAAGATTTGTAACTATTGCAAAGGACCCCATGATTAATATAGTGTGGACCTGCCTGTATTACATTAACCTTGTGATGCTGCATGGCAGGCATCACCCAGCAGATGCCGCGGTAGGTTATACACTGTCAGTCACCTGCATAGTAAGCCATGAGTTTCTTGCCTGCATGTAAGCCGTCATCTACGAACATACATGGCCTTTGCTCCTATATATGTCATGTGGACTAGTAAATCGTAATTCAGACTTGTAAAAAATGCATCAGAGCTCATTATTTAGCTTGGATATGTATACCTCCTTCATGAAGATAGTATTTCTGTGAAAAATGATAAATTATGATTTGGTGATATTCAGAAAAGACATTTTTTTTAAAAATTGACAGTTATAAATACATGAAATCTTTTAGAAAATGAGAAATAGCATTTTAATAATTATAACTATCAATTATTGGGCACTGAATATATGTCAAGTAGTGTGCTAGGTGTTTTACACACTTTATCTTATCTAATTAGCCCATTTTGATGCGGTGAATACTTTTATTTACTACAGATGAGTATTAACAGATGAGAAGCTGAATTTCTGAAAGAAATTTGGTCAGGGTTGTGTGGCTAATAAATAGCATACCACAGTGCTGGGCTTGTCTATCTTCAAAAGGTTTCCCATTGCACCTAGGAATTGTGCTCTATAGACCCATGTAACTCCTACAGCTTCTCCTTTCTTCACTACTTTATGAAAAGCTCTTACCACTTTGTCTAAAGTCATGGTTGATGTGTTAATTTAACACAGAGATGTGATTCATAGGCAATGTAGTGCAGCCAAAGGTCTTGGAATGAGGTACTAGAAGACCTGGCTCCAAGTCTAAGCTTCCATACAAAGCAGAGTCATCTTGCAAATGTCACTTGATCTTTTTGAGCTTCAGTTTTCTCATCCATAAAGAAAAGATGATAAAACCTTTTCTGAGGAATTACTAGAAGGTTGAATGAGGCACTCTCAGCTGTGTTAAAAGATAAATTTTTATAATTGGACCTGATATCTCTTTCTAATCCATATTAGGTAAATTTGACTTATTCCCCTGGTGAGGAGGGAACTGATATTTATTGAACATCTAACTTGTACCAAGACTTTATTTACATTACTTAATATTAACCACAAACTTAGAAATTAGATATTATTACCCCAGTTTTGTAGTGAGTAAACAAATGTTTTA
The DNA here is from genome assembly GCF_041146395.1 of Eulemur rufifrons. NCBI lineage: Eukaryota > Metazoa > Chordata > Mammalia > Primates > Lemuridae > Eulemur > Eulemur rufifrons. The sequence goes on from NC_090989.1 coordinate 72,359,443, forward strand.
AAGTGGCTATTTCTTCCACATACTGCAAATAATAAGGGATGAAGTCAATAATCCCATTTGACTCTTTGCTCTTCTCTTCTGTATGCTGGAACCAGGTCTCTGCAGTACCCAGCAAGATTCCAATCTGCTCCTCACCCATGTCAACTTGGAATGGTCACTGCATTTGCCTGTTTGAATCCTCTACTTGTTTTTGTTTTCCATATCTTCCAGTGGCTGCTCCTTCTTGTTATTCTTCATACTTTTCTTTTGGCGCAAAATCTGAGAGATGCTGTCCTACTGCTCCTAATCACCAGCCACATTATCGATTTTGTTTTCTTTATAGCACCTGTCACTGTCAGGAATTACTGATATGTTTATCTAGGTATTGACTGACTCCTCCAATAGAATGTAAGTTCCCTGAGACCAGAGGCCTTGTCTGTCTTGTTTGGTCCTTCATCCCAGCACACCGGCACAGTAGATATACAATCAGGAACTGCTGAATGAATGAATGAATAATGTTCAACTGTCTTTCAAAATCTATTGTCTTCCATCTGAGGCAGATCAAAACATTTTAAATGTAAGCTTCAGTTTCCTGAGTGAATATTGGTGTTTTCCCTGAATGTCACCTAATTTCCTGCAAAGATGTCTTGGTGCGAATAAGCTTGAGTATCATTGCGTGATGTGCATCTGTGCTGGAACAGCAGTGGCACTCTGCCACAGGGTCTCTTCTGACATGGTTCTTAGCCATGATAAAAAGTTAAGCGTACAAGACATGGTACACATGAAAACTTAGGAAGTTTTAAAGACTTTTAAAATGCAAATATAATGTTTATATCTTGAGGACATGGTTTGCAGCCAATCTTTAAAGTGTAATTACAAATAGGAAACTGAATTTATAAAAATGGCCCACATGCCTTGGCAACTAGTACAAGCTAGTTTTGAGGTAGGCTAACTGAAATTCGGTCTACTTTGTTATTGAAAACTCATTAAGAAAAGAATTGATTTGAGCTGTACTTGCTTGAGTGCATTTATCATAGCAAGAATCCTAATTATGAACACTTTATAGTTGATGATTCAAGAAATAAGATGGCCATGGGTGAACTGTCAGGCTTTTAGTTGAAAATGTGGAATCATCAGTTAAGGTAACTGTATCATTTGGGTTTTAAACATAAATTTAATCTGAATATCAGCTATATGAGAAGATCATACTATAATTTAGTGAAGAAGTTTTTTTTTTAAATTTAATCACAGGCATAAATATAATTCTTGAAGGAAGATTCATGAATCCTTTGGAAGGATAGAGTCTCTGTTTTGTGTTTTTCTTAAACAATAGCTCAATAGTTTATATAATTGCACTTCAGCTTTGGTAATATTTCTCGATAACTAGGTGTAATTTGCATTAATTTTATAAATTGCTCTGATTCTGTGCTGGAATTTTTTTTTTCTGTTTGGTGATTGTTTGCATTTTGTGAATGATGGATCTTTGTCACACATAGTAGTATTGCAATTTAAAAACTTACTTTTCAGTGTCCACATTGTGTTCAAAAACTTGTCACTTCTACCCAAAGTTATGCCTTTAACAAACAACCCCAATCCTGAAGCAGTATTAGAAATGTTTTTATTATAAAATCCTTTCTTTAACTTATTTCTAGGGATGATAATGCCTTATTAAACAATGACTGACAGTAGCTACATTTTCTTGATGACTGAAGTAATCAGGGAAAGTTACTACACCAGGAAACCCTTTTTGGCTTAGTCTGGGTTAAAGAAGTATCTTTTATCTATGCTTCTATAATGTGTTTATATTTATCATAGCATTTACCATTTTTTTAAAAAACAAGATAATGCGTCCTTTTCCACTAATAGATAATGAGTTTCTCAAAAGCATATGATCCAGATGCCTTGTCAGTCTTATAAACTCAGATTCTGGCATAGTTGTTGGCACATGATACGTATTAAATAAGTAATTGCTGAACTTGAAATCTGAATGGGTACTTTGCTCTTTTCAGTTACATTCTCAGAGACATTTAAGGTTTTTCAATTATTTTCTCCTTCACTGAATGACCCCAGTCAATTTGAGGGCTAGTGGCTTTACTCCTTTGGCTAGTTTTTTCTATGTAATCCATTCTTACCTGTACCAGTTTTCAGAGCTTTTCGCATGGTTGCTGCTTCTAATCTGCTTTGATGCAACAGACCAGATAACTAAGCACATTAAAACAATAAGCTAAATTTTACAGACTATTAACCTCTGAACAACTTCTGAACAAAGCTATATGCTTAGCATTGTGTTAAGCATCATGCTGTTACAAAGAAAATAAAAGACACAGTTCTTCGCAGTTTATTTGGAGAGGCAATATGTAAAAAGAGAACACAACTGGAGAATGAGATCATATATTAGTGAATTATGAAATACAGATGAGGGTAAAGGAAGTATGGCTAAGGGAATTAGGAAATCAAGGAAGGCCTAAATTATCATGGCAAACTATATGATTAGATCTAACCTTGGGAGTTAAGCAAAAAGAAACAGATTGGGTGATTGAGAGAATTTAAGTTATTTGGAGGAAAAAAAATCTAATATAGTCAAATATTAGATTTTCCTTATTTTAGGCCTAGTAGTCTTTTATTCTGGGTCATTTAGGGAATTTAATTTACTTTTGATTATTAATTTTCTATTTTAGCATTTTTTTTGGCTTGTAGATTGCTTCCTCATCTTAGAATTGGACAGAATATAAATTCTAACACAAACATTTGGAAAGGATGATGTAGTTTACACTGTCACTTCTGTACATTACAACTGTTTATGCCATGGCTCAGCAGCAGATACAGAATGTCCTAAAGTTCCCTGTGAGAGGTCAAAACTCTACTCTGCTATCATGTAACACTTGTATTATTTGATCACTTGTTTATAAAATAAAGATAATTTGACAAAAAAAATGTAAAGAGCACACTCAAAACAATGATAAAACATCATCCTATATGCTTTGTAAATACTAATTAGCACAATTAATAAAAGGAGTTTTTTCTTCATTGAGCTTTATGAGTTCATCCCATTGTCTCCTATGTGCCTTTTTTGGAGACCAAAAATTCCTTATTGAAAATGTCTATATCTGCCATTGGTATGCACACCTTAAACAACCAAAACTCTGGTCATGGTCTCAGAAATCACAAAAAAACAATGGCGATCTAGCACCTCCTGTGATATCCTGGGTAGAGCTGGAGCCCATTCTACTAAGTGAAGCATCACAAGAATGGAAAAACAAGCTTCACATGTACTCAGCATCAAATTGGTATTAATTGATCAAGACTTATGTGCACATATAGTAGTAACATTTTTCGGGTGTCAGGCAGGTGGGAAGGTGGAGGAGGGGATGGGTATATTCACACCTAATGGGTGCGGTGCACACCGTCTGGGGGATGGACATGCTTGAAGCTCTGACTCAGGCGGGGCAAAGACAATATATGTAACCTAAACATTTGTACCCCTGTAATATGCTGAAATAAAAAAATTTAAAAAAAGAGGTCAATCCATTCAATCAGACTGCAGATCGCTCTGAATAACTGAAAAAGGGAGAAAATATTTCTGGGTGCTTTAAATTCTTCATAATTCTAATATCACAATGTTCAGTATTAGTAACTGAATGGCAACTCTTCCAGCCGGAGTCTACTGTTGATGCATGGAGGGTTTTATGATTTGGCAAGAACCTTATGGGGCCTTCATAACTCTATCAGAAAATTCACCTCTCTTTGATGAGTGCCAGCACATATGTGACAGAAAACCAGCCAGACATCTGATAACATCCCATCCAGAGCACTGGGATTAATCCTTTTTCTCCTTAGCTTCTTTAAATTCCTATTGTAGCAAAAGCATCTGTTACTTAAAGATTCAGTTCACTTGTCATCTCCTTTTTGAAATCTTCAGTTGCTTTAGAGGAATTAATGGCTGCCTCTCTAAGCCTGCCATTCTTTGCTTATGTGACTAAGTAGAGTACACTTTTGTTTTATTGAATATATATCCATCTCTCCTAAACTGTGATCTTCTCAGGGACAGGCACCAGGTTCTACTTGGTTTTGTATCTCCCGCACGTTGTAAATACTCAAACATTTGCTGTCATAGTCAATGAGTACACTATTAGTTGACTCAATTATTTCTGGTTATTTTCACCAAAAGCCTTGAAATAGTCTAGAATCTTACTTAAATACTTTCACAACAGGATGTATTTGCAAAAAGGTAGTATTTCATTTACTTCATGCAAGAAATTTTAATTACTAAGGGAATTCATGGAAATAATTATAAGTTAGTTTGACCTAAAAGGTAGTTCCACAGCATGAACACCAAAAGTGAAAGTATAATTAGGTTTTTGTATATTTTAGCTTTGTTAGAGGAGGGTAGGAAATGAAGCAAGAGCTTCAGAATTTAAAAGAATGTCAGGTTATAATGAGAAAAGGACAGTAAAAAAAACTATACTCACATTGTAGATTCTTAGAAAAAAATATTTATTTACATAAGTCATTTTAAAAAGGGAGCAAATTGCATAAAATATTTCATTTACTTATTTTGCTTATTATCTGTAATAAGTTCATATTCTTCGTAACTCATTGATCTATAAAATAAGCCGTTGACCTAAGGAAATTTGTTTGAGATTGTAGAGAAAAAAGAACATGAGATTTTGAGTGAGGGTTGAATTTTAGTCCTAGCTTGGCCCATTGTGAATTGTGTGGTTATGGCCGAGTCCCTCTATTTCTTTGAGGCTCAGATACTTCATTTGTACAATGGACGTAATAATTCCAGTATCACAGGAATTAATTGCTCATCAACCACTAAAGGCTGTGAGGATGAAATAGGGGTGATATATATTCTTTGTGTTATAGGGCACCAGGGTATAATTCAAGGCTTGAATATCTTTATTTGTTAAATCATATTACATCTCAAATATTAATAGTAAATAGCATACTACAACAGCTTGTTATATTAATACATCTCCAAAATGCAACTTTGAATAAAAGCTATTTTCTCCACTTGCACTTTGGTGAGACCTCACTGGGGTAACTCCCAGGCAGTCCATTCAGCTTGCTGAATGTACATAACTTCAGTGTCATCAACAATGTGATGAGCCCAGTGTTCACTGCATAACACCAGGGCCAATGAATTAAAGGTCCAGCTTCCCCAGGAGTTTTCTGAATGGCTTCAGGAACTCATTTTAACACTTCCAGCCTGATGATTCTATGACTCTATGAAACCCAGTAAATTACAATAGTGTCTGTCCAGAGTTTATTGTTTTCTGAGTTATTAGGAACTTGAGATTGGGAGTTTTGTTCTTTATACTCCCTAACTGTATTGATTTACGTTGAAAGTCAGGACAGACATTACTCTCTCCCTGTAGAATGGTAGATAAAAGACAGTTCCACAGTGTGACCTGCTTCTCAGAAATCAAATAGATCAATATATTTTGTTCGTTTACTTTTTACCTCCTTCCCTCTTCTGTTCCCGTCCCCTGAAGCTAGATAGAGTTTAATATCATTGGGAAGCCAAATTGCAAAGCTAATACTATGTTTTTAGCAATTTGGAAACTTCTAGTAATGATCACTTAAAGGGCGGAGTAGAGAATGACATTACTGCATATTTTAGCAGTTTGATTAGCCAGATTTCCATTTAAGACTATTCACTGAACATCCATGATGGGCTGCCCTGTGATCATCAATGTGTCACCAAGGGAAAAATGCAAGTACTCCATCCTCCTCGTCATCAAGGACTTTCCAGTTTAGAAATGATGTTGGAGTTTGGAATATTGATTCTGGACTCCTCTTTTCTAACCAGTAGAATATAGGGACAAAAGAGCAAATGGGAATCGGAGTATCAGTTTTATTATTAGCACTAAGTGTCTAGTAGTTGGAAAAGCTGCAATGCAGAACTCACTGTGGACCTAAGACAAAACTTCTAGGGTACTTCTAAGTCTCGGAATTAGAAAGCTGTGCCTGTAAGTGGTCCCAAGTACTCTTACACATTCAGCCACATGGGAGTTCTCTGGCAGAGCAAGAAAGAAGGAGGGGATGTCAGGCTTCTACCTGTGTACTTGGATGAGAGAACCTGAGCTGTGTTTCCGAAGTGCTGATCACATGAGGGTAGGAGGGGAAAAAGCCTTAGTCTCCATGCAGACAGTGAAATAGATGAAACAGCACTACCCCCACCGTTAAACCTAAATAGCCCTATTCATTTTCTACATGGCCCAATGAACATCAATTTTTAACCAGTAAGATTACCTGCTTCTCATATGGAAGAAAGAGGTGGGTACAGCAACTGAAAATCTGTTTCTCTTTTGTGGTAAAGGAGGGGGTGAAAATGTACTCTTCTAAGAGAAAATGAGATTCTCTTTTAAGCAGGAGTGATAATATGTGTACATAAATAAATGCTATAACTCAAGTTCCCTAACACTATAAACCCTATAGCTATTTAATTATATGTGTGTCTGGAAATTATCTTAAATGTTTTTTGTGAGTAAAGCTGGATGTAAATAATTAAATAAATACTGTACTCATCCTTTAATGAAGAGTTTAGTTGCCTCTCTGATGTCAAAAATTTACAAAACATAGTAATTTTTTGTTTGTAAAGAAAACAAAGTTAATCACAAGGTTCTACTCAGAGAGAATCACTAAAAAAGAATTTTCCATACCTTTATTAACATTACAAATAATATAAATAATAATTGTTAGGTTCTGAGGTCCCATATGTGTAGGCCCTACACTAAGGGTTGCATGGGGATTACATTTATCCAAATTCTTTAGGTAACATTCAAAAATATGTTTTATGCTATTCCTGTTATGAAAAATTTTCTCATACCTCTGTTGTACCTTTAAATTATTTTTCAAGGGCCAGTCCAAGAATCATCTCCTCTGGGAAGTCTTCCACAGTTTTCCCTCACCTACATTATTTTTTAATTCTAGGAAATCCCATAGTTCTCCTGCAAAACACGGTCAATACTTCTTTAGTGGTAAAGTCATTCATTTTATCTGTTTATGTGTGTATGTCTTATGTTTCACTTACCTCATGGGCAAAGATCAAGCTCTATATATCTCTTCACTCTCCCTCAACAATCCCATTTCACCCAGTGCCTTATGCTCATCAAGTTCTCAATAACCATTAACTTTTACATTATACTGTCGGTAAGTGAGAAGTTAGAAATTAAGAGAACTTGGTTTTTATAATTTGAATTTTTATTTGTTTAAATATGCCATTAATTCATACAACTAACCTAATTATAGGAAAGATACGGATTTATTCTCATGCACAGCAAAATAACTTATTTCTGACAATAGTTTAACATTTCAGATATTCCATACTGAATATTGTACAAATCATGATAAAGAAATTTTTCTACATGGCTTAATCCTAAGCTGAGAAACATTCATCTCTTACTTCAACAGTTTTGTTTTTTAGTATCTCCATTTTCCAAGACATGTATAATCATTAAGAGACAGAATTTGCTGGGATGAAGCATCATGTGGTTGAAAAGACACTTGTTTGGAATCACTCTTTTTCCACTCAAGCTTCACAATCATAATGGAACTTTGGGAAGTCCTGTCATTTTTGTTCAACTAATATTTATGGTGTTCTCATTGTATATCAGTCACTGTTCTAAACTCTGGAGATATTGTAGTGAGCAAAATATATAAATGTTTCTGCATTTATGGGGAATAACCTCTAGGTTCTCTTTTTGAGACTACTTTGCTACAAATAATAAACTCTACATTTGATAAAATGAGAATATTGAATATTTTAGGACTGAATGTCATGATTGCCAAATGGGAAACATAGTGCTTTTCCAGGACATTAACAGTTTAGTTACATGTATATCCTGATCACTACAGGAGCAAGCGTCTTCCTATCATTATCAAGGGAACGGTTCTGAGATGGGGGACTTCTGTTTCCTCTCCGTGCTAGGCAAGCTTTGGTAAAGAGCTCTCAATCTGGTTTTTATTGATTTGCTAAAATAGAAAATGATTTCAATCTTTTAAGGAAGGAACCATGAAAAATGGTGAAATGAGTGATGTTAACTTACATTAATGTGGTTTGGGATCATCTGCAAACCCTTTTTAACCTTATCAGGCAATTTAATGAACACTGGGCAGGAATAATCAATCCTCAGAATACCATGAGTATATGATACTAATTTGCATTATTCCCTAGACCCATCTTAGTAACTTGCAGTGACCTTCACATAGGAATAAGACAGGAACCACAGGGTGCATCTCAGAGACTGATGTAGCTCATATTGAAAAAAAGTGTTAGATAAATCATAGGCAGACCTCAGAGAACAAACCTGATATCAATAAACAAGTAAATTATTTTAAAATGTTTATACCATAGCTTGTAGTCACTACCCATACTATGCACCCATAATGTATGTAATATAAATAATATAATTATAACATAGTGTAATATGTGTTATTAATCATCCTATGTACCCAGTGGTATGAAATACATAGTTAAGAAATAAATCTCCTTAGCAAAGACTTCAGATAGAGAGAACATGTGGACTGGGTAACAAGTGTTGTTGAGGCTCTTACTGTTCTGTGGAAAGGAGGAAGGCATTCCATACAGAAGTTGCAGCACATACAAATGAGAAAAATGCAAAAGTATGTGGTATGACTAGTGAAATATGAACTACTGACTTCTGGTTTCTTGTCCTATGTGTAGACAGCTTAGAAAAGCAATTCAACGGAGCAAAGGCAGTTTCTTCAAAAAATGATAACTTGAACATCTAAACATCTACATGCAAAAAGGAAAAAAAATTAATTCAGACACAGACTTTACACCTTTTACAAAAATGAACTCAAAGTGGATCATAACAACCACTAATGGACTTAGTGGATCTGATGTAAAACATTAAACTATAAAAATCCTAGGAGATAACAGGATAAAATCTAAATGACCTTGGGTTTGGCAATGATGTTTTTTAGATAAAACATCAAAAACTTATCTCTGAAAGAGAAAACTGATAAATTAAACATTATTAAAATTAAAACTTATGCTCTGTGAAAGCAACTGTTAAGAGAATGAAAAGACATCACAGACTTAGAGAAAATATTTTCAAGTCATATAAGGTAAAGGATTTGTATCCAAAAGAATCCAGAACTCTTAAAAATCAACAATAAGGAAACAAAAAATCAAATTAAAAAGTGGGAAAATATTTGGACACACACCTCACCAAGGAATATTTTGATGGCGAATAAGATTCGGTAAAGATGCTCAACATCATAGGACCTTAGGGAATTGCAAATTAAAACATCAGATACACACCTATCAGAATGGCTAAAATCCAAAACTTGACAACAACAAATGCTTGCAATGATGTGGAGCAACAGAAACTCTCATTCATTGCTGGTAGGAGTGCCAAAGAGTACAGCTGCTTTACAAGACAGTTTGGCAGTTTATTACAAGGCCATAGTCTTAACATATGATCCAGCAATCATGCACATAGGTATTTACCCAAATGAGCTGAAAACTTATATCCACAAGAAAATCTGCAAGTGAATGTTTTATTCATACCTGCCAAAACTTGAAAGGAATAAAGATGTTCTGTCATTGATGAATGGATAAACAAATGTGGTACATCCATACAATGGAATATTATTCAGCAATAGGAAGAAATAAGCTACAAAGTGACATGGAGTAACCTTAAATACATACTGCTGAGTGAAAGAAACCAGTCTGAAAAGACTCCGTACTGTATGATTCCAACCATATGACATTCTAGAAAAGGGAAACTTAAAAATAGTGAAAAGATAAGCATTTTCTAAAGGACTCAGGAGGAGTGAAGAAGAAAGGGATTAAAAGTGTGTGCACAGAAGTTTTTTAGGGCAATGACAGTATTATGTATGAGACTGTAATGTCGGATACAGGACCTTACACATTTTGCTAAACCTATATATAGAACTGTATGACACAAAGTATGAACCCTGACATAAACTATGAATTCTATTGAATAATAATATGCCAATCTTGGTTCATCAGTTATAACAAATGTACCACATTTATGCAAGATAATAATAGGGGAAACTGTGTGGGTGCAGGTATTTGGGAACTATTTGTACTTTCTGTGCAATTTTTCTATGAACCTAATATTGTTCTAAAGAGTGAATTACTTAGTGTGAGAGATAAGAGTGAAAAATTAATTTGAGGTCATGTTGTGAAGAATGATGTGAGAATTTGGTTCTTCTTAAAATGCTTTGTCTTGGTCCACAATAGGTTTGAGATGTCTCATGGAAATCAACAATACAAATGTAACATATTAATCATAAGTGAAAAAAATCAAACCATCGAAATTTAAAATATTAATAACAGACCAATGCATATGTATATAAACCAATCAGATATGTAGAGCCTGTTGACATAAAGGCTTATGGAGCTTCTATATTAGAACCAATGAATTGACCCAGAACTTCTCAGAAACCATAGTAAAAACAGATATACAGCCATTGACATAGTTATTGTTTAATTTTGAGGCATAGCAAACTTAGCTACTTCTTAAAGAAAATTTTCAAATAGTATATCATTGTGAGAGTATTGAGGTATGGCACACAATAGAAAAGAACTCACGACAAACTAACTCTTCTAGTATAAATTATTTTTGACTCTTTATAATAATGATGGGAGCATGTTGTATATTTAAGAGTCTAACACTTCTGTACTTTCTTCTTTTTCATCTAGATTCAATTCATTCATCCATCTATTCAAAAAATATGTGTTGACTACCTACTATGTACCAAACATTTATGTAGATATCGGGGATAAATCTGAGAACGAATGGGGCTTATACACTAAGGAATTCATCAGATAATTGTTTAGAATATTTAGCAGAGATAGATTCAAGGATAAGTGTTGAAAATATAACCTCCACCATAATTTAAAAACTTATTTATCCTGTATTAAAAGCACCATGTGTCACTTATTAATGTTCTTAAAACAAATGAAGAGTATACTTATAGCAAATTAATACATTGTAGTTTGCTCTGTCATGTCATTCAGATGAGTTTAGGTTAGTTCTTGCTTCTAATTTATGGCATTATTGCGGATTTATGGAAATTCTCTGCACGGAATCTCCAAGTAGACAGTCGTTCTCATACCAGCATCTGCAGTGAAATCAGGAAGCTATTACAGAAAGTATGAGGACTTGAAACATTGAAGCCTTTCCATCCCAGGATTACATAAGGACTATAGGGAATAGATTTGGAAGGGCTAAAGATACATATTTGTTAATGTTTTAGGTAAGCCCTGGGTATATTTCACCCAGAGGACTACCCCTAATCCCTTTACCCCAGTCCTGTGGGAATTCTGCAAACTGTTGGCCCATGTGTTGCCAAGTGCCCAGGCCACGGTCATGGTGCTACCTTCAGCAGCATGAGAATGTCTGTGAAGTCATTACCCAGAAAATGTGTTTGATATAGGGGCTCTCACAGGTGTTGTTCAGTGTCAACTTATAGTCAAGCCACAATATCTCCACACCTCCTGTAGTGGGTTGATTTGTGCTCCCCAAAATTCACGTCCACCTGGAACCTCAAAACAAGACCTTATTGGAAATAGGGTCTCTGTAGATATAATTAGTTAAGAATCTTGGGATGATTTCTTACTTGATTTAGAGTGAGCGCTAAATCCAATGATTAGTGTCCTTGCAAGGAAAGGAAAGATGCAGAGACACACAGAAAAAAAGGCCGTGTGAAGACAGAGACACAGATCGGAGTGATGCAGCTTCAAGTCAAAGAATACCAAAGATTGTCAGGAACTCCCCCCAAAAGCTAGGAAAAGGCAAAAGAGGATTCTTCCCTAGAAAATTCAGATGGCCCTGCTAACATTTTGATTTTGGAATTCTAACCTCCAGAACTGGAAGAGAATAAACTTATGTTATTTAAGCCACCCAGTTTGTGGTAATTTGTTATGGCAGCCCTAGGAAACGAATACACCTCCACACACTGAATGTGAGAAACTGTAGAAAAATATGAGGAAAACACACAACCAATCTCGGAGTCCTCATCATTCAGTGTGGTAAGTAAGTCGAAAACAGCACTTCTCTTACAGACGGAATCTTCCCAAATCCTTTTCGTAATGAAACCGAATCCAAAAAGCAAATAAATAAAACTTTACAAAGGCCTAAATTTTAGACTCTTAAGATAGGCTTTGAGTGAAATTCATCTGAGGTGTCATGTCAAAGCATAAAAATTAGAGTATTTCATCATATATTATTAATTTTTTATCCTTTTGTTATTGGTTTTATTCTGTAGCCATCAACAGTCAGGTCAGATCCTAGCTCTCCAACTAACTGATTAATTTCGGCAAGTTACTCTTTCTGCCTTAGTTTCCTCATTTGTCAGATGGGGATAATAATAGTTCCTAGTTACGGGTTTGTTGTGAGGATTAAATAAATCAATAAATGTAAAGCATTCAGAGCAGTATTTGACACATAGGAAGTGCCTAAATTATGTCAGCTATTATAAAAATTTCTGCTCAGCTACTTGAGATTTGTTTTGGAAAAGCAATAGTATCACAATTATTAATTTTAAAATAGTGAAAGACTTACATGGCAGGGAATAAAATTCTGAACAATATTTTCTAATCACAGATTATATCATTAATATATATGGAAAAAGACTAAAATATTGAGTTATTTTCTAATCTTATAACTAGCAAATACTGTGTTTCAAATTTTAAGCTCTGAATTCTTCTTACATTTCTTATCTAATGCTAAGCTGTGACAAGGAAATAAATATGTTATCTGCTCCATTAACTAAAATTTGTTTGAAAAAAAAATCTTATTACATTTGCAAAGTAGGATTCACAAAACAAGCTGCCAAAACAGCTGTGCAGTTCTAAAAATAATAATAATGAATCCAACTATAACCCCATCACACTCTCTTAAAAAATAACATTTAGCCTTCTTAGAACTTTGAAATTATCTTATATTTTCATCCAATTGACATGTTATAAAAAATATTTTTTGATTATATGTTATGTTAAGATAGCATTTTTCAAAAGAGTATCTCTTATGTAAATTTTAAAAGTGTTTCATCAGCCATACAGTCAAATGCTAAAGCTAAATTATTTGCATAATTTAATATGCATTACCTGCCCACCACACACATAATTCTTTCAAGGCTGGAAATCAAATCTAAGTCTGGAAGAGACCCTGGAGATTCTCCAGTTCATTCCCCTACTTTAATAGATGTGAAAACTCAAGCCCATGTAAACAGTAGTGAGCACTGCAACACAGTTGTAGCTTCTGCAAGTGACACTCATAGTTACCGAATTAAAATCAGGAAGGGATGTGCCTCTTTTGGACCAAAAGCTTCCAGTGAAAACCCTTAAGAGCATTGGCCAAATTGCTGCCCCCACTGCAGGCCAAGCATAATTCTTTGTTTACTCTTGGAAACCTTCGTTATCTTCTCTTGGTTTTGCAATCACATTTATGCATATTGATGGAGATGTTTACAAAATGCTTTCTGATTAAGCCAAAGAAAAGTAATAGATGGTTTATAACTACCGCTCAAATTTGTCTCTCCCTACCAGCTTCTGGCTTCTCCTTTCTGGAGTTGGCTTATCTGTATTGTTAGAATAAACTTAAGGCAACAATTTCACTCAGAAACAATCTATTCTGTAACAGGAACAGCAGTGAATTGTTTTATCAATGAATGGAGAGTGTTAAACTAAGAATCACTTTCCCATAGGGCACGTTGGTTTTCTGTGAGGTCATGAAACAAATTTAAAAATAAACTATAACAAAAAATTACTGAATTCACATCCTAAAGCCTTGTCAGACCACATTCAGAGTATTGTGATTTGCTCTGGATGACATTTTTAATAGGCTTGTTCATTTTACTTGGCACTAGATTTCTAGAATTTCTCTAGGTTGTCGTGTACACCTGGGGTCCACTCATTTTTCCCATACATTTCCTTTGAAAAATGTGCTCTTGAAAGAGGAAGGAAGCTTCAGTGTTCACATATGGACTGGAGTGAAAGTGCCCGAGAGTAAATGTAACACAACACAACTGGTGAATCAGCTTTCTTGTCAGTTGGTATTTGAGTTCCCAGGTTTTTGCTTTTTGTCTGTTTGTTTTTGTTTTCCTGAGACAGGGTCTTGCTGTCACCCAGGCTGGACCTCAATGGCCTCATCATAGCTTACTGCAACCTCAAACTCCTGGGCTCGAGCAATCCTCCTGCCTCAGCCTCCGACTAGCTAAGACTACAGGCATGCCACCACACCCGGCTAACTTTTCTATATTTTTGTAGAGACAGGGTCTTGCTCTTGCTCAGGCTGGTCTGGAAGTTCTGGCCTCAAGCAATCCTCCTGCCTGGGCCTTCCAAAATGCTAGGATTACAGGCGTGAGTCACTGCGCCCAGCATTTTTGCTTTTTAAACACTGCATATATGAACCTCTTTAATTCCAAGGTTTAATGATTCTTATTGAATTGCTGACTTTTAACATCGATAATCTAGAAAAGTAAGTAACTGTTGTTGCATCTCTTGTCAGTAAGTGCTGGGTTTATAAAGACTGGTGTGTTGTGTACAAGATGCTCTTGGTAATATAATTTCTGTTAGTTTCAGATTCTAGGGAAAAAGGAATTCCAGTCCAGCACAGTGGGGTGACAGTAAGGAGACCTCCGTAGCTAGGAGGTTGAAGTCTGGAATTATCTGTAGAACATGATTAAGCCAGTCTCATGATCTATAAATTTTAGTGATTTACTGGAGAGCAAGAAATAAAGTCCAGATTCCTTGGCTTGACATTCATATCTCTCTATGTTTTGTTTTACTTTGTTTGAGACAGGGTCTTGCTCTTTTGCCTAGGCTAGAGTGCAGTGGTGTCATCACAGCTCACTGGAACCTCAAATTCCTGGCTCAAGCGATCCTCCTGCCTCAGCCTCCATAGTAGCTGGGAGTACAGGCGTGTGCCACCATGTCTGGTTAATTTTTGTATTTTTGTAGAGATGGTGTCTCACTGTGTTGCTCAAGCTGGTCTTGAACTTCTGACCTCAAACAATCCTCCTGCCTCAGCCTCCCAAAGTGCTAGGGTTGCAGGTGTGAGCCACCACCCCTGACCTCTCTCCATGTTTTGTCCCTAAAATATATTTCTACTTGTTTTTCTCACCCTGAGCTTTACTTAAACTTTAGTCAACTAAAAAGGATGTCTTATCATTCCTTGAGCAAGCTCTCTCCATTCTTTTTCTGTTATATTTCCCTGTATTGTTTCTACCAGTCTTCAAAGATCCCACTCAGAAAACATCACATTTACAAGCCCAACTTTCTCACATATATCTATGCATTTTTATCTATCTATATAGCTTTCAAAAGACAAAATCACAACAAATTTAATTTGAAGATCTTAAGTGGCTTTATTTGCAATGATAGAATAGGGCAAAATCTCTAGTGAGCTGAACAGAAGAGGGACGTTGGTTTAAAGGGCTGAGGAAAACAAACAGAACAAAAAGCAAATTGGTCATTTCAAAGTTACTTTCTTTATAAAGGTTAAAGGAGAGGGGGCTTCCTTATCATGCCAGCTAAAACCAGCCTGTTTGGGGATACGACTATTATCTCTTTTTCCTGATTTCTTGGAAGGTCAGATAAACAACTCAGTTTTGGATTGGTGGTATGGAACTTGAACATGAGTAACTCTATTTTGGTTTGGTCTGTTGGACTTAGTGCAGGAGCTCAGTTGAAACCAATCGCCTCCTATAAATTTTTGTAATATACCTATACTCAGCTTCATTATCTATATTGCTCAGCAGATCTGTTTTCACTTTTTAAGAATGTATTTTCCCATTAAGAACAATCAAAGCAACCTACCTTACACATATTTTAAAGAAACATCAGCAGGGACTTAGTACTGATGGCATCAGTGGGCGAAAAGAACGTGAAGACTTCCATTGGTAACTAATATGAATGGAATAAAGTGTATTTGAAAAAGTTTATGTTTTAAGCAACCTTACTTTTTTAGGGTCACACTATGTCCCTACTGTATCCCCAAGTGTACATCAATCATGCTAATTTGAGCAAATGTTTATATATCCTTAAATTATTCACATATTATTGCCTTTGATGTCAGAAAAGCCATACAATTAGATAGGAGCTTTAATTGGAAACTATTTCATCCTTATTCTCACTCTCTGTTTCCATATCTCTCTCTCTCTTTCTCTCTCTCCAGGTAGGTTTGTGTTTGTGTTTGTTTGTTTATTTATTTATTTATTTATTTCATCTTATCATGGGGGATACAGAATTTCAGGTTACATACGTTGCCCATGTACTGCCTGTCCCCCCAAGTCAAAGCTCCAGGCATGTCCGTTCCCCAGACAGTGCGCATTGCATTCATCATGTAGGTATATACCCATCCCCTCCTCGCACCCCCCACTCCCCGAGTCAGCACCTTCAAGCGTGACCATTCCCCAAACGGTGCGCAATGCACTCATCATGAAAGCATACACCCATCCCCTCCCCCATCCCCCCACCTCAGTCTGATATCTGATTGGTATCGTTCCCAGATGTGAATTTAGGTGATGATCAGGGAAACCAATTTTCTGGTGAGTACATGTGATGCTTGTTTTTCCATTCTTGGGATACTTCACTTAATATAATGGGTTCCAACTTTCTCCAGGAGAACCATAGAGATGTCATATCTCCATTATTTCTTATAGGTGAGTAATATTCCATGGTATACATATACCACAGTTTACCAATCCATTCATGTATTGATGGGCATTTGGGTTGTTTCCACATCTTTGCAATTGTGAATTGCGCTGCTATAAACATTCGGGTACATGTGTCTTTGTTACAGAATGACCTTTTTTCCTTTGGGTATATGCCCAATAATGGGATTGCTAGATCAAATGGTAGGTCTACTTGAATCTGTTTAAGATATCTCCATAATGCTTTCCACAGGGGTTGCACTAGTTTGCAGTCCCACCAGCAGTGTATGAGTGTTCCTGTCTCTCCACATCCACGCCAACATGTGTTGTTTTGGGATTTTTTGATAAAGGCCATTCTCACTGGAGTTAAGTGATATCTCATTGTGGTTTTGATTTGCATTTCCCTGATGATTAGGGATGTTGAGCATTTTTTCATATGTTTGTTAGCCATTCTTATATCTTCTTTTGAGAAATTTCTATTCATGTCATTTGCCCACTTTTTGATAGGGTTGTTTAATTTTTTCTTGCTGATTTTCCTGAGTTCTAAATAGATTCTTGTTATCAGTCCTTTATCTGATGTGTAGTATGCGAAAAGTTTTTCCCATTCTGTAGGTGGTCTGTTTATTTTCGTGACTGTTTCTTTGGCTGTGTAGAAGCTTTTTAATTTAATCAAGTCCCATTTTTGTTGTTGCTGTGATTGCCTTAGGGGTCTTCTTCATAAATTCTTTGGCTAGGCCAATGTCTGTAAGAGTCTTTCCTACATTTTCTTCTAGAATTCTAATCGTTTCACACTTAAGGTTTAAGTCTGTTATCCACCATGATTTGATTTTTGTGAGAGGTGAAAGCTGTGGGTCCTGTTTCAGTCTTCTACATGTGGCTAACCAATTTTCCCAGCACCATTTATTGAATAGGGATTCTTGTCCCCAGAGTATGTTCTTGCCTGCTTTGTCAAAGATTAGGTGTCTATATAAGGATGGTTTTATATTTGGATTTTCTGTTGTGTTCCACTGGTCTGTGTCCCTGCACTTGTGCCAGTACCAGGCTGTTTTAAGAACCACAGTCTTGTAGTATAGTTTGAAGTCTGGCAAATTAATACCTCCCATTTTGTTTTTATTGCTTAAAATTGCTTTTGCCATACGGGGTCTTCTCTGATTCCATACAAAGTGTATAATTATTTTCTCTCTGTCTGTGAAAATTGATGTTGGTAATTTAATAGGGATTGCATTGAATCTGTAGATCACTTTGGGTAGTATAGACATTTTAACAATGTTGATTCTTCCGATCCACGAGCATGGTATAGTTTTCCATCTATTTGCAAGTTCTGCTATTTCTTTTCTCAGTGTTTCATAGTTTTCCTCATAGAGGTCCTTTACCTCTTTAGTTAGATATATTCCTAGATATTTTATTTTCTTTGTTGCTATTTTGAAGGGTATTGAGTCTTTAATTTGGTTCTCTGAATGACTGTTATTGGCATATATAAATGCCTCTGATTTGTGTATATTGATTTTGTAGCCTGAGACTTTGCTATATTCGTTAATCAATTCCAGGAGTCTCTTGGTTGAATCCTGGGGGTTTTCCAGATATAACATCATATCATCAGCAAAAAGTGAGAGTTTGATCTCTTCTTTCCCTATTTCGACTCCCTTGATTCTGCTCTCTTGCCTGATAGCTCTTGCAAGGACTTCCAATACTGTGTTGAAAAGTAATGGGGACAGTGGGCAGCCCTGTCTGGTTCCAGTTCTAAATGGGAATGCTTTCAATTTTTCCCCATTCATTATGATGTTGGCTGCTCTCACCAGGTTCTTAAACACTGACTATCTTAGCTAACACCAAATGGTTTTTATGGTTAGCTACTAATGTGGCCACTTTCCTATTTTTATTACTAAATAGCTTCTCTCAAGTGAGTTAATAAGTAAGTATCATGTGGTATATATAAAAAGTTGGCAAGCATGAAATTTTTAAATTAAGTGTTTTGCTCTGTTTCTTTTTGGTCTAGCTTACTGTACACATTTTATGTTCATATATACTTGTCACTGAATTTCTCACATTAATATTTTGGTAAGTGTGTACACTAAATGAATACGTTATTTTATAGAAATTGTTATATTGAAGGAATTTTTACTCTGCTCTACCTTGCTAGGTAAGAATTTAATAGGAAGATTTATCCTATAATTTCAGTACCTCTCTGGATCTAGAAAATAATCTTTATTAAATCCATTTCTTTTTATTCTTCCTTTAAAAATACCTTTAAAAATAGAGTCTAGACATGTTTGTAGGATGTCACAAAAGGTAATTAGGATGTGTTAACCTTGAGGCATCTATTTTAGATTTTATGTTTGTAACAATCTTCTCAAGCCTGTATAATTATCTAGCTGATGGTGATCAATCATTATGATGCTGATGACAGGCATTTTTCATTGTTTTCAGTGCTGCTTTTTTTAATCACTTACTTGACATCCTGAAGACTCAAATCCTTGAATCAATCCAGTGAGCAGGAAGGACACCGGCAGCCAGCAGACAAACCAATCTCCCAGCTTGCTGTCTCAAGGTTGCACTCAGAGATTGAATCCCTCCATTTATTATTTTTGCCAGCATTTTTTAAAGAAAAATTTTTATAGGAGGGGAAGAAATGCTCTAAAGCTTTTACACTCTTGGTATCAGAAATACATTCATTCATTTAACATTTACTGAGGGCGTACCATGTGCAAAGCCCTGGGAAAGAATATTCACCACCTTGAGAATGGTTTGCAGTCTAGCCACAGACATGGATGTGCAAACAACCAGTAATGCCAGGAGATGCCGCTTGACTCCTGGAGCTTAAATCTGAATGTAACAGGAGCTATTAGTGAGGTGTAACTCTAAATATTGCTCAGCATGCGGGACTCTCGTAGAGATTCCACCTTTGTCTCTACTGACAACCCACCTTCAGCCCCAGAGAAGCCTGGTCCTTTTCTCTTTTTTTAACCAGTTGGAATTTTGTGGGTTTTTCTTGTTTCTCCTTGCATCAGAGTATGCTGTAAATATTTGCCCTTTTCCACTAGAATGGAAGGTCTTTAACAGCAGGAATGGCAATGTCTCTCAACCTTGCTTATGTGTGTAAATTCAGAGGGTCTAGTGCAAATGTTTGAATGGATTTCCCCATTAACACATTTATGTAACAGCATGAGTGGTTCATTTGCCTTTGTTGGAAAAGGGGATTGATTTTTTTTTTTTTTTTTTTATGAAAGGAGTAAATCTCTTCAAAGAGAACTCTTTGATTAAAATACTTTGCCCAAAAGTGATAAAAACAAAAATCTGTAGGGAAGTATGGCCCTATATACTTCATTTACTCACTTCCTGCCCTGAATACAATCTTGCATAAAACTGGCTCTTAAAATTTGGTCACTGTTTTCTCCTCATAGATGACGAGAAAAAAAGATGGCGATTGAGATAGATGATATTTTTCTTCTGAAACTGGACAGGAATTTGTCTGTAAAACAGGGTATGTAAGTAATGGTTTTCTAAGTTTAGCAAATCACACGTCAAGGGACATCAGACTGGAAAAGGGTATTCCATTCTCACCCACAAATGTGTTTACAATGGCTGTGATCAGTTGGACTATTCTTGGGCTCTCCCAGTGATGGAGAGCTCGTCTCTTTCAGCATGCGTGTTCTCTGACACAGGGAAAAATCAAGCAACTTGGAGCTTTGTGGCAAATGAATCATAAATATTTTGCCTCATCTCTATGTAATGTTTCCTTTATTTTACTCAAATAGGGAAAGATCATTTTAAAAAGTACCTAGCATATCATACACATGTGGCTCCCTTTTCTATTGTTGAGGATTTATATCCAGTTAGTGGTTTGTAACTTTCTGGTAATTAGGTTCAAGTTTCTATGCCCTGTAATCATGCAGCCATATCTGTGGATTACATTTTAACACAGCAATTTCACAGAATCAGACAATGTGTACACATAGCCTATTTCACCGAATCAGATGATGTATACACAAAACCGTCCCCCTCCTCCTTTATTGTCTGCAAAGGACTAAAGGTAAACTTGAAATAAGTCCTCTGTGAAGCTTAGCTTCCATAAAAAAGTAATAACAGTTATTGAAAATTCCTGGAATAAATTGTGTTTGTATGAACTGTTTTTTTTCATTTTGGGTTTGTCTCTGAGTGATTATTTCATTTTCAGATGGCTCCAAGGAACTTGGGTCATTAGTATTTTTATGTAGCTTCCTGAATTTTCCAGGACTCACCACAATGTTTATTAGTCATTCCTAACATCACTTGGAGGAAAGTCCGTATCCTTCCCTCTCTTGTCCTCACAGAAAAACCTAGACCTGGAGAAGAGAAATTAGTAGGACCAGGTCAGATTCCTGGCCAGAATGACTCTAATAAGGACTTTTTACAAAGCCACATGAGGGGTCTGAATAAACCAAGTAGTCCGTTTATAGCCTGGAAAATTCTGATTCCTTAAGGTACTTCTTCCCATAAAACTGATGTCCCCAGCGTTGATAGCTCTTCTTGGAATATACTGAAAGTCTTTCAGATTCTTGCATTAAGTTGCCTTCATGCTTGTTTATAAAACATTCACATTTGATATGTGAGAATGAACTGATCTAATTTGGGGCATGCAAGTTGGAAAAGACTTTCCCTTAAATGGCAATATTTGAGTTGATATCTAAAGGAAAAGTTAGGAGTAAGCCAAGTAAAGGTAGGAAGGTACCATTAGTAGAGAGAGAGAAGGCAGAAGGTGATTGATAGGGAAAGCTAGGGACAGGGAGATAGGTGGGAAGTGGTTAAGTTATGCTTTGTATGTTGAATTTCAAGTATCAGTGGGATACCTTGATGGAAGTTTAATTCAGGACCTCGGGATCAAATAAGACTTTGCCTCGTCATTGTAACTTTTTTGCTATTGTAACTTCCAGCAAATGCACTGAGAATCAGAGTCACGATAGTTCTGGTTCATAAAATGATTATAGCATTCAACAATGCAGATATTAATGTAGGCTCAGGAAAGTGTAATGAAGGAGTGATACAGAATACAAGGGAAATAAAAATGTGAAGAGAGTTTGAACTTCTGAATTCATAACAAAGCCAGCACATCAAATGCATTGACATGAAGAAGGCCCTTCAGTTTCTAACGTGAACTTCATTCTTCCTTAGTAATCTAAACTGATACATGGATCTCTTACTTATAAAATGTCTGCATGGATCTCTTACTTATAAAATGTCTATCATGTTTTGTGCCCAAAGTTAATGACTTTTAGGTGACACTGGGATAGAGATGTGTGGCAATGTCTAACTGATGGATCATGGTCCAGTTTTCTGAAGAACCATCCCTAGGGCATACGTTGAGGTAGCCTTCCAATATACCATTTGAGAAACTTAGAGTGGCAAGAAAAGCCTATTCATCAACTCAATTTGAATTGAATTTGGGATGTTTTTAGTGGAATTCTAACGTCCCATTGACACCAATTGTATCTCCCTCTTATTCTTACTATTGAATTAATGGGTACTTTTTCTTCCTTTCTTTCCTTTCTTTCTCTCTCTCTCTCCCTTTCTTTCTTCTTTCTCCTTTCTTCCTTCCTTTCTTCTTTGTTTTTTTTTTTTTTTTTTTAAATTTCAGCCTAGTATTGTCCTTTTTTATAATCTGGAGGAATATAACGGTTATATAAGTATGGAAACATATTTGTCATTTTAGGTTATCTTTGCTGAAATTGTGAAAGGTATATAAAGTGTAAGATATATTAATTCTCATAAGCTTTTTTGGCTTGGCTCATCCAGAATTAGTTTGTCAGCTCCTACAATGCACTCACTTCTTTATTTCTCTCTTGGTGCCCTTTACAAGTTTTTCTATGGTTCACAGTAACTTAGATTGAGTTATTTTTCTTTTTCATTTTCTTTTCTTTTCTTTCTTTTTCTTTTCCTTTTTTTTTTTTTTAATTCACTTTGCCAAATGAAAGAAGGGAAGGAAGGGGAAATTTTATGAAATGTTGATATATGTAGATAGCATGAGTGAAGAATTTAAAGAAAGCTGAGTCCTTTTTTCATGAATTGATTTAACACTTGCCAACTAAGTTGCAGGAAATTAAGTGCCACATTACACGTAGCCTCAGGTTCCTTGGAGGGAAGAAAAATGCTTTCACTTTTCATTGAGTTGTGGGAAATTATTCTAAGACTATCAGGAAAAGCTTTATTTTGTTGAAGAAGAAGAGCTCTGTGGTCATCAGAGCAAAAAGCCTTGAATTTGATACCCTGTAAAATTTTATACATTGTGAATTTTATACATCGTTCTACTGAACAAACCAGTAGGTCTTGACTCCATTGACTTTGAGAAACAACAGGAGGATCTAGAGCACAGACTTGAGATTGTAACCCCATAAAAGTTATCTTTTTCAGTAATACTGCAGTATTACAAATATTCCAAGTTCATAAATGAGACACCTAGCCATTAACCTGAATGGATGGCATTTCTCTTTATATCATAGAATTCAGTAACAATATTCAAACTTTTTTCTCATTTGTTCAACTTATAGAAATTTACCTTAATAAATTCATTTCAAATGAGAAAAAAAAAAAGCTATATGCCTGAAGATATTCTTTGTAGTATTAGCTACAATAGTAAAAGATGGAAACAATTTAAATACCCAATAGTATAGAAATTATCAAATAAATTTATATATACATAGGTAAAGAAATTTCCGGTAACCATTGAAAGTTACTGGGTACACTCTGCAACTATAGAAAATTGCCTACTTTAGTATTATATAGAAGAAAGTAATAACTAGTCATAGTAAGTATAGCTAGCATTTATTAGGCCCTTTTTAATGTTTCAGACACATCTTAAACACTTTACATTTATTCAGCCTGACAATAATTCTGTGAGTTAGGTACTAATATTATCCCCAGTTTACACATGGAGGAACTGAGCAGGGTTGCTGACTAGTAACTCCTGGGTTTGTGATTCAATCTGAAAAAGTCTGTCTCCTGAGTTTACACTTAATCATTACTGTGTATGTAACCAACAAGCAAATGGTTGTGTTTACATTGATTATACCTGGCAACACTGAGTGCATGTAAAAAGCAAAAAGAGAATATACAGAAATAAAAACAGTTAAGACTGTTGAAATTTGGAAGAAATACCTTTTTTGAATTTTTCTTTAGTGTTCTAACATATAATTTTTACTATTTTTAAATATTACTTAGTAATTAACATTTGCATACAAAGTTCAAGGTTTATTCAAGTAGGCCATTCACACATTATGAAAGAGAGGAGTTCTTCATCCCATGTAGCTTCTTATTCCATTTGAAAACCCCACTCCTAGAGGTCTGGTGTTAAGTCTAGTGTCACACAAAGGCCACCAGAGAGCCACAGATGGTGGAAGAGGAGATGCCTGAAGAATGAGCCCTTTGTGGAAAATTAGAAGCAGCAGAATTTGCCTGTATGTAGGTCAGAGAAGTGCAGGTAATCTGTTTATAATCTTCTAACCTATGATGCAAAGGTGCCTAGGATAGTAGGTATAATGGGAATAGGAAAAATTTAAGTTAAACATTAGGAAGAACCTCTGTAATTTAATAGTATTGTGTTGTGTATTTTTGTTTTAAAATAAAAGCTTTATATGTGAAACATAGCGGTATTTATCCCTTGGGGGAACATAAATACTCACATAGAGACAGAAAGAATATTTGCAAATTAAGTGGGAAGCAAAGAACCTTACAGAATATAGAATATATGATTCGGAAGGAGAAACATGTTGATTTATGTTAAACTTAATAAGAGACATTGTGAGAAATGTGTGATTATTAGTGCAAAATTATCTATAATGAGTTTGTATGCACTTGAATAGCATAGGAATTATATTTTATAATTAAAAATTGTCCTGTAAGTTTTTTAAAATTGTTGAGAGTCCATGAATAGGTTTAGGTAAATCATACAGAAATTTACATATGTGTATATGAGCATTTTCAGGAGTGAACATCCATGATTTTTATCAAATGTTTATAAATATCCACAATGTCAAATTTACTACTGTAACATCTCCACTGATAAGTTACAGGAAAAGAGAAGACAGGATGGTAATTTTGATAGATAGATGATAGGTAGATAGGTATAGAGACAGATTGACTTGGAGAGTCTTGTTGGCTCCTTCCAATGTTGTTAATCTTCTAAATACATTGCTGGAAACTCTCATTAGAAATGAAAATAGGTACATATATTTAAGTACCTTTAATCTATGGCCATTGAAGATTTTAATGCATAGGAATTGTAGATTGGGGCAACAGCTCTACCGTGCACATTGTGGTTTGGCATAACGATGGATCAGGGCTTTGGGATGATGCACCTGGGTTCTTCCTTTAAATGCCATGCTGCCAGCCGGTTGAGCATAGTTATCTGAGGTGCATCAATCAACAGTGTAACATGTGATTCTCTCTCAGATGAAATCACCTCTCCAAGGACTAAGACTCCATTGCTTACCTTTGTGACATCTATTCTTTGCATTGTTGGGAAATCTGTTGTCATTGTTTAGAAAGCAATCCTTTAGGTTTCATGTACTCTAAACCTATAGGTACCAAAAATTTAAATACGCACGAAAAGTCTTCTGATTCCTCAAGATTTATTTCTGTTTTATGATTCAGGTTTTATTGCTTTTTTACTTTAATAAGAGTTTTATTGAGATATACATTCATTTCTTGTTTCCTGAGTTTCTTTTTCCTTATATTAGCTTTTAAAAAGTGTATTTGTGCGTGCGCATGATGTGTGGTATTTGTGTTTGTGTGTGTGGGGGGTGTTTAAACAGAGAAAATTGACTTTTGAGAAGAACATGGTTAATAGAACCATTTTGGTTAGTAATATAGGATGGAGTAAGATTAATTATATGCAGTAAAAAATGGAATGTATTCAAAATTTCTAATTAACATATTCATTTTATTGGCTACCTTTTTCTCACTAAATGCCTCCACTAACTCTGAAAATTGCTATTGCCCTGACATAATTTAATTTAGAAATAAAGTCTAGAGTGGAATATATGTCTTTGTAGGTAAAGTATAGCAAGATTATATGCTAGACAAGAGTCTGGTATTGGTTATTTGTTGGAGACAGCTTTTCTCTGATGTTCCTTTGACTGAGACTTGTAGTTTTTATGTTGCCTATTATTTGGGAGAACAGTAAACCTATTTAAAAACCTCCAGTTGATTGATAATTTATGCATTCATTCAGCTTTTCATTTGTTCGGCAAATATTCACTATCTCCTGGGTATAATGTCCTCTGTATGCTTAATATTGTGCAAGTTACAAAATTAACAACTCAAATGCCCATCAATTCATGAATGGATTAGTAAATTGTGGTATATGTATACAATGGAGTATTACTCAGCTATAAGAAGTAACGGTGAGGCCGGGCGCGGTGGCTCACGCCTGTAATCCTAGCACTCTGGGAGGCCGAGGCGGGTGGATCGCTCAAGGTCAGGAGTTCGAGACCAGCCTGAGCAAGAGTGAGACCCCGTCTCTACTAAAAATAGAAAGAAATTATATGGACAACTAAAATATATATAGAAAAAATTAGCCGGGCATGGTGGCGCATGCCTGTAGTCCTAGCTACTCGGGAGGCTGAGGCAGTAGGATCGCTTGAGCCCAGGAGGTTGAGGTTGCTGTGAGCTAGGCTGACGCCATGGCATTCACTCTAGCCCGGGCAACAAAGTGAGACTCTGTCTCAAAAAAAAAAAAAAAAAAAAAAAGAAGTAACGGTGATATGGCATCTCTTTGGTTCTCCTGGAGAGAGTTGGAACCCATTCTATTAAGTGAAGTATCCCAAGAATGGAAAAACAAGCACCACATGTATTCACCAGCAGATTGGTTTCCCTGATCATCACCTAAGTGAACGTTTTGGAATGACACCAACTGGATATCAGACTGAGGTGGGGGCAGGGGTGGGGATGGGGGTATAACTACATGATGAGTGCAATGCGCACTGTCTGGGGAATGGACCCGCTTGAAGCTCTGACTCGGGGGGATGGGCGGTACATGGGCAATATATATAACTGAACTTTTGTACCCCCATAATAAGCTGAAATAAAAAAAAAAAAAAGAAAGAAAGAATTTCTTTTAAGCAGGGACTTACGTATAACCCAAGTACAAAGCAGATTAAGGATCATAACATAACAGACTGGTAAACAGAATGCTGTGGAAACACAGGAAGCAATTAAATTGAAAGGCCATAGAAGGTTGCATGGAAATGTAGCATTTTATCATAGCTTTGAAGGATAGGTTGGATTTTGGTAGGTATGTTAGGTTCCTCTGTGTGGATGTTCCCTGGTCCTCAGGTTCCCAGTGTCAAGAATGAGTACGGGACCAGGCCCAGCCGATGACAGAGTGATCACAAACACAGAGCAACTTAACACAGTTTATCACATAAAAGAAAGAATGAAAGTACAGAAGCTACACAAAAGGAAATACGTTCCAGAGAAAGTGGAACAGGTCAGTCTCCAGGAGTGGAGAAAGACGCGGAAGGCTGAGCACATGTCGCCTTTTATAAGCCCACTAGTTTGTCCCGCCTTTCCCCTGGCAGGATTGGTTACCATTTCCCACCTTTGGGCTGATGGACAGGTTATGGTTATATAACAGATCACATGGCTGGTTACATAACAGGGCAGGTCATATAACAGTTTCCCTTTCTGCATGTGTGTCTTTTTTGGAATTCTCCAAGAAGCTCCACCCATGTTATGCTAATTAGATGGTAATGAGCTATAAGTGAGTTAAAGGTCACTAGGAATTTTTACTATGTATGTTCCCACCAGGGAACAGTTCCTAGCCGCAGTTTGGTTCCTAGCTATAATTCAGTTCCCGCTCTCCTCCGTTAGCCACCTCCTTGCCACCTGATTACCCTCCATCAGACCTAACAGGTAGAAAAGGGGAAAGGGTGTTAGGACTTCCAACTTGAGAAAAACATTAATTTATTAAATGCTTTTTATGTGCAAAACACTGTGCTAAATGAATCTTTCCTATGCTCCAAATTCTTTATCCCCACAATACAGAGAAAGAGATGGAAGCTTGTTTTCAGGCCAAGAGGAAGAGCAAGTAGCAGAGGCACTGCCATCTTTGCTAAGCAAAGACGTGTGTTTTTTCTCACCATTGTATCTAGCATGGAGGTTGGCAAACCTTTTCTTAAAGGGCCAGATAGGAAATATTTTAAGCTTTTTACACTACACAATCTCTGTCACAATTACTCACCTCTGCCACTGTAGCTTAAAAGCAGCCATAGACAATAAGTAAATGAATGTCCATGGCTGTGTTCCAATAAACCTTTATTTACAGATATTGAAAATTGAATTTTATATAATTTTCATGTTTCAAGAAATATTCTTTTGAGTTTTTTTAACAATTCAAAATGTTAAAAACCATTATTTGCTCATGGCTCTACAGAATTAGATGATGCCTGGATTTGTCCTGTGAGACGTAGTTTGCAGACCCTGATGGTACATAAGAGGTGCTTCATCAATATTTATCTTGAAAAATAATTAAAGAGGAAAAAGTGCCCTACCTTTTGCCCAAGGCCATTATATAACCACACAGCTCCTGGGTCCTCCATTCAATTCCCAGTCTATATGAATAGCACTGTTTGTTTGTAATTGTGGACTATAGACTTTGAGCAGCCAGTAACCTTGTACTCCAACACTGAGGAATGAAATATTGGATACTATTACATTTTATACAGATGTACCTGCTGAAAAATAATATATTAAAAAGTCAGCTGAGGTAAGATTTGACTCTGTTATTGAATGAAAAAATGTTTCCAGGCCTAATCATAAAATGAGAAAAGATATGTCCTACTTAAGTTGCCTTGTTTGATAATATTGAAGAGCAAAAGATTTTTGTGTTTTCTCCTTTATCTTCAGTGGTCTCCTTTTTGATTAAAGAAAAAGGAAAAAAGCCCCAAAGGTTGACTTATTTATAAAGTGAATATGATGTAATTTTGATTACATCCTTAGAAAGCACTGATGATATTCAATATACTTGAATATACCTAGTGAGGTCTATTATATTATACCTGAATATCCTGATGTAGAATGGTACACTTTATAGAGACAGAGACAAAGCAGTTGGCATCAGATAGTGGATCCCAGGGACATTTTATGGTTCACTAGACATTTTGTTGTAAGTTCCTAGGGCTAGACTTTCGGAGTTCAACCCTTGTTGGTCCAGAAGTAGAGTCTCAAAAACCAGTAGTATACTAGAAATTTTCACGGTGGTCTGCCTGACTTCAAAGATGCTGAGTCTAATTGTCATAAAGATTCTACTCAATAAAGTGTAAAGTGTAATCTTGGCAATTTAGCCTCTCTGTGCACCAATTTTCTCTTACGAAAAGTGAGGTAATAATAGCTGCTTCCTTGGTTTGATGCAAGGATTAAATGAGAAAATTAATCATTTTAATTATTTTAATTACTCGCCCTCTGAATTTTTGTTTTTCTTTTTCTCCATGACAGAATTAAAAATAGAGTTCAAGTTTTCTACTTTGCTGATACGTCTATAATGAACTGAAGTTGTTTTTCCTAGACCCTTTCGGATTCCACATCGAATGCGAACAAATCATCTCCTATTTTTGTTCTACCAACACTTGTCAAAAAAAGTATGAGGTACCCAGGCAATGGTATTCTTTAGCTTTTAGGAAAAGGCTTTCTTCTTGAAAGTCATTTCATTGCTGGGGTGAATTAACACAAAATATTAGATCAATTTAGTTATTGTGTGCTAGGAGAACATTTATTCATTTTGGAGATCTCTGGATATGCTATAGTATGTAATTATGGTGATTTATGAAAACAAATCTGAGTAACCTACACCAAATTCTTAGCAAGAATCTAACTCATAATCAGATATAAGTTTATGTGATGGGAGGATTGATTCATTTGATTTCCCCCAAGGGAAAACAGTGTTTCGGGCTTTAAAGATGAAATATGACACAATATTAGCTCCTCTTTGGTCTCAGGAAGAAGAGTCTGCTTTAATTCTGCAGGAGTTTGCTCTAAAGCTCATTTCCACTCTGCATACTGATGATAACTATTTAAGATGATTTCATATCAAAGAAGAATAGAAATAGAATGCTTTGCTGGACTGCATTAAATGAGCATTTGAGGGCACTTTTAGGCTAACATATTTCTTCATTTGATTCTAAAATCAGTAAGCTATTATTAAGTAAGATCTTACTGGCGTTTTTATATACAGTATTGGAAGTATTTCCTCTGATTTAAATTCCAAAACTCAATTTGCTTTATTTCAATTCAGAAAATTCCAGCATGGCTAGCATTATATCTTGTTTTGTTTAAATCAATGCTTCTCAATTTGGTTGCACCTGAGAACTACTTGGAGCATTAAAAATGAAACCCCATCCCTGGACTCATATGCATGTTTAATTGGTTTGGAGTGTGGCCCAGGCATAGGGGTTTTTTTTTTTTTTTCCTTTCTTCCCTCTTTTTCTTATGTTTTAAAAGAGCACCAGATGATTTTAACATATAGTTTGGTTAAAAACTAGTGGTATAAATTAGCACTTCTCAAATTTTAATGCACATATAAGCTACCTGGGGATTTTGTTAAAACGTAGATTCTGATTCTTCTGTAGGTCTGGGGTGGGACACTGATGGGGACAATACCTCTCATCCAAGGGCCATCTTTGCAGTAAGAAAGGTCTAAATTAAAGTCCAATTTAGTTAGAAAACTTTTTATCTACGAATGCTATGTTGAATTATGAAATAATTAACATTTGCTTAATTACTGAAAATGGTCCATACTCAGCCTTTAAAAATAGATCCTTTTTACCATCACATTGCTTAATTCAATCCTACATTTGCTGAGCACCTGTTATATGCTCACTATTTTGCTAGGCTTGCAGGGAATGTACAGAGTAGAAAAATACAAACCCTGTGCTTAAGTAGCTAGAAGAGAAGTAGAGGGTTTATAATAATGACTGTAATTCAAAGTCAAAAGCTCATAAGGGAAGTAAATTTTTTTTTATTTTACACTTAATTTTGAGGTGTTATGTCTTTTTGTGAGAGACTCTTGTTAGGTTTTGGAAATTTTTGAAGTTTAAAGTCTTCTCTTTTTCTTTTCTCTGAAGGATGTATGTGTGTATGGGGGAGGGGTTCTTAGGGATTTTCGGCTAGTATTTTGTTGGTGTGTATAAGCAAAGTACCTAAAACAATGCTCGACTCAGAAAAAGAAAACATGAAAAGTGTGAAATAAATGATTGGTAGCAGATATCTGCCACCTAGTGCTTGGGGAAAGTGACTTTTGAAATGGGCAATGTGACAGGAAATCAATAGTAAAGGTAAAGAAGCCTATCAGTCATGTCACAGCCAGGGCATTTTATTATGGGAAAAGTAGAGAAGGAATGGAAGGGGAGGGATATTTGCAGAGCACCAACTGTAGATAAGGCCTTTCAACACTCCACAGAGGAGCAGATATCACTCTGTCCGTTTTATGCATCAGGCAACCAAGTCTCCTAAATTCATCAGAAACTATGTTTAAGGGACAATTTGTCTAAGCATTTCTGGCTGTGTGATTGGAACCCTTATTCTTTTTACTGGGAACTTTCAATCTGCAGGTGAATAGAGGATCATGGGATTCTTGTGAAAAATTTATAAATTTTCACTTGATCATTAATGAGAAAGGTCTCTAAATATAAGATCTTTCCTTCCAACTTACTACTTTATTTTTTAAATAAGTGAACTGTTTCTGTTTCAGTTTTTTAAATGATCAAGAGCAAATAGTAATACTCCCTAATGTACTTTTAGGATTTAGTAAGCACAATAAATTGTAATATATAAGATTTTGATTACTTCATGTGAAAAATAAATATAATTTATTTTATATTTTATGTCATTATATCATATATAATTACATTCATGAATCACTTAACAATGGGGATACATTCTGAGAAATATGTTCTTAGGCAATTTCATCACTATGGGAACATTATAGAGTATATTTATTCAAACCTACATGGTATAGTGTACTACACACCTAGGCTATATGGTATAGCCTATTGCTTTTAGGCTACGAACCTATATAGCATGTTACTGTACTGACTTCTGTAGGCAGTTGTAACACAGTGGTATTTGTGTATCTAAACATAGAAAATATATAGTAAAAATATGTTATTTAATCTTATGGGACCACTATTGTGTATGCAGATGCAGTCTGTTGTTGGCCAAAACATTGCATGTGGCACATAACTGTATATACTGTTACCACAAAATATTATCTATTTAACTGTCTCCAGTCAGATCTAAAATTGTTGTGAAAACTCCTATGTTGGTATAAATTTTAGTGCTTAACAAATGCAGTGGAAGGCATTGTATTAATCACTTTTTTGTCTTCAACAAAGAGATTCTGAAGCTCTTTCAAGAAATTTAACAAAATGATCAGCAGCTCAGTTGCCAAAGGAATTAAGAGCAAAGTTTATGCCTCCCCACTGCCAGCTTACTTGTTCAAAACAAATGTCAGAAGTAGCATGGGGGAAACTTGTAATGGCTTAATTTACATGTATGGAGTCAGCACAAAAGTAATAGCAGTCTGTCACCAAGGCTTGTTAGCTAATTGCGGGGTTTTAATGTTAAGCAAATGAGTGTGAATTTTAGCACCACTGTTTGAGAGCCTGTTTGAGAGCCTACTCTCTTCTTTCCTCTTGGCACGCCTTAGGTTTCAAGACATTTTCTTAACACATTTTATAATTCTTTAAGTATTGAACTTGTAGCCTGTGTTGTCTTTGGCAGCCGACTCCCCCCTCCCTAATAAAATCAACTAGAGACCTCAGGAAAACAAATCATAAGATAGAATTTTCACTGGCCACTACTACTGCTTTTTTCTTCACATGCTTCTTTCCCTGTAAAGGACGAACAGTTCAGATTGTCCCACAGGCTGCTGGAGTAATGACTTACTGAATTTGTTATAGTGTGACCCTGTATATAAAATTACTTTAGGCAGAAAGAATTCAGTTCACTAACTGAAAACCAAATCTATTGGTAGCCAGTGTGTTAAAACATGTTATGCTATAAACAAAAAAGGATTTTTTTTTTCTCCCACTTCCCTCCTTACACTTTATCCAGTGGGGCATAACTTTTATCTGTTTTTACATGTAACCTCTGGCAAGTCCGTGACATTTCCATAACCCTATGGACACTTTAAGTCAGAAACGCAGTGCCAATTCAGTGATTAGAATTGAATCCAAGGTATTAATCCAAACTTCAGGAACTTGAGTTATCAACATCAAGTCCTTCCCCAGATGAGGTTTGCTTTAGTGTGGAAGTCTGCAGTTAGAAATAGAAGCACAGAGTTGGCTCCTTTCTCTTAGAGTCTCATACTATCCAGCTGCTGTTTCAGCTCTACTGGGGCGGAGGTGTTGTGTGGAGGGAGGTGAGGTGTAAAAATAGTATAGTTCTTGTTTGTCTTGGTGGCTTCATAAACCCTGAGCCTTGGTTTGAAGTTGAGGTTTTGCGGTAGAACAGGCCAATATAAAAGCTGTCTTTTTCTTTCATGAATGTTTTCATGGAATCTTTAAAGATTTCTTGCTGGATTCTTTCACCTGCAGTTCCCTTAACTGGCATTTCTATTGCAGGTAGTTCCTTTGTGGTTCCTTTCTCAGCCCTTGCATACCCTGTGGTGCTTGGCCAATCTCTTTGTGGTGAGGTCCCTTTATCCCTATACCCCAGTTTACCCTATCCAGAGTGACTCTCCCCTACTTCTGTCTTGGCCTACATCTGATCCATATGAAACCCTATATATCCTTGCTCTAGCAGCTTCTGGGGGTTGTATTCTATCTCAGTACAATGGCACTCTCCTATCCGTTATCAAAGCAGGTAGTCAGGCTTTCCCTCTCCCTCTCTCTCTATTTCTCTAGCACAGTTTATCTCATAGTAACATTTACCATTCTTAGATGTGAGTCAGGCCCCTGTCCTCTGTGTCTTTCTACTGCAGAGAGGTAACACCCCTAAGCCTTCCTCCATGGAAGCAGGGGAAGGAGGACTTACAGCACAGCAACAATTCTCTCTGGGGAAATGTGATAACTGGTTTTGTCTAAAATTCTTTGGTGACCCTTTGACCTTTGTTTATACCTTATGCTAGCTGAGAGGTCCAAGATTAATGGAATATGTTCTCTTCCATCACGTGTAAATTCTGCATTTGAAGATTTGTGTATTATACGAGTTGCATTCTGGTAGCCTCTGTGTTGGTTCTGCAATCAAATCTGCGGCAGGAAGGATCCCAGTCTGAGGATCTGTAACATATCTGAATAAATTGAGGATGAAAAGAATTCAATTTAGTATGATTTCTTAACCACTAAATAAGCACTATTAATTAGGCACAATAAAATTTTGTGGGAGAGCAAAATATTTATAAAATATAGCATTTGTCTTCATTGGCACACAACCTGATTGGGAAAGCCAGTTATGCTGTAAATAGCTCAGTATAGATGAATATGCTCAATATAATATGAATATGCTCAAATATATATGTGATATATTTAATAGTTGAACGAACTACACTAATATGGTATCTTGTACTTTGGCAATCCAGATAGTTTGGTACTTGACAAAGGGAAAGGCCTGAGGACATTTTGACATGACAATTTTGGTTTGAAGATTGGTGAAGTTACTGATCATTATTGTAGAGATGCTTCAAGTCATGGAAGATTGGGATTGGGAAAGAAAAAATCTGACAGAAAATTAACCTGGAATAGGTTACTGGTTGCATTATAAACTTAGGCTATGTCTACATATTTTACTCAGTAATTTCAGTCTGCAAAAATGTACCCACAATGAAGGCAGTCAAGCATTAGAGACATCTATGAGTATCACATACAGTTTCTTCTATAAGATGGGTTACTGATTAAGAATTCTGGCATTAGACTCAAAGTCCTAGGTTTGAATCCTCGATTATGAAACCCAACATTTGGTTTGTTTACTTTACTAATATCACATGCTTCAGCAAACTTTTCCTTTAAACATTACCTAAAGTTAAACCATTTCCACAATTTTGTGGCAGGAAAATATTCATCTTATTCTTATATCATATATTAAAAGAAGGAATATTTTATTGGTTTTCCTTTGAGGAAATATTTTTAAACTCCCCTCAATCAACAGAGTTCTTTAGAGAAGAAAGTATAAATCAATCCCTGCCTCCACTTACAAACATTTCCAGAAATCTGTATTTTTCTTTCATGAGAAAATTATTCATGCATATACACATATGGCATGTCAGTGACTGTTTGCATTTCACCCATACACTTAGAATTCCCTTATTCCAATCTAACACTTTTAGGGTTTTTATGTAACGTAATTGTTTTCAGTTTACTCAATTCTTTTTTCCCTCTATTTTTTGGATATATTGGTGACTGCATTTTACATATAAAAAGTTGCTTTACAACCATTCAACCTTAGCCTCAAAATCTATTTAGTGTGATTCTTATTCATCAC
Organism: Eulemur rufifrons; assembly: GCF_041146395.1. Classification (NCBI taxonomy): domain Eukaryota; kingdom Metazoa; phylum Chordata; class Mammalia; order Primates; family Lemuridae; genus Eulemur; species Eulemur rufifrons. Next base: position 72,394,528 of record NC_090989.1, read on the forward strand.
CCCAAAATAATAAAAATTACAATACAACTGTTAGCTTATTACGCAATAGTTTCGTTATAAAGATTCCCCTTATTCAAATTCTTAGCAAAACCTTCTCTGACACTAGACCAATATTTTCCACTTCTGAATTTGTGTTTCTGTTTTGCAGCCATATTAATCAAGCTCAATTCCATGACCTTGAAAAAGGGACTCGATAGAGGAACTGCCCTTGAGTATAATGAATTGACACAAGAAAAGCTACTCTGGTTGGAGCTTAAATGCAACCAAGTAATGTTCTTAGATTTTTTGAAAGAATGATTTTATAGTCTTTGTAAGTATGTATTCAGCCAAATAACTGCAGTTGCATTTATACTGTTGGCAGTGCAGACGAGGGGAATAAATACACATGTAAAATGCAAACACACAGACATCACACACACGTGATAAAATCTGATCCAGCAATGACACATGACAGCATATAATATTCAAAGAATTTGAAGACAGAAATTTTTTAAAGTTTTCTTGTTCACTGCTTTCTTTCTCCTTATGTGGAATAAGAATTTCTTTCATATGTCATTGCCAGAGGAACTCCCAGCCATCAATCTGCCAGTTTGTACTAATCTGCTTTTGAGTCACACAAACATTTTTATACTTTCTTTAATGGTATAAAACTAAAATACTTCAAAAATATTTGAATCTTTTTAAATGGATTACAACAGAGAAAAAGGTTAAGGTAACCAATATTTATGTTCTCCAGACTTCTTTAAAAAAATGAATTAACTCCATATTCCTTACGGTTTAAATACATTTTTATTATAAATAAACTGTATTGATTCAATCATTAATGCTTAATTGCCTTTTTTCCCCTTATATTTGTGATTATATTTTATATTTTTCCTCAAAATTTTCTTGGTTCAAAAAAAAGCATTTATACACAGTTAATTTGTAATGTTTCTGTCCATTTTGCTATTGTTTTACCACTGTCTTACCAGTATGGAATTTTCAGTGATCCCAAATCATACAGAATATGGTACAAATTGGAATTTAGGAGTTTGATTCTTAAACATTTGCTACAGTGTCAAGCCCTCTCAGAAGTCAAGCTCAAGTTTTAAAGTAGAGTATTTAATATTGCTTAGAATTAGCTCACCCTAATCTTTTATAAAGTGTAAATTTGTAATTCATGTTATGAAATGTGGAGAAAGCCAGTGTTTACTGTGACCACTGAAGCACTGTTTTAAGCAAGATTTCTGGCAAGGTAGTATTTTCATGCATCAAGAGTGAAAAAAACTCCCTAATCAAAATAACTAGAAAATTTGGTTAACCCAGTTAATCAGCAAAATCAGCACCAAAAATTTCTTTATGGTACTGATGAACTGCACTTAGTCATCCTTGCACCAAAAGTGCAAGTCAAAATGGCTCTGATACAGAGGATACAGAGAAAGCTACTTTTTGAGAAAGAAAACTTTAAAAGTCAAAACTCCAAGATAAGCATGGATAAGGATTTCAGAGAAATTACTCAAAAGTCAGGGATGAACATGATGACGAGAAATATGTGTGCAGCTGATACAGGGATTAGGGCATTATCTGTCTCTTTCTGATGTTGATATAGAGATCATTTAGGTGATGGACAGGATATATTTTGATTACAGTTGAATAGGAAGTTGGGTCTAAATAACGAAGTTGCAAAACTGTGGTATAAATGGAAAATCCTGGTTCTTTAGTCAAATACTAATGCTCAGACTCTGACAGGGTTGTTAATACCAAGATTACTCTAAAAGGATATGGGAAGGTACTTACGTAATCCAATAAAATCTGGGAAAATTAGAAAAGGTGTGTAGCAATATGATACCGATTTAAGATTTTAAAGAATAGACGAGTTACATTATATTACTTTTGCATAGTGCCTTATATTTTAACAAGAACCAAGCAACAGTAGGATCTTATATTTTAATCTATCAGAGCATAATTACAGTTTATGAGTTTAGGGAAAACAGCTACTGAAGTGTCAGATTTTCTGAGAGGCATAATGCTTAAAATTCAGACTTGGAAATTAAAGTTGAGAAAACTGTATTAACTTCCATGTAGTCACTAACCAGATCCAAGCTAATTAAATGAAAGTCTAAAAGCTCAAGGTATCTTGGTTCAAATTGCCTGAGTTCAGAAATACTCTTTATTCAAATATTCTGCCCTCTATCTGTATCTATCCATAAATAATTATATCAAATAAAACCATGAATGACATTATTCTCCAATAAGATTTTTAGAGTCCATTTTATTATTTTTATGCTGTTACACAAAGAATCTATTTCATTCTGGTCCAATTAAAACGATTCAGAGGTAGAGCATTTCTAAGGGAGAAAAATACATTTAAGAGGTTATAATTTTTTTACATTAAATGCATTAAATGCATGGTGTATATTATACCAGATGGCATACAAATTAGTGTACAGTATATTATTTTTAAAATAAAGAAACATGGAATTTATATGTATACTCTTACTTTAAAATATATAGATATACAAAATATTTATAAACAAAACAATAAATAAATATAAAATATATAAATATTTATATATCAACAAGTGTATCAGTTAAATGTGTATGTGTGCTTATGAGTAACGCAGCAGTAGATTTGAATAGAGGATATAAATCAATGAAAGGACAAATTATTGCAAAAATATCAAAAGATTTTTCCTCCTTACATACAGTCTCTCTTTAAAGGAAAAAAGAACTGTGTATATTTGGTCAGATTATTGAAAGTTTCACTTACTTAACTATTATAAAATTATGCAAATTTATAAATCACAAGCTTGAAATCAAAGCAGATGACTCAGTTACATGGGAAATAAGACTCTGTGTCATTGTTGCTAGTTGTACCAATTACTACAGAAGATGAGGAAAGGGCAATGGCCAGCTAGCTGGGTTCACTATTCTCCAAAATGAACCTGAATATTTGTGACAATGAATTCATCATCTGGAATAACACAAGATCAGCCATAACAGAAGTGACTTGCAATTTCCCTTCCTACCAGAAACATTGTCACAAAGTTCTATAAATTTTATTTAATGGGCTGTTTTATCTCCTTGTTGTGGAATACCAACCGGAGTCCTGCCAAGTGGGTACACTCATTACTTGCCTTATAACCCCAGGAAGGACATTAATGGCCACTGGAGATGTTCTGTAGACTTAATACACACATCTCTAGGAAAATGTATATGCATGGCTATGTTTAGAGTAAATGTAACAGATTTCTTTCTTTCAAAATAAAAACTGTCTGGAAGTCAGACATGAGAAATATATGTTTAACCTTTGGCAAATAAAATTTTTAAAGATTGGTTTTAAACAATGAAGTTCGGTTTTCCTTGGTGACTCATTGGAGGTAGCAAGTAAAAAAAACAATAGAAATATTAGCAGATGATCAAGTTGTGCTTATGTTTGACATGTAAAACAGAATCTAATTTAAATCTAAATCTTTTATCCCACTAAATGTGAGTTGATATTCATTGTAAAACTTTATGCTATAATATGCTTATCAACATGGATGCCTATTGTATTATATAAATTGATAATTCATACTTTCCTAGCTACCGTAACTCTGTTTTCCACTATAAATCAGCCTACTCAGAATGCACCAAATACAGTACAGTGAAACTCTGAAATGTTTTCTCTCTTCAGATAGATCCTACTTTTAATATGTGTACCTCACCCCTAGATTTATTTATTGGCCTTTTCTATAAAGATTATAATGGGAAAAGTTCACAATGTTTATGATTTTAATAATTTAAACTTTTTTCTTACTTTAATAGTAAGTTACCCTTTATTGAGACCTTATAATGTGCCCAGCAGTTTGATAAATGCTCTTCCTGCAATATTTTTATTAATCCTTCCCATAGCCTTTTATGAGAGGGATGTGTTATTAACTTCCATTTTATAGATAAGGAAACTGAGGCATCAGCAGATTAAATATTTTTCTTAAGATCTTCCAGATGGTACATGGTAGAATCACAGTTCACATCCTGATCAGTGTGCCTCCTGATTTCAAGCTCTTCTTACCACTTCACATCAATGCCTCTCATCTCTTAGCTCATGGCATGATATGTATTCAGCAGAATGAATTCACATTTTGAAACTTAGCAAAAATTGTTCAATGCTACCTAATATTTCAAATAATTTAGAGGGGTTTTTGTACGTGTTCATTATACACCGTATCCTAAGAAAGCATTTACATCATATATAAACACATTCTTAACTTGTTATTACTTCTTTTGACTGAATTGTTAAACTTTTTATAGTGCAAACTGGCAGAGAAGTTTAACTCATTATTTTAATGTAAACAATGTCTTCCAATTTGATCTTTTTATGTTTACATATTAGCTTGAGAATCTTGGCTTTTTCCTATTCATAGAATCAGATATTTGAGTTTAAAGGTAAATTATAGATTATTGTTAGTCCAGTATCAGATTCAATGCACTTGTCCTCTGTATATGTCCCCTCAATAGCCTCTTTGATTATCTTCAGTGATAAATTTATCAAATATCCTATACTGTCTGTCACTGTGCTGAAAATAGCTGTAACACACATATGAAATTGAATACATATTATTAGATTTATAAAAATGTATCATAATATGAAGATGGCCATTAACAGATGAATAAAGAAAAGCTAGTGTATATACACAATGGAATGCCATTCAGCCTTGAGAAAGAAGGAAATCCTGTTATTTTCATCTACATAGATGAACCTGCAGGATGTTGTGTTTAATGAAATAAGCCAGGCACAGAAAGACAAGTACTACCTGATCTCACTTATATGTGGTATCTAAAAAAGTTGAACTCATAGAAGCAGAGAATAGAATGGAGGTTGCTAGGGGCTGAGGGAGGAGTGGGAGGGTTGTGGAGATACTGGTCAAGGGATACAAAATTCAGTTTGATAGAAGTAGGTTCAATAGATCTGCTGTACAACCTGGTGACTATAGTTAATAAAAAAGTATTCTTGAAAATTGCTAAGAGAGTAAATTTTGAGTGCTCTCACCCCAAAAAATGGTAAGTATGTGAGATAACACATATGTTATTTAGCTCCATTTGGCCATTCAATAAAGTATACATATTTCAAAACATCGTGTTGTATATGGTAAATGTATACAATTTTTGTCAATTAAAAAAAATTATTTTCAAAAATACTAAGGTGGTATTACAAATGCTATTTTAAACCAGTTAAAAATGAATAACAAATGTAATGTTAACAGTAATACATGGTTCATTTCCTTTCTAAAGGGAATAATTTTCATTGCCTAAGTTATTCTTTGGGGAAAATTTCCTCCATTATTTTATGCAGAGATTCTAAGGAAAATGTCAAACTTTTTCTGGATTAGCATGAGAGGGCAAGACTGGAAACATAATTTAAATAGCATCATTTTCCCTTCCAAACCAAAACCCTTTTGCCACACCCAATCTTTTTTTCAATTCTTTTAAATGATTTCTGTATTGAGTTTAATTTGTATATCTGGACATATTTTACAGAAAAATCAAGGGAACATTCTAATTTCTTCAAAGTCTTGGTTTTTTACCATTAACTGAAACTAAATTAACTAATTTCTTTTCTCCTTTCATTTTTTCATTCTTCTTGTAACTTTTGTTTCTCCCTTTTTCCTTCCTCCCTGTTGCCACATTTTTATTAAGTACTTATGTAATACACCACACTCTTGCCAGGAGTCATGATTTCTCAATATCTTATTTCCTCCTTCCTTTTCCCTCTTCTTTAATAGGATTGGTCCCATGTCTAGGAGCAAAAGTCCAACATCAATAAAATGGTCTCTACTCTCAGAAATATTATCTTCTAAAGATTGAAAGAAAGTGACTGAGCGCTTTTATAAAGTGTGCAATTGAGAGGGAGACTTCAGATCCCAGGAGCTGTGGAAATCAGACGATATCTCTTCATCTAGAGTCAGGATATATTTCTCCTTTAGTGCAAAAGTAAGGAAAAGAGATGATTTAGGGTATGTATTATATGCCATTAGTCAGAAATAATCTCTGAATTCATTGATCAGTTCATAAATACATTTTTCAGGGGAATGCATTTCATACCAATAAAATGTTTACTAAACAACTCTATTGATTTAGTTTCTTTTTGTTGCTTTCCTTGGTATTAAGATCAAGTCTGTTTCCCCAGGGTATAATAAGACCAGTATTTAGAATGGCAATAATGTGAAAATCACACTGGATATAATGCTTTTTATTATCATTAATCTTTGATGGGCTCTTTTTTTTCTATTTTATTAAGATATACATTTCATGTGAATTAAATAATATTTTTCAGAATATTTTTTCTGACTATCCTGTCAGATTCTTTACTATGGCTGATATTTGATCAAAATAAAGGTATTAACTTGAAGAAAAATAATTATTTGTGAAATACTTGGCAGTAGAAAGCACCTTGACAAAGCTGTTGGTTCCAGTTAGAAGCAACCAACCTAGGTATATACATTTTATTTCCTCTGTCACTATAGGGTTAGAGATGCCATATCCTTTCTGAATGTTTTATCATCCTGTCAATAAAGAATTTCTTCCTTGGCTCTATTTAAAATATTTTAGTTTGCTTATTTTCTGACATGGCTAATATCTGGTCAATATTCCTGTTATAAAACAATTTCATGATTTGGAAGGTAGATTTATCTTTTTACCTGTTGCTTCTTCACCTTTATTTCTTTTAAGAATAAAAGGGGACAATGTGTTTTTGTTTGTTAAACTCTTTTTGCACTTAGAAGACAGTATAAAGTGAGAGGTTGTCATTTGTTGTGGTGACCAAAACTAGGTAATTGTAAACAAGAAAACCTACCAAGGAGAGGTTAGTCTAAGACATTCTTATATAAATATCTAGCATAGACTAAGTCCTAAATAATTATATATGCTTTTTCTTTGAGGTATGATTTACAGCCAAAGTGCTTGAATCTTTAGGTCAAAACTCCTCCTGTGTAACCACCATGCAGATATGTGGAACACTTCTACCACCCCTAGAAGTTTTCCTAATGACTCTTCACAGACAAAATCATCCCCACCAAGAATTAACTACCATTCTTATTTTTACACAAAAAATTATTTGTTTTCTGTTCTTGAACTTCATATAAATTGGGTCTTGCTGTATGGGCTCATTTGTATGTGGCTTTGTTAATTCAACTTGGTATTTCTGATTTTTATCATCCTGTTTTATGTACATTTAGTTCATACATTTTTATTGCTATGTATTATTCCTTTGCATGGATACACCACAATTTATTTATCCATTCTGATGATAGACATTTCGATTGTTTTCCATGTGGGGCCATTATGCATAAAGTTGCTAAGCATATTCTTGTCATTTTCTTTTGGTGGAAAGCTATAGTTATTTGTCTCAGGACTTTGCATAAAAATAGAATTGCTAGGTCATAGGCCACATGTAAGTTTAGCTTTAGTAGATAGTGTCAAACATATTTCCAAAGTTGTTGAATCAGCTGATGCTACTCTAGGTCACAGTCAAATTTAGGAATGTAATAGTACAATAGATTTATGGTCAATACACAGCATGACTAAGGCAAAAGAGCACAACTTTACTTTCTAACAGAATCAAGGTGGGTTCTCATCAATGACAACATTTTCATGGAGCACTCGCTGCTCCAAGAAAGACAAAGAAAAAAGGTCAGTAGCTCATTTTAGGAGAGTCTTATGCTAAGGCATATGGGTTGGAAACACCTGAAATAATTTGATCAGCAGCAAAAAGTGAGTTGTGGTGAGACAAAATAGTTTCCTGAGCGTGCTCTATATGGATAAAATATGTAAATTTGTGTCTCAATAGCTCCAGTAATCAGTGACTTTTCATTTCCTTTATCTAAAGCCCACTATCATGGGCAATGACATATTTTGTCCCAAAGAAATAGCATGTCCTACTTATACATTTTCTGGATACCAATATCTAGACACCAATAATTAAATATGGTCCACCTGATTTCAGCATTTAGGAGAACTCTACTCTCTCTCTGGAAGGGCCAGTGTTCTTTGGTTTGTACAGATTTAACCTTACGTGTTTAATTTTAAATAAACAAGCATCCAACTTGGATCCTTCCTTTGTAGTCCACCATAAATAAGAAGCCTGCAAAACAGACTTATTTGCCTGATAATTTATTGAGTTTTTTATACATAAAGAAGCTTCTATTTTATATTATGTTTAGATTCACCAGAAAAAGAAGGCTGTAGTTATTATCCCCTATTTTTGTTTGATAAATTATTTAAAACAATGTTCTAAATATAATTGTCATTTGAATTACTGTTAGCAGGAATTAGGTATATAGGAAGGGAATGATCAGAATTTTAAGGCTGAAATAGACTTGAAATATTTAATTTTAATTTTTATAATATTTTAATAGTATTTATCAAAAATCACTTATACTGGTTGGTAGTTGTGGCATAATTTTTTTCTCAAGGTGTATAATATTAAGCAGTTTATAAAACAGAATATTCTCTGGTGACCAAGAATGAACAGATTTCCTGTTTTCTTTTCCTGACTGTAACTTACATCAAAGCCATCAAAATCATGACTCTTACTTTTCCTAAGTGTCCAGCTAACTAGCTGATGTTTAATGCTAGAATACATCCCACAATAAAAAGCGTGTTTCATTGTCTTTGGCCAAATGTGACATGTCCAGGGCCAGAGAACCAAATTTAAAAGTTATCAGAATAAACAGAAACAGAAAGGCAAATTTTGACATATTCTAAGAAGTTGGGTTATGTGTCAGATTTAATATAAGCCTGGATTTTATATAAATGTTATTGGAACTCTCAATGTTTTACATTATCTACATGAATGCACACTTAGAGTACTAAGAAGAACGGAGAGTTGACTGCATATATGAATTGGTAATAATGTTTTTAAGATGTATTTTAAAATACCAGAGCAATGGCATTCATGTCTAAAACATCTCATGTTCTAGTTGGACTCCAGGCTCTCTTATAGTTGGATATTTTTTGTAGTATGTCACTGGTGACAATGCCATTCAATGTCTTTTGATGCAAACTGCTTGAAAGGAGCCCCAAATTGCCTTTGGTCAGTGTGCTATAAAAATGGATAGAATGTGAGCTATGATGATTGCCTCATTGTTCGGACAGCATTGAGAAGGTCACTTCACATGCTTTTCCCTTTCTTGTAGTCTGACAGTAGGCAAAGTGCCACCAGAAGAGAGGTTTGTTCTTTCCATTCTGAAGATACTGTGTGAACAGTCTCAACTCATCAAAAGAATCAGAGCAAATAATGTCTTTTCAAACACTGCAGAAAACAATCTATGTTCCCTAGCAACAAAAGCTGGAATTTTCAAAAAGTGGTTCATAAGACCCAGATTCTGTATGTTGAAAAAAGAAACTCCTCTGTTCCTAAAAGCTCAGTATTGCATAACTAAAGATAGTACTCAGACCCTACTCACTGTTCATGAGGTGATAGAGAAATCCTTTGAGTGTATTATTGTTTTATAAATATTCTAGGAGGACTGAGTCAGGAAATTGTACCACAGATTTGACTCAGAGCAACTGTTTGACCAAACTTAATATTTTACACAATAGTTTTATTGAACAGCTGCATACAGTGTTGTTTATAAGTACAAGTTACAGCCAAGTTTTCAAAAACAAAATACTAGATTCACACCTGGTTTTTTTTTATGATAGTTTTTTATTAATTCAATTGGCATTTAGTGAACATCTGCATTGTGAAAGACACTCTGATAAGGGCCATGGAGGTTATATCACATACCTTTCCCCAAAGAACTTATGATTATTATGACAATAGTACAGCGTACTGCATTTATGTAGCCCTTACAATAAAAAAGTGCCACCATATTCATTATTTAATCATTGCAACAGTTCCATTTTAGTAATACTTGACTGATTTATCCTGACTCTCTTGCATTTGATAACCAAGTCTTATATTGAGTATAAAAACAGCTGCTAAAACTATTCAAAACTCTTGGCTAACCAATGAATAATCGCTGATTGTAATGGTAGATAAAAGGTGGCATTAGTAAATATGGCTCATCAAGGGGGTAGAATTTGGAGACAGACCAAATTAATTGTGTTAAGCAAAAATACAATGCTCTTTAAGCAATTATTTCTTAAGGTTTTACATTATTAATGCAGAAGACTGCTAAAAATAATTAAAAGGAAACTTTGGGATCATCCAAGAATCTTAACTGTCTGAAATACACAAGGTAGCTTAAAGCCACATTCCAGAGAATGTGATAAGTGTATTCAGTGTTAGTACTGTGCAACATGAATAGTGATACTTCCTATATTGAAATAACTTGAAGATGTCAGGATAGGTGAAAGCAGTTGCATGGAGAACATGAAAAATACCATATTGGGTCACATCTATACATCTGAAAATAGCTTCAAAGAACATATTGCCAAGGTTGTCGTCCATGGTAATGTTTTAAGTTCAATGTATACTTTAAACATGTCCAGATTCTTTAATGGCAATTTTATTAATTTCCCATGTATGATTTTTCCCTCAACCCCTTTGAACAGCTATATCATGCCTAATGGATGAAATTTACCCTTGAGGAAGTAGATGTTGATAGATTGGCTCCATTGATACCAGATAGTGGCATGGAACAGGAAAAAATATATATTGCTGAAGCATTTATGCTCTACTAAGAGCTCTCATGACTGATCATAGAAGATGAAATGAGAAAGAATTAAAGGGTCAGATAGTTCAATTTATTATGCAATATATGAGTCCTTCTAAAAAATGTCCTAATTTTTTGGACATTAAAAAAAGTGTTAATCCACCATCTGGTTTAGCCATATGTCAGGGACAGTACTTTCAGACGCTAAACAGTTTTCATTTTCAATATCCCTCATTATTGGTAAGGTCTTATTTAGAGCAAAAATCTACCTCACTCTTTTGGGCTTAATCTCTCCTTTCAGACACACAGAAGTTGTTGACTGTGTTTCCATTAAATCCTCTCCAGATTTAATGTCTTTAGTTTTTCACACATTCATTATTAAATACAGTAGAATCAATAACTATGTAATGAAATAATTAGTTGAATTCTTGATCTTGAACTGTTGTGCTCCTGCCTGTGATCTCTATGAGTGGATTCAGAAAGCTGTCAGCAAAATATGCGCCATCATGCAGACCCACATCGCTGAAATGCTCTCCTTATGCTGTTTGACAGAGTGAAAGTTGGCTGACCTTTAAATAGTATTGTATTCATGCTTGTGAGGGGAGCAGAGTCCATTGAGCCATATCTGATTGCATGCATGGGTAAATGCAAAATACAATGACCTTTAAGCTAATAGACTCCGAATGAATGTTTTTATAGCAGGTGGGAAAACAAAATTACTTACCAATTTAATATGTTACAATGAAGAAACAACTCTGCAGTGCTGAAGTCTCTTCGGGGATGCCAAATTAGTAAATCTGCTTGTAGAGTATTTGGGATTAGGCTGGAAACATGCCTACAGGGTTGGGTTTGTGCTAGGCAAGCATCTCCTGTCAGCAAATCTCAGCACCCTCTCACATCACCAGTCTCCTATCCTCAGCATTCTCTCATGTTTTCTGAGAGTTGCTTTGTCTTATCACTTTAACATTTATGTCTGTTAGAGTGGGCCCTACATTGAAAAGCCTGCATGCTATCTGAAAAATAAGTCAGTCAAGGAGAGGATGCATCCATTCATAAAACATTAGGGCTTTCAAAACTCCATGGGCAGCACTATAGAATTCAGTATAATTTGTATTTGCAATAATTCTGCTTAGTGGTGAGTACCTGAAGAGCCACCATACAAGGAGGGTTGTTTCAATTATATGTTTGCCCCATTTATAGTTATTAATATATTTACTCCATTTATGTTAAAGATTAATCGCTTTCCCTTTACTGTTTCAAGTGATTATTGATGTCACCTACTATCACAGTGATTCTTTTGCTTTCCTTTTAGTATTTTTATAAACTCATACTAGTAAGTATTTAATTACTATTCTAATAAGATAAATTTTGAAATTCACATTTATATTTTGTGATCATTTGTCTTGGATTGAAGCATGCTTTTTGAGGAACCATTTTACAAAGTTGTTATTACTGGCAGATGTCTTGAAACTATGTTTATATTCTGAAGTTATTAAATAACATTGAGTTTTATAATGAGATTTCAAGGAACTAGGAATTCCAGACACTTGGATAGGAATTCTCCCAAAATACCTAATGCTTTGACTTGATAGCTGTTAACAGTCACAACACTTCTCAAGCAAAATAATTGGAAGTCCATGAGCAAAGTGGATATGAAGTGGAAATCTCCAACTATGAAGTTAAAACTTATTCACCCCACTAATCACAATTTTTAAAAATATTACACTTACTCAGCCTTTTAGTATTAGAGCACCATGAAGCAAGGACTCTGGAGTCACTCATAACTCTAGGAGGTCTGGCAGAGGTAGGATATCCTCTGGTTTGGTTGGATATCCTCTGACTGTCAAGGCATTGTTACTGCCTCCCTCTCCTGGCCTCTTACTAGACTTGTTGTTTATGACTATTATTCTAACATATACCAAACTGCATTAAATTCTACCATATCCTTATCTCCCTAGAATGCATATACCTTAAGGGCGGGAACCCTGTTGTTGCATGGTTCTGTTTCCAGTACATGCTACCTGGCATGTATTGTTGCCCAGTAAATATTTACTGAGTAAATTTTGCTTAGGCAAATGCATAATTACTGCCTGCTTAAATATTTCTGAGGCTCACATTTAGGAGAAAGGAGTATCACAATTATAGTGGGTCTCGGAATTAGAATGTTCAAGAGGGGAAAGTATTGGTTTGTTTGGGAGATAGAGTCCTCAGTATGTAGGGAGAAAATAACCATTTGGTCCAGGGGAAGCTCAGACTTGTAGAGCTCTGGATCAGTAGGGTAAAGCTATACTGATAGCTTTATCTGTTGAATTTATCTGTCAATATGATTTTTAAATTAAAAAATATGAGTCATGTGGGCTTCTATTTTGGATTTCAAAATTGCGTTTGTTTTGTCTTCATATGATCTTATTGTGCATGTCCTCTTTCATGTATATCATACTAAACTTTTGTCAACTATTTGTAAACAGTTTATTTCCTTAAGAACAGGTAATGCATTCACTTAACTCAAAACCATAAGATAAAAGACAATATTCACCAAAAAATCTCCATTCTGACTGTCTCTAGCCACTTTTTCCTACGGGCTACTAATGTTATAATTTTCTTATGTGTTGCCTGGAGTTATTTTTATTATTTTTTGTTGATAACTGGTATAAACAGATATATCTCTTTACACCACTTTGTTAGAAAATGTAGCTACTGTTCGCACTATCACTTCACTTTTGCTCTTTCCACTTAATGTTTCTTGGCACTTCCTCCCTATCAGTACACAGGGAGTTTTATTTTTAAGCCACATGGTATTACATCACAGACTGTGCCATACATGATTTTATCAGTTCCGTATTGCTGAAAGTCTGTCTCAATTGTTTGCTATTATAAATAACAACGTCATTATACATAAGTATTTGTGCACATTTAAAAGTATATCTGTATAGGAAATTCTGAAATGTAGACCAGAAAACAGAATATTTGTAGGATTGCTAGATACTGCCAAATTGACCTCTCTAGACACAGTATATATTTATATTCATTAAACCATTATATGGACAGTGCCAATTTTCCACACCTTCACTAGCACATTGAGCTATGTAAGTTTTAAAATTTGATGGATAAAAAAATGTTATTCATTGTAGTTTTAATTTTTACTTCATGTATGATATATGGTGTTTAGCATATTGTAACAGAATAGCTGAGAGTTGCTTTTATTTTAATATTTGTTCCATTTTTTTGTCAGCTGTGTTTGTCCTTGTTTTTGGTTGGATCTTGGACTTTTACTTATTGATTTGAAGGAACTCTTTATATGTTAGGAAAATCAGCCCTTGAAATCTTTCCCACTTTTCAACTTTTGATTAAGTGCATTGTACTTTCAGTAACACAGAAATGTTTGAATTTTTATGAATATATGTATTTGTCAGACACAACAACATAATGATGTTAACATTTTATTAATTATTTCTTACACAGCTTCTGACATTTTAAAAAATCCTACTGAGAAATGCCTCTCTATTCCAATGTCATTTAAATTTATTACACATGCCTAAAGTAAATTTATGGCTTTAAATTTTATACTAAGCCTTACATACAGTATTTAGAATTTATCCTCAGGTTTTTTTTTTTTTGCTATAGAGCTGCCCAAATATTTCAACACAATTTTTTTAAATAAAATGGTTTTTCCCCATTAATGTTAATTGCTACCTTAAATATACATATATTTTTTACTTATATGGACTTCTGTACTTCTAGGCGGTCCCAATGTGGGGATTATCTATTGAAGTCCCAGCACCACACAAATTTAATCATCATAGCTTTACATTATTTTTTATTATCAGTAAGTCTCCCTTTACCCCCATACCTCACCCCAAATTACTCTTTTTTTTCATCCTTTTCCTTGCTATTGTTTCTGGTTTTTTTTTTTTTTCTATATGAATTTTAGCATCAAGTTTTTTAATTCTCTCAGATTTTTTTTTTGGTATTTTATTTTTAGATTGACGAATGGTTTAATATCTTTATGAAGCTGAATCTGCCTATTTAAGCATATGATACTATTTTGATCCCCTCAGAAGTGTTTTGATATTTTCTTAATATTGATCTTGAAAATTTGCGATCAGTATTATTCCTCGATATTTTGTATCTTTTCCCCATGATCTTTCATAATGGAGGTGATTTGTACTCATAAAGGATAATGTCCATGTAACAAAAACACCCGTACCCCCATAGTTAAAAAAATTACAAAAACATATGAAACCATAAAAAGGACAGTGACTTCTGTATCTTAATTTTATAATAAGCCAACATACTAAATTTTCTCTTTATTTTCAATAATTGCTTGGTAAACTTTACTTCTTTTTAATATCAGCAGACTTAAACTGCATCTGTAAATAATAGCACTCATAATGTTAATTTTATCTCCTTAATCTTTTTATAATATTTTTTCTCTTATTAAATTATGGCCAAATATTTCTACAAGAGTGAAACAGAGTGGAATGGTGTTTAAATAGTAGTGGTTGATTTTAATGTTTTTTTTTTTTTGAGATTATTGGATTTTGTCAACTTTCTGTTTCTTTAGTAATTCATGTGTTAGATTTTCTATGTTTGTTAATTCTATTTTACTAAAATATTTCAATTTTTTCCAAGTTTCATATTAATTTGCAGAATTTGAGTCTTTTAATTTTCCCTGACTGCTCATTACTTCCTTATTATTTCTTATAATGGTGTTTGTGCTTCTTCCCTTCATTTTTGATTGGGCTAGTTCATGGTTCTTACTTGTGGCAATTTTGATCCCCTCCAAGGGGATAATTGGCAATGTCCATAAAAAATTTTGGTTGTTGCAGCTAAGAAGTGGGGAGCTACTGGCATCTAGTAGGTAGAGGCCAGGGAGACTGCTAAAATCCTAAATGCACAAATCAGCACCCACAGCAAAAAATTATCTTCCCTGAGTGCCAAGGTTAAGGCATCCTGGCAGCCAGAAACTTACTTATATTATTTTATTTTTCAAATAACCTGCTTTTGTATTTCTTTACTAATCCTGCCATTTTGTTTCTAATTCGTTAATTTGTTTTGATCATCCCAATATTCTTGCTTCTGCTTTCCCTAGGTTTCATGATCTTTTAACTAATTTCTGAGGATGAATGTTTAATTTGTTTATTTTCCTTCTTATTTTTTTCCTCATGTAAGTATTTAATGCAATGATTTATTTCTTTGAACACTGCCTCAGCTGTATCCCATAGGTTCTGATGTGATGTATTATTATTTATGTCTAGATATCTTGTAATTTTGATATTGATCTTTTTTTTTTTGACTGAAGATATACTTAAGCATAAAGTTGGCTTTGTTATTTATGCAACTGGAAAGCCTTTTTTCTTTAATGTGAATTTAGTACATGTATATTTCATTCCTTAAACAAATTTGTGCATGCAAATTATGAGCCAGGAATTATTCCAGGTGCCAAGGACACAGCAGTGAACAAAACAGACATCCTTTTCCTCATGGAATTATCAATAGGGCAGATACATTTAATTTTAATTCTATCATATTATTTTATGTTATACTTTTCCATATTTATAGCTTTTTGTATTCTGGTTTTGCTTACTTTGGAGTGTACGTGTGTGTGTGTTGCTTCAGGTCATTAGAAAGCTGATATTATAGCCAACTCTTATAGCCTAAATACTCTCAATCCTCTTTCTTGAAACAGCATTTGATTCTCCACTGTAACCAATGATGGAATCAGTATATTTCTTTATACCTCCTCTTTCTCTTATCCACCTGATTTTTATTAATTACATAATCTTTGTTAGTGTTTTACTTTGAAGTATTAAATATACTTATTTCCTCACTACTTATTTTGAAGTATTAAAAATATCCTTTAACTTCTGGTATTAGAAGTGAGAAAATTACCATACATATTCACTCTCCCACCCAGGCATGTAACATTTACATTCTCTTCTTCACTTTAAGCCTTGCATATGTTTAAATCATTGTTCAACCAATATTTACATTCAAATTTCAGTACTAATATTTTTATAGAGTCTTTCCAAAAATATCTCTCTATTGGGTGAAATTCTTCCTCAGGAAGTACTTATGGGACCGATATTCCCTGAATTCTTACATATTAAAGATTGGTTTTTGTTTATATTTGTACTTGAACATTGTGACTGGATTTTAAAGACTTGGGTTATTCTTTTCTTTCTGTGGAGACTTTGTGGGCATTGCTTCACTGCCTTCTAGAATTGGATGTTGCTGTGTAGATAGCTAAGGTCAGGTTTATTTTTTCCCTCCTTATAATTGACTTGTTCTTATTTCCTGACAGCTGCAAAGGATTCTTTCTTTATCCTTTAGGTTAGTTGCTTTAAAAGGATATATCTTAAAAAATGAAAGATACATCCTTTTTGTGACCAAGAACGTAATGATGGTATCATAAAATAAGTTACAAATATATAATATAAAAAAGTAGAGATAAAGTGCTCTGAGAAATTAGAGGGAGAATCTGTTTTCTGAGAAAATATCAGACTAAGTTTTTCATAGGATTTAAGCTGAACCTTAAAGGATTAGGACGTGGGAGACTGGGAGGGAACAGGATTCAGATGGATGGAGTGGGAAATTGTATGATATAATCACTGTGCTCTAGGTCACCTGTTTTACCAGACTTTGAGAAGGATGAAGTCAACAACTTCTGATGTGTCTTTTTATCCTTTGCAAATCCTAGCACAATCTTTTATATATAATAAGAGCTAAATTAATATTTATTGTTGCATATTATCATCCTTATTGTAGCAGATAAACATATTTACATTGGTTTACTGAATAAAAAATGATTTTAGCATCAGAAAGCCATCTTAAATTCAATGTAAGTTGGTATTCCCAAAAAGATATAGGATAACAGGGGAAATCAGATAAGTCATCTTAGCTTTATTCTAACATTGATTTCTTTTATCTATTTTGAATAGCGGTTATTTTCACTGCTAGGCTAGAAAACTCCAAAGAGCTCTCCAATATATGGTAATTAGATATACAATTCATCACTCATTGTATTTCTGTTGAATAACAAACATATGGAAAAATCAAGCATGAATGCACCTGTTTTTCCTTGTTTCCTCTGAGCCTTCAGCACACTAATGGATTTCCATAAGGGTAGGGATTTAACTTGCACAAGGTCTGTGAAAAATTTATAAGACCAGTTTCCTTGTTGAGTGTTGCTTTACCAAGACAGCCAGATCTTGAACTTCCATTAAAAGACTGTTATTTCTAAGATCTCCACCCCTCCACCCTTTCTAATACTACTTTTTCACCTTTCATTTTATCCACTTCCACTAAGTACTCACATATTCACTGAGGCTTTTCAACTTTACACTCACTTGTGACTTGAGTTATACTGTCAGCAGGATTAATAGTCTTCACACTCTTGGAGAGATGTTGCTAGAATAAGCTTCACATAACTAATGATTTTGTCCCGGATTGGCATTAAAAGAGCAATTTTCCCATTGCCATTCTCTTCACTAAAATTCAGTGTAAGAGATTTACTTCTTTAGATAGAAAAACAAATCTGTTGAAGTCAGTAGTTAGCCAATGCAAACAAATGGACCCATTTACATGGGTTTTTTTTCCTTATCATTAATCTTGAATAGTGTTATAATGCTTGAGTGTTATAATCTATATGAAAACCAAATACAGAATAGAAAGGAGCCAGCATTTTATTCATCCCACAGACATTTATTGGACTCAATTGATATTCTGGGTCATGTACACTTCTAGATGCTGTACACGGACATTATCTTTTTATAAATATAAAGATTAGTGAGCACACACGTGCACAGAGGGAAGTAAAACCCAGCAGAAATCAAGCGGTGGGTGGGGAGGAAGAGATGGGCGAAAACCTACCTAATGGGTACAATGAACGCTATCTGGGTGATAGGCACCCTTGTAACCATAACTCAAGCATAAAAGTGATCCATGTAACCAAAAATATTTCTACCCCCATAATACTTTGAAATAAAAATAAATAAATAAATTTAACTAAAATAATTTTTAAAAAGACTAGGAAAAGTGCACTAAGCAAGATTCTGGGGGATTGGAATGTTGATCTATATGACTCTAAAATCTCTGTTTTTCTCAGGATGCTGGGCTGCCTTCTCAAATGAGTACTGTTTGTAGGAAATTTACTTCTAATCAGATTTGGAAAAATTAGATTACCATAGGTTTGACTCAGGATTAGCCCCAGCTGTCCTGGATTTACCATTGATAGGCCTCAAGCTGTCCAAAGATTGCCATTGATAATGTTTTCCAGGAGGATTGGCTGTGGAATGACCAAAGGAATTCACTGAGTTAGAGTAAGCTTTGGACCTCTTTGACGAGGCAGGAGAATGATTGAAAGAGCAATATATTTGTAACACAAAAACCTGAGATCCATTCCCAGCTCTGCTCTTTTCTAAAGATAACTCACTTCATTCCTTGAGCCTCCATTTACAGGTCTGTCCAGTGACAGGGTTGTTTCACGCACATCAAATGAGATAATTGAAGTCTTTCTGTTTAGTAAAACATTTTTTCCCAGTACAGTCATCTTGTTGTACAGGTAACAAAACTGAAGCTTGGCGTGAGAAACAGACCTGGAGATGTGGATCTTTAGAGAAAAAACTAGGGATAACAGATTAGCAGATAAACTCATTCCAGATCCATTGCCTTTCATTGTAATAGGGAAGAACAGTCACACATGGTAAAGTCTGAATTTCAAAGATATGACCTTGTCAATGGGAAGTTACAAGAAAAAAAAAAAGATATATTTGCATGACTACTGGATTTGGGAAAGATTATAGAGCACTTGTCAGAATTTATTTCAAATGAATATTTGTTGAGAATTAATTATGTCTGAGGCATTGAGCAATGAAATGAATCTAGAGGTCTGTCAGGGAATTAGCACTATATCTCATCAGTAGTAGGCAATACTGAGTTTGGTCTCTGCTTCCTACTGGTCAGTAATTCATATTGTAGGAGCTGATTAATGGAATCTTGCTGTATGATTGTTTTCTCGTTTTGAATCTACCTCCTCTCATTATAACAGCCATGATGTAAATACATGAAACACAAATCTAAAATGTGTGTTTGGTGTTCCACAGAGCACCTCGTAACTTGAGCTTTTATCTTCTCTCGTTGTTATCGATGCTCTGTGATTCTTGATTTTAAAATACTAGCTTAGTAAAAAAGGGGCCTGTCACCTGTCCAAACAGCTATTTTCAGATTTTCCATGCATTTTAAGGTTTTTTCAGCATGGCTGAAAGCTGCATCAATAATATATCAACAGCATTTAAAATAGAGAGAATCCAGAATTCTGTCAGAGATAATTGCCAAAGCCAGGGAGAATGGTATAGGTTTTCCCTTCAAAGATAAAATTAATCAAGGATATTACTACAAGTGAACTTTTGGTTTTTCACATTTAATCAAATTTAGCAATGTCTAGAGACTATAAATCTAAACTAATTCTGGTGCTTACAGATTAGAAAGGTAAATGATTTGCTCAAGTAGGTCATCCTTTGCTTAATTTAGTTTTATTAAAGCTTTCATTTGTCGTTTTAAAAATTCTGAGCCTATATCTACTATCTATATTTTTAACTCTATTTCTACAACCTGAAAGGTCATCATTGAGATATACTGAATTAATTTGATTTGTCTTGCATTGCATTTCAAGGCTTCCTCCTATCCTATTAAAATTATACATTTTGGCTTTTACCCTATGACAGTAAAAAATAAAAGATAGAAAGGAAGAAGGATTTTTTCCCCTGAAATTCCAAGTCAGTCTGATATAAGATCTTATCAAAATTGACTGTGGGTGCTCAAGAATATTAAATAACAACCTTTTGTTTTTCCTATTCTGAGAGTCTTTATTTTCAGCTGAATTGGAATTAATGTTACTGAAAGTTTCTTATTCTTAGCTCTGCATCGAAATATTTTTTCTCTAATTCTTGCCAGATTATAATATTATCATCACCATTTCTCAAGGCAAGTTTTACGTATTTATTGGGCACTGAACTAAGTATTTGAAGGCATATGCAGTCTAAAACATGCCACAGTGATGTAATAAAACATAAATCAAGACTATGCATATGACAAAATAGTCATAGAGAGGAATGCTTAATGAGAATATGAAATAGTAACACTAAATACGTTTCTGTGTAAATAAATGGCTGTAGATTTGCTGAGGTTTCACATCACATAATTAATTGGAATGTGGACATATTCCTAAAAGTGAACAATAAGATTGGATCTTATGTTAGATTACTGCTCTCCAACTTAAATGTGAGTAAGACTACTTGGAAATATTGTTAAAATATATATCCTGATTGAGTAGGTCTGGAATGGGATCTGGGATTCTTTAGTTCAGTTCAGTTCCTAGAGGTGTTGATGCCATTGCACCATGATCACAGGTTATATAGCATGGTATCAGATAATAAAGTCTGCCATGTGCACAGCGCTTTACAGTTCACAACATTCTTTCTGACATAATATATCATCTAACTTTTACAATTATGTAAAGCACGCAAAGGAAGACTTACTTATTTTACAGATGAGACACTGATATGAATGTGACTTTTTCAAGCTTTTCAGGTGTATAAACTTGGAATTAGTAAATACAGTGTAAGAGCTTTGTTCTTTAGATTCCATAAGTAGATCTCTTTCTTTTATATAATGTTCCAAAGTTGTATGAGAATAGTATACTTCAGTTAGTTTATATTCCATGCCAAATTACTTTTAATAGACAATTTTAATTTTAAATTTTAAATGGAGACTCATTCCCAATGAATCAACATTGACAAATACAGGTTAATTACTTCTATTGAAGTCCATGATACATAGTCATTATTTTCAATTTGTGCTCAAAATGGATGCAACTTTATCAAAAAGCAGAACTGAGAAGCATTGGAAGAGAATTGTAAATAGCTGAAGCAAGGGGAAATTTTTTCAAAATGAGCAAATGTTTGGTTTCCTCCGTCTACTTTTCTATTTTCTACAAGGGAACCTATTCCTTTAAATGGTTTTTTTTTTTATAAGAAATAAAAATAAATGAGGAAGAGGATGGGGAAAATGGAGATGCTGGTCAAAGGGTACAACATTTAAGTTAGAGAGGAGGAATAAGTTTTAGTGAGCTATTGCACGGCATGGTGACTGTAGTTAATAATTAAGATTGCTGCAAGATTAGATTTTAAATGTTCTCATTACAAAAAATAAGTATGTGAGATAATGAATATGTTAATTACCTTACTTAATGATTCCACAATGTATACATATATCAAAACATCACATTATAGCCCATAAATATGTACAATTATTGTCAATTAAAAATAGCATTAAAAAATAAGCGATTAGAAATGACATCAAGCATGCATCACCCACCACCATGGTAAAAATCCCCTATCTCTGAGTCCTGACATCTTATTCTATTAAGCAAGCACTTAGTCATGCCAACTGTGTTACAGTTGTTAGCAATGCATAAAAATTGAAATAGGCTAAATGTAACTAACTCTGCTCTCACCACAACTCTATTCCATTTATTCAGCAAATCTTCCAAGTCAACCTGTCAAGGCTCATCACCTTTGCACAGCATACACAGACAAGGTACTTAAAAATAATGGGAACTTTCTCACAATCACCATGCCCTTGAGTATTTTTTCCCTCAGAATAAGAAATGATACATTTTTGTAGTATTAAAGATAAAAACAGAATCATCATTATTATTTCAGGAAAGAAACTATGTTAAGAATTGATTGTCATATTCTAAAGGAATCCGTGTTTGCTTAGGGCACTATAACCATCAAGATGAACATAAAAGAATATCACATATTGAACTGATTTACATTCTAAGAGCTTTGGTTACAGGATTTAACAAATTATTTCATATAACTCTCTAATGCTGTGTCTGAAAGGAAAAAAATGAGGGAAACTAGGCATTCTAAGAGCCTATAAATATGTCACAGAGCCCAATTTTGTTTTTAAATTAACCTATTCAATCCTCACAATAATTCTGTGAGTTACACAGATAGCATAATCTTCATTTTATAGTTGATTGAGTAATTTCTGGCTATATAGAGATTATTATATTGTGAGATCCCACCCTCCCAAACTGTAAGCCCTTGGAGACTAAGGACACCCAAGCATAAAGTAGTCTTGCATTTGGCACATGGCTGATGCACAAAAAATTTTATGGATCTAAGTGAATGAAATTACAGAAAACTGAACCCTTGGGGGGTTAAGCACATAGAACTAATAGATGGAAGAATTGAAATTTGAACCCTGGAGGTCCTTCCATTTTACCAAGCCACATTGATAACAATGTTTATTTATATAATGGTGGAAAATAAGGATTAGTGAGAAAAGGAAATAAAAATTATTACCTTCTTGCAATTATGGGTAGAGAATCTTTCACATTTGTTTTTAACTGACTACAGTAGAAATCTAGATTTAAAAGAAATGAAATTCTATGTCATTATCACCAGCATCACCATTATCATCATCCACAAGCAGTTTTCAAGCTCCTTTTTGCTGAGCTATGAGTGCACTGCACCTTGCAAATATAGAAAGTTATATCAGTTTGCCTAGTAGTAATAATGGACTTAGTAATTGGATTTCAGAAAACACTGCAACAACTCTCTGGGTATCTTACAAAATCCCTACCCTGAGGCAGTCTTTCAGTGATAGTATTAGATTTGGGCAATAGCCAAGGTGACCTTGATTTTGTTGCTAACCAAGCTGCTGAAGGCTTGCAGAATTATAACTCTGTATACACTTTATCTTTCTTTGTTTTGTGAGCAATGGAGAAGTGCCTTACATTAGACGGGAGGGTGTGGAAAAAAAGTATTTTTTTTGTCACTTTGGTAATAGTGAATGATGTAATAACATAATTATATTATTTTAGTAGTAAATATTAAGGAATTAATATTGTATGTTAACATTTTTTTTATTTCATCTTATTATTATGGGGGATACAGAATTTCAGGTTACATACGTTGCCCATGTACCGCCTGTCCCCCCAAGTCAAAGCTCCAGGTGTGTCCGTTCCCCAGACAACATTTGTATTTTTAAAATTAGGTTATACATTTTTAGATCCTCAAGGGCACTGATCACCCTAGTGCAATTATATATTCCGCAATACATTTTGCATATACCTGTAATAGACAGTTAAGACAACCATATATTAATAATTTATCATCCCAACCTCGATAATTTTCAAATGATATGAGGCAACATTTATAATTTTCCAGGACTATAGGCATAAACTGGGATTATACCATGCAAACTGGATATATGGTCATGCTACATCAATGAATGCTAAAAGTGGCAAAAAAATTAATTCTCTTATCATCTGAGGAGCCATAGTGTGAACTGGATCATGGCTGATAATAGCAATCATTGTTCTTAATCTTTTATTATATTCTTTAGGTTTTTTTTTTCTTTTAAGAGCAACTCAATAGCAGACATAGAAAGAGACTGAAGAATAATGTGAGGAGAAAAACCCAAATAAAACAGGAGCTCTGTGCTGATATTTACTTTTTTAACCATTTCTTTTACCATTCCCAACATAGATTTTTTTAAATGGCATTCTGCTTCAATTAGAGGGCTTTGTGTCGTTTTTAAATGCAGTCTTTCCTAGGTAGCTGGTAATATTCAGGGTCCAGGTGCCTTTGGTAAGTAGAATGTGTTGAAGGTGTTTAGCTAAAAGAAACTCATTTTATCGTAGACAATTCCAAGATGTCTTTAATGTGATTTCATTTGCTCTGAAACTATTAATGATCTCAAATTCACTCTACTAAACTATAGCTAGACTAGGTAAAGTATGAGGAGAGGTGCAGTGCAGAATGTATAGAGAGGTGGTAAAGACAGTCTATTCAACTGAAGAGGAAAGAAATGAAATGTGGGAGAGATTCTCAAATACATCATAGTGGAGATACTGAGTTTTAATTCAGCGTTCACTCTACTGAATTCTCATGACTGGTTATTTTTTCAGAAAAGATAATAAAAATGTGTTGTGTTTCAGCCTGTGTTTGCAAAGAGCCAGGATGAGCACTCACTTTGGTGAAAATAATGGCCAGATTGATTGACTGAATAGATTTTCCGTTTCCCAGCCTGTTGTATGGGGTGACTTGATATCAGCAAATGTATTCATAAGATGACATTGGAGTGTTTCCCTGTTTCATACGCAATAAACATATCGTGTATTGATAAAACCTCTTTCCAAGACACTGTTCTTATCTTTGAGTGTAGAGGAAAGAAGTATTTTTATAATTCAGTTGGTATCTTCCAGTGTAATCTCCCAAGGAACACCATACCAGAGCAAGGTAAATCTGATGTGCAAGAACAAGTACTAATATTATTTTTTCCTCTTTGAGCTGGATTCTGATATTTTCATGTTGAAAAAATAAATCTGGAATCCAATAATTATACCCAAGGAGTTTACAATATTCTTCAGAATAGATGCAAAGGCGTCCGAAACGGAAACTGATTCTCCTCTGAACATTCTAATGAGGTGTTCTTAGACAAAGAACCTTATCTAAGTCTCTCCAGTGGAGCCCACAACTATTAGGAATGTTGTATTTCAGGGCTCTTTGTTGAGCACAAGAGAACAAAAAACCTGGCTTTCATTGGTTTTTCTTCACCTACTTAGTACTAAGTTCTCATCCCCACATTCGTGTCCTTATCAGTAGGGCCCCACCAAGTTTTCCAGGCTCATCTCCCACTTTCTTTCTCCGTTTACTTATGTTCTGTCTAGACTTATGGCTAGTGTCTGAATACACATCACACTATCATGTTCTCTCTCTTTGCTCCTGCAGTTTCCTCTTCTTACTACACCTTACCTGGTCAAAATTGAATTTGAATTATAAGGCGAATTCCTTTCGAGTGTTTCCTATCTATCTCTTTTGCTAAAAGGTTTTTTCTGTTTGTTTTTGTTTTTATTTTGCCTCTTAAAATCCTCACACCATTTAGCCTTGTTGATTTTTAAATTACAGTTGTCATTTTTATACTTGTTATATTCTACCTTTTTGCTGCCAGTCACTGGAGACAAGGATGGTGTCTTAAATATCTTTGTGATATTTTTCATCCATATTTTATAGATGAGTAAATGTTTGTTGACATGGACCTGGACCATATTTCTTTCTTTATATTATCCATGCACATAGTTCCCTCGATTTGCTCCACATTTAAGTCTTTGTGAGTCACTTCATCCAAACTGTAAAGGACTATTTATGATGTTTTAAAGGTCCAGACAATTGGCCGTTAAATTTGTTTCTGTGCTGTTGGTATCTCTTGCTCCCTATAACACCACTGGTGTTTATGGATGTGCCTTCGTATAAAGATAGCGAAAACCTCCTTGTGCTATCATCATGCCCATAGACACAGTAGTATCTCTCATCTGAGTAAGGCCTTATTAAATTAGTACCATGTAGGCATAGCATTTTAACCTATTTATCATTTTTCCATTGGCTAATGTGTCAGATTAATGGTGTGCATATAAAGAGGCTAAAGGAATGTGAATAATTTTGGGGATTAAGGTGGGATGGTTCTGGAACATGGAGAAAGTTTAGAAGAAAAAGAAATACCACTCATGTATGAATGGGGGGGTGGGAGGAGTTTAGCCTTGTGAGGCTTTATCAAAGGAAAAAAGTCACCCTACTCAAACAAGGAGGTAATTGGATAGTTGTGTGTTCTGGACAGAATCCAAATAGCAGCAAAAGTATACAAACTGCCATGTTTGGCTGAGACCCAGTCTTATCTAATTACTAGTACCCTTCCCTTTAAACCGACTTCTCATAGAGTCACACAAATGCATTAATTTGCTTCTTTGTCTTTCACATGTTTGGTGCAAGATACTTCTAAGATACAAGTCTAAGGCGTGTTCAGAGGACTTCTTTATGTCTCATTTTGCCTGATAAAGGAATGATAATAGAGGAACCACCTTGAAGTTGGAAAGGAGTGGATTCACAAATTACCACCTTTAGTAAACCATTAGAACATTGAACATCATGTTTTCAATTGTTTTTTAATCCTTTAAAGGAACTTTTTGAGAATATTTTTCTATCCATAAATTTTTAAGACATTAGTTTTCAATGAATCTATATTTACCAGTCATCTAGAGCTTAGCATAATTTTTCTCTCATAGAAGTCAGTTATTAATTTTCTATTAACTGACTAGATGAATGATAGTTCCTAACTGACAATTAATATGTTGTGTGTGTGTATGTGTGTGTATCTCAGTATGTCAAGTGATACTTGAGAGGAGAATAAAAACCTAAGGCAATATAAAGTAGATAAAAACTACTTTATACTTAATGATCAAGGAAGGCTTTAGGAGGAAATGGTGTTCAAGAGAGTTATAGAGTAGGAAGAATTTGGAGTAGATGGTAAAGAAGACAAAATTTGGTCAATCCAACTGAAATGAAAGCATAAGCTAGAACATAAAGTTAAAAAGTAAATATGGAGTAGGAAAGATTGGGAGATAGTAAATCATTTAGAGTTTAAGGATGGAAGAGAAATAGAACTCTGAGGGAGAAGTATAGAATGATAGGCGGGAACCAGGTCCTGGAGGGACTTTGATGCTGGGGGTGGAGTAGACTGAAGAATGGTGAGTCACTGAAGAATTCTAAGCTGAGGTAGTTGTTCATGACCTGGCTTGCATTTAGGAAGACTAAACTGTCAGCAGTATATATGACGAATTGGAGTGAGTAGATACTAGAGGCAGGGATGCTAGTTAGAAAACAGTTTTAATAATCAAGATAAGAAGTAATGAAAGCCGAAACTGAGACAATGGCAGTAGGACTGTAAGGAAAAAAATAATTATAATATGTAAGAGGGTAGAATCAGCACCAGAAAGGAAAACAATGCCTGAAGCTTGGTTGCTGTCCATTTATCATAATTAGAAAGAGGAAATTCAGGAAAGAGATTAGGTGCGGGAAAATGAGAATGAGCTCCATTAGGAGGTCTTCAAATCCAAACTAAGCTACTATTAACAGGTAGGTTGCTTAATTGAGTGAAAACAGGGTACAATAACTAATAGAGACACCTGGGGTCTATTTTGTAGTACAATGGTTCTCAACTTAAGTGTGAATCAGAATCACCTGTAAGCCTTGTTAAACACAGATTCCCCAACCCCACCCCCAGAGTTTCTGATTGTGTAGGTCTTGATGTGGCCTGATCATTTGCATTTCTAACATATTCCAAGGAGATGTTGCTGTTGCTAGTGAACAATTTTAAGAACCTCTACTACTCTGCCCTGAGTAATTGTAGCAGGAAGTACATGAGAATCACATGAGGAGCCTTAAAAGCATTTCAGTCCAGACTATTAAAACATTTCTGGGGTAGTTTTTTGTTTTTTTTTTTAAGTTCCTTAGATGATTTCACTGGACAGCCAGACTGAAAACCATTAGTCGGGTCTTCTGATTTTTAAGACATTAAAAATTTAGATTTTTATATAAGTTTTCTATTTTTTTATAACATTGCATTGTACAAATAAACAAATACGTGGACTCCCAACTTTGCCAGCCCAACTACCTGACTAGGATGACATCTAGCTAAGGGTCCCAATAGGCAGCTGAAATGTAGGGCCCAGTCCTGGAAGATACATTTGAATTGTGGCCATATATCTAGATATGTATCTGTAACTTTATAAATATGGAACAGATCCAACAATCAAATGAAAACCACAAAGTTTGATGTTGTCCAAATCAAATGGTTATTTTAAAAAGCTCTTCATCTATTCTACCTTTACCCATTTTTAGTCAAACTGTCTTGTTGTATATGCATCCATGAATTATATCATCCAAATTAACTGGACCGAAAGATACCAGTATCTCCTTATCATTTATTTCCCATGTGCCACAAATATACTCCCACAAGATTAACTCAAATTTAGTGTTTTGCATTTATATATAAATTTTACTTTTAGATCCATTAATACAATTTAATTTCCTGACATAGAATATTGACAAGAACTCATTAGTATATTACAAGTCGTGGATTACTGGTAGAAGTAATTAGCCCCTGATCCTTCTAAAATAGAATTTTAAAGAACTAGATGCATTATATACAGTTACAAACTCTTTAAAGCATAGCAATTTAGGAAAGCATCCTCAAATTTGACTTTACATCTTTTTCTTAATAAAATGCTGAGGCTTAATTATAGGTTATTTATAAAACCATTTTTAAAATGATGGCAAAGAGATTTGGTAGCCATTAAGACATGCCCACAGATGTTTTTACGGCTCCATGTGTTTGATTTCTGTGTTTGTTTTTTTCACTAATAGAGAGCATTTACCCACAGTAATAGAGTCAAACTCCTGTGCCTGCTTCTTTCCCTGCATTAGGCTCCATTTCTTTCTGTGGCTTGATGTTGATAACTGACTGGTAACAAGTGAAGAAAGTGATAATTAAAACTGAACTTGAGAGAAGCATGGAAAACATAATTCTTGAGTTTAGAAATAGTAACAACAAAAACAGCAGCAGACATTCACGTGTTACTTAAAGTGTAGGTCAGTTTTATATGCATTGCACATACTAACTCATTTTATTCTCAAAACAAGCCTATGAGGGAGGTGCTTTAAATATCCCTTTTTTAGGGATAAGGAAAGTAAGGCCTACAGTGGTTAAGTGACTTGCCAGGGTCAGGAAGCTCTTGAGTGGCAGAGATTTGAAGCCAGGTTTATTTGATTCAAAGCAAATGTCTTAACCATTGTCTTCCTGTATACTCAATGTATAGCAAGTACCACTCAGTAAACATGCTTTACTTGCTATGAAGATTATAAAATAAAACAAACACAACAGAGACATCAAATTATCTGCTTCAGTGAATTCATCTTCTCACACCCTGAATATTCAATTATTAAGATATTTATCACCGAGTGCAATCAAAGAAAAACTATTGTGGAATGAAGTGATCGGGTTGGAAAACAGTTTAAATCCACATGTGCTCCACAACCTCTGTAGTAGAATAAACAAATACTGCATTTCTCTGGGTCTCAGTTTTCTCACCTTAAAATTGAAGATTCTTTTAAGCTCTAAACCAAAATTTTATGAATTAACTTGATTTCTAAGATAAAATGAAAAAGGGACAAGAGAACTATCTGGAGATTATTTTCTACCCTGACTGCTATTGTCCAGAAAAAGTTGTTGATTACTTTCATTATGTGACATTTTATATAGAAGAAGTTTCTGATTATCTGGTATTTTAGAGATATTGTTTATTATACAGTATAAAGACATTTTTAATTAAAGGGACGGCAAGGTTTGAAAAATATATGTAAATTATACAATACATGTTGCATTTGATAGAATGATGTGTAAATTCATTTCCTTTTCATGCAAGAGGACTGTTTTGATTTCAGACTAAGCTAGGCAAACAATTTGCATCTTATTGTTAAAAACCATGGATAGCAAAACAGGGAGAATCAGGGGTTGGCAAGGAACCACCTCTATTACTTTGATGGGTAGATAACAAATGGCCAGATGTGACACTGTCCAAGGTATAAGATTCAGATTAGCAGTAGTTTGGGAATAGTTCTTTGTGCCTGGAAAAAGAGAAATAATTGCTTGGAGGAATTTAAGTGGAAGAAGATAAATTACAGATTTTACGTAGGGAAAAAAATTAGGGTTATTCTTTCACAGAATATAACAATACACTGCACTGTCTTTGTAACAATTGTCTGAAAGTCAGTTTCAGAGAGCAAAGTAAATTTTCCTAAATTTACTGTGGAATCTAAGCTCCTTGTAAGCTCTATTTCTAGGGTCTAGCAAGGTGCCTTGTACATAAGAGAAACTCAAATGCTTTTACAATGAATTAATCATGACTGCATTCAACATTTAAATGCAGATAAGAAAGTGGGTTGCATACAGAGAAGGGCAGCAAAGTTGGGAAGAGGGAGCCTTAAAATTAAGTGCTGTGAGGAAAGGCTGAAAAAAATCTGGAGGTTAGATGAGGTTTTCAGGGAAACTGGAAAGCCAATTTTGTGTAGTCAAAAAATGAAAATATATCAAAGAAATGGCTTTGTTTTCTATGACTACCCCAAGAAAAGATTGGCAGAATTCCTTCAGTAGGGGAAAAAGATTTTGGAGGAAATAAAGGAGAGCAATCTAATCTGTACAAAGATGGCTGTGGGCTGCCTGGGAGGGAGTGAGGACTTCATAACAGGAGACCTGCTAAGATTGAATAGATACAAAGTCAACAAGAGCAGTTGAATTTGCAGTTTTTTTGCCTTTAAGACCTATATAACTACGAGCTAGGCACTTAGGTTTGGGCCCAATTCTGTGGGTAATGAGGAATGAGTAAAATCTTAATTGCAGCATAATGCAATGAACTATTGCTATGTGAGACCCATGAATTATGATGTTAACAACTTGCACTAGTGGAGGGAAAGTGAGAAAGACTTCTTTAAATTGCTAGAGGATGAGTACCAAGTATTCCTCTCCTCTCCCTATATCGCTGGTTCTGAAAAACAGACTCTAAGATGGAGATTAGTGCATAGGGATGGGGTGTGGGGGCTATTAGAGAATGGAAGTTGTGTTAGCACCCTCAATGGAAACCAAGAAAGGGAAGCCAAGAAAGCAGGGTTGAGCAGAGGGAGCTGTTCAGATGAAGTTTTGATGGGAGGATTCAGCCATTTAATTCCACAGAGAGTCCTGAAGATCCAATGACAATTTAAGAGTCCTTCTGAGTTAGGGTGAGCAGGAAGGGCCTCTATACCTCCAGGCTGATCAGTCATTGTTCACTGAAGGGGCTGTGACCGTGGGTATAGGAGCTGTCTCAAGTGACCTTTGGGGAGCTGAAAGGATGAGGAATTTCTGCCAGCACTGCTCTGAGCAGCTGAGGAATAAGTTCTACATTCCCGAGGAGGGATCGGAGGCACCTGTGAGAGTGTTCAAAACAATTGTAACTAAATTCAAGTTGGCAGATATTATTCTTTGCAGAGTGAAAGATCCTAAAATCAATCTTTTGCAGATGTTCGTATGTGATCATAGATGTCCATGCTATTTAGCTTCGTCCTAATGTTGACAACTGTTGACCATTGACCCTGCTGCAAGCTGGATAATCTAATAATGCTTATGATTTGATTTTTTTTTTTTTTTTTTTTACAAATTTTAACAAATCAGTTACCAACTCCTTTTCTCTATGTTGGCTTTCACTCTTGTGTAAGTTGCTTAATCATAACAGCTACGTGTGGAACCCAGGAAATTATGACTGACTTGGAAGCTCCTGTTTCTGCTGTTATCCTAGACCTATGTGGAGTGTCTGATGGTGTTACCCTGTGTGTCACTCCCCCTCATTCCAGATCTTCCTTTAGCAAAAATATTTGACATCACCACTACCTCTCCCCAAGAGAGCATTTGTTAATAAGAGAAGTAAAACACACCAAGATTTGTGGAAGAAAAGTTCCTGTGCTTACTCAAAGATTCACTATTATTTTTAATTATCATTTCTAGATTTGATTCTGGTTCCCTCACTTATAAAATAAGAAATCTTGAGAAAATGTCTTGCCTTTTCTGACCCTTAATTTCCTCATCAGTAAACTGGAGCATTGGTCTCACATGGTTATTGTGAAGAATGAACAAGTGAATGAGGAAATGTTTGTGAAGCATGATGCACAATCCTGCGTGCTTGGTAAATGTTAGCAAGCCTGTCTCCTGAAGAAAAGGCATCCCGTGGATTGAGCAGTGGCCTAATGAAGAGTTTGGCACTCTAGTAACATGAATCATAATATTTGTAAATTACACTGACTTGCAAGGGGAAAAGGAATTGTTAAAGGAAACATTCCACTCCCTTTCCTTGACTTGGCTTTGTCTGCCCTGGTACTGCAGGGAATCCCCCAACTTTGGGCTCAGTTCCTGCAGAGCGGGCTGAGCTCGCTCACAGTCACATGGCCACAGCTTCCACAACAATCAGTGAAACTTGAAGCTTCGTTATAGTAAACTGGCCATGAAGATCCAATCTACTGAGCGGCACCACAGTCCTATTACATAAAGGACAGTTTAGCTGTATCACAAGGCTTCCTTGTAGTATGAGCTGTGTTCTATCTGTTGAGCCACATACAGATGCAGTTCTTACTCTTGCCGTATTTGATAAATCAACTCTTTGTAACATAAAATCTTGTACTAACAGATACTGTAACTTCCTTAGATCAGGCAGTTAAAATATGGCAAAAAAGAGAGTTAGATTGGACCTATGGCCTGGTCCTGTCCCTTCCAAGCTGGAAAATCACTTGACTTACTGAAAACTGTCTCATTGCTAAAGTGGCATCATAACAGTTACCCTGAAAATGGCTGTGCAAATGAATTGAAATGCATCGTTATAAATGAGAAAACAAAAGGAGACGAATATTGGTAACTTGTAAGTTTAATTTATGTCTGGAGATATTTTATTGGATGTGGAGTTTCAAACCTGTAGAAGGTGTTGTGTTCCCTCTTCAAAGGGTGATTCCCATACTTCTTTATTCAGAGTTCCCAGTGACTACAAATGCAGCTTCCGAAAAAAGAATAGGAGACACACTTCCAGATAACCAGGACTTAAAAATCAGCTGATGTTGTCCCTTGCCTTTAGCTCCTCTGACTCTGGCTCACTGGGACACTTGTGTTTAGGAGGAAGAAGGGAGAGTGACAGCGTGCAGCATTTCCTTGCCTAGGAGGGTAAGCACATTCTTACCTTATGTGGAACGCTCTCATGCAGAACTTTCGACGTTGATTAAAAATTGGTGCATCATATCCTGACAAGTTATGCTGGAGGAAGAACATGGGACAAAAACTGTTGGTACCACTGTGCTTCTGGACTGGTACAAGACAGATAGCTCTGACAAGAGCAGTTGCCACTGCAGACGGGGCATTTGTTTTTGTGTGAATTTCTCTTTATATGACGCATCACTGATGCTAACCGTCTTATCTCCGCCAAAGCTCAAGTACTAGCTTTTGAAATCATTAACAGAAATTACCATGCTGCCTTTTTGCTTCGTTTGAAAAAACTCCACATTTTTATGAATTTTAATGTTGAAATGAAAATATGAAAGGAAAGATTATCAGTCTCCAGGATGCCACAAAAGGAGGTCCATTATTTATGACTTTTAAATGACAAATCCTGAAACTGCTTTGAATCCAGGCAGGATAAAAGGTTGATATTAAATGTGACCTTTGAGTTTAATAGTCAGGAGCAAAACCCTTCAATTTGGCTATGCAAATATTGTACTGTACATTACTGGCCCATTTTATTGCATTTTCAAGCAGCAGGGTTGAGGGGGCAGACAGACAGCAGCAAAAACTATTTGTTGTCACCTGCCATCTTCAAAATAACAAGTTATTTGAACTTAATCATTCTTCTCCCCACATCATTTTTACATAGCGCATTTAAATACAAGTTGTTTTTTTCAACTGAACTAAATCAAACCTTGATATTTTATGGCAAATCCTTTCCCTGCTCCAGTCCTCAGTTTTCACATCTGCAAAATGACAGTGTCAGTGTACATGATCAATGTATTTGTTTCTTGCTCTAAAAAATCTTGACTATTTAACCTTCCTGTTTTTATTGTTTATAAAAGAATAACTGTTCATCATGACAACAACTCTGCAGTTTGTAGCCACAAAAGTGATGCAGAGCATCAACTTCTCAGAGATCTCAGTATTCAAAGGTGAACCCTGCTGTGCAGGTCTATGTAAATGACAGTAATGCAACACGGAGAACATGCATTTGCAAATAAGTTGGGCAAAACAGAAGTTAAATTGCAAATGCATGTTGCTGGAGTTGCAGGATGGGCTATTTGGGGGAATACTGTAGGCAGTTTAATGTTCCTGTATTTAATGTGGGAGAGACTTCACTTTGTAGCAAGAGTCTAAACTTTTGTGTTTTCCTATTTCTTCTATAATACACAATTATGTAGGGTTTATTATGTTCTTTGGAAGGAAAAAAGATTTTGTGTTGTGACTTTTTTAAAACATTTGGCAATTACCATGCAGCAGATCTTATACTTTCTTTAAAATTTATTTTTAAAATAGATGTTGTGGTATCACACACTAAACTGTCATTGATTTTGCATGTCCACAACTGATCTTTTACCTCAAATGCACTCAATCCAATGTGTTCTACTGTGTAGTTAATGGCAACTCTACACTTCCAGGTGCTTAAAACAAACAAACGAACCACAACAAAAGTCTCAAAGTCGTCCTGACTCCTCTCTTCTTTCATATCCCACATATAATCTGTTAGGAAATTTTTGTGGTTGTAATTTTTCAAATATATGTATAATCTGACTACTTCTCTCACCTTGTTCATGGTTTCCACTCCAATCTAAGCCATCAGCATTTCTCCCGTGGAGTAATGCAGTAGCCTCCTAACTGGTCTTTGGCTTCTACCATTGCTCCCTTGGGTCATAATCCAAACAGCAGCCAGGATATCCTTTCAAAGTGTATGAGACATTATGTTCTACCTCTGCTTTAAACCCTGCAATCACTCCTCTTTTCGCTAAGGGCAAAATCTTTCCAATGGCTTTACAGGATCTCATCCATTACTACATTTTTGACCTCATCTCTCCTCTTTCCTTATTTCTCTCCAGCCATCCTGGCGTCACCACTGGTCTTTGGTCTCATCTACTTTGATGAATGTATGAACCTATTAAAATTTCCATATCCCTCCCACACACATAATACCTTACCCCATTCGTATTTTTAATAGCATTTATTTTTTCCAGTATAATATATATTACATTTATTGTCTCCTTTCTACTCGCTGTTACAATATAAACTCCATGCAGATAGAGATTTTATCTCTCTTCCTTGCTATACCCCAATATGTAGAAATGTAATTCATTTAACTCTATGATAGATACTGAGGTCAAGCAGTAATGCAATTGTCATTTATGTTCAACTTCAAAAAATCCTAGGTGATTATGTAACTGTCTACTCTTAAACCTGTTTTCTGTCCACTCTATGTTGACTTTTCCAGAATTTGATTAATAGAAAGGTTATACATGGAAATACCCTTCTTAGAGCTCTACTTAAAGCCCCAATTATTACCAGGTTTTTCTACTCTTATGGGGACATGAACAACTCCCAGCTTTGTGTGAGCTCTAAGAATTATTTGGCTTTTTCTGTTTTTTAGTGGGTTTTTCCATAGCCTTGGGTAGTTTCCTCTAACACAATGCAGGTCAGCATTCATGCAAATACTTAGGAGTCTCTGCAGAAATTTAGAGTTTTCTTCTTTTTCTCCAATACTCTGTCCCCCCAGTTCTAGCCATTTTGGCTTTCTGAACTCCAATTTCCATTTCCTCAATGCAGAGAGTCTCCTGGGCTGTTTGTGTTCTTCCTTTCTATGCTTCCTAGAAATTTCCTTCTGGAGAAGTGCTCACCATGTTTTTTCCCTTCTCTCAAGGATCACAGTTGTTCACTGAATGTTTTCCAATGTCTGCAAATTATTGTTTCATGTGTATAGTATGATTTTTGGTTCTTTAAGTTGGGAAGATAAATCTAGTCACTGTTACTCCAACATGGCAAAAATAAAAGCCCAGTGGAAAAATACTAAAGCCCAATCCTTTTTTTTTTTTTCTTCTTCTTCTTTTTAAACAAAAAGGAGCATTGTTATATAAACAAAGGAGCATATAAGTATATAAGTGAGTCAGGTAATAAATGGCATACAACAGTGTGACTGATTTTCACACATATAACCTGAAGGTTATCAAGAGGAAAGTCACACATTTTAAGTCAAAAGGTTTGCTATCTGGCTCCATCAATTGCATTTTTCAACCTTGGGCAGCTCACTCTGAGCCTTAATTTCATTATGTGTTTCTATGGGGAATGGAAGTCTTGCTGCTTTATCACAAAGTTCCATCAAGGATTAAATGTGGTCATGAATATCAAAATTTCTATCTCTAAAATCTTGTACTCACATGAGGAGATATTCTTATTCACATAATCATTATCTGTCAAGCTAGAAAATTCAGCATAAAACATTTTTTCTTAACTTGTCTTGTGCATTGTTATCCTGATAATTTATGTAGGCAAGAATACATTCTCTTTTGATAGAACCTTTGTCAATGAAGATTAATTTTCACTTTAATATAACAGTAAAAATTCATAATACTAGCAGTTTAAATAGTATAGAAACTTATTTCTGTTACACAAAAGAGGACTAAGATCTATAGTCCATAAATATCATAAAATTTCCAGAGGACACTGAAGACCCAGGTGTCTAATTTTCCACTTTTCCATCCTCAGTGATCATTTTTATCGCCTCTTAATTCAAGATGGCTGCTGGGATTCTAGCCATTACATTCATATTCTGTGATGATCATGATGATGATAATGATGACAACAGCTGGAAGAAACAGGGAAGAACAAAATGTTTTCTTTTGAGTCAAATCAGCTTATTTAAATCAACTTTTTTGAAAGTCCAATAGTATACTTCTGTTTATATCATATTAGCCCTAATTTAATCAGATGACCACATATAGCTACAAGGAAGGCCAGTAAATGTTATCTTATTTTTTTCAGTATTGTATCTGTAGAAAAATATATTTTGTTATCAGATACACAAGAAAATAAGAATTAATGCTGAAGGGTAACTTTCAGTTTATGCCACGTATCTTTTCTTTATCAGTAGGGAATTCTTTGAATTAGTTCACTGTAAGGTACTTTATAAGGCACACTGTACACTTATACTTTCTGTGTGCACGATGAGACACTCATAGACACTAGCTAAGTTAGATACATGCCACATGACAACTGATAAAGCATTTGGCTCAAAATGAAATTTGTCTATTGTGAAAAAGTAAATTCACTATAAAGGTTTTACTTCCAGTAAGTATTAGTTCAAAAATGCTCTGAAGGAATTCCTCAAAGAACATTCCCAACAGTGCTTTTGTTTGTTTTGTTTTAAAATTGAGATTCTTCAACATTTACTTGTATTCTAGAAATGATCCTGTTGATATAAATAATAAATCTTTAGGAAAAAAATCTATTCACAAGAAGATTCATATTGGTTAAATTTCATTATATTGAAATAATTTTTCTTTCATACTTTGGTATATATAACATCCAAATTCAAACTTTTTCTTTAATTTATGTAGCAAAGGACAGAATTCATCTGATGGCAAATTGTGGACAGCGAAAAGCAGTTAACATAAAACCATGCATGACAATCAGACTTAAAGATAATAAAGGTTCTTTCTTGTTTAGAGACTTAACAGCTATATTTCTAGCTATCTCTATTAACCTGATTATTCATATTGTCATACTTATTCCCAATAGTGTTTTGAGCTATTTTGGTTGAAATTTTGTGGAACGTACTCTGTAGAGTATCATAACGCACATTCTCCTTATTTTAGTTTCTAAAAATTACGTCTAAACACTTTTATAAATCAAATTTCTTTTCCCACTGATAAACAGTAATTTCAAACATAATTTATGTTCATTCCATGAGGATTTTCAATAAGAACTCTTGAAAGTATATCTTTCAGATTTTCTTGACTTCCTCCGCTTCTATCAAATAGCTAATGAGCTGTAAAGGGATGCCTAAATGCACTAAGAAACTTGCTATTTAAAGGAATCCTGGGATCCTAAAATGAATCCTTTTGTAAAGCAAAGAGTGTTTCTGCAGTGGAAATAATTACCCTGTAATTTATCTGGCCATGAGTGGGACTTTCCTCTGGTGAGCTTTGTGAGTGTGGTTTGCACTAGATGTCCTGCAGGCACCTCAACTTCAGCGTGTCTAAAATGGTGGCAGGGAGCCCAGTTAGAAGGCTGTTGCTGTAAGTCTTGACGCTCGTTTCTCTGGACTCTAATTCATCAGCCCTCTGATGCCAGGGAAATATTTCCTGAAAAACAAATCCACTCATTTCACTGCCCAGCTAAAAACCTCTGCTGGATCCCCATTGCAGATCCTTGTCCTCTGCTGGATAAATGCCAAGCCCTTTAGCAAAGTATTGATGGCCCGTCACATTTTGGCCCCAACTGCTTTTCCAGCAACATTTCCTGGAATTCCCCCCTACATACCATATGCTCCAGTCACACTTCACCTCTCTCCACCCTCCAAATACACAGAACATTTCATACTTCTCTGCATTTGCCTTAGGCAATGCTTGGATTGCTCTGTGTACAACACCTTTTATACCTGAAGAATTCCTCCTGCAAGCTTCAGCTCAAATATCACTGCTACAGCTTCCCAAGTAAAGTCAGTCATCCGCCTCTTTATTGCCATAGCAATCTGCTCATATCTGAGATTACTCATTACATTTTATTGTAATTATCTTTATATGTGTCCACAACTAGCCTTTAAGTTTAGGAGCCATGTCATAATCTCATGTTAACGATGAGTAACATTTGGATGTTTCCTAAACCCCAGATATTATATGCTTTTCAAATCATATATCATTAAATTCTCTCAATAAATTATGAAATATTATTTCCACTTAAGGAATGAGTGGATGCTCAAAGATGCTAAAGAACTTTCTCAAGACTACAATGCCAATAAAGCCTATACCTGGATTTGAATCCATGTTTGATGCCAAAGCCTAGATATTTTTTTCCTAGTATAACATGTTCTCTCTTCAGGATTTAACACCATGATTGATATCTAACACATGAAAAAAATGTATGAGATTGAGTTTAAGCTAACTCTAAAAATCATAATTACCCTTAGAAGATAAGATCTAACACCATTGAGGTTACTGTAAAGGAAGTACCAGATGTAGTTTATAGAGGGGCCTCCCAGGAATATTTAGAGCCAGGCCAGTGCTTTAAAGCTACAGTCCCCAACTCCTGGGACATGGACCAGTACCAGTCCATAGCCTGTTAGGAACCAGGCTACACAGCAGGAGGTGAGCGGCAGGCGAGGGAGGAAAGCTTCATCTGTGTTGACAGCTGCTCCCCATCACTCGCATCACCTCCTGAGCTCTGCCTCTGTCAGATCAGTAGCAGTGTTAGATTCTCATAGCAGCACAAACCCTACTGTAAACTGTGCATGCAAGGGATCTTGGTTGTGTGCTCCTTATGATAATCTAATGCTTGATGATCTGATGTGGAGCTGAAGTGGCGATGCTAGCACTGGGGAGCAGCTGCAAATGTAGATTATCACTAGCAGAGAGGTTTGACTGCACAATAAATGTAATGTGTTTGCATCATCCTGAAACCATCCTCCCCACCCCTGGTCCATGGAAAAATTGT
Source organism: Eulemur rufifrons (assembly GCF_041146395.1). Classification (NCBI taxonomy): domain Eukaryota; kingdom Metazoa; phylum Chordata; class Mammalia; order Primates; family Lemuridae; genus Eulemur; species Eulemur rufifrons. Next base: position 72,434,304 of record NC_090989.1, read on the forward strand.
CTTCCATGAAACCAGTTCCTGGTGCCAAAAAGATTGGGAACTGCTGCTTTTAAAGGGTTAGATGCAGCTACCCTTTCAATAAAACTTGAAACTGTTACTTTGTTTTCTCCATCAATGGTTTCAGCAGCAGTGAGGCAAGTTTTAACAAATGAAGAAATAAAATTATCTAAGGGGTCTCATCTCTATCATCCACCCTGTCTCCTTGCCTTATTGAAAAACTTTTTTAGAAAAGTTCACAAAAAGATTAGACGGTTCTGTTTCAAAATTTGTGATATGGTTTGGAAACAGTTTTTTACTAAGATAGATCCAGACTGAGTGCTGTTAAAAGTGGACTAAAAGACATAAACAAAAAGGTGCATCCATATTTCTTACGTAATTGAGTGGTCTCAACTAGAGAGTATAAACATGAAACATATTATGTTTTGTTTTGTTCTTCCTGTCACTGCTTTTGGCTATACTTTATTAAAATCTTTCCTGCTTCTTAATGATATACTGGGTGGATTCTATTTTTATCCAACCACTTGGTCCACTTTAGCATAAAATTTTAATCTTACATTTGATTTCAACCTATTCCTCTTCTCTTTGGAGACTAGATCTACAATCCTTAGCTGTGAGGACTGGAAGAGAAGAGGATTCTGTAAGCTTCCTTCTTCTTTTAGCACTTCTGGGCCTAGAGCCTTCAGTTTTTCAGGGAAACAGAAAAGAATAGAGATGACAGAGATCTTCATCTAGACACATGAAGATAGTGATGTCCATGGCATTGCTCTGAATTAGCCTGGTTCTGTTTGCTGCTGGAGCTTCAGGTGATGTAATAATCTCCATATAAGCAACATGCATGGTTTTCTTAGAGTAGTGTTCAACTTCCTGACACACTCCATTGGCAAGGACCCTCTCAGAGAGGTAGCTGTGTCTCCGGTTACCCCATCAGTGATACACAATAGTAACACCTCCTCTGGGTAGAGCAGCCCATTCTTTGCCCATAGCCAACTGGACTTTCAACATGCATAGTGGCATGAGGAATCCAGAGGTCCTTTTCTGCATCCTTCCAGGGATGTAGAGACTGCAATGGAGTGGGTGTCACCCTCATGTTCTTCCATGCACACCACACCACTGCAAAGCCACCTCCATGATTGATTCTGGCAGGCAGTCCGATTTCTAAGTCTCTTTATCAGAAGTGGGCACCATTTTCTATGTTCTTATAGGCCCAATACTTGGGATGGCAAAAGTCAAATTCTTGCAAGAGCTCCTTAATCACTTCTTACTCTAGCTACACTATCAGGACAGGATCACTGATGTGCTCAATTTAGCAAGCATCCAGTCAGAGAATAAGATGCTAGTCTCTCCTTGGAAGGAGCCCAAGTTTTATGAATGATACTCTTGGAGCCTCCCTCATTTGGCTTCAGAAAGGGAAGATATTCTCTCTTCCTCTAACCTACAGGGAGGAAAGGGATTTGATTGTTTTCTTGAACATTTTCTTCAAAAGGTCTTAGTCCAAGAAAACCCTCTCTCATCTCTAGTCCTTTTCTTATATTAACTTGGGAGTAAGATGTGGAATGGTAGTTGGTGGTAATTCTGCCATCTCTTAGTAATTCTTCCATCTCAGATAAAGGGCATGTGGCTCTAATTCTAGTGAGCTTATTTAGAATGTAGGATGTTTCATGTTGAATATTTTAATCCTGAATTTAGCTACAATTCTGGACCACACAAAAAATCTGCTTAAAGATGTAGTACATTATACCTACATGATGAGTGCAATGTGCACTGTCTGGGAGGTGGACACGCTTGAAGCTCTGACTTGGAGGGATGGGGGGGGGGCATGGGCAATATATATAGCCTGAACTTTTGTACCCCCATAATAAGCTGAAAAAAATATGTAGTACATTTAGAGATTTTCCAAGTTAGATTAAATTAATCATTTTTTTCCTCATGACTGTCATAATTACTCCTCCCAAAAGATAATATATAGGATACTCTTGCTACTACCTACTTTTAGGTTGCATTTATATTAGGAGGAAAGAGCAGTCTTAGGAGAATAGAAAGCCCATAGTAACCAACTTTAATCAAGAGAAATGCAGTGGGTAATGAGGCAAAGTTGTATACACATCTTCCTAGGAGTGATGGGCAGTACCAGTGCAAATATGAAGAAAGGTGAACCTCTGATATCATGAGAGCTGGGTAAAAGGCAACAGCCTGACTCCACAAGTTATTTAAAAGAATATATTTATCTGATTGGGGCATGGCACTTCCTGATTCTTACTCCAGGAAAGTGTGACTCAAATGTATAGCTGCACTGCCCAATACAGTGGATACTAAACACATGTGGCTACTTAAAATTAAAAATTTGGTTCCTTTGTGATAATAACCACACTGTAAGTGCCCAGTAGTCACATGTGGTTTGTGGCTACTGTATTAGTGCAAAAATTGACCATTTCCCTCATTACAGAAAGTTCCATTGGACAGCTTTGCAAGTTGAAGCTCTTACTTGCTCTGCAATGAGAACAATGGTACTTTCTTCCTTCTGTGCACTCAAATCTACCTTATGTGGTGCTAAGAGATGAGCAAGGGACTAGAAGGATATCTTTTCAAGCTTTTTTCAAACTCAGTTTTTGGGTGACCTTTGTCTGATACCTCAAAAAATTTTTCACTTTTCAAAAAATTTGAAAAGTGAAAATTTCCTTCTATCATTGGTTGATAACCTGGATCAAATAATCATAAATAATAAATTTGACAGATTTGCTTTCTTTAGCATTTGATGAATTGTTCAAATCAGTTAACTAACATGACTAATTCTTTTTAGCCACATGAAACTCTGGCCTTTATTTCTTAGAAGTACAGTTCTTCCAGGAGGCCCAGAAACTCCTAAAATCAAAATCATAGTTAAGAATATAAGCTGACTCGTTTATTAGAAATGTTTAAGCTATTTCAAATGCAACATGTATCCAAATCCTTAGACATATGGACATGTGATATTTACTGAAGAATTTAACATGATCTTCAAAATCTTAATTTTTTTGACACTTCTCAATAAAGCTGTGTGTAAATGAATGAAAATAAAGTTGTACCTCCTTAGTCAATTTCACATAATTCTAATTACTTTTAACTAGAGGCTGTCTTGATTAGAAAGATAATTAAGCTAGGTCAAGGTGATAGACAGGTCATAGGACAAATGCATATAAAAGTTACAACTTATTAGGAAAAAAAATCCCCAGTTCTATGAGTCCTCTAGACTAGAACAAAACATTATTTTTACATAGTACACAAGTACACACACCCCCAAATATGTAATATTTTTAAAGACACTGGTTTTATAAAAGATCCAAACAACTGTCTTCACTAGGCTTTTTTTCCCCAATATATGGACTGATATTCTAAAAAATAAAAAATAAAAATAGATGAACCAATGACCAATGAAATGTTTAACATTGTATTTTCACCATTAAGCAGCATTTAGCAGGCAGTCATTCCCACTTTCCTTCATTGACGGAGGAAGCACTAGAAATATGGAAAGTAAAGACAAAATAATAAGTTCTTAACCTTATTGTTTTTCAGTCTTTGTTTATAAGCTTCACATAGAAAACTGCTCACCATGTCATAGCACTTTTTAGCTTCCAAAGCCTTGTCATACACATTGTCACCTGTATTCCCCTAAGTAGGCGAGTTGATAGTTACAAGTATCCCCAGCTTACTGGCAATAGGACCTGTGGCTCAGAAAGCCTAATGCCCCAAACTCACATAAGGCAAATGATATAGCTCCCATCACAGCATTCCAGCAATGTGGCCTTTCTGCTACTATCCAGATATGAGGAAAAATTAAATATATATTTTTTTATTTTTTCCTTTCAATTGAAGAAACTGGTGTCAACAACAAAAATAAAATCTCCTAAATTAGCATTCTCCTTAGGGTTGTATGACAACAGAAAATGTTCATTTCAATAAAAACAGTGAGTGTCTTTGAGCACATTAATTAGAACAGCACATAGTAGTAAATCTGTGTCTATGACTAAACACAAATGGAGACAAAATTCTTGGGCAATTATGTATGGCTTTAAATATTTGGATATTTGCTCTGATGACAAAACACCTACAGCCTTCCAAAGCCTGACATGAAAACTCTATTTAGTCTTGCTCTGGGTCCTTTTTGAACAGTATAATTAAAAGAAAAGTAAAAAAAAAAAAATGAGAAAACTCTATTTAGGTCTTTTCTCTGATGCTTTCATAAGTATGCCACCTTCTCCTACTGTCTTCTCTTGCTGTTTCCATCATCTTTCATCCCCTCTACATTGGAACTTCTTGTTGATATCTTACTTTTCTTTCAACAGCCCAGCGCAAATGCTACCTCCACTTGAGGCATTTATGTCCGGGAAGTACTTTTGTGTATCTGCTTTTATCATCTGAATGAGATAAATGCAAAACTTTGGCAGCATAAATGATTCAAAGTCAATTAGGTAATTAACATTCCAGGAACATCCATCCATATGTAAGAGATTATTAGAAATAAAACCTTTTAAAGACTGTATTGTTAATAACTATTAGTAGATTTGTTCTTGGTAAATGAAAGAGAAGAACATTGTGCCCCAGAGGTTCTAAGTGTGTATTCCGTATCTGAAAATCAGTGTGCACAAACACAAGGCTGTTATTAGCAAAGTCATTAATTACAGTCCTGCTTGCTCTTGTGTTGTGAAGAATATTCATTCATTTCCTCTCTCTGACTGACAGGCAGTAATGACTCCAATAAACTAATGAGACATCTAGTTAAATAAATATGATTTTAAGTTAATAAAAGTGTAAACATGACTTTAATGAATTCCTGTGTTAATAGAGTTTCCCTATTTATGGGCTGACATTGGTGGTCTGCATAGAGGGGTGAATAAAGATTAGGTTCCCGGTCCTACTCTGCAGTTTACTAGATGTGTGGCCTGAGTTGAGCTATATCTGCTCTCTACTCCTGAGTCTCTGTGCAGACCTCAAGGAGACATGGTGAGGATCAAGTGAAATAACAGACATTGACATTGTATTTTTTAAAAAGGCAAGTGATAATTAAATGCATTAAAATAAATTTAAAAAAAATATATAGAGTAGATTATCTACTCACATCTTCTTTAATAAAGTTTTGTTCCTGTCCCCCTTCAACACATCTCCATTTCAGCTGTGGTTTTCATTTCCATTCACTCACTCATATGACAAAATTTAGTGGCCATCTACCATGTGTCAAAACATAGCTCTAGAAAACAGGGCAATGCTAATGGGATCAATCAAGAAAGCAATGGAAATTATTCATGTTTAGAACACAAAGTAGAGCTTAACACCTTGAATCATTTTGTTCCCTAGGGATCCAAATGTTAACTAGCTAACCTGGTAAACAAAAATATACCTACAGCCTTCTTTAGGTGACCTTCACAAATAACAGATGGATTATCTGCGGCCATCTGGGCTGTAGCCCTTGTTATGGACACTTTGTGTGTTTTTGTTAGCTTTCTCACATGGCTGTCAAAAATGAGATATTGTCACCATCCCTTAAAGCACTGAGGTAGCCTACCCACTCATTTTACTTACATAAAAGCTTGGTTCTCCTGGCTCTAGTAAGATCCTATTACTGATCTTCTGATCAATAATATAAAATACGTAGCCACTATTTGCCACCAAGAAACTTAAGGAGTGCAGGCCTTACTATCAATAACTAAAGTTATGGTGCTATAAAGATTCTAGATACACTCTTATTGCCTCCATTTCCTCTACCATTTTCATGGCCATGAGGGGGTGAATGTGTGTTGTCCAGGATCACATGGAATGCTCCCGATAGAGTTAGGTCTACCTCACCGAGCATTCATTGACACTGTAGTCAATATTTGTGAAGCTTTGATAATTGCTCACATGTGAATGATACTCCAGCAATTAGTGTACAGATAAGTGGAAAATAACGTGGAGATATATTTGGCTTCCTATGTCAAAGTTTCTTCATTTATTAATGTCTTACATGTTGTCTCTTGGATCTGGTGTTTTTCTGCATTAAACTAGAGAATAAAAAATAGTACATAGCAAGTGTTTTCATTCCTCCTTGATTGGCACTGTCATTTTCATTAAAACTTTTATATCTTTGTGTTCTCAAACATGAGTAATTTCCCTTGCCTTCCTGATTGATCTCCTCAGCACTGCTCTGTTTCCTAAGGTCAGAGAACAAAACTTGCATCTCTAAGAAATTGACTTGATAATCCCTCAGTCAGTACATATATATGATTGGCCTTTGACATATGAATCGTTCTGGTCATCAACCTAGAAAATACCCTTTGTTCCATCTGGATTGTGATGGTTTTATTTTTGAGCTTTTCTGGCATAAGAGTACTATATGATAAAATTACTTCAATCTTCACTGATTTCTGAGAGGGAGAAAAAAAGAGCAGTTAGATCTCATAAACAACTAGACTATCTTTTTTTCTTTGCCTTTTCAGATTGGCAAGGAATATTGTTTATGACATCTTTTAATAGCCCGTTAACAAGATTTAGCTTTTCTCAGTTTATTCCTAAACTTCATGCATTGGCTCTCAAAGCAATCACTGTTTAGGTCTGGTTAGGTGGGCTTTGTACATTTATTGACAAGCTTCTCAAGAAAGGCAACAGATACATAGATGTCTCTTTGTCTGCTGGCTTCATTAAATTACTTGGTACTTGTAGACAATGCTATTTCTTCCTCCTAATCACATCCTTCTCTCTCAAGAAAGTAAGAAATCTCAAATATGGAGGACATCTGATCTGATCTATTATCATATATATCACATATGAAATGTTGTCCTTGAATGAAATGTTAAGGTGGTTAAATAGAATCAGATTGAGCAGGAGCACAATTGAGTACAATTACTATTCGCCTTTCCTTTCAAACTTTGGTAGCATTCCATTTTAGGCTCTTATACCTAGAACAGATATCAGAGATTATCTTGTTCCTTTTCTTCTCTTGACCCATTTTATAGATAAAGTGCGTGAAACCAAGAGAGTTGTGAAGTAACATATCAACATTTGCAATTTTAGTTAGCATTGTTACTGACTTCAGCTCTTTCCTGTTTGTTCACATATCTTGCACTTATTTTTCTTCAAGCTGTACTGAGAAAAGCTAAATTAGCTTACTATTCAAGGTGATTCTAATTTATTTAAAAAGAAAATGTGTAAAATTTCCAGAATGAAAAAGTTACATAAGTTGGAGATAGTTCATTAATTAACTATTGCCCAGTAATGAAGATCTACCTTAAAAGGCAGTAAGAGTTATGTCTCTGGAAGTGACCAAAGAGGGGCTGAAGATAACGACATGAAATTCTTCTTTGACGGTGGACACTAGCTTGCTGATAATACTCATCTATTCATTATAATAATTTGGATTTCCCAAAACCATTCCTTCATTCCTTATGTATATCTAACCAGTTAAATGATGATATTGGTGATTATAAGGTTCAGGAATTTGGGGAGCATTGGATTTAAAGAGCTGATCTTTTTGAACTTTTGTTATATACCCCAAATCTCAATTTTTACTCAATCTTCCTTTCCTATATTCTCAGCTCTTGGTCTTAGACTTATAGGCTCTTCTACCTGGAACAGGTACTAGAAGTGATCTTGTCTCCTCCCTTCTCTCACCCACTTTTACAGATGATGTAAGGGAGGTTATGACAAGTAAAGTAACATTCCAACATTTACAAATTTAGTAAGTATCATTAGTTTCTTTTTTCCATTTGTTCATTGGCTTTCATCCTCACACTAATATGCAAATTCAGGTTAAATGTATAGAATAAATATTAATCAAATAAAGTAATGAAAAAGTATTGTCAGTTTTAAAGGCCATTAATTCCCTAATAACCAGCAGTGAACATTTCACTTCTATTTAAGTGCTTGAAAACATTTTGGTCTTAAAAAAGTTGAACATCCTTTCGTAATTTTATTTATGTGATTAATTTGCTTAGCATCTTTTTATCATAATGCAAAATGCTCAGCTCTCTGTCTTTGTAATGGATACATTGTTCTAGAAGATTATCTCTGGGTTCTTTCTTTTACACAGTTTATACCAAACTACAAAATTAAGAAATCTGTTGATAGCAAATATGTTGATATTATGAGAGCTAAAATTAAAAATTAAAAAGCAGCTTTGTAGGTTGGCAGAGAACTTTGTGAAGGTCATAACCTCCCTTCCTTCCCCAAACATCTTCACTGCATTGCCCAGTGGTGAGTCTAGGTTCTGTGGCCTCCCATGGACAGGAGAGAAAGGTGTAGCTCTCCCTCCATGCTTTCAAATGCAGGGACTAAATTCCTTATGATCCCCATAGTGCTTACCCCAGAGTATTTTATGAAAGCTAGACAAGAAAGGAAACATAACAATGAAACACTGCAGTTCAAATGTTATTTCATTCAAAATTAAATTTCATATGATTCAGATTTAGTTTCATCCCCAATATAAAAATCTCAAACTGAATATTAAACATCCTTAAAGATTAATAAAGGGAGACACATAATAAATATTTAAAAGTGATCACCTGATCCTGAGGTTAATAGTAACTGTCTACAGTGTTTTATGTGGGCACTGAGAAGAATACAGAATTAAAAACAAAAATTGCTAAAAATACATTTCTCTTTGTACTTGGATATTTCAGAAAGACTTACAGAGAATTGCACATGTACTTTCAAAATAGAGACTACTTGGCCAAATCAAAGCAAAAAATAGAAACAGTAATTCATTATTATTTTCAGATAATTAGTCCTGGAAATTATTTTTGGAATGTGCATCTTATCTAACAAAAGCAGAAACCCAATGATCTCATATCTAATCTCTTTTCTTAAGTCAGAGTCCATTAAAATAGGTACTGATTTTCTTTCTAAGGCTGAGCCCACTGTCATATTAAATTTTTTTCTATAACTAGTGATTAGTAGATTTCTTACAAAAACATACTTACCTTTGCAAATGTGCCCTCTGAAGAATGAATCTATAATTTTATTCTGTATCCTAGGATGTGTATTCAGGATTGCCAAACTGTCACCAAAAACTAAATAAATTCAAAGGGGAGCAAATGCTATAAAATGCTGTCAAATCTACCTTGTTGGTTTATATTTAGAGTGTTATTCTTGAAGAAAGTAAGTAATGTGCAGCCTAGAATATTTTAGTTATTAAGTTGATCTACATTTCATATTCTTAGCGGCCAAACATGTTACTAATCACCTTTATGTATGGATGAATTTCTTTTATCTAATGACCAATTAAAAAACTCTACTCCATCATCCAATATTTTTACCAATAAGCTCCAAATATTGGCTAAAAAGAAAAGGTGGCATTTCATCTCTCTATGTTTACAATAATCTCTTACATTCAGTGTTTTACATTTAGTTGTGTTCTAACATTTTCATGTAGAAACTGTGCCCAAGGCATTATAAAATGTGGTATTCACTCAGGCCATTTAAAAAAGTCAGTATTTTTTTAAATGCAACCTTTGAAATACTCTTTTCTTTCTTTTCAAATTAATTTACTCTTTGTATATATTCATCCATTGATGGACACTTAGATTGATTTTGGTTATTGTGAACAATGCTACAATAAACATGGCAGTGCAGGTATCTCTTTGACATCCTGGATCAACCTGGAGGACGTTGTGCTAAGTGAAATAGGGCAGGCACAGAAAGACAAATAATGTAGTATCTCACTTATGTGGAATCTAAAAAGGTTGATCTTATAGAAGTAGAGAATAGAATGGTAGTTACCAGAGCTGGGGTGGATAGAGGGTTGTGGGGGATGGGGAGATGTTGGTCAAAGGACGTATATTAATAATTACAGCTAGGAAGAATGAATTCAAAAGATCTATTGTACATAACATAGTGACTATAGTTAATAAAAATATATTTTTACTCTTGAAAAATGCAAAGAGTGGATGTTAAATGTTCTCACCACAAAAATCGTAACTGTGAGGTAATGCATTTGTTAATTAGCATAGATTTCACAATTCTACAATGTATGTATACAGTCATGCATTCCTTAACGATGGGGATACATTCTGGGAAATCCATCATTCGGTGATTTCATCATTGTGTGAACACACAGAGTGTACATACACAAGCCTAGATGGTATAGCCTGCTACATACCTAGGCTATATGGTATAGCCTAAGGCTCCTAGGCTACAAATCTGTATGGCATGTTAATGTACCTAATACAGTAGTATTAACACAACACACACAGTTACTGTACTTAATACAGTAGTATTAACACAACACAACACAGCAGTTGTAACACAATGGTAGGTATTTGTGTATGTAAACATATTAAATACACCTAAACATAGAAAAGATACAGTAAAAGTCCAATATTGTATTTTTTATTTTATATATGTAGGGGATACAAGTGAAGTTTTGTTACATGGATATATTGTGTAGTGCCGAATTCTGGGCTTTTAGTACAACCATCATATGAATAGTGTCCATTGTACCCATTAAGTAATTTTTCATCCCTCAATGCCCCCCATTCGGAGTCTCCAGTGACTATTATTTTATGGGACCACGGTCATATATGCCGACTGTCGTATATGCAGTTCGTTGTTGACCAAAATGTCATTTTGCAGCACGTGACTGTACCTCAAAACATTATGTTGTATACAATACATACACATGATTATTTGTCCATTTTTTAAAAATTAAAAAAATGTATACTAACTTTTCTCTTTGATCATTTAAATGATAACTATTAATACTTCAGTGGAAATAAAGCCTTTATGAAAACTTACACATAAAGCCATTAATCAGTTAAAAGTAAGAAAATAATTTGTTTTGTCCCTGCTTCAGAATGAGGGTTCAAGATGATTTGGTTGAAATAGATATGCAGTTGGTGGGCCCTGCTGGCTGTGTGTGGGACGACCACCATCCATGCTAGCTCTGGCTCCAAGACAACCACAATGGGAGACAGAACACCTGGTAGGGATGCTTCTCTCCATTAAGTGGTGAACCACATGGGGACAGAGTCAGTCAGCATTACTTTTTACCCCAACCCTTGGCACAATGTCTGACCAAAAGCAGATAGCCCATAAATCCTTGCTATATGAATTAATTAAATAACCTTAAAAACTAATATTGTTTGTACCCTGAATATTTTAATTTCTTATTGGCAGGAAACCTGAAAAATATATGTTAATAAAAATGATCAAGTTGCTTACTAAGAAACATACATATTGTTTTTTTAGAATATCTCACATTATATTTTAACATAAAGTGAACAGAGACTCTGTGAGGTTTCAAGTATAGTATTGATTTTTAAACTGTTAATAAATTTGCATTTCTATGATTATCCACTAAGGAAAAAATTGACATCCTTTGAATACATCAGTATGACATATATGGATAGAAAGAGAAAAGTTTTACCAAGTATCCAGTATTTTATTTTTAGGGTGTCAAACATCTAAATATATGAAAATAAACCCATATGGGAATATCCTAATGTGCAGAGCTGTGAAGAAAAATTCATCCAGAGTAATATAAATGTGTAGTCTATGGTATTATCAGTATCAACTAGACTCTAGACCATGCTTTCATTTTGTAAGTGGAGTAATGATTATGTCCAGAGTTTCATAGCTCCCACCCAGCCTGGTTCACTGATTTAGGTAACCACCTGGTCCCTATAGGCGTGTACTATCCTTACACTAGACAAGAACATACCAGTCTCGGAGCCAGTGTGCTGGAAAGGCTCAGCACCCTCTGAAGCATGAGATTTGGCAGTGTGGGCAGACCACAAAATAAGCATAATGAGTTAAATCTCTAGTTGTGCATTTTGCAAATTTCCAACCTATTTGAATGGATTTTTGCTTCATACAAATCAGCTTCTTGAAGTAATAGAAAGCTATATATTTTATAAAAAGTGTGCCTACATTTAAACATGCTCAAATTTATTTTTGACAGGTATGTCAGAATCACAAATACAGTGCCGTATGAGTTGAGAGGAGTGGGGATGCTGTTCTAGCTGGAAAGATGCTGTTTTTATTTTTTCCACATGCTACACACACCTGCTAGCCCAGTGTGTACCATTTGGTAGAAAGAGAACTTGAGAAAGACCAGTGTCATTTACTCACAGTCACACTCATTTGAACCAGCAGCAATTACTTTGTATGACAGGCCAGGAGTTGCACTGATAGCACATGTATGAGTTACAATGTATTTGGAATAAAAATGTCTTTTAAAAGGAAGGAGCACAACAGCTATTTCCCAGTATTTAAAAGTGTTTCAGCATGGGTTGGGGAATCATCCCAAGATAAGTGGATGCATGATATTGACCCAGTTGTGTTGAAATGGAGGATGACATAGGGTGAAGCTATGAGGTATAATCTTGAAATGTTACTCAGTTTTAACCAAGGTAACTCTTTTCATCACTCTTCAACAGAATAGGTGTGTTTGGCAAGAGAGTGTCAGATATAAGAATTAATGTAATGCTGAGACTGCTGATAAATAAAGCTGATTATGGGAACCCACGTAAAAGGTAAAGACACCTGAATCATTGCTGGGGAGTGGATGCTTTATTGCCTTTAGAAGAAAATGAGCACCTTACTAAGTATGCCATGCAGTCCAGCATCAGAGCACACTCAGCAATGGCATAATAGTGGCATATCACATCCAAACCATAAGAGTTGAAGTTGTTGTCAGCTCAGATCAGATTATAGCTAAAATAGACATTCATTTCTTGGAGTCATATTTTAACAGGGACATTCACAATCTAGAACATATTTAGTGCAAGGCAAGCAAGACCATGAGGTAAGTCAAACCATTTCATGGGTAATGTGTGAAATATTTAGAATATTTAAGAATACACGTGGCACTTATGAAACCTTTTGTGTTCTCTGAAAGATATGGGCCTTGGGAACCCAAACATCAAGATCCAATTTCTGGTCTACCTGAGTCAAATCTTTTCCTGCTCTCTGTTCTCCTTACCTCCCCAAAGGACAATTACAACAGCAAAATCTAATATAATTCCACTCAGTGTAGGTGCTAAAAGTATTCTTGACATTGCTATTTAAATCATTACTATATTGTTATTATTTTTTATTGGCAGTTCCGTGGTATAAAATGCTTCCTGTTTAAAATGACAAACACTTCAATGCTGTATTTACACAATGATATACTATGAAAACACTGATGTGTTATGTGAATAAAAAATAACTGAAGGTATTCACAAATGCCTATTGAATCTGTACCTAAGACAGCAATATAAAATTAAAGATACTTCTTTTATTTTGAAAGTCAACCTTGAGGAAATAGTTTCCTCACTCAGGGCCTATATCTTTTTAAAAATCAAATGCTATCCTCTTTAAGTTTGAAAATACTGTGATTCAACGATTCCATTGAAAAAAATGCATAACACAAGTGTGGAGAGGGAAAAATTCATATTATATTTCAAAACTCTTTTAAGGGAGAAGATGTCTTGTCACCTGCCTTTAAAAAATATATATCTATTTGTATTCATTTCATTCTGGAAAAAATGTGTTTGTGTCTGTGTGTGTGTGTGTGTGTGTGTGTATATAAGTGTAAGAGACAATGAGAGGAAGAGAGAGAATTTCCATTCCTACTGAAAAGCCCACAGTCAATAATTTAGTTGTTCCATTTTGGTCAGCTTATAAGAAAATCATGAAACCAGTAATTTTCTGATTCTTTCTCCACTAAGTGAAAGGTTAGAGACCAAGACCTCCAGCCCCAACCATGACAGATCCTCATTTAGCATGTAAGAGGTGTTTATATAATATAAGCCCAAAGCATGATTCCTCCAGAGTTTGTCCTGAAACTTTATGCCAGAGCACAAGTTACCACTAGTGTAGACTCAGTGTGTTTAAAGGCACACAACGTTATTCCATGCCTATGTGACAAACACATAAAAATGAACCTAAAAAGTTATTTAATATAATTGTCTTACTTTCTGGGAACTCTTTCCCCCACCCTGTTTGTGTGCCCCTTGTACCCCTTTTATCCCTGCTATTTAAGACATGGTTATTATTTTTTAAAAGACTTTTTTTTAGAGCAGTTTTCAGTTCACAGAAAATTGAGAGGAAGGTACAGAGATATCCCACATGTTTCTTGCCAAGACACACGGATAGTCTCCTCCATTATCAACATCTTCCACCTGAGCGGTACATTAGGTACGACTGATGGCCCTACAATGACACATCATTATCACCCAAAGTCCATGGTTTACATTAGGGTTCACTTTGGTGTTGTACCTTCTATGGGTTTGGGCAAATATATAATGACATGTATCTTCCATTATAGTATCATAACCTAAAAAATCCTCCACTCTTCCTCTATTTACCCTGCCCCCACCCCGAACCCCTGGCCTCCGCTGATCTTTCTACTGTCTTTTTTTTTTTCTGTTGTTGAGACAGGGTCTCACTCTGTCACCTAGCTGGAGTGCAGTGGCACAATCATAGCTCACTTCAGCCTCCAACTCCTGGGCTCCAACAATCCTCCTGCTTCAGCCTCCCAAGTAGCTGGGACTCACCCAGTAGCAGGTGTGCATCACCACACTCAGCTAATTTTTCTTATGTTTTGTAGAGAAAGAGTCTCACTATGTTGCACAGGCTGGTCTCAAACTCCTGGCCTCAAGCAATCCTCCTGTCTAGGCCTCCCAAAACACTGGAATTACAGGCATGAGCCACCAAGCCCAGTCAATAAACTTTTCTACTGTCTTAAAAGCCTTGTAGAACTTCATTATTTTACTTCTCCATTTTATGTCAGGGTAGTCACTGATACTAAAAGTACTGATGGCAAAGAAGTACCTTCAGGACAAAAACGACTGGGATGTCATTACAACAATCTTGTCTAATTACACAAGATCTATTATTGCTTTCTCTTAGGCTTACTCTTATGATAGCCTAAAGAGATGGATGAAATAATGAACGTTATTTTGAAGAGGTCATCATTTTTCAGAATAAGAGGCATAAATTATAATCCTTTACACATGTATGGTACTTTATAATTTAAAAGACCTTTTTATTAATATTACCATACTTGTACCCTGATCCTTTTCATGGGGAGATTTGACCACTGAGATTTATGAAGAATATTTCAAAAAGAGTGCCAAGATTAGAGTTTGTCTGATTCTAGTCTTCAGTATAAAGTTGGTTTATGCAAAAAGATCATTATAGCTCTTTCAAAGAATTAGCTAAATTTTCTTCTAAAAAGTGGTTAAAGATGTTTTCAATGCATTTATCACTTGCCCTTTTTAGTTTTGATACATATAGACTTTTTGAAACATAAGACTTCATACCATTTGCAACTTGTAAAAGGTGTTTCTGTTTGCTTGTTACTGAAAGATGAATAATTTATATAATAACAGTAAAGCTTGGACCACTGTGTTTGATCCTGGGGAAGTGATATGGATGAAAATGCAAAGTCTATGCGATATAATTTCAAAATAACTTAAGTTCTTTATATTTTTCAAGACTTCTTTAAAAAAAAAAAAGAAAAAAAGAAAGAAAACTCCTTTCTTTAGCTCTCATAAACTATGTACCATACCCCGTGTTCTCCTGCTTTTTACAACCTGCCCTCATTCACACAAAAGGGGAAAACTCCTCCTTACCTTCTGCATTTCACATAGTCTTCCTCTCCCCCGCCTCCTGGCTCCTGGCATTCAAACACAGAGGGCCTCAACACACCCTGCTCAAAGGAGGGAACAGTGGGAGAGACTGGATAGCCTAGCCAGAACCTTCTTTGGAGGGCATGTTAACTTGCTAGGGCTTCCATAACAAAATACCACAGAGTGGTCTAAACAACTGAAATGTAATTTCTCACAAATTCGGAGATCTTGACACTTGAAGACCAAGGTGCCAGCAGGGTTGGTTTCTTCTAACACCTCTCTCCATGGCTTGTATAGATAGTCACCCTCTTGCGGCCACTTCACATGGTTGTTTTTCTGTGCACATGCATCCCTGAAGTCTCTGTGTGTGTCCAAATTTCCTCTTCTTTTAAGGACACTAGTCGGGTTGGTTCAGGGCCCACCCCAACAGCCTCATTTTAACTTAATCACCTACTTAAAGGTCCTGTTTCCAAATATGGCCACATCCTGAGATACTGGGGGCTAGAGGTTCAACATATGAATTTGGGGGCAGAGTGACACAATTTAGCCATAACAGAAGGCAAAGAGAGAAGAGAGGGCTGATCAAAGTGACACTTTTAAATCCAACTCACAGATAATGAATGAATTTAATGCGCAGCGACTTCCTGTTTGGACAGGTCAAGTTTCTGTCTCATTTTGAAACTGAAAAAGTACATCTGTGTCACAGAAGAAAATATTACTGCTTTACAGATTATCCAATTGATGTCTTTCTGTATTGGATTCCTCCAAGTGTGAGAAGTAAGAAAGGAGAATAGAAAAACCAAGGGGAATCAAAGAGCCCCTTTTAGATAGCTCTACCAGGGCAGGAGATTTTATGGAACTGAGGCTCAGAAAGCCTACAAGTTGTTGGCTCATGTGAAAATGCTCAAGTGGTTTTTTGCAACATTAATGCACCAGAATCCGAGACAAGTCTCCCCCAAGTCTGTGTTAGCAAACTCAAGTGCAAGGAGGGAAGAACCTAAGTAATACAACTCCAGCTAATTCTTAGATGGGGGAATGAAGATCTAGTGTTGCATGAACTTAAGACTTTTCATAAAAAGTTAAAAATAATTTTTCTACTTTAAATTCTACTTTAAATCAAGCATATCTATGGGTCATATCTGGGTGCTTACCTGTGTTCTTTCCAAAGTATACTGCACCACATGGCTTTATTTATCTTCTAACAAACTTGTAAGATAAGTATGATGATTCACATTTTAAATATGAGAAAACCAAGAATTATAGAAATGAAGAAACTTGCTGATTTTCATCCAACTAATAAGTGGTATAGCAAAATTAAAACCTACTGTATGATATCAAAGCCCTGAGTTTTCCTTTGTTTTATTTTATCCACGTATCTTATCATTTTCTGAGAGGTAATGTGTTATCACATAACAAAATTATTTCTAAAAGCTTATTCTTGAACCTTGTTTCTTAACTGTCCACTACAGTTTTTGAAAGAAAAATGAAAACAAATAGAAATAGGACTCCGGGACCCATAACCAACCCTCCTTTTCTTAGTCACACCAATTGTAACCTATTGGAATCAAGTCACCACGGCGCCACCTAGTGACAATATTCTCTAATTGGAGGTTAAGTACCACCTCAAGAAAACAACTTAAGAGACAAAAACATGTGCATAGTTTCAGTCTGTAGCCCCACACTAACCTTTGGAAATGTCGGAATAATATTCTCTGAAGTGTCCTGCACTGCTGCATTGTATGGAGCACAGAGCGTGGAATTCCTTTGCTTACAATTCTTGCCATTGGACCATCTTTTGGGTCAGGCTACCTCACTAATGCCTTTTTGGTCACTAGATTTCATTCATAGAATCACATGATTATTAAGTAATTAGAATATTATAAATTGAGTATTGGATTCGTAAAATAGTACATTAGATGAATAAATCGATGAGACCACCACCCTCCTCAGGAAACCTTTCTGGCTCTCTGTTTCACAGGAAGGTCTCCAGAACTCCGGGAACTAGAATAGGAATGTCTCCACTTTCTAAGCCCCGTGAGACTTCTCATTCTCATTTCCTAGTACGTGGCTGTACTTCTCTTTATTCCCTGACATCATAACCACAGCTGACTCCTCAATGCTGATGAAAACTTGCTATTCTTCCTTCTCTTTCTTTTCCACTCCTTCTTTTCCCCCTTCCTTTTCTTTTCTTCCCTTTCTCTTCTTCCCCGTTTCTTCCCTTCTCTTCCGTTCATTTATTTCCTTTTCTATCTTTGCCCCTCCCTCCCCTTCCCTTCTCTGTCCTCTCATTCTCTACCAACCAAGTTCCTGCGCATTCTTCAAGGGTCAAGTGCAGCCTCTTCCAGGAAGCTCCCCTTGATCCTGATCCTTAGTTAAGAAGGAAACATTATTACTCATTCTTACATCTCACAATATTGTAAGCTCTCTGACTGCAAGAGGTGTTTATTCATCTCTCTATCATTAACCAGTTGGAAAATGGATAGACTTTAAATGTTAGCTGAAAGACTACATAAATTATATAATCATTTCGGTGTCTACCCAGGAATTAAATACCAAATATGCTATTTTGTCAACTTCACATTAACCTTCTATTTTTCTTCCTACCTTGATTGGCCTTCTATAGCTGATTTACATATAAACTACATATGGAAATTGATAGTACAGGAAAAAAATATGTATGTTTTATTGACCTGTTTATGGAAAATTTAAAGATATACTATATAAATTTTTGCCTTTGCTCAAAAAAAAAGAGACTATATGTGTCAGAAACTAAAACTTGTCTACTCTAGCATAATACCTCCTTTTCACATATTGTTCTGCTCTCCCACACAGTAGTTTTAAATACAGCTTTTCAAAATTGAATGCTAGAAATTTGCATGCTGATTCTATTAGGGAAAATGGTCAGATTCTATTCATACTGAATACAAGCTAAATTGATGAGATGCTGTGACACTTCACTGCTTGGCTTCAAGTTAAGAGAACAGAATCAGTATTGAGGTTGGCTTCCAGTGCTGGGTCTTTCCCTTTTATAAAATGATGGGGTTTGGTTTAGAAAAATTCCAGGCTTTCTTTCAGCACCATCTCTACTGGTCCAGTTTTCTACCAAGGAGAAAAGAAATTTAGCATGCCAAGCTGCAAATATCTGAAAAGAGCAAAGACTATCTTTGATTGTGTTGGCACATTTCAGGGGGAACCAAAGTCAAATACTAACTGCTTATCAACAATTGAACCCCAAACTTCAAAACTGAAGTTGTAGGCAGGTAAAAGTATTTAAGGTTAACAGAAGAGGAGAAATGACTCATATTAAACAATAGCTTTGTAATTGTTCCTGAAGCTGCCAACTCAATTCTCTATTTAATTTTTTTACAGAGAGCATGGAAATCAAAACAGGAAATGAATAGAAATTATTTCCTTTTCAAATAGAGTAACATTCTACCAAATAAAATTCAAGAGAAATTGAGCCGATGGTTTTTGTAGTCGGTGATCTGAAGAAATTCTTTATTCATTTTCTATTTCCCAAAAATAGCTTTGAGAGAATGAAGTTATAAAAAAGGAAGTGGATAGCCTTCTTATGAGTCAACTTAATATGTACAGAGCCATATACATGAATAAATCATGTACATTTCACTAAGTATTTATCAAACAGCATTTTGTGTAAGACTTTATATAAGGTGGTAGGGGTATGTGGACGTGAACTGAACAGGAACTCTGACATTTCAGTATATCAAAACAATGGATTTATTGCTCAATGATTCACATAATTCTCAAAGTATTCACATCAGAAAGTATTCACATTAGCGCTTTCCTTCTTCAAGGCCCGGAATACCATTTGTTTGCTTTGGTTAATACATCTTAATGGCTTTTATCCAGTTAAAATATATTTGAAATTCTACCTAATTAGTTCTGAGTTCAATAAAAAATAATCTCTTACAGACACCCAAAATGAAATCTTTATCTTTTGTAAGCTAACATAGAACGTGAAAGAATGTTGATTCATCCCTGTGTTTATTTTGTCATATTGTAGGCTCTTTGAGAATGTATGCTTCTGTTTGTATTTTTCAAATGTTTCTTTCTCTTTCACGAATGAGTAAATGTTTTCTAAAAGATTAAGTGGTTATTTCCTTTTAGACTATTGATCCATTGATTGTTAGTTGTAACTTTTAAGTTTCACTTTAAAAATATGTCAAGACAGAAAAAAGAAAATAGGCTGAGTTCTGAATTTTGTTTGCTATGTCGGTTCAGAGGAAATTTAGCTCTGGAAACTATCTGTAATGAACTTGATGAGAGATTACAAAAGCTATTTCATCAAACTATTCCAGACATTTGGAGCAGGCTAGATTCCTTTACTCATTCACTCATTCACAAAACAGTTATGGAGGAACTACTAAGTTCCAGATGCTAGATACTATGAAAGATTCAAAGAGAAAGAAAACAGAGGTCACAGTCTCAACGAAGTTGTACTTAGTGAGGTCATAATTGCAAGTATATATATTAATATAATGCAAAGTGGTCATTGTGTTAAAGCAGCCACAGATGAATGGCTGTGGTGGGGGTCAGAAGAAAAAGAGATGATTTTCAGATGTCAGGATCAGAGATTCGGTGAAGGGAGTTGAATGTGAAATAGATCCTTAAGAATGGGTGAGATTTGGATTTGCAGAACAGGAGGGGGACTTGCTACAGGTAAAAGCACAGCTGCAGTAACAACAAGTGAAATAAATATGTAAGTTGTAATGAAATCTATGAGAAGTGAATAGATACATATCAAATAAACTACTAAGATAGATGCTTATATAGGAGATGATTTATAGCAATTAATAATCTGATAGTAAAGATAGAGGATGTGAATTATTCACACGTCTGAATCTTTCTTTTTATGGATTTGTAATCAAATGCTCTATAAACAGGGACATGGGTAGATGAAATGTGCATTTTTAAAGAACCATTTCATTTGCCAATTTTGTAGGGTCTGCAAAGAGACTTGCCAACTTTTAGGTTGCTCAAGAAAATTACTCTAGGATCAAATCACAAATTTTGAATCACAAATGAATGAAACTCAAAATGTGCATAAATAGGACCATTAGTTAATAGTATGGCTGTTAAGCTGCAGGGTTGGATGGGCCCCATAACCCATTTTCCCAATGTTCCCTTTGCCCACGAATGCCAATTCCACTTTAAAACATACAATCTTTTCTCCATTCATCATCCCTCTTTAAGACCATCAGTCCATCAATAAAACTGACTCTGTTTTTACCCTGTTCGTATAAAAGGGGATCACCCCTTTTGCCTCCTCTTATATTACCAATGCCTGCTGTATGTATGGTATCTTAAGAGCAAAGTACTACCTACCTACAACCAAACTGGCTATAAACAAAGTTTCCCTATAATATGTAAGCAAAGTGACAATTGTTATATTAACTAGCACATAGAGATCAAGGTCATTTGATTAATGGAAAATATGCAGAATTAAAAGTAAAAGCCTAGGTTAGCTGGTCATTATTAATCTATTAAAGGGCATAAATCATAACCAAAGCACCCACTGTGACAGTGAGGGCAGATCCCTGGACTGAAAACTGGGTTCTAATCCTGACTCTGCCATTATCTTGACTGGGTTGTTTCCTCCCCCTGCATGGCCTTTCTTCATCTATAAAATGGAGAGTCAAACTATGTATTTGCAATTCTAGATTTCAGGGATTCTATGCTCATCATAAGGACAGAACTTATGAACTTCCTTCGTTTTTAGTACCTTTTATGCAATCAATACATTTCTGATCTCTTCTTTGTCCAAGTGATACTATATCCAAAACATGATAGAGGTAAATGATATTCCATAACCCAGGATTTTAGAGAAAAGCATCAAGTGAAGCAGGCCTCTCTCTCTTCATTCCTCTTTAATGGTGAAGGTGTTTACTTTGAATTCCTGTTTTGAGGACTCATCATCACAGCGAGAAACATTGCGGCAAAGATGTTTTTAAAAAAACACAGCTCTAGCTTTGCAGTTCCATCAGAACTGTTTGTCTAGCAGATTACTCTGTAGGCTGTTGAAATGAAAGTGACTGGTGTGACAGTACAGGCAGGCTTGATTGAGCCTGAGCAGAACACACCTGTGAGATATGCATTTATAGCACTGCTAGGGATATAATGTCAGGTCTCAGTCTCCTCACCACTGGGTACCTGTATGTCACTGGGTTCCTTTGCTTTGCTTTTTTAAAAATCTTACATTTTCTTTGGATGAATAAAAAAGGTTTGGTTTGTCTGCTGTACCTCATATCAACATCTCAGCAGCCCTGCCTCACAGGTGCTCTGTAGGCATAGTGCATTCCAGCCCACCTTTCTCATTCATTGACCATTACAGTCACTCCTCACTGAGAAATGGTTCAGTCGCTGAGCAGTGTAATCGCTACCAGAAAGACTATTTTTAAATTAAAGTGTAATTTAAACCCAACGAGAAAGCAGGTAACACAAGCAAATTCTGGAGTTGTTTCTCTCCGTGACAGTGGGCATAGTTATATGTCATGCCTACAGTGACATATTGCTTCCCAATAAAAGCCCTTTACTGTATATTCACAGGTAAAATGTCATCATCTTCTGGAAAACCCACATTGTTCATGTCAGCTTTGATTAGAAATTTAGGTAGTGCAGGAAGAGAAATTTTGGGGCCTCCTGGATGTTGGGATTGTCCAAATCATGGAAAGGCTAAAAAATGAAGCAAATAGAGTTCAAATAAAGAGTTTGAATATTTTTTCCTTGTACTGAGGTCCAAAGTTATCCTGGTGGTCTAATCACCAGGACATAGAAGATGGGATAAGTAAACAAGTTTATTCTCATTCTCTCTTTGACTCAACTAGTCCATTTTGGGGATTGCTTATTTAATGAAGTGTTCATTGATCTTTCTTCAGTAATTTCTCACAGCAAAGTGCCATTCTTTTATATAGAGTCAGGCGAACTTATAGTATATTCTTGTAGTCATGAGGTTTTTGCTTGTTGTGTAAGCCTGGATAAGTAAATTTCCACTTCAGAATCTGTTTCATAAGATTTAAAATAAAATTGTTTTAGTAATCGTACTCTGTATTAGAAGTCTAAGGGTCACACTTAGCTAGTACATTAATTGTACTTGACTTAGAGTTTTTGCCCTTAATTCATTGTTTGAAGTAGTAATACACACATAAAAAAATAAGTCTATTTCTTATACCTTTGTTCTCCAGCAACCCAAATCCCTTCCTAGGAGGCAAACATTATTACCAGCTTCTTGTGTATCCTTCAAGATGTTTTCCAAATATAGATAATATACACCTATTTGTGTGTATGTGCATATATGTGTGTATTTAACAGGAATGGTAGCTTGTGCAAATACATATATGCTTATATTATATATGTATGTGTATTTAATACAAAAGATGGTATGTACAAATATGCACATGCTTACAGATTGCTTTTTATGTCCTGGAGATATTTCTATAATATGTTTTAAAGTTCATTCTATAGAAATGCATAATGAGCTGACTTTATTTTTTTAGCAGC
Source organism: Eulemur rufifrons (assembly GCF_041146395.1). Lineage (NCBI taxonomy): Eukaryota > Metazoa > Chordata > Mammalia > Primates > Lemuridae > Eulemur > Eulemur rufifrons. The sequence continues at coordinate 72,457,382 of NC_090989.1, forward strand.
TCTCATGTGTGGACATGCTGGAATTTATTTAACCAATCCCCTGTTGAAGGACATTTAGATTGTTTTCAGAGCTTTGATGTTGCATATGTCTTTACCATGAATATAATCTTGAACATACTTCATTTTGCACATGTGCTACTATATCTGTAGGTCAGATTCCTAGAAGTGAGTCAAAGGGTAATTGTAATATGTGAATTTTCTCCCATTCTCTAATAATATTCCTTTAGCTACATCCCGCAAATTTTGTTATTTCACATTTTATTATTTAGTTAGAGCTATTTTAATTTTTTAATTTTAATCTTTTTAATTTCTTATTTGTACAAATGTGTGGGTTACATGTGAAATGTTGTTACATGTGTGTAATGTGTAGTGATCAATCAGGGCATTTAGGGTGTCCATCTCCCACATGCAGTACTTTTTTGTTTAACTATAGTCACCGTACTCTGCTATCAAACACTGCATTTATTCCTTGTATCTAACTGTATGTTTGTCTCCTTTAGCCCACTTCTCATCCTCCCTGCCCCTACTCACCCTTCCCAGTCTCTGTTCTCTATCTTTCCACTTTCTGCCTCCACATGACCAGATTTTTTTAGATTCCACATATAAGTGAGGACATGCAATATTTGTATTTCTGTGCCTGGCTTATTTCACTCAAGATAATGACCTCCAGTTCCATCCATGTTGCTCCAAATGACACGATTACTTTCTTTTTTATAGATGAATAGTGCACCATTGTGTGTATATACCGCATTTTCTTTATCCGTTCATCCACTGATGGGTGCTTAGGGTTATAACATTTTTGCTATTGTGAATAGTGCTGCAATAAATGTACACATATTTCTTAGTGCTATTTTTAGTATCCCTGTGATTTCCTCCCTGACCCATGGGTTCCATCTAAACTCATTGTTTGATTTTCAAATATTCAAGGATTTTTATTGTTGTCAGAGAACATACTCTATAAGATTGCAATCTTTTGGCTTTTTATATGGGCCAGTATATATCTCAGTGAATGTTTCATAGGTACTCAAAAAGAATGTTCATTCTGCTGTTGTTTGGTATGGTGTTCTACAATATTAATTAGGTCAAGTTGTTTGATGATGTTCAGATTTTCCATATCTTTACTGATTTCCGCTATGTGTTCTATCAATTGCTGAGAGAGGAATATTAAAATCTCTATTTTTTTAATTTTGACTCTTTCTTTAAAGAAATTCTGATTATGATTGTGGATTGATTTATTTTCTCCTTTCAGTTCTGTCACTTTTTCCTTCATGTACTTAGAAGTACTATTATTCAGCACATATATATGTAAGGATTACGTCTAAGTCCTGATGTGTTAACCCTCAACCATTATGAAATGTTCCTTTTTACTTCTAGTTGTGCTCCTTCTGTTGAAGTATCCCTCATCTGATATTAATATAGCCATATCTACTTTCTTAAGTTTACTGTCTATATGAGTCTATCTTTTCCATACTTTTACTTTCAACCTATGTGAGATTTAAGGGTACCACTTGGAGACAGAATATCATTGAGTCTTGCATTTTTATTTAGTCTGACAGGCTCTGCCCTTTAATTGGAGTGTTTATTTACTTTGAATGTGATGCTTGAGGTAGTTGGATTTGAATCTGCCATCTTGCTATTTATTTTCTATTTATCTCATTTGATCTTTATTCTTCCATTTCTCTTCTTATTTCTTTTTATATGATTAATACTTTTTAATGCTCATTTTAATTCATATATTGAAGTCTTAGTTCTATCCCTTTGTATTATATTTATAGTTTTTTCTTGAGAGGATAAAACAAGTATTACTTTAGGTGGTCTCCTTAGAATTAATAATATTAAAACACTTCACATGAAATGTAAGAACCTTAGACAATGTACTTCAATTAATCCCCTGTCCTTTCTGCAATGTAATGTATATTTTATGTCTTTATATTATAAACCTCTCAGTGCAATATTATTTTTGCTTTAAAAATTAAAAGAGAAAAGTATATACTGTTATATTTATCAACATATTTATGATTTTCAATGGTGTTCGTCTCTTCTTATGTAACCTAGTTTTAATCTGGTATAATTTCTCTTCAGCCTGAATAGCATCCTTCAGAATTCCTCATTGTGCAAGACTGCCAGATATGAATTTACTCATTTTGTTTATCTGAAAATATTTTTACTTTATCTTACCAGATTTTTTTTCCAGAACATTATGGGAGTACAAATATTTTGGTTACATATAATACCTTTGCCTCACCCAAGCCAGGGCTACACATGTGCCCTTCCCTATACAGTGTGCTCCGCATCCATTAGTTGTGAGTTTTCCCACCCCCACCACCCCCCTCCCCCCTGACCAGCACCCAGTGAATGTTACTTCCATGTGAGCACCTCAGTGTTGATCAGTTAGTACCAATTTGATGGTGAGTACATGTGATGCATGTTTTTCCATTCTTGTGATACTTCACTTCAAAGGATGGGCTCAAGCTCTATCCAGGATAATATAAGAGGTGCTACTTCACCATTGTTTTTTGTAGTTGAGTGGTATTCCATAGTATACATATACCACATTTTATTAATCCACTCATGTGTTCATGGGCACTTGGGTTGTTTCCACATCTTTGTGATTGTGAATTGTGCTTCCATAAACATTCGAGTGCAGATGTCTTTGTTATAGAATGTCTTTTTTTTTCCTTTGGGTAGATGCCTAGTAGTGGTGTAACTGGATCAAATGGTATTTCTATTTTTAGTTCTTTGAGATATCTCAAAATTACTTTCCATAGAGGTTGTACTATTTTGCAGTCCCACAGCAGTATATGAATGTTCCTATGTCTCCACATCTACGCCAACATTTATTGTTTTGGGACTTCTTGATAAAGGCCATTCTCACTGGAGTTAGGTGATATCTCATTATGGTTTTGATCTGGATTTCCCTAATGATTAGAGATGTTGAGCACTTTTTGATGTTTGCTGGCCATTATTCTATTCTGTCTTCTTTTGAAAAGTTTCTGTTTATGTCCTTTACCCACTTTTTGATGGGGTTGTTTGACTTTTTCTTGTTAATTTTCTTAAGTTCTATATAGATTCTTGTTATCAGACCTTTATCAGATCTGCAGCATGCGAATATTTTCTACTATTCTATAGGTTGTCTATTCACTCTAATGATAGTTTCCTTGGCCATGCAGAAGCTTTTTAATTTGATCAGGTCCCATTTATTTATTTTTATTGCTGCTATGATTGCTTTTGGGGTCATCTTCATAAATTCTTTGCCGAGGCCAATGTCTATAAGAGTTTTCCCACATTTTCTTCTAGAATTCTTACTGTTTCACGCCTCAGGTTTAAGTCTGTTATCCATCGTGGGTTGATTTTTATGAGAGGTGAGAGGTGGGAATCCAGTTTTAATCTTCTGCATGTGGTTATCCAGTTTTCTCAACACCATTTATTGAATAGAGTTTGTTTTCTCCAATGTATATTTTTGTCTGCTTTGTTAAAGATTAAATGACAATATGAGAGAGAAGAAGAAAACATCTTACCAGTTTTGAAGGATATATTCACTGGATATAGAATTATGGATTTAATTTACTTTTTCTTTTACATTATAATAGCTCATTCCATTGCCGTCTAGCCTCCATTGTTTACCTGTATTTTTTTATGATTTTTTTTTCCCTCTTCACTTCATTTAAAATTTTTTTCTTTGTTTTATGGAATTTTGGTTAATGTGTCTGAGTGAAATTTTGGGGTATTTGTCCTGCTTGGTGTTTGCTGAATTTATTTATATGTATTTGTAGGAATTTTAATTTTCACCATATTGATAGATTTTAAGCATTATTTATTCTTTTTTTTTTTCCTGCTTTATTCCATTTTTTTGTCTTTCACATAGGCAATTGATATTATCAACAGGTTAGTAGTCTGCATACTTCTGCCTTGATACTTTCAATTAATTGGTCTTTAAGTTTATTAATGCTTTCATTTGCCAGTATCCAGTCTTTCTTTTAAATATATATAGTAATCCTTTTTCTCAAATATTGTTTTTTTCCACTTTTAGAATTTTTATTGGGTTTTTAAAAGTCATTTCCATCTTTTCTGCTGATATTTCTTCTTTATTCATTATATCCTTTTTTAATGTCCTAGAACATATTTATAGCAGCTGTTTTAAAGTTCATGTCTGTTAATTCTAACACCTGGGCCATCTTGTGGTCTTTTCTATTATCTGCTGAATTCATTGATTGTGGGTTACATTGTCCTAATTGCATCTATGTTTCATGACTTTTTTATTATGTGTTAGACATTTGTATGATACATTGTGGAGTTTATTACTTTAGCTGCTAATAGAGGTGTGTGTTTTGTTCCGGCATTGAGATTAATAACAATTAGATCTTCTTGATCTTGTCACATTGTACTTATGTTGTATGTGTGGGTGTGTGCTTAGGTCTTGAATATTTGGATTCTGTCTTTAGTCTGGGGGTGAGTGCAGGCTTACTTAGGGTGTGGTCATTAATTTTAAACTGTGACCTGAGATCTGCAATGCATGTCCAATGTACCTATTGAGGACTCTCTTTTCTGGTTTGCCTGGAAGTTCAGTGTATCCCCAGCCCTGCACACCCTCAGGTACTTCCATGCAGCTCGCAATCCTGAAGCCACTGTTCTATGGTAGGCCTTGAAGAGTCTTACCCTGAGCATGTGCAGTCTATCCATAAGCCTAGAAGCCTCAGGAAGTTTGCATGCAGTGTCCTGTCCTCATTCTACCCAGTCCCTTTTCTTTGGCACCATGCTTCAAAATTCAAGTCACTCTAGTAGTCCCAGACTCCAATTTTTGCCTCCTCAACTTCACTAACCCACAGTGGCTATCCTTCAGCTTCACCTTTCCATTTCAGAGTTGGAAAGTGTCCCTTGCATAAAGCCAGGGTTAATATGGTGCTGACCTCCTTATCTCAAAGATCAAACACCTAGAACTCCAGTTGACAAGTGCCTGGCAACTGTTGCCTCATACGCTTTGTCCAGTTTTATAATCATTTATATCAGGAAGTTAGTTTGTTATCAGTTATTTTGGCTTTATGAAAGTTGATACATGGAGTTTTAAAAAATGGGGAATTTCATGTTAAAAAAATATTTTTTCAGCCTTAGTTGACAATTTCTGGGCCTCCTTAGAGTATAAAAAGTGACTTTCCAAAAAGTAGAACAACTTTTAAATTGAAATATGGAAATTCGACAACATCTCCTTTTTTATCCTTATCCAAGGAAAGAAAAACAAAGGCTGAGGCACCAGAGGCACATATCCTGCCTTGATTTTCAAACTCAATCATAGTTGGACACTTGGTTACCTAGTGTGCGATGAATGCTTACTTCATGAGAACCAATACCATCTTCAGTGGAGAATTGTACTGCTCCCCCATTATCTATTCCAGATACATCGTCTGTAGAACATTGAGACTGCTGAGAATAAGTTTGATGGTAACACTGAATTGTAATATGACACATCGCCTCACCAACTGGCCTTCTCCTTCTTCCCACTCCCACCTCACTTCTGTACTTGCATTCTTCTGGCTAGAGGTTAAGACAAATAGCACGTGGTGCAGTGCCTCACTAGAACCTGAAAATCATCACATCACTTATCTTCCTATTGATGATTTCTTTGTGTTCTTTGCCTGTAGGTGGCCAAATTGAGCCTTAAGTTATGTAGTCTTGGTTAGCCTGTCACAGGTAAAAGATACCCAAGACATTATTTGGATTCCACAAGTAAAATGACTTTTTTCAGTCTACTGCTCAAACTAACACATTCCCATTTGTGATATCAATTGTTACCTGGAAATTATAACCAGAAGTAAGGAAAGTGAGTAATATGCCAGGTACTATATGCCTGATATACCTTCGTTGTCTTAATAATCACAACCTTGCAATGAAGGTGTAATTAACCTTAGCTTACAGATGGTAAAACTGAGTTTCAGAGAAATTAAGTAACTTGTCCAAGGCCAAAAAGCAGGGATTTGAATATTTGTGTCTATCTGCCTCCAATATTACATTTCTAATATGTCACAGGTTGTGTTATTTTATGATGGTATAAATTTACCTTGTTGCCTTGTCAGATATTGCAAAGAATGTGTTAACAAAGAAGCTTTATTTTTAGAGAAATTAGCTCAGTAGTTTTCCAGTAAAAAATATCTCAAAAGTAGATAGACAAAGGTTTCCATATCAGCAAAGGTTTTTTTTTTTTAAGTTATAAAATTAGACCTGTTCTAGTCAAAGCAATTCTAGTTTTTAAAAAAATTCATTTGAGATAATGTAATTTGGCATTTTCTTTGCCTCTTGTCAGGGTGGAAAACAATAGTTCTCTTGCTAGATTTAATATCATTGTGTCTGACAACACAGTTAACAGAACAGCTGCTAATATACCAAGGATTTTCAAGTTCTTTGCATCTAAAGGTCATTAATGAAGTTAGCAAACCAGAAGCTTCACAGCTTGAATCTATATTCAAAGATTATAACCAAAGGAACTTTCTATCTCTGGAGTTGTTGGATGTAAATTGTGTTGGAAGAACCATCAATAGCTTTTGATTCTTTTCTTTCTTAAACACAACCCAGGAAACAAAGATGCACAGCAAACAGGGAAGATGGTTTATCCATTGAAAATTGGAGGTTTTAATTGGAAAGGAAAAAATAAAAACCAGAGGGCCCTTTGTATCTGGCACATATTTGAAAATCAGTATTTCTTACATGCCATAGGGAGAATCATTAGTTATAACTACTAATATAACAGCAAAGTGTATTTTCTCTGATTACATTTTTCTTTATTTGCTTTATAGATAATATATTACCACCATTTCTTTGATAGGTAAGCACTGGTTTAGAAATAACAATATTTTATATAGACTCCTTAATTGCAATAAATTATTTAACTATTTAACATTAATAAGAAAGCTATAGAATGTTTAAGACAAAAGGGATGTTTGAGATTTCTTAATTCGGCAAACACTTCTCTATTACATTTAGAGAAACTGACAGCCTAAGAATACCTTCCCAATTTGAACACAGCTTAGAGATACATAGGAATCAAATCTTTCTTAGGATATCTTTTCACCAAATTATTTTGTTAGAGGAGATTTTTAACTCCAAGAACTGTTGTGAATACCAGGGGAATGTAACCATCATGGTGCCTACTTTCACGGAGCTTAAACAAATTCGTATGTACTATAATGCGAGGAAGTGTCAAGTTGCAAAGAATTAAAAAAAGCAAGGTAAAGGGTTAGAAAGTGACTGGAGAAGGTGCTAAATTATGTAAGGCAGTCAAAGGAGATCACTCTGAGGTAGTTACATTTATGCAGTGACATGGATAAAATAAGAGATCAAACCATGTTATTGAAGAGGTTTTCAAGAACAAGGAATATCGATTGTGAAGGATTTGAAATGGAAAGTGCTTGCTGTGTTTGAGCAACAGCAAGGAGACCAGTGTCTGAGTGTAATGAGGGTTCATTCATTCACTGCACATTCATCCCCTGGGGATCTGCAAAGAAAGAGCAAAATAAAGATAAATTGTGGTTATCATATCATTTAACTGCATTAACTGTGCAGGGCTATACAATTCATGCATTCCTGCTTGAGTTGGAAAGTGTTCAGTTGGAAAGTAAAACTCAGGGGAGTAAAAGTAGTTGTGAGTGAATCGTAACATTCCTTACCTTTCAAAAACTTTATTCTGAGCAGATATCATACTAAAGTGTAGAAATCTTTAAAGTTACAATGTCAAGGTTTTCTGTGTAAATTAAATAAACTGGAATAATTGTAAGGGCCTTTGTAGTTATCAGAGAGTTCTCACATGTGTTATGTAATTTGATCTTTACAATCTCACAAGTCTGTAGTAAACATATCCTCATTTTACAGTGGAGGACATTGAGGGTTCATAGAGGTTAACTGACTCACCAATACTTTTTATTATCCATTTTTTCATTGTAGCCATCATAGTGGGCGTGAAGGCTGTAATGGTCATTTGTTTCTCTGATTCTCAAGCCAGTTAGTTTAACTTAACGCTGAGAGTACTCTGAGAAATCATTTTTCAGTATTAATATAAAAATAATATTAATTTATTATTACTATTATTATTATTTTAATGTCTACAATCACCTTTCCAGTTCCATTTTCTTAGTCTCATGTTTTGGTCTGTAATGTTAGAATCATTTAAAATCAGGCTGAGCATGGTGGTGTACACCTGTAGTCCCAGCTACTTGGGAGGCAGAGGTGGGAAGATTATTTTGAACCCAGGAATTTGAGGCCAGTCTGGGCAACACAGTAAGACCTTGTCTCTTAAAAATAAAAAGAGAGAGAGAATAAAATCAAAGTGGTCTTTAATTCTGAAGGCCTTCACCAGTCTCCCATCTATGCATCACCTTGCTCTCTACAAATGAAGCCAAGAGGTTAGCCTGAGAGTATCACCTACAAGGCCATGGTTTCAACCAACTCTATCCCTATATTCATCAATAACTTACCTGCTTTAAGTCATGGGGCCTCATATTGAAATTCTTCCAGTACATAGTGAAGAAGATTGTGACTACTGAGAATTTGTTTGATGTGTAGGAAGAATTTTTATTTACTTGTAGCTGCAGAGGATGCTGCCACATTTGTTTTTCCTCTGCTCATCTCAGAAGGACTGTGTGTGCTTACCTTCCCTGGTGGTCTAGTGGTTAGGATTCGGCGCTCTCTCAGAAGGAGAAAAATTCTTCTTTCCACAAAATATGTTTTGTTCACTTGACATGTTAGGATATGATTTTTATTGTATTGATTTAAAAATTTCACTGCAAGTCACTAAATAAGACTCAGGCAGAAAAGGTGAACTAGAGAGGCAGTGGTTGTAAAGCAATAAATGTGAGTTCTGGCACTGAGTCAATAATTTTTTATGTATCTTTGAATTAATCATATAACATTTTGTTTTTCTCACTTATAAAATTAAGGGGTTAAAGTAGAGGATCTTCTGAGTTCTAATGGTACTAAAACTTTTATTCTGTGTTTCATTGAGGATTCTTAAATGTAATAGTAATATTTTTTTCTACTATTTCTTTCTGGGTTTTTTAAACCTAAGATTTTGTTTACTAAGTTAAAAATTAAAAAATGTTCTAGGGAAATTACTGACATCAGGCAAAGTGGTGATTTTACTGAACAAGCTGTGACTGGGTAACATATTTTTGTACATACAGGATAGTCCTTCAAAAACATCTTGTGAGCCCGTGTTTACTGGAGTTGTATTTGATTTTGGGTCCCGGGATGAATTCTAGCACCTTCTTTACGTGCTAAAGGGCACTAAACGGAGGAATGTCCATCACTTCAATTTGTAAAATATTATGCTAGGATCAGAGTTCTGGTTTGACCACAGTCTTGAAAGATTTTAGCCTCCTAAGTGCTCAAGCTTGAGCAGTTGTCTTCTGTGGAGTAAAGGTTGGCTAGACAGGAAATCGTGTCTCCTGATTTTGTATGATGAATCTTTATAAACTGCTGATAGAAATTATGTACAGTTGCCTCTCATTTGTTCTCAAGAGGACATGTATTTCAAGCTCATTAGATTTAAGCATTTGCTGATTCATTTTTAAGTCCTTTATCTTTTTTGTATATGCTTTTTTTTTTCCAGGATGTCTTCACTCCAGAATGCAAATTTAAGGAATCTGTGTTTGAAAACTACTATGTGATCTATTCTTCCACACTGTACCGCCAGCAAGAATCAGGCCGAGCATGGTTTCTGGGACTCAATAAAGAAGGTCAAATTATGAAGGGAAACAGAGTGAAGAAAACCAAGCCCTCATCACATTTTGTACCAAAACCTATTGAAGGTATGAAGCCACCTTGTTTTTTTTATTGGACCCTTATCTGTGTGTTGACACCAATCTTTCCCTCATCTCTTTTTTCTGGAGGGTTTGTCTGGAATGTAACAAATGAGAACAAAGTTTCAGAAAATGCAGTAGTACCTCTTCCTATCAAAAAAGTAAAGAAAGAAAGAAAATTCTACTACAAATACTTGGCACATAGAAAAAAATATGCCTGAATATAGAAGACAGAAGAAAGCCCCTGGAAGTAAAAAATAGTGATAGTTATCACCTGGTATTGTAATTTCCTTTTTTGTTGAATCTAATAATTTAATTTCTCAGGATACACCCTTGAAAGCAAATGATACCTTTATATTTACAGTATTAAATTGCATCCTTCTCCTTTGAGCCTGTAACCTCCCCTCCTTTGATCATTTAATATAGAGTTCACTCATTTCAAATTGAGCAGTAGAATAAATAATTTTTTTGCTGAAGAAACCCATTTTTTGGCAACTGGGTTGTGCTCCCTCAGAAGTTCCTTCACTTGGATGATAATATATCATTTGGGTGACCGCATTTACTCAATGCAGTCAAGCTTTCTAGTACAAGCTAGATAAGCAGTAGTGGTCTGGGTATTTACCAACATAACATTTTTCTCCTCTGAAAGTCACATTATAATCAATTAAAACATTGGCTCAGCCTGCTTGTCCAAGGAAATGGCAAAATCGAGGCAGTGCATTGCAACTCTGACTTAGACAGGCTTACTGTCCCCTAGAGGTGTGGCCAGTCAACCAATGAACACAGTGCCTGCTGCAGAGTACATAGTACTATGACTGCAACAGTCAACAATCATTTAAATCAATACTATGCTCAAAGCGCTGGATACAATATGATTTTCAAAGCTCCTACTCTCCCTCAGGCCTCTCCTCACACCCTGTGCCTTTAGCCACACAAAACTTTCCTTTCCTGCAATATATTTTCACTGTATAGGCCTCATGTTGTTCATCCCCTCACCCCAATTTCCATCCACTCATCTCATCTGCCTGAAAAATGCCTATCAGTCCTTGTAAAGAATTAAACCAAGAGTTAACACTTCTGTGACAATCTTTCTGACTTTCTTCAAATAGAATTAAACATCCTATCACCTTGTCATTGTATACTTTTATCTCCCATAGAAATTATCACATTGTCTTAAATTTGCCACCCTGTCCTCTCTTATTCACGGTTAGCTCACTCTTTGAATGAGCAGAACATGCTTTAATTTTTCTCATATCTCCCTGTGTTTTGTACAATATCTGGCATATCATAGAGAGATATTTGATAATAAGTTGTCAATTACATTAGTGAACATGTGAATTAGCAAATGACTAAGTATGAAGACAAAGGACTATGTGCTCTAGAGAACTTTATAATATTCTTAAAGATATGAAATATGTCTGCTAATAGGAATAGTATAATATAAAAAGTGATGTGCATTACATGCTGCAGGAATTGATATTGATATTTAGAGAAAGAGCTATCACTTCCACAAAAAGGAAGGTATCATTAAGAAGCCAGTCTTTAAATGTACCTTCAGGGTTAGGCCAGGCTCATACAATTTGAAATGATAGGTAAGGATTAGGCAGACAAAAACACTCCAGGGGCAGTGTGAATAAAGGTAGGAAAGTTGCTTTATGGGGTTAAGCAAAGAGTACTTAAGAAGTAGGTGATATTTTTATGACAAAATATATTAATTCTCAAGAATGATGTTTTTGACAGATTATGCTTTCAACTATTGCATCATTTTATTTGCACAGTAAGTTGATTTTTTGTTGTTATAAAAGTATAGTACAAGTTCATTAATAATTTTTAGAAAATTCAGGAAAGTATAAAGAAAAGGGAAAAAACATGTGTTTTATTTATTTCTTTTATGTATAATGCATTTTATATTGTTAAATAGAAAGAAACACCTATAACCTACCCTCCCAAGTAGAGCTGCTCTCTGCACTTTGGTTAGTCAAGTTTCCACTTGGGTCTCAATGACTATGTACACATTTCCAAAAGAAATGTACACAATGGCTATTTTCCAAGTTACAGAGCTGCCTTAATCCTACATTTATCGCTGCATTTCAGTACAAATGTGAAAACAGACAACTAGACATTCCTATCCATGTATGTTAGAATTAGATTTGGCTTCCCACAGCAATAAACCCATGTTAACAGCAGCTTAATCATGCAAAGTTTTATTCTCTCATAAACCAAATCTAGAGACCAGCTGTCCAGGGCTGGTGCTGTGGCATCCCAATTGGTAAGGACCTTGGCTGCACCCAGCTTCTAGTGCTTCTCTCTCTGGTGCGTTGCTGTGATCCATGTACAGCTGTGCACTGCACCATCAGCACAGAGACACACAGTGGCCCTTGATGTGCCATTCTCCCCTTGATCCAACAAGCATCCTATTCCAGTCAGAGGGCAGAGGAAGATGAAGATGGAAACAAGAGCCTGGGCCAGTTTCCTCTTCAAGATGGTCCCTAGTAGCTGCCATAGGATACTTACATCCTACTGGCCACATCCCAGCCAGGTTGTCACATTTAAGTGTAGGGAAGCTAAGAATAATGTCTTTTTTATGGATGGCTACATACCAAATAAATGTTCTGTTATTCTGGGAGAATGGTGGAATAGGTATTGGGCCACTAACACCTCTGCTTCAGCCCTCCATCCTCTTTAGAATATCTCTGATTTTCTTACTGACATTTTTTGGTAGATTGTTTTGTTTTTACTTTATACTATTTACTGATACTTTGGAATAAAGTATCTGAGAAAAAAATAAAGTCCATTCTATATCAGATTAACTAATACTTAAAATTACATCCAAGGTTCTTTGTCTCTTTAGTTTGTGAGAATGAAAACTTAGCTGTAATGTATATAGGATATGATGAGAATCACTTCCAAAGATGAAAGCAAGAACTCAACTGGTTTTAGACCAAAGATCTTTTAATTCCCTATAAATGCCTTTGCTTTTTGTCTAGGAGAACAAGGTTTACCTTTTTGAACAATGTTAGCTAACAGTTTTATAAAGGCGTATTCTGTACAGGTACTGTTTTAAGCACACCTTAATTATTGTCTCTTATGAATATTTTTCATTCCATTTCTACAAAGTAGTTTCTAGTATTATCCCCATTTACAAATGTGGAAAATAAAGCACAGAGACATTAAATAATTTGTCTCAAATCATACGGCTCGTAAGCAACCGAGCAGAACACAAACCAAGGCGTTGTGACTTGAACAATCAAGCACTTAAACTCCAAGGAGACTGGTGAGATAGGCTACAATCTGAGGTCTGAGAAAGGTTGTGGTTGTAACCTCAATGTTGTGCAGTAGGACCCTAGTAAATGGTTTTGAATAAATGTTTCCTAATTGCTTCTCTTCTTTTTTAATCTGGAATATACCTGCTCCTTAGAAATAAAAGGTATTGCAGATTAGTAGAGACTTTCATGCTCTTATAACTCACCTGATACACATGAATTTGGTTGGTTCTCTGCCTCTTATGTACTTTGATGTCATTATAATATAAAAAATGTGAACAATTACCCAATGAGTTTCCATGCAGTTATATTTTATATCATTAAATGGTTTTTAGAGGTTGCCATTATTATTAAATATGTGTATGCTTGAAGTTATGTTAGGCATTATTCTACTGTGCAGTGAGACCTTCTTCCTCCCTGCTATAATCCTCAAACTATTTTTGCTACCACTGTTATTGCTACTATTATTAGTCTTGCTACTGCTATATACAGTTTATCAATTTACCATTTGCTAGGCAGGTGGTGTATTTATCTCTGTTAAATACCACAACAGCCTTATGTTATTATCCTCATTTTATATTAATAGATGAGGAGACTAATTAATTTAAAGTAATTAAATAACCAGTCCAAGATCACAGAACTAGATAAGTGTAGAACTGGGATTGCAATCTGGTAAGCATAATGTCAATGCCTATGCATCTAACCCCTACTTTTTGGCAGCAGAGACGGGTTTCATGGAAGACAGTTTTTCCAGAGATGGGGTGGAGCGGAGAATGGTTTTGGGATGATCCCAGCATATTACATTTATTGTGCAGTCAAACCTCTCTGCTAATGATAATCTGTATTTGCAGCCGCTCCCCAGTGCTAGCATCACAGCCTCAGCTTCACCTCAGATCATCAGGCATTAGATTTCGGCATGTGCATTTACTGTAGGATTAACATTCCTATGAGAACCTAATGCCTCCACTGATCTGACAAGAGGTGAAGCTTATCGGTGATGCTAACGATGGGGAGCAGCTGTAAATACAGAGGAAGCTTCACTCCCCTGAACCACTGCTCACCTCCTGCTATGTGGCCTGGTTCCTAACAGTGCATGGACCACTACTGTTCCTTGGGGCGGGGCAGGGGGGACCGCAGCCCTACACTATCCCTACACCATATTGCCCTTAAGTCTCGGGTACATCTGTGAATATGAAAATACGTAGAAAATTCAATGATAGCAAAGCAGAAATGTTATGCCGTGATACAACTTGAATAGTAAGCTAGTTTTAAACTATGCAAAATTGAGATAGGTATACATAATATGATAAGGAAAATGCGTATTGGTAGATGATCATATAAAAGTGGAATGCCATGTTCAAGCTAGGAAAGAAAGAATTAAGAATACATCACTTTTCTGATGAATTCTAATAGGTTTAATTTCGTATTCTGTAAAAGAATTTGGACCAGATGATTCTTAAAGTTCTTTGGCAGTGACATTGTGTGGCAGTCTTTATAAGCACTTTAGTGTAAAACCATGTTCCTTCATGGAGCCTAGCATGGGATTTGCATACAAAAATAGTCAAAAAATTTCCCTTTATTGAATTAATTATGAATGAATAAAGTACCATTTTATTAACTGTTTCCATTATAGGTGATTTTCTTTTTTTGGATGAGGGACTAAGATGAAAGGCATTCTAGCTATAAGTGTTATTTTTAAAGAAAGTTTTTGATATTTTTTTCTATAGGCCAAGTGTAAAGCATATAACTGGAAGACACATTTAGAAAATCAATAGAAAATGAGCGCTCCATAAGAGATTGGTTATATTTTCTGTTTAATGAAAAAATTGTCAATTATCTTATGTTGTAGCTTTTAAAGAAATTTTTGTAAACCATTAAGCCCACTGCTAAGACTGTTAGCCCCCAACACAGTCCAGTACTGCACAGTGAACGAGCCCCTCCTTTGTGAGGAAACTTGGCCTCTTAGGGAGGAAAAGCCAAAGTAGGGTTTTTTTGTTTTTGTTTTGTTGTTGTTATTTATTTGTTTTTCAAATATCTCGGCCTTTATCCCAGTCCTGCCAATGATTTCATTTTGAATGTCAGGATTCCCAAAATTAAACTCTGCCAGTTTGAGGATCATTAAATCCTACACTGATAACATGATAATAGCTATCCACCAAACCTCTTCCCTTCACTCTTTCACCCCTCCACCTGTGTTTAGAACACAGGGGGTGTTAATGAGGGGTTGCAGGGGCATCTATTCAGAGAGACTGATGGACTTGATATTTAAGTCCATTACCATGTACATTTCACGTCAACCTCTACTTACATTAATCCCCTCCCCTGGAATTTAACACAACAGCACAGGCTTCATGATTCCCAATTCTGCCCTTTCGGAGCATTGTTCACACCGCAGATAAGTGACTCCCCCAGATTTAAATTGTCTTGGTGCTGACCTCCCCCTTTACTATCAGATACAGCAGCCAAAAACCATTTGACAAAGAACAAAATACAATCTCCTCCTTTTCTCCTCCCTCCTTTAAGAAGCTCATTACTCAGCTCCCGCAGGTGGTTGAGTATTTAGAATCTGGTGTGCCTTTTGCAAAGATTTAAGCTTCAAGAGCTGAGTCCTGGAGAAAAGAAGATATTTGCAAAGTAAGATCAGTACGTATCAATTGAGAGCCATCCATCCCTATAGAAGTGTTAAACCTTGGACTACAGGGATATTGATCCATTTCCACCAGTTTATTTTTTAGTAGGACAGGACACACACACACATATCACACACACACACACACACACACACACACACACGGCAGTTAACATGTTATCTATTTTCCTTGTGAGAACTATTGCTTTAAGCTAATAGAACTTGATTTAAGTCCCAGAAGAATAATGTAAATCACAGTTTCCCAAACATCGGTTTTAGAACCATCTGGGATGTTCTTAAAAGCTAAACATTCTCAGAACAAATCTCCAAAGTGATCTGATTTATTAAATCCAGGTATGACCTAGGAATCTACAGATTTAAAAAAATTGTCTGAGTGATTCTTATGGCAACCAAGTTTGAAACTCAGTGTTCTGAGCTGAATTTGTTGTTTCTACATTCATTTTTGTTAAATCTGGCCATAGATAATTTAAAACATTCAAATTATTGCGATCAATGTATTAGACTAAACCTAATATAATATAAATTGTCTGATATCATGTAATTAAATACATGAAACATGTTACATTTTTATTTTTATTACTATTATTAAGATATGTGTGTTTTAGTGCAGGGTTAGATTACTATATGGAGTTAGTAGAGGTAATACCAATTATTTTAGCACATTTATCTCTGAAATCGAGTAACCAAGGATACAAAAATGTTTCATTCTGCTGATCAAAGTTTTGGCAATGATTTGCTAAGTAACTTTGAGAAAAATAATTTACCTCTTCAACCTCAGTCATCTCTGAAGATGAAGTCAATTATAAATTCCATCTGTTTCATAGGAATAAGATGAAGATTAGACATTGTAAGAAAGTTGGATTTCTCAAGAGAATTCTGTCAGATCAAATGTAAAGTGCCTTTTTTCATTTTCCCTGAGAAAATGGACATTGTCTTACCATATTATATATTGAATGAATGCTGTGAGATGTGGCATTGCATGAGAAATTAGAGGCAATGAAATTTGACTTTGGAAGGAAAATAATAATCCCTTCAACAATTGCATAAGGAGACACCAAAGAGTGAAACAAATCAGGAGTCCTGATGTTGTAAACCTCCAGTTGGGAGGACAGTAATGGCAAACGTATTTTGATATTTTTATTTCAATAAATTGGAAAGAAAAATAAATGGTTTAATCTTCAAAATTCTCTTTTGGACCCAACCATATTAGAAGACAAAAAGAGAAAAATGGAGTAAAATATTACCTCTGATGCCCCTAATTGTTTTAAATACAGAAAAGATAACAGCTGCTACTCTCTCTGTCTCCTTTGGAGTTTTGGATCTCTGCTAGCCTGTGACACCTTCCTCCTGCAAACCATCCTAACTCATTCTAAGCAACTATTTGCTGGTTTCTGAATATAGTCTTCAATAAAACCCTCCTACCTCTTCCCTACACATTCTTCATCCATTTCTGTCTTTGTCTCTTACAAACAAATATTGCTTCTACTCTCTTTCTAAGAAGATATAGACCTTTTTGTTCACAATGTCTCATAACTCTTTATAATAAATGTTTGCAGAATGCTAGATGCATTTCTATGGCAACGCATTGCTTCCAAATCAGCACTTAAAATTCTCCTACAGCTTTAAAGGAATTCCATGTGACATTAATTAAGGTGTGAAATTGCTTCATGTTAATTGCCCACGCCCTTCTATGATCTGCTGTTAAGACAATTAAATATCTTTATTGGTACATTAACGAACAGAGCAATCTAACCTTTCCACTTCTTGAAAATTACAGAGGGCCAGGAAAATTCAATTAAATTGGTAGTAATAGAAAGTTAATCATATTTTATTCTTCTTTGATGGAAACTGATAGAGAATGGGGGTGCTTTATAGAGTGTAATTTATGAGTTTCATTTAAAACAGAAGTTATGTTGTCTTCATTTGGAAAAACAATTTGTCAGCACTGACTACAATGGCCCTCCACGCAGGTTGTCCAGCTAGCTCACCACTACACAGCAATATTGGCACTCAAAGATTTACACCTAATTCTCTTCATTACTACCCGGACTCAAAATTTTCAAATGATCTGCCAAGAATCTGGCAGCAGCACAAAAATAATAATTAGTAGCAGCTGTACTACTTTATACATTGTTATTTTCAACACACTTTCCTAACCAAAGTATCATTTGGTAGTTACTAAAACCTTGCTATTATTCTGGTTAAGATTTATTATCCCTATTTTAAACACAAGAAAACTGTCTTTAAGAGAGGTTAGGTAACTCACTCAGGTGCATACAGCTAGAAAGAGGCAAAACTATGACCAGCTCTGTTATCTTTTAACGTCAGACCTCTTGCTTTTCCTACTATAATAGAAGTGTGTGTGTGTGTGTGTGTGTGTGTGTGTGTGTAAATGGGCTTTGCCATTCCTTAAAGCTGTTTGGTTTAGTTATTTCATCAGTTGTGTGTTTGCGTGCATTTCTTCTTATGACTTATGATCTGCAGGGCAAGACACAAATATGTATTGTTTGGAAAGCTACCCAGGTGATTCTCATGGAAGCATTAAGGACAGCAGCTCTACAAGTTGAGTGTGTATCAGAATCACCTGGAGGGCCTACTAAGGCAGAGATTGGGGGGCCCCATTTCCTGAGTTTCTAATTCTGTAGATCTGGGTCAGTTCAAGAATTTGCATTTCTTTCTTTTTTTTTTTTTTTTTAATTTTTTGAGACAGGGCCTCTCTCTGTTGCCTAGGCTGGAGTGCAGTTTTGGTAATGGCAACATACCTCACTGTAACTTCAAATTCCTAGGCTCAAGCAGTCCTCCCTCCTGCCTCAGTTTCCCAAGTTGCTAGGACTGCAGGCATGCAAAAGTATGCCAGGCTAATTTTTCTATTTTTTGTAGCGATGGGGTCTTGCTATGTTGCTCAAGCTGGTCTTGAACCA
Source organism: Eulemur rufifrons (assembly GCF_041146395.1). Classification (NCBI taxonomy): domain Eukaryota; kingdom Metazoa; phylum Chordata; class Mammalia; order Primates; family Lemuridae; genus Eulemur; species Eulemur rufifrons. The sequence continues at coordinate 72,475,998 of NC_090989.1, forward strand.
GCTCAGGATGGCTCAAGTCCTCCCACCTCAGCCTCCCAAAGTGCTGGGATTACAGGCATGAGCCACTGCACCTGACCAAGAATTTGCATTTCTTAAAGATCTAGAACTTTAAAAAATGGTGGTGGTTAGGAGTTCATACTTCGAGAAGCACAAAGTTAAGGAATCATTGGATGCAATAATTCTTAGAATCTCTTTCCTTTTCTAGCCTATAATTCACTGTGTGTGTATACAGGGAAAGAAAAGAGTGTTGGTTAACTTTCTAGGTTTATTTTCTTTTCCATTGACTATTCTTATTTCTGTGAAAATGATGCATATAATTTGATTATCCAAATATCATTAAACTAGAGGAGCTTGATAAATGTGGCCCACCCCATAGGATGCATTGCTCCATTCTTTCAGTCATCCATTCTAACTGTATACTGGTATATTTTAGGGTACTCAGCACAAGTTTAGGCCTGTAGAGAAAGTAAAGCTTCACTGACTTTAAAGATGAAAGAAAGTTCAGTTTTACTCCAATCACAGACTTCTGCAGTTCATTTGGAAAGTAATTATGAAACACCTACTGAGCATCCTTTACTGTTCTAAGTAATGGGAATGCAGTGGTACTCAAGAAAAAAAAATGACTTTATGGCATTTATGTATAGAAATAGATAAATAAATAAACAATTAAGAAAATAAGCATTTTAAAAATATCACTAGAAATTAGTTCTAAGAAGAAAATGGGACTACTTTAAACAGGGTGAACAAGGTAAATCTCTTAGAGAAGATGACATAGATGACATTTTTGAATAGGAGTCTGAATGAAATTTGGTAGTAAACCATGTAAAGATGTGGAAGAAAGTTTTTATACACAAAATTAAAAGATTCTAAAGTCTCTGATAGAACCCAAGCATTTCTAATTATGAGCATGAAAGCCAGCGTGACTGGAACAGATTGATTCAAAGGATAAATGGTAGAAGACGAAGTTAGAGGAGTAGGCAAGGACCATATAAATTGAGACCTTGTAGCCACCTTCATGACTTTGGATTTTACAGCTAATGCGATGGGGAGTCATTTTAGGTTTGTCCCTCTAGGATTGCAGGGAAATCAGCCAGGATCTTGGGCAAGATGGTAGTCGCTTGAACTGTAGTGTTTTTGGAGAGAATGACTTTGGATTTATTTTGAAGTTGGACCTGATGCAGAATACTCATGGATTGGATGTAGGTTCACAGAAAAATGAGAGAAATCAGTGATGATTTTTAGCTGTTGGGCATGACCAACTGGGTTGTACTTGATCAAGTTGTTTGCTTTCTTTCTGTTCATTTGTTAGGTACATAAAGTAGGAGAAGAAATAGTTGCTGTTCCCCACCCCAACCTCATAGGATTTTTCTGAGAAAAAATATCAGTGTTCCTCTAACATGTGTCATCGTAATAGTTTTTGACAAATGGTAAAAGAACATAATATTTTTAAAGAGAAAGCATTTCTTTTTGACTCTTTAGTACCCTTTCTTCAAATCAAAGCATGCTCTTATCTCAGTTTTCTTGTTATTTTTCCTCTATTTTGATTTATATTTCAGTTTTTCCTTCTCTGCTTCCTTCTTCAATATTTCTTCTATTCATGCTTTTGACTTGTCTAGATCTATAGATTGAAGCAGAGGGATTCAGCCCAGCTTTCTGAGTAAAAATGAGGTAGACAGATTTGATGAGAGAGTGTTCCCCCCATTGTTAGACACAAGGACAAGCGCAGGTTTCTAATCACACAACCTACATCATGTACTACTTTAAAGCACATTTGCTAGAAATCCCCAGTTTAACCTTTTAATGTGAGCAGAATACACTTGTATGGTGGACACTAGATACTATGACTTGACCTAGTAAAGATTGTCATTTTCACAGCTGTTTGAGCATGGACTGGTCATGTATCTGTAGAAAGCCCTGTAGTTCTGGTAATACAAACAAAATGCTACACTTGGTCATAACAAGACCATAAGCTACGAACTTTGTGACAATGATATATGGTATCTGCTCTATGTATTTATTTTTTTGTTTTAAGTGAAAGATTATTCTCTTTAAAAGATGAAATACTAAATATATATCACTGGGCTTTGACGTATTGTAAAAAAAATCCATCTTCTCTTTGTAGGATTAGGTATGGGTTTTTCCAGGGCAAACTTTCCATTTAATATTTTCTATTATGTTCTTTTCACTGGTGCTTGTGTTGCAAATGCAGTATCAGAATATGCAGGCTTTCATTGCCATTATAATAGCTCGGATTCCTTGTTTACCACTTTTAACATCCAATAATCACTTTTAATTTAGTTATCCTAAATTTCTCCTGAAAAATTTAAAGTAAAATTATGACTTTCTTAAAAGTTTAAAACAAGTAAAATCTTGGGAATTTCAGCTAAAACTGACTGCTTTATAAATAGCTGACAACCAGGTTATTGGCAAAGTTATCTGCAGCAGTAATTATAATAGTAACATTGTGTGTTGACGCAACATTTATGTGCAAATAAAAATAACAACAAAAAAGATGAAGATGTGAATGAATGTCTTGGGTAGAATCTATGGCATAAAAAAACTAAAAAAGAAATTGCAACTCTAAGACACTCAACAACAAAAATTAGAAAAATGTATTCTTTAATGAAAATTAGAAAGTAGCATTCTTTAATTCCCTCTAAGATGAAGTTTAAGAAATTTGCAGGCCAGGCGCAGTGGCTCACGCCTGTAATCCTAGCACTCTGGGAGGCCAAGGTGGGTGGATCGCTCGAGGTCAGGAGTTCGAGACCAGCGTGAGCAAGAGCGAGACCCCGTCTCTACTAAAAATAGAAAGAAATTATCTGGCCAACTAAAATATATATAGAAAAAATTAGCCGGGCATGGTGGCGCATGCCTGTAGTCCCAGCTACTCGGGAGGCTGAGGCAGTAGGATCCCTTAAGCCCAGGAGTTTGAGGTTGCTGTGAGCTAGGCTGACGCCGTGGCACTCACTCTAGCCAGGGCAACAAAGCGAAACTCTGTCTCAAAAAAAAAAAGAAAGAAAAAAAGAAATTTGCAGGTCAAAATCTATTCTTTATTTTTAAAAAACAGATTTTTTTTTCCATCAATGAGATTCTGATTTAACAATCCCTGGTGAGGCCTGGGGAAATGTATGGGTTTTCATAGCTGATTAGGTGACAGAGTTGGGAAAAGCTGCTTTATGACATCTTATGATTAGATTTCAAACTGAATCACTTCATAACTTCTTGAGTTCTCCTGTGCATTAAGCAGTTATATGTAAATGGTAAATGGTAATATATTGCAACAGTAAAAGTATGCTTTAATTTTGGAGGTTTTGATACTTCGTTTATAATAGAAATAGAGTTAAGAGTCATTGGACTTGAGGAAGTTCAACATTCCAACAGGATCGTCCACAAAGATCTTCTATTTTTTGTTTAAGAAAAAAAAAAGAAAGGGAAAAAAGAAAGAAACTTGAATTACCTATTTGTGCCATTTGAAAATTACAGAATCAGCTCTCTGAGCAGGTTTCCTCTGTATACTCTGCTACTTCAGCCAAAGGCATGTAGTCCATTGAGGATGTTGGAAAAGCCATTCAATGTAGTGATTGAAATATTTTAAAATCTTATTAAAATATGTGTGGGTAACAATTTTGCATAAGGCGCTCAACAGACATTTTGTACATATATTTTATACTACTCAAAGTGTGGTCTGGGTTTCACCAGGATCAACATCACCTAAGAGCTTACTAAAAACGCAGAATCCCAAGCCCACTACAGACCTTCTGAATCATGATCTGCACTTTAACGGTATTCCTAGGTGATTCAAATGCACATTAACCTTTAAGAAGTTCTATTACTGAGTATGTGGGAAGAAACCCATCTCTTCATTACTGAACTAGTCTCAAAAGAACGTTACTTGTATTCTTAACTCTCTCTCAATCTAGTTTTGGATTTAGAATACCTTCAGCCAAAACAATATCACTATATTCTCTGAAATCTATTATCTAAAATTCTTACAAAGAGATCAGCTCCTTAATTTTCTAAAACATTTATGGGTGCTTGCTATATGCAAGGCATTTAATCCTCATAAACATGCCATTTTTCAGTCTAAGTTGACAAAGCTGGTAGGTGGGTGAGCCAGGATGTGGATCTAGGCACTACGGATCCCCAGTTGGTACTTTTAGCAACTCAAAGCTCATGGGAGGAAGCTGTTTGATGTTGGAAATAACATTCAAATTATTAAACCATTGTAGTGATGATTCAATAGGTAGATATATTTAACTGTTCGTTCCTAAATCAAGGATAAAGGTAACTCCTGGTTTTTAAGTAAAATATATTATATGCTCTTGTGCAGTCACATTTGTATAATGAAGCAGAATTAATATAGTCAATGTGCTGATAGATCGTATCTTATAAAAGTTACTGTGAACTGAAAAACATTGTTCTTTCTAAGCAATAATCTAGCCACCATGGTGGTTCACAGATGACTGAAATTTGGAGCCAAACAAAACAATAGAGGAGAAAAGGAACCGTTTATATAGATGTAAACTAAATATTAGGGTTGTGTGATCACATTCCCTATTAATGACTAACTAAAGTCATGGATCGGGTCTTTATTTTAGGTGAAGGAAATCTGGGGCAATAGGGAAAATTGCTTTACCTTTTTTATCATTTCTCTTTCCTCTCTCATTTCTTACATAGGATGCCCTGAAAATTGGCAATAAATATTTCAGTTTGACACAACAGTATCATATTTCTTGCAGTGGGGTAAAGATTAAGAACATGTAAATAAATATTTTTCCCTACCCAAACAAGATTGTAGATTAAGGACCAAAAAACAAAATAGCTACTTCCACCTTAAATACTATACCTCAAATGTCTCCTGTAACTCTGGATGAAAATCCTGTTATGTAGGTTAGGAAATTATAAAGATTCAAGCCTTATCTATAAGAGAAAAGAAACAACTCTCGTGTCTACAGTTCAAGAAGGCTTAAAAGATTGTGACTGGTAGAACAGGAAGAGAACCATTGTATCCTCTGAATGTACTATCAAGTTAAAACTCTTGTGCAATGGGGAGAAAAGCTAGTAATGAGAGTGAAGCATATTGTAAAATAAAATTTGAAACATTTACTGAAGCCAAATTGATGTCCACTATCTTAAGTAATTGTTGTGATTTTGCTTTCCAGTGTGTATGTACAGAGAACCATCACTACATGAAATCGGAGAAAAACAAGGGCGTTCGAGGAAAAGTTCTGGAACACCAACCATGAACGGAGGCAAAGTGGTGAATCAAGATTCAACATAGCTGAGAACTCTTCCCCTTCTTCCCTCTCTCATCCCTTCCTTTTCTCTTCCCTCCCCTTTCCCCATTTCCTTCCAAAAAATCCACCCAAGGAGAGGAAAATAAAATGGCAACGCAGGACCTAGGGGCTAAGATTCTGCACTCAAAATCTTCCTTTGTGTAGGACAAGAAAATTGAACCAAAGCTTGCCTGTTGCAATGTGGTAGAAAATTCACATGCACAAGGATTTGCACGCATAAAAGCAAAGGAAGTAATAAATCAGGACTCCACAAACATTAAATTAAACTGTGTTGTTATTAATAGAGGGCTAACTGTAATGAAGACATTGATAGAGATGAAATAAAGTTATTACCTTGAAGGAAAGGGTTTTGGAGAATTGAACTTACAAGTTGATGTTGTACCCTAAATAGCATAAACTCTGGATAACGGTGTGATGTGTGGTTTTGTATTTTTTTTTTTATATTTTTGTATTTTTGTGTGTGTTTGCTTTTGTATTTTCTTTGGGCATCTGGAATTGACACACAATTACATTTTGTTTCCAGGATTTTTTTTTACCGTGAAATTGAACATATATGAATTATAGACTCTTTTAATGCCTATAAAGTATATAGCCAGCAACCATTTAACATCAAGAAAATTTTAAAAATTATTTTTGACACTGTTATTAGGATTGTTTTATGCAAAAGGAAAGCCATACTGAACCAAATAGCATCAGCTGATTTAATTCCTTCATAAAAAAAGTTTTAAATTCTCCTAGGAGAATATCGTATTTTTATCGAAGTTATTATTCCAGGAATTAGTATTTTTAGTCATTTAGAAAAAAAGTTTTTGTTCTAATGCTGAAGTGACTTTTGGAAATTCTTTGCCATTGTCATGTCCAGGCAGTGAGGTATAAGTTAATTGCTCTTACCTTTAGTTTGATTTTTTACTCTATGGACACCTGTGGGAGTATAGATGCATGTCTTAGAAAGTTTTGTACCATATCTTGCAGCAGGAAAGAAAGAAGATCGGTTTTATATAAGGAAATAAGTCCTAGGAAATTGGTCAAAGCAAATGGTATTTGCCTTTGTACCTTACCGGAGTTTTATGTATATAGCGTTTTTCAAACTCTGCCAAGAAATTGGGAGGCATGGCTGTGAAATTCCTAACTTATTGTCTTATGAAGCCAGTGGTTTGTTTGTTGCTGTATATATCCTCATTTATAAGTCCAGTTGACAATAAGTGTTTTTGTAGAACACAGAAGGGTACTAGTAATACATTAAGTTTTCCAGGGACATAAAGAATCAATATGGAATTAACAGCTATGGCTTCAACAGACAGGATTGTGTAAGCAGTTTAAAGTAGTGAAAAAGAACTCAGTGTAAGAGCAGGCAAATGCATAGTTAGGAATACTACAGTATTAGAAAAAAATATTAGGGAAGAAATAAATGTTATACAATCACATTGGAATAAATAGATCTAGTTAGTCCTACAAATCAGGAATGGTGTAGAGGCATCCAAATTAAAACAAAACAAAACAAAACAGAATGTTAAAAAATGTATGCAGATTTATGGATATTATCAATGAGAAGACTTAGCATGTAACTTCTCCTATATCTCTACTCTCCAGCATGTATTGTTCCAAATATGACTCCCTAAAATATATACACTTTGCAGAAGCTCTAGGTCTTCACCTCAAACCTTGCCATTGGTGGCTGTATTTCAAGGTCAACGTAGCTTCCCTCACTCTACACAATCATTGCTCCTCAACAGTGGTTCGCGTCCTTCACCAAGTATCCTATTTCTGTTAACAGGAGGTTGGCAGAAAATGAAGTGGAGGAATTTGCCTAAGCAGTTGGGAAGAATAAACATTGCACATCTGGGCAAGGATTTTGAACAGACATTTGCAAGAGATATTTGTTTAATCAAAATATTTGGAAAGTAACAAATAAAGACATTTACATTTTTTAAAAAAGGAATGTTGTTCTTCTAGGAAAAGAATACCCTTGTTAAAAAAAAAAAAAATAGAAATCTCACTGTATTTCTTCTTGTCACTCTTGATTCAACTTGATTATAAATACACCTGTCACTTCCAGGACCAAAAAAATCCCAAGCACAAAGCCTTACTTTCTTTGAAAAAATAAAAAAGAAACTTCTACATAATGGGTCATAGGCTCTTTTAGCATGAAATGACTTGAGCTTTTATGGTGATATACAACACACACGGTCATCAGTAACACAACTGATGGTTTCATAACTAACACGACGGAATTCACAATCATCAATTACAGTGGTAATTTCATGACAAAATATATTTAATCCAGTAAATTATGAAAAAATATGATAGAGATATGGATCTTTAACAAAACTTCTCCCTCTATTTTCAGTGGCCGTTCATCATTTATCATCTAGACTCACATTTGTCTCCTTCCTGATAGCAGTGAAGAGGCAGAATTCTAACCACCCAATTTGTATGTTGTTTTTCTCCATATCACGTTAAACAAATGTTCACTGCAGCAAAATGTTTTGGAAATTAGCTTTGAATTATTTCCAATTTATTTCAGAGAATGAATTAGAAACCCCATTTCTTTTACACATAAACCTGACAAAAATTGTGGTTTAGAGCACAGGGTGAATGTTTGCTTAACTGCTGCTTACTTTTAAAGTACATAAAACCTTTACTAAAAAAAGTCAGTATTCACTCTCTAGGTTTTTAAAAAAAAATTAACAAATAGAAACAAAATTATCCAATTTCCTTCTAAAATATAAGCCAGTTTAAATATTTTATTTTTCAGGTTTACTTCTAGTATAATAATTCTTTACTTTGATTTTCATCATTCTAATTTCTGGGTCTTCAACTCATCCTTCCCTTATTCTCATTATAGTGAAATAAGCTTTTTTAAAAAGTTCATTGAGATTTTTCCTGGAAAAATATGGCTTTAATAAAGCTCTATCATTGGCTATACAGATACAAATTTTAAGACTTGTCTATTCTAAAAGTTCTTATTTTAATATTTCAAAATCAATGAGCTTAACGATGAAAACAAAACTTTTGTGAATCTCACAATATAGCTTTTTGCTCAATATTCCTTACTTGATTTCTAAGCTAGAAGTTTGAAGTACAGAAATAAGTGGTGCTGAAGCTCTGTTTGCTGATTCAGAGACTGCTGTGCTTCAGGAAACTGGAAGACAGCAAGCCATCCTGTTCTTGATCACAGTAAGGGCTTTGACTTTGAATTTTACATATGAATTCCATAGCACGTTAGCCACTATGGATTGGCACAATACACAGACATCAGTGTAATGCAGTGCGATGCTTTGTGGGCCCCATTCTAGGTCAGAAAGCTTGTTTAAAAAACTCTTCTGTTTAAGAAAATGACAGCACTGTACATAAAGTGCTGCTATCTGGATTGGCGGTCCTGTGGTACCACCAGCAGAAATGAGAGTATTAAGAATAAAGGATGAAGAAATACTTAATTGTTGTGTATTGAAGTTTGAAAGTCCTAGTTTGAGACCACTGATATCTTGGTGAAGAAGCATGACTACATCAACAGTAATTTTTTAAACATAGACCCAGAAATAGCAAATCTATTTCACTCACGGCTTAGTCTACAAGGCCTTGCTCTTAAGAAGGTTTTCCATGATGCTTAATTTCATCTGCACAAGGTGAGACACAATCAAACACAAAAACTCCCTGTTCATTTTAATACCATAAAAGGCTGAGGTTATTTCTCTGTCATGAAATTGTAAATAACATTTTTTAAGTCAGAATTACATTTAAAACAGTGGATTGTTCTACAAATATATATGTGTACATATACATATGCTTCCAAAATAAGGATATATTATATAGAGTTTTTATTTGATTTGTGGTCTTTAGTCATAGGTAATCAAAAATAAAGAGATTGAATGCAAAACTTTATATATAAATGTATATTTCTAATGATAGTACAAATTGCCACTTTATAATTAAAAAACAATGGGAACAATAATCAAAGCACATGCTCCTTCAGAAGTTCAGTGATTTTTAATCCCCGCTTTAATGCAGAAAAATTATTTTTTATTTCTAAAAATTTATCTTAAAAATCTATGCTTCCCAATATGGATTTCATGATAAGTAATATCAGATTGAAAATGTATGGTTGAGTGGCAGGAAAAGGATGCTAAATGCTGATCTTTATTTTTCAGAATTTTTCCTGGAACCCAAATTAAAAATTCAATATTTAAATCAAAATTAAGTGAAAATTGATAATGTTCAGAGATGACATATTGAGCTTTAGTAACAAACAGAAGCAAAAATATGAATATTTAACATAATAATAGCATTAAAATGTCATAATAAAAATTGCATCATTAAATGTTTTATTAGTTGGAAAGAATGAGCTAATGTTTCTTTTGTCTTTGCTCCAAGCACAATTTAAAGGCAGTGACATTCATTTTACTCAAGGTTGTTCAAAAACCCCAAAATACAGTCCCATGAATAGAATTTGTATTAGCTCTATTACAAGGTTAAATGTTACAATCAAGAAATTACTGACACCGAAATGTTTAATAAACATGTTGTATGAGAAACTAAACAAATTATTGTTTTCATTTTTGCATTAAAGCACAGATTATTCAAATCCTTGTTTTTTGAGATCTGATTTGTAAAATGTTTATACATCACAACCTACCTGAAGAAAAAAGTAATTAAAATCTTGAGATGCTCACACATTTAGATAAAATACTGGCACTTTTTTTTTAAACGTTAAACTTCTTTGAGAAGTGTACCCTTTTAAAAATGTGTTTATCCTATAATGTGTTGCTAAAAAAGTACTGTGTCTTGTAAAAAAACAAAAAAGATACAAGATTTATGGATGGGAAACCAAGTCAAATTTTATTGAAGTCAAAAGTAAATGTTACTTTCTAATTACAATGCTACTTGTAGTAACCTGACATTTTACTTTTCAATGATTAAGAATTAGAGCAGATAAAAAAAAAGAATTAGAGCACATTCATTTATTCTTTTATTCATAATTTACCAACTAGAGACTCAACTGAGTTTAGGGATCATAAACAAAATTACAGTCTAGAAAAAATCCAGGAAAGACAGACATAAATAATGTAATACTCAAAAGTATGTGTGTGCCATGATATGTGCCTTGCTAAGATTTTAAATGGCACAATGAAGCTTAGAGGCAAGAGAGACATTGAAAAAACAAAAAAAGAATAGGTATTTGATGAGTAACAAAAGAGAGATGGCAAAGGGCCCCTCAATTGGAGGAAATGACTTGAATAAAAGATATGGGTACTCGCAAAACACAACTTACTTGGGAAATACTTACGAATGTAACAAGTAAACTATATTCAGAAAAGATGGTAAGATAAAATGGAGTTGACATTAATAAAAATGAAAACTTATTCAAAGTTTTTTCAATGCATTCTTTGAATTTGTTTGAATCTCTGTATCTGCTAGGATGTTTCTGGTCGCTCATATAGAATCCCAAACCAACCTGGCACTTGGGGCCACATGTAGCCTTCTGGATTCTTGAGTGCAGCCCTTGAGGGGCCTCACTTGGGCATTTGAGGACCACATGTGGCCCCAATACTGCAGGTTCTCCACCCCTGGATCATGTTCACAGCATCACCATTGGGGCTTAATTTGTCTGCAGTTCTCTGAGCTCTGCCCATCTCCATGTATAATAGCTTCCCTCTTGGAATCAGGAATTCCTTTAGAAGTTGCAGAACTTGCATGTTTATATCATCTATTTTCTCATAATCCCCCAGAAAATATCTCCTCATATCTCATTGGTCTTACTTGGGTCATGTTTCCATAGTTTAATGAACCACTGTAGTCATAAATTTGAGTATGTGTTGACTAGTTTGAGTCAACCAGGGCCTTTTTCAAGACCTAGAGATTGGGTGCATTTCCCCAAAGATACAGGTCTGCGTGAATGAAAGGTGACTATTTAAATGAAACACAGAGTCCTTTTATCAAGAGGAAATGGAAATGAATAGCAAAAAGTAGCAAATGTCCATTACTTGTTAATAAATGTATTTCTGATCATAGCTCATTGGATATTCTAAAATCCAGCAGAGAACTGCAAATATTGATGAATTAAAGCTACTTCCATAAACCATGGGAGTAAACGAAGGCATTGAAAATTCAATTCCCCAAGTATTATTAAGTGCCTGCTATGCAGAAGGCACTGTGCAGATCACTGAGGAAGAGATAAACAGTTTCAATTTTAAAGAAAAGTGCATTTGACAAGAACTCAATATATCTGATATGTCCAGTGCTTATAGATGACCATTACAGAGGAGGCTAGAAAATGAAGCTAGGCTACTCTAGATCAGAGGTTCATACCATATCTATTTTTTTAATACCCACAAAGCACTACTGGGATTTGGCCATTACCAAATCCTTCTCAAAATGTCACTCCAAGCAGTCATTCTGTCTTCCTACACATACCTCTCCTGAATTTCCTCTACAGATTATAGCATCTATTTTGAACACGTTGGTTGATAGTAAACATATTAATCCAATGTAGCCTGTTCCATTTGTGGCCAATATTGGTTTAATATTTACATTGGCATCAAATCTTTGGGTTACCTTCTTTCAAAATTTTCTCTAATTTTCCGCTGATTTCAGCTTTGTTTTTTGCAGAGCAGCTAATATGCTTTATTTGAAAGTAATATGCATCTTCTGAGCACAAGCTTTCACAATTATTTTTCTTAGGAGTTTAAAATATTGTATGCTCATATTTTTCTAAACCTTCTTTTTTTTTTTTTTTTTTTTTTTTTGAGACAGAGTCTCGCTCTATCACCTGGGCTAGAGTGCCATGGCATCAGCCTAGCTCACAGCAACCTCAAACTTCTGGGCTCAAGTGATCTTCCTGCCTCAGCCTCCCGAGTAGTTGGTACTACAGACACACCACGACACCTGGCTAATTTTTCTATATTTAGTAGAGATGGGGTCTCACTCTTGCTCAGGCTGGTCTCAAACTCCTGACCTCATAAATCCTCCCTCCTCAGCCTCCCAGAGTGCTAGAATTACAGGCGTGAGCCACCACACCCGGACTCTAACCCTTTTTGACAAGCTTATCTAAAAGACAACATATCTTAACTACTGTGCTATACTCCTATATTAGCCCTGCCTAACCCACTGCAATTCGCTGTTTTTAAAAATATGTCCTTGGCCCAGAGAGGCATACGCAGACGTACACAAGGAGAACATAGTAAGACGAGATCTTTCATAAAGGAATCATACATTAGCCTACCCATTTTTAATGCAATGACAAGCCTGAATACAGATGTTGCAGATGTTATTTGGGCCATTCAAAGACATTAAGACCAAAGCCTCTGCAATCCTAAGTACTTTCCTTCAAAATACCTTTTATTCACAGTTCCAAAATGGTGGCTCCAATTCTAGATATCATGTCCACATTTAGGACACAGGAAAAGGCACACAGGGATATAGAAAGATGTGGTACCTGTACCAAGGAAGCGTCTTTCTCGGAAACCCTAAGTTTGTGGGAAATGAGACATATCGTTGGCCAGAAGTGGAGTTTCATTTGTGAAAGGAATTAGAAACTCCTACCACAAATGTAAACTGCCCTTTAGGTTTATATTGGGCATAAGCACAGTCTCTTCTGTTGAGTACATCCTGCTGCTAAAGGTACTGACTTCACTGACAATAACACCACCGGGCAATAAGGTACAGCTTAATAATTTTATCTCTCTCTGGGATACTTTTTCTCTGACAATCTGATCTCCTGTATGATGAGAAAAGCAAGCTGTTTATAAACTATATGCTGTCTGGATGTCCCTGTAGGAAAACAATGAGGCACACACTGGAGTATGAGGAGATGGATTTTTTTCTTTCAAAATTATGAACTAGAATGCCAACATTTTCTAAATCATATACCAACAAATCATGGCCAGATCACCCTATACTGATCTAGTATAGATTCTGTTGGCTCAATATATCTAGGTAACGAGGAGAATAGCCACCATATAACCCCTAATAGTGGATATCCTTGCAGCAATATTAGCAGATAGCCTATACTGACACATCTCAGCTCACATGTGAACTAATCATGGAATTATGGACAAGGGTGACCTGGACCTGCTTGATTAACTCACTCTCCATCGTAAATGCGAGAGCTATGCCTGACCTGGCTCAAAACAAATGACTGTGAGCTGTCAGAATACAGCTAACATAATTGGCTGTGGACTTGCAGGTGGCTATCCATTCCTTTGACACAGAGTATGTAGTTATCTGGAACTTGGTTCTAAAAGTGGACCTTGTAGTAGCTAGCTCCCCCCACTTCCTCACTGTCTCCCCACATCATTGCCTTTAGAATTGGGGCCTAGCTGTGTAGGTATCCCTCTTCCAGGTGGAGGACTGCAGGAAGCATATCATCAATAAGAATGCATAAGAATATTTCATTTCATGAGATGATTTCATTTCTTTATGGAAACAAAAAGTAATTGAATATTTCAGCTTTAGTATTGTTATGACATATAGTTACTATGTAGATTTAATTACTGTTTGGCTTAGGACATATTCAGTGGCTCTTAACCTTGACTACATATTAGAATCACCTAAGAACCTCTAAAAGATATACTGAGACTCAGGCCCCACCCCTAGAAATCCTAATGTAATTGGTTTGTAGTAAAGGCAGGTTGTTCTAATCTGTAGGGATTGATAATCACTCTACTAAACGAACTCCCAAAAAACTATAGCTAATATTTATTAAGGCCTATTCAAGGCAGGATAAAGCTGACTTCCCAGAAAAACTGCTTAAGTTGTAAATGTCCATGAGAGTTATGAGTAGAAGCCGGTTTCTGACAAGGCTTAGACAATTTGAATAGCAGGTGATCTTAGGTGCTGAGCCTTTGCAATGTCCCTGCCATATTTTGGCATCATGCCTGATCTCCTAGAGGTGGTATAATGGTATATTTAAAGGTTTCTTGATATGAGACTTGGCCTTACGTTTAGCTGTTGCCTGAATATTCAGAGTTGATTCAAGAACGATTTCTTCTTTTTGGGTCGAGAGAGATATTTGTTTAAGCACCCCCATTATGTGAGTGCTTACATTGTGCAGAAAATATTTGGATTCAAATTATGTTAATAAGTGTAGCTGCTGTCTTGAAATAGGAGCCCCTCAAATCATTAAGAGCATTCATGAAGAATCTAGACCTTTAGAAAAAAAAAATAGCTTTATTTCTTGCTGCTTCTGTCCTGGTACACAGTGCCACTTTGTTTAGGGTGACCATGTTAAAACTAACTTCTGTTACTTGGAAAGGAGTTCACCTTCTCCTGACAGTGCAGCCTGGCTCTGAGATGTCTCTTAGCCCATAGCTGCTCTGATTTATTCTCTTGTATGAGACCACCAATTCTTAGGACAGAATCAAGTTACAATAGCTTTCTCCACAGTTTTACTCAGAGCACATTGTTCCCTACAACCAAAATTGTCATGCCTGATATTTTCTTCTCTGCCCAGCAATACACTCTAGAAACCAGGAGGCAACATATAACTCTTCCTCTGTTATATGTACACTGACTGACCTTATCTCAAGCAAGATAAGAGAAATCTGTATCTGCTCTAGAAAACCAAGAAATTAAGTAGTGTTTGTTTCTGTATTTTACCATTTAAGCCCATAAGCCCTATATTTCCCCAGCCCTTGCCCTTATTTTTCCCAGCAGAAACCTGGTTTGTCTCATAACATCCCTTGACTTGCCCCAACAATCGGAGAGAGAAAGTTAGAAATTTAGTGCAGGTTGCTCTGAGTTTCAGTGCTTAGAACCTGCTGAATGCAAGGAGTGAGCAGTGTACACCAAAACAATATACCTGGGAATGGGCTCACTTCTCGGCCTTTGTCAGAATGCAAACAACACTTTTCAGGGAAAGCCTCTGGAAACTTGGCCCTTTCTTCCCCAAAGAAGCAAACTAGAAATTGGGTCATACCTAGTGTGATGGCAAATTTTATGTGCCAATTTGATTGTCCCACAGGGTACTCATATTAAACATTCATTCTGGGTATGTCTGAGGGTGTTTCCAGATGATACTAGCATTTGAACCAGTGGACTCAGTAAAGTAGATTGCCTTCCCCAATGCAGGTGGCCATGATACAATTCACTAGGGTCTGAAGAGAAAAATAAGGTGGAGGAAGGACAAATTTGCCTCTTTTTGCTTCCTGCTTGCCTCTTTGAGCTGGGACACTGGTCTTCTCCCCTGACTTGTATTAACACCATCGGCTCTCCTGGTTCTCAGACATTCGGACTTGGTTTGGGATTACATCACCTGCTTTCCTGGGTCTCCAGTTTGCAAACGTCAGATCATGGGATTTCTCAGCCTCCACAATTGCGTGAGCCAATTCCTCATAATAAATCTCTCTCTTTCTCTCATATATATGTTATATATACACACAGACATATATGTGTGTGCGTGTGTGTATATATATATACACACACATGTGTGTGCATTCACATACATATATACTATTGGTTCTTTGTAGAACCCTGAGCCTAACTAGAGAGCTTCTCCTGAGCTGTCAACTCCTTTGTGCCCACTGCTGTGTTGGTTAGGTGTATTAGAGGAAAAAAATAGTAAAATCACCACTGACTCAGAGGTATCTGAAATCTGGGTTTCTTCCCTGGTTTGCCTGCTACTTTTCAGAATCCTCAAAGAACTGCTCTATTTCACTCTGCTCAGGTTTTACTCAGTGCAGACTAAACCATCCAGTATGATTACCACAGGGTTTGATGCCACTTTGGCCATCTTTGACTACCTCCTTATACGCTTATGGGTTTTTCCAATGGATTTCCTAGTAACACACTCCTTTGGCACAGGCTCAGGTCTTCCATGCCATTGAACTCTGAATTCAGCCCTGGCAGGATGTGATCTAGCTGTTTCTACTCTCTCATTCCTTATCTCAGCAATACCCTTTGAGGGCTGGAACAGAGTATTTGGTAAAGTAGTAGGAGACAATACCTATGAAGTTATTAATAGAAAAACTCTTATTTAAATCTGGTTGCTGTGGAATCTTGAGCAAGTTAATTCCCCTCTAAATCACTGTTTCCTCATTCCTCAGAGATAATTTGTAGTACAGGCTTAATCTGATTGATATTCCTTACCCATTCTAAAATAGATAGTGGGCTAAACAATGGAAGGACAATAAAGATGAATAACAATAGTGGTCAGCCCCACTCTCTTGGAACTGCAACTCCTCTGCTGTAGATACAGTCGTCCCCCTTATCTGCGGCTTTGCTCTCAGCAGCTCACTTACCTGCAGTCAGTCATTCCTGGAAAATAAATGAGTATAACACAATAAGATATTTTGAGAGAGAGAGAGAGAGAGGGAGAAACCACATTCTTATAACTTTTATTATAGTATATTGTTATAATTGTTTTATTTTATTATTAGTTACTGTTAATCTCTTACTGTGGCTAATTTATAAATTCAACTTTATCATAGGTATGTACAGAAAAAACATAGCATATATAGAGTTTAGTATAACCATAGGGGGGTCTTGGAATGTATCCCCCACAGATGAGGAGGGACTATTGTGGTAGAAAGTTCCTCTGCTCAGAATTTTGGCTCCACAGAATTGCTTAGGAACTGGACTATGTGAGAATGGGAAAAACAAAGAGGAACAAAACAGGAGATTTCCAAGGGCTACCTGCACTCACATGTTTATTACAGCATTATTCACAATAGCCAAGATACCAACTCAACAGATGAATGGATAAAGAAAATGTCAAAAATATATATATTTACACACTCCCCCTTCCCCCCCACACACACACTAGAATACTATTTGGCCATAAGAATGAAATCATGTCATTTGTAGCAACATGGATGGAACTGGAGGTCATTATGTTAAGTGAAATAAGGTAGGCATAAAAAGACAAATATCGCATGTTCTCACTTGTATGTGGAAGGTAAAAATGTTGATTTCATAGAGATAGAGAATAGAATGATAGATACTAGAGACTGGAAAGGGTAGGGGGGGAATGAAGAGAAGTTGGTGAATGGGTACAAAAATACAGTTATATAGAAGATGTAAGTTCTAATATTCAAAACCAGAGTAGGGTCACTACAGTCAGCAACAATGTATTATACATGTCAAAATAGCTAGAAGAGGACTTGAAATGTTCCCAACACACAGAAATGATAACTACTGAAGGTGATGGATACCCCAAATATCCCAACTTGATCATTACATATTCTATGCATGTAATAAATACTCACAGGTACCCAATAAATATGTAAAATATTATCTATCAATTTTTTAAAAATCAGATTTCTACACTCTCTAAATATTTTGAGTTTCCTTTCTTGCTCCTTAAGCCAGAATTAGAGGACTCCTCCTGAGTTCTCTCTGTCAACTCCTTTGTGCCCACTGATGTGTTTGTTGGGGATTTTAGAAGAAAATAACAGTAAAGTCACCGCTGATTCAATGGTATTTGAATTCTGGACTTCCTCCCTAATTTGCCTGCTACTTTTCAGAGTCCTCAAAGAGCTGCTCTATTTCACACGGTCCAGGTTTTATTCAGTGAAGAAGGCACAGTGACTGGGATTTACTCTGTCTTACCCAGACCAGACTCTTGATACTCTTTAAAACTCCAAAAATTCAATGATGTTTATTTATATCTTAATTATCCTACCTATTCAGTTTTCTGAGTGAAAGTCTCCCCTGTTTTCTCTCGAAGTCCACTTACCAAATGAAAATATGAAACCCAGGAAAAATAAATATTCCAATACTCTACCAATCCTGTGCAATTTAGAGAAAAGTAAAATGTTTCCAAACCAGTTGCCACCTGAAGATAAAATGTGATATTGTATGACTTTCAAAATATAATGTTTGAAATAATATTTTATTTTAAAAAGGATAGAAGTTGTAAATAGATAATTTAGCCTTTCTGTTTACTACACTAATTCAGGTTTAGAAATTTGGTACCAAAAAAAATGGGCCTTAATTGAACAATTTTAAGGATTGCTCCAAGACCATCTACAAACTTTAGTTACAGCTTAGTGCTTCCAGAGAAATGTAAAAGTTGGCCACCTGTAGCCAATCCCTAGAGACAAAATACCTGGCACTCTTTTTCCCCAGCAAAATCTAGCGCATGTCTTAGAGTAAATGGGGCACTGAGACGAAGGTCCACAGTGACTGCTATTCATGGTACATTTCCTCTGTAAATAAATGCGCTGTTTACATGATCATGTCAGAGCCATACTGACTAGGAAGTCTGAAAAATTCGTTAACAGAAGAGTCAAAGAGACTGGAATAAAATTACTTTTCTGATACCTACATAATAATTATGAAATATAAAATGTCAAAAAGAACATATATGTACTGTCTCATTTTGACAGATTCTCCAAAGAAAATATTTTATTCAAATTAAGGGTCAGTTTCCATATTAAGGTCATAAGAGACAGTTTTTAAATGTAGCTAAAGGTTTTCTGGACTATATGTAGTCATCTGTTTTTTAAGAATAAATATAGATAAAATAGGTAATAAAACTGGTGTGCTTCCTCTCAGAAAGAATCATGTTACATTTGTAACGTAGATGTAATTTGATTCTTTAACTTTCACACTATTTTATTTCTTTGTGCGCCAGTCTCTTCTATTGGACTATGAGGACTTGAAGGCCAGAAATGAAGTTTGTTCAGCTAGGTTGGCACAAAACAAATTTAATAAATGTTCATCAGATTGTCTCAAATATGGAAAAGGTCAATCATAAAAATTCAATAAGAAGTAATGGGTTTCTTTAGCTGACCATATCAAAGAAAAAAAATCCTGGCAAGACATGTTCTAAAGAGCACTCATGAAAAATTCATTTTCTGCAAAACAATCCTTGCCATTTAACTACAGTATGTGGCATTCACTGTACTACTGCTGATTTTTTTCTTCCGTTATTCAAAGTTACTTTACTGGTAGAAAAATTTAAGCCAGTATTCTAAGTGGTGTGTGGGAGTCTTCTCTGAGCACATATCTTGTTAATATATAATGGAATATGTGCATATATTTTAACTCCCACATAATCTTCTAAACTGCTCTCCTGAAGTCTATACAGCTCATAATCAAGTTAGATGGCTTTCTGCCTGGGATTCTGGTTGAAATCGACTCAGGGCTAAATGTCCCCTTCTGGTTCAGATTTAATAGGAAGAAAATTTCCCATTTCAGTCAGCAAAATCTTCACACCAGATGAATCTTCAGTATTCTATGTTTGCCCAGGAAGCAAATGATATAGAACAGCATTGTGAATCAAATAAATATTGGGAGCCACAAAATGTAATTTTAAATTTTCTAGTAGCTGCACTAAAAAAGTAGAAAGAAACAGATGAAATTAATTTTATAATACAATACATATGTAACCCAATGTATCCAAAATATTATAATTGCAACATATATTCAATATAAAATTATTAAGAAGATATTTTACATAATCTTTTATTTTTATAGCACATCTCTTTTCAGACTTGCCAGATTATGAGAGCTCAGTAGCCACATGTAGCTAGTAACTATCCTATTATAAGCATAGATTTAGAAAATACACAGAATAAAAAGATTGAAAGAGATTATTGAAGTACTCACTTCAGGATATATATGTGCTGCTTATATAATGTTTCGATTTTCCCTTACTATCCATAGAGATTCTTCTGTAATCCGAAACGCTGTCCAGGTCCCACAGTGCCCTACATTGTTTGGCACCACCTCCCGGCTTCACTGAGCCTCCCGCTAATGTCACTCTCTCTTCACTCTAGCCTTACGGCACCTCTTTCTGTCACTGGATCCTGACTTGGGACATGTTCCTCCTCAGGTCTGTTGCATTCATTGTTTTCCTCTACACAGAATACACTTCATTTTTGTCATCCTCAACTCAAAAATTATCTACCTCCCTGCTTTTTTGACCAATTCCTTTCAGGTCTCAAATTTATCTTTCTCAAAGAACACTATCTGAATCTCCAAGAGTTCTCTGAGAGCAGGGACTGTGTGATATATTAACCGCTGTCTTTATAGCACTTGCTGTGAAGGTCCTTCTGGTAAAGAAACAGATACATCAGGTGATACAGTCATAAACTAAGTACATGGTAGGTACTTAATTATTCTTGAATGACTGTATGACTGAGTAAATGAAAGAATAGAAATATCAGAAAGAGGCAGTGAGATGTTAAAAGTCTCGCAGTCAACAAGGGGTAGGTCCTGAACAATAGTACAACTGAGCTCACACAATTCAAGCATTTAAAGAGATTACAGTTAAAAAGAGATACAATCATTACAACGGGAAGAGCAGAGTTACAAATAAACAGGCATTCAGAAATTTTTTGTCATAGTAAGTTTCCCCTTTCTAAAGACAGCATGAGATATGTACTGCTAATGAGTGTGTAAGCTGGTGTAGCTATCCCTTCCCAGACCATACTTATGATCCAGTCAAGCCACGTTTTGATATATATCTCTAATTCTAATACAGATTCATAAGGAGAAAGTTTTGAGGATGTTTCTTGCAGTGTTGTTTATTTTAGCCAAGAATTGTAGGTAGTGTGGGTGTCCTTCACTGTAGGGGGAATGGTATCAATAGATTAATGGGTAAAATATGGTAGAAACACACAAGTGAGTACTACACAGCAGTTAGAAACAATAGACTGGACGTACACACACCATTCATATAATCTAATAATATGCATACATATGAAAACAAACACATTTTAAAATATAAGGATACACATTAAACATATCAAAATATAAAAATGATTATATATAGAAGAAGTGTATAATGATAGTGGGAATAAAAGGGACAAAAGAAAAAAATTTTAAATGTCATCATAGGTCATTGATAATGTGTCATGAATTAGGAACTATAATTAACCTGAGAAATTGAGATCCAAAAAGTAGAAGCAAAACTTAAAAGAAAAAATTAAAATATTATATATATGTTTTAAAAATTTACTTTGTCTGACTCATATTCTTTTTTGTTGTACTTTTTAAAAGATATTTCTCTCTGTATCCTTTCTTTCTTCTCTTTCTCCTTCTTCTCCTTTCTCTTTTTTCTCTTCTCTTCCCTCCTTTCTTAGCCTCTTCTTTCCCATCCCCTCTTCTGTCCTCCCTCAACACTCTGTCTCCCTTTTCTTTCTCTTCTCATCTTTAGCTAAATTACAGGGATCATTTCAGAGATGTTTGAGATGTTCAGGAGAGCTCTATATTATCTTACTAATCATCTAGTTTATAAAACAGCTTATTAAGTGGACACAGTAATCTTATTATCTACATAAATAACTTGACCAAATTATCTCCTTACAAAAACAGTGCCTATGACTCCTCTAGCAATTCTTCGTTCTTAATTCAACTCCCAGTGCCACAATATCAATGTATCTTTTATAAGTATTTACTTAATCCTATTTTGCTAGATGCTCTGGGCAAAATCATTCATTAAATAAACTGAAATAGTCATCATGCTAGGTGATGGAGACATAAAGATTGATATAATATAGTTCTCAAATTCTGGAAGATCCCATTTTAATGGCAAGGCACATAGCAAGATGTATAGGCTTGATTACTTAATATTCTGATACAGTTATTTTGACATTAGCCTTTTTGACCATAAATTTATTTTTTTCATACACTACGCCCAATTCACAGCCAGAGATCAAATAACAAGGAGCTAAGAGCATATCACTAATACCAATTAGATTCTTTATAAGAGTGCCATTTATAAATTAGGTTATTAAATATGAAGTGTTTGATTTCATTAAGTACTAAATTTGACAGTTGATATCCCTCACATTTCACATTGACACTTCTTGTTTTATTTTTATTGTGAAGGTACATCGTGAGTCTTTCAAATGCACATTTTGGCTTGTGATTTATCTTTCAAAAAAATTTTAGGGCAATTTTTGTGAAACCATGGTTAAGTCAAAAATTCATGTTATTTCTGAATATGAATTCTGTCATGGAACCAATGCTGCTGCGCAGACAGCTTGAAATATCAACACAGTGTTTGGGAAGGATGTGGCTAACAAATGCACAGTACGTTGATGGTTTGAGAAGTTCCTTTCTGGTGATTTTAATCTTGACAATGAGCCATGTGGACAACCTAAGACCAAGCTGGATAATGATGAACTGAAAGCTGTAGTGGAAGCGAATCCATCTCAACCTACATGTGAATTAGCAACAAGGTTTGATGTCACTATTGCAACAATATTGGACCATTTGAAACAAATCAACAATGTAAAGAAGCTGGATAGATGGGTTCTGCATTAATTAAAAGAGTGTCGGAAGAGAAGTTTGCCTTTCCTTGCTTCATGACATAAAGGCAAAACATTTCTACACTGTATCGTTACATGTGATGAAAATAGATTCTTTCTTACAATCACAAGCATTCAGTTTGGCAGAATGGTTGGATGAAGATGAAGTGCCAAAACACAGTCCAAGATCGAATATTCATCAAAAAAAGCCGATGGGGTCTGTCTAGTGCTGGTATTATCCACTACAGCTTCATAAACCTGGTCAATCCATTGCAGCAGATGTCTACTGCAACCAATTGAATAGAAATGATGAGGATGTTTGCGATTAAGCTGCTAAAATTGGTCAATAGAGACAGGCCAATCCTCTCGCAAGATAATGCTCAACCACATGTCACACAACGTTGCTCAAACTATAGAGGCTGGATTTGGAAACGATCTGTCATCCACTGTAGTCACCAGACCTTGCACCAACTGACTACCACTTCTTCCAGGCTTTGGACCACTTCTCACAAGGAAAAATATTCAATTCTCAACAAACTGTGGAAAAATGCCTTTGCAATTTCATCGCCACTTGCTCTCCAGGCTTCTTTGCTGCTGGCATGTTTAAGCTACCGTTAAGATGGCAAAACTGTATCTATAGTTTGGGCGCATTATTTTGATTAACTATACTGCTTCTTGTTTGAGATATACTAAACTATGCTTTTAATTTGAAATCAAACATTTCATATTTAATGACCTAATACCATGTTCTCAAGAGGTAGGGGGGATAATGAAGACACTACCCCACAACTATTAAGAAAATTATTTAGTAGAGGTTAAAAACATAATCTAAAAATAATAAAAATATAAGATAGAGATGAAAAAGGTAATTTAGCTGTGGCACACATAAACTGATTTATGAGTCCAAAATAGGGACACATCCTGTTTTGCTCAAAGGATTAGGGACTGTTTCATAGAAGATGGGCATTTGAATCAGAAAGGCAGTATTGGTAAGAAGACACCTGGGACGACATACATAGCAGCCCAGAGGCCAGGGTGTACATGGCATGTTCAAAAACCTATAGAGACATTATTGAAACTGAGAGAATGTGTACGAAGGAAAATATTTTTTTTTTTTTTTTTTTTTTTTGAGACAGAGTCTCACTCTGTTGCCCAGGCTAGAGTGAGTGCCGTGGCGTCAGCCTAGCTCACAGCAACCTCAAACTCCTGAGCTCAAGGGATCCTCCTGTCTCAGCCTCCCGAGTAGCTGGGACTACAGGCATGCGCCACCATGCCCGGCTAATTTTTTCTATATATATTTTTTTTTAGCTGTCCATATAATTTCTTTCTATTTTTAGTAGAGATGGGGTCTCGCTCTTGCTCAGGCTGGTCTCGAACTCCTGAGCTCAAACGATCCGCCCACCTCGGCCTCCCAGAGTGCTAGGATTACAGGCGTGAGCCACCGCGCCTGGCCCGAAGGAAAATATTGAGGCTGAAGAGATAGACTAGACATCTCGCAAGGATATTAATGACAGAATTGGTAGCATAGATCCATGATAGATTTAATAAGAGTAAGAGGGACATAGGGATGTCATTTCATTTACAAATGACTTACACACTTCATCAAAGCATTGGTTAAAAAAGGATGCTGGAAATCATGACTGTGTAAACCACTTTTTTTTTTTTTTTTTTTTTTTTTAGAGATAGGGTCTTGCTCTGTCACCCAGGCACAAGTGCAGTGGCCCAGTCATAGCTCACTGCAACCTCGAACTCCTAGGCTTAAGCAGTCCTCCTGCCTCAGCCTCCCGAGCAGCTAGGACTGCAGGTGCATGCCACCATGTCCAGCTAATTAAAAAATTAAAAATTTTTTTTTAATTTGTAGAGACGGAGTCTCCCTATGTTGCCCAGGCTAGTCTTGAACTCCTAGGCTCAAGCGATCCTCCCACCTCAGCCTCACAAAGAGCCGGGATTTCAGGCTTGAGCCCCTGCGCCCAGTCCACTTTTAATTATTGTATTCTATTGCAGTTTGATCTTGACCAAAGCCTCCTCTAGATAGTATTTATATAGCTGAGGTTTACTGCCATGCTCTTTCCCTTTCTATGGGAAGAAGGAACGAGGGGTGCCCTTCCTTAGCAGCAGCCCAGCTGTCTGAAGCTCCCCTTTTGTAGAAGCCCATTTATATTTACTATTCTTGAGAGATTTCTTGTTCATTTTCTTGACTCAAACTGTTCAGTTTATGTTTTTATATTTAGTGCCCTGATGATTGGTTTAAAGAGCATTTTAATTTATCTAAGTTAAGATATTAGCAAATAAAAATGGCTCAGTATCTGGCATTAATTCAGATGAATTGATGTTGTCACTTACTGCTTTGGGATGTTTCATCTTGTAATTCTGGTTATTTTAAGGACCATTTGTTTCTAGTTTCCATGGTGAAAATTAAAAAATCTGCTCCCTGGAGAAGTCTGGTCCTTGGTTATGGCTAAACTGAAAGATCAGAAAAGATTAGTCCAATGCAACTGAGAAAGCATATATGATTCAAACAATTGTTTTTCTATAGCCACAATGTCTCACTTACTATTGATTTTAGTTATATTGATATAAATGTGATATGTTGATATTATTCTTTCTCTCTGCTTACTAAATATTGTGAATTATAAGGAATGTTTACTTAAAATTTTTCCTGGCCTTAGAAATTACATTTCATTAAAAATATTTTAGAATCAATCTCTCTAGAACATACATTCTATTCATTTCAAGACTTTGATACACTGATGCTTCAAAGAAACTTGAGCTCAAACAGTCTGTGATTTTTTTTCTGGGTCAACTTGGCTAAGTGGGAACCTTTTTTCTAAGACTATTTTTCTGAGCAAGTCAGAGTTGATCAAAATAAAAATTTGCATGAGAGGTGGAAGTAAGAAGTGAGGCAAGAATCACTCCTCTCTGAAGTGGTGAAAGCATTGAGAGATAGACCTAGAGGTGCTGGTGGGTTTCAGCATGTCCTTCCTTACCACTGACTGCTGGCATTGCTAATCAAACATGGCTTATCACAAAATGCAGAGGTGACAGCCTTCTGTAGACCTTCTTATTGGCTCCCCATTGTGGCCACACACCAACAGATGAACATGCCTGGCTTCCCAGATTCCTATGCAAGCCTCAACTTGTTCATTACTGCCAGCAAGCTTACTCTGATCCTCCCTCTCCTCCTTTCTAAACCTTAATATTCAATTCCTTTCACAGATGTGTAACAGCCAACCCCTATAGTAAAGCCATCATTCCGTACTACTATTCTACTAATAGTCCTACTTTCTTGATAGAACTTTGAATGATACAGTACTTACAGGTAATTTCATTTTAGCTTTTAGTAAAAAAAAAAAAAAGGCAATAATTTTTCTTCTGAGCACTTTCCTTATAGCTAATGGAATCTCCCTTTGACTTGTGATCCCTTTTATAGTTTTGGCTTTAATTGAAACTTGAAAACTCACTTTATCTATGTTCTTCTCTGAGAAGCAGAGTAGGAAAAAATATTACACATTGCCATATGAAATATTTTGGATATTTTCTTTATTAACTAGCATTGAAATTTAAAAACAAAAGTAGATGCACATATATCAAGTGCTTAGAATTAGTTTTTTAGTCACTAAAACAATTTTCCAGTTCATATCCAAATCTGTTTATTAAAGGAAATTTGTGTACATATATACATTTGTGTATATGCAATTGGAGTACTTATCTAAAGAGAATAAACTTAAAACTAACTTTAAAATAACTTTAAAAGCTATTTTTAATAGTTTGTTTGTAAATGTTTAGCCAAAGGGAAGAGCTGATGGGAGAAGTTTTTATGAATAGAGGGCATCTCACCCATATATAAGACTGGCCTTCATCTTGAAATAAAATTTGACCTAAAACAGAGTGATGATTTGTGAGTTAAGAGAATAGGTTAAAAAGCAAAAATCCACTAAAAAAGAAGGAAAAGGGCAAGAAGGCAGTTGTTACTGAATCCTGCACTCCCGTTTCTATAATTTCAATAGGATATGGGAATAGGGACAACAGCGACATCTATCACATGGATAAAATGAGCCTGAGGTGAAGAGATGTATGGAAATGGCAAAATTCTGTGCAAAGGACCATCATAGTTATGATGATCTCCCTTTCATTTTCCTCTCTTTTCTTATCCCATATTCATAGGGGTTTCTTGCTGATAGGAGCTAGTTTGATAAAATAATCCATAGAACTCTGCCAGTGGGACTTGCTCTGTTCCCAGGCAACAGATACTTATTTTAACTATGGTCTTGCAGAAGCTATGATTCATCATTGCTGTCTAAGTCTGAAGTGACATTTAACAATGAAGACCTTAAGGAAGTTGGATCTTGCAGTGGCCTAATCAATTCAATTCAGCAAACAGTACCTAAATACCTACATTGTACTTTCAGGTTCATTCACTCATTGGGAAACATAAGCCAGGCCCTTTGCTCGGAGCAAAAAATTGGAGATACAACCGATTTGTACAAGCCCTACTTTCCTGTCGTTCCCAGCACTGCAGCATGACAATACCAAAAATTATTTTAATACATGATAGAATTTGTACTAAGTGCTACAATAAAGATAAAAACTAAATGTTAGAAGAGGAGGTGATAACTGAGTAGAAGAATCCAGCATTTTAATCAGAAGAAATGGCCTAAGTAGAGACACAAAATTATGAAAATGCAAGATACATTCAAGGTCAATTGAAGTCTTATCGGGTGTTGCTGAATGGTGAATATCCCAAGATCATCTATTATAATGGTGTTTGCCAAACTTCAGTGATTTAACAATGACATTCAAATTTTTGCCCTACCACCAAATTTTGTCAAATATACCAAACATACCATTGTTTAATTTTTATTTAATGAATTTTGTGTTGAATTTTATTTTTCAGTTAAAATTGTTCTAAGCAATCAGACTTGATCTACTAGTGACACTGTTTTCTTAATGAACATTAAATATACCTAAAACTATTAATATTAAGAAGAATATCCATCCAAAATAATCTTGAGCATTAACAGTGATATGATACTGTACATTGAGCAACTCTATGGTGGAAGATGTGTGGGGAACAAGAGGACAGAATCACATCAAGGACTTTGAATTCTATAGTACTAACTGGACTTTATGCTTAGGAATGAAAGGGTAAACATCTTTGCAATGATCAGAACTGGGCTTTGGGGATTTAATTTTAGTAGCACTGGTGTTAAGAGGTAGAAAGAGAAAATAAGACAAGGCAAAGACTGAATACATTCCAGCTTCGTTTTTTAAAAGCCAATTCAAATGTTACCTTTCTATGAAACTTGACCTAACTTGGCCAGGAGCTTAGTAAAATTTAAGTGATATTTCATTATCCTGCATTTTAAGTATATTTATCTATAGAGCATTGAATCTAGTTCTTTGCACCTATATCCTGGTCCATTGTGAATTTCTTGAACATTTATCTTCTTCATAACTAAATTCCCAGAGCTCCAGAATGTATGAAAGCTACAAAGGGATAGAATTCTGTAAGTGATAGAAATAGGATAATAGGGACACTAGATAAAAACTGTTTAATAATCCAAAAATTAACTAATTAGAGTCTAAAATGGGAAGGGATGAATTCCAGGGATTCATGGGAGATAGGGTCACAATGACTAGGTGAATAGAGATATGAAAGACTAAAGATAGTTCTCATATTTCTTTATGGTTGAAGAACATAACAGAAGGAATAATATTTCAAGTTTAAATCTATTCACTGTGAAATGGTGGTCTCTGAGCCATTAATACTGTGTCGATATACTCCTCCAAGAGAAAACTGTAAAACATTTTTATACATTTATGAGGGCAATTATACACAAGGCTTAATCCAAAAGGTGGCTGATTAAATGTCTGCATAGTTCCCTGCTGAAATGCAGCCGTGTTGTGGTGAAAGAGGAATGCACTGTTTCCAAATTTTGGCTCTGTCACTTGTCAGTATGTGTCAGAAATTGGGCATTCTATCTCAACAAATTTCAGTGCCTGCAAAAGCCAAGAGGTGTGATAATCACTGCCCTGCCTTTTTCACATGTTCCAATGAGGTAATAGTTGTGAGAGTGGTTTTAGAATTGTTTCCACTCTTCTATCCACAATAATCCATTGTGTATAGAAGAAAGCCTGATCTTTAGGAAACATAATCAAAATTATGTTACTCTTTATCTGAACAGTGTCAGTAATTTTCTATTTTACTTAGTTTAAAATCTGAACAGCTTACTAGAACTATAGGCAGAGCCCTTGCACATAACGTGTCCTTATTTGTTTACTAGCGTATTGCCAGCACTAGTGTAGCACCTGGCACATAGTACATGCTAATAAGTACTTAATAAACATATGAATGCATGAATAAGTAAATGAATGAGTTGACTGTGACCTCCTGGCTAATTAGTTGGCACAGTCAAAGCTGGAAGATGGGTCTCCTTATCCCAAGACTCTTTATTTCCATTGTCCCAAAACTGTTCTAATTCATCAAATTCTCTTCTTTTGCCTCCATGGAATCTAGGTGCTAATTTGGGTGGCATGTGTATTTGTCTGAAGTTAAATGTGTGGTCTCTGGCTATGAATCAAGTAACAAAGAGTTTGCCGTGCACTTGACCTGGCAATCACAGCTTTTTGGTCTTTTATGTTTACCAACCGATCCATATAATACACAGAGACTGTTTACATATGTATTTTCATTTGATAATACGACAATGTACATTTATCCGCTGCTTATCCGTACCTTTTGCAAGATATCTCTATTTCAAATTTATTTTGGCAAAGTGTGATACTATCCCAACATTTTATAAATAAAAAAGAGTAGAGTTGAAGGAGGATTGGATTCATCATGTAAAGGTTAAATAATTCTGATTTTGAGCAATGAATATCGATTGCTCTTTTAAGTTTTGCTTGAAGAATTCTTGTCATTGAGGAAAACACTTTTCAAGGACCTCTTGAAATGCATTCAAGGGCAAAGAGAGGGATAAAGAAGGTATGATAAACAGATGACTTTTGCATATTAAGTTGTTTTGAAATGTACTGTTTTTACCATAGGAATAATGGGTATCTTTACAGTCAGGTTTTCTTGCAAAATTGTAGCATAGCTTTGCGTTAGCTTGCAATATGAAGGAAAAAGAATTCTTGAAAAAGGAATGAAATTCCAGCCAAAATAAATAAATAAATAAGCCCCTAAATCCTAAGTAGTTTAGATTCTTTGAATGAAATATTTCCCACACTGTTAAATTTATACTCAATTTTCTATGCTCTATTCAAGGTGAGTTCTGTTATACAAAGATCAGTGGTACACCAAAAACAGCTATTATATTTTATTGTTTTCTAAACCCGATGTTTTAAGAAATAGGTAAATGATTTTAAATAAATTATTTAACATTCTGTATATTTATTTCCTCATTTATAAACAGAAAGAATTAGATGACCTTTAAACTTGAGATATTATATATAAGCAGCTAAAATAGAGATAAATTACATATTTGCACAATGGTTTGGTTTGTATTATCTAGGTAGACATACACAAATAGATTTAAACAGATAAAATAATTGGCAAAATTTAGAAACACTATATGTAATAGTAGATATATGTGAAAATTAATAGATAATAAAATGGATATCCAGGGTGGTGAAAAAATGCATATTACTTAAACAGTCAGAAAGTAAAACTCTGAATAAAGTCACAGTGAGGCTAATAGAGACAGTCACAAAAAATGACCATAGAGAATATTATAAAGATGGCAAGATTAGGCACTAATAGTATAACTTACTCCCTTTCTAGAAAAAAGAACCCACAGATGTTTGTAAATCACAATATTATTATTGCTGTTACTATTATTTTTGACATATTATATTTATTAAATATTATAATTCTAATTACCACTTAGGTAGTAGGGGTAGGGTTGAACAGAGAATGGCTGCAGTGTGGATAAGATGATGGTGTCCAGGAAGAAAATAAAAGGCTGTCCCCACTAGAACAATGCCTTTTAATTGCCAAAGTATTAATAATGTACCCATTCTAGGCTTCAAAGTTATACTCAACCCAAAAATCTAATTTACAGGACGATTGACCTTTCCTTGTCTACCACTTTTCTTCTTGCTATGGATAATAAAACTAAATATACTTCCAATGAGTAGGGGAGTTTTCTAAGATGCTTAGCCTCAACATGTAATTTTCAAATATGCTATTTTTATGGATTTTTCTCTTTTTAGCCTAATTGCTTTCTATTGCTGCTTCCACTGGATCTTCTCAGAAAACTCCTTTCTTACCTTTGGAACATAAGTTTCCTTAATGTTAGAGGCCATTTTTGTTCATTTCATCCTCTTATTTCCAAACCTGGCTCCTGGTATTCAAGGGGTTCTTAGTGAGTTTGCTGAAAGAGGCATAATATGCAAATTATGATAAAATTCCTATTCCTAATGTTGTACAAACCTAAATTTTGTCCACAACATAGTTTGTATACAGACAGGGTTAGCTGATCATTAAAATAAGATCATAATCTCCTTCCTATACTATCAACATAGTACTTTAAAACTGTACTGAATGTTACTGAAAGTATTTAAAATCATTGGTATATTCAGGGATAGGGTAGTATATAATTCTGTACCAAGGGCATCATCACAAACTTGGAATTGTGTTCACATTAATGGAAAAGAGATTTTCATTGAACTGAGAATAAGTATTCATTTGATAAATATTTATCAAATGGATATAATAGTAAGTGGAACACTTACTATTTTTCTAGGCATGTGGGATACAAAACTGTCTTTATGAAGTTTATCTTCTAGGCAGGAGAGGCAGACAACAAATAATAAAAATAACAAATAGGTCAATTGTAAAGTATGCTAGAAGGTGCTAAGTGGGAAAAAGAGGTGGGAGGGTAGGATCTGGTATGTGAGTAGAGGAAGATTTTGTAGGCAGTCCGTGATTTTACATGAAGGTCATTAGTGTTGGCATCGTTGAGAGGATGATATATTAGTGAAGACTTCAAGGAGAAGCAGAGGCTAGCCAAGAGCATATCTGGAGAAAGAGTCTTCCACACAAAGAGAACAGACAGTATGGCTGGAAAAACTACAAAACTGCAAGAAGACAATTATGGCTGAAGAGGAGTCAAAAGGGAAGGGAAGAATGTTAGTAAAAGATATCAGATCAGTAAGCGCAGGATCTATTGTGTATTGGAGAAATTTGTAAAAGTTTAGTTTTATTATAAGTAAAGTGAGTCACCACTAGAGGATTTAAACAGAGAAGTGACAAACCTGACAGTTTCAAAGGCTCACTTTGGTTGGTATGTTAAGGAGAGGGAAGGGCTAGGAACACGGACACCCGCCGAAATCTGTTGCATACTGAGGTGAGAAACGATGGTGCAATGAGTCAGTGTGGTCGCAATGGAGATGAAAAGTGGATAGATTGTGGACACATTTTGAAGGTAGATCCAACATAATTTGCTGACGTATTGGAAGTAGGTGTATAAGAGACAGAGAGAAGTCATATTTTCTGCCTGAAAATTATTAAACATTGTGGGTTATAGCAAGATTTGAATAAATATAGCTTGAATCATATGTTATATATAACTTTGTTATTTGATGTGTTTCTTATTTTGAAAAGCACAGATGCTGATATTCTAAACTCTAGAGCAACAGACTTTATCAGCCATAATATGGGGTAAAGAGTTGTACCAAAAGTAAACCCTTAAAAATACTGGCATACCTCATTTTATTGCACTTCATTGTGCTTCACAGATATTGTTTTTTACAAATTGAAGGCTTATGGAAACTCTGCTTTGAGCAAGTCTTTTGGCACCATTTTTCCAACACCTAAGCGCTCACTTTGGGTCTCTGTGTTACATTTTGGTAATGCTAACAATATTTCAAAATTTATTGTTATTATTATATCTCTTATTACGATGTGTGATCAAAGATCTTTGATGTTACTATTGTAATTGTTTTGGGGTTCCAGAAATCACACCCATATAAGATAGCAGACTTAATTGATAAATGTTGTGGGTGTTTCGACTGCTCCACCAATCAGCCATTCCCCATCTCTCTCTTCCTCTCCTCAAGCCACCCTATACCTTTATTAGGCCAATTAGTAACCCTACATGGCCTTTAAGTGTTCAAGTGAAAGGAAGAGTCACGTATCTCTCACTTTAAATTAAAAGTTAGAAATAATGAAGCTTAGTGAGGAAGGCATGTTGAAAGCTGAGATAGGCTGAAAGCCAGGCCTCTTGTGTCAAACAGTTAGCTAAGTTATGAATGCAAAGGAAAAATTTTTGAAAGAAATTAAAAGTGCTACTCCAGGCTGGGTGTAGTGGCTCATGCCTGTAATCCTAGCACTCTGGGAGGCAGAGGCAGGAGGATGTCTTGAGGTCAGGAGTTTGAGACCAGCCTCAGCAAGAGCGAGACCCTGTCTCTACTAAAAATAGAAAGAAATTAGCCTGCTGTGGTGGCGCATGCCTGTAGTCCCAGCTACTTGGGAAGCTGAGGCAGGAGGATTGCTTGAGCCCAGGAGTTTGAGGTTGCTGTGAGCTAGGCTGACACCACAGCACTCTAGCCCGGGCAACAGAGACTCTGTCTCAAAAAAAAGAAAAAAAACAAAAAAACCCCCCAAAAAACCACAGCACTACTCCAGTGAACACACAAATGATAAGCTAGCAAAACAATCTTATTGCCGATATGGAGAAAGTTTGAGTGGTCTGGATAGAGGATCAAATCAGCCACAACCTCTAATGGCTGAGAAAGGTGAGGAAGGTGTATGTTACGTGGATTAAGGCCTTTAAAGCCTCCGTGCAATATGAGCCCATACCAAAGAATGACACCAGAAGACCAGAGAAAAAGAGACATAAGTTTATTCGGGGGACTTACATGCGAGGCACCGGTGGCGGCAGGCCAGGTAATTCTCTGCTCCACTCCCAGAAAAAGCAAGTGATTAAATAGGCAGGCACAAACAGAAAAATATTAATTTGGGAATATGGTGTACCTCACCAGGTGTGGTAGGGCAGTCTTTTGTAAAGATTGGCATGTTCTCAGTTGCATTCTGTGAGGGGGTGGCCAGTCCCCTGTGGCTTTCTTTGTTTTAACTCTCTCAGCCTCTTTGAATGGGATTGGGGCCAGAACCTCCAATTATTCCACAGTACAGAAGAAAAGCTGGAAGCTAGCAGAGGTTGGTTCATGAGTGTTAAGAAAATAAGTTATCTCCATGACATAAAAATGCAAAATGAAAAAATTAAACAGCAACAAACCCTGGGTGACAGCACATCTGTTTACAGCAGGATTTACTGAATATTTAAAGCCTACTGTTGAGAACTACTGCTCAGAAAGATTTTTTTCAAAATATTACTATTCATTGACAATGCTCCTGGGCACCAAGAGCTCCAATGGAGATGTACAAGAAGATGACTGTTGTACTCATGCCTGCTAACACAATATGCCTTGTGTAGCCCATCTATCAAGAAGTAATTTTGAATTTCAAGGCTTACTATTTAAGAAATAGATTTTATAAGGCTATAGCTGCCATTGACAGTAATTCCTCTCATAGATCTGGGCAAAGTAAATTGAAAACCTTGCAGAAAGAATTCATCATTCTAGATGCCATTAAGAACATTGGTGATTCATAAGAGGAGGTCAAATTATCAACATTTGTAAGAGTTTGGAAGAAGTTGATTCCAACCATCATGGATGACTTTGAGGGGTTTAAGATTCCAGGGAAGGAAGTCACTGCGAATGTGATGGACTGCTAGAGAACTAGAATTAGGAGTAAAGCCTGAAGATACGACTGAATTGCTACACTCTCAGGATCAAACTTGAACAGATAAGGAGTTGCTTCCTATGGATAAGCAAGTGGTTTCCTGAGGTGGAATCTACTCCTAGTGAAGATGCTGTGAACATTGTTGAAATGACAACAAAGGATTTAAAATAGTCCATAAACTTAGTTGATAAAGCAATGGAAGGGTTTGAGAAGATTAACTCCAATTTTGAAAGAAGTTCTACTGTGGGTTAAATGCCATCAAACAGCATTGCATGCTACAGAGAAATCTTTCATGAAAGGAAGAGTCAATTAATGTAGCAAATTTCACTGGTATCTTATTTTAAGAAATTGCTACAGCCACCCAAATCTTTGCAACCACCACCCTAATCACCTAATCAGTCACCAGCCATCAACATGAAGGCAAGACTCTCTACTAGCAAAAGAATTAGGGCCCATTGAAGGCTTGGATGATTGTTAGCATTCTTTATAATAAAGTATTTTTAAATTAAGGTATGTGCATTTTATTAGACATATTGCTAATGCGCACTTAGTAGACTATAATATAGTTAAACATAACTTTTATATACACTGGGAAACCAAAAAATTTGTGTGAATCACTTTTTTGTGATATTTGCTTTATTTCATTTATCTGGAACAGAACCCACAGTATCTTTGAGATTTGCTTATACCTGAGCCCTTCTGAAAGAGATTGGGAATATAGTCTAACAGTCATTCAGCACATTACTTCTGACACCAGATGTCGAGGTTTTTCTCATACACAGCAAGAAATTCTCCAGTGGATACCAGCTGGGTTTCTTCTAATTTGATCTAATTCTGACACTGTCTACATGGAGATAGATTTCACAGGTTGAAGGCTCAGTCCCACAAGATTTCCCCCTGCCCCTGCCCCCAGACACCAGTTGTAAGTATAAACTTTACCTAGACTTCTGACCAACTGCCTATAAATCAAAGATGGCCATAGTCCCCTCCTTAGGTTCCTTTAATTTGCTAGATCAGCTCATAGAACTTAAAGAAACACCTTCTTTAGATTGACTTATTTATTAAGAAGCATACAGATGAACAGCCAGATGGAAGAGATGCACAGGGTGAGGTATGAGAGAAGGGGTGCTTAGCTTCCATTTCTTTTCTGTGCACGCTACCATTTGGGAACCTCCACATATTCAGCAATCCAAAAGCTTTAGAACCCAGTCCTTCTGGTTTTTTATGGAGGCTTTATTACATATGCATGATTGATTATATAATTCACCATTGGCAATCAACTCAATTTTCAACTTCTTTCCCTCCCTAGAGGTTGGAGGGTAGGGCTGAAAGTTCGAAACCTATAATCGTGCCTTGATCTTTCAGGTGACCAGTACCCATCTTGAAGCTATCTTGGGGCCCCCAGCCCCAAGTCATCTTATTAATATACAAAAGATACTCATCACTCTGGAGATTCCAAGAGTTTTAGAGGTTGTGTGTCAGGAAAAGGAGACTGGGGCCAAATTTATATCGTACAATATCACAGCCCCACTCACATATTGATACACATCTAATGCTCTGGATTCACATTTATGTACTATATATACACATATATATCTCCACACAGACACATATTTTGAACTATTTCCTCATGCATCTCCATTCTTTGTTAATCACAGTTTAGTTGTTCCTAGGAACTCTCTCATGTCTGCGATAGAGGACTCTCCTATGTGATACAACAACCCTGTTCATGTGCTCTGTTATAAATTTACCACAATATATTGTATTTGCCTACTTATTTATATTCTGCCTGGTCAGACTGTAAGATCCATGAGGACAGGAACTGTATTTTCTTTACTGCTGTATTGGAAATACATTCTAGCATCATGCCTTGAACATAGCAGGTACCCAGAATATTGATGTTAAATTTTAAAAATAAAAATAAATGTTATATTGAATAAATGAATCAATGATTTGTTCCCATGAATTTCTACCATGCCAATTTCCAAACTTGGATATGTCCCAATCCATAATTTAGAGCAAATGAAGAAATTCACAAAATTTCTAGTTGGGTTCACTGTGAACTCATGCTATTATACTACAGTTACTTTTCAATGTCTGTTTGTTTTTCCAGTTGACTCTCTATTCTATGGAGAAGGTTTTTTCCCTACTTTTGAGAGCCTTCTTGCTACCCCTACATTTTTGTACAGATGATTGTCTCTCCTATATTAGGGAAAGCTCAAAGCAAATAGAGCTTATTCTAATTACTTCTTTTCATTATATTTACCTTATATTTTTACATACACTAAGCTTTTGTTTTTCCATCATGAGAAAAGAAACATACCCCTACTTTAGGATTTTTTTTTTTTTTGCTCCTTCAATTATTTTGTTTTTATTTCCCTTGTATCTGTATTCTCTCCTGATCCCTTGGCCTATTGACATGTTCAGGTCTCTGACAATCTTAAACAAATAAATGCACAGCAAACCCTCATCCTTTGTAGATACTCACAGTATTAGAGCATCTCTTTATTTTCATTACAAAACAACTTGGAAGAATGCTGAAGATTCCATATCTCTAAGACCTCAACTCACACTCAGGACTTCTCTTGGATCCTGCTTTCTTTATTCGTTACTGTAGATCACTAAAATGAATTTTGAAAGTCAGATAATATAATATGTCACGCATGTCAGGTGATCGGAGATTACTGCTAAACTTGCTCTTGCCAAGTACATTAATATACAGTTAAGTTAATCAAGGTTTTTTTTTTTAATCTTCATTCTTGATTCCTTGTAATGTTTGTTAGTTGATTGTTCTGCCCTTTCCAGTTCTTAAATGCCCGTTCCCTTTGGCTTCCATGACCCCTCCTTGTGTTGTTTCTTCCTCAACTCCTCCTAGTATGCAGATATGGATATTTACCATGACTATGCCTTTGATCTCCTTATATTTCTCTTCATACTCTTAAGGACTTACCTGCTTCTATATTACCAATCACCACCATACACATGAATTACTCCATCTGAACCACACCATACACATGAATTGCTCCACTCAAATTCTTGGATATTTTCACATGGTATTTCTGAAGTTTCCCTGTCCAAAATGGTAGCCACTGGCCATATGTGGCTCCTAACCATTTGAAATGTACCAAATCTGAATTGAGATTTGTTATAGTTGTAAAATGCACATTAGTTTTAAAGACATAGTACAAAACCTAATGTAAAATATCTAATAATTTTTATATTAATTTCATGTGGAAAAACAATATTTTTATACATTGGCTTTTATAAGATATGTTCTTAAAATTAGTTTTACCTGCTTCTTTTTACATTTGACAATTTAAATTTTACATTTTTAATTTTATAAAAATTAAAAAAAAATTTAATTTTAATTTAAAATTTCTAGGTGGTTGCCAGGAAGTTTAAAATTAAGATGGATTCACATTATATTTTGATGGGATGGTGCTGTTTGAAATAAACAAAAATATGTTTCACATTCTCTATTAAACTAGTGACTCCACCTGATTTTTTATTTTTACTTTAGATGAGGGCAGCAGCTCTTTTCCTGCCCCCCTTGCTTTAGTCCTGGGTCTTCTTCGACATTTCTGTTTCACAGCCCTTCTCCACCATATGCTCTCATCCCATCTCTGTGCCCATTTATTTAATCGACTGTTAAGCCTTATATCTTGTCCTTTAAACTTATTTTGACTCCACTTTTATTTTGGTGTCTGTTGTCACTGTTTAGTCCTAAACAATTTCAGTAACTGAATTTCCCAGCCTTAGACTCCTTGCTCCTCCAAACTGTCTTATACACCTTTACTAAATAAACCTCATTAAACATAACCTGCCTCTACTAAAAAAAAAATTAATTGCTTTTTATTGCTTACTAATTTCAAACTTTTAATTGTTGCTCAAAACTATCAATCTTTTTAATTGCGTCTCTGACTGCTATAGGTAGTTGCTTTTCTTATCATTTGCTTTGAGTTATCTTTGGTCTTCCTAGGTTTTCAAGTGCTGCCACATATGCCTGCCTACCTTTTCATCTCCATATTGAACTCAGCCAGAAGTTCTATCTTAAATGTTATTTTACCCATAAATTTGTCCATAAATAGTTTCTTCCATATCTGAATTTTAACAGTACTTTATCTTTTATGGCATTTCCCACCTGTAAACCTGTTTGGTGTTTTCCTATTTGTTGTTCATTTTCTACTTGAAAGGTTCTTTAAGAGCAGGAATCATAGTGTAACTATATTTATGTACATCCCCAAAGGTCTATCATGATGGCTACTATGATTGGTGCTCAAAATTATTTATTAGATAAAGAAATGTGTGAATGAATTAAATGAGTAATGTTAGATTCATGTCTTCCTAAAATTAAGGATTCAGGGGTGGAGGATAATTGCCTCCCAACAGCACTAATAGCTCAAGTTTTTGTTTATTGCCTTATGTTTTTTTTCTCTCAACTTGATATGCAAATCATTGACTAACAAAACAAGTGTTTCATTTACTGATGAAAATGCTTAACACAACAAAAAAGGGGCATATTAAGAATCAATGGAAGCTGCTACATCTGTATCTTTTTAACACCATCTGTCTTCCAAATTGCTAGATGAATCCAAATCCCATCCAAATTTTGCTGGTCCGCAACAGTAAAATGCTTCATTGGCAATTTTAGACAGATTGCACATATTTCAATTAGACAATTTAGTTGCAAGAGCATTGTCTTGGTGGATAACCTTCCAGGGATTATAATGAATACAGCTTAATTGGTTTATTAAGTAAAATTTACAAAAGCCAGGAGCTTTAGTTTGAAAAACTTTTAGGGATCAGTGAGGTATGGATTTTGCTTGTAATAAATGTGATAAACTCTTGTTATTGTAGAAAAATTGGTGATTATGCATATTAGATGACTACTCCAGCTGACAAAGAAGTAGCATTTTTAAACACATATATTTTTAAAATAATTGAGACACAAGGAATATGCACCTAGAACTAATGCTAAAAATTAAGACTCGGTGTGGTAACTTGTCAAGAAATTCTGGCCTGAGAATCAGAATTCCAAGATTCTAGGCCTGAATACCCAAATTATAAATATAATTAAATTTCTCTAGTTCTTCAGCAATGACATAGTCATAAATATTATCATTACATAGTCCTGAAAAATAATCTTCTATATTTGCATAAATTGGTAGACACACAAAATAAGATCCAGAATTTACTTTTTACATAATTATACCTGTATTTATATAAGATTTAAAATTATCTGAAGTTATTGGTAAAATATATGTTCTTAAAGTTTGTTAAAATCACATATCTAATGCTATGAGATCATAGATGCATCATAAAAAACAAAAATCATTTTGAGTTGGAAAGAAATTTTTCTATCATCTATTTCTAAATTTCTAATTTAACAAATGAATAAAGAGAGGGTTAGAAAGAGCAAGACAATCTTCCACGAAAACAATTCCCCAAAATCAGACATCTAGATAGTTGGCCAATTTGAGATCAAAACCCATGGAATAGGCTTCCCAGTTGGCTACTTAGATAACTTTTACAAGTAACCAGAAAATTTTTATTTCCAAAGAAACCTGATGAAGAAAATCAAAAGAGTCTCTAAAGGTGAAAAAGGGAAAGCTAAATACAAATGCAGACAAATGTAGTCTAAAACTTCCTGACTTCAACAAAATGTATACAAATTTAACAGGAAATTAACCACGATTTCCAGAAAAATCTTTTTTATCCAACTAAATATTTATAGTGATCACTAAGTACACATATTTTTTTAACTTAGAGCTTTATTCTACAGTGTTATCAAGGAACTATAATGTAGCTTATGTCTCCATGGAGATAAGTCAATTAAATTCAGATAAATGTGCATTTTGATATCCTATGTTTAAAGCATTATTTTGATCAGTTTAGGGGATATAGCTATTAAAAATATTATACAATATTTGTGCTAATATTATACTTTATAAAATTTCTTGTAATGAGTTAAATTCTGTCCTCCCAAAAGATATGTTTAAGTCCTAATCCCTAGCACCTATGAATGTGGCCTTACTTGGAAGTAAGGTCTTTGCTCAGACAATCAAGTTAAGATGAGGTCATTATAATGGGCCCTAATCAAATCTGACTGGTGTCCTTATAAGAAGAGGAAAACACCATGTGATAATGACACGGACACAGGGATAACACCATGTGATGACTGACAGAAATTAGGGTGATGCTGCTGCAAGCAAAGGAATGCCGAGGGTCTATGGGCGCCCACAGAAGCAAGGAAGGATTTTTATCCAGAATCTCAGAGGGAGCATGGCCCTGCTGACACTACCCCCCCCCACCCCACCCCGGCTTCTAGCTCCCAGAACTGTGAGAGAATAATTCCTATTGTTTTAAGCTACTCAGTTGTGGTACTTTGTCATGGCAGCACTAGGAAACTAAGATACTCTTATTCATAACTATGAAACTTTAAATCGCTCAAATCCTGCTCTAATTTGAGTTTAGATATCCAAAAATGATAACAGAGAAGATTTCACAAACAGAGATAAAAGGCATACATGGAGGTAGCTTGGAGTCTGGCAGGATTGGGCACTGTTCCTGGTGGGAATCCTAGAAAGTGAGCAGAGGCCCTGAAAAGATAAAGACAGAGCTCTTGAAAAACAAACACTGAAGCTGAAAACAAATTGGTACTTTCTACAAATTATTTCATTCATCTCCACAGCCCTCGGAAGAGAGATAGGATGTGTGCCTGTGCCCATGTTTTATTACCACTATTTCTAAGGAGGAAGATAAAAATTATACAAATTGGATCACTTATAGCAATAAAAATCTTATTGTTCCCATCTCATTATATCTTAAGAATTTTGGGGAGTAGGTGAGAGAAACAGGGAGAGAAAACCAATAATTATATGGTAGATAGATACACAATTCTACAGTCGTAATATCACACGATTTATAAAGGATTTATAAAGGATTGTGGGAAACTCCTGACAGCAGCAAAGGCAAGTCATAGAGCTCTCTGTACCTAAGCTTACTTCCTTTTTCTCCTTGGTAAATCAATTGAAGTTAATTGGAGATGTTTCTCAATGTAAACATTGAGCTTATCAAGGAGAAAATCTGTCAAGAGTCATGACAAATCTAGAGGTTTATGTATTACCACATTTTCCATAAGGTCCCACTTTCACACATGTTTTCTGGGAAACTCATGCTTATTGTGTGTTTTCTATCTGCCAGGAATTAAATGCTTTATATGAATTAAATTTAACAGAAATATCCTCTGAGGCTTTCACAGATACTGAAGCAAATTTAGGATAGTAAAGTAACTTTCCCAGGATCACACACCTTAGCAGTGGCTGAACCAAGTTTCCTTAGCAATCTTGCTCTGTAGCTTATGTACTGAACCACAATTCTTTTTTGACTCTCAGAGCTAGATGTTATATATGATAAATGCCAAAATCCCATGTAGTAGTTATTTTCCCTGACATCCATTTTTTCAAGCTAAATACCAATCTTCACAAATATACAATGTCATCTCTAAGAAGCATGGGGTAAATGAGACCATTTCTGATCCATTTCCTCTCCCCTGCCATTATTTCTCACCATAAATTGCAAGTCACATCTACCTGTCTACTCTGCAAGCTACCTCCATACTTGATTCATAAAATCCACCTGGGTGGAGCTCTTACCATCTTGGCATGACATCATTCTTTATTGCAATGTAAACTCTTCGGTATCTGGCAGGATCATGTCAGGTTCACTGTCAGTGCTCCCAGAGTGCCAGGTAGAGTGCTAGGTAGGGTGCTTTCTTTTCTTAGTGTGTATCCTCTTAATTCATGTTTTGTAAGCTAAAGGAAAGAAAAGAAGGATCAATCATTAATGAAGAGTTAGATTACCTTATATAGAACATTTCTGATTGGAAAAGCATATCTCTCTCTAATCTTTATGCATTATGACTACCATCATAGGTAAGAAAGACCTTATATTTTCTGTCCTGAAAATGTCATGCAGATCAAACTCTAAACTGATGTATAAATAAATATGAGATGGTATCACCAATGTGTTGCTACTATCTTTTGCTGTTTACTTAATGCTTGTTCATATTTTATTGTATTTTCTGACTTCATTCTGTCTTCTAAGCCAAATGTTAAAACAGTTTCACATGGTAACATTTCTCCCTACTTTATTTACTTTCCTATTAGATTCAATTGTGAATATCTTAATAAACTTGACATTTTCCAGGTAATATGTATATTTTTTATTGCCTTAAAGAAATGATTATTTCAAAGTGTGTATATGTGTGTATATTTACATATATTAATATCATTTTCTTGTTTTTCATCCTTTGAAATAAAATATATATCTCTGCAGGAGATAGTAGCATGGGGGGAATAAATTGTTCCAAAAAAAGGAAAGGTCGTTTAGCACAGCTGGTAATCCTGAATGTTAGTCATCATCTAAGACATCATTAAGCTAAGGCTTCTCCTACTGATCTTCAAAATAGAACCTTTAAGGTGAGGACAGAGAAGATCAACATCTGTCAGTTCATTTACTAATTAAAGTAAGTGTATCTCTACCTGATTTAAAAAATACGTTTTTTTTCCAAAATGTTTAATATCATGATCATGAAGGAAAGAAATTTATAAATAAAAATGAAGCAATCACATAATTTTTTTAATTCTTCTAACAGCCTGGAAGTTGATTTCTTTTCTATCCATTCCTTTTCAAAAGCTTTTGTACTCTTAAAATCCTGAGAGGGAAAAAAATGCTAAGAGGTCCATAAGTGATAATTCCTATGGAATCACTGACTTGAGGGACATTTGGCATTTTTATGAGAAGTATCTGAAAAAATGAGAATTGCCTACAGTTCTTAAGCAACGTTCTAATGTTCAGGCTTTCTGTCACCGAACTCTGTGTATATATTGTATTGCTCTGGAGAAATTAAATCACGTTTTCTCCCTATTCTTCAGGAATATATTGTGGAGTTTCTGTCCTCTTTAGCTCATGGAAATCTCCATATTATTAATAGAAAGATACCTAAAGATCCTTTCTATGCCTCTGAAGACTTTAAAATCGAGCAGTAAGGAGTAATTTCTATGGGTGAACAGCAGAGGCACCTGTTTTGGTCAGGAAGTTATTTAGGGGATAGCAGATTTTACAATATGCTTTCTCTGTGTATCTTGGTATTGACACTCATAAGTTCAGCTTTGGTCTTGCAATTTGAGGGATTGAAGCAGAGCACCAAATACTTCGTGTAATTGCCATTGAAGAAGTTCTAAATCTACTAAAGTTTTTACATATCATGGAAGCCTTGCTGCTGTAATGATTTCAGTATATAGAAAGGAAACTACTGGAATTCAATAAAGTGGGCAGTAATTTTTGTATAAAGTCTAAATAAGCTTTTATTCTTTAATAACAGAATGCCTGCCAATACCAGACTTACTCAACACTTCAACTCATTTAGATGAAAAACTTATAGGTCTTTAAAACTCTAACACTGTCAACTTAACATTTATTGGCCATTTACTTTGTGTGAGGCTCCATGCTAAGCAATTTGGGGAAACAAAAAGATAAATAAGACAAGAGTCATGCTCCCAAGAAGCTATTATCTGTTTGAATTGTTAGCTTCTCTGCTGAAGCACCCTGCCTCCCCAGAACTTCTGGAAAGACTCCATTCTGTGACTTCTCAGGTAACATTAAAGTAAATTAAATGTAGTTTGTCTTGATTTTTTTTTTTAGACTTTCACAATGATCTTTGAAATAATTGAAATTATGAGTAGTTATAAACTGCATACCATAAAGTGTGACTTAAATATGCTATAAACAGTCTTTTATGTTTATATTTCTTGAAACTAATTTTGCACATTTACAGGACAATGCCCAATGCTTTGGATATTGACCCTGTGGCACTGAGAAATCTTATAGAAGGATCTAATGGACAAAGACTATACAAAGTGAATTGAAAATCACAAGAAAATGTATTTTGATTTAAAAAATGGGCAACCTAGCTCTGGCATATGATGTTACTCTCAAGTAATAAGAATACTTTATTAGACTGAATAGTCAATTCTTATAATATGCCTGAAGGCAGCTTAGTATTTGTATGTTCCTAATTATGTGTGTGTGTTTACACTTTTTCCTAAAAAGTCCAATGTTGGTAATTTTCTCACCATGAATTCTGCTCAAATTAACAAAATTAGTTTTCATATTATTTCCATTATACTAGTGTCTAAAATTCAGCATTTAAGCCAGAAAGAAGAGATGTGATAGTCACTTTACTTAATTACAGATACTGATCATATAGCCTACTTTTCTTCTGTGTTTATCTCCTAGACCTCTTTGCAACCTGGCAGATAATCTCATACTTATTCAAACAGTTCTGGTGCTGCACCTAGAGCATGATAAAGACTAGTGC
This sequence comes from Eulemur rufifrons, assembly GCF_041146395.1. Taxonomy (NCBI): domain Eukaryota; kingdom Metazoa; phylum Chordata; class Mammalia; order Primates; family Lemuridae; genus Eulemur; species Eulemur rufifrons. The sequence continues at coordinate 72,520,617 of NC_090989.1, forward strand.
ATCATGCTTCAGCTGTTCCACAGCCATTTATTATCAAGATTAGAGATTCCCAAGAAAATCGTGTTTTCATTAATTCTACTTTGAGGATTCAGTAGGAAGGAAGGAAAGGATGATTTGGACAAGGCAAATCATACTTTTTAAACTCTGTGTTTTTCATTATTCAAGCAGCTGTGAGGAAGATACTGCATAAGGAAAGAATATACTGTTTAAACATTTTTACTGAAAACATACATCTATTAAGTCTTAGCTCTACTTATGGCCAAATGTAAGGCAATATGACTTTTTCTGCCTACAGTCTCCATAAAGTTACAAAAAATGCCTGTATAATGTAATACAACAGAACACATTTACTAATACTAATATAACAAAACAAATATGATCACATTAATAATCATGAATGTTAAACTCGGCTTTACCATTGTTATGGTAAGAACGCAATGTCATCTACTTTCTATTTAGCAATGATATTAGACCACCAAATGAGTTTGCTTTCAGGGATTTCAAAATTAATTTTGTTTTCCCTCAGAAAGTCTTGATAACTGAATGAATGTTGTTAAATATCTGGATATTTTTTTCAGAACATAACTTTGTTGAGATGTTTCTTAGAACAAAGCTGTCAGTAAGATGCAGCTGGAAGATCCCTAGACTTGGACATAAATGCCTTGGGTTCAAGACTTTTAAATCTCTTAATCTCTTACTGCAACTTTAGAAATGCATTAATTTCTCTGATTATTAGTCTCATTTTCCTGGACACAATGGTATTAGTTCTTTCTTACAGTGCTACAATAATACACTAGATCAAAATCATTTTGCAAACCTGAAAGGCATTGCATGCTTGTGCATTACTGTACCTCATAAATAGTTTGTGTGTGTATGTTGCTAAAAAAAATTGCACTGGATACTTGTTAAAATGGATGGCAAGGCCGGGTGCGGTGGCTCACGCCTGTAATCCTAAACACTCTGTGAGACCGAGGCGGGCGGATTGTTTGAGCTCAGGAGTTCGAGACCAACCTGAGCAAGAGTGAGACCCCGTCTCTACTAAAAAAAAAAAAAAAGAAAAGAAAGAAATTATATGGACAGCTAAAAATATATATAGAAAAATTAGCCGGGCATGGTGGCACATGCCTGTAGTCCCAGCTACTCGGGAGGCTGAGGCAGAAGGATTACCTAAGCCCAGGAGTTTGAGGTTGCTGTGAGCTTGATGCCACGGCACTCTAGCCCGGGCAACTGAGTGAGACTCTGTCTCAAAAAAAAAAAAAAAATAATAATAATAATAATAAATAAAATAAAATGGATGGCAAGGAAGACTATTCAAGACAATTGCAACAAGGGTCAAGATTACTGCAGTGGGGGAGAGATTGAATTCAACTCTGCTGAAACAAAAGGTGGGAGGATTTTTAAGTGCTGGGTGAGCTAATGGAAAAGTACTGGAGTGTACTGGATTATACTGCGGGGAGGTTGGTCAATGTGATTAGTCCATCTGATTGAATCTAGGGTTGAGCAGGAAATAGACAAGATGGACAGGGAACATCTTGCAGTGCTAGAAATTAAGATAGTTCTTACGAATAAAACAATGGTAGTGATATGCAAAAGGACACAGGAACTAACTGAAACCACTTCCAACAGCCAAAGCTGTAACAATTTGTGCAATAAAAGAGTTTATAACCTAACATATAAAATTAATAACAATGGTTCCATACTGATATAAATAAATGGTTGAACAATAATAAATAAATGAAGGAGAATAGATAAATCTTCCATGCAGAACTCCAAATAATTTATGTAGAAACTCCACCCTTAAATAACTAGAGCCTAACTCCTGAAGGAGCTCAGGAAATTTTACACCAAAATTTTACTCCTTGGTATAAATATTATTTTGAATTAGAGGCCCTTAGAGATCAATGGGACCTTGGAAGGGGCTTTCCCTCTATTTGGATAACAAGTCTGACCCAACAAAAGAACAACTCACTTCTCTTCCTCTCCCTGTTATGGCAATATATTGCAGGAAAGCTGATCAAGAATGCAACCAGACCTGGCCCAAATAATTTTTAAACATAATATCTGTCTTTCAGATTAATTTACAAGTTAATGTTTCCCCCATCCATTCATTCTCCCAAGTATCCATTCATCTTCCCTAGCAACGATTTATTGCCCCTAAACAGAATTGCCTATATTCCTCATTTCCCCCTCCCCTCTAAAAGGCAGATATAAAAATATCTGGATCTCATTGGGATATTGGGTAGTCACTCTGTGATTTTCCCCATGTGCACGATAAATAAACCTCTTCCTCTTATTAATCTGCTTTAATTGTGAGCTGATATTTCAGTAAACTTTCAGGGGAAAGGGGAAATTTCCCCCTCACCCCCACACTCCCCATACCTCGAGTGTAGCCTGCACATGGTGACTTCCCTCTAAGGAGTATAGATAGTATGGAAAGGGAAGTAAGAGCAACACTGGGATGGAGAAATCTGACAAAGGCTACCCCATTCAGATAATCAAGTTTAACATCGACAGTGATAAATCATGTGCATAGTATGTACCCTTGATGTGATATGATACAAAGGGTGCTTTACCTTTTGGTCATCCACTCAGAAGCTCAAAACCTAAGTTTAATCATGAGAAAACATCCTAATTAGCAATATTCTCCAAAACTCCTGATAGTAGTACAACTCAAAACTGTCAGGGTAATCAAAAACAAGGAAAGTCTGAGAAACTGCCACAGCCAAGAGGAGCCTGAGGAGGCTTGACAATTAATTATAATGCTGTATCCCAGATGGGATCCTGCGACAGAAAAGGGACCATACAGTAAAAGCTAGGGAAATCTGAGGAAAGTATGGATTTTAGTTATTCATAATGATGTATCAATATTGGTTCAATAATGCTAGCCAATATGCCACACTAATGTAAGGTGTTAATAATAGGGGAAACTGGGTGTGGGTATATGGGAACTCTGTACTACCTTTGGAATTTCTCTGTAAGTCTAAAACTGTTGTAAAACAAAAAGTTCATAAAAAATAAGCTTATTAACTCTTGGAAAAACTCATTCATCCAAGAATCTAATTTAGAATTGAGGGATCATTCTCTTCTTTTCTATATTCCTCAATGACACATGTATCATCAGGTTCTAATTCTACTTCAGTTTCTTTCCAATTTATTTTTTCTCCTTCTATCACGTTTGCTCCAACTCTCATCATCTTATCGTGTCTTCCTGGACTATGTAAAAAGTCTCCTAACTAGCTCCACTCTTACCCGTCTTACATTAGTAAATGTATGAATTAATGACTTACATTCTAAAGAATAGAATGTAAAAGATATTGAAAGCTTTTTGTAAAAAATGAAGGCTACCAATTATAATAGGTTTGATGGTCCTTAGGCCATTTTAAGAAAAGCTGTGATGATTAAGAAGAAAAGATTAATTAAGCTGTTTGTTTCCTGCTTTGATTCTGTTGTTACCTCTAAGCTGCTTATCTCTTTCATGTTTTCCTAGAAATACTATTTTCCTAAGTTTTCTGACAAGATATAATTTACATGGCTGTCTTGCAATGTCTCACGAGAACTTGCTTTGAAGTTAAGGCATTTAGGTGATTGACTTTAGCTATTTATGACCTTAGTGTTCTATTTTCTTACAAGTAAGTAATGTAGAATATTCATATTATATATTTTATAGTCTATCTTCCAGAAATAATTATGTAAGTTATTTAAGTTGTCATGCTCCCTAGAGTTAGAATGAGTGCTTAATGAGTTATCAAGTAACAGAATGATTTATTTCAATCTTGATCTTTTGAAGGCCCAAAGATAATGTTGATTGTCTATGATTGCTTTTTGTGGGATGCCACATGAGAGAAATAAATATACATGGATTATAAATTAACAAAGTTAGCCTTTTTGAATTGCATATAATGTGAATGGCATTTAAATTTGGCCTGTAATCTTCTTTCACTTTTGTATTAGGCTTTCATATTTACAGTGCATCCTTATAACAAAATGATTAACCCCATAAACATTTATGTTCATCAATATTTTTGGGAGCACACAATGCATAAAATGAAGCCAAGCTGCACTAGCTATGATGGTTGCTGAAATTCACAAAACCACACCTGTTCTCCAGGTAATATGTTCATTGATCCTTCTATGTTTAAAAGATTTTGTTTTAGGATGTGAAGCTTGGTGTTTTTAGAGGGTCTGACAAGGGAACCTGAGGGAATAGTGAGAAAATGTTTGATTTTGAGGTTCAGGCTTTTTCATCTGGAAGGCAGTAAAAATGGCATCTACCAGAAACTTCACCAGCTGACTTCAAAACTACAAGGTTGAAAAAGCAGCCTTTGATTTCTCTTATCTTCCTGGAAGGCATGCTTATCAGAAAAGATTAGGAGTGCAGAGTTAATGCTATGGGTAGGACTGCCACCCTTGAAGCTTTCATTAACCATCCAAGACAGTGTAGTCCTTCGCTGTTCTGAAACGATTGAAAATGTGCTTTGTATTTCTCAATCTACCTGGCATTTGTGAGCATTCACTTTGGAGACAAAGGTGAAAACTGCAAAACATAAGCAATACAAACATAAAAAGCAAACATAAGCTTAAGGAAAAAATTTTTTTTTAAATAAATGAAAAACTAAGATAAGATCTCTATTTTATCCATAAATATGAGAATGAAAAGAGAAGGCTGGTATAAAGGAAGGTGTACCTAGGAAGAGGGAATAAATGATTTTGACAAACAAAAAGGAAAAATGAGGAATGAAAATAAGTGCAAAGGGAAGATTAGAGGTAAATTTAAAGAATATGTAGAGAACCAATAGTGAGGGAGTGAAAAAAAAAAGAGAAAAAAATATACAGGTGGCCATGAAAGGTAGAAAGGAAAGGACCAGCTTTCTCCTGTAACAGAGAGAAGGGCCTGAAGAAAAAAAAAACATATATTCTGTCTCTTTAAAACCTCTCGCACTCTTTTTGGGAACTGCAGCCTGGCTGGCATCCCTGCGGCAGGTTCAGTCCTTTGTTAAAAGAGATAACTTGGCCATCCCAGGCAGTGCCAGCCCCCCAGGTGGGTGGCTGGTGAAGGGCACAGGCTTTGTCTGCAACAGAGATGGGACAATTAGAATAGTTAACCACAGTAGCCTAGAACTGAGGGGCCTCCCCTTTAAAAGCTATGTATTTCTGCTTATGTTCAGGAAATTTGGATTTTGAGACAAGAAAGTGTATCATTTTTCCTCCTTTGCTGGCAAAGTAATAAAACTTGCTTTCTTCCTCCTCAAACCATTTGTTCTCATTCTTCTGATGTGGCCTCAAGGACAAGTGCTGAGTTTTTGGTAACATTACAGCTGCTGACTCTCTCAAGAGGCAGTGAACCCAGAGGTAATTGTGACCCTCAGAGCCTGAACAGGGAAATGTGGCCACGCTTCCCTTTACTTGCTCTCAGTTTCCAGCATTTAGCTCTGGAAGCTTTTCTGCTGCCACAACTACCACGTGTTCCTAGCTGGGGGAGTCCACGATGAGTCGAACCAGGCTGTCTGAGTACAGCCAGTTGCCCTGCACACTTGCCTCTACATCCCTGCAAGCCAGTGTGTTGGTATAAGCGGTTATCAAGCAGTAGTGGGGCAGGGGGAATCTGAGGAGGGAGGAAGGAGAAATAGGTCAAGTCACCACTGAGCAATCTCCAATCAAAGGTACAGATTGGAGCAGGATAATGTTGGCCACAATCCTAGCATCCCCTTCCTTTTTTGTCCTTAAGAAGTTCAGATGGTATGCATATTGTTTTTATGTTATTACTGTCATTTAGCAGCAACCAAACCAACCTTTTTCTGCTGCTACTTCTTACCTTCCCCAGAGTAGCACAGTTCTTTTCTAAATTCAAGGGTTAGATTAAGGGGCCTGAAGAAATTCACTAACTTCCTTCTACATTTTCAGTCTGCTTCCACCTACTAAACATAGTGAAAGAGCTCAGGAAATTTCACCCCAAAATATGACTCCTTGGTATAAACAGTATTTTGGATGAAAGGCCCTTAGAGGTCAACAGACTTTGGAAGTGGCTTTCCCTCTATCTGCATAAACCATACAAACCCATCAAAAAGAAAAATTGACTTCCTTCCCTTCCTAGTTATCTCAGTATAGTCCAGGAAAGAAAATCAAGAATGTAACCAGACCTGGCCCAAATCATTTTAAATATAATACCTGTCTCTCAGGTTAATTTACAAGTTAATCTGTTTCCCCCTCATCAATTCATTCTCCCAGGTATCTATTCATCCTCCTTAGCAACCGTTTATTCTCCCTAAACAGAATTACCTATACTCCTCATCTTCCCCTCCCCTCTAAAAGAAACGTATATAAATTTCTGGACCCCACTGGGATATTGGGTAATCACTCTGTGATTCTCTCCATGCACAGGGTAAATAAACCTCTTTTTCTTATTAATCTGCCTTAATTGTGAGTTAATGTTTCAGTGAACATTCTGGGGCAATGAGAAAGTTCACCCCCACGGTAGTAAAACAGTCAAGAGAAGCATTCTGCACCAGAGGAACTTAGGCCAGAGGTCAGAACGGCCTTTTCACTCATTTGGACCCTTTTGAAGGAAAGGTACAACTATTGAGTCACGATTCAGCAGGGGCTGTCATTAGTGACAGACCAAACAGCCAGGTGGCACAGTTTGCCACTGACTTCCAGCCTCTTCTTCTAGCTGCCAGAAAGTGGAGAGAGTGGTGGAGAGGGTTGACTGGCTGGAGCAGAGCCAAGGGGAGGGAGAGGCTGACAGATACCTCTGCTGCAAAGAGCCAGGCTGCACCTGGGTCCATCAAACAGCTCCAGGGAGTGCCCACAGTGAAACAAGAAGAGGAGGGGAAGGGTTGGCCAGACAAGATTTTTCGGAAACCTAAACACAATTTTCAAGGTGGCACAAACTGTGGGCCTCTGCAGGAATTGCATGGCATGCCAAGCATTCTGATTACTTAATTTTATTATTGGCTTTTGAAAAAGGAGCCACCAAGCGTGTTAGTTGAAAATTAAAATAATAGCCAGAGATGATGAAATAATATTTGTTAATCATTCTCAGCACACTGCAAAGTGAAGCAAACACTGCACAATTTTGCCATTAAAAACAGTAAGGCGAATCTTCCTTTTCTTAAGCTTAACAGATTAAAAACATTGTCTTATGTCTCGCCACAGCTCTGTGAGGCTGGCAGAGCAGAGATTATTAATCTTTTTATGCAGATAAAACACCTAGGATCAAGAGAGATTGTAAAATGGCAATTTTTCTCTGACCACCAATTCATTCATTGCTCTTTCTGCCTTGCCACCCAGTCCTGTGGTTCATCTTCTAAATAAAATTAGATATAGGAGGGAAGAATCATTTTTAAGCTGTAGGCTTTTCTAAAGGACTATCAGCCAGACCTGGGTGAAGTTACTTGAAGTTTGGATGGGGAAGAGGTCACTATCTTTCTTGTCTTTTATGCTGATGTAACATGTCAGTTTAGCTGGAGTCCTTTCATTTTCCAATGTAATCACTGAATTTCTGTATGATGTTGGACTTTAGATTTCCTCTCCAGAAAATGAAAGATTTAGGGCATTTCTTTCCCATGTCTCTCTTCCCCCTCCCCCACAGTCCTGATGCTCTAGGCTCTGCAGAGGCACGTTAGTGGCCTCCCTGATGGGAACAGAGGCTGCAGAAGGAACGTGGGCAATAGTGGTTTTAGACCCCACCTTACTGCAGCTAGTGCAGCCCTAGTTTTACTCTATTTAAATAAAGATCTTCTGAGTAAAATTTAGTTTAAAGAAACGGCCCTCTCCTTCCCAACATAAAAGGTTTAGAAAACAACTAACCAGGTAATTTCCAAATTCCTCCTAGCTTTGATAACATACTACGAGTCCCCTATAACACTTCAGGTTTAGGTTGGAGTGTGCTCACTCTTTCAAAACACAAGGGTCTTGCTGGGTTCTCTGGTAAAATGCAATAAATCTGAGATCAAAACATTCTAACTCTTATAACAGGGAGATGTCTCAGCACATGGCAGCTGAAGGATATTTGATTTGATTCCCTGTTTTTCTCCCATTGGCCAAGCCTGTGGCCAATGAAGCAGAGAATGAGGAGTTGCCATCTCTAAATCTGCTGCAGTGGGCCTGCGCTCTCTCCTCTCTAAGACTTATTTTCTCATCTCTAAAGTGGGTTAATAATATTTATGTGTAATATCATTTCAAGTAGTAAATGGAATAAAATATTTATTGTCTTTAGCACAATCCCTCAGTGCATCTTGCTGCTCAAAGATTGTTAGCTCTATCCTCATTCATTCCTCTGACTTAAGCCATCCTAAGATCTTTACCAGCATGTTAATTATGCTATCTTTTTTTTCTTCTTTTTGAGATAATAAACCATTTATCAGCTCAGCAAGATGTGATCTGGTGTTACAAACTCATTTAGTTATAGAGACCAGGCAAATAATGTAAATTAATAAAATGTCCAAGGTAACAGGGAGTGATATAGACTGTGGCAAACTACTTGCTTTATTGGGCTGGATTTTGCCACTGGGTCCAGTGGGTTCAGAGAGGCTGGATATCTGCATTCTCATCAAAAATCACCCATTTTAAAATATTGGTTCATTTCTTTAAACAAAAACACCTTTATGGGGTGGCCTTGGCAAGCCTAAGAAGTATTTTTGTACTAATTTGGAATGTGGGGAGATACATGGGAAGATTGTGGATTTATTTTACAAAAGTTTCTAATTCACATTTCTATACAATTATACTGGAGGTCCTTGGGTGACTGAATCAATAGAAGAGCCAAGGACTGACCCTGAACTTTTCTTCTTATCCACTCTTGGCCTCCATTCTCCAAGTGACAGTTAATTTAAATGGAGATGTTTCAAGTCCTGGGTTCAAGAGTCAAGTAGACAGAAATAGAAAAGGCAACACAGTATGGACTTTGGGCAGTTTTCAATAACTTATGCAGTCCAAAAGTGAAGTGAATTGTCCAAAACTATCTACTTCCAGGGAGGGTTAACGGTATTGCTAGTTGTGTATTTTTAAATCTGCGGTCTAGGTAGTCCAAAACTGAAACAGAAGTTAGGGTCATTTAAATTCTTTAATCCCTGTCCCCATGTGCTGTGCAATGATATACCCCAGACATCTAGACGACCTGTGAAGAAATTGCTCCAGGGCAGAAGTCTTCAAATCACTTAGAAGGCATTTTTTTTTTTCTTTGAGGCCTTTAAATTTATTTGTTCTAATTATAAAATTATAGACTGAAAATCTATTTTGGAAAGACATAAAAAATATAAAGGAACAGAGAATTACTTCACCTAAATGTTTTAAATTTGCTTAGGGTGGGAACCCAAAAAGTATGTATAGGACGAAATGTGGTTAATGGAAAACTTAGATAGTGACCATAACCCCTGTAAAACAATGGCTGCAGGAGTCTGGAGAGTCCAGAGATTGTAAATCTAACTCTGACTACAGACAGTTGTGGAGACACTGACATTCCTATCCCGCCTGTTAAGGACGAAGCTACCCCCTCCCCTATCTCTGCTGGATGAGACTGACAGACGCAGGAGTCCCAGAAATCGGTTGTTTTTTTAAAAAAAAAAACCAAAAAACTTTATTTTAGCGGCTGTTCTGGCCCAGTTGCTCACTCCCCCTAGAAAAACCCTCTATAAAACCCAAGGCTTTCCCCTCCCTTGTGATGAACTCTCTTTTAGGCCTCCATCCACCTGCACCCAGATGCTCAAATAAACAGCATTTTGCTAGACATGAGGCTTCATGTGTTCCCCTCTTGGCTCCAGAACTGACAATATGTACTTACACATAGCAATTATTTTGTCACATTCTCTTTTGACTTTTTTTTCATTGACTATTTCATTGACTGATTAAATAAACATATTAGCAAGTATTAATAATTTGGGTGTACATAAGCATATACTTTGTATTTATGACATTTCTGGTAAATATAAGTAAATTATTATGTATTCTGCTAATTCATTTTTTACTCTTTTTATTATCATTCTCACGTTTTATTGATTCTTACTGCTTTAGAGCAATATCCTTAACCCTGACTGGGAAGTTTTAGAAAAATATCTATGTACAGGCCTAATGTCTAACACCATTACAACAGAATCTGGGGAAAGAATAGGAACTTAAAAAGGAATTTTTATTTCAAAATACTTTTAGACATAGAAAAGTCACAAAAATAGCACAGGCAATTCCCCTTCACCCAGTTTCCTCTAATATTGGCATCTTATATAATTATAGTACAATGATCACAACTAAGAAATTAACTTTGGTTCAGTACTGTTAATTAAAGTACAGACTCTATTTGGACTTCACTAGTTTTTCCCTGGTCTTTTTCTGTTCTAAAATCTAATCCAGGATTCTGTATCACATTTCGCAGTCATGTCTTATGTTAGTCTCCAATCTGTGATACTTGCTCAGTCTTTCCTCATCTTTCATGACCTTAACCCTGTCTTGGAGAATGTCCCTCAATTTAGGATTATCTGATGTTTTCTCAAGATTAGATTGAGTGGGGAAAAATACCACAGGGTTAGTGTGCCCTTCTTGATACATTTTATTACTGGTTATATTAACATTGAAAACTTAGTTAAGGTGGTGTCTGCCAGATTTCTGTACTGTAAATTGCTATTTCTTCACTTTATAAATAATAAATATTTATTGAGTCTATAAAAATACCTTGTTTTTCTTTAAACTTTACCCTACCAATTTATTTTACTATTCCAAGGATCTTGCCTGCAGTAATTATAATTTACTTTTAATGGTGATGTTTTAATGATAATTTTTTAGTTTTCCTCTTTCATTCTATATTTATCAATGGGAATTATTCTATAATGAAGAAATGTAATGATCTTCTCTCTTGTATTTATTTAATCATTTGTTTATATCAGTATGGAAACATGGGTGTATATTTTACTCTTTGAGTTATAATCCAATACAGTAGTTATTTCTTGTGATGGTCAAATTGTTACAGAGCTGACCTTTGTGAGCTCTTCCAGGTTGCATGCTTTATACATGCCTCAGTCCTTTATTTACTTATTTTGTTTATTTTTTTCTGGCACCACAATATGCTCCAAGCTTATCTTGTATTTTCACTGCTCTAGCCCTGGTATCAAGCACTTCTCTAAAAAGCTCTGTTTCTTTTATTCACACGTGATATTAGCAAAAACAAGATATGTGTGCTACGTGTTATCATTGCTAATGGGATGTCACTGCTTCTAGGCCTCCTCAGAGGACACAGCTAGAAAATAAATGCATGTATAGTGACTCCACGTATACACACTTATCAACATGCATATATAGTTTAAAAGCCAAAGACCAAAATGTTCTTTATTTATTTTTTCTGTTTCTACATCTTCTTTTGGGTTAGTTGAGCATATAGTTGAGTAGTTTGTTCTGGCCTTGACTGGGGCTGGTGGACTTCTGCTCCAATGGTTGCCATGTTCTCTTAACGAAAGAAGAACTATGTTCCATTGAAGCTGGGTGTTAATCATTTTCAGTGCTTTTGTTCAGTATAGTAAGAAGACTTAAACTTTGGCTCAAGCTCAACCAGGTAGCCAAAGTCCACCTCCTATGCTATCTCAGAAGGGTGGAGGGGCTGTTCTCTGTCATAAGTACACCTCCTTCTTAGGCAGGCACTGTGTCCCTGGGACTTGGATGTGTGGTCTTCTCAGTGTTCCTGCCCCTCTCCCTGCATAGTTCTGAGCCCAGCATGCATTTAATCCTCAGTACAGACACACATGTTAATTATAATGCTTGTGAGTAATTTCTTCTTGGCAGAAATCCCCATTCTATTTAGCACTGATGAGACATGGGCGCTACAATTATACCTGTAAAATGCCAGGCACATAGTAGGTGTTCAGCAAATGATGATACTTTTCTTCTTGCCTCCACTTAAAATGTTGGTAGCTTAGGGAGTGTTGTCAGGGGAAAATGGTTATGTGGGCAGGGAACAGATTTTCTTTTGTGCTATTATTATTTTGAACCAAGGCAGACTGTGGAGTCCCTTTGCTTGGTGAATTCAGTAATTACTTATTTACAGACTCAGCAATGGACAAGGTCACTGTGACCTTCCTTGAGACAAACTGTTGTGTTAGAAATCCTGCTGTGCTCTAGCTGCTTGGCTAAGGTTTGTGGGAATACTGCCACAATTGTAAGATTATTCATGTTCCCTTTGTATTCTTGTGCAAATAAGTACATAGCTAGCATAATTCACATGCATAGTCTATAAATATTTGCTTCAAAGAGTGAGACAAGGTTACTTTTCTGAATAAATGGCTTTTTTAAAATAGTGAAACAGATTTTTAACAAAGTATATTTAAAAGACTTAACATTTCAAATAATGACATCTTTAATGTCCATTTTTATAGTCTATGAAATTCTGTTAAGGGATAGAACATCTGTAAAAGTATTTTAGTGATGCACATATTTGAAGATTTTCCTCCCTGTTGTGTGCTTATTGATCAGGTTGTTTCCCACAGTCTAATTTACACTGAAGATGAGTAGAAACGAGTGTAATTACCTAATTAGAAAACAAAGGTGTCCCATGTAGACGGTTAATTCTCATCTGACTTTTTCAGAATAATTTTATTCCAGTTATTACATTGAACAGTGGAAACTTGAAATTGAGACCTAGCCTTAGAGTTGAAGGGCATGAAAAAAAATTAGACAGATGGAAGGAAGATGAATCATACCCATTCTTACATTAATTTTTAAGGATACATTGTCTGAGAAATTGTTTTTGTGAAAATTTATGTCTACTTCAAAATATTGAGGCACAATGTGCAGCCGTAGAAGCCTCGCGATCAGAGTAATCAGGCAGCGTCTGTGCCCCCATCACCAAGAACACGCTCCTTCACCTTTCTGTGTGGCTCCTTCAAGGTCTTTCCAGAGCAAGACCTACTTCTCTATGTTATTACATTATTATTTAACTTCTCTGCTCCTCTTTAACTTTGTTCTCAGGAGACTGTGTTTCTCATATTTCACAAAGATAAGCTTTTCTCAGTGCTGTAATTTCCCTTTAAATTCTTAAGCACATCAATCCCTCACCTATCCCTCCTGTATAATCCTTCTCCGGTGTCGGTTGCTGTCCCACAGCCGACCAGCATTAACACATCTTCCCTGCTGCTCCCACGGTACCCCACACAGCCTGGCCACACTTCCCCCGTCAATATTTTGCCTTTTTGGTATTTTTCCTTTTTATATCAAAGTCAGACTCACTGACTGCATTTACTTCCTCACTACCGATTCACTTTTTTCAAGCTTAATTATTTCTAAGTATTTAGTTAGTCCAAAGAATCAGTCTTGTACCAGACTTGCTAAAACAAGTAACGATCCCCAGACTCTTCTTCCTCATTTCCTTTTTTTCCAGAGATAACCACTTTCGGTGAACTCTTTTGGTATGTACTGTAATATCTAAATATCTTAATATCTCTACATAACATGGTTGTATCCCTGTCTCTTGATATACAGCTGTTTCAGATTGGAATGCTATTGACTTCCCACTATGAAAGATAAGAATTTAGCTTTCTTCTCACTCCACACCTCCAAAGCTGAGTGCAAACTTCCATCTCATTGTTCTCCACGAAGAGATTTATTATAATTTTGGTTAGATCAATATTCAGTCTCAGAAATTTTTCTTGAATGATTCCACTGTTGTTTTACTCTATCGTCTTCATTTTTTGACTACATTTTAAAAAATGTCTTCAACTTTATCTTACAAAGACTATATTGAAAGTTACTTTTTTCCTCATATTTTAATTTTATAGGATTTTTTTTGAATAGTTCTTTTTCATAATATTTTGGTGTTTGATGAATGTAATAAAATGTCTTATTTCCTTGAAAATACCAGTGATACTTAAATTCTTTTTTTCCTCCACATAGTCTCAACTTTCTCCAAGTTGTTTTGCTCTGTCTATCGTTTCATACTTCCTCTGCTGTGTTAGATGCTTTCCATAGTTATCTGGTGATCCTGGCTGTCTCTTCATATTTGTGGGCTAGGAGGCTAACTGGCAACCTGAGTATGTAGATAAGCCTTACTTACTGGTAGTTTCCCTGTAAAATGATTGGGCTAAGTCATTTGTTAGGGAACACTCAAAGTCCAAATACTTAGGCTTTTCTTTTCTTGGGAGTCAGACTGCATGAGAGGACCGTGCTGATCTTTAGTCTGGAGAGTAAAGGCCTAGCTGCTGGTATCTTGTGACTAGGAGAAGAAGGCTGAGAGATCAGCATTTGATATGCATCAATTCATTTGACCCCCTGTTTGCATAAGCTACGCTGGCCCTCAACTGTCCTTGGAGTGTCTCAGTCCAGAGACTCTTGAAAGTCAACTTTGTTAAGCTGGGAAATACATTTACCACATTCTCTTTCCCTGTATTGTTTCAGGTTAGACTTGGCCAAAAGAGAAACTGTAATAAGAGTTAGAAGGAAGAAGTGAAGCATCACTCAGTACACACTGAAGCTCTTTTCATGGTCAAATAGGTCAGACACACATTAAGGGATTGTCAGGTTCCAGCTCGTCATCACTCTCCTGAGCTCCACATCCAGTGTTCCTTGCTAAGTGTTTGCCATACTGAGCACAGGGGCTCCAGGCCCAAAGCCAGAGGCTTTGCTAAAGATCTGCAAGGGTTGTAGCTGTCTAGAACCTATAGCTTCCTATAGACCTTTCCATAAGCTTCCTCTTTGCAGTCCCAATATACTGTTGGACATGCTTGACTCTTTGCATTGATGAGGTGGTGATTCCTCTGATTCTCCAGTCACTTTCACAGCTGTGTCAAGTCTAATTTCTATGATACACACCTAATTGCAAAATGTTCATAGTCACACTGCTCTCCTGTCTGAGCCTCGACTGATAGATTTTCGGATTTAACCTCTTCAAAGGATAAACTTGCCTTCCTCTGCTCAGAGGTATGGCAAAATGTTTTAGAAACAGTTGGATTCCTAGATGGAACTCATGTGACCAGAGAAGGGATTGCCCTCCTAGACACACATGCACATTACACTTCACCACTCGCAGTTACCGGGTGCTGTCAGTTCCTCAAGCCAGTTCCTGGCCCTTCCCACTGCGGTCAGGGTGTGGCTTTCTCAGGGCTGCTATGGCATGCATCTCCCTATTAATTTCCCTGCTCCTATTCTCCCCATCTTTGTAGATTTATGCCTTTCGAATTACTCCATATTTCAGTAGGATTCAGTTTTAGTGGGATTTCAGTAGAGATTAAGATCAGATACTTATTTAATCTACCATATTTACTGAATCACCCCATTAACTTTTAAACTTTATAGTCTGGCTACTGGCTCTTAACCTTATTACTGCTCCTTCCTTATGAATAACCTAGTTGTCAAATCAGAAGTCCACTTTTTCTATTTCTTGCTGCCCTTTTTTTTTCAGGAGTACTTGACACTACTGAACCTCCTGCTCCTGTATTTTCTCTCCTCTCCTCTCTCCCTTCCTCCCTTTCTTTCTTCTTTCCTTCCTTCCTTCCTCCCTCCCTCCCTCCCTCCCTTCCTTCCTTCTCTATGGTCTTTGCTATCACTAACAATTCCAAAGTATCCATTTGATGCCAGATTTTTAGTTAGACGTTATCCTTTCCCTTCAGAGGATTCAGGAAACCAAAACCAAAAGGCTGGAAAGCAGAACATTTTAAATTACATGTGCCTTCACTGATAACATGTGTATAAGTCCTTCCACTCAGTGAGGAAATGATAGGTTGCAAATTACCTCATACTACCAGGGTTTAAAACAGACAGCAAATCAGCCTGTGTCATTGCTTCCTTCTAAGGGCGCCTGGCTGCCATTATTGCAGCGTTTCTAATTCTCTGCAGAGCATCTGGTTGATAGCATGTGGGCTTTGGTTGTGCTAGGCTAAACACTGAATGGGAAATCCAGTGAGGACATGGGAAAAGGTCCTTTTCCAACACATTGGAGACAAGTGCTCAGTCTGAGGGGAGTTCTGGCATTCTGTTTTCATCATGAATGCTTAACTGAGGGACAAGAAGAGCCACCGAGTCAATAACCACCAGCTATTGTCACTGTGAAACTCATAAACAGAAAGAAAATGATCTTTTTGCAAATAAAAATCCTGGCATGATTTTTTTAAACTTCATGTTACCTTTCTGTAGGGGAAATAAAGTGTACTTCTTTCACATTCACTGTAATTAAAACAAAAAGCTAGGGAATCACAGGGTAAGGCTTTTTATATGACAAAATTCAAGCAGCAGCAGCCACCATTTAAGTACAAATATCAGTGCAGCAAGTGATTCAAAATTCCCTATGTGGTAGGAAAATGAGACCAGGAGATTAGTGGGATACTAATTTCCTGGCTCATCTTAACTAATTTTTATTTCTCTCTTGATCCTCCCTGCCCTGATTTGGGTAATATCCACATAAAACACCTAGCTTTTCCAGAAACGAACAAATAGATGAAATAATGCCTCTTATAGTTTGGAAAAACGTTGCTAGCTAAGAGAAGACAGGGAAATTCTCCATTTCTCTCCTGGATATTCCAAAACTAGAGCTGAATATAATCAATCCTCATTGAATATTGGGTTCCATATTTGCTGATTGGCTGCTTGCTATTTGTAATTTAAACCCCAAATCAATACTTGTGCCATTTTTCCCATTGTTTGTGGACATTGCAGAGTAGTATGAAACTTGAGCCACACAAGGTACATGTGCCTAGCGAGGCTGAACAAGGCGATGTCCTACCGCCTTATTCCAGCTCTCATGCTGTTGATCAGTGTCCTTTCTGTGGTCTATTCAGTGCCACATCTTTCTCATTTTTCTCCTTTTTGATAGTGATTTCATTATTTAAAATAGCTCCCAAGTGTAATGCTGAAGTACTTTGTAGTGTTCCTAAGCCCAAGAAGTCTGTGATGTGCCCTAAAAAGATAAGCTTTACCCAAGCGTGAGTTACAGTGCTGTTAACCATGAATTCAACATTACTGAATCAACAATACACATTAAATAAGATGTCTTTAAACATAAACAAATATTAAATAATATTATGTATTGATTGGTTGACAAAAATGCTGTTACCAGAAACTTGAAAAAACCTAACTCTATGTTTCCCCTAGGAGCAATGTTTCAGTATTTGTGAATGCAGTGTTCACTGCAACTTTATAGAACTGCAGTAAACAATGAGTAATGACTATACATACACGAATAGAGGGAAGTCAGTAAACTAATTTGAAGCCTGTAATACCTGTACTGCAGCAACCACATTTGTCCTGTAGTGTATGTGTTTACATTTTGTTCTAAAATTCCTGAGTTCTTTCTATGGCTTAAGTCAACACTCAGACCACTCCCCAACTTCCGCCCTAGCCTCCAACAAAGGAAAGTGCCTTTACCTGAAACTGGAAGGTTTTCTCTTACCTTTATTTTTCTATTCTCCAAATTTGAGAGTATTGCTCCATATTGGACTACGAGCCATTTTAATCTTTCAAGAAGCTAGAGTACTATAGAAGACATTTAAAAACTCTGTATAATAAAAGGAAAAAAATCAGAAAAACGTTTTTTAAATTATGTGGTAATTTAGTTTAAGGATGAGTAGGAATTAAGCCAGTGAAAAATGAAAGGAGAGGGATTCCAAGCAAAGGGAACAATACTGCAGTAGGCAAGGCGCATTTGGGATGAAGGTTGTTTCCACGATTCCACTACAGGTGCAGGAGAGGATGTGACAGCAGATTGATGGAGTTCAGTGACTCCATAATACTAGGGATTATGTCTTGCTCAATTATATCTATTATAATTATATCTCTATTGTCTATTTTATCTCTATTGTCCAGTAGAATAACTGGATCAATTAACTGTTTTCCTTTTTGATAATGCAAATTTAGTTTTAGGTGAGTATGTGAGCACCTCAGTACTGATGTTTGTTTTGTTTTGTTTTGCTGTTATTGTTGCACTTAAGTGTGCCCATGTGACTATGCTTGTATCAGTATTAGGTGAGTGCAAGTAATGTGTAGAACTCCTTGGGTATGCTAGACACCCTATTTTCTCCTCTTTGCCAGCTGGGTACTGGTAATGACTTAGAGCATAATTAGAAACCTCCCACCAGTCTTGGATTGCTCTTTTCTAAATCATTATATTAGAGACAAAAATGTTTTTCTTATATAAAAACACTATATTTTATGATATCTTTCTTCAGATCTCAAATTGTTAACCATTTCCTGGAAAAAAATGGTACCTGGAAGTGGGATGCTATATGAAAACAATGATTATAGAATACGTAGCATGGACAAAGTCACAGATGGAAAAGTCACAAAGTCACAGATGGAAAATTCACACATATTATGAGTTTGGGAAACTGGAGAATGTTGTTATGCTGTGGCAAAATGTTTGGTAAAACTGTTGTTGCTATAGCTTAGAAGGCAGACCATGTGCTCCTGAGATTGTAGCTCTGAGGTAATTAGTTGATGAAATTCAAAATGATTCTGTGCATTAGCTGCTCCTTACCTCTTTAGCAAGTGACTACAAAAAGGAAATCAACACAGATAAGAATTGGCAAGGTTCGATGTAGATGTCAGAAGAGCTCTACTAAATCTGGGACCTTTCAAAATTAAAAATATCTAACTATATCTGGGTCTCAAACAGCAAGATAAGATGAAGAATGCTCGAAATTATCCAAATGTAAAGATCAGGTCAGGGGCATCCATCATCTTTCTGTTATCTCTGTTGCCTTCATGGGGGTAATTTTTAATTTTGGGGTTAAGAAAAGCACAAAATCCAGTAGATAAAGGAGAAATGTTGCAGTTTTAACTGTTATGACCTGTTGACATGTTTGGGTGTACTACCTTTTATATGTACTGATTGGAAACAAAGAGACTGGAAATCTTCTAAGTCTCTATGGGAATTGTATTGCAAATGAAACTGTCAGATTGTAGTTGTTTGTTCTTGGTTCTTGATGTGCTCTTGACTGAAGAATGACCAGACACACCACAAGCAAGGCAAGCATGAAACAAGTTTACTGAGGAAGGACAAGATAGGTTTACAGAGCAAGAGTAAGATATAGGTTTATAGAGCAAAAGCAAGATACATTTGCCACAGGTGATGAACAGAACCCGTGTTGTAACAGGAGGGTCAGCATTATGGTCTGGAGTCCTGTTTCATATTGCCTAGGATGGGCCCTCCTCGTGGTTCAGACATCACCATGGAACCACTTTGGTGGACAGTTAGGAGTTATATGACCTGAGTCTTACTGTGCTTGTAGATCTCCCATGAGCCTCTCTGAAATCCCATTTTGGGAGTTGAATCACAATGTAGATTTAAGCTAATAACATGGTAATTAGCCTTAGATTGTTCTAGGTCACCTTCCAGACCCTATTGTACCTGTGCTGCTTGGGCTGGGCTAGGGAATCCTCTGCATTCTTTTGCAGTTGGCACACTAAGCTCTGATCGGCAGATTGATAAGGAGTTCCTTCCTCCCTGAGGTGTGACAATTACTTGGGGTGCCTGCCTTTGTCCTCAGAAGGGCCAGAGGTTCCTTGCTGTCTACTTAACAAAACCACAGTCCTCTCCTATAACAGAGCTTCTGTTTGTTCCCTGAGTGACCCTTGAGCCTTCAAACCTTCATTGGCAAAAAGTAGGCTGTTGAAAGCTGCCCAGCCCCCAGAGAGGAAGCACTCAACTCATCTTACTTAAGATTTGGTCACACAAGATAAAGGGCAAGCATGTCCCAGAGGACAGAACAAAGGTCATGGTGAACAATGGATAAATGAGTTATGTCCAGAAAGCAGAAACCAGGGGGAGCTGTATAGGTGAATGAAGGAATCTACCTCACAGCCAAGAGAGGGAGACATTGTGTTTTCTGCCCATCAGGCTTTTATAACTGCTGTGAAACACTGACTACTCTTATTCTTTCCTTTCTGCAAATATTTATTTTATTATGATTATACTTTTTCTAGTCTGTCAGTACATATTAGGAGAGAGGGAAGAAACCTTGTCATTTAATAGATTGCTTGATTTTTTTTAATTTCAATATATTTAGGGGTACAAGTGTTTGTTGTTTCATGGATGAATTGTGTAAAGCTGAAGCCAGGGCTTTTAGTGTACCTGTCATTAGAATAATGTACATTATACTCCATAAGTAGATTTTTATCCCTTGCCTCTCTCCCAAACTCCCCTCTTCTTAATTTTGAATGCCCATTATACCACTTTATTACAATATATATAGCTTGTTTAGCTTCCACTTATAAGTGAGAACAGGTGGCATTTTTTTATCCATTCCTGAACTACTTCACTTAGGATAATATTATAGTCTCCAGTTCCATCCAAATTGTTGCAGAAGACATTATTTCATTCCTTTTTATGGCTGAGTGATACTCCATTGTGTGTGTGTGTGTATGTGTGTGTGTGTATTCACATACCGTATTTTCTTTATCCACTCAGAGTTGATGGGCACTTAGTTGATTCCATATCTTTGCAATTGTGAATTGTGCTGTGATAAATATTTGGGTGAAGATGTCTTTTTTTAATAAAATGATTTCTTTTTCTTTGGGTAGATACCCAGTAGCAGGATCGAATTGTAGGTCTGCTTTTAGTTCTTTGAGGAATCTCCATACCATTTTCCATAGACGGTGTGCTAGTTTGCATTCCCACCAACAGCGTATAAGTATTCCCTTTTTACTGCATCCTTGCCAACATCTATTGTTTTTTGACTTTTTATTAATGGTCATTCTGACGGGGGTAAGGTGGTATCTCACTGTGGTTTTAATTTACATTTCCCTGATGATTAGTGATGTTGAACATTTTCTTTTTGGCCATTTGTCTATCTCCTTTTGAAAAAAATCTGTTCATGTTTTTCATCCACTTTTTGATGGGATTGTTTTTTTCTTGCTGATTTGTTTGAGTTGTTTGTAGAGTCTGGATGTTGGTCCTTTGTCAGATGTATAATTTGGGAATATTTTCTCCCATTCTATAGATTGTCTGTTAACTTTATTGGTTTTGCCTTTGTTCTACAGAAACTTTTTAGTTTACTTAAGTCCCATGTATTTATTTTTGTTGTTGCTTTATTTACTCTTGGGGTCTCAGTCATACATTCTTTGCCTAGGCCAATGTCTAGAAGAGATTTTTTTCTGTGTTTTCCTCTAGCATTTTGATGGTTTCAGGTCTTACATTTGACTCTTCAATCCATCTTGAGTTAATTTTTGTATATGGTAAGAGAGAGGCATCCAATTTCATTCTTTTGCATGTGGCTTTCCAGTTTTCCCAGCATAATTTTTTGAATAGGGTATCCTTTCCCCAGTGTATGTTTTTGTTGCTTTGTTGTAAATCAATTGGTTTTAGCTATATGGCTTTATTTCTGGGTTGTCTATTCTATTCCATTGGTGTATGTGTCTACTTTTATACCAGTACCATGCTGTTTTGGTAACTTCAGCCTTGTAGTATAATTTGAAGTCAGTTAATGCAATGCCTCCAAATTTGTTCCTTTGGCTATTTGGGCTCTTTTTGGTTCTGTTTGAAGTTTAGGATTATTTTTCTAGATATGTGAAAAATCATGTTGACATTTTGGTAGGAATTGTGTTGAATCTGTAAATCACTTTGGGCAGTGTAGACATTTTAACGATGTTGATTGTTCCAATCCATGAGTATGGGACATTTGTCCATTTGTTTGTGTCATATATGATTTCTTTCATCAATGTTTTGTAGTTCTCCTTGTAGAGATCTTTCACCTCCTTGGTTAAGTATATTCCTAGGCATTGTATTTTCTTTGTAGCTATTGTAAATGGTACTGAGTTATTGATTTGACTCTCAGCTTGACTGTTACTAGCATATAGAAATGCTACTGATTTGTGTACACCAATTTTGTAACCTAAGACTTTACTGAATTTATTTATCAATTATAGAAGTCTTTTGGTGGAGTCTTTAGGGTTTTCTAGATAAAAGATCATATCATCAGTAAAGAGGAAAGATCCTGTTTTTAAAGGAAAGATCAGAAGTTCATGTTTGGCTATGGAAATTTGAAAATGCCTATTTGGTATCTACATTGAGATTTTAAAAAGGAAATTGACACTATGCATGTGGAATTCAGAGAGTAATTTGGACTGGGAATATACATTTAGAACTTGTCAGCAGTTATATCAAAATAATTTGTCCAATTTTATTACAAATTTTCAACTTTGTTATAATTTTTTTCAATAAACAGAAAACATTTCTAATATATAAAAAAGTTGTTATAGACATTGAGACAACTGATCCCTAAGTACTTCATGCAGGACATTCTACCATAAAAATCACACTGTCTGTGTCAATCCTAAGAAAAATAATTTTATTTCAGTATTATTTATTATCAAGACCATCTTTAGATTTTCTGTTATCCCAAATATATTATAAAAAATATTGAAATATATTTTATTACCTTTTATTTCTCCAAATCAGAATGTGTAAAGGTTTAAATACTGCATTTGGTAATTATTTATCTTTTAATCAGAAAGAATTCCTTCATGTTTTTGCCATGAAATTGACTATTCTAAAAGATCAAACCAGTTTTTTTTGTTGAGTATTTCACATTTTATATTTGTCTAATTGTTTTTTCACTATGTGATTATGTTTTTATATACCCTTTATTTTTAGTAAAGTTAGGTCTAGTATCTTAATTCTGTTTAAGTTAAACATACTTGGCAAGAATACTAATGGTGTTAAATTTGGTCACACCTTTGAGTGGGTGGTGAAAAATATTTCCATTGTAATGGAATACACGGCCCCCTTGGCTTTAAAAAATATGTGTGTGTAGAAGAGAGATGATTTTTTGCGTTGTGCATTTTGCATTCTTTCTCCAAAAATATTTTTTACTAATGGTTGTAGCAACTGATGATCTTTGCCAGAACCAATTACTTTGCTGTGAATTGCAGAATTGTGATTTTTTTAAATTGTGACATTATATATAATATATATTTGTTAGCATTATTCTATAAAGAGCTTTTCTTCATCAGACAACAAGGAACTCATTTCTTCATATAAAAACAAGATAAATAATTTAACTATAAATTTTTCAGAGTAAAGTCTTGGTGAAATACTCCACTTATGGAAAATTAGTTCCTTTTTCTCCTTACTTTTTAAGTATTTCTATTTATTCTTAGATTTTTATTTACTCAATATTTTATAAGCAATGAGAGTCAGTAATTTTTTGATATTTGTCTTTTTCAAAATTTGCGTAAAAGAAGCCCTTTCAAGTTGGCTTCTGCATCCCTTTGATACACTCTAATTAGTTTTTCTTTCTGTTAAAATGACAGGTCCCAGCATCAACTGAATGTTGCCTAACCAGACACAGTTTCTTCAAGAATTCTTGGTTCCTTTACATGGAGAAAGATTTTTAGAAATCAAGATATGTCTCTAGGTAAGATTATTGCTATTGATGTATTTGTTTCTAGAGTCTTTCAGTGGATAAAAAATACATATATTTTAGAACATAATGAGTTCCAAATTGATATTTCCAATTTCAATGTAATGTTACAGAACTTTTCTTAACTGATAGAAGCCTGTTACTGAGTTTTCATTAAGTAGTTTAAAACCTACATCACTCTCAGAAACATTATAGACCCTTCCACCAAGTGACACATATCCCACTATAGAGCTATCTTGACTTTCCTGTGCCAAATTTGCCATTACTTTCTTATTTTGGGGGAGGTTGATGGAAGAAAGAGGGAGCAGGTGAGTCTAAAATAGATTGTTATATATTGAGGTGTTGCAAGCTCAATGGCATTTTTTTCAGAATGAGTTTCTGCAAGGAAAATAGAAGCAAAGAGAAAAACAGGAACAATAATTATTTTTGTGGCTATTTTAATTTTGGAAATTAACAATAAACTTTATATAAATACACATGTTATATAAATACACGTTATATAAATAAACATTCTTCTGAAAGCTTTCAGGATGCTATATTTATTGATCACAATCTGACTTCCCTTTCACTTCCAGCAAAATTTCTCTCAGTAAGGTCACTAGAGACCTTCAAATTTTAGTACTAACAGACCCTTTTTAATGTTTATCTTACTTGATGGATTTGTGACATTGTTATGCTGTGATGCTTCTTTGGCTTTTGTGACACAACTCTCTTTCTCTGGGCTTTCTATTTTTTGGATGCTTTTTTTCTTAACTTTATGCACCCCTCTTTTCCTGCCATCCCTTTAAAACCATGATGGCCCCAAATTCATCCTTTAGCCTTCGTTAAAACTCATTGCTTGCCTACCCAGTGAAAGCAAATAAACAAACAGAAGCAAAACTCTCTGGCATTTTAAAAATCTTCTTTTGGTTTGTGGACCAAGTTTGCTCTGTAGTGGATTACTGGTGGTTATGACAGCAGCAAGCCAAAATACTTGAGACCTTTTAATAAAAATGGAAGTTTTTTTTTTTTTTTTCACTTAAACAGGACAAAATATTATAATAATCTCAATTAAGATTTAGAGACTTTAAATGTGGTGCAATCATCTTTGCTGGAATTATTTTGAGGACAAAAGATATTTGGATTTTTATCTGATTTTCCAAATGAAATTAGAACTTAAAAGCTGATTTCTAAGTTACCCTTTAAGAACCATTGCCTTTAAATGCATTTGGAATAAATGCAGAGAGAAGACAGACGTGGCATTTGGAATGAATTCCCATACATTACATGAATAATGATAATTGTGGTTCCATATTTTCATGATGAGATGAATTTAATTGACAAATGGGCTGCCATGGAAATGACTTTCAAACCCACCTGTCATTTATTCAAGGTTAAAACTATGATTTGATTTCAACTGTAATTTATTATTTCTCCTCTAATAGCATTTCATTTCTTCTTTATTATTCACACTAAAAAAATGACACAGTTATACAAAATTATTGCTAAAGTATGGTGGGTTTTTTGGTGGTAGGGCATTTATACTTTACCTAATTAAGCAGCAAGAATAAGTTAGGCTAATAAGCTTTAGGTAATTATGAAATATAACCTTAGAAATATTCCAATTGTTTGAAATTTAAAAGCTTGGATTTTAAGGGACTTGCTGAAATCTGTATCTATTAATATTTCTAGTATTCAGTTAACAGATTTATTTCATTGATCTGCATTTGTATCCAATTTATTCTCTTGCCACATAGATGACAGAGAGCATTATTAATTCAATGCAAAATATTTGTCAAGATGAACCAAACCATTCTTTATCCTTTCAGACACATTATTCTAATCCAATGGAAGTTTGTTTAGCCTGGGAAAAGGAAAAATAATTCCATATCCAGATAAGCAAAATAAAAGATGAGATTGGAAAGTCATATTTTATACAAAATTTCAAAGAACATTTGGCTTCAAAATTGTCACTGATAGGATTATCACAGAAAGAAGGTTATTTTGGTGATTTTAATATTTGTAAAAAAAATACTCATATGTACACCCTGAGCTAACACATATTTATATATTATACACAAGCTTATTGGTTTAACAGTATTCGTTAATTATTCTACACTATCACATTTTGAGGTTGACTCTGAGTTTATAGAATTTCTAAATGTGTGGAGATGTCTACATTATGGAGCTATTGTGGAAATGTCTATCTACATTAGTACTGTACAATAGAAAACTAAGGCCAGTCACATATGTAGTTTTAAATATTCTGGTAGCCACATTAAAAAATTAAAAAAATTGGTGAAACCCATTTAAGTAGCATATTATATTTAACTATCAAAAATACAACCATTTCAACATATAACTGCTATAAATTCAGTAATGAGATATTTTACATTGTTTTTTCATACCAAGTTTTCTAAATCCACGATGTATTTTGCATTTTCAGTCCATCTCATTAAAACTAGTCACATTTCAAGTGCTCAACAGCCACTTCACTAGTGACTAGTGTATTGGGCAGCACAGGTCAGTTCCTTATTGTTGAATTATATGAGCTGTGGACTTGAGTGTCTTTATCAGTGTTATCCATTAAAAAAAATCTTTGCAATTATCTTACCCTTATCCCTCTATTCAGCTTATGATAGGTACCTGTATCAGTTTACAATGGCTGTTGCAACAAATTATCACTTAGTAGCTTAAAACAATGCACATTTATTATCTTATAGGTCTGGAGGTCAGAAGTCTAACATGGGTCATCAGGGCTGTATTCCTCCTGAAAGCTCCAGGGGAGAATCGGTTCTTTGCCTTTTTTGGCTGCTAGAGGCTGTCAGCACTTTTTGGTTTGTGGCAGCCTTACTCTAGCCATTGCTTCCATTGTCATGTTTCCTTCTCAGACTCTGGCCCTCATGCCTCCCTCTTATAAAGACCTTTGTGATTACACTGGACCCAACTGGATAATCAAAGATGACCTCCCCATCTCAAGATCCTTAATTTAGTCACATCTGCAAAATCCCTTTTGCTATGTAAGGAAATTTATTCATAGGTTTTGGTAATTAAGAAATGGACATATTTAGGGAAGATAGCCTGCCTACCACAGTACTCAACCTGTTCAAGGCAAGGGTAAGGCCTGACAATGGCCCAGGAACTGTGCTCAAGGATATAATGCTTGAGCTCAAATAATGACAATAGTATGAATGTAGTCCTTTGTCATAGACATGTCTAAAGTAATAGTAAGATGATCTTTCACTTTGTGCAATGCAGTAACTCATCAAAAAGGTGTTAGTGATTAGCCATGGGAAAATGTATTGGTTCCCAAATTTTGTTCATTTTGTGCAACTCTGCTTATTTTTAGCTTTTTGTACACCCGTTCGCATACTTTGTGTACCTCCAGCTACTTCAATTGTAGTCTCTCTCTTGCTTTCGCACCTTCCTCTCCAGGGCACATCATTTGATTTCTCAAATGTGCCCTGCTTCCTCCTACCATAGGACCTTTGCAAATTCTTGTTTTTCCCTTTTACCTCCCTCTTTAACTAATACTGGTTTTAAGAAAATTTTTAAAGGTACAGAACCAACTAAATTTCTCACCTTGTTGCCTTCCCTTTCTGTTGTTGAAGTAAGCATTAGACTGAATGTATCATTCCTGTGTGTGCATGTGTGTGTCTGTGTGTGCATGTGTGTGTGAAGGAACCATGAGACACAGGCCTCTGTTTACAAAACTTTAAGACTCCAAACCCAGGCAGAGACAGGCAGCTTTTCCTAGATTACTATTGTACAAAATGGGTGCAGGGGTTCAGACATCATATAGAGATCTCAATACCAATCTTTTATTTTGAGTAGGTATCAAGGCATCCTCTGCTCTCCACACATGGACGTCACAACAGAAAACCGAGAGCTATAAAACCGATAACCTCCCTTGGAAAGGTCAGCTTCGGTTTACATTGCTTTGGCATTTAGTTGTCCCTGCATTTCCTTTCATTTGGAATTTCTTTCTTCTTGCAAACTCAGCTGTACATGTAAAAGGATGTTTGCTATATTTTATAGCACATATCTAGATTGTTTGCATAGCATTCCTGTTTTTTCTTCCACATTCCTAGAACCAGAAGTCCTCTGTCCTCATTTATTTTCATTTATGTTCTGAGGCTTAATTCTGAAAACCACGTTGTCATCTATATCATAGAGAAAAAAAAAAGAGTCATCTGTATTCTAGAAGAAAAAAATGAGTTTATGGACAAACAACAACAACAAAATAAGAGTAACATAAAATAATTTCCATGGGAAGGTTTTATTATTTCCTCCTTCTAGGTATGTTTGAGAGAGATGCTATGGGACTGCCATTACTATACATTTCGTGTTGCAGCTGTAGAGTCATTCAATGAGAAGCTGCACTGTCAGGCTGGTAGCCTCCCAGGGATAGAAAAGGAGGAGAGGAGAGATACTATTTTAACTGAGGTAGGGTGGAAAGGGAATTCATGCCAGTTTCTAAGATTTAGTGCATACAGAGGAACCCAGGGACAGACAGTAGACTGGCATGCTTGGAGCACCTATATCTCTAGCTAAAAAATAGTTTGCAGTGTGTTGTATGCATATTGCACACTGAGGTTGCCTGGGAATTTTCAGTATTTATTTGCCATAGATGCATTTACTAACAAATATGTTATACAGTACTGAGCCCCAGACATATTTTGCAGCAATTGTAGACATCTTTTATTTTGGGTATTCACTGGACTGCTCAGAAAGAGGAATATAATACTCAGAAATGATTTTTAAAATGCACAGGATATGACATATCAGTTAAACAAATTCAATTTCAGAAGGACATCATAAAAGAAAATATATAATTTAATTGCATATTTGGATACTTATTTAAATTTTAAAATCAGTTTACATGTTCTGGCTTTCATTCTCATTCCTCTCCCCGCCCCCTGAACCCCACCTCCCCTCTCTCTCTCTCTCTCTCTCTGTCTCTCAATTCTACGTCCCCAAATACAAAAATCACAGGAGGAAAGGTGGTTAAGTTGACCAGTGGTAAAACGCCAGGGAAAGTGAGGTGTGACTCATTTAGATATCAATTTGCTGCTTAATTATCTTCATTACTGCTTAACTTACTCTTAACTGGTGATTTAGGTGCCAAAGAGAATTTAGAATTCTAATATAACATATATAACAATTTTATCTATTTTTTATTTTCGTAAATTTTTTAATTTCACCATATTATGGGGGTACAAATGTTTAGGTTACAGATATTGCCTTTGCCCCACCTGAGTCAGAGCTTCAAGCATGTCCATCCCCCAGATGGTGCACACCGCACCCATTAGATGTGAATATACCCTTCCTCTCCTCCACCCTCCCACCTGCATGACACCCGATGAATGTTATTACTATATATGCACTTGAGTGTTGATCAGTTAATACCAATTTGATGGTGAGTACATGTGGTGCTTGTTTTTCCATTCTTGTGATACTTCACATAGTAGAATGGGCTCCAGCTCTATCCAGGATAATCCAAGAGGTGCTAGATCACCATTGTTTTTTGTGGCTGAGTAGAACTCCTTGGTATACATATACCACATTTTATTAATCCACTCATGTATTGATGGGCATTTGGGTTGTTTCCACATCTTTGAAATTGTGAATTGTGTTGCTGTAAACATTCTAGTGCAGATGTCTTTTCTATAGACTGTCCTTTGTTCCTTTGGGTAGATGCCCAGTAATGGGATTGCTGGATCAAATGGTAATTCTACTTTGAGTTCTTTGAGGTATCTCCATATTACTTTCCACAGAGGTTGTACTAGTTTGCAGTCCCACTAGCAGTGTATGAGTGTTCCTATCTCTCCACATCCATGCCAACATTTATTGTTTTGGGACTTTTTATTAAAGGCCATTCTCACTGGACTTAAATGGTATCTCATTGTGGAGACTGTCATGAGAGCAGACAACCTACAAGATGGGAGAAAATATTCACATGCTACATAGCCGATAAAGGGCTGATAACTAGAATGTACATAGAACTCAGGAAAATCAGCAAGAAAAAATCAACCAATCCTATCAAAAAGTAGGCAAAGGACATGAACAGAAACTTTTCAAAAGAAGATACACTAATGACCAACAAACATATGAAAAAATGCTCAACATCTCTAATTATCAGGGAAATGCAAATCAAATAAATGTCTTTAAAAAATATTTCCTAAAGTTCATCAATCTCTACTCCTTTACAACTCTTTCTTCATTTTGAAATTTTTACTCCATGTATTGCTTGGTCACATTTTGTAAAGATTAGCATTTAAAACGCAAGTGTGACATGACCCGAACTGCCTCAGCAGCACACTAGTGCTGGGACTCCTTAGTGTTGGGGAAGTCACTCTCTCCTACCAGGGCGAGGCTTTCCCTGCAGTGAGGGTTCTGGGCTTGGTGGTTTGCCTCTGACTCAGCAATATTCAAGGACTAGTTACCCACCATTACAAAAGAAAATCTAAGTCCACAATCTCAGTGCTCTCCTACCTTGAAGAGGGCCTTCCCCGCTTTATTGCTGGTAACCTGTTGTTTTCACAGTATTTTAGTGAGCTCATCTGTCACTGGAGATGGACAAACTGGCATTAAAATGACTGCGAGGGGAGAAGATGAATAGTCCCGATGAGCAGAGTTAACAGAAGAGAGGGTCTAGGGTAAAGAGAAATTTAATTTTAAAGTCCATCCAGATACAGATGACAACGTGACCCAATTACTGTATAAACTGAGAAAATAAGTAATTGTATATATTTTTCTGAGGCAAAAGTGAGGGAAAATTGTATGTATTTATTTTGGGTATGAAATATCTGTAAATATGATTGAAATGTCACTTATGATATTCAAATGAGTCTTGCGTTCCTTCCACATTTGAATTAGAAACCAAGACATCTGAGCTTGCATTTCACCTCTACAATTAAATAACTGAGTGACCTTGGGCTTGTCATTCCATCTTTTGAGCTCTTAGGCTCCTAATCTATAAAAAGAAGGATTTGATAAAATGATTTCAAAGTTCCCTCCAGGTGTAAAAATCATTTCATGTTGTGGGATAAATAGTTTATTTGCCTAGGGCTCTAGCAAAATAAAGTCTTAATTTTAAAGTATTTTTAAGCCAATTTAAAAGAGGCAGTTTATTTAATGGCCTAAGTAAGTGCTTTTAAAACATTAATGTCCATTTGAACCATCTGAAATTTTATTAAAATATAGATTCTGATTCAGCAAGTCTAGGGTGGGGCTTGAGGTTCTACATTTTTACAAGTTCCCAAGAGATGCTGACGCTGCAAGTCCAAGCATGACATTGTGATTTGCAAGGACCTAAATAACTGTGGGAATTCTATCTAGCAGAGACAGTCAGCCACTGTAGTCTCTCAAACATACAGACACAATTATGGTGACCCAATCAATGTTTTATTTTAAAGATTAAGTTTAAATGTTTTTTTCCCAGCTAGCATCAAATAAAACTAAGCATTTATAATAATGTTAGGTAGCCTTCTGAATATTTTATTTGCACTGAGCATTAAAAAGATTTAATTTATAGCTTTTTATATAATTTAGTGATTTTTAAAAACTCTTGGTTTTGGTCTCCTGTCAATAGAGTAAAAATATGATGTTTTGTCTCAACTTGCCACTTCCCACAAAAGGACCTCAAGATGCCAAGTTTACTCTTCAGAAAGTCATCATAACGATGCAGCTGGGAATAGCTGCTGTATTAAAAAAGCCCAGAACAGGTGCTATGGGATGTATTTTCAATTTCCATTAACATTTCTCCTTCCTCTCAGTCTAATTTATGTCAGGTCCTGAACCTATGAATCTCACATTGATTTTGACAGCTGGCCTCTACCTCAAAGCCAAAGAATTGAAAAGTATTTTATTCTCCTGCCCCCTGTCCCCGACCCACACACCAACTTTGCTCAGAAATAATCAAAGTCAAAATGCAAAGGCAACATGTTGCTAAGTGAGTTAATTAACATATTGCTTCTGGGAGGAGTTTTTACGTTTTTAATTTGGTAATTATGCTCTATTCTCCAAGATAAAATCTTTTCTGCACACTAACAACTAGCATTATGGAACCTTTCTTGTAATTACTCCAGTGATTTTAACTACACTAAGTACTTCCTAGACTCAGAATCTTGTCAGCAGGGATCTGGGTCCCTACAAATGCTAAGTGCCATTTAGTTCACAAATTAGATTCTCTTTCTAAAGAAGAACTGAGGTCTTATGCCAATTCAGACTTTAGAATTACTGTATTATTATTATTGTTATTATTATTTTTATTATCATGATGGTGGAATAAATCCCAGGAGCTCTGATGGAGCCAGAGAAAATAAATAACTGGGCTCTTGTACTAGACGGGGATTGTGAAGTGAAAGAATTACCTAGGGAACTTCTCTAAAATGCAATTCTAAGTTGACATTTTTGTTGTCAAGGCCCTGGTCCCTGGCATTCTGATTCATTAGGCCTGAGTAAGTTCTCCAAAACTCAAAATTTAACAAGCATCTTATGTAATTCTAATGCAGATGTACATGGTCCACACCTTCATAATCGTTTCAGTAGTCTAAACTACCTTTGATCTTAAGCCATTTAATACAAAAATCAACATCTGTTAGTGGATCAGAGTAGCAGAGACTCTTAGTTATGTAGACTACTGCTGTTTACAGTCATACTTCAAAAGTAACTACATTTAATACAAGTCTGTGTTTAGCTTGTAGTTGGACACATACTTTTCATTCTCGCCAAAGGTCAGAATGAAGTCTGCCTTGTATAATGAAGTGACTTATTGATGGCAAAGGAGAGAAATACCTGTAAATAACTTTTTTAAAAAAAATCAAAGCTATCATGTGAATCCAAAACAGATTTCTGACTCAGTTTACTCTAGATATTTAAAGAGGAATGCTCCAGATATTGCCTACACATACACGCGCGCGCGCACAGAATATATACTCAGAATAGAAATGCACAGGTAAATGAAAATGACATATTTTCTTCATCTAGATTAGAATTAAAGTTCCTCAGTGGGACAACATTGTGTACATTACACAGACCAGAAAATTTGTTGATGACTTTATGAGAATTTATGGGCTAGAATGGTAGACTAGGTACTTTTACTAGTGTCACAAATCACAGAACTCAAATTTAAAAACCAAACCAGAGAAAAAAAGCATTTTGTTTTGGTGAGAAGCTCGGAATGTAGTTTAACCTCTTCATTTTAGACATTAAGAAAATTAAGTCTATTCGTAAGTGACTTGCTAGTTGATGGCAGATCCAGAACCAGAACTAAGTCTCCTGAATTCCAGCCTAGAGGTTTTGTACTGCAGAGTACAATTGGCATCTTTGGCTGTTAAATAGTAAACGTTTCATTCAACTATATTTGCTTTAATGTTCATTTTTTAAATGTACCTAAAAATTTTTAAATATTCCTGAAAGTGCTTGAATAGAAGTGGTATAAAATGTATGGGTATCCTAAACACCAAATTTATGATAATGAGTCTTCTGATTGGGAAGGAGAGTGACATGGGCATATGAAATGACAAGGTTGTGGGTGGCCGTCAACTATTTTAGCAATATATTATTTCTTAACCTGGGTAGTTAGTTCACAGGGGTTCCTATGGACATTTAAAAAATTACTATTAATAATTTCTAAATAGTTTTTTGAAAGAAATCCTGTTCTATGAATCTAAAATTAGTGTGGATTTTGATCTGTGCAGTTCACAGGGCGAGACTTACTCTGATTGTTCTTAGACATAGCTGCCCTCCTTCCTTCCTCAATATGCATTTATATATATCACAAAGACAAGGCAATTGTATATTATGTGAAAGATGTCATGTTTCTCCAATTACAAAAACACACTCACACTAATATTTTCCTGTATAGTTTTTTTCCCCTGTCACATTTCCATTGGGAATTTATAATTATTGGAAATACTATTTTCATCAACCAAATATAAATTTACTATACCTTTCAAAACAGAGTCACTTACCCTAAAACACTAAAGGGTAAACATTCTTTCTTCCTAAGGAAATGACAGCTGGAAAAATGACAATTTAAATCACAATGGTGAGATTATATACCAATGTATTAAATGAAGGTGTTGCTATTAAATTGTTAAGAAAAAGAGTATAAAATAAGAAAAGATTATAGCTATTATTCTAAATTCAAGAGATGATAAAATACAAACTATTCTTTCCATTCTTTTTTTAAAGACAAAATTTTCATCCAATACAAAAAAATTTGTGAAATAAATTACAACTGATTATTGTACTTTATTTGAGGGAAAAATTGCATCACAGAAAAGAAGGTTATTTATCTTCTTGGGCATCAGGTGTAATGCTACCAACTGAAATTTGTGTTGAAATTATTTTCTGACTACTATAAGAATTTTAAGTAAAGCCTTTTCCTTGAAAATGATTCCTTCAATTATCTTGAATACCTTATAAATCATGTAAAAAATGTCTACATGTAGACACTCAAGTTTTAAAAGGAATTTAGAATGCTATTAAATATAACCCTCATTCTGTTCTCTCATAGCCATCCATTTCCTGCTTGAATCTATCTGGGGATGAGAAAACCTACTATGTTCTGAGGCAGTGCATTCTATTTTGGGGCAGTAATAACTTAAAATGTTCTTCCTTATATTGAGCTGAAATACTCCTTTTGTAATTTGCTCCTGGAGTTGCAATTCTGAATCCTCAGTACATAACAAAAAGCTAATCTACTCCCCCTTCCCACGAATACTTTCGTTTTGCAGGATAAACAAAATATTATTAGCTCTGTCTGATATTTTGATTCAATTACATTTTGGCTGAAATCATCTGTTCTTCTCTTGAAGATGCCGTAGTATCTATGTTTCTAAAATGACATTTATATTAATAACTTGAGAATTAAATTTATGCCCAGACATATGAATTTTAAGAAAGTTTTAGATTACTTTGAGGTAAACAATAAAAAGGTAAATAAATAACTCAACACAGAATATAAGACTAATCCTTCCTCCTGCCCCATGCTTCTCTATTTGACCTCTACACAATGCATTCACTTTATTCAGGTATCACCAGTTTTACATGCACTCATCTGTGTATTTTTTGTGTATCGCCACCATCAAAACCCAGAGCAGTTCCATCATAAGGATCCCTCATGCCACAGCCAAATCCCTTCTCCTTCTATCTCTAAGCCCTGGAAACTACTAATCTGTTTTCCATTTCTATAATTTTGTCATTTCAAGAGTGCTATGTGAATGGAACCATGAAGCATGTAAACTTTTGAATATTTTCTTTTATTTCAGCATAACCATTCATCCAGGTTATGTGCATTAATAGTTCTTTTATTATTGTTGAGCAATATTTTGTAGGATGGATGTACCACAGTTTGCTTAACCATTCATCCATTAAAGGACATCTGGGTTGTTTAGTTTTAGCTGTTATGTACTTTTGTGGTTTTTTATTGTTTTTATTTTTAATTTTTATGGATATATAAAAAGGATATTTGTACATATTTATGGGGCACATGTGCTATTTTAATATAAGCATACAATGCATAAAATCTGGTGTTATGCACTTTTTTGTATAGGTTTTTGTGTGAACATAAATTTTCACTTCTTTGGAATAAATGATCAAGAGTAGAATTGCTGGGTCATGTGATAAGTGAAAGTTTAGTTTTTTAACAGACTGCTAAACTCTTCTCCAGAGTGACCATACTGTTTTACATTCCCATCAGCAATACATATGTGATATTGCATGCAAAGCTGTCTCTATTTCCAAGGAACTCAATTGAGAGCATTTAACTATTAGCTTTTGTTATTATGGGCATGATATGGCAACTATGTAACAAATGAAATTACACCACACTTCTAGGATTTTTCCCTCGTTAACTTCTTGCAGCAGATAGTGTTCCATGATGCCTAGATCCCCTTCAGGACCAAGGCTTTCATCCTGCCAGCTTCTGAGAACTATAGCCTGCTAATGGCTCATGAGTGTAACCCTTTCCAAGATTTACTCTCAGCTGAAGAAAGCTGCCTCCTGCAAGATTATATGCCACCCCTTGAGGCAACCTATGTTCAAAACTGGTTGATATGGGGGTACCAAGACTTAGTCCTCTAGACTCAATCTGGGACCTCTCTGAAGGGCCCAGCCTGCTCAGCTCTCTGTAGGATCAGTTGAGGCCTCTGTTACATCTGTATCATAATTCAACTCTCTTTGCCCAATCCTGCTTCCCTCACTTTTGGGAGCTGATCTTTAGTGCATACCCCTGAAAGATCTCCTACATGTAAGAGTATCTCCTTATCTAAGGAACCTAACTTAAGGCAGTTGGTCCCAGGATACCACAGTTAGTACAGGGAGACAGACACTAAAGTAGACTTTGGTGGTTGTATCAATTACCAGTTGGTAGGTGGAGGACTGATAGCCTTGCCAAGCAGTACAGTTGTCCCAACTTTCATTGTTAGAGAACTGGGAAAGTCTACCAGTGAATGAGAATGCTCTCCTGGTACAATATATGATGTGATTGAGAGGTACAGGAGAATTAGACAATAAAACGATGATGGAATTTGATGGCCATTGCTGGGTGCTATTGATGCATTGGAGAAAGGTAATGGAAGGTTAAATGTGATTAATCATTAATTTCATGGGAAGTTGAAAATTAGCATGTGTGCTTCCCAGCTGATAAACTTATTTAATCAGAACAGAAGAGTATGATTCGACAAATATGTTTGAGATCTGGAAAAATACATGGACTACAGATGGTAAGACATAAAGCCTATATTTAGATTTCTGCCACATGAGAGAAGTTATTAAGTGTTCAGGGGTTTAGGGCAGCAGTTGGCATACTGTTTCTGCAAAGGGTCAAATAGTAAAGATTTCAGGCTTCACAGGCAAGACAGTTCTGTTACAACTATTCAACTTTGTCACTGTAGTACAAATAATAGCCACAAGTAATCTATAAATGAATGGGCATGACTGTCTGAAAATAAAACTTTATATGCACACACATACACACAGACACACACACACACACAAACCAGGTAGCGGTCCGTATTTGGCCTGTGACCCATAGTTTGTCAACCCCTGGTATTGATGGCCTGATGGGACATCCTCTCCTTCCCAAAGTAAAGGACAAATTAATATATCTTGCAACTTCCACCACTGAGAAGAAAGCACAGTCTTTGATAGGTCTCTTTGGGTTCTGGAGATAGTATATTCCATGCTTGGGAATACTGTTCTGGCCTATTTACTTGGTGAAATGGAAAGCTATCAGTTTTGAGTGAGGTTCAGAGCAGGAAAAGGCTCTGTAAGAAATCCAGGCTCCATTGTAAGCTCCTCCAGTAGTGCAGGAGATATCTATGGAGAAAAAGATGTCAAATGACCTTTAGAGCCTGCCCCAGTAAGAAAATCAAAACTAGCACAGGTAGTTAATGGTAGATTTGAAGTTTGGATCTAGATTTGCCTGGGTTGTAAGAAAAGACATTTCAACTATTTTATATTCCTTACAACAACTAGAATAGTCTTTCACAGCATAGGAATCAAATAACTATATATTCAAATGTGCCAGTAGTTAAGTGGTACAATCAATTAGGAAGTATTTGTTAAGAATTGGACCTGCTCTGTGCCACAGTGGCAATAAGGAACTTTTGTTGAATACATTTAAAAAACCAGGTGATTTTTTTGTACACTCAGTTTTGTAATACACAGCTTCAGATTTAAAGGGATTCCAGTTTATGGGAAGAAGCTTCATCAGAAGTAACAGTTAACTTTAGCTTTGACAATTATTAGCAAGGGTTTCCTTTTTCCAGAGTCCCCACAAGGGAAGAACTGATTGTTTTTCTCCTTCCTGATTCTCAGGAGGATTATGCCATGTTTTTAGTCTGGTTTGCAAAAAGAAAGCCATAAGGCTTTGATATCAAGTAAGATCCAATTTGTGAGGAAATCCTTATTCCTATTTAGAGAGTGTTAAATATTCCCCAATGAGAAGCAAGGCTGGGCAGCCAAGTGACTTACCAAGTTATCTCTCCTGGTCTCAGGTCTGGAATCTGGAGAGACACAGATCCAGCAGTGGTTCAAATTGCTGTTCCTATTCCTGCTGGGATAGCAGGAGTGCCTTAGCTTTCCTCAGGGTGGAATTTGTGTCACAGAGAAGTCACAGGGCCTGCTGAGTGAAACTGAAGAAGGGAAAGATATATACAGACAATGCAAATATAACAATATGAATATCTTGTGCTAAGCCAGCTATGCCAGTAGGCAATAGATGAGAGTCTGATTTATACCCAGAGTTTATCTAACACATGAACTCTAACCTTTGGCTTTGGGTTCCTAAGTGGAAAATGATGAGACGGTTAATATCTGTTGAGAGCTCATTGTGTGCCAGGCACTGAGCCCATATACATAACCATCATGCTTTATTTTCTGGTTAAAAAAATAAAAAATAAAGGCTACGGTTTTGCCTTTTAAGGCCAGTTAGTGGGTTCAGTTTATGCAACTCATCTCTTCATTACTAACAAGGGGTCAGTTATGGATCATAAGTATATGACAATATATTCCAGAATTCCCTTAATAGATCAGATTTTATCTGCTGTTTTTCTAGGAAAATTTGACAATGTCCTAAATATTTGACATTTGGACTAAAAATTTCACTGCCTGGATTTTCTCTTGCTGTTGGAAATGGCAAAGAACTGAGAAACTTGCTCATGTACTTTCAGAATGAATGAATTCTATGAAGATACTGAAAAGTTTACAAGAGTGTCTGATTAGTCCTGATTTCCAGTAGTCTGCATAGTTGTAATTCCAGTGTGGCCCAATGTGGTCACTAGTCACTGGGCCACACAGTTTCTGTGCAAAGCATAACTCAGTAATTTTTTATATTTTTTTAATTAAAAAATTTAATTTTGCTAAAATAGTAAGTATTTTAAATGAAACAGTGACATTTGGAAAGCATGAATTTAATGAACAAGGGCAGGAGATGATTTGGAACTGAATACATCTAGTGGCCATGGTGAAGATCCTGGTGAAACAAATGGAGAGGCCAATCTAAAACCAGGGAGCTGCTGGGCAGGTACTTCAGTGTGCATTTCCTATGCAACAGATCTTGGTAACAGCAGGGTAGCATGATACCAGAAATTAGGCGAAGGCTCAGGATCACTTCTTCAGTGATATGTAGAGTAGAAAGAGTACCTTTCAACAATTACTATAGATGAGGCATCAGAATATTTTAAAGATTCAGATTAAATAAATGTTCATTCAAGTCATACTTTGTTTCAGTATTTTGCTAGATATAGTACTAGATTCTCTCTCTCTCTGTCTCATGTCCTTATATCAGCAAGATGAGACCGATAGGAGGTGATCCAACCTCATACCTTCATTGGGATTGCTGAGGTTTCTTTCTCTATAAATTTCAATTAGATCAAGCTGTTAATAGTGCTCTTCAGTTGAAATATATCCTTACAGATAGGCCTGATGATGTGTCTATCAATTACTGATAGAGGAGTTTTGAAGTCTCCAACTATAATAGTGGATTTGTATATTTCTCCTTACAGTTCTATTAGTTTTTGTCTCACATATTTTGATGCCCTGTTTTTAGATACATATATATGAAGGTTTGTTATGTCTTCTTGGAAAATTGACACCTTTATCTTTATACAATGCCCCAATTGATCCCTAATAATTTTTCTTCCTCTGAAGTCAGTTTGTGTGAAATAAATATAGCTATTCCATTTTTCTTTTGATTAGTGTTATCATGGTATACATTTTTTATTTCTTTACTTTTTACCTATCTGTGTTTTTATAGTTAATGTGGGTTTCTTCTAGGCAACATATAGTTGGGCCTGGTTTTTTGTTTTTTGTTTTTTTTTTAATTCTATCATTTTAATGATAAGATAAATTTATATATATAAAAATTTAGCCCATATCCATCAACAGAATGCAAATTAAATTAAATTAAATTCACTTGTGCCTATTTTTATCCACTCTGACAATCTCTATCTTTAAACTGGTATATTTAGACCATTTACATTTAAATGCATTCTTGATATAGTTAGATTAATATTAACCATGTTTATAACTGTTTCCTATTTCTTACATATGTTCTTTGTGACTTTTTTTATTTTTACCTTTTTTGCCTGCTTTGGCTTTAATTGAGCATTTTACATTTTCTCTACTCTTTCAGCATGTCAATTATAAGGCTTTAAAAATGCATTTGGTAGTTACCATTAAATTTGCAGTATACATTTGCAATTAATCTAAGTCCACTTTCAAATAACCCTACATTCCTTAATTGGTATCACAGGGACATTATAACAAAATAATTCTAATTTTTCCCTTCCATACCTTATATTATAAAATGGTTGCTATTTCTTTCACTTATCCAAAATGTTATAAACACACAACCTGTTGTGACTGTTATTATTTTAAACACTTACTTATTAGATCAATTAAAAATCAGAAGAATAAACTCTAAATTAAGTCTAATTTATAATTAAATTTAAAAGTTACATCTACAGAATTTTCTCTTTGGAATAAATTGTTAAGTGTTGTGTCAATATTGGGGGCTTTTGGTTTTGCCTTCATTTATTCCTTTTATGAAGCTTTTCCTTTCTTTATGAAAATCCAGCCTTCTGATCTATGTAATTTTCCTTCTCTGTGAAGAATTTTTTTTTAACATTCCTTGAAGGGCAAGTCTATTGGCAACAAATTTCTCCAATTTTTGTTTGTCTGAGAAAGTGAAAGTTTTTGTCTCCTTCACATTTGAAGGATAATTTCATCACATACAGAATTATAGATTTGTAGGTTTTTTCTTTCAACATTTTCAATAATTTATTACAATCTCTTTTTGCCTGCATGCCTTCTGACAATTGCACTATAATTCTCATCCTTTTCCTCTATAAGTAAGATTTTTTTCCCTCTGGCTTCTTTTAAGATTTTAATCTTTATTTTTGGTATTCTGAAGTTTGAATATGATATGCCTAAGTGTACATTTTTTGGTATTTATTCTATTTGTTGCTCTTTGAGCTTCCTGGATTTATGGTTTAGTGTCTGTCACTAATTTTGGAAAATTCTCAGTCATTATTATTTCAAATATTTCTTCTGCTCCATTCTCCCTCTCTCTCTTCCCTTTCTGGTATTCCAATTATGCATGTGTTACATCTTCTGAAATTGTCCCACAATTCTTGAATATTCTGTTCTGATTTTTTTCTAGCTACTTTTCCCTTTGCATTTTAGTTAAGGAAGTTTCTATTGACATATCTTTTCAATTTCACTGGTTCTTTAATTGATTGTGTCCAGTTTACTGGTAAGCTCATCAAAAGCTTTCTTCACTTATGTTAATGCATTTTTTAATTTCTATCATTTTCTTTTGATTTTTTTCTTGGGCATTTCTGTATCTTTATTTACATTACTCATCTGTTCTTGTATGTTGTGTACTTTTTCTATTAGAGCCCTTAACATATTATTAATCATTATAGTTATTTTAAATTACCTATTTGATAATTCCCACATCTGTATTATATTTGAAGATGGTTCTGATGCTTGGTTTATCTCTTCAGAGAGCATTTTTTCTTTCATTTTAATATGCCATACTCTATTTTGCTGAAAGTTGGGCATGATGTATTAGGTAATAGGAGCTGTGGTAAATAGTCCTTTACTGTGAGATTTCATGTTTATCTGGCTAGAAGCTGGGCTATGTCTAACATGTGCTGTAGCAGTAGGTGCCAGAAGTTTCCATTTTCTTCATTGTCCTTGTTTTTGTCTCTCCTTATCTTTGGGTTTCTTTAAAATCTCTCTCCTAAATAGAGTTTGTATTTTGAAGCACTTTCCATTGTAATCCACAGCTATTATATTGGAGCCTTGGGTGTTAAAGCATAGGAGAGCACATTCTATCATCTTTTGATTAAATCTCAGTATTTTAGCGGGTCTGTGTCTCTGAGCTGTGATATTCACAAGTTTTTCTTGGCTATTTTTTTCTCCCTTTAGATGAGACAGGAAGGCAAAGTGGGTTGCAAGTGGACAATTGCCCTATCTTAGGTCAGATACGGCTCTGGTAAAGTCTTTTCCATTGGAGAGTAGATCTTTGCTAGGAAATATACTTGAAAATGAATACGTTCTCTCTTCCCCTACCAGATCTGACAGAGGATGTTTCTTGGCTCATTTTGAGAATGGGGTTCCCAGAGGTAAAATCCATGAAAGTTTGAGGGCTCCACTAATATTTTGGCTCCCAGGAGTTTTTCACTCTCACGTTAGTCCACATTCAGCCTCCAGAAATTCATAAAAATTACCATTTAAATGTTCCTACCAGTTTAGGCTCCAGTGGCTTTTGCTCCAGGAAAACAAATCTTGGCTGTGTCTCTCTGAATGTGCCTGTATCTTCAGATTTTGTGACCTCAATTTTCTGGTATGTCCAAGAAAAGTAATTGATTTTTGGTTTGTGTAGCTATTTTTTGTTGTAAGGGTGGGAGAAACAACTTCTAAACTCTTTACATGTCAGAACTGAAACTGGAAGTCCAGACTTCTTCCTTTTGTGTTGGGATCAAACCCTAACCTCTCACCCTAACTGTAGTGGTAGCTATGATATATGGTGTTTTGTGCTTGAGACACTGAGTTAGGAGACCTAAGGCCAAAGTACAGTATTTTGCGCTATCAACGTGATCTGTGAATAAGTTACCAAACCTCTCTGAGCTTTAGTTTTCTTATCCATAAATCTACTCAACTTTGCCTAGATTGGTTGTTGCCTTAGATAAATCTAAGCAGAAACTGACTCACTTGGGTTAAAAAAAAAAAAAAAAAACCTAGAAAAGTATAAAATAATATTATCAAGTTTTTATTTATTCAATATTGAAGTTGAAATTCTGTGTTAATTTTAACTTCTAGAAATTTAAAGAAGTCATTCCTAGTAATTTATATATAAAAGAACACTGGGCTTTGCAGTGCTAGACATCAAATAAAAATATTATGATATGAATGACATTTTAAAATTGATGCTTACAAGAGAC
This sequence comes from Eulemur rufifrons, assembly GCF_041146395.1. Taxonomy (NCBI): domain Eukaryota; kingdom Metazoa; phylum Chordata; class Mammalia; order Primates; family Lemuridae; genus Eulemur; species Eulemur rufifrons. The sequence goes on from NC_090989.1 coordinate 72,562,879, forward strand.
ATGCCCCTGAACATCTTCCAATTCTTAGACATTTTGAAGATAGGATAAAATATATGTAAGGTTTAATATATTCAGGATAAATATATATAAGATAAAATATATCCAGGGTATTTTTATCCTGAACACAGAATAAAATATTACTCAGGATTTTTAATAAAGGTAATTAATTTCTCCTTGTGTAACCTTTAACTTTTATAATTAATACAATGTGTATAGTAAGAAAGTTTTCTCTAAGTATTACATGTCATGTCACAGTTAATTATTATAATTTTAAGTATAAAATACTTTTAGTCACTTAATGTTAATTGCTCTTACCTATCTACTATTTGTTTTTCTGTCTTTCAGAAAGAACCCAAAATTTCTTTACTGGTGTTCTGTTCTCTCATTTTTAAATGTTTCTTATCATGGCATCAGCACTAAATGCATTAAAGAAACTTAGATGATATTGAAAATTCTTGGAGTAATGTTTTTGACACATCAAACTAAAAATTACTTTTTTATCTTCCTAACTGAAAGGTACACAATTCATTTGCAATGTAGCCAATGTTATTTAGGCCAAATATTTTTCCATTCACTAATGATATAAAAGAAAATAAGACCTGATCCCCAATTTGAAGGAGAGTAGACCTAATACAGTGGAAATATGTATGAACTAATTACATATTGTGATATGTTCTATTCAAATGTATACAAAAGGACAGTATTTGGAGATGACTTAGATAAAGGAGATTGAAGTGAGGTCAGGGAAGCCTCACAAGGGAGAAAATGTGTCTTAAAGAACAATGTTAGTTTTACAGATTGAGGAAATAAAGATGGTAACTTCAGGCCCCATCGATTCATCTGTTATTAGCTGATTTGAAACTTAGTAATTGAAAAAAGTAGGGCAATGGTAGGTAAGGCTGGAAAGATAGGCAGAGAACAAATAATAAGGAGCTTTATATGCTACGTGGAGAAAATTCTATCACATCAATGCATCATCAAATGTTTACAACAGGAGTTTAGGGAAAAAGTGGTGGATATGGTTCAATATATTTCTTTGGATTACTTTTCTTTATGGGATTTATTTTTCCTTTTAGCCACAGTGGGCTACTACCTTATTTTATTTTTAAGAAGTTCATTTTATAAACAGAGGTATAACTTAACAATAAGAAAAACATTTCTATACTTCGAGGTGTTTTAGAACAGGGAAGAACTGCAAAAGAGGTGATGGATTGTCTTTCCCTTGAGGTATCTGAGACTAAGAGAATCTTCTCTGTCAAAAAAGCTTTAAGGGAAGCTGAATAGAAACAGGTTAATGAATGCTGCTGGTGAATGACCTTCCTGGGTCCTCCAACCAAGCATTTCAGTGACTCTGATTTTTAGAGAGTTGCAAACAAGCTTTGCAAGTTCATGATAAAATTTGCAAAGCAGCTTATGGTTTGCAAGGATTAGTGGGGCTCTGTGAACCCACGGATTAGCCTTTATGTTTTAATGTGCCTGCTCTCACAGACAGAAATGACACTGCTCCTTGAGCTTCAATAGGTTATGCACTGTCAATTATTTTTCTAGTTCTGGCAATACTGAACTCTTTATACTCCTCAGCCAGACCTATTGTAGCCAAGGTCATACACATTGTTGTTACCTGGAAAATGTAGAAAAAGGTGAAGTTAATTGACTCTTTAAGAGATGATTAGGAGGAAGTTCATAAAGACATAGAATCTCTGAATGGCAAATTGCCTTAAGGTTACTTAATTAAATCTCAAGTTGGATTCAGAAATCTGCTCGGAGTCTCATCTGATCATACCTTTAGGAAGATGAGAGAACGTGGAGATTATTCATGGGGAATTCCTTAAGATAATCTTTGTGCTTGCTCAAATATATAGCAGTGTTGTTTGAGGTCACTGTTTGGAACTAACAATTTACATGCTTCCACAAAATGAAAAAAGGGAAGAAATTTGAAAAGGAGAAAGCTAGCTATGAAGAAAAAAATACACGTTCAAGTACTAACTTTCAAGGGCACTAATATCAAAGAGTATTATGTGTCTAGCAGAGCTATAGTTATCCAAAGAATTAAAATTGATTCCAGAATTGCTCAAATTTGTCCTTGTGAAGGTTCAATATAGGGAGAGCATTGATCCTTAGTTTAGGTCTTTCACCATTTTGAAAGACCTCAGGGAGAGGGAAAGGAGCCGTGCTACTCACACATTTAAGGGATTAGTATGTCTGTTAGGCAAAAGTTTTAATCCACATATATTATGTAGCTCCAAACCCCTCCTTCACATCTTATTGCTAACATGTATCTATTTTCATGTACGTGAAACTGCAAGTGTAGGATGAGTCAGAAAAGCACCCCATTCCTGGGAGGCTATAGTGTGAAAGGCTTTTGATTCCTAGGGAAGCACTGCTCTGTAATTAGCCATAATAGACACGTTTCTGGTGGTAGTAGTCTCTCTCCATCCTTGTGAAAAATGCTTCATGAACTTCCCAAAAGAATCTGTAATGATACACGTAACTTGTTAATAGTGATACCCTATTGCTTCAGCTCTTCTCTTGTTCATTTTCTTCTTCAATTTGAAGAGGCTGTGGGGGCCTAAGACCAAAGTATTAATATCTTTTGTAGTTCCTTTGATATGAGCCAAATGAAAGTCGTATGGATTCTAATATGATAATATTATCATATTTACTTTAATTTCCCACTTATAAATGGGTGCAAATCATACTTCTAGGTTTATATAATACTAAAATTTAAATGCATTGTAAAGATTCTTGAAGACTTACAACACCCTGTATCCTCCAGCCTTTATCATCCAGACTGGATCTCATATTTGGCCCATTTATAAAAATATATCTGCAGAGATTTCATATTTTTGACTTTTAAAATATCTTCATTTTCTTATTGACTTGAGTGAATAGTTGATAATATAAATGCAATATTTTTTTCATAGTTGCAGAAATCCACATTTTAAAATATTTATCTAGTTTATTTTTCTTTTCTATTTTCAAGATTAGGATAATTTTCAACTATTATACTTCCACTTTGTTTTTCCTTGTATTGAATGGTTGAAATGCATGTCTTGTCCTATATTCTGCCACAAAATGACCAGAATATTATTAGGTGAATTATCATAGAAAAGTAAGTGAAGCAATTGCAGAACAAAATTTGGTGGCAAAATAGTAGTATCCATGAGCCTTTCTGTAGTATATAAAGGATTCTTCTAGCACTGATAATATGGGAAGTTGTAAAGTCATCCTCTACTGTCCACAATTAATAAATGAAAACCAAGGCAAAAAGAACAAACCTGGGCTAACCTGACAAAAAGGGCATTGATCCTTAGAGAGAGAGATCAGATATGGGGATGGAATTCAGGGTTGCTGCTTCATCTTGGAAAGTCTGTGAACACTAGAAAAATTACCAAGTCTTGTATCTGTAGAACTTGAATTCAAGGAATTCTGAAAAAAAAAAAAAAATAGAAAAAATGAGAATTAGGGAACTATGAAACTTAACTTTGAATATCTTTTGAGATGCTTATGAATTTTTTATCAAACAATTCCCCTTTACCTTTGAAGTGAAAAATTTGCACCGATAGACAGTTTTATAGTATAATTTGTCTGATAAGGTTACTTTTTTCCCCTAAATAACCTTTTCTATGACAATCTTTGGATATAAATTATTTTGACCTCCATAGAACACACTTCAGCTTGCACAATTGAGTTTGGGGTAACTATATGGAAGGATTTGTCAAGGTAACGGCAAAGGGAGGAAGCTCTATTTCCAGAAGCTGATTCATTCATTTCCAGACAGATTCATGGTTTGTGAATCAACAGCCGAGAATTCAGGACCTCTTGGCTAGGAATAGGCGATACTGCAATAGGTTCAGTGACAGGCATCTGCTATGTCTGCCAAGTAGCAGCATGGTTCAGTCTTCAATGATTTCATCCTTCTTATAGTTCTTGAGTTGAATGCAGATGTTATTTAAATTGGGCTGAACTAAAAGAATTTTTAACAATAATTGTGACCTTGTCATTTGCTATCAATATTGCTGACATAAACAGTGTCGTCTCATTATAGTGGTACTGATTTTCTAACAGTTAATTTATGTTGTACCTATGTGTACTTTCCTAATTAAATCAGTTGTATATTAGTTGTAATTGATAGCTATAACAGCTGGATTGCTTGATTGTTAAAAATGGAAACCTACTGTAGCTACTTTAGACTAAAAAATATACCCACTCCTATCTTTCCCCTCCCACCTGCCCAACACCAGGGGATGGACACGCTTGAAGCTCTGACTTGGGCAAAACAAAGGTAATATACGTAACCTAAACATTTGTTCCTCCATAATATGCTGAAATAAAAAAAAATGTATTGTTGATGGGATAGACAGCTTTTAAAGAATCAGAGAAAAAAACTGAACAACCAATACTCAAAAAGAAAAAGAGAGAGTAGTTCTTTAGAATAGCTGATTGATCCAACTTTGTCAGATGACCCTCTCCCCAGACGGGAAGGGGCACGTTTGTCAATGTTGCCATCATGATCACATGCAATGTGGTACAGATAGCTTTCTAAATAAAAATTGAAGTGCTTTTATTAAAAGAAAGAGAGACAGATGCTCACAGTGAAAAACAACAGATGTCCACTACCTAAACCTGTAAGTCCAATTTTCAATTAACTTCTCTGAGGAGGGTTTGGCATTTATCTCATTAGTTAAATATTCATTCATTCATCCATTCAAGAAGTATGTGAATGGTTATTTTTACCAGGTCTTGTCCTAGGGTTTGAATTATGAAAAAGATATACATGGTCCCTACTCTGACAGAATCCATATATCTCTTACAGAGATATAGTCTCTTTTTTCCTTAGATTTACTGAGGTATAATTGACAAATAAAAATTATGCATACTTAAGGTGTACAATTTGATATTTTGAGATATGCACATGTTCTGAAATAATTGCCAAAATCAAGCTGATTGAGATTCCCATCAACTCACATAGTTATGATTTTCTTTGTCTTATTTTCTGTGGTGGGAACACTTAAATTAAGGCCAAACATTTTACAAAATTTCAAGTATACAATATATTGTGACCCCAGTATTGTTAACTGTGGTCACATTACTTTTCATTGGCTCTCTAGAATTTATTCACCTTGCATAACTAAAACTTTGTACCCTTTGACCAGTATCTCCCCATTTGCCACTTCCCCCATTCCCTGGCAACCACCATTCCAGTCTCTGCATCTATAAGTCTGACTATTTTAAAAGATTCCACATATAAGTGAGATTATGTAGTCTTTGTCTGTCTGTGCCTGGCTTATTTCAGTTAGCATACTGTCTTCCAGGTTCACGCATGCTGTCACAAATGGCAGCATTTCCTACAGTTTTAAGGTTGAATAATATTCTATTGTGTGTATGTGTGTCTGTGCGTATGTGTGTATAATCACACTTCCTTTATCCATTCATCCATCAATGGCCATGTAGGTTGTTTGCATATATTGGATATTGTGAATAATGCTGAAATGATTATTAAAATTTTTAATTTTTTAATAAACCTCCATACTGTTTTTCATAATAGCTGTACCAATTTACATTCCTACCAGCAGAATACAGGGTTCCCTTTTCTCCGCATCTTCACCAGCACTTGATATCCTTTGTCTTTCTGATAATAGCTATTCTAACAGATGTGAGGTGATGTCTCATTGTGGTTTCAACTTGCATTTCCCTGATGATTAGTGATGCTGAACACCTTTTCATACATCTACTGGCGTCTTATTTTAAGCAATGTCTATCAGATCCTTTGTCCCTTTTTAAGTCAGGTTATTTGTTTTTTGTTTTTACTATTGAGTTATATAAATTCCTTGTATATCTTAGGTACTAACCCCTTATCTATGGTTGCAAATATTTTCTTCCATTCTGTAGGTTGCTTTTTCCCTGTGTTGACTGTATCCTTTTCATTTTTGGTTTGATGCAATCCCATTGGTCTATTTTTGCTTTTGTTGCCTGTGCTTTTGGTGTCATGTCCAAAAAAATCATTGCTCAAACCAATGTCAAGAAACTTTCCCCCAATGTTTTCCTCTAGTAGTTTTGTGATTTAGGGCCTTATGTTTAAGTATTTAGCCTATTTTAGGTTGATTTTTGTATAAGATGTGAGATATGGGCCTAAGATACTAACAAACCAAATTCAACAGCACATTAAAAGGATTATACACCATGATCAAGTGGGATTTCTCCCTGGTATGCAAGGATACTTCAACATATGCAAATCAAGCCAATGTGATATACCACATTAACAGAATGAAAGAAAAAACCCACGTGATTATCTCAATAGATGTATAAAAAGCATTTGTCAAAATTCAAAAGACCATTCTTAACAATATAGATATAGAAGGAACTTACCTAAACATAGTAAAGGCCATCTATAAATAGAAGCCCATACCTAACATCATTTTCATTAGGAGAAAATTGAAAACTTTTCTTTAAGATGAAGTAGAAGATAAGGATGCAAGGTCACTTCTTGCTACTTCCATTCAATATAGTACTGGAAGTACTAGCCAAAGAAAGTAGACAAGGGAAATAAATAAAAGGCATCCAAGTAAAGAAAAATGAAAGGAAGTAAGGAATAAGTAAAGTTATCTCTGTTTGAAGATGACATGATCATAAATGTAGAAAACCTTATAGACTCAAAAGAAAATACCCTTCTTAAAACTAATAATTGAATTCACTAAAGTTGCAGGTTACAAAATCAAAATACCAACATGAGTCATGTTTCTATAGACAAATAAACTATCTGGAAAGGAAATTAAGATAATAATCATACTAACAATAAAACAAAAAGAATAAAATACTTATGAATAAACTTAAAGAGAAAAAACTTGTATGTTGAAAATGGTGAAACATTGATTGTGTCTTCTATAATAGAAGACTGAGATAAATGGAGGGACATTCTCTGTTCCTGGATTGGAATAATTAATATTGTTAAAATATCCATACTATTCTAACTCATCTATAGAGTCAGTGCAATCTCTACCAAAATCCCAATGGCATTCTTTATAGAAATAGAAAAAAATCCCAAAATTCTTATGGAACCTCAGAAGACTCCAAATAGTCAAAGCAATCTTAAGCAGGAAGACTAAAGCTGAAGGAATCATATTTACTGATTTTAAAATATATTACAAAACTATAGTAATCAAAACAGTATGGTGCTGACATAAAAAAAAGACAGACATATATTAATAGACCAATAGAACATAATAGAGAGATGAGAAATAAATCTACACATCTATGGCCAATTCATCTTGCACGAAGTTTCCAAGAACACAGAATAGATAAAGGATAGTTTCTTCAATAAATAGCACTGGAGAAATTAGTTATCCACATGGCATGATAAAGTCTCTCTTTGCCAGATACTGTCTCTGATAATTATTAAATGACACTTTATTAGGTGGAATGACCTAACATATTTCTGATATCATCTTTATTGTCAGTTAATTTTAACTGATAGATAGTGGGTAACCACAAAAGTTAATGATATAAATAAAACTGTCTTGAGGGAATATTAATCTGAAGAATAAACTTGACTTAAGGATAGAGAGTGGCAGAGAGGAGTCTGGGAGATCAATTAATTGCCAGGGACTTATTGACTGCTTTCATTTTGATAGAATCTAGAAAAAGTATAAAATATATAACATTAATATTTATTAAGAGCTTAAGTGATTTATATGCAAAAATTTACTCTTTCCCATATTAATTTATATTTCTCATATTTATTCTACTGTACAAGATGGGGTATGGACAGGTAACTGAGACAGAGATTTGCCTTAAATTTCTCATTTAGTGAGTGAAAGAGGTAAGAGCAACATAGGCTAACCTACCAAATGTTGATTATTTAACATTTTTTAATATTTAACTATTGGTAGGTGGAGAGGATTAAAAGAATACATTATGCAGAAGATGGTAAGAGCCAGCAATAAATTTTATATTTTGGCTAGGACTAGCTGGAGGAGATGATAGTCAGATTTTCCTATCTCAGTTAAAGCTGGATATCAACAGAGAATAACTAATTCTTGGAATCTTTGCAATACAAACAACTATTAACATACATATTATCAATCAACTTTTAAAATAAATTTATAAAATGTTTAACTCAATTTTTAACAGTGATCAAAAATCATCTATGTTGGAGAATCAGATAAAGCATCTCAGAACTTCTGCTACATCTACTGATGAATTCTCAGGAGAAAAGTGTGCCTATGACATTTAAATTTTCTTTCTTAACATATTTTTACATACACAGGATAGGATTCTCTGTACTGGTTTTTATTGCATTTAAAATGCCTCATTTGAAAAACCTTGATTGATCTATTTTCCTTATTTGGCAGCTTATTGCAAAGTTTATTTATTAAATTTTTATTTATATTTCCCATTTCCCTGGAAGTCACACTCATTTTTTTAACATGGCAGGCAAGGATCTATGAAGCCACATTTCCACCTTTGTAAAAATCAAAACTTGTGGTTAACTGAACAAAGTTGATCTATTTTGAAATTGATTGCCTTGTGTGGAATCCAGGGAAGAAAAATAGAATTAGTGAATGGAACATGTCTATAAAACAGTATTTTTATACATTCATGATATTATAAATATAATTACTCATCAACTCATAATGCCAGCATATGAAGCAAATATTCCAGTCATCCTGTCCTCCCAGCTTCCCCTCAAGAATAGTGACAAAGTAAGAAATTATGGATTTTATAGTAAGATTTATCAAAAAAGACCAAAATCAATAATAACAACAACTCCACAACCTTGATTGATCTCATCAATCTTTCCCCAAAATGTAAACACTGATTGACTACTTGCATAATCTTTTTCTCTACCAAGATATAATAAAGATAATCAATTAATTTTTTCCTATCCCATTGCAAAGTGCAAGAAAAAAAAACCTTCAAAAAATGTGAGTTTTCCTTTTGTAGTATTTATCAATCACTAATTTTGATAATTTATCTTATGGAGAGGCATATGCAAATGGAAAAACATTATCTTTGAGAAGAGACTTTATGGAAAAGGAGGTATATAATAGATTGAAAGGATGGCTCTGTAAAGAAAAGCTATGGGATAAAAGGACACAATGACTTTATCTGTTGCTTATTTGATTTATGGTATTAGGTTAAATGGCTGTACATTTATGGTTCCACCAGAGTTAGCTTGGAATGTATTGTAAACAATGATACCATAGTTTCATTAAAGTCTCACATTGAAATCCTGCATGCTATGGTTTGAATGTGTTCCCCAAATTTTATGTGTTGGAAACTTAATTTCTTAATTTATATGTTGATTGGAGGGGAGGCCTTTGAGAGGTAATTAGGATTAGATAAGGTCATCAGAGTGGGGACCCCATGATGAAACTAGTGGCTTTGTAAGAAGGGAGAGAGAGACCTGAGCTGACATGATCTTGCCCTCTCACTATGTGATGCCCTCCATGGTGCTATTATGCAGAACAAAAGTCCTTGCCAGAAACAGCTGCCATGTCCTTGGACTTCCCAGTCTTCAGAACTTTGAGCCAAATAAATCTTTTCTTCAAAAATTATAGTTTCAGGTATTCTGTAATAGCAACAGAAAATGGACTTAGATACCACCAAACTCTTCTGACCTCCAGAAACCAAATATTAGTGAGAATGAAACATATTTTTGTAAATTAATGAAGTCTAGGGCCAAGAATCTTAAATCACTGCATTGATAGAAACTCAATCATTTTAAGTACCCTGCTCTTGCTTAAATAAAGGGATATGCATGAAACTACAGGATGTAGACTCTGTAAGCCAGTAAATCAAAAGTGTGGAAGATAAATAATCTATGTCAAGGTCAGGAAAAAGATCTAGATCCTCCAACTCATATTTTTTTTTCTGCAATTGAGATTTCTTTTTATTTTTCCATTTTCAGGCTACTTTCTCAGCTAAAAACACATGACAATTAACAATTCTTTCTGTGTAGAGAGAAATATTTGAATACCCTCACACATTTCTATTTTATTATTTGATAATTCAGGATGTTGACAAACAAAAGTATGTGTAGAAAATGATAACCTGTATGGTAGCATGGTGAGTGATTAGTCAATTTTCAGGTATAGAGAACAGATAAAGGGACAGAGAATGATTAAAGAAGGGAGTGTATTATAAGCTATTTATCTGTGAACACTAGGCTGGCCTTGTAAAGATGGAGAATGCTTATGTTGGTTAGTATCAGAGGACAAAAACCATTCTAGGTATGTGCAAGTTACAGGATAATTTATTTCAGTTCAATATAAAGGAGGTATTTAAATAAATTGTATTTTTTATGCCCCACATCCATTTATCATTCATTAATTAACTTTTATTTACTGCTAGGTATGAAAATTAATAAAACATGGACCTACTCTCATGAAATTTATACTCCATCCAGAGGAAAGACACAGTATCACCTCTTTAGCAGAGTGTGGTTAGGGCTGTAATAGAAATGAGTACCAAATGACTCTTTGACACTTTGACGTCAAAAACTTTGACTCTTATAATCTGTCCACATTCCCAAATTTGTAATAGAGAATGCTTAGTATTTGAATGAAGAAATTAGATCCATCCATCAAGGAATAAACTACTTTGATGTACATGTACACTCCATCTCAGGGAGTATTCAAGAAGAAAGACATGGCCCAGGCTGAGATACACTTGAAGGCATTTCAACAGTGTAAAGACTTTTGGAATAAATGAATAACAACTAAGAACTCTCATGGCTTTCGGTTTTTGTGGGTCTGTGCCTAAATTAGGCAAATGGAAATTCATTCTTGACTTTTTTTTACCATCCAAGCCTTAATAAATATAGTTATCTATGGGGAGCTCGGGTGATAATCTATTCTTAAGAGATTTTCATAGTATTAAAATTATGGTAATAATTTAAATGTCAAGTAGGCATTATAAGATAATTGAATATTGGTGATGTGCAATTATCATGTCTTATCATTAACATTGAAAACATTTTTTCCAAATAATGTAATGCCTGTATAAAAATAAAGATTGACAACAAAAGAAGCTAAGCATTCCCCTAATATTGACTATGTTTGTGAAAGCCACTTTGTGAAATATGTTCCTCTTAAAATTCAGAACCCCAAATAGGGGAAGGTTAGAATAATGAGTCCATTAAAACGACTTACGTTGACAATGATCAATTAAGATATATTACAGCAATATAAATCTTCCGGGAACGTGCTTCATTGGGAAGTATACTCGTAGGACACAGCTCTTTTTTTTTTTTTTTTTTTCAACTTTATTTTATTTTTTTTTTATTTAATTTTACAGAATCAAAGAGTCTAACAGTATATCTTGTTAGATACAGTATGTCCTCATAATGTATACATTATTTCTTGTACAATGATATGAAATAATATGGGAAATATTCATGATAAATTATTAAGTGAACAGTGCAAGTTAAAAACAATAGTTTCATATTTTTTTCCCCACCCCCCCTTTCCCGAGTCAGCACCTTGAAATGTTACCACTCCCCAAACGGTGCGCAATGCACTCATTGTGTAGGCATACCCTCATCCCCTCCCCCACCCCCACCTCAGTCTGATGTCCAATTGGTGTCGTTTCCAGATTTGTATTTAGGTGATGATCAAGGAAACCAATTTTCTGGTGAGTACATGTGACGCTTGTTTTTCCATTCTTGGGATACTTCACTTAATATAATGGGTTCCAACTCTCTCCAGGAGAACCATAGAGATGTTGTATCTTCATCATTCCTTATAGCTGAGTAGTATTCCATGGTATACATATACCACAGTTTACTAATCCAATCATGTATTGATGGGCATTTGGGTTGTTTCCACATCTTTGCTATTGTGAATTGTGCTGCTATAAACATTTGGGTACACGTGCCTTTGTTACAGAATGACCTTTTTTCCTTTGGGTATATGCCCAGTAATGGGATTGCTGGGTCAAATGGCAGGTCTACTTGAATCTGTTTAAGATACCTCCATAATGCTTTCCACAGAGGTTGCACTAGTTTGCAGTCCCACCAGCAGTGTATTAGTGTTCCTGTCTCTCCACACCCACGCCAACATGTGTTGTTTTGGGTTTTTTTGATAAAGGCCATTCTCACTGGGGTTAAGTGATATCTCATTGTGGTTTTGATTTGCATTTCCCTGATGATTAGAGATGTTGAACACTTTTTCATATGTTTGTTAGCCATTTTTATATCTTCTAATATACAAGAATCAATGGATAAACAACACAAGGAAAACACACAAAAAATACAGGATTTGGAGGAAAAATTCACTAAAGAAATTGAAATATTGAAGAAAAACCAAACTGAACTCCTAGAAGTGAAGAATTCACTCAGAGAGCTACAAAACACTGTGGAAAGTCTCAAGAGCAGGGTAGATCAAACAGAGGAAAGAATCTCAGAAATTGAAGATAACTCCTTCCAACTAAATAAGTCAGTCACAGAGATAGATCGAAAAAGTAAGAGAAATGATCTGAGTCTTCAAGAAATGTGGGATTATGTGAAGAAACCTAACTTGAGAGTTATTGGCATTCCTGAGGGTGAAGAAGATAACAAGCAAGGGTTGGACAAGCTATTTGAAGACATAATCGAGGAAAATTTTCCAGGCCTTGCCAATACTCTAGACATACAGATTCAAGAAGCTCAAAGGACCCCTGGGAGATTCATAGCAAATAGGAAAACACCACGCCATGTAGTCATCAGGCTGACCAAAATATCCACTAAAGAGTCACTTCTCCGAGCTGTAAGGAGAAAGAAACAAGTAACTTACAAAGGAAAACCCATCAGAATTACGCCAGATTTCTCAGCTGAAACTTTGCAAGCAAGAAGAGGTTGGGGCCCCATTTTCACGCTTCTGAAACAGAATAATGCCCAGCCTAGAATCTTGTACCCAGCTAAGCTAAGTTTTCTATACGAAGGAGAAATCAAGACATTCTCAGATAAACAAAGGTTGAGGGAATTCACCAAGACAAGACCAGCCCTCCAAGAAGTACTCAAAAGAGAATTATACACGGATCAGCACAAGAAAGATCCACGAATGTAAAACTACTCAAGAGCTAAAGATGAAATTCCAGATACCACAATGGCCCAGGAGAGAAAACATCACAATGAAGTTCTACCCAACAAGCTGAACAAAAAACTGTCTCACCTATCAGTTTTCTCAATAAATGTGAATGGCTTGAACTCCCCGCTCAAGGACACAGCTCTTAATCTTAAATAAATGCTTTGTCTGTGTTTATGGATGTCAACTGGTAGGTTTAGGTGATGCACCCAAATTCCTCAGCACAGGTAGAGAGAGAGAGTGAATATCCTGAAATTGCAAGTGCTCCTTGAAGAAAAATTCCATGTATTTGTACTCAGAATGTAGTATTACTATGGATGTTTACAAAAGGGAATATTTGATCAAAATTTAGAGGTTTGAGGAGTGATAAAGTTTCATGAGTTTTGAGCGAAGTAGTCCTAGAAGTAAAACAATTTGATGAGAAAACATTGTATATGATTTTTCCAATTTATATAGTATTTTAACAACAAAGGTAATCTCTCTCATTAATTCTCATAAAAATTCTTTGCAGTCTTGAAAAATGGAGCAGAGAAATGAAGTCATTTGCCTAAAGGTATCTTGTTAGAAAGTGTTAAACCCAGAAATAAAACCTAGATCTGCTGGTTCCTAATTGTTTGTTCTTTATTACTGTATATAGATGGGAGTTCACCTTGAAAATTATATGTAAAGTAGGCAAATTATGGTTAGAGAAATGACTCTAGATGACATTTTTTTTGCCACCATTGCAGCAACCAGAGCACTACATGAAATACTTTAAGTGTATCTTGTGTACTATAGACAAAAATTTCCTTCTCTGAGGGCTATGCAAGCTAATGGGAAAAAGTGAAAAAATTATAAGGGCCTATGGGGAAAATTATAAGGGAAACAATTTTGCTAATACTGAATTTCCTTTTTTATTTAACATGGTTTTCCTTTTCTGGGTAGTTTTTACTTCATGCATTTTTACATAATTGAGATCATATCATAGTTACATATTACATCTTTATTTTTCACATGTGATAATCAATTTTTAATGTCTCTAGGATTTTTTGTAAGTAACATTTTTGTTACACATATAATATTCCACTTAATGGATAAATACAATGTCACTTTGACACTTTTCAAATGTTAGACATTTAAGTTGTTTTCAATTTGTGACATGATTAAATTGTTGATCTTGTTTTGAAAGTAAAATACTATTACTTACATAGTATTGTTATGCTATATAAATGATTAAAATTTATATAATATATCATTTATACATTTATATCTATATACCATTTAAATAAATAGAAATGATTATCATGAATAGAAATTATGGAGCTAGTCTGGGAATGCTCTGATTATGTGGTAAAATATATTAATAGATAGATAAATAGAGAGATCTTGAGGTAGGAAGAAAGAATGAGAGAATGGAAGAATGGAAGAATGAAATAAAGATAATTTAAGAAAGGAGGTATAATGAAAAATTCTAAGACAAACTATACAGAAACCAGAGGGAATATTTTTCTTAGGGGCTGAGAAGTATTTTATGGAAAGCAAGAGTAAATTGTTAGGAATAGGTTAAATTTTATTGGCACATAGGTAATATTTAGAGATGCTAACAAGAGGCAATTGAAATCCTCTTCAGAAATTTGATTAGTAGGGGAGTCTTAGGAAGGTTGATGTATTAGTCAGGGTCCAGACAGGAGACAGAAACCACACCAGTAATTTGACAGGAAATTTAATTAAAAAAATTTAATTAGGTATAAATTTGTCAACTACTTAAGAAGAGCTCTAAGGCATAAGAGAGCTGGAAACTGCAAGAAGCTGCTGCCATCCCCACAGCTGAGGGAACAAAGGGAAAACGGGAGGAGGGGTCCTGTAGATCTGGAACTCAGACTGCTGAGGACCAAGCTCCATTTCACTGCTGGTGTCTCTGAGCATAGAGGAGGGACCTCGTGATTCTGGGACTCAGACCTCTGGAGGGGATGCTGCTGCTACAGGAACAACAGCTGCCATCATGAGGACAAAGCTTTGCTGAGGCGCTACTCATGTCACAGAAAGAAAGCCTCAGGAAAACAAAAATCAAAGTCCGCTCTTCTTTCAACCATGCAACCTCCCTCTAGCGCCCTCTATTGGCCGTGTCTAAAGGAAACGCTGCCAAAGCAGAAGTTTGCAGCCTCAGCTCCAGCATTCCAAGGTATAGCGGAGTAGGATTTGAAGCTGAGAGATGTATTAATAACCGGCACAGCTCATATGTTCTGACATAGATTGAATAGATGGGCAGTTGCAGGCAATACATTTATTTAGGACGAGACACTCGGCGCGAAAATTCCTTCCTTTCTTCTTGGACTGTGGATATGGAAATCTCAATACTGAAAAATCCCAAGTATAATCCACCTATGCTTTTAAAAAAAGGGAACTACAGCAAACACAAGAATGCATGGATCAGAGTGCCTAATCTGCCACTAGATTATCTGTTAGGACCCTAAGTAAATTATTTTCTTTCTTAGGCTCAATTTACTCTCTAATAAAATGAACTTATGTCCTTTCTACCTTGTAAAGTTTTTGTGAGAACCAGAAATGCTTTGTTTGTCACCGAATCGTTGATTTTCTTTTCAAATCCAGACAGTTTCTAAGTATGAAAGAGTGAACTGCAATATCTCTGAAATTTATTTTCTGTTTATTCTGATCATAACCACTTTAGTTAACTTACATATTAGATAAACCTTTCTGAGTGAACTTTAATCCCTGACTTAATGTTTTCTCTTTCCAATATGTATTGCAAACATTGATGGATTTTCTAAATTAATCTTATGTAGTATTGCTTGAATTGTGTCACTCTCTTAGCTCCCTATTTATTGTTCAGTAACTTCCCTCTTCATTGTCGATGTTGTGGTCGCATACTATTTTCACAACATATATTATTTCACAACAATTGTTTTACAACATCTTAATACATCTTCACATCCACCTACATTTGCTAAAGTTTTTCAACATATTTTTGTATACTTGAAAATAGGAATACTATCTTTTGAGCTTCTAAAACAGAAGAGTTTATTTTTGTGAGCACACTGTGCATGCATATTTGCATGGAAATCTATTTTAGAGCATATTAAGTCATTTGCCTGTTTATTACATTCTGCTTATAACATTATAAGCCTTTTGAGATTAGAGGTCATTTTTTATTAGTGCCTCTCACAGTACCTTGTAGGTCATAAGCACAGAATAAAGACTTGTTGCATATTATATTTGAAGAAGATTTGGCAGAACTTTATGTTTGATTTGGTACAAGGGGTGAAAGAGACAGAGAAACCAAAGATGACTCATGGTCATGAGCCCAAGAGTTATGGGGACTTTATGTAATATAGAATTTTGGAATAGATGATGGATTAGAGGAAGAAATGAACTCCATTTGTAAACATACTCAGATTTAGTTGTTAGGAGAACTGGAGAGATTCAGCAAAAGGAGAATAAGCAATGCTGTGATTATAGATTTATACCTTAGAGGTTGAAATTTAAAACAAATGAGTGTACTTATTTAAGGAAATAGACAGGACCAGGAGAGTGTCTTTCACCTAATAAAATTTATTAAGCACCTATTAGGTACAATGATACATTGCTGAATACAATAGACAAGTTCCTCAACTGTTGTGAAGCTTGCAAATTTACTGCTGTAAATGGGTAGAGGCAAAATATAGAAGAGGAATGGTCAAATGGTTAAAAGAAATAAACCCCATAAATTTGTGTCCCTTATTTAACAAATATTTGTTGTGTGCCATTCATAAACTAGTTTTGGGGCTATATTCTTAAGGATATAGCAACAAACAAATCAGAGAGCTTAAAATTTAGAAAAAACCATAATAAAACAAGTAATTAAAATAAATTTGATGAGTGTTGTGAGAGGGCAACGGAGTAGTGTGCTTTGGGAACACTTATCGTGGGTACTCAACCTAGAGTGGGCTGTTAGGAAAGACCTCCTGGGAGAATCAGGAGTAGTGATGCATTTGGTGAGAGAAGAGTATTTCAGCAAAGGGTACATCATGATTGAAGGACCAAAGATGAGAAATAGTATACCAAGTTTGGGAGTTTAAAAAGCTTAGTATGGAAACACGGGAGGAATGCAGTGTGTGTGTATCGAAGGAGAAAGTCTACAGATATAGATGTGCTCAGGAAACGGGGAACTCTGTAAATCTGTGGTCCCTACCCCCTGGCTGCAGACTGGTACTGGTCCACAGCCTATTAGGGACCGAGCTGCAGAGCTCCATCACACCCTCCCACCATCCCTGGAAAAATAGTCTTCCATGAAACCAAACTAGTCCCTGGTGCCAAAAAGTTGGGGACCGCTGCTGTAAATTATGTTATGAAGTCAGAATCTTATCCTAAGTATGCTGTTAAGCCACTTGTATCTACAACTAATTTAGGGAATAAATTGAACTCAAAGGAGGTGTCTATTTTCTCCTGTGGCTACCATTAATTGAACAATGTCTAATTTACTTTCTTGCTTCTTTAACGATATTCTAGGCAGATCTCACAGCTTTTCAGTCTCTCCTCCCTCCCTCTGATTGTTTAAACTCCTGTATTGAATGGTAACTCAATTTAAAACTATATACACATCTAAAATGTGCAATTCAATTCATTTCGACATATTTACACACCTGTGAAACCATCGTCACAATCAAGGAAATGAACATATCCATCCATCATTCCTCAAAGTTTCCTCATCCTCTTTGTTATCCTCCCTGCCCTTCCCCCAGTCTCACCCACCACTGATCTGCTCTGTGTCACTATCAGTTAGTTTTCATATTTCAGAATTGCATGTAAATGAAATAATACAGACATGTTCTTTCTGCCTCATTTCTTTCACCCACTATAACTATTTTGAGAGTCATCCATGCTGTAGCATAAATCAGCAGTTTGTTTATTCTTTTTTATAGCTGAGCAGTATTTCATTATCTAGGTGTACCTGCTTATGAAGATTTGCTTTTCCTCACACATTTGTGTTAATCAGTACCTAGCTGAAGACTTGAGGGACCTCGCCACAGATGTCTCGAAATTCCTCTTGGCTAAACACTTTCTTCTCCAATACTCTGTCTGGAGAAAGCTAGAACTTCTGCTCTATCTTAATTTAGGGGGATTACTGAGCTTTATAAGGTTCCCCTCCCTCCTCAGTGACCTAGGTACTCTTGCTAGACAGTAAACTGGGGACAATGGTACAGCTCACCCCATTTGTTCTCTACTTGGTCAGGAATCATTGTCCTTTGCTGCCTTCAAGTCCAATGTCTGAAAGCTGTTGTTTCGTATGTTTTATCTGGTTTTGTTCATAGTTTCAGTTGGAAAAGTAAATCCAGTACCTGTTTCTCCACCTTGCCTGAAGGTGAAATTTTACTCTCAGTAGCATTCAATTATAAAAATATTGTTTTTAGAATTATAACTTCTTTTAAGATATTAAAAACATAGTCCAGTCCAACAACAAAATGTCAACTGCTGTCCATTTCTATGCCTTTCTCCTCTTCTTAGCTGAGGCCTAGCTCATGGGTTGGGGACCACCTGCAGTGGGAAAGAAGCGATAGTCTGGTCTTTCACTCTTTCTTTGGCTCTTTCAATTCACCTTATCCCTCAAGCTATTGACTTTCCTGAGGCTGGGGCAGAGGAATGGGAGGTAAAGGAAAGGGGGGAAAATCTTACATGATTTGTACGGTCTGATTTGTACTCTTAGGTTTCATGCCCTTGATATTTGCAGAGATTCCCTCATGGGTTGCATTTTTGGGTTCTTTGAAGCCCCGCAGAAATCTCCAAATAACAGTTTCCACTCATCTAGGAAATGCACCCTCTGATAGGACTTTTTCAAATGCTGCCTCCTCCAGCTGCTATGTGGATGTTTAACCACATTCACACCCTGAGGTCCCTTTACCTTACCAACCTCCCCACTGAGGTGGGTTCCCTTCAAAAGAGCTACTTTCCATGGCATCCATTTGGCTCATAGAAAACTCATCATTCCCACCACACCAAGTGGCAGGAAGGCAAGCATGCCATGCCATTTCCTCTTACCTTGCTCTGGTCTCCTGCACTGCTCCAGCTGGCCTATACCCTCCAGAATTCTCCCACTGAAGTGCAGGTAGTGGTTTCTAAATAATGTACACCCAGCTTCTGTCCCTAACGGGACATATCTCAAGCTCTCCCAAAATGGCGGTTCCTTATTTTTGCTGGCAACTCAATCTCCCAGGTATTTTATTCTCCTTTGCACTTCTCTCATTTGGCTCAAGAAGAAGGTTGATGATCCTGCTCCCATACTTTTCCCTTGAGGAAGGGTAGGATTAATATTAAAGAATATGGCTGAAGTGTGGAAAATAGAAGACAGGCAGGACAAGTAAGGCATGTATTTATTTATTTATTTACATTTGTTTATTTATTTTTTTATATTTTCCCTTAGCTTCATTGAGGCGTAGGTGTACAGTGTGATGCTTTTGATAAATGTATACATTGTGAAATGACTATCACAATCAAGCTAACATCCATTAATTCACCTAGTTATCTTTTGGGTGTGTATGTATGGAAAGAGTACTTGAGATCTACTCTCTTAGCAAATTTTAAATATACAATACATTATTACATTAACTACAGTCACTATGCTGTACATCAGCTCTCTAGAACCTAGTCATATTTATAACTGAAAGTTTGTACTCTTTGACCATCTCCTGTTTTCTCCCACATTTAAAAGACTAATTTTCGTAACAATATTAGGCATCGAGCTGAAGTTCCCCCTGAAAGATACAGAGAGCAGTCTAACTCTGGATTCATTAAAAGCCTCAGAGACACTGCATTTGGGATCTAAAGTCTTGGGGAATCAGCAGTAAGGGTTTGAGGCTGCTGGCGGTAGAGGCTATTGAAGGTGGGGGTCTCCTTTAATTGTATCTGAGCCTAAGAGGTTTATTTTATTTGTGTTTGTCCCCTTATGGGCGATAATCCAGGTTCCCTAACCTCAGATATATCTGCCCAAACTCTCAACTTTGGGTAAAAGGCATAGAAACGATCCAGAAGGGAATTGCTGGCTTAACAAGGCAGGTGTCCTTGATAAATGGAATTCCTATCTTGATGAAGCCAAAGGCTCTCAAATTCTATTCTTAGTGACACTTTCCATACCTCAGGGGAGCATTTTTGCTCTGCTGGACCCATTTTGAGCATTTCTAGAGAGCATGATTTGGCTATGTCTGTCTCCGTTATTAAGCCCCATGTTTCTAAATCTTAGTTAAAAAGGGAGAGACAAGTTTGGATAAATCAAATTTTGGTTCAGGCTGGGCGTGGTGCCTCACACCTGTAATCCTAGCACTCTGAGAGGCCCAGGCGTGTGAATCATTTTAGTTCAGGAGTTGGAGAGCAGCCTGAGCAAGAGCGAGACCCCGTCTCTATTAAAAGAAAAAAAATAAAAAGAAATAAGCTGGATGGACAACTAAAAGTATATAGAAAAAATTAGCCGGGCATGGTGACACATGCCTGTAGTCCCAGCTACTCGGGAGGCTGGGGCAGAAGGATTGCTTGAGCCCAGGAATTTGAGGTTGCTGTGAGCCAGGCTGACGCCATGGCACTCTAGTCCGGGCAACAGAGTGAGACTCTAACAAAAAAAAAAAATAATAACAATTCTGTTCAAATATCATTTCCTCAGAAATATTTTTCTCTCAAAAGAGCAGCTATCATTTCCTATCCCTTTACCCTGCATTATTTTCCTTTATCACTCATATTAGTACCTGACATTATTCTTTATATCTATTTTATATTGATTTATTGTTTATCTATCCCATTTGAATGTAAGTTTTGTGAGGATACAGACTTAATCTGTTTTGTTACTACTGTGTTTCCAGTGCCTAGAACAATGCCTGACATGTAGTAGGTGTTCAATAAATACATGTTGAATTACTAAGTTGAATGGAAGACTGGACTTTTGTCGAAGTTCTCTGCCAGAACATTATTTCCATCATTTCTTGGTAAGAATTTGATGCTGAGGATTTCTTTTCACAGGATTATCTAGCCCTTTCGTATGGGGAACAGTCCCAGTACTTGGCATGCCTTTACAGCCAGACACGGGATCCAAACACTTAACAGTGGTGTTGGGGAAATAGTTTATCACAGGGGCCCACACACAGGGAAACAAATTAAGAGCCCAGTTACCCGAGTTGGTGGTTTTGAAACACGAAGGGGCTCTTTCTTTTACTACAGTTGGGGCATATAAACCACAGTCGAGATGGCTTGATTGTGAGTCCTTTTTAATACTGATCCAAAGATTTTTATATTACTTTAGAATAGGACTACATTGTTAATGAAGTCTGGACGGCACTAATCCTGAAGTCGAGGGTGAAGTGGCTCCACATGAGGGGAATGGCATGTTGAACAATGAAGAAACAAAGAACACTGGGTTTTCATGCACTTCAATCAGAGAAACTCTACTTTTATCTCTTTTACATACTGTGGTTTGTAATACATTTTCATTTGAAGACAGTATTTTGTGTATAAAGGCAAAGCATTTTGTGGACAAAGGGGATACAATGGAAGTGGGTACAGGGCAATGAATCTCTAGCTAAAAGAGGAGTTTTGTTAATTATGGGCCTATTTTTTATCTTGATTTTTGTTATTTCAAAGGTCATTTAAATGTGGTTAGATCTATTGCCTCTGTTACTTGATTCATATTTGAATATAGTTTGTTGTATCACTCAATTACCAATGCATGAGACCAGGGCAGGAATTCATGCTCTGAGAAAAGCATGTTAAAAAATAGCCTCTATGAAAGTAGCACTATTCTGAGAAAAGGAGTATTGATGTATCTGGGCATGCTACTTAAGTGATATAATTAATATATGTCTGGAATTAGCTATGCCTCAGAGACCTTGATGTCTGTTAGCAAAGTCTAACCAAAGTCACTCCCAGGAATAAATCAAATATGTTTAAAAAACATATTATAGAGACTAATTTAGTAGGGAAGCCTGCTTTTTCATACTAACACAATACATTTAATTATGACAATAAGAATGCAAGGAAAATGGCATTTGAAGAGGGGAGCTAACAGGGTGAGAGACATTCAGAATCCAGAATAATCACAACCTGAGCACAAATAAGGTAAATCTTTTGAGGAAGTTATATTTTAGCAATTATTTGATATAATACCTTTTAAATACAGTGTTTAACTTGGCATCATTATTAATCTTAGGTTCTGTACCTTTCAAAGAATATGAATAATAATATGAGATGTGTATTTGGGTAATTATAAAGCAATGACTGTCATGACAGGGACCTCTGACTTAAGAGGAATATTGAAAAATCATTGCGTTAGAAGCCAAGGGACTGGGGTTTTGCACTAAGATTTACCATACATTACCGACCATAGACAATTCACATTCTCCTTCTAGGTTTCAGTGTTTCTGTAATTTGAAGAAGTTGGAAAAATTCTTCCCAGCTACAGCATTATTCATATAAAAACAAAATAGAAAAACTTGGATTTACAGCTCAGTAGTATTCCAATGAATTAATTTCTGACAAGATTTAGCTGAGATGAAAAAAATTGATTTTACAGCAGCCTGTGTGCATGAAAAAAATAATTTGAAAGCTAGAAAATAAATAGGAGTGATTGTCAGAGGTTATTAATAAAACTCTGAAAAGAACACATTTGATATTCATGAGGAAAGTGGACACTTCCTCTCTCAAATGATTTTTCTTGAGAAGAAAGTGGTCATTTGTCTTTCACCTCTCTTTTTATTGACTTTAATCACTTAGACTTAAGTTCCATTGAATTTGAATTTGATTTTAAAAATTATAGAAAATTCCATTATTCCAAAAAACTTACTTTCCCAAATTGTCACTATGTATAATAGTTCAACATTTGAGATGTGTATCATTGAGAGTTCTTAGTTGCAGACAATAGAATTCATTCCACTAGGTAGCACAAGGAAACCTATATTAACCAAGGACCTAGTTTAATGTTAAATATCTAGGAACAGCATGTGTAGGAAGCACATATAAAGGGGAATACCAAGGGAATGCTGTAGCAAAACATCATTTTTATTACTGATGTTTACAGCTGATTATGCTCAGAATTCCACCTTCAGCTCTTGTTCCCCATTGCGGGTTCAATATTTTTCTTTGATTCTGTCACATAGGACATAGTCAGTATTGTCCTTACTATTGTGAGGTGAAGTCCATGTTGTTGAGCTTGTATATAATTTATCTCCCTGATTCCATAGCCACTTTGTTGATGAGCCCTTGAGCAAACAATAGAGTGCATGGAGAAAGGAACTGACTAAGACTACAATATGATTTTCACATATGTGTAACTCTGCTACAGAGGAGTCCTTTTTGGTGAGTATTCACAAGACGTAAATATTCTCACCTTTGGCTCACATCTTTTTCCCATTCTTTTTTGTCAATAATTATCCAATTTTATTCCTTCCATGTGACTGGCCACTGGGTCAAACCTTTAGACATGGCAAATAAGTTAGTAGGTCTATATCTCTGATCATGTCATTGGATGTACCATAGTTTTTTTTAAACATTAATCCACTGAAGAATATCTGTTTTGTTTCCATTCTTTAGCTAGTTCAAATAAAGCTTCTGTGAAACTTTGTGTGTAGATTTTTGTATGAACCCACGTTTTAAACTTTTTTTTTTTTCACTTATTTTTTTCTTTTCTTTTCTTTTTTTTTTTTTGGAAACAGAGTCTTGCTCTGTTGCCTGGGCTAGCATGAGTGCCATGGCATGAGCCTAGCTCACAGCAACCTCAAACTCCTGGGCTTAAGCAATCCTACTGCCTCAGCCTCCCAAGTAGCTGGGACTACAGGCATGAACCACCATGCCTGGCTAATTTTTTTCTATTTTTAGTTGTTTGGCTAGTTTCTTTATATTTTTAGTAGAGACGAGGTCTCGCTCTTGCTCTGGCTGGTCTCAGACTCCTGACCTTGAGTGATCCTCCCGCCTCAGCCTCCCAGAGTGCTAGGATTACAGGCGTGAGCCACCATGTCTGGGCTGAACCCATGTTTTTATTTCTCTGATAAATGCTCCAAAACGTGATAGCAGTGTGTTTATTTTTTGTTTTGTTTTGTTTTTTTGAGAAACTACCAAACTGCTTTCTGAATCCTCACCAGCAATGGATCAGTAATCCAATTTTTCCACACCATCATCAGCATTTGGTGTTATCACTATTTTTTTATTTTAGCCATTCTGACATATATGTAATGACATCTTAATGTAGTTTTTTTGCATTTCTCTAATGACTAATGATGTTGAACATATTTTCAAATGCTTATTGGACACCTATTTATACTCTTTGACGAAATATCTGCCCATGTCTTGTCCAGTTTTTAATAGAATTTATTATTATAAGATGTTAAGTTATAAGAATGTTTTATATGTTCTGAATAATAGTCTTTTATTAGATATGTGGTTTGAAAACATTTTTTTCTAGTCCATAGATTGTCTTTTTATCTTCCTCACATGGTATTTCACAGAGCAATAGTTTTTTTTTTTAACATTTTAATAAGGTCTAATTTACCAGTTTTTCCTTTTGTGGATCATACTTTTGATGTTAAGTTTAAGAACTATTTTTTTAAACCCTACATCCTGAAACTTATCCCTTAATTTTTGATGACTTTTCTGAATTAAATTTTTGGTCAAATTTTGAGAAAAATTTACACTTCGTATTCATTTAATAGGGGGAAGAAGAGCATGAGAGAAATGGAAAAGTATGAGCAGTGTATTCATGTATTATAGTAGAAAGAACAGTCTTTGGTGTCAGATAGACCCAGGAGTGAGTCAATCACAGTTTGGCAACATATTAGCTATGTGGCATTGGTTGCTTTACTTCTTTCTGTATCAATTTTTGATTATCAAAATAGGTACTAAAATACCTGTGTCACAAATTTGAAATATAGATTAAAGAACAGTCCTTAACAGAGCATTTGATATTTGGTATGTACTCATTAAATAGAAAAAAACAAGCTGTTGGTGTTAATATTATTTATCATACATCTGAGCATGTGTCAGAATTTATTGGTATATTGGTGTAGGGGGATTAGTTATGAGATCATCTATTCTTAAATTGCTATTCAGGGCAATGAAAAAGGTAAAACTTGGGACATTATCTTGTAGTAAGAGAGCATTGTTTGGGGTAGCAATAGAGAACAGAAAACATCAAAGAAGACATAAGAAGGGGGAAGAGTATGGTAGGAGCTGTGTTCAATACAGCCAATACTCCTTAATATCTTGTTTTCTTCTCTGTTTTGTCCAAACAGAAGGCTATACTTCCCAGCCCCTTTGTTTTGGGGAGTCATGTGACTATACTGGCTAATGAGCAGTGATGAGAAATGTTATCACTTCTGACCTGAAGGAGTGGACCAACCTACACAATTCTCCAGCTCTCTTTGCCCTCCTGTGACATCCTAGAAACTATGTGGCATGTTGGAGCTGCAAGACAGAAAGAGATTGGATTCCCAGTGAAGTCACAAATGGAAGGGCGCTGCCTTTGCGAGGGACTTCAGAGAACTTTGAATCAGTAGAAATAAACTTTGCTGTGTTAAGTCAGTGGGGTTTCAGTTTGCTTGTCACCACAGCTTGGACTAGCCAAATCTTACTAATATTGAATATTTTCCAGTAATGGTCACAGCTCACTCTGGCAGTACCTCGTACTTACAGCTGTCTAGCAGAATGCCTCTCAACATTTTTACATTCAAATACAGACTTTTTGGTAGTGTGCTTGAAGAGTTTAAATGTGGGTTAAAAACAGTAATTTAGAGCAAATTGAAACAGTATTATATATTAACTATAATATATATCACAATATATGGGCTAAATTATTTTTATTCAGATTATGAATAAAATGTTATAAATAATAGTTAAAAATTAGTTTTCCTTTTAATGTGATGCTTCCTGCTGATGTTTTTAAATTTCATTTAATATTCATGAGGTTTTTATCTTTTTATGCACTTGGTGTTAGTAGGAATTGAAAATTCTAATTTCAAAGATATCCTGTTGAAACCTACAACATATATTTCACTTTGTAAATGGTTTACAGGATTTTCTTCTCAATGATAATCTAGAGCTAACAATGAGATGTATAGTTTGAAGAGCATTGAGTATAGAAACATATCAGATTTTCCCCCATAATATAAAAATAAAAAATCTGTCCTCTTAATTGAAGAAATAATTTCTTCAATTTTATTTTTCTATATCCAAGAAATGGGAAATATTTTCTCTTATAATGCTACCAATTTCTATATAATAAAAGGGAAACTATTTTGGTACTATACTTTAATATAAAGAAATATGTTAAGTGCTTTCTATTACTCTATCTACAAAATAATTGATTTTATCTAAAAAACCAGTAGTTTATCTTTAAAATATAAAATGTTTCCAAAGGCTTTTCCTCACCTGTACTAACCCTGCTATGTAAATTATAAGCATTTGCCAAATATACCCAATTTTGAATAACACATTTCAATCTTAACGTATTTGCAAAAGATATTTTCTATTTCTTTTTCAAATATACTAATAGTTCCTAATTATTAACATTGGTTTAATTTCTAGGTATAACATTGCACCCTCCTAGAGAGGTATCCTAGTTTGGTGTACAAAAGTGAGTGTTTAATTTTTCATAATTTAGCAGAATTATTTAACAGGTAAGTTTTAATAGCGTTCATCATTTATAGTTAATATTTCTAGTGTGGTCAAATATAGATTTTAGTGTAATAGGTCATGTTTTTGTAACCTTCTTTATTCAAAAAGAAAAAAAAGCATAATTTTTGTGAATGCTTGAGATTTTATTAGGACTCTTATCTATAGGCTTCTCTTTCTTATCGCAAAAAGTACAGAATCCAAACATAGTCAGCCTAGAATGGCCTAGAATGAGCTGAATGTTAACAGCTATCCTAGAGCAATCTGATTCCCTGAGTCTGTTGCAAAAAGGACAAGCACCTCATTCCCTGGAAGGTGAGCCTGGAGCTTAACAATATAAAAGTTTGGAGTTGGTTGAGAGGACGACAACATCTGAGGCCCTACATGATCTGACACTAACTTATCATTTTGTTTGTGACTTCATCATGCTTATCATTACATTCATACTGGGACTATACCCCATTTTTAACAACAAAAAAATTGTACTTTTATTAACTTCAGGCACCCTGGCTTATACCATCAGCCTGAAGCTCTATTACGCCTCCCTCCTTCCTCTCTAGTGTTCAAGTCCTAATTCTTCATGGCCTTCAGCCTTAAATTAGTAGTAGGTATTCCATATATTGATATGACACTTTATAATATTGAAGAGTGATTTAGGTATTACTCACTGTCTTGCTTTCATTTATTAATATTACCCTTTTTTTCTGATTGGCTTTTTTAAAAATATTTTTTTATTTCAGCATATTATGGGGGTACAAATGTTTAGGTTATGTATATTGCCCTTGCCCCGCCCAAGTCAGAGTTTCAAGTGTGTCCATTCCCCAGACGGTGCGCACTGCACCCATTATGTGTGTTGAGAGATGAAATCGCCCAGGGCTGTGGTCAGTGAATCAGAGTTCATGAGGGTATTGATGGTTGAATATATACCAAGTCTGAATTTTCTGCCATTGGGAACTGTGGTTTTGTGATTGGGTTTGTCACACAGTGAACACGCAGAGAGGAAACAATCTTCATGGAGCTTCAGCTTGATTGCCAAAGTCTGGTTTTTAAAGTGGCAATTTTTTGCTTCCACGTTATAGAACAATATTTTGTTTACCCAGAAATATTAAGATCAACTGAAATTCCAGAGGGACCTACACTTATAATGTAAGGTTTGAATGACTTGTCAAAAGTGCTAAGCTCCAGATTTACAGTTTTACGAAAAACTTTGATTTTCCCAAAGTGATACTATGAGCCTTTGAAATAACTTTGCTCTGCTCATCGGGTTTCCCTACGGAGCATATAGGCTTTATGGCAGGTATTTTGATCCCCAGAGGAATGCCTTTTAAAAATGCCAAGCCAGCACAAATCCCAAAGCTTAAAAGTGCCTGCTGTTCTACTACTACTATTGTGTGTCTTGTTGAAGTTTCCTTTATGTACCTCAAAGAGAGGGAAATGAATCATAAAACTGTATCAAGGGGTGAGATAAAATAGGAGGAAAGATTACATCTCATTGGTCCTTTTATTCTTGAGCTCTAGTTCCTAGACTTTTGGACAAGTAGAGTGAGATGAAAGATGTCACCTGCTGTCTTGCTGAAAGAGCTGTGGATCCTGGTGGTCAGGTACAAGCCCTAGGCTGAATACATCATGGCTAAATCTTGAGATTGTCTTAGTTCTCTGCTAGCAGAGAGAAATGTGGGTGTGCGTTTTTAGAGCATGTAATTTGGACAGGAGAAAAAGATAAAAATGGCTTTAGGTTTATTGTGGCCCCAGAGAGATTCGACAGGACAATAAAAAATCTTAAGACTTTATAGGATTATTTCTGTTCTTCCTGCTGTATATATTTGGGGGGTTGTTGAACTATCCTTCTCTGTGTTGTTGGGAGAAGAATGTTGAACCAGAAATCCATAGAGCTGGGTTTGAATTGTGGCTTCAACACTTCCTAGCTCTGTAACTTTGGCCAAATTACTTAGCTCCTCTAGTTATCGTTTTTCCTGTTCAATAGGACAGCTTTGACAATCTCAATATTTTATATCTCATTTTATATCTCACAGGACTATTGTGAGGCTCAAATAAGATAATGGATGATGACGGCCTTAGTAACCCACAAAGCGCTAAATAAATGTAAGAAACTATTAGAATTGCTTCATAGAAGGTGGGTCCAACGAATCTTTGGTACTTTTTCCAATATTTATATAAACACATCGTCTCACCATGTCTTTGCTTAGTAAGGTTTCAGCTTCTAATAGGCACACTCACAACACTGAGAATCTGGGACTAGGAGAGTAGCCTGGTCTGAGATCATCCCTGATGGCATGAGATTTTACCAAGAGAGTGTTCAAATTTCAGGTATTCTATCTTGTTCACATTTTGGATTGGGTACCGTGTGCCAAAGGAAATTGCTGTACCCTAACTGACTCCTACTATTTTCAAGAAGGCCCTCCCTCAGAGGCCAAATATAGACTAGTAATGCACTGAATTCATGTAGTACTATTTACTTCTTCCTTCTTTCCTTCATTTCTGCCACAAACAGCTGTGTGTTTATATCTATATGAATAAAAGAAATGTTTAGTCTAGTGCTCAAATTTGTTTACAGAAGTCAGAATTTTGTTATCATGAGATTCTTTTAAGTCTTTAAAAATGAGATATCTGATATTCATTGAGTTTTCAATTTACCCACTTATTGAAGGAAAGACAGTATATTTCAGTAGAAACAACACTGAAATAGGAAGAAGATTTAGGTGCATTGATTTTTCTTTTGTCATTTGTTTCCTTCCTGAAGCAAGAGAAATAATCTGCAAAAGGATGAAAAGATCTGCTCAGGATGGAATGAGATTTATGGAATGGAAAGTCCTTTTATTTTGGCAATGGGGTGGGTGGAGAAAGGGTATATTTGTGCACATCACAATTCTATAAAGTGAAGCATGTCATTCTATTTGTTCCACTAATATCATCTGTTCTTATAGTCAAGATTCTCATTCAGGGTAGATAATAAAAAAAGAAGAAAAAACTCATACCACCTATCAAACAGTTTAACCCAATCTTTTACTTAAAAATATATGAATGAATAAACATGAGTCATTGGGAAGATATTTAATCAAATCCAACAGCACAAATAAAAGATGCCTAAAAATGAGGAGAGAAAAAAAAAAAAGAACAACTGGCTCTGGAGGAATCAATGCAATTCATGGAAGAAAATATAAATCCATTTTGTCAAAATTCTTAAGAGCAATTCAAGATTTTTTTCATAAAACAAACCATGAAGAATAGTTTGTTTTATGAAAGGATAAAGCCTTCCTAAAATAATTCATTTAAATTTAAAATATTGACCAAATTAAAAAAAAAACAGAACTGAAGGAAAGTTCAAATAAATCTCACAGAATATTATTCAAACGAAGATGAAAAGTTTGACAGAATAGATGAGAGATGTAGAAAGACAACATCCATCTAAATGAAAATAAAGGGGAAGAAATTTTGAAGACACCACAGAAATATATACAGTGCTGAGCAGGATATTAAAAAATGGCAGACTGTAGTAAAATTTTATAACCATAATTAAAAAAAGGTGTACAGATTTCCGTAGAGTAAAACAAAGAAACAATACTCAAACTGGGCACCTGTAAATTAGCAAACACCAGATGATATCAGACTTCTCATCAGCAAATGAGCTGTTAGAAGACAGTGGCCTTAAATGTTCTGCCAAAAAAAAATATTGCGAACCTAGAAATCTCTATACAGTCAGCCATCATTATCCCCAGGTTCTTCATCTGCAGATTCAACCAACTGAGGATTAAAAATATTTGAAAAAAATAACAAGCAATGATAAAAAAATAATACAAATAAACAATATATTATAACAACTATTTGCATAGCATTTACATAGTATTAGGTATTATAAGTAATCTAGAGATGATTTAAGGTAAACAGAAGAATATGTATAGGTTATATGTAAATACTATGTCATTTTATATAAAGGACTTAAGCATCCAGGGATTTTGGTATCCATGGGGGTCCTGAAACTGATCCCCTGTACCTACGGTGGACTCTACATAAATTACCATTCAAGTGTACTTGACAAATAAATATTTCTTCAGACATTCAAGGAAGCACTCAAAAAGTTTATATATAAAGCTAATATAAGGGTATATTTAGGCAAAATGAAAATTAAATCCAAGAAAGAGAAAAAGAAGTGGGAAATGGTCTTCAATGCTTATTTTATATGCTAAGTGCATGCATGCACATATACGCAAACGAAAGCTTAGCATCTGCCATTGGACATGCTTACGATGGGACTTTTACCCTGCCTTACTAATCAGGGACAAGACTTGGATTCTCTTAGACTAAAAAGATACTATGGAAATAACTCATGTCTTATTTTTTCCTCAACAAATCATATATTTCTTGGTAAACTCAACGTCTTCTTTGTTATGCACACTTACGAGCCAATCAGTGTTGCAAATGGCAACAGCCAATCTTCACTGTGTGAAAACCAGCTGATAACAAATTTCACTACTCCTCAATTGCTTGTTAAAATTTGAAGAAATAATCAGATAAAATTGGATTGAAAAATGAATAAATGGCTAGGGTTTATTCTAAGGGACAACATTCCAATGTTGAAGAAACTATTAATTTAGTAAAAAAAAAAAATGTCCCTTCACTTCCAGAGCACCAGAACAAATGTTCTATTTTTTTGAGAAGCATGTAAAAATGGAGGGGAAAAAAGGCACGTGGTGACATGTTGCTAGTCTTAATATAGCAGAGATCTGACTCTGAAATCATGTATGTTAATCTTACTTTAATGACTATAGTTAGGAGCAAAGCAATTCTCAAGCTTAAATGACAGATTCAGGACCTCTTGCTTTAACATTGGCCAAACCCAAATGAAAAAAATACAGCCCACAGTGTCCGGAGGGAAGGTAATTTTATCCAATGGCTCGGCAGCGAGGCCAGGGGTGGGGAAACCATGGCTTTAAGGCCACATGTGACCTTCTAGGTCCTTAAGTGTGCCCTTTTGATTGAATCCAAATTTTCCAGAACAAATCCTTTTATTTTTATTAATCAAGTTTTGTTCATCTTTTATATGTTTATTTTATTTTTAAATGAACGTATTTAAAACACCAAAGAATAAAATAAGTTTCAATGAAATAATCCTTCCAGATTGACCAGCACAATTAGAACATTAGTAACCTACAGGGCTAAATTGATGGCTGCTACATTCATGATTTAGTTTGAACTTCCCCCACCTGACTGGCACCACTACCGCAGGAGGCTGGTTGGTGAGAGTTTACGGGGTCGAGTATTCCAGTCTGTTATCAGTTTTTCACAACTGTGCACGGTGTTTCTGTTTGAAGTGGAATTTGTGAGTAGTTGGACAGCTTGTCAGTATTTTTTAATTCTGGCTGCTTAGAAGACCAAGGGACTGCTGAAGGAAGAAAATAGATTTTTTAATGAGGATTGGGAGTTGCAATATTATCTTGTTTCTGCTAAAGATAAGATGATTTGCTTGCTTTGTGATACTGAAATATCAACATTAAGGAAATTCAATTTTTATCAACATTATAACACTCATAACGACCACAAACATTTTAAATTAGAGGGAGAGGTGTAAAAAGTTGTATTGCAGAAATTAAAAGATGAAAAGCAAAAGCAAAGATAGTTTTTTCAAGCAGCAGTAAGACCTGGAAATAATGCCACTGAAGCAACTCATAAAGTAGCTTACCTACTTGGGAAAAAAGGGAAGCCATTCAGTGATATGGAAATTGTGAAAGAATGTGTTGTCGAAGCTGTAGGATACTTAGATTCTGATAACATTTCAAATTACAAACAGCTGCCTCTTTCAAGGGGAACCATAACTGATCGGCAGCATGAATTAGCCTTCAAATTAACAGAACAACTTCATGCAATACTTCAAAAGGAAAATATTTTAACTCATGTGCTTTGAATGAATCACATGATACTACTGACTCAGCGTAGGTTTTATACTTCATCCAGGTCATACAGAAGATTTTCTTTGCTACGAAGAGTTACTCACGTTGGGCACTCTTGTGAGCAGAACATGGGGAATAGGAATCTTGAACAACTTTGAAGATAAATTTTGTGAAGTTGGACTGAATTTGGGAAATTTAGTGAGTGTATGTATAGATAGTGTACCTTCCATGACAGGAAAATATGAAGGATTTATTGCACAGATAAAAAAGTATTAACAGATCCAGATGCTCTCATTTCTTTTCATTGTATTTTGCATCAGCAAAATCTCTGTGCTAAAGCTACTATTTTTTTTTTTATTTTTTTAAGTGACACTTTGCAACAGATTATAAGCATTGCTAACTATATTCATGCAAATGCAACATGACATCATCAGTTTCATAACATGGTAAAGTTGAAGGATGAAGTATTCAGTGTGGATTTACAATATCATTCTAAAGTGTCTTGGCTTATCACAGGGACAGGTGTTAGCCAAAATTTTATCTCTGTGAGAACAGATAGTTAAATTTTATGAAGAACAGAATCAGGAATGTGAATTATTGAAGAAGATTTCTATAGGAATGCATTTCTGTGTGACATCATGTCAAATCACAATGACTTGAATATTTCTTTGTAAGGTAAAACTAAGTCTATATATATGTGGCAAAAAATCCAAGCACTTCAAAAAAAACTTATCTGTTTTCAAAATACCTCCTCTTCAAAAGGAAATTTGGATGAACATTTTCCCCAATTAGCAAAGGTCCCTGATGAGCAGGATGATATATGTGAACCATTTGAAGGATAGGCAGCTTTTATAGGTCTATTTATTGAAAAATATAATGAAAGGTTCACTGACTTTGAGAATCATGACCTCACACTCAAATTAGCATTTTGGCCTCACCTAGTTGGTATCACCAAGGCACCTAAGGAACTACAGATGGAATTGATTGAGTTCTCAGTAGATGACATTTTTAAAGTCATTGTTTGATGCTAAGAAAGATCCAATTGAAATATGGAAAATACAATAGAATACCAATGCCTTCAGCAACATGCCCAAAAATGCTTTCTTGCTTTTCAACCATTTATTGCTGTGAATCTGCATTGTCCTAGTTAACCCAAATCAAGATGCCATTAAGGTCACAAATGACTGATACCCATCTAGAGGATCAACTAAAACTGTGGAACTCCATGCTACAATCAAATATTCAAATGCTTTCCAACAAAAGGCAGACACAACAAAGTCATTAAAGGTTAGGTAACTTTAAAATTAGCAAATAATTTTCATTTTTTGGAATTTTTAAGTATATAGTAGTTAGATTTTTACAAAATAATGTACATTTTTAAGTATATCTAATTGAAGTTTCTTGAATGTGGTCTTATTTGACTACAGCTAAATTAATGTGGCCTTCCAACATGAAAACCACTACTGATCTAGGTGATAAACTATGACATGCATGCAAATCCTCATCCAATCGACGTCCTTGCCTGTGTTCCAAGCTGTCTACTATCCTGTTCATGCAAACAGTGATCATGCCTATAATCCCAGCTACTCGGGAGGCTGAGGCAGTAGGATTGCTTGAGCTCAGGAGTTTGAGGTTGCTGTGAGCTACGCAGATGCCAAGGCACTCTAGCCCGGGCAACAAAGTGAGACTCTGTCTCAAAACAAACAAACAAACAAACAAAACAGGTGACGTATTTCACCCTAATGGGGCTTAAATATTCTAGTAGTAGAATATAGAAAATGTAAAGTACATAATGTAATACATGGCAATAAATGCTATATAAAAAACAAAACTAGTAAAATGGAGAGTGCTGGAGACTTGGGTTCAGTTTTTAAGAGGTTAGTCAGAGAATGCTCACTGAGAAAGTGTCATTTAAGCAAAGATCTTTAAGAGGTAAAGAAAAGAGTCATGTGGGTGGCTGGGCAGAAATAACAGTGAGTATAAAGGTTGGTTTGTGCCTGCAACACCAGGAAGTCCAGTACAATGAGTGAAGGGATGATTATTCTGATACAAAATCACCGAATTAAGGGCAGGTAGTAGGTTAAATAGGACTTTAGAGTCCTATGCATTCAATATGGTAGCCACTAGCCACATGTGGCTATTGAGGCTTTCAGTGTTTGTCTGAATTAAAGTGTGTCAGTAGTATAAAATACACACTGGATTTTGAAGGCTTAGTATAAAAAATGCTAATTATCTCATTAATACTTTTTATAATGATAAAATGTTGACATGATTATATTAATATATTTGATATATTGGGTTAGACTACACCTAAAAATTAATTGAACTGCTTCCTTTTATATTTTTAATGTGATCATTAGAAAAATTGTGTCTAACTTTATATTTCTATGGAAGAGCATTATTGTAGACAATTGTAAAAATTGAGTAAAATTACCTTTTACTCATAGGGCATTAGGAACCAATGGAACCCCAGAGCCTTATTTGGTAAGGAGTAGTGTGATTTAACTTATCTTTTAATAGGATCACTTTGGCTGCTGTACTGAGAATAGACTATAGAGGGATGAAGGGCAAAGTGACAACTTAAGAGACAATTTCAATAATCAAGGCAAGAGGTGATATATCTTGGACCACAGTGGAAGCAGTGAGGACTCTTATTATTTTCAAATGTGTATTTAGGAGGAGTTGGTAGTGAAGTGGATGTGGAATTTGGAAGGAACCAAAGATGAGGATGAGGTTTCTGATCCAAAGAGATTATAGGTCTGAAATCATCTTCATTAGTTAAATTAAGAAAGATCAACTTTAGGAGAAATAGGTTTTAGGGGGAAGATAAGAAATTCAATTTTGTACTTACTAAGTTTGATATACTTAGGGTTTCCTAATAATTTTAATGAATTATTTGCATTCTAATAATTAAGTTATTTAATCATATCCCTATTGTTCATTGATATCATTTGTTATTATAAAAAGAAATTAATATACCTTTATGTTAATTTTCTATATTTAGAATTATTCTATTTAACCCAATTTCCCACATGGTAATTTTTGGGCCAAAAGATAAGAATATATTTAAATTTCTTGAGTATACTGACAAATTGTTTTTCAAAAAGATTAGATAAATGAATACTTTCACCCACAATGTATAAATATGTGTGCTAACTTTTCTATACCATTACTAGCAACATATAATATACTTTTAATAAAACTGCTAATTTTATAGATAATTTTGACAACTTTTAAATTTTTATTTCTTTTAAAATAACTTTGAACCTTATTTCATATGTTTGTGTAACCACTTATTTTGAACATTTTTTTACTATTTAATTTTATTTGTGAAAATTTTCTAGGTTGGTACATTCCATCCTTTATTTCCAATTCTCCTGAAATCCTTGATATATTAGATTATTATCAAGTAATAGTAGTAATAAGCTTAATGAAGATCCACACAACGTATTTAGTTGGCTATATAGTAAACTGGTAATAACCTATTTCTCTATTCCATTAATTTTATAAATGCAGAGGTAGCCTAGGTAAATATTTTTATTTCATTGTACTAGCATTGAAACATGCTGATTACTTAGGGCTGTTATTTTTCAGAACTAGAAAGAAATGAGCTATGAAGCCATGAAAACACATGGAAGAACTTTAAATGCATACTACCAAGTGTTAGAAGCCAATCTGAAAAGGCTACTATATGCTGTATGATCCCAACTATATGACATCTGGAAAAGGCAAAATATGGAGAAAATGAGAATATCAGTGATTTCCAGGGACTGGGGGGAGGGAGGGATGAATAGACAGAGCAGAGAACATTTTTAGGGCAGTGAAGCTACCATGTGTGATACTATAATGGTAGATACATGTCATTATACATTTGTTCAAACCCATAGAATGTACAACACCAAGAGTGAGCCCTAATGCAAACTATGGACTCTGGATGATAATAACATTTTAATATAGGTACCACTGTGATTTGGGAAATTGACAGTGGAGGAGGTTGGACATGTGTGGGGGCAGGGTTTATATGGGCACTGTCTGTACTTCCTGATCAATTTTGCTATGAACCTAAAACTGCTCTACAAAATAAAGTCTATTAAGAAATAAATATGTAAAAACTCTGTATTTCTGCTTATGATTAGGAAAATTGGTATGCTAAGACAGGAGTCTGCCATTTTCCTCATTTGCTGGCCAATTAATAAATCTCTTTCCTTCTTCTCCTCGACCCACTTGTCTTTATTTTTCTGAAGCCGCCTCAGACACAAGTGCTGGGTTTTTGGTAACAATATAAAAATGGATTAAATAAAACAAAAGTATAAATATAGAGAGAGAATTATTTATTTATTTATTTCAGCATATTACGGGGGTACAAATGTTTAGGTTACATATGTTGTCTTCACCTCATGCGAGTCAGACCTTCAAGTGTTCCCATACCCCAAATGGTGTGCACCGCACCCTTTAGGTGTGAATATGCCCATCCCCTCCTTCCCTGTCCCATCTTTCCTACATCTGATGAATGTTACTACTATATGTGCACGTTAAGTGTTGATCAGTTAATACCGATATGATGGCGAGTACATGTGGTGCTTGTTTTTCCATTCTTGTGATACTTCACTTAGTAGAATGGGCTCTCACTCTATCCAGGATAATACCAGAGGTGCTAGATCACAGTTGTTTTTTGTAGCTGAGTAGAACTCCATGGTATACATATACCACATTTTATTAATCCACTCATGTATTGATGGGCACTTGGGTTGTTTCCACGTCTTTGCTATTGTGAATTGTGCTACTATAAACATTTGAGTGCAGATGTCTTTTTTATAGAATGTCTTTTTTTCCTTTGGGTAGATGCCCAGCAATGGAATTGCTGGATCAAATGGTAGTTCTGCTTTGAGTTCTTTGAGGTATCCCCATATTACTTTCCACAGAGGTTGTACTAGTTTGCAGTCCCACCAGTAGTGTATGAGTATTCCTATCTCTCCACATCCATGCCAACATTTATTGTTTTGGGACTTTTTGATAAAGGCCATTCTCACTGGAGCTAAGTGAAATCTCATTATGGTTTTGATTTGCATTTCTCTGATGATTAAAGATGTTGAACATTGTTCCATATGTTTGCTGGCCATTAGTCTGTCTTCTTTTGAAAAGTTTCTGTTCATGCCTTTGCCCACTTTTTGATAGGGCTGTTTGATTTTTTCTTGCTGATTTTCTTGAGCTCTATATAGATTCTATTTATCAGCCCTTTATTGGATGTGTAGCATGCAAATATTTTCTCCCACTCTGTAGGTTGTCTGTTTACTCTCGTGATAATTTCCTTGGCTGTGCAGAAACCAAAATCCACCACCCTTTTATGATAAGAATGCTTAACAAAATAGGCATAGATGGATTACCTAAAAGTGATAAAAGCCATATATGACAAACCTACATCCAACTTCATACGGAATGGGGAAAAGTTGATAGCATTCCTGCTTAGAACTGGAACCAGGCAAGATTACCTTCTGTCAGAACTTCTATTCAACATAGTGGTGGAAGTCCTAGGCAGGGCAATCAGACAAGAGAAGGATTTCAAGGGCTTCCAAATGGGGGCAGAAGAGGTCAAACTATCACTCTTTGCTGACAATATGATTTTATATCTAGAAAACCCCAACAATTCTGCCATGAGACTACTGGAATTGATAAACAAATTCAGTGAAGTCTCAGGTTACAAAATCAATGCACAGAAATCAGTAGCATTTTTATACATCAACAACAGTCAAACTGAGATCCAAATCAGAGACTCAATACCTGCACAATAGCAACAAAGAAAATAAAATACCTAGGAATATATTTAACTAAGGAGGTAAAAGACCTCTATGGGGAAAACTAAGTAACTTTAAGGAAGGAAATAGCAGAGGACATAAAGAGGTGGAAAACCATATCGTGCTCATTCGTCGGCAGAATCAACATTGTTAAAATGTCTATACTACCCAAAGTGATCTACAGGTTTAATGCAATCCCTATTAAAATACCAACATCATTTTTTACAGATCTAGAAAAAAATGATTCTGCGCTTCGTATGGAACCAGAGAAGATCCTGTATAGCAAAAGCAATCTTAATCAAAAAGAACAAATTCGGAGGCATCAACTTACCAGACTTCAAGCTATACTACAAGGATATAGTAACTAAAACAGCATGGTACTGGCACAAGAACAGAGACATAGACAAATGGAACATAACTGAGAACCCAGATATAAAACTATTCTCATATAGTCATCTAATCTTTGAAAAAGCAGACAAAAACATACACTGGGAAAAAGAATCCTTATTCAATAAATGGTGCTGAGAAAGCTGGATAGCCACATGTAGAAGACTGAAACAGGACCTGCACTTCTCACCTCTCACAAAAATCAATGCACAGTGGATAACAGATTTAAACCTATGGCATGAAACTATAAGAATTCTAGAAGAAAATGTTGAAAAAAGTCTTCTAGACATAGGCCTAGGAAAGAATTTACCAGGAAGACCCCAAAGGCAATCACAGCAACAACAAAAATAAATAAGTGGGCCTTGATCTAATTAAAAAGCTTCTGCACAGCTAAGGAAACTATCATGAGAGCAAACAGACAACCTACAGAATGGGAGAAAATATTTGCACGCTGCACATCTGATAAAGGGCTGATAACTAGAATCTATATAGAACTCAGGAAAATCAGCAAGAAAATATCAAACAATCCCATTAAAAAGTGAGCAAAGGGTATGAACAGAAACTTTTCAAAAGAAGACAAATAGAAAGAGAATTTTAAAGCACCACTATGTCATGATGTTTATAGCTGACCTTCTTTTGTGTGGCAAAGAAATGAGATTTATTTAAGGGAATAAAGATCATACATGAAAACACTATGTGTGAAAAGTGGAGAAAGAAAACGTCAGGACAGGAAGGAAGGGATGTATAGGCAAAAAGAACTGGAATTTTGGTTTATTAGTGAATATGGGACTTCATTAATATCCGTAGGTTGGAGAATCCTGGCAGTATGTTTAGCATTGCAAATACAGACAGATAAATGCAAGCACAGATAGGTCAGCTAGATATTGTGGAATTTTTCTACTATATTAAAATGTAGTTTTTGAAACTTCTAAGGGATTAAAGCAATGAACAAAGTTTCTTAGATTCCCTATTTCAGGAAGATTCCAGAAAATATGAGGAGACCATACTACTCAATTGCTAAATATCTATATTTTTTTCTCTGCTAGAAGATTAATCTTTAGGCTAGACCAAATAGAGAAGATCATCTGAAAGACAAATTTTGTCTGCCATATGTAAGATAATAATAGCTAGCTATTTTAATGAATTTAGGTTCCCAGTTGTAGAAAATTATTGAATAATATGTCAGGGGAGCCTAGAGAATCTGATGGATGTCTGCAAACTAGTTCTATCTAGAGTGGTTTAGTGTTAAACACACTAAAGAAGAGCTGTCTGCTAGAAATCATAAAATATTCAAGCAAAAAATAGCCCAATATCAGGTCTGACCTCATTTTAGAAATAGGAAAACTAAACCAAAGGGAGCGAAATTAATTTGGCACAAGTCCTAAACAGAAGTATCAAGCTATTTTGACTTTTTGCTCAGTATTATTTTCTTCTCTTTGTCACATTTGTGTTCTAAGGCAAAATACACTAACTCCTAAGCTAATCATATTTATGCTAGAGTGGGGCAACTCATTATTATGAAGATAATTTAATGTGGTAGATTCTCATCTCATTGAGGCTCTAATTTTGACCCAACAGCAAACATTTATCAATCACTGAACCAAATAGTAAGGATAACTCATCATCACATTAAATAAAAGGATTGGAGACAGAAAAATCAGGTTGATTTTTGAATTTTATAATGCAAAATAATAAATAGCATACTAGGATTATAGATGTTTTTAAAGTTAAATCTTATAAAGGGGCAAAACAGAGGGGGAAAGAAGAGTTCTAGAGAACAGCTATTAACTAGTTAAAATGCAGTTGACACTAGAAGCAAAAAGGATGTGGTTAGTGTAGATTTTCTTTTTCTCAAAAAGTGATATATTTCCCTGGTGCTTTAATAATAACATTGCAGTATCTGTATTTCTCCAGGAATGTTTTATTCAAAAGAAGTTGCTCAATTGAATGCCTGTTAATAGGCTATAGCTCATAAAGCAATAACTTATCTGGGTACATCAACAAAGGGAGTATAAAATTATGTAGTAAAACCTTCTGGTTGGACCAGCTATCAAAGAACATAGTTTATAGCTTTGAAAATGGAAAATGAATTTATAGTTTGAAGTGTCAAGAAAGATAAGCTTGTACCTGAATATTTTGTGCCCAATTAACTGATAGCAGGTTTCTATTTTTGTAAAAGTCTAGAATAAAGCTTGATATATAAAATACTTTCTTACATGTCCAAAAAATCAAATTATTACAGAGGACTTCTTTCTGCTTTGATAATTTTATTAAAAATATTCTACAGTTTAAATTTTATTGACCAAATGTATATTTTGCATGCATTATATACCATAAGTGTTTGTAGGGACCATTGGGAATACAAACATGGTGACCACTCTTGAAGGATTTATTACCTATGAGGAAAACACATACTAACTGGACATAAGACTGACAGTGATCTGTCAAAATAGATGCACGAATGGACATCTATTTTGACAAATGTCAAAGGACAAAGAAAGATTAATCTCGGTTTTGGTGTTTTGGAAAGGCTTTCAAGACAGACAGTGTTGAGAAAGTTGACTCTGAGGCAGGAGGTGACCAGAGTATTCCAGGGAGAAATTGTGTCCAGAAATGGGAAAGTTCAAAGTGAGCTTGGGGACAGAAAGTAATTGGGTGAGGCTGCAGAAGGGAGAAATGGAGAGATACAGAATGAAAGGGGGCTTCTGTGTGGTGCTTCATTTCCTGTCACTATCGTTTCCTGTCCATGAATAATTGCATGGCTGTTGTAGGAGATTGCACACATGAAGGCTCCAGAAACAGCACATGGAAGAGTCATGAACCTTCATATGAGTGAAGGAAGCAGTGAGCAACCCTGCTCTTTAGTCTTGCAGTTAATTAGTAGCAGAGACTTCTCCCTATCACTGGTTTCCCCCCTTGTATTCCTCTATGTCTCTTGGGCAGCGTTTGTCTTAACTCAGTCTATACTAGTTTCTGGTTATGTCAGCTTTACCTTCACTTCCTATATTACTTGGTAATTGATTCTTTGATATCTTATGTCCATGATGCTCACAAGTTACCTCTCCCAGAAATATTTCCTTCATCCTTTGCTCGGCCTTCAAGATTCATCTCTAATAATACTCTTTTGTGAGGGATTTTCTGACAGCACATAGGCAGAATAAATCTCTTAGTTCACCCCAAACTCTTAGAATATTTTGCACCACATACCTCTATAATACATGTATTTGTGCCAATTTCATAAGCTATTCACTAAGAAGGTATAGCAGAGTGTGATCCTTAAAATCAAATGCCTCATAGAGCATGTTAGTACCATTACATTGAGTTAAATAAATCACGGAACTTATCGACCTCTTCAACACACGATGAGTCCCAGGAAAAGAAGTCATTCCACGTCTCTCTGTTGCTAGGACTTGGCCCAGTCTAGCCTGGCTACATATTAGCTTAAAAAATGATTGCAAAATGGAATCTGAGGATTTATTCTTACTTGGTTCCATATCATATCTTAGAAATATTTTCTCCTCATAATTAGTTTCTCTCTCACTATTTAGTCCATTAAACTGCTAACTTGTATTTTAAAAGTTTCTGATTATATAATATCTAAAGATCATTCTGTCATAAGAAATAGTGCAGAGAATGTTTCTTTAATCACTTGTACTTCTGTAGAAGCAATCACATACAATAGTACACATGTGAAATCATTACACTTTAATTAATGATCTTAATGAAGGATGTTTTCCACTTCCATTGCAGTATTAATCACTTCTCATCACAAAGAATGAACACCCCCCCCACCACACACACACACACACACACACACACACACTTACTTAAAACAGGGTAATATTCTACCTACCAACTTAGAGAGAAAAACAAAAAAGAAAATACCTTTGGATAGTAAAGAATAGAAAGCCTGTGATAACTTAATATATGACTATATGGGGCAAGAAGTAAGTTACTATGATATGCTTAAAATATTTACTTTCCTGCAACAGGTTACTTATTTTTCTCAGAAATGGCTCACAAACACAGCAATATGCTTAAGTTTTATGTCTTGTGTTGGCAGT
Source organism: Eulemur rufifrons (assembly GCF_041146395.1). Classification (NCBI taxonomy): domain Eukaryota; kingdom Metazoa; phylum Chordata; class Mammalia; order Primates; family Lemuridae; genus Eulemur; species Eulemur rufifrons. The sequence goes on from NC_090989.1 coordinate 72,605,703, forward strand.
TTTTTTTTTTTTTTTGTCTGATATGTGGAAATTCTTTTGCTGCCCAATAATCAGTATGGGAAAGGGATCAGATTACAAGGTTTAGGAATGAAAGATGTGAAGAACCAAGCCTCACAATCTATTATAATTCTAAGGCTGTTGGTATACAATTAAAAAGACCCCAGGATATAGGACTATGAATATAACCAGTTCAGGAGTTATTAATGGAATGTAGTTGAAGCTTTAAATAATAAATGAATAAGCTATAGGACACATTTATTCACTGCCAACTTTTCCAGCTCCTTTTTTTTTTTCCAGCCAAAGTATGTTTCTGATGCCAGAGTCATCTTTCTTCTGTGTCTACTTTGTGGAAGATAATCATGAAGGAGAGAACTTTCCCTTCATACATACTTTTTTTGCTTTTCCTGTTTCTGATTATTTCATTAAAAAAATATTTCTAGTTTGGCACGGTGGCTGATGTGTGTAATCCCAGCACTTTGGGAAGCCAATATGGGAGGAGTACTTGAGGCCAGAGTTCGAGGCTGCAGTGAGCTATGACAGTGTCACTGCACTCCAGCCTGGGCAAAAGAGCAAGACTCTGTCTCAAAAAAAAAAAAAAAAAAACCTGAATGATGTATGTGAGTTAGCAAATAGAATCAGAGTGCTCTTAGAGAGCATATTTTATATCATCTATTATGTAATAAAGAATTTAGCCAGTCTTTGTTCCTATTTTCTAGGAGTTAAACTCTAAATCCCTGGAAATTTTCGGAGTATCTTTGTGATTCATGATGGGACCACATCTGATAGTTTATACTAATGAGGTGACTCACAGTGGGCCCCTAGAAACCTTATGCTAAGGAAACAACTCAGAATGAAGTGCTGGTTACAACAGAAAAACCAACCAGGTGATTAGAGGGTTGGGGCTTTGGGCCATGTGCTATCAGTCTGACCTCTGTGGAGACTGGCTTCAATTCTGTGGCCTATAATTGAATCAATCATACTTATATAACACAGCTCCAGTATAAACTCTGGACACCAAAGCTCAGGTAGGAGTCCCTGGTTGGCAATACTTTGCATGTTGTCACACATCGAAGTGCTGGGAGGGTAATGCATCCCTGGGGACAATGAAAGCTTTGGAATCGAGATCTTCCTAGACTTCCATCTTTCCCTTTGGCTTTTTCTGATTTATACTCTTCTTGATAGAATAAAACTGTAATCATAAAAAAAGTGCTTTCTTGAGTTCTGTGAGTCTTTCTAGCCTATTATCATACCTAGAGGGTAGTAGAAACCCTTGAAATTGTAGTCAGCTGGTCAGAAGTGAGGGTAGCCTGAGGAGCCCCAAACTTGTGCCTGGTGTCTGAAGTGAGGACATGCTATGGTGGACTGGGCCTTTAGCCTGTGAACTTTGGCTTAACACTTAGTATTTGTTATCAGAACTCATTGTACCTACCTTATTTTTTCATATGGGTGAATTCAAACTCAGGGGAATCTCAGTGATGTTCTCAGTGTCATGTTATATCAGTGGGAAGCCTGGGATGAAGGTGAGGTCTCCTCTCCCTCATCTCAGTGTTCTTTACCTGATACCCTGCTACATATTGACACATGCTAAATATTCTCATCTTTGTCCCTGCAATAAAATGGCAATAGAGAAAAAAATCAAAGAAAGCAAAGGAATGGGCTGACAACCTGAGCAAAATCTCACTGCAGTTGCTACTAGTTATGGAAGACTTAGTAGGTGTCAGGCAATTTTCCAAGCACTTTAAAGCCACGATTTAATTTAATCTTCACAGCAATCCTTGAAATTTCTCCATCTAACAGATGAAGAAAGTGAGGCTCATGGAATCTAAGTAATTTGTTTAAGGAAACAAAGATGAAAAGTCACAGAGCTAGCATGTTGGGGACATAATATAAAATATTAAGAAAACATATTTTGGAGGCTGTCCACCTTGTTCCTCAGCTGGCTTCATCTAATTGTTAAAAAAAGATTTTTTAAAAAAGAGCTAGTATATGAATGCAATGTCATCTTTTCCTTCCATATCTTTTTTCCTTTTATTTCTTAATACTAAATTTAAACAATATAATTTGAACAAGATTTTTGCTATACATATATCCATTATGGAAATTTCTAACAAGAATTATCAGAGAAATAACATCCCATTCAAAATAAGAACTTGGACTGAGCATTGTGTGCCCTTGAGCAAATTCTTTACCCATTGGAGGAGTCAGCATTTTCTTCTGTTAGACGGAGACAATAACGGTACTTGCTTTGTGAGTTTGCTGTGAGACACAACTACTTTACACAGTGCCAGGCAAATAGTAAGCACTTGACAATAATTACTATTAGAGCTTGCATTGTTATTAATTATTATTGATTAATATCACTGAAGTGATTCAACAGTTACTGCTGCGTAAAACACATACTTCTGTTTTGTATTCTTGTTTGGTAGATGAAAGAATATTGAAGATGGAATCAAACAATAGAGGACTTAGCATGATGCTAAACTAGCTGAGTCCAAGCTAGCTATTGTTTTAAAAAGGACAATTCTCTGTATCAGTGTGAATGTCAATTCAAATAAAAAGGTACATCTCAGTGGAATTCTTCAAGTCAAATGCCTTATGGGACGTATTAAAATCATCAAGTTGACTTAAATGAATGACACTGAATTCATCTATAAATATTGGAAATGTAGACATTATCTTGTAAACTTCACCAGCATATGTAATAAATTTTTGAGATGTGGATAAAAAGAAAAATAATTTTAGATTGGAGCAGAATGCAAATTGGTAATTTAAGGCAGTAAGCATATGTGAAAAAAAATTTATTTAAAAAAATATTGAAAGGAGTGCACTGCAATGAAAGTTACAAGGGAAAACAAGGAGCCAGGATTTCCCCTCAGGAAACGCAGGATCCTCGCTGCACTGCTGCTTTACTCAATTTCTTCTGGCACCTACGTTGTCATGATTAAGTAGGATAAATGTCTCACACTGAGCTTTGGAGTGTGCAATAGAAAAACAAGTCTGAATTACCAGGAATGGCAAAGAGACACTCTAAATTACTATGTGTCTCAAGGACACAGGTCTGTGTGTAGAGGTGAAAAGCAGATAAAAGAAAAAAAAACAACTACTCACACAGCAACCACAAGTTGTGAAGTTTAACTTTTCTTAGCTAATAGAAAGAGCCAAAAAGAATATTGCTTCATTGCCTTTAATATAGCCTAATTTCTTTCTTCTTTTAGGCATATGTGTGAGTGCTAGGGCATTTATTTATAAAAACCACAAAGCTATTAGCCACATAATGAGAGAAATAAACTTTTTTCAATTAGAAGCATCCCATTAATTAGAAGATTTATTAGAGAGGTGGTTCAGTGAATTAGTTTATGGTTAATTCAGGGAAAATAGTATTGTCATCTGAAATATGGATACCTTTAAGGGAAAATTTTTTAAAAACACAGTACTTTGCAGGATACTCCTTTTAAAACTTTAATAGTATTAATATCCTCTTCATTATGCTTACTGCCTCAAATCACCAATTTGTATTCTGCTCCAATTTAAAATAATTTGGGTTAACAGGATTCATTAATCACTGGAATTGTGTGTGTACATGTGTGTGTGGGCACACGCTTACAAATGTGTATGGAGATAGCGTCAAAGTTGCCAGACCTAGAAACATATTACTAATATTTAGTGCATCAAAACTTGTGTCATAATAAAATATACTTGTAAAGAGAAGTATGGACACTCCTGGTATAAGAAGTCAACATCAAGCATCCACTATTAAAGTCTTGCTAAAAAATACATGAAGACAAAAATCAAACCAAAGTGAAAACTACAAATGATGAAGAACTAATACTATGAGACAGATGTAAGTGAATTTAAAAAACTATCTAAATTTTAGCTTATGGCTTATCTTGCTGTTCTTTTTTATTTCTAAATATTAAGGGGGTATACATGTTTTTGTTACATTGGTACCTTGTATTAATATAATGCTTAAGTCAGAGATTTTGGTGTGTCCATCACCAGAATAGTGCTCATTGTACCCACAGATTAAATTTTTATTGCACACCTCCCCTCCCACCCTATCCTATTCTTGGTTTCAAATGTTATTTATATCTCTTTGTACCTGTGTGTACCCATCATTTAACTCCCACTTATTATTAATAGTGAGAATATAGGGTATTTGGTTTTCCCTTCCTGAGATACTTCACTTAGGATAATGGTCTCCAGTTCAACCAAGTTGCTGAAAACATTATTCATTACTTTTTACGCTGAGTAATATTTCATGGAATATATAAACAAACAAACCCCACATTTTCTTTATACACATGTGAATGGATGGGCACTTAGACTGGTTCCACATATTTGCAATTGTGGATTGTGCTGTGATAAACATATGAGTACAGGTATATTTTTGATAAAATGACTTCTTTTCCTCTGTAGTTACCCAAAAGTGGGATTGCTGGATCAAATGGTAGATCTACATTTAATTTCTCTGAGGAATCTTCATAGTTGTCCATAGAGGTTGTACTAATTTGCAGTCCCACCAACAATGTATAAGTGCTCCCATCTCTCTGCATTCATGCCAGCATCTATTACTTTTTGACTTTTTAATAAAGACTATTCTGATAGGAATAAGACAGTATCACACTACAGTTTTAATTTGCATTTCCCTGATTATTAGTGATGTTGAGCATTTTTTCAAATGTTTGTAGGCCTTTTCTCTATTTTCTTTTGAAAAACTTCTGTTTATGCTTTTTTCCCAATTTTTGATGGATTTTCTTTGCATTTTCTTGCTGATTTACTTGAGTTCTTTGTAGATTCTGGATATCAGTCCTTTGTCAGATGTATAGTTTGTGAATATTTTCTCCCATTCTGTAGGTTGTCTATTCATTCTGTTGATTATTTGCTTTGCTGTGCAGATTTTTAATTTAATTAAGTTCCATTTATTTATTTTTGTTGTTGCTGTATTTGCCTTTAGGGTCTAAGTCATTAATTTTTTTGTCTGGGCCAATGTCTAGAAGAGTTTTTCCTATGTTTTCTTCCAGAATTTTTACAGTCTGTGCCTTACTTTTAAGTCATTTATCCATTTTGAATTAATTTTTGTATATGGTGAGAAATAGGGATACTGTTTGATTCTTCTGCATGTGGATATCCAATTTTCCTAGCACCATTTATTGAATAGGGTTTCCTTTACCCAGTTGTTGTCTGGTTTGTCAATAATCAGTTGGCCATGGATATATGGTTGTATTTCTGGATTCTCTATTCTGTTCCATTGGTATATGTCTCTACTTTTGTACCAGTACCATGCTGTATTAGCTATTATATCCTTTTAGTATAATTGCTATGTCTTCCTGGTGAATTGCTCCCTTTACCTATAGATAACGACCTTCTTTGTCTTTTGGGGTTTTTTTTTGCCATTGTTAATTTAAAGTCTATTTAACTGATAGGAGAATGGTGACGCTTGCTTTTGGTTTCCATTTGCTTAGAATATTCTTTTCCATCCCTTTCCTTGAGTCTTCATGTGTCCTTGTGGGTTAGATGTATTTTCTGGAGATAGAAGATAGTTAGGTTGTGTTTTTTTTCATCCATTCAGCCAATCTATGTCTTTTAATGGGAGAATTAAGACTATTCACATTGAGTGTTAGTGTTGATATGTGGGATGATGTTCTATTCATCATGTAGGATGATACCTGATTGTTTTGTTTTCCTCTCATGCTATTGTTTTATAAGAGCTTTAACTTTTGGATGTTTAGACTGGTTAGTTTCTATTGTGGTGTTCCATGTATAATGCACTTCTGAGATTTCTGTAGGGCAGGTCTAGTAGTTAGAAATTCTCTTAATGATGACTTGTCTGGAGAAGTTTTATTTCTTCATAATTTGTGAAAATTAGTCCTACAGGATACAAAATTCTTGGCTGGAAGTTGTTGTGTTTAAGAAGACTAAAAATGGGGCTCCAATCCCTTCTGGCTTATAAGGTCTCCCCTGAGAAATCTGATGTTAGCCTGATGGGTTTTGCTTTGTAGGTTAGTAGTGGCTTTGTAGGTTAGTTGTTGTGTTTATTTTGCAGCTTGCAGAATTTTCTCCTTTATTTTGACTTCAGCCTGGTTGATGATTATGTGTCTTGGAGATGTCCTATTTGCTATGAGTCTTCTTAGTTTTGGATGACCATCTTGTATCTGGATATCTGAATCTCTGGTGATACCAAGGAAGTTCTTCTCAATAATTCCCTTGAATAGATTTTCCATGCATTTGGCTTTGTATTCTTCTTTGGGATACCTATAATTCTTATATTGGCTCATTTCACATAGTCCCAAATTTCTCTGAGTTATTATTCATTGTTCTTTATTCTTTTTCCTGCATCTTTGACTGGCTGGATTATTTCAAAAGCCTTGTCTTCAAGCTCTGAGATTCTTTCTTCTGCTTGGTCTGGTCTATTATTGAAACTTTCTGCTGTATTTTGTAATTCCCTAAATGACTCTTTCATTTCTTTAAGTTATGTTATATCCTTTCTTATTTTGTCTATATCTTCAGTGAATTTTTCATAGTTTTTATTATTGTTCTTAAATTTTTTTTGGTTTCTTTGTTTTGGTTTTCAGCTTTCTCTTTAATTCATCTTACTTGCCATCTATACTCTGAATTCCATTTCTGACATTTCAGCAATTTCCTTTTGGATGGGTTCCATTGTTGTGGATCTCTTGTGACCCTTTGGTGGTGTCAAAATAGCTTGTTTTTTCATCTTGCCAGAATTCTTTTGCTGGTTTCTTCTCATCTGAAACCTATTCTCTCAGCTCACAGTTGATAGGTTTGTGTTGCACCTATTTTTCTTTGCTGACAATTCTACCTAGTGAGAAGGAGGAAAAATCCATGGATAGTGTTTTTGTGTCCTCTTCTGGAAGATTGATTGGCAGGAGGGAATGGATGCACTGAAAGCCTGTAATGCAGTTGTTCTCCTGTCTCATACTATTCTCTTGTGGTTGTCACAATCCTAGCTGGTGCTGGAGGATATTCATTTTCATTGGTGCTTTGGTCCCCAGGCCACTGTTGAAACCTTGGGCATGTGGGCTTGGCAAGTCCCTCTTCATGGAGGCAGGCAGTGCGATCTTGCCTGGTGCCTGGGTAGGTTGTGTGACCTGGTGGGCACCTGGATGCATCACAGGACAGCACCCAATGGTGCAGTGTGTTGCAGGACCTTGGCAGATGCTTAGGTGTGCCACAGAACTATAGCCAGTGGTGGGGCGGGTTGTGGGAGCTTGGCACATGCCTGGGTGTGTCATGGGATCTTGGCCAGTGCCTGGGTATGTCATAGGACCTTGGTGGTCACTTGCTTTGGTTGCAGTACCTTGGCAGGTGCCTGGGCGAGAGGTGGGGGTGTGGGACCTTGACAAGTGCCTGGGTGTGTCCCGGGGCCACGGTCAATGGCAGGGCAGGTCGTGGGATGTTGGTAGGCACCTGTGTGGCTCGTGTGACCACAGCCAGTGGCTGGTTGAGTTGCTGGACCTTCACAGGTGCCTGGGTGCATCACAGGACTGTAGCCAGTGGCAGGGCTGGTTGCAAACTTGGTGGGCACCTATGCAGGGTGTGAAAACTTGGCAGGAGTCTAGACAGAACAGGAGTCTTTGCCTGTGCCTGAGCAGGTTGCAGGACCACAGCTGGCTGCAGGGTGGTTCCTTTGGTTGCAGTGGCTGGGCCACCAGTGGCTGGAAGGGCCAGGGTGACATGCAGTACTCTGCTGAGGAGTTGTAGCAGCTGGAGCTCTCCCTTTGTCCAGGTCTGACTGTGGCAGCTGCCACGGTGCTATTCAGGTGGCAGTGGGGGTGCTATTGAGATGGCAAGATGGCGGCAGCATATGCTGAGGGCCAGTGGGTGCCTGCTCTGCTCGGATACCTCAGAGGCAGCCAGTGAGGGGTTTGGGGGGGTGCACGGCACCTGGTCACAATGTGCATTGGAGTGCGTGGCCCTACTCTCTCCCTCCCTGACCTGGCAGGGGTAATGTGGAGGTGGTTGCAGTGAAGCTGACCCTACTTCAGACTGGGTATTTTGGGGCCGAGAGCACAGATTGGCATTTGTAATAGTGACTTGGACTGGAATTTGGTGGGACCCCACTGGTGCCTGCTCTCCATTGTAATGCTGCTGCACAGTCTCCAAGCAGCTCCCTGATCAGTTTGGAGGCCTAGTATTGTGGAGAGCTTGGATTTCAGTGTCTCATGGGGAGCGCTGAGCCCCAGTGATCTATCCCTAACACTTCCCCATGTGGGACACTTTTCCCAGGTACCTTCAAATCTTGCTGAGAAGATCACCCCACTTCTCCCTCCCCTGCTTTGGTGTTTCCGGTCACTTCTCTGATGATTCATAATGCTCTCTCTGAGATGGTACATCTACGGGTGAACCTCTACCCACAACCTTTGATCCTCTCCTTGAGAGTGGGCAGTGCAGGCTGCTTCTAGTCTGCCATCTTCGCCCCTGCCTTGCATTTCTTCTTAAAATAGAATGTTCCCGAAATACAAGTTGATTCAACTTTATTTATATAGGCAGAGGACCCATAGCCCAGAAGTCAACGTGGCAGTTAATGTGGAAATAAATAAAGATTACTCAAATGAGAACAAGCAAAGTCTATTCTGAGCTTGCTATAGCAAGGAAGCTAGCCACTACCGTTTGTGTTCGGAAGAGACTCAAAGGCAGACAGAGGCATAGAAAAGCTTTATAGAGGAAAGGAGGGAAGGTTACATGTATGCCCAGATTGCAGGCTGTTGACATGGGAATGTGAAGGCAGGCAGACTAGAAGCAGAGCATCCTGTGTGATTGGTTTGGGGTACCTATTTGGCTTTCTCTGGTTGATCCTAAGTTGGAAGAAGGAGCAAAATTTAGAAAGCTGTTAGTTATTAATCAAGTTGTAGCTGTTTTGGGATAATTGATACAAATATTATTGTTTGGCTTTCTGGACTAGTTACTGACTTCCTTGATTGGTTACTATATATAGTAGGTTGGCCTCTTGGGCTGGTGGCTGTAGGTTGTGTTAGAACTTAATTTTTATATATGGACTGGATATGTTGATTTGTATATTTACTCTCTCATAAGTATTGGATCTGATAGTGGCATGTGGTAATTAGGAAGGATAATCCTCACAAGAAAATTACCTTCTACGGTCAACAGAAATGGGCCAGCCACAAGTAACCATGCTTGCTAGCTATTGAGCTTTTCATGTATTACATCGATTTACATTAATGAAGAAAGAGCCAGAAAGAGGCAGTGGAAAATGCTACCTTCAGTAGTACCTGGGGTAAAAGCCAATCCAGCATTAGATGCAGAACTGAGCACATCAACCTCCTCCTCAACTAAAGATCTGAGGAATGTTATGCCACCTCCTACGTAGACCTGGAGAAATTCCAAGGGTTGCCCAGTGACAAAGGCCTGGTCTTTTTTTTGTAGATGAACAAGGAAAAATAAATTCAGTTAAATTTAATTAACTTTTTTTAATGTAAAAAAAAAACAAAACATACTTTTAAGACAAAATTCTACAGAGTAAGAGAGTAAACACAGCATTGAGGAGACTCAAAGGAACTGCATAACTCCAGAAAATGTGCTACTGCAGGATCCAAAAGAAAACTACAGACATCTATTTTAAGATCTTCATTAAAATTAAAGAAGACACTGCTTCTATGAAAATGGATCTAAAAATCATAAGGGGAAATTAGACTTTGATGAAAATGGAGAAGGGAAGAGATAAGCAAAGATAGGAAACTGAAAACTAAATAGCAGAATATGAGTCTTCATCAAAACTATCAAATCAGTGATGTATCTCATAAACTTGGAACGCCTTCAGGATGAATGGAAAAAAAGGCATATTTCTTTATAAGATGAAAGATGAGATTGATATGTCCAGGGAATAAGCCAACAATCTACAGATAATTGATATTCCTGAGGGAGAGATAGAAACAAGGAGAGAATAATGCTATCAAATAATAATGATATAACAATAATACAAAATAATTATAGCTAATATTTATTAAGTGCCTATTATGCCTCAATCTATGTGCTTTGTATTTTATTTGGATTGTTAAATTTAATACACACAACAGTACTATGAGTAATCATATATTAACCAAATTTCATGAATGAGAAAATTGAACTTAAAAGGATATAAGAATATTCCATAGGTTATTAAATAAAGCCTTGCTCATAGAATTTTATTTTTAAAAACATCAACAAATATATGGACCCATATATATATATATATATATATATATAAGCTTTGACAGGAGATATCTATCTGTCTATCTATCTCCTGTCGAAGTTTTTTGTCCTTTCAATAAAATAAAAATAAAATACAAGGATTCTAGCTTCACTTGCTTTCCCTCTGTCTCCCCCTCTTTCTTTCTTTCTCGCCCCTTCTCCCTTCCTCACTCTCACTGACTCCTTCCTTCTCTCAGCAAACAATTCTAACTTGATTTGTTTCACCAACACAACAAAAAAGTCATTAGGAGAGATCTCTATGTTTCTCTACCCAACAGCTATTTTCAGTTATGGTTGACTTGACCTGTTGGTGTATTTGCCATTGTTGCTCAACTCTTCTCAAAATTCTCCCCTTCCTTAGATTCTACGGTGTCACACATTTCTGCTTTCCATGTGCTGTCATCTCTTTTTGAATTAAATAATGGTTCTTTGTGAAAAACCCTGGCACAAAACAAAATCTCAATACATATATGTCCTATTTCCATTTTACATATTCCCCAGACTTTGCACTTTTAACAGTTGATGTGCAAAATGCTAATTTTGCAATACCAGCGATCATGTCACTGAATAACTTAAGAAAGCCTTCAGTCGAATGTGGTCTTTAGTTCCAAAGAAACTAAACTTGTTGAAGTATCTTGAATCTATTTGATCCCAAAATAAACTGAAATGGAAGATTGAATCTACCAACATTCTGTTTTACTTTTAAAATTCTGTGACAATTACAAAAACTCATACTTTGAAAAGTCAAACATGCTTCATAATCCTAAAGTTATCTTAATGAGAGAGAGAGGAATAGGGAGTTGCTGTGAATTGTGACTATACATCACTGTTTGAATGTTGCCTTTCCTGCAAATTATTTTGGTTATATAGAAAGAAAAATGAAACATGAAGACAAAGTAAGAAGATTACCTCCTCCCATGTCTCCTTACCTTCCCCATCTGAAAAACAGAGTTTTACATATCACATGAGGCACTGAGTATAAGGGTGTAGAGTGAAAAATACATTTCCATGTGAAATTATTTCATGCATGAATCCATTTATCCAAAAAAATATAAAACGTAGTTACTATGTGGCAAAACATCACAAATATACATGCCGTAAGATCAGTTCAGCACCCTCAAAGAACTATTGTTCTGATGGGGAAGACAGACAAGAAGACGAATGACCCCAGAACAATTTAATAATTGCTATAAAAGAGACATGAACAAGTTGTTTCTAGGTGTCTCCTAATCTCTTCCCTTAACTTTTCCAAATCCCTTGTCAATATCTCAGGTCTTATTTTTATGGCTTCTTCTTTTCTTGGCAAAGTAACTTCACCTTTCTTATTTGTAATCATGGATTTGAATTATATAACACAAAATTAGCTTTTCAATGTATACAATCTCTGTAAATTTAGGAAATGAAAATTGAAGCCGTGAAATGTTTGCCTATCAATTGGACAAATGTTAAATAAATAATTCTCAGTTGGCAAATTTCTTTTGAAATGGACATTCTTACAAACTTCTAGCAGATATATAAATGTATATAATCTATTTATAGCAAATAAAATGTGAGTTGAGCATCTAATTCTAATTTACAAGGATTTTCATTACAGCAAGATTTTAAACATAGCTAACTGCATAACTTTCCAAAATTAGGAGAGTAGATTAGTATCTCATGGTCCATTCTAACCATTAGTTCTGTCTTTGGAAGTTGTTTAAGGCCCCAACAATGTGATGGACTTAGCTGTAAGATAGGTATATGTATAACCTAACTTAATTCTTACCAAAAGTATATGATGTAGACACTATTACTGTACTATAGCCATGCTGCAGATGAGGTTATAGCTAAATGACTAGTTTAATGCCTGACTAAAAAATAATCGGGTAAGGATTTGCACTGAGCCAGTTTAACTTCACAGCCAAAGCTCTTAAGCACTGTACTAAGCTCCATTCTACCATGGCATGAATAGTGTGAATCCAAGGCAAAATATACTCGGATTAATTCAGAAATAATAGTTGAGTACTGATACAGATATGATGGTAGTAGAAATGAAACAGGAAAAATAGCCTGGGATATGTGTGACAAGCACTGTGAAGAATCAATGATTTGAATATTGAGAGAAATAAAATAAAGGGGTTAATTAATGATATTAATAATTATAATAACTACCTGTTAAGAACCTACTATTTTTCAGTGCTGTGCTAGTCATTTAATACATACATTAACTGTAGAAATAATTAAGTTGGATTTATTTATTTATTTTTTGAGACAGAGTCTTGCTTTGTTGCCCAGGCTAGAGTGAGTGCCGTGGCGTCAGTCTAGCTCACAGCAACCTCAAACTCCTGGGCTTAAGCGATCCTATTGCCTCAGCCTCCCGAGTAGCTGGGACTACAGGCATGTGCCACCATGCCCAGCTAATTTTTTCTATATATATTTTAGTTGGCCAGATAATTTCTTTCTATTTTTAGTAGAGACGGGGTCTCGCTCTTGCTTGGGCTGGTCTTGAACTCCTGGCCTTGAGCGATCCACTCGTCTCGGCCTCCCAGAGTGCTAGGATTACAGGCGTGAGCCACCACGCCCAGCCAAGTTGGATTTAATTTTAAACTCGTCAGATTTGAAGTGTCCAAAGAACATACTAAATGTTGAGATATTTGTAGGGAATGCAGATGAGAGTGAATGATGCAGAATGATCAGAGAAGATGCTAGGAGGAAGTTCTTTCTCCTCAAGAGATGCGAGAGTCTCAGAAAACATAGGACTAAAATGGTATCTACATCATCTTGTGTGTATGTGTGTGTGTGTGTGTGTGTGTGTGCGCATCTTCATTTTTGTAAGCATTAATTCTGTTAGTTGCAGAACTCACTCTACACCCCAAAGAAGTCACCTCTCTCTCTCTTTTTTTCTATAATGAATCTACTTTTTTTTTATTATGAACTCTCACTTACTAGGTGGTAACAAAGAAAATACACAAACAGGTAAACTAATTTTAAACAACTCCTATTAACTGAATAGTCTATGTGTATTTTTTAACTTGTTATACAAATTTTCAAAATTAATAAAAAAACAGAAAAACAGTATAAATCCCATTTACCAATCACATACATCTAATAATCATTAGCATTTTGCCAGGTTGGCTTTCCTTCTCTCTTACCATAGTTTTTATAAGTTAATTATGAACATCATTACATTTCAGCTCTAAATATTTTATATGCTTCTCTAAAAATCAGGATGTTTCCTATATCTTTTCTATAACTATTTTACCTTAGAAATTAACAGCATTTTAATACCATCTAATATTCACTCTATTTTTTTATTTTCTAATTGTCCCCCATGTATGTTTATATCAATTTGTTCAAAGCAGTATCTAATCAAAGACCATCAATTGAGTTTTGTTATGCCTCTAAGGTCTTTTTAAATCTAGAAACATCCTACCTTTTCTTTGTATACTGTTAACTTGCTAAAGACACCAGGTGAATCATCCTTTGGAAAGACCCGACATTTAGGTTAAACTCTTTTAGTGAGAATACATTGTAGATATGCTGTGTGCTTCATATTGCATTATCTTAGAAGGTACCTGACTTCTGGTTTTCCCACTGTTAGTGATGCTAAGATTTATTACTATATTAAAAGGTTTGTAGTTACACTTTCCCCTGGCAATCAGATATATTATGGATTGTATCCATGCAAATGTCTAGTTCTCTGTCAACATTTCACTGAACGGTTTCAATGTCCATTGATGATCTTTGCCTGAATAAATTATTTTATCAGGGTTGCAAAGAAGTTAATCTCTTTTGAATAAATATTCAGTCTTTCAAACATTTCCTCCCTCACATCTGCATACATGTATTTTTTCCCCAAAGTGATATTTAGGTACATGAGGGGCTTACCATGCCCTTGAAGAAAAAAAATAGAGGCCTTCAAATCCACATAGGATCTGTTGGATTCTCTTAGTTATGGGTACTCTTCAACTCCTCATCTATTCTCTTTTGTCTTAGACAGGGCCTGGTGCTATGTGTCTGCCTTTGTCTCATCTGGGCTCTTTTTGGTAACTTCTGCTTGTCATCTGCCACATGCCCCATCTTGTCCCTGGCCTAAGCTGTCCATGCGTAAAGTGAGAGTGGCTTGGAAAATAAGATGAACAATTGCTATGGTGTGCCTAAGCCTGAAGGGTTTCCCAGGAAGTGAGAATTTCAGTGCTAAAACTGGAATAGTTCTGTGAAAACCAGGACAGTTGCTTACTCTTTTGGAAAAGCCAAAAAGAAACCCTCCCTCTGCCTAATAATACCGCAATGCAAGGGTACACTTGGCTGGGGCTGTTCCAGGTTGGCCCAGAGCTGACACATGCAGTGGTGTTTTAGAGTCCCCTCTGCCTTCAGTGTCCCTCTCAGTATCTCCATCCCATCTGTCACTTTGGCCTAGAAATGCATGATGGGCGGAACTGCCTCACCCTCTGCTTTGCTGGCTTAGCGAAATCCGTTATTTTTTCACAGTTTCTTAGGTGGAAGGTACAATTGTTTATGTTTTTCTTTTCTCTTTTTGTACACTCAAAGTTTTTCCTGCCCTTTGGAAAGACAGACTGGGTGTTTGCTTCTTCCAGGTCATGTTCTTTCTGACTCGAGCCTTAAGCTAAGCCATAGCAGAGACCAGGGTATAAGAGAAAAAGATAGCCTTCTTTATAAGGGAAGCTGTTTGGAAAGTATTTCAAAATTATTTGATCTCAAATATCTATTTATCCTCATAGGAAATAATACTTGTCATACTCCTTAGAATATAATGTTAGATTTATTGGAGCTTTAAAAATCATGTTATATTAAACAAGAAAAGGCTTCTGAAAAAAAATGGCACACTAGAAAATTCTGTGCTTGCTACTTTCATTATATGAGTTGACTTGATGATGGATTGAATGGGATTTGAAAGCATCTGGAGAGTATTCTAATATTGGTACTGATAAAATCTTTGTGAATATTTTTATTTCTCAGCCAGGCTCAGTCAGCACTTTGCCTGATACCCATTTATATGATAGATACCATGTGGCCAATGAAATTCCCTAATATTTTTCAAGCCATATGGCATCTACCTCTTATAAATTACCTCAAGTCCTATGACTCCTGGGTATAGGCATCACAGGAAATCTACACAAGATGTGCAATGATTTATTCTACACAGCTTGTAGAGCGTGGCGTAAAGTTGGTTTTTCTGTTCAGCATTGTTTTCTGTTATAGCAGAATGTCATAGGCCTACCAGGTTGAAAACTTCTGGAAGACAACGTGCCTCCTGGAAGACAACGTGCCTCCTGGAAGTGTGAGCACATGGAATGATACATAGGTCTTTTTCATTCCTTTCTCTAAAAATGAGGTAGATAAAGAGATAGTGCTGGGAACAGGGTTGCAAAATATAAGGAGCTGTGGAAAAACTCAGTAACCAAGCTAAACACTTTAATGCAATATTTATAAAAATAAAAATTTATGTAAAAAAGCATTATGTAGCAAATATCAGCATTAAAATAAAGACAGAATAAATATTATGAAGTTTGTCTTCTGCCTCAGGCTCTAACATGGCTCTGCATGGCATTGCAAAGAGAGCTCTGCAAGGACTTGCTGCCTGGCTGTAGGGGTCAGCTGTCAATTCCTTCAGTGTCTGCCTTAACTGCAGATCCCTGCCTTCGCTGAGGTCCCTGACTCCCCACGCTGCCCACGTTCATAACTGAGCAAGGGTGGGGTAGAAAGGCCCTGCTATTTTGTCCTGAACAGAGAAAATTCTAAGGCATTACTCTCTTCAGAATTCCCTGCCAGATTGGCCAGGCTTTATCTCACGTGCATCTCAGTTTAAGTTCTTCCCCTGACTGATTTTTCTTCACCCACCTTCCTTCACAGGTGTTGATCTTTAAAACAGCTTTTACCCCAAACTCTGACTTAGCACCTGCTACCAGAGAACCCAACCTGTGATTGTGCTACAGCTGCTAAAGCCTGCTTTATCTAGGTACCATGGTTTAAATTAAAAATGTCAGTTTGCACGTTCTGCTTTCTTTTTTAAAAATTTAAAGAGGTTGTACGTAAAGCTGTTCAGGAGAACAGGAATGAACTGTCGACAATTTTTAAGCAATTAACTGCACGCATATGCAGTCACAATGGACCAAATTTTAAATAATATCCAATCATAGCTACAGTGTGGTTTCACTATTGACAATCAGTCCAGTCTCAGAGTATAGTTAAAGCCCCTCACTTAAATCTGTTAGAGTACTGATTTCCCATGGTTACGGTTTATGGTCTTCTTTTTGTTTATATTTCCTTTTTCCTCCCTCTATTTATCACAAAATCCCATATCAGACTTGTTACATCATTATATGATGAGGTAGTTATGTAGAGTTCCCAAGGCTTGGGTCAGAATTTATTCAAAATTCTTTAATAAAAATGTCTTTCTGCCTCAAATATAAGACTCAATTAGCTGCATTTCTATTAATTCAATTGTTTCTTCTTCTTAGTGACTATGGCACAGATCTGTCCAGATGTTGCAGATACAGGAGATATTTTCCTTTCAAATGCAAACATGCTTATCAAGCCAGGAAACTTCAGCCAGCAACACTCTTCTTACCAGTGCTTTACAAAGGGCTGCCAGAGTCTTCCAAGAAAGTGAAAATTTTTTTCCCAAGCTTGAGGCAAGAAACAGTGTGTTTTGAGTTGAGTGTTACCAGAACGATTGTCTCCCTTGAAATAAAATCCTTTTAATCTATGATATCCCTTACTCCCTCCATCTCTTCCTTCCTCCCTGTCTTCCTGCCTTTTCTCCTTCTTTCCTTCTCTCCTGCATCAACTATAGAGCCCTGCCTTACCTGAGCATCCCACTCTTCCCCAGTTGCTCACATTTAGAAAACAGAAAACGCTTCATTCCACTTTACACCCTGTAGCCTCAATGAGGTTTCAGTTTTAGTTGTTTTTTGCTTACTATGCACAAGTTACATTAGTATCTGGATAAAAAATATTTTTTTTTCCATCAGGATGCAAAAAACAAGCAAACAAACAAAACCTCTGGCTTGGCACTTGGAATACTTTGGTTCTATTATTTGCCATGCTGCAAACTTGATATTTGACACTGACTAGTCACTTTACTTTTCTGGATTTCAGCTCCCCTCTGGCCTACGGAGACATTTGCTGAAATGCTGTTGAAACTTTGATTATGAAGTTACAATGCTGAATGACACGTTGGGTACATTCTAGGGATAGCTTGGAGACTTGCATGTATTTATACAATCTTAGAGATTTAGTAGGACTATGGATATGCGTGAGTGCTATGCAGTAAGCTATGGATATGAATTCTAGAGTTACTAAATAGTAGCTAGAAGGCTTTGAATATATTATATAACCTCTCAGATTCTTAGTCCATTCATCATTGAATGGAGATAATGGGGAAAATAATAACTAACTTCCAATAGTATTGGGAAGATTTGAGATTGTCCCCCACCAAAAAATGTAATTCTTGGCTTATGGTAGTGATTTTATAATTGTTTGCTATTATTATCATTGAAAAATTTATAATATTTTTGTCAGATGCACTTTCTTAAGTTCATATTTTTGCTTATTGTATTTAGTTTCTGAGTTTGGTATTAATTTGTATGGTTTTATAATATGTAAAGTGCTTTGAGCTCTCTGAGAAAAAGCATTATGCAACTAGAAGACATTATTTACTGCACTGATGTGTGAATGTCCAAGAATCCAGACACACTCATCTTAAAGGAAGCACTAACTTCAAAATCTCCATGAATCCTATAAATGTACACTTAATAAACACAGAAAATTTATAATTTTTCACTTTTCAGTTAAAAGTAAAAGCAAAGACAAAAAGTATAACATAAAATTTATGACATGATTATAAAATGCTAGAATTTAAATCTTTAATTTAGTATCAACTGCTTAAAAATTAACTGTTAAGAAGTTATAATAATTAGGGATCTTGCCAATCATTGACAATTACGGTCCGAATCCTGTCTATATGCATTTGAGCTACGTACATTTCCTTATATTAGCATCTTACATTTGCATATAACTTGACACAGTAAATTTATATATTTTAATGTCATTTTAATTATCCCTTAAGAAGAAAAATCAGAGATAATTAATCCTTTCTTATAAATGAGACAATAAAGTCACAAAAAGTTTAAGTCACTTGACTATAATGGCTATAAAGAATCTAGGTTCACATTATTTTCATTCTAGTGATGGACATCTACAGAGCATGTAAGGGTATCACGATTGTTCCAACTGGATTAGAGTGTAGCATTGAGGAGTAGGTTGAAAAAAGTTGAAAGGGTACTTGAAATCAAGTATTTTTTTATGAGTAGAAATGGAGAAACAATTGAAGCCTATTAAAAAGAGACTCCACTAATCAGAACTGTGGTATGAGAAGATTAATATGGTGATAGCATGAGGATCAACAGAAATAGAGGCAGGGATTAACTAAGTAATTGGAATAGTTCAAAAAATAAGGCAATGATGAACAAAACCATTCAGGAAGCAGTCTGATTATAGAGAAGCCTAAGTGTTAAATGACTTGGGAAATTAAGGAGTGGAGAGATTAATGAGTATACAATGATTAAACCTGAGTTCTGAACCAATTGTTCAATAGGACACAGGGATCCAAAAGATGTATTAATAGGTAAATGAGTCTGCTTAATGGATGAGGTTTGTGATCTAGCCAAACTACAGCATTTGGCTTGCTGCACTATAATTAAACAGTCTTACACCCTGGATCACTCAGTGGGTGACCGGATAACTGTAGGCCTCCTTGGTATGGGCTGCATTGGTAACCAGCCACGGAGAAGCTGGGCATACCTGGAATGTATGCTTTTGTGGACAACATGCTTCTGGAAAAGGTAGGAAGGTGGAGCTGAATTAGGCATGTTCATTCAGTTCCTCTTTCCAGATTTACTAATCAGAAGGTCGCCGCTCCTCTTGTGAGGAATAGAGAACAGTGGTAAGGAGAGAGACAAAGGTTTGACCAAAAGATTGTTCTAGGGAAGTTTCTCCACAGGAAAACATGAAGACTTGGAAATAAGCAAAAGATCATAACAAAATCATCCGTGAATGACTTACGGTTAACTTAAGTCTACAGGGAATAATTAGTGATAAACAGCCCAAAGCAGAGTTTCTCAACTTCAGCACTAATGAAATATTTGGCCAGATAATTTTTTGTTATAGGGAGCTCTCTCGTGCATTGTAGGATGTTAAGCTGCAGGCTTGGCCTCTTCCCTCTAGATGCCAATATCACATCTCAGGTCTGACAACCCAAAATGTCTCCATACGTTGCCAAGTTTCCTCTGAGGAGCAAACTTGCCCTCATCCCCCAGTTGAGACTCGTTGGCCTAAATGAAGAAGACTGTGATCCATGGCTTTTCATCAGCTAGGCATTCCTGCACCACCTTGACCATCCCTTTTCTGCTCTTAGGGGTCTCAGTTTCAATCTTCTTAAAATTGTGCATGAGTCTCTACAAGTATGTTATCTTAACCTTTTTTTTTTTTTTTTTAGGTTCAAAAGATTATGTCTGTCATTATGGGGGAAATATACTTTTCATTGAATCTGAAATTTGGAAGATGACATTAATATCCAGATTGAAAGGATATTCTTTGTTTTGTAAAATATTTTTAAAATCCTCTTTTGTACTCACCATCAAATTGGTGCTAATGCATCAACACTAAGGTGTTCACATGGTAGTAATACCCACTGGGTACTGGTCAGGTGGGGAGGTTGAGGGTGTTGGGGGGTAAATCCACAACTAATGGAAGCAGAGCTCATTGTATGGGGGAAGAACATCCTTGTAGCCCTGGCTTGGGTGAGGCAAACGCATTACATGTAACCAAAATGTTTGTATCCCCATAACATCATGAATTAAAAAAAAAAAAAACACCTCTCTTTGTCAGGGATAGAAGACTATACTACTGATTATACAAGGAAATAGGTAGGAAAAAAGTATCCTGATACCACTGTAATTATTGCTTTTTTATTGTCATTATTGCTTTTACAGGCATTTAATTATGTGTTCTCTGAATATACTATTTCAGCATTGGGCTATACTTTTATCCATCTGGAACACGGAGGAATGCCACTGTAGGAGATTTGACATAAAAAAAAAAAGCCATAAATACTCTACAATTTTCCACAATTTTGGTTAGTATACACAGTTTGAGTTTGAATAACAAAACTTTACATTCAAGGATCAGTTTTGCTTCTGACTGGATTCTTTACCTTGCAAAGGTCATTTCACCTTTCTAGGACTAAGGAGATGCATAGGAGCCAAAGCCACCCTGCACAGTACTCTGTAGTTGGTTAGATGGATTGCATTTTTTTTTTTTCCTGATTCATAGTTGTCCTGAAGGCATAACTCCTTCTTTGTTCCTTAGGGAGTCTCCCCACCTGGTAGACCTTGAGCTTTGCCCTGTGTTTTTCCTTGTCAAAGTCAATTTCCTGTCTCCTTAAGTCAGTGCCCACAGCGCAAAAGCAGCTTCTATCCTCAAACTACTGCTATAGTTTCTCCATTTTTTTAGGCTCTAGCCTTGTAAATTTTTTCTTATATTTTCAGCTCTTTGTGGCTTTTTTGTAACTTTTTGTTGTTTTTACAGATGAATTGCCATTATCAGAAACTGGAAATATGAAGCATTCAATATAAATGATTGGGAAAATAAACTGTCATGGAACAATTAAAAAGCACTATAATGTAACTATCAAGAATGAGTCCACGAAAATTTTGGGTTGTTTGTTTCTGTTTTTACAAGGACATTTGCATTTTTTTCTTATTGAATATATCACTTCATATTACATTCTTGTCTTTACACTGTTTTATAAAACATTTAATAAATACAAATGAATATTTTTAACATAAGTGAAAGGTATAAATAATAATAGTGAGATGAAGAATGTGTACCCGATGTTTAACTTAAATAGAATATTGTAAATTTCTTCTTTAATGCCGAGATAACAATTATTCTGAACCTTGAGATCATTAATTTCTTGCTTCCTTGCATCATTTTTATTTGTCATATCACGTATTTATCACAAACATTTTTATAATACTGAAAATTTCTATAAATACACACTGATGATTGAATACTATTTCATGAATTATATATAACTTATTAAACTATTCTAATATTATACATTTAGCTTATTTTCATTTTTAAAATGAATAATGCTATGTTATTCATCTTTATGCATAAGACTTTGTTCATATTTTTGAATACTTGGGAAAGTATTCAAAGAAATTAAATTAAGGAGTTAAAAACATGTATTTTTAAAAATATTTGATTTTATGCTTAAGTCATTTTTCAGAAAAGTTGGTATTAATTTTCAGAGTAGTGATTAAATAGGTAAGATTTTTAATCAGACCACATGAGTTAAAGCCTCAACTTAACTTTAGCTAACTGTGTGCTTGGGCAAGTTTTTAATTGCTTTGTGACTCTTTCTGCTTTTTTTTTTTTTTTTTTTTGGACAATGATACAAATAAATACCTACTTCGTAATTATGTCGTGAATATTTAATGGAGTAATATAGTTTATGTAAATATGCTGTTTGCAAAATCCTTAATATAACTGCTTGAGAAATGTCAGTAACAATATATGAGTGTGCTATACTAACAGCATACTCGTGAGAATATTAATTTGTATATTTTATGTAATGTTTGCTAATATTCCAAGCAAGAATTATATATATATATATATATATATATATTTTTTTTTTTTTTTTGAGACAGAGTCTCACTCTCTTGCCCGGGCTAGAGTGCCGTGGCATCAGCCTAGCTCACAGCAACCTCAAACTCCTGGGCTCAAGTGACTCTCTTGCCTTAGCATCCCGGGTAGCTGGGCCTCACGCATGCACCACCATGCCCGGCTAATTTTTTCTATATATTTTTAGTTGTCTAGATTATTTCTTTCTATTTTTTTAGTAGAGACGGGGTCTCGCTCTTGTTCAGGCTGGTCTCGTACTCCTGAGCTCAAATGATCCACTTGCCTTGGCCTTCCAGCGTGCTAGGATTACAGGCATGAGCCACTGCGCCCGGCCAAGAATTATATTCTCATTTCAAGTTTCCTTACTTTGAGTATTCCTTATGTTTCTATAGGTACTAATTAGACATTTTTTCTTTATAAATCAGTAAGCCATGCCTATCTCATTGACATAAAGAGATATTTATATTCCTATGAATTTGTATTAACTCTAATTACCAAGGAATTTAATTCTTTTTATGAAATATATTTTGCAATTGTTTCTCCCATTTTATTATTTGCCATTTTGTTTTTTATTTTATAATATAGTACCCCAATTACCCTGATTTGATAAATTCACATTGCATGTGTGTATCAAAATATCACATATACCCTATAAACATATACAACTATTAGGTATCCATGATAATTAAAAAGAAAAACATAAAATGTAAAATTTGTATGCAATAAAATATTTGAATCCTACCCTTGGTGACTTCTCCCACTGATGTTGTGTTTAGAATGTGTTTCCTCATCTTAGGAAAAATTAGTCTAAATTTTCTTTCATTTAAGTAGTTTTACTTTCAAAATTAAATACACCACAGATTTAGTTTAGTCTAAGTTACCACATTATTTATGTTCCTCATTAATTTCAAGAGCTTCTCAGTAGAAACTCTATGGTTTTGTAGAAAAAAAATATTATTGGAAAACGATGATAGTGTCTCTCTTTCCAGTAGCTCTTATTTATTTGTCTTATTGCTGTTTGTTCCAGACTTAAGGGGTGAGCCACCAGTGTTTCTCGTTAATAACAAATATGTGTAATATTTGCTACTGGATTTCAGAATGACATACATTATTTATCATATGAAGAAAATAACCTTCTATTTTCAATTTTTCAGCATTTTAATGAGGAATAGTTATTAAATTTTAGTAAATTCCTTACGATATTTTAGGTGTTATCATTTTGGAGAAGATCCCTGGGACTATGCACAATTATGACCAGTTTCTGAGGAAAATATGTAAAACAAATAGTCAAGATAATTGCACATTCTATATTTTTGAAATTGATACATAAAGTACATGTTTTGGGGGAACATATGATATTTTGATATGTGTATACATTGTATAATGATCAAATCAGGGTAATTGGGATATCCATCACCTCAAACATTTATCTTTCTTTGTGTTAGGAGCATTACAATTCTTCTAGCTATTTTGAAATATATGATACATTGTTGTTAACTATAATTTTCCTGTTGATATACATTCTGCATTATTATCTATAACTTTGAACCTAGTATCTTGGATGTTAGGCTTGCATCATGTTCATTCTCATACTAAGCTAAATTCTTGCTACTAATTTTTTCTATAAAATATACATAAATTATAATGATTGTTTGTAATAATTATATGATGAAGACAATGGCAATAACTATAATTAACACTTACTGAATGTTTACTATGTGCAACTTCATGTGCTAAACTTCACATGCTTAATTGTATTTAATCTTATTATTAAATGAAAAAACAGTGACACAGAAAGGTTAAGAAATGTGATAAACATGGAGTATCTAAATGGAGATGAGAAATAGGAGCAGACATCTGGAATGTGAATTCAAGCCCCTCGACTTGCTTCTATAAGATCTTCCGGTTAATTATCCAGTCTACAATGGTTTGTTTTTTCCTGATTTTCTTGTCCCAAAACCAGTGTAGCACCTTACATGTACTTCTATGTTTAGTGTTGTTTGATGAGTTGAAATCCAAATTGGGATTTTGAAAGGAAAGGATAATGGAATATAAGGGGGCATAGATGGGAAAATGCCCTAGTTATTATTAACTTGTTAGCAAGTTCCTGTGCAAATAGAGAATTGTGGTTTATTTCTTAGGTTTGTGAAGTCTCTCCATCCTAGAATTCCAGGAACAATGGAGTTTAATGAATCTTTTTCTAACTTCTTTGATGCTGTTCATACTATTTTCTATCAGATGATGAAGCATATGGTTACAGTTTATGAGAGTGTTTCTAAACTTTTCCTCATAATTGATGTAATTAGGGTAAAGTCCCTCTGGATTTTGGCATATGTTTTCTTCCATATTTAGTTTTTAGTCCTGTTGCTATTTTCTTGCTTTTGTTTCTGTGATATTCATTTTAATAGGATAGAAGGCAGAAATCTACCAAACTCTCTGGTCATATAACCTAGAAATCTCTATAAATCTAGTTTAATATTTAACTATAAAGTACTAGTGGATTTATTGTGCCTTATATCTAGGATTATTTTGACAAATATGATCATTTGTGAATGTATTAAAAATCAGTTGAGGCAAATAGTACAATGTCCCAAAATAAGGGATAATTGAAGATTAACTTTTTTCCCTCTGGAATAATTTTAGTGCTGCTGGTATTAGGTGAGTCTATAAGACACCTCAATATGATTATAATTTTTACTTGTAAATAGAAATAAGAAGTTAACTAATTGATTTTTGGCCATGAAAATGTTAACATATCTCAAATGATTGATTTTAATCACCTGAACACAGCACTCAGTTGAAATATTTGCAGATATGACAAAAGAGATATAAACTAATATCAGATTTTTTTTAATGCAGAAGAACAACAGCAATTTAAAAACTGAGTCAAGGCCGGGCGAGGTGGCTCATGCCTGTAATCCTAGCACTCTGGGAGGCCGAGGCGGGAGCATCGCTCGAGGTCAGGAGGTCGAGACCAGCCTGAGAAAGAGTGAGACCCCCGTCTCTACTAAAAATAAAAAGAAATGATCTGGACAGCTAAAAAAATACATATAGAAAAAAATTAGCTGGGCATGGTGGCACATGCCTGTAGTCCCAGCTACTCAGGAGGCTGAGGCAGAAGGATTGCTTGAACCCAGGACTTTGAGGTTGCTGTGAGCTAGGCTAACACCACGGCATTCTAGCCCAGGCAACAGAGAGAGACTCTGTCTCAAAAAAAAAAAAAAAAAAAAAAAAAAAAGACCTGAGTCAAGGCATCTTCAGATAGAGTAACAGGAACAGGAAGCTGACTGACTTTCCCACCCAAAGCAATCTAAAGAACAGACAAATATATAAAACAACCATTTTTAAAACACTGGACTTAAGGTAATAAAGGACTGTAATTCCCATGTTGGCTATGATTTCCCTTGGTTTACTTCACTGAGAAAATTTCCAGGCTGCAGAACAGGAAGAGGGAACCAAGGCAGAGCTGCGGAGTATCTGAGTTGAGGAGACAGGTCTGTGGAGAACAATGGGGCACAGGAGTGGAGGGTGGAGTAGCAGGTGGGAGCCATGTGTTTAGAGACAGCGCACTGATATCTGTGGGGGGGTTCCCTTTGGTAATTCAGTAATGATGTCTGCTCCTGGGTGAGAAAACTACCTAAGACTGGGGAAAGAACTGACTTGAAAGCATTAGAGCTAGTGTCTATTTTCACAAGTCAGACTGGTAAAATTCAGCATTGAGGAGATCTCGGGTAAAGACGAGCCTTCAACTATTTCTCAAGATCCAACTAACAAATCACAAAAGCAAGATCCTAAGCATCTTAACAGCACTTAAGAGCAAAGCTCAAGAGTGAGAACACAAAAACACCTAACACCTAAAAGACCATGTAAAATTCACAGTCCCACATCCATTAAAAATTATCAGAATACAAAAAGCAGGAAAATGTAGCCCAGAATGAGGAACAAAAATCAATCAATAAAAACTGATAAGACCTGGCATAGATATTACAATTAGTAGCAAAGAAAATTAACAGATTTTTTTTTTAACCAAAGAGTATATCTAGATGGCAAATAATCACATGAAATGATACTCAAGATCAATTGTCCTTAGGCAAATGTAAATTAAAACCATAATCACTGTACACCTATTAGAATGGCTAAAATTTAAATAACTGGTTATACCAAATGTTAGTGAAGATGTGTTATAATTGATATTCTCATACACTGCTGGTAGGCATGTAAAATAGTACATGTAAACTAATACAATTATTTTCAAAAACAATTTGGTAGTTTCTTAAGAATTTAAATATAAACCTACTATGAGATTCAGCAATTACATTTTTTATTGGTAAACAACAATGTTGATTACAGCTTTGTACTATTAAGGCTGCTGTAAGCATTTGCACATAAGTCTTCATATGGACTTAATGCCTTATTTCTCTCAGGTAAAACTTAATTAAAACTTCAAAAGGGTAGGGAGCTTGTCTGTGTTGTCCACTACCCCAACTTCATGCCTACCACTGTTTTTGGCCATAGTAGGAGTTCAAATATTTGTTGACTAATATGTTTTACTAGGGACCTTGTTTTGTCAATGAGTCAATGGATAAACAAATTGAGGCATGTTAATACCATGGGCATATTTAAAATGTTATACATGAAGTTTAGGCAACAAAGTATTCTCAAGCTCATGCAGAACACTTATAAAAATCTATCCTTTATTAAGCTGTATATATAAGTCAACAAATTTCTTAAGAACAGATTTTATGTAGGATGGCCGTTAGCAAGTTTCTTTAATGTAAAAGGCCTAAATATAATTTTGCTATTATAAAGGAAAATCACCAATAGAAAGTATTTACATGAATGAGTTTGGGTGTGTTCCTATAAAAGTTTATTAGAAAAATGTCTGGCAGACTGTATTTGGCTTAGAACCCACAATTTGCTGACCTTTGATAAAACATACTCTCTCCAAACACAACATAATCAAGTTAGAAAAAATAAACAAAAAAATTTTAAAATTACCGTATATTTATAAATTTATAAAAATTGCTAAAATAATTCATTGGTTAAACAATATAATGAAAACTTAAATTACTTAAAACTGAATGGTAATGAAACTACTCCATATTAAATCTTATAGACTGCAGAGAAAGTGATGCTTTGAAGGAAATTTATAAATGTCAACGTGCATATAAAAGAAGTAAGCTGAAAACTACTTATATATTAGGAGGTACAAATGAATAATAGATAAAATCATCACAAAAAAGAAAGATGGTAAAGAAAAAAGGTAAAAAACAAATGACAAAGTAAACAGAAAAAACAATTAGAATCAGAAAGCCAAAAGTTGTTCTTTGAGAAGGCCACAAAATAGACAAACCTTTCTGGAAATGAAAATTTAAAAAAGGATTAAAAAACAGAAAGGAACAACAAATGGACATTTATAAGAATGTTTACATGCATCAATGATATAATATGATAAAAATTAAATGAAAGGATAACAGTAACACTCAAATTTTCCTTTCTGACCAAAACAAATAGCAGGAATTGGATCTACTTTCCCTCATTAAACACACTAAGAAATGAAGCAAAATACACAAAACAATGTCTCTTAAGACATTCGACATCAGACAATGGAAACAGTGATCCCTGAGAGACAGGAAAGAAATGAGAGCTCTAATGCCTCAACTTACGTTTCCATTCCACAGCAAAGTAAGGAGGAACTCGGAGCCCAGTGGTCCCTGAGTTGAGGGACTGGAACTCAAAGCTCAGTGAAGCCAGGACAGCTAGAATTTACAAGGCAAAATAATGAAAGGAGGATAATGCGCAGAGGAAGACTCTGGAGATCTGCAGAGGATCCTTCTAGAGCTGCAGTCGCCAACCCCAGCTGGACTAGTAGTACCAGCCCACAGCCTGTTAGGGACCAGGCTGCAGAGCTCCACTGCCCACACCCCCTGCACTCCCCATGGAAAAATTGTCTTCCATGAAATTTAGGAAAGGGGAGTGTGAGCTAGCAAAGCTTCATCTGTATGTACAGCCACTCCCCATTGCTGCCATCACCACCTGAGCTCCACCTCCCCCCCACCCCTCACCCTGTCTGTGGAAAAATAGTCTTCCATGAATTGAACCCTGGTGCCAAAAAGGTTGGAGACCACCGTCCTGGAGGACTCAGCAGAATAGTTTTCAGTCCATGTATGTAAGGAAACTGCCTGATGCCAAAAAGGATCAGAAAATTTGAAGACATCAATTCAAAATGAAACACAGAAAACAAAATAACTTAATAATTGAACAGATTATTAGTGAACAGTGGAAAAACTTCAAGAGGTCAAGTATCCATGTAATTTAAGTCCTCAAAGGAAGGTGGGGTGGAAAATATTTAAAGAACAAAAATATTTAAAGAAGTAATGGCTGAAAATATTTCAAATATATTAAAACCTATAAAACCATACATTGAGGAAGTTTAATAATCCTAAGCTTCTTAATAAACATGAAGAAAACTACACCAAGGTTTGTGAAATAATATTGCTTAAAACAAGTGTTAAAGAATAAACATAAAAGCAGCAAGAGAGAAAAGCACATTGCATACAGAGAAGTCAACATTTTTTTTTCCTGTAAAAGGCCAGGTGATAAATAGTCTAGGCATTGCAGGCCAAATAGTCTCTGTCAAAAGTACTCAACTCTGACACTGTAGCACAGAAGTAAGCATAGACAGTATGTAAATGGATGGGTGTGACTGTGTTCCAATAAAATTTTATTTATAAAACCACAGAATATATTTATTGACACCTGGTACATAGGAACAAAGATAAAGAAGACAGTACATTTATTATCAGAAACAATGAAAACTAGAAGATAATGAAGCAATTACATTCTAAGTACTGAAAGAAAAAAACTGTTAACCTAAAATTTTTACCAGATGAAAATATTTTTCAGAAAAAAAATGAGGAGTAAAACAATTTCAGACATACAGAAGCTCAGTGAATTTACAATTAGTAGAGTGACACTACAAGAAAGGTTAAAAAAAGTCAGGCAATAAGAAAATGATATCAGATGAAAGTCTAGAGCTATACAATAGGATGAAAAACACTAGATTATAACCACATGAGTAAATATAAGGATATTTTTACTATTTAAATCTTATTATTAAACAGTATTGAATTATAAATTTTATTATTTAATTTGAATTCAATTTAAAAATATTATATGCAATAGTACAAGAATATGAAATACTTAGGCAAAACTGAATCTGACATCAGATATGAAATATCTATACATTTAAAATATAACATATTTCTGAAAGAAATGAGCTAAATAATTGGAGATCTATACCATGTTCATGTCATGGAGGGATCAACATTGTTAATATACCTCATGGTTTCTGATGAAAAATATGCTGTTAATCTTATTGAATCTTAGTGTATGTGATGTATGTCTTCTCTCTTGATGCTTTTAAGAATCTTTGTATTTGTCTTTTGACAGTTTAATTAGAATGTGTCTTGGTGTGGGCATCTTTGAGTCTATCATATTTGAAGTTTATTGAGCTTCTTAGATGTGCAGATTCATGTCTTTCATCAAATTTGGGGAGTTTTCAGCCATTATTCTTTCAAATATTTTTTTGGCCATTTTCTATCCCTTTTCTTCTGGAACTTCCATTATGCATATGTTATAATATGCATGATGATGTTCCACAGGTCTCTTATGGTCTGTTCACTTTCCTTCATTCTTTTTTCTCCTCAGAGAAGATAATTTCAATTTCTTTTACCTTTAAGTTCACAGATCCTCCTTTTTAAAAAATTTTAGTATATTTAAGGGATACAAGTGCAGTTTTGTTACATGGATATATTGTATAGCAGTGAGGTCTGGGGTTTTATTGTACCCTTCACCTGAATAGTGTACGTTGTACCTAATAGATAATTTTTTATCCTTTACCTCCCCTTACCATCCCTGTATGACTATGTGTACCCATAGCTTAACTCCACTTAGAAATGAAAACACTAAGTATTTGATTTTCTGTTCCTAAGTTACTTCTCTTAGGATAATGGCCTCCAGTTCCATCCAAATTTCTACAAAAGACATTAATTCATTCTATTTTATGTCTGACTAGTATTCCATAGGATTAATATATATAAAATCCCTTTGTATTATCAATTCAGAAATTGTTATAGGACTTATGAGTTTTATGGTTTCATGTGCTTTTATGATGGCAAGTACCTACCTTTCTTTCCATCCTTAGAACTCTCCTGAACATTTCTTGTACGGCTGGCTTAGTGGTGACGAATACTCTTAGCATCTGTATGCCTGTGAAAGACATTATTAATCCTACACTTATGAAGCTTAGTTTAGCAGGATACAAAATTTGTGGCTGAAAGTTCTTTCCTTTGAGAATATTGACAATAGAACAGCACCCTAATCTCTCCTGGTTTGTGTGACTCTGCTGAGTGGTCTGCTGTTAGTCTGACGGGCTTTCCTTTATAGATAATTAGATGTTTTTATCTTGCTGCTTTTAATTTTTTTAAATTCACATTGATTTTATGTAGTCTAACAACTATATGCTTTGTTATAGGCCTTCTTGCAGTGTCTCTGCCTCATGTTTACTGTGAGCCTCTTATATCTGGATGTCTAAGACTGTTTAAAGACTAGGAAGTTTTCCTCAGTTATTCACTGAAATAAGTTTTAAATTTTCTTCTTCCTTAAAAATACCTATTACTCATAGGTTTGGATGTTTTACACAATCCCATATTTCTTGAAAACTTTATTCTTTTTTTAACAATTCTTTTTTCTTTATTTTTGCCTGACTGGCTTTAAAAGATCTATTCAAACTCTAAACTTCTTTCTTTGGCTTGGTTTATTCTATTGTTTGAGCTTTCAACTGCTTTTTGTAATTCTATCAATGAGTTTTTCATTTCCAGAAGTTCAGTTATTTAACAAAATATCTATCTATTTAGTAAATGTTTCATTCATGTCCCATTAAATTTTTTGTTTCTTTCTTTTGGTTTTCAACTTAGTATTGGAGCTTATTGAGCTTTCTTGCAATACATATTTTGTATTCTTTATCTGTCATTTTAGAATTTTCCTTTTGCTTGTGATTCATTGCTAGAGAGCTAGTGTGATCATTTCGGGGGGTGTCAAAACAGTATGTTTTTTCATACTGCCAGAGTTTTTATCTGGAGAAGCTGTCACTTCTTATTTCTGAATTTACTTACATTTGGATGGGATTTATCTATTTATTTTCTATTTATTTATTTCCCCCTCTTAAGGGTGTGCCTGTAATGCTTGTTGTGTTGTTCTTTTAGCTTTGAATTTTGGTATTTTCTTGGGGCCAAGGCTCTGTATGTATTTCTTGGTTATAGACAGCTTTTGTCCGGAGGCTTTCTCAGATGCTGATTGTGGTGGTGGGGTATTGGGCTGCAGTTCGACAACCCGGCCAGTAGGTGGCGCTTACATGTAAGAGGCAGTTGCTGCAGAAGCCAATGGGTGTGTGCTTGGTCTGTTTGCTCAGGTGGTGGGTGGTCTGTGGAGTACCTGACACCCTGTGTTTCCTGCTTAGCCCTGGAGCCGGGACACAGCTGGGTGGAGCGGTACTGCTAAGCTTGCCCTCCTGCACCCCACTGATGAGCAGAAGTACAAGCCCTGATGAGGGTGGTGGGGGGATCCTCTGTTGAAATGCACCGAGGTCTCCCTTGGGTTGGGACAGGAGGAAGGGTCCCCTAGAAGTGGTACTTGAATAATCACTTGATAATTAGGTAAGGTTTCACTGTATAAAAATGAAGGGGTTGAGGAGATACGGGAAACCTTTGCGAGCATTTCTACTTAAGGGAAAGCATACAAACACTTCAGTAAAGATGTTTACAAAATTGTAAATGGTCCAGTCTGTTTGCAATAAAGCAGTAATGTTAAAATCAGGTCAGAGAGATGGAACCTTGTTATATTGGCAAATGGAAGAGTTTGAAGCCATTCCTACCTGGAAAAACATTGCCAAAGGCTGTGTTTTAGGATGATTATCCTAGCAGGAGGATGTTGTGTGGGCTGAAAGAGAGAGAATATGGAGACAGAATCATTCTACTTAAGAAGTAATCTCAACCATTGTCATGAGAAGCAATTGAAGTTTAAACCACATAACGGGTAGGAAAAATGGAGAGAGACCCAGATTAATTAGAGAGAGATTATGAAAATTTTTACTTTACTATCTGCATTTTAACTATTTTATTGAATCTTGAGTGGTGTTCAGTACTAGTTATATAAACTGTGGTTTCTGACCAAGAATATAAGAATCCAGGTATCAGGCTAACAGGGTCAATATTGCTCATCTAGTCAAATCAAAATATGAGGTTATTTTCTGAAATATCCTAAGTTTCAAGAGTCCAGGTTTCTAATACCTAACAAAAAATCCTAAAAAAACAAAGACAAACAAATCAAGATGTTGCTTGTTTCAATAAATGAGACATTAAATCATTTTTAATTAACTATAAAGACAATTGAAATCATTAACTTCTATATTATGTGGTATTTACATCAAATGTGCTCCTTTCAGATAGACAGTCAAGCTTGTAATAAATTTTATAGGAAATCATGGCTGATAACAACTGAGTAGAAACAGATGGGCTGGAAGTTTTCCAAAGGCCTTACACAAAATATTTGCTATGAAAATGTGAAGAGAATTTGCCCAGAACACTGATTTAAAATTTACTGCATTGTTGATGCTTTAAAATGGCAGATT
Source organism: Eulemur rufifrons (assembly GCF_041146395.1). Taxonomy (NCBI): domain Eukaryota; kingdom Metazoa; phylum Chordata; class Mammalia; order Primates; family Lemuridae; genus Eulemur; species Eulemur rufifrons. Next base: position 72,638,290 of record NC_090989.1, read on the forward strand.
TTAGAATTAAAATTTCTTTGTATTTTCTCCTCCTTTCTATTTATTTGCCAGATTTTAAATGAAAAGCATTCTAATTGGGATCAGTATTCAGTACTAAAAGTATTGATTTTAGCACACACACTTTTGTTATTCAGGACAGGGTAAGGTAAAAGAGGAGCAAAGGAGACAATTTTTTTCAGTGCTAAAAGATCAATGACATATGTGTTTACTATTTATGAGTACTGAATACTTTATAACAGGTATATATTGACAAGGCATTCCAAACATAGGAAACAAAGAGTAATATGTTTTCAATTCTTACTAAGAGATTTAAGTAGTTCTGAGAACACTGTCCTATACTCAGTATTTAGTTTTGATGGATGGGAATTTAGTGAAACCTTTGTATGAACTATTTTGTATGAACTGGCCAGAATGGTGACTCTTTTTTTGCATTTTAGCATGGAAGAGCACAGTATAATATAACAGCCCAAAAATGCTTGATTTCAGGGAAATTTTGCTTCAGTGAATACTGGTTGGTGTATTTGGAAGAAATTTACAGACTGGTTGGTGTATTTGGAAGAAATTTACAGTGAACCTTGTCAAATGAAAAGTTAATTAAATTGCTTTGGTTGTTAAAGACCTGTTGGATACGCTTTTACCTTGCCTTAACATGCTGTTGTAGTCATTGATCTCAAGGAGGTCACCTCTGTGAGATAGAAACAAACAGAAAACAAAATCAGAAAGCTAGAAAATTCATAAATAAAAAAAGGAATGAGAGTTCTAAAAGATAAAGAAGGAAAATTAAGCTGAGGAGGAGGCACAGAGGCCAATCCTGGGCATCCCATCTGTCTTATCATGTGAACAGCTCAATTCTCTCTCTTCTATGCTCTCCTAGCATTTTATTGTAATATCTCTTGCAATGGTTATCCTTGCTCTTAATTTATACAATGGAACATATTTGTTCATGAAGGAACATTTCCATGAAACCAGAGACCAAGTAGTGAGAGACAATTGTCAAATATTCAGGGCTTTCACCAGTGAGTTGGCAAAATTTGGTAGTAGAAACAGGCCTTGCTAGGGATATTTATATCATGGAAATTGAAAAACACTGCAAATCAGGACTTTTGTTTTTTGAAGAGCCTGTTTACCTGGACACTATTGCATCATTCCTCTTAGTATCATCTTTATTCTTTCACTTAAATTTGTCTCTTATATTTTTTTCTGTCCCTAATACATCTATCTACACTTGGCCCTGTGCAGGTGCTATACCTTTCTCATATAGCTTAATTGTTATACTTAGTGCATGAAGTATAACTGAATGGTTGAACAAATGGAGGGATAAATCAAAATATCTAAAGGGTTTAGAATAGTGCTTGGCATATAATCTGCACATTTTAAGTATTTGTCAAATTGATCAATTGATAATCATGATGTATTTCAGCAGGAAAATAAATGCACGTTGTGAATGGATGAAAGTTCAAAATAGATTCTAGCTCAATTGTTTTAGAACTTTGCTGGGAATAAGAACCAACTGAGGAACAAAATAAAAATAAAAATTCCTAAGGTCTCAGCTTCAGGGAATCTTGACTCAGTTGGTCTTGGGTCATTCCTGGAAATCTGCATTTGAAAAAAACATCCCAGGTGTTTCTCGTTCAAGTAGCCTAACCTGATTTTGAAAATTATTTTTCTAGTTTATTAGGTTCTCTGAACAGTTTCCTGTTCTAAACACACCTAGACTGATAATTAATTAATTAGTATAACAGATACTTAAATGGAGTTTATTATATGCCTAATACTGTTCTAAGCACTGTATAATTTCTGTATAATCACTGCATGATTAATATAATTCCCATAACAATACTAGAGGTAGATACCATTATTATTCTAATTTTACATATAAGGAAACTAAAGCATGATAATTTAAGAAAGTTGCCCACATCACAATCTTACAAGTAAGGTAATTTTTAGAGGCCTTCAAATTCACATACATCATTGAAATAACTGCAACATAATTATTCATTCTAGCAACTGACAATTTTCAAACCATTCTATCCCCATTATCTTTTTTCACCTTCCTAATATTGAAATAGATATGGCAGAAATTATTATCCCTATGTGAAAGATGAGGAAATTGAAGCCCAGGAGATTCACAGTTTGCTCAAGGTCACATATCTAGTGATAGACCTGCCATCCAAGCTTAAACTTAGATTGTCATTTACATCTATTTTTTTCTTCACTCCAAGTCCAACCTTTTTTCCATTCTACCCACAATAACAGTGTGAAGTTAGTTGTTGACAATTATCTACTGGTAAGCTTCGCACTGTCTCCTTGTGCTTTGCAATGCAGACTTACCCCATATAATATTACACTTTCACATGGAGGAAATAATAGGCACTGATTCCTCCAGCTGTTTCAAGTTGATGCAAACTAAAAGCAGGCCAGTTTTGACATTATCATATCCCAAGTGTAGGATTTCCCTGAATAATCTGCTCTAAGAAAGCCAATTACAAATCTTCCCCTCTTTGACACCAATGTCTAACCTGAATTTTACAGCAGATATTCATGAGTTCTTTCACTTCCCAATGGTCTTCTCTTGGATAATTCCTGAGCTCTATAATACTGACCATTTTTATTTAATATTTTGACTGATACAAAGCTCTTCCCTACTTTTGCTGCATAAAGTCTTGAAAACTGAGGTATAAAAAATAATGAGTTATATTTTCTGTTGAAGCTACCCTTAAAAAAAAGGGCAAACCTAATATGATTGTCATCTAATGAGTTGGAGTCCACAGGCTTTATTTCTTAAAACAAATGAGAACTGGAGTTTGTGGTACAGAAGAGAAACAACATTTATCAACTTATCAGAGAAACGTAGAGAAATTTCCCTTTTTGGCCTAATATTCCACCATTTTTCACTAGGCACCATTCTTCACCCAAAACCAGAGGACATGTGTGGCCTTTACAAACTGCATTTGTCCAGTTCTGTGAATTTTTCATGTTCCTTATTCTACATCTTTCTTTTTATAAACGTTTAAAACCACCTTTATGGCAACCCTAGAAGCAAGCCATTATCTCTAAATTCTCAGAATGTTTACAGAACCTTTTTTATAGTCATTATACATATGCCATCTCTCTCTACTAGACTTGGAGTGCCTCAAGGACAGTATTTGCTAGGGGTCCCTCCCAGTGATTTGTACAAGGCCACTCACATTCAATTTATTGAATCCAAGTGGGAAATGAAGACAGACTTTCACTGACCCAGGATCTTGGGATTATTGAACTAATGTGGATGAAAAATGTAAAAAAGGGAATGAAAGAAAGGAAATGCTAGTACACATACAACTTCTACATTTTCATTTAGAATAGTACTTCATGCATTATTCTCACGATTAGTTCATTATCTGAGGATCAGATGGTTATTGTGGCTACAGGATTTCAGGACATGTTTTATTATTATTACTTCATATTGCACATAAAACATTTAACTAAAACGTGACAATGAGAGCACATAATTTAAATCTAATCAAATTTATTTTAAATAGGTTTAACTGATACCTTCTACTTCTCACAAAATGCAGACAATCTTCTTTTAGAGACTAAATTTACCAGCAACTTTCCTTGCCAAGAAGCCAAGATGATTCATCCTCTGATTCTGTCATAAAGCATTAAGGATCACTAGTACTCTTAGTGTATTAAAAAGCTCTAAAGCAAGGTTAAAAAAAAGAAGAAGAAGAAGAAGATTTGAAGTGTTTCTTGATAATTCAATAGTGTAATAACTGGGTAAGTGGATTATTGTATCTTTCTCTCACATTTAGAAATAAGTTGCCACTGGGGAAAAAAGGAACTGCAGTGGAGTTTGGTATTGATTTTTACTGAACTCCATGGAGCATCTCTCCAAATATTCTATTAGAATAAGTTCTAGTTCTTCAAAAGTCAGATTTTTCTCCCAACTTTTGAAAGTCAATACAATTCAAACTGGTAATTTTCAAAAATATTCTCTACCACAAGACTCTTCTGAAGTGGACCATTTATCCAGCAGAAATTTTTATAATATTTTATTTGGCTGGGAGACAAAATTCATAAATTGAGAAGAAAAATTTAAGATATATCATTAAATGTGTACTAAATATTCTCTTCAGATGATCTATATATTTCAGTATTTATATAATACTTGCAAATATAAATTACTTTCCAATTTTTATTCATTATTACTAAAACACCACATAATATTACAATTCCCTGCTAATAGGGGCAGAATAGTCATTTATCTTAGGGGACACAAAAACTGGCATTGAAATTTTAAAGCTCTAAACTCCAGTCTGCTTACCTATGCTGTCTTTCATTTACATTTTCACATTCTGGAAATTCTCATTTTCTTGAAACAACAGATTTGACCCAGATAGGATTCTTTTCTTGATTTTAAGTAGAAAATAGTCTGGTTTTGTGTGTTTTCTTGTGTGTGTATGTCTATGTGTGAGTGTGTTTTGGGTTATAGTGCAGGGTTGTGGTGGGTTGCTTAGAGGAGAGACACATAAATATAAACATAGGCTTCACCCAAAAAGTGAAAGTCACGAAATATTCAAATGAGTCCTTTCTAAGTGTTAGAGGAAAATTTACAACCAACTTTAAAAGAGTACCATTTTCTCTGATTAAAGTAAATGTCAAGTTACCTTTGCATCTTTGCTAATTAAAGCAAACTTCCTAAAAGCTAACTGTGACACATTCAGGGCTTTTAAAATTTATTCTGATTTTTTCACCTTCTCAAGGGATGGAAATATATCTTTAGAAAAATAAGACTGCCAAATTTCAATAAATCAAAATATGTAAATGCTAGGCATCAAGCAGTCTACAGATGAGAACAGAGATGTAAGAGAAAACCTTTCTACCTTTGAGTTACTTTATGACCTATTTGGAGAATTAAGAAATGCATGCATGAAACATCAAGAATGTAAAAATATAAAATGGTCATTCCACTAAAAGTACCTTAAAGTCCCCTTCAACTCTTATTGCCCAAGTTTTCACACCTTGTAAAAGTAGAGGTTTACAGTAGAGTTCATAGTTAATTATGGAATTACAGACTTTTCAAATCTGTGCCCTAAGTTAGTGTAAGAATTATTAGGGACAAATGTAAGTGAAGATATAAAGCTAGAGGTAGACAGAGTACTAAATATACTTTGAATTTAGGACTTTTACTGAAAAGTATATGTTTAATCCTTTGGGTGGCTAGCCCAAGATGGAGAGTGCTTAAGTATATTTGTTGTATAAAGCTGGAATTCCAAAGGCTAACATGGCAGTCAACTATGGCCTTCTCCCTGCAAAGTCAAAAGAGAATGTAAGGAAAATTGCCTTGGTACTCAATAGAGCAAGGTAAAAAAAATGAAACTACCATACTTATTTCCAGGATGTTGCACATACAAGTCAGCCATCAAACTGAATTGCAACTCAAATTTATGTTACCTGACTAGTCCAAAAAAAAATCTGTTTAAGGTGATGGAGGAACTACTAGAGGCTCTAGGCCACTTGAAAAAGTAAACTTTAATTATCTCTGAAACTTACTAGGTCTACAGATAATCCTATAAATATATTCAAGTGTAAAATAGTAAGCTCAAAATAAAGACACAGGGAAAGCATACACCATAAGTAAAACAAGGAGAAACAGATCCCCAAATACTTCACATAGTTATGCACAGATGATGATATAACTGTGTTTACTAAGTTTAAAATATAGAAGCAATGATAAATTTATAGAAAATTATTTAAAAATCAGTGAAATTCTAGAATTTCCAAAAATAAAAACTTCAAGAATCCCAAATAAAAACTCACTGTAAGGTGTGATTAGACACAACTAAAGAAGGTGTTAGAGAATTGAGGTAGCATAGACAGCAATAAAAAGAAAGAAGTGAGAGGTTAAGACTGAGAGCTCTAAAACATTCTCACTGGAGTTTCAGAAGAAAGAAGAGATTGGAACAGAGTCAAGAGATAATGGCTAAAAAAGAGCCCAAATAACCAAAGCAATCTTAAGCAAAAAGAACAAATTTGGAGGCATCATATTACCTGCCTTCACATTATACTACTAGGCTATAGTAACCAAACTGCCATGATACTCCTACAAAGGTTGATACAGATACCAGTGGAACAGAATAGAGAACTCTGGAATAAAACCATATAGCTATGACCAACTGATTTTTGACAAGACTGAAAACATACCTTGGGGAAAGGACATCATATTCAATAAACAGTGCTGGAAAAATTGGATAGCCACATGCAGGAGAATGAAACAGGATGTCTATCTCTCACCCCTTACAAATATTTATGCAAGATGGATTAAATACTAAAATGTAAGACCTGAAGCCACAAAAATTCTAGAAGATATTATAGGAAAAACTCTTCTAGACATTGGCCTTGGCAAAGATTTATGACTACAATCACAAAGGCAAATGGCAACAACAAAAATAAATAAATGGGATGTAATTAAATTAAAAACTTTCCGCATAGCAAAGGAAACAACCAATAGGGTAAATAGAAAACCTACAGAATGGGAGAAAATATTCACATACTATACATCTGACTAAGGGTTAATATCCAGAATCTACAAAGAACTCAAATCAACAACAACAAAAACAAATAATCCCATTAAAAATCTGGCAAAAGACATGAACACCGTTTTTTCAAAAGATGATATAAAAATGGCCAATGGACATATGAAAAAATGCTTAACATCACTAATCGTCAGGCAAATAAGAATTAAAACTACAAATAAGATACTACTTTACCCCTATCAGAATGGCCAATATTGAAAATATAAAAACAATGAATGTTGGTGTGGATGTAGTGAAAAAATAGTTCTTATACACTGTTGGTAGGACTGTAAATTAGTATGACCTCTATGAAAAACAGTATGGAGATTCCACAAAGACTTAAATGTAGACCTACCATTTGATCCAGCATTCGACTACTGGGTATCTACCTAAAGGAAAAGACGTCCTTATGTCAAAAAGACACCTATGCCTGAATGTTTATCACATTACAATTCACAATTGCAAAGATGCGGAATCAACCTAAGCACCCATCAGTTGATGAGACATAAAGAAAATATGGTGTAAACACACACACACACACACACACACACACACACACCATGGAGTACTACTCAGCCATAAAAAGGAATGAAATAATGTCATTTGCAGCAACTTGGATGGAACTGGAGAATTATCCTAAGTGAAGTGTCTCAGGAATGGAAAAACAAGCACCACATGTTCTCATTGAATAGTGGGAGCTAAATGATGAGTACACATGGTCATAAAGTGGTATAAATGACGTTGGAAACTAAGAAGGTGGAGGAGGGGGTGAGGGATAAAAACTTACCTATTGGGTGCGTTGTTCCCAATGTACACTATTCTGGTGACAGGCACACAAAAAGCCCTGACTTCAGCATTACACAATTCATCCATGTAACAAGAACATCTATACCCTCTAATTTTTTGAAATAAAAATTATAAAAACTAAAAAGGTGTACTTTATGCATAAAGAAAATAGTTTAATAAAACAGATGTGAAAGGTAAGAAAAAGGAAATTTAAACACAACCTAAATATGTGGACAAAACTAAATGCGCATTGACTATATAAAACAATGTTGTTTTTAGATGTTAAAAATTGCAGAATAACCATTCACGTAGTTTAAGAAAAAAATTACAGAAAAGTATAAAGGAAAAATATTGCAGAATGAAAATTCACAATATTAGGTCAAGAGTAAGGGTAAATGGAATGAAATTGCCCTAAGTCCTCATATTACTGGGGGAAATTAATTTCATACATGGATACATTAATTATATATGTTATAATTTCTAAAGTACTACAAAACGATTAGTAAGTACATATATTAGAAAAAAGTATAGGGAAAAACAGAACAATGATAAAATAATCCATCTAGAAAACATTAGAAAAACAAAAAAGCATGAAATAATATGAAAGGCAGGATACAACAGAAACACAGAATATTATACAGATATAAACCCAAATATATTAGTCATTACATTAAATGGAAGTGAAAACTATTTAATTTAAAATTAAAGAATTTCTATATTGGACTGAAAACAAATTCAAACTCTAAATGCCGTTTATAAGAACATGATGTATAATATAAGATCACTGAAGGACTGAAAGTAAATCATAGGGAAAATCTTACCTTAGAAATAATAACTAAGGGAAAGCTGATAGACTACGTTAATTTTGAATGAAATAGACTTTAAGGGAAAAAATATTTATTTAAATATAAAGAGAATCACTTTATAATGATAAAGACTCTTTTTTACCAGAGATGAATTTAAATTTATAAGTTCTTTATAACATAGCTTCAAAATAAATAAGCCCAAATTTACAAAATTATGGGAGGAAATAGACTAATCATTGGGGAAAGTTTTGACACACCTTTCTCAGTAATTAATAAAATAAGCAAACAAAAATTTCAGGGAGGATACTGAAGTCGTTAACAGTATGATCCACAGAAGGTACTCAATGAACATATATTAGACATTGCACACAACAACTTCAGAATATAGGGACTACTAGGAACAAGTGAGCAGATAATTAATCACACCACTCCAGAAGAACCCACATTCCTGATATATGAGAAAGATGCTCCTTGTCATTGTACAATAAACAAAAAGTGTGATATTACATGGTAGCACTGTGCTTTTAAAGCACAAACTAAAAAATTATACTAGATTGTATGCTTGACTATTTCTTTGCTGCCCAATTGATTCCAAAGAACAGTTAAGTCTAAGCTGCTAGGCTGGAGGATTGCTGTCTCAGGTTACTTCAGAATGATCATAATGTCTAATCCATAAAGCATTATCATTGCTTGAGGTAGGATATTGATTTTGTTTATATGCAAATGGCAAATGAAGAGCATTGGTATCATCTGTAGTCCCCATTCTTAATGTAAACATATGCGAATGAATAATGCTGATGAGATTTTAAATTTCCCATTTTCTATCTTGAGGAATTTATATAAGAATGGGGTAATGTACAAGAGACCGTGAGCAATGTAGAATCTGGGAAGTCAAACTTCGAAGTTTGGGCTTGATTTTACATATACCGAGCATCACATCAAGTTTTCATGGCAGGGTATTAACATGTAAAAACTAATATTTTAGGACATCTATGATTGATTAGCTAGACAAGAAACAGGAACCAAAGCAAATCAGTAAAGATGCCTTTGCAATACCTGTGTGTGTAATTACTTTGTGCTTTCCAAGTAAGATGTATTCTGGCTTAAATGAATAAAAATTATCTTCATGTACCCTTGAGAAAAAATTTTAATGTTACTATTATATTGTAGAGAAAAGAGAAAACTCACAGTTATTGGCAGTAAAGAGATACATTTAGTTTAGAAGAAGATGGAAACCATCAAAACAAGGTCAGTCAGCTGAGAAAGCGTGGATTCGATTTGAATAGAGGACAGACAGCACATCTTCCCAGTGAATCAGTCCATTTTATCCTAAACGGAAAACAGATTCAAAAGAAGGCCTAACTTTTTAGAACACTTCAAGTATGTGTAGCTCCAAATATGTGTCTCTGGACTCCAGATAAATTTATATAATTAATTAATTTACACTCACATTTGTTCATACAGCACTACTTTTAGTAAGTAAAAACTAAGTAACATAAAAATTGTGCCCTCAAGATGATTTGGGGGACAAGGAATGTTATTGGACCAATGATTTCACACGACAGGGGCACGAAGGATAAAGGAGATGGGATCTAGCTTTCCAGGTACACACATCAAATGGAGGCGGTGCTGTTGAAGAACAAGCAGCTTCTATCTGTGCTTCCTTTGTGTTTTTTCAGCTTAGAATTGTTATTCTCTTTTTTTTCCTTAAATAGTACTAATGTTTGTGTTGGAACCAAACCCTATATATTGCTTTGAACAAGTACTTCTCAATCAAGGGGTTAATTAAAACTACACATTTGTCTCAAAAAATGATCACTGGAAATATAATGAATAGAAGGAATAATGCTTTAAAAAAAAGGTATATACTTTATTGGGCAAATGATTTTGGTGGAAACTTCTCTTTATAATATTCTTATTAAATTAAATTATATATTTTGCTTTTTTGAAAGAATTTTATACAGTTGTAAATCATAGCCCCAAATTAAAACTATTAGTTTATAAAGTATTAAAACTCTTAAATAGTTTATAAGAAATATGTCATTTATATATTGTCTGGGTTTCTATATTTTTAAAAAATCACTAGTTAGAAATGATATTTTCACTCTAGTCATTGCAATATCAGTGTTCCATGTTTTAGGGAATCACTATTAATACAAACATCTACAGGAGAGGCCCTGGGGCTTAGAATTAAGAAAATGAAGTATTAGTCCTGTCATAGAAAGGAGACTTTCAACGAACTAATTTTAAGCTCTTTTTCTCTCCATAAAGGAGACTCTCTCAATATGAAATCATTGTATATAATGATATAGCATTTTATACATTCATATTAATCCTAAAAGGATATGTTCATATCCTTTTACAAAGCATATTTATTTCAGTGTGCATGTAGTTCCATTCACTGAGAACTATATCATATTTGATGCTGCAAATATATTCTTCCTTAGTTGAAAAGATCTAACACTACCTGATTAAATTGATTGTTCATCTTTGAAATGGAAAACCTGAATTTGCTAGTTGAAAATAGGTAGACAAATTGGGGTACTGATTAGCTGTGTTAATCAAGGCTCAAATGAGTATCTGGAAAAAAGACAGATAAAGTTTACTGTTCATTTTCCCAAAATGGAAAACTGGTCGAGGCATTTTGGCAGGTGTCTCTCTAACCAGCCACATTTCCATAAGAAGTATCTATGCGTGTTCTTTCCTCTTTAGGCAGTTTCCCGATAATAAACACTGATACCAGCTTTACTAGATGGATATTTTGCAATTTTTATCTGAGATTTTTGTTGTTAGTTAATTTTCTGCCTAGGAAATAATTCTTTCTCTTTTGGGAGACTTAGATAAAATTTTAAATCATTTTATATATCCCATCTTGCATTAAGTCGACTCATGTATATAGGGTAACTACTATGTGCAAGACAGTTTGCTTTCTATGTGAAGATAAATAAGACACAGTTCTTGTCTTTAAAGAGTTTATATGTTAGTGAAAAAGAACCAAAAGCTAAATGGCAATGCTAAGCCCAAAAAATAATGGGGAAAGTCATAAAGGAATGACTAACTTTGCCTGAGGGATATAGAGAAGACATCATACAGGTGGTGACATTTGGGCTCACTCTTGAAGAATGGGTAGGAATTTGACAAGCAAAGAAGAAAGAGGAAGGAACGTATCTAGGCAGAGGGAACATCATGCTTCATAGGTTTGTGAAAAAACATGTCCATTGAAAGAACAGCAAAAGAGAGTGTGATTTTTTTTTATTAGAAAAAGAATGAGATAATGCTGACAACCTCAGTGTGTAGAATATATTGAAGAATAGAGAGACTATAGGCCAAAAGAACTATTAGAGAAAAATACAAGTGCAATAAATATGAAATTGGAATAGGGTAGTGTCACTAAATTAATAACAGAAAGTTGTAAAAAATATTTCTCAAGTATAATTGACAATACTTTATAATGATTTTTAAAAAGGTGATTTTGGCATAGAATCTGAGAACTTTAAGGCCGAGAGTCTATTTTGTTTATACTTTAAGCTAGCTCTAATATTGGCAGTAGAAATAGTATGGAAGAAGCAAATGCTCCCCTCAATCACATTCTCCAAAAGTGACACTTTTCAAACATTTTAAAGATATTATATTGATTTATAATAGTAAGTTCGGATGGAAATGTAATAGAGGAAGCAAAGTGAAGTGCAAGTCTTTCTGCTTAGTATGTTGTTACAACATGAATGGTTGGATCATGAAATGTTCAGAATGTACAGAATATGTAATCATGGGTGCTGCTATATTATAGGCCATTTCAATCTTTAACCCATTAACAAAATCAGATTCCCAGCCTGGTGCAATCCCCTGACTTTTTTCCCCTTATATCAGATCACCAAAAACCTTTTGACTGATTGGTGCTTAGTAAATACCTGTTAAATAAATGGGTTTAAAAGATGAATGAATGATGCCAAAAACCCAACTGTCTACATAAACACTATATAGAGATCTAAAATAAGTAGTTAAATTACCAGGTGATCAATCTTAACAGGTAAAGACAAAAGTAATTTTGACATTGGTATATAACACAGTGGTGATTATTACAATAAAATGTGGAATAATTTCATCATATACATGGGAAAATGAAGAATATTCTATAAATTAGTATTTCCCTCAAAGATAAATGTATTATGTATGCTGCATGCAGTGTGCCTGGCAAAAACATATAGGTCGAAGCTAAAACGGTAGGTAGGGGCCAGATCATGCAGCACTCTACAGACCACATTAAGGTTTGTCCTTTATACTGAATGCAATAGAAAGACATTGAATTCTTTTAAGCATATGGGTAGGATGATAAGATTTGTGATGTAAAGTTAAATCTACCTACAGTGAGGATAACTCATTAGGTGAATATCACAGTGTATGGCAGAGAAATAAGTCAGAGGTTTTGTTTGTTTGCAGAGATTTGAGTGGCTTAGGTTAAAATGGTATCCTTGGAAATACAGAATAGAGGATGTATTTAAGAAATATTTATAAAGTAAAATAGACAGGGTTTGATGATGAACTGGAAATGTGATGTGATGGTTTAGGAAAAGGAGATGTCAAGATTTCCAGCTTGCATGGCAGGATGCATGGCGGGGCCTTCCACTGAGGTAGAAGAGAATAGGATACGACCAGGTAAGTGGTAGAGTGGGGATAAGATTATAATTTTTGTTCTGGAGATATCCAAATGGAGATGAAAAGTTTATGAGGAGGTCTAGGATAAAGACATCAATTTGAAAGTCATCTGCACACATGTAGTAGCTGAATAAAATTTCCTAGGGAGAATTTTTAGTATGAGAAGAAAAAAAGAATTTATAAATAAATTTCGAAGAACTCTAAATATTTAATGGATAAGTTGGGCATGAGACAGAAAAAGTATGACAAAAAAAAAAAAACGGGCTAACTCAGGAGTACACTGTGTCATGGAAGCCTAAGGAAAAAAGAATTCTACAATAAAGGCGTGGTCACACGAAGTACTGCCAAGAATTACATTACTCATGAACTCAACAATGTCTATTTTCTTCAGTGACATGGTCCTTGGTGACCCCAAGGAGAACCATTTCAAGAGAGTAATGAAAGCCAGGCTGGAATGTTTTGAGAAGTAAATAGGAGGTAAAGAAATAACAAGTGAAGTATAAATCAACATCTTTCAAAATGTCTTTAAGGAGGAAAAGAAGGAAGAGGAAGGAGAGAAGTATCCATAAATATGGATTTGAGGGAAGATACTTTTGTTGTTATTGCTGAGACATTATTTTTTCTCTTAATAGGAGAGACTTTGCCATGTTTCAATATCTGTGAGAAGAATCCAATTGAGAGTGTAAAATGGTAATAGAATGAGGTTCCTCATTATGCACAAGGAAGTGATATTTTGAATCAAAAGAAAACAAAGAGCAAATAGGACAGATAGTACAAACATGAGAAGGATGTTCTCATTGGGATATCCAAAGCTTGATGAAACAAATGAATATAGTTATGATGGAAAATAAAGCACAAATAAAATACATGGACTGTTGTCACTCACTACTGGCTATAGCATAGTTTGTATGATATGCTCAATATCAATCAATTTCATGGATTGGATGAAGTTATTGGTAACTTCATCCTTTTGTCCCTCCCTCAAGTAAAGGAGATTGGAACGAAAGTAAAGTAAAATTACTATAGGGATAATTTGAATCTTTAAAAAATTATTTTTTAAATGTGTACTTTATCATTAGTAACAGATCACTTGCAATTCACTTCAAAACCAATGAAGGCAAGAATGATATCAAAACATAAAGAGGTAAGAATTACTTCTTTATCTGACAGTCACTTCCATACACAAGTGTCTTTTACACCAATGGTCTTGATGGAAGAATAACTGTCATTGTAAAACAGGAAGATGTTAAGACTGAAGCAAAATGATATCCGATACCCACATCTTTAAAAATCCTGTTTATGCTTATAAAAAAGGTATGATGTAGCCTTCTAAACAAGTTTATGTCCTCCATTGCTTCTGATAGAAGTATCCTGTTTCGAGGATTTTTCATATTTCTTTGCTTGAGCAGATATTACCTCCTCAATCTATTAGTGGTACAGAATTGTATGCATCTGTAAGAGATTTAGAAGATTTTCTCAAAAGTACCAGTGAGGAGTAGAATACCACTCAGTGAATCTTGGTTTGACTTGGTCCAGAAGAAATCCATTGTCTCAATTAGAACTTAAAAGAGTTTGTTCTTGAGTGGAAAGGAGCCTCCGTGATCACAAGGTTTTCAAGCCTGAATCAATAACATTTTGACAGAGGCTAAATGTGATCAAAAGAAACTGAGGACAAAGGTTGCCTTTATCGTTTCCTTTCAAAACATCAAAATGGCTCTTTTACCTTAAAATCATGCAAAGAAGCTAGATTTTATAGATAGAGCTCTGAGTAACATTTGGTAATTACTGGCCAACAGAGAACTAGATTATGGATTTAGGTCTTCCATATTTGAAAGATATATGAAGCCTACCAGTGTTTTTAAGAACAAAATATACTGGAAGACCTACAAGGAATGAGGTGGACTGATAAAACCAATGAGAGTTGCAAACATTCCCATAGGACAAAGAGGGAATATTATGCCACTATTTTGAGAAAGTTAAGCATAAGAGTTAGATGCTAGATTTTAGACTTAATTATTTTTAAGCCTGTTCTATAGGAACAAATATGAAGTTATACAAATTATACATATGCAGTGGCAGCATAATAGGAGCAAATCACTTGTTCAGACACACAATTGAGGGATGGTAATGCCCCACTTGTTTAAGTGATTTTATATGAGGGTCTCAAAACCCAGAGGAAATGTACCAAGGATGATGGATGAAAGTGTAAAATGGAATTGTCAGCCTGTAGCTGAAGCATTGATCAAATGGCTGAGTAGGTAACAGTACAGTTATGGAGACCTTGAAAGAGAGAGGACTTAGCCTTGAGTTTTTCCTTTCAATTATTCTAATTTATAAATTAAAAATTTAAGCTTATTATCCAATTGAAATAAGTCTTTTATTTTTCATAAGAATATGACTATTTTGAATGTTTTCCAGCAGTGTTGATGTGGTTTGTACTTTGAACTCTCTTGCCATATATTCCTTGGAAGAATTATCAAGACTTTACTCCATGACTGAAGGAGGACAAGAGAATATCTAGAAGTTTAAGTATCTAGATTTGTTTACGAAGACTTTTTATGCAGATATATCTCAGCATTATTGGTTTGTATTTTCAGAGTCTGGATGCATTTTCCATCATAAATAAATGTTCACATATTGATTGACTTATGTCAAAAAAAGTTACAAAAATTACAAGCCTTTACATGGACATTTATGGCAGCTTTATTCATAATTGCCAAACTTAGAAGCAATCACGATGCTTTTCAGTAGGTAAATGGATAAATAAACTGAAGTACATCCAGACAATGGAGTTATTATATGGTGACAAAAAGAAATGAGCTACCAAGCAATGAAAGAACATGGAGAAAACTTAAGTGCATATTACTAAGTGAAAGAAACTAATCTGAAAAGGCTACACACTGTGTCATTCCAACTATATGACATTCTGGAAAAGGAAAAACTATGGAGACAAAGATCAGTGACTTCCAGGGGGAGGGGAGAAGGAGGGATGAACAGGTGAAGCAAAGAGGAATTTTAGGCAGTGAAACTTATTTATGATGCTTTGATGGTGGATACATGATGTGCAACATCAAGTGTGAATCCTAATGAAAGCTGTGGATCTAGGGTGATAACGATTGTCAATGTAGGTTCATTGATTAAAACAAATGTGTCACTTTGGCTCGAGATGTTGACCGTGGTTGAGGCTGTGTGTGTGTTGGGGTGACAAGGAGTATATGAGAACCCTCTGTACTTTCTGCTTAGTTTTGCTGTGGACCTAAACTGTAGTAAAAATAAAAAAGTCAATTTAAAAGAAAAAATATATATACAAGTCTTTATGACCCATGTAACTCTTCCTCTGATATCTAGTGGAGAAAAAAAGAGAAGGATGGGCAAAAAGAGAGTACTATTTCTCAGAGAGAAGCATTGGAAACCTGTAAGAATTTCTTATTTTTTTTCTTTATTGTTCCAATATTTGAATTAATCGTGACACTCTGTATTAATCATTGCAAGAAATTTCAACTATAGAATAGGCAAAAATTGGGGAAGAATAGATGAAAGGGCAGGAACTAAAGAGATATTGTCAATTAATCAAAATATTAACAACAGTTCTGATTCATTATGGTGAACTGAGTACCCATTTTATTTTTCTTGCCTTAAAATAATAGAAAAATAAGAAAATAAATGGCAATAGTAAAAAAAAATGGTAAGCAACGTGTTTCATGATATATTTTAGTAGACAAAATGAAAGTGGGATAAGGTTGATGGATGAGTAGCAGAGAAAGCTGAAAGATGGACTATGCTCAGAGAGAACTGAAGCCTGGGAAAGAATCAATTCTGGTTCATTGAACACTACGGAAACTCTGGACTCAGAGAGTGGTGAGGAATCAGATAATGGTGGTAAGATGTGGTAATAAAATCTAATGTTTAATAGAAAGTCTTAAACAGTAAGTTATTTTCCTTCTTTCTTCCTCATACTCACTTTGAACTCCCTACAGCCAGCTTGGGGAAATTTAGGAATGAGTTCAAGGCAACTGGGGCAGTGCAAGTCATAAGAATCCTAGGAAATTTGGTGGCAAGAACATTCCCTACTGAGAAGCATGGGAATTGTGATGTTTTGGATACAAAGAGAATAAAGATAATTTTAGCATACATCTTAACTTTTTAGTGAAGAACACTTTACATTACCATAAAATATAAATGATGTGATATGGTTGTCAATTTTTTAAATAACTCTATAGTAAAATAATGGAAGAGAGCTATAGCTTCAAAAATAAAATGTTAATATTAGTCACTCTAAAAATGTGAAAGTCAATGTGTAAGAAGCAGACAATGGAAAGTGCAACTGGGGTTTCTTTCCAAATGGCCAGCCATTTAGTAGCCTGTGGCTGAGGAGACAAATGGGGAATTTATGAGTTATGAAACAAAAAAAAATTAGAGTTTAGGAATGCTGTCTGAATGTTGAAGTGAAAAGAAATTTAGAATAGTGATAACTACTGGATTTAAAGAAGACTAATTAATTAATAAGCTGAATTCTTACCTTTTTGCACAAAATGAAGAGGCAATGCCTAAATTCACAAATCCTTAAGTAGTGGAATAAACTATGTATTATTTAGGCTTATTGGTTGCCTCTGAGGAGCAGAACTGGTAGAAATATGTGGTAAGGCAGTGAATTACTGCTTTGTTATGAAGCATTTTGTAATATTTGATTTTTAAAATTATCCAAGTTAATTATTTTGATTGAAATTTGAAAAACTTAAATATAATTTCACTGTATTTTGTAAAAAATTGCAGAAAAATGTTACAAAGTGGATCTGTATTCATTATAAAAAATATTTAACTGAATGTATTTTTTTTATATCTTCATTACCTTTAACAATATTTCTTGCTTTTAAATCTGAGTGGGAATTGAGAGTGCTTTATAAGACAATCTCAAATCTCCAAAATTTGAACCTAAACTTGATCATATAACAAATAAATGATATACTAGATTATATTCTATTGCTTTGGCTACAGAATAAATTTCAGATTTCCTAATGTCAAATACAGTGAACACCGTCTACCAACTAGCTACAATGGCCTTTTTCACTAAACATAGTAGTTTATGCAGGCTTTTGAATAAGGCTATGCTCATTTCAGTTTTACTTCTGCTGTACGTACATTGTATGATCTTGGATAAATTCTACAACCTCTCAATGTGAGGTAATTATATAAGGTTAGTTTTTGGTCCCTCCTTTTGCAAAATGGGAATCATTTTTATTATGAAATATCTGCTAAATGCTTAGCAGAGTATCCAGCATACAGGAAGTATTGAATAAACAGTATTATTAATGTATTGGAGTGTTCCTTCTAAATAAAACTTTCTCCACGTAGCCCACATTACAGTCACATTGTTGTACTTACTAGATCTTGATTATAACACATTTCTTTTGTAGCATTCTGCAGGTATCATCATTTATTTAACATTTCATTTTTATTTGTTGGAATGTCTCTAAGTTAAAGGAGTAGATTATACTTTTTTTAAGAGTAGAAACTATGTTAAATTCAATTTTGTATGCCCTAACTCATTAGTGCTTCACATAGGAAATATGTATTAAAATAAATTCTCTTAAAAAGAAAATAATTTTAAAAATCATATGGAATTCTTAATTAAAACTCCAGAATATTAGGCTTTAGGAATATAGATGTATTTATAGTTTTTAGTTGTTTTCAAGTTCACTAACTCCTTTACTCTTTAAAAATTTGCCAAGGAGAATGTTATCATTATACCCATTTAAAAATATTTAACATCAACAAGAAACAGGATTCCACATATTTACTGATCTAGAATTAAAATTATGAGTGATAATAATTTTAAAATTCCTCCCAGCTTATTATATCTTATAGTTTGTCCCATTTTGAAAACTATTAGAAAGTGACTGAACTAGCATTAAAACACACATATATCATAACTCCTAACGTAGCATCCTATCACTAAACATTTCTGTTCTTTCCCTAATAAAAGATAAACATTCAGTTGTTCATGATACTAAAATCCAAAAAAGCACTAGCCTTTTGAAATGCAAGGAAAACATTGAGCATAGATTACTGAGATGCTTAAAAACACTAACAAGGCTGGGCACAGTGGCTCACACCTGTAATCCCAGCACTTTGGAAGGCCAAGGTGGGAGGACTGCTTGAGACCAGGAGTTTGAGACTAACCTGGGCAACATAACAAGATCCTGTCTCTACAAAAAATTTTTAAAATTTAGCCAGGCGTGGTGGTGCAGACCTATAGTCCTAGCCTACCTACTTGGGAGACTGAGGCAGGAGGATCACTTGAGCCCAGGAGTTCAAGGTTGCATTGAGCTATGATCACACCACTGCACTTCAGCCAGAGTGACATAGAAAGGCGAGAGCCTCTCTAAAAAAAGAATAATAATGTACTAACAATATAGGATTAGGTCTATAAATTAGGAAAGTTGCATATCATCGAGAAAATAAAATGACTTAGAGTTGTTTAGGTACTTTTGTTAGTCACAATAGCAGTTTTAGTATTGCTTAAATCCCAGAAGTTATTTTGTGCAGAGACATATATGTTATATTATTTAATGATAGATACTCAAAGGAAATTAATCTTTGCCATTACTTCTCTGTCTACTCTTGGATAAATCACTCCAAGTATCTGTGTTTCTGTTTCCTCATCTGTAGCATGTTCTATTTTCCTTTCCAGGCTTGCATGTTAGAATGCTGTGAAAATCCCTTTAAAATAAAATGAGCAACTGAACAGCAAAAGGCAGGGGAGATAGGAGATTACCAAACACATTAAGGCAGCATAATGTTCTTACATAATATAATAGATATTCTAACTTTAGGGTGACTTGCTGCTGCTTCTTGTAATTACAATAAAGATTATTAAATGGATAAAACAGGAAAATAGTATGTTGTGATGCTGTACCCATGAAAATAAAGATATTTCTTTAAGCTTGAAAAAAATAAAAAACTTCACACATTCATGATGATTCCCTTTTGAAATGACCTTATAGAAAATGGCTTGCACTCCTTCACTCTACAGTACTTTTTTCCAATGCATTAAAAAAAGGATTTTTAAAGTTGGAACTCCCTCTGGGTGACTGAGCTACAAAGCATCTGTAAGACTCAGAGGCTGCCAGAAGGATTGCTGTCACCGAGAGAGGAAGATTAATAGAGATAATAGCAGGCCAGGTTTGACCCTCTGATAATCTAAGACCTCTATGGAATAGTTATCTCAAAATTACTGTTCCTATGATGTATTTATAGAGAGGAACTGGGGCAGTGAGTGGAAGTTTCAAACTCTAGCAAAGAAGTCTGAAATTTAAATTTATTTAATATTGAGAGAGGGATGTATGTTAAACCATGCATGTTTTTATTTGAAACACATTTCTAGAAGTGGTAGACGGATTATGTTATGGGAACTCCTAAACAGTGTAGTATTTTATCAGAATTTCATTTTGAGATTCTATAAAAATAGTATTATCACAGCAGCCTCTAGTAACATGAGCAGTGAGAAAAAGCCAAGGAACATCTCTGTTTAAAAAAAAAAATAGATTTTTAGGACTTCAGTGCACCATATGTCATTGCTGAATATGCAGCTTTCAAAATGTTCATGGCCAAGGTATAAATAAATACAGCTTATTCATTCCAGCGACAGGGATTCCTATTTGTAGTAAAACATTTAGTGTGCATCCTCCAGCTCCAGATTTGATCCTCAGTTACAGACATTCATTATTGACTGAAAAGCCTTCTACGAATATCAAACAAGATTCTGTAAAATTTTAGACAATACAATTTGGAGAAGCAAATGAAGGTTCTGCAGCCTGCTGCTACTTTTGGAACTGTCTTGCATTGTCACTGTAGGACTGAAACATATGTGAAAATTCTAATAATGGTGCATAACCCTCCTCCCTGTTTATTTGTTACTTCTGTTTCTCAGACTGCCTCAGGATAGCACACAGCTGAGGAAAAGGAACACAGAATTGCTAACAGCTTGACTGCAAGGTAACAGACCAAACACATGCTTTCACAATTTCTTTTGACATTTGATAGGATACGGAAGTTAGAGGAGTGTGGAGAAAAAGAAGGTCTAGTCTATCAAGTGTTTTCAGATCACATACGGAAGTAACAAAAGAATGGTGTCTCTTTTTTTAGGCATTTTCACAATAAGATTAAGAATAATAGATCTATTAGTTACCCTTAATTGTATTCACAAGCATCTGGTGATTAGAACACACTCATAAATTAAGGCACCTTTAAATTACATAAATTAGATGGCTTAGGATTTGCTTTGAATACTTTATGAAATTGGTGACAGAAAAAGCTGTAGTAAGTTACATTGCCATTTCCTAAGTGTTGGTAGCTATAACTTTTAAAAAATGTTTTGAAATTGATCTCAGGGAGACAGAGTAGAATGATGGTTACCAGAGACTGGAAAGGGTAGTGAGGATGGTGGGATAAAGTGAACATAGTTAAAGGGTAAAAAATATAGTTAGATAGAATGAACAGTATTTGATAGCAAAACAAAGTGACTATAATCAACAATAAATTGGTGTATACTTTAAAATAACTAAAAGAGTGGAATTGGAATGTTCCTAATGCAAAGAAATGATAAATGCATGAAGTGATGTATAAACCAATTACCCTGATTTGATTAATGCACATTGTATGCCTGTATCAAAACATCACATCTAAATATATACAACTATTATATACCCGTAATAATTAAAAATTAAAAAATACTTCGGAGAATAAATGAAAGAAGTTATACAAACAAATAAATAAAGTATTAATACTAAATTATTTGTCTGGTGAAAGGTATTTGGGAAGGCAGATGGTAGCAAGATTTATATCATACATGAAGCACTGATTTTATTAGAGCTGGACCTGACCATTAAAAGTGAAATTCAGCCTTTGCCATTCGGAACCTCACATTATCCATTTTGACTATTAAATATTGGAAAGGAAAGCCAAAAGTTCCCTTCCACCATAGCATTCTATGATTCCATAAAAAGTGTATATTAAAACACTGTCTAGACTAACTGACTTCTCTATTATGGATTTTGGTTGCTTTTCCAGCTTATCTGTAAGGACTATTTACTTATACCATTATTTTACATAAATGTAATATTATCTTAAATATTTTTAAAAATAGTTAATATGAACACACATACATTTTATGTTCAATTAAAATCTGGGAATATGTTGACATCTCATATGAATTGTTAGCAGTTTACTGGCTATAATATTTATACTCTAAATATAATTAAAGGACAACTAATGTGAAGTTTGAAAATTTCTCTCTAAAATTTTAATCAGTTATTTCCAATGCTTATAGAAAGAGTATATTAACATAATTCATTTTGTTATTAAGTTCTATTTCCAAAATTCATCTTAAAATACAAATCTTTAAATTTCACTCAGATCCAATCATTTTATTTGAGAAAGCCTCTACAGAGTTTCTCTTTAGAAATGACCTTCAGAATAATCTAAGGAAATAATACATTTGTGAGTCTTGTCCCCCAAGCTCCCTGTGCATTAAAACATGTGGGGACTTCTGCTATGTTAGCACTCATCTCTAATTAGTGCTTTGACTTTTCCAAAGCAGTTAACCAACAATCCCTAATCATAATGACACCTCTTGCAGGAGATAAGTAAAACCTAGTACTCCCTACATGTACTAGAGCTTAGTCTTGCCTTTCATAAATGCAGATTCTCGGTAAAGAGGATAACAAGCTACCAAAAACATTTGTATTTTAGAGATTGACTCAGAAGAGAATTACTTCTAAAAGTAACGGTTAGCAGACAAAGGGAATGACTAAACAGATAAACTACCATGTTCAAACAATATGAAGACACTCTTCTCTCCACCGGATCCATAATTTCTTTCTTTTCTTTTCTTTTTTTAATTTTTGCCTTCCCTGTAGGACTTATAGGCAAGAACTTACGGAGAGAGATAGTAGATTCAGCTTGTTTCTTAAGTCTGTTCGTTTAAACCTTTGGGTTTCTCAACTGTTTTCCTCTTGGGGTGCATATGGAAAGTCTAAGGAGATCATACTTAAACTTTAGAGTATAGTGCTAATATTCTAATTATTGTTTTGGTTAGAAAATTTTTTTTAAAAAGATTTCTTTATCACGTTGATGATTAGACGTGTATGTATTGACTCAGCAGTATGTATTGACTATTTTTCCTATATCTGGTAGATTATAAAATTATCCTTCAAACCATGCTGTGCTTTGGTGTGGCTTATGGATTCCTGCAAGTAGAGTGATTGATACTTAGAGAAATTTAATAAACACATGTTGAATGAAATATTACAAGAAATGAGTTGGTCTTTTCAGTTTTATTATCAAATGTCTACACTGTGCCCATGTTTTTGAACTCACCTAACATTTATAATACTTTAGTGATAAACTTTATGTCCAGTCTTTTTCAATAATGCATTTTGTGATTTATTCAATTATTAATGGATGGCAATTGATTCATTTATTCAACATGCCTTTATGAATATATTCTTATATAAAGCATTCTTTTAAAGTGAACAAAATGTATTGCATGATTTACAGATCATTTTAGGGAAACTGACATGGAAGCAATTACCTTCACAATTATCATCAGCATATACAAAAAAATATAGAGGAGAAACAGACTGATTTTTTATCTGTGTATCAGAGATATTTTCAAAGAGACTGTGATCAATATTCCACAGGATGACAATAGTGGAGAATGGGCATTTCTTCCATTAAAAAAAAAAAAAGCATGTAAAAGGACATAATACCATGAAATGACAAGTGTATTAGAGAAATGCAAGTATTTTTGTATGGTTGGGGTGTAAGATGATAAAAAAAACTGTTGAGCATAAATTGGGAAACTCCTAGTGAAAATTGAAATGAACTAAGATATTTAGAGAAAATTTTCTAAGGGATCTTCTCTTTTCTACACATTCTAAGTTTTAACTTGATTTAAATCATGTGTTAAAACCCTATATATTTACATATTTTTAACACATTGCTTTCTTCTCCTCAGCTTATATTTCTTGTAGAAGAGCTTCCACTGAGATATTTTGAACATATTCTTTAGCTTTATATAAATCATTAAAGACATTTATATAAATTAGAGTTTGCATTGGTTGTGAATTTGTAGTTGAGAATTTTTACTCTCAAAAATCAATTCTATAACATACCAAATGAAAATGTATTTTAGTATTTAGTTCTAGTAAATTCTTTATATTTCTTGAAGGCATGGTGAATTATCTCTTTATGATAAAAATCTTTCTAGCTAACCGTGTTCTATTTTTGCACAGAACACAGGATATTCAGATGATGCCTTATAAATTAGGATTGATTTATTTTTGTTAACATTGGTTCTATTTTCTATTTTTCTTCTAGTATTTTATTACTTATGTCCTTTTCTTAATTTTTTTTTTATTTTCATTTCAGCATCTTACGGAGGTAGAAATGTTTAGGTTACATATATTGCCTTTGCCCCACCTGAGTCAGAGCTTCAAGCGTGTCCATCTCCCAGACGGTGTGCACCGCACTCATTAGGTGTGAATATACCCATCCCCTTCTCCTCCCTCCCACCTGCCCGACACCCAATGAATGTTACTACTATATGTGCACATAAGTGTAGATCAGTTAATACCAATTTGATGGTGAGTACATGTGGTGCTTGTTTTTCCATTCTTGTAATATTTCACTTAGTAGAATGGGCTCCAGCTCTATCCAGGATAATAAAAGAGGTGCTAGATCACCATTGTTTTTTGTGGTTGAGTAGAACTCCACGGTATACATAATACCACATTTTATTAATCCACTCATGGATTGATGGACACTTTGGTTATTTCCACATCTTTGCAACTATGAATTGTGCTGCTATAAACATTTGAGTGCAGATATAGCCATCTAATCTTTGACAAAGCAGAAAAAAATATACACTGGGGGAAACAATCCTTATTCAATAAATGGGTGCTGGGAAAATTGGATAGCTTATGTTCTTTGATAAAAGTTTTCTTCAAATTATTTATTCCAACATGTATGACATAAAAACATCAACATCTTAGCCAATAATGGTATGTTTCTATTATTATCATAACCCTATTTTCTCAACTGAAAAATGTTTATTTTCCATGATTTTTAAATTAAAATTCTGGGTAAAATGTTACCATGCTATTTGAATATTTGTAGAATATAGTAACTATGCATATTGGAATATGTCTAATAATCAGTACCCATTTGAATAAAGTTTTGCTTCTACGAGGTTTAGCTGTTATGTTCTGAATGTTTTTAGAGTTATTTTATGCTCTTTTTAAAACTTTTTGGAAAATTTAATTTTAATTATGCTAATGCACATTAACTAGGCCTACCTCTAACAAATGTAGGAGAGCTTGTGTTCTGTCTATGATCTAACAGTTTAATTAATGAACATTTCATTTTGTTTGTCCCTATTTTGCCTTGCAGATTTTTAGAGGCAGGAGAAAATTCCTATAGAGTTATAATTTAGTAAGGAGGGCACATATTACTTATATATAAATTAAGAACACAAATTACTTACATAAAAAGAAGAATAAATAAAACACAAGTTCTGCTGCAGAACACTACAAAGTCTAACAGAGGAAAGATACAGATAAAGACAATACTCACTATAAAGCTATTAATACAAGATACTGTAGATAGACAGTCCATGCTTGGATCCTAGATCTGCCAGTTAGAAGTTGGGTGTCAAGTTATTTTACCTTTCTATTCCTCAGTGTCTTCATTGTATATAAACAGAATACTAGTATGTTCCTTTTAGGACCAGTGCAAGTATTAAATCAGAAAAATTCTTTAAAGTTTTTTTAAAATTTCTTCTTTCTTTCTTTAAATAATTTCATTATTATTATTATTGTGAGAGACATCATACAGGAGATTAAAAGTACTTGAGAGAGAAGAACAAAATACTGCATTATAAGGGCTATTGAGGGATTCAAAAGGTAGCAGTTGAACTGGACCATAGGACTTCTATTTTTGACAGTTGCAGACAGTCACTCTTGGCAATATGTTCAAAGGCTTGAAGGCACACAACTGGCAGTCAAGACTGACTTGGAAGATGAGGTTCATTTGAGGCAACTGAGAAATGGGGCTGAAAACATAGACAAAGTTCAGAGTGTGGAAGGCCTTATCTGCCAACATGTCCCAGACTGGTTAACTATGGCTATCTGTTAGATATTGGATTGTTTTCTCTACAGATACTTGAGCAGATTGCTATGTCATTCCCAGTCACATAACCTTTACAATATTAATTAAACTAAAACCCCTACTAAATATTAGTGATCTTATACACAAACACTAAGAAATTATCACTTTACCTCAGGGGTGTGTGTGTTCCCACACATAAACACACATATTTTAAAGCAAACATTTAGTAGATAGTTTAACAAATATTGCTAATGAAAATAATATTATGAAGACAATAGGCTGCATGAACGCATTTTTGATGACTGTCAAAAACTCAGAATAATGATTGAGTCCGTAGGTCAGAACAAGATTTTGCCTTATATTGTATAACGGTCTTATGGTTGATTTGCCTTTTTCTCTCTATATAGACTACAAACAGCCGTAAAGATGGGTAATGATGTAAAGTAGACAGTGCTCCTCTGTACCATTGAAGTCTGCAAAGTAAGAGACACGGCAGAGTAAAAGCTGTCTTCTAACAATTGATTCTGCCAGCTACCGTCTGTAGGGGATGAGAACATCCTAATTTGTATATATCTGCCTGGAATATCAAGCTTCCAATGGTTTAATATTAAACAACTTACTCCAATAGACCCTTATGGAGCATTCATTCTAAATCAATTGCCGTGCTAGGCTCTGGGAGAGAAAAAAAGGAGGACAAATTGAGAAACTCATGTATTTCCCACAAGGCAGACTATAAGTGCTAATACACATAGTCTCCAACTTACGATGGTTCAACTTAGAATTTTTTGACTTTAGGATGGTGCGAAAGTGGTCCGCATTCTGTAGAAAGCGGTATGATACTCAGGATGTTTCCAGTTGCAGGTCTTAGCCGGTGATCACCAGGGTAAACAATCAATACTCTACAGTGTGCTATGTTGTCAGATGATTTTGCCCAACTGTAGGCTAATGTAAGTGTCTGAGCACATCTAAGGTAGGCTAGGATAAGCTATTGTGTTTGATAGTTTAAGTATATTAAGTGTATTTTTGACTTAAAATATTTTCATGAGTTATCAGGAGATAAGCCCATTGTAAGTCAAGGAGCACCTATAATAAGTACTAGCGGATTCGGGAGGTATGTTTATTCCTCTGTGGCAAAACATAAATGGAATATGGGGTCAGAGAGGCAGTGAAACATAAGTTGGAATTTGAAGGATGGTTAGGAATAGTTGAATATGATTTCCATATTGGGAATATTTTGAGAAATTATTTAATTTGAAAGATCATTCAGGTTAAAAAAAAAGGAGTAAGAAAAGACCTAACATAGGAGAAGTCCAAGTACTATCTATATTCAGGAAACAGAGCTAATGCAGTCCTTGGGAGTAGAAGTCCATTTTATATAGTATCTCATTTAAATCTCACAACAACATGGTAAGTAAAGATTATTTATCTCCATCACCCACAAAAAGGTGATATGACAAGCCTGGATGAGACAGTATGGGATTTGGGCCCAACTGTATTCACTTTCAAAGTGTATGCTCTTATCAGTACCACAGACAGCCTCGATGGGATCAAGGGAGAGGTGTGGGGAAAAACGGGAATGTGGAGGAGGGTATCTAGCAGGAATGTGAAAGCCATATGCCAGAGTACAATAATGGAGAGAACTGGCCTTGGATAAGAATGGGATTCTGGAAGCTGATTGTCTGGGGAACATTCCTGACACATCTTTTGCTCTTGTGTAATTTTTGACAAGTGATTTAACCTACCTAAACCTCATTTTATCTTCTATGAAATTGAGGTGATAATATTAATAATGATCTCAGAGGACTATTGTGAGAAATAAATAAAAAATGTAAAATGCTCAGCACAATGCTTGTAACTTTTTTAGAGATTAAGAAATGTTAATCTGTTTGATTCTTTGTGCTTCCTGTGTTTTTTCGCTGGGCCCTTCCCATCTAGATTAATCGTTGGATCTTTACTTAATATACACAAATCAGAGGCATTTATATATGCCAATGACAGTCAATTGGAAAACCAAATTAAAGACTCAATACCCTTCAAAATAGCAACAAAGAAAATAAAATATCTAGGTATATATCTAACTAAAGAGGTAAAGGACCTCTATAAGGAAAACTATGAAACACTGAGAAAAGAAATAGCAGAACTTGCAAATAGATGGAAAAATATACCATGCTCGTGGATCGGAAGAATCAACATTGTTAAAATGTCTATACTACCCAAAGTGATCTACAAATTCAATGCAATCCCTATTAAATTACCAACATCATTCTTTACAGACATAGAGAAAATAATTATACAATTTGTATGGAATCAAAGAAGACCCCGTATAGCAAAAGCAATTTTAAGCAATAAAAACAAAATGGGAGGTATTAATTTGCCAGACCTCAAACTATACTACAAGGCCGTGGTTCTTAAAACAGCCTGGTATTGGCACAAGTGCAGGGACACAGACCAGTGGAACACAACAGAAAATCCAAATATAGAACCATCCTCATATAGTCACCTAATTTTTGACAAAGCGGGAAAGAATATACTCCGGGGACAAGAATCCCTATTCAACAAATGGTGCTGGGAGAATTGGTTAGCCACTTGCAGAAGACTGAAACAGGACCCACAGCTTTCACCTCTCACAAAAATCAAATCACGGTGGATAACAGACTTAAACCTTAGGCGTGATACAATCAGAATTCTAGAAGAAAATGTAGGAAAGACTCTTACAGACATTGGCCTAGGCAGAGAATTTATGAAGAAGACCCCCAAGGCAATCACAGCAGCAACAAAAATAAATGAATGGGACATGATTAAACTAAAAAGCTTCTGCACAGCCAAAGAAACAGTCCAGAGAATAAACAGATCACCTACAGAATGGGAAAAAATTTTTGCATACTACACATCAGATAAAGGACTGATAACAAGAATCTATTTAGAACTCAGGAAAATCAGCAAGAAAAAATCAAGCAACCCTATCAAAAAGTGGGCAAAGGACATGAATAGAAATTTTTCAAAAGAAGATATAAAAATGGCTAACAAACATATGAAAAAGTGTTCAACATCTCTAATCATCAGGGAAATGCAAATCAAAACCACAATGAGATATCACTTAACCCCAGTGAGAATGGCCTTTATCAAAAAAACCCAAAACAACACATGTTGGCGTGGGTGTGGAGAGACAGGAACACTAATACACTGCTGGTGGGACTGCAAACTAGTGCAACCCCTGTGGAAAGCATTATGGAGGTATCTTAAACAGATTCAAGTAGACCTGCCATTTGACCCAGCAATCCCATTACTGGGCATATACCCAAAGGAAAAAAGGTCATTCTATAACAAAGGCACGTGTACCCAAATGTTTATAGCAGCACAATTCACAATAGCAAAGATGTGGAAACAACCCAAATGCCCATCAATACATGATTGGATTAGTAAGCTGTGGTATATGTATACCATGGAATATTACTCAGCTATAAGGAATGATGAAGATACGACATCTCTGTGGTTCTCCTGGAGAGAGTTGGAACCCATTATATTAAGTGAAGTATCCCAAGAATGGAAAAACAAGCATCACATGTACTCACCAGAAAATTGGTTTCCCTGATCATCACCTAAATACAAATCTGGGAATGACACCAATTGGACATCAGACTGAGGTGGGGGGTGGGGGAGGGGATGGGGGTATGCCTACACGACGAGTGCATCCCACACCGTTTGGGGAGTGGTAACACTTGAAGGTGCTGACTCGGGAAAGGGGGGGTGGGGAAAAAAATATGAAACTATTGTTTTTAACTTGCACTGTTCACTTAATAATTTATCATGAATATTTCCCATATTATTTCATATCATTGTACAAGAAATAATGTATACATTATGAGGACATACTGTATCTAACAAGATATACTGTTAGACTCTTTGATTCTGTAAAACTAAATTGAAAAAATATATATATATAATAAAAAAAAAAAAAGAAATGTTAATCATTATCCTTATTATAATTGTATTATCAGTATTATTACAACTTATTTATGGTATAATAAATAACAGAGCTTATACTAGGTTTAGTGTTGCCTTAGTGTTGCCAAAGTGGAGCAGCCTCTGTTAGATGAGAAATCCCAGGACAATCTCAAACCCCACTGACCTGATGCCTGGACATTTAGGAATCAAGTTAGCTACATGCTACTTGTAGCTCCAAGAATCAGAAGAGCTTTCTCATTAACAGCACAGCATGATTCCTATACCCAATTACACCACATATTTAATTCTTCCTTGCAGTGCAGTTCTTTTAAGAGTGTGGTTGTAGTTAATTATGTAAATATATTTTGCCTCATCTTCATCTCCACTTAGCTGAAAGCTCCCTAGTGGCATGGACTAGGATGAATTCATCTTTGTATACATCTTCATGACTGGGCACAGTAGACCTTTAACAGACATTTGCATTAATGAGTGCCCTCTTGGCTGAATGGAGAAATTATAAAAGTTTAGAAAATGTCCCAAGGGACTCATCATATTTTTCACTGATATATATTTTCCTATTTTTCATAAATACTTCTAGAGTTCTTCATAAAACAGTAATATAAGTTCCCTGAGCTCTTGCTAAGACAGTTTTTATTCTTAAGGTCAGAGCACTTATTTATTTGTTTATTTTTTTAGAGACAGAGCCCTACTCTGTCACCCAGGCTGGAGTGCACTGGTACGATGATAGCTCACCACAACCTCCAACTCCTGGGTTCAAACAATCCTCCTGCCTCAATCTCCTCAGTAGCTAGGACTACAGGCACATGCCACCATATCCAGTTCATTTAAAAATTTTTTTTGCAGAGACAGGGTCTCACTATGTTGCCTAAGCTGTTCTTGAACTCCTGGCCCCGCAAAATGCTGGGATTAAATACAGAGATGAGCCACTGTGCCCAGCTCAGGATGGAACACTCTTAAAGGGGTTTTCCTTTTAGCCTGTAAAAATAATAAAAGTTGTATTCTTAGTTCAAATACAATAGGCGTAAGTTAGGTGACCTTTCAAGTGATGGGAACATAAGTGTGTCCCTTATGTCTCAGCTAAACTACAAATAGATTATCCAGTCCCAATGACCCTATTATCCAACACAGGAAAAAGGTCAGAATAGGCAGTTTTTTGATAGAGGAATAAAAATGTGAATAAACCATTGTGAGTGAAGGAAGACAAGATCTGAGAGTATAGAATTATTTTTGCTATCTGTGACTGAATAGACTAAATTTTGAAAAGGAATATAAAATGCCACTCTTCAGAAAGATACTTCATTTAATACTCTGATAGAATTATGAGAGATGTTAACCATATTATTTCCACATTACAGCAGAGATTCAAAAGCATTATACTGTTAAATATTGTCTAAAAATGGGTGGTTAGGAAAATGATGACTAATAAATGGTAATATTAGAAAATTCTCAGTAATAAAAAATGTGTTGTGACCTATGGAATGGCAGAATGTCATTTCATTTTACTTTTTTGTTTTCCTTTTTTTGAGACAGAGGCTTGCTCTTGTCTCTCTGGCTAGAGTGCAGTGGCATCATCATAACTCACCACAACCTCAAAATCCTGGGCTCCAGTGATCCTCCTGCCTCAGCCTCCCAAGTAGCTGGGATTACAGGAGCAAGCAACCACGCTGGCTAATTTTTTATTTTTAGTAGGGATGGGGTCTTGCTCTTGCTCAGGCTGGTAATTGAACTCCTGAGCTCAAGCAATCCTTTCGCCTCAGCCTCCTAGAGTGCTAGGATTACAAGCATGAGTCATCATGCCTGGCCTTTGTTTTACTCTTGGATGTCTTATTTATTTCTCAAGTTGGTGGTATTTTGATTTTATGAGATTACATTAGAAGATTATTTTCTGATAATAATTTTTTTATTTTATTTTTTGAAGAACAATAGGAATTATATCTAATTTACTACATTCCGGCAATCTGATGATCCTATCTTATAGTAAACAACTATAATTTCACAAAGATAATGAACTATACTAGCATATCTTCTGGACCATTTGAAAAATTTGTCTTTATGGTAAACTGCTTATCCTAAAACCTGTTCAAGTGTGGAAAATGCCTTACAATAATATTTTGTTTTTAATGAAAACCTCTACTGAACTGAAATAGTGAATTCAGAAACAAAGTTTTAAAATATAAGTGTTTAGCCCTTGGAATATCAATTTCATTGATTTTAAACTCTTCAGTGAAATTAATATGTGAACTGATTTGGGGGAGTATCTCTATTTCAATTCTGGCTAAAATTCTTTTAATTTTATCAAAGAAAGTTACTTAGGTCATTAAATTGAAATGTCTGGTTTCAAATCAAAATTGTAGTTTATTATGTCTCAAACAAGAAGCAGTACAATTAATCCAAGTATGCACCTAAACTATTGGTACAGTTTTGTCATCTTAACGGTATCTTAATGGTAGATTGTTTACACCAGCAGTGACGAAGCCTAGAGAGCGAGTAGCAATGAAATTTCAAAAGGCATTTTCCACAGCTTGTTGAAAATTGAATATTTTTCCTTGCAAGAAGTAGTCCAAAGCCTGGAAGAAGTGGCAATCAGTTGGTGCAAAGTCTGGTGAATAGGGTGGATTGACACAGAGTTTCCAAGTCCAGCCTCTGTAGTTTAAGCAGCATTGTCTATAAGACATGTGGTCCAGCGTTGTCTTGCAAGAGGATTGGCCTGTATCTATTGACCAAGCTTGGCTGCTTAATCACAAGCTTCCTCAGCATTTTGTCCAGTTGGTTGCAGTAGATAGACATCCGCTGTCATTGACTGACCAGGTTTCATGAAGCTATAGTGGATAATACCAGCGCTAGAGCACCAAAGAGACACCATTAGCTTTTTTGATAAATATTAGGTTTTGCACTGTTTCAGCACTTCATCTTTATCCAACAATTGTGCCAAATGCTTGCAATTGTCAAAAAGAATCCATTTTTCATCACACGTAACAATATGGTATAGAAATGGTTTGTCTTTATGTAGTGACAGCAAAGAAAGGCAAACTTCGAGACAATTTCTCTTCAGAACCTTGTTTAATTCATGCGGTACCCATCTATCCAGCTTTTTTACCTTGCCAATTTGTTTCAAACAGTCCAATATTGTTGGAATAGTAACGTCAAACCTTGTTGCTAATTCACGAGTAGGTTGAGATGGATTCGCTTCCACTACAACTTTCAGCTCATCATCATCCACTTTGGTCCTAGGTCGCCTACATGGCTCATTTTCAAGATTAAAATCAACAAAACAGAACTTCCCAATCAATGTACAGTGCATTCATAAGCCACATCCTCCCCAAACACTCCGTTGACATTTTGAACTCTCTACTCTGCATTGATTCCACAATGGAACTCATATTTGAAAATAACACAAATTTTTGACTTATCCATGGTTTCACGAAAATTGCTCTAAAAAAATTTCTGAAAGATAATTACAAGCCAAAACATACATTTGAAAGACAGAGGATGTACCTTCACAATAAACATAAAACAAGAAGTGTCAAAGTGAAATGTCACAGATGTCAATTGTCAAACTTAGTACTTAAGAAAATAGGACATTTCATACTTATTAACCTAAATATGTACATAGTTACCAAATCAGTTAGGATTTTGTCTGAAGTAAATAAGAAAACTCTTGGTTGAAACCAGCTTAAACTATAAGAGAACTTATGATCTCACTGTGGTCTATACAGGTTGTAAAAACAAACTCAATTATTCTATATTCTATATTCATGTTCCTTGAGATTTGACTGTGTAGTTTTTTCCACAAGTAGGTGAAATCTATTTTCCTACCTCTTGAAAATGACTTGCTTTGGCCAAAATAATGCAACATAAATGAAATTATACTAGTTTTAAGAGGCATAGGGCTCAAGAGATCTTGAAAACTTTTGCTTCTGTTTTTTCTGCCTCTGCTAAGTGAACAAATTCAGATCAGACCCTGGAAGGATGGGAGACTATGTGGACCACAGCCAAATTGTCCTAGCCAAGATCTAAAAAATGAGAGCGAGCTTAGTCAATGTCAGGAAAACCTGACTCATTGCTGACTATAAATGACAACTGACTGAAACCAGAACCACCCAACTGAGCCTTGCATAAATTGTTCACAATAGAACTTTAAATTAGTGATTTTAATTTTAAACTATTGATTTTGGGGGAGATTTGTTATGTAGCAATAGTTAATTGATACATTCACATGTGTGAAAATGAAGAAGTAAACTCCAAGGTTGATTGATACAGTTGATATAGTTTTAAAAGGTCATCAAAGAATCCAGTTCTTTATATCTCTTTTCTCATCCATTCTTGGTGTTAATGTTATCACTAGGTAACAGCTGTTTCTAATATCTCATCAATGATAACATAGTTAAAGACACAAACAGTTTCTTGTTTCCCATTTTCTTTAAGGGCAAAGAAAAAAGTTCTTCAATTGTTTCAGGCTAATGTTTCCAGGTAGGAATTTCTTATGAGCGTTTTCCAGAAGACTTACATGTTTTAAAATTCTGTACCCCAAGAAATATCAGCTGAGAAATTGGGAAAATGTAAAAAAGAAGTATTAAAACTCCCATGCAAGGATTAAAACGAACACCAACATAGAGATGTTACTGGTGAGAAGGAATCCATGGATGGCAAATCAAGAGCAAGAGAAGACAGTGTTGGCATATTGAGTCAAAGTTAAGGCTGACATTTCTGGGAACTGGGATAGTAGCACGTCTAACTAATCAGTATTGCCTGTAGCTGTGGCTGTGCTGTGTGTGTTTCTGGCCCTGTGTGCTAGTAGCAGTGAGTCATTCTTAAAAATAAAATAAACATCAATAAGTTTACATGTGTAGTAAATTTTACTCAAATTTTATGAATGATGTTCCAGAAAATAACAAGTCTTATTATCAATGAATTTTTTTTTTCTAATCTACTTTCTTATTTTTTTTACTTCAGCTCATTATGGGGGTACAAAAGTTCAGGTTATATATATTGCCCATGGCCCCCCAACCCCGAGTCTGAGCTTCAAGCGTGTCCATTCCCTAGACAGTACTCATCGCACTCATCACGTAGGTATACACCCATCCCTTCCCTCCCACCCCCACCTCTGTCCAATACCCAATTGGTGTTATTCCCAAATGTGCACTTAGGTGATGATCAGGGAAACCAGTTTGCTGGTGAGTACATGTGGTACTTATTTTTCCATTCTTGGGATACTTCACTTAATAGAATGGGTTCCAACTCTCTCCAGGAGAACCAAAGAGATGCCATATCACCATTATTTCTTATAGCTGAGTAACATTCAATGAATTTTTAAATTGGCAATTTCAACACATATGATAATTCTGTATAGTTCTGCTAACATGGCTAGGAGATCTGCATATTATTAGAATACTACTTAATAATATTCTCTTTGTATTTTCTAGTGTTAGAATATTTGTTGTAGGCTATAGATGTTTTTGGTTTTGTAATTAGTAAATTATACTACATGTAATATTTTTTTGTGTTAACAATTTTAAAGATATTCATAATAATGAATAAAGAGTGTGAGGAATTGTAGAAGTACTTTAAAAACAATTAATGATTTTTACCTGTCCCCAAAATATTTATCTGAATGCCCTCTTCGTTACTTTTGACGATTTTCCTACTGGGTTATTTTTTATTTTCTTACTGATTTTTAGGAGTTCATACATTCTGAGCACAAGGCATTTGTTGATTATAGGTACTGCAGACATCCCAATTTGTAGTTTACTTTTATACTTCCCCGAAGATGTCTCTTGATAAGTACGTTTTCATCTTATTTTTGTCAAATTAATCTTTTCTCTTTATGATTAGTTGTTTTGTGTATATTTAAAATATGCTATCTACCCTAAAGTCATGAAAATGTCTTCCTGTTTCAAGAGCTTGTCCATAAATTTTCACCTTTACCTATAAAGCCCATCAATCCATTAGGAATTAAATATTTGCATATCATGTGAAATAGAAATCAAAATTAATTTTGTTCCCTTTGGATATGTAACTGATTCAGCACCATTTACTAAAAATATCACCCTTTCTCTATCAAAATTCAGTGTCCCCTTTGTCATAAATCAGGTGACTTTATATATGGGGTGTTTTTTTTTTTTTTGCATTTTCTACTGTTTCATCCAGCTACATTAGCTTTGTAGAATGTTTTTAATTATGTTAGTATAAATTCTCCAGCTTTATTCTTTTTCTTCAAAATTACCTTTGCTCTTTTATTTTTCTATAAATTTCAGATCAGCTTCTAAATTTCTGTATAAGAAAAATACTTTTGGGAGTTTGTTTGGGAATGGATTCAATTTGTAGATCAGTTCAACAAGAATTGACATATTTTCCATATTGAGTGTTTTAATCCATGAATTTATTATATTCTTCTATTTACTTAGGTTACCTTTAATTTTTCATAATAATATTTCGAAGGTTTTGCTATAGAGTTCTTGAGTGGTGTTTGTTAAATTTATTTCTAGATATGATTTTTTTCAGGCTATTTAAATGGTTTTATGTTTACAATTTCATTTTCTATTTGTGTTTCACTGATATATAGAAAAATAATGGATACATGTAAACTGAATATAAATAGCCTTAACAGGTTTACTTCTTGATTCTTACAGTTTCCTTCTAAATTACAATCATATTACAGTGACTAATGACAATTTCCTTTATTCCTCTCCAATCTGTATTCCTTCTTTGTTTTTTATTTGTTTTCTTGCCCTGGCTGATACCTTCATTATAATGTTGAATAAAAATGATAATAGCTCTCAGTCTTATTTCATTTCTGACCTTGAAGGAAAATGTTCAATATCTCTACATTAAATAAGATGTTTGATATAGGCATTTTATACATAATCTTTTTCAGATTAGGAGGTTTTTTCTGAATCAAAGTTCCTAAGAGTTTCTTATTTTTTAAAGGAATATAAAATTGTTTATTGACGTTTCTTGTTTTTTGAGGAATATAAAACTATTTATTAACCAATGTTTGACAGTATTTACAATAAAGTAAATACTATACAGTTGGATAACATTCTGATTACTACAAAGTTGTTTTTCCTGGCTTCTGCTGAACCAGTCACCCAAATACTGAAAAGACTGAGCCTACATGTAAGAAATGAGTTGGGGTAAAGAAAAACCATGCAAGTCAATGGTTTAGATTACAAAAAGTTTGTTCACTCATTTATGTCATCAGGTCTGAAATTGCCAACATCTCTAACTATCTGATTAGGTTTCCATGGGCCAAACCTCAGATATCCCATTAATCATGACCTTTTAGTCAATGTGGCACAGGGATTTCAATGTTTTGTAAAGGAATGGCTCACTAGGGGAATCTTTAATGTCCATTCAACTAAGCCTAAGAGTTTTTAATGTGAATGGTTGTTGACTTTATCAAATACTCTTTTTCCAAATTAACCAAGATAATCATGTCATTTTTCCTCTTCTGTTTTACTTAATTTTGTGAATTACATTAAATGATTTTAGAAGTTTAGTCCATCCTTGCTTTCTTTAAATAATCCTACAACTCTAGATTTGATTTAATACTATTTTATGATCAGTTTTTCATCTATATTTATGAGAGTTATCAGTCTTTATTAGTCCCTTCTTTTAATGCTCATTATTGGTTTCAAAATATAGTTAATCTTACAGAATTACTTGGAAAATGTTTCTCTTCTTTACGTTGTCTGGAAAAGCTACTATGAGGTTTGTGCTTTCTTCTCAAATATTTGTAAAAATTCAATGAAGCTATCTGGACTTGAGGTTTTCTTTGTGGTAAGATTCTTAATATTAGATTCTATTTATTAGCTCTTTGAAAGACATTAAGATTTCTATGTTTTTCTTTTGTCAATTTTAGTAAGGTGTTTTTGCTCCTACTTTGAAACTAACAAAACCTCCCAATTTTTCTTTTTTCACAAACTCATTCTCTTTGCTTATCTCCTTCATAGATAAATTCTAAAGAGAATTATCTGTACTTTGAGTCTCCACTTGTTCAATTTCTAGTCAACTCAATCAAGCAACATGCAGAAAATCTTTCTTTATTTTCCCTGCCTCTGTATTCACATGATAGAACAATTTCATCACTGTCATTAATTACATATATGTGGATAAATCCAATAGGCATTTTGGTTAGTACTTATTCATTCATGCAACTTCTTAGAAACTATTCAATTCTGTTAACACGATTTTTTTTTTTCCTAAATGGCTCTCTTCTCTTTCATTTTATGACTCAACATTCTTCTTACTTTCTTCCTATCTGGACATTCTCATTCAATTGTTTTACTTCATTTCCTCAACTAGGAAATTAAATGCTGGGGTTCCTCCCAGAGCTTTTACTTTTTTACCTTCATATAATATCTGTCTAATCAAGTTCATCTACAAACATAACTTCAATTATCACCTATTGTTGATACTCAGAAATTTATGTCTCTAACCCAGACTTTCTCTGCTATAGCTCTATTGACATTTGGGCCAAGTGATTCTTTGCTGTGATGTGCAGTCCTAGGCATTGTAGGAGTTATACCTACATCCCAGGCCTGTACCCACTAGATGCCAGCAGTATTCCTATTCACTACATGTGAGTAAGACTCGCCTCCCAATTATGACAACAAAAAAAATGAGTTGTGGGAAAAATTTCTCATCAGCAGTTTTACATTGGCATTATATGTCACTATATCTAGGGGGAAATCCACTTGTGCATTTTGTCCCATTGCTCTGAAAGTGGCCTTGTAGCTACAGATTTCAAGCATTCTGGTTTTTCACTAAGTGTGGGCTTATCTGGTAATTGAGCCTATACCCTCTCTACTGATCACACATTTCTGCTTTATACCTCAGTGACTGATGCCACAGCCTCTAGTACTAGAACTTAATAAGGGGTCATGTTTCTATAAATTGACTAATTCATTTAAAAAAATCTGCTCAAGGGGATGTTACACACTAGTCTCCAAAGTATGAAGATTCCTTAGACAAAGCTTATGTAACTAAAAAAGCCAGAACGAACTTGAAACCGTGTTGGGAGTGGGGTATAAGTATTGTACCTAAATGATTAGTCCACCAACTATTTCTTCTAGCATAGAGAGAAGTGTAATTTAGGGTCACTGATCAAGTACTACTACCTATCGATGCTTTGCTCAGAACTAAAACACTGGTGCTCTGTAGCAGCATAGAACTTTGCTGTGTCTGAAATTTAAAGCTTTAAGTAGATGTCAATGAAATGAAAAGATTTGCTACTGACAAAAAATAGACTGGAAGACGTGGCACTAAATGTATGAAAAAACACTCCCTGACTTAAGCATGCTCTTATAATACTTTAACCCTGTAGTACTTTCCATTAGATATGTTGCATTTGCTTCAAAGTCTAATATTGCTAAACTTAGAGCATGGATGAACAGAGAATGCATTTGTTCAGTTAATGTACTAGCTGCTTAAAGAGTATCTTGAGCAAAGCCAAACATGCTCAGTTAATTCTCCTTGAGCAGATTGACACAGAAACAAAAGGAGAGGTGACTTCATTGACTTTGCTATGGTGTTTCAATGAGATTATTCCTGAGTTTCTAACTGAGATAGTTCTCCTTGTTCCAGACCTACCAAAGATCTTGGTGATCTACTTTTCCTCCAAATTTGACAATAGCCAATAAACATTTTTATGTACCCATAGTTGAATTAGTTACTTACAAAAAATAAGCTATCCATACTTCTTGCTTGTTTATTTTTGTTTTGTTTTTGTTTATCTCTTTAATTCACTTGGAAATATATTTAATGAATACTATGAATTGAGGTTCTAAATTCACATTTTTCAAGTAGCTAAACACTTTCCTCAGCAATATTTATTAAAATGCTCCTTCTGCATGCCACAATTTAATAAAGGATTTTAAAGGAACCTTTTACTGAAGACTATGCTTAGAAGTTGGTATCTATAATGATGTAGTTGAAGATGTGGAAAATAAATTTGGACTCTGAGAATTAAACTGAAACTACTCCATCTAATGAACCAGACATAAGTCTATAGGAATTCAAAGCCATTTGAAAGACGAGATTTTTCTCAGATCAGCAGAATGTGTGTAACCTTCCTTAATGTATTAAGTATATATAAATAAAAATTGTCATTCATAGAGGGGCTTCCTTAGACATACGGTATAGAAAAAGCAGTCACTGGAGCAAACTTATGCAGAGTCTACCCACATATTGTTCAATGACAAAAAAACTTTGGTCACTGTACTGAATGCATTTCTGCTCCCAAAGGTGAGGCTATGTCTCTGGAGCAAAGATACTAGGCTGTGGCCAACAGAGATGAGGTAAAAGCTTTCAAATGTTCCTAATCCCCTGCAAGAACATAGCAATAATAAGTTATTCCAAAGGCAGAGTATCAAACTAACATTGTTCTGATTCCCTGCTCATCAACACAACTTCTGAATAAAATGAACCCCTTTGTATATCTGCCTCAGTGAGAGAATTCATTGATCAGAAGGACTTTGACCACTCTCATTGTCTGATGCAGTGATTTCTCCTTGTAAATAAAATTATTTTTTATTGTGATTTGTCTTTCTATACAGCTTGATTTTGAAGGGGATATTCCATTCTGAACTTACTCTCCTGATAATCCTC
Source organism: Eulemur rufifrons (assembly GCF_041146395.1). NCBI lineage: Eukaryota > Metazoa > Chordata > Mammalia > Primates > Lemuridae > Eulemur > Eulemur rufifrons. The sequence continues at coordinate 72,678,833 of NC_090989.1, forward strand.
AGGTACTGGTTAAAAAGGAGTAGATTTTATAACATGAAAATCTAACTGAGAAGCTATCTTGTGCAGAATGCTCAGATTCAGTCACATTCTCCTAAGGAAACATATTCTCTCATCTTCAAGTGATTTCTATATAAAAGGGTAGTTCTTAATTTTTAAAAACTTTTTGCTCCATTGATATACTTTTGCAACAATTTCATGTTGATTTATTTTTTACCTTCCCTGCAGGAAATACTCAGAACTGTATTATACATGGATCAGAACAATGGTCATCCACCAGTGTAAAACCACCCAAAAGCTAAACCTCAGAGCTCAAATAAAGCAATAGTACAAGAGGTAAAAGAAAACAGTAAGGTGCTACCCAAAAGGATGAACAGAACAGCATTTCACATATCAATTCTATCAATCAGCATGAATGGTTTGAATTCTTCACTTAAGAGACATAGGCTGGCTGAATGGATAAAAAATAATCCAAGCCAACTATCTTTTGTCTCCAGGAAACACATTTAACTCACAAGGATTCTTACAGACTCAAGGTTAAGGTATGAAAAAAGTATTCCATGAAAATAGAAACCAAAAGAAAGCAGGTGGAGCCACTCTCGTATAATATAAAATTTATTTTAAATCACCATAGTAGAGAAAAGCAAAGATGATCATTATATAATGGTAAAGGGAGCAAGTCAATAAGAAGACATAGCAATCCTAAATATTTATGCACCTAACACATGAGTGCCCAGATTCATAAAGCAAACACCACTAGATCTAAGTAGAGAAATAAACAGCAGCATTGTAATTGCCAGGTACTTCAACACCCCACTGATAGAACTGGACACATCATCCAAACAGATAAAGAATAAATAAAGAAATGCTAGACAGGTATCTAGAACAATTGGGCCCCAAACTACTGAATATACAGTTTACTCATCAGCACACAGAACATTCTTCAAGATTGATCATATCTTAGACCACAAAACATGGCTCAACAAATTCAAAATCTGAAATTATACCATGTACCTTCTCTGGCCAAGTAAAGTAAAACTAGAAATAAAGTCAAGAGAAAATAGCCAATTCTACACAAAGTCATGGAAATTAAACAACCTGCTGCTGAACGATTATTGGATCAATGATGAAATTAAGATGGAAGTTAAAAGATTCCTTGAACTGAATGACAAAGGTGACACAGCTAGCAAAATCTATGGGATACAGCAAAAGCAGTCCTAAGAGGAAAATGCATAGCCTTAAATACCCACATAAAAAAGACAGAAAGATCACAAATTAACAATCTAATGACACATCTCAAGGAACTAGAAAAGGAAGAGCAAACCAAACCCAAACCCAACAAAAGAAAAGAAATAACTGAGGTCAGAGTAGGACTGAACAAAATCCAAAACAAGAAAATTACACAAAGATCAACAAAACAAAAAGTTGGTTCTTTGAAAAGGTAAATGGAATTGATAGACCTCTTGCTAGATTAACCAGAAATAGAATAGAAAGGTCTCAAATAAGCTCAATCAAAAATTAAAAAAGAGATATTACAACGGATACCACAGAAATACAAAATGTCATCTGTGAATACTATGAAAATATGTATGCACATAAACTCAAAAATGTAGAGGAAATCAATAAATTTCTGGAAACACACAACCTTGCAAGACTCAGTTAGGAAGAAATAGGACTCCTATATATACCAGTAACAAGCAATGAGATTGAAGGAGCAAAAAAAAAAAAAAAAAAAGCCCCAGACCAGATAGATTCACAGCTGAATATTACCAGACCTACAAAGAAGAGTTGGTACCCACTTTGCAGAGATTATTCCATAACATTGAGAAGGAGGAAATTTTCCCGAACTCATTCTATGTAGCCACTATCACCTTAATACTAAAGCCAGGAAAGGACACAATAAAAAAATAAAACTATAGACCAATATCCTTTATGAATATAGATGCAAAAATCCTCTGTAAAATACTACCAAACTGAATTTAACAGCATACCAAAAAAAAAAAAAAATCTACTATGACTAAGTGGGCTTCATCCCAGAGATGCAAGGATGGTTCAACATATATAAATCAATAAAAAGAAGCAAAAAAAAGCAAAAGTGAAGATCTTATGATCATCTCAATAGATGCAGAAAAAGCATTTGACAAAATTCAGCACTGTTTCATGATAAAAATCCTAAATAAACTAGGCACATAAGGAACATACCTCAAAATTATAAAAGGTATATATGTATGACAAACTCACAGCCATCATCATACTGAATGGGGAAAAGTTGATAGCATTCCCATTCAGAACTGGAACAAGACAAGTATGCCCACTGTTACCACTTCTATTCAACATAGTGCTGGAAGTCCCAGCAGAGTAATCAGTTAAGAGAAAGAAATTAAGAGTATTAAAATTAGGAAAGAGGAGGTTACAATATTGGTGTTTTGAAAAAGATATGATCTTATACCTAGAAAATCCAAAAGATTCCAAGAAAATACTCCTGGAATTAATAAATACAGTTAAGTTTCAGGTTACAAAATCAATGTACACAAATAAGCAGCATTCTCATACACCAATAACAGTCAAGTCAAAGACTCAATATCATTCATAGTTGCTACAAAGAAAATAAAATACCTAGGAATATACTTAAACAAGGAGGTGAAAGATGTGAACAAAGAGAACTACGAGAACTATGAAATACTGAGGAAAGAAATTGCAGATGATACAAACGAGTGGAAAAACATCTCATGTTCATGGGTCGGTATAATCAACATTGTTAAAATGTCCATACTACCCAAAGTGATCTACAGATTCAATGCAATGCCCATCAAAATACCAATGTCATATTTCACAGGTCTAGAAAAAATAATTCTACTCTTCATGTAAAACCAGAAAAGAATCTGTATAGCCAAAGTAATCTTAAGCAGAAGGAATAAATCAGGAGGCATGATATTACCAGACTTCAAACTATAATACAAGGCTATAGTAACAAAATCAAACATAGAATCGGCACAAAAATAGAAACATAGACCAATGGAACAGAACAGAAAACCCAGATATAAAACCACCCACATACAGCCAACTGATCTTTGACAAAGCAGCCAATAATATATACTGAGGAAAAGAATCCCTATTCAATAAATAATGCTGGGAAAATTGGATAGCCATATGCAAAACAATGAAACAGGATCCATATCTCTCACCACTTACAAAAATTAATTCAAGATGGATAAAGGACTTAAATGTGAGGCATGAAACCATAATAATTCTAGAAGAAAATGTTGGAAAAACTTGTATACATATCAGCCTAGGCGACAAAATTATGAGTAAGAGCCCAATGGCAATAACAGAAACAATAAAAATAAATAAATGGGACTTGACTAACTTAAAAAGCTTCTACACAACCTACAGAATGGGAGAAAATATTTATAATCTATGCATCCCTTAAAGGACAAATAACTAGAATCTACAAAGAACTCAAGCAAATCAGCAAGAAAAAAATTAACCCCATTATAAAGCGGGCAAAAGACATGAACAGAAGCTTCTCAAAAACAGATAGATAAATGGCCACTAAACATGTGAAAACATTCTCAATGTCACTAATCATCGGGGAAATGCAAATCAAAAACACAATCAGATATCACCTTATCCCAGTCAGAATGGCCTTTATTAAAAAGCCCATGAACAATAGATGCTGGTGTGCATGCAGAGAGAAAGGAACACTTATACACTGTTGGTGGGACCACAAATTAGTACAACTTATATGGAAAACAGTATGGAGATTCCTCAAAGAACAAAAATCAACCTGCCATTTGATTCGGCAATCCTACTACTGAGTATTACCTAAAGAAAAGAAGTCATTTTATCAAAAAGACACCTGCACTCGCATGTTTATTGTGGCACAATTCATATTTTCAAATATGTGAAATCAACCCAAATGTCCATCAGTTCATGAGTGGACTAACAAAATGTGGTATATGTATACTATGGAATGTTAGCCTTGAAGAGGGGCGACTTAATGCTTTTTGCAACAATTTGGATGGAATTGGAGACCATTATTCTAAGTGAAGAATGGAAAAACAAACACCACATGTACTCACTACTGAATTGGAACTAACTGATGAGCACACATGCATAGAGGAATGTAAAACTCAAAGGAAATCAAGTGGGGGGTGAGGCTGGGGATGGAAGAAAACCTATTTAATGGGTACAATGAACACTATCTGGGTGACAGGCACACTTACAACCATGACTAAAGCATTATAAAAGCAAACCATGTAACCAAAAATATTCGTATCCCCATAATACTCTGAAATTTAAAAAAAATTCTAATTTTTTATTTTTTATCAAAAATTTATTCTCTGTTTATTTCTCTGAAGAGAAATAGGAAAATTAAGAAAGTAATATATTGAAATTTTGACAAAATTTTATTACTACAAAGTCATATGAATAAAATCAAAATATATTAGTAAGTAATCATTAATCTCTCATAATAATTCTCATAAGGAATATGAAAACATGAAATATCTTTTGATTAATTCCTGTTGTATTGTTTATCTTTCTGAGTAAAGATAAGCTATATGAAATGTCATAGTTTCTTGACATTGGTATTGCAAACATCATTTAAAGATATTCTAAAATAATGAATCATGTGTTGTATAATGAGGCTTTTTAACTGACTGTTGTTAATGATATGCTAGAAAGTTACCAATTTTTTGTGTATTTATCAAATTCAAAAATCTTCATTCATTAATTCTAAGACTTTTTTAGTGGATTCTTTAAGTTGTTCACATGCAAATAGATGCAGTTTTATCTACTCCTTTTTGAGAGTAGGACCTCATTTGTATATGTTATTGCACTGGACAGAATTTCTCAAGTATTATGCATGCTAACATAATAAAAGGCCAGTAATGATTAAATTAGAAATCGAAAAAATCTATTGCTTAAATGCAATTGTCTCTAATATATCACTACTATTTATAATATTTTCTCTTAACAAAACTAAAATAGTTCCTCAAAAATAGCTATAAATAATATCTTCCATGTTGTTTTCATTGTTCCCCACATAAACTAAGATTCTTTGTAGAATTTTAATGAAAAGTTACAATATCATGGAATTATTTTTCCTTTTAAAACTGTTTTGTTAACAAAATATTTTAGGGATAAACAAGAAAAAGATCAATATTTTAAAATATTTTATAAGGAAAAAAAATTTCAAACATATCAAAATTAGAACAGTGTAATAAAGTAGCATGTGTCCAAAATTTAGATTGAAGAATTTTAATTGTTTTACCATATTTTATTTGTCTGTTATATGTATGTAGTTTAATCAAATCCAACCCAAATGACATTTTGCCCAAATATTCTACATGCATCTCTGAAAAGATAACATTTTTATACCATTAATTTTCTATTCTGATAAGATTAACAATCATTCTTTCATATCAAATTTCCCTAGTTGTAATACAAATGACTTCTCATAGTTGGCTTTTAAAACAGGATCCAGATATGGTCTACACATTGAATTAATATGTATATCTCTTGGATTTCTCTTTTTTTAGTAATCAAAAAACTTTGAAATGCAATGAGGTTAATTATAGGCATTGCCAACTGTGCTTACTTAAAATAAAGACAACTAGTTATTAACAGAATCTCTATAGAATGATGCTTAAAATAATATTATTTTATCTGCCAAGGAATGCCCACCAACCAAGCAGCCAACCAACCAACCAACCAACAGAATATAGTGGGGATAAAAAGCTCAAAGTAATGACAAATACTTGAACTAAGGAATATATAGTGGAAGTTCTGCCTAACTTTGCAAACTACACTTGATCTTAGCCAAAAGGCTGAGAAGCGATCTAAATTTACAAACTAATGATTCAGCTGCAAAGATGACAAATGGATAAGGATATTATATCAAGAGTGTATTTTGATAAGTCTGATTTTCAAGCAACAACATTATTTTACTTGCAGAAGCAACAAAAACAGAAGAGCTTGTATGTGAAAATATGCCAATATATCTTGTTTCCATATTAATACTGAATTATTGAGACTAAATTATACTAACACAAAAAGTAAACTAAAAAATTTCAGCACTTCAGTGCAATCTGATGTGGGTCAGACATTTTAAGAAAAGAAAATTCCAGACCAACATGTATACATTAAAATTCTCAATAAAATATTGAAAAATTTTATCCAGCAAACTATTAAAAAGTATAACACATTGTGACCACATGTGATTTATCCAAAATAAATATAACAGGCAATGAAACAATGCAATTCAACACAGTAATCAGTCAAAGAAGAAAAATTATATGATAATCTCAACACATGAAGACAAAAGTAGAGAAGGGAAGCAGCATAGTCACATTATTTTTTTTTTATTAATTCACTTCCTAATAACTAAGAGCTCCAGAGTCACAAACTTAGAAAAACTATTCTTACCCATTATTCTCCATGAAAGTTCAAGAATGTTATTTTATTTGAATACAAGCAGTGAATAATAGCATGTTCAAAGATGACAGACAGGAGATAAACTGGAGAAGTTATTAGCATAATAATGTTTTCCCCTTACAGTCAACTGTTGATTGCCTTGGGCATATACCAAGAAATTCTAGATCTGTTATTATAATGAAGAATTAAATGATTGTGGAGGTCAATGCTAACATTTTCTGTTACTCACCCTAGTAGGTAAAATATTTTTTTCATCTTAAAGTATTCCAGTATGTATTTTCAGATATGCTGATGTACCTGGATTAGAAAGTAGAATCCATATTAATAGTACTTGTAGTTAGACTTCAGTTTTACTCTTAGTAACATAGAAAGACACCATTTAACATATTTTGACAGTTACAATGGGGTTTGATGGGCCCTGAAGTACATTTTTTTACAGGCTAGGTGTTGTATTTTTCTTCCACTGGAAGGTCTGAATTTACCATTTAAAGACCATTTCAAGCTGGGCATGGTGTTACATACCTGTAATCCCAGCTACTCCGGAGGCTGAGGCAGGAGGATCATTGTGCCCTGGAGCATGAATTTAGCCTGGGCAACATAGCAAGATCCTGGCTCTGAAAAAACAAAAAGTCAATTTTGCACTCCAGAGTTAGAGCTGAGAGGTATGGCAAGTCATAATTTTGTCTTTCTCCCTAAATTCTCTAACTGGGCTCATTGGCTAGCCTTTTGTGTATCATCAGTGTGAAATTTCAGTGGCATATAACACTCAGATCTCTAGACTGGTTGAAGTTTGGCTGATCAAGTTCAACTTCACACTGTGGTAGGTACTTCATACTGTGGTAGGTAGTGTGGCTCTTCTTATGACTAAAAGTAGTGTAGCTGGGCATCTTTTTTATCCACCTAGCTAACTGGGCATGTTCTTCTCATGGCAAGGGCAGAAGCAAAAGAGAGCAAGTAAGTCTCTTAACATTTAAGCTTAGAAATAGCATGCCATACTTCTACCTATTTTCTATGGGCTAAAGCAAGTCATTTGGCCAAGGAAACCTTCAAGGGACAGAGAACAACTCTTTGTTCACAATGAGGCCTGGGTACAGATGTGAATGAAGAAGTCATGGAGAATTGTACCAAAAATTTAACCTGAAAAAATTAAACAACTTTCTCAATAGCACGCTGATCACTGATACTAGAGGATTAGTTTTTCTAAATGGTATGTTTAAAATGTTTGTCTCCAGGAATGCCTTATGGAGAAGTACCTCTTAAAGAGCATAAACTCTTTCTGTCTGGCATATTACATCATATATTTTTCCCTATCTATTTAAATTTGCTGGCTTTGGATGTTCAGATTCAAGTACTAACTCTATGAATAGTTGCCACTATTATTTAGGACAATGGTTTTCAAATGTTAACATGCATCAGAGTTACCTGATAGACTTGTAAAATCACAGATTGCTGGACCCCAGTCCCAATAGCTGATTTAATACATTTGCAGGCTTGTGCTGCTGGATCAGGTACCACAAGTAGAGAAATATTGATTGAAGACATACAAAAAGTGAATCACTAAGAACTATCTGATAGTCTGTTTCTGTTTTAGGAGCTCCAAGATTCTTTTCTCTTTATTTTCATCGCTTTCAATTTTGAAGGTAAATGGTTTTCCTGACCCTGTTCTATTTGCTCCATCTTCTACTCACAGACACCAATAAATCTGAGTGGCTTTTGTACTTCAGCTGACTTGGGTGATTTACAAGTGGTGGTTTTCAAGCCTTTGTGAATATCAAATGAGCTTGTTTGTCTCGTCAGCTGAGCAAATTTAAAAGAAGGAATCTACCTCTATTAATTAAAAGCTTTTAGTATTTAAATGCATCATTCTAAATGTGATTATTTCAGCAAACAGGTATTGAGTTCCCACTTTAACATCCTCAGCTAAATGAGAAAACAGGAAAGATTAAGAAAAGGTCTCTACTAATATTTATATTTTTTAGTGAATTTCCTAAAGTAGCAGACATGAACTACCACAGGCTACTGCAGATACAGCATGAAGTAAAAGTCATTATTTTCTTGAGGTGCATTTAGGATATGGCAAAGAACTGAGCTGGTGAGCATGATCATTTTCAAAAAGAAGTGTGGAAATGCAGATTGAAGAGCATAGAAATGGCAGTGATAGGAATCGATTCCTATCTTGTTATTTATGCCGCAGAGATAACAAAAAGGAAACAAAAAACAAGTTTATTTAGTTAGGGGCTGAACATCCTTCTGAATTAGCAGAGCTTTTTTAAAAAGAATATTCTCTGCATTGCATAACTAAATCTCATGTTCAGGGACTATAAGAATAGTAAATATCCATTATACAAAAGGATGAATTAGGTCACTGGAAAAATGTTCTCAAGGTCACAAACCAACTCAGCAACAGAGATAGGACTGAAATAACTGATTTGTGACTTCTTATATCATTCCTAAACTCATATGCTTGGCAAAATTTCCCATTTTTCCCCTTTTGTGAAAAATGGAGATTATTTAAAATATTAATGTCAGAAGAATCATTAATCAATCATGCTAATGAAAATAGAAAGAGCATTAGAAAGGGTATACTTTTTGTCTTTTTTGCTGTAATCATTATTAGCATAGTTATTCATTCATAAAAGTAAACTGATTTTGCCCATTTGTTTTAGTTTTGCCTCTGTGTTCTAATTTATTACTGCTGCAAAAATTTTCACGGGACTAATAGCTGAGTGTAAAAAAATAATTTATAAGGCAAACACATCCATAAAAAAACAACAGGATTCTTGCCACCCTCTGATCATCATCTCCCCTTTCCCCATCTACCCCCTCCTTTAGCCTCCACTCCCACCATGTACTCTTTACTTCTATGAGCTCAACTTGTTTATCTTCCACGTATAAATGAGATCATGAGGCGTTTGTCTTTTTGTGACTGGCTTCTTTCACTTAGCATAATGTTTTCCAGGTTCATCCATGTTGTTGCAAATAATAGGATTTCTTTCTTTTTTTTTAAAGCTAAATAATTTTCCATTATTTACATGTCTTAGTCTGTTTCTGCTGCTATAACAAAATACTACAGATTAAATAATTTGTAAATAACAGAATTTTGGAAGTTGGGAAGTCCAATGTCAAGGCTCCAAAAGTTTCAGTGTTTGGTGAGAGCCTGTTCCATGGATACTGTCTTCTCATGGTGGGATCCTCACTTGACAAAAAAGGGAAGGGAAAAAGGGTCAGGCAGCTCTATGAAGCCTCTTTTACAAGGGTATTAATCCCATTCATGAGGGCAGCACCCCACAATTTAATCACTTCCCTAAAATCCCCACTCATATTTTAATATATGAATTTTGGGGGGATACATTCAGATCATAGCAATATATATATATATATACACACCACATTTTCCTTATCCATTTATCCATTAATATATACAATTATTATTTGTCACTTGAAAATAAAATCAAATTAAAAAGCACAACGTTTCTTTTATAATAGATATGTGGAGATGGGAAACCTACTATACTTATGTACTAATTTTTGAGTAAAAAAGAAACTATATACTATAATTTTTATAGTTGAAAGAAAATATCTAAGACTTAAAAAATTAGAGACTGGAAAACCCTTAAGCATATTTAATTCAATACTATTAATTTATAAATGAGAATAATCAAAGCCTACAAAGAAAGAAAAAATCCTTAATTATCTATCATCACACAGTTTCTATCTGATGTGCAACTTACCTTATAGGCTTCTGCATGAATTAAATTTAACAACAAAAAAAGTAGCTTAATATTTTCTATATCCCCAGGCCAGTAAGGGATCCAAATATGAAATGAACAGCCTTTACCCCAGGGCCTACTCTCTAGTAGGTAAGTTAAGAGACACACAAATGATATGCACAGTGAATACAACAAATGACCATAGTACAGAATATAGTAAAGGAAACATTTTACAAAAGTTACAAACAATGTTTTATTTGCATGTAATCTAAAGGCATTCATTTACTGGGTATGAAGTTGAGAGAATTCAGGAAGTAGTGGGGAGAAGGCTTTTAGATACCCTAAAAGTGAATCAGATTTGGGGGAAACATGTTAAGGGAAAGTGTGAGCAAAACTACAGATATAAAATTGGGGAAATGTACAAAAAAAAAAAAGGAAATACTTTCATATGGCTTCTGTGTAAGGGAGTAGTGGGAGATAAATTTTAAAATTAACGGGATACATCTTGACAAGCAGACTGAAGAGCTTCAGGTTCCTGAAGTCTATGCCTTACATCTCTCCGTATCTCTGATTGCAGGGCCATGCTTAGAAATTGCACTCAGTAAATCTCACTAAAGCATTCAATCAACTCATTTGTTCTTTCTTTAGATTTTCACTTTAATACTCAAAACTATTTACAATCTAGCCATTTGATAAGAATTCTGTGAAGTGTACCAAGTCAGATTATGAGAATACAGGGATATATACAATATAGCTCCTTTCTTCAAGGAAACTGCAGTGAAGTGGGACAGACAGCTGTATAAGCAAATAGTTCAAATACAAGTTAATAAAAGCTAAAATGAGCTTCGTATAGGCATCTGAGAAACCATTAATCTTTCAGAGGAGACTTCTCAGAGAACATTGCATCTAATTTAATGCTTGAAGAAGGAAGAGGAGTTTTCAAGTTGGACAAAGGAGAGGGAGAACATTCCAACACAGCATTTATAAAGGACGTGTGGCAGGGGCGGAGTGAAATTAGGATATACAATTATAATGATCATAAATATTTAAATACTATTAGGAAAGAAGTGCTAGGAATACTTGTATTTTGTTCTTTTCCATAAGGACTCTTTTTCCTCTTAAGGTCCCTGAAGGAAAGAAATGTACAAGTAAACAAAGGATACGCACTTTCTTATTAGCTGGGCCTTTGACTCCACATCCCAGTACGCTATTAAGTTCTCCTATATCACACTCTGCCCCGCAGATGGTTCTTTTATCTGTCCTAGAGAATGAACCAGTTTCCTTCCCAATAAGTTCAAACTGGAATGTTAGAATTTACCAACCTAACGAGACAAAATGCCATTTCTGCTTTCACTAGAGGAATGGAAGTACAGAACTATAGAGAACCTAAAAGTAGCCCTTCTGCCCACAGCTCAGCATTGAGCTGGTCAACACAGCACCACCCTGGGTTTCTTAGGTGAGAGAGTGAGCCTCAAGCCTGGATAGATACAAGGGAGGAAGAGAAACCCACCAGAGGAGAGAGAGACTGATTTGCTAGGAGCCCAAGGCTCTTAGCATAACTAGGTCAAGATAGGAACTGAAAAACAATACAACTGATAATCTTTGGATATGATCTGTTCTGCTCTTATTCTGAAATGATCAGATTTCTATTAGAGAAAGAAAATTCAGGTGCCAATGTGGAGGTTGCATTGTTTTAAAAGTATTGGGAAGTCATAAGGACTTCTGTAAGAAATATTTTAAGGTTTTTACAATCTCAGAATCTGGACACTTTAGTTGTCAAGAGAGTTGCGTGCATTAGTTACGAGGCCAGAGTGCTACAGGCTGGTGTTTCTGGGCATTGTTAGCCCCATACAACCCCACAAGCATATTGAAGAAATCAGCATAAATTGCTATGATGCCATCATGCCACAGCTAATTTCGTGCATTAAAAATATTAAATTGCTCCAAAACCCATCCACATTTACAGTAAATATAACTTTGTAGAGAGCCTTAAAATTTAATTGGCCATGATCTGATTTGTTCTTACTACTTAGCTGAATGTTTCCAATTTGAGTGAGTTTGACAATTAGAGTAAACATTTACTTCTTATTTGGCTTTAGTAAAAAATTAAATCCACTATGCATTTGCCAGAGATCCAATATTAAATAATAAACATTTAATATGAGATCAATAAAGTCTATTCTTATGCCAATTTTAGTTTAGTTAATTGAGACTTCCTGCCAACCCGAAGAGCTGTGGATTTACTTCTGTTTCAAAGGAAACATTTGTTTGATAGAGTTTCTGCATTATCAGGTTTGTTTATCACACCTGCTTCAGCAATGGAATATCCCAGGTTAGATATTTTTTGTTTGCGTTGAAATTTTATTCAGACATTTTCATTATTTCTTCGATTTTATAGGATGGTTTCGGCTCTAATTTGAAGTATTTGAGACATTTGTCAAATACTTTGTCTTCTACTTTTAATGATTTCTTTTTTATTGAGATCTAATTCTCATATATAATATTCACCTCTTAGAGATGTACAATTCAGTGGTTTTAGTACCCATAGAGTATGTAATCATCACTATCTAACTCCAGAACATTTTTATCTCTTCAAAAAGAAATCTGTACCCATTAGCAGTCACTATGTGTTTGCCCCTCCCCCCAGCCCCAGGCAACTTCCAGTCTACTCTCTTTCTGAATTTGTCTCTTCTGAATGTTTCATGTAAATGTAGTAATACAATATGTGGCCTTTTATGGCTGGGTTGTTTTACTCTAGGATAGTGTTTTCAAGGTTCATCAGAGATTTAGCATGTGGCAGTAGTTCTTTTTTGTGGTTGGATAATATTCTCTTGTATAGACATGTCACATTTGGGTTATACATTTGTCAGTTGATGGGTATTTGGGCTGTTTCCACTTTTGACCTATTATGAATAATGCTGCTATAAACCGTGTGCAAGTTTTTGGGTGGACATATGCTTTCAATTCTCTTGTGTAAAGACTTAGGAATGAAATTGTTAGGTCACATGATAATTCTATGTTTAAATTTTTCTTTTATTCATGGTAAGAACACAGGATGAGATCTACCCTCTTAACAAATTTTTAAGAGTGCAATACATTGTTGTTGACTGTAGGTATAATGCTGTACTATGTTTAACATTTTAAAGAATTGAAAGACAGTTTTCCGAAGTGGCTGCACTATTTTACAATTCCACCACCAACGTATGAGGGTTCCAGTTTCACCATATCCTCACTAACACTTGTTATTATCTGCCTTTTTAAATTATAACTATCCTAGTGAATGTGAGGTAGTAGCTCCTTGTGGTTTTTCCCTGATAGATGATAATGTTGAGAATTTTTTCATGTGTTTCTTAGCCATTTGTCTATCTTCTTTGGAAAAATGTCTACTCAAATTCTTGAAAAGTTTTTAATTAAGATATTTTATTTTAATGTTATTTATATATTCTAGATATTAGGTCTTTATTAGATACATGGTTTAAAAATATTTCCTCCACAGTTTTCTATTTATGATCAGGTTTCTGTCAAATTATTTACAAGTTTAATAGTGCATCTAAGTTTCCAATATTTCTTGGCAGAATTAATTGCTTTTTGTTAGGCTTTAAGATACTCATGACACAGGAAGGAGCAAAATGGTGGACTAGAGACACCATCAGCCAGAGCATCTCTGTAAGAAAGAGAAGTTGTAGATGAAAGAAATAAAACAGACAGACAAACATAGATCAGATGAGGGTCTGAAGGAAGGGTGCCTGAACCTACAGGAGACTCCACAGAAACGGGTTGTGGAGCAGAACTAGAAGGAGAAAGGTATCAGTGGAGATTAAGCCCCAAGAGGCTTGGAAACCAAAGAGAAGGGTAGGTGGAAAGGTTAACATCCCTCTCCCTTGCATCTTGGACTGTTGGTGGGCTCCAGAGCTGCTGGAGAGACCTTCTGCTGACACGAGCCCAGAGACTGCTGCCACCAGTGAGTGAGAGCTTCTTGTGGTCAGGGCACCAGGCTCCCACCTCCCCAGGGCACCTCCACCTGTCCCTGCTGAGGTGGAGAATAAGAATACACCTGGAAGATCCAGGGCCCCATGCACCACCTGTGGCATTATAGTGCACAGGACCCCAAAACAACATTAGAGCATGTTCTTTTTAGCAAGTTGCACCTACTGAAAAGGAGGTCAATTTGCATGCACTTCACTGCGTTTACTGACTCAATCATACAGGGTGTGGTTGATTCTCACCCACAAGCACCACATACTGGCTCAGAGATTAAACTGGGCATGTCATTATCTAAAGAAAAGAAAATCCAGAGGTAAGAAACAACCACTGTTCCAGATGAGAAGGAATCAGTGAAAGAACTCCAGAAGTATGAAGAATCAAAGTGAAAAGACACCCCCAAAGGGGACACCAGCTCTCTGGCAATGGATACCAACCAAAATCAAAATATTGAAATGAGAGATGAAGAATTTCAAATGTGGATTAAAAGGAGGCTCAATGACAAACAAGATAAACTGGACACCCAACTCAAAAAACCACAAAAACAATACAGGAAATGAATGAAAACTTCACTAAAGAAATGGAAATATTAAAGAAAAATTAAACTTTTGGAAATAAAAAATTCATTCAAGGAATTTCAAAACACAGTGGAAAACCTTAACAATAGGTTATATCAGGCAGGAGAAAGAATCTCAGAGCTTGAAGACGACACCTTTCAATTAAGTCAGTCACAGAGCTAGAGCAGAAAAATAACAAGCAAAGAGTACAAGAAGCCTAAAATAAGAATCATAGGCATCCCTGAGGGTGAAGAAGAAAGTATACAAAGATTGGAGAATTTATTTGAGGGAATAATTGAGGAAAATTTCCCTGGCCTTGCTAGAAATCTACATATCCAGGTACAAGAAGCTCAAAGGGCACCTGGGAGATTCATTGCAAAAAGGCAAAAACAAAGACACATAGTCATCAGGCTGGCCAGAAAAAAAAAAAAAAAGCACACACACAAAAGAGGTCCTCCTATGAACAGTAAGGTGAAAGTAGCAGGTAACTTACAAAGAAAAACCCATCAGACTAACTGCAGACTTCTGAGACCTTACAAGCTAGAAGAGACTGGGACTCCATTCTCAGTCTTCTCAAAATGAATAATGCCAGCCTAGAATTCTATATCCTGCAAAACTAAGTTTCATATATGAGGAGGAACAATGTCTTTCTCAGACAAGCAAACTCTGAGGGACTTTGTCAAGACAAGATCTGCACTGCAGGAAGTACTCAGAACTGCATTATACATGAATCAGCACAATAGACACCAGAGTAAAACCACACAAAAGCTAAAGGTCAAAGGCTAGATAGCACAGTGGCTGAAGAGATAAAACAAAGGAACAAAGTTCTACTCAACAGGACGAACAGAAATCCACCTCACTTATCAATTCTTTCAATAAATGTGAATGGCTTGATCTGCCCACTGAAGAGACACAGGCTGGCCGAATGGATAAATATATGCAAGCCAAGTATCTGCTCTCCTCAGGAAATACATCTAACCCATAAAGATTCATTCAGACTCAAGGTGAAGGGGGTGGAAAATAATATTATATGCAGATAGAAACCAAAAAAAGCTGGTGTAGCAGTTCTCATTTCAGATAACTTAGTCTTCAAATCAACAAATGTAATGAAGCACAGAGATGGTCATTATATAATAGTAAAGGGAAAAATTTAACAAGAAGACATAACAATTCTAAATATTTATGCGCCTAACTCAGGTAAACCCAGATTCATAAAGTAGATGCTACTGGATCTAAACAAAATGATAAACAGCAATACCATAATAGCTGGGGATTTAACACCCCTCTGACAGAATGAGACAGATCCTCCAAACAGAAAATAAACAAATAAACAAAGGACTTAAACAGAACTCTAGAATAAATGGGCTTAACAGATCTTTACGGAAGAGGTATTTATTAGGATTCAACAAACTCTTGGGAAGCATTTTCTGCATCCTGCTGGTTATGGAAGCATTTTCCCTGCAAAAAGTTGTCAAGATGCTTCTTGAAGTGGTAGTCAGTTGGCGAGAGGTCAGGTGAATACAGAGGATGAGGCAAAACTTCATAGCCCAATTTGTTCAACTTTTGAAGCGTTGGTTGTGCTACATGTGGTCAGGCATTGCCGTGGAAAAGAATTGGCCCCTTTCTGTTGACCAATGCTGGTTGCAGGTGTTGCAGTTTTTGGTGCATTTCATTGACTTGCTGAGCGTACTTCTCAGATGTAATGGTTTCTCTGGGATTCAGAAAGCTGTAGTAGATCAGACCTGCAGAGCACCAAACAGTGACCATGACCTTTTTTTGGTGCAAGTTTGGCTTTGGAAAGTGCTTTGGAGCTTCTTATCGGTCCAGCCACTGAGCTGGCCATCACTGGTTGTCATAACAAATCCACTTTTTGTCGCATGTTACAATCCGATCGAGAAATGGTTCATTGTTATTGGATACAAGAAGAGAAGACAACACTTCAAAATGACGATATTTTTTATTTTTGGTCAGCTCATGAGGCACCCACTTATTGAGCTTTTTCACCTTTCCAATTTGCTTCAAATGAGAAATGACTATAGAATGGTCGAGGTGGAGTTCTTCACCAACTTCTTGTGTAGAAGCTGACCCTTGTAAGAGGGTCAGCTTTGATGATTGCTCTCAATTGGTTGTTGTCAATGGCTGACCCACTGCGCTCCTCATCTTCAAGGCTCTTGTCTCCTTTGCAAAACCTGCTGAATCTCCACTGCACTGTACGTTCATTAGCAGTTCCTGGGCCCAAGGCATCGTTGATGTTTCAAGTTGGCTCTGTTGCTTTATGACCCATTTTGAACTAGGATAAGAAAATTGCTCCAATCTGCTTTTTGTCTAACATCATTTCCATAGTATAAAATAAATATACAAACAGTAAGTAATAAGTCATTAGTGAAAAAACAAAGCGAGAAATGCACATTAAAATGATGTATAACATAACCACATTTATTTAAGAATATTCCAATATCAAACAGCAAATTTCAGCAATGCTAAAACTGTAATTACTTTTGTACCAACCTAATAGTACAACCTCTATGGAAAGTAGCATGGATATTCTTCAAAGAACTTAAAGTAGAACTATCATTTGATCCAACAATCCCCCTACTGGGTATCTACCCAAAGGAGAAAAAGACAGCCTATTAAAAAGACACCTGCACTTGAATGTTTACAGCAGCACAATTAATAATTACAAAGATGTGGAAACAACCCAAGTGCCCATCAATGCTTGAGTGGATTAATAAAATGTGGTATATGTATATCATGGAGTACTACTCAGCCATTAAAAAAATGGTGAACTACCTCTTGTATTATCCTAGATAGAGCTGGAGCTCATTCTTCTAAGTGAAGTAACACAATAATGGAAAATCAAACACCACATGTACTCACCATTCAGTTGGTACTAATCATTCAACACTAACGTGCACATATGGAAAGTAACATTGATTGTGTGTAAGGCAGGTGGGAGGGAAGAGGAGAGGTTGCATAAATTCACACCTAATGGATATAGTACACGTTGTCTGGGAGATGGGCGTGGTTGTAGTTCTGACTTGTATGGTGCAAAGCAATTTATGTAACCAAAGTGTTTGTACCTCAGTGTAATACTCTGAAATAAAAATCAACATAAAAAAATAAATATATAAAATCAAAGGTTAAAAAATAAAATACTCATGACAATATTACAATTCTAACAATGTCTCCTACTACAGTTATTAACTGTGAGCATATCAGCACTTTTTCATGATTAAGCCACAAGATCTAGGGGAAATCAGCGAACAGAATTTGCATTGTACAATTGAGGAATTTACACCTTGGTCACATTTATCTATTCATGTTTTATTGGTCAGAATTTTATTATCTTTATATAATGTCAATTATAAGATCATTACAAGAGAATTAAAGGTCAATTATCAATTTTTTAATAATTTAAAAATGAAAGAATTTAAAAAATAATCCAATATGAATGTGAAGACTTTAGAAAGTATCCAAATGTCCACATCAAACATTAAATAATTAAATTTTTTAGAAATGTTCTAAAAGGTTTATTAATTGGCTGTACGACAACCGTACATTCATGCCTGCCTCCTATAATAACACTTTTGATGACTATCATATACTTGTGATTGTCTAAAAGGTGATGTTATATAGATATAGATTGTCAAGCCCAGATGTAAAGAAAACACAAGTGAACACAGTGATACATTGGAATCACTTTTGATTATCTTTACTGTGGAAAATAAGTTAAAAGTAATCAGTTTAATATACATTTTTTAATTAAAAGTCCAATACATTACTTGAAAAATAACCTAAGGAGAAAAAGTTGAGTTGAGAGTCATTGTGATATAGTTATGAATCCAGGCTTCGTATATAACTGATTGTTAGTTCTACTGACAAACTTCCATCTTCATCTGGTTCTTGACTATAAACATACAAACATGGCTTCTCTTAGAGGATAGTACAATTAGTGCCCAAATCAGAATAACTCAAATAATGGAATGTTTAAAGGCAGAGTGGAGGAAAGCCTGAATAGTTTGGTTATGTGAGACTTGTTTTGGAATGTTTCTGTAATGGTCATCAGTGTGGTATGATACAAGCCCTTGTTTCATAATGTTGGACACTACTTCAGTAGGAAAATGTTTTCAGTGTTAAAACAACAAAGTAATTCTCTTTAATGTGGAGGAATAACCAGAAGATTTCTATTGAAATATTCTATTATAATATGCAATGAAATATTCAAATACTTATTAAAGTTTGATCTGCTGATTATATTATATTCCATCAAACCCTGTTTTTTGCCACAAAACCCATCACTTTGGTCTCTGAATAATTAAAATTTCAAGATTCTTTTTTCTAATTCACTTAGGACAATGTATCTTTGAAATCTACATAAGTAAAAGGCAGGATGTTACAGAGTAAGTATTCTTCTATTAGCATAGAGATGTATAAGTATTTTGTAAAAGCCAATTTAGAGAAGAAGATAAACTAGGAATATAATTTTATAATAATGTCATTGAAATAAAATAGAATAGAAAGGAGACTTACATGTTTCAATTATGTTTAAGATCCACCACTTTTCATATTTCCTGCTTCCAATCTTCTCCCTCAAGCATATTACTTTAATTGGTTTTTTTTTGTATATATGTCTGCAAAAGTATGTATTCTGTGCTTTAATAGAAGCACTAGATAGAGTTCAAGTCCAAGTCTGGGAGTATAGTAAACACTCACAACTATTACTTATCTCTGAATACTAGGACTCAGGTTTTCCAATCTTAAATCAAAAGGTCCTCCTTACCTTATCAGATTGCAGGATTTTGGAGAATAAATCTCAAGCTATCAGTTTGCTAAATTATATGAAGAATGCTACAAGTTTTGTGACCTTGAAGAAATCAGTTGGTCTCTCTGATACTGTTTTACTTCATTTATAATATTAGGAAAAATAAGGAAATCCAGACTAGATAAAAATCTAGTACTTTTTTTAATCTGAAATCTACCAACAAATGATTCATTTACTCTTAGTGTTGCTGAGCAGGAAAGGTTGACATTTAATAAGCATTTTTAGGTTAGCATGAAATCAAGGTAATTTTAAAAACCACCAGGATAAGGTCACAGCAAAGTGAAATTCAAGTCATTTGCTTTGAATGATACATTATAAAGTACACCAAAAACAAGCAAAAAAAAAAAAAAAAAACCACAACCAACCAACAACCAAACAAACCTCAATATAGCAAGTTTCTATGCTGGTGAACTCTAACTTTTTAATTACAAGCACACCTCGCTTTATTGCATGTCACTATTGCACCTTGCAGATGTGTTTTTTACAAATTGAAGGTTTGTGACAATCCTGTGTCCAGCAAGACTATTGGTGCCATTTTTCCAAAAGTATCTGTTCACTTTATGTCTCTGAGTCATATTTTGGTAATCCTCACTTGAACTTGAATAGTTGTTCACTATTATTAAGTACGTTATAGTGATCTTTGATATTATCATTGTAATTATTTTGGGGCACCATGAATGAAACGTGCCCACTTAATAGGCGAACTTGTGAACTTAATTGATAGATGCTGTGTGTGTTCTGATTGCTCCACAGACTGGCCATTTCACAATCTCTCTTTCTCTTCTCAGGCATCCCTATTCCTTGAGACACGGCAATATTGAAGTTAGGCCAATGAATAACCATACAATGGCCTCTATGTGTTCAAGTGAAAGGAAGATTCACACTTTTTTCACTTTAAACCCAAAGCTAGAAATGATTAAACTTAGTGAGGAAAGCCTGTTTAAAGCTGAGATAGGCCAAAAAGTAGGCCTCTTGCACCAAGCTATTAGCTGAGTTGTGAATACAAAGGAAAAGTTCTTCAGGGAAATTAAAAGCGTTACTTCAGTTAACAAAAAATGATAATGAAGCCAAACAGCCTTATTGCACATATGGAGAAAATTTGAGTGCCCTGGATGAAAGATCGAACCAGCCAAAACATTCCCTTAAGCCAAAGCCTAATCCAGAGCAACACCCTAACTATCTTCAGTTCTATGAAGGCTGAGAAAGGTGAGGAAGATGCAGAAGAAAAATTTGAAGCTAGTAAAGGTTGGTTAATGAGGTTTGTGGAAAGAAGCCATTTCCATAACATAAACATGAAAGGTGAAGTAGCAAGTGCTTATGTAAAAGCTGCAGCAAATTATTCAGAAGATCCAGCTAAGATAATTGACGAAGACAGCTACACTAAAAAACAGATTTTCAATGTACACAAAACATCCTTCTGTTGAACAAAGCTGCCATCTAAGACTCATAGCTAGAAAGGAGAAGTTAATGCCTGGCTTCAAAGCTTCAAAGGACAGGCTGCTTTTCTTATTAGGGGCTAATGCAGCTAGTGACTTTAAGATGAAAGCCATTGCTCATTTACTGGGTTTTAGGGTCCTTAAGAATTATGCAATATCTATTCTGCCTGTGGTCTATAAATGGAAAAACAATGTCTGGAGGACAATATATCTATTTACAGGATGGTTTACTGAATATTTTAAGCCCATTGTTGATGACTACTGCTTAGAAATAAAGATTCCTTTCAAAATACTACTGCTCATTGACAATGCACCTGGCCACCCAAGAGCTCTCTGATGGAGATGCACAAAGAGATTAATGTTGTTTTCATGCCAGCTAGACAAAACATGCATTCTGTAGCCCATCAAGTCTTATTATATAAGAAATACATTTCATAAAGCTATACCTGTCATAGGTAGTGATTCCTCTGATGGATCTTGGAAAATTAAATTGAAAATCTTCAGGAAAGGATTCACCATCCTAGATGCCATTAAGAACATTCACGATTTATTAGAGGTCAAAACGTCAACATTAACAGGAGTTTGGAAGAAGCTGATTCCAATCCTCATGGATAACTGAGAGATTCAAGACTTCAGTGGAGGAAATCACTGCAGATGTGGTAGAAATAGCAAGAGCGCTGGAATTTTAAGTGGAGCCTGAAGATGTGGCTGAATTGTTGCATTTGTTTATATCATGATAAAACTTGAATGAACAAAGAGTTGTGTCTCATCTGTAAGCAAAAAAAGTGGTTCTTTGAGATGGAATCTGCTCCTGGTGAAAATGCTATGAATATTTTTGAAATCACAACAATGGATTTAGAATATTAAATAAATTTAGTTCATAATGCAGCACAAGGTTTGAGAGGATTGATCACAATTTTGAAAGACGTTTTACCCTGGGTAAACTGCTATCAAACAGCATCACATGCTACAGAGAAGTCTTTCATGAAAAGAAGAGTCAATTGATTTGGCAAATTTCATTGTTGTCTTATTCTGAGAAATTATCACAGCCACCTCAAACTTCAGCAATCACCACCCTGAACAGTCAGTAGCCATTAATATTGAGATAAGATCCTCCACCAGAAAAAAAACTGACTCTAGACTAAAGTCTCAGATGGTCATTAATGTTTTAGCAGTAAAGTTAAACTAAGGTATGTAATTTTTCAAATTAAGGTATGTGCATTTTTTAGACATAATGATATTGTACACTTAATAGATTATAATATAGCACAAACATAACTTTTTTATTCATCGGGAAACAAAATATTTCTGTGAAATGCTTTCTTGCAAATTTATTGCAGTGGCCTAGAACTAAACCTGCAGTATCTTCAAGGAATGTCTGGACTTTAAAGAAAAAAAAATCTTAACTCTCAAGGCAATAATTAATTTAGGTTATATCTGTGACACAAAAATAGTCTATTTATTTAAATCAATGGTTTAAAAGTGCCTATAATGAATTTTTTTTTGTTTCTATGCTTCCCAAATGTTTGACTGAATGTCTTGCATTAATAGATCTTCCATTACCTTTTTTTTTTTTGAGACAGGGTCTTGCTTTGTTGGCCTGGCTAGAGTACTATGGCATCATCATAGCTCACTGCAACCTCAACTCCTGGGCTGGAGCTGGAGCGATTCTCCTGCCTCGTTCTCCCAAGTATCTGAGACTGTAGATGCACGCCACCAGTCCTGGCTAATTTTTCTATTTTTTGTACGGACAGGGTCTCGCTCTTGCTCAGGCTGGCCTCAAACTCCTGACCTCAGGTGATCCTCTCGCCTCAGCCTCCCAAAGTGCTAGGATGACAGGAGCGAGCCACTGTGCTGGCCCTTCTTTTATCTTCTTTAAGTGCATTTGCCACATTTACAGGGAAAATAAATTTTGCTGTTTCATTTTGTAGGAAACATAGTCAATGATGATCCTCATTTCAATGTTATAAAACTAAAAGATATCTGAAAGAAACACTTTAACACTTTCATTAATAAGAATTAGAAAAATTGTGAATAAAATAACATCTTGGCAGATTTAAAGTTATTAAAATTATCTTTATGGGAATAAATAAAAACACTTGTTCTCTAAGCTGATAAGAGATATTCATGTGTGAGAAAAAGTCTTACCTTGATCATGTCATGAATGTATGAATTTATGTTATATTTTTCATTTTGTTCACTTTAGTTTTTCTTTTTTTTTTTTGACAGATTTGGAAACCTGCCAAAGGAGTAGTTAAACTATATGTTTTATTTTCCAAAGTACCATGAATATTATGTGAAATTAACATTATGTAATTATGATAAATAATTTTGGCTAATTAAAATAAAATCCAATTTAATTAATCTGATAAAAGGAATCTTAAAAATATAATATGGAAAGCATCATATTAATGGTGATTTATTGAAAATTTTTCCTCTGAAACAATATTATCTTGTGTACGTATCACTTTTTAACACTTGACTGGATGTTCTAGTGACTACAGCTAGAAAAGGAAGTAAGAGACATAAGCATAGAAAAGGAGAAAATCATTGTCATATTCACAGGTAGTATTCATACATAATTTTGTAAGGATGAAATCTAAAAAAATATACAAACTGAATGAATGAATGCAATAGGTTGCAGGACACAAAGTCAGTTAAAATTAATTGTATTTAAACATAGTGGCAAAATGTTTTAAAAATTAAGAAATAGGTACTCTTTACAATAGTATAAAAGATACTTAGGAATACACATAACAGAGGATATGTAAGACTTTTACCAGAAAACTACAAAATATTATGGTAAAAAATGAAAGAAGTCCTAAAAATTTGTAATGCCTCCCATGTTCAAGGATAGGAAGACACAATGCATAAAAATGTCAATTCCCCACAACTGATCTATTGATTATAAATGCAAGATCAGTCAGAAATTCAGAATCCCAGAAATTAGTGTTTTTTGTGTGTGCACTGATTAAAATCTGATTTAAAAATTTATATGGAATCGTAAATAGCAAAGAATTGTAAGGCAATTTTGAAGACAAACAAATTTGGAAGATTTGCATTAATGCATATCAATAGTTACTATAAAATTTTAGTAAGAGTATGGTATTGGCACAAGGATAGATAAATAAACAAAAAGAATAGAGGGTCCAGAATCATACATACATGGTTACCTGATTTATGACAAAGATGACACTACAGTGCAGTGGGGGCAAAGAGACTCTTCTCAGAAAATAGTACTGAGACAATTGCATATCCCATGCCATACACAAATATTAACTTATGATAGATAAACTACGGATCTCAATATAAAGTATAAACAATAAAGCTTTTAGAAGGAAACAGGAGAATTTGTTGATAAATTGAGATAGGCTTTTATAAACAGGACACACAAAATTTGGCAGCCTATGCGTGTGTGTGTGTGTGTGTGTGTGTGTGTATTATATACGTTATATACATGTATTTTATATATATAAAGGAATTGGACAAATTAAAATTACCTTTATGATGTCATACATCAGAGGATATGTTCAATCAAAGACAGCTTTAAAAGAATGAGAAAGGAAGACAAGATTGTGGAAAATATTTGCAATACATTTATGTGTGATAAAGACCTTATGTGATTTTTCTCCCAGGATATGACTTGCCTTTTTGTTTTTTAAAAATGTCTTTCAGACAGCAAAATAAATCAAAAAAATTTCTAATGTGTAGAGTATATAAAAGAAAACAATGATAAAAGGCAGACACACTAAGAGAAAAATTAACAAGACCTGAGTAGGCATTTTATACTAGAAGATATCCAAACAAAAAGATGCTCAACATTTAGTCATAAGAGAGACAGCAATCACAATTGCCAAAATGGATTTAGTTAAGTCAAGTTAAGAATGATCAGAAGTCTTATCCACTGCTGGTTAGAAGTATAAATTTGTAAACTTTGTGAAACTATTTGACATCATATAATTTAGGAATTCCATGCCTAGGTAGATATTCAACAGAAATATGTTTATGTTAACTTTAAAATTGTACATGAATACTTACAGCAGCACTCTTTATTGAAACATCCATCAACAGTGATATATATTCATGCAATGGAATATTACACAGTCATGAAAATGACAAATCTCAATTACACACAACAACATACATTGTTCTCACAAATAAAACGTGAAGCAAAAGAAGCCACATTAAAAGAGTACATACTCTATAACAGAGCATAGAATCTATGCTTTCAATTATATGAAATTAAAAACTTTCCATTATATAAAATTAAAAACTTTTCTGTGTTGGAAATCAAGATAGTTGTTAATCCTGTGCAATATTGTTACTGGAATAGGGAATGAGAGAGGTGCTTGTAATGTTGTGTGCCTTAATATGGGTGCTAATGATATACTGTGTTCTGTTTATGAAACATTAATTGCATTTTATACTCTAGGCTTTCCACATTTCTCAATTATACTTTAATAGAACAGAAAATTATCTGGGCTGCACTAAGAACATATAGCAGAAATGCCACCACAGTGCATATCTTAATCTATATAATTTTTATTTTGTAAATTATTTCTTTAGGATAAATTACTGGTACTGAATTTCTAGAAGAAAGATATAAACTATTTTGTAGTTTTCATTGCACTATTACTAGAATATTCTTCATAAAGAAGGCCAAATTTCTATCAAATTTGCATGCAAAAATGTAGTCACAGTCCTGTAGCCTTATTTGCATTTGATTTATTATATTTTTCTGTTATTCAAGAGTTTTATTTTTAAAATTTTGTTTAATTTTACTTTAAAGATTGACTTACTGTTTGTTTATTCTTTTAAAAAAGTTATCTATGCTTATTCTTTGACCATAAATGGGCTAGGAATTTAGCTCCATGTTTAAATTTCAGTCCGTAAAAATACTCCTGCCTTCATCTTCAAACAGAACTGTGTCACACAGTTTTCAAATAGTCATAAACTGAGAAAGCAATCTAATGCAGATTCTGTGCTGTGTAATTATTAGTCTCTACCTGCTGAGTCAGATTCCATTAGAGAAAACATTAGGGGGCTGCATGCCTCTCACTGATTGTACGTGCAACGTCTGTGAACTTTAATGGGATTTACATGCATACAGTCAGGAGAGTTTCAACAGGCAAATTTAAAAATAACCATTTTCTAACTGCAGTGATACACTGCAGGTTTTTGAGTTATATGGAACTCTTGGGGACTAGATTCATTTAGCCTTTGACTTCATTTAGCGCAGTATACCCAAAGGAAATCTTTATGGCATTTTAAACGTGTTTGCTATCTTGGATTACTGCTTACAGAAACAAGAGTTATGCTTGCAAGCTTAATTTTTTAGGCCATAGTATTTTTCATTTTTCACAATCTGACTTTGCTTTTATGCACTTGGTTGGGTAGGGGAAGAAATTATTTTTATAATTTAAGTAAGTCTTGAGTTTGCCAGAAATCTTTTTTTTTTTTTTAATTAGACAGTGTTTTTAAACTTTTAACTGGAAGTTTTACATAAAAAAGCCATAGCTCTCTTTTCTTAGTCATGTTTTTCTCTAGGCATCTAAGTGTTGGGTCTCTGGAGTGGCTAAGGAGCAGACCATGAAGTCTGGGCTTCTAATGCCATCAGACTTATTAATGGCATCTTTCTAGTTTTCAGTGCAATAGTTGATAGTTTTCCCAGAAACTCCTGATTGCTCTGTCCCTCCTTTTGCTCCCCAGAGGCACTCTTCAGGAAAGAAAAGAGCACCGGACTTCCATCATTTACACAAAAAAGCATGGCATCTACATGGGTTTGTTCAGAGTTCTAAGAAGCACAATTAATTTTTCAGAGAAATGAAACTAAGAATGTTGTATGTTTAACTCTTGGGGATGAATGCACGAAAGCACTTTGTAAGCATGTAAATATTAAAAGTACAACCACATTAGGCCATCACTACAGAATGATAAATAAGTGGCTCTCAGATTTTTTAGGGTGCATCAGATTCACCTGTAGAATTTATTAGAACACAGGTTGGTGGTCCCACCCATAAAGTTTTCGATTCGTTAGGTCTACCTGAAAATTTGTGCTTATAACAAGTTCCCCGGTGACGATCTGGAGACCTCACTTTGGGAACCGCTGAAATAGATCAAAGCTGTAGTCCAGATACAACTCCACAGACTCACTTCCATTTTAGAAAAAACTACTGAATGCACATTGTTGAGTACAAAGTTATTTTAAGAATAATCTCATATCTATTTTATTTCCAAAATGACTCACTTAATAAGTATCATGTTTTATTAGTAACAAATTTTGCCACTCCCCAAGTGTACTTAAGCACAGCAGTTCAGACAGGCTCTCCAGGGAAACAGATTCTAGCTGCCTCTCCTCCTCTTAGCTATTGTGGTTTTCTTCGTCCAACGTCTCAATCTTCTCTAGCCCCACCAATCACTTCAGTCGTTCCTCTGCCTCCTGCTAAGCTCCTTACATATTCTTCACATGAAGAATGTGTTAGAGTTCTGTCTTGTCTATCTACATGCTCCAGAACTTTCTCTACAGTTTCTCCACTGGGTGACTGCCAAACAGTATGTCAGTCGTTTTTATACATCCATTTGTCAGTAATCAAATACCCACACCTCACCTCCACACACCCATTTTCTTTGCTTTTTCATACCGCTCCTATGTCCTTTGATTATTTGGAAACCTCCAAGTAATAGAATTTTAGTGAAAGTGCTAGAGACCACTTCACCGCAGTGTCTCTGCGAGTCTTTTAATGCCATCTTCATGAAAGAACTTGGGCAGGACATTCTGAAAGTGACACAGAAAGCAGGCTGGTCTTTCCTGTGTAGCCCACCAGAAACGCTATTTTGCTCAGCACAACTTGACCTGCATCCTCTGATAACTCCTAGCCAGGGACTTATGCTTCCCTAGGAATCCAGACAAGTGTTCATCATCTCATTTTGAAGGATCTCAACGCAGCTTAAACAGCAGAGTGGGGGAAGACACCATCCTGCTCTACACAGGGCTGCCCAGCTTCAGCAGGATTTAAATGTAAAGTCGAGCATACCTCATAGTTCCCAATGCTAATATTCAATTTAAGGTCTAATGTTGACTCCGAATTAATAACATAAATTAATGTAAAATGTGACTGTATCTCTAGCTACTTATCATTTTAAGTAAGAAAGTCTAAGCCTGCCAGGCCAGTGCTTGTCTGTCTTCCTTGACCACTTGTTTGAGTTTTTGTGCACTAAATTAATTTCAAACTACACTAAACACATTTGGGCTCTCAGAGGGTTGTCTCTAGACTTAATCTGCTTTAATACATTATACATTGTTTTCTGAAATCATGCAGCTTAATTTACATTTAATAGAGTTTATCTTTAACTCATTTCAGAAAAGCATCCTACAGTATCCAGCTGTTCTCTGAGTCTGGACTGACCTTCTCTCTCTCACCTCCCCCACTCTTCCTCTGTCAAGGGAAAAATCTCATTTTTTGAGGGACAGCTCAGGTTCCTGCTCCAATTGTTCTTTTCATCCTCATATCCCTTGGCCCCCAGTGGGCAATTTTACATCACTTGCACTTGTTTGAGCCATTTTTTATTCTCTATCAGTGCCTGGTAGGGTGCTTTGCATATAGAGGTGATAAATAATTTCTGTTAATTAAAATCATTAATTAATTAAGTAATTACTGAGTATTAGTTATGTCTCAGACCCTATGGAAGTCCCTGGCAATATAGAGAGAAAGAAAACGTGATTCCTCTTCCAGAGGAACTCACAATCTAAGGAAGGACACAGGCATGCAAACCACAAAGTATAAAACAATGTAACAATTTTTATAAGGGAAGTACTTCTAGAGTACTCTGACATCATTAAAAAAAGTACAACTCTTTAATTCTATGGAATTAGGAAGGACTTTGAATAGGACGTGACATATGAGCTGAGCCTCAAAATAGAGAAACACTGGCTAGAAGGGGAAAGGAAATATCAACCAGCGTTAATGGCATGCACAAATCACAAAGCTGTGAGTCAACATGGAAGGTTAGGAGAAGAAGTTAATTTCCTAGAGGGTGTCATGCAACAAAGAAGGTTGCAGGAGATGAATTCGTGCTTCCAGCATTAGTCAAATAATTTTGCCTATTTGTGTCTTTCTAAATGTGTAGTTCTCTCTAATGGAAGTGCAAAGGGTAAGAACTAATGAGTGGAAAATGATATCCCTGCTGGTCAAAGAAGCACTCATTATCATTGCCATTAGTCTTTCATAAATTGCATCTCTAAAAACAGAGAGAAATCAGTCAGGCTAGTTGAGATTCAAGGCAATTGGTATATCTTTCAGATATATGGCATTATTTCTCCTTTTTATTCATACAACTGGCACTTATTGAAAATCAACAATTTACATGATGCTGGGTTGGTTACTCTACAAAGTACAAACAATTCAATGAAGTAGAGGAAGAGGCAGACACAAGTAACAATATTATACAATGTATATTATACAATATTATGCAATGTTGTACAATATATAATATTGTTATACAGAGAATATGCTTAGTGTAGAAGTATAGAGCACAGAATGAGGACCCACAGCAGGAGCAATATAGAGTGTGTCAAGAGGAAGGTACCCACTTTGGTAAATTTTACATGGAGGGTAGTATTTGAAATGGGGGAAGCGAATTAGCCAGAGAAATTGGAAGAAAAACAGTCAGTGGGTTGTAAATGTGTGTAATAAGTTTAACACTCCATATAGCCCATTTTGATTTTGGGGCTCTTTTCCTTGCTTCTCAGGGCTAAGGCACTTGTAAAAATAGAGTAATATTGTGTCACTGATTAATTTTGCAGCATCTGGAGACTGAAGAAATGAAGAGCACCTGAAACAGAGATCAAATCCAATAACATCATCCAACCAAAACTTAGATTCAATAAGTAAGCAGCGTCTTTAAAAAGAAAGAAAAACTATTGCTATGAACTTTTTTAGAGCAGCATATAATGTTCTCCTCTGTTGGTGCCAATTAGATATAAATTATTTAAAATAAATTATGTAGATTTATCTTAATAAGAATAAATGAGAAAATCATTGCAACAGAGCAGGAGCTTCTTTAATAACTGGCTGCATCAGCATCATTAGAGTTCCAGAGATGCCATCCTTGAGTAAGCCTAGTTTAGAATCTTATTTATTTATGGCCAAGCTCTCTTAGGTTTGGAAGCACTGAGGCAATATGCTGACAGATCAGATCAACAGAAGACACTGAGTAAGCTGACCTTTGCTATTCCTTGGAGTGAGAAATATTTATGAGGCTAAATTTCTCTGAGAGTGCAAAGCCTAAAGGAGAACTGTTACTCAGACCCTGTCACTCAGTAGAAAGAACAAGGGCATGGAATTTGGAGTCAGGTTTGAAACTGACTTGTAGTTCCATCACTTACAAGCTATTTGACTTTGACCAAGGCACTCAATCTCTCTGAGGCTCTACTTCCTCTTTGAATACAGGCATAATTAATATCTTCACTGTCTGCACTTTTGCTGTGAGGATGATGAGGAAAAAAAGGGTTTATATAATGTTTATAACTACCCAAATTCATATTATTACTTTTATAGTTGCAACCTCAGTGAAGGAGTGTTTCTATAAGTAGGTTAAAATAAACCAAGGATCTTCTCATCCTTCTTTTCTTACTACATGTTAAAATTATCTGCTTAAAGAGTTCATTAGATTTTGCTTTTTGGTATTCACATTTTCTTTTTTGCTCTTATAAAAGCCCTTGAAAGTGACAGTTTCTCACTTAGGAGTGTTGTCATTTCCTCAAATTGCAAGGCTTCTCACATTAGCCCATCTGGTATTTGATGTAAAAAATACACCCCCGTGATGTGCTAATTGTCTCAAGAATGAGGCCTCATAATTGTAATTAGTTCTTTTTACACAGTTTCTTCCTGCCACTGGATAGTATTTTTCTGAATA
This sequence comes from Eulemur rufifrons, assembly GCF_041146395.1. Classification (NCBI taxonomy): domain Eukaryota; kingdom Metazoa; phylum Chordata; class Mammalia; order Primates; family Lemuridae; genus Eulemur; species Eulemur rufifrons. Next base: position 72,709,689 of record NC_090989.1, read on the forward strand.
AATGATAATGCGGGATTGTCTGTGTCAGACCAATACCCCATTGTTTCCAAGAACATGCATTTCAGAAGCCAGGAGAAGGTTTGTCTTCTGTAATGGGTGGCAACTCCCCTTGTCACTCTATTGCTACACTCTCTGTGAAAGCAATTTCAAAATGTGCCCAGAGACATGCTTCCGAAGTAGAAGGCAATTAAGGTACCAAAACATTCTTTCATTGTACCCTCAAAAGAACAACACAGGATGAATATAAATAAACTATTCAAATATTAATGCAGAGGTAAACAGAAATGTGAATTTTGCATGTCTGGATATAAGTTTTTTAAATTTAGTAATCACATATAGTATTTATACATTTTGTATCTTTATGTAACATTCAAAATATATTTTATGTTATGATTTGTTACATAAATAATAAAAAAGAGAAGATTCTGGCAATGGGCACACTAAGACCACAGCAATATTTAAGATGGGAAAGAAGACCTGGGAGTCATTTCTCCAGGGATGGTGAGAAAGTTTCCTCTAAAGGCAGCTCAACAGGGCCAGGTGCAGCAATGAAGGCATTGAAACACAAAATTGGAATATATTAAACAAGTGATGTTGTAGATAAATTTCTAGAGAAATAAGAAATTGTAATCTAAGGCCGTGGTGGTGGAAATGGGGAGAATTAAATATATTAAAGAGAAATCGGGAAAATAAAATTGATGAGAATGAGTAAGTGTTTGGATATGCATGTAGGGGAAGAAAAGAGTAAATTGTAAAGGATAATTTCTAGGGTTTGAGTTTAGAGTACTAGATGGTACCAATAATTCATATAGAATTTATGGTGAAAAAATTACTTTGAAAAAAAGGAAAGGGGGTATATTGGTAATTTAAACATTCTGAAATGGATATGTCTTTGGAGTACTTAGGTAGAAATATCCAGTAGGTAATTGAGTTATTTGAGCTCCTTATATATTATATTTTGGATATTGTAGGAATATAAATTAATACAGCCACTATGGAAAACAGTATAAAGGTTCTTCAAAATATTAAAAATAGAACTAACTACCGTATGACACAGCAATGCCATTATTTGGTATATATTCAAAGGAGATGAAATCAGTGTGTTGAAGAGGTATCTGCACTTTTGTGTGTATTGCATCATAATCCACAATAGCCAAGATATTAAATCAACCTAAGTGTTCATCAGTGGGTGAGTGAATAAAGAAAGTATGGTAGATATACACAATGGGATACTATTTAGCTATAAAAAGGAAGGAAATCCTGTCCTTTGTGACAACATGGATGAACTTGCACTCGAGTGTTTGTAGCAGCACAATTCACAATTGCAAAGACATGGAAACAACCTAAGTGCCCATTAATACATGTGTAGATTAATAAAATGTGGTATATATATATATGTGTGTGTGTGGTGTATGTGTGTGTGTATCATGGAGTACTACTCAGCCATAAAAAATGGTGAACTAATACCACTTATACTAACCTGGATGGAACTGGAGACCATTCTTCTAAGTGAAATATCACAAGAATGACAAAACAAACACCACATGTACTCACCATTAAATTGTAATTAATTGATCAACACCTATGTGCACATATGGAAATAATATTCATCAGAAATCAAGCAGGTGGGAGGGGGAGGAGGAGATAGGTAAATTCACACCTAATGAGCACAATGAACACTATCTGGGGAACGGATAAACTTATAAATTTGACTCAAATGATAAAAAGCAATTTATGTAACCATAACATTTGTACACCCTAATATTCTGAAATAATAATAATAATAAAAGAAATGCAAGTGTAAGCATGGCTGACAAAAGAAAGAGAGAAAAAGTCATGCAGATTCAAAAAATATTATCGTTTTTCTGAGTGAGAAAGAAAAAAAATTGAGATTGGTGTAGTCAAAGGAAAACAATCCAGTGGAGAATGTATTATTTGGAGGTAAAAAAGAGAAAGAATAATAAGTGTAACAAGAATCCTGCAATGTCAAGAGAAACTGGCTTTTAGAGAACTGGTGTTAGTGAAGATACATTTCCAGTATAGATAAATTCAGAGAAGTTGGTTGGGAAATCGAGACAGTCCAACTGTATCTATTCATGTCTAGACATAGTCACATGTTAAAGGAACATGTTTTATTACGCTTGCCTGTACATGTACACAAAATTGGCTTTGGGGGAAAATATGTACAAATGGTGGTTGATTGCATTAAAAAAGAATTACTTTACTCATATATTTTTAACATTATCTGTTAAAAATGCTTTAAAGCATTTTCTTGTCCCTGCATCTATAATTCTGGAAATGAATTAAACAAATTAAAAAGTATAAATTGTCTTCTTTTCCTCTAAGTATTTATGGAATTGGTTTCCTTAACAAATAAAATACATGGAATTAGAAATCCAATAGTTTTTGAGTTAGAAGGCTTCCGTAGCATAGTAAAATGTTATTGACAGATAACTTTCTAGATATAAATCTTAACATTTTAAAAAGGAGTAGAAATGCATTTGTTTTTATATCAAGAAGAATAGCCCTTCGGGAGGTCTATTGATTTCATAGAGATATCAAAAAGTATAATAGCTGACTAAAAATAACAGTGGGGTTAAGAAATGATACTGCTGTAATTTTTTAGTAAACATAAGAAATTAGGCTGGGCACGGTGGCTCACGCCTGTAATCCTAGCACTCTGGGAGGCCGAGGTGGGCGGATCGTTTGAGCTCAGGAGTTCGAGATCAGCCTGAGCAAGAGCGAGACCCCATCTCTACTAAAAATAGAAAGAAATTATATGGACAGCTAAAAAATATATATAGAAAAAAAAAAATTAGCCGGGCATGGTGGTGCATGCCTGTAGTCCCAGTTACTCGGGAGGCTGAGACAGGAGGATCGCTTGAGCTCAGGAGTTTGAGGTTGCTGTGAGCTAGGCTGACGCCATGGCACTCACTCTATCTAGCCTGGGCAACAGAGTGAGACTCTGTCTCAAAAAAAAAAAAAAAAAAAAAAAAGAAAAGAAATTAGATTAGGCAATTAAGGCAAAATTAGCCTGATTCTTACATTCCTGCAGGAAGTATGCCTTTTGCAATACATTCAGGACAGAGATTTACACCCAGGCCACCTTTAAAACTCCAGAACCTGGCACAATGTCTAGCATAGAAAGAGAAGATGGAAAATGTGGGGGGAAAAGGTAGAAGTAAAGAAATAATTTCCACTGAAGAAGCCAGAATATAGAAAATAAGTAATAATGGGAAAAAATGAAAGCCATAAAAAGAGTTGAATAAACAGTATGATGTGACCTCCAAAGAGCAAGAACTCTTGCCTCAATAGATGTAAAGTGTCAAGACAAGAAGATTTCTGATGGTCAGACCACATCTGGAAGTTACATGAAGTTCTGGGCATCAAACTACAAAGAAGATGCTGCAAAAGTGTGTAAGTAGAGAACTTTCCAGAATAGTGAAGAGTCTAGAAACCATGCTATGGGAGTAAAAATGATAATTGAAATAATTATAGTTGTGTAATCAGAGAAGAGCAAATCCTTGTAAGTTAATCATATGAAAGATTAAACTTATTCTTGTGATTTCAAAGCAATAGAACAGCATCGGTTTTTTGTTTTTGTTTTTGTTTTTGTTTTGGAAACTTTACAGAGGGTTGAATAAATTACACTATTTAGTTTATGGTTCCTTTCCATCATTGGTCTTTCCAGTGGTTTTTCAATTATTATCTTTATCCCCATAACATTACCCCCTCTTGTGCTACCCTATAGGCAATCATGTTTCATTTGAATATTTTTCTTTGTTCTTGTTCTCGAAAAGTGTATATTAAGTGATATGCTCTATACAATTCTGTTCTTAATTTTTTCAAGGCTACAATTCCAATATCCATTTGCTATGTTATGTATGCATCTAATCATTTTCTCTCAACTGTTGCATGTGAATATCCACCATGCTTTACCTATCTGGTCCCTGAATGATGAGCACCATTATTACCTCAAACATCCACCCCTCCTACCACTCACACCACCACTAAAAATAAGCCCATGGAAAACATTTTTGTTTGTGTTCCTTTATGGACTGTGTAGGAATTTATTTGGGAGGTGTATTTGAGTTCTCTGGGGAGACAGAACCAATAGGATATATAAATGTAGATACATATATAGATATATAGATATCGGAGAGGAGATTTATGAGGGGAATTGGCTCACACAGCTATAGAGGCTGTCTACAAGCTGGAGAACTAGGGAAGTAGTGTGGCTCACAGTCCAAGTCCAAAACCCTCAGAACCAGGAAAGCTGATAGTATAATTCTCACTCTGAGGCATAAGGCCTGAGAACCAGAGGGCTGTTTGTTCAAGTCCCAGAGTCCAAAGGCTGAAGAACCTACAGGTCTGATGTCCAACGACAGGAGAAAAAGGGTGCCCCAGCTCCAGGAGAGAGAGCATGGGAGAGAATTCTTTTCTTCTTTATTTTTGTTGTATCCAGACCCTCAGCCAATTAAATGGTGCCAACCCACATTGAGTGAGGGTAGATCTTCCTTATTCAGTATACTGCTTCAAACGCCAATCTCTTCCAGAAACACCAGCACAGAAATACCCCAAAATACTGCTTTACTTACTATCTGGGTATCCCTCAATCTAGCCAAGTTGACATTTAAAATGAACTCTCACAAGATACATAATCAAGAACAAAATTACTATGTCAGAGGTTATGCTCATGCCTGATTTGCCTAAATAACACAGAATTACTCACCAGAATGCCTGTCCCATTTTCTAATGCCACCAATAGTGGATGAAGGATCCTCCTCTCCTAACCATACTGATATGATCCAGCATTCTAATTTGTATCAGTCTAATGATGGCATCTTATGGTAGTTTTATTTTATTTTATTTTCAACTACTCAGCTCTGGCGAATTTTTGCTATGTAGAAATGTGCATCAAGTCTCATCAGGTCTTCAGACTTTTTAAAGTAAGCAAGCAATCAAAAAAATTTTATTTGTAATTTTCTGAATTTTAAAACATAGCATAAGTCAATCAAGACATGCCTAAGGATAGCCTGAGCAAGAGCGAGACCCCATCTCTACTAAAAATAGAAAGAAATTATATGGACAGCTAAAAATATATATAGAAAAAATTAGCCGGGCATGGTGGTGCATGCCTGTAGTCCCAGCTACTCGGGAGGCTGAGACAGGAGGATCGCTTGAGCCCAGGAGTTTGAGGTTGCTGTGAGCTAGGCTGACGCCACGGCACTCACTCTAGCCTGGGCAACAGAGTGAGACTCTGTCTCAAAAAAAAAAAAAAAAAAAAAAAAAAAAAAAGACATGCCTAAGGCTGAATTTAGCTGGATCAGGCTTGAAGGCAGCCTGTTTTTAACCCTTGGTAATTAGATATGAGTGATGATATTAAAATGCTCTGTAACAATGGATTTTCTTTTTTTTAATTTTTTTTATTTCAGCATATTATGAGGTACAAATGTTTAGGTTACATATATTGCCTTTGCCCCACCCGAGTCAGAGCTTCAGGCTTGGTAGTTTTAATTAACATTTATGTGGTTACTGTTGATTTTGAGCATCTCTTATGATACTTGCTACTTTTAATTTCCTCATCTGTAAATAGCTATATCTTTTTAAATTTCTCCATTGTAGTTGCATTACTTGTCTTACTTATATACAAGATTTCTTACTGGCATTTGAACATCAAAAATGGCTTCTTCCATACTGTCATCTCTTTATTCATTTTGTCCATAGTGTCCTTAGTTGAACCAGAAAACCTTATTTTTTTATATAATTGATTTCATTGCAGTTCTGTTCTATGGGTTATTACCTTGAAAATCTCAGATGAGTCTTCATCACTGCCTGTCAATTCTGTTACACTTCCCTAAACTTTTTTCCCTAGTCCTCCAAATAACTTGTATACCTTCTACTCTCTTTTCAAAATTCTTATATGACAACCCCACCCTCACCCCCTGCAAACACTCAGCTGTTGACCTTGTCACATACTGCATTGAGAAGGTAGAAGCATTGATAAGGGAAGTCACTTGCCACGACTAGTATATATCACCTTCCCTCTTTTTTTAGATAAAATGTGCCTGGCCTTTTTAAGGGGCCACTCCCCCTCATGTGCTCCAGATCCATCGCCACCACCTAAGTATGAACCATGATCATCTTTTGCCTTTTGACTACTGCAACAGCTTCCTAACAGCTTTTCTCCCTGTTTTTCCATGTTTTCCTTTCTCTTGCCCCACTGTAATATATTCACTATCTAGCAGCCATTGTTCTCTTGAAAACATGCATATCTCATCACGCCTGATTAAAACCATCCACTGGCTTTCCATCCCTGTTAGTACTCAATCCAATATCTTTATTTTGATTAAAAAATCGGTAGTCCTTGATTACTTATTCTGCTTCATCTTCTGTTATTCTTCTCATTCCTCTTCTCCCCAGCCACACACTCTAGGCTGATTCCTGTTGTAGAGCCCTTGTGTTTGTTACTACTCCTGCCTAGATTGCTTGGCTCCTTATTCAGAAGGATGGTTCCCTCTTGTCCTTCAGATGTTGGCTTTAAAAATCTCCTTTTCAGAAAGGCCTTCATGGACTACCTTCATTATAAAGTAACCTTATTTTAGTTTCTTTCACTGAACTTATTTTATGCCTCTTAATGGACATACCACTATCTGAAATCTGAAGGAGGAAGACAAGGGGAGTAGATCCAAAACAGATTGCTGGCTGGTGGAGAGTTGTAGATAATTCACAGTCCTAACAAAATATGAGCAATAAATAAAGCTTTTATTGTTATAAAAACAAATGGGATGGTTTGTTTCCATGGCAAAGCCAACTAATAACACCTTGAGTTAGTATAATTATCTTGAAAACCACAGGAGTTAGTTACCTTATGAAACTCATCAGGGGCTCAACTAGAGTGGAGAAAATAGTTGTGTAAGTTTTAAAGGAGAGGCAATTTCCTGGATGGAGAAGTGGGGTATACTATTCTAAGCAGGGTGATGTCATGTGCAGTGGCCTAGAAGGTATGTGAAATGCTTGGGAAATTTTAAGTAGTTCAGTGGGGCTGGAATGTGAAGTGATTGAGTGAAAATCACAAAACATGAAGAAGCAGTGTGCTGGGCCAGACTGCAGAGGGCCTGAAAAGTAATGTGGAATTTATGGGCAGGCCAATAAAATAAGCTTTAAATTAGGGCTGGTTTGAGCAGACCTAGATATTAGAAATCTTACTCTGGAGGCAGCCTGGAGGACCCAGAGAACAGGGAGAAGACTGCAAGGAAGTTTGCTAGAGTAATCTTGGTAAGACATTTTGAAGATTTGGCATAAGATAATCAGATATTTGGTTATTTGTAATGAAAGCATCTGTGAGATTGGGTAGTTGTTTTTTTTTTTTTTTTTCACTTTTCTTCTTGTTTTATTCTCAGTGAGTCAAAGGCTCTCATACTTTTCTATATCTGAGGTAATTAAATACATCAAAATAGGAGAAAACTATGTATCATCAACGTGGTAAAAAGGAAAGACAAAAGTCACTACATTTCTTTTACACATTATCTGATTTCCTACCCACCCCTTTCTATCTTTTTTTTTTCCTTTCTTTTTTTTTTTCCTGAGACAGAGTCTCACTCTGTCACCCAGGCTAGAGTGCAGTGGGATTGTCATCATGACTCACTGTAGCTTCAAACTCCTGAGCTCAAGTTATCCTCTGCCTCAGCCTCCCAAGTAGCTGGAGCTATAAGCACATGTCACCATGCCTGGCTAATTTTTTCTATTTTTAGTAGAGATGGGGTCTCACTCTTGCTTAGGCTGGTCTCAAACTCCTGACCTCAAGTGATCCTCCTGCCTTGGTCTTCCAAAGTGCTAGGATGATAGGTGTGAGCCACCGCTCCCTACCTCCTCTATCTTTAATCTGAACATCACTTTTCAGCATATGGCATTGTTTCAGAATGGTAAAAGGTATCACAAAAAATCAAAAGTAATCCTGTTTTACTGTTTCTCTATCATCTGCCTATTTACTATTAACTACTTTGAATATTTTTGGAAGAAACCGTCATCAGCCTGGCTGTCAGTCACTCACTCACCCATTCACCCCTTAATGTTCTCAGTTAATATTTTCCAAAACATGAGCTTTCCATTCACTCCCTTAAATCTGTATTTCTAACTTACACTTCTCTTTTGATCTGTAGTTCTGCAAACACACACACACACACATAACCATCCTCGCACACTTCCTAGTGCCATTGGCTCGCAGAACGTATGATGATTATTTTTCAAGCAACTTTCATGACACTGATGTCTGGAAGAAAGTATAGGAAACAACCTAACACACAAAAGTGAAAAAAAATGTCCCTATCAGTTTACCCAGATAAACTGAACAGTTAACCTTGGCAACTTTTTTTTTTTTTTTTTTTTGAGATGGAGTCTTACTCTGTCACTCTGGGTAGAGTGCAGTGGCATCATCACATCATAGCTCACCACAACCTCAAACTCTTGGGCTCAAGCGATCCTCCTGCCTCAGCCTCCTAAGTAGCGGTGGAAAGTAATATGGAGATATCTCAAAGAACTTCAAGTAGAACTACCATTTGATCCAACAATTCCACTACTGGGTATTTACCCAAAAGAAAAAAAGACATCTGCACTAGGATTTTTATAGCAGCACAATTCACAATTGCAAAGATGTGGAAACAACCCAAGTGCCCATCAATACATGAATAGATTAGTAAAATGTGGTATATGTATACTATGGAGTATTACTCAGCCATGAGAAAATGATGAACTAATATCCCTTTGTACTACCCTAGATGGAGCTGTAGCTCATAATTTTAAGTGAAGTATCACAAGAATGGAAAAACAAGCACCACATGTACTCACCATTAAATTGGTACTAATTGATTAACACTTATGTGCACATATGGAAGTAACATTCACAGGGTGTCAGGCAGGTGGGATGGGGGAGGAGGGGATGGGTAAATTCACACCTAATGGGTACATTGCGTGATGTCTGGAGGTTGGTCATGCTTGTAGCTCTGACTGGGGCAATACAAAGGCAATATATGTAACCAAAGCATCTGTACCCCCATAATATTCTGGAATAAAAAAAATTAAAAAAAAAAAACAAGTGCAAAGGGCAGATGCTTAAAACATGACTTAAGACATCTGCTAGCAATGCAGTATTACAAGGCAGTATAGAGTTTGAGAACCACCTGTGACAGAGGAAAGAACATCAGATAAAGATTAGGACAACAAATATATCATATGCCTCACACTATGGAGCCTAAACTATATCCCATGGGAAATGAGCCATTGAACGCTTTAAGGATGTCCATAGTCAATTTATGTTTTCCTGAGATCCTCTGTTAGCTCCTTGCTTCACCAAAGCAGAGCCTGAAACAAGCACTTGTGATAGATAGTATATTTTCAGAATGGTCCCAGATAGGGTGGGATTTTTGGAATAGTGAGGCAGGAAATGAAAAAAAAAAAAACAATAAATTAAATATTTTTTGTATTAATGTATGGGGTGTAAGTGTAATTTTGTTACATGGATATATTGTGTAGTGGTGAGGTCAGGGCTTTTAGTGTATACATCACTGGAATAACATTCATTCTGACTACTAAATAATTTCTCATTATCCACTCTCCCACCAACTACCCTTCTGATCTCCTTTGTCTATCATTCCACACTCTACATCCATGTGTACACATTATTTAGCTCCCACTTATACACAAATAACACATGCTCTCACTTATGTGTCTGAGTTGTTTCATTTACATAATGGCCTCTAGTTCCATCTATGTTGCTGCAAAAGATATAATTTAATTCTTTTTATAGCTAAATAGTATTCTATTTTGTGTGTGTGTGTATATACACATTTTCTTTATCTAGTCATCCACTGATGGAAACTTAGGTGGATTCCAAATTTTTGCTATTGTGGATAGTGCTCCAATAAACATACCAGTGCAGCTATCTTTTTGATATAATGACTTCTTTTTCTTTGAATAGATACCCCTTAGTGGATTGCTAGATCAAATGTTAATTCTATTTTTAGTTCTTTGAAGAATCTTCATACTATTTTCCATAGAGGTTGTACTAATTTACATTCCCACCAACAGTGTATAAGTGTTCTCTTTTCTCTGCATCCTTGACAACATTTGTTATTTTTTGACTTCTTAATAAAAATCTATTCTGACTCGTATAAGATGATATCTCCTCATGGTTTTAATTTGCATTTCTCTCATGATTAGTGATAATGAACATTTTTTAAATGCTTGTTGGCTTTTGTATGTCTTCTTGACTTTTGAAATATGTCTATTCATGTCCTTTGCTCACTTTTAATGGGATTATTTTGTTGTTGCTGTTGTTGAATTGTTTGAGTTCCTTGTAATTTCTGAATATTAGTCCTCTGTCAGATTCATAGTTTGCAAATGTTTTCTACAATTCTGTAAGTTGTCTGTTCACTCTGTTGATTATTCCTTAGCTTGTTTCTACTTAGAAATTTTGAGAAATGTAGAAATATTTCCATAATTATCTGCCTGAAAAATAGGAGTTAGGAGCATTTATCTATTGGCTCCTGTTTACAATGGGTCAAGGGTTACACATGGAGATTTTAAGTCTCTCCCATTTTTGAGCACCACTTCCACTCCTAGAGTGAGCTCCCAGAGACCCATAGGGCTTTTTGTGGAACACTGTCAGAAATGAAAATGTTTTCTGAAGGATGTGAACAGGGACAGGAAGGTATCTATTAATAATACACATCTTCTTGGAGCACAGATTATTTGATATCAAGCATAGTACCTCTAGATAGAAACATGAGAGAACAAGAGAGTAGGAGGGAGAGCAGCCTTCCTGACTATGTAACATGTAAGAGACAAGGTTGACTATGTTTTCAGAAACTTTGCCAAATTCTGATTGAGTATATGGCTTGGATACTATACATTGCAAATCACAACAGATAGTTTTGTGTTCAAGTAATATCAAGTAAACATTTTTAATAAGAAGACTCCAGGTACAGTGCTGACTGGTGGACAGTTAACCACCAGAAAATTGCATTTCAAATATTTCAATTTAATTTGCATTGTATCCCAGGACATAATTCTCTGTGTGCTGAAATGTTAGCAACTTGAGAAGTTCTATGTTTGGTGCTCTTGTTCATTTGTCACTAGTGTTGTCCAGAGCAACAATGATTCCCTGTTGTTTAATGTTTACATCAGCATTTCTCACCCCTCCATGCAAGGCTTCTATGTGGCACTTTGATTTATTTATTTATTATGGCTCATTTCCTTTATTTCACAAACATCAGTATGGAAAATCCTTCAAAACTTGCCACAAAGACATTCAAACACAGAATGACATATCTGTCCCTTTGAGAGTAGGTATTTATTTATTTCAGATGGGGTTTTGATAAGAATCTTCATTGTGTAGATTTTAAAAATGAAAGATAGCCAAGGTAATTGAGAACCCTCAAAAAAAATGCTTCCACAAAGATAATGAACTAAGCCTCTAATATTGTAAATGTTGAATATTGGTAGTGGTTGATTCCGCTGCCCTGAAAGTAAATCATCAGAGCATAAAAAACTTGCCAAAGTAACTACCAGATATTCAACTCAGTGTGTTATTTCAGTTCCTTCTGCTTTCTTATTCCTTCAGTATTTGTTTTAAAGTTTAGAGTCAGTTCTCTGTACACCTTCTATATGTTAGCATTTTATGAAAACAAGACAGAATATTTTGCTGTGTCATAATTAGGACAATTATCATTAAAGCCTCCATGCTAGGCAATGGATTCTGTTTAACTTTTACCATATTCTATCCAGGATCAAAAATCAAAAATGGCTCTCTGATACCTATAATTTAAAGATTTATTTAGTAGAACATCATGCAGCTTTCTTAGATTATTTTCACTATTTGTTTGATTACTTTATGGACTACAGGGATATGCCATTCTGCTTGGCTAATTTTTTAAATTTTTGTAGAGATGAGTTCTCACTCTTTTACCCAGATTGGTCTTGAACTCCTGGCCTCAAGCAATCCTCCTGCCTTGGTCTCCCAAAGTACTGGGATTACAGTCATGAGTCACCACATCCGGCCATGTTTTAGTTTTTTATTTAAGAGACATAACTTTTTATTGTAATGTAAGTAATAAATTAACTGTTGATACTGTTTGAGGAAGACAGATGGATAAAATGTGGAAACATTTAGAAAGTGACATACTGCACACAGGGTACTTATACAATCTTGGACTTCAAGATGGACATCTGTCTTCAAGTCACTGCTCCTTCTATTATACCACAATTGCAGAGAATTTCATTAGCCAAACATGGACAGTTCCCTTGTGTAATATATCTGTGGATAATAGGACTCCAGACTATTATTGCAATAGTATCTGATTAATTATAAAGATTTTAAGCATAGAGAAATGATGGTGTGGCACTTGCTAATCCTAATAAAGATAGTTTCCAATATTGCTTTTCTTGTTCTTAGCTGTTAATGCCAACACACTCTGAATTCTTTGTGGCATCAGTTATATTTACTTCTATGAAAATGATTTTATCTCTTGGATTATTACAGAGATACTGGATTACTCCAGGGCATGGAGTTAACAATAGTACTGACTTACTGGGTTTAGTTCTGAGTTAGCCTTATCCCAAGAAGAGTGACTAGCCTTGAGAAAACCCTTCATATATATCTCATATAGGGACACAAAAAGAAAATGGGTTAGGCCCAGAGGCCAAGTTCACTAGGCAGATCCGGAAGAAGTCTGGGGCTGCATAATCCTGCCTGGTGTCAAGAAAGGCTTGGGTTCTCAGTCCATGGGTATTCTCCTGGAGCCTGAGTCTCAGGGGCTTGACTGGCACTGGGTCTATGAGTGCCAGCCTAAGAATTAGGGCTGTGGAGGTTGGCTTGGACAGACTTGAAGGCTGTGGCTGTGGGGTCCAGCCTGGTTCTGGGAATGGTCCAGAATCTGGGGCTACTGAGGTTGCCATGGTAGTGGGTACAGTTATAAGCCTGGGGCCACTGAGGTCAGCCTGGCAGCAGGGTGGCCCAGAGGATGAGTCGGTCATGCAGGATGGTAGCCTGGGGCTGTAGGATACTGCATGTTGGTGGGCAGGTCTGCAGGCTCAGGCCACAGGTACCACCCTGGAATTTGGGGCTGTGGGACTTACCCAGCACTGGGTTTTACTGTGGTGTGCCCAGTTTGGGTGTCCAAAGCAAAGTCCAGTGTTCACCTCCCCATCCTTCCTACATACAGAATGTATTTCTTTCTATGTTATGCTGCCTAAGAGGCGAGGGGTGACATGGGTAATGAAAACCGGTCCTTCCTAAACTCTCAATGCTTCCTATCTTGTTTCTGTGTTACACCCAGGTGCTGTAACCTCTTACCTGGTTTCCTTAGATCTTGTGACTGTATTTTTGTATGTGGATAGTTATTCCATCTGATGTTTCTGTCAGGGAATGAGTGCTGGAGAATTTTATTTTGCTACCATGCTGAAGTCCATCTTGATAGTGTCTTTCCATGCACAAAATTTTGAAGTTTCATAAATGTCAATTTTTCTGCTGTACCTTTGTTGTCATATCCAAGAAATCATTGTCAAACCCAATGTTGTAAAGCTTTTGCCTATGTTGATTCTTAAGAGTTTTCTAGTATTAGGTATTACAGTTAGGGCATGAGTTAATTTTTGTTTAGGGTTTTGAGTTAATTTTTGTAAGTAGTGTTAGATAAGGTTCCAATTTTATTCTTCTTATGTTTTTATACAATTTTTCCAGCACCATTTATTGAAAGCACTATCCTTTCCCCCAATGAATGGTCTAGGCACCTTTTTCAGAAATCATTTGGCCTTATATACAAAGATTTATTTCTGGACTCTCTATCACATACCATTGCTCTATATGTCTGTCTTTATGCCAGTATCACAGTTTTGTTACATAGCTCTGAGGTATGTTTTGAAATCAGTAAGTCCTCCAGCTTTATTCTTATTTTACAGAATTGTTTTGGCTATTTGGAGTTGCTTCAGATTTTATGTGAATTTTAGAATGGATTTTTCTATTTCTGTGAAAAGTGTCATTAGGATTTTGATAGGGATCATATTAAATTTGCAGATTGCATCATGTAGTATTGACTTTATAACAATATTGTCTTCTAATTCATGAACATAGGATGTCTTTCCATTTATTTACATCTATAATTTCTTTTAGAAATGCTTCATAGTTTTTTTTTTTCAGCTCATTATGGGGGTACAAAAGTTCAGGTTATATATATTGTCCATGCCCCCCCACCCCCCGGAGTCTGAGCTTCAAGCGTGTCCATTCCCTAGACAGTGCACATAAGCACCACATGTACTCACCAGCAAACTGGTTTCCCTGAGTGCACATTTGGGAATAACACCAATTGGGTATCGGACAGAGGTGGGGGCTGGGGGGAAGGAATGGGTGTATACCTACTTGATGAGTGCAATGCGCACTGCCTGGGGAATGGACATGTGCTTCATAGTTTTTATTGTAGAAGTAAGTTCTATTAATACCTACTTGGCTAAGTTAATTCCCAAATATTTTATTCTTTTTGATGCTATTGTAAATGGAATTGTTTTTTTAATTTCCTCTTTGAATTTATTATTGTTAGTGTATAAAAAGATATCTGAATTCTGTGTATGACTTTTTATCCTGCTACTTTGCTGAATTTATTTGCTATTTCTAACAGTCTTTTTGTTTGTTTTAGAATCTTTAGAGTTTTCTACCTATAACATCATAACATCTGTAAACAGAGATAATTTTATTTCTTCCTTCCCAATTTGAATGTTTTTTATTTCTTTTTCTTACTTAATTGCTCTGGCCAGGATTTCCAGTGCTATATTGAATAGAAGTAGCAAAAGCAGGTATCCTTGCCTTGTTTCTGATCTTAAAGGAAACGCTTTCAGTCTTTAACCATTGATTATGACAGTCTTTGCTGTATGGATTTCATTATGTTGAAGTAGTTTCCTTCTATTCCTAGTGTTGAGTGTTTTTTATCAAGAAAATCTGTTGAATTTTGTCAAATTTTTCCTTCTGCATCAATTAAGGTGATCTTGTAGTTATTTTCCTTTATTCTGTTGATGTGCTATATTGGTTGATTTCCATAGGTAGAACCACTCTTGCCTTCCAGGAATAAATTATGGTTATGGTTTATAATCCTTTTAATGTGCTGCTGAATTCAGTTTCTTAGTATTTTATTGGAAATTTTTGCATCAGTGTTCATAAGAATATTGGTCATGAGTATTTTTTTTCCTTGTGCTGTCTTTTTCTAGCAAGGTTGGCAATTATATGTTATTATGCTTTTAAAGAACTTTATATTCTATATCTTGTTTTGAATTGCCAAAGACTCCCTCTTGTTATTCTAGCCTTAGTATTTGCAATATCTTAGGAAAGAAGTTTGGAGAAGAAAACCTAGGTTCCATACCTATATTATAAAATTTGGGTTGTAAAAATAATCAAAACAATAACTAATTCATTGAATCACACTAAATTTACTCTATTTTTGTTAATAACAAAACTGAATAAATCACATTTGTTTTTTGATCTGATTAGTTATACATTTTTATATCACAGCAAATATTGACACTATTATAATTATTATGAGGCAATATTACTGTAGTGTCTATTATGTCCTAGACACCCTTCTAGATACCATATATAAATATAAATACCTACACACACATATAAAAGGGTATCTATGTAGTGTGTGTATGTATATTTATATATCACCCACTAGGGTTCTATGGAATATGTACAATTATTTTAACGTAAGGAATCTGAGGCACAGAGAAGTTAAGAGACTTTCATTAAGGTCACACAGCTAGTAAGAGCAGATAAGATTCAAACCTAGGCAGGCACAAGAAAAAGAAAATTAATTTGAAAATATATTTATTACCTTTGCTATTAAAATATTTTAATTCAGATGATCCCATTGGGATGTGAAGCACTCTGATATAAGGATCTTTCTCATACAGCCCAAAAACTAGTCATTAAACTTCCAGCATTGGTTTTACTACACAATAGATATTTTCATCTCTTCTTAGAACTCCACCTCATCCCTGAGCTTAATGCAAGCCAAAGGTGAGTATCATGAGTGCAGTGAGTAGTAGGAATGGGGGAAGAGATGAGAGAGAGTGAGACAGCGAGAGTTTCAAGGATGGGTAAGTAATAAGAACATCTGTTGTACACAATGACAGTAATAATTTTGAAATGGTTTCTATCTTTATTTTACTTAACATTCTGACATGAATACTTTAAAATAACCGAAGCAAGTGACATCATCAATTAAGTAATGTCAAAATGTTCTACTTCTTCAGAAGATATCATCTATTTGGGGATGTAATTATACCTGTGTCTTGTAACTATTTGGTTTTCACAGTTTCTCCATGCCTCATGAATTTGGAAGGAAAAAGAACAAAATGTTAAGTTAATATCTCCCTTGAAATAATAATATAAGGGAACTAGTTCCTGAGGGGACAGTAGCTAGTGGACATTGGTTGAGTATACAGTGGTCAATTCAATTACAGTGCCTAATATGCCCAAAGTCCTAGGGTAAATCACCCTGTTCATAGGTCCCTTCTGGGAACACTGGTCTTCATCAATATCTGGAGAAGAGCTAGCCATATTCTGCATCTGGTGACTCACTGCTTCTAATGGTCAGAATTGATTGGATAAGATCAAACACTTCACACAATACACACCAATCTATAGTCTGGCCTGTGGGTTGTGAGATATCCTCATGGCAAAAGCCAAAGAATGGCCAGATACATTTCTTCCTAAATTCTCTACTAGAAAAATGTGAACTTTGAAATGAATGAACAAGTCATTGCTAACAAAGAGGAGAAGCTAGAAGGAAGATACAGAGACAGGGACAGAGTCAAAAAGAGCTACTAAGAGATATTAAGTTCTCAGAGCCATATGATAGACCCAATTATTGCTCAGAGTGTATTCAACTGTGCCTGTTCCCGCACCTGTTAGAAATATACTTCCCTGCTGTGATGACTTTGTGAAATTGGTCATTGACATTCTTTGCCTAACAGAATGGGAGTAGATGTGATATGTGTGGCTTCACTTGTTCTCTTGTGATCTGCCCTGAGGAAAACATGTTTTAGAAAACTCATTAAATCTAAGGGAATCCAATATGCATAAAGCTCAGCCATAATAGGTAATCTTGGACAGCCAACATACCATGAGCAAATAAAAGTAAATATTTGAGATTGTAAGGCACCGAGATAGTGAACTTGTTACACAACAAAAATAGTTCAGCAAATTATATACTTCTTTACTTTCTAAATATAATTTTTGTTTCCAAAAATCGTAGTTATATGGATATTTATGGATTCTTGGGGTTTTTTGCTAACATTGTCATAATATATACTCTATATTTGTGATACTACGGGCAGTTCTATTACTTGAAACTAAAAGAAGCTAATAAAATAAAAGCTAAGGGTCCAAGAAGTCCAGTTAAAGGCAAATTAACAGAAAATTTATTTAATTAATTTTTTTAAACTTGCAGATACTACATGAAATCTCTACAGAAAAAAAAACCTCTGGACAAATATCAGTAGCTATCAGTAAGCACTAAGTGTTTCCTGGTTTCAAAAAAGCATGTTAATATTTTCAAATTATTGGAAATAGGTAAATATATTTCAGTAGGCAAAGAAGGGCAAAGGCTAAAGTTCTTTCCATTACTGGCCATAAATGTAAATAAAATAAAAATACATGGAGAATTGGTTAAAATTCAAACTTAAATTAATTGTAAAAATATTTCAAATATAAATTTTCAAAAGCTTCCATATTGTTACTAATTCAGATGTGAATAAAGTACAAGCTTTATTAAGCTACAAAACTTATTAATCTCTTACAAAAACAACAGAGTGCAACAAAGAATCCTGGACAGAATCCCGGATTGGAAAAAAAGACATTAATTGGAAAATAAATGAAATTCAAATAAGGTCAGTAGATTATAATACTCATCATATTGTGTTAATAGTTTGAGGAATTCATCAATGTTAATTTCCTGGTTTTAATCATTATACTGCATTTATGTAAAATGCTAGCATTAGAGGAAGCCAGGAGATGGGTCTATAGGAATTCTCTGCATGTATTTCACAATTTTTCTGTAAGTCTGAAGTTATTTTAAAATTAAATATTGTTTAAAAGGAAAAAAACCAATCTGATAAACATGCTGCTGCTTATTATTTTTAATTGCCAGATGCCTTTTGTATGCTTTTGAAGATTATTTTCCAATTATTTTAGTTAGGATTCTCATTTGGACTCTCATTAATTTTGCTAAATCCTTACAATATCTTAATATATTACTTTTAAAATTTGTTTTGTTGCTCATATATAAATCTGCTATACATGCTAGATTTTTCATAGGCATGTTTCTTAATTTTATTAAATATATATTATAAATAACTGAGTTAAGCATAACAGGTCACAGAATGAAAAGGAAGGCTAGAAATTCTGATTTAGAAATCAGGCCAGTTCTGAGAGAGACAGGTAGCAGTAACTAACATACCATCTCATCAGGATACCCCAAGTAGAATAAGTGTGGTTTAACCATTTTTTCCTGTGTCACTCTGCTGAAAGATAATAAATTCCTGGAGATTTGAGTATTAATTGGCTTAATTGGTTAATTGGATAATGTGGTCAACTCTTGGCTGGGAAAGAGCAAGCCAGCTTAATTAATTACTTGCCTTCCAAGGTTGCACCTACTAGGAGATAATGCCCACTCCCACCCAAACACATACACACACACACACACACACACACACACACACAAATATGCTGCTATTAATCAAAGAAAGGAAAATGGATGCCAGGCAGGCAAAATTTAACAAATGGCCATTCTAGTCCTTCTTTTTACACAATATCTATCTATATCCTTTGTCCAGTGAATGACCGTCTCCTCCAAATTATTGTTGCCTAACAAAATACAACTATATCATGCTTTTCTGTAAACTCACTCAACCATTCTTTAAGAGAAAACAAGTGAAGTTTCATGATTTATTATTTTTGCTAAAAGTTCCTGATCTTCTCAAGGTCTTAATTCTTTCTCTAGTTTAATCAGAGCACTGTCTCTTACTTGAAAACCATGGACAGCCTATTGCTCATCTGTATATATACATATTACAGTGAGAAAAAAAGAAAATATTGAAAAACTATTCAAAATATGTAAATATATTTGAGTAGGCAAAAAAGGGCAAAAGCTAAAGTTCTTTCCATAACTGATCATAAGGACAGAAGTGGTATTTATTTTCCACAACGTCATTTCCACAATGCCTTCTATGATTTCTTCCCCTAGTCAGCATTATTTGCCTCCACTCTGACTCATCAAATCTTTTTTTTCCCCCTAAGGGATCTGGCCCTTTGATGATTGCATATATAAATATGCAGCAGTTTCCTTTAAACTTCAGCCTTGAGAATGGTAGAAAAAGGAATAGTCTTGAAGATTAGACAGATTCCATCCATACTCTTGCTTGCCCTCTTTTCATAGCTGTATCCCTTTATCTTCATAATTATCAGAGTCAGTCACTCCAAATAAAATAAAAACATAATCCTTTTTTGTGTTTTTTCTCTCTGAGACATAAAAAGCTGATAAAATCCAAGTGGTATCCCTAGGTTCTTATTTAATGTATTCAGTATTAAGTGCCCTGGTGAAAGCTTTACTATCATTGAAATTAAATCAGCAAAGCACAGCCAAAGAAATGTGGAGTTATTAGGTGTAAACATGAACAGCACTGTTTCTATTGACATTCCTTGATCTTTGGATTCCCATAGCAAGACTATAGTAGAAACAGCTAAATATATTGATTGATGATTAAGAATAAATTGCAGCTGTAAAAACAGTAGTTTAAACATGCAAGATTTAGTCTTTTGCCTATTACCATAACTCAAATTTAAATAGAACACTACATTGTGTTGGAAGCTCAGCTACTTCCAAAAGGGTTGTAACAAGATCAATGAATTCCAAAGGCATTGATCCATTGTCTTGTGTCTTCATCTTTAACATGAAATCTTTGATAAGATGCAAAATTGTAAGGACTATCACAATGGTTCATGAGATATTCAATAGCTCCACTAACAGGAAAACACCAGAGGAAGAAAATGAAAATCCAGGATGAGATTCTATACCAATAAGAACAAATAACTGCTCCCAATGAAATAAATCTGTAGTCAGTTGGCTGGTCTTTAGGAGGTTGGGAGCCATATTGGGAGCCTGGTGATGGCTTATGACCATATTGGGGACTTGTGGATTGTCCCTGGTGCTTACAAATGGGGCAATCAGCATTGATGGTATTCAGGTCAGCTTTGATGAGAGGAAATCTGGGATTTGAACCCTTTTGGACCACCCATTAGTGCCTGTAGAGGGTTGAATAGTGCCCAAGCCCTCAAATGTGGACTCACTTGGATCCTTAGAATGTGATCTTGGGCCGGGCACGGTGGCTCACACCTGTAATCCTAGCACTCTGGGAGGCCAAGGCCGGCAGATCATTTGAGCTCAGGAGTTCGAGACCAGCCTGAGCAAGAGCGAGACCCTGTCTTTACTAAAAAAAATAGAAAGAAATTATATGGACAACTAAAAATATATAGAAAAAATTAGCTGGGCATGGTGGCGCATGCCTGTAGTCCCAGCTACTCGGGAGGTTGAGGCAGAAGGATCACTTGAGCCCAGGAGTTTGAGGTTGCTGTGAGTTAGGCTAACGCCACGGCACTCTAGCCTGGGCAACAGAGTGAGACTCTGTCTCCAAGAAAAAAAAAAAATGTGATCTTATTTGGAAATAGGGTCTTTGCCTATGTCATTAAATTAAGCTGAGTTCATACTGGATTAGGGTGGGCCCTAAATCTAATGATTGGTGTCCTTATAAGAAGAGGAGAGGACACATAGAGATGCAGAGGAAAGAAAGCAATATGAAGACAGAGGTGAAGGTTGGTGTTATGCAATGACAGTAGGAGCCACTAAAAGGCTAAAGAGGCAAGAAAGGATTCACCTCTAGAGCTTTCTGAGAAAGTGTGGTCCTGCCAGCACCTTGATTTTGGACTTCTAGCCACAAGAACACTGAAAGAATAATTTTTTTTTTATTTTGAGCCACCCAACTTATGGTGATTTGTTATGGAATCCATAGGAAACAAACATGCTGCCGCTACAGAGGCTTTGTTTGTGACCCATTCAGCTAGCAGTAATTTGGCTAAGGAGCAGGCTGGTTGATATAAAAAAGGAGTCAACTTCTCTACCTAATTATTTCTATACTATTGTTTTGTAAGTTGCGTTGATAAAAATTTCATGTTTGGGTCAATTTGGAGAGATTCCTCTACATACTATTTGTTGCCTAAATATTTTTTCACTAATCTATCAATATTTGTCTTGTACAGTTACCAACTATCTAAGAATCAATGTAGTTTTTTAGCTAAAACAGAACCACCTACCATATAGCCATTCAATAATTTCCACCAATAAACATACAAGAAATATACATGTGTAATAAAAAAGAGAAAATGTCCAATTAACCATGAAAGAGAGACAGAAGAAACATCAGATGACACCATCAAATCTGCAAAGAATTCAAATAAAATTATCAGTAAAACATTAAGCAAGCATGTTTATACTTTAAAAGAATAGAGGAGTAGTTTGAAAGTAGGACAAAATTAATGAGACTCTTGACTGACCAAGTAAACCTATAATAAAGCAAAAGTACTTTCTGCAAATAAAATTAAAATAATTTATATTAAACACCAAATGGATGGCTTAGCATTAGGCTAAGCACATTTAAAAAGACAATGGGTAAACTGGAAAATAAATATTTAGAAATTATTCAAAGTATTCATGAATAGAGATAAAACATATTTTTTAAAAGATGATAATAGACATGGAAGTTATTATATCATCTAAAATGTCAGAATTCCAGAAAAAGACAAGGTAGAGAATTTGAGTGAAAGACACTAATACAAAAATTCAAGAAACTCAAACACTTCCAAGTAGTATTAATATATATATATACAAGTAATTCATACTTAAACACATAACATTTCAACTGAAAAATAAAGCAAAAAAAATTAAAGCATTTAGAAAAAAAGATAAATTATCTATATTGGCATAACAATTAGTGTGAAAGTTGACTTCACAATTCACGAGCCGGAATACAATGGTTTTCAATGTAAGAAACAAAAAAAATGTAAATCTATGTTTTATACTGGCTATCTATTATCATGTAA
The DNA here is from genome assembly GCF_041146395.1 of Eulemur rufifrons. Classification (NCBI taxonomy): domain Eukaryota; kingdom Metazoa; phylum Chordata; class Mammalia; order Primates; family Lemuridae; genus Eulemur; species Eulemur rufifrons. The sequence goes on from NC_090989.1 coordinate 72,731,884, forward strand.
CAAATTATCACAAAACTTAGAAGCTTAAAGAATAAACATTTCTTATCTCACATTTTCTCTGGGCCTAGAATTTGGTAGCTGCTTAGGTAAGTGTTTCTGACTTGGGATCTCTTATGAGGTTGTTGCTAAAATGTAGACTGCAGGCTGTAGTCATCTGAAATCTGACTAGGGCCAGACGATACTCTTCAAAATTGGCTCACTCATGGGTTGTTGTCAAGAAGTCTTTGTTTCTCAGCTAGCTGTTAGCCAGTTTTGCTCAGTTCCTTGCCATGTGGACCTTTCCCCAAAGCTCCCGATCATTCTCACAGCATAGCAGCTGGCTTTCCCGGAGCAAGTGATCCGAGAGAGAGAGAGAGAGAGAGAGAGAGAGAGAGAAAAGATCTTTTATGATCTTGTCTCATCTCACATACCATACTTCTGTCACATTCCATTTCAATAGAAGGCAGTCAGTAAGTCTAGACCACACTGAAGAGGAGGGAAATTAGGTTTCAAATTTTGAAGGGAGGAATACCAAAGAACTTGTGAACATATTTTTAAATATTTGCAAATGCATAGCAAGGAAAAAAGACAAAATGAAACATATACTACAAAAATTGATAGATTCCAGGCATGGAGAACCTTGGGCCTCAAGGACACATGTGGCCCTCCAGATCCCCAAGTGTGGCCCCTTGACCGAGTCCAAACTTCGCAGAGCAAATCATTTGACCATCAAGAGTCAATCACCAGACTGTTCTATAAGCTGGATTTTGCATAGAAGAAAGAGTTCACAACTAGAAAGTTTGACGTGCAAAAAGAGAAAGCAAAGAAAATGATTCTAAGAGTCTAAATAGCAGAAACATATAACCATAGTAAATAATGTCTAAGTACTTTTTTCTGATCTTATATTCCTCTATTCAACATTCAAACTTTTAAGAAGAAAAAAAAATCACCAAGAAGTTGGACTGCTGTTGTTAAAAGAATAACTGCATTAGGGACAACCAAAACAATAAAAATGTATACTATATGTCTGTTGCATTCATCTTATGAAAACACAAAAGAGAATTCAGTTCTAGTACTTTGTTAAGGTTTTAGAGTACTTTCTATTATTATGAAATCCTTTGACTGTGCATATACAGCCAATTCTCATTATTCATAGTGGTTACATGCTATATCACCCTGTCACTAAATTAGCAAATATTGAACCATTGCTCCTACAGAAAATACAGAGTTAGGTTCCCGCGAGCCTCTTGTCACAATATTTTTGTAAATCAATAAATAAATAACCTTATTTTATGTATGTTTCTGTTTAAAGACATCTCACTATACATATATATTTATATTTTATGTATGTTCGCACACACACATATATATAGTTGATTTAGTAACATTTTTCTCATGGCCAACAGCACTACAACACATAACTGAATGAATTTTGTGTAATATATATATTTTCTCCATAAGGTACATCGTATTCTTATGTTTATGAACATTAGACTGCACAATTAGGAGTCATTTTAAACAGCAACATCACCCAAAAAAGCACAAAAATTCAAAACACATGCACTAAGTAGACCATGAGAAGGGCACTTGTCTATAACATGAGAGCCAAAACTGGAAGGCAAAGCATTGTCTTGTTCAACCTCAGCTGGGAACATGCGTATCAAGTGACTCAAAATTTTGGCTGCTCTGTACATGTACATGGAAGACCATGAAAATGTCACAAATATTATTTTGGGGTTTACAAATAAATTTTAGTATATAGGTGAATTCACAAATATAGAACCCGTAAATAATGAGGATCAACTGTACATGTTTCTTAATCCTGAGATGAAATGTCTACATTATGTCACATTAATTGAGGAGTCTGGCGCCAGCTTACAAACCCATGTGCAATTTTCCAAGCCTGATTATAGGCAATTACAAGCCTTCACTTAGCAGGCCTCCTGGGGAAAACCTGTCCTCTGCACACCAGGCTTGTTGTACAAGCAATTCATTGCAGACTTCTAAGGAAGCTGCAGTCAAGGACACTCAGCCCCCTGGTTTCTGGTATTCATCACATGTTTGCATTTCTGGCCCCAGCATCTTCATTCCTTGATTTCTTTATCTGAAGCTTTCAGCAGAGGTCTTTTCAAATGCCTCTGCTGAGGCCTCCTTATGAGAGGAGGATTAACCTTGAAGATGCATTCCCCCACTCTGACTCAGTACTCAGTACTCTTCCACTCCTAGCCCTTCCTCCTTGTCCTTCCCCGACCCCAGTGTCCATAAATCTGCTGGAGTCTTCTGCTTGGAGTTACTTCAACAGTGAAACCATCCCCATATCTGCACTGATCTACCCGACCTCAGACCAGTGTGCCAGTCCATTTGGGAAAGATAGAAGAGGGGAGAGTTATGCTTTCTCTGGGCTTTAGACTCTTACTCACACAATCACAGTAAATGATTAAAAGCTTGATTGTTACTTGCATTTTTGCATGTTTCCAGTGCCAACAGCTAGCTCTCTCCCTATCTCAGCTGAGTTCCTGAAATTAACTCTCATGAAACTTATATTTCAGAAAAGGTTTTGGGAATTATTTAGTGTATCTCTTTCAAAATTTACAAATGAGGAAAGAAAGCCCAGCTTAATTTATGAACTAAAAAACTGAAGCTGAGATTTGTCTTACCCAAAACTGAAATCTAGGTTTTGGGATCTTAAATCCCAAGTTTTTTCAACCACATAGCACAGAATTTTAACTTTGACCTGATGATTTCCTTAATCCTTAAACCCTGTAGGGTATTATCTTGTGGTAGTTACATTTTTGGATATAAGTTTCATGATACAGCCCCTGAGAGGAGAGCATGCTTGGTTTATTCAAAGACCAGCATGGAGTCTAGTATATTAGAACTAATGAGTGAGTAGAAGAAAGTTAGGAGATTAATTAGGAGGATTAGTCGGAACAGTATTTATCAACAGAGTACTTGTAGCAGGTTTCACATTGTTTATTTATGTGAATTTACCTTTGGACTGAACTCCTTAACAGCAGAAAGCCTGCTTTCCTTGCCTCTGTTCTCCCAGTAGCTTTTTTACTTGTACACATTTTATTGAATAAGTATATCAATGAATATATGCATGAATAAATAGGTGGCTTTCCATGAAACTTTGTCTAGGTGATGTGATTCAAAAATAAATAACTCCTGGTAAAATGTCTGTGACATTCATCTCATAAAAACACAAAAGAGAATGTTTATGAAGTTTACAATGGAACTGTATATCTTTTTTTGATTTAAGGTAAGTCAATGACAGAGCTAAGTGAGATATTGACGTTTGGAAAGTATTTCTTCTATTTGCTTTCCAGATTTCATTTAACATGCAATTGCTTTATAAAATGATATTATAAATATGTAAGCTTTGTCAAAGTGCCTATAGTATAAAATTGGTTAACTGAAAATTTCAGCAATAAATTGCCCTATTATCTATTATGAAGAATTTTCTTTCAACATTCCTTTATGTCTTATCACTGAAGTAGTTTGGAAGAAATACTAGGTACTGTACATTTTCAATAGAGAAATAGAGACACTAAAGGCACATAATAATTCACAGAGGGTATAAACATTACTAACATGATTCTAGCCTTATGAAGTGTTCACCTATTCTATGATTGCCTTTGAGATAAGTATAAACCACTTGAATACCAATCATTTCCATCTTCTTCTTTTGTTTTATGGATTCTGGCAAATAAATTTCTAAAAATAAAATAGCAATGAGGTTATACTATCACTGTAATATTTACAGCAGCTAAACTCCTCTTTAGAACCAAGAAGTCTAGATAATACAGTAAAAATAAAAAGTTGTTCCATGAACACTATCTATAACAATCTAGAAGTCAGAATATCCCATAAAAACCAGAATAAAAATAAATAAAACCAAACCAAAAAGAGCAGTGGACTTGCAAAAAATCAGTAGCTGAATAGTGAGAGCAGCGGAAAGAGGAGGAAAACACTCAAACTCAGTTTCCAGATGGTTTATCTCAGTACATGGGTGCTAGCCAGAGTTGAATGGCAACTCCCAAAGGGCAAAGCTGCAAGAAGTGCACCTGGTTATTTACTTTGTATAGAAGGAAGAGCAGCTTAGAAAGAGAATATTTATAGGTTCATAGACCGTGGCCAGTGGCCTGGTCATATGGTTAGAGACTTGGAATAAAAAGGACCAGGTGAGTGACAAGGAAGTCAGAGGTAAAGGCATGTGAATACACTTAAGGGAGTGAGAAAAAGAGTAAAATTTTCAGAGTACCTGTTAGCATCTACCATGAACGAGTTACTGAACAATCAAGTAGACAAAACAATTTGGCCAGTCAACAATATCCAAAAATTGTCGATAGCCACCCCAGAACTGGCATGATGGTCACATACACGGAGGGAGGGACATAGTGGCAGAGACAGAGGTTCCACATGGGTTCAACAGCATGGATTTTTATACTTACAAGGCATGTCTAGCTACATCTGCCTCTCTACGTTCAGCATGTCAGCAACAGAACACTGAACCCCTGATATGACACAGTTCCTCCAGGAGATCAATTGTCCACTTGGAAATTAATCCCTCTAAAATTTAGAGGCCTCCTATGTTGGTGAAATCTGTAGAACCCAGTGGTATGGGGCATGGTGAGATATCCTGTCCAAGATTAAGGATAAGTTCCTGCATCTGGCCACTAAAATGCAACAGCTAGTAACTTTCTTTGGATGTTGGAGTCCCAACACATATTATTTGGGCATGCTATTTATACTCTGATAAAAATGACTAATCTAAAATGCTGCCAGTTTTGAGTAGGGTTCAGAACAGGAGAAAAATATGCAGTCCCTCCACTCTACTAATGTCTGAGTCTACCATAGTACAGACACAGAATTTTGAAGAGAAGATATGCCATCCACTACAGATAACTATTCTTCATTTGACAAACAGTTTTAAATTCCTTTTGTTTTACTATTAGGCCTTACTACAGGGCTTACCAGAGACAGATGCTTAACCATGGGTTAACATGTTACCATGTAACCTGGGATTCCCATTATGAACTGTGTATTTTCTTACCTATCAAGACATAAATGTGAGTGTGCACAGTGGCATTCCATCATCAGATGGAAGTAGTATATATGGCACAGGCTTAGTAAGTTGAATGAATAAATGGCAGAGATGGCCTTTTCTCACACTCATGCCACATACTCTCTCCCTCCTACCCTACATTTATAGTCTCAAGGAGAATTCCCTATTACCAATGACAAGAGAAAAATAAATAGGAGCCTGGTAGCTTATCCAGCACTACATTCCCATCATGGTGTCCCTAAAGGAGAGTTGTAGTGGAAAAATTTCCAATAGGCATAATTTTTAATTAATAGAATTTAAGTTTTACATCAGTTTTAGGTTTACAGAAAATTGAGGCAATAGTTCAGAGAGTTCTCTCATACTGCTTTCCCTCAACTCCTTGGCCCCCTTCCCAATTTTGCCCTATTATTAATATATTAATATTATAATATATAATAATATATTATTTTTAATATAATATTAATATTATAATATATTGATATATTTGTTATAGTTGATAAACCAATATTGATACATCATTATTACTTAAAGTCTATAGTTTACTTTAGGGTTCAGTATTTGTGATATATAATTCTATGATTTTGATAAAACATAATATCATGTATCCATCATTACAGTGTTTTGCAGAATAATTTTCCTGCCCTGAAACTATTCTTCAAAATACTTCAAGCTTCACCTATTCACCCCATCAGCTTGAACCCCTGGCAATCACTGATATTTTACTGTATTTACTGCCTTTTCTAGATATCACATAGTTGGAATCATACAGTATACCTGTAGTATTTTCAGACTAGCTTCTTTTATTAAATAACATGTGTCAAGAGCTGAGCTGGACAAAGCTAGCTGCCAGAAGTTGATGTGGTCCATTAAGACAACAAGCCAAAATTAAGTAACAGTCAAGCTTTTAATCACTTACATCAAAGTATAAGCAAGGGGTTAAACAGGAGAAAGCAACAGTTCTTTCAGTGGTCCATTTTGTTCCTATGAAATGGTGCCTGATGAAGGTCAGATACATCAATGCTGATGGGGGAATCATCTTACTGCCAAGGGAGCCCTGAAGAAAAGGCTCCTTCTGTTTTATGAATCTGGTGGGCACAGCAGAGACAAGGAAAAGGTCTAGAAGTGGAAAAGTACTGAAAACTGAATCAGAGTGGAAAGTGTCTTCAAGGCCCTCCCATAAGGTGGTCATGGCAGAGGTATCTGAGAAAGGCCTCAGCTGCAGGCATCTGTAAGAGCATAGCCAGCGGGGTAGGGGAAAGGGGGCACTGAGTTCTTGATTGTAACTCCTATCAGACTGGACACCAAATGTGGTGAAAGGAGGGCAGCTTCCCCCGTTAGGCTTGCCAGATAAAGACTTTGTAATTGCTGATGAAGGTCAGGACTGAAAGGCAACACATAGTATTTTGGCCTGGAGCTCAATATGCATTTAATTTTCTTCCATGTCTTTTGTTGGCTTTATAACTCACTTTCCTTATATCATTGAGTAATATTATATTGTATGGGTATACCAGTTTTTTTTTGTTGTTTTTTTTTAATCTAGTCACCTTTTAAAGAACATCTTGGTTGCTTCCAGTTACCGGAAATTATGAATGTAGCTGATTTAAACTTTCATACATAGGTTTTTGTGTGGATGTAAGTGTTCAACTCATATAAATAAATACCTAAGAAGACAACTGCTGGATCATATGTTAAAATTATGTTTAGCTTATAAAACTGCCAAACTGTCTTCCAAAATGGCTGTACCATTCTGTATTCCCACTAGCAATGAATGAGTCCTGTTGCTCCACATCCTTGCCAGCATTTGACACTGTTAGTGTTTTGGATTTTAGCCATTTTTAAAGGTGTGCTGTGGTCACTGTTTTAATTTACAATTCACTAATGACATATAATATTGAGCATTTTTCATGTGGTTACTTGCCATCTCATCTGTATATCTTCTTCAGTGAAGTGTAATTGTTTAGATCTTTTGGTTATGTTTTAAGAGTTCTTTGTGTATTTTGAAAACCAGTCCTTTATCAGGTATGTATTTGGCAAAGATTTTCTTTTAGTCTCCGTCTTGTCTTTTCTTCTCTTCACAGTGTTTTTTTGCTGAGTTAAAATCCAATTCCCAATTTTTTTTATGGATTATGTTTTCAGTGTTGTATCTAAAAACATATCACAGAATTCAAGGTCATCTAGATTTTCATTTGTGTTATTTTCCAGAAGTTTTAGAATTATGCAGTTTACATTTAGTTCTGTGATCCATTTTGAGTGCATTTTCATGAAAGGTATAAGGTCAGGGCCAAAATTATTATTATTATTATTTTTGTGTATGTGGATGTCCAGTTGTTTCAGCACCACTTATTGAAAAGACTGTTCTTTCTTCATTGAATTGCCTTTGCTCTTTTGTCAAAGAATCAGTTGAGTGTATTTGTGTGGTGTATTTTTTTATATATTTTTAATTTCAGCATATTATGGGGGAAAAATGTTTAGGTTATGTGTATTGCCCATGCCCCACGCAAGTCACAGTTTCAAGTGTGTCCATCCACCAGATGGTGCGCACTGCACTCATTAAGTGTGTATTTATCCATCCCATCCTCCCCCCACCCACCTGCCAGACACCCAATGAATGTTACTGTATGTGCACATAAGTGTTGGTCAGTTAAGTCAGTTAATACCAATTTGATGGTGAGTACATGTGGTGCTTGTTTTTCCCTTATTGGGATACTTCACTTAGTAGAATGGGTTCCAGCTCTATCCAGGATAATAATACAAGAGGTGCTATATCATGTGTGGTGTATTTTTAAGCTCACTATTCTTTTCCACTAATCTATTCATCTGTTCTTTCACCAATACCACACTGTTTTGATTAATGTAGCTTTGTAATTAAGTCTTTAAGTCAGATAGTATCAGTGCTCTGACTGTTCTCCTTCTACAGTATGATGTTGTCTATTCTAGGTCTTTCACCTTTAGAATCAGTTTATTTTGATACCCACAAAATTATTTGCTGGGATTTTGATTGCAATTATTTTGAATTGATTAATGAAATTGGGAATAGTAGGCATAATATTGAGCAATAGACATGATTTTGCACTTTGCTTAGAAGCTGGAGATATGAATTTACACTAAATACAATAGTAGGCAGTGCCTAATAGTTTGGCTGATAATCAGGAATTTAGGAGAAAAACAATGGGAAAATTGGTGAAAAGATCCAAGAAAGAAGTATGTAGATGGGCCTTTCAAATGGTCACAGATTTTGAAGATATTTGTGCCCATGTGGATTCTCATCAAAAAGCAATGTCAGCAATAGAAGATAATTAGGTAGATAGAATTACCCATTCTGTGGACATCTGTCAATGTCTTTTCTCATCTACCCTGTTTATTATGAGCTCAAGGATAAATGAGAGTTTTGCATGGGCTCTGAAATATAAAATTTCACTCATCAAGGCTGAGCTAGCTTTAGACACTACTATGTGTGCAACATGTCAAAAACAGAAACACATTCTGAGCCCCTGATATGGTACCAGTTCCCAGGAAATTAGTGACTCACCTGGTGCCACGTTGGTTACATGGGACCACTTTCATCAAGAAACATGCAAACTTTTGTTCTCACTGGAATAGACACTCTGGATACGAATTTTCCTTCATGTTTCTGACAGAACTATTATTTGTGGACTTATGGAATGCTTGATTTACTCTCATGTTTTTCATATAGCACTAAGTCTAACCAAAAAAGCTCATTTGATAGCAAGTAAAGTAAGACGATGAACTCATGGTAATAGAATTTACTGGTCTTATCATATTTTCCATCATACTTAAGCTGCTGGCCCAATACAACACTGGAATGGCCTTTTGAAGATTCAGTTATGGTGCCAGGTAGGAGACATTACCTTAAAGTCCTGGAGTAATGTCCTCTAAGGTGTAGCATATGGTTTAAATTAGAAAGCAGTATATATGTTGTTTCTCCCATATTCAGGATTCATGGGTCCAATAATCAAGGGGTAGTAATAGGAGTGACTGTGCTCACTAATACCCTTGTGAGGCCTTTCTGTCAGTGCAATTTTGGATTCTACTGGTCTGGAAATCTTAGTTTCCAATAAAATGAAGCTTCACCAGAGGACAAAGCAGTACTTCTACCAGGACACATGGCAGTGGTTTCTATAAACTGGAAAGAGAGAATGCCACCTAGCCAGTTTATGCTCTTCATTCCAGAAGATCTAGAGAGGGAAAAGGGAGTTGCTGTATCTTCTGGGGTAATTGACCCTGACTACCAAGGGGAAATTGAGTTGCTACCACCGGGTAAGGCTAAGAAGGAATATATATCTGGAATACAGGAAATCCCCTGGACTGCTGCTTATTGTTCATATAACCCTGTAACTAAAGTCAATGGAAAACTGCAATGACCCATTATAGGAGGAAATGTTAATGGCCCAGAATCTCTAGAAATGAAGGTTTTGTCGCTCCATCAGGTGAGGAACTAGGACTAGTCAAGGTGCTTGCTAGAGGCAAATGCTATACAGACAGCACAGGCAGTGAAAGAAGGTAGTTATAAACACTAGCTATGGCCATATGACTGATTGTAGGAACAAGGACTGTAATGGTTATGAGCATCTGTTTCTCTTATTTTAATAAGAATACATTTATATATACATTAACTACTTTTTTATCTTCTCTCCAACTCCTTTGTTATCTAACAAAAAATATGTTAATGGTGGTTAACACTATTATCTTGGTATTTAAATTACAGGGTATCAAAGAGGGATATGATAGAGTTAGAAGAGGATAGAGTTAGATAAAAGGACTTTGTATATCCTTTGAGGAGAAGGTTGTATTAATATATTCTGGGGCATAAGAAGGATAATTGCATTGTTTGGCAAGGACATGATTTTTCTGTTGTCTTTATTTGGAAATTAAATTAGCTATATTTAAAAGAGATGTATATAGATGCCAAACAGGCAAGGAGTGGCCTGTGATGGATTTTTATTGGGTCATCTTAGCTAAGATGGATTTCTATTTCCCAGAATTTCTTTTCTTGCATTGTTCTGGCTCAATATGGGCCACGGGAGACTATTTTCATGAGTTTTGGAAAGCAAAGGAGTCACAAAAGTCATATTATTTTATGCTCCAAAGGTCAGGCCAATAAAATCAGAAACTGTTGCAGCTCTCACACACTGTGGTAGATCTGCAGGCTCACTCTGTGGGGTGGGGGCAGCAGCTGGTCCACAGCTGCTCCCGTCCCTGCAGGTTGCCCTTCAGCCACCCCCTCCTCGGTCAAGTGAATGTTCAGAAGCATCAAAGTTGGAGACTCGGAGGCATTGCGAGACGGACGCATGTTCCAGTTTGCTCCTTTCTCTGAGTTTCAATTTGTCCTTGATCTTCTTTACTTAAAAATCCATTTTTTCCTTTCTCACTGCTTTGCCTTCAAGCCTAGCACAGATGCAGAAACTACAGCTTCATATAGATTGATAGATTAACCAATTCCTGCAATGCAAATAGTTGGTATTAATATCTCTCTCTCTCCATCTGATGTGATGTGTATAAAATGGTGCTTCATTGGTGTTTCAATTTGCATTTCTTGAGGTTAAACACCACTGAAGCTCCTTTATAGAGTTTACCCATTTTTATGGAATTTATTGTCGTTTTCTTGTTTATGTGAGGAAGTTCTTTAAGTATTCTAGGTTCTCATTTCATATTGCTTTACGTGTTGGAAGTTCTTCCAGATTTTTAACTTTGTTCCTGGTATTCTATAATGAGAAAACATTCTTAATTTGGGGGTAGTTTCTTACCTTATTGTTTGCATTTTTGACATTTCAAAGATGTTTTCTCTCCCATCTTAAGGTCACAATGATGTTACATTTTCTCATATCACCCTTAGAGTTTCACTTCAGATTTTACCTCCTGAACATTTCTTTCTTCCTACTGTTGAGAGGGTTCACCTATTTCTGAGCATTTTGTTGTGTCCAGTTGGAGTATTTGTCACTATCTCTTCCAGGACCACATTATTTTTAATACAATTAATTTGAGATATATTGTAATATCTGATAAAGTAAGTAATGCTTTTGGGGGGAACACTATACGTTTTAGCAAATTTACATTGCATTTTGAAAATTTGCTGCATTCTCTTATTCTATTTTGTCTGATATTGAAACTACAGCTCTAATTTTAGGATTCATAATTATCTGGTATATCTTTCCCATTCATATTTTTGTCAACTTTCTACGTTTTAAGTTTCTCTGTTATGGTTACCATATTGCTTTATCTCAATAGGTTTAGTAATCTGATAATCTCTGGTAGGCTTAAGTCATTTACATTTAAGTAAAACTCCTTCTGCCATCTTTTGTATATTTTATTATTATATTTATTTTTTCTTTTTTATTGCTTTATACTTCATAGAATAGATTCTATTCTGTTCGTGTGAAATACAAATTCTGGTTTTTTTCCTAACAGTTTTGATTAAGAATAATTCTATTGATATTTCTTCAAGCTCACTGATTCTTCCTCTACCTATGTCCAGTCTATTGATGAGATCATCAAAAACATTTTTTTGTTACAGTGTTTTTGCTTTCTAGCATTTTCTTTATATTCTTTCTTAGAGTTTCCATCCCCTTGCTTATATTAGCCATATGTTTTTGCATGCTGCCCATTTTTTCCATTAGCACCCTTAGCATATTAGTCACAATTGTTTTAAATTCCCAGTGTGTGCTATTATCAAAAAGACAAGAGCTAACAAGCATTGGTGAGGGTGTAGAGAAAAAGGAACTACTATGCATTGTTAGTGGGAGTATAAATCAGTACAGCCATTATGAAAAACAGTATAGAGGTTCTACAAAAAATTAAAACTAGAACTACCATATGATTCAGGAATCCACTTCCAGGCATACAGTCAAAGGAAATGAAATCACTATCTTGAAGAGATATCTGCACTCCCATGTACATTGCAGCATTGTTTACAATATCCAAGATATGGAAGCAACCTAAGTGCCTATTGACAGATGAATGAATGAAGAGAAAATATATATATGTGTATATGTATATATATATATACACATATATATACACACACATACAATGGAATATTATTCAATCATAAGAAAAAAAAGGAACACTGCCATTTGCAACAACTTGGATGAACCTGGAGGATATTATGCTAAGTGAAATAAGCCAGGAACAGAAAGACAAATATTATATGATATCATTTATGTGTGGAATCTAAAAAAGTCAAACTCGTGGAAACAAAGTCTAGAATGGTGGTTGCCAGGGGCTGGAGAGTGGAACAAATGGGAAAATGTTGGTCAAAGAGTAGAAACCATCAGTCATAAGATGACTAAGTTCTAGGAATCTAATGTACAGCGTGGTGACTCTATTTAATAATACTATATTGTATATTTGAAATTTGCTAAGAGAGCAGATCACAAAAAATGGTAACTATGTGAGGGATGGATGTGTTAATTTGACTGTGATAATCATTTCACAAAGTATAGGGATATCAAATCATCACACTAAACAACTTAAATATATACAATTTTTATTTCTCAATTTTAGAACAATAAAGCTGAAAAAAATTCAGTGTGATGATTCTAACGTCTCTGTCATATATGAGTCTGGTTTTGATTCTTGCTCTGTCCTTTCAAACTGATTTTTTATTATTTTTGTATGCCTTGTAGTTTTTTGTTGCAAGCCAAACATGATGCATTGGATAAAAAGAAATGAGGTAAGCAAACTTTTACTGTGAGGTTTTATATTTATCTGATAAGGGTTAAGCTGTGCTTACTGCTTGCTGTACCAGTGGGACTCAGAGGCTAAACTTTTCTCTGGTGTCCTTGTTTTTGTCTCCCATGTTGTTTTTGGACTTGCCTAGAGACTTCTTAAATATTCTCTTAGACACAGTTCTTTCAGTTGCATTCCCCTGCTTTTATACAGGAGCCCTATCATGGTGGTGAAGTATGTTAGGGGAAAGGAGGGATTCTATAGTCCTATGATTAGGGCTCAGCCTTTGAATAAGCCTGTGTCCTGGACTGTGACATTCGTAGACGCTTCTTAGTAGAGTTTTTTTTTTTTTTTTTTCTTTAGGAGATATAGGAAGTCCAGAGATGACTGGGGTTGGATATTTCCCTTTCCCCAGATCAGTTAGGCTCTATTAAACCTCTGTAGGTTAGACTGTTAGGTAGACAATGAGGGACCTCAGGGCCCTCCTGGGGGCAAAAGTGGGATCCCAGGACAATTGCCACACCTGAAAGAGGGAACGCCCTACCAATCTGCCAATCAGAACTTAGCCAGCCAACTGCAAAAGAATGCAAAGGATTCCCTATCCCATGGGCCAAGCAGCATAGGGACAGTACCATCTAGAAGGTGACCTAAAACAACTTTAGGCTAATTGTCATGTTATTAACTTAAATCTACACTGTGGTTCACCCCTGCAATGGGCTTTCAGAGAGGCTCATGGGAGATCTGCACGTGCAGTAAGACTCAGGTTATATAGCTCCCAACTGTCCATCAAAGTGGTTCCATGGTAATGTTTGAAGGACCAGGAGGAGGGCCCAGCCTAGGTAATATCAAACAGGACCCCAGACTATAATCAGAGCCCTTTTGTTATGAGAGGTTCTGTTTGTTGTCTGTGGCGAATGTATCTCACTTTACTCAATAAACTTCACCTCCTGCTTGCCTTACTTTGGGGTGTCTGATCATTATTTGGCCAAAAACACTCCAAGAACCAAGAATGGACAACTATGGCCAGATAAGACTCTGGTAAAATGGTTTCTTTCCAGAATAGGCCTTGTTAAAATGAACAATTTTAATAGTCCTCTGGACGTATTTAAAAATGGCTACCTTTCCCCTCTCCCTGATAGAAGTGCAAAGATTTTTGTTTTTTTCCTGTTTTCACTGTGAACACCTGATAGGGCTCCTGGGAGGTAAAACTCACAAAAGTGTGAGGCTCCCTCAGGCTGGGCCTCTCCTGGTGTTTTTAACTCTTAAAACTCGTCCTCACTGAGCCTCCAGCAATTTAGCCATTACAGATTAGGTTTTCCCACACTGGCACAGGTTCCTGTAGTTTTCTGTTCCTGGGCTTTGGCTCCAGTAAGTTTTGATCTCTGTATTTACCTGTCTCTTCAATTGTTGGGACCAGTAGTTTGCTGTATAACCTTAGTTCTCTGATATATCTAAAAAGAGATGCTGATTCTCAGTTTGTTCAGCTTTTTTTGTTATTGTTGTGTGAACCAGAGAAATGACTTTCAGACCCCTTATATGCCAAATCAGAAACCTAAAGTCTAAGAACAATTCTTATAATTATTTTTCCTTGTCAATTTCTTAAGCTTATTGTGATGGTAAATTTTGTGTGTACACTTGGCTAGGCCATGGTACAAAACACCAGTCTAGACGTTGATAAGAGGTATTTTTTAGATGTGATTAACATTTAAATCTGTAGACATTGAATAATGCAGATGACCCTGTATGATGTGAATGGACCTCCACAAATCAATCAAAGGACTTAAGAGAAAAGAGTGAGGTCCCTGGGCAAGGAGGAATTCTGCCTCCAGACTGACTTCAGACTGGAGCTGAACATTGCCTCTTGCCTAGCTCTCCAGCCTGTTGGCCTGGCCTGCAGATTTTGGATTTGCCAGCCCCCAGAAATCATGGGTCAATTCCTTAAAATCTCTCTCTCTCTCTCTCCCCCCACCCCCGACTCATAGACACATACACACACACACACACACACACACACACACACACACAGTTCTGTTTCTCAGGACAACCCTTACTAATACACTTATCAATATCTATTTCTTCCCCTATTCCCTCCAAAAGGCAAATACTCAAGCATGCAATCATGTTGTATCTCTCTTTGCCCTCTCCTGGCTGATACCCTTCCAACCACTCCAGCCCTTTTGCCAACCACATCCCAGCAATGACCGAGAACCAACATTTTTTTCAACTCAGGGGTTTCTTTATATTTTTTAATTAGTTTATTAGAGCAATTTATATACAACCTCTTGTAAATCTTTAGTATTTCCTGATCTGGGATTTGGGAAGGGAGGCTGCAGATTTTCTTCACCATCTTGTCACAAATTCTAATTTCTTTTCTGATGTAGATATCCTTTGTGATGTTTAAAATTTCATATCATAAAAGTTTTAAAGCTTTTACTGCCTCACTTCACTCAGATATGTGAATAACACTACTGCTTATCAACAATCAGGTCAGTGAGATTGCCAATGAAACAATTGCTAAAATAATGCTAAATGTAAAATACAGGTCAAATTCTTTTTAAAGTCATATAAGATTTCCAAGGTTGTTGTTGTTTTCTTAAACTTTGGAAAAAATATACAGATAATATTAAGTATAAAAGTAAAACAAAATGTCAAAATCTCAAATTTTTTAAAAAGTTTAACGTGTGACTCATACAAATATAGAGTAACTCAAGTCACAGATTGTTTAATTCATGAATAGAAAAATCAATAGTGTGGTTCAAAGAGCATTTGAGGAAAGGAGATTTATATAGTCAGTTGGGAAAATTATACAGAAACTATTTTGCTAAGTTAAACTGCTGAAAGGCAATAAAACCATATCCTTTGGAGTTATCTGTTTCTAGAGAATAAAAATCATTTCATCTCATCTTTTTAAAAGAAATACAAATTAGCAAGTAACTTCTCAGAATCTGGGCCCTAGTGGGAGGGGCATGCCTCTAGATAATTAAATAATTCTTAGAAAAGCCTGATAGACAATGTTCTAGTATTAAAATGAAAGGATGTGCAATCATCCTTTGCCTTGTTTGCAAATTTTGGATTATTTTTTCCAACAGTATAACATTCTTTCATAGTCTTATAAATCAACTGTAATCCACTTCTTTGACTTTTTTTTTATTTTCAAGTGTTTAATTCAAGCTTAGACAGTAAAAAGTTATAAAGATTAAATAAGTAAATAAGGTTACTCTTTTGTCCCTCACAAATATTGACAGCCAGATGGACAGCTTTTTCTAAACCTTATTCTCTAATCTCATTAAACGGTATTTGTAGATTAAAATTTTTTTTCCTTCTCTCTCCAGTTCTCTCTCTTACTTTTCCTGAAATTCAAGTCCTTGAATCCTGTATAATTTTTGCACTCTTAAATTTTTATTTTTCTCACATTTGGCTAATTTATCTTCTCAAAAAACTATCTTACTAAAAATAATGTTTTACCTTACTTTTTTCCCTAATATTGCCTCATTAAGATAAAATGCATGGAAATTTTATTTGCGTTTTTAATATTTATTTTTATGATATTATAGGATACAAATACAATGCTTTTTTTACTGCCATCTTTATTAAATGAGAAATTATACTCTGTTATGCAAATTTTAAGTAAATGATGATGGTGATGATAATGGTGATGATTAATCTCAGTGAGCATTCGGAGGTTACCAATGTTTTTACATTGCTTGTCTCATTTAATTCCAATCAGTCCTCCCAACAATGCTAATTGGCG
Source organism: Eulemur rufifrons (assembly GCF_041146395.1). Taxonomy (NCBI): domain Eukaryota; kingdom Metazoa; phylum Chordata; class Mammalia; order Primates; family Lemuridae; genus Eulemur; species Eulemur rufifrons. The sequence goes on from NC_090989.1 coordinate 72,748,368, forward strand.
GACTAGGCAGATAGATGATTCTTTTTATAAGACAATAACACTGAGGGCTTACGGTGTAAGTATTTTATTATTTTCCTAGTAAACTCTAGATTCTACTAATTAAACACATATGTCTCTGAGTCCAAATTCTATTATTTTTCCAGTATGTCACACTGTGTGAAAGTACTTTGTAAACTGCAAACTGCTACACAAATGTGCATGGTTATCATTACTCTGTTGATTATTTCTGTCCCTTCAGTCTATCTCTATACTACAGTGTATCTTCATTTATCCAGTAGAAAGTAGTTAGGTAAGACAGTATGAGGTTAAAAAGTGAAGCTTCTTTACTAATTTGCTAACTAAGTGAACTGGACGTTTCAATTTTTGAAACCATTTCTGAAAATGCAAACCCTGGTGCTCAGCCCAAATTTATATAAGGAGTCTAATGTGTCCAGTAGATAATTCAGCGGACTGCTCTCTAGAGAGACCCTTACATGAAAGAGGCTGTTTCCACTGTACAGCATACCCCTCTTTATAAGATTTGTGGTGGATTACATAATTTCTGAGTAATTTAATGGACTACATACAGAAGGAATACAAGTGGTGTTTGACTCTAAAAACAAACAAATGAAAAGCAAAGCCATTCTGAATTGCAATCAGCATGGAAATCATTGCCATCTTCAACTGTGTGAACAATTGTGACTCTGACCTAACTTGTTCTCCAAACACTGTATTCTCTGTCCCATCTTTAGCTTGGCATTTACTGCTGGTTACCACAGGCAACCAGCTGTTCTCTGCTATCAGGAAACAGGCCAGGACTCAGTTGGAAACAATCAAAGACTAAAATCCTGCCATTTAAGAATGAGAATCAGAGAATTAAGAAGACTTCAAAGAGTTGCTGTGAATCAATAAAATGGATAGTTTTGAATGAATAATTGGGTTTTTATTGTTTTGTCAGGATTATATTTAAGTGGCATTTACTAACAGATTAGACATTTGTGTTTATAAAAGCTAATTAGCATTGAGTTTAGAAGCATAAGAAAATTTTATTATATTCCAGAAAAAATTAAATGCCTGATTTTTCAGATTTTCAAGTGTGATGTGAACACAATCCAGTTATAGCAAACAAATTTTTACTCTCTAATTATTCTCTGGTTGACCCACATTTTGATTTTTACCGTCTTCTTCTCTCAACCTCAGTAGTTCTTAGCTTTTTATTGTGACACTGATGACTTTGAGTCTATGATGAAAACTGTGGTTCCCTAACCTTTGGAGCAAATGGATAAACACATAAAATTATATAATCAATTTATGAGTTCCTAGAATCCCATCCATCCAGCTGATAAACTTTTACTGCATCTGTAATATTCTTTTATCATTTGACTGCTAAACTAAAATTCAACTTTCAAGACTAAAGTTGAATATCCACCCCTGAGCAGTCGTCTCTATTTCTATCCCTCTATGAGAGGTGACATTTATCATTCTCTCCATTATGCTTATACATACCTCCATTATAACCACTTATTCATTTTCCTTGCCTTCCTTCCTTTGGCATTTATGAACTAGGCACCATAAAACTAAAACAGTTAAAACAATTCCTGCCCTCAAGGAACTCTTCCCTCACTGATGGGATTCATGCAAATAATGTGATCATGCAATATAAGTGCTAATATGTAGTGCAGGATGTGCAATGGGATTGAAATGAAAAGGATGCCCAATATTTCTCATAAATGTAACAAACCTTATTTATAGACAGTTTTGCAATTTACCAAAAACTCTCCAACAACTCATCCTCAGTTAATATTTGCGACTTTGCCAGTGGCATTATTATTAACAATTACATTTTACAGCTGATAAAATAAATTCAAAGCGGTAAAACCATTGCATGGAATGAACTAGCAAGTCATTAATAACACTGGAATTCAAAGTAATGTCTTCTGACTCCAAGGCAATACTTCTCCCACACTATGCTATTTTTCTAGTTTGATTTAAGTTGGTATAAATCATGTGTCCATTTTCCTACTAATTTAAAGTTCCTTGGATTAAGATGCCACATCTTTTTTTTTACTTTATATTCATATTCTGTCTGTCTGTCTCTCTAATTCCCACCAAAAAAACTACCATATATATGCTTGATGCTTGGTCATATTTGTACTGAATTTCCACATTGCCTTTACACCAAAGCACTTGATTCAATCTTGAAGGGAAAAATGGAGGCATGAATTAATTTTATGAAGCTCCTATAATGTGGCAGGCACTAAACTAGGCACTTTACTTATATTATCTCATTTAATTCCAATACTGAACCTGGAAAGTAGGGATTTTGGGGATTTTTACCTTAGATGGGAACCTAACACCTAGCAAGCAAAGTAAATGTGTCTAAGGGCACAATATTTATAAATGGCAATGTTAGGTAATATACCTGAAGAAACTTTTCTATGTCTTCAATGATTAATTAGGTTGATTTCTGGTTTTGAGGTATTATATAAATATTAGCTAAGGAGTGATCCAGACTGGGATTAAATTTATCCCAGAAGTCATTCAGCAAATATATACTGAGTACCATTGTGTGCCAGGCACTCTTCAAGGTAATGTGAAGGTACCTTTGGTAACTTTGAGAACCAATGGCCTATTAATTCCTTCAGTACCTTGATAGTGAATAAACACTTGTTAAAAGTTTAGGTGTTCATATTCCCCTAGGCCTACAGAATCAGTCTCCTGACGGAGGACCCAGGAATCTGTATCCAAGCATCAGAGAGATGCCCCAGGGCCCTATTTCACAGAGGAGGAAACTATGAGGCACTTGGGACAATTTAGTGATAGAATAAAGGCTGAAACCAAGTCAGAATCTAATTCCATTAGTCGTGGTCCTCTGCTGCCCCTTAGCTTTTTCTATTCCCTTCCAATTTATCCATTTTCATTGCAAGTTTTAACCATGATACTTTTGATAACATCTTTGCTTGTTTACCTTTTACTTCAAATTCCAACAGGAGGTAATTAGTTTCCACTCAGGTAAATACATCAATAGGAGATGTCCCTGGGAGTTTAAAATCAAGTGAGTCACAGGAATAGAACCCATTTTTCCCTTTTTTAGTTAATTTCATCGTAACTTTCAACCTCAAAACTCCTCTCTTAATATGAGTATCCCAGAAACAGACACTGTGATGAGGATTCCATGTGTAAGTGATTTATTAAGGAAGCAATTCCAGAAAAAAAAAAAAAAAGGAAAAAAAAATAGGATAGGGGAATGGGTGATACAATTCAGGGAAGGGGTAGAATCAACCAAGAATGTAATTTTAGGCAAAGTACCAGCCTTAACTTGTTCCCACCCAGGAGCTCTGGACAATAAATCCTTTAAGGTTTGCCAAGTTCAAGGTAAGAAAGCTGGACTTTTCTGCTCTCATATCAGTGAGTTATTATAAAGGTCTTCCTATAGGAATGCAAGTTTCTAGGCATTTAGATGTCTCTGCTGTCCTGCAAAGAGAGAAGAGAGTGCAAAGGCACATGGATGCTGGGGCAACTGCACACAAAACTGGTAAGCAATCAAAGGGAATCTGGGCAGAGCACCAACAATGTACTGTAAACCACAGATCTGTCTTTAGCTGCTCTTATTTCCTCTGCTCCAAAATCTTATTGTTCAGAAGATGCTGACAGTTTTTGCCTCTGAAATGTCTTTACTTTTTTATTTCCACTGCCACTGTTGTAGTTTGGGATCTTTTGGCCTCCAACATGGACAATTACAGCAGTCTACAATTTTTAGAGGTAGATCTATTTGTTTCCAAAGTTTTTGCTCTAATCACTCACCCATTTTGCTTAACCATATGAGTGATTTCCATGTAAAGTAGTTACACAGTCAATTCTCTTCACAAAGCATAGTTTTGGTCATGGGATTTATTTACTCAAAAGTTTTTTATTTCTCACCACAGCTAATAGAATGAAGTCCAACTGCCTTGTGAGTCCATGCAAGGTTTTCCAAAATACCAGACCCAACCTATCTTCCTGGTATAGTATTTCACCATACCAAATACAGTGCCTATATGTAAACTATGCCCAAGACTCCCCATTCTCAGAAAAACCTATGCACCATGATACCTGTATGCCTCTAATTATTTAACTTGGTCTCTTTGGTACATCCCCACCTCCACCTTCACCTCTGTGCAGTAAAGTTTCACCCATTTTTCATGGTCCAAATGAAATGCTACCTCCCCTCTGATCCGTTGGTTAACCTCTAGTTAGGATTAAATACTGCTCTCACCACTGTTTGTGTTCCTATAGTCCACTGCATCTACATCTCTAATGACACTTTCTTCTTTATTTTATAGCATTGCTACATGTAACTCTATTCCATAAATTGTGAGTTCTTTAAGACAGGGATTATGACTTACTTTTCATAAATCCCTAGCTCCTACAACACATTGCCTGACAAATAATGCACTCTAATAAATAATTGTATGATAAAATAAATAAAATATACTCCCAATAGTTTGTGTATAAAGATATTATATGGATTTGAAATGAAGAAGAGTAATGAAAAAATAAATGTAGGAAACATATCAACTAAAGAAAAAGAGTGTACATTCAAATTACATGTGAATATAGGCATTATTTCCTTTGGTTAAGGTCAAAGCATACATGATTTTATGGTCATTTCATTGGCATGTGCTCCTAATCCTTATTTTATAATGGAGATTGTCATATGGTGGATCAAATGTTCTCACTTCTATTTCCTTTTTGTTTGCAAAGGTATTTTAAAAAATCATTCTTTCACATCTGTACCCGAATGTTTATAGCAGCACAATTCACAATTGCAAAGATATGGAAACAACCCAAGTGCCCATCAATACATGAGTGGATTAATAAAATGTGGTATATGTATACCATGGAGTATTACTCAGCTATAAGAAATAATGGGGATATAGAATCTCTTATGTTCTCCTGGATAGAGCTGGAACCCATTCTACTAAGTGAAGTATCCCAAGAATGGAAAAATAAGCACCACATGTACTCACCATCAAATTGGTTTCACTGATCATCACCTAAGAGCACATTTAGGAATAACATTAACCAGGTGTCGGGGAGATGTGGGGGGAAGGGGATGTTTGTATACCTACATAATGAGTGCAATGCGCACTGTCTGGGGGATGGACACGCTTGAAGCTCTGACTCGGGGGGGGAGGGGTTGGAGGGAAGAGCAATATATGTAACCTAAACTTCTGTACCCTCATAATATGCTGAAATAATAATTAAAAAAATCATTCTTTCATTTCAGTGTTTTGATTGTACAGTTCTCATCTTGGGTTACTTTATTCAAGTTGCCATGTGAGTAAAGGCTTATTTCTGGAAAAAAATATGGATTAAGCTATCAAAAATGAAAAGAGAAATAACTTCATCTGTGTGCTATACATGATTGTTAAATGAAAAAGTTTTTTAACTTATTTTATGCTCTGTTTAAAATTATGGAACCAATGTATTAAGTATATATTCACTAATTGATATAAATAGACAGGTACATAAATACACTGATACATAGATGAAATTTCTGTTGGACAGTATGAGGGATAAGATTTTAATGCTTTATAATAGTGTCCAATTATACTGAAAATAGGAAAACAGAAAAATCCAAAAGTTCTATTGCAAATCCCATTTGCACTCGGGCAGTGTTCTCTCAGATCCTCTCTCATAGAGTTCTTCCATAGACAACACCCTACAAGCTGATGAATTTTTGTCTGAAGATATTCTTTGGCCTCTAGAATATGCTCAGCCCAGGCTGAATGTTAAATCTACTGGAGATTTAATACACACAGAGTAACCCACAACCATTGAAGACTGGAAGTTGGTGGATAAAAACTCTAGAATATTTGCCTTTCCATGGAATGGTTCTGAGACATATTTCATTCAATTTCTCAGTGGAAATTTCCCAGGGAAAGTGAGTCTGAATTGACCACAGTCGTAACCAACACATTGCTGTATTCTTTGTTGGCTTTCCTGCCTTTTTTGATTAATTCCCACTCACTTTTATTGGGATCACCTTGCAAATAAACTACCTGCACCCAAATCTTTGTCTCAAAGTCAGCTTTGAAGGAAATCCAAAATTAGACAAGTTTCTATAGAAATGATACTTTTTCTAATATGGGAAACATATTTTTGAATTTGTTTTTTTTAGTCTTAAATATGTTTTCCATACATATCAACTATTTTTGAAGAATGCCTATTTGACTCCTGAAATAATGTGTATATAAACTACTTTCCCAGATTGAGCAACACACATACATACACACAGAAACACAAACACAAACACAAATACACACTTATAGTCAAGTATACATAATGCATTAAATTAATAGCTTGTTTTATTGTTATTTGCTGTTCTCTTCATCTTCAGGCTCATAGAGACCTCCTTCTCACATTTTATAGTTTTTTTTCCTTCCTTTCTTTCCCTTCTTTTGGATGAAAACATTAAAACTACCCTTGTACTCACAGTTCCTGCAATTTGCTATAGTAGCTACCATCTGCAGCTTGAAGAGAACATGTAAATGTAAAATATAGTTTTTTGTCTACTTCTTCAATTACATTAAATTCAAACCACACCCTCTATATATTCTTCAGATACTTAGCATCAAAATTATCACTCTCTTTGAATCAGGTATATGACTTAAACTTTTACCCAAATATAATTATTATGATTGGATTATCCTCTAACAGTGATAGTTAACTTTTCTATAAATCTATTTATACAAAATTTATAATCATGCAAAGAGAGAAAGATGTGGAAGAATATTACCAAGTAATTTTGGTCTTGGTAAAAGACCATCTTCTAATAAAAAACTAAATAGATTATTTTGCAGCTCCTACTATTTCCATTTAAACATTTTTCAGATAATTTTGTAATTCCAGATTAATATGATATTGAGCATTGACACCGATGCATTTATATCCATTTTTTAAAGGTAAAAATTTTCCATCAAACAAAATGTGTTTAATTTTTATTTAGTCCTTTTAAACATTAAATTGCTTCTAATCAACTTAGGCTTGTTTTTATATTTTCTCCCTAAAATTTTAAAATAATTCAAAAATGCAATTGGGAGTTTCCTTCAAACACACGTTCTGATACATTCACTACTGTCTGTGCATTCGCTTGCTTCATTATACACACATTGAACACATTTATGTACAGCTCCTTTGGGCCATATAAAGAAGAGTGAAATGTGATTCCTGCTCCTGCATAAGTTGTGAACCAGTAAGACTGATAAACTAGCATATTAAAAACTACTGTAAGTACTGCCATATAGGATACACAAACAAAAGAACCTGAGGTTGCAAAGAATGTGAGAATTATTTCTAACTGGGGAAGAGATAAGAATTCACAAAGAAGAGGCATTTTGATGACACTGGAAAATCGATAGAATTTTACAAAGTAGAGTGGGGGAGGACATTCTAAGGAGATAAAAGCTGATGCCAAGGCAAGGAGGTGAAAGAAGACGGCCCAAAGAGGAGTGAGTAGTTTAATGTGGTTTGTGCATGGGTATTTAAGTGGAGGTAAGAGATGCGTGAGAGATGTGGCCAAGTGTAGTGTGATATAACATTGGAGACCTTAGAGGACCGTAATTTGAGTATCAATCCACCAAAGTCAAACCACTTACTGAGTAGGTCAAACACATTTCTCAATTGTGAAGCAGTTGGAATGATTCTTGAGATTGCTGGAATTGTAAGATATCACTAATAGGGTGGATGAGATACAGTGCCCGGCAGAGCTTGCTTGCTAGCTGAAATTAACCCTTCAATTCCTTGAAGAGAATGTGGCAGACCATAAATCCAATGCCGTAGAAGTTAATTGAAATCACTCGTAAAAAAATAATTGCAATGCTCTAATTATTCTATTTGCTTCCTTTGAGCAACTAATATGTGCATGCATACATGCGTGCATACATGCACACATACACAAGTGTGCATATATGTTATTGTCAAAATCTATCATATTTGTTACATTTAGACAGGGTCTACTTCATATTACTACAAAAGTGATTTAAAAATAATTTATTCAATAAAAAGACTGAAAATATATATCTTATTTTCATTCTTAGAAAAAATTTTCCAGAAAAAGATACTCAACAGTTCAGTTAGTTCTGAGCAGGTATGCTGTGGCATAATTACTGTTCAGCAAACCCTTTCCAAGTGTTCTGCAAAATTTAGATCAATGTGTCAAGTTCATTTTGCATCTTAACATAACTGACAGTACCTGTCATACAGAATGTTGATGTTAGCAGGGTCTGTCTCACAAGGTGTTCTACAACCAATGAGAAAGGAACACAATGTAAGTGATCCTGGCACTCTGGCACTAAAAAGAGTGGTTTCCTGCAATGTGAAAAATTTTAAGGGAATCTCAAGAATAATAACAAGTTTTAAGCAATGGCACAGTATCGAAAGGCAGATAAGTAAAGTATGGTGACTAGAATACTTGTTTTAGACACTGAGAGACATTATCATGTTAATAGTGATTGTGTTTGTGTATATATGCACATATATATAATATATACACGCATATGTGTATACAGATAGATTAGATAGATACATACATACATATAAAACACTACTGATTTGTTTGATGCTGATTTGGGTTTTTTAACACCTTCGAAGTATATGCTACCCCAAATTCTAATATTAGAAAGTATGTCATCACACCCAAATATTAACACCATTCTAGTTAACACTGGAGATTAAGGCATAATTTACTCTTATTGCTTGAGGCATCCAACAAATAGAGGTGAATAAAAAACTGTTCATCAATTAATATATCACATTAAGTACTATCATAATTATTTCCTAGTTGTTATTACCCTATCATATATAAGTTTCAGGCACTTTACTAAGACTAAGTTCAAATTTCACAAGTATATTCAAATTCTTCATGGATTAATAAAATACAAGTGTATTTTTCACTCCTATAATAGTCTAATGCTCGTAGGCAGAGAGTTGTAGAATCTCTTCTCTGTAACTTGACTCAGGGACTTAGATTAATTCCATTTATTATCTTTTCCATCTCATTGGCCCTTTGAGTGCTACACTGAATGCTTTCCAGTAAGACACAAGATGAACGATGACAGAGAGAGAGAGAGAGAGAGAGAGAGGAGAGAACACACAAAATATCTGATGAGAATAGTTTCAGTAGTTTTAGGCCAGAACTAGAAGTGGATATATGACTTCCATACATGTTCCATTGGCCAGATCTCAGTAGCACGGACCCTCCTAATTGCAGAAGAGTCTAAAAAATATAGTCTAATTATGAGCCAAGGAGAGAAAAAAGTTAATGGGATTTGGTGAACCCATTGTATCATCTCTGTTTTGAGTGGGAGGTGGCCACTTTCATAGAACTCTGAAATCTGGAAAATTGGGACTAAAATATAATTTATTCTGTACTGGTCAGACAGTTGTTGTTAAGTTATGGCTAAACCTCTCTATGGGGCATGCTGAAAACCCTGGAAGAGTCCCCCTGAGGAAATCTACCAGGGTGGTGAGAAATATACAACATGTACAACATACATATTAAAGAGTTGAATGAACTGAGGAATCTTATTGAGAAAAGAAGACTAGAAAAGCTAACTTGTAGAAATGGAATTCAATTCAAATCACTGGATTTCCATTCTAAAATTATAAACAATGGGTAATAGTTCCAGAAAGACAGATTTTATTAAAGCTGCAAAAAATGAAAGATTCATAAATGTTGAACTGATGCTTTGGGGCATATAGAACTCTGTACCATTGCAGGTTGAAATTTGCATCAGCTCATCAGGGTTCTATAGTGGCACTGGGTGATACTGGGTTCTGATCAGGCACTGGGTGGAAAATTTGACCAGCCAATTTCTCAGGTTTTTTTTAGTCCTGAAATTCTGGTTCCTGTTACTGATTTTTAAACTGCAGCTCATCACTGTGAATTCTGACCCAAGAAACTTGCTGCAGACATCTTCCCCTCCCCCTTAACTCTGAATGCTACTTAAATGCATTATCCCCTAACTCATACCATTTGTTTAACATCACCATAAAGAGGTCCAATTTTATTTGAAATGTTTTAAAGTACTTTTAAAATGTCAGCCAAATCATTGTCCTTTCTTTAATTTCATATTTGGAATCACAGAGGGAAGAATTTGGCTTCCTGTAATAAAGGATGGTCTTGTGCTTCATTTCCAGAGGCAATTCATTTGTGAGCTGGCTGTCAGTATTCTGTAGCTGTATATTTTGGGTCTCCAGCGTTAAGGGAGAGGCTAGGTTACCAGAATGACCTGGCGACATGCAGGGTAATCAGTTGTTTCAGTGAAGTTGTGTTTAATCCAGTAGCTGTCTCCAAAAATCTTTCTAGTGGTTTTACTTTTCAAGGTTTGATTCCATATCCCAAAATCTTATACTTCGGAAAGTTTCTGATAAACATGTTTCTTTTTCTTCCAAGGTATTGCATTATCTTTGTGAAATTGAGTATTGATCCCTCTCACTTAGTTTTGTAGTCACAGACCATTCTAAGCCCTTGAACCTGATTTAAAGACATAGTATAAAATTCCACGTATTTTCTTCATGAGTTCTCTCCAGCTGATTTAGTTTCTGTAATTAATGTAACTTTTTGTGATAAAATATGAAGATTGGGTTGTCATATATGGCATTTGCAAACTTCTGTGGACCAAATGGCATCTTAGAAGGCAAATTGGGATGAGTTAGACTTTTAAACTTTTACTCAGGCATTAGAAATTCTTACACTATGACTGGCTTTCTAATTAATCTCAAATGTCCTTAGTCCTCTTCGAGAAACTTAAGTCCTCTGAAGGAGCTCAGAAAATTTCACTCCGGAATATGAATCCTTGGTATAGAAAGTATTTTGTAATAAAGGCCTTTAAAGATCAAAAGACTTTGGGAGGGGCTTCCCCTGTATCTGCATAAAACACATGGACCCATCAAAAAAAAAAAAAATTGACTTCCCTTTTGCTTCCTATTATCTCAACATATATTGCAGCAAAAAAGATCAAGAATGCAACCAGACCTGGACCAAATCATTTTGAATATAATTCTTGTCTCTCCAGTTAATTTACAAGTCAATCTGTTTCCCCCCATCCACTCCTTCTCCCAAGTATCTATTCATCCTCCCTAGCAACTATTTGTTGCCCCCAAACAGAATTACCTATATTCCTCATCTCCCCGCCCCTCTAAAGTGAGGGTATATAAATATCTAGACCCCACTGGGATATTGGGTAATCACTCTGTGAATCTCCCCGTAGGTATGGTAAACAAACCTCTTTCTCTTATTAATCTGCTTGATTGAGTTGATCTTTCAGCAAACTTTCAGAGGAAAGGGAAAGTTTCCCTTCACCCCCACACCTCAAAGCCAGAACAAACTGACTAGGTTATAGTAGTGGTAGCTTAAGACTAAAGGATCTATTTTTTGCATTAGCAAGCAGACTGCTGCGTTATAAACATAAAATACAGAGGGAGAATGTGCTGAATTTTAAATTGTAATTGTAGTTGAGTTGTGATAATTTTCTGAATTTGATACAACTATAAAATTATTGATGTAAAGAGCTCTTGGGAGAAAGCTACCTATTGTTCCTATTGTAGAAAGCCCTCTAACAATACCCTCTATGGAGTAATTTTTCAGTCTATATCTGTAGCTCTAATGGCAGCAATCTTACAACTTGCAAGTTAGGTCATTAACATGCACACAGCTAACATCTTGGAAGGCTATTCTGCATATTAAACCAAATTCTACTTTCAGGCAGTTCTGCCTCCTGGGGCCACACAATCCAATTTATAATTTTGTATCCAACTAATAGATTTTTAGGAACTGAAATATTGTATTCAATGTAGATTGTTGCACTTTATTAAAATAGTTATACTATGATTTAATTATGGCAATCCTATTTAAATTAAAAAAAAAAACTGTACAGGAAAAGGGCCTGAAAACATCTTTATAGCTTATATAGTAGGGTTACATCTTCTGTAAACTCTAAAGGCAGTTCAAAAATTAAATGGATGGATGATATGACTTTGCTATATTTATGTTGAGGAGTTAAATACCAAAATGTAGATATGACTGCCTAGATAGGGGAGATAGCGGTAATTTTTCTTTTATTTTGAGTATACATTCTTTATTACTTTACAATTTACTGATCTTTCTACTCCCTTCTCCCTCTTTCCTTCCTTCCTTCATTCATTCCTTCTTTCCTATTTTTCCTTTTTTGTGAGTTACAACTCTGCCCCTTTTTCTATAGGTTTAAACAAATTTAATCAGAATCAGAAATTTTGCCTCTGCTTTATATTCTGAATCAATAAATGCATGAATGGAACAATTAATAAATGAGTCTTATGAGGGTCCTAAACATCTGCTTCATAGCAAGAGTCCTTTTCACTCTTGTTCTTTTCATTTTTTGTCCCGGGATAGTTTGTCTTTTTACTTAAATATGGTAGTTTGGCAACTCGTGCACAAATCTTTCAGTTGAAGATTAACTGCCTGAATTCCCAGTAATAACAGATTCCCAGTTACTCTAGAGTTCCCCCAATGTGCAGCCACTCGCTGGGAAGCCTTTAGAACTGCACATTTCAAGAATTTTGATTAAGACTTATACTTCTTGAACAATGGGCCTGTCTTCTTGTCAATCCCAGAGTCAGCTTCTGTTACCGCCCAACCAGGTTCATTGCCCACTGCTCAAGAGGAGGCCAATAGACAGAGACAGCAGGGTTTATAGCAATGAAAGAGTTTAATATTGCAGGCACCATGTGAGAGGATGGGAGGAATTTCCCAAATCTGTCTTCCCAAAAATTTGGGAGAAAGGGTTTTTAAAGACAGTTTGACAGGCAAAAGGTTAGGCAATTGGGTCTGCTAATTGGTTGAGTTTGTGATGGAACAATAGGGGTGTAGAAATTGTCTTCTTTGCTGAGTGAGTTCTTGGGTAGGAGTTGCAATACCAGTTGAGTCAGTTTCACAGTATGGACCACTGGTCTGGGTGGGTCATCTGTTCTACCATAATGCAGGGCCTGGAAGGCATCTCAAAAACTAACCTTAGGTTTCACAAGGATGATGTTATCTATGGGGAAAATTAAGAATCTTTATGATCACCAGTTATGTGACTCCAGAGTAGCAATTATACATACAGAAGCAAAGAAGGGGACAGTGGCTGATAATTATTATTAATATTTTTACCTAGGCCTGGTCCTTAACAGAGTTTTAGGCCTTTACCACAATCCTCACCTTGTACCCCTTTATTACTTTGTAAAGGGCAGTTTCACTTCTGTAGCTGGGCTAGGCCTTTGCTTGACTATCTACCTCAAGTAGGTACAGATTCTCTGGGGTACTAAATGTTGTGTTTGATCTTTGTGATGCAAATCATAAATGTATAGTTTATAAAGGTATTTAAATTATGTGGTGACTCAATTTACCTTAAATATTTATAATACTTTTTATTCTTAGCATAAAACAACAGACCATCATCTATGTGACACAATATGATTATTACTCCTTTTTCTATAAAAGAGAAAAGAATAAATATGGGAAATTTTTTAGATAAAATAAAATCTCTTATTATAAATTTGTTGGCTTTTGTTAAGTACTTTCTTTCTGAATAAAACTTCTGGCAAAAATGTTAATATTAATGACAATTTCATTATGTTTAATCTGTGTCTTTTTGTGATAATATTTCACTGATATATTTATATAAAATATCTGATTGTAACCTTGTATAGTACATCACATGATACCCAAATTTCAGCCTTCTTCCTGGGACACTGTCTCTCAAGACATTTTATGCACCCTGTCAAAATTGTTAGGTGCTGACATTTCATGTTTAACCTGAAGAGTGATACTTCCAATTCTTCTCATCCTTTTATTTGAGAATTTATTATAGCACACATGGAACAGTTGATTGTCATCAAACATCTTGGAAAAGAATTGATGTAAAAGTTACAGGTAATCACAAAGAAAAAGATGGATCAATATTACTGTGAAAAGACACTATGAAAACAATACCTGTCAAAATTCCCAAAATCTTCTTTAATAAGGAAATTGCAGCCAGTTAAATACATGTTTTTAGAACTCTTTTTACAAGCTTTGCAAAAATGGTCTTAAAAGAAAGATAAGAAGTTATTAAAAGTCTAAGCCAAAAATCCAATCCCAAGGCATCTTGATCCATTAGCAGCTTAAATTATATGATACATTTTTGTGCAGCAAAGGCTCCAAATAATCAGCACTTAATAACCCTCATGAAGATCAGCCTTAGAAGTGGAAAATTATATTTACATCCAAATAGCCGGACAAAGGTAGATCATTGATCAACAGAACTTCTGAGTTGAAAGATCTAGAAGTAGGACTACCTGCTGACCTTTAAGTCTTTAATTAAATACAAGATCTTCTTTATCATTTATCAAATCTATCAAAAATTAAGTGGCTCTCCCATCCGGATGCACTTTAAAACTGCTGAAAGTATTCTCATGTTGATAAATAGGCATAGGTGTTCTTAAGAGCAAATATATGTGACTCATGATAGTATCAGTGTAACTTTTGTAGGTACCCTTAAACTTTTATTATAAAATGGACTTTTTAGCATTTATTATGAAAAATTTGAAATGTAAAACAGTAGACAGAATTATGTAAGAATTCTATATACTCGTAACTCCGCTTCATCAATTATCAACTCTCAGCCAATGTTCTTTCACCTTTGGCCCCATCTCACTTTCCATCTGCCCCATTCTCAATGGCCTCTCTGCCAACTGCATTATTTTGAAGCAAATCCTTTCAGACAGTTTGTTTTTTCTGTTGTTTTATTGGTGATGACTTTATTTTATTTTTTGGTAAAGGACACGTTGTTATCCTTTAACAAAAGACATAGTATGAATGTTTGATCATTATGGATTTTTTTTTAAATGCGCTTCTTAGGTGGGAAAATAAGAATAGTGGGGAAATAGAATATTGTTGTCCCACACTAGTTTAATACCTGTCCTGAATTAAGGCAATAGTCATCAAAATTGCCTCCTGCTTCCCATCAGTGAATAAGTTAATGAACATGTGGTAGATCCTAGATATTATCCTCAGAGGGCCACATTCATGAGCAGATTACACAGGAGACTTGGATGTGGGTATGTTAAGAGTTAATATAGTGCATTTTAAAAAATTAAGATAGTCTTAGAAAAGTGAGTAAAAGTCCTTAAAAGCCCTCGACTTGATTATGAGAATATGCAGGGAAATTACATATAAGATATGCATCATGTACTATTGGCAGTAATTTTGTACAGAAAATGCCTGGCTCAGGCAGCAGCCCAGAATTAATGAATCTAATGGGAATGATGATCTATTGAATTCTAACCTTTGTGCTTGGCTTACCTGTCGTTTGACCTCAAGCAGGGCATGGACCATACCTGTTACTCAATCTTCTCTGGACAAAGAAGAATGACAATGATGATGATGTTTATATATTTGTGTACACAAAAAATGGATTGGTTATTACTGTTGTTTATAATTTGTGTTACTCCTTATGACTCAGAATATATTCATTTCATTTTCAAAATAACCCAAAATAAATAAGGCATACATTTTTCCCTCTGTGGCTGAGATAACTAAGTATGCAAGTTTCCTAATGCCAACAAGGGCAAAGGTTGCAGAGCCAGTGCCTGAATTAATATCTTCCAATTCCAGTTCCAGGTTTAGGACAGCACACCACAGCTGTCTCTACTACTGGACGACAATAGATACACTTTATCTACTATGGAAAGATAGAAAAGCAGTATTTTTTACTTCTGTGCTTGCTACTCCCCTACCCATTTTTATTCAGTCCCAGAAAACCAACTTGTTATGAATCTGAAAGGTTTACAGTGTCAGCCACACATGTGAACAGAATCACTCGACCAACATGGGAAATTCTCCTCGAGAATGTAAAAACAGGATCTCAGCACGAGGGCAACTAAAAAGGAAAAGAAACAAGGCTTCAGGCTAAAGGTAGATTAGTAAATTAAGGTGGCATCTGAGAAACACACTGGGGTTTGTTGGGACTTGAGTGTGACTGTTCACTGAAGCACATAATGGAGGAGAGTACTAGATTGCTTAGCCCAGATTACAAATAAATCAAGATTTTTAAAGGCCATTGTATAAGCCTATATCTTCTTCTTTTACTGAAAAGAAAAAGATGTTTCCTTAAAACATATAAAATGCAAGTCTGTAAAGAATGCCCAATTCTTGAGTAGGAGATGAGCACTGGGAGCTTTCAAAAAAGCAAAGCATTAACATACCCATGTTTTCTATTATGTTCTGTTTCTTTTTATATATCAAAGAAAACTCCACGGTGCAGTGTTCAGCATTTGTATATTCAGAGGACACATTCTGTTTATGAAGACAATTTAAAGCCAAGGCACATGCAAATTTGAGAGACCACAATTATTGAAGAGAAAATGCTGAACTTAGAGTCCTGTTCTAGCCCTGGTTCCAGCTATTTTTTTCTTTACTGACTGTGTGACCTTAGATTAATAAATTAATATGATATTTATGAATTTAATTAATAAAAATCCTTAGTGAGTTAGGTCTAATAGACAAAAAAGAGGTAAAAACTATGAGTAACCATCCTCAGAAGGGTGTTACAATTGAACAAGAAAATTAAGGTAGGAACATAAATGACTTTCACACAGGTCGAATGAGGTAAGTGCATGCTATGGTTTGGCTATGATCCGTATGGCCCCACCGAGTCTTCGTGTTGAAATTTGATCCCAGTGGTGGAGGTGGGGCCTGGTGGGAGGCGTTTGGGTCATGGGGGAGGCTCCCTCATGAATATCTCGGTGCTGTCTTCCAGGTAATGAGTCCTTGTTCTGTTAGTTCCCACAAGACCTGGTTGCTTAAACAAAGTCTGGCACCTCCTCTCTCTCTCACCTTCTCCCTCACCATGTGATCTGCACAAGCCGGCTCCCCTTGCCTTCCACCAGGAGCAGAAGCAGCATGAGTCCCTCATCAGAAGCAGATGCTGTCTCCATGCTTCTTGTACAGACTGCAGAACCATGAGCCAAATAAACTTCATTTTTTTAATAAATTAGTCAACCTCAGGCGTTCCTTTATAGCAACACAAACAGCCTAAGACAGTGCTCTACATGAAGTATTAACAGAGAGAAAGGTACTTTCTTACACAGGTAAGCTCACTTTGGATGATTTTCAGGAAGAACTTTGCAGTAGGCAGAATTTTGGCTCCCGTAACCTCATCCCCAGTGTGATTCCTGTGAAGATGTCACATTACATGCACAAAAGGAACTTTGCAGATGTAAAGTTGCAAATCCATTGACATTAAATTAGGAAGGTTATTTTGTATTATTCAGGTAGGCCCAAAGCAAACACTGGAGCTCTTAAAAGCAGAGCTTTTTCCCGACTGAGGGTAGAAGAAAGACAGAGAGATGCAGCAAAGGGGGAACTCAAAGACATCCAAAATGTGAAAGAGACTCAACTCACCATTGCTTGAGGGAGCCACTGAAAATCATAAGTGTGGGTGACCTCTAGGACTAAAGATCAGCACCTAGCTGACAGACATCAGGGAAATGGAACCTCACATCTTACAAGTTGAAAAAAATAAATTCTACTAACAATTGGAATGAGCTCCGAGGTAAATTCTTCTCCAGAGACTTTAGTGAGGAACAGAGACCTGCCCACACCTTGGTTTTGGCCTTGTGAAAGCTGGAGTTGTGAACCTAGTTAAGTGCATTCAGACTTCTGATTGAAAAGAACTGTGAGGTAAACGATTTGCATCGCTTTAGGCCTCTAAGTTTGTAGTAATTTTTGTTAAAGAAAAACTGAAGCAAATTTAAATCTTAAAGAGTTTATTTGAGCATTCAGCAAATCTGGGTAGCACCAGATCAGAAGTGGCTAGCACTCTACTAGGAGGTACAATAGAGGAAACTTTTATAAAGTGTTTTCAGAATCAAGACAAAGAAAACAATTTTGATGGGTTAGAGCAGAAAGTTTCAAATTAGAGGTTAGCTGGTAGTTTCTGATTAGTATAGTTTCTAATTTTGATTTACTATTTACGTTGGGCTTTGGTTTGTTCCCGTAGGAATTTAAAATGCCAGTGCTACTCCAGTCTAATGTCTTCCCAACTGGAATCTTTTAACACTTATTTTGGCAACATAGAAAACTCATACAGGATTCATGGATATGGACTTTGATATCTGCTTAGGATTATGAAAGGAGCAGACTAAGAGGAGGGCATCCTAGGCGGAGGGTAAAATACAGATAATAGCACAAAAACAGAATAATTCAAATGTGATACAAAATCATTTCAGTTTGCTTCATAAAACTGAGTCTCACATCTTCAGTTAGCTCATCTGTAGGTGCATTATAAGCAGTATTCTTTGGAGGCCTAGAGTCTGAAACTGCCTGAGGGGAAGCTGGAGGGGGGCTATTGACAAAAACAACCTGTTGGCTCTTTCCGGACCATTCCCCTCCCAACATTCTCACCCTTATATGCTTCAACCATGAATGCTTCACCTTCAGCCATTCTCTACACAGCACTTGGCATAATGCCATTTGAAGAAAAGTCTGCTGCTTCAAACATTTAAAAACAACTAAACTCAATGTTCATATCAAGATCAACAATCTATGATTACTTCTCAAGCATGTTATGAAGATCAAGTGAAATGCAAAATTGTGAAATGTGGTATTTTCACATTATTTGGTAGTTTCCTGTGGTGATGTGCATTGGAATAAGTATGTCCCAGAAGGACTACCACTCAGGATTGGCATTGTCGTTAGAGGTAAGCAGTATGCATGCTCTAGGGGAAGTATAATGATTTCAACACAGCGGATCTTCTCCCCCATTCCTTTGACATACTTCAGGATGGCTTTTCAGAGTCATGGAGAAGGTATGCAGTGTGTATATGCTGCAAAAGCAATGAGGCCCAAACACGAAGATCTATCAAATTTGCACCATTATAAAGGAGATAAAAGACATTGAGAAACAGTGAATTTGATATCAGAGCAGAGAGTCCTATTAATGTCATAATGAGTAAGTGAATTACTTTTTAATGTATTCTTTACTTTGTGATAAATTTGTGGGTCTAACTCTGTGCCAAGAGTGCTTTCAAGATATGTTTCTTGCCAGCATAAAGGATACAACCCAGGTCTAGGACACCTGTATCTCATACCAAACAAAAAGAGATTTATTCAAATCATCATTTGGCTTTTGGTAAAAAACAAAGGTCATTAAAGAGTTAAGAAACAATACTGGATATACAATAAATTAGTGGTAATTCAAATAGAAGGGAACTGGCAAAATGTATTTTTAAAGAAAGACTTCAATAGGAAAGAAATTAAATTTATTCCTTTGGCAGTCCCTGACATTTTTGGCACCAGGGACTGGTTTTGGTTTCATGGAAAACAATTTTTCCACGGATGGGGCTGGGGGCCGGTGCACAGCAGAGCTCAGGCGGTGATGCCAGCAATGCGGAGCCGCTGTAACCACAGATAATGCTTGGCTCACTCACGCTGCTCACCTCCTGCTGTGCCAGGGTTGGGGACCGCAGCTGTAGGGGATAGAGCCACCAAGGAAAAATGGAAACTTAGGGGAGTTAAATATGTTGTTTTACAGACAACATTCTGTTCATACTTCAAAGATAGAATGAGAAGCCCTGGGAGAAAATTTAAACTCCTCTTAACTAGAAGATTGCAGGCAAAGTCTGGTTGACCAGTTGAAAGAAATGCTGCAGGGAGAGGAGGTGGATACTAGATAGTTCTGCATGACTTTTAGGTTCCTTACAATGTTGACATTGTCACTTTATAATAGGAACGCAACAAAGACAAAATTCATCTAGACCCTTAAGGTAATGCAGATGTGCTTGGTCATATTTCTTTTTTTGTGGGACAAGTGTTTTTTGTTTGTTTGGTTTGGTTTTTTTGATCTTTTTTTCCATTTGTTGAGAAGTTTGTACAAAAGTGATATAACTCAAATCAACCTACTTTAATGGCTTTAGGCACTATAAATTTATTGCTCACTCCTTATTTTTTAAAGAGGAAGAAAAGATATTTCTTATGGAGCAGAGATATTCTTACAGGCATTACTTAGTTCCTAAAACATTTAAGAAACCAAGGTAAGAGCATATTTATTAATATACCTACTTAATAGAGGACATAAGGTTCAAAACTATTTGCTTAAGGCAAGACACCAAGTCAGTGGGGGAAGCAGAAAAGTACCTAACCTTTGACTTCCAATTCAGTATTCTGGGCCCTCACTTCAGCTGCCTCCTAAAAATGTGACTTTCATGTTATTTTAAACTTTCCTTTGAGAGTTCAAAATTATTGGTCTGAACTGTCAAGCTAAACAAAAACAAACAAAAATAGGTCACCTTTCACTGTCCAGAGAGAGATTTCTAGAAAAAACAAAGATTAGAATTTACTCCCCCCAAAGTCTTTAAGTTATATATCATATTGGTTAAAGACATCACCCTTGCTCTTATTATTCCATAATAGTAAAAAGATTTTTATAAAGTTTTTATTTACATTTATTTCAAAAGCCCAGAGAGCTTGATAAGGGCTTTTATTTTTATACTACTAGATCTGCTTATGATGAGTTTTCAACTTCAGCTGATACTAACTTAGTTTACACCCTCATCTATCCCGTGGGCTATTGCAACACTCTCTTAAAGAATTCCTAAAATCCAGCTCTTCAATGTTCAATCCACGAATGTTGTCTGAATAAATATCTGAAATTACAGAGTGAGTTTTGTGACTCTCTGTCCACGAAGCATGGATGGTCTTCTACTAAATACAAGTTAAATCTAAATTTCTTAGTGCAGCACCAAGATCGATAAGTTGGCACCAAAATACTTTTAAAATCTTATTATTTAGTAATTTCTCACACCTTCTTGTACTTTCATAGTCCAGTCATATTGGAGCACTTAATACCAGTTTCAAAGAGTCATTTGGTTTCTCACTTCTAAAAACTGCTTTGACTACTTGCTATAAACTTCATATCTTCTTAATAAATTTCTTGTCTATGCATCAAGCCCAATTCAAATCTAAAGTCTTTTATAAGCCTTCCCTGGATTATTAGGTAGCTATGAAGTCATCTTCATTCCTTATATTTCTGTTATATCTTATAATAAATATTACATAACACTTATCATTGATTACATTAGAATTTTATGTCTGAGTGTTTATGGCTCTCTGATCAGCCGGGGTCCCGTGAAGACAATGTAAAATATGCCAATTATTTTAACAGAAAAAATAACATAAATTATTGGTTTTACAGATATTAGAAAACTGAAAATGCAAATATGGGAAACATTGAGATAACAAAGGGATATATCCTATAGGATGCAGCTGCCATTCCTGGAGATGAGGTTACAAAAGGGAAGAGGTATGTGTTTTTAATACTTAGTAACTTGGAAGATGATCCCTCAGAGCTGGGACCCAGATCTCTTTTTTTTTTTTTTTTCATCTTATTATGGGGGATACAGAATTGCAGGTTACATACGTTGCCCATGTACCGCCTGTCCCCCCAAGTCAAAGCTCCAGGCGTGTCCATTCCCCAGACAGTGCTCATTGCACTCATCATGTAGGTATATATCCATCCCCTCCTCACCCCCCCCTCCCCGAGTCAGCACCTTCAAGCGTGACCATTCCCCAAACGGTGCACAATGCACTCATCATGTAGGCATACACCCATTCCCCTCCCCCCACCCCCCACCTCAGTCTGATATCCAATTGGTATCGTTCCCAGATGTGTATTTAGGTGATGATCAGGGAAACCAATTTTCTGGTGAATACATGTGATGCTTGTTTTTCCATTCTTGGGATACTTCACTCTCTCCAGGAGAACCATAGAGATGTTATATCTTCGTTATTTCTTATAGCTGAGTAATATTCCATGGTATACATATACCACAGCTTACTAATCCAATCATGTATTGATGGGCATTTGGGTTATTTCCACATCTTTGCTATTGTGAATTGTGCTGCTATAAACATTCGGGTACATGTGTCTTTGTTATAGAATGACCTTTTTTCCTTTGGGTATATGCCCAGTAATGGGATTGCTGGATCAAATGGTAGGTCTACTTGAATCTGTTTAAGATATCTCCATAATGCTTTCCACAGGGGTTGCACTAGTTTGCAGTCCCACCAGCAGTGTATGAGTGTTCCTGTCTCTCCACATCCACGCCAACATGTGTTGTTTTGGGATTTTTTGATAAAGGCCATTCTCACTGGAGTTAAGTGATATCTCATTGTGGTTTTGATTTGCATTTCCCTGATGATTAGGGATGTTGAGCATTTTTTCATGTGTTTGTTAGCCATTCTTATATCTTCTTTTGAGAAATTTCTATTCATGTCATTTGCCCACTTTTTGATAGGGTTGTTTGATTTTTTCTTGCTGATTTTCCTGAGTTCTAAATAGATTCTTGTTATCAGTCCTTTATCTGATGTGTAGTATGCAAATATTTTTTCCCATTCTGTAGGTGGTCTGTTTATTCTCTGGACTGTTTCTTTGGCTGTGCAGAAGCTTTTTAATTTAATCAGGTCCCATTCATTTATTTTTGTTGTTGCTGTACATTTAAATTCAAATGTACATTGCTGAAAAGAAAGTAAACTTTCACTTTGTGAGAGAATGCCTTGCAGAAAGGTAGCAATGATATTCAAATTAAGAGTGACAATATTTATAAAATATAGAAAGAATTATAAGAAAACCACTATTTCTTATATCTCACTTGATTATACCTAAATGAGTCAGTTTCCAAGAATGATATCAACTTATTTATAGAGAAAAAAAAAACAGTGAGGATGTTTATGTATGTTTTTGAATGAGATCAACCTCAATGATGTTTTCTTAAAAGTACTTTTCTGACTCATTGTCTCCTCTTTCCTGATTCAGTCTCTTGCTCTAAGCTATATAATCAACCCCCTAACTATTCATATAGATCCTGCTCAAATCCACCTTTTGCATGAAGACATCCTTTGTTCTTTTGTCCAAAATGGGTATATCATTTTATGACTGCTTATGGTCTTTCAACTTAGAGATACACAAAAAATTTAGGTTTTCAAATATCAGAACTATGAGAAGCTTAAAATGTAATTAAAGTTTAATAAATGAATCATTAGAGGTAAGTGGAAAGTATTAAAAAATTATTCAGAAATGCTGAATTGTACATTACTTAAAATACAGTAATTTAAATTTCAGTGCATGGATTTAATAGCATATTATGCCCAGGAGAAGAAAGAATTTGTGAATTGGAAAATAGGTCAGTATAAAATATCTGGACTGAAGCATGGAGAAACAATAAAATATATTGAAAAATACAGAAAAGATCAAAAGATATGGGAAATGGGAAAGAGATCACATATCCATGTAACTGGAATTGAAGAAGAAGATGAAGAAGAAGAGAAAGGAGAGAGAGAGAGATAAAATAAATAAGTCAGAACCCCCAAATTTTTCAAAACTGACAAAAGATAAATCAAGCCAAAGATGTAAGCAAGCCTTAAGCAGAATAAATTCGAAGAAAATTACACCTAGGTATATTATAGCAAAACTTCTGAAAACCAAATACAAAAAGAAAATCTTAAAGCAGCCAGAGAGAAAAAAAACTACTATCAAAAGATCAGCAAAAATCCACAAATTATTTTTAAACAAAAATAATTAAAATGTAACAATGAAATTCCAATGAAAATGATGGAATTGTATCATTAACGACTAAAAGAAAATACCCACCAAACTATAATTCTTTGCCTGATGGAAATAGTCTTTAAAAAATGAAGATGATATCAAAGATATTTTTCAGACAAGGAAGAATTCATCATCAAAAGACTGCACTAAAGAAAATAGAAATGAATTTTATAAATCATTATGAAAAGAATGGATTAGTCAAGACATAATGTGATTTGTTATTCATTTGAAAAATAATGGAGATCATGACTTCATACCATACACAGAAATACATTTCAGATGATTAAAGACCTAATGTGAAAAAACAAAACTTTATTTTTAGGAGAAATATGTGACAGAATATCTCTATGTCTGCATGACAAGAAAAGATGCCTTAAGTAAAAATCCTAAAAATATGATAAATATGCTTATAATGATATTAAAACTTTCTCTAAATAAAAAATTCCCAAGAACAAGTGAGACTACAGTAAACTGCATACTAAGAAGAAAATACTTATATTTCATATAACTGATAAAAGATTATTTTCCAAAACATACAGTTTTTATTAAAAAATAGGAAAAAAGACAAACTTCTGCAAATAAAAATTATAATAGTAAACCTGAATAGCAAAGGCAAATATGTAAAAGAAAAAAAGAAACTAAAAGATGCTCAACTCTATTAGGAATCAAGAAAATTTATTTTACAACAATGATGTACCAAGAACTTCTGCTTTTAATCAAGATGGAGTAACAAGGATTAGATATACTCTTTCCCATAAAACAACTAAAAAAAAAAAGACAAATACACAAAAGCACTGTGTTCAAGACACTATCAGTCAATAAAAGTCCCTGAATCTGAAGAGATGGGAAACAAAGGAGATAAACTCTCTAATTGAACAGATTATTGACTTGAGAAAGTGTCCAAGTCATGTTGTGGTGAGGAGGAACCTTGGTGTAGTAGCCTAATAATGGCCCTCTGAAGATGTACATGTCTTAATTTCCTGTTCCTGTGAATATGCTCCCTACATGACAAAGGACATCACAGATGTTGGTTAAGTTAAGAACCTTGATATGGGAGGATTTTCCTGAATTACCTAGATCTAATCATATATATCTTCAAAATCAAAACATTTTTCCCAGCTCAGTTTCAAGTTAGAGGGAGATGTATGTAGCTGTTGAAAATTGGTTAGAGAGATGCAACACTGTTGACTTTGAAGATGGAGGAAGAGGACACAAGCCAAGGAATTTGGGCATCTTGCAGATGCTGGAAAAGTCAAAGAAATGGACTCTCCCTTAGAGCATTCAGAAAGGAACTCAACTCTACTGATTGCTTGGTTTTAGCACAGTAAGACCCATGCTGGGCTTCTAACCCATAGAACTTTAAGATCATAAATTTGTGGTGGTTTAAGACACTAAATTTATGGTGATTTGCTACTTGGCAATAGGAAACTAGCATGCCTGATGGGCTTAACTGATGTTCTAGGAACACCAATGTGGCTAGACTTTCTGAAGAACAGAAAGCTGCGTATCCATAGATTTCCAGGGATTTTCAGAGTCCCCTTTATATATTCATCTGAGAACTGATCAGAATATGGATGTAAGGAAAACACATGAAGCTAGTGAAAGAAAACCCAAAAGGATTAGAGGTAGCAATACCAACACTTGGCATGACTGTGAATAGTGCCTGCTCTGACCAGTCAGAATATAAAATCTGTGATTCATGGGGCCTTATGTAGAGTACATATAAGGGTCTTACTTTAGTAATGAGGAATTAATAGCACTAGACTGAGCGCTATTCAGAAGCAGTATAGCATTATTTGAAGTTAGACGGTGTTGAACTAAAGATGTTAAAGATACGAAGATAGATTAAAGATGTATAAACCTTAGAATATTTGCTAATGTAAAAGACAGTAAATAAGAAAATGGAAGAGAAAGATGAAAATATAAAGAAATATTCAATTAATTGTAAAGCAGGCAGAAAAGATGGCACAAAAAGAAAACAAATCAGTTGACTGATTTAAGTGTACCATATCAATAATCACATTAAATGCAAATGGTCTAAATATCCCAACTGACAGGCAGATATTGACAGATTGGAAGAAAATTAGGATCCAACTACATGCTGTCTACAAAGAAACACACTTCATATACAAAGACATAAGTAGGTTAAAAGTAAAAGGATAGAAAGAGATGTAGCTTGGCAGCACTAATCAAGAGAAAGTTGGAGGGCTTATATTAATATTAAACTAGGTTACACAGAAAATAATATCCGTGGTTTTACTGTACCAAGGATACAGAAAATTATTTAATAATGATGGATAGGTAAAGTTATTGAGATAAAATAATGTCTAAACACTCAAAACAGATCTTCCAAATAAATGAAACATCTAATGACAGAGCTGTAAGAAGAAATACACAAATACACAACTATAGTTGGAGATTTCAATACCCCCCCTCTCAGTAATTCATAAAACAAATAGGAAGAAAATAAGTAACCATACAGAAGATTGGAAGAAATACATCATTTAACTTGACCAAAAATTCTAAACAAACTTTTAGCATATCAAATCCAACAACATACACAAACTGTAATACCTCATTACCAAGTGGTTTAATGCCAAAAATGCAAGGTTTGTTTAATATTTAAAAATCAACCAATGTATTTAATCATATTTATAGTCTAAATAAGAAAAAAATACATGATAATCTCAAAAAGATGTAGAAAAATTGTATGACAAAATCTAATATCCATTCCTCATGAAAATTCTCCTCAAATTTGAAATAGAAAGTATATAGCAGAGTTAACTCAGCAGGCCTGAATGGTTCAAGACTTATGTTCCCAGTTTTCTTGATCTGCCTATTTTTATGAATGGCCCTTGGCTGATTCCTGGGAAATAAGCTGTTGGTATGTTCTGATAAGGGTGTTTGGCAGGCTTGTGGCCTTAAACCATACTGTCCAGACTTTCTAGATAGTTTGTGGAAACAATGTGGTTTATATGAATCAAGTGAACATCATTTAGTATACAAGTTTTCCTTGTATAGTAGAGTTTACAATTGATAGTATAGTATAGTACACTACAGTTTAAAGTCTTCTTCTAGGGGTCTGAAGCTTCGGTAACTGTGCTCAGTCAGGCATTATGTGTCTACGTGGATCCCCAGCAAAAATCCTGTAAAAATGCTGGACCCCCAGCCACCAATGATTTCTTTAGCATACAAAAAACAATCATTACTGCAGAAGATTTCAAGGATATTAGGAGTTTTATGCCACAAAATATGGAGGAAAATATGTGGACCTAAAAGGAAGCTGCGGCAAAATTAATGTAAGTATAGAGTTTATTTGGCCAAGCTTGAGAATTGTAACACTGGAGCATAGATTCAATTTGCCCTAACATACACTCCAATTAGCAGCAGTTAACAAGTGGATTTTTGAAGGTAAAAAAGGGGGACAGGGAGTGGGCTAATAAAAAGTTGATAATCAGGAATTCTCACTGGAATTTGTAATCTGGCAAATTTAACTAACGTTTAAATAATGCTAATTAGTGATTGGCTGTATCCTGTTAAACTATAGGGATTATAGTGTCTGATGTGGCATTATTAGGTTAATTTGTAGCTACTTGTGGCAATAGCAAGCAGTTTAAAGGGATGAATACATAGCTCAAAGGGGAATAGGCCTTGATCGTGATTGCTGTCTCATTTTAATGTCTCTCTGGGCCTGATAATTAAAAGGACTTTCATTTCTCAGATAAAAGTTCTTTTCTCAGAAGAAATATATATTTCATAATATCACAATTCCCTATTAAAATAGAATTTGGCTTACTTTTTTTGGTAGAAATTGATGCTAATTCTAAAATTCATTAAAAATGCAAAGACCCTATAGAAATAAAAAACTTTGAAAAGTTCTACTGTCACTTCCTGATTTTAATGCTTATTATCAAGTTGTAGTAATAAAGACAGTCAGAAATAAATCTAAAAATAGACAAATAGAACTACTGAAATAAAAAGACAGTCCATAAATAAACTCACATACAAAGACACCTGAGTTTTTATTAAGATGCAAAAGTAATTTAATGGAGAAAAAAGAATTTGTTCCACAGTACAACAGTATGCTGTTGATACTGGATATCTATCAAATATATATATATATATTTAAATAAAGAACTTTGATATATTCCCTGCATCATATAGAAAACTAATCAAAAATGGACCATAGAGCTAAATGTAAAACATAAAATTGTACAATTTCTACAAGAAAATATATGGGAAAATCTTTGTAATATTGTGTTAGGATTTTTTTTTTTTTAGTTATGACATGAAAAACATGATCCCCCCCAAATAAGGAAAAATCTAAGAAATTTGATTTCATCAAAATTAAAATCTGTTCTCTGAAAGTCACTGTTAAATGAGAAAAGCAAGCCAAAACTAGGAGAAAGTATCTGCAAATTACACATTAAATAAAGAACTTATATTCAGATTATATAAAGAAACTTCAAAATGCTCATTCACTCCTGGTCAGGTTGGAAAGCAGTAAAAACCCTTTGGAAAACTAAACTAAACATAACCTACCATATGATCTGACAATTTTACTCCTAAGAGTTCACCCAAGAAAAGTGAAAGTGAAAGCCCATACAATGATTTATATATGAATGTTTACAGTAAATTTGCTTAAAATAGCCCTAAACTGGAAATAACTTAAATTTCTATCAAATGTGAATGAATAAACCATCTGTGGTCTATCTATGCAATGGGATACCTTTCAGTGATAAAAAGGAATGAATTCAAACAGGCTACAAAATGGATAAATTTTAAAATAATAAGACTCAGTGAAAGAAGCCAGACCAAAAAAAAAAAAAAAAAAAAGTGCACAAAGTGTTATTCTATTTATATACAATTTTTGAAAATGCTAACTAATCTATAGTGGCAGAAAGCAGATCAATGGGCATCTGGGAACAGTGGTAGGGGACAAGGAAATAAGGAGAGAGGGCTTACAAAAAAGGGCATAAGGAAATGTTTGGGGTGATGAATATATTTGTTAACTTGATTGTGGAAATTTTTCACAGGTTGTGTCTGTGTGTGTGTGTGTGTGTGTGTATGTCAAAACTTATCAAGTGGTACACTTTATATATGTGCAGTTTATTGTAAGTCACTTATATTTCAGTAAATCTCTTAAAATTTTAAAACCAAAATAAAATATTGAAGTATCACTTTAAATTCCAAACCAAGTATTTGTAGGCATGTAAAACAATGGAGTTCTCATGTGTTGAAGTTGAGAGTACAATTTGTTATAACAAATGTAGAATACAATCTGGAAAATTTAACTAAAGTTGTAAGTCATGCATACCCTACGACCCATCATTTCTACTTCCAATGATATTCCCTCTCAAAACTCTTGCACATGTTTACAGGAAGACATCATGCACAAAAATTCCTACTTTCATACTGTAATAGTAAAATTTTGGAAAACATTCTAAGTATCTATCAAAGGAAATTAAAATAAATAAACTCTACGATGAAAACAAGGAATATGTTGTTTAAGAATTCATACATATGTAAGTTTTTAAAAAACATACATAGAAATCAAGTGTATGAAATGAAGTTTAAATATTATTCTTATGTATAAATGGAATTCAATGTGACTAGAGAGGATTATATAGAAGCTTCAGTATTTGTTAAGTGCTTATTCCTTATGTGGGTGGTGAGTAAATTGGTACCTATTATATTGTCCACCATATCTGTGTATTTTTGAAATATCTGTAACATATGGGAGCTAGTCTCCATAACTTATACAGATAGGAAATTTAAGATCAGAAAGACTATGAGATTTGCCCAAGGCCACATAACAAGTGAGTGGAAAGTTCAATCTAAAATCTAAGCCCTCCTTCTTCTTGTCCAATGATTGTTCATTTACCCCACTGTTTCCACCTTAACATTAAAAAGAAAGAAAAGTTAAGAAATTGCTTGCATAAGAGATCATAAAAAGATGATAATTTCAGGGTTTTTGTCACCATAAAGCATTAAAATATCTACTCAAGATAAAAAATGTGAAAGATGAAAGAGTACCCATAAGCATTCTCTGTACCTTCATACCATAAGGAAAAAAATTGAACCTATGGAAAAATGATCTGCCAGGATTTTGTGGGAAGAGGAAGAGAGAATGGAATACTAAGACACATAGGTAATAATAAAGATATTCCGTTTTTTTAAAAAATAAGAAAAAACATAAGTAAGCAAAAAGACTGTTATGTCATTATGTAGAGCTTTTTGTTTTTGTTGTTCGCCTCAAGAATATGTAACAGAAAAAAATTGTTAAAAACATTTCCTTTTGATCATGGTTTCATAGGTCTAGACCTAGTTCCAAAATCAAGATGTATATGTTAAATATGTATAGCTTGTTATATGTCAATCATACCTTTATAAAATGGTTAAAAGAAAAAAGAAAGTATTCCATTTGTGCTCCTGCAGAAAACTAAGTAATTTTTTAACTCTATACTTTAAAAGTTTTGATGGCATTTGTTGAGATGGATTTATATGTAGCCCTTACAAACTAAACCTCTCAGCAGAAATTGACATAAATATATTCATTTATGTATATGCATAAATATTTGCATAACATTAATTAACATAAAACACAAAATTATACCATATAAGAAGATATATTATCTAGCTGAACATTATTTAGGTTGAATAAATTTAGATTTTGACATAAATTTTTATCACAAAAGTGGTCATATTACTTGGTAAAGATTGTTTTTAAACTTCAGCTAAATCTTAATCACCAAATATATTCAGTTCAGATTTTAATCTGAATCAGAGGAACATGCACTATAATGCTGATCTCAAAAATCACAAGTCTATTTGTTCCTGTTCTATGGATAAATTATTAGGAATGTTTTACTCAAGATACATTCATTATCAGTAACACACATTAGCATAGATAGGTGCCAGGTACTATCCCAGCATTGGTGATTAGAGTTACCTCTGCACTAAAAATGAATATTAAATGAATTATCAACACACACTCTGATGAATGCTCTAATAAGAGTATCTTCAAAATGTTTCTGAGAAAGAAACACAGAGACCAGGAGAGAAACTCAGACCAGGAGAATTGACAAAAGCTTCATAGATGTCATAAATAAACAGGATAATGTCTGGGAAACTATTTCTCAAACAATAAAGATTTATACCTTTTAAAAAATTATGATTATTATAAATTATTCCCCCATCTATAGTCTCATATATAGGACATTTCACAGCATGATAAAACTTTGCACATGTAAGCATTCAAAATATTTCATGGACTGTCAAAGCTCATCACCTTTTCAAACATTTCTTTTTGCAGAGAAAAAATCTACTCATTATTTTACCAAGGCTACTTTCTGCACAATTCATTGCTTGATCAAAATATCTTTTTTTAAAAAAAAAATATTATCTGGTGGGCAGAATAATGGCCTTTCAAAGATGTCTACATTCTAATTCCTGGAACCTGTGAATATGTGAGGTTATATGGCAAAAAATAATTAAGGTAGGAGATGGAATTAAGGTAGCTATTTAGTTGATAATGAGATGGAGACATTATTTTGTATAATCTGGAGTGGTTCAATGCAATCACCACCATCTGGAAGAGAGAGACGGAAGTGTCAGTGACAGAATGATGCAATGAGAGAGAGACTTGAAAAGTCACTGCTGGATTTGAAGATGGAGGAAGGGGCCACCATGCAAAGAATGCGGTCAGTCTCTAGAAGCTGGAAAGGCAAAGAAGAGGATTCTTCCTTAGAGCTCCCAGATAGAAACATAGCTCGGCCTGATTTTAGCTCATTGAGATCTATTTCTGACTTTTGACCTTCAAAACTGTAAAGATAATAATTTCATATTGTTTTAAGCCACTAAGTTTGTGGAAATTTGTTAGAGCAGCAATAAGAAAGTATTGCAATTGACACTTTAATTCATTCTCAGATAAACAAGTTCCACGAAGCTTTCATTGAAAACTCCAGCCTCTGCTATTATATTTTATATTATTACAATTTACCACAAATGTAGTTGCTTAAAACAACATCCATTTGTTATATCACAGTTCTGTAAGGCAGAAGTACAGGCAGGATCTACTACTCTACTCAGGATCTCACATGGCTAAAATCAAGGCATTGGCCAGTCTATGCTTTTATCTGTAGGCTCTGCAAAAGAATCTTCTTCCAGGGCAATTCTGCTTGTTAGCAGATGCACTTCATTGCAGCTGTAGGCTGAGGTCTCCATCAACTGGGGACCTCTCTCAGGTCCTATGGCTGCCTGAATTCCTTCTCATGTGGCCCTCTTCAAGGCAGCAATGGTGCATGGAATCCTTCTCCTACATCAAATATTTCTGACTTCCTTTTCTGTCATCAGCTGGAAAAAGAGCTCTGCCTTTACAGCCTCATGTGATTCATTCAGACCTACTTGGATAATATCCCTATCTTAAGATCACATAAACATGGAAATGATATTTTACCATATTCACTGGTTTTTGGGATCAAGTGAGACATATTTGGGGGCCCATTTAAAAAATTCTGCCTACCACAATTACTCAGTTGTCTTTTAAAATTTTTGACATATTTAAATAATTAATGAAGTAGTTTATATTACTTGCTTATACATTGTCCTGTATTCTGAGGTACTTTTTTTCTGAAGACGTATTTTCAATAAAAGATTGGAAGCTTCTAAGTACAGAAATAATAAAGTATATTTATTCATTCATTGACACTATGTTAGAAGCTAAGGATGCAGAGATGGCAGAACTGTAAAGAAAGAATCTAATGGAGGAACTGGAACAAGTGTAGACAAATTTGAAGAAAGTACAAAAAAAATGAAACCTAATGATGCAGATATAAGATTTATTTGAATAATTTAATTAAATGGATAAGAATCCTTAATATCAAATCATGTTTAGTCATTTCTGTATGCATTAAAAATTTATTCACTGAGCAACAACTAACTGTGTTAAAATGAAGAGGAAAAACTATTAGTCTACCTATCTAAAGGGTTTTTTGAGGGTCAAATGAAAAAACCTGGGTAAAAATGTTTATAAAGTTATGAAATTCTATTCAAATGTGAATTGTTAAAAATCATTAGTACAGGTTTGTATTTTCCATCTTCTATATTTCCATCATCCATCAAAGAGAAAATCATATAACACGTACTCAATGAAAACAATGATCTTATTTGTCAATAAGTAAATATATGAATTACATTTTATTTCTATTTTTAACTACCAAAATTTTCTATAGTAGGTCAAAGGAATTCCCTGTGTCACTTCTTTATTCATCCATTTTCTACCTCGTTTGCCTTAGGCTGTATAGGGCTTCAGTTTTACATTGGCTTAAATGCTTTCTGATGCAGGAAACCTTCCTGTAGGTGAGGTGATTCAAGGCCTGACAATGGTGGCAGATGTCAACAACATCTTTGATAAGAAACGGCTGCTCTAGCCAGAATCAGCTGGGGAAGTTCCCTGAAGCAGCTAAAAATCAACTAAAAATGGATTGAAGACTTAAACCTAAGACCTGAAACCATAAAATTCCTGGAACAAAACATAGAGGAAAAACTCCTTGACATTGGTCTTGGCAATGATATCAAAAGCACAAGCAACAGAGGCAAAAATTCTGCACAGCAAAGGAGACAATCAGCAAAGTGAAGAGATAACCAATTGAATAGGAGAAAATATTTGCAAACCACCTCATTAACCATGCTAACGGGTTAATATCCAAATATACAAGGAAATAATACAACTCAATAGCAGCCAAAAATAACATGATTAAACAATGGGCAAAGGACTGGACTTGACATTTTTCGAAGAAAGCCATACAAATGGAAAATAGGTAGATGAAAGATGCTCAACAGCACTAATCAACAGGGCAATGCAAATCAAAAGTACAATGAGTTATCACTTCACACCTGTTAGGTGTTGGCTATTATCAAAACCCAAAACAAATAAAAAACCGAAAACCAAACAGTTTAAAAGTGTTGGGGAGGACATGGAGAAAATGGAGCCCCGTTACACTGTTGGTGAGAATATAAATTGGTATATCTATTATGTAAAACAGTATAAAGTTTCCTCAAGAAAGTAAAAATAGAATTACCATATGATATAGCAATCCTTCTTCTGGGTATATATCCAAAGAAAACAAAATCACTATTTCAAAGAAATATCTGTACTCCTATATTCATTGCAGCACTATTCATATTAGCCAAGATATGTTTGAGAAACAACCTAAGTGTCCATCAATGGCTGAATGGATAAAGAAGTGTGGTACATGTATGCAATGGAATATTATTAAGCCTTCAAAAAGAAGGAAAGCCTGCCATTTGTGACAATATGGGTGAACCTGGAGGACATTATGCTAAGTGATATAAACCAGACACAAAAAGACAAATACTGTATGATCTCACTTATGTGTGGAATATAAGAATCTAAAAAAGTCAAATTCATAGAAGCAGAAAATATAATGGTTGTTATTACGGGCAGGGGTGTGGAGGAAGTGGGGAGATTTTGGCTAAACGGTACAAAGTTTCAGTTATATAGAATGAATAAATTCTAGAGATATACCGTGCAGCCTGAAGACTATAGTTAATAATGCAGTATTGTATACCTTAAATTTGCTAAGACAGTAGATCTTAAATGTTCTTACTAGAGAGAAAAAAAAAAAAGCCAGACAACAATGGCAGATGCCAACAACAACTGACCAAAAAAAATTGGCCGTTCTTGCTAGAATCACGTAGGGGAACTTCCTTGTAATAGCTTGGAGATGGGGAAAACTTAAAATGCTATTCCCAAAACTGCCTGCCATACTCAAGGGACCAGCACAGAAACTCAAAAGCTACCCAAAATCTACTATCCAATAAACTCAGTAATGAAGTGCTGGAGAGTGACATTCACTGGAGGCAGTCACTATGATGGCTCAAAATTTACTATGTATATGAATTTTTTAGGCTTTCTTTTTTAAAATACATACTCCAGAGGTACACCTAGAAAAAAATTATGGTTAAGTAGATCTAGGGGAGAAGAATTTTAACAAGACCCAAGAATCTATACCTTTTAATAAAATACTCCTGGGAATTCTGAAACATAATGGCACATTGAAAATATTTATACTGCTCTCCTTTAGTTGTAAAATCAACCACACATTGCAAAGAAAAAAAAAAAAGGAATTTGAGATCACGGTCTTTGTAAGTAAGTCTGGGTGTGAATTCTACCATCTTATTTAAACTGTGTGATCTTGAGTAAGTTATTAAAACTTTCTAAATCTCAGAAAGCACATATGTAAAATAAAAGGAATCATTGTAACTAATGAGAATGTGATGGGGATTCATCTTTTAACTATTATAGTTATTGGTATTGTTATTATTATTATCCTCTCTAAAACCTCAAATAGCATCTTTAAATTACCAGGCACCAGGGGGACTCAGCTTACTACTTTTGAACATCTCTAAACCCAATGATTAGAAGGCTTGTGCTGGATCCCTGTGGTAAACTCATAATATAACAAAGTCCCTTTTTATATTGTAACAATATGCAGCATAGAAGCATAAAGAACAATGTAATCACATAAGAATAAATTAAATCAAAGCTATATGATGGGGGCAATAACATCTGTTGAACAATATCTATCATCACTGATAGTGTAATGATGATCCTGGGGCTATGCTGTGAGGGTGGCTTCATAGACTAAGAAATTTCAATTCAAATGGCACAATAGGAGTCTATGTCTTATTTTTTTTTTTTTTTTTTTTTTTTTTTAGGTCCCTCGTGCAGAAGTAGAGACAGGAAGAGAAAGAGAACTTACAGATCTTTCGTATTCACAACCTTTACTAGTTATTTTCCCCAAAATTTACTTCTAGTAAAGCTGCTTTCTATGTCTTATGTACTGGATTCTTTACATACATTAGGCCATTTTTTGTAAGAAAATTAAAAACTATAAATAAATTAGTCCTTAAAACAGGACAGCATATTTAGTCAGAAGAGATTATTCACAGAGTTTGAATTACTAGCTCTCAGAGGCGGGGCCTTCTCCGTGAACATGCCCCTTTGCTGGCAGGAGGAGATCTCTAATGTTATGGCCCAGGGTTTTAACTTGTCTCAGCCCCAGAAGTAGGTTTTATTCCCCTGATCTTTTCCTACAGCTACAGCTCCTATAGTTCTTCTGTGACTGATGGCAATAGGGTTTGCTGACTTTTCCCAAGAGCTTAAGGGTTTTGTTCAATAGGGAGGAAAGGTCAGGAGAACCCTGGCAGCTTCCTGCCTTGCCCACAGCAACTGCCAGTGCTCACTCTCAAGCCCGGACTGTCAGCAGCCTCCGAGTGGAGGTTTTTCCAGGTTCTTGGTGATCACTGGGAGAAAAGAATTTCAGGACACACCACATGAGCCAAGCAAGCAGCCTTTTTAACTGAAAGTGAAAGTACACTCTCTGAGAGAGTGAGCAGGCTTCAGAAGAGCAGCACCAGGAGGAAGTGGTTTTTGGTCTTTTGAAATCTTACTAATTGAGGGGAGGAATATTCAAAGCTACAGGTTTGGTTTTTACTAAGAATTCAGGTAGTAATTCCTAGAACTGGGTTCCCTCCCATAGGGCGGAGAAATTTTAAAACCGCAATGTAAATGAACTGTAATTAGCTAAAGTTCATGTAAGGTGGCAGAGATAGCTGACAAGCCGGCTGAAGCTGGTTCTTGCCTGTGGTTATCAGCACTCCCTAGTTAGCTTCTGCCTATACCCAATCTTCAAGACCCAGCATTTGGTCTTAGCCCTGTCTCCCAGTTTCCTACTCTAACAAAATCACAGGAAGGTTTTCTGTGGTCTTTTGCTTGGCCCTCAATCATTTTCCTGACCATCCACCGAGGTCCATGGAGAAGAGCCTACAAGTGAGTGCCGATTCTCCCTGTGTCTGTGGATCCCACTGTTTCCATGGTCTCATTCTAAATCATGCCCAGCTTTTGGCAATTTACTGAAAATTTTACCTTAAGTTTTCCCAGCTTTTATGACACTTCCTGTCTGCGTGAGATAAGCAAGGGCTTACATCCCATCTGACCAAGGTGGTCTTACTATTCCCCTCACCTTGACAAAACTAATAAACCTAGTAACCCAATTAAAAAGTGAATGAAAGAACTTAAATGGACATTTCTCCAAAAGACAGACAAATGGCCAAAAAGTATATATAAAGATACTTAACATCATGAATCGTCAGGGAAATGCAAATCAAAACCACAATGAAATATTACCTCACACCTCTTAGGATGGCTATTACAAAAAACAAAATAAAACAAAGAACATAACAAGTGGTGGTGAGGATGCTGAGAAATTAGAACTCTAGCACATTGTGGAAAATGTAAAATGGTGCAGCTATTATGAAAAACGGTCTGGCAGTTTCTTAAAAAACTTATAATAAAATTACTATATGATCCGGGAATTTTACTTCTGGGTATATATCCAAAGGAGTTGGAGCCCAGCATGATTTTTATAAAAATTGATAAGCTGATTCTAAATGTACATGGAAAAGCAAAGGACCAAAATCGCTACTAAAATTTTGAAGAAAAAAAAAGTTGAAATATATTACCTTATTGTAATATTTACTTCAAAGCAACAGAAACTGAAACAGTTTGGTATTTGGGGTCAGATATATAGATCAATAAAAGTTCAGAAATAGTTGCACACATTAACTGATTTTCTTCAAATGTATCATAATCTGATGAGGAAAGGAACAAATCATGCCAGAACAATGATATATCAATATGAAAAAAATAAACAAACAGCAACCTTAGTGATACACCAAACAAAAATTAACTTGAAATGGATCATAGTAAGAAGTAAATAGATACCACTTTTAGAAGAAAATAGAGGAAATATTAATAACCTTAAGGTTATTAATAGATAGATTAGATATTAGAACAAATAAACAAACAATAAAAGAAAAAATTAATTGGACCTTATTAAAATTAAACATGTTTTTTCATAATAGGTATCATTAAGAACACAAAAATGCAAGCCACAAACTGGGAGAAAATAACTGGCAATGCATGTGTGAAAAAGAGCTTTTATCCACAAGATATAAAGAATTCTTATAATACAGTAATAATACAACAACAAATAAAATATGGGCAAAATGTTGGAGCAGATGATTCTCAATGGAAGATAGACAAATGGCTAGTAAGTGCATGAAAACATGCTGAAAAACATTTTAGCACATTGGAGACAAGAAAATTAAATTCATAATGAGATAATACCACACATCCATAACAATGGCTAAAACTAGACTGAAAAATCCAACTACTAAAATGGAAGTAGGGCAACTATAACTCTTGTACATTCCTGGTGAAAATATAAAATGGTATCCCTACTTTGAAGAATAATTTGGCAGCTTCTTATAAAGTTAAACATGCATCTATCACATGACCCAACAATTCCATGACTGGTTATCCCTAAAGAAATCAAAACCACACAAAATCTTGAATGTTCTATGAAAGAATTTCACAGTAGCTTTATTCATAAATGTCAAAAATTAGAAATAACCCAAATTTCATCAACACATAAATACATTATAAGATAGTCATGCAACACAATAATTCTTAGAGACTGAAAGAAATAAACTGTGGATACATGCAACAATAGGATGAATTGCAAGACTTTGTATGGAGAGAAGGCAGCCAAACCAAAAAAAAAAAAAAAAATTCATACTGTTTAATTCTGTTTATATGAAACTCTAGACCAGGCAAAACTATTGCAGAGTGACCAAAAGAAGACCAATGGTTGTCTGAAGCAAGAGAAGGAGGGATTGCCTACAAAGAAAGAACCTAAGGAACTCTTCTGGGGCAATGTAAATGTTGTTTCAGGTGGTGGTTACATGAGTGAACATATTTACCAAAACTTATCTAACTATGCATTTAAAATGGGGGCACTAATTGTATGTAAATCAGGCCACAATTAACTTGACTAAAAATTATAACACAGTGGGTAATTAGGAAAGGACTTATGCCCATTGAATCCTCCCTCCATGGCTGGAGCAGTGATACCCATTTTGGCCAGTGGTAGACACCTGATCCCATTAAAATAAAATTATCATAAGGGTGATTTATAAGAGTGTTACTGAACGGAACCTGGATCTGCTCACCCAGTGCAGTGAAGCTAAACACCCATACCCAGGTTTGCAGCGAGAGAAAGGAGGGTGGTTATTTGCAAAGCGCCAAGCAAGGAGAATCAGTCAACTCATACTTAATACCCTACCTCTCTGATGGCCTCCAAGAAAGAGTTTTTAAAGGCACAAGTACATTTCAGGAAAGCAAAAGTTACTGGCAAAATTATAAATCAATAAATGAAGGAGATACATTACTTTGGCTCAAAACGTGGGGCCTTATGGGTTATAGGTGAATTCAAAGATTCCTTGATTTGCAATTGGTTAAGAAAGCAAAGCTTTGCCAAAAAACTTGGGGTCAGCAGAAAGGAATGTTAGAGTTTGGCCTGTGGGAGTGACTCTCTCCAGACTCCACAGAAAGAAATTTGGAACAAAGAACTGCGGTCAGAGTTTAGTCCTCACTTCCCCCTTATCTGAGGTCTATTTGACAGCAGTCAACATTGTCCATCTGGTGACGGTCTGGTTTTCTGAAAAACAACTCAGGGACATATGCTAAGATGTTATCTTTAGTTTCTTTAGGGAACCAAACATCTTATGACTCTAACTTATTTGGGTGGACGTTGTTTTAAGCTATTATTATATTCTTGCTTACCAGGTTGCTCATTTAATTCTCAAGGCTAGCTAGGTGCCTGGAATTTCCCTGGAAGGAAATTAAGATTTGCCTTTATTTTCATGCATGGGGTGGGGGTGGCAGCAGGTCCCTAAGAGGGGTCTCTGCTCAGTCTCAAGAGTAGAGCCACATGTCTGTACAATAAGGATGCTGAAATGAAAGAACCTAAAGGAGTAGATCCTGAGCTTGTATGAGTCAGTACCAAGGGACACTCTTAGAAAAAGCTGAGAGTACATAATCTCTTATAAAAACAAAAGTTCAAGGGTCATCCTGTTGTGGTTTACGTTTCATTGAGATGTATTGATAGATGATGGGATGCAACATTTTGGAGTACCTATTATATGCTAGACACTGCTGAGCTACAAAGATGAATCAAACAAAAGCTGTACCACAAAGAACTATAAATATAAATGGGGAAACAGACATGCACAAAAGTAATTCTAAGGCAAGTGCTTTCCTACAAAGATGAGGTAATAAAGAAATATTTCAGGAAGCAGCACATTTATGATGCAGACAAAACTTTAACAGCCATTCTGAAAAGGCACTCTTGGCAGACAAATTAATATGTTAAAAAGACACCATCAATCTAAGCTTTTTTAAAACCATAAAATAAAGAGCATTCTCTATGTTAGCATTGGCAAATGTATCCTTCCAGTGAAGCTCAAATAGCATATGGAATTATCTAAAGCATTCAGTTTAAAATTAGCATTGAAAGGAGTCCTGAATGTTCAAATAACCACTCTCATCTGAGCCACGAAAGAGTAATTTAGCTCCGCTAAGGGGCAATACGTTTCATAAAACCCTTACCTTTTTTTAGTGATATAATGCAACTAGTCTTGAAGAGTTTTGCCTTAAAAGCCTCTTAAAGTCTGCAGCAAAATAACCCAGAATTACCATACCTTCAATTACACGTACTGTGCTGCTCTAGAAGGATTGGACTTGAATACAGTGTTTACCGAGATTGCAAAGTCTAAGAGTTGCTACAACTCTATTAACTGGCTAATCTGAGCTCTAAATGGGAACATTAAAAGAGGAATATAGACCTCTTTCAAATAATATAAATAATTCTTTATTTGACAAGTTTCTTTTACTCCTGGTAAAGGAGTGAAGGATGTATCTTCCCAAAATATGCTGGATTGGTATATTGATTATTTCAAGTTGAAAACAGTGGAAAAATTGTAGTTTCAGAAAAGACTAGCTGACCTGTCTCTTCCTGCATGGAGCAGGCCATAATGTTAGGTCTGGTTGGAGGGCAAATAGGTGGCAAGGCAGGTAGAGGAAGTGAGTGGCTAAAGGTGGAGAGTGGGAACCACTGAGTGCAGAAAAGAAACTGCAATATCAGATTATTTGTGGCTAGAGACTTTTCCCTACAGGAAGCATGCACAATGAGGAGCTTAATTGACCTGGAGCTCACTACCATCTAATTAACATTATGGGTTTGACCCCCCAGTAAGGTTTACAGGGAGGATTCTGGGAGGATGCACCTGTAAAAAGGAAACTGTTATATAACCCCAACCTGTCAATCACCCAAAGTTAAGTAACAGCAACCAATCCCACCTAGGAGAGAGGTGGGACAAACTTCTGAGAATATAAAAGACAGTGTGTGCTTAGACTTTGGGGTCTTCTCCATTCACAGAGAATGACTGTCTCTCTCTCTGAGATGCACTTTGACTTTGCAATAAACGTTGTGTGTGTGAGATCGCTTTGCATTTATGATCACTTCGTCATCAGCCTGACTCGGTACCCATACTCATTCTTGACGCTGGGAACGCAGGACCAGGGAACATCGAGACAGATCTAACAATAAAGTTTCCTCAGGGTACCAGGTTGTGAAAACAGCCGTTATCCTCAGAGACTGGGAAATGGAGGCTACAACGGACCTGAATGAATATACTTACTAACTCCTCCTGTACCTCCTAGAAAATTTACTGCTCCCAGCCAAACTTTCTTTGTCTTGTCATTTCTTCTCAAATCTATCATTCTTTGTCTAAAAGCTCTAAAAGCATCTTACTTTGGCTACTTCAGACTTCACTCTCTTGTGAAGATCCCCACGTAAATGTAAAACTAATAAAATTTGTATTCTTTTAGTTTGTTAATACGCGTGTTGTTAATTTGGTTTCTAAATCCAGCCAAAGAACCCACATATGTGATTAGAGGGTGGGTCTGGAGGTGATCTCTGACTCCCCTACGCTGGTGTGCAGATTCTATACAACCTAACTCGCCTCCGTTTTCTCACAAGCCAAATTTAGCTCATTTTTGTAAGGTTCAGTTCAATGATTAACTTCTCCTGAGTATCATCCTTAATTCCCCCAGAATAAGGGAAAAATCTTCCTTTCAATTTAACACTCTCCTTTCTTCTGTTTCTAAATAAATCACCACTTTTTACACTTTATAAAATGTGTCATCTCATTCTACTAGATTTCAATTCCTTGACTCAAAGAGATGTCTTATACACATAGGTAAATTTAAATCTTCAAGGCACCTGATATTGTGCTTAATGAAGAATAAATTAAGACATGATTAATTAAAGTAATATAGCAACAACAAAATGTCTATTCATGAGAATTGAGTCCTATTTAAAAGTTCTAGTAGTGTAATTTCATTTGATAGCAAAATTTGGTTCTATTAAAGGGATAAAAGTATCTCTTGGAATTCCTAAAAAGTTCTGCCCTAATTTCATGAGTTTACTTGCGGAGCACACAAAAATGAGTTTGAAGAAAAAGATGGAGAAAGAAAACAGCGAGGAAAGGAGAGGATAAAAACTAGGAAACAAAACAAAACATTGGTAGTGAGGAGGTAATAGAACATGTTTTAATAACTTAGATGATTGACAATTACATTATATAAACTTGGCAATGTGAATGTGTATAAATTCTTTTACACGAATGCTCTCTTCTTAGTTCTTACTGAATTGTACATTCACTCAAGATCTGAGTTAATAAAGCTGTCTCCCTGTTTGGAATATTTAGGAGATTTCACTTGAACAGTGTAATATTTATCTTATTCTTTCACTAGAAAGAAGGAGCATGTTTCAGTTCGATGACAGGAAAAGGAAAATGATCCGGATTTAGGTAAACTGAGCTGCACATATCCAAGAAGAGGATGACAGAACTTCATTAAAAGTGTGGCCACAGAGGTGCATGTCTCAGATGTTTTTTAGGAGAAACTGCTTTAAGGAGCATGGCTGATTGACAACCGCACTGCCACATTCCTGGATCCACCTAGACAGGAACCTGGAAGCCACACTTCCTCAGGTGGTGTCCCGTCAATGACTGAGCATGGTGGTGGTGGTAGCTGGCCCATATCTGCCTGAATAGGCAACTCTTGCTTTGAGGATTCTGCTGGCCTAGTTGAGACATTCTTAGTTCTGTGCTGTGAGAGGGTAGGAAAAGCCCAAGTTTCTTACCTTCCTACCGTCCTTCCTCTTTTGTTTCACTAATGTCAGACTTGCATAATTTTCTGAAGCCTCTAAATGCCTATTCCTGTTCCCTTTCCCTTTATGATTTACAGGCATTTCCCTCAATAAATCTAACAGATTTATAACCCTGTCCTGGCTTTTGTTTCTCAAGAGACTAGAGCTGAATGAAAAAGATATCCTTTTCGATTTATTTATCCCACAAGCAGAGCCTCAGATTTAAGCCACATGAATATACTTACGATTTTTCCCAGGCCCCATGTTCCAACTTATGATTTACTGGAAGGAGATTTCTTCTTTTTTTTTTGTAGTGTCTAGAGCAGTGATTTTCAAATACTATTCTGAGGATTATTCTCAAGCATGCTGTATTAAAAAATAAATGCAAGGTCCCACCTCAAGGTCATGATATATAAAAAAGTATAAAATATACACAATAAAAAATCCATAATACTACATATTTCAACTTGTTCCTCTAGGTTCATTTGGTAAATAACCATGTGTGCTGTGTTTCTATTGCTGCATAACAAATTATCACAAACTCAGTCGCTTTTAAAAACACATTATCTTACAGCTTCTATGAATCAGGAGTCCATGTTCAGCTTAGCTGTTTTTCTGCTCAGGATCTCACAAG
Source organism: Eulemur rufifrons (assembly GCF_041146395.1). Classification (NCBI taxonomy): domain Eukaryota; kingdom Metazoa; phylum Chordata; class Mammalia; order Primates; family Lemuridae; genus Eulemur; species Eulemur rufifrons. The sequence continues at coordinate 72,791,768 of NC_090989.1, forward strand.
GCTACACTCAAGGCATTGGCTGGGCTACATTCTCATATGGAAGCTCAAGTAGGGGAGAATCTAGTTCCAGACTCATTCACATTGTTGGCAATATTTATTTCCATGTAGCAGTCTACTGAGATCCCCAATATTTTGCTGACTGTCAACTAGAGGCCACTGTCAGGTCCTTGGAGGCTGCTCATAGTTCCCTAACATGTCCCTCTCTTCACAGGCAGGTTGCAACATGGTTATCTACTTCATCAACACCATAGAAGAATCTCTATTTCCAGTTTGCTAAGACTGAACCTTATATAACCATACATAAACACAGGAGTGACATCCTACCACTTTTGCCACATATTACATAAAACAAGTTAGAAGCAAGTCATGAATCCCACCCACAAACAAGAGGAAGGAATGACTTAAGGACTTGGATCATTGTGAGCTATGTTAGGGTGTTTTACAACACAGAATTTGGGAACCAGCAGAACTAAGCTAATCTGATTACATTATGGTTATTAAGAACTATGCATCATCCTTCTCTTCAACTTTAAAGGTGAGATGCAATTCTACCAGACCTAAAGAGGACCAGGAAGCAGGTAAGTGATATTCAGACAACCTGACTATTCTCTGTCTCCATACCTGATAAGTGTTTTCTTTATAGCCAAATGAGTAAAAAGAAGAAAAACATATTTCAGACCTCTACATGTTTCTATAGCAGAAGAGGGCAGAAATAAAAGGAACAGTCTTCCTCTGAACTGAATTCACTGCAAAATACACAAGAAAAGTTTAGAAGGCACTGGAGCTCAATTGTGAATAACTTAGACTCTGAGTATGATGAATTAGAATTTGAACACCTAATTCAACAATTACTAATTGTGTGACTTTGAATGAATGACTTAATTTCTCTTCCTCTTTCTTTCCTACTCTGTAATTGGTGAAAGAAAAGTCACATTAAGGAATGGTTCTGAAGAGTCAATTCGATAATACAAAAAAAGCTGTAGCTCATTGTAACATTAAATATTGGCTATTATATTTGAAATTATATTGATTGTGGTTGTAGTCATGGTAAAATTTACATGAGAAGTGACCTTATGAAAAACAAAATGATGTGGTTTTGATATAAGTTCAAACTGCAGGCAAGAAAAAAGTTTATAAAACAAGAGAAATAAGTAATTAGATGGTAATCTCAAAAATAATCCAACATTTAAAAGAAAAAATTAAAGGATAAAAATTAAGAAATAACATAAATAAATAGAAGTATTTAAAAATAGACAAATCCAGAACATATCTTATTAACTCTAAAAATACAAAACTTATACTTCTTATCCACTACCTAAATATTAGAGACTACTGTCTGAAATGTATTGAGGGAAAGAGGCCCTAACTCAAAATTCTCTACTCAACTAGAGCACTAAAAGAAATAACTTTTCACACATGCAAGTAAGACATATTACTTAGGTATATTCTTCCTGGAAGTATATTCAAACATGATCTGGATAAGTAATATGTGATTTCAAATAAATAAACCAAAAAGTGTGGAAAATAAGGGAGGAAGGAACTGTCTTTTGTGTTCAGTGAACCAGTTTAAATAATAGGAATATGTCTAAATAACTGCTGAAATGTCATCACACTAGATAAAATAATAAGATTATGAATATAGTTCCTTTTTCTAATTATGTAAATCAGAACCTTAGATTTCTGACCAACTACAGTGAATTGATTTGTGAAACAAATATTTTCTTTCATAAAAGGGTGTCATGCTTTTTATTTTTCGGGTTACAAAATTAGGTAAACATTAGTTGAAGTATATGCTGAAAAAGTCTTTATCTCTATATAAAATGGAAGGAAGGAAAAAGCATAAGCAGTCACGAAAATATATGGCATTGAATTATCTTCTATGAAAAGACATTTTAAAATTTTTTATTAAAAAATATAATTTATTTACAGTTTAAAGCAACATGACATCGTAAGGTTAAAAATGAAAGCATAAACAAATATATTAAGGCGAAATGAACAAGTATAGTCAATATTAATATATAAATTAATATATATAAATTATATACAATTTAAAGGGGGAAAACAACCAAAAAGTCATAAAATTTTATTTTATGGTAAAGGAACAGTCATTAAAAAATAACCATACTTAACTTTTATATAACTGATAAAATCAGAACACAGAGAAATATACTCATGTAATTATTTTTAAAATAATTGCATTTGTCTTCATGGAAATCTTTTAAAATAGTAAAATGAGAATTTATTCATTTTACTGTATATTTTCTGATTTAAATTGAATAGAACGTGACTAATTTAAATTAAGTGAATTTATATAATTAAAATATTTTCAATTTCTTGAATATTAAAAAGTATTCTCTTATATAAATATTAGATCAAGGTAGAATTTTAATGTACTGTAAGTCAATATTTAAGAATAAAGGCAAACAGACTAAAATTAATTGAATTTGAACAAAGATAAGTTCATAAACCTAAGTGTTTCCCTTATTTAAAAATGCAGATGAAATAAATTAGCTAAGCTAAATAGACCAAGGGAAAAAGAAAAAAGTAAACTAAATAAATTAATAAGTTGAAAGATGCAATATTCAAAAAAAAAGTAGAGGATATATTTTTTAAAGTAAGCAATATTAGAAAATATCTGGAAAAGTCAGAAAAAAGTAGAAATGAGCTTTTATAAGAAGAAGAAAGGAGCTCTAACAATATATTGGACTTAGGCAAATATATACTACACAAATTTAATGTTAATTAAAATTTATTAAAAAATTAATGGCTTTCAAAATGTAAATTATTAAAGAAAATGAAAAGAATTTACTTTAAAATAATTAAAAATTACAATGAAAACTTTACCATTAAATGTAGAGAGGATGATCCCTTTTAGTTAATAAAATATTTAGGCTAAGATTTAATGTAAATAATGTGAGCTTGCTATGATATTAGGTTATAATTGAGAAATAATCTTCAGCCCTTTAAAATGCTTATCAAGAATATAAAATGACATTAAAAATGCTTATAGGATAGGGTCAACTAAAAGAAGTTAAATAAAAGATTTTAAATCATATATTTACTCTAAATGTAAAATTCAAAAGTTTGTCATAGATTTTAAAGACTGAAAATAACACCCAAATGTTCACAGTGGCTGTGAATGTATGATAGAATTATGGGCAGTCTTTTTCTTATATTTTTAATTATTTTCTGAATATTCTTTGTTACATCTTGTTAAAGGCATTATTCTAGGTCCAACTCATACAGCATAAAAAACAAAAGGAAAAACAAAATAAAGCTCTACCTTTTGGAGTTCTTATCTCTTCAGGGAGATAAATGTGTGCATATATGCATGTGTGTCTTGAGGTACTGACAAATGTTATGATAAAAACTAAGTTGGATACAAAGTGATGTGAAAGTGCCATGATAGATTTTCTCTGAGGATTTGAAATTTAAGCAGAGAATTTGAATAAAGAAAGGGGTTGAGCCATATGAATATTTGGTAGGTTCATTTGCCCAAGAGAATATCAAATACATGGTGCCTGAGTGTGCCTGGAGTTTTCAGGGAAGGTTCTGTGGAAATAGAATTGTAAAATTGAGTCTTGCCAAGTTAGAGCAGGTTGGTAATACTCAAGCTTTTCAGTGAAACTGCAGAGAAATCATACTTTAATAATAAAGACCATGTCCCAGCAATAAAGCATTTGACATTGGACAAAAGACAAAAACAAAATAGACCCACCCTAATCATGTCTAAAATCAACTTTTCACATAAGCAACATAATCTGTCAGTAACTTAAGTGTCTACTGGAAGAAAACATAAAATTCAATGCTTTTCATATGCAGAATTCAAAGTCTCTACTTTGTGTCACTTACAGTGTCCAATATACAACAGAAAATTACCAGCCATGTGAAGAAGGAATGCGATCAAATAACATTCAAAACTATCACATTTTATACTCCACTTTTGAGGAATCATATGTATAAAACATACCGAAAACTCTATGAAGTCTACAGGAATTGTGGGAATAAATTTGTTTAACCCAGTATTTCCCAAACTTATTTCATGATGGAAAACTTTGTCATGAAAACATAAAACTCTTAAAATATGAACACACAGAATAAATCTCTCACTCATTGTAATATGTAATAATCCTTCTAGTTGGTTAATTTGGTTTCAAGAAAAGATATAAGCTTCTAGCATCTTCCCAAAAATATTTAAAAACTTATCAATATAGCAGTCTACCATCTTCTAGAAACATCATATATAAAGGAAGCACCTTTTATTTAGAGTCTCTATTATGGGCACATCTATACCAGATTATTTCTATCAATAAGCATGAAGATTTTCTGTATATTTTATGTTTCAGTTGTCAACTTCTGACCCAATGTTTTTGTATGACAAAAATTTATTAAACCTTTCCAAATGTTAAACAACATACAGTATTACATTGGAACACATGTATAATCACATTTGAAACAAAATGATGTTTAATTTTTAATGTAGGTTCCTCAAGAGAGAGAGCTCCTGATTGCTCTGTTTTGCATTTTTTTGCTTATTCTCATATTATTTTCTTTTACTCTAGACTTTGGAGAGCATTATGTCCTTCAGGAACTTTTTGTTTTCACTATTGTTTATAAAACTTTCGGGGACCATGTATATGGAATTATGACAATTAATTCTAACTCAAACTACTAAAGTATAAACAAGGACAAATAAGTACCAAAATTAGATACTTATATAAAGGGAAAAAATTGACACTTAGTTTTTAAAGATAAGAAATGTATTTAACTAGTTCACATTAAGAAAGGAGGAAATAAGAAGGTTATTATTAACTCAGCAAATTCCAGAGAAGATCAAATAACTTCCTATCTATTTAATTTCAGAGAAGATTAAATAAATTCTTCTGGTTATATGCATTGAGATTTTTTGGTCTATATATTTTTATGGAAGAATAAAGTCTTCCTTCTTCCTTATAAAGTGAAAAAAATTATAAACATGTCTACTTGGAGGGAATATCCTTAAATGCTCTCAGTCTTATTTTCATATTAGTATATCCCCAGTCTGCCAGCTTGGACCTAAAATGGGAGTCTGTATGTCACCATGACCCGTAAACTTACTTAGTATTTTTATTTGAGAAGGATATCCTTTGATATAGAGATACCATTCTGCAGAAGAAGCTATTCATAAATAATATGGATGGGTGACCATGACTTGTGGAAAACAAATGTTTTGAAAGAGAAGGACTCAAACAAAGAAACAAATGAATATTAACTCATTTCTAATTCACATCTTAGGGAAGACTTGAGAGACAATGTCATTAATTGAAAAAGAAAATAGATTCCTGTAACAAGACAAGAGTCAATTCTAAAATTGATCATCTCTAAAAGTGGTACAACCAGGCATTGTGTTTCCCCTCATGTGACATGATATAAAGTACAAAGTACAAGCTCTGAAGTACAACTCCAAAAATGTAATCAAGCCTTTATCTCTACCTTCTAATTTAGAGGAAACATGGCAGACAGAAAAACAATGTAAGATATATTATAAGGAGGCAATATAACATAAATCCTAAATGTAGGCCATAGAAGACATATTTCTTAAACAAGCCAATGACAGAAAAAAGGAGAAGAACAATGAAAAAAATTTAAAAAATACTTTATTTCAAATTTGTTCAAATCAAATATAAAAGCTATCTGAGGACAATTGGGAGAAATGGAAAATAGACTTGCTATTATAATATGTTAATGTACATTTGTTAGTTTTGATGGTGAGATAATAGTATTATTGCCATATCAGAAAATGTACTTAGATTTTTAGGGATGAAATAAAAGTATTTAGAGTTAACATGCAGTTAAATTACTAAAATGCTTATTAAAATAGAGACATTTCACAATAAGAAAAAGGTTCGAAAAGATAAAGCATATACAATGAGATGATGATAGTTAAATCCAGAGAATCATTACTGAATGTTAATTATTCTGTTCTCTCCACTTTTATGCAATCTGTATTATCAAGTCTTAGACGATAGACAACGTACCACTAAAGAAGAGAGCCAAAAGTTAAATTATGGCACGTCACCGATTGTGACTGCATCCCTGCCTCAGAGACATTAAGAGCTGAAAAGATATGTGTGCTTAGAATCAATGAAATTTGGTGTGTTTGGAATTTTTTTATTTAAAAAAGAGAGAAAAAACAGAAATGAGTTTTTGGAAGTTAGCAAATATGTGTAAGAGGTGAAGCTAGAGTGGGAGTCAAAAAAGTGAAAGATCTTGAACCTTTTGAAAAGATTCCTCCTGGTAAAAGCAATAATTGTGCCCGTTGCTGAAGGAGATAGCAGGTTAAGCCGTGAAGTATTCTGGCTTGTGCATTCATCTAGGGAACGAAGAGAGAGGGCACTATGGCTCACAGCTCACTGTGCTGCTTCGGAGGCACTTAGCAATTACTATTCTGGTAAAGCATAGTCAAAAGTGCCCCAACTCCTACATTCCTGGGGAGGAAAAGCCCCAAGATAAGAAGTAACTTTCTCTGGAAGGATCGAAAAAATTTAGTAGGTGAAGAAGTATAACAAGGTAACTCAAAACATGAATCTAGTTTTTATCTGTACATTTTCTTCTTTTCTTTCTCTTTTACAACCTGAGGAGTATTCTCTTTTCTTTACTTACTCCAAAGCAAAACCAAACCTTTAAGGAACCAACCTCCCACCCTATATCTGAACAATTAATTAACAGTGAAAAATCTTGCCTGTAGGGGAAATGTGTGTGTGTGTGTGTGTGTGTGTTATCAAGCCTAGATAAGCCTGGACCTAGGAGAGAGAAAGAGAAGTGGACATTAGAGCATGGCCTGGGCAAAGAGGACCAAAGGTAGAAAAAAGTCAAAGCTTTTCTTGAGTGTAGGCTTTGTCCACACAGACCCAGTACCTATGGACAACCTATCATTTGACAATCCAAGACGCTTGTCAGACGGAAGGGACTATGTGTTCCTATACTGTTGGTAGGGACAGATGATTTTCCTAAAACAGAATATGCACTTGGCTATGACTTCTTTCCAGGAAATCATGAGGGCTAGAGAAAAGCTAACTATATGTTTTGGTAACAGAGTCAGGAGAGTGTGATTGGAGTGGGATTGATCTGCACACCCAGAGGTTGTTGGACAAGGGATACAGAATTACAAGCTGTCCAAAGTCCTGTCTGATGGGGTTGTCTGGGAAGTCTGGGAGACCAGAGCAGAAAGCCAGTGCAATTATTCCCCCTGATGTTCCCAGTTGCAGGAGGAACCGCTGCAAACTACCACTGGGAAGAAAAAAGTATCAAGTAATTAAAAGCAAAAGAGTTCATCAAGAAACCCGTGAAAAGCTATTAAAATGCCCCAGTAGAGAAAGAATCATCTCTAAACATCTGGCATGCCCAGAGAACTCAAAACTAGCATACTATAGCACAAGTTCAAGTAAGAACTCACCCCTCTGCCTTTTCCCCATTTCAACCTTTATGGGAAAGCTAAACAATAGCAATGAATAGGGGAGTTGATAAGTACAGAGCAAAAAAGAGAAGCCAACTTTGCCTGATTTTCCACTGTAATCAGCAGAGGCTTAAATTGAAAAGAGGAGAAGATTTAACACAAGTGAGGATCTTTGTGGTTTAAGGTGACTGCACAATTGTCTACTATCTAAAATTAGGTACAAAATTCATGACTTTGCTGTAGTTTTTATCCAGGGATAGGAGAATATTATCCCTACTGGATGAAGTTTTAAGTGGAAAAAGCAGACAAACATAAAATCTCAAGAATCATGCTTTTCTGATATATTGTTATATATGATTACTGCTGTTTCTTCATCTGGAGGAAGTTCCAAATCAGCTCTTCTCAGGAGTGGGGCCAAATGCATACAGGACAGCTTAGCCCAATCCAACACTGAGATGACTAGTTGAATTTCTCCTAGGTGAGTTTCTGTTCTCAGGTTGCATTTGCTGGGTCACCAAAGTCAGTTGGGATCCTGTTGGAGCTAAAAATAAGATTTCTCAATTTACTTTCCTTTCCAGGCTGAGGGTTCTGGGAACATAATTTTGCCTGATAAACCTGCCGTGGGCTGCAGAATTTATTCCCTGAGTGGAGTAGTTGTGGGGTTAATGCCCTGTTAATCTTGGGTGTCTCATTACCTCTCAGGACCTGAAAAGTGAAGTGTGTATGGGACTAAGCACCACACTAACACAATCTCTGAAATTCCAAAGCTAGTGAGAGGCTGCCTGAATGTAGTTGCCACAGGGAAAATCAAGTTTCCCAGGCATCGAGAGCCTTCTACATGAGACTGAGCAGGATAAAGGATTCAAAAGAACTGATATCTCTTTGGACATTTAATTTAGTAAGAAAAAAATTATTTTAGGACTTGAATTATTTTAGATTTTGGTGTCTTTTGTCTTTAACCTCCAGAGAAATTTAATCTTCAGGATATTACTTTCCTTAGGAGTTTGATATGATATTAAAATTTGGGGCACCTCTGCATAGTTTGCTTTTGTTGTTGGAATGTATGAATGGATTAAAGATATAATTGATAATTTAAAAATCAATGGAATTTTTTATACAAATAGAGGATGGAAGCGGGAAAGACTCTGAGTGTTAAAAACTGAATTATCTTTATTAGACAGGCTGTTAAAAGATAGGGAGTATGCATGAATTTTTAATTTTCAACTCATCACAATCAGTTTTGCCTGGAGAATGAGGAAGATATTGGAGACAGTAGAACTAGAATTAGGGAAACCAGTTTAGAGGCTATTGCATAGCCTCTGTGAGAGATGGTGGAAATAGGAACTGGAGTGAATGGCAATGGATGTCAGGGAAGGAGAAAGGGGTGGGGGAGAGGGAGAGAGAGATTCAGGATTCAATATAATGATTTTGTAAGTGTAAGATAAAAATAGGGAAAACTAGGATGATGTCCATATCCCCATCATGAAAAATTGACCAGATGTAATGCTACTTACTAAAACATAGACGATTAGCGAGATATGGACATGGATTTTGGTGGAGAACGAGATAATTAGATCATTTTGTGATTTATTGAATTTGAAGTGTCTAAAGTATCTGTGACATATGCATGAAACTGTTTTACATGTTTTTCAATATAGAAGACAGGTTCTCAAGAGAGATTTATCTTGAACATGCAAATTTGGAATTTTAAATAATTGAAACCATATGACAATAGACTAGTATGACTCAGTCTCAAAGTATAGAGTAAAAAGAGAAAGGGAGTCTCAGATAGAATTATGAGACAAATGTTTAATGCAAGGGCAAAGGAAAATTGTTAAAGGGAATGGAAGGAATGACGAGATAGAAATATGTTTTCCTCGTGGCTTGATAAAACTTCATCCCAGATTTCTCCCCACGATGGTCCTGCAAAGTCCTAGAGTTATTCCCTAACCTCAAGAAAGGATTTCTTTAGTTCTTCCATTAAGAATATGCCTCAAGCTAAAATGTAACTCCTGTGTGTTTTACTTGACATGCTCTCTGATTAAGTTATCTTACACCTTCTTCCACCCACTCCATTTATAGAGTATCCTCCTAGAGAGCAGTGAATAGGTCTTCATCGTCATCATTAGACCTTCCCTATATTGTAGTTTTGAGTTTCTACAGTCTTACTGTTTAAACCACCACTCCCAAACACATGTGAGGTACTCAGAGCAGGAATTCAAGTTATGTTACAACACGTTTATTTAATACTGTAACATAGGAAGCACGGTGCTAAAGCTACTGTGGGTGCAGAGATGACTTCCCAGTCTGCTTTAGGGGTACTCAGTCCTCCTGGAGACTAAGACATGCATGTCATTGGCTATTGGAAAACCAAAATTGGAACAGTGCCCTGTAATGGAAAGGAGGTTTGCCCCCATTTTATATATGAAGAAAGGATTCAGATTCAACACCTATTATGCCACTGGCACTATTAAGGCTTTCTATATACTAATTAATGTTCAAAACAATTTTGAGAGAAAAGATATTATCATCTCCAGTTTATATAGACAAAAGACTTTGAAATGAGGAAAGGGGAAAGGACTCATCCAATATCACACAGCTAGTTAAGAAACAAAATGCCATGAAGCCATTTTGGCTGGCCCCACATAAGCCATATCCCTTTTATTTACACAAAAATGCAAAGGTTCTACATTTTCACATTCTCTGAAATACTCCAACACTTCTGAATAATTAAATTATATTAATTTAATTTGATTTATTTAATATAATTTAATTATATTTATTTAATTTATTTGGTTAAATTTGTGCAATTTTCTGAAATTGAAACAAGAACCCTCCTTAAGGATGTTTGTGAACCATAGGCCTTTTCTATTCTACTCGCTTTGAATTGACTTTGCATAATTAGTGAGTGGGAGAAATTACTCTAAATAGGCTGTTTTCTTGTTACTGATAAAGTTATGCATCTAGATTGTTTAAAAAGTGGTTGGATTCTTCTGTAGTGTGGTGAGTGGGTGAAGAGTGGACTGGAAAAGAGGCACCAGGACTTAAATCTTACAAGGCCCAAAATTTATAAAAGCAAATCCCAGCGAGCCTTGGATTAATTCTCCATAGCACTATATGTTTTGCATCATGTTTTACTCACACACACACATAAACACAAAAATTAAGTTCAGGAAACTTGAATCCAGAATATGATGGAAGTCTTAGATGATCCTTGAAGAAATATAACAAAAATTATAATGAATATAATATCCTTATCTTATGGATTGATAATATAGTTTTAAAAGCCTAAAAATGTAACACAATGGAATACTCACAAACCTCTAAACTCACTGAACTTTGGTGAAGGGGGTATTGCCCAAGCTAATTTAACTAGGTAGTACAGTGTTTGTTTTGTTTTGTCTTGTGTGTTTGTTTGCTTTTTATACAGTGAAGGACAATGCTGTACTATAACATATATCTCCCTTGCTTTATTTTCTTAACCTTCAGCAAAGTAGATTTAGAAAGATGTGAAAAGTATCTCCCAGTAGATGACTAAAATTCAAATTTAAAATTACCTGTAAGACTCATGGGTTCCAACTGTGCTTACATTTAAGATATAGAAAACTGTAAGAGATGCCTCTTCCATCCTAACCATAAGAAAAAGCCAAATAATCTAAAAATCTATAATTTTCTGGAGCCTGTCAGAGAGATTAGGTCACAGGTCAATACTGAATTCCAAAAAGTCAAAATAACCCTTGAGAAGAGGAGGGACCACAAGCACTTTCACCTTTGACAGTAGTGGTAGGAAAATGAGCCAGCAGAGAAGCATGTTAGGAGCAGTTCACTAAATTTTAGAGAATTCATAAAGGCTGGGTTTTGGAGTCCTGAAAACAGAGCTCTTTTCCATAAGCCTCCATTGGGCACTTGGAGGAAATACCTGAGGCACTACAGAGTCTGCAGAAAGCCCTGTCCATGCCATATACGTGCAGTGGGTAATTGGCTGCTAGTGGAGAATAGGAGAAAAACAACACCTGCATATTCAGTAAATAAACAAACAAAAAATTTAACACATAGTGAAGGGGTATCCAGAACTCTTTGCTCAAGAATGAGGCAAAAATCTACTACTTCTGGTGGAAGGGTAAAGACAAGATCTATTGAGGAATCTTCCCATCCACATCCACATTAGGCAAAGATCCACTGCTTTTGAGGGAATTTGTAGAAGCAAAACTTCCCCACTCTAAAGGACAGAAAAATAGTTGGTACTAGATAATGCACTTGTACAAGGTAGAGACTTGGCACTACTGATGGAAGAAAAGGAATCTCTCCAGCTCAAGTCCTACCACAGATAGTAGGCAGAGTTTGGCTGCCAGGGGTAAGAGGGATGGGTACACTGATGTCCTATGCCCAAAGCTCAGGTGCTCAGGTACACAGGTTCTGCTTAAGAGTGAGGTTGGACCAGGAGAAATGAGAACACCCACTCTTCCCACCATGAGTCTAGTCTAGCACTGAATCATAACAGTATAACACTCTATGTACCATTCTACATAAATGATCCAAATGCTCCACTTAGAAAACAGACGTCAGATCAGTCAAAAAGCAAGATTCACTTCTATACTGCCTACAATAGAAGTATATTACTTTAAAAATAAATTCATAAATAAGTTAGAAAACAAAAGGTTGAAAAATATATACAATATAGCTACTGATACAAAGAAGGTTGAAGTGACTTATTAATATCAGAAAAAATAAGATTATTATTATGATAAAGGGGTCAATTTATCAATAAGGCATTGTAGTTCTCTTGCATGTTCCAATTATGTAGCTTTTCAGAGAACATAAAAACAAACTTTGGTATAAATGACAAACAGAAAAATCTACAATTACAACTAGAGTCTTCAACACTCCTCTCTCAGTACTTGATAGAAAAATTAGACAGAAAATCTGTAAGACTATAAATGACCCGAAAAACACTATCAAGAAATTAACCTAACTGACATTTACAGGACACTCTATCTGCAAGTGCACATGGTATCCTCAGAAAGATAGATGACATTCTATATCATAAAAACAAAGCATAACAAATTTAAAATAATTAAAACAATGCAAACTGCCTCCTTTCACCACAATGTAATTAAACTAGACATCATTTATAGAAAGACATCTGGAAAATATCCAAATATTTGGAAACACACAAAAAAAACCCCAACTCTACACAAATTTTTCTTGAAAGTAGAAGAAGAAAGAATATTACCATTATTTCAAAACCAGTGAGAGACATTAAAGAAAAGGAAATTACTGATCAATATCCCTTATAAACAATAAACATGGAAAAATAAACTATATTAAGATAGTAAGTCAAATGCAGGCATATAAAGAAAGGATGACCTGTCATGAACCATTTTGTTATGCAAGAAGTCAAAGTTTAATATAACATTAAAAAAAAAAAAATCAATGTAATTTACCATATTAACAAACCAAAAAAAAAGAAAACCAAAAAAACAAAAAACCCATATGATCATCTCAAGAAATGCAGGAAAAAAACTTTTAATATCCACCATTAATTCCTGAAAAAAACTCTCTGTAAGCTGGAAATGGAAGGGAACTTATTTTATGACAAAGTGTATCTATGAAAAATCTGCAACTAATATTCTACTCATTGGTGTAAGGCTGAGTATTTTCTCCCTAAGATAGAACAAAATTGAAAACTGCATCATCTCATCACTCCTATTATTTGGCATCACACTAAAAATGCAATAAGACAAAAACAAAACAAAATATATACACACACAAATATAAAATGGGAAGGCAAAACCAAAACTATGTTTATTCACATATGATATGATTGTCTACACTTTTAGTAATCTACAAAAGAAGCTATACTACTAGATCTAATGAGTGTGTTTAGTAGTTAACAGAAAACAGAGTCAATATACTACATCTAGTTGTTTTTCTCATTACTATTATAGTAGTTAAAATTAGAAGATTAAATTTAAAAATATAATTTAAAAAAGCATCAAAACAATAAATACTTAAGGATAAATATAAGAAAATATATGAAAGATTTGTGTGCTGAAAACCAAAAGCATTGATGAGAGAACTGTTAAAAAGGCATGATCTTACTATGATAAGTGTGATTAATACTGTAAAAATAGACATCAGTGAACAGAATAGAATATAAAAATTGACCTTGCATATGTAGTTAGTTGATTTTTGACAGAGGTATAAAAAATTCAAAGAAAAAAAGATAACCTTCCAATAAAAGGTATTGGAAGAATTTGACAGCATAGCCAACATAATAAAATACTGTCAAATAATTTTTCTCACCATATTAAAAAACAACTTGAGGTAGATTATACACCTAAATATAAGAGCTACAATATAAAACTCCTAGCTGAAAACAGAGGAGAAAATATTTGTGATACAGTGTTAAGCAAAATTTCTTAGGACACAAAAAGCATGGACCATAGAAGAAGAAATAAATGAATTGGCCTTCATCAAAAATATAATTGTATGCTTTTAAAAAGACACTTAGAAATGTAAAGAGAAGCTATACACTGGAGGAGAATAATTGCAAGACATGCATCTAGTAAAGAACTTGTAGACATAATTCAAAAAGGACCTTTACACTTCAATGATAACATTATAAACCATCAAATAAACAAATGGATGACAGATTAAGATTTGAACAAATACTTTAACAAAGATAGATATGGATGACAAGCACATTTGAAGAGATTCTCAACATCATTAGTGCTTTCACACAAAGTGCTATACAGAATGCTTATAGCAGTTTTATTCATAATAGCCAAATTCTGCAAAAACAAACCAAACAAAACCCAAAAGCTCTCAACTGGTGAATGGATAAAGAAATTCTGGTACAATCTTACAATTGAATACTACTTACCATTGAAAAGGATTGAATTACTGATACATGGAACCTATTAATTAATGTAGAAATAATTATACTAAATGAAAGAGACTAGACACAAAGCCACATAATGTACGATTCCATTTATATGGCATTCCGAATAAGGTAAAACCATAGATATAGAAATAAGATCAGAGATTGGGTAGGGGCGAGAGTTGGGAATAGAGTATTGATTAAAAAGTGCCATAATGGAACTCCACAGTGATGTAAATATTCTATGTTTTGATTGCGGTGGTGGTTACATGACTTCATGTGCATGTCAAAACTCTTTGAAATGAACACTACCTAAAAAGAATGAATGTTAATGTGTTTAAGTTATACTTCAATATACAGGACCTATAAAAAAAAGAAGCATGGATTCAAGCCGTTTTTTATCTAGCTATCTGACTCTGGGAAATCTATTTCTTTAAAAATGTCTATGAATCTTAGATTCCCTGCAAATAAAATAGTAGTTTTAAGTTGCTAAGTAAGCCTACATGTCACTTCTGATAATGGCAATTACATTAACTCTTACTCAGTGACTTAGCTGGATTAATTAAATGCACTTTATTGCTTTTTAACTTACTGATTGAAGGTTTTCATTCAAAATTTCCATAGTCCTTGTACTTCAGAGACAATATGGAAAGAAAATATCTTGAGTGTACATCCAGGATTGTTCAATTACTGTGAACATTAAAATTTGAAAAGCTCATATCTTGAGTCCAGATCCAAAAATAAACTGGTTTTTCTATAAAGATGTATTGTCAAAGAGATTGAATCACATTATTATCATGAAGAGAAAGTGCCCAGGGCTTGGCTAAATCCATACATTTATAGTTTTGGGATTTTCCACAAAAATATAGTAAGAGAATAATTAACTGTAGATAAAGAAAATACACAAATCAGTCTTACTCTGGTTACTAACAACAATGAATTCTATTGACACATGAAATTATATTTCAGGTCGCATAAATAATTCAAAAAATTGATCATTGTCTAAAATACAAAGAGTAATAAAAACTTTTAATAGAATGCAGATTGATATCTGAGCAATAGCATATTTCTGAGAGTAAATTCATATTTTGTAGTTACATATAGATTGAGACAAAGCATTTTCTGTGAGGGGCAATATTATAGCTTATAGGTATTTTTTAATGTAAAAAAATAAACACCCTGTTTTAAAATCCATTTTTCAGCTAAAACAACTCTTCGTGGTCAGGGATTGTGTATTTTTTCCCTGCCTTTTAAACTCATAGCACAGTGCCTGACAATGTATATTCTACATACATAATATGTATAGTATATACTTAAATTACATTGTTTTTTAAATACCAAAGGAAAATATGGACATTTTAATAATTTTTATTTTCTAACTTCACATTCAACTATCTTTTTTTTCTTTTCTTTTCTTTTTTTTTCTTTTTTTTCCTTTTCTTTCTTTTTTTTTTCTTTTCTTTTTTTTTATTTCAGCTTATTATGGGGGTACAAAAGTTCAGGTTATATATATTGCCCATGTACCGCCCATCCCCACCCCAAGTCAGAACTTCAAGCGTGTCCATTCCCCAGACAGTGCGCAACGCACTCATCATGTAGGTATACCCCCATCCCCTCCCCCCCCCACCCCCCACCTCAGTCCGAAACCCAATTGGTGTTATTCCCAAATGTGCACTTAGGTGATGATCAGGAAAACCAATTTGCTGGTGAGTACATGTGGTGCTTGTATACCATGCCGGTTCAGGAGTTACAACAAATTAATTACTATTTGTTTACTTTTCTACAGGGCTTCTTCTTTTGTAGATAGTTTTCATTTCATTTCCAATTTCAAACAATGTATTTAGCATTCCATCTGAAGGCAAAGTGATAGCCATGAAGTCTTTGTGTAAGACAGGCAAAAGGGAAGTCTCCCTATTTCCTATAATAAAAGTCAACACCTAAAGCCCTGGTGCCCTTCAGCCATTTACAACATTTTACAAAACAATACAGCTCAGGGGAAAAGGCTTCATTCCTTATCAGAGGCACAAAGGCTTGCAGCTGCCTGGGCAACAGATGCCTGCCACATGACTCAGTGCCCATGATTCACATTCCTTTAAGGTTCAAAATAAGTTAGACTTCTGACAGCTTAGATTTAGAATTACATATTTTCATCATATTTTCATACTAAAATGAATTACAAATCTTGATAGTTGATATTTACATACTGATATTTACATACTGATGTTTACATACTGTTTCTATGTGCTGTATAACTTTTGTATCATGGAAATGTTTATTTTTGAGTTCATCTACTTCATCAGTGTTTTTCACTGATATATTTCTACATTTATAATACATTTTATGTTTTCTACCTGGTTTAAATAAGACTTCCAATCTTTATGCAAATGAACATAGTTTCCCTATTGTCAGCTAGTAATACTAATCAAAGATTTTTTACCATAGTCTTTAGAATCATCTGGAAAATTTGAGGCATTAATATTATATTTTATCTTCTGAATAGATATCAAGTCTCTGGATGATATTTATATAACAATCTAATTTTATTATGCCAATCAATTGCATCTTTGATCAGATCCATTCATTTATTTCAAGTGCATCCTTTTTCATAAGTCCTGAAATGGATAGGTAGATAATAGACATGCAAATCTTACATATAGATAGATAGAGATGTGTTAATGGAAGAAAGCAAACTCTGTAACAGAATTTAAAGAGTTTTATTCTGAGCCAAATATGAACGATCTTAAGTATAAAGCAGCGCTTATATTTAGGGACATGTGACAGCAATAACTACATTTGTAGATAAAATTAAAAATTCATTTTCAATATACTAGAGCTTCAGACAGGACCGTGACACTTAATTTTCATGAAGGTAATAGTTTCTGAATATTAACTATCTGCTAAATTGCTTAAAAAATATGAAACTTTGCTTGACTTTAAATTGCTCCTGTGGTAATTGTCTTGATTTCTGGAAATACTAAGCCTCTTTCCACCTGGCTGATGATACCAATTTCTAGTTCATGCATTAAATTTGTAGTAAAGCAGATAATTGAGCTCAGTCATTCACCTCATCTCCCAAGATGTCAGATGTAGCTTTGATTTTATTAGCTAAATATTTCTCAAATCTGTTTCCGCTCTCAGCTCCTATCACCATTCTCATTATCTTTCACTTGCTCATTGAAAATGTTCTGAAGGCTTCTGATCTTGTTCATTTCAAGCCATTCTCCACACTCCTTCCAGAATTATCTGTCTCCAATCCAAAATTTACCACTTGACACTATCACTGATTGTACATTAGTGCCTTCAAATTCCACACAAGTTCAGGAAAAGTTTGTAATATACCTTGCAGGCACCTTCTGATCTGGCCTTGCCTATTGTTAGAATTATTCCTAGCTGCTCTCTGCCTTGAGTAATACAGTCCAACAGGCGATCGATCGTATGTATATACACGTCTTTGCACAAACTTTATTGTTTCTTGCGTCTTTGCAACTGTTCATGCTATTCTTCTTCCTGGAACCTCTTTCTTCTCTAATCCATAATCTAACTCTGACTTATTATTTAACTTTTCGAGAATTATCTTTTTGAAAATTCTCTTGCCATCCATGACCCCTAAATTTGGATAAGCTATTTGAACTCTATACTTCCATAATATTCTGTGCCTGTCTTTATCATTGCACTATCCATAGTGTAGTATGATAATCTTTTCATTGTTTCTCTCATCTTCTTTATATTGGTGGAACCTCAAGGTTAGACACTTTATCTTACTTCCCTTACTATTCACAGTGCCTAGAATAGTGTTTGGCACATAACAGGTACTCAATAAATTCTTGTTGGATGAAGAAATAAATGAAGAAATATTTAAAGTGCCAGTTAGCCACTTGGGAAATCAGTTTGCTTCACATCTTACTTTATGAATTCCTCTTAACTAGAACACATAAAAAGAGTGACATTTAGGTATCTGAACAATACAATAGAATGTGCTTACTTCTAATTCCTAGAATAGCCTCCTACTACAACATAAGGCAACAATTATATTTAAGTACATATAATAAAATAGAATGACAGGAATAATCTATATTTGTACAAGAAATTCAATTTTTTTCCTAATATACTAGAACATCAATAAGAATTTTAATGCTTACTTTGGATAAAAGTTCTTGTTAATTGACTTTAATTAATTATCTGCTTAATTATCTAAACGATATGAAACTTTCCTTGACTTTAAATCAATTGCTATTGTGATGGATTGTCTTGATTTCTGAAAGTGTTTTTTCTTTTCCTTTTTTTCTGTAAGGTAAAGAAAACAAACATATAAAAAATTTGTGAAGAAATCTAAAATTAAATGTGCCCCTAATTGAGAAGTTTTTGTGCCACTCCCCCAAAATTGTGTTATTCAAGGTCAAATTATTTATAAAGAAGAAAACTGTTGCAACCAAGTTTTAAAGGTACAAATTAGTTATAACATGTGCTGTGTTAATTACATCTAAAAATATTCCAAACATTTTTCTTTTAGCACTTAAACATCTGTTGGTATATGCAAAGACTCTCTTGGATTTCACAATAAATTAAATGATGTTTTCCTTGAAAAGAGTCTAGAATATGACAATTGACATATTAAGATTATTAATAATTGCCTGAAAATTAAGATAATTGTCTGAAAATGTTAATATCAATCAACACATTGGTTTGGTATTGATCAATGTTTTAGAATTTGTGGGTTTTATTCCTCTTGACATCAACATGCATTCTTAGATGGCCTGTAAATGAAAAATAGATACTATCAATAAAAAATTATTTGTGGTCTAACCTGAATATCAACAATCCACAGACTAACCAAAATTATTTGCAGTGGACTAGATTCTTTCAAAGGGTTATATAGTATTAATATAAGTATAGATAAATCCTGTGTTTTTAATTGCTATTCATTGAATAGTAGCTTACTAAGAGACCATTTATAATATCAAAGCAATAAATTATGTTACAGTCAACCATTACAACATACAATTTATTTATTCTTCAAACAGCTCCTGACTATCTACTGTTGTCAGTCACTATGCTAAGCAATAAAGGAAGAGATACAATTTGAATGGGATCCCTGCCTAAAGAAACTCAGAGTTTTGCAGACCAATAGATAGTAGAAAGAAAATTGGAGGAAAAGAACATTAATCTTTACTCAGCCAATACAACATAAGCATTCAGAGAAATTAAAATAATAAAGGTAACTGTATAATAGTGGAAGAAGAAAAGCACAAAAATTTATACCACCATTGATTTTTAAAAAGTAAAAATATTTCAAAAGTTGGTCATTAATCAAATATGTAATCAGAATGATCAAGGTTACAGTGTATCAGTTTGAAGGGAGTAATGTTATTTGGAGGCAGGCATACTTAAATGTCAGTGGAACGGGCACACCTCTGTGGTGCTATTTAAGAAGCTCTTAAAAAGGGCTATACTTCTGCTGGCATGCCCAACACCCTGAATTTCAGCCTTAAAGATACATTCCCATGGGAAAATATTGCTAGTTTAACCAACTTGTTGCAGGTGGAAGGAGGACAGGAGGACAAATTTGTCTTGCAGTATTTTTTTTTTTTTTTTTTTGAGATGTATACTTTCTTTCCCCCTTAATGTAGAACACAGAGATGGGGCCTAATCCCTAAAAGAGTAGTTTATTAATGGTAAAAGGAGGAATAGATTCCCAGTTTTGTGTGTGCTATTTTACCTCATAGGGAAGGCACAGTATCTTCATACCATTTGTCAAGTTTCCATTTGAACAAGTTGTTGCTTTTGATCACCTATTGAAGTTCTAGTAAGAATTTTTAAGCTCTTACTACCTGGGCTGGCATCATGCATTTGACTTAGGGGAATTGTGTAAATTTTTTTCTTTTCTTGTATCTATTTGGAAATTTTTAAGAAAATTTGGAAAAGCTGAATTGGTATTTACTAGAGAGAAGTGATTTTGAACTGGAGATAATTGATTTTGCACACTAACAATTTTATTTGCTATTCATATTGTCCATATCCTTGTGAGTTTTTTGTCTGCAATTGATAGAGGGGTTAAAATTTCTAATTGTTATGTTTATTTCAACTTTTATTTATGTCCATTTATGAAGCTATTTTTAAGTACATAAAATTTAAAATTATTGTATTTTCCTCGTGCATTTAATTCTTTATTATTATAAAACATCTCCATTTATCTCTGGTAATGCTTCTTTGTTAAAGGCTACATTGTATTATATTATTGTAGCTATTTCAGCTTTTTTGAGACTAGTTTTTCCAGAGTATATCTTTTCACTTTCAAATTTTTGTTTCCTTTTGTAAGAAACTTATAGTGGATAATTTTTACATTAATCTGACAATCTTTTTCTTTTAATTATGTGTTCTATTTATTAATAGATTTAATACAATTACTAATCTATTTTAGTTTATATCTACCATCTTACTATTTTTTTACCCCACATATTTTCTGTCTTGCCATCTCTTGGAATAATCAAGTATTTTTAGTTATTTCATTTTAGCTTGATTAGATTGTTAGTTACACATTCTTTCAGTGTACTTTTAGTGATTACCCAAGAGATAACAATATCATCCTTGATTTGCCAAAATGTAATACAAATTATTATTAATTTACAGTGCACTTGCAAACAACGCTAGGACCTTAACACTTCATAGCTATTTAAACATACTTATCTGATAACTTCTACAGATCATTGTATATCTGTTTTTATTATCCATTTTGTTTCTTTTGGTCCATTTCCTTGATATGCCTAGTGACTTTTTACTGAATTCCACACAATATATGAAAATTACAGAAACAGTCTCCAAAGTAGATTTCCCTTATCCTCTGGAAGATGGCCAGAACAGGATCATCTCTCCTTAATTCTATCAGATATAAGGTTCATTTTCAGGTTTTATGATTCTGAAGACTTTGGGTTTATTTTTATTTTTAATGTATAGTCTCCCACACATATAAATGTAATTAATGACAGACTCTAATGAGTGCCAGTTCCTAATTCATTTAACCAACAAACTTTCATTGAGTGAGTGCCTTTTTCATGACAACCACTATTACAGGTTATTGGATAGATGAGTGAAGAAAGACAAGTTTCTTACTCCCATTGAAAGTGTATATTCTAGTAGGCTAGCCTATTGCTAAGAGAAAATATAAAAACCGACCTAATGGGTACAATGAACAATATCTGGGTGATGGGCACATTTATAACCATGACTGAAGCATTATAAAAGTTATCCATGTAACCAAAAATATTTGTACTCCATAATACTTTGAAATAAAAAAGTGGGGCTGTGATGTACTCTAGCCTTGAGCAAAGGCTTCTCTGAGGATATGACTTTTGTATATAGATATGAAGAATCAGTAGGAGTCAACCCATCAAGCTGTTAAAGGTGAGTAGAGTGAAAGGAAAAATATTCCAGGCAGAATAAACAACAAACGCAAAGGTCCTGAGGCAGGTTGGAACAGAAAGCTATGTAGCAAGTTTTTTAATCCCAATCAAAGCAACTCTTAATTATTTTCTCGCAGATTTAAGAATTAGTTTTCAATCAATCTTTGTTTTTGGTATTGTAAGAATAGTTCTTTATAAATTTTTCAGTAAAAAGTTGAGCAAAATCTGTTAGGTTCTTCTAGCCAGATGACATTTTAAACCAGAGATACTAAGCCCCATTGTAATAGCAATTTCAGTTTCTTCACGCTGTTTTTTATCTCATGTGGTTCTCTCTTTATTTCCGCCTCTCAGCCGGTTGCCTTTTCATCTCAGTCTGTTTTCTCAGATTGTTGTTTTATCTCATCTTTGAACTTGTTTCATGGATTCTGTGTTTTATTGAATTATATTGATAGCAAAACCCAGAAGCTGTGTTAAATTGCTTTGTTTCCTAATGTAAATCTACAAATAAATGTTCTTGTTCTGTCTCCCCTTAGTATTGTATACATCTCATTCTTTTAGACTGTAGAATTGTTTCATAAATATCATATCATTTGTACTAGCATAATCCCTAACCATTTAGAAAAACAGGTAATTCAACCTGGAATTGAATTATTCAGGACCAGAGCATCAGATTCTCTTGGAAGCTTGGTCTCAAGTCTAGCCCTTGATCCCATACCATGAGCTAGAGTCAAATGAGCAAACAAGGTAAGCAACACGTCTCCTTTGTTGAACTTGACTGATACACACACGATCACACACACACACACACAAATTTTATTTATTTATGTCTGTCAAGTGGTTACAATAACTCTAGGCACTAAAAGGAGGAAACTTAAATTTTACCTCATTGATGTCACATGTTTTAAGCCATTATCAAATCATTTTTAACAAAACAAAACAAGAAATAATAAGTAGAAATGTACATAATAAATTGTGTGTGCATAAAGAAAGTACCTATAATGGAACGAGCTAGGTTCTTAATCTATCATATCTCAAAGAACTATTTTCATGTCATTTAAATACTGTGATCAATTCTCAAAAAGCTATTATTTTGATGAGTAATCTGATTTCCCAGGTACCCTAAATACCAAATTTTGAATACCAAAAAAAAAAAAAACCAAAACAAAACAAAACAAAAAGATCCAGTAACTGGAAAGTTAATTTTACCACATATATTTGCTTTTTCTAAATTTTGAATAATTATGATTAATGCAAATCAATCTCTAAAAGTTGATAGCCTTTGATGAAGCCCATAGAACTGTCTGCTCTTGAAAAATTAATGATAAAGCCCTGGCTATGATAAAGAAGGATTGCCCCTCAGAGAGCAAACAGACTTTGTCCCCACATCATCCCTTTAGTTATGACACCTCTAACCAGAGCCAGCTTAGGCATCTGGTAAAATTGGCAGCTCCCAACACAGCGAAAATCCTTTAACTCACAAATATCTCTCCCTTTAAAATCACCATGGTGCTCAGAATGCCACTTTGTAAAATTAATTGATTGTGCTACCATGATTCTTCTATTAAAAAAACAGGTCTGGAGGCTATGTGCCTACTTTAAATCAATCTCAGTGAATAACTGGAGCACGTGCACTCAGTACTTCCAACAGGTAAAGAGGTGCTTAATTCAGTATAATAGTCACCCATCACAGGATTTTAGGAATGGTGGAATAATATTTTAATATATGTCTGAAAACATTTCTTGAATGAATTTTGGGAGAAGCAGTAATTTGGTTGCAGCCCAAAATATTCAGGCAGAGGGAACAGAATTGATAATCCCCATCCAAAAGCAGCTTTTGTTCAAGTAGGTAGAATACACGAGGTTCTAAACAAACATATTAAAAACAGTTGAAACTTATTTTAGTAAATTATACTCTGGGGGGGTTCCACCTTTAGATATTGAATATTAATTTATAGGTGATAAAATAAGCCCTGCTTTCAGTCCCAGAAAAATAATATTAGGAAGTGCTCTGATTTCTTATGATATGCTCCTCCCCTCATTGAACCATGTTACCATGAAAGTTAAAAGTACATTATTTACAGATGACTACAAGCTCTCATTCTATATTTTACCCATCATATTCCATTCTGTGCATCTGTCAATGACATTCCACTCTACAATGAAATAAAATTATTATAAAAACATTGTTGCTAATTAAATTTATCTATTTCACTACTAATAAAATCATTTGAATTATAACTCATTAACATTTTCTTTTTTTAGATCTTTAAAAACATGAAAATCCTGTTGATATAGGAATGATTGCATTGGTTAGGATAAGTATAAGAAAATTCTTATGCACAAATAAAGACTGTGTTTATACGCATTGCATTGTTTCCTTACAAAAATATAGAGTTTGTTTTACAAACCTTTTAATTAATAGAATTTTAAATTAAAAACTGTATAGTTTTTATTTTTATGACTGAAATATCAAGACAAAAAATAGAATGAACTTAATCTGTTTTATAAAGTTTGCAGGAAAAAAGGTAAAATGTAGTTTAATGTAGCATCCTATTTTGTTAAACTAGCACATAATACACTAAAGGAACTATGCTGATGTTCTAAATTGCAAACTTGGGG
Source organism: Eulemur rufifrons (assembly GCF_041146395.1). Lineage (NCBI taxonomy): Eukaryota > Metazoa > Chordata > Mammalia > Primates > Lemuridae > Eulemur > Eulemur rufifrons. The sequence goes on from NC_090989.1 coordinate 72,816,102, forward strand.
GTGAAGGAGTAAAAGAAGGATGAGGGGATTTTATCAGAGGAAACAATCTCTCTTCGTCACAGCTGTCAACCTAGGTGATCTTCTGAATTCTATTTAGTAATTCCCTTCTGAAACACCATCACTCCAAATCACTTCAGTAATATTTCTCACCAAGCTGATTTTCCTTGATGAGATTCTCCTGCATTGTGAAGGCATCTTGCTGCTACACCACCTGGGGCAGCTACTTTTCTGTCATACTTCAAAGCTGCGGTGAAGAGGGCTTGCTTGGATGGCTGCCCAGGAAACCAAATAGGAATTGTGCTTCTTGTTTCCTTTGAATCACATTTCTGCTTGGCCCTTGTAGCTGAGATGGGTTGTGGGAAGGGTGAGTATAAAATCTAAATTTCTAATTAGTTGTACAGCTTGATAGGAGATTTTCTTCTTTGGTACATCAACTATAAGATGCAAAAGTAGCTTTCATATTAGATTTCACAGACAATTACTACAGCATTACTGCTCAGTTTCTTAAAACTTAATAAATGATCAATATGGACAACACTTTGATCATTGCTTATCTGCCACAAAAGTCTATAAGATATTAAAAAATTACATATTACTGACACATACTGCCCTTACTCCAAACAATTGTGCAAAAACCATTACTGGTAGTTGAGAATGCATGCTCAGTGTGTCTGTGTGTGTACATAAAGGAATTTATATACCCCCAAACACTTAAATCTGCCTGTATTTAGTCTTGGGTGATCTAATGTTCCAGTTTATTACCTTCATAAGCAGAGGAAGACATGGAGCTTGAACATTTTTACAAAAGATATCATCCAATGAGCTTTTCCAATCATGGCAACATAACCAGAAGCAGCAGAAAAAAGACTGGGTTAATTTATTATTATTATTTTTAGCAATGTGTGAGAAATGCAGGGAAAATCTCTGTACAGGTCATCAATCTACAAGGTACACCAATGGTGAACATTTAATGGAGTAAAAAAACATTGTATTCCCCCTCCCATAAGAACTTCAGATAAAATAATCCTCGTTATGAAGATCTGCTCGGCTTTCACAGCACCAGTTCTCCCGTTCTCCATCATAAGACCTAGAATTGTACCTTCAGAAAAGGAAGTAGTGTCCACCAGCCTAACGGGATTTATCTGAGCTACCTTGTTATACTCTACCTTGTTAGGAATCTACTAATCTTCTGTCAAAAACAAAGAAGTCTGTGAGAATTGATGCAGCTTTCTTAGCGACAGGGTGACCAGAAATCTATGGATGGAGGTCAGTCATTTAACGGATCAATAATCCCCAGAGTTTGGTGATTCTCTCCAGTTAAATTTGAACTGGAACAAATATTTCCTTATCTAACACTATTTTATTTATAGCTTGCTGCTTTGTTCAGGAAAGCACCCTGAGTTGAGAATGGAGATCTAACATATTAGGACCCCGATAGTCTTAGGTTTCTCTTAAATCCTGGGAGACTCCTGGAGACAGGAGTAAAATGATACAGGGAAATGATCACAGAAATAAGTTCCAGACAAAAGTCTCAGTTTCTCCACTGATTTATGGCAGATAACGTTATTGTTCCCTGAGTTAGTTTCCTCACCTAACAACGGAGAATATAATCCCTGCTTTATATGCCTCACAGGACTGTTAAAAGAACTAAAGTGATTCCATGAAGGAGTTTTGTATACTTATGAAACACTACCTAAGTATGATCAACTGTTGTCTTGCAGGAAATACTACAAACTATTTGTGGCTGTTAGCAGATTTTTTTCTCTGCCTGGCAATAAATAATTTCCATTAAAAAAAAAAAAAGAAAAAAAGAAAAGCACCTATTACAAGCAAATTTGATTCATGACCTTCCTATCAAATTCATGATGCCCAAGGGTAATTGTAAAATGATAATACTCTGTTTATCTACATTCATGCTCATTTCATTCTACCGTCCTACAGTGCGTGTTAATATAATTGATTTGTCAATTATTTTTTGCCCCAAACTTATTTCTTCGAAAATGTTTTTTCAAAAGAAAATTCCCTTTTCAAACTTAAGCATGAGGAAATGTCTAATGATTCAGTGCATATAAAGCAACAGCCATATGCAGATCTGGACCATTAGAAGTAACAGCACAAAGGAGGGCCCAGAGGGTCTATAATGTATCTCTCTAATCAGGATAAATTTCTAAGAGCAGTGAGGTGTCATGTATTTTCTTCACTATTTTTCATGGAAAAATCCTGATATCTCATGATATTTATCATCTATGGAATAAGTAATATCTGTATTTTTAGTAGCATTTGTTTCCCTGAATTATTTTTAAGTATCTCATCTTTTACTGAAATAGAAACTATGGTACTCTGATACTAGATTTCTGAAGAAAAGGAAGACTTTGTACAGAAAAGGAAGGAGCTGTATCAGAGCTGATTCTCATCCTGACGTATCTCCAGCTTGCGACGTGATCTTGAGAAGTCTCTCATTTCTGGATACTAGTTGCCTCATTTGTAAAATGGGCAGCTTGATTTGATATTAGTGATTCTATGTTAAGTGAGTTCTAAAGTGAGTTAAAGTTCTAAGTTTTACTTTTCAGTTTTTATAATTCTAAAATATTTGGGGAAAATATGAAAAACAACATTATTCTACATAAATAATATATGAGAGTGCAGAAGAAAGGCTTTTTCCCTTTTCTTTTTAGACAACTGTCCTGTGGTTTCAGTAGTTTTTCATCTGTCAGTACTTAAGCATGAAGATTAATAGTTGCATTATTTTTGTGCACAAGAGCTAATAGCCTCTTAATTGTTTTTAATGGCACATTTTAGAAGAGCCCTGTATTTTTCACATTGTATATATTTTTTAGGATAGGCCCTCCAATTTACCATAGCTCAGCATCAGCCAGTAAAAGAGATTATTTTTAAACTATTGAATTAGTTTAGTCAGGCAAATGTGTAATTATTTTCACCATATACCTTTGGCTCAACTGTGGATAACATTCGGATTGCAGCTGATAGACTTGTGTTCTTCCCAAACGGACAGTTTCATACCAGGACAGAGATAAGTGTTTCCTATGTATATAGACCAAAATATTGCTGTCTAATTTTTAGTGAATACCCTATAATGTGGAAAGAAAGGAAATGATACCATAATGAAACCTACTGAAGATTCAAGATAATCAGAGCAGATTGGCAACAAATCATTTATTTTCCACATTTCTAAACATAAGTATTCTCCTTATCAATGAGCCACAGCAGCAAATAAGGGCTGGGAAGCATAATCAATGGATAGATCTGGGCAAACTTGATTGAATCTAGGTTCCTCATAATTAGGATTGTGCTGGGAAAAGAATAGAATCGAAAGTCAGGTGGCCCCATTTCCATACCTGTTTCATTTATATAAAGAATGTTATGGGAAATCATTTCCTTTATCAAAGCTCTGTTCCCTCATATGGTAAGCGAAATATCAATTCCCCAAATCTTACCCCATAAACATATTAACAGAATCTACTCTCCAGTAAGCATTTACTGTCTCAGTAAGCAACACAAGTATGTCCAATTACCAGGTATAACAAGGTCCTATGTCATCTGGCCCTCCATCACCACCTTGCCATCCACGCCGCCTGAACCTTGCATTCTCTGCACTATAGGCTGAGCACCGTTTTTTCTATTTCTTGAACATATCAAGCTTACTCTCATCTCAGAGCTTTTGTACTTGTTATTCTTTTTGCTTTGAAGACTCTTCCCTAGTTGGAAACATGGCTACCATCCTCTCATTATTTTGGTTTTATTTCAAATGTCTCTTATTACAAAAGCTTTTTTTACCCTACTTTACTTCTTCATGATTAAGAGTTGCATGCAATTATTTATTTAAAAAATCTATTTAGTGTCACTATGCTCTCAAAAAGTATAATCCCCGTGGGAACTAGAACTCTCCCTCTCTTGTTCATGACCACCTCCCAGTATCAAAGAACACTGCTCATTATGTAGTAGTAAATTAATAAATGTTTTGATTCACTAAGGAAGCTGAGCTGAATAACCTGTAAGGTTTATCTGGCTCTGATATGATATAAGTGCTTGATATTTATATAAAAAGGAGAAATCATGTAAGTGGCAAAGGCTTTTCTATTCTCATTCACTTTTTGAGGTGGCGTCCAGCTCTGAAATTCTGTAATTGTAAGTGTTTGCTATTGTTTGTCTGTTTTTTTTTTATTATTACCTTGGTTATTCCATTTTATTACTATTTTTTATAATAAATTAAACAAATACTGTAGTAGAAATGGCAGAGATACCAAGGGGAAGCAAGCCCACAAAAAGATAAAGATGAGAAGCATTTCTGAAGAAGGGCAAGGCATCAGTAAAGAAAGAATTCAAGACCACATTAAAATGGCAGCCACTGGTGAAAGGACTTAAGCTCCTCTTTCACATAATGTTTAAACAGAGTTGATATCATTCTACTGAGCCTATAATTGGTATGCCTTAGAGGAACAGAGGAAACTAGGTATTTACTGATGGCCACCGGATGACAAAGAGAAAACTGAATAGAAAATAGTCCAGGGAAACAAAAAGGCAGAAGTGGAATTGATTATTTGACCGGAACAGAACTGAAACACACATCCTTCCTCTCTCCAAGTCACAATACAAGGCATAGAGTTTCAAAGAAAATGCATAAAGCCTAAACCTTGGATCTAGTGCATCTTAAAACTTTCTGTGTGATGTAGGAAAAAGAAATAAAATGATAGTACTATAGTTTAGGTGAATAGGTTCACAGCCAAGGTTTACCCTGAATCATCACTGTCTATATGCAAACTACATAATTAAAGTTGGTGTTTTGTCTATTCTGGTCATCAAAATTATTATATCATTAAATGAATATATTCAGCAGTTCTGGAAAAGGGGATTATGTCACCTGGCAATATCCCAGGGAACAGTTTCCTGGAAGGAACTATGAAATATGACAGGACTTAGTAAGCTACCTTGTTAAAGAATCTTAAAGAGAATGCAAGTCACAAGGCTGCAGGCAGATCCACAGACAGATTATCAAACACGGATCATAGAGGGCTTTCCTGAGAGAAGAAGAAAAATAACAGTTTACTGAGGAGTGAAAAGAAATATGGGTCACATCTTAAATCCTTTAGGCTTAAGGTTCCATTTTAAGATTGGGAGCTTTCATGTTCCCACTGTCAAAATGTTCTGTGCTTTGTATAGAAACATCTTTGTCATCTAGAAGCTTACATCTTTATAACCCATTGGAGGTCCAGAAACAATTACGATGCTGAATGCTTGTATATTTCCTCAGTAAAAACTAACAGTTTCTCAGAGCTGACTATATATTGACACTCTTCAAGTATTACATACATATTAACCATTTAATTCTAAAAACAACCCTGGTGTGCAGGAATGTTATTTTTTGCACATTGTGGATGAAGACACCTTAGTTTAAAAGGCAAATGATCTGTTCTTTACACAGATCTCCATGGCCTGCCTCTTAACTCTTTACCACTTGCCAGAGTTTCTAACTCATTTTTATATAAACATATGATAATATTTTCCCATAATCATCATAATATTCCTATGAGGGAATCAAAGTGGGTCTATTCCCATTTTACTGAGAAAATGAATATATAAATTGGAGAACAATGTTGCCCACTTCCTGCCTCTCGTAGCTACCGGTATAGGCAGAAATCAGAAATTTTAACCTAATACTTTAAATTTTCTTTTTCCACCACATTAAGCTATAATATCTAAAAATCTACTTTTTCTATTAAGAAAGTCATCTAGGTCAATGTCATGGGATTCAGTGAGGAAAAACTAATAAAGTGTGATTGTAAAATCCCAGAGAATTGCTGAATGCTGCAATCTGCTGTGCTTTCCCTCCCTGGCATGCATTCTAGAAATAAATAAATCAGAGCGGCATCCTGTGTTTGTTTGTGGAAGGGAGAGAGAGAGAGGCAGAAGCAAGCAGTGGGTGATCCATTATGCATTGTTTCCCAGAGTGGGACATGGATCAGGCAGCAGTGTCAGAGCCAGAATGTAAATATTCATGAGGATGTGGGTGGCTACCCAGAATAGGTCACACTCCAGGGGAAGACATCCCACGCTTTCTTGTCACAAGATGCACTGTGCAGTCACAGAGACTGTAACACACTCCAAAGGGGGAAACCCTGGGTCCCCTTAGAACTGTCTTTGGTAGCTTCTGCTCAGGAATAGTAGCAAAGTCAGGGAGAGATGGACTGATGGAATCTGCAAAGAAATTTCCTTTGCAGGCAGCCAGAGACATGATGGAATTAGTGTTTCACACTGGGCTTTTTGCCTAGGATTCTCATCATTTGCCTTGCCCGTAAGTCTGATGCAGCTCTTTCAAAACAGCCGCAGTAATAAAGCCAATGTTCATGAAAGTTTCTCGAACATTGCTGTAGAAAACACCTTCTGTGATTATTGTAATCTTGTTATTTTTCCTAAAGGAAATTACATCTGTAAAATAATGCATTTGAGGTCAAATAAAAATATTTCTAATTTCATGAAAAGAAATCTTATGAGTATTTTATAGGAACTCAGAGAATTCCAATTTGCTCCAGTAAGGTATATTATGCTTAAATAAATACTTATATTCTGAGACCATGAAAATAAGGAAGATTACAAAGGAATCCTGTTATATACTAACTGCTCAATGGCAGATTAAATATCTTAAACGTATTTTTAAATTTGTTAAGTACAACAAATAGTTTTTAAAAACCATGTAAATATGAACAACAGAGAAAAAACTGAGAGAGAGAGGGGCAGGGAGAAAGGGAGGGAGAGGAAAGAAAAACAATATTTTGTCCACAAAACAATACTACTATTATTATGTGTAATGCACTCTGATATTTTCTATTCTATTACATTTTATTCTACTTGATACTATTTCTTCAGATATTGTTTATGACTCCTTAAATTGACCACATAATGAACCTTTCAGTTCCCAATTTGCTGTGTGATAAAGAGATGTACGGAACTCTCTCAAATGAAACAACTAAAATGCTGAATCACATAGTAAAGATATGTACGTATTTCTTTATGTGATATATATTCCTGGAAAAGCAGCAAGTGCCAAAGTTTGCTTTCACCCTAAATACATCAGTATAACACTGGTTTTATTCATACAAATTTTTAGGGTATAGATATAAAAGAATAAAGCCAAATGCCAGAAAAGGGTATCATATAATAAGAAGTGCCCACAATTAGATAAAACCCCAAATACTTATAAGCAAAGTGTAATGATCAGTAAAAACTAAGCAATATTGCTCAGTAAAGTAAAGCAAGAAACCCTAATACTAACACTAGAACAAATAAAAGTCTTCCCTGAGAAGTCAGAATCATAGATAACCCTCAAGCAGAATTGAGATCTGAATTCAGCTACTAGAATGGATCAAGAGACCACTAATAGATAATTTAAAGTGTTCCAGTTTTGAATCACTCCTTCCCCACAAGCAACTGGCAGATGCAAATGCAATTCTTATCAGGAGGAACTTAACTTCAACCTAAGCCTCAAATCCTTTCTACAGAAATATTTCCTAGGTAAATAAACAGCTAAGAATCACAAAACATAATACAAAGAAACAAGCCACTATAAGTGAAAACCAGGAAAAAATAAAAAACAATAGACAGTTTAATAAATCTCCATATATTGGCTTTTTTTCTCAGATACTGCTGAAGAAAGAATCAGTGAGGTAAAATATAGATCCAAAGACAGGATTCAGAATACATCCAGAGAGCAAAAAATAAGATGGGAAATATGACACAGTAAGAGATACAGAGATTAGAGTGAGGAGATCTAATACATACAATTAGAATTTCAGAGGGAGATGAATGAGGGAGTGGGAAAGAGATAACATTAAAAGAATTAATGCTGAATAATTTTCCACTGATGAAAAACATTGGTCCATAGATTCAAGAACCCCAAGCAAGATATATAAAATGAAATCCACACCTAATCATAATGAAGTAAATTGGGGGGAAAAAGGAAAAATATAATGGTAAATAATTGGTTAAATATGGTGGGCTGAACCCAGAGGCTAGTGAAAAGTTACATGAGAACTTTCCCTTTAATCTGACCCCACCGGCTTTGAGGGCCCACCCAAACGCCCACCATTTTGGGGCCGACGCCATCTTGGCCTCCACCTGTCTGTACGCACACGTTAAAATAAACCTTTTAACCATCAATCGGCCTCGGCCTCGTGTGTTCCTCCCTCAGCATTTCTAACAATATCTAAGAGAAATGATCATATGAACGATAGTTATGTTGTTTAATTTGGGGAAAAAGCAGGCTACAACCAAAATTCTGAATAACAATAGAAGATAAATTGAAATAGGGTAATTAGACTAATAATGTCCTTGGGCATTTAATATATTTACAACAATTGGTTTTAGATTTCCTAAATTTAGTAGACATGTGGAAAGGTCTGAGGTAATCTCTCAGATAACAAGCATAGAGTATAACTTCTAAAAAATACAGAATGCAAGCATTTCAAGGAAGACAAGAAACAAGGTAGAAAAAGACAATTAAAAGTAAGAGAGTAAGACATATATCACATGGAAATTTAGTATAAATTAATACAGCTATATGAGAATCACTATAAATATAAACAGGTTTGTGGTGGATTAAATGTTGCTGCACAGTCTTTATTCCTCTCCTTTTGAACCGTAGCATTTATTTCCCCTCTTATTGAACTCTGGCTGGCTCTAAGGCTGCTTAAACGATAGAATGCAGCAAAAATGATACTCAGCAATGTCCAAGCTTAGGCTTTAAGAAGATTGTGAGCTTTCACTTCCTCCTCCTTGGAACATTCACAATTGGAACTTTCCTTTGCAGAGCCCAGTTATGGATGTGAACAGGCCAGTAACTGCATGGAAAAGTCCAATGCAGGCACACTGGTGGAGAGTCCCAGAAAACTACCTGACAACCATGTGAGCGAGCCTTCTTGTACATTCCAGCTTAGTAGTGCCCCCAGGTGATTGTATTCAGTGTCACGTGGAGCAGAAGAGCTGCCTAGCTCAGCCCCTTAATCCCAGAGAATCATAAAAGATGATAAAATTGTCATTTTAAGCCACTAGATTTTACAGTGGTTTGTTTCACATCAACAGATAATGGAAATAGAGCAAAAATCTGTTATCATAGTGAGATTATAACACTTAAGAACGCTTAAGAAAAGCAACTCCAAAGATGTACTATATTATAAAAACATGCTTAAAACTCTGTACTCATCTAAACACTCATATATATTCATTCATTCCACATAGCATCTCTGTAATGTAGAGGCAACATTATGGTATCTTACAGATGAGGGAAACAAAGAACAGAAAAGTTGTTAACTTGCCCAAGATCACCTGGCTCACAGGTTTCAGAGCAAGATTTCAAACGCAAGGCCTGTGATTCTAGATCCTGAACAGTTAACCTCTATGCAAGCTGCATCTTATCACTTACTGAGCACTTAATATGTGTCAGACTGTGTTCTAAATTCCAAGTTCTCTACGCTCCTAACCATAACACATGACTGTCTTTATTAAGAAGACAATGAGCTAAAAAAATTAAACATATAAAAATATACATGACATCGATAGTAACCAAAGCAAGTTGGAATAGCCTAGCTAATGTCTACCAATATAGACTGTACACAAAAAAAAGTTACCAGAGGCAAAGTGGATCATTACGGCATGATAAAATTTTCAATTAATCAGGAAAATAGAATAATTCTAAATTTAGGATAACCTTATAACACAGATTCCAAATATTAAAATCATAAATAGGCTATACTGAGAAATTTAAAAACCCAGCATTATGGTGCAGGATTTTTAACATAATTATTTCAATAATATATACATCAAGCAGAGAGCAACTCAGTAAAGTAAAAGATTTGAAAAGTATAATTAAATAAACTTTATATAATCGATTTATATAGAATGTTACACTATAATTAAAAATTATGCATTTTGTTCAAGCTTATATTAAACATAATAAAGATTGGCCAAATTTGGTATTAGACAACAAATTTCAAAAACTTGATGGATTTTAGATAATATTTATTGACTGCAATGCAATTAAGACAGAAATCAATGGTGTAAATATATTTAGAGAAAAATTGCATGCATTTAGCCAGTCTTACGAACAGGGAAGCAAAATCCTTTTTAAAAAGTGAGCAAACTGAATCTCACAATGTGCTAAAAAGTTAATACAGTAAGACCAAGCTGGAGTAATCAAAATTGATTACACATACTATATCATTCTATTGGGTTGATGTAACAATTATACAAACTTATGAAAATCACTAAACTCTTGGATCATGTGTCCTCTTATCTGCAATATGATGGTAATGATCTTTGTTCTATGTCTGTTATCTCATATGGGATGATAAAGATGACCAAATGAAAGAAAAATGAATGGCTGTAAGTGTGGTTTGTAAACTGAAAAGCACTGCAGTAATAAGATGTTATTTTATTATGCACAAAAATTATTACTAATATTTCTTTTTTGCTTTTCAACCCATGTTGTATAATTTTCTTAACTTTTTAATCATGTTGCATTGTTAATAAGCTACATAGAACAATATAGTCTGGATAAGTTTAGCATGTTCTTAAGGTGAAAATTTGAAATAGGCACATATGAGAGCTACACATTTATATGTACAATCTAAAAATAATAAGCAATATTTTTTATGTCACCTAGGTTATGAAATAATGATTTCCTATTACTCAGAGACTCATTGGGAGTCTTCCTTGATTATATCCTCTTGCCTCCCACTCAAAGTCAATCACAATTCTGAAATTTTTGTTACTTAATTTCTTGGTTTTCTTTACAGTTTACATGTATGTCTGTTTCCCTAAGTGGATATGTATGGGAGTGTATAGTTTTACCTATTCTTGAAATTTAAATTTGTAGAATCATCCAAGTTGTATATCTATGTGACTTGCTTCTTTTGTTTAAACTTCGTAAGATCCTTCAATTGTGATACCTATTGATGGGGTTGGTTAATAGTTTACTGCTTTTTGGTGTTCTAGTATATAAATATACTATACTTTGTATCCATTTTAATAGTTATGAACATTTGGGTTATTTCAATTATTTTGTTCAACTGTTTTAAACAATGCTACTGTGAACATTGCCATCCATGTCTCCTTGACTCTGAATATACGTGTACAAGACTTTATACCTAAAACTGAAATAATTGTGTTAAAAGTTGCTACATTTTAAATACAGTAAGAAATCTCTAACTCATTCCCAAACTGCTTGTATCTATATACATGCCCATCAGCAATATGTGTTCCTGTTATACTACAGTCTCAAAATTAAAGTTATAGCCCAATTTCTCAATTATTGTTACTTTGATGGATTTTGAGAAGGCTTCTTATTGAGGTCTTATTTTGCATTTCCCTAATTACCAATAAAGTTATATAAATTTTCTTTTTTTATTGGTAATTTATTTTCTCTTCTGTGAAATGTCTCTTCATGTCTTATACCTATTTAATTTTTAATAATTTCTTATCAAATTTTAGTAGATACAAAATAATATTTAAACAATATACCTGAAATGCAGAATGATAATACAATAAACACTGCTATACTTAAAAAGAATTTCCTTTGAATTTTCTGTGTGTCCTGTATGTCCTTCCTGATCCCATTCTAGTTCCTCAACTACCAGTGTAATCACAATCCAGTTGAGTTTTTGTTTTCAGCTTCTCACTCTCCTGTATGTTTATTTTAATATTATTTTACTATATAGGTGTGAGTTATAAACTTCTCTCCACCTTCATGCTCAATAACACTGTTTTTGTTAGCGTTAGCTGGGCTAGTCAGCATTACTCAAGAGAGTAATTAAACGGTATTAAGTAAAATGCGGCTGCGACTTACCCTTCAGTGAATTTCGCATATGTGCCTATGTGAGCAGCTGCTTAATTGCAAATCATTGCCAACAATTCAAAGCACCAGCTCCTTTGACTTTGAGTTTTGCAGTTACTTTTGAACTGACTGTGTGTTTTATTTTCTTTCCACTTTGTATTTAACACGATGTTAATCATCATGCCTGTCTTCTGATTAGCATGCACTCCAGACTCTCAGTAGATCTCAGGTTCATCTGAACAATCAACATTGAGGTGGGTGTATATTCTCTTCATGTTTTTAATATATGGTTGCACATATAATCTCCATAAACAACACACAATATTGGTTTATTAATTTATATAATTTAAGTACACATTTTCACGAAATACATATTTTATTGTTTATAGAACATTTTATATGTATACATGTAATGAAGACAGTGTATTTATTTTAATTTTTTATTTTATATTGTATGACCATCACTACCTATTAAATTGTATCTTAATGAACACAATAAAAATGCAGGTATAAATGTAAAAAAAGGGTGATACAGAAGACCTTTAAGGGAATATGAGCCAATACAAAGCCTCATGATGTCTATTGTTACTGAAAAATTCTCTAAGTTATGCTTTTCAATATTGTTGACTCCCATTCATACTCTTGTCAATTTTTGTTGATATTCTTATGTATAAATTATTGGATATCTTCATGTTTATAACTTATTAGAGACTATACATATATAATATATGTTATATTTTATATACATATATATCCTAGTCTATGTTGCATGTCTGTTAACTTTCTTTGCATATGTAAAGTTTTTATTGAATAATTGGAACAAATATGGTACCATCAGTAAATAACTTTAATACTCTCTGTTTTTACTAATAGAATCTACTCCATAAGAGCTAGTATTTCCTTATCCGTTGGTTTCCTACGATCATTCTGTGATTATACTTTCATTATTCTGTGACAATTCTTGTTACACTGAAAAAAATATTTTAGAAAGTCTTCTAGTCACTTGTATTCACAAAACAGTCTCAATCAAGGAATTTAAATGACCATTCCTAGGAGTTCTAGGTCCACTGTGACAGAGTAAGCTCTCTACAGCCCATGCCTGCTGCCAAATACAGCTAAAAACTCTAGAAAAAGTTTAAAAATTAACTAATTGAGTATGTGGAAAAATAAACAAAAGCAGGCTAACTGTAAAAGAAGGACAAAATTTGAAGAAGTGATCTGCATGGCTAAGAGTTTCCTGTTTTGTTTCACTTTGTTTTTCTCTCAAGGCTTTGCCCTGAGTTTGAATCTTAGTCACAGAGCTATGTAGAGCCACTGAAGGATAAAACTCAGATAGAACCTGACAACTTTCTGGGCAGAGGAACCAGGGAAAGGAGTTCTTATAGCCAGAGAGTAAGGGGAGAATGCTAGAGGGAAGAGATCTAGAGAAGATGATCCACTGACCCTGTGTATCAGTCTTCATAGTTCTCAACCTAACCCCTGGGCCACACATACATGGGACACTTCCAATCAGTGAGGCAAAGGCTTAGAAACTTAACTGAAATTTGTACCACAATTAACAGAAGGCAAGGCAGAAATTACAGCTTTAAAATAACTGGCTAAGATAAAAATAAAAACATTCTCCAGAGGATTTTAACAGAGGTCCGAGTCTATCCAACATATATTCACAATGCTTGGGATAAATCCAAAATTGTTCAACAAAGAACCATAAAAATGTGACCTGTTTTCAAGACAAAAGAACTAAACAAATGCCAATTAATAGGTGACCCAGAGGTTGAAATTGTCAGACAAAGACTTTAAAGCAGCTATTATAACTAGGCTCCAAGAGGCAAAGGAAAAGACACTTCAAATAAATCAAAAGATAATAATTAGCAGCAAAATAAAATATAAATAAACAAACCAAATGGAAAATATAATTTCTGAAATTTTTTAAAAATTAGTATGAATTACCTCATTAGCAAAATATAGATGAGAGAGAAAAGAGTCATTGAAATTAAATAAATAGAAATTATCAATTATTTTCCTCCTACCAAAAACCTTTAGTATTTCTTATAGTATAAGTGTGCTGGTTCTTTCAACTTTTAAATGTCTAAAAATATCTTTATTTTGCCTTCTTCCTTTAAATACATTTTTCTAGTTATAGAATTTTAGGTTGATATTTTTTTCTTTCAGACTCTAAGAAACGAAGATGGTTCACAGTCTTTTCATTTGCATTGTTTCTAGTATAAAATTTGCTATCATCCTATCTCATAGTTCTTTTTATGTAAAATTATTTTTCTCTGGATGCTTTTCAGATTTTTTTCTTCATAATATATTTGAGCATTATAATGTGCCATTTTCCCCCAAGGGGTTTGTTAAGCATCTTGGATCTTTGGGCTTATAATTTTCATCAAATTTTGATCATTATTTCTTCAAGTATTTTTTCCTTCCCTGCCTTTCCTCTCATTCAGGGACTCAAATTAAATGTATATTAGGCTGATTAACATTGTCCAACAGTTTATTGGTTTCTGTTAATTTTTTTATTATTATTCTCTTGTGTTACATTTTGGATAGTTTCTTCTGCTATCTCTATTGCTATGTCTTCAAGTTCAATGATACTTTCTTTTGCAATGTCTAATCAGCTGTTAATTCTACTCAGTGTACTTTCATCTCTAGAAGTTACATTTGGGTCTCTTTTTATATCTTTCATATTTCTAATTCACTTTTTGAACATATGGAATACAGTTATAAAAACTCTTCTAAGGTTCTTATCTGCTAATTCTAACATCTGGGTTAGTTCTGAGTAGGCTTCAATTGAATCAGTTTTTCCAAGTTATGGATTATATATTTTTTTTTTTTTTTGGTAACTTTGATTAGATACCAGACATTGTGAATTTTAGTTTGTTGAGTAGTAATAGTTTTGTATTCTTATAAATATTCTTGAGCTTTATTCTGGGATGCTCTTAAATTACTTTAAACAGTTGATCCTTTCAGGTCTTGTTTTTATGATGTTAGGCCAGTCCAAAGCAAGGCTCAATCTAGGGCTAAATATTTCCCAATACTGAGAAAAGACCTTTTTCCTAATTCCTAGGGAATTATGACTTTCTGGAAGGTGAGAAAGAACACTATTCCTACCCCGTCTGAGCACTGGCCGGCCACTATTCCATATAATGTTTCATTTGGCTTTTTCCCCAGCTTTGGGTAGTTTCCTCACACACATATGTTAATCAGTACTCTGTGTAATATCTGAGAGAAAGCTTTTATAAATATCCAAGGCTCTATGTGTAGCTTTCTTCTCTCTGCCACTCTGCCTCATAAACTCTTACAGCCTTCATCTCCCTGGACTCTCAGCTTTCTCTTCTGAATTCAGAGAGTCCGTTGGACTTTGTTTCAGTTCCTTTTCATTGTGCTATGGTCTGGAAATTTTCTCAATGTAGCAAGCTAGGGGCAATTTTAGGACTCACCCCATTATTTATTTCCCATCTCTTTTTTGCCTTGTATTTAATATCTTGAAACAATTATTTATGTATTTGAGGGGAAAACTGGATAACCACATGTAGAAGACTGAAACAGGATCCACACCTTTCACCTCTCATAAAAATCAACTCACAGTGGGTAACAGTCTTAAACCTAAGGTGTGAAACTATTAGAATTCTAGAAGAAAATGTTGGAAAAACTCTCGTAGACATTGGCCTAGGCAAAGAATTTATGAAGAAGATCCCAAAGGCAATCACAGCAACAACAAAAATAAATAAATGGGACCCGATCAAATGAAAAAGCTTCTGCACAGCCAAAGAAACTGTCAGAAGAGCAAACAGATGACCTACAGAATGGGAGAAAATTTTTGCATGTTACACATCTGATAAAGGGCTGATAACTAGAATCCATTTAGAACTCAGGAAAATCAGCAAGAAAAAAATCATACAATCCCATCAAAAAGTGGGCAAAGGACATGAACAGAAACTTTCCAAAAGAAGACAGAATAATAGCCAATAAACATATGAAAAAATTCTCAACATCTCTGATCATCAGGAAAATGCAAATCAAAACCACAATGAGATATTACTTATCTCCAGTGAGAATGGCCTTTATCAAAAAGTCCCAAAACAATAAATGTTGGCCTGGATGTGGAGAGATAAGAACACTCTTTCACTGCTGGTGGAACTGCAAACTAGTACAACCTTTGTGGAAAGCAATATGGAGATACCTTAAAGAGATACAAATAGATCTACCATTTGATCCAGCAATCCCATTACTGGGCATTTACCCAAAAGAACAAAAGACATCTGCACTCGAATGTTTATAGCAGCACAATTCACAATTGCAAAGATGTGGAAACAACCCAAGTGCCCATCAATCCATGAGGGGATTAATAAAATGTGGTATATGTGTGCCATGGAGTACTACTCAGCTATAAGAAACAATGGTGATATAGCACCTCTTGTATTTTCCTGGACAGAGCTGGAACCCAATCTACTAAGTGAAGTATCCCAAGAATGGAAAAATAAGCACCACATGTACTCACCATCTATTTACAATTTAAACTTATATATTTAGAAATCTTTCAGATAATTATATTATCTCAGTTTTTTATAGTACATTATTTTTTATTCAACATCCATAACTTTTACTATTGGTAGTTCATTTTGTCATATAATTTATGTTTGTCACCACAAATTTGTATTTAATTGAGTTGTTTTAAATAGGAGCTCCACATGCTTTGAGGTGTGAAAGTTTGAGACTTCAGTAATGTATCAATTTTGAAATTTCATGCATTCTTCTGCTGGGCTCTCTATTCTTTTCATTCATGCCATAGTTATGTTCAGCTCTAAGTTTGAGAATTCTGTAACTATTCACATAGTATACATTTAGACTTCACACTCATGCATACCGGAGTTCTGTGTTTCAGATTTGCCATTGCTATTTCTTTTCCCATCCAGGTCATGCTCTCTCTTTTTCACCCTCTCTCACCCTTCTCACATTTCTTTCTTTCTTCCCTTCTCTCTTTCCGTGATTCCAAGCTTTATTTATTTATTTTATGTGACAATTTAGCACTTGCTTCTTTAATGCATGCATTATTCCTCCTGGTAAGAATTAAATACTTGGTTTGCCTTTTTATTGTTGAATTGTAATAGTTCTTTATATATTCTGAATACAGATCTCTTATTAGATCTAGGATTTATAAATATCTTCCTCCTATTCTGTGGACTCTCTTTTTGTTCTCTTGATCATATTATCTGAAGCACTAAAGTTTTAAATTTTATGTGGTTCATATTTATTTTTTTAATCACATGGTATGGGAGTCAGTTCTAAGAAAGCATTACTTACTGCAAGATCACAAAAATTTACTCATGTTTTCTTCTAAGAGTTTTAGCTTTTACATTTAGTCCTATAATCCGTTTTAAGTTCAGTTTTTATATATTGTGTGAGATAGGAGTATAACTTCATTATTTTACAAGTAGAGAGCCAGCACCATTTGTTGTCCCAGAACCATTTGTTGAAAAGACTATTTTTCTCTCCCCAAAATTGTCTTGGCACCCTTGCAAAAATCCAATTTAGCATAAATGTATGGCTCAATATTTCTGAACTTTATTTCTAAACTTTCAATTCTGTTCGACTGATCTACATATGTCTTTATGTTAATACTGCATGGTCTTAATTACTGTAGCTTTGAAGTAAGTTTTGAAATCAGAACATGTGAGCATCCAGCTTTCTTCTTCTTTTTCAAGACGTTTGACTATTCTAGGTCCCTTACATTTCCATATGAGGTGAGACGTTAGTGCCTTCTCAGGCCTTTGCTGAGCAGATGAACAGTCCTGCTAATGCATGTGGCTTCCTAGAATATGGCAGAGATATTCAAAACACTTTAGGGACATATCGTTCCTTAGTTTTTACTTTTTTCAGTTAGCCACTTGTTAAACCAAACTGGTAGCACCACCTTAGGTAGCTGTAATGTTAAAAACTTGCCTCTGATTGTTTCTGAAAAATGCCCCAGAAACAAGGCTGTTCACACAGCATTCTGGGTTAGGTAAAAAGGACAAGCCCTGAGAAGGAAGCTTTTCAGTGAGCTCAGAGTGGTCAAATAGTGACAATTTCTTCTCTGGAAACAGGGCTTTTGGGAATCTTCAAATCTGCTGTTCCCCCATCAGTAGGTACTAGGCTGCTGGTTTCCAGCTACCATAGTTGTAACATTGTTGATTTTCAAGGCTGCCATGGAGCTGGGGAGAGCAGATAGAATTAGGACAAGTTAAAATGCCACAAAGCTCAGTGTTATTACTGAGATCCAGCTGTTTTTCTTGACTAACACTCTTTAGATTGTTTTCAAGCCTTTGCTTAATTTCCAGAGTTCTGGAAAAAAACTGATTTTGACAGTTTTTTCCAGGATTGCTATTGCTTTTGTGGAGAAGCATATTTTCTGAGGTCTTTACTTTGTCAGTCTGGAAATGCTTTTATCCCTGTTGGAATTTACAGTCTTAATTCCCAACAAGTCAAGACTATATTTAATCTGGATTCCTCATAGCCTCTCTCCTTTCAGGTTCCACTTGCTAATCTTAGGCTTCTTTACTTGGAGATTTTCTTTTGTTTGTGGCAAGGTGGAAAATATTTTAAAAATAATTTTCTTATCTTTTAATGTGTATATCCCTGTATTTCGGGTGGGGGGTACTTCCCACATAAACTTTATTCACAATTTTAAAGAAAAGTGTAAAAGTACTTTTTTTGAAGCAATGGCAAGAACTTGGTAAAGTGAAATGATTTGGAGATCAAGAGCAAAAGGGAATGTTTACAAAGCCCTGAATCAGTGATAAGGGATGGGATCCATAACAAAGATGATGGCATAACTCTGGATCAGGTAAAAAGTCAACTTTTTTGCTAAAACAGAAGTAAGTAAAAATACAAATAGTAGAATAACAGAAAGTCAATGGCCAGAGGGGAAAGCAGTTAAGGAAGTTCTTGTCTTATGATCTATTTTCTTTGTGAATGGAAGGCAGGCATTTTTTTTCTCAGAAAAAGACTAAAAATGATAGAATAAGTTCTTGAAAAATATGCAAATATTTTGTTGACTGCTTTTTCTGCATCTATTGAGATGATCACATGGTCTTTGTTTCTGCTTCTGTTTATGTGGTGAATCACATTTATTGATTTACTTATGTCGAACCATCCTTGCATCCCTGAGATAAAGCCCATTTGGTCATGGCAGATTATTTTTTTTATGTGCAATTGAATTCGGTTTTCTAGTATTTTATTGATGATTTTTGCATCTATAGTCATAAGGGATATTGGTCTGTAGTTTTCTTTTTTTGTTGTGTTCTTTCCTGGCTTTAGTGTCAAGAAGATATAGGCTTCATAGAATGAGTTGGGAAGAATTCCATCCTTCTCTATGTTATGGAATAAATTCTGTAGTATAGGTTCCAGCTCTTCTTTGTAGGTCTGGTAAAATATGGCTGTGAATCCATCTAGTCCTAGGATTTTTTTTTTGTTTGAAGATATTTTTACTACTGCTTTGATCTCATTGTTCATTATTGGTCTGTTCAGGAGTTCTTTTTCTTTCTGACTGAGTCTTGAGAGGTGGTGTGTTTCCAGGAATTTGTCCATTTCCTCTATGCTTTCTAGTTTATATGCATAGAGATTTTCATACTATATGGATGATGTTTTGTATTTCTGTGGTATTAGTTGTAATGTTTCCTTTTTCATTTCCAATTAGGCTTATATGGCTCTTCTATTTTCTATTCCTGGTTAGTCTAGCAAGTGGTCTGTCAATTTTGTTTGTCTTTTCAAAGAACAAACCTTTTGTTTCATTGATCTTCTAATCTTCTATATTATTTTTTTGTTTTCCATTTCATTGAGTTCTACTCTGACCTTTGTTATTTCTTAGCTTCTGCACAGCTAAGGATATAATCAACAGAGCAAATAGACAACCTACAGAATGGGAGTAAATATTCACAAGCTATACATTTGATAAAGGGCTAATATCCATAATTTACAAAGAACTCAAGCAAATCAGCAAGAAAAAACGAGCAACCCATTAAAAAGTGGGCAAAAGACATGAACAGAAACTTTTCAAAATAAGATAGACAAATGGCCAACATACATATGAAAAAATGCTCAACATCACTAACCATCAGAGAAATGCAAATTAAAACCACAATGAGATATCACCTTACCCGTGTTAGAATAGCTTTTATTAAAAAGTCTAAAAACAACAGATGTTGGCATGGATGCAGAAAGAAAAGGAATGCTTATACACTGTTGTTAGGACTGCAAATTAGTATAACCTCTATGCAAAATGGTATGGAAATTCCTCAAAGAACTAAAAGTAGACATATCATTTGATCCAGCAACCCCACTACTAGGTATCTACCCAAAGGAAAAAAAGTCATTTTATCAAAAAAACACCTGCACTTGAATGTGTATTGTAGCACAATTCACAATTGCAAAGATGTGGAATCAACCCAAGTGTCCCTCAGTTCATGAGTAGGTCAACAAAATGTGGTATACATATACCATGGAATACTACTCAGCCATGAAAAGGGATGAATTAATGCCTTTTCAACAATTGGGATGGAACTGGTGACCATTATCCTAAGGGAGGTATCACAAGAATGGAAAAACAAGTACCACATGTACTTTCTATTAAACTGGAACTAACTGATAAACACACATGCATAGAGGAACGTAAAACTTAGTAGAAATCAAGAAAGAGGGAGGGTGGAGGAGGGAAGGGGCAAAAACCTACCTCATGGATACAATGAACACTATTTGGGTGATGGTCACATTTATAGCTGTGACTCAAGTATTACAAAAGTGATCCATGTAACCAAAAACATTTGTACCCACTTAATACTTTGAAATAAATACAGAAAAAAATGTAAAAACAAAAAGAAAGAAAAATGTGCAGACATGTTAAAAGAACAAATGTGGAGGATGGAGGGAGAACCTTAAGGATTCAGAGAATAATGTTTGTCAGCTTTGGGAACATAGTAAGAGTAGAGATCATAAATTGGTAGTGGCAATAATCTACATCATTGTGTGATTTATTGTATCTCTGGGCTCCAGTAACTGCAACTCCAGCCATGTGAAATCACTTTCACTTTCATAAATAAGTCATGCTATTTCATTCCTTCATGCCTTGTTCAATGCTACCCTGCAGTTCTCCATAATATAGAGCATCTTGTCTCCCTTTATCTCTCTCTTCTCCCCAAGGGAGATATGTGTCTCATCTGATTAATGAGTTGGAGAAAGAGTCACAGCCTATGCATGGCACAACTTCATGCTAACTATATCTTAGATCACCCTTGTTATACATAACCTTACTCTGATGGGGTGCACTCTTGGGGACTTATATACAAAGAACAGTTCTTTGACTGTGATGTGTTTGGATAAATCAGTTCATTTACTAGGTTGCTAGTCAAAAAATCCATTTTTGTATCTGTTCTAGGCTCCATTCCATAGTAAATCTTTAGCAATTAAGAAAAGACAGGTCAATCCCTTCTGTTTATTTCATGCTATGGCATTATCATCTTCAAATGCTAGAATAAGTTTTTAATATAAATTTTAACACATTATTGGTCTTCCCTGTGAAGGTATCTGTTGTTCTATGCTAGATTTTAAGCACCTTGAGTACAACAAACATGACTGTCATTATAGAATACTTAGTACTTAACCAAGTGACCAAAACATAGTAGGCACACTACAATTGTTTATTAGAGTGTAGGACAATTTCTTTAGGACAAAAGGAGGAAGAATGTAGAAATTTCAGAAACAGACCTCCCATGTTCTTGTTTTTATGGATCCTCTGTAAGAAACTGCTGCACAGAGCAGTATACTTTGAAAACAAGCTAAAAGGAAAAAGTCGGATACAACACAATGATATATATATATATATATATAGTTTCTCTCCATGACTCTACATAAATCATAAATATTAGTGTTTGAAGAGCCCTCAAAAATCATGCATTTCAGTTTTAAAAAGTAATGTAGAATACATTTACATACTTCTATGCCATGATCTCTAGGATATTTCTAAAGTGAATAAATAAAGGTGAAGAAAATGTGTATAATATGCTGATGTTTGTATAAGAATTGGGAAATATGAATATCCATAGGTATATATTTTTATTAACAATATACATATTAAATACTTAGAAAGTAAACATGTAATAATTAGCTTCCAATTAAAGTGTAAAAGTTAAATGTTCCTTACCTGTATGTCAGTTATATCCTTAGGGATTTTTTTTTCCCCTCAAATGTATACCTCCTTTTAAAAAACACTTGAAAAAAGTCACTTTTTATCACATTATTATCTGCAATAAATGTGTGATTTTCTCTTCAAAGAGTGCAGGTGTTTGCATGTAAGATCTGACACTTCAGTTGCTAGGGTGACAGTCTGCTCCTTGGTAATGAACAAAAAAAATGAGTATTAGAGTAAAAAGATGTGCAAATACATAAGCTATAAAGTACATTTGGAAAAAACATATAACTTGTTTTAGTATTGAACCAAACATAGGTCAATCGAGAAATGGGAACTCTCAGACTCACATTTTTCAGCTAATCTCTACATCTGAGGGAGTTTCTACCACCCTCCTTGCCCGGTTCCTAATGCCCTCTTGCTTTCTCTCTCACTCCTCAGATGAAGCATCCTAAGGTGTGAATAACTCTTTACAGCTTGTAAAGTGTAACATTCCCCCTCAAAATAATTCATTTACATTTTAAAAAGATGAAAAGAACCTCCCACCCCCTGACAATCCAGAACTTTCTAAGACACTGAAGTGACATCCCTTAGGTGCTCTTTCCTCAAGCCAGATATTTAGTTCATTGGCCAATAACATTATTGCCTGAATATTGCTACCTCGAAATCATTCTTTATGATTTGGGAATATATATTCTGAAATCTAGAAAATAATTTCAGGAGACACATAAAATTAAGTCAAAAAATAAATCAATTGAGTCTTAATATATTTATTATTAAAGATATACCTAATCAAGGACACTCCTGTAGACACGAGTGTAGGACATCTTCATCTTTCCCTGTGTTATTCCTCCTGCTTAGAAGGTTGTTTCTGTCCTCCACTCTTCACCCACTTAGCTCCCATATATTCCTCAGGTCTCCTTTCACATGTCCTTTCCTTGGGGAAAATGTCCTTAAATTTATCCCTACATTGGACCAGAAATTCTCTTATGTATTTTTAAAAGATCTTATACTTTTTCTTTATAGTTTTAAATCACATTGTCAAATCATATGTATTTATCCGATTTTTAAAAGTAATATTCATCATTTACAGAAGACTTTAAAATCCATGGAGGCGTAGTAATTTGTTCTTGACAAGAAATTGAATCTTTGATTTAGACATCCTGGTAGACAGCAGAACATTTGACATACCAGTCACTTGATAAATACTTTTTAATGAATTGTATTAATAACTTGCAGTTAAGGAAAGTATCATCTAATGAGAAAAATAAAGTTGCTATACTTATTAATATCTTCTCATCACAAAAATATGCAGAGGCCAATATGCCCACAAAGTTTGTATACTTGCTTCAAACAGAAATTCAGTGGCAGGCTAAATGAGCAATACATGTACACACCATGAATGGCTCAGTATTCAGCACATAATTGGAATTGTCTTCTCATCATTTCTCTTGAGTCATTTTCTCTCAAAGTAACATGATGAAGATTTAAATAAAATAATTCTTATTTTCATAGTAATTGCATAGAAAGTGTTTATGGTAAGGGATTTAGGAAGGAATAATTGAAAACATTCAATTTTTTTTCTCTGAAAAAGCAAAAGTCATGTTCAGAAAGCATTGAAAATCAAAATTTATGCTCCAAAATCACTGAGCATAATTTTAACAATCATTGGATAAATACCAATTTTTACTACATTTTAAGGGTGATCAAATCCACATGCTTTTTACTCTCCACATGTAATTATTATGTGCAAAGACATGCACAGAGCCTCATAGTTTCTTTTAGCAAGCACATATTTTCCTTCGAATTTTCATGTGGAAATTTTGTATATTTGAACATGTGCTCAACAAACATGTTCTGTATGTAAAATGCAAACAACTATTTCATTTTTAAAGAGAGAATGGCTCTCCCAAGTAGCAGTGTTGTTGAAGAGTATATCTTTTCGATTTCATGTAACAAAATTTACATATTAATGTAAATCTTACAAAATATTTTGACACTTCATATTCTTTTGGATCTTCAAAAAATCCTCAAGGATTTTTAGACAGAGTGTATATTGCTATTTGATAGATGAAAAATCTGAAGCCCAGCAAGACTGATTTGCAAAGGTTGTTCCTGCAGTACCAAATAGAAGGTTGAACTGTAGTCTTTACTTTCTGCTTCTGCATATAATCTAACATGGTATATATATTGAATTGTATTATAAATTATAAATGTGTGCATATATATTTCCAATAGCACAAACTTTCTTCCTTAAAGAGTGTGAGTCTGAAAAAAAATCTTGCTTTCTATTGAAATATAAGGTGAAAATGGTGGTTTTGTGGTTGAAGCATTTTCTCTTCTTTTCACCTTTTTCAAAAACCAAATGTTTGTTTCCCATTCCACAGATGTGTTCCATCTGTGGCTTTACTCTAGTCTGTGGGTATGTTTCATCTTTGCACTTTGAGTTTTTTTATTCAAGGCTCTTTAGACCCCTGTGAGCCCTATGTATTCTCATGACAGAGGAGGCAAGAAGGCAGATGGGAACTTGAAATGCCTTTAAGAGCTTTGATTATCTGTGGAGTGCATCATGTTTGCTAATAACATTCACCAAAGCATGCTACAGGTCTATATCCCATGTCAGTGTATTAGAGATGTAAATTCCTCTCATATGAAATATTGGCAAGTAACATAGCCACAGTTTATACTTGCTGAGCAAGTACAAACCTCTTACAGAGAAGGAGGAGATGTTAATATTAATAACTGTGAAAAATAATAGGATCTATCAAAGACTTTTCTCTTGGTCACAAAAATTTACATCTCTCCTTTCTGTGTGTATAATATTCTTTTTCTTCCCCCAATAAAGATACTCCAAATTTTACCCAATCAAGCTCTCAGCCAGGATCTCATAATAGTCTGCATCAGATCCAGCTATAGCTCCTCTTGATCAGAGACCTATGAGCTACAAAGGCAAGTGCTCTGTCTCCACACGCACTAACATACAACCCATTTTGAAAGGTGGAAAATGTAGAGCACCTAAAAAATCACTCAACTGTAGAAATTCTTAAATTATTTTGGGCAAATACTATGAAATTCCTTACCCTGAAGTTTGGTAGTGTGCTTTGATGGCCCCAAGTTCTACTTCCTATAATGGGCTCCACACTTTATTATTCTTCATGAATCTTTACTAGTTCCTCTGAGAGTTCCTTTCTTTTCTATCATCATACTTGTCCAAATTTGAATAGCACCTAGTTTATACCTGTAGATATTTTTGAAACCAAGGATTGTCTCACACTCAGTCACAGTCTCATTTAATTCAGAATTTTATATATATATATATATATATATATATTTTATATATAAAATCAGGCTATTACATTAAAGACATATAAATATATAAAATATATAGGTACATAATGTATATATTTTTATTGTAGTCAAGTACATTTGTTATTATTCTTATCCACAATACTTTTAAAATTCTACATCTCACTACACTGAAAGTTTCTTTGGTAGGGCACTTTCAATCTCTTCTTCTTGAGCTATTGTGTCCAAATAAAAAGATGCATTGGGGCTAATATTAATCTATAGAAATATTTTAGCAAAGGGAACCATGGCCACATCCTTGATTTTGGTTTATGCTTTGAGACTGATTCTTTGAATAGTTTCTCAGTTGTTTTTTTTTTAATGGATTGGACATAGGGAGTTGCAAATCTCAGCCGTGAAAGTTTGAGAATTTCTATATTCTTTCTTTTTCCTTACGTCCCTCCATAAAAATGAGCCAATTCTTTTCTGAGCACATATAGTGGTACTGTCTTGTAATATTTGCCTAATGCAGCTAATAAACAAAAACTCTAGGAAGATTTTGTTTCATAAAACCTGTTCCCCTATGTTCCACAAATTTATTTATAAGGTACATTGTTTGCCTTCCAAGTTCTTGAAACCCTTAGTGTACTGAGTCCTTACCATTGCATGATATCTAGTGCCATTTTTCCCACCCTCCAATAAAAGTTTCATCACCAGCCTATTACACACTTCTAATGATATAGTTTAGGGTATTTTGTTAGTGCAGCAGACATTTCTGGTATCACTTTTTGGATAACAATTAGTTTAACTCTTTCATATAGACAGATCCAGGAAATAATGTTCTATTTAGAAGGAAAAAGAAAATCAACAGATGTTAATTTTAAGGTGAACAGATGTTGGAATTATCACACAAGGACTTTAAACACAGTTATAACTATGCTCAATGAGGTAAAAGAAAATTACAAATGGAAGAAATAAAAATATAAAAAATATTGGCATAAAAATAGAAAATATAAAAAGGCATAAAATAGAAATTTTAGAACTGATTAAAAAACAAGATCTGAAATATAAATTTCCTTGGTAGGCTTAATTACTAAAATGGAAGTGGCAAAAGAATCTAAGTTACACTGAATATAGTTCAATAGAAATCATGCTATTTGAAGAAGAGAAAAAAAGATTCTGAAAAAAATATAGACTGGGCCATTTCAAATGGTCTAACACATAAAAGGTAATTGGAGTTCTAGAAAGAAAGGGCAAAATTTGGTCCAAAAATTTTGGATAAAATTATGACCCAAAAACTTCCCAAATTTGACAAAAGACATAGATAGATAGATAGATAAATTCCAAAATATCAGCAACACCTCAAATAGGATACATTTGAAAAGAATCATACACATACACATAGGCACATCATATCAAACTACTGAAAGCCACAGGTAAGAAGAAAATCTTTACAGCGCCCCAAAAAATAACTTTTTATATATAGGGGATCAACAATTCAAATGATGGTGGATAGGAAACGAAAATTCATTAAGGATAGACAACAGTGAAACAACATATTTAAGGTGTTGAAAGAAAAAAAAAGGTTAACTCAGAATTCTGTATCAAGTGAAAATAGAATAGAATTAAAATAAAGACATTTTTGGATAAAGCAAAACTTTCAAAAATACGAATAAAATTCTTCAGACTTGGGGTGGGGGATTGATATCAGAGTAAAACTCAGATCTATAGAAATGAAGAAAGTTTAAATAAATACAGATTAATAATAGTAAATATATGGTTAGGTATAAAAATAACAATTATCTTATAACTTCCTAATTATATAAAGCTAATAGCTAATATAGAAAATTTCATTTTACATAACTGCAGCAAACACATGGAAAATGAAATTTTTAAAAATTCAGTTACTCCCCAAATCATAATTTGCTTAAACAAAAATTTTAAAAAATGTGCACAAGACTTTTATACTTTGAACTACAGAGATTAAGAAAAATTTTAAAAAAACCTATGTAAATGGAGAGATGTTACTGATTCATGAATTAGAAAAATAGATATTATTAAGATATAAATTCTCTCCAAAGTGATCTATAAATCCAGTACAATCTCAATAAAATGTCTAGAGCTCTTTTACAGAAATTGAAAAGCTAATTTCAAAACTTGTGGAAATGCTAATGACCTAGAATAATAAAAGCAATGTTAAACAGAAGAAAACCTGAGAAACTTACACTACCAGACTTCAAAAATTACAATAACAATGTAGTAGCCAAAACAAGGCAGTATTGGCATAAGGATAGACATATAGATGATGGAGTAGAATAGAGTATCCAGAAATAGACCTAAACATATATGGTGAAATGATTTTCAGTGAAAATGCCAAGGCAATTGAATGAGGAAAAAAATATTTTCAAAAATGGCACTGGAACAACTTAATGCCAGTATAAAAAACAAAAATATCTCAATCTTAACTCATATAAAATTACTTTAAATGGATTATAGGCCTAAATATAAAAGCTAAAACCATAAAACTCCTATTGAAAAACAAAACTAAATATAATGTTAGAGACTTAGGGTTAGGCAAGCTTTTCCTAAATAGAACATTTATGGCAAAAGTCATAGGAGAAAATTTCATAAATTGGTCTTTATAAAATTGTAACACTTTAGCTCTTCAAAAGACACTACCAAGAAAACAAAAAGTAATCCACATAAAGAGAGAAAATATTTATGATACATATATTTCACAAAGACCTGCCGCTAAGATATATAAACAACCCTTACATCTCAATACTAAGAAGACAATCCATTTTGTTAATATTCAAAAGATTTGAACAGGCATTTACAAAAGAAGATAATATAAATAGGCAATAAATACATAAAAAGATACTCAACTTCATTAGTCATCAGGGAAATGCAAAGTAAAACACAATGAATTACCACTAACTACCATAAAAGTGGCTAAAATTAAGAAGACTGATAATATAAAGTGTTGTTTAGGATGTGGAGCAACTGAAAGTCTCATTAATTGTTGGTGGGAATGTAAAGTGGTACAACCACTGACAAAAACAGTCTGTTAGTTTCTTATAAAGGTAATAATCCATTTGCCATATGACTTAGCCATTTCACTCCCAGATATTTACACAAGGCAATAAAACCAGATGTTCATGTAAAGAAGTGTACATCGGTACTCATAACACCTTCATTGTAATAGCCTAAAATGGATACAAACTAAATATTCATCAACAAGTGAATAAGAAAAGTAAGATGTAAATGTTTTCCACTCAGTGGAATACTACTCAAGAATAGGAAGGAGTAAACTACCAACACATACAACAATATAGATGAATCATTTTGCAGAGAGAAAAATGCTAACCACAAAAGATGGTGATATGATATAATTCCCATCATAAAAAACACAAACTCATCTTGTTTTATGGGTGTTTGCTGATGTCAAACTCACTGACTGTACATTTTAAATGAGTGCAGTTTCTTGCATGGACTTTTTATTCTCAAGAATGTTGATATAAAAAAAATATTTCTTTATACCACTGATTTTTGCTTTGTTCTGCTACCATAGAACCTAACAGTAATAATTTCTGTTCCTGGTAATGGTAGCCTAGTTTGCAGAAGATCAATCATTCTTCTGAGACAGCTAGAAAACATGGCAATAGGCTGGACACAGTGGCCTATAATGGCAGCACTTTGGGAAACCAAGGCAGGAGGATTGATTGAGGCCAGGAGTTCAAAATCAGCCTGAGCAACATAGCAAGACCCCTATCTCTACCAAAAAAAAAATTAGTTGGAAGTAGTGGCACATGCTTATAGTCCTAGCTATTCAGGAAGCTGAGGGAGGAGGATCATTTGATTCCAGGAGCTCGAGGCTGCAGTGAGCTATGATTGCATGACTGCATTTCATCCTGGATGACAAGGCAAGAACCTGTCTCTAAAAAAATAAATAAATAGATGAATGAATAAATAAATCATGTAAATAATATTTAAAAGGTTCTATTTGAAGGTTTCTGGTATCTTTTAAGGCCATCAGATTTGAGAGACTAGCATTTCAGAGAGGTGAAAGGCCTAGAAAGGTAAATGTGACATTTAGTTCACTAATTATTTTTTTCTTGTTGAGTTTGATGATTTGAAAGCTACATCTGAGAGGCTAAGAAGCCAAGCAGAATTTCTGGTAGTCTCATGGGAGTCACTGAAAAAAACTGGAACACAGGCACCACCAAGCAGATGGGACCCTGGTTTTGCTGGTGGTCCAGGTCAATTTCTGTGTACACAGACAGCAATGATGATAGCATTGAGAAAGATGTGATAATTCTACCTGGAGGGAAACAATATGATCGATGATATTGATGCTAAGGTTTGAAGATAAGTTGTATTTTCCCAACTGAAAGAGTGGAGCAAGTATTTCTAAGCAGAAGGCGTAATCAACAACTAACCCTTCAAAAGGTTTCTGAGAGAGCTTCCTTTTCTCAGCACACAACAGGGGAAAAGACAAAAAGGGAGGTTCAGGGAAGAGATGGAGGAGGTTCTACCCTTTTCTCAGAAGAGATAATGTCTTTGCTTGCTCGGTTTCTTTCCCATAGTTAATCTACATTCTTCCAGAAGAAGAGTAAGTCCCACAGATTGCCATTATCTCTATATAATAGCTGTCAGGAAGGAATTTAAATGCCAGGAGAAGGAGCACCCGTCTTTTAGACTTCTTTGTTCCCAGTATCATTCTTCAAAAACTAATTTTGAGATTATATATTGAGCAGGAAAAATGTCATTAGCTGGCTTTAACCAACCTGACCTTGGGTTAAAAAATGTTGGGTTTTTGTTGTTCTTTTTGTTGTTGTTGTCCTGTGCTTCTGATTCCGATAAGGCCACCAGAGAATATCATGCCATAGAGTGCAGAAGACATATTAAAATACCAATCTATTTACTATATATCATGCTGCCTGCAACAAAAGTCAACAATATGTATCCTGCCTATGTGAAAAGTTCCATACTAAGCCTGTTACCGTTGATGAGTTAGCCTGTAATATTG
This sequence comes from Eulemur rufifrons, assembly GCF_041146395.1. Taxonomy (NCBI): domain Eukaryota; kingdom Metazoa; phylum Chordata; class Mammalia; order Primates; family Lemuridae; genus Eulemur; species Eulemur rufifrons. The sequence goes on from NC_090989.1 coordinate 72,846,423, forward strand.
CCTGAATCATAATAATTTTTTTAAATTGTGAAAGACTGCTGAAATTTTCCAGTATTAAACATCAGAAACCGGTCCAGAGGGAACTGCTTCTTATTACTTTTCTTTGAACATTTCCTTCATTCCTAAACTTTCTCATTAAATTAGCTATTTCTTTCCCTAGATATAAAAGTAGCTTGCACAGAAGGGCCACATTTATGGTATAGTGATGAGTTTTGTATAATCAATTTTTAATTTTTAAAATGACTACTTTGGAAGGCAGGCGAAGCATGCAGTTGCAACAAACCACAACTAATAATGATTATTTCTAGAAAAAGAAATTGTCCTTGTTTGTCTACTATTCCATATCTCTTACAAAACTAATTCTAGTCCCTTCAAATTTACTTGTTATCAACAGTTTGTTTTTTTTTCCCCCGCTCTTAATATTTTCTTGTGACAGGAAAGAGTTGAATTTTTTGGCAAAGATCAATTGTGTAATATGAATCTTAAGCCACAGGGTATGGTTTAATTCCTTGTTTCCAGAATTTTTTCAAATTTCATTAAAAATAATCTCTAAGTGATATTCACAAATATATGTGATCACACATGTCCATACACAAACATCCATCAACCACAAATGCACCCTCTAAAGAGTGGTGAGAATTTGTGATTGTCATTTTTTTTTTTTTTTAGTGTTTTCCATTCTGTTTGTGTTTTAACCAGTTTGCTCATACCAAACCTGAGCTATTCTTTAGTACTCTTTTTCTCTCAATCCTTATATTCAATCAACATAATTGCTGGCATTACCCTAAAAAATCTATCCAGATCTGACCATGCCTCGTTATCCTCATTGCTATCACAATAGTCTAAGCCGCTAGTATGTCTACCTTGATCCCTGCAATACCTATTAATCCTGCTTTTGCATTTATGCTGCTAAAGTGCATATTCCACATAAGAGCTACAATGATCTATTTAAAACATAAATCAGATCATGTTGTTTTCCTATTTAGACGTCAATGCCATTTTGCTGAACTTAGAATAAAATGCAAACACACACTTAACCATGGTCTATGAGAGACTATATAGTCAGACAACTGCTCATAACTTTGTCTTTTTCTCCTTTCACTCTCTTTCTGCCATTCATTTGACTTCATTCACACTGGACATATCAATATTCCTTGAAGAAAATTCTTTCTTCAGGTTCTTTGCTTTTACTGTTTTCTCATATTGGAGCATCCTTTGCGCACACCTTGGTCTGGATTGCTACCTGACTTCATTCAGGGATCTGCCCAAATATCATCTCAACAGAGATAGTGTCCCTTAATGATCCTATTTAAAGTACTATGACAGAAGTAGAAAATGGTAGATTTAAAGTGTTACAAAATGTTGATACTTGATTGATATTACTGGGATAAATCACTCAAGATTTTTGTATCTTACTTTTCTCATCGGTCAAATGGGAAAAAATAATGCATGATTGTAGGTGTGGCAAAAATCTGAGAAAATACCTGCAGGAAAATGGTTTGGTAACTGCATAGCACAATAAAGATAAAAAAACTCTATTTCATGGGTCATTATAAATAATTGGGGGAATATTTCTCTGGCAGTGGTGATATGCCAAAACCATATATACACCCATATTTGTATGATGTTTGGATTTTACAATTTTACAAGCAGTGATTCTCAAAATGATGCTATGACAATAAAAAATAGTGCTACCTGTATTATAATCATTTACATATGAGAAACTGAGACTGAAAATAATGAAATACCTTCATTCACAACCTACAATTGTTACATTTTATACCGTATTCCAACTTTTACAACTACGAATTTAGTATTTTTTGCATAACACTATACAACAGAATATCTAAATTCCAAAGAGAGAGATATAAACCCAAATATGCTGTCTAGTTAAGATCTATGTTGATGAATTATCCATTAATTTTTAATGTGTTGATACAAATACTGAACCATTCCTGGAAATACACTTTTTTATTGCTACAGTTACAAAAGCAAAAAAAATTAAAAATGGTTTGGAAATAGTTAACAGTAGTCTTTGAGTTCTTGAGTTTGTCACCACAAATGAGGAGCTTTCATAGACCATAAAATTAACTTCCTCCATTGTCAATTGCCTAGCTGCACAATAAGACAACCTATACATCTTTAATTGGATTAAAAAAAAAGCTTGCTGTGTTTTTTTTTCTTCGCTAGTGATACAAGCTGTGTGAAGTTTTCAAAGGGAATACCCTTTTTGACAAGATTTACTTTTGACAAGATATTAAAGCAGTATATGACTAAGGTTCCAAGGAGTAAATATAAATGAAGATTGCCACTCTAAATACAATATGCATTGAAGAGACTTCTCTGGTAAATCTTTGAGGTATATGTTTCAGAGACTTTTAGTCCATTAATATTCTAGATATGAGAAGTATTGTAGAGCTGTTCTAACCTTATTCCACAATTTTCTAGGGAGTATCATATTTTAAGTAGGATGGTTCTAGAATATCCTTTTTATGATCACTGCTTCAAACTTTAGCACATTATTTTCAGGGAAATCATCACATTAACCTAAATTTTCAGTGTAAAGATGTATATCTTTGTTCATTTTTATTAATTCCTACTATTTTCAATGTCCTATGTTAGATACCAAGGATAAGATAAGTGATGCTTTTCAGCCCTATGGTGGTTATGGTCTAGTAGAAGTGATTTGAAATTTACATAGATAGCCATAGGATGAAGAAGAAATTAATAATTTCTATAAAAGCAGAAAAATATTTTGAGTTTGGGGAGTTTGGAAAATAAGTCCTCATCACAGAGTCTGGGTTTTAGAGCTGGAAAGTAATTAGAGATTATTCATTCTAGTCTCTTCATTTTAGATATGAGGAAATTTGAACCCTGGGTGGAAAAATAATTTCTCCTGGTTCATACAGCTAATTAGTAACAGACCCATGAGTAAAGTAAGTTCTCTGAGTGCCCAGTCTTTTGATACTTATTGGAATGGATGCTCAGAATGGTTAAGAATAACAGCTGTCCTTAGGGTCAGGATAATGGAACTTCTGGTGTATTTTATACCAGGCAGCCAACTGGTTGCTACATTCATCATTCAGAATCTTGGCCTACTTCTCAAACTGCATCTAACTTTGACTATTCCAATCAGTGTCTTCAGAAAAACAGGCCAGAGCATTAAGAAAGAAACAATAACCAATTCTGGTCTTCAACAATTCATAAAACATCTAACTCTTAAATTGCATCATAGCTCAAGTTTCTGCCTATTTACAACTCTATTTAAAACCTTTAATGCCAGTACCTTGAACCACTGCCATTTGTGACACACAAATATCAATATCCTGGTCAGTCTTCATCCAGTACCCAGGTTCATACTGCCTATTGGATATGTACACCTTGATATGTAAATTAAAATATAAGCATAAATAAAATGGAAAATACCTAAAGGTGAGGTCATTACCTCCCTTGCCCTGGCATGTTTCTCCTGTTCTATGTTCTCTCTCAGTGAAATTAGGCATGGGAAATTTTTAAATAATTTTTAATTGCTTCTTCATTAATGAGTCTTCTTCTATACTTGTATCCTGTTCTGTGAAAGTTTCCCTGGCTCTTCCTTCCTCTGTGCTCTAGCAATTACAAGAGTTGACACGTTTCTTTCTTTTTTTCATTTCAAAATATTAAGAGAGTATAAGTGTTTTTGTTATAAAGATAATTGTAAAAGTCGACAAGTTTCTTAAAGTCCCTGGGTGTTAGCATCTGCAACTATAAAATAAGAATGGTAATATCATTTATCCTAATAAAATTATTATGCTGGGATCATGGAGGTTATTGGATGACTTTCTCTGCTTATTTCTATTTTTCCTTACTTTCTAAATTTTCTGTAAAGGGCATGTATTTAATAATAACCAAAAATTCACAAAATTAAAGCAAAAAACACATCATGAGCATTTTCTCATTTGATTTTTGTAATTATTTTTATTCAAAAATGATATATTCTCATTGTTTTAAATTCAAACAGTAATAACTAGTTATAAAATAAAAAAATCCATCTGTAGCAAAACTGTTAACTGTTGAGCAAAATTTATTTTTTTCTTCCTCATGAGCACAAAGGCAAATTACCACAGTTTTAGCCTCATTAGCACTTAAGTGTGACCATGTGACAGTTTCCTAGCCAATAAGTAAAATTGGTAATGTGCTGTCTCCAGCCTTCCCGCATAAATCTCCCATGTGGAATTACTCATACTCTTTCTCTTTCTTCCAGCTGAATTTTAATATCCATTAAAACTTTGGAAGCCACTGGGAGAAGATATTACAATCTTGAACACCCTGGGTCCCTGAAAGACTGAAGTAGCAGAACCCACTCCCATCATCACAATCAATATAGAATCTCCATGGAGTGATATATGAGCAAAAAAAAAAAAAAAAAGACTTCTGTTGTATTTGAGCTATTATGCAATTTAGAATCTATATGTTACAGCAGTAAGCCAATTTCAAATACATTTGGCTTCTCAAGTTAACCACTGATAGTAATGAGAATAGACTAGATTTATTCTGTGGTAAACAAAATTCAAAACAGTTTAACACAGTAAAAGTTTGTTTCTTGTTCCTGAAAACTTTTTAGAAGTCCTAGTGACCCTCCGGCAGCTGTCCCTCTATGTGAGTCAGCCACCCAATCTGCTCTTATCTGGTGGCTCTACCTTTTCAGCACAAGACTCTGCATGAACACTGTAGGGGAAGAGAGAACTGGCAAAGTTTTAAAAGAACTTTTCGTTTTTGTCAGCTCAAAAGTCAGTCCCACTTATATTTTATTTTCCACAACTAGTTTCATGGCTTCAGGTAACTGCAAGAAGTTTGGAAAGTATAAAATTCTGTATGTCTAAGAAGGAAAGAAGAACTAGATATTCGTGAACGGTAGTCATGTCTATTACAACTTTTATCTACTTTTATCTAACTTACCAGAAAAATTCTATACATATGCAAGGGTATTCATAGAATTGTAGATAAATGAGAGTCTACTATAGATAGTGTTTGAACTCTTGCTTTCTCATTTAATACAGCTTGCAGAGTAATATACCGATAGTTTCTTTTTAACTGCTGCATTTGTACAATATGTCCTTTATTGGTGGACATTTAACTTATTTCCAGACATCTTCTGTTGAAAACAATATTGCCATGAACATTATTTGAGTACATATAAGAACATCTATGTGATAAATTCTTAGAAATAAAGTTACTGGGTCATATCTGCATTTTTAATATTTATATATATTTTTATGATATATATTATATATAACTTCCTTCCAATGAATTTGCATCAATTTACATTATTGCCAACAGTTAACAAGGGCACTCATTTTCTTTCAACCTCACAATCAACAATATATTAGCAAAATTGTGTGAGGATATCATGTTTAATATGCATGTTAGCCTACCTATCACATACAGTAATGTATTGCTTAACAATGGAGATACTTTCCGAAAAATGAGTTGTTGTGCCAATATAAGAGTATACTTAAAGATACCTAGCTGGCATAACCTACTACGTACCTAGGCTGTATGGTATAGTTTATGGATCCTAGGCTACAAACTTGTACAGAATGTTACTGTACTGAATATTGTAGGCAATTGTTACATGATGGTAAGTATTTATGTATCTAAACATATCTAAACACAGAAAAAAATACAGTAAAATGTGGTAATATAATCTTAGGGGATGACCATCATAAATGTGGCCTGTCAGTAACCGAAACATCGTTATATGGTGCATGACTATATTTATGTTTAACTAAATAAACTTTGCTCAAAATTTATTTTTTCCACTATTCAGAATTATATAAAATGTTGCACATAAATGTGTATCCACATTTTTATTATTTTATTATAATTCACTTTTAGAAGTGGAATTACTGCATCCACAAGTGTGAAATATCTTAAGGTTCCTGACATATTGTCAAGTTGCTTCACAAAAAGGTTTTATCAATTTGCACTTCCACCAGATTTATATGAGGACTTATCTCACTTCGCCTCCATCAAATATTAGGTTTTACCATATTTTAATCTTTGGAAACTTGTAAGCCACATAAGGTCAATACTGAAAATTGATAATGCAACCTCTGTAATAACTAACTCATGAGAAATTAGCATGGCAGATTCCATTATCAAAAATACTCTAAACAGTATATAATCTTTTTTTTAGCATCTTTTTTAGAATTTAGCATCTTTTGGGGGAGAGAATCACTATTTCCCTGTTGCATGTGGTTCTTTTAAGCAATACAATCATATAATCCTGCTGTAGGTTTACACTGTTCCCTATTTTGGACAAGTACCCCAAACTGTGCCACTTCAAGATCTTCCTTAGTATTGACCTGTAGAATCAAGAATGAAGAAATTTTCATTTTTTTTTTTTTTTTGGCGGGGGTTGTGTTGCTAAACTGAGAGGAAATAATGCTAGAGCTGCCTGGGGCCATATCTCATTTAATATATGAAGAATAATATTTTTTTTACAGAAGGAAGCTAAGCATAAAAAAAGTAAAAAAGAGCAAGGGAGAATATTTTAACAGCACTGAGTGCATAATTCCAACCCTAGGTGCTTTGTTTCTTTACATCTCTTCCTTATAACTTTAAGCTGCCCTATTCTTCCCAGCCAGTGAGCTTCTTTTGTATAAGCTAATTTGAGCTGAGTTCTTGCCATTTGCCACTGAAATAGTTCTTACTAATATACTCAGGAAAGCAGTATACTTACATCCTTCTCTGCTTCTTTGCATTGTGATAATCATAATGTCATTCATTATAACCAATATAAATCTCATTAAATTTCATAAGGAAAGCAGTGTTAGATCCACAAATGCCTCCAAAATAATCAATGAAAGATATTTTAGGGGCTAGAAATGATTTTAATATTACTGCATTTATTTGATTACAATATATGATTACTAATTGGCAATCTTTTTTTTGATATAGATGAGAATTTAAAATTTGATGACCTAAAACCTACCAGCTTTCAGCCCTCCTAAGTACCTGTTTCAAAAATTTTGCTATTTGGTGCCCTTTGAGATAAAATAGGAGTCAGCAAGCGATATTTTGGAGTAAGGATTGAACTGAGAAGCAAGCGCGTGCATTTGGATGTCTAGCCAAAATTTAGGTCTGAGCTAATCCAGAGTAACTAGTTGTACAACCTTGAATACGTTGATTTACTTCAGTTTCTTCATCTATAAAGGACCCTACATGAATGACTTCTAGAGTCCTTCCTGGTTTTCATATTTTAATTAATATTGATTTCATAGTAAACTTAATGTCAAAGTAGCAAGTCTGATGCTAATCTAGTCCAATTTATGTTGCAGGAATAATACATTGCTTTAATTTTTTTCTCCTATTCATATAAAAAGAAGAGACTTTAAGAATCTCCCACTTTTATCTACTTCATATAAGTCTCAATGTTGTGTTTCTGAATAGCCCAAGTCAATTAAAGCACTATATATCATTTGACACTATAAAATCATTAGTAGAAAAATATTCCTTGTAGATTAACTATCCTATTATCAGACCAGGTCTATGAAGAAAATTCTCCAGTTATATTAATAAATATATATTTTTAGATTTTTTATAACTCTAGTTTTAAATATTTTATATTTAAAAACTCAATATTTTCTAAATGGCAGTTAAATAGGTATGGACAATTTTTAAAGAAAATAATTAAATCAAGATTTCCTTTGGAAATACAATTGCTTTGCCTTAATATAGATTTTTAAAGGTAGCATACTAAAATTGTGGGGTTCTTCTTCTTTTCTTTATTTTTCATCTAACCAAGAGCCCATGAAATGAAATGACATTACAATAGGAATTATATTTTGCAAAGAGAGTAAGACTAACAGCTCCAATTTTCCACTGTTTTTTCAGCCATGTTACAATTCCATTAAAAAATATCTACTGAGTATTTTTGCAAGACCATATGTCAGATATTGCAGATGGTAAAATAAAACGTTACAGAAGTGACTCTGTTCTCAGATTAATGCACTGTCCAGCAAAATTGATAAAATGTGCACATACAATGAAATTTATTCAGTCATTACATATTTACTAGGCATCTGTTGTCTACAGGCACCATTCTAAAGTTTTATGAGTATGGTGGTAAACCATCTAGGCAAGGTGTCAGCAGTCAGGAAGCTTACATTTTAATGAGGGAGACATACAAGAAAGAACTCAAAATAGTGCTAGAAAGACAATAAAACATGAAGATAAAATAGCCAGTGATTGTGAAGTTACTTTACATTAGATGGTCAGAGAATATCTCTTTGCAGAGATGAAATATAAACTACGACTTGAGTGAAAAATAAAGAGCCCACCAGAAAGATCTGGGGAAAGCATTTCAGGATGAGTGAAGAACTGACACAAGGCCTTAGATCTTTCTATAACATACCTTATATAATACATAGTAAAAGTAAGAATGTGCTAAAGTACCCTAGGAAAGGGGCTATGGAAATTCAGAAGTGTAAGAACAGATGTGAAAGTGGAGATTGGAGATTTGTGAAAAATTTTAAATAAAACTCATGTTTGAGTTGGTTTTCATCAAATGAACATGGTAAGTCAAGTTCAAGGAATAGAAGACAAGATTTATAAAAAAGCATAAACTAAAAATTTATAATACACAATTATAATCTTATATTACTTTATGTAGTGAGATTTTACACCTACCAAAATGAAATGGAAAAGTAGCATTAGGAGGTCTTTAGTGGACTTTTCCAAAAATATCATTAAAAAATACATGATCAGTTTTTTAGAATCTCAGAGCAAGTATTTCTCCCTAATAGCCAAGACATTAGTACTTTAGGAAAGAAATATGATTTTAATTATTAAAACATGTAATTATGTCCTTTTTTTCTCTTGCCCTGTATGACTGATTTTTAATATTCATTAGAAAATCCTTCCATCAGAATTTTCTAGGGAATAATTGTGAGTATTTGAAAATATTCATGAAAGGATTTATATAATTAAGAGCTAAAAGAAATCACAAAGCTCACCTAATTCAAAACTGTCATTTTACAGATGAAGAACAGATCCAGAAAAATAAAGCTTGCCCAATATCACAAAAATAATTGGAGAGAGAGCCAAGACTTGAACCTAATTCCTCATTGATACCCAATCCAATGCTTTTTACAAATTATTTACTTATGTTTTAATTGACAGATAAAATTGAATATAATTATAGTATTTAACATGATGTTTATGTGTATGTATACATACACACATTGTTGAATGGCTAAATCAAGCTACTTAACATAGGCATTACACCACATATTTAGCACTTTTTGTTGTCGGAAGAATGTTTTGGTCAAAAGACACATTAGCCAAAGGGTATAAAGTTTCAGTGATGCCAAATGAATAAGTCCTGGAGATTTACTTTTTAGCGTAGTGTCTATAGTCAATTTTGTACTATATACCTAAAAATTTGCTAAGACGGTAGATTTTATGTTAAGTTTCTTATCACAAAAAAGTAATAATAAATACACAGGCTGGAGGAAACTTTTGGAAGTGACAGACATGTTTATGGCACAGACTGTGGTGATGGTTTCATGGGTGCGTATTTATCCACAAACTCAACAAGTTGTATATATTGTATGTATGCAATATTTTACATTTCAATCATACTTCAATAAAATGGCTTAAAAAATCTGAGCAGATTTAGGCAACTACAACAGTGAGATACGAAGTGTATCAGAAATAATTTGTTAAAATGAAAATTTTAAATATCAAAATATGTAGATACTTTTCATATTTTACAACTAATGGTGGTCCAAGGTTGTTTCTTTAAATAATGTCACACTCATTCCCTTGCTTTCAAATATGATTTCTAAAAGGGGTCAGTAAAAGAATGAAATTTGTAAGATTTCTTGCCACATAGCAATCTTTCTGAAATATCATCCTCTCTTATAGTTCACTCAGCATTTTTTAGTTTAGCCTTCTTTTTGCTTAAAAACACAATGTAAAAATGTGCTGATGCAACTTCTGAATATTTCAGGAAAAAAAATCTAAATATTGGTAGGAGAGAAGGAGAAACTCTAAGAACCTTGTATTTCTCTTTACCTTTACTAGATGAATGATTGAAAAAATACATGGTTTTTAATCAATTTTTAAATATAAGATTATTTACATGAAAACACAGCAAGTGTGTTCTCAAAAAAGATTAATGCTGTTTAAAAAATCTGTATCTCTTTTAATGCTATTCATATTGTGAAACTTGTACACAACTGCCTAATTATTATCTAATTATTATTAGATGCAAAATAGACCTGTAAAACACTACTAAAATAAAAGACAAAATGGCTACACTGCATATACATACATATTTTATCTGTTCAGCTTATAAATTGCATTACAATGTGTGTGAATCATCTTGTTCGTCTCTTAATCAATTACTTTTGGATAGAATTCCTAAGCCCAATACTGGCAATGACCTCAGAATTCAATTTAAGGAGAATGCTATTCTGGGTGAGGGAGAGTAAACCAAGAACAAGGATGACTTGACCAGTTCCTACAAACGCATATGACTTCCTCTTGATGCTAACTGATTTTTTAGGGTTGCCCTAGAGCTCTCCTTTTATTTTATTGATTTGATTTTTCATTTTTCTCTACTTTATATGTCAGATTCATTTTTGTTGTGAGCAGCATCATGGTAGCACTCAAAACCAGAAATACTTCCCAGTGAGTTGGGCTGCACTGAGGTTGGCACTGGTTGGTCAAATATAAGAGCAAATGAAAAGATGAGAGGTAAGTCGGTGTAGTGCAATAACACCAACGGGAAAGGCGAGACTTGTTGAACATGAAGACGACACTTCAATTCTCTAATATTCAATTGACACAACTGTAAAATTAGAACATTGGATTTACCCTTCAGCCTCTAACATTGTTTTGATCTTATGACTACAGTATATGCTTTTAGAATGAGTATGAAGTTTACTCAGAGATCATCTGAGATCCATGGACCCCAAAGTTGTCTATAAATGAATTGGATGAAAATCTTTGTGCATTTATTTCTGTAGAGTGGCTCCTTATAAATTTATGCCAAATACAAAAAAGTTTTTTAGGAATTGCCCCTAATCTTTCAATGGTTGGAAAATTAAGGCCCACATAAGGAAAAGGACTCATCTAATTCATGTGTTCAAATAACAGCAATTGGAAACCTCATACTCTGAATCACAGGCTCAGATAAATTATTCTTTGTTAGACCTCAGATGGTATCTAGTCTTTCAACTAATATAGTTTGTCAGTGATACTCAGACTCTTCAATGTCAATTCAATGTGGTTTACTATTCTGGCACAAGTCCTCTGGCAGATTTTGGATGTTAACAACCCCCTGTTATTACTAACTCATGTTATTTTCTCTCAGCACAGATCATTCACTGGAACTTAGAATAACAATATTCTAAAATAATTCCCATAGATGATAGATAACTGATTATGCTTCCATTAGTAACTGTTCTCCCATACTTTCGCTATACTTGATCTCTGCCCACCTATTTATTTAACCACCAACAAAACCAAAAATCTACAATGAAGGTGAAATTTCAGCAGTCTTGTTATTCTGGGCTCAGTGTCAGAGAGATCCTTGCCAGCATGAAAGCTGCTACTTAACATAATTTCTGGGAAAATGTAGAATATTAAATGTTTTTCTCTGTCCTTCCTGTCACCCCCTAAACTCTCTTGTGGATCAGATCCAGTCACAAATTCTCCCTTCTGATTTTTAAGTATCTAACAGTTTTGAACTATCAATCTTAATTATCTTGCTTTAGAAGTACTAACCAGGAAGAAGAAACAAAGGGAAAGAGATTAGGGAAAAAACTTATATTTTATTTTTAAAGAAAGCATTGCTGGGAGGTTAAAATTAATACTGTATTCCTTTCAAATACAGTAATCCTCACTGAGAGAGAAAAAATACATTAGTAGGTAACACACACTCTCTGCAAGAAAGAAGTTTCAAAAATCACAATATTAATCACAGTGCCTCAACAGTTTATTTTGAAAGACAGGGAACAGTATGCCTGGGTCTCTCAGTCCAGATGGTGATTTCCCCACACTGTCCTTGCTGAGTTCAATAAATCTGACACTTGTGCTGCTGAGCTGATGTAATCCGCTTCTCACCTCTCTTCAATTTGTCTGAATTCCTTTGATGACAATATATGGCTTGATGCATTTATTCTTAACTTAAAAAAAAACAAACATTTTGGATGCTGCCTTTGACTTTCTTCTGAAAAGCCAACAAGATGACACATTTTAATTCACATTTTAATTCAGCAGCCAAACTTTCTACAGATTAACCATTTTAAGTACATTCCAATATTTATTTTTATATATTTTTAAGTTGCTAATAGCATACTAACTTTAAAAAAAAGCACTGTTCTTCCTCCTGCAATCAAATTGTCTGCCTTTTACTATGCTGGAAGTTGTTCTTCATCCTTTTATAAAGTAAGGACATCCAAAGCCAAAAATTCCAGGGTAGCATTTTAGCCACACCATGTTGATATTTGAGAGGCTTTACCTCGACATATGACTTTAAAAGAGCCAGAAACCTCAGGTAAAGTCTTGGGAAAAAAAAGGTCTTCTACAACTATTCTGTTTAGGCCACAAGTTTTCTCTTAACTTTGTCCTTAAATCTTTTAGATGGATATAAGACCCTGACATTCCGTAAGTTTCTCAGCTCTAGTTATTGGGAGAAAGATGTCTTCATAAATCTCTCCCCAAAAAACATGGAAATTTAAGCTGTTGGAACTAAAAATTATATGATGTAAGTGTAGGAATACCTATATGACCAGGTGATTCCATGCATGACCTTAGGTAAATTTCTTCACTTTTCTTGTTCAAATCCATTTAATGGTAATTATACTTATCTTTTCTGTTCATGCGAGGTATAGGTTAATGGGATAACACGAGAGAAACAGCTTTGTGGGTTGTTGCATGCTACAGTACTGGAAGTGATCGCCAAAGGAGAGTGCGAAAGAGACAGTAGTAAGAATAAGTACAACCTAAATGGTCTTTAACAGAGGTGCTAAAAATGTGACTATAGTAATTGCACAGGCTTAAGCTGAGTGTCATGCATATGATTATTGGCTTTAAAATGGAACAGTTCTGGGCCTTTTCTTTTTCTTTTTCTTTTTCTTTTTCTTTTTTTTTAGGCAGAGTCTTGCTCTGTTGCCCTGGCTAGAGTACAGTGGCATCATCATACATCATAGTTCACTGCAACCTCAAACCCCTGGGCTCAAGTGATCCTCCTGCCCCAGCCTCCCGAGTAGCTGGGACTGCAGAAGTGTGCCACTGAGCGCAGCTAATTTTTTTCTATTTTTAGTAGGGACAGGGTCTTGCTCTTGCTCTGGCTGGTCTCAAACTCTTGACCTCAAGCAATCCTCCTGCCTTGGCCTCCCAGAGTGCTAGGATTCCAGGCGTGAGTCATTGCTCCCGGCCCTTGGCCTTTTCATGATTAATGTGCCTGTGTCATGGTGAGCACATCTAATCTTAGCTCACAAAAGTTTTCATTAAGCTTATATAATTATTGTTTCTATTATATTTCATAATTTTCTAAGAAAATAAATAAACCAGACCTAGACATATCCTAAGAAATTTTGATAAGAATTAAGTAGCATTTTTAATTCTGCCATGCAGATATTATTAATCTTATGCAATAAAGAGTAAATTTACATATGGTAGTTTTCTGCAGTGGCATTGGTAACGCTGATTGCATTAATTATTAGGATTAGACACTATGCCAGGAACATTTCTGAAATTTTTTTATTCACTTTGAAAATAAAGTTGACTATAGCACATAATGGCCATTGTCATTGTGAAGAAACTTGATAATGGTTTTCTCCATCTTTAAAACACACTAACCTGATTTATATTGTAGTGATTATTTTTTGGTTATCATATAAAATTATATAATTTACATTTATATGATGGCACATCCAAAGTCAGATATTATGTGCCTTCATATAAATATTTTTATCTAACTGTTACTGTTTCTGTTGGCTATCCTTAAATACCATTGCATATAGATTATACTCAGCAATTTAAAAAATAACCATAGAGAAATATAAAGGCTTCCATTTTTAGCAGTGTGGCAGACTAAACCTTAATTGAATCACCTCCCACAATAGTACATCTAAAGTTAATGAAAGAAAGCAGAAACAACAAAAATCCTATTCACAAAATAGGAAAGGATTCTGTGAGTACTGGAGCTTGCATTAACAAGGAGTCAATTGTCCATCACTTATAGCCTAAAACCTCTATTATAACCAGTCAGCTGCACTGAAGAGAGAACACAATGACTAGGGTGCTATCAGAATGGCATCTTAGTTAAGAGAAATTCAGAGAAAAACAGGACCTCTGAATAATCATAATTCAAAATACATTAAAATCTGACTGGAGAGAATTAGCAGAGATGTTTGTCTCTATTTGTCCAAGCGGAGATGAACAAAAAAATAAAACAAGACTCCTATGAGAATTTTTTATGTATTTTTAATTTATAATTGACACATAATAATTGTACATATTTATTCGATATAGTGTGCTGTTTCAATGCATGTATACATTGTATAATGATCAAATAAGGGTAATTAGCATATCCATCTCTTTAAACATTTATCATTTCTTTATGGTGATAACATTCAAAATCCTGTCTTCTAGCTATCTTGAAATATACAATACATTATTATTAGCTATAGTTATCCTACTATATAGTGGAACACTAGAACTTATTCTTCCGAACTGTAACTTTGTACACATTGACCAGCCTCTCCCCCTATACACACACTCCTTACCCTCCTCAGCCTCTGGTAACCACTATTCTACTCTCTACTCTTAAGAGATTAACTTTTTTAGATTCCATGTGTAATTGAGATCATGTAGTGTTTTTGTCTTTTGTCTTTCTGTGCCTAGCTGATTTCACCTAATGTAATGTTTTCCAGGTTCATGTATGTTGCCAAAAGTTCCTTTGAGAATTCTTAACAGCAAGCCCTCTTTTATTTGATTCTGGGGACAGATTTACCACCACCTCTGCTTCAAAACCTTCAAGTTGAAAAAATTTTTAAAGTAGTTCCAAGCTGGTATTACCCTCAGAGTCCTGGAAAAAGTAAGAAAAAAAAATTCTAGATGAATGTATTTTAAAACCAAGTTTCAAGAAATTAACATATAATTCTATGTGATATGAGCCTATAAAAGAAGATGCATATAGTGAGTAGTTAAAATGATACTGTGTCAGTAAAACAAAATGCAAAAATGAATTATATTAAACAGTAATACTATCCATTTTACAAAATTAATCAATGAAGGCAGAAACAAATCATGACCTAAAAGTTAAAAAGTGCCATGTGAGAATAATTATTGTAATGGGGAATTGGATATAATTCTTCTCTCCTTGTATTGTTTAATAAGAGATTAACTTTAGAATTTATTAAAATGAATACATGAATGTTACAAATTATAGAAAAACTACTAAAATATAGATTTGATATAAATTCTAAACCAGTGGGTGGAAAAATTATGATTAAAAAAACGAAAAGAAAAAGAAAAAATATTCTTAAGTGGACAGATATTAATAGAAAGTACAAGGCCGGGCGCGGTGGCTCACGCCTGTAATCCTAGCACTCTGGGAGGCCGAGGTGGGCGGATTGTTTGAGCTCAGGAGTTCGAGACCAGCCTGAGCAAGAGCGAGACCCCATCTCTACTAAAAATAGAAAGAAATTATATAGACAGCTAAAAATATATATAGAAAAAATTAGCCGGGCATGGTGGTGCATGCCTGTAGTCCCAGCTACTTGGGAGGCTGAGACAGGAGGATCGCTTGAGCTCAGGAGTTTGAGGTTGCTGTGAGCTAGGCTGATGCCATGGCACTCACTCTAGCCTGGGCAACAGAGTGAGACTCTGTCTCAAAAAAAAAAAAAAACAGAAAACTTAAAATTTTTTATAAAAAAAAAAAATAGAAAGTACAAACAAATCATATAATCAATGTAGAGCTAAAATATAAATTGTGAGACTATGTTTTAAAAAAAAAATTATAGACAACAGAAGTCTAAGACAAGAAAAAACACACCAGGTAACTTCAAGCAAAATAAATATTGGATGTGTCTAAATTACTATCAGATAAAATGCACTTTAAAAGCAAATACCAATATACAGAGTAATCAGATATTAAAAAAAGATTCAATTTGCCAGCAAGATTATAAATTTGAAAGCACCTAACAACAAAGTTTTCAAACATATAAAGAAAAGACAGAATCACAAGAAGAAAATGAAAAGTTTATCATTATGATAAAAGATTTTAACTATTTCTATCAGATATTAATAAAGGAGATAGGAAAGTAAATAAACATTTGGAAGCTTTGAAAAATTCAGTAGACTTTTCATGTCTTTTTATTCCCACTCCCTCCAGAGATCCAATTAAAATAATGCTAATGGAATAAAAGAAATGAAGCTATCATAGTGAAATCAGTGGGAAGGATTACTTATAGTGGTGAGTTAATTTAACACATTTCTGGAAGACAGAAATAGGATAGTGATAAAAGAACTAGAATAACAGAAATAACAGACTAGACTATACTTAAGGGAGAATGCCGTGGGAGAAAGATTATTTTCTAGACAGGAACCCAAAGATAGCCAAGTCTAAAAATCTACAGATACAGAGAAAGTCCAGCAGAAAACATAAGGTTAATTTAAAGACTACATGAAAAACCCAGCCCTGGGGGAAAAAAAAAAAAAAAAAAAAAAAGGCTTCCATCTGATTTTATAACTATAAATTCTCTCCATTATTAACTTAAGAACAATTAACCTAATAAAGTATACGCAGAAAAAGCATGTAGTAAACAGCACAGTGAATGATTTTTTAGAGGCATTTCATTAACATGAGAAACAAGACAATGACATTGTATAGAACACTGTAGCTCATACAATGAGTTATTCACTCTTTTGCTAGCTATATATGCTGGGTCATAAAATCACATTTTCCACACTTGCAAATAGTTATCTGAATGCAAAATAGGATCTGCTAATTAGGCACACTAGCACAAAGTAGGGAAGATACAAATGAGTTAGAGACCATATTTCTGCCTTTTTTTAGCTCATCTGCCAGCAAATATTGTCATGAAAAAGGAAAAACATTTTGTAGCAGCATTCCAAAGTGTCAAGAGACAGTCACAGGTATGAGAGTCGTGGTATTCGAGAGAGTGGAAGTTTCTTACTTCAGAGTATTTACCCTTGTATCCCAGCTTTGGAAACCCATGCTTCTTTTTCCTGTGTGTCTTTAGCAAGTAGAGAAAGTAACATTGAAGCCAGTTGTATATTCTTGATCAGTTGTGATCTTCGAAATAGTACTATTATGTTGAGGGATTTTTGTCTTTTCCTGAGTGACATTCCTGAAAGCTTAGCCTACAACTTAGTTCTGCACTCCTAGTAATTTTATGACCAGCCATCTCCTGTAATCAAATTCCTTTCTTCTTAAAGTACTTGGATAATTTCCTATTTTCTACAATTATTCCTGACTAATAAAGGTATCTACTATCATTGCTTCTAACATTTTTTCTGCATGTCTTAAATATGCATGTCTACCAATACAAGAAAAAAGAATAAGATAAGAAAAAAGAAATAAAATATGTGAGAAACAGAAAGGAATTAAGCAAACTAATTATGTGCAAATGATACGATTGTTTACATATATATCCATTAAATCAAGCTTGTTATTGTGTTGGACAAATATCCACATTGTTACTGATTTTGGTCAGTAGGATGAACTACTGTGAAAGGCAGACATATTAAAAAACACTATTTTGGTGGTATACTTGCCTATCTGTCCTTGCAGTTATTTACACATTTTTGCTTTACAGATTTTGAAGCTGAGGTATTAGACACATATATTTGAAATTGTTACATATTCTTTGTGTTTTAAATTGGCTTTTGTCTTAAAGTATACTTTATCTGATACTAATAGTGTTGTATAATTTTCTTTCCTTACTACTTCTTTTAGGTTTTCTTTTTCAAACATTTTGTATTTTCATGCTTTCATATGTTTCTTTTTTTATTTGTTTTACAGTCTGTTTTTTATTGTTTATTTTTAGTTATTATGAATACATAATAATCATATTAATATATCTTCATAGGGTACAGGTGATGTTTTGATATACGCATACAGTGTGAATTAATCAAATCAGGATAATTGGAGTATCCATCACTTTAGGCATTTTTCATTTCTTTGTGGTACAAACATTCCAATTCCACTCTTTTAGTTATTTTAAAGTATACCCTAACTTATTTTTGATTATATAGTCCTTTTGTTGTGCTGCATTTAATAATATGAATATTGTTCATTCTAATTATCTAACTACATTTTTGTACCCATTAACCATCTTCACTTTATCCCCCACTCCCTGTTACCCTTCCAGCCTCTGGTAGCCATCATTTTACTCTCTATCTTCATGGGAGCAATTGTTTTTAATATTTAGCTCTCACATATGGACAGCATGTAGTTGGAGATTACTTATCTTTTCTCTCCTCTCTTGTTTTCTTTGTGTTCTTAGATTTTTTTTCTTTCCATACTTACTCCACTCCCATATATTTTATGTTACACATTCTATTTTTATTCTTTAGTTGATCTAGACACTTTAACGTTAATGAAAATAATGATAGGCACTAATACATAAAGCTCCACTATGGCCCAGATATTGTTTTGAGTACTTTACATATATTACCACATACAGTTCTCTCAGAAACTCTGTGAAGTGAGTATTGCTATTCTTCCCTCTTTGCAAATGAGGAAACTGAGTCACAAAAACTTAGGCACAATTTTCGAGGTTGCATAAGTTGTAGGGCTTGAATTTCATAGGTAGACACCTAGTATTGTCTACCCTCTCCTTTCCTCAGACCAACACAGGAACTTCAATTATCTCCTCCCAAATTATTTGCTATTCTTTAAAATTTAATTCTATACTTTTAAGCCCACAGTCATTTCATTACTTTTTTCTTTATCAATATTTATTTATTTATTAAATGCAATGAAGTAAATAAGCAAATTAATTAAGGAGATGGAGAATAACTGTGGGAGAAAAACTACTGTAGCTAGTGTTTCAAACAAGGTATCTCTGAGAATTTTACCTTTGAGCTGAAACCAGAAAGGTGAGGAGGATTCCAGGCAGAGGAAAACAGCGTAAAGCCTCCAATGATGAGAACTGGATATATGCAATAAACAGAAGAGGCAATGGCAGCTGCACCATAAGAGTAAGAGAAAATGATATGAGTTTGGAGATATGAGCAGGGAGCTTAGTGTTTTACGTCTTGAAGACAGTGATAAGTAATCTGGGTTTAAATTTAAATTTAATGGGATGCTTCTGACAGTGAGTAAGCAAGATCCTAGTAATATTTTAAAAACGATGTCTCTCTTTGTTGTGTCGAGAGGCAAAAACAGAAGCAAGAAGACCATTTAGTCAGTGATTTTATCTCATTGGACATGAGAAGATTGTGACTGGGGGCTAAGGTGGTGGCTGTGGAAATAAATAGAATTGGGAAATTCAGGATGGTGGAGATAATCAGAGGATTTTCTGGATTTATTTGGAAGATGAGACAAAGGAGTAATCAAAATGATGCCTAGTGTTTAGGAGCAAACATGTGATAGTGATGGTAATTCCATTTACAAAGAGAAGACCCCTGGTAGAAAAGAGAAGTAGGAATTTCTATGTTACATTTATTGAGATATATAGGCCTACAGTTATAGAATAATATATATGTAAAAAAAATCCCATAAGTCTACAAAACAATTTTTAGAACTAATGAGTGAATTCAACAAGGTCATAGAATAAAAGGTTAATATAAAAATATGTTGTATTTGAATATATTAGCAGTAAATAAATTGAAAAGTAAACTTTTTAAAAACAAATTTACAATAGCACTAAAATTAATAAAATACTTAGCTAAATATAAGGAAAATCATCATCTCACACTAAAAATTACAAATATTGTTGAGAGAAACTAAAGAAGGTCTAAGTAAATGGGACAATATATTATGTTCCTGGATTGAAAGTCTCAATGTTGTTACAATGTCACTTCAGCAACAAATTATCTATACATTCAATGCAATTCCAATCAAAATCCTTTAGACTTTTTTGGAAAACTCTACAAGCTTATTCTAAAATTTGTATGGAAATTCAAAGGATTTAACATTACTTTGCTAAGCATTTCCTTAAAAAGAAGAAGAAAGTTAGAATAATAATAATACTTGATTTCAAGAGTTAAAGCTTACAGAAATCAAAACACTCTGGGTGTGACAAAAGTTTAAACATACAGATCAATGGAACAAAATCACGAGTTCAGAAATAAACCTACATATATTTAGTTCATTGATGTCTACAAAGGTGCCAAGACAATTCAATTGAGAAAGAAAATTCTTTTCAATAAATGTTTCTAGAACAATTAAATTTTTAAATGGATTTTTTTAAAGTAAGATAAGAGATCAGTGTCTCTTATCATACACCGGAAATTGATTACAGACATAAATGTAAAACCTAAAATTATAAAATTTCTAGAAGTGTTAAACCAAGTTTTCTTAGAACATAATCATTTTTATTAATTTTCATAGAACATTAATCATTTGTATTAATCATTGTAAAATCATTGATAAATTGAACTTAATCAAAACTCAAAACTTTTGCTCCTTGGAAGCAATCTTAATAAAACCAAAAGGCAATCCATAGACTGGGAGATAATATTCACAATGCATATATCAGACAAAGGACGTGTACCAGATGATATAAAGAACTCATAATTCAAAAATGAAAATGCAAACACTGTATTGGATGTCCTGTCAATTGGAAGATAGAAAGTAAGAGAGCAATAAATCATATAAAGTTCAGAAATAGACAAGTAAAACTGTACCTTTTGGGAGATATCATTTTGCTTATATAAGCCCTAAATTTAATAAGTCTACATACAACACAATTTTTTCAGTCTCTATTTAATCATAGTCATTCTAAAAATGTGTAATTTCATTCATTATGGTTTTAATTTGCTTTCCACTGATGACTAATGATATTCAAAAACTTTTCAAGTGTTTTTGGTCATTTGTATATCTTCTTTTCTGATGTGTCTGTTCATATCTCTTGCCCTCTCATACACTGCTGGTGAGAATTACAGCCAGTCACAAAATGCAGGGTCATTTTAGAAGGAGAAAATGTTTGAAACTTCCAGGCTTCTTTTCACAAAGAAAACAGGTTAAAAAAAGAAAAGAAATGCCTTTATATCCCAGTTCAAATATATTAAGTTTTCATTTATTTGCCACTATCTCTTCCACAAAGCTAGACAATGTATTAAACACCTACTATGTGTTACCATGTTGCTAACCAGTGGAGTTAAAAGAATAGCCAAGACAGAAAGTCCTAGCTGTCTTGGGACTCAAGATCTGTGTGCTTGCAAAACACATGTTTTGATATTTCTATTAGAGCATGTTTATAATATTTTTCATTTAGCATAGGTCTGTCTTCCCCATGAGATTGCTAGTTGACTATTAAAAAGGCTATATGTTAACATGTCTTGTTTTACTCCACGACACCCAGCATAGTGCTTGGCACAAAGTCATACAAGGAAGGAAGGAAGGAAAGGTGGATGGGAGGGATGGAGGGAGGAAGGAAAATAACAGCCCATTTTATTTAGCCTTTTATTTATTTCTCTATTTCCCCAAATCTGAGGTAAGTAACATTTCTATAAGATTATGAAGCCAGCATGGTTTAAAGGAAAATAAATCTTATTCCAAAAAGCTAACACTGGCACTGGGTTCATATTCAAGTATAATTATCCAATTAATTTGACATTTATCTGGAAGGCTGGTTACCAAACTGAAAGCCAGTTTAGACAATATTAGCAGCTCTTTCACAGGGATGTTCACAAGTACTCATTTGTGCCTGCATGTGTGAAGTTGATTTCAGGACCAAGATCAGTCTGTGCCATGTGCAACATCTTAGCTGGAGTACCGTCTTCCCAACCCAACCTTTCAGCCAAATGCTGACGTGAACAAAGCTAATTTCTCTAGGTTGAACAACTTGCCTTAGTCACCTCTCAGCCTCCAAAATTAAAAACAGTAACATGGATCACCTATTGATTCCATATATGAGGGCACAAAAACCCAATGCCTGAGTCCACCTTGTGAGCTCCTCTTAATATTTACAGGAAGATCCTCTTTTGTTGGTATGCTAAAATTACTGAAAGAGAGAGAGAGACTCTGACTCCGCAGCATATTTATGACCATTGCTATTTGAGAGCTTTATAGTGTTGCCTCAAAATTGAGTCAAAACTGGTTAAAAGAAAGGACAAGTTAGTCAAGGCTTCCGAAATCAAGAAATAAAGAGAAAATATTACCACTAATTATAAAAAATAACAATTTTAAGTTTATAGTGTTATAACCACATGTATAAATTCAAAATAAATTCATAAGATAAAAATATTACACTCTACACGAATGGAGAAAGTGATGCTAAGCGTGCAGAGAAGCATTTGATTCACAGAAGTCTAGCAATCGGGTGCTAAAACAATCCTTAATGTTCCCTTAATTGAACCCCACTTTAAAGATGAAGAAAGATGCCTGAGAGAGATAAAAAATTTTACTATATTACAGAAATAATTAAAAACATTATCTTTACCACAGAAACATTAATAGTGATTTCACCTGCAAGAGGGACAGGCTGAACTAGTTCCCCAGGAGAACGTTATACATTTTTATTATTTTCTAAAACCTTTGCATTTGCTGTTTTCTCTGCCTGGAAATAGCTTTTCTTAGATACTTACATGGCTCAATACCTCACCTCTTTTATATCCCTGCTTAACAAATATCACCTCCTTGGTGGGACTTCCTTGACCACCTATTCTAAAATTGCAACCCTTATCACCTACTATCCTTTTTCTCCATTCTCTTCACTTTATAATGCTTATTACATCCTAATATCATATAATACTTTGTCTTTATTTGTTTACCTGTTTATTTCCTGTCTCCCCCTCTAGAACGTAAGTGTCGTGATGGCAGGAACTTTGTCTTACAGCTACATCCCCAGTGCTTTCCAACATAGCCTGGCATGGATTTAGCACTCAGTAACTACATGTTGAATAATGGATAGTTGAGTTTTCACATAAGCTCATAACGGTTACTGTTCTTTCCCAGTTTCTTCCTGTGCTCTAACACTATTCTCTATATCACCCTATGCATACAGACCCACACAGACACAGCATCTACACAAAAGCATGTGCACACACTGACACAGATACCCAAGATTTTTTGTCTTCATCAAATTCAGCAAACACCAAATACCAAGGTTTCCACTAGGTTCTATTCTTTTGGGTACGATATGCTATCGAAGGGAAATAGGCTCAGGGCATGATCTTAGCCTTCAAAGAACCCACTGTCTGCTTGTGATGAACAAGAAAGTAATTTCATCTGACACATTGTTTAACATTATGGTGTTTGAAGACATAGAAATATGAAATATTATATAGGTAACAACATATTGCCTTATGGTATTTTGAAAGGAAACATGAGAAGATTTCTGGAAGAAGTAAATGCAAACATTTCAGTCAGTAAACAAGGATGGATAAAGGAATTCCAGATAGAGGAAACTATGCAAGAAATGACATACAGGAATGAGAATGCGAGGCATGTGCAGAAGCCACGTCCAACTTCCTAAAGTACTAAATATGTGGGGGGCAAATTTACTGAATGAATATGTTGGTTAAAATTTGTGGCAAAATTTTAATGTGATTAGTAAACATTAAGAATTTATTCTCTTGGTGATGAGAGTTATTAATGGTTTTGCTTAGGGGAGAAAAATTAAGCAGCAATTTTGTAGTGCTTATTTAATATCAGGCATTATTCTTAAAAATGTGATGCATGTACCTCTTTTTATCCTTTCAATAAGTCTGAGAAAAAGATTGCAAAGTTGGGAAAACAGATTCTCCAAATAAATAAATAAATAAATAAAATGAAAAGTCAAAATGGTTCAGAATTCCAAGAAATATTTTAAAAACAAGACTCCTAATTTGGGGTTCAGGGTTTATTCCATTCATCTTCCTGATTAAATCTGCTGTTTAAAATATTTCTTTGGAGACATTATTCATTAGAGACTCTAGTGAGGAAAAAAATCAGTTATACAGTTCATATAAGTATTTTCAGCAAAAAGAAAAATATAAGCGTAAAATAATGAGGGCCAGAACTAGAACAGGGGACAGAAATGAAAGGACAGATGAGATAGGTAGTGTGAAGTTATTACACAGACCACCTGACAACTGGATATTTTCCCTCTGTGATAGTTCAATTTTGAAGGATGAAGTAAAAATAAATTACATTTCATCATTATTTATTTATTTGATCAACTAGTTGAAGGGAAGAAAAATGAAAATAGTAGAAAATAAAAGCAAGTGTCAATAAAGGCTTTTAATGGAAATGGACACTATAATATCTTTCCTTCTCTTTCTTTTAAAAAACAGACATAAAAGCAACACAAAAGCTTTCAATGTATATAGGCTTTCAAATCCACCCTCTTACACCTGTTCAGAAACATCTGTTTTCTTATAAAATGGAAACTGATAAAAAAAAAAAAAAAGAAAGAAAGACCAGCTAATAATAACATATGGTGAAGAAAAAACTTTCTTATTTATTTTTATTTTTTTCCCTAGGAAAAGGTAATTTTTAAAACTAAACTGTAAGTTATTGCTTAGACCTAGGTATGGATATTAGAATCTCCCCCATTATGCTTGGGTTCGTGGCACATCCTCATTTTTTAATGTGGCCAGTGCATCAGTTTCATATAATTTTATAGCTACATGATTGTTCTGGGTATTTTATGTCATGGTTTTAATGCATTAAGATTTGGATATATAGAGAATAAATTCCACTATCTCAGAATATGGTCAAAACTGCTGATTATTTTTTTAATTTAGGTCTGCAATTACTCTAACAACTTTAAATAAATTGTAATCTAACACAACAATGAATCTCAACAAGGAAATATCTGGCTAAGAAGATGATGCATTTGATCTGAGAAATGAATGAAGGAGACAGCCATACTTAGATCAAGGAAGAGACCATTCCAGGCAAAGTTAATAATAAGGGTAAAGATTCTGAGACCAGAATATAAGCATGGAATTTTCGATGGATAGAAAAAGTCCAGTGTTTCTGAAGCCAGAGAGAGAGGTGAAATAAACAGTGAGAGATGAGGTTGAAAAAGTTGGCAGAAACAAGGTCAGGCTTGCCTTGGAGGCCATGGAGAAAATATTCTCTTTACAATGGGAATTCACTGGAGTGTTTTAATTAAGAAAGTAATGGATCCAATTTATGTTTTTAAAAGTTTATTCTAATTACGCCATGGATAATGAATCTAAGAGGACAAGGATAGAAGTATAGAGACCAATTAAGCAACTTTAACGATAGTCCAGGTAAGAAATGACTGAAGTCTTAGATTGG
Source organism: Eulemur rufifrons (assembly GCF_041146395.1). Classification (NCBI taxonomy): domain Eukaryota; kingdom Metazoa; phylum Chordata; class Mammalia; order Primates; family Lemuridae; genus Eulemur; species Eulemur rufifrons. Next base: position 72,871,870 of record NC_090989.1, read on the forward strand.
AGCAATGGAGATAATGGGAAGTGTTCATAGTTGGGATATAGAGTGGAGGAATATCATATCTGGAGTTAAATTAGAGTTTATGTCACTAAACTTATATTCAGTAATGTATAGAATTTCCTTTATTTTAAAGAAGGAAAAAATAATATGATGTTTTTAATAATTAAATGAATGAAGTTAAAAACTGTAATTTCTCTGTTTGGTACACAATAGATTTTAGAACCGGACTTTCTCTAGATATTAAGAAAGTCATTTTATTCAATAAAGGACACTGACAAATAACATTTATACCAAACACAATCATTTATTCATGTGATTTATTGCTTGTAAACCTTCTGAATATCTTATTTTGTCACTTATCTACTTTTATGTGTCATGTATATAAATTTCAACAAAATTAGGTTATTATGAACAGAAATGCTTAAGGGTTAATATCCTGTGCACATGAGTTTTAGGTTTGGGATTTTTCTGTGCATGAGTACAATATAACTGAGCCATTTGATAGTAAACATGGCCAACATTTCTATATGAAAGGCTAATCTCAGTCTAGACAAAGGTATATTTATTTGGAATTGTGTGAACAGTTTACATTTTCTGCTAAAGTATGTTGAAACTCAAGTAGTGCTTGCGTAATGAGATAGTTTACATTAAGTACTAATAATGGTTTGCTGCATGATCATCACAGTAATGTGTTGTAATTTATCACACCTGCCATTGAAGGAGCTCTAAGAATTTCACAAACAACTCCTCATTAATCTATTCATTTAGCTCCTTTCCTCTTGAAAGTTTCTAAAGCTATTTAAGAAATTATGCAGCAACTATGGAAAAGAGAGTGGTTTTGGAGCATTCAGTGAAAAAGAGAGGACTGACTACAGAATTGCAATGATGTAAATTCCAAGTAAACCAATCTGGAGGACTGACATACTCACATATGTTTTGTTAAAATGGAAAACACCCTAAAATATTTAGATCAAGTTCCTAATTTTAGAAGTTGAGTATTCCTGTCTAGTTTCTTACTCATCTATTCTCCTTAAAGGTTTGGGGCTACTGAGGACCTGGAGGTCTGTCACTCAGAAACAATTGTTGTATTGCCCTAGTGCCACATAATTATATATTCAAAGATTGTTTCCCATGTAACTAGAATTGTTTCTATTTTTATGCACAATATACTTGTTATTCTAAAATATTATTTATATTATTTGATATAAAGCATAAAGTATATTCTGAATATATTAAATAAGGTATATGTTCTTGGTTGTTTCACATAAAATGTTAGGCTTGTTAGAATGTTAACAGACAACAAGTAAGTGTTCTTTAATTTTATAATCTCTTCATATACCCATTTATATCATTAGATTATTGATTTTATAAGCATTTACAGAACATTCATTTGATAGATAAAACTCCAACCCTTAATTAAAGACTTTTTAAGGATGATAAATACCCTCAAAAAGTATTCTGCTGATAAAAATGAATTAACATTCAACCTAATCTAAAAAACCAAAAAAGTTTAAAAAAAAAACAGATAATAAAGAGTGATGGTTTATATTTATAAAGAATAATTCCCGTAACAAAAAGATACTTCATTTTGAAAAAACATTCACTTTAGGATTTGTATAGACATTATTAGATATCCCTGTTAAACTACATATTTCATGTTGAAATATTACTTAAAGCTCACATAATGGAAAATGGTTTATATGGGGAAAATATTCAGGTTCTTAAAAAGTAATAGGTTTGGACGTTGTTGAGAAGCTGCAAAGCTTCCTGAGGCAGTAGTGGCAAGCAGATGTAGCCAATTAGCTATGGAAATGTTAAATCAAGCACTCATCTATAGGTGAAATGGGTTAGGCAGGATAAAATATTCTCTTAATTAGAAAAACACAGTCATGTTTGGAAGCAGCATATGTAGATATAGATCTCTTTCTGAATAAATGGAATCAGAGCACCTAATTGGATTTAAAAATAATTTCACTTAAACCCATCTCAGCTTTAGCACAAAGCATGCCTTCCTTATTTTCTATGGAAATTAAAATCACCTACAGAAGAAAACTTGCAAAATGATACAGAAGGTAGTAATTCTTGGGACTGGCTACAAGCTCGGGTATGTTTTATCCCAAAGAATCTTAATTGTAGAAAAATGTTGTAACATACACATAAGTAAACACTTCTCTTAAAATGTAGCCACTTTATCATGATATCAAACATGATTTTTAAATGATACATAATATTATAGGTTGGTAGGGTTGAGGCCTCTGGGCACTCCTCTTGTATTTCTTGGCCCTCCTTTTCAAAAGGCACTGAATATGCTTAATTTTGCATTTGTCAATACTATTCATGGTTGCTTATATTTACCTCCTGTATTTGCTTGTTGAGAATGAATAGTAGTATTTTGTATGCTTTAAGCTTTATATAAATGCTATCATGCTGTAAACATTTTTATAACTTGATTCTTGCTGTGATCGTATATTCTTTGATATTTGATCTTTAGTGATATATGTAAATACAGTTCATTCATTTAAAATGCTCTGTAGTACATCACATTAGGGATATATTATAATTTATTCATCCATTATCCTGTTAGTGAACATTCACATTTTCTTCCATCATAATACAACAATTTTCTCTTCAGTTTATGTCTTTTAATCACATGTACATTTCTCTGAAAAGTGTCTTTACATCTTTAAACTTGCTCAATATTATCAAATTGATCTAAATATATTTACTACTATCTGCTCCATCAAAATTAATAATCAATAGTGGTTTCATTCTTAACTACACATATTGTTGGAATTTTTACTTTTGTATGATACTGGTAATGTATTATTTTTTAAATATAAATTATCCTGTTTCCTAGGAAGCATGAGCATCTTTCAAAGTTACTTGACCATTTGTCTTAGTCTGTTTTGTGCTACTACAAAATACCACAGCCTGGGTAATTTACAATGAACAGAAATGTATTAGTTCATGGTTCTGGAGACTAAAAAGTCCAAGATTGAGGGACTGGTATCTGGTGAGGGCTTTCTTGCTGCATCATCCCATGGTGGAGGGGCAAAATAAAAGGGCATGAGACAGACAAAGGGGGACCAAAACTCATCCTTTTATAAGTACCCTACTCCCTCAATAACAAGCCCACTCTCACAAGAATGGCATTAGTCCATTTATTAGGCAGAACCCTCGTGGTCTAATCAACACTTAAAGGTCCCACCTTGCAACACTGCTGCATTGAGGACCAAGTTTCCAACACGTGAACTTTGTGTGTGGGGGGTACATTCAAATTATCTAACATTTACTTATCCTCTGATATGAACATTACCCATTTTCTCTGTATACATTATAATGTATTATAAATACATTATATAATATATAAAAATACATATATAATACATTATAATATAATGTCTAATAATGTATTTATATAATGTATAATAACATTATAATGTATTCTGGATAAAACATACAGTAGTAACAAAAGCTAACAGATTCTTGTATCATAAATATACAAAAGATTGCAAACCCTTAGTGAAGAATGTAATAAAACCTTATTTAAATACATTACATAAGATCAAAATATATGGAAAAATATTTTTGTAGTGTATGAAAAACTAAAATTATAAAAAATGGCAATCTATCAATTCTATGCAATTCCAATCAAAATCTAAGCAAGACTGTTTTATGATACTTGAGGTCGCAGACTGAATGCTCATGGTTCCCCCCATCAAATTCATATATTGAAGCCTAAACACCCAATGTAATGGTATTTGGAGATGGGACTTTTGGAAGGAAATTAAGTCATGAGGGTGAGCACTCATGGATGAGATTACTGCCCTTATAAGAAGAGACACAAGAGAGCTTGCTTCATCTCTCTCTGCTCTCCATCGCGTGAAGACACAGAGAAAAACACCATTTATGAACCAGAAAGAGTACCCTCGCCAGACACCAGATCTGCTGGCACCTTGTTCATGGACTTCCCAGCCTCTAGAACTGTGAGAAATAAATTTCTGTTGCTTAAGGATCCCAGTTTATGATATTCCGGTTTGTGGTATCGTGGGTATAGCTGCCTGAACTGGTTAAGAGACTTGGTGATCTGATTCTAAAATTCATATTGTATATGAAGAATTCAAAGTAGCTAAGAACATTTTGCAGAATAAAAACAGGCAGGAAGGTGTATCAGCCACCACTCATGCATTACTACAGATCCTGTGGGGCTCCTTTGTTTCTTGTTCCAGCCACCCCTGAGGCACCTTGCCGTGCATGCACTCCAACCTGGCTGTGCCTCGGCTCATGCACTTGCTGTGTCCTTCTTGCCTCCTGCTTCAGGGTTTCCCTGTTTGTGCCAAGTCATGGAACTCTGCTCAGCCCTAATTTACAGCATAAAACTGCACTCAAAAAATTTGCTTCATGAGTAGGTTAATTCCCTTTCTCTTCCAGTAAGGACTGTCATGACACTCAAAGTATACTGCCTATTTGAAGACAATCTTGTATATCCAGCAATCAGTTGCATTTAAGGGCTCATCCTCCTTCCTTTCTTCACTCCTTTTGTCCTTCACTTCTCCTCCCTAGGATTGCACTCCCCAATAAAGCTGTAGAGATTAAGCTTTCTGCCTTAGGCTCTGCTTCTTGGGAAACCAAGGATAAGATAGAGGAACTCACCTATAAGATGGCCAAAGTGATCACAAAGGTACAGTTATTAAGAGACATTGGTGCAGGCAGTGACATATAGACCAAAGGAATAGAACAGAGTGACTCAAAGCAAATTCACATATACAAAAACAGTTAATAAATGACATAGGAATGTTACAGATAACTGGAGAAAAGACAGTATTCAATAAATTATAATGAAGCAGTTGTTTTCTATATTTAAAAAACACTTTTTTACATCATAGAGAAAAGTTATTTTTGAATGGATAAAAAACATGGGTAGGAATAAATTTTTAAAAGAAAATATAAAAAATACAAGGGATGTGACTTTGAATATAAAAGAATTCCTTTTATAGATATAAAAAGTAAAAACCTCAAAAGAAAAGAATTGATAACTTTGCCTAGATTAAAATAAAAACTTTTGTTCATCAAACACTATAACAAACTGAACAAAAAAAGCCAAAGACTGGAGAAGAGTAGCACATATAAAGGATTAGCATCCATAATTGATTTATATTATAGGTATCTTATAGATTGCCAAAATATATATTAAAAGAAAAAGAAAATCAGCCTAAGAGGAAAATAGTTAAGGATATGAGTAATCACAGATGAGAATAACTAAGTGATCAAGTAACATATTAAAAAATGTTAATTCTAAAGAATGTTCCAGTGTATAAAAACCCATATGCTTGGTATTCATATAAGAGTGTTTGTGTGGTTTCATTCCTGATTACATGTATTATTACTATATTTTAAGTTTAATATGATCTAAATAAAATTATTTTTTTTAGTAAACACAAGCATCATTTAATTTTCATAGAGCCCTATAAGGTAAGAATAATTATAAGAGCATTTAACTGAATTAGGCCAAGAAGAGTTAGTCAATTGGCCCAAATTCATACAGTCAGAAAGGGTCAATGTCAACTTATGAAACCAAAGATTCTGGTTCTAGGCTCTGTTACTTGTTTAACCATTATACCATCCTTGCTTTCTAAATGAACTGTGGCAAAAGTTTCCTCTTTCCTAATCCTAGTATCTCTTATTTATCTTTTCCTACTAGGTTTATAAGACAAATAATATAATGTTCATAGAAGCTCTAGTATCAAGAATCATTTTGCTATTCATACCTTTAAAAGGAAACACACTTAACATGTCAGTCTTAGGAATGACATTTGTTTTAAACTTCTGATAGAGTAGCTCTATAGCATAGTGATTAAGGACAGTGGGTCTAGAGCCAACCTACCTGCAATTCAAACCCTAGTTTCCCTACTTACTCTGGTATCTAAATTATCCATTTACCTGTCCTCTCTTGAAAGTGTAATACAATGGTCATTGTATGAGAGTCCTTATAAGAGTTATATAAGTTACTAGAATGAAATGCTTAGAACAGCAACTGGCATATAGTATGTACTCAATAATATTATTTGTTATAGCTGATATTACACTCTTGATTATACCAGGCTATAAAGGCATATATGAAGTTTACTTACGTTTATCATTTGTTATATACTTGGATTTATTTCTTACATCTTTATGTTTGCTATTTACCCAGCTTTTCTGAGGATGTTCTTCCTCCTTCCTTACATTTGATTGGAATGATCAAGTTTTATGTTTCTTTTTGTCCATCCACTGGTTTGAAAGTTATATATTCCATATCTAATCTTTTAGAATTTTTACTAGAAATATAACAAGCATATTTGATTTGATGAATTCTAAAGTTATTAACATCTCTAACTTTACCGTACAATATAAAAAAGACCTTAGTAAACTTTAAATCTGATCATCTCCCACCACTTTACATATTTTTGTTGTCTGGTATTCTATTTCAACTTTTTATATTTCCAAATTTAATCTGTACCATACACACACACGTTTATATAGATTTATCTACATGGTTACTAATTTCTTTTCTCATTATTTTCTATTGCTTTTCACTTTTCTCAGATAAATTTCTTTCTTCCAAAAGTATTTAGTGTTCATTTTTTCAGCTAGGATTAGCATACTGAGTTAAGAATAGAGTGAGATCACTTCACTATGATTCCATGGCAGTAACTTCATCATCATTTGTCAAATATCTTTCTATTTGACTCTGAATTTTCATGTTATGCTATTTACCGACTCCTGAAAAAATATCACTCCATTTTAATTATTGTAGCTTTAACATGTTTTGATATTGGGTAGGATCTTTGCAAGTGTATGTGATATGTGTATATACATATTTATATATAATATTTGCTATTCTTACTAGGTTATATTCTAAGGTAATTTTTGGCTAATTTGGTTAATTTTGTTTGGATTTAGACTTAATAGACTAAGTTGGTGGGAGTTAACACCTTTAAAAGGTTAATTTTTTATGTTCATAAAAAATACTTGTAGTTAAATTCATATAGATTCCAAATAATTTCTCTTGAGTTTATTCAAATATGTTTTTATATATTTGATTCTTAGGGTGAATTAAATTTTTCCATTTTCTATTTACTCTCTGACTGCTTATTGCTAAGATGGAAAATTTTAAATTTCAGAATACTTATTTTGTGATCAGTAAACTTTTGAAGTTTCTTCTAAATTCCAACTGTTGCAGAGATGGAGTCTCCCTCTTGCTCAGGTTGGTCTGGAACTCCTAGCCTCAAGCAATCCTCCCACCTCAGCCCCTCAAAGTGCTAGGATTACAGGTTTGAGCCACCAAGCCTGGCCTTTAATTTGACTTTTTAAAAAAATATGGATTTTGTAGGGTGTGGAGTAAGGCTGCCAAATATTTTTTAACTAAATAATTGACTAAATATGACAAAAGTACTTACCAAATTCATGTGTATATGAATTGATTTACAATGTGTCCTTTATCATATATTAGATTATTAAATGTATTAGTGTCTACTTATTGAGCATATTATTCCTAATTTCTTGAGGATGTCCACTCATGTGCTATACTGAGACTCATTTAATTATATTTCTGAAATTTTGGACATTTGAAAAATAATAATAGTGAAAGTAAAATAATAATAACATAATTACAGCTATCAATGAATGAGAATTTACTTTGCCTTAGATTCTGAGCTGTTTATATGCACCATCTTAAGTAATACTGAAAACAATCTTATTTATGTGGTTATGCAGATAAGTAAATTACAATTCATCAATTTAACAATTTCTCAGGAGTCATAAGGCTAATAATTGAGATACCTAGAATTTAAACATGAGCTTATTGGACTCAAGGTCAGTTATAATAGGTGATCAAGCACCATGATCCATCGTGTGGTAAGTTATTTAAAATGTAAGAAGAAATATAGAGCATCACAGATTTGCCTTACCTATACCCATACACCTATAAAGTGGTGGAAAACGCTGTTTTCTTTTGACTATATGTTTATTAAGTATATTTATGCTCTTTAGTGTATTCACAGCATCACTCAGATCTTACACATCTGTTTTCATCAAAACTACTTAGAAACATGAACAAAAATGCAGGCATTTTTGTGTACACATAGCAAATATAAGAAGAATCAGACTGTTACCCAGGCATTTGCCTATATTCCATCCATTGACAAGAGTAAGTGTTTCATTTCCACACTGCATGCTCTGGCCTGGGTCTCATTAGTTCACCCTATAAAACACGGGGGCTTAAATAGATAATTTATGAATCTCTCTATACCCACATGTAGATAGCAATTTGTAAATGAGAGAAGTAGCACAACAATTAGAAAAGAATTGGCTAATCAAAAAATGATTCTAAATGAACTGCCTCTTCCTAAGAAAAAGATATTTCCTATTTACATTGTGTAAACATAAATTCCAGATTAAAATCTTGAAAAATAAAGTCTTAAAATTTTATAAGAACATACTTTTGTGTTATCTCAGTATAGAAAACCATTTTTAAAAACAAGAATTGGGAAATAAGAATAAAAAAAAGAATAAAAAAAGAATTGGAAAGTACAAACAAAGAAAAAGACAGGTAGATTTGAATACATTAAAATTTAAATATATAAAACATTAAAGTACATTGAATCAATAAAATATTAATATATAACTTTATCAGTATATACTTATTACAGATATATGTTAATTACATAGATACACACACACAACAAAGTGAAAACCTGTCAAAGATTAGGAGAATATACTAGTATCAATAATAAAAAGAAAATGAATGCAGAATGGGAGATTGTTTCAGTACACTTAAAAAAGAAACTAGGATTTTCTATACCAAAAAAAAAAATTTAAAAATCAAAGACAATAAGCAGTTACTTTGCTTAATTTTCTTTTAAAAATGATGAAAATGTGTTAGAATTACATAGAGGTGGTTGTTGGAGAATACTGTGAATGGACTAAATGTCCCTGAATTGTGAACTTTAAAATGGTTAATTTTATGTTATGTTACTTTACCTTAATGAAATCAAAGATGCTAGATAAAAAGAATCTTATTGATCTGATCACTGTAATTAAAATTATTATAAATTAAATTATTATTGTTTTAAGTTAAATTCTACCATAAAAACAGAAAATCTGAGCATAAGTTTAAATATAGAATGTAATCATTTTAATGTACTAAATAGGAAATGTAACTTTATGATTATAAAATCCTGACAAGATCAAGGACAAAAAAGTTAGGATGCATCCTCTTTTGGCAGACGTCTGGCACAGTAAGCCAGAGTGGGATTTGATACAATGCTATGCACACTGGAGAAAATACTTGATTTTCACTGAGACAAGGTTAGACGACTTATCATACTGGCTTATTTATCCTCTGGTGGCTGTATGTTCAAGGTGCAGAAGTTGTTCCCATTTCCTCCTCTTTTACTTCTTTCACTTTCTTTTTATCACCCATTTATTCTAATTCCTAACCCATAGATAACTACATAGGTAATTCTATTATCTTCTTTCCCCTTCCTCCCATGGACTATCTGATACAAGAATAAATCTGAGATCAGAGAGTTCAGAATGAGCTTCATTTAGAAGGTTGATGTGGAAGATGAGTAACACAGTGGTTAGAACAGGTGCTCTGGCTCCAGACTCCCTGGCTTCAAATCACAGCTGGTAATTGATGTGGATTCCCCATATCAACTATGTGACCATGGAAATGTGACTTAAATCCCACATACCTCATTTGCCTAATTTGTAAAATGAAAATGATGACAGTAATAGTACCTACCTACAAAGTTATTGTGATTTTGTTTTTATAACATAGACCATTTAGAACAGTTTTTGTCATGTGGTAAGGGCACAATAAATTTTAGCTATTGTTATGATCATCATCATTATTATGGCCTGAAAGAGAAGTCTATTGCTCATTAGGGCACCAAATCCTGCTCATATGGAGCTTAATGGTTTTTGATTATGAAGTAATACAGATTCGAGAGAAGAAATTGTACCACTAGGAGTCTCATACACACTCTTTGATTGACTGTATTTGTTGGTATACAACTGTGGGAGCTGATTAAAGATACACGTAAGGCTGCTGTCTTTGTGCATGGTGCTGGAGGCTGAGCTCAAAAAAAGGAAGTGAAACAACAGTCATATAGTTGTTACAAGGAGAAGGTTATAACTATGCACTGCTGTAGTTCGCACACATTGTGACTTAGAGCTGGCTCACCTTGTTAGTGTGGGGCAACAGCCAGCGCAACTGGCTGAAGTTCCCATCAAATTCTCCTTTGGTTTCTCTAACTTTTGTCACAGGTGCCATTTAACACCCTGATGAAGGACTCCAGCATCTCCTGCAGGACAATGGGTTCATTCAGGTTGGAGGCTTGAACATCCCGAGACACCTCTGTGGTTCTCAGCCCATCATAGATCCGATCTCTGCTCATGGGTTTGCCCTCACTCTCACCACTTTCATTCATCTATGTTAACTGCCTGCTGATTTAACAGATCTTCCAAAACTTATGCAAAGTATCTGTGGCCTCCACTACCTGGAACTCTTTGGCGAAGGAAATTTTTGGAAATGTAGTCCCAGCTTAGCTAAATTGAGAGAATACAAATACATCACAGTCCACTCTTTGTCAAGTTGGCATCCATTTACACTTCTTCCACCCATACTTCCAAATAAAGACAATAGCACTTCCACTTCCACTTCCCATATGTTATGCTTCCACTTAACGTAATGCGACTATTCCTCACAAATCCAAAAGCATGCTAGCCCTCTTCTCAAAAGAGGACACAAATTTCCTCCCTCTATTTTGGACCAATGTTCAATCCTTTTCTAGCTGAGTCACACTCCCCCTTTGATGTTCTGAAATGTAAATACTGTGATATGAAATTAACTGTTATTAACACACTTTATTGTACATGGTAAGTAAATGAGAGAAGTGAGAAGAAAAAATGGCTAATATATACTTATCTATTCATCTCAAAGTAAGGAAGAAATTTACATAACTAATACAGTGCACATTTCTACAACTGGTCATACAGACTTAACTGGTATTTATAACTATCTTCTTCCACCACCCACTCTATAATCCTTCTGCCTTCAGCAAGTATCTCAGCTGATTATAGCTCCTTGCTGGATAGGATTTCTCACACCTTCATTCTTGAAGGGTCTAGACCATTAGCAGGCCTGCCTACAGTGGGCCACTTTGGCTTTTTTAAATTGACTTTAATCTCAGGACATGGGAGTACTGATAGGCATCCCAAGGGATCTCCCTTAGATTATTACAGAAACATTTCTCTTTGTCCCCATTTTGTAGTAGCAATATATGAAATCATGTGTATACTATATATAAAATTTTGTTTCATATTTTATATGTATTATATATTATATATGTATTATATTATATACATACACATCAAACATGAAATTTAGCATAGAAATTGGACCTTACACAACTATAGCAGCTGGTTAAATAGTATATGTGAGGCTGTTGTATACAGCTTGAAATCCACAGACCAATCAGTATGGAAGGGAAGATGGGTTTGAGGTTGGTAAGAGGTAAGACAAACTGGAACCTACAAACACAAGCTGGAACCCATAAGAACAGAAAGGAACCCACATCAGCACCTCACTACCTCCAAGCCTCCAACTTCGATGCTGCAAGTGTTCTGCAAGACATGCTGATGCCCTGCAAACTGGAGCTAAATATGCACTGGCCCAGAAGTCTGAAAAATCAAAGAACGATTCAGGTGAGATACATTAACTAGGAACAATGCACAAAAGGGAATTCTGGAAAACATACATTTAGCTTGCCTAAATTGCTGCAATGGAGTAGAAATCCACAATGGATTCCAAGACAGGCAAAAACAACAACAAACACTCTGAATTAGAAAGCAAGAGGTTTCTAATCTTCTAAAATTCATCTTCAGTGTTTTTTTGTTTGTTTTTTTCAAAATCAGAGATGAACTTCCTATTTTAAAAATGAGAAATACTGTCCTAGAAGTCAAAGTTCTGTGTTCTAGATTTATTTTGCAACTCAGTAAGTTTGTTATGTTCAGTAATTTACTTTTCTAAACTAAGGTTTTGCTTCTCCATCAGTAATTGGGACAAATAAATACAGCCTCTCCTCATTCACTGATTTGTTGATATAAATAAATAAGATAATAGGTATTGAAATATTCTGTAACTTATAAAGAGTAATATATACACAAGCAATAGAATTATTAAATCTGTTTTTGCTTTTGTGAACAACAGATGATGTCATCAACTACAGAGAATATGATTGATCTTGGTTTCTTGTCTGGCCTGAGGCCAGGGCCTTATGACATCTTTTCAACATTTCAACAAGATACCTATTTTATGTGCGAGGCATTTTCTTTCCATGTGGCTAGCAGCAGGAAATGAAATCCATTACAGCCCCATGTAGGTGGTTAATTTGTTTGAACTGTCATTTAGCTGGGTCTTCAGTGTCTTCCTAATGATCTCCCTGGTGCAATGCAATGCAACTCTTGCATGTTACTGGTCACCAAACCAGCTGTTTTCAAAGATGCTTTTTGCTTTTATTTTATGGATTAGTATCTTTTCATACTTTAATGAAAAACACATTATATACAGGGCACCCAGCCAAGCACTGTGGATGAAGTTTGTGGAGGTTGTGTTAGTTGAAATGAGAAGAAACAAAGAGGTACAAATCATTTTTCTAACTATGAAAAACTCAATCTAGTCTAAAATAAGACAATATCACAAACAAGATGAGACAGAGAAATTGCTATTGTAGTCAAAAGAATGGGGTTTTGTTTCAAGGACAATTGGAATAACATCATAAAGAAAGATACATTGGAACTAGATCTCTATGAATATTCGGGATTTCATTAAGTAGAGATGGGATACGTACATGTTGAAGGTATTATAGAGGGAAGAGAAGAGAGAAAAGATGTCTGGAAGAAAAGCTTGTCATGATCGTAGTGAGTATGGACTTAAATAATATGAGAACATGATGTGTGTATGTCCCAGATAACAAAGGACTGTAAATGCCCATGTAATCAGTTAGAATTCACCCAATGAGCATGTGAACAGGGTTAGCGATACAATCAGAGTAGTGCTTAGAGGGTTGTTCTGTTAATTATGGAGTAAGGGACCAAAGTCTGGGGAAAATACTTGGCTTATTTATGTATTAGTACATGTGTGGGGGAAAAGGCTCAACAAGGATGGAGGTTGATCCAAAAAAGGAAGGGATATGAGAGGCAGGCAACAAAAAATAAAGACATTGTGTTGTCTCTGTCATTTTTAAATTATTACCTTTTTTCTTTGAAGCTAGATATTTTCCGTGACCAAAAAAAAAAAAGTTGAGGTGTCAGGATTATTCAATGAAGCTGCATTTTTTGAAAGATTACTATGGAAAAAGTATTAAAAACAATCATGAAAGAATTAGGATTCTGTAAATTCCCCATGAACCATCTACCTATCATTTCGGGTTTAAAGGATTTGCATTGGAAGGGTCACTTTGTGATGCAGAGGTAATAAGTGAATGCAGCTCTACTCTGGGAATGGCTTCAGCTCCCCACAGGTGAGCCATCAGCTCACCTCTACAGACAACAGTAAATATTATAGCATATTTGAAAATGGAATAAACCACGTCCCCTCCCCAAAACACAGCATCCAAAGATGTGTTAACTGATGGGTAACATCACGAAAGCTTTTCTGTGTGACATCAAATCACTGCAGCCAGAGGCCAGCTCCCATCTCATCACCATCCCTTGCTTCTCCTATTACATCTTTATCCTTTTAATTTCCCAAACATTCCATGCTGTTTTAATTATACATACTTCCATAATTTTGCACATGCCACATGCTTTTCTCTTTGTCTAGCGTACTGTAACCCTCCACTCTCTCTGTCTGAACAACTATTATTTTCACTCAGAAACTCAGAAAAAAATACCACTTATTCTATGATACCTTCTCTGACTTAAAATGTCTTTAGAAATATTTACTCACCCTTTTATCTATAAAAATGGTACCATTTGCATACTTCTGGTGTTACACATTAAATTGTAATTATCACTTCATATACCATATATCCTTCTTCTAGTATATACAATTCCATAGCTCACATTTTATGCAATAACCTGTGTCTAATCATATTTTATTGTTCTATCGTGATTATCTTTTCCTTATCTTTCTTACCTGCTTCTAACTCACATTGTTTTATAATATATAACCATTCGTAGATTACCTTAAGTCATTTTGGGTATAAGATGAAGTATATATAAATGCATAAATGCATGAACAAACAAAGAAATTATCTCTCCTCTTGCTCTGTGCAATCCTTGGGGCAATCACTGCCTTTTGGTGACCTTTGATGTCCCAGAAGGAAGTAGAATGAATGGCATATGGCAAATGCTCAATCAAGTTTGGTTATAGAATCAAACAGGAACTTTTCTTTCAGAGCTAATTTGTACACTTTTAAACAAATAAATTATCATTTCCATCTTCACTGGTACATTTGCTGAAAGAAAATGCACTTGCCTTTAAATGTAAATAAAAGGTTATTCTGGTTATGTGAATAAGCAAGATTTTTCAAGTGTCTTTCTCGGTGGCATCCATAGACAAACTTCAGGCATTCTATATAACAAGTATTTTGTAGATCCCCAGGCTAAAGACAAAGGACAAAAAACTATGAGAAGCATTTTATGTTAATGTAAACTCATCACTTACCTGCATCCTGCTGATCTCATGATTCCACCACTTTACTACTAAAAGGAAAAAAACAAAAACCTTTAAATTTCATTAAAAGGCACAAATGTGTTTGAAGTAAATAGAACACTGAAGTTAGATAAAGGGTGTTATTTTTTTAATTGACTGTTTGGCTTAACGAGGTTATATTGTTTGTTTTTCATTACTGGTCACATGTGCAAATCTGAGGGACTACACAGTGTATACATGTACAAATGTATGTTGGAACTTTAAGAAAAGTGGTAGATTGGATATTTATCTTGATGGTTTAGTCACATTGTGCCTAGTTTTAAAATAAAATAATTTTCTTAAGGAGTTCATATTTCACAAATTACTTTATTCAACAATAATTATTGAGAACCTGCTTATGCCAGGCTCCTATCTTAGAATCTAAGTATGGGACAATGAACAAAACAGACAAAATTCCTGCCCTCATTTAACTAATATTCTAGTGAAGTAGATAATCTACAAATGAATGTGTAATGCATTTGTAACAATAATATGATGAAAAATAAATCAATGCAAAAGAATGAAGTGAGCTGTGGTATTGCTATAGATTAGTTAGCCTACTCCCGCCCCGACCAAAACAAGAAAGATCTCCCTGAAGAGGTAAAACAGCAGTAGAGGAACATCTGGGAGAAGAGCTTTCCTGGCAAAGGAAACAGCACATGCAAAGGCATTTTTTTAGCCTGACTAAAGATTCTCTACAAACTATTTCAATTCACTTGAATGGCAAAAATTGTCAAGAGTTGGTGCACACAAAAAGCCTCCTTTTCAAGTTGTCAGAATCTCAGTGTTTTGATCATGGAGGAAATCCCTGCTTTTTACTAATTTGTTGTTGTTATTGTTATTCTAAATGTCCTCAGTGAAATATTTGTTAAGATTGGTAATATTTTATTGTTAATACAGTATTACATATTGTTAATAAGAGCTTTGAAAATAAGAAATACTTCTTTTTTGGTGTCTTGCTCACTTGAAATTAGTTGGCATTATTTTGAACAAGATAACAACCTCAAGTAAAAGTGTAGGTAGAGTGAATAACAAAGTATGAAAGAATCAGATGCAGTATGACGAGGGCATTAACCAGAAAGAACACTGATTATTGAAAGCTGTGAATGAGCAAGTGTTTACTTAAAAAAAGTGATACTACTGAGTGGAAGTCAGGACACTAGCTATATATCAGAATCAAGCCCCCTCTGGCTGCCTCCAAACTCCAGCAAGCCTCATCTGTAATTATTGATTCCAAAGAAGTCAATGCTGAACAGGGATTCATTGTCTCTGATGAAGATTATGAAATTAAAATAATAAAGAAGTTGAAAGTTGCTTCCTTGATGGGAAAATATGTAGAATTGAAACTTAAAAAAACTGTCACACTATTAGGACAAATGGGAAACAAAATCATTTTAGAGATTGATGACATGTCATTGAAGGCTTAAAATATCTTATCCCTTTAAATTCATATTTTTCTTAACCATTTAGGCCAATAGCATATTAAAGTCTATTAACCTCAGTTATTTTGTCCTCCAAGTAACATTGGGCAGTGCAAGAACAACTTTAAAATTGAATGGATTTCTTTTTGCATTATAAGATATGCTGTTTGACCTCTTATGTTTTTAACAGAAATGCTTAGTTATTCTAAAAGTGGTTTGATACACCATTATATTGGCTATAAAATATTTCTTCCTGCAATGTCTCTTTTGCCCTTCCTTTCATATTAGCATATATTTTATTCTTTTAGTTCAATGCCTAAGATCATTTCAACGGTGAAACACTCCTAGGCCATTTGTGAAATTGAAATATTATACCCAGTACAAATGCATTGATAAGAAAAACATTTAAAAACTCGAAATATCTTTTTATTGGTCTTCCCTAGGCTCCAGATGCAGATACAAATAATGGGAGAGAGGGGGAGGGAAAGGTTATTGAGGCAGAGGGAAAACCTTACTGAAGACCCAGTGGGTACAGAGGACAGTGAGAAGAGAGGCCTGGCAGACACAGTTCAGCTTCAAGGGAAAAGGACGAGGGTGAGGAGGCCAGAGTGGGCAAGGGCAGGCAGCATGGGTAACTGCACTTTTGGGCAGTGTGAGCCTTCTCTATATGTCTTACTAACTTCATGATGGCCATGGCTGGATGAATGGGTAAAGAAAATGTGGTATATGTACAATGTAACATTACTCAGCCTCACAAAAAAAAGGAGATTCTGTCATTTTCAACAATATGGATAAACTTGGAGGACACTATGCTAAGTAAAATAAGCTTAAAAGGCACAAAGTTTCAGTTATACAAGGTAAGTAAGATCTGAATATTTGCTGTACAGCATGATGCCTATAGCTAACAATACTTAAAATTCCCTAAGAGTGTAGATCTTATGTTAAGTGTTCTTAACAGGCACACACATACACAAACGCACACAAATAGGAATAAAGGAGATGGGAGGAAACTCTGGGAGGTTATGAATATATCTAAGTCCTTGATGGTGGTGATGATTTTATGGGTATATGTATATCCCCAGGCTCATTGAGTTGTATAAATTCAATATGTACAGCTCTTTGCCTGTCAATCATGCCCCAATAAAGCAGGTTAAAAATAATGGTCATGGCATCATATTAGCTTGAAATACAATTTTAAATGTTCATTTTATGAGAAAATGAACATTTATTTCCTCAGTATGTGCACTAGAAGCTACTTCTGAAAGCAGGAGATCAAACTGCGGGCCTTGAAAGCTATCAAATGTTATGAGAGGCAGGAAAATCAGTTTCCTAACTAGTTCAAGGAATAAATGCCAAAGGCCTCAACTAAGGCAAAGACAAAGAAAAAAAAATAAGATTGAAAAAGTCTTGGGTACATACAGATAAAAGCTTTGGAACAAATACCAGAAATGCAAGGTTCTACTGGGGACAGGAAGGTCACATGTACCCTGAGGTTGCCTGGTGAATCCATGTCTCACCAAAATATTCAGGTGATGGTTCATTTCAGAGACAGGGAACAAGAAACCAGAAAACTAAGTTTTATGTAAAAGCTCTCAATTTTTCCAATGTTGGCATTTATTTCAAATCAATTTAAAATATTAGCTAAACTGAAAACCATCTGATAATCACATATGACTATGTTTTTGACTTCTGAATAAAAACATACTCTGGGGAAAAGAATCCTTATTCAATAAATGGTACCAGGAAAACTGGACAGCCACATGTGGAAGACTGAAACCACACCTTTCACCTCTCACAAAAATCAAATCACAGTGGATAACAGACTTAAACCTTAGGTGTGAAACTATTAGAATTCTAGAAGAAAATGTGGGAAAGACTCTTACAGACATTGGCCTAGGCAAAGAATTTATGAAGAAGACTCCAAAGGCAATCACAGCAACAACAAAAATAAATAAATGGGACCTGATTAAATTAAAAATCTTCTGCACAGCCAAAGAAACAGTCATGAGAGCAAACAGACAACCTACAGAATGGGAAAAAATTTTCTCATGCTACACATCCGATAAAGGACTGATCACTAGAATCCATTTAGAACTCAGGAAAATCAGCAAGAAAAAAATCAAATAACCCTATCAAAAAGTGGGCAAAGGACATGAATAGAATTTTTCAAAAGAAGATAGAAGAGTGGCCAACAATGGCCACTCTTCAACATACGAAGAAATGCTCAACATCTCTAATCATCAGGGAAATGCAAATCAAAACCACAATGAGATATCACTTAACTCCAGTGAGAATGGCCTTTATCAAAAATTCCCAAAACAATAAATGTTGGCATGGATGCGGAGAGACAGGAACACTCATACACTGCTGGTGGGACTGCAAATTAGTGCAACCTCTGTGGAAAGCAATATGGAGATACCTTAAACAGATTCAAGTAGACCTACAATTCCATCCAGCAATCCCATTATTGGGCATCTACCCAAAAGAACAAAAGTCATTCTATAAAAAGGACATCTGCACCCGAATATTTATAGCAGCACAATTCACCATCGCAAAGATATGGTAACAACCCAAGTGCCCATCAATACATGAGTGGATTAATAAAATGTGGTATATGTATACCATGGAGTATTACTCAGCTAAAAGAAATAATGGGGATATAGAATCTCTTATATTCTCCTGGATAGAGTTAGAACCCATTCTACTAAGTGAAGTATCCCAAGAATGGAAAAATAAGCACCACATGTACTCACCATCAAATTGGTTTCACTGGTGATCACCTAAGAGCACACTGGGAATAACACTAATCGGGTGTTGGGCAGATGTGTGGGGGGAGGGGATGAGTGTATACATACATAATGAGTGTGATGCTCACCATGTAGGGGATGGACACGCTTGAAGCTCTGATTCAGGGCAGGGGGGCGGGGCAAGGGCAATATACATAATCTAAACTTTTGTACCCCCATAATATGCTGAAATTTAAAAAAAGCCATATGAAAGCATAAATGTAAACTGACAGCTGATATGAACTGTGCAGGTAAACATAAATACAATTCAGGAAGACATTGTTATCTGCCAAATACTGGAACTTGGACTGTTAGATAAAAGTTTCCAATTCCACATGGGTGCATTAGATTAATTCAATTCAGAATGTTTACTTTGAAGTGCATGGTTTTTTATATGTAGACAGATTTTGCACATGGGTTTTACATATACTTTTTTGGGGGGGTCATACAAAAAGGTGTTTATTCCTACAAAATAAATGTAAGTTGTGTGTTGCTCTCCCTGGATTTCATAGGAGGACTGCAGTTTCCTCTGAACTGTGGTTTGCAGCCTGGGGGTAGGGGATGGTTCTCGGTAAAAAAGGAGAATGACGCTCTTACCAGGAGGTCCATGTCCATGAGGGTTAGAGGTGGGTTAGGGGCATGAGAGCACCAGAAAGGGGAGGGTTGTATGTAGTGGGAGAGCCTGGGACAGGTAGAGGCTGTGGGGGGGAGGAGGATGGAGCAGCATATATATGAATACAGAAATAAAATTTTACCATTATATGTGTAAATATAGCATTAAAGCTCATATTAATGGAACTAAATCATGTATGTGTGTGTGTGTGTGTGTGGTTTGTCTGTTATTAGGAGCACTGGATTAAATGTTAGAAGGCCTACAACAGAGTCATAGTGACATACTTAACAGCTATGGAACCCAAGTTATTTCACTTGTTTAATCCTAAATGTACTCTTCAATGAACAGAGCAATAACCCCTAATTTAACCTAGCAGGATTACTATTAATATAATAAGGATCAAGTTATATTACAAATGAGTGTTTTGTCAAATGTCATGATGTTTTAAATAAGCCTCAACATTTGGAAAATTGACTATTTTATTATGCAGAAGATTTATTATTAAAACAAGGGGGAAAATATAAGACCTATGATAGTTGGCATAAATTACCAGCCTTATAGCTACAAACCACAGCATGTAGGATATTGCAATATAACCTAATCCTACCAACTCATAAATGTGAAAGTTAGATGGCTGTGTTTGCCAACAATATATATCAGTACCACTTGCTAACTGAAATGAATAAATCACTGATAGGAGCTTAGAATATGTTTGCCTTATGTGATTCAGAAAGGACATCCTGCAAATCAGCCATCCTTTATGTAGGATTCTTAAACATAAAATGCAGCCTGCAGTGATGCAATATTACATAATTATCCTAGTTGAATAACCTCTTTCTAAAAGCACAGTAAGGAGAAACTCAGCATGAATTTATGCAATACCTATTATTCAACGGTGTCAACTCCATGGTCAGCCATCTCCAGAATATAGTCATAGCAACAAAGAGAAAGCTCTGCTAGCCTTGGGCATCATGGGAATTTGTCCCTCCACCCCTCACAAGTCACTGGATGGGGCACCATAATGACACTTAGATTTTTATCCACAGCTGTATAACAGCCCTTACCGATACAAGATTCAGACCATGAAGTGTGTATTTTCAAACCTCATGCTTTCACATTAGCAAGAATTAAGATGGAATGTTGGGGGAATATCAAGAAAACTGGATGTTTAATTCCAGTAAACACTGTCATATGACCTTGGACAATTTAACTCTCATTTCTACACTTTAGTGTCCTTATCTCTAAAATGAGAGACTAGGTGATCTCAAAATTCCTATCAAGTTACACTATTCTATGATTTATATGGCTCACCAAATAATAGAGATTGGAATTGAAGAACAAAAGCTGATATCAAGTGTCTATCAAAGTTAGGCACATAGTAAACAATGAATAAATAACAATTGTTATTGTCATGCTATATTGTTTCATTGTTTTCTTTCTCTCAAACATTCTGAAATTATTACTGCTTAAATATTTTATACCATATCTTAAGTAAGATGTCATTAAATGTTAAAATTAAATTTACTCAATTGGGAAGTGGAAAAATAGAGCACATATTTTTGTGCTTCATTTAGCTTTTCATTAGGTATGTTTTGCGTACAAATTTCAGGGAAAAAAATAAACCTTCGAAACCTATAACACATTTGTAAAAGTGTATCTCTATAGAACTACTTGAGGAAATTTTCAGATGACAAAGACTTTTACAAAGTCCGTGTCCTTATTTTGTAGGAATGGCTTAACAATACCCAAAACTGCAGAGTCAGGTAATAACTTATGGCAATCAACTGGAGTGATGTGATTTTTTATTTAATGTGGAACTTCTTCATGAACAATGTCTTGTAGGAAGGCATTGTTTAAAAATAGCAAATGACTTATTTGTTTATGTATATGTTTCCATATGTAGGAGAATAGACAGCTTGTCAAACAACCTTCATAGTACACTGTCACTCTAAAGAACTAAAATTTATATGATTACATTGCTCTATACCTTTCAAAAATATTTAAGAAATTAAGTTAAAAATCCTACCTACGTGCATGGTTAAGATTGTTTGTCAGCCACAATTATTTATTGAGTAGATTTTATATTTTTTAAAAAAAAATCTGTCCCCTCCTTAAGTATGTACCTAGAAGAGAAAGCTGAATGACCACTGAAATATAAGTCAAATTATTCCACAGTTTAAAATACCCAAATGCATAGTGTTATCTAGATGAGCGGAGTACAATATTTTAAAGAACATAAGCTTTACAGCCATGCAGTGAGAGGCTACCTACTAGCTGTGTGAGGTTACATAAATGACTTAACCTCTCTGAGTCTCAGTGTCCTCAGCATAAGTAATACCACACCAGAGAGTTGTTTGAGAATGCATAGATTGTGTGTGTGTGTATGCAAATCCTTAGCACACTATCTGGTGCAACAGGCCAAGGAGAGAGAGAGTGTTTAATTTCTCACATGATATTAAACATACATCAGTTCTTAATGGTGGAAGTTATACTAGTCTTATTTTACTCACAAAAAGTACTGATTTATATATTTACCATGGCAAAATACTCAATTTTATGTTTCAAAGACCTACAAAAATAATCTAAAATGGACAAGACACATATACATAAATGTCTTAATGCGAAGGGCAAAACATCCCCTTGCCAATATTATTTTTTTGTCATTTGCTTTTTGAGGTTTTTTGTACCTTCTTCACAATAAAAGTGCTCTTAAAACTTGGCAGCTAAAAAAAAAAAAAAATCTGGTGGCGGGTGGGCTGTGAAGTATAAGGCAACGCCTGTCTGCATAATGTGCCTGGAAAGACAAAGTAGTGCACATGCACACACACACACACATACACACAGCATAAGAGAACTACAGAGAACTAAACTATATGAAACAATCCATACAGCAAGAAGTTAGTAAAGGCAAATAGTTAAAGATAACTATCAGGGAACTATCCTTTGAAACAAGTAGGATTTGAAATAAAGTATGAAAGAAAGCTAGGATTTAGAAAGGCAGAAAAGAGAGTGGAAAGAAATTCTCAGGAAATTCAAGACTATGCTTAGATCATTTGGAGGCCAGCTTGAGCAAGAAGCAGGGAAGGAGAGAAACCATAAGAGAAATAAATTACTTCTAAGATTTTAAAAATAAAATATGGTAATGCCATGAAAGATGGACTTACTTTGAAAAAAAGCTAGAGGCCAGGAAGACCAGTTAGGGGGCTCTTCCAGAAATCTCAGTACTAAGTGAAGATGGTCCAAAATGAGACTAGAAAAAATTGACAAAACACAGCATTTAATTGCAGAACTGCTACAGAAGGTAAAATAGAGAGATCCATCAGGATTTATGTACAGGTATATACCTATATTCCAAGGTACGTACCTTGAGAAATGGATTGTTTCTGTGTAATGCAGAATTACACAGAGAAATAAAGTCTTAAGGGAGAGAAGCCAAATTGGGATAGGTGTTGGGACAGAAGAGATAAAATAATTAGAGGTATTGAGTTTGAATCCTAATGTGGTAAATGTAGATGGAATGTAGAAGACAATTTAATGGAAGTATTTCACAGCTATCAACATGGAGCAATGAAAGTAGATATATTTTATATGAATATATGTATAATTGTGGTTTGCAATATTTTTAAGGTTGCAAACATTTGAAGAATACAATAAAAATTATACATCTTCTCCCTAGGTAAAAGAAATACTCATACTAAAATATACATGATTTTGCACATAATTTCAGAAGATGCTCAGGCCCAATTTACGTATCTAAATCCCAGAATAGCAAAGCTCATTTGGAATAAGCAAGAGCATGAGAAAATGACAGTTGAAAATAAATAATACCTACTATTTATTTAGTATCTATAATATGCCAAGTATTGTTTTAATATTATATTTTATGTATACTATTTTTGTATAGTCTTTCCTTTAATCTCCATAATAAACAATGATGTAGAAATTATTTTCTTCTTTTGCAGAAAAATTGCCAAAGAGTAGAAAGAAAAAAAGGGAACAGTGTTCTTGCTTCTCTCCTTTAAACATCTTTACCTTTGTTAGAAATAAATTATTCTGATATTTGTTAAAATGGCAAGGAATCTTTTATTTGAGATTATTGTAATAAGGGAGAGACTAGAGCAATGCAGCAGAGAGATTGAACTCAACTCCAAATACAGCAAAGATCATTGGAAATTTATAGCCAACAGCAGAGTGATGGAGACAGTGGATGAAAAATTACTAAAAGAAACTTGATTAGATATCCAGGATTCGGGGATTCTTGGTAAGCCAGATTCTTGACAAAGGCAGGTCAAGGTGATCAGATACCAAGGGTGGAGGGATTTTGGATAAACTTGCTTAGCATGATTATATAATCTGATTCCAGCTATTAAAAACTATAGATCAGAATCCTAGCATTTAAGTCTTTTCTCATATCCCTGTATCTGGGTATATCAATTATTCAAGTCATTTGAGTATGTATGGGACTGTACTAGGTGTCACCCCAATTCTGGGAATTGTTTGAATCTTATGATTAGTAGTATGAGAAAAGTGTCACATTAAAAACAAAAAGAAACTAAGAAGTATCTTTATCGTGGATCTGTACAGTATTTGCCATGTTTTGTTTTGTTTATCTCTAAATTCAATACTACAGCTGACTTTTCTGTATCTGATTAGCATACCTGAAATGACAACACAGAATGTAGTCATATTGTATGGATAATAAGCACATGCCCTTATTTCCCTTAGTAGCTCTGAGAGTCTAGAATGTTTCAGTGTTAAACAGCTTTAATGTTTGCCAATTTTGAGTCCAGATGGATTTCATATATAATCTATCTTTAGGTTCATAAACAACTTAGGACCTACATTTTTACCTATCTATTCAGCACAAAAATACAAATTTGCTCTTGTTAAGCCATGTCTTCATAATGACTTCCACTTTTTATTATTAATAACACAGTGATATTTTACAGTTCTAAAAATAAAACCATCTTGGGTTGTTTAAAAAGTAAAATAACATTGAAACAGGATAGGATCTTTTTTTTCAATTTTTTTTCCTGTCTCTGATTTCCTCCCAAATGATCATTTCATGTTGAGAATTGTTTGTAGAACCCCAAATAAACATTTAGAATTTTAAGTGCCAATATTAAGCAGCTGCATGCTTGAGAGCAATGATTACAGGGGAAAAAAAGAGGATTGAACAACATCAATGTTTATTTATCATCATTCCTGGACTGCTGGATATAATGTTCCTTTAATTGTTGACATTTGTATTGCATATTTCAGTTTACAGCAAAATTGTCATGTGTACTATGTCCTTATATAACCCTATAAAGAGATGTCATCTTTCCCCTCTTAGACCATGAAACTGAGGTACACAAAGGCAAGTCAGTAACAGAACAAGGGCCAAACATTCTGAGTCCCCTCCAATCCTACCATCATCCCCATTGCCAAATCATGTCTTTCTAATCCAAATAACACTTTTCACTAATCTACATGATTTCATGGTTATTAGGTTTCCAATCAGAATACCTGTTGCCATGTGTTAAAAATGCAGACCTATAAGGAACCACTTAACTCAAGAGTGTTGCCTTTCAACAAAATAAGGATCATCCCTTCATTGGTCTATTTATTCTTTAATACCCTTCATTTCAGAAAAAAAATTCATTTTATTTCTTTACCCCCAATCCAAAGACACTAGACAACTGGTCTTATTTGCACTCATGCTTCAGAATTTGCAGCCTTATGAACAATAGACAAGCTGTTAAATTTCAGTAATTTGACAATGGAATAGCGTGTTCACCTGGCTCTTCAACAGCTTTAAAGGCCCAGACTTCCAGCAAGGTACAGAAGAGACAGAAATTCCTAAATCATTCCAGGTAAGTAACGCTAAACTTTGCTGCACATTAGAATCACCGGGGGAGCTTTTGAAACATTCCAATGCCCAGGTCCCTCCCCTGGGGAGTCTCATTTAATTGGTCTGGCATGCCGCCTGAGCACTGGGATTTCTTAAACCTCCCCGAGTGATTCCACTGTGCATCCAGGGGTGGGAAACACTAACTTAAGACATAACCTCGAGCAGTACTTCTCAACACTGGCCATATATTAGAATTTCCTGGAGGATTTTTTAAAACTACTGATGCCAAAACCCAATTAAAGCAGAATCTCTTTGAGTAAGGTGCAGGCATTGGTGATTTCTAAAGCTCCACAGGTGATTTTGACATGTCATCATGTATGGAAACCATTTCTCTAAAATATTTATAACTCAGTATGTGGTCTACAGATTAGTAAAAACAAACAAACAAACAAGCAAACAAACAAAACAAGTAGCATCTGAAAGCTTGCTAAAATTGCAGAGTTTGAGACTTCACTCCAGAGGTACTGAGTCAGAATCTGCATTTTAACATGAATTCCAGGTAATGAGCATGCGTGCTAAAATGTGCAAAGCTGTTTTGGACTGCTTTTCTAAGGACCTAAGGAAACTGTTCACTTTGCCTAATTCCTCCATTTCTTCTTCTCATTCGACTTTCAAGTTCCATATGAAAATATTCTACTCATTAAGGGCCATTGGAAGTAAATCCCTACCATACATGCCTAATTGCCACACAGTACAAAAATGATTACTTACACCTAATCATCATTAAATAGCTATCTACTGAGCTAATATTTGAACCTGGAGTTCAAGGCCCTTAATAATCTAAACTGATTTAACCTCTTTCTTGCCAACATTTCCCCATGTATTTCCACCTGGGTACTCCATCCAAATATAAAAAGCTTCATTTTCCCAAGCATGATCCACACCTTCTAGTCTCCTACCTATGTATCCATCTCTACCTAACATGCCTTCCTTCCATGTTCAAGCATATCCTTTAAAGTTCAGTTAATGTTGTTCAATGAAGATTTCTATAATTCCAGCCCATTCCTATCTGGTAATAACTTCTTCTAGTACTGAATACTCATAGTATCCTACCTATACCTCTCTTGTGGCCCATTTTACATTCTTCTTTATGTTAGTTTTCTAGACTTGTTTTATATTCTCTATTAGATAATAAGTTATGTTAGGAAATAACTCACTTCTATAAAATTCACACAACTTTTCACAGAGCCATGTGTATAATAGGTAATTTTTTATCTTTCTTCTTATAATTTCTTATGCTTACCCAGTTCATGTCAGTCTTTTTAGTATAGTCAGTCTGTTCTTATTCTCTCTGCCCAGGATACATTTAGATCAGAGTTTCACAAACTGTGGTATTTGCAGAATATGCATTATGAATTTCTAAGGAAGATATTGTATGGAGCAGTTTGGAACCTTATATGCCAAATACCTTTATTAATGAGCTTATCACAGGCATCTTTTGGTCTGCATGACATCTTTTGAGGTATTTTTAGTAATAGTGAGCGATAAATCATCCAAGATAAAGTTAGGACTATTCACTATTCAGGCTTTCAAGGCTTACCCAGGTATATCATCACCATTTCTTCCTTTGCAATGGGAACATGAAAGTTCTAGCCAAAAGAGACAGAATGCTGCAATAGTATTACTCTTAGACTGAAAAGGTGAAAATTTAGAACCAAACATCATCATAGGAAAAAAACAAGAAAATACAAACAAAAACACTCTGTTGTTCTGTTGGTGGAGTGGGGAACCTGTGGCCTTCAGGCCTCATGTGGCCTTCTGGATCCTTGAATGCAGCATTTTATTAAAAGGATTTGTTCTGCGAGGTTTGGATTCGGTTGAGAGGCCACATTCAAGCATCCAGAAGGCCACATAAGGCAACAACATGGATGGAACTGGAGACCATTAAGTGAAATAAGTCAAGCACAGAAAGACAAATCTGACATGTTCTCTCTCATACAATTGATCTCATGGAAACAGAGAGTCGAACGACGGTTACCAGAGGTGCCAGAGGCTGGGAAGGGCAACAGGGAGTGGGGATGGTTAATGGGTACAAAAATATACTTAGATAGTTAGGTAGAATGAGCAATATTTGATAGCACAACAAAGTTACTATAATCAACAATAAGTTAGGGTATACTTTAAAATAACTAAAAGAGAGAAATTAGAATGTTCCTAGCACAAGGAAATGATAAATGCCTGAGGTGATGGATACTGCAGTTATCCTGATTTGATTAATATACATTGTGTGCACGTATCAAAATATTACATGTACCATATAAAGATTTATGAACTATTATTACCCATAGTAGCTAAAAACTTAAAAACTAAAAAAAACCAAAAAATCAAAGAAAGAAAAAAACACTGTGTTGTTATCGCTAGGGAAAATTTTGTGTTATACAGGATGATTCACTATGGACCCCTGGTATACTGTTAGTTATGTCTGAGAAATAAGAAAGTGCCTATTAAGTTCAAAGTATTCTAGGAAAACCTTTTTTTTTTTTTCTATTTCTAATAAACTTTTTATTTTGAGAAAATTTTAGGTTGGTGGTACAGTGGTGAGCATAGCTGCCTTCTAGGAAAATCTTAACAGTAGCGATGGTCTTAGATGTAGTGTATTCTACTCTGCTTCCTTGAAAAATATGAAATAAAAGTAGGAGAGCAGGTAGACAAATGCTCTTATTACCTTTGAAAGTCTTAGAAGCTTTTATTATTTTAAGAAATAACAAAGAAAGCCACAGAACGGATTGTAACAGATGGTATAATTAGCATCTTAAAATTCACTGGAAACTATGTCAAAGTTGACTGGCTATTTGCAAAAATATTTCCGACCAGTTCGTCTCAAAATACTTTCATAAATATATTGGGACATTTTACACCATTTTATTAAATTTGAGAAATCCAAAAGAATAAGACATGGTGTCATAGACACTATTTTCTTATTGTTTCCCAGCAATGTCAGTTCCCTGCCAAAGTTGATGACAGAGCATCCCTCCCTTTTCTACTTGATGACTTTAGTATGGATTGGAGGAGATAAGTAGTGTAGTCTTTATAGCTAAAGACTAAGACAAAGATGTCAGGCATATTTATGTCATGTCTTTCTGACATATATTTATCTCTGTTGACTCCATATTTCAGATAATCTCAATGACCATGTCTTTTGTTTTCTGCTTCCTACAAAAGGATAAAAAGTACGTCTGGAGTCTTTCTTATTAATGGTTCCAGAAACACATGGACTAGAATTATAGGATTCTTGGTACAAAAAAGTTTCATACTGATGTGCTTTGCATCTTTTCAAATGTTTTTTAAGCAAAGCCCCATTACTTCTAATCACTGGTTACAGTGACACTGTAAAAACACACCTATCACACAACTTTCCCCAGTCATAAACTTTTTTTAAGTTATTTAAATACTTGTAAATATCTATGCTAATTAAATTGTCATAGAATTTGACAACATTTTTTGCTGTCACTTGGACTAGTGGTTTGTAACTTTATCTAAAAAATCTGAAATTACCTTAGCACTTACAAAATATTGATGCCCAGGCTCCATGTTCAGAGATATCTATTAATTAGTCATGGATGTGGCCTGGGGACCAGTATTTTTTAAATCTTCCTACATAATTCTAAGATGCAGACAAGGTTGAAAAACAACAATTTTGACCAAGCTTTTCAAAAACGGATTTTAATAACCCCTTTAAGCTTAGGTGTATTGATGGCATGAATTCTAATCTTCACTTTGCCATTTTATTATTTTATTTCAGACTTTTTATTGGCTACTCCCCAAGTTCAGGAAATCCTTCTGAACATTAGACTTCAAATCTGAAGATGACCTACTTAACAGGACACTGATAAAGAATAGGTAGTAAATGACCTGCAAAATCCCTTTCCAGAAAGAGAGGGACACCAAAATGCATAGTTGCCACAATGTAGGGATGCTACATCCATTACCTCTAATAGCCACCTGAAATTCTGATATTTTTCCCCATCCGCTGTGAATATGACCTTAATAGCCACTTTTTTCCTTCATTACTTTCAGATATTCCTACTTGTCTTATACTGAGATTGAATGCACATTTCCTTCATTCGTTGCTTTTTACATTTCTATGAAAGTCATAACAATAAATGATTTTAGATAACTAAATTATAGCCAATAGTTACAAACCTGTGAATCAAATTATAAACCTGTTTAGAAGTCTAATGCACAAAAACCAATATATAAAAATGTAAATTAATGCCAAAAGCAATTAGCTCAATGTGACATTCATGTAGCTTCTCCTTCTGGACTCCATGTTCTTTCCAGTAAAACACCAACTGCATTATATCTCACATGGAAAATAGCCAAGGTGAATGGCCCTAATAAGAAATAGTTACATTTGCCAGGAAATAACTTTCAATGGTTGAAAAACAGCTCAAATGTGAGAAAAGCCATTAATTGGGGTTAGACTCAATACTGAAATGGGAATAAAATTAGCACCTGCGGTATTCACTGGTACCTAGATACAGTCACAATCCCCCCTCCGTAATTTCCCGTCTTTCAAATTGCGGAAGATTCTTTTTGTAAACTGCCCTAAGCCTATTTGACATGCCCAAGTCCAGGGTCTTTTGGTAGATAACATTAAATAATAGTTGCTGAATAAGTTTGAGATGGGTAAACTCTCCCCCACAGGATTGTTACCAAATTACAAACAAAGTAACCCACAACTAATAGACGTGGTGAGTGTTGCAGGGGGGAAAGGGCATGCCTCAAATCATGGCTTGGGTGTGGCAAAGTCATAACATGTAACCAAACTGTTTGTGCACCCATAATATCCTGAAATAAAAAAAAAAAAGAAAGCAAATATCAGATAAATTTTTTCTACATACAGACATTTATTAATTAAACATTTATTAGCAAGTTAGCACAAGATAAATTTTGCAATCTATTCCGGGGTTTAACAAAATACAACCTTCTTGTTCTTTCAGGGATTAAAATACCATCTTTCAAGAAAATTTCACTGGAGATAGTTGTATCAAGATTCCAGAAGTAGGATTCTGTTATCATTATAGATATTACCCTTGTAATTTTCACCGGACATGCAGAAATCAGCATTTACAGCTTTATACTGGATCTTTTAGGATTTAATTGATTAAGGGTATTCGCCTTGCTGGATTCTTAGACTCTGTTCATACAAGTGTACGAAGTGTTTCTTAAATATTTTTGACAATACATTTATTTTGGAAAGCTGTAATTTTACCAATAAAGGATTCATCTACTCATCTTTCTAACAGTATACCAAGTTCGCCAATTAAAACCCATTTCTGGCATTCAGGGTGAAAACCAGCAAAACTTTGGTTGTAGCCCAAGCTATACAGACTATTCACAGCTGCCTCTGGAATAGAGGCTTGCTAATAAGAATGCTAGTGGTCCAGAGTGTGCGTCCTTGATTAGAATTCTAGCAACCTGGGGGTTGCTTAGTAATACATTTAATTTCCGATTTTATATATATATATATAGAGAGAGAGAGAGAGAGAGAGAGAGAAATATATATAAAGAACAAACAAAAATATATGTCTATATGTAGGTATATATATATAAAATCACATTGTCTACACCAAATTATTTAAAATAACTTAGTCATCATAACATTGCAGCTTCTTATTCTGTTCTGGAATTTGTTTTCTTTTGTTTCATCATATTTTTACATGACTCCTTCCCTTGATGACACAAATATGCTGCTTATTTATGTCCCCTCCACCTCCACATTTTTTGGCATGATAATTCACATACAAATATGTTTAATAAGTATTTTGAATACATAAACTATTTTCTGGATTTTCTAATTCTTATTCTATGTTTAATATTTTAGCTCTCAAAAATAATTTTATTTGAAATTATGTTTTGATATTTTTATCTGAAAAAAATGTAAACTTAAGCAGAATTGGTCATTTTATCCGAAGAAAGGGAAAATCTAGGCAAAAATGGCTTTGTGGCCATTAGACAGAAATTAAATGATCACTCTTTGTCATTTTTAGGAAAAAAAAACTGCAAGTGGCCTCACATGACTCAACAGCCTGGTACAGAACACTTTTTCCAAACCAAGACCACACAGTTGTCATCGCTAACAAACACCCCCATGGTAATCTCAAATTCCAGCCACTCACTTCGTCAGAAAAAAGATCAATTGAAAATACGCACTCATCATTAGTCATCTGCCTTGCTGGGGTTTCCATCTATTGTTCTCCAGTGTCTTCCTCACAGGCATGTTACAAGATAGATGTGATATGGTTTGCCAGATTCATTTTGAGAAATCACTGATTGGGAGATTAAAACTGACATTTATTTTTGCTTCTTTATTATAAAGGCCAAATTTTGAAATACCTAATCATTAAAATTCTTTAAGAGTGAATAACTCTTAAGATCCTTTGACAATTTGTGAGGCTAATTGTATCTCTCACAGTTTTACCCATAATCTGAACTTGTTAGATTTGTCTCTCAGCAGACAGCCTGTTCCTTGGAAACAATATAGATGGACACAAAGCATAAATCATTAAATTTCTCTGCATGGTCTTCGGAGCTTCTCTGTGGACCAGGATTATTAGACAAGAGATGAGGACCTTGTTCCTTAATGCTGCAGCTTCTGCAGTCTCTAGATGCACTCACCTTTAGAGTTGAATTTGAAAGTCACCTTCTCAGGGGATGTACGTTGTTTAGTCACCCCCAAAGAGGAATGCACCAAAATCAGTAACTAATACCATTTTCTGGCTCAGTTCTTGTATTGTTCTGTCTCTCCACACATCTTGGAATTAAATTTACCAGGTGTGTCTTTGAAAGTAGAATGAGGCAGAGTCTCCATTGGGACTAAGTAAATAAGCATCTTCAGGACTAGAGAAGTTAAAAAATGAATAAAATTGTCCAATTTGTGAAATTCTGAATTTTTCTGAAGTTATGCATCATAGCTCTGCACTAAATAGAAAGATTCCAGTTCAGTTGTATAGAAGGAATAATGTACATGACTGGATGTGAGTCTCTGGAGCATTATCTCACTGTCTGATTTACCTTCCAGGACAATCTTCTATCTGTTGACTTTAATACAGTAAATATAAAGGGTACTGTGTCAGAGACCATAAGAGACAAATTGATAAATGAAATATGTCCTTCTGCTGGGAGAATGGACACAAACAACAGTTGACTGATTTCAGCTATTGTAATATGTAGAAAACACATAAAAACATTAAATTAGGTATTGTAAAAAAATGGAAATAACCTAAGCACATTAACTATACAGAAAACAGCCTCAAATATGATTACAAGAATAAAGAATTAGAAAAGAGGAATGTTATTGAATAATAAAAGTAATTATTGGAAAGCTCTAAAATGGTCACAGGAGTAAGGAACTGAAAATCCCCACTCAGGTCAAATAAAGTTGATCTCTGAAAAACAGAAATCATTAAAACTTCTTTCAACTACTGAGTCATGGTACATGGTACCTCACAACTGAGGTACATTACAAATAATTTGAGTTCAGTAACAACTAAAGTATGAGAGATTTTTAATGGTGTGCCACTCTTTCATAAGTTGGAACAGACACGAAGCTTCCCTTTTAATAACTTCAGTCACACTTTCTTGCCTTTGTGTTTGCTATTTTGTGTGGGAGACCAAGCTAGAGCTACTTTCGGGCAGTTGCAAAACCTCATCTATTAGATGTGCCAGAGCAAAACGCAGGAAGCAAACAAACCAATGAACCAACAGAAAAAGTGGAGAACTTCTCTGTGATCAATATTCCCTGACACATAGAGACTAGACTTGGCAGAGGGTAATTAACAAATGCTCTATCTATTTAATATGTGCTTATACTTCAGGAATGTTCTCTCTGCAGAAACTACGTCAGTATTATTTCTTTACTTCTCTGACTTTATAGTGCCGAAAAAGATTAAGCTTAAAGAGTTAACTCTCCAGAAGTCAAAATTTAATAAAAGGCATAGTGAAAGTACATGCTGCTACAATTTACTGAGTATTTATATTTTTCTGGTTTGCTAAGCTTTTATTATCTCACATAATCCTCATCAATACTTATGAGTTTGGTATGATTATCTCTATTAACAAGAAACATGAGGCTTTAAGAATTTAAGAAAGCTTATCTGATGTTATGTAAATATTGGTCAGAGAATTGGAATTCTGCACTAAATTTATCCAATATCAAAATCAATGATTATCTCCACATAGCCTCAAATAACAATAATGAAGTTAAAACACGGTAAGTGCCATAAGATGGTAAAGTAAGAACTGTTGGGTTGGGAGAAGAGAGAGACCTCTCTGAGATAGGTTCATAGAAAAGCTTTAAAATACAGGTAGTAGATAAGGATCTTGTACAGTTGTCCCTCAGTATATGAGGAAGATTGGTTCCAGGACCACCCACATATACCTAAATCTGTCAATCCTCCATATACGTGGGTTCAAGTCAATCCTCCATATACATGGGTTACAATGCATCCTAAGAATAGTGTATTTTAGATCTGAGTTTGGTCAAAAAATATCTGCGTATAAATAGACCCATATAAATATATATATGAGAGGGGGGCGGGGAGATTATAAGGAACTGGAACTAGCTACTGTGATTGTGGACGCTGAGAAATTTTACAATCTGCCATTTGCAATCTGGACACCCGGGGAAGCCAGGGCTATAGTTCCCAGTCTGAGTCTAGAGGCCTGAGAACCAGGAGAGCTGATGGTGTAAGTACAAGTCTGAGGGTGGGAAGAGATACCCCAGCTCAGCAGTCAAGTAGAAAGAGTACATCCTCCCTCCACCTTTTTGTTCTATCTGGGCCCTTGATG
This sequence comes from Eulemur rufifrons, assembly GCF_041146395.1. NCBI lineage: Eukaryota > Metazoa > Chordata > Mammalia > Primates > Lemuridae > Eulemur > Eulemur rufifrons. The sequence goes on from NC_090989.1 coordinate 72,906,116, forward strand.
GGTTGGATGATGCCCACTCACATTGGTGAAGGTGATCTGTTTTACACAGTCTACTGATTCAAATGCTGATCTCATCTGGAAACACCCTCACAAGGCACACCCAGAAATAATATTTAACTAAGTATCTAGGCAACTCAGTGCCCAGTCAAGTTGACACATAAAATTAACCATTACAGATATGAACCAAACTAGCATAAAGGCATCATAGAGTCCCTGTGTCTTAGGAGTTTTTTGTTCAATCCCTTCAGCCTGTTTCTCTCATGTAGGTCAAATTACCAATTGAATTACGAGTGTAGCACTGCCTTGGGACTGACATACATTACTGAGAAGACACAAACTTAATGGGGGAATTGCTATCTTCTCATTTTCTCCCAAGAACTGCAAAAATCTGCAAATTTTGTCTGACAGTCAGGAAATCGTTTATAATGTGTTATTTTCCAACTCTTGGTCTTGAAGGAACTTTATTTGCATTATTGATTGAAATGTAATTTAAATTGCCTCTGCACTAAAGTGGCTTGTGAAGTGAGTATAAATTTTTAAGGGTGTCTTGGAAAACAAACACAATGTCCAGGTCTCATTAGCAAGATCAAATAACAAAAACAGTTAATGTGTTCTAGCCCATCTTCGGTTTATCCTCTAGTTTGCTGTGGGTTGATGAAATAGGGGTAGATAGAGCTCCAAAATCTGTGTGCTTCATCAAGACACCTGAGTAGCCTCGAATCCACACCATGAATATTAGAGGTTCTCCAAGGCTGGATTAGTTCTAAAACTCTTATGTTTCTAATAATTTTCTTTTATACAGAGATCACCACTCATTTAATGATCAAAATAATCTTGTTTTCTTTTGATTCTTAGTTGCCAGAGGCAAATCTATTTTAAAGTTTATTTATTGTGTAAACATAATAATTACATAAATTAAGAAAAACCTACAGTAATTTTATTCCCTCAACTTTAAAATTCTTTTTTTGTTGTTTTTTTCTTGTTTTTCTGTACTTTGCCCTAAAAAAGACAATTTTATTTTAGTTATACATAATATTTTGCAATTTTATTTTTGTCAATTGTAGCAGAAGCATTTTCTGTGTCACTAGTCTTCATATTTAACATTTTAATGACTAAAAAAAATCATTATTTGTTAATGATTCATTTATTATTTCACATGATTTTCTTTAAATTCTTGTCAAAGTAAAATATAATATTCAATTTTAAAATCACTGAATCCTAAGTTTTGGGAGTAATTATTATTGTGTTTTATTTCTCTACATGATTTCTAAAACATGCATTGATATCTATTCCTCTTTCTTATTTATGTGTGCTATTTTAAGTATTCTCAAATTATTCCTGAAAGTATGAGGAATGTATCTAATTAAATGAGATAAACAAGCAAATAAACATATCCTAAAATTCACATATTGGATTTTGTTCTAGTGAGGGACAAGGGAGGTAGCAGGCAAAACTGGAGAGGGGATCATTATTTTCATTCTATAGCTGTCAACTCATCGATGTTGCATCTCACTATTTTCCCTTACTCCTGTTTGATCCTGGTGACAAATCTTTGCTCTCAGAATATAGGGCAAAGGACAACAACTTTTTAAAGGGTTACTTTTCTAATCATGAAATTTCTGGCAATATATTTCATGGAGAAAACATTTAAGGGGACTTTCTTGAACCACTGAAATTTGGTTAAAAGTTTGTCCTAGTTATCCTTATGGCATATTGGAGTGTGTCAGAAATGTTTTTGTAATCATGGCATCTTCTGGTCGTTTTTCAAAACATAACTCTCAGGTCCACTCTGCTCTGGGGTCCATCACATTTGGGGCCTACCTTCACCACAGGTTCATTTTTATAGGTTCTACTTCTTCCCTGATAGGTCCTGTTTTTCATTTATTATGAGTGCAGTTTTCTATTAATAAAACCATAGTTTATTAATTGCCTTAATATATTTTTCTGCTTATTGTAACATTTGGGCCATCCCAAGTTTAGCTTCCATGATTATTTATTCTCTTGAGACTGGGTCAGATTTATTCTTCCAAAGAATGATATTTTTCTTTAGTAAGCAATTACTTTGTTGGACATAAACTGTAAACTTTGTCTCCTAGGCAGCAGCTCCATTCCATCCGGATTTTGTTTGTTTGTTTGTTTGTTTGTTTTCTTTTGTTGTGTCTCCATAGGATTGCTTAGAGGCTACTCACACATGTATGGTTCAAGGGTCAGCCAGAGATTTGAGTAAAGTTTATATACAGAATAAGGGGTCCTTCTCTCTAGTTTTATCTTTTCTGGGATTCTGCCCTCACTATCCAGAAGTTGTAATTACCCTGAACTCTTTTCTCTGATTCTTGAGGTCAGAAAGTCTGAAAATTTTTAAGGTTTTAGTCTTTATGCTTAACACTAAATACCACCTGCCCTCAGGCTAAAACACCAGGAAACTCACTCTGTACAAGTCCCCTCTTCCTTTCAATTTTCAATTCCCCTCGTGTTCACTCTACAGATCCCTTAGGTAGTTACATTTTGCATTTTGTTCAGAGTTTGAAGTTGATATCTATGGGAAAATAAGCTCACTTGGCCACTACAGAAGCAGAATCTTGCCTTCTATTTCCTTTAAAACAGACAGAAAGAGAAAATTAGAATACCCAGAAAGAATCAAAGCCGAGCCATGGAGATTCTTGGATTTATGCCCAACTTGGGCATGAGGAGTTTCTTTACAAATAAAGGGCAAAATCATTGAGGGTGACTTTATGAGCTTTCAGGAGCCAGTCACCTGTTGCCTGCACATGTCAATAGTTCTAGAACAACTCTAGTAGAGATCTCATCCACATTACCCTGGACTTCTGCAATTGCTTCCTAAATCATTTCTCCTCTTACAGCTTCTCTCTCCTTCCAATCTGGTCTCACCATTAGTTTGAGCATCTCTCTGCTGGAATATTTTAATGATCCATTGTCTACTTAATTAATTCTAAACCCCTCTGCCCAATCTTATTTTTTTCACTTTCCCCTTCAAAATTGGTGTGAGGTGAACGTGATAAAATCTATTCCACAGAAACCTGTCCTTCCCCTTCATAATTGGTAAGTAAAAACAAACAAACAAAAATATTCTACTGAAGGTGCACTGGGAAAATCAGCACACAAGTGCATATTGTGTAGCATATGTGAAATCAAAGAAGTAATTTATAAAATGAAGCAGAGAAGCCATCCTAACTTGTTCAAATCCAAGCTTTATCCTTAATAGTAGCGCAAGTCTGAACAAGTTTTTTAACCTCTCTGGAGCTCATTTCCCTACCAGTAAAGTGGAATTAGTATAATACTATATCATAAGGTTGTTTTACAGATTGAATCAGGGAACACTTGAAGGGATCTTAGACCAGTGCCTGGCACATGATGACCCAGTAACTGTTAGCTAGTACTATCATTATCTGTGACTTATCTGTGACTTTGTTGAGTTCTCTGTAAAATGGGGGATATAATTCTATTTGAAAGATTAATGGCTTACATGCAAGGAGTGTTTAAACATTTAAAATACTTTTCAAATTTGAAGGCAAAAGAATATAGCTTCAGATACATAGAACTATTTGTCATTTCTTGCTCTGTACGATATGCAATTTATACCGTCCCACATCGAGATGATTTTCATTTGTGAAATGACCATCTTTCCTTTCTATCTGTTGAAATTCTTGTCTTTCTTTAAGGCTTAAGCAAACAAAACACTCAACCCACCCTAAAACCATACCTAATCTTACCCAACTAATAATCTCTCCATTCTCTAGTCTTCCAAAGAGGCACATCTTGCATTTCGTATGTAATTTTTCCATTCATGCCATATTCTTTGCTCTGGACTGTGAGTTACTTGACAATAGTAGCTACAGTTTATCTATCATTGCATCTATAGCAATACCTGCATATAGTGTCAATAAATATCTGTTGAACTGAATTAAAACAAGGTACTCATATTAGCAAATACAAAAAATAATTTGAAAAATGTCCATGTTTATAACCAGGAAAAATAAAATGCTATATAAATGATCATATTTCTTAAGTGATAACCCAAATAGTTAATATTATCTTTAAAATGAGAAAAATTTCCCTCTGGAGCATATTTTAGGACTTTGGTTCACAGGCAGTTGAATTTCGTGGTATAAGTAATGACATTATTTCAAAATCCAAAGTCCAGCCACATGGCCCCTTTGGCCCAATGCAATTCACAGCTAGCAAAAACTGCTTAGTGCTGGATTTCACACCTGGTCCCTTGGGACCGGATGAAGGTGCAGTAAATAGTACTGAGAAAGATCATATAGATGCCAGAGAACCATCTGTGCACAGTGGTATAAATGACAAACCAAAGCATTTCATCTGTCATCCCCCAAGTTAACCTCCTACCTAAGGGACTAAGACATAAACAAAAGCGGAGTTTCTTTCTGCTGGGCTGGCAGCAGCTTCGCTCTCCCATCTGACTAAAAGCAAACGCAAAGCATGCAGGCAAATAAAGCCTGCCCCATTATCAAGTGCTTTCTCTTGCTGCAGCAGTGTGATTCTATAAAGCTGCCCTTTCAAGCTGTCTTTCTGAGATCCATCTGGGATTGTTTACACAAGGACAAATCTTATTTGTTTACTTCTAGACATCACTATTTGTCCTCTACCTGGCTTAAATGCTGCTCTATAGATCCAGACACATAAAAAGAGACTACTTAATGGGTTGAGGAATGACAAATACAATTTTAACTTTTAAAACACCACAAATGATAAACTACAGGTACTCTGGAGAGATTGTATATCTCTCTTTCTTTGTTTTGTAATTGTGGAAATAAGCTTCTATGCCACAATAACACCAAAAATTCTAAGCAATGAAAGCCCAAAAATGTGGAATGTATAGCCTGCTCTCCCATCTACAAGCTGGTGATTGATGGGTTTACACCTCTAGACCACGGCTGTGTCTTCTGTTAAACAAGCAGATTTTTAAAAGTTATTGAAGGTCATTCTAGCTCTAAGTCTCTCAGTCAAATCACCTATGATTCTTTCAAGATTATTTAGGTTAGGGTGTTGAGAGAATTTATTTCCTTGGGGTTGTAAAATTGAAGTTCCCATTTTCTTGCTAGCTGTTGGCTAGGGACAGCTCTTAGCTTTTAAAAAGATGAAATGGATTAATTCATGTAAATCAACTTGAATAACACCCAGCACCTAGTCAGTGCTGAGTAATTGATGATATTCTTATGCCAACCACCTTGTTGGTCTTTGTGATAAGTTTTAATCATTTGTAAACTTTCTGTGAGGCTTATATAAATTACTTTCTTAAAAAGTAATGACTACTTTATTTCTTCTCTTCCAATTCTTACAATCATACTAATTATTATCTTTAATAATATATAATCTGGTACTTTCATTACAGTGTTGAATTTAAGCAGTTATCATAAAAACCTTGTCTTTTTCCTCAATTTAATGATAATCCTTCTAATACTTATCCTTGAACATAATTATTGTGAAGAGTTGATATGTATATTTTATCAAGTTAAAAAAAGTTTTCTTCTATTTTTATTTATATTATCTAAAGAAATATGTCACCAGTTTTCCCTTTTTGCTCTCTGAAACTATTTTTATAAAATCTATTTCTTGAAATTTAAAATAAAGTAATTTATAAAACTATCTGAACCTTGTATCTTTTTTTTTTTCAAGGATATATTGATAGTGTAGTTTTGATTACCAAAGAGATTTTAAATATTTGCTTGGTTTATTTCCTTTTCAACTTTTTCCTGAGTCAATATTTAAATTGTTTCCTCTAGAAGTAATTTAGAGATAGGTTAAAATAGACCATATAGTTTCTGCCTGTTTCTCTTAGGACTCACACTCAGAAAGTCTTGAGTTGCTAGGCAAAATAAAATAACTACCTCAGTCCAGTGCAGTAGCTCACGCCTGTAATCCTAGCACTCTGGGAGGACAAGGCAAGAGGATTGCTTGAGGTCAGAAATTTGAGACCAGCTTGAGCAAGACTGAGGCCCCATCTCTACTAAAAAAATATAAAAATTAGCCAGGCATGATGGCACACACCTGTAGTCCCAGCTACTTGGGAGGCTGAGGCAAGAGGATCACTTGAGACAAAAGTTTGAGGTTGCAGTGAGCTATGATGATGCCACTGCACTCTAGCCTGGGCAACAAAGTGAGACTCTGTCTCAAAAAAAAAAGCATGTGAATATTTTCTCCCATTCTGCAGGTTGGTTATTTGCTCTGTTGATTGTTTCCTTGGCTGTGCAGAAGCTCTTTAATTTAATGAAGTCCCTTTCATTTATTTTTGTTGTGGCTATGATTGTCCTTGGGGTCTTCTTCATAAATTCTTTGCCTAGGCTGATATCTAGAAGAGTTTTTCCAGCACTTTCTTCTAGAATTCTTGTGGCTCCATGTCTTAGATCTAAGTCTGTTACTCATCTTGAATTAATTTTTATGAATGGTGAGAGATATGGATCCTGTTTCAATCTTCTACATGTGGCTGTCCAATTTTACCAGAATCATTTATTGACTAGGCATTCTTTTCCCCAGTGTATTTTGCTGTCTATTTTGTCAAATATCAGATGGCACCATGTGGATGATTTTATATCTGGGTTCTCTGTTCTTTTCCATTTGTCTATGTCTCTCTTTCTATCTCAGTACCATGCTGTTTTGGTTACTATTGTCTTGTAGTGTAGCTTAAAGTATGGTAAAGTGATGCCTCTAGATTTGTTCTTTTTGCTTAAGGTTGCTTTGGCTACTCAGGTTCTTTTCTGCTTCCAAATGAGGCATAGAATTATTTTATCTAGATCTGTGAAAAATGATGTTGGAATTTTGATGGGGATTGCATTGACTCTGTAAATAATTTTGGCCAGTACAGACATTTTAACAATGTTGATTTTGCTGACCCATGAGCATGGTATATTTTTCCATTTGTTTACATCCTCTGCTATTTCATTTCGGAGTGTTTCATAGTTCTCTCTGTACAGGTCTTTCATCTCCTTGGTTAAATATATTCCTAGGTATTTTATTTTCTTTGTTGCTATTGTGAAAGGTATTGAGTCTTTGATTTGATTCACAGATTGACTGTTGTTGGCATATATGAATGCTACTGATTTGTGTACATTGATTTTGTAACCTGAGACTTTGCTAAATTTATTTATCAATTTCAGGAGTCTCTTAGCTAAATCTTCGGGGTTTTCTAGATATAAGATCCTTTTAGATCTTTGAGAAATCAAAGCTTCTGTTCATGTCTTTTGCCCTCTTTTTAATGGGGTTGTTTGATTTTTTTCTTGCTGATTTGCTTGAGTTCTTTGTAACATGCTGGGTATTAGCCTGAATGGGCTTTTCAAAAGAAGTTAGATGAATGGCCAATAAACATATGAAAAAATGCTCAATGTCACTAATAATCAGAGAAATTGCAAATCAGAACCACAATGAGATATCACCTAACCCCAGTGAAAATGGCTTTTATTAAAACTCCCCAAACATTAGATGCTAGTGTGGATGCAGAGAGCAAGGAACACTTACACACTGTTGGTGGGACTGTAAAGTAGTTCAACCTCTATGAAAAATAGTATGCAGATTCCTCAAAGATCTAAAAGTAGACCTACCATTTGATCCTGCAATCCCACTACTGGGTATTTGCTGAAAGAAGAAGAAGTCATTTTATCAAAAAGACACTTGCACTCGAATGCTGATTGCAGCACAATTCACAGTTGCAAAGATGTGGAATCAACCCAAGTACCCATCAATTCATGAGCTGATTAATAAAATGTGGTATATGTACACCATGGAGTACTACTCATCCATAAAAAAATGAATTAATATCTTTTGCAACAATCTATATGGAACTGGGGACCATCCTCCTAAACAAAGTCTTGCAAGAATGGAAAACAAACATCACATGTACTCATTATTGAATTGTAACTAACTGATCAGCACTCATGTGCATAGATGGAAGTAAAACTCATCAGAAATCATGCAGGTGGGAGGAGGGGATAGGTGAAATCATACCTGATGGGTAGAATGTATTGTATTTGGGTGATGAGCAGCCTTAGAACTTTGACTCAAGCAGTACAAAAGCAATCCATGTAATCAAAACATTTGCACTCCCATAATATTTTGAAATTTTAAAAAATGGGGGGAAAAAAGCCTACCTCATAGCCACCATGAAGAGAAACTACATGAAGAGATCACATACAGACAGATGCTTGAGGAGCTCCAGATGTTCCAACACCCAGATGGTGGAGTCCTGGCTGTGGTAGGTCGAATTCTACAATGACCTCAAAGATTCTCACCCCTGGTATATACACCCTCTGTAAACCTCCACTACAACCACCACTTGAGTATGAACAGGACTATAAATATGATGACTTAATTCTCAGAATTAGGTTATGCTATATGACAATGGCTAAGGGATTTGGCAGATGTAATTGAGGTCTCAAATCAATTGATTTTGAGTTATCTTTTGAAAGGTAGATGATCCTGGCTGGGTTTGACCTAATCAGAAGTGTCCTTAAAAGGGATAGGACCCTTCCTGAAAGAAGCAATTGTGACAGTCTCTCTACTGCTAACTTGGAAGGAGCAAACTCTCATGCTGTGAAGGGAACAATGTGGCAGGGTAAAGAGTGACTTCCAAGAGCTGAGAACAACCCCGAATTGACAACCAGAAAGAAAGAAAGTTTCTCAGCCCTATAATAGCAAGGCATTGAATTCTGAAAATGACTATTAAGCTAGGAAGAGAACTTTGAGACTCAGATGAAATCTCAGCTCTGGTCAGCACCTTAATTTCAGCCAAGTGAAACTCTAAGCAGAGAACTGAATTTGTGTTTCCATTTTTATTTATCTCATTTGTATTTTTATTTATCTTTTTTGGCTGATATTGTACATTTTAAACTTCATGACTCCTGTCTTTATTCAATTCTAAAATATTCTCAGCTAATAGCTCAATATCTCTTCAAATATTTCATTGGCATTATCTCTATTCTCCTCTTCTGGAACTCTTATTAGATGTATATTGAATTCTCCCAATCTATCATTCATCACTATTTTTGACTTCTTTTTTAACCAGATCCATTTTTAATAAATTTATCACTACTATAATAAAAAATAAATTATTATAATATAAATAACATTTTAAAGTCTTGTAAAACTGCTCTATAACATTAATTTCATGTAGAGTGAATTAGTGATCTAATCATTGGTTTTCTTGGCTGTATTTCTTACCATGAAATAACTTCATGCAATTAGAATTAAGGACTCCAGGTTTATTTTAAGGGAAAAGGTTGATTTATTTTTATATTTACTTTTTTACTTTCCCTTTATACTCACTTCTCATTGTCCAGCAGTTTCTACTTACATCTTCCAACCCATCAATCTAGAACCCCATTTACAACAACACTTCCCAAGTCTAACACTGCAACAAAATAGGGACCCTGCAGATCCAGTCATTCATGCAGGAGTAGTTTGATTCAGTCCTTTTCTGAAAGCTATCTGTACTTCTTCCTTCACCTCTCTGTTCAGGACTCCATATAAACTGTGATACCAGGCAGCAGTAGATAACTGTTCTAGTCAGCCTTCTCAGATAAGTAAGACTGTCACACTCTATTCCTGTGTCCAAGTAACAAGATTCCAAGCCCCCAACTTGTGTGGAACACTCATTCTTTGTTACCCTATAGAAACAAAGCCTTCAGTTACTATTACGGACTTTTCAACACAGACTAAGGCATTCATTATAGCTCTTTTACTACTAAACACTTTGTTTAACTCTCTCTCAACCACTGAGATATTAATGTTGTTATTACTCTGGCTATGCCTTGCTATCTTATTTGCTTTATCTTTATCTAGACAACTAGCATATAAAATGTTATTGCTAAATGTTTGGTCCCAAGGGGTTTTTTTTAGTATGAACTTACCATACCTTTTGACCCAAAGACACAATGAATTTTTACATAATCCATAAATTATTTAGAAGGAATTTTTATTATTTTTTGTCCATTTGTACCTCTTAGTAACTTTGTTACCAAAGTTATCAGTAAAGATGGTGTTTATTTTACTCCATTTAGTTTTTATCTTGACAATTTTATTTATCACTCCTAGGATTTCTATTTGGTCCACTCACAAATTTATTTCTTAAGTCTATTCTCTTTTTCAAATCTTAATTCCTGGATTCTCTTCTATTTTTTTTTTTTCAAAATTTAAACATACCTAAAGTTCTTAGCAGATGAGTCCATGTTATCTTGTACCTTGAGTGTCAGGAACAAGATTTTCCTATCTGTTATATTCACTAGCTGTTTCTCATAGCCATGTATGGTCTCCCATGTGGTGAAATCTGTGCCTATAATGTTATTTTTAGTGGTTATTCTCTTCCACCCTGAAAGGTAGTTTTTTAATTACCTTTACTCAGCCCTACTGGGCTCACTGGCTCCATAACATTTTTTTATAGTTTTCAATTTTTTCTTTTCTTTCTTGTTCTCAACATTGAATATGTAGTGGAATTTCCACCCTCTATCTTCATTCATCAAAAGCTGGATGTCCCAAACACACCCCCCAAAATAATTATTTTTATACCCAAAGACAGGGTCAGGTAACTATATCCTTAGCATGTTTGGCTAAGTTTTTCTAGGATGATGATTATGGTGATGAACATATCTTGAAGATTCCTGGTTTATTTATTTTTTTTCCTTGAACTTATTACTATTCTACATTATTTGAATTTTGATACAAATTTTATTTCTTCTTTATTTATTTTTATAGATAGAGGGGGTACAAGTGCAGTTTCGTTACATGGATATATTATGTAGTGGTGAAATCTGGGCTTTCAGTGTATCTATCCATCACCCAAATAATGTACATTATATCCCTTAAGTAATTTCTCAGCCTCCCAGCCTTCCACCCTTCTGAGTCTCTAATGTCTGTTAGTCTATTATCTATGTCTATGCATACACATTATTGAGCTCCCACTTAAAAGTGAGAACATATGGTATTTGACTGTTTCTGAGTTATTGCACTTATAATAGTAGCCTCCAGTTCCATCCATGTTGCTACAAAAGACATGATTTCATTCTTTTCTATGGCTGGGCAGTATTTCATAGTATATGTGTGTATACACACACACACACACACACACACACACACACTACATTTTCTTTATCCAGTCATCCTTTGATGGACACTTAGGTTGATTCCTTATCTTTGTCATTGTGAATAGTGCTGTGATAAACATATGAATGCAGGTATCTTTTTAATGTAATGATTTCTTTTCCTCTGGGTAGATAGCCAGTAGTGGGATTGCTGGACAGAATGGCAGTTTTATTTTTAGAACATTAAGAAATACCTATAATGTTTTCCATAAAGGTTGTACTAATTTACATTCCTACCAACAGTGTATAAATGTTCCCTTTTCTCCACATTCTCACCAATATCTGTTATTTTTTGACTTTTTAGTATTAGCCGTTATGACTGGTGTAAGATGGTTTCTTATTGGGGTTTTAATTTGTATTTCTGTGATGATTACTGATGTTGAGCATTTTTTCATATGCTTGTTGACCATTGGTATGTCTTCCTTTGAAAAATGTTTATTCATGTCTTTTGCCCACTTTTTAATGGGGTTATTGGGATCTTTTGTTGAGTTGTTTGAGTTCCTTGTAGATTTTGGATATTAGTCCCTTGTTAGATGCATAGTTCACAACTATTTTCTCCCCAAAATAAAAAGCTTCTGTACAGCAAAAGAAATAATCAACGGAGTGAACAGATTCCTGGTTTATGAAGGAAGCTCAGTTCAAAAGTTATTAGCCAGCATGATCCTGGTCTTTTTGTGGACTTTAAAATGTTAATAGTCATGATGGCTTTGTTCTTGTGTTGTATGTGAAGGGAAGTCACTATTCCTACTCACTTTGGAGCTATGCATTCATCTTTGATACCTGAAAAATATCCCTTTCTTGTTTGGCTCACAGTATCATTTTGAACAGAAGCATAACATTTTATTTTTATTGCCTGCAAGCATGTGGAATTTGAAAGGAGTTAAATAAGTAAAAGATAACATTTTAACATCTAAAACTGTCTAATAGTGAAACAGGTCTAGAAAATAAGTGAGTTCTCTATTACAATATGTGACAAATCACAGGATAGAAGGCTATATCTATCAGAGGTGACTAAAGCAATTTCTTTTTGTGTAAGAAGTTTGATGAGGCTACTTAAATTCTTTAATTTAATGATCTAAATAAATGTGTAAATGTTCTATTAAGACATTTTATAAAGCTGCGTAATGTATCCTCAAAGCCTTAGCTCTCCCACCTAAAAGCTGTGTGACTTTGGGCAAGTCACTTTCCTTTTAAGGGTCACAGATTCACCATCTGTAAAATGAGATATGGATCATATTATCCCTAAGCTTTAAAATTCTTATGAGTCTATGACTATCACTTTCCTTCAGTTGGCTTTATATAAGAAAAAAATTTAACAGAAGTCTGACTCTTGAACTGCTGACTGAAACACTCTTAAGATTTTTCATGTCCATAAAGTACATTAAAGTGCTGGGAGAAATGGCTTTCTCTGACCATGGGATTATATGTCACACTCATTTAGTGCTAATATAAATTCAGAACCTCTACATAGATCCTCAGCTTGAAAGTTTATATTGCTGTTAAAGTGTTGGGCAGAAAAGCAGACATTTTCCAGTCCTAATGATCAGCTTAAATTGGCAAGAATACATGAAACTGGTGGCAAAAAAAAAAAAAGCTTATTATTAGCAAACCATTTAATCATACTTCTTATCATAATGAATTCTAGTTATCTGTTTTCTTCTCATGTCCTCTTAAGTAGACTGAAAGATTCTTGAGTGCAGTAGTTGCTAGGTAGACATCAGTAGAACCTGATATAATAAAAATAATAGCTATGTGCTATGATGCTGAGTGCTGCTTATATGTATTATTTAAGATGCTATCTTAAATATTGTCAGGATTATCTAACCTTTTAAAAAAAGTACAAACATTATTCCAATGTTACACACGAGAAAATTAAGGAAAAGAGAGGCTGAATAATCTACTGACGTACTTTAAATGGTAGAGGCAAGATTCTTATTTTGACTGACTCTAAAGCCTACAGCACTATCTTGTATGCTATATTATAGTAAGTAGCATATATTTGCTTGTATTTATTAGCCTATTAAGTGAACCATCATTATCAGGAGCCAGGTATTTTGATAGGTAATTGGAAAGCTACAGAGAGAGTAGAAGGTAATTTTTGCATATAGAGTTCAGAGTATAGGAGGATAAATAAGATTGAACACAAATGACATTATTACAAGTCAGAGAGATTAAGGGCTTTAAGGAAAGTACTGAGTGCTTTAGAGGTTCAAATGAGAGAGAGGTTGCAACCTCATCATAATAAACTTCACAGAGGAGATGGTATTTGAGAAAAGTCATGAAAATAGATAAGATTTTCATAAGAAGATTTTGATTAGAAGAAATAAGGGGGTAAAGAATGAAGATGGCATAAATCACAGTCAGGAAAAAGGTACAGGTAATAGTTTGGTTCAAGCGAAGGGTGTCTGCACAAAAGTGGATAATGAGCCTTTAAAAAGATAGCTAAGGGCATCCAGTTCTCATTTTCCTCCCTCTCCTTCTACACAGAACTTTCCTGGTGATCATTACTGTTTGGGCAGGAATATCAAACAATATATTAGCTGACATTCTAATTCTAATTGTACTATATCCAGGATTGAGATGTGATCTTTGATGCCCAAGAATTATATGTCATGGCCATTGACAAAAAATATTGCCAGAAATTATATTGTTTTCTGAATTATTCCCTTTCCTGGAGATTTGACAAGAAAAAAAAAAATCAGATTCTACCCTCATCTGTATATTATATTTTTTCTTAGACCCAGAGAACTATAGCAGTAGAGAAAGCCTCAAGAAATCATAGACACTCAAGGTTGAAAGGTGCTTTTAGTGTCTTCCAGTTGGTCCCTTTTCCCCATCTTCCTGGAATTTTTTCTATGGCTGCACTAAATGGCTTCCTAGTCTCTTCTTATAGTTCCCCAGAGGAAAAAAGTCTCTAAGACATCTCTAGGTCACATGTTCCTTCATTTTCAAGTATGGAAATGGTCTAATTGCCCTGACTTAGAGTCATGCATTAGTGCTTCTGCCAAGAAGTGTCAAGTGACACCAAGGGTGTCAAGAAGGATGGATTGCAACCTTATGATTTTGTGACAAATAGAGCATGTTATTTAGAATGGCAGAAGATGTGAAGAGTGAATGAGATCTTGAGGCCTAAATCTCAAGAAATTTTCTTCTCTTCATGATAATAGGGTGAAGTTATTTAATTTGTTGGTGCCTGCATTTTCCCTGTCCTCAAAATGAAAAGACTAATTTCATATTATGAAAATCTTTGAGATGCTTCCATAGCTTAACGTAATAATAAAAACAAAATGTACATAGCTACAAAATATAATATATACACATAAAATTCTACCATTTTATGTGAAGCACAGTGTATGTGTTTAGTCCTCACTCTTTGCTTACTTTCCATTACTTAACTAGAATACAAGTTAGATGAGGGTAGATCCATTCCTCCCAGCTTCCAGCATAAGCTCTGGCCCCCTCCAAAAAAGGAATTTAATAAATTGAATTCTTTTGCATTTTACCTTGCCAGAATTGCCATTTAGAAAGTTTTTAAATAAATTTTTGGTCACTTTATTTGATTTTCCTTTTTTTTATTATGTAACTCACAATGATTGCATCATTATTTGGCTGTAAGAATTATGATTTAATTGTAGAATAAATGTCAGAAATTTTGTCTGCTTGCATATAACTCATAAACAAAAGATTTTATCCCCAAGACTATTTAGAAATTCACTGGAAGCTAACGTGAAAACAATTACATTAGGACACATGCAATTTATTCTTCACAATTAAATAATGTCTCCTTGAAAATAGGTTGTACAACAAACCAGTGAAAGGCTACGTGTTAATCTGAAATATTACAAGCACAGCAAAGAAAATTAATTTGTAATGTTTAGGCCACATGCATTTTCTAGGACACCAAAAGATTTTGGCATTTGAAACCACCATTTTGCCCTTTTCACCTGCTTATGAGATTATTCATAGCTGCATTAAATTATTTTTAAGGTAAAAAAGAAACTAAAGAACACATGAATTCCCCTCATTTGAGTACCTGAAAACATTTTCCTTAATGAAACTATGCCACCAAATAGAAATAGTCAAGCTCACACTCAGCACTCAGACAGACACTCAAGTCAGATCCAGGAGATGCCCACTCCTTGAATAGCTACCCTGAACTTCTTCGATGGAATTAATCCTGAATAACCCAAGAAAATTTCTTAAGTAGCAAATTCCTACTAACAATTTCTTTATTGAACTAAGTTAGAAGAGTGAGCCTGAAGTGTTTAAAGCTGCTTGTTTGGTGTTTTTAAGAAGCCTGTCTTTTTTTTAAATGCCTGCTTTTGGATTGACTCTATTTTCATGTTATTGGTAACAACAGAATTACTGCCTACATATAGAAAGCCACTTTCATCTTGAATTCTAAAGACTTGTATGACTGTAAATGTAAGACGCATCAATATGGGGAATGTCATGAGCTCTGAGGCACCAACCCGCACCTCCTTCTGTGGGAGGTAATGGTTGGAAGTAGGCCAGATATACAGGAAGCTTCTGTCTGGAGACGAGCACTTCATTTAAGAAAGCCTACTTTAATCTATATCTTGTCAGCATGTCCAAGGGGCCGGGAGCACACCAGTGTTGCGCTAAGGTAACAGGGAGTAAGCCTTCAAATAGCAGCTGTTTATTTTACAGGGCCCAAAATATTTTGAGGTGTCTCCACTCTGGATGTAGTGTAGCATCCAATGACATCCAATGAGAGAAACTTTACTGAATTACAACGCTGCTGAAATGCCTGGATAGTTTTATATAATTTGATTTACAATTAACAACACAATTCAGTATTGTTAACACATTATCTCTGGGTGGTAGGATCAAAGATGAATTTATTTTCCTCTTTGTACTCTTTTGCATTTTAAAGTTCTCCAGAAAAAAAAAAAAGGTAAGACAATTATTTGGGGGGACAGTAGGATGTAATGAGGTGGAGCACAAACAGTGGAGACAGACTACCAGTTACAATCCTTGTTTAGGCATTTACCAGCTGTATGACCTTAGGCATGTTACTTAGCCTCTGTGGGCAGGAGCATCCTCACTCACAAAGCAGGGATGATGATAATAATTGTAAGTACCTTAACAGGTGTTGTGAGGATTCATTAAGTTAAAATAAGTAAAGCAATTAAAATGACACTGGCATAAAGTACCCACTTTATAAATGATAATGATTATTTTCTTAAAAGCACATTTTCACCAATGATGCTGTTTATCCATAGCATGATGTGGTACCATCTTTTATCTCTATGGCTCACTTCAGATCCTGTATCAAAACAAACATCTCCAATATTGATAATAGATTAAATTATTTTTTAAATTCTCAATATTGATCTATTTCTAAGAAAATAACAATGTTAGCACTAGACAGTATAGTAGAGGCTTGAAAGCAATTCAAGAGAATAGGGTAGCAAGGATGAAAGCACATTAAAACTGGGATGAAGACATCTCATTGTTAGTGTCAGTTCTGTTACTAATTATTCATGTAACCTCGGGCAAGTTACTTGTTTTCTCTGAGCCTTCTCAGCTTCTTAATCTGCACTATTGTCTATTCCAATTCCCTGTTATCTATTTCCTCAGCTCCTTTATCAGTAAGATCAAGAGAAAAGTATAACCTGCTGAATAAACAGTAAACAGTAAAATATTCAAAATAGTATGTCCATGCAAAATATCTTAGAGTCCTGCACTCGTACAGTGAGAGTGAGCTGATCCTCAAAACATTTTTGTGATGGAAATATACCTCTCCCCTACCTTAGAAGTTAAATAACTGACACTTTGGAAGTTTAAATTTAGACATCATACAACTCTCATCAAAGGCAGAGTGCAAAGGAGAGCAATTGAGCATCTGTTAAGTGGATATGGAAGTGTGTTCTTCTTCCTCAACCCCCCACGGGGGAATTTAAATGACTCATTGTCTTTGCCTACTAGTATAACACTATATATTTCCACTCTTCATCATTCCCCCTCTTTTCTAGGTAAGGGGAATGTTTAATAAATCAATAAGAAATGATATCTGTACCAAGTTAGTTATCTTTGATGATTAAATACACACTGATGAGAAGGGGACATTCAGAGATGATCTTGCCCCGTGTCCCATAAGAGGGGTAGATGGGTATGCCAAAGATCAAGTCACAGAGGTCAAATATGGCAGGTGCCATATGATCTTCTAGGCTCTGAAAAGATTCTAATAAGAAGAAATGACTTTTGCTTCAATTTACATAAATTCAAAATGACTTTGGTTCATTGTTATCTTCTAAAATATTTAATAGTACTTCTCAAAGGATCTATACTTAAGCCAGTATTTAATAAAGATTCTCAAGCATCAAAAATGAATATTTTAATATTCTTGTAAGTTACAATATAAATGAATCCCCACAAAATAAAAGGGGAAACAACAAAAGCATAGCAAAAATCATTTATTGTATAGCATTTATGTTTCCAGACTCAAAGACCATGCTATAGAATACCAGAAATTCAAGGAATCTTCAATTCTTCCTTCCCAACCAAGTAATTTCACACATAAGGACCCCAAAAATCACAAATGTAAAGGGGTTTACCCAAGGTCATATAATTCAACTTGACATATTGGGAACAAAAACTCAAGTGTTTGCACTTCTACATAAGCGTTTTAGAAATTTTTATTATATCCCCTATGTGACCATCTTTGTTCTGTATGTTCTCATTCTTCTTTTTAGAGAGGTTTATGCAAAAAGATAGTCTCTTCTGAGTTTTCTCTTATAGAAATTATCCACTTTAGATAAAAATCATTCTCCTAACTTATTGAGAAAACACTCTTTTTTTCAAGTTGCCTATCTTAACCTTCATTATGGTAACTTACAAATGTTGGTTCACCTTCCTTTCCTCTTTCAAATGACTTCTACAGTGAAATGGAGAAGGACAAAAGGATAAGAAAGATCATTTTAATGCTTCAGAGTACAGCCATTTTTTACCTATTACCCCTTCAATTATTCACATAAGTCAATATCCACATCTACAGTATTTCTATATATAGGAAAATAAAATTGCAAAGACATGACTGTACCCTCAGAAAAGAAGCATTGTCTCTGGTTACTTGTTTTTTTGAGACAGAGTCTCACTCTGTTGCCCGGGCTAGAGTGCCCTGGAGTCAGCCTATCTCACAGCAACCACAAACTCTTGGGCTCAAGTGATCCTTCTGCCTCAGCCTCCCGAGTAGCTGGGACTACAGGCATACACCACCATATCTGGCTAATTTTTTCTATATATTTTTAGTTGTCCAGCTAATTTCTTTCTATTTTTAGTAGAGATGGGGTCTCACTCTTGCTCAAGCTGGTCTCGAACTCCTGAACTCAAACCATCCATCCACCTGGGCCTCCCAGATGAACTATGTTACTTTTATTCCCTACTTCCTCATTTGGTGTTTGTGTGTGGGTGGGTTTGTATTCAGGTCTTAACTTTAATTTGGAAAACAGATGAGCAACAATCCTTTCATACCATAATACCAAGGGCATGTCATCTAATCACTGAAACTTCTATGGTCATTATCACCTGACAATTCTAGCTGACAAAATGTAGAATGCCTATAATATTTATATTACTAAGACAAATAGATTGGATAAATCTATTTTTAATTCCAGAGATTCTATTAACTCTTGATGACTCTGTAGCCTATTCATGACCGTAATATTGCTAAAATTAAAATAGCCCAAAATAAAACTATATCTTCTCAATATAAAAATTATGCTGCCTGTCACCTGTCAACTTTATCCATTCAGGCTGTTATAACTGAATACCCTAAAGTGGTAGTTGATAAACAACAGAAATTTATCTCTCACAGTGCTGGAGACTGGAAAGTTCAAAGTCAAAGTGCTGGCAGATTCAGAGTCAGGGAAAGGCTTATTTCCTGCTTGGTAGGTGGCCATATTCTCACTGTGTCCTTATGTGGTGGAATGGACCAAGGGTGCTCTCTGGGGCTTCTTTGGTAAGGGCACTAATTCCATTCATGAGGGCTCTACTGTCAAGACCTAATAACCTCCAACAAGTGCTTTCAGATTCCATCTCCCTGGGGATTAGGTTTTAACATATGAATTTGGAGGGGACACAAACATTCAGTCTATAGCACTTGTTACCCCAGCACACTCTGAATCTCCCAACGCTTTGACCTTGGACTTCCCAGTCTCCAGCACTGTGAGAAATAAATTTCTGTTGTTTATAAGCCACCACTTATAGCATCCTGAATGGATAAAGTTAACAGGTGACAGGCAGCATAATTTTTATATTGAGAGGGTATAGTTTTATTCTGGGTTATTATAATTTTAAGAATATTATAGTCATGCATAGGCTACAGAGTCATCAAGAGTTACTAGAATCTCTGGAATTAAAAATAGATTTATTCAATCTATTTGTCTTAGTAATATAAATATTATACGCATTCTGTATTTTGTCAACTAGAATTGTCAGGTGCTAAAACCTACTGAATAATGTGTTCAACATGGGAGAACAACAATGAATCCAATCCTATGTATTCTTCAATTCTTTAAAGAATTCTCAAAATTTTTGAGAAAAAGATCTATTTCTGTAAAAATGTGCATGTCTGTGAGGAAAGCAGGAGGTGCCACTGCTATCAGTTTTGATCCTCTGCTGGAAATCCTGAAAAACCACCGTGAGGAGAGAAAGGAGAATTATGGTAGTGATAACACAGGTAAACGCTGTGTAAGATGTACAGAAAAAAGAATGTGGAGCTGCTTCCCAAAATAATTTCTTTATTTTAAAAAATATGAGTATATGTTAGAGAAGCCAATATTTGACTGTTTGGCTGACACTGGATCCCCAGTATGAAATCAGACTCCTCTTAAGTTCCAGCAGACTACACTTATTGATGGTCTATGGTCACCAAATGCCATATATCCAAGGCAAAACCTCTTACGGAAATTTGAAGCTTTAGAAATAAATGGCATAAATGTGTTGATTCTTCCTCTCTTTTCTGAACATTAGCCATGCTATTATTTTTAGTTGTAGTGTGTTTTTAGCTACAGTTCAATTGTCTATATTGCATCTTCAATTTACTTCAATTTAAACTATATTAACAATTTTCAAACTAACCAGGCAGAAATATACTGAACTATAGCCCCAGAAATGAAATCAATGTTACTAAATCTGCATGCAGTGATTATAGATGGAAAAATTCCATCGTTGCCATGACAATGCCACAATGCCTTTGATTCTTTTCTTTATGGAATAACAAAATGTGCATTTAATAGAGATGTCTAATTGTCTTTCACTGTGGTTTTTGCTCACCGACATAGCAACATGCTTTTTGCTAACCATTACAGTATTGAAGGTACTCTATCTCCAGCTGCTATTAACATATTTTGTATTCATGCTTTGTATAAATTCTGGAAAATGTTTGCAGTTAAGCTTCCCAACTATGCATTTAATTTATATTTAATGAGATAGGAGAATGTAAAGTAAATGTGAATTGATTAACTTAAAATAGATGCATTGATGTTTATTAACCTAACAGTAGGTAATTTCATGACCACTTTCTGAAGCTGTTAAACCATCATACCTAAACATCTTTTCTAGTTGAAGTTAAAGGTAAAGTTAAGCACTAACAAAATTAGATGATCCAGGGACTGGCCCTTTCCTGCAATTAAAGTTGTGAATATCCCAATTGTCCCAAGCAATTCATGGCAGTTTATGAACAGGCCCTTGGAACATTTTTAGGCCTTCTAACAAATGCAGAACTTTCTTTTATGGCCAAACCAGTGGATGGTTATGCTCAGCCACCTTTACGCTATGAGTCAAAATACACTTAGACACTCTATTCCAAGTCTAGGAAGCTCCAATGGTTAGAAAAATCTCCATTCAAGCCATATTTTGTTAATGTAAACATTACTATTAGTCATAAATTGTGACATTCATGGTATATAGACCTTTAAGCATTTACGACAGTTCTGGAGTTTCCCATAAAACTATTCTTTTGTTGACAAATTAATTCCAGGTACATGGATAAAATTTATACAACTGACCGTACACCCATCTAAGCTGGCTGCCTCTATATGTCAGTTTCTTCCTTAAATTATGAATTTAGTGTTCATATATGGTAGAAGCAGGCTATAATTCCTTATCTTTGTACTACATCCCAGCCCTTCCAACACATATTCTCCCCAAATTCCATCAGTAGAGGTTATGACAAATGTTTAAGTATTTTGATAAATACCCTATCAAACCATCAGTCTGACTTTCATTAACTTTGATTTCTTTTAGGTGCAAGAATTAAGCAATGTTTTTTGACGTGAAAGACTTTCAGTGGAACTAGTTACCAGCTATAAGGCTATATGGCAATGCCATTTTGACATTTCAAGAAAGTGACCTTTCGAGATAAAATCTAGAAAAAACAACCTATATGAAATAATAGAAGCCTGGCTAAAAATAATATATATATATATATTGCTTACTGAAAGTCAATGGGACTTATAACTGAAAATTGCTGGGTATATTGCAATTAAGAAAGATATACTATGTAGTGAACTCCTCTTAAAAGCCTTAGTTCACATAATTATTTCTTTAATTAATGGATTTCTCTCAGAGGCCGAGGGGGGAGGATCTCTTGAGGTCAGGAGTGTGACACCAGCCTGAGCAAGAGCAAGATCCCATCTCTACTAAAAAAATATAGAAAGAAATTAGCTGGACAACTAAAAATATATAGAAAAACTTATCCGGGCATGGTGGCACATGCCTGTAGTCCCAGCTACTCGGGAGGCTGAGGCAGGAGGATTGCTTAAGCCCAGGAGTTTGAGGTTGCTGTGAGCTAGGCTGACACCACAGCACTCTAGCCTGGGCAACAACATGGTCACGCCATAGCTGAGTAGCAGATCCAAGATTCAAACTCCAGTCTATGACTTTAAAGCCAGTGCACTTTTTATTATACCCAGCTCTCTTAACACTGAGACCTCCCTAGAAAGTAAAACAGACAACAAACTCCACCACAAGCCAAGGAATTTTCTCACTGTATTTTCCATATGAGTTACAGTATTAACTAACCCTGAAACCTGGGGCATAAGGACATATCATAAAGACTGGTCAAAGTCTATTCTAAATTACTAACTCAGAGAGGGTTTCAGGTCAGAGTGGGACACCAGCAAGTTACCAGGGGGCTTTGTTTTTTGTGGATCTATCATTTTACCCTTAAATTAGCACCTTCTTATGAATTCACTATTTATGTGAATGACATTAATATCCTTCCCCTTCCATTCTAAATACCATAAATTGAGGAACCTGGATATATGGCCTCCAAATGACAATGGGCACACCTGAGTCACTCTCCTTCACATGCCTAGCTCAGCCTCACAGTACTACCCAAGAAACAAACCCCACATGGTTTCACTGTCTCTATTCTGGATGCCCCATTTCCAGGATACCCTACATAATTTACTAAATTAATCTATTTAGAATGTACTTCCAAACATGTCAACTACCTAACCAAAATTGTCTGGATGCTCTATTACCAATAACACAGTTGTTTGTTTGTCATTTAAAGAGCTCAACAATATGTCTCATTTCTATTTTTTCAGTCTCATTCCACATTATCTTGCATTTATATCATATATTTCAGCCAAACCTCCCTATTTTATTTTCCAAACATGCACTGAATTTTCTCATTTATAGGCCATTACCTTAAGACTAAAATGATTTCCCTAACCTGGGGTTATCCTAGTCAACTGAAGTTGATCATTGAAGACCCACATCAAGTGAATCTGTAGTACTGAAGCCTATTTTTGTTTTGCAAGCACCATCATATTGAGATCTTAACTGTCTTTAAATTCCTCATAGATATTACTTAAAATACTGTTATTATATTATGTATCTCTCTCTCACACACACACACACACACACACGCACACTCTTGCCTTGCATATCCCTTCTAGATTCAATTACTCATCTCTACATCTCTCACAGAGTCTCACTCATGGAGTTCTGATAACAAGTACCCCGTAAGTGTTGCTTGAAATAAATTAAAGTAACATAAAGCACCCTCCTTTGTAAAAGATTGAAAAAAATGTCCCAGTGTTTGCATACCAATATGCTTAGTAGTGAATACTACTATGCCTTTCTACAATAATAAAGCTGCCTGACTTCATTAATGCAAGGTCAGAAATATGGGCCAGCTTGGTGCAGTAAGCACTTTCACCATCTTCCTCATTCTCACCCCACCATACACTGAGGAACAGTGTTTTTTTTTTTTTTTTAACCAAATCACAGATGGCATAAGAGAGAAAAATGGAAGAACAGCTGGTAGTTCCACAAAGGTACCTTGGGCTCTCTCAGAAGCTCAGTTCAAACTGTCCCCATAGCCAGAACAAAGTAGAGAAAGGAGCAAAATTGCCTGACAATAAAGCACTTTATTTCACTTGAATTGCCCTGAATTGCCTCTACCCTCTGTTTAGCTTTAACTTAGGTGACCTGGCAGGCACAACTGCAGTATGCGGGCTCCCTTCGTAACAGCAACAGAGGCATTGTCCCTGAAACTGCCAACAGTGATCGCCTCTAGGTGTCGCTGGCCAGCCTGAGCATAGGTAGTGAGAAAAAAAAATACAGAGACAGGGATGAAATGATGGGAAAGAGCAACTAAGTGGTAGAATGGAGAGACACATGCTCATTCCTCTGCAAAACAGTCTTGTAAAATTGGCAACAACTCCTTCAAAAATTTAGTAGATATCCTGTTTGAATAGATTGTATAGTTTACATTTTGAGCAGAAGAAAGTAAAATAAGGAGAAGCTCAAGACAAAACATATTTTATATTTATGTAGCATATTTGCCGGGAAAAAAAAAAAAGACTTTTGCGCCAGATTTTGGAATTGGATAAATAATTCTTTAATTTTCTAGGTTTAATATACAAACCTTAACTTTTTCTCTTATTGAAAACCTCTCTGGAGTTTCATTCTTCAAAACGCAACCTCCAATTTGAAACCATGACCCAACCCTCCTAGGAAAAATGTATTTATTTATAAAATAAACATCAAGTAGTTACTATGTGCCAGGCAATACCACTAACAAGAGACACACAGTTCCCAGACCTCATGGAGCTTATACTTCAGTAGAGGAAGCAAGGACTGGTGGGTAAGGTGAGGAGAAGAGAGGGATACAAAGAGAAACATACATAAGCCAGATATTTTGGATAATGCTAAATGATCTAAATAATATAAAATAAAGCAATGTAATAGAGAAGAATTGTCAGCTTTGGATTAGGGCTATAATTAAGGTCATCAGGAAAGGATTCCCTGAAACTGGGATATTTGAATTGCGACCTGAATGACAAAATTAAATAGATATTAGGGAGATAGAGAAAGGGGAGAGAGAAGAGGAACAAAACAATTGAGTAAAATATGAACCCAGAGCATTCTAAGCAAATGGTCCAGAATACTAGAATATTTCTGGCCCAAAGTATATGAAGATACAGAAGCCCTAAGGTGGAAATTAGTTGGAATAAGCTTGCGGTACTTGACAAGTGCAAAGAAAGCCACTGTGGCTGGCGCATAGTGAACAGTGTGAAAAGTGCTAATACGGAAAGCTGGAATAGTAGCCAGTGGTCAGATACTGCAGGGTATGTAAGACCCTGGAAAGGACATTGAATTTGATTCTAAGTTCAGTAATCAAAAGGATCACCTTTGAGGACTTCACACAGAGGAACGACAGGATCTCATTTGCATTTTAAAAAGATGACTCCAACTTCTGTGAGGAGAATGGACAGTGTAGAGCGAGAGCAAAGAAGAGAAAGAAGAAAGGTAGGGAATAGTTCAGGTGAGAGCTGCTGGTGGCTTGACTCCATAGGGGAGCGACACCACCTTCACCAGGCTTCCGCAGTACTCTGAATGGAACTCGGCTACAGCATTACTGCACTGCATGATGTTCTAATTTTATGTGAATCTGTTACCTGTATGAGACAATAAACCATTTGAAAATTGAGACTGCACCTTGTTCATCTTCATAGCCCCCACCATTTGGGGTACAATACATAGCTGACCCTCAGTAAATGTTAGTGTCATGGATCATAGTACTGTTTTTTCCTTGTGATTCTGAAAGATAGCATGAATGTAAAAGCCAAAAACTCATGATGCCAACCTTGGACCAATATTTACAGCTGGTCAACTGGACTAGATAATTTGACCACAACATCCCCCAAGCCTCAGTTTCTTCATCTGTAAAAGTGTATGCCACCATTTAAACTTGTAGTCTTATTAAGAGCAAACTAGACAATGGATGAGAAAGGCCCTGTAAAATTACATTCCAGAGTCCGATTGAATGTAAAGCATTAACCATCAGTTCTGTTCTCCTCTTCTTAAATATTTGCCTTTTTTACAATACAGATTTTTCCCCCAAATTAGAATTCACTCAAAGTCTCTTTGGAAATCGTAGGAGATCTAATTATGATGGGGTGCAGACAAATCACTTGATTCTCCTCATCACTTGATTCTCAATTCTGACACAGCTACCTATAGTTAGCCCAGATCCCACGGGTTAAGGGCTCAGTCCTACAAGACTGCTTCCACTTCAGATGTCAGCAACAGTGGGGTCCTCAGGATACCTCACTTCTACCTGGCCAACTATAAGTTTAGGGGTTCCCTTCAGGTTTGATAATTTACTGGAATGACTCCGAATTATACTTACAATTATTGTTTTATTATAAAGGATTCAATTCAGGAACAGCCAAATGGAAGAGATGCACAGGGCAAGGCACTGGGGGAGAGGGACGTGCAGACTTTTCACGCCTTCTCTGGATTCACCACGCTCTCAGCACATGGATATATTCAGCAAACTGGAAGCTCCTTTAACACAGTTTTTGTTTTGTTTTGTTTTTTAGAGACAGAAGTATTGCTATGTCACTCAGGCAGGAGTGCAGTGGCTATTCACAGGCATAATCACAGCACACTGCAGCCTTAAATTCCTGGGCTCAAGTGATCCTCTTTCCTCGGCCTCCTGAGTAGCTGGGACAATAGGCACATGCCACTGGGACAGAGTTTTTATGGAAGTTTCATTACATAGACATGATTGTTTAAAAAGTATTAGCTATTAAACTCAATCCCTAGCTCCTCTTGCTTTCCTGGAGGTTGGTGATAAGGCTAATAGTTTAAATCCTCTGACCAGGTCGTTGGTTTTTCTTACAGCAACTAGCCTCCATCCTGAGCTATCTAGGTGCCCTCCAAGAGTCACTTCAGTAGCATAAACTCAGGAATGGTGGGAAAGGGCTCATTATGAATATCAAAAGACACTCCCACCACTGAGGAAATTACAATGTTTTTAAATGTTTTGTGGCAGGAACCAGAGACAAAGACCAAATACATATATTTTTTATTATACCACAAATGACAATCAACCAGATTATTTCTAGTTTTTCTTCCAGTTCTAAATATTCTGCCATTGGTTGAGTTTTATTTATACTCCAATCCTTAAAGTTATAAACTGCACTATTGAGCACAAAACCACATGAGTTTAGATGTATGAGGACTATATGAAAAATACAATGGTGGAATAAAAATGGTTAACTCTGCATTCGTTATTATCATCACAAAAGGAAAAGATTCTCAACATTAATAAAATTTCCCAAGATTAGGTAGAAAGAAATAGGAGCAAAAATAAGCATTTGAGAGGTGGAGAAAGAAAACAATTTAATTCAATACATTTCATTAATTCTGACTTCCTTAAAGGTTTTATCATATCTTAGACTACATATAATAGCAAATGGTTTTTCCTACAGACAATTCAAATGAATAGAATGAACATACTTTCTGACAGGAATACTTAAAACCTATGTAAGATAATTAAGTTAAGCATCAGAAATACCTATACATATTCATGAACAAAAATATAAATAATTATATGCTGCTTACAACAATATAACTCGTCATCAAAACACAAAGCAAAGAATTCCAAACTGTAAAAAAAAAAAACAAAAAAAAAAATTAAAGAGAGAGGTAAGAAAGAAGACAAAAGAAAAAAAAAAAAAGGAAACTGGCCTTAGTTTCTGTAAGTTAAAAACAATGAGAACTTTCTGTTCTTATGTTTTCCTTCCATTTTTGTTTCTGTGGGAATTGTAACCAGAGATTTTTCACTTTGGGATACAGGCAATTATGGTAAAGATTTTGCTCTCTACCTTGAGAACAAAGAAAATGTCATATTTTTATCCAGATCATTTCCTGTACATTCTCTCATGGCCTGTAACAGGTAATCAGAAAGTCACTGATGAACGCTTCATAGTTAACCGGCAAGAAACCACAAAGCACAGGACATGGCAGCTAAATCCCCAATTATTCCAAAATGTATCAAAGGCATTGTATTTTTCAGCCAGTAAAGGGAAGTCACATTTATAGCACCACCTTATGAAAGAATTAAGGAACTACCTTGCCCAGGTTAGGAGCAAAGAGAAAGCCTTCCCAAACTCATTAAAGGAAATTATTTAAAAAATTCATTTCCTTTTAATTGTCTATTTGTTCTTTCACATACATATATGCATATGTATGGGCAACTCAATTTGGAAAATTTTTCTACTCATTTTCAGTATTTTTCTCTCAGCACAATAAAAACTTTTGATATTAATCATTAGAGCCACATGAAATAAAAACTGTATGTATTGTACTTAAACAAATATGATTTCATATTCAGAAAAATTTTTATATTCATTCCTTTTCTGCATTTCAGTATTCTATTCTTTTAACCTCCTTTCTTGTCCCTCTGTAGATACCAGGACACTCTATTTTTTTAAAAAGGAATGGAAAAAAATAGAGATCCCAGAATTCAATTCTGATAGTGTTTCATAACAGGCATGAATCAGAGTAACATAAATTGTGTGTATAGCATCTAGTACTCCAATCAATATATGTTCTACAAAGTTAAAAATGGAAAATATATGGATGCTATGTTGCTTATTATTAAATTGGTTTTCTGAATTTTAAGAATAAAACTCATCAAATGTTTTACTCCTTAAATTGTGTAAATTGTAATTCTAGATGTTTCCTTTTTCTAATTATCTGCAATGTGTGCAATTACCTAGTCCAAGGTTTTCAGACTTTATTGTGCATAAGAAACATTTACAGTATTTCTTACCTGTTACCATCCCCTATTCCTAGGCTTTGATTCCGGAGAACTAAAATGGGAACCCTACAGTCTGCATTAACAAGCCGACAGATCACTATAAAGTGGGTAATCCATGACAACACTTTGAGGAATAATGGTCTGATTCTATATCCTCTCATTTTGCCATTTGAATCTGTTGGCCTCTTGTGGGACCCTTGATTTGTGCTTACTTATCCCCTCCCCCATTTAATCAGTTAATTTTTCTCCTCTACCATATTTTCCATGTAATAAATATCTTGGCCCTGGATCTATAGCTGTTCTATTATACTGTTCAATTTTCTGAATTCCTTAGTATAACGTAGATTTATTACCCAGTGTTTGACTTTGGATGAGGGAACAGTCTGTTAATGTCTAGAACAAAAGAGACACTTAATAGTACAACAATTATGGATGTCTTGACAAGATTTTGAATTGCTGAGGGAGTTGTGTATCCTATTTACCACAGTATCTCCATGCCCTAGCATAATGCCTAGCTTGTAATAGACAGTCAATACATATTTGCTAAATAATGACTAATTGAATAAACAGATATTGAAAATAGTACAGCTTGCCATTCCTATGAAAGCAGTCAGTTACTGACATTTGTCAATTTCTACTTTCTCATTTTACAGATAGGTCTATGTGCCTGAGGAACACACATACAGCAAGCCAATTATAGAAACGGGACCCAAGTCAGAAGTAAAATGCTCCCTCCATTACTATAGCAGATAATCTAGGTGTTTTCACATTAAATAACCTTATGGCTATTTAGTTGTTGTTTTTAACTGACATGCAATTCTATCCAGACTGCTTTTCCTAAAATACTTGGGATTTTTGAGCGCTGATATCTCTCCACTCTTGTTCTCTGACCTTCAACCTTCAAAATCTAATTATCTCCAGCTTTAAAATCTGCTTGAGTAAAATCCTTAATAAGGAAGAACAGGCACAGCTGTACTCTAAGCACAGCTCTATTTACTACAATTGTTTTAACTTTTCTAATTAAAGTTTCTACAGTTGGGCATTTATAAGTATGTGCAGTAATTTTGTTTTCACTACACTCAAGGTAGGTCATTAGTCCTCACGGTTGATGTAAGAATAAGAAAGAGGAAATATTTGTATATACATTGTATATATATAATGTCTACATTATAAATGTATGTAGATATATAGCATACATATGTACATATAAATAATAGACAGGAAGCCATTGCTGTAGTAGAGAGAACCCTACACACTGGTTATTGTGCAAAATGAATCTAAGCTTTGATTCTGCCACTAGCTTTTGCAACATTCCCTTGCTTGTCTGTGCTCTGTCATCTTCCAAATCAGTGGTGTGAATTTGATGGTCTAGGGAAGTCTAGCATTCCTTCCAGATCCAGTATCTTGGGAATTTTAAAGTCACAGAATAGTCAAAGTGCTCACTTTACAAATTATCAAACCTCTACTATTAAAGCTAGAAAGTCTTTTGTACATTAGGAAAAACTGGACCACAATTCTACTTCCAGCCCATCTGTAGTGTGCATCGACAAGTTCCACCCCGGCAAAGGAAAGTGGAAACTAAGGCAGTTGCTTCTGTCACTGCTCACAGTGGCTGAGCTATCCTTTTCATCTCAGACCGTTTGTTCTGAGCCTGAGTTTTGAGATCACTGAGGATTGTTTGTGTGTTTCCAGTAGTGTCATCTCTTGGTTTCATGGCAGTTTACCATGCTCCTCTCCATTTCTTACAAAAACACCAATTCTCCCACCTTCAAGAACCCAGCTTGGAATCTTTTACAAAAGCTTATTCTGTAATCCCAGAACTGAACTTCAAAAAGTTCATAAGATGATTAAAAATATTCAGCTGAAGGAGAATCCTATCTCTGCTACTTACATTCTCTGACATCTCGACCAAGCTCCTTTGTTGCACTGAGCCTCTACAAATGAGGATTATAACACCCACCTCCCCAAATTGGTGTTGACATCAAAGAGGATGGTGTACAAAGAATCTATCCCTGAGAGCCCGGCCCTCACAAGGGGCTAAAAACTGTCAGTGCCCCAGAGGCCCTTTCCACTCCTCCCATTTCAAAGGGAGATGTGTGAGAGAAATTTCATTTTACATGATTTGAAGTCTGTAAAAATATGATGCTATTGTCATTATTTGAGAAACAAAGTTCAGTGCTGTACAAAGAACGCACAGAAAGCTGCCCAGGCAAACCCTATCAGGGTCATTTAGGAAACAGTTGTAATTCCACCAAAAAAAGAGGGAGGGGGCGGGAGGGGGCGGAGAGAGAGAGAGAGAGATGCAGATATGAAGATATGCAGCTGTATCTGATTCTACCTGATTTCTGACTTTATATGTGGGTAAATCACTTGCCCACTGTGAATGCCGAGGACCCCATCTGTAAAGCGATGGAATGGAGCTGAGCGACCTCTAAGTGTCCTTCCTTTTCAAAGATTGCAGCAGTGTAGTCAGACGGAGGCTCTGCCATCGCAGCCCTGCGCCCCGGGCTGGCGCTCTGCCAGAACGACTCGCTCCTCCCCCGGGAAGG
The DNA here is from genome assembly GCF_041146395.1 of Eulemur rufifrons. Classification (NCBI taxonomy): domain Eukaryota; kingdom Metazoa; phylum Chordata; class Mammalia; order Primates; family Lemuridae; genus Eulemur; species Eulemur rufifrons. Next base: position 72,936,868 of record NC_090989.1, read on the forward strand.
GCTTCCCTCGGCCGCAGCAGCTCCAAGGAGGCTGCAGGCGAGCGGGGGCGGCTCTCCCGCGCAGCTCCTCGGAGACAGGCGAGCGCTGCCTTCCAACCATTAATAATGCAGTCTTTTGTCAGCAATAAATTCCCTCCAAAATTAATGAAACAGCCCTTTTAAATCCTCCTGTCACTGTCTCATACAGCAGGAGCTGGGCTAGGCTTCCTGCTCTCTAAATAAATATAAAAGCCATGTAAGCTGTCTGGAGGCGCTATCTAGCTTGCTGGGCCACCATCTAATCTTCCTCAGCCGCCTGCAGAAACCAGGAGGTGCGGACACCCAGTACCAGTGTTTGATCTTTATTGCAGCTGGCACTCACTCTATCATGCACAGGAGAGCCCACACACCTGGGCAGAAGTTTATGGGCATCCATCTTCCCTGTCACTTCCACTTTGCAGTTTGCAATATGACCTAGAGGATACCCTTAAGGAACTAGAGATAAGGGGACTTTAGATATTATCTAGGCACACCCTCTTTCTTCACAGGTGAAGAAACCAAAGCCCAGAGGAAGAAACAAAGAGCCACAATTTGCAATCTAGTGTCCTAGTGTTCTAAATCTGTGCTTCTCACATTTTAATGTGCATAAGATTAAGCAGGTCTCCGGTGAGACCCTGAGAGTGTTGGTTTCTAAGAAGCTCCCAAATGCTGGTGCTGGTGCATGAGCCACGTTTTTAATATCAAGTGTTAAAAAATCCATGGGCTCCATTGTGGTAGAGCCAGACTTATTTTTACTATGTTCCTAGTATCTAACACAACATCAGTGCAGTAAGTGTTTAATAAAAATTTGCTGAATAATTAACTGGAGTACATAAGAGGCAGCATTGCACTGTGGCTAGAAACACAGACTCTAGAGCCATACTACCTAGGTTCACATTCTGACGAGGGAGAGAAACGAGCTAATATAAATAAACCACTTAGAATAATATATAGAAAGTGGTTGGTAGTATAGATATCTGACTTGCTTATGGCATAACTACTTAGAGGATCTGGACCACCATTTTAGTTCAGTATCATCAATCAATACCTGACAGAAGAAGAACATTCTATGTATTCAGTTATGAAGGATAGCATTTCCACCCTACAAACCTTTAGAGTTGTAAAATGCAAATCACATAAACTGTCTGATTGAAGGTAGCAAATAATTGAATGTACACATGTAAGCCAACCAAAACCTCACACAGATATGACTTAGTGATGAAAAGAAGCCCTAGATATGAGTTCAAATTCCAGGTCATTTGCATCCAAACAGTGCACAGATGAACCATTATTTCTCTCAAAATGACATTTGGCATATGAATAAAATGGAGAAATATCTAACTTAGAACGCTGAGGTAGAGAGTAAATGAGATAATGAGTGTAGGGCATATATGCTGCTTTGCACATAGGAAAAGCTCAAGAAATAATAGCTAGTAATGATGGTGGTAGTAAAGCCATAAAAACATTACAACAGGTAAGATTGAAAAAAAGGAACTATTTATCTGTTCCATAAAAAGGTGGACTGGTAGATTGTTCATGCTTCCTCCAGCTCTGACATAGTATAATACCATAGTTCGTCTCCGGAACAATAGAAAGGTGTAACTTGCAACGTGGGGTAGAGACTGTTTCAAGCCAGAGGAAAACCTGGTGGAGATAAAGAGAGGGACCAGAATAGGGCCTGCCTAGGACCCAAAAGGTCTAGAGAGGAATGGTGGATTGTCATATGACCTTAGGGACCCTTAGAGATAATATATTAGAATTCTCTCCTTTTAACATGGGGAAATTGAGACAAATTGTTTTCCCTCTAAGAAGAATTTAAACATGAATGGATGAGTAATACGAATCATCAGTACAACCTGAAGCCCATGCCCAACCTCAAATAGTAACCCCATCAGCTCATGCCCCAAAGTTCATAAAACTATATGAGGGAAAACTGCTAGGATCAGCTTTAATATGTAAAGAGCCTAGAAGTCATCAATAAGAAAAAACTAGACAAACTGAAACAATGACTTTTCTTGGACTTATCAGAGAACTGAAATCAAACACTACTTGATCTCAAGACTTCCTATAAAGCTACAGAAATGAAGACAGCATGGTATACTGGCAAAAGAATAGAAATATAGTTTGATGGAACTGCATAGAGAGACTAAAAATAGACCCATACAAAATAGTCAACTGATTTTGAAAAAGGCACAAATGGAATTCAATAGAGAAAAGATGGTATTTTCAACAAATAGTACTGGAAAAATTGGATGTATGTATGCAGAGAGACAGACAGACAGAACCTAGACACAGAGCTTACACATCGCACAAAAATTAGCTCAACACAGATCATAGGCCAAAATATAGAATACAACACTACACATTTTCTTATTGGAGAAATTTAGGTGACATTGACTTTGAGCATGAGTTTTTAGATACAGCCATCAAATAATGTATGATTGATCCTTGAAAGACAAACTTAACAATTTGAATTTTATTAAAATCAAAAACCTTTCATTTATGAAAAATACTGTCAAGACTCAAAATACAAGACAAGACTGGGAGAAAATATTTGCAAAACACTGATAAAGGCCTTGTATCCAAAACATGTAAAGAACTCTTACAACTTTTTAAGATAACAAACAACCCAATTTTAAAAAAATTAAGCAAAGGCTCTGTGCAGACACCTCACCAAATAAGATATACACAAATCAAATAAGAATATTGAAAGATGCACAAATCATTTGTCTTCAGGGAAATACAAATTAAAACAACAAAGAGATATCACTACAATTCTATTAGAATACCTAATATCTAAAAAAATAACACTACCAATTGCTGGTGAGGATGCAAAGCAACAGAAACTCTCATTTATTGCTGGTGCAAAATGATACAGACACTTTAGAAGACAGTTTGGGAGTTTCTTACAAAGCCAAACATAATCTCACCATATCATTCAGTAAGTACACATTAATGTATTCATCCAAGTGATTTGAAAACGTGTGCCCACACAAAGATCTGCACATGAATGTTTGCAGTAGCTTTATTCATAATAGCCAAAAACTGGAAGCAACCAAAGTGTCCTTCAAAAGGTGAATGGATAAATAAAGCTTTGGTACATTCATACAATGGAATACTATTCAGTGATAAAAAGAAATAGCCTATTAAGCCTTACATAAACATAGATGAATCTTAAAATCTATATTTCTAAGTGAAAGAAACCAGTCTGAAAAGACTACATTCTGTATGATTCTAATTATATGTCATTTTGGAAAAGGCAAAAGTATAGAGGATAAAAACTGATCAGTTATTGGCAAGGATTCAGGGGGCAGGTGGAGGGTTGAATAGGTGAAGCATGGGAGATTATTTTTTAAAGTGCTGAAACTATTCTGTGTGATACTATAATGACAGTTGACAGGGGTTTGGGTGGCAGGGAGGATTGAGTAGGTAAAGTGCAAGAAATTTTTCAAGATGGTTAAAATATTCTGCATGATACTGTAATGGTGGTTACATAGCACTATGCATTTGTCAAAGCCTATAGAAATTTACAAAGAGTGAACCTTAATGTATGCAATTTAAAAATCCACATTTATGAGGTTGAAGGGTCCCAGAATACAGCGCAAAATGTGATTAAAATCTAACTGTATTACAAATTTGTGAAATAACCTCACTGAAGGGACTGGAGGGAAAGGTGCTGAATTAAGTAACTTTGGAAATAAATGGAATCTGTAAGGCTAAAGTCAAAAGAAACTATAGACAAGCACTGTACTCTAAATCAAAAGTTATTTTCAACCTGGGTTAGGTTAACAACTCTGAAACTACTATACTTACATACTGCAATTGAACAATTAAATAAATGGATGACAGATGGTGGGAGCCAGGTGTCTCATTATTGTCATGGAAAGTTACAGATAACCAAGATGAGGAGGCTAGAATGATCCATGTGATAATGGATTAGAGTGGAGACATCAGTATAAACTCATATTTAACTTAATATAGACATAGGTGGTTACAAATAGTAATATTCATAAATATGTGTAATATGCATAGGTTGGTATACATGTATACATTTCTTTACTGTGTCAGGTGAGAAAGCCAAAAATCAATGATATCCCATCCTCAATGAGCACAACTAGCACCTAGATTTTGGTTTCCAATACCATTTTCCAGTAAGAGACAGCAGGACTTCTTTGAAAAATGGTTGATTCTAGTACTAGGAAAGGAAAAATGCAACATGACCTTAGAGCATCTGGTATTGCCAAAAAATAAGAAAGTGCTCAAAAAAAAACCTGCAATAATAGGGATATGTCAGATGGACACAGGAGCCAATTGAAAAAGCACCCAGTCAGAAATGCTGCAACAATTTGAACAATAAAACAAATAAAGTGGAATCAAATTATACTGCAAACATCTATAACTTCATAGTGATATAAATAAATGATTGAAAAAATAATGATAGAGAATAGACAAATCTCTTGTGCATAAGAATTCCAAATAATTTATGTAGAAACTATGCTTTGAAGGAGGCAAAACATAACCCCTACTCCTTAAGTATGTAAATATGGGCTCCACATACTAACTTCCTTCCAGAGAGTACTGTATGGAAAACAAGAGTAACTATACAGTGGAGAAACCTGACAAACCCTACGTTGGCTAGGTAATCATGTGTAACATCAATGGTAATAAGTCAGATTCAGAGTATATATCCTTGATCTAATATGATAAGAATGTCTCTGTACCTCTGTGGTCTTCCTCCACAAAACCCATAACTCCAGTTTAATCATAAGAAAAACATCTGACAAATACCAATTGAGAAACATTTTACAAAATAACTGACCACTAATTGTCAAAGCCACAGAAACAAAAGAAAATCTAAGATACTGTCTTAGCCAATAGAAAAGGCAGATACTGTTAAATGCCAGGGTTTTCTGGGATAGAGTGGAAAGAGCAGAATGATCCTTTCTGTATTATTTAGGTCAAATCATTTGCTAGCTTTGGTCTCAGTTTTCCCATAAACTTAGTAAAGAAATTGAATTATAACTCCTACGGGGTCATTCAGTTCTGGCCTTCGATGATGTCATAAGTATGGTTCTATCAAGGGCTCAATGGCAATTTAAGAAGAAGCAGAAAATTTTACTTAAATTAATTCATTTTCACTTTTGTAAGTGTCAAATTCATAATCAAGGAAAATAGCCTATTGCGTATTCTTGTATGACACATTATCTACTTAAAAAATAAAGGAACCAAATGAAATTCAGTGCCATCTCATTCATCTTTTGGTAATGAAAAATTTGCCTTTTAAATAGAAAATTTGCATTTGACCAGAAAGAGAGGATACAAACTTGGCTTATTTTTTTGGCTTGGTTACACTTCACAGAAGCAGACTCTTAGGGTAATAATATCTATATGTCCCAGATGCCAGCAAATTATTTATGGCATAAAAAAATAGCAACATATGTCTATTTAGATAAAGTAGCATAAAAAGTACAGTCTCTACTTCCTATACACATTGCCTCTTCAAGAAATGTCTCAGAGGTGACATCATCAAACTCATGTTACATTGCCAAAATTCCAAAAAGAGATATCAAATTTTAAAAATTGCCTATTTTTAGAAAAACTTTAATGTCCTAAAAGTTAATGGTACAGGGATGTTTTATTTAGTGGAGAAACATAATTGAAGGAATACACAAACTAACAAAATATTTCAATGTTAAGAATAAAGAATTGTTTCAACTCAATATATAGTTATTTTAGAGAAGTAGGATGTTTATTCAGAATTTAATTGATAATAGACAAAACCAGTAAAAAAAATTTAAAAAGGAAGCTCATTTATAGCTATTTAATCTCACATTTTTGCTATGCTTTCCTGATAGTACTGACTTCTGATGCTTGTACAGTAAGAGTCATTGTGATTGATTAGAGGAATGCTTGGCACCTTGACTGATATAACTGTAATAGATCTTGGAGATCATCAATTCAACCATCATATTTTGCAATTGAGAAGGCTTAATTTAAGAGACATGAAATAGCTAACCCAAAGTCGCACAGAAAACATATGCCAGGGCCAGGACCAAATCCAATGCCATGAGATTCACACTTCAGTGCTGTTTTACGCATACTACCTTGTGAAAGCCAATTTTTAAATATTCAGGAATTTTGTGAGCCATGTAGTAAACCATTGGCAACTTGAAATTAGCAATGGTGGGAGTATTTATCCCATGGGAATTAGCAAATACTACACCTATGGTTTTTCATTCTTTCCTTCCTTTTTTCCCTCTTTCCCTCTTTCCTTCCTTCCTTCCTTCCTTCCTTCCTCTCTCCCTCACTCTTCTTTCTTTCCTTCCTTCCTTCCTCCCTCCCTCCCTCCCTCCTTCCTTCCTTCCTTCCTTTCCTTTCCTTTCCTTTCCCTTCCTTTCCTTTCCTTTTTCAGAAAGTTGGTTTACCGACACACGAGTGGCACTCACTCTCAAGTTGCAATTATATACAGTAGTTGGTGATTTCATGTAAAAATAAGTTTTATACTGAAGATCAGAAATGTTGATATTTTTAGTTTATAGTATTTCTGGAAAATGGTGTATTCAACTCATTTGGGAAGAGCTTAGAAATAGCATTCTATATTTTAAAGACTTAAACATATGTGAAATTGGTATAACCATGTCTTATAGAGAATGTCAATTCCAAGTAAAAGTAATTGAGTATTTTAATTTAGTTGTGCTTCCCTTGTATTCATGTCCTTACCAAATTAGAAATAGGCATAGCCATTTAGAAATGCAGGGTTATTTTTATGGTAGTCTTATAAGAATACGGTGATTAGTTAGCCAAAAATGCAATGGGCATAACCTGGAGAAGAGCATGAACAGAATGGGAGGCGGTGAGAAGCCAAGGTAAAAGTCAAACAAAGGGAACAGATTCCCAAGGAAGAATTCACCTTCTAACAGTAGTGAAAGGCTCACAGGCCAGCTGCTTTTAAGTCCTTCCTCATCAAGTTGATGCTGTGGCTTTGTGAAAAATGTTGACTCAGTTCTTACCTGTGTGACCTAACTTCATTATAGAAACTGTTGATAGTTGAATAAGTATTATCAAGACTAAACCATACTGAGCTCTGTCAGAACATTCTTTTTTAAGGTTTGGGTGATGAAAAACATGATGTATCCCATTTGATTAAGTATAATTTAAGACATGTATGATACATTCAAATGAAAAGACCAATTAGCAGCTTGATGTATAGGTTTATAGTAGGGTTTCTAATCATAGCAATTTGGTAATTGGGATGGGATCATTCTTTGGTATTTGTGTCTGTGTCTGTGAGTAGGGACTGGAGAGTGTCCTACGCCTTGAAGGATGGTTAGCCCATCCCTGGTCTCTACCCACTTGATGCCAATAGAACCCTCAGCCCCCATCAAAAATATTTCTCAACATTGTCAAACATCCCCTGAAAGAAAATTGCTCCAAATTAAGAATGACCCAGTCTGTAGTGTAGGAAGAAAACTAGGGACTGAAGAAACACACTTAGAAATCATGTTTTAGGTAACTGTTAAAGCCTGAATAATGATACCTAGCTGATGGTGGACATCTCCCAGAAAACATGTTTAAAGTAGAAAAAAAATAAGTAGCCAAAGTCAATGGATAAGGTAGAACTCTTTCTGTTATAAATAACAGTTACCCAACTCAAACTAAAGAAAGAAGAGAATTTATTGGACTTCTAGAAATTAAATCCTGAGTAACACCATTTAAGGAGCCAAAATTTTTTGATTCCATGAAGGAGATGGAAGAACAGGCAACAGATGTAGAAAGAAACCCAGAAAAAAAAAATGATGTCACAAAAGCCAAGAGAGTCATTATTTTCTCTACCCATCTCTTATTCTGAGCCTCCCAGTCTTTTAAGGCCCAGTTCAACTCTCTTTTCTTTTAAATCATTGCTAACTGTTCAGTCATTACTAGCATTCCTCTCTCTGATCTCTTTTCTTAGAGATTACAAATAAACTTGCAATTAAGTGTATGGTTTTCAATATTATTTGTTGCTGTTTTGTAAATTTTATCTTTCTCTTTTTCCAATCAGTTTTCAATTTCCTGGAGGATAAGGTCATGCTGTTGTAGCCTTCCAGAGCCTTTTACTGGGCTCAGTGTAATTAGAAAGTAAATAGGTATTTCAATATTAACTATTGATTGGTTCCTTCTATTGCCATTTTAGAAGAGCATCAATTCACTTGACATTGGTGAGTAACCGCCCTGTGCCTTGCTTTGTTACTTATCTATCTAGAAAGATAAAGATGCCACACGTGGTCAAACCATTATCAGCCCCAAATCACTCTCTCACAGTGCTCCTGTTTTCACCATTGAGCAACATGCTAGTTACTGCCCATCTAAAAGGGAGATAAATCTGACTTCTTTTCGCCTCAAAATTGGATTTCCCACTTAAACGTTCTAAGACATGTGACATACTTTTAATTGTTTTCCTTTAACCCACTTTATGTTTCCAACAAAAATGTGGTATGTTCCTCAGGAAGAATACTAAAGAGGGAGGAGGGAGACATTTTTCTAGTCTTACATTACCACTGACTTTTACTGTGAAATTTCATTAAAGTATTGCTTTTTCTGGCCCTCAGTTTCCTACTCTGTAAAATGAAGTTTTTGACAAGTGATTCTTTCCAATCCCAAAAACACAGGATTTAGTGATTTAATCAAGTAAGTCGTTCTACTTAATATCTGACTGCAGCCTCTGAGAAGTCAAATGCATTGCAGAGGATAATAATATACACATATATATTTCTATAATTAGGAAAAGCTAATTTAGTAAAAGCACCAGAGGTGTACACAGCTTTATAATAAGTCATGTCTATTGATATCTCCCTTTTTTGCTGCAAACAAATCTAGTTCATCTTGGCAATAAGATAGAGATGGAGAGACCTATGAATACTACTGCAACTAATTTTGCTTCCAGCTACCTTGAGAGAATGCTGAGGTTAGCAAAACAGTGAGGTGGGCAATAAATTGCTTTTTGGATAGATGGATATATTTTACCTTCTTTCACAAGACTGTCTAATAAGTGATTCCCTTGAGCACCAGTTTGCTTCTACAAAATGTTACTTAATCTTTGCATTTCATTACTTTAATTTAAATAATACTGCATATTTTACTTTTTCTACATATAGCAAAGCTTTGTCATCATAATGCTCTGCTGAAAAATCAGTCCTTCCTATCAGATGGTTACCTATTAGATGTGTCTTTTACTGTAAATGAGGACATTTTGCACACATATTTATGCCTCCTTTCACATGCTAAAATTATGGGAAAGGAAAAATGAATTTATGATAGTATCTTCATTTTGCTGGGTTCCTAGAAATTAAAGAGTGTGAACAATGGCCACTGAGTTTAATGTGCAAGTTTTTTGTATTTTTAAGCTATGTATAAATAACTTAAATCCTCATATTTGCAAAATGTAACCATCCATAAACTACTTTCATGTATTTCCAACTATTGAACATGTAATAATAATCAAAAAAGAAAAAAGTTAATTGGAATTTTTCTACCCTAATATCATTTTGTTGTGGCTGGTATTTCCTTTCAGTTTTAGCTCATGTGCAGACATAATTTACAAAGTTGAAGTTGCAGTACAGACATAATTTTATATTTGGCTTTCTTACATTGCATACTAGGAAATATTTCTCATTCTACCTCATAGTCATTATAATGTGAATGGATGTTTAACATTCAATTTCTCATGCTCAAACTCAAGCCAAATGGTGCTTATTCACCATTTCTTGAAAACAGGCCACGATTTTTGGCCTCAGAACCTTTGCATGTGTGGTTCCTGTGGGTTACAATATAGGCCTGTCTCTGCATGTTTAAAATCTACACATTTTTAAAGCTTCAGTTCCATGAGTAAGACTTCAGTGAACATTTTCCTGATGGCCTGTTCCTCTGCCTTCTCTCAGACAGGAATCACTTTCCCTTTCTCTAAATTTTTAATGAGCTTTCATTTACTGTCTTTTCATTCTGAGATTCCCTCCTTGAATCTGTTGTGCATAAGATTCATCTCTTCTTCTTAACTACAAGATTACTGGGGAGAAATTCCATGTCTGATTCTTCTTTGTGTTCTCTATAACAATTAGTCCATATTGGAGGTGAATAAATGTTAATAGAATAAGTGAAATGAATACTATATTCATTTTCTATAGCTGCCATATCAAATTACCACAAAATTTGTAGCTTAAAACAGCATATTTATAGAGGTATTACCTTACAGATCTACAGATTAGAAGACTAACCCAGGTCTCACGGGGTAACATCACAGTGTCAGCGTGGTGGTGTTTCTTTCTGGAGGCTCTAGGATAAGTTTCACTTATTTGCCTGTGACTTGCTTCTGTAAACACATCTTCTCATTCTGACTCAACTGGGAAAGGTGCTCTGATTTTAAGGTCTCATGTGATTAGATCGGGCCCAATCCAGTCTGGATAATCCAGAATAATATCCCCATCTCAAAATCTTTAATCACATCTGCAAAGTTACGTTTGCCATGTAACGTACATATTAACAGGTTCTTGGGATTGAGATGTGGGACGTCATTATTCTGCCTACCACAAAGGCTCACATGGAGCTGAAAAATATCATAAAAATATTGGGAGTATCCCTTCCTTATGCAGATAAGGAAACTGATATTCAGAAAAAACAGATGTCTTGATCAAAGTCCCAAATATTCTAAATAGAGAATTTAGGTCTTGATTTGGTGTGCAGTAACCTTCTTATTTAATTACAATTGTTCCCAACTCCACAGATATTTACTAGAAGCAGGAAAGAATTTATTTCAGATGCATAAAGCTCAGAGAGGTAAAGATATTTGCTCAAAATCACCCAGAGGATGAGAATGCTTAAAATCTTCTCTTTTACCAATTCTGAAATATACAACACATTTTTAACTATGGTCACCATGCTGTGAAATTTTGTATCCTTTGACCAATATCTCCCCTTTCCCTATCTACCCCTCAGCCGCTGGTAACCAACATGCTACTCTCTACTTCTATGAATTAGACTTTTTTGGATTCCACATATAAGTGAGATCATGCAATAAAATGGTAAGTAGGTGAGGTGATAGATATGTGAATTAACTTGATTTACTCTTTCTACAACATATACACATATCAAAATATCACATTGTACCCCATAAATGTATACAAGTATTAGTTATAAATTAAAAATAAATAAATAAGCATCAGAGAGATGAAAATAGAAAGAACCAAGCTGAAGTTCTCCATATTTTTTAATTCTATTGGAGTGTTCTTCCTCTTCTACCATGCTAGTCATAACCCCACGTACGTTTAATAAAGACAATTTTTTAAATACAAATAATTTATAACAAAAACAAATTTCTTTAAAAAATTTCATAATAATAAGAAAAGACTTGCTAATAAATCTAAGTTGTCTAGATTCACCTGGAGGTTGGGAGCAGGGAATTGGAACTGGCACCTCAGGAGAAAATTCCAGCCCAGGACAGTCTGGAGGATAGTTATTGTTTTTCAGGACCATAACATATATCCTTCACTGAGTGCTCTTGGGAGAAGTCAAAATATTAAAGATACCCTTAACCTTAGAGCAAGCCATGCCAGCTAATTGTTTTAATGAGGGGAGTAAGTATTACATTTTTCATTGCTGCTCTACTGAGCAAAGGATAAGAAGGCTTGTATGAGTCCTATATTTTGGGAGAAGCATCTAAAGAAAAGTAATTATGAAATTAGATTATTCTGTAGAGTAAAAGCCAACAGTTCTATAACGCATTGGAGCTATGTATGACTTTCGCTTCCCTTCGGTTCATTCTTACAACATCTTGTGAGGAAGGGGGTTTTCTCATACCAATTGACGGGGTGGAAAAATTAGGCCCAGATCATCTTAGAGGGACTTGTACAAGACTTCTCAAACATAGATCCTCTTACCATATTTTCACACTTTGCCCCATAATGTAACATTGCTCTAGATAAATGTCTTCATATAGTTACAAATTAAGGTGTTTACAACATTTATGAAGTGTCTATATAAAAGGCAATGAATGAGTATAAATAATTTTTGACTAGTATTTTTCACTATCTTCTCTTTCCTAATTATGTCTTTGGTGAGATCTTATGAACAAGCTTTTCATTCCTCAAATAAAATATACCATCTTTCCCATGTTCTCATCCAATTTTCCTTTTCTGCGGACTGTAAAATCTGTTGGGCACAACCACTTCCAGTGAGTGCTGCTGTTTCTCCCAGGCATGAATACTTTTTAGGAGGTGCTGTAGCTCGTTCAAGGCACTACCACTTTTGCCAGGTCACATCTGCTTCTTCTGGATACCCTCATGTCCATTGTACAGAGCAGCTGTTTCCACTAGATTCTGCCGTATTACTATGTCCACCAACCCCGTTAACCCCTGTAAACCAATATCCTTGAATGTTATTGTTAAGGTCCTGGAGATTTCACTGCTGGGTAATATTCTGTAATTATTCCCCGTACCATTTTTGTATTTTATTCAGTTAGCAGGATGTCAAATTATCAAAGCCATAATACCCTGTACCTTAACTTCCCTATAAAAACTTCAGTAAAAATAACTATCTTAAATTTTACTTATTTGCTTCCTCTCTATGAACCAGGTATGAGTTTATGAGAGAACTTTTAGCTCTAACAATTAAAACTTTGTTGTTGGTCAAATAGTCCTGACCCATTCATTCTCTCTTCCCTTACACAATTTCTCCATGACTCCTCAGTCTTCAAAGCATATTTCTGAAAGCCTTGTCTCTTTGTGGCTTAGATATGAATTGTTCTAAAATATGGCATGACATTGAACAATTAATAGACTGCAAAAAAAGAGAATTCATTTGGCCTTGACTTGCAAGGCCAATTCTCTTTAAAGTGACTCAAATATAATGCCTTAGGATTAAATTTCCTTCTCTCTACAGATCCAATTTCACTATTTGGTTCTACAGTGAATACTATTTACATAATCCTAATAATGTAAACACATTTGGGTTTCATTTTTTTAAATTTTATAAACAAAGCATAGAAGTCTCAAGCCTATAAGGAAACATTAAAATGTTAAAATGGTAAGGAGAGAAGAAGATAGAGATAGGAGTAGTTTATATAAGAGCAAACATTACATCTTTTGTTTTTGAAATCAGTTGCTTCTGCTGAAAGTTCATGGATCAACAAATGGAGTTATTATGATTATTTCTTAAACTTATGGTTTGTGGAGTGGGGAATACCACGTATTCATCAGGAAAATGTAAATCATAAATGGTAAAAGAGATCACCTCTTGCAGTAGACCTACAATGAGGAGATGGGTTGGGAGACTTTTACATTTGATTTTATGCTCTGCTTGCCATCGTATGACAATATTTGGGGATCAACTCCTTATGTTTGCTTTAACAAATTTATTTTTAATTTTCATATGGAATTTGCCTATCCTTGGTAATATCCATAAACCACTGGTTAGGGAGCACCAGCCTACTAACAACACAGAGTATTGATCCCCAGAATTTTCTCTCACTCTAGTCCTCTGAGAGGCAAGACAGATTAGCCACTTGCCAACATTTGGGCACCTAAAAATCAGGAGCTAAATCCTGACTTCCATGACATCACCGTCCTCTGCCTCCTTAAGCCACGTTGTTGGCCAGACCCCTAATCCAGGTCCAATGAAGGCTTATTGTGATTTCTAAACATTAAAGTTTCTCAATGAATTATAAACATGGTTACATAAAATGCAAGGCCAAATCCCATGCTCTCCACAAAAGAAAATTTTGCAATGCACATAAGTAGAAACACAACACAAGCTTGATGAAGACACGTGGAAATGCCACATATGAAAAAGGAGTGCTGCCTTCAGCCATTTTCTGGTGACTGTTTTTCAGTCCTGCCCTGTCTGATAACCTGCTTATGTCTTTCTCACTTAGGGGGATGATATGCACCAGACCAGCATTCTCTAGCACCAGAATCCAATCATTCTCATGTTGATAAAAAGTATATCAAAGAAAACTTGTTTTCTTCCAAAAATCATAAGGCAGAAGCTGTACAATTTTTGTATGATAACATCTAGGAAGCCCTGAAAAAACATTTGTTGAGAGCAGACACTATAAATACAACATAAAAAATGGTAAACTAAATAACCGCAGAGATGAAAGAGTTGTGATTTTTTTCCCTAAGATCACACAAAATGAGAGTGGAAAGAAAAGCTATGGGTCCAATTGCCCATCAGACCCTTACTATCCTCTTTGCAAGGCAGGAATATAAAAACATTATTTGTTCTATATCCAAATTGCAATCCATATGTGATATCTATTAGGATATAGGACATTTTGTGGATCATAAACATTTGGTCATAAACTTTTATTTGAATTTTGTAATTGAATGTTATTTTTCCATGCTGAAAGAATTTTCTAAATTATCTGGACCATCTAAAGCTTATAAAGCAGCAAACTGTTCTTTTCCCTTGTTTCTTTCATTCTGTGAAATAATTCTTCCAGCAGTTAGAAAGCATTTGGGTATACTGCTGATTTGTAGCCTGCAATGATATTTTTTATATAACCATAAACACTAAATTTTGGATGGCCCATCTCATGAATGATGCTGATTCTAAGATAGCAAGGGATTAAGTGAATTTCAAAACTGCAACTCGCCAGAAGAGCCTGAGATTATATCTACCCATATGTGTTTAAACCATGGAGTCATCAAGAAAAAATTGCCACTGTAGCTTCAAGCCTGGAGGTGATCTCTGATCATCTTTGACATTTTTAAAAACAGAAGATTATTTGGCATGATTTTAAATGTCACCCCTCAGCAGGTGAAGAATTTATTCATTTAGGAAAGTGTAGGAGGGAACGAACTGTGCTGATGTGCACTGTCCACAGAAAATTTAATAGAATTGACTACATTCTTGTGAAATAGAATTTAAGTATTTGCTGAATCATATGGTGCAATGATCAAAAGCAAAGCTCTTACTTTGTCTTCAGAAGCAGTGGCGTATGGAGGGATGTTTCCTGGTCTAAGAGCTAGAATGTAGGATTTGAGGCCTGAATTTATCAATTACCTGCTTTGAGTCTTTAGGAAAGTCAACTATCTCCTAGGTCTCTGTTTCCATATCTGTAACAGGAAAGTCAGCATTAGCTCTTGGGTCATTTCAAAAGCCTTTGGTTCCTCAGAAAGTCATTAATGTCTCATCCTCAGTCTTCTCATCTATAAAGTAGGGCTAAAATTCCATGCCTTGATAATTTTTGAAGCCATGAAAATGAAGTTGAGAAAATAGATAAGAATCCACTTTGACGACCATAAAAGGCTACCAACTTTAAGATATTTGTTTCATTAATGCATATATTTGCATAATAACAATATATTCAGATAGACTATTGCCTCTATTTCCCTAAAATATTTATTTATTTTATTCTAACCAGGTAGTAAAGTTAGCAGTTATGGTTATACCCTAATGTGTTTGGATTGGTTGGCTATTTCTTATTTCTTTACTCATATGGACAATCACATATGGACATGTAATTGTTAATGTTACATGAATGGGTACAGATATATTTAAACACTGCAGTTATCTCAGTTTTTACCGGGCTACTAGTAAAACTAAAGTCTCATTACATTAATAACCAAATCTTGTTAGTTCTGAGTCCCTGGTCTCTAAAGAAAATTCAGTCCCCTGCAGAGAGTCCTTTTCACCTAAATATTCATGAGAATCATCCAAGAAATCTGCTCATGTTTTGCTTAGAATTGTTTGTAGTATGCTTTCTTTTTCAATTGATGATGTCTCATGATGCCTTCAATAAAAGAACAATTATTCTAGCTAAAGGTGTCTAGTCTCTTTAAGGGCAAAAACTGAGTGTATTTCATCTCTGTAGTTTTCATATTACCCAATACATTAACAAGTATACCATAGTAGATCAGCAAACATTTGAAAAAATGAAAGCACACCAGTTGCAGAGCAAAAATTCAATGGACCTCTAGAGTTTGCCTTCAAATGCTTTATCATGATTGTGCAGTCTGCTAGCATTAGACAGAAATAGAGTACAGGGGATAAGAACTCCAGTATCCTGGCCCTGGCTTTATTAGATATGTGGCTGCATCTAAGCTTCAATATTCTAATCAGCAGAATGTAAATAGAGTCAGCCTTCCCTATCCATGGATTTCACACCCGTGGATTCAATCAACTGTGGATTGAAAATACTCAAAATAAAAAAATAGATGATCTGTACTGAACATGTATAGACTTTTTTTTCTTGTCATTATTCCCTAAATAATATAGTAACTACTTCATAGCATTTACATTGTATTAGGTATTATAAGTAATCTAGAAATGATTTAAAGTATGCAGAGGATGTTCATAGGTTATATGTAAATACTACATCATTTTCCATAAGGGACACGAGCATCCCTGGATTTCAGTATCTGGGGGGGGGGTCCTGTAACCAACACCCCACAGACACCCAGGGACCCACTGTAATAGTCAAGACTGGCAACATAATCTGCAGGGCGGGTGGAAAATGCAAATGCAGGATCCCGGGGATAAGTGAGGTGCTGGTCAGTCTCTTCTTCCCAGGGGCATGCCACCCAGCCCATGATGCAAGGTAACCCCAAAGAAATTAAAACTTTCACACTGGAGTGAGTTTTGTATCTGAATTAGAGGAGAGTAAGAGGCCCCCACTAAATTATTTGCCCATTGCTCTGTAGGTGGAGTGCAATGGTGGCATGCAGACTCCCAAGCAACCTGGCTGTACCCCTGGACAAAGAGTGGCAGGTCACAGGGCAAGGGCAAGGAGCCAGGAGCCTGTCCCAGGGAAGTGATGATGTGATGGGAGGTGAGACAGTACATGCGCCCAGGCTCCACTCCCACTGCACATGCTTCATCGTCCTATCAGACTTAGCATAGAAACATAAGTTCAAATATAAAATTATCAAAATGGTCAAGACAGCAACCAGCTGCAGAACATTAAACCCCAAGTGCAGGGCTTTCTCAGTAAAGAACCCTGTGCAGCTGCACTGGTTGCAGGCCCATGAAGCCACACTAAATATAGCAAAAAATCTCTAGAGTTGATATAAAAGCTACATTTGCATGCACTGAATAGTGAAAGGACAACGTAAAACTTTAAGATTTAATTTGCTGTTTATAATCATTGGGCATCAAAGCATGAACTTGGAACTGGCTGCAATATGAATATTTCCTGGAAACCTTATTCAAAAAGGAGAAAAAGAAAGAAAGGAAAGAAAAAGGAAGGACATTATCAATAAGTAAGTTCCATTTTCACCTTAACTAGGAGACAAAAAAAAAAAATCCTTAAATTTAAAATCATAGTCTCTGAAGCAGCTGAAATTGACCTTACCACCTGGGACACAGTGGGGTAGGGAGCAGTGGTGCACTGTAAAGAGGACAAATCTTCAGGAGGCTGAAAATAGCATAAAAAGCCAGGAAAAATGCATTCCCTAGAATTCAGGGGCCTATGGGAAAGAAAATTTGGGCAGGTAAGAATTTTGAGCAGGGATAAGATGAAATAGCCTGAGATTGGACAAAACCTATGCATGAGATAAAATAGATAAAGTGGAAAAAAGTCAAAAGATGAGTGAGTTCAGCCTTTATAAATTCACAAAGACCCGCAAAAATATAGATTCTGACGGTGAAAGGACCAGCTGTTTCCCTTGGACAAGAATTGTGTCTTGGTCATATTAACCAACAAGTGATGGGGGAGGCACCCAGGACAGGAAGAAGCCTTTCCTCTGCCCAGTTTGGTTGAGAGAAGTTAAGGAGGTATATCCTCACAGAGAGACAAATCGTGGGACTCTGTGTGAAGAAAACAGGTAAGCATTGTTTGCAACAGTGGGCAGAGTGTTTGAGAGAAATATCCTGGAAGGTTACAGCATACCTGGTCTCTCTTACTCCTTCCCAAACCTTTGCAAAGAGCTCCATTAGGAAAATTTAACTCACTCAACCATCTATCATAAACAGAGGATCTGACACCATCTTGATTAAAGAAACTATAAGGTGGTAAAAAGGAATTTAAGGAAAAAAAAGAAACTATAAGAAAGGAAGGTGAAAAGAGAGAATTAAAACTGACAGAGCAGAAAGAATATTGTCATGTAAATATGAAAATTATAACCAAAAAAACCTATCATTTTATTTAAAAGTTCAATAAAGCAATCATGACTGTAAAAGAAGATCACAAAATTGAAATACAAGAATTCAGGAAAAGAGTTGAGATAAATGAAGGAAGCAAAATGTAAACTGACAAGTTGGAAGAAGCACAAAGGAGAATGGACATTGTGTAAGAAAAACCGGTGATATAAATAAGCAAATTAAATAAAGAAGTGGAATTAAAACAATTAGTGTGATAGAAAATGGGAGAAAATGGAATAAAGAAACAAAATAAGAGTGAAAATGACAAATATAGAAGATTGGCAAAGCAGATCAAATATAAACATAACATAATCTCTGAAGAAAAAAACAAATACAATGACAGAGACAATATTTAGAAATAAAACTGAAATAAATTTTCTGGTATAAAAAAGCTTAAATATGCATTTTGAAAGAGAAAAATCCTGTACCAGGGAAAAGTGACTTAGACCAGTTAACATTGACCTACTTCTTATGAAGTTATTTGACTTAAATAAAAAATTATTTGGGCAGTCAGGGAAAAGTTCAAATCTAATAATGTGAAAAAGACATGTTGGCCTCAGATTACTACATAGCAACATTCAATGGCAGAAGAAGATGAAAAAAAAAAATACCTCTTATTTAAGGAAATAAAATGTGACCCAGGGAATTTCCATCAAGCCAAGCTGAGTTCCAAGTATAAAGGAGACAGACTAATAGTTGATCCAAACGGACTTTGTGAGGGAAACAAAAACAAAATCAACTGGAGGACAAACTTTAGCCAAGCAAGAAATGACTAAGGCAATGAAAAATGAGTGGCAGCAATAATGGAAGATATCTGATCACAGAACAAAGACATTTTTAAAAATGCTAGGAGTAGGTGGCAAGATAGAATATAAACATAACAGTTGATGATCTAGAAAAAATACAATTAATATATATGAGAGAAGGAAGGTGGGAAAGAGGATAAAAGTTCAAATAGAGCTAGAAGATGGCCTTGCCAGTAGTAAATGGTACTCAAAAGAAAACATCTAAAATAAAGCAATAGAAGAATAGGCATCTTTTGCAATACAAAGGTAAATATTAAGAAAGTTAATAATATTGACTAAAAGTGGGTGAGAGGAGAAAGCATACAAACTATAATAACTTCATAGAGACTTGGAGAACTATTAAGAAGTCAGAACTACCAAGAATTGGATCAAAACTCACTAAAAGTAAGAAACTTTAATTCACTTCTTTCAATCCAAGAGAGATCAATATTGAAAATCTAAATAACATAATCAAAAAGGCATCTTATTAATATATCTTAAATTCTGTGCCTTGAAAATAATTCTTGCCCTTAATTTTTCAAGTTATATTCAAGGAAACTGATGAGACAACGAGAAAATCTCAATGAATTTCCCAAAGTGAAAACAATACAGACCATATTTTCTAATTTCAATGTAATAGTTCTGGACTATAAGAAAAAACTAAATAATTCTTCTTTAAATCATCAGTGTATTAAAAATATGACACAGTGTTATCAACTAGGGTTTATTCCAAAAATGCAAGGATTCTTAACTCTCAAATTATAATATCATGTTAATAGACCTAAGGAGAAATATTATTTGATGATATCCATTTAAACATTTGAACAAATTAAAAATCTGTTCATAAAAAACACTAAATAAAAGATGAACCAATGAATACTCATATAAATATGTGTATAACCATAATTATAAGGGATATATATTTCAGCACAAAGGTATAATGTCTTAAAGTGACACACTACAGGAATTTGCACCAAACTTACGGCAAAGCAAACACTAGAGCCATTTTTACTTAACATTATACTAACCAACTCCAAGAAGAAAAAGAAATTATAAATCTAAAAATTGGAAATGAGAACATAGATGATATTTGCAAATGGTATAATTATATCCCTTGAAAACCTAAGCAACCAACTAAAAACCTAGTATAGTCAGAGAATTCAGTAGTATAGCAGGGTATCAAATTATAAATCAGGAATGAAAAGAATCCATATATACAGAAAATAAGCTAGAGGATAAAATAGAGGAAAACCATATTTATAGTAGCAGCAAATAAAAAGAAATTTTTCCTGGAAAAACAAGACATTTTTATGTCTTATTCAAATAAAACTTTAGAACACTGCTAAAGGTCTCAACAGAAGAACTGAACAATTAAAAGACATTCCTTCTTCTTGAATAGAAATCAACATCAGGATGTCGATTCCCACTAAGTTGATTCATAATGTAACATGATATTATTAAAAAATAGCCAACAGCTCTTTGTCATTTGCATTTTTGTGATGATGGTATCTTATTTTTGTTGTTTGTGTGTTTTTATTTGTGTATTGGAACTAGAAAGCTAATTTTAAAGTGCATAAATAAAACTAAATAAGCAAGAATAGCCAGAAAAACTCTTCAAAAGAAAAGCAATAAAGGATGTCTCTGCCGATAGATATTAAAACACAGATGTTCCTCGACTTACAATGTGGCTGTGTCACAATAAGTGCATCATAATCTGAAAGTATCTTAAGTATAAAGTGTCTTTTTGTACCCCCAATAAAGCCGTCATAAAGTTGAAAAATTAAAAGTTGAACCATAGTAAGTCAGGGACCTTCTGTCTATATCTTCTATGTTTAAAATGGCTTGCTATTGGTGCATGAAGAGACAGACAGACCAATGGTACAGGATAAAAAGTCAAGAAATAAAGCCAAATATATTAGGAAGTTTACTATCTGATGGTAACATAACATTTCAAATATGTGGAGAAAAGATGAAGTTGTAACAAAGGGTTCTGGTACCATTGGCTGGCAACCTAAAAAACAGAATGCTGGATATATTCTTTATACTTTGGTTAGGGAAAACTCTAAATAGATTAAAGATTTAAAGGCAAACATTAAAATGTAACCATAAATGAATCAGGAGTAAACAGAGGAGAATTATTTTCTTAGGGTAAGAAAGGCCTTTCTATGACTTTAATTCAGAAACCATTAAAGTGATGATAGATTAACACACCTACATAAAATTATAGGCCTTTGCCTGGGGGAGAATTATAAGTAAAGTTAAAAGGCAAAAAAAAAAAAAAAGAAAAAACAAAAAAAACAAGAATATTTTGCAACTTATATCCAAATAGGTCTAATCTCCTAGGTATAAAAACGGCTCCTAGAATTAATGAGAAAAGACCAAAACAAAGCAAAACAAAAGTGCAATAAAAAAGAAACATTGTCATGAGTATGAATAAATGGTTCATTGAATGGAAATATTAACAATCTTTAAACATAAGAAAAGATGCTAAAGATTCATTCCTCTTTCTTTGCATTTTTAACAGATTTATTGAGATATAATTCACATATCATACAACTCAACCACTTAACAAATACAATTCATTAGTTTTCAGCATATTCACAGGTACGTACAACCATCAACACGGTCGATTTCAGAATATTTTCATCACCTCAAAAAGCAACTTTGTGTGCTTTAGCTATTACTGCCTATTCCCCTATCCACTGCTCTCCTTCTCTGCACTAAGCAACCACTGATCTACTTTCTGACTATAAATCTAGCCATTCTGGATTTTCATATGAATGGAATCATATAATATGTGATATAACCATATAATATTTGGTCTTTTGTGACTGCCTTCTTTCATTTAGCATAAAATTTTCATGGTTTATCCATGTTGAAACACATTATCAATAATTCGTTTTTTATGTCCAAGTAATATTTCATAATATGGATATATTACAATTTGTTTATCTATTTTACATTGATGGACATTGGGATGTTTATGCCTTTTGTCTATTATAAATAATGATGCTATAAACATTTGTATTCATAAGTTTGATTCTAGTTAGAATTTTGGGTCTGAACACATATGAACATATGAGCACATTTTTATGTCCAAGTAATATTCCATTGTATGGCTATATCACAATTTGTTTATCTATTTGTCTATTGATGGACATTGGGTTGTCTACACCTTTTGGTTATTATAAACAATAGTGCTATAACCATGTATATTCATGTTTGATTCTAGCCAGCCTCATGGGTGTGAACTGGTATCTCATTGTGATTTTGATTTACATTTCCCTTGACTAAGACTGTGGAACATCTTTTCATGTGCTAATAAGTATATATTTGTATATCTTCGTTAGAGAAATATCTATTCAGATCTTTTGCTCATTTTTTAATTGGCTTGTTATCTCTTTATTAAGTTGTAAGTGTTCTCTATAATATACAACTTCCTTATTAGATATATTATTTGCAAATATTTGCTCCCATCTTGTGGGATATCATATTTTATTGTGGTATCCTATGAAGCATAAAAGGTTTTAAATTTGAATAAGTTCAATTTATCTATTAATATTTTTCTTTGTTTCTTGTGCTTTTGATGTCATAGCTAAGGAACTTTTGCCAAGGTGAAGGTCATGAAGATTTACTTATATCTCTTCTTATAAGAGTGTAATAGTTGTAACTCTTACATTTAGGTCTGTGATCTATTTTAAGTTAATTTTTGTCTGTGGTGTGACGTAGAGGACTGACTTCATTCTTTTGCATGTAAAAATTGACTTGTCTCAGTACCACTTGTTGAAAAGACTATTCTGTCCCTATTTCGTGATGTTGGCACCAAGTCTACAATATATGTATGGTTTTACTTTTGGATTCTCAATTCTACTTTATTGATCTATATGTCTATCCTTGTGCCAGTACCATACTGTCTTGAGTACCATTACTTTTATTAAGATTGAAATCAGGAAAGGTGAGTTTTTCTAGTTTGCTCTTATTTTTCAAGATTGTATTGGCTTTCTGGGTCCTTTGCAATTCTAACTGAAGTTTAGAATTATTTTGTCAATATCTAAAAAAAAGTAATTTGGGATTCTAATAGAGATTGTATTGAATCTATAGATCAGTTTAGGGAATAGTGGCATCTTAACAATTTCAGTCTTCCAATCCGTGGACATGAAATGCTTTCCACGGATTTAGATCTTCAATTTATCTCTAGTGTTTTATAACTTTCAGAGTATAAGTTTTGCACTTTTTGTTAAATTTATTCTCAAGTATTATATTCTTTTTAACATCATTGTGAATAGAATTGTTTCCTTAATTTCATTTTTGGATTGCTCATTGCAAGTGTATAGAAATAAAATTGTTTATTATATATTAATATTATATCCTGACTTTGTTGAATCTGTAAATCACTTTGGGAAGTATGGGTATTTTAATGATGTTGATTCTACCAATCCATGAGTAAAGGTTGTTTTCTATTTGTTTAAGTCATCTACAGTTTTACAGTTTCTTTCTTTCTTTTTTTTTTTTGGAGACAGAGTCTCTCTCTGTTGCCCATGCTAGAGTGCCATGGTGTCAGCCTAGCTCACAGTAACCTCAAACTCCTGGGCTTAAGCCATCCTTCTGCCTCACGCTCCCCAGGAGCTGGGACTACAAACATGTGCCACCATGCCCGGCTAACTGTTTTTATATATTTTTTAGTTGTCCAGGTAATTTCTTTCTATTTCTTTCTTTCTTTCTTTTTTTTTTTTTAGTAGAGACAGGGTCTCACTCTTGCTGAGGCTGGTCTAGAACTCCTGACCTCGAGCGATCCTCCCACCTCGGCCTCCCAGAGTCCTAGGATTACAGGTGTGAGCCACCGTGCCCAGCCATCTACAATTTCTTTCATCAGTGTTCTGGAGTTCTCCTTGTAGAGATCTTTCACCTCCATAGTTAAGTATATTCCTAGGTCTTTTATTTCCTTTGTTGTTATTGTGAATGGTATCGAGTCCTTGATCTGACACTCAGCTTGACTGTTATTAGTATATAGAAATCCTGCTGATTCATGTACATTGGTGTTATAATCTGTTTGCAGAATTTATTTATCGATTCTAGGAGTCTGATTACTCTGGCTAGGATTTCTAGTACTATGTTGAATAGAAGTGGTGACAGCGGGTACCCTTGTCTTTTTCCAGGTGGAAATGCTATCAACTTTTCCCCATTCAGTATAATGTCAGCTGTGAGTTTGTCATAGATGACTACCACATAATTTTGAGGTATGTTCCTTCTATGCCTAGTTTGTTGAAGGTTTTTTATCATGAAAGGAGCTGGATTCACTGAATGTCTTTTCTGCATCTGTTGAGATAATCATGTGGTCTTTGTTTTAGCTTGTGTTTATGTGGTGAATCATGTTTACTGATTTGTATATGTTGACCCATCCTCCCATCCCTGGGATGAAACCCACTTGATCATGGTAAATTTATCTTTTTGATGCGCTAATGAATTCAATTTGTTAGTATTTTGTTGAGAATTTTTACATCTATGTTCAACAGAGATATTGGTCTGTAGTGTTGTTGTTGTTGTTGTTTGTTTGTTTTTTGTTTGTTTGTTTGTTTTTTTGTTTGGTTTTAGTATATCCTTTCCTGACTTTGGTATCAAGGTGATACTGGCTTTGTAGAATGAATTCAGGAGTATTCTCTCCTTCTCGATGTTATGGAATAATTTCTGTAGGATAGGTACTAGTTCTTTGTTGGTCTAGTAGAATCTGGCTATGAATCTATGTGGTCTGGGGCTTGCTAATCATTGGGGAATTTTTTATTAATGCTTCAGTTTCACTGCTTGATATTGGTCTGTTCAGGATTTCCATATATTCCTGATTGAGTCTTGGAAAATTGTGTGTTTCCAGGAATTTATCCATTTCCCCTAGATTTTCTAGTTTGTGTTCATAAAGGTTTTCATAGTATTCACAGATAATAATTTGTATTTCTACAGTATCAGTTATAATATTTCCTTTTTCATTTCTGATTGAGCTCACTTGAATCCTTTCTCTTCTATTCCTCTATTCCTGCTTAATCTGGCTAGTGTCCTATTGATTTTGTTTATCTTTTCAAAGAACCAACTTTTTGCATCATTGATCCCTTTGTATTTTTTGTTTTTTGGTGGGTTTTTTTTTTTTTTTTTTTTTTGGTTTCCATTTTGTTTAGCTCTTCTCTGAGTTTTGTTACATCTTTTCTTTTGCTAGCTTTGGGTTCAGTTTGGTTTTCTTTTCCTAGTTTCTTGAGATGTGACATTAGGGTGATAATTTGTGATCTTTCTAGTTTTTGGCATAGGCATTTACGGATATGAATTTTCCCCTTAGCACTGCTTTTGTCATATGCCATAGATTTTGAAAGCTTTTGTCTCCTTTACTGTTCATTTTGAGGAATCTTTTGATTTTCATCCTAATTTTGTCATTAACCCAAGGATTGTTCAGCAGCAGGTTGTTTAATTTCCACAACTTTGTGTAGATTTGAAAGTTCCTCTTAGAATTGATTCCTAGTTTTATTCCACTGTGTTCTGAGAAGATACATGGTATAATGTCATTTTTTAAAAAAATTGCTGAGACTTCTATTGTGGCCTAAGCTATGATCAATCTTGGAAAATGTCCTGTGTGTTGATAAGAAAAATGTTCTGTAAATGTCTGGTAGGTCCATTTGTTCTAAGGTCCTAGTTAAGTCCAGTGTTCCTTTATTGATTTTCTGCTCTGATGATCTGTCCAGTTGTGTCAGTAGGGTGTTCAAGTCCCTAGAAATTATAATGCTCTGCTTATTTCTTTGCTTAGATCTATTAGAATTTGTTTTATGAAACTGGGAGCTCATGTATTTGATGCATATATATTTAGGATTGTTATGTCTTCTTGTTGAATTGTTCTGTTTACCATTATATAATGATCATCTTTATATTTTTCTTTACCATTGTTGATTTAAAGTGTCTTTTATATGATATGGGAATAGCTATACATGCTGCCTTTGATTTCCATTTGCATGGAATATTTTTTCCATAACTCTACCTTGAGTCTATGTGTGTCCTTGCACATTAGATGGGTTTCTTGGAGACAGTATATACATGCGTTGTATTTTTCATTCATTCAGCAAGTCTATCTTTTAGATTGTTCATGTTCAGTGTTAGTATTGTTATGTGTGATACTATTCTGTTCATCATGTTGGAAGATACTTCGTTGCTTTGTTCTCCTTCTTGTGCTATTGTTTTATAAGAACTGTGAACTTTAACTTTCAGATGTTTTTATATTGGTGGGTACTATCTATTGTTCTGTTTCATGTAGAGTGAACTATTGAACATTTCCTGTAGTGTAGGTGTAGTGGTGACAAATTCCCTTAGTGTTTGCTTGTCTGGAAAAGTATTTATTTCTCCATAATTTATGAAACTTTGTTTTGCAGGATAAAAAATTCTTGACTTGCAGTTGTTCTGTTTAAGAAGACTAAAAAAGGGCCCCTATTTTTGTTGCGTCCTTTCCAGGTTTTGGTATCAATGTTATATTGGCTTGGTAGAACGTGTTGGGGAGAATTCCATCCTTCTCAATATTGGAGAATAGTTTATGTAGGATGGGCACCAGTTCTTCTTTGTATGTATGGTAAAATTCAGGTGTGAACCCATCTGGACCAGGGCTTTTCTTTTTGGGAAGGTTTTTTATTGCTGTTTCGATTTCAGTTCTTGATATTGGTCTGTTCAGGTACTCTATTTCTTCCTGGTTGAGCCTGGGAAGACTATGTGTTTCTAAAAATTTCTCCATTTCCTCCACGTTCTCCAGTTTGTGTGCATAAAGATTTTTGTAGAATTCATAGATGATATCTTGTATCTCTGAAGCATTGGTTGTGATTTCTCCTTTCATGTTCCTAATGGAGGTTATTAGAGATTTTAGGTTTGTGTTCTTGGTTAGTCTAGCCAGGGGTGTGTCTATTTTGTTTATCTTTTCAAAGAACCAACTTTTTGTTTTATTAATTTCCCTTATAGTTTCTTTGTTGTCCTTTACATTTAGTTCTGATTTGATCTTAGTAATTTCTCGCCTTCTGCTGGGTTTGGGATCATTCTGTTCTTCTTTCTCCAGCTCTTTGAGTCTATTCGTTAGGTTGTCTATTTGCATGTTTTCTGTCTTTTTGATATAGGCATTTATGGATATGAATTTTCCTCTCAGGACTGCTTTAGCTGCATCCCATAGATTTTGATAAGTTGTATCTCCATTGTCATTTAATTCAAAGAAATTTTTGATTTCCATCTTAATTTCTTCTTTTATAGAATAATTATTCAGGAGAAAGTTATTTAGCTTCCATGACTTTGAGTAAGAGTGAGGGTTTCTGTTTGTGATCATTGTTACTTTTATTCCGCTGTGATCTGAGAAGATGCATGGTATAATTTCTATTTTTTTGAATTTTTTAAGACATGATTTATGTCCTAGGACATGGTCAATCTTAGAGAATGTCCCGTGAGCTGATGAGAAGAATGTATATTCTGTGGACTTTGGGTAGAATGTCCTATAGGTGTCAGCCATGCCCATTTGTTCTAGCATTCTATTTAGGTCCATTATGTCTTTGTTTATTTTCTGTTTAGAGGACCTGTCCTGTACTGTCAGTGGGGTGTTAAAGTCTCCAGCTATTACAGTATTGTTATCTATCATTTGGTTGAGATCTAGTAGGGTTTGCTTTATGAATCTAGGTGCACATAGGTTGGGTGCATATATATTGAGTATAGTCATGGCTTCTTGATGAATTGTGCCTTTAATCAGTATGTAGACCAATTTCCCTCATGAATATAGATGCAAAAATTTTCAATAAAATACTAGCAAATCGAATCCAAGTACTTATCAAAAAAGTAATCCACCACGACCAAGTGGGCTTCATCCCCGAGATGCAGGGGTGGTTCAACATATGTAAATCTATAAATGTAATTCACCACATAAATAGAAGCAAAAACAAAAACCATATGATACTCTCATTAGATGCAGAAAAAGCATTTGACAAAATTCAACACCCTTTTATGATAAAAACGCTTAACAAAATAGGCATTGATGGAACCTACCTAAAAATGATACAAGCCATATATGACAAACCCACAGCCAACATCATACTGAATGGGGAAAAACTGAAAGCACTCCCACTTAGAACTGGAACCAGACAGGGCTGCCCATTGTCTCCATTATTTTTCAACATAGTATTGGAAGTCCTTGCGAGAGCTATCAGGCAAGAGAGCAGAATCAAGGGAGTCCAAATAGGGAAGGAAGAGATCAAACTCTCACTTTTTGCTGATGATATGATGTTATATCTGGAAAACTCCCAGGATTCAACCATGAGACTCCTGGAATTGATTAACGAATATAGCAAAGTCTCAGGCTACAAAATTAACATACAGAAATCAGAGGCATTTATATATGCCAATAACAGTCAATCAGAGAACCAAATTAAAGACTCAATACCCTTCAAAATAGCAACAAAGAAAATAAAATATCTAGGTATATATCTAACTAAAGAGGTAAAGGACCTCTATAAGGAAAACTATGAAACACTGAGAAAAGAAATAGCAGAACTTGCAAATAGATGGAAAAATATACCATGCTCGTGGATCGGAAGAATCAACATTGTTAAAATGTCTATACTACCCAAAGTGATCTACAGATTCAATGCAATCCCTATTAAATTATCAACATCATTCTTTACAGACGTAGAAAAAATAATTATACACTTTGTATGGAATCAAAGAAGACCCCGTATAGCAAAAGCAATTTTAAGCAATAAAAACAAAATGGGAGGTATTAATTTGCCAGACCTCAAACTATACTACAAGGCCATGATTCTTAAAACAGCCTGGTTTTGGCACAAGTGCAGAGACACAGACCAGTGGAACACAACAGAAAATCCAAATATAGAACCATCCTCATATAGTCACCTAATTTTTGACAAAGCGGGAAAGAATATACTCTGGGGACAAGAATCCCTATTCAATAAATGGTGCTAGGAGAATTGGTTAGCCACTTGTAGGAGACTGAAACAGGACCCACAGCTTTCACCTCTCACAAAAATCAAATCATGGTGGATAACAGACTTAAACCTTAGGCGTCATACAATCAGAATTCTAGAAGAAAATGTAGGAAAGACTCTTACAGACATTGGCCTAGGCAAAGAGTTTATGAAGAAAACCCCCAAGGCAATCACAGCAGCAACAAAAATAAATGAATGGGACATGATTAAATTAAAAAGCTTCTGCACAGCCAAAGAAACAGTCAAGAGAATAAACAGATCACCTACAGAATGGCAAAAAATTTTTGCATACTACACATCAGATAAAGGACTGATAACAAGAATCTATTTAGAACTCAGGAAAATCAGCAAGAAAAAATCAAGCAACCCTATCAAAAAGTGGGCAAAGGACATGAATAGAAACTTCTCGAAAGAAGATATAAGAATGGCTAACAAACATATGAAAAAATGCCCAACATCCCTAATCATCAGAGAAATGCAAATCAAAACCACAATGAGATATCACTTAACTCCAATGAGAATGGCCTTTATCAAAAAAAACCAAAACAACACATATTGGCGTGGGTGTGGAGAGACAGGAACACTAATACACTGCTGGTGGGACTGCAAACTAGTGCAACCCCTGTGGAAAGCATTATGGAGGTGTCTTAAACAGATTCAAGTAGACCTGCCATTTGACCCAGCAATCCCATTACTGGGCATATACCCAAAGGAAAAAAGGTCATTCTTTAACAAAGACACATGTACCCAAATGTTTACAGCAGCACAATTCACAATAGCAAAGATGTGGAAACAACCCAAATGCCCATCAATACGTGATTGGATTAGTAAGCTGTGGTATATGTATGCCATGGAATATTACTCAGCTATAAGGAATGATGAAGATACAACATCTCTATGGTTCTCCTGGAGAGAGTTGGAACCCATTGTATTAAGTGAAGTATCCCAAGAATGGAAAAACAAGCATCACATGTACTCACCAGAAAATTGGTTTCCCTGATCAGCACCTAAATTCACATCAGGGAACGACACCAATCGGATATCAGACTGAGGTGGGGGGTGGGGGAGGGGATGGGGGTATGCCTACACAATGAGTGGTTTGCGCACCGTTTGGGGAGTGGTAACACTTGAAGGTGCTGACTCGGGAAGGGGGGATGGGGAAGGGAGGGATATATACCTCATGATGGGTGCAACGTGCACGACCTGGGGAACAGACACGCCTGGAGCTCTGACTTGGGGGGAAAGGCGGTACAGGAGCAACGTATGTAACCTGCAATTCTGTATCCCCCATAACAAGGTGAAATAAAAAAAAAAAAAAAGGGCCCCAATTGCTTCTGGCTTGTAAGGGCTCCAATGAGAAGTCTGCTATTGGTCTGATGGTTTTCCTTTGTAGGTTAGTTGTTGCTTTTGTCTTACAGCTTGCAGAATTTTCTCCTTCATTTTGACTTTGGCCAGTTGATGACTATGTGTCTTGGAGATGTTCTATTTGCTGTGAATCTTCCTGGCATTTGATGTCTATCTGAATGTCTGGCAATACTAGGGAAAATTTCATGAGTTTTTTTTTTTTTTTTTCTGCTTTTTCATCCTCTCCCTATAATTTATATATTGGCTCACTTTATGCTGTCTCATATTTATCTGAGTAATTGTTCATTATTCT
The DNA here is from genome assembly GCF_041146395.1 of Eulemur rufifrons. Lineage (NCBI taxonomy): Eukaryota > Metazoa > Chordata > Mammalia > Primates > Lemuridae > Eulemur > Eulemur rufifrons. The sequence continues at coordinate 72,967,428 of NC_090989.1, forward strand.
TTATTCTTTTTTTCTGCATATTTGACTGACTGGGTTAGTTTGAAATCCTTATCTTCAAGCTCTGAGATTCTCTCTTCTACTTGGTGTAGCCTGTTGTTGAAGCTTTGTGCTGTATTTGGAATTCCCTAAATGACTCTTTCATTTCTTTACATTCTATTCTATTATATCATTTTTATGTTGTTCATCTCTGTAGCAACTCTTTCATTTTTTTATTCATGTTGTGAAATATTTTTTGTCTTCTTTATGTGGTTTTCAACCTTCTTTTTAATCTGATTCATCATATTTGCCTTCTATAGTCCCATTTCTGACATTTAAACAATTCTCTTTTGGGTGGGGTCCATTATTGTAGATCCATTGTGATCCTTTGGGGGTGTCAGACTAGCTTGTGCTTTCATATTGCCAGAGTTCTTTTGCTGCTTTTTGTTTGTTTGTTTGTTTGTTTGTTTTTTCTCATCTAAAACCTCTTCTCTCAACTCAGGGCATATAAGTTTGTGGTGCACCTTTCTCCTTTTCTGGGAACTCTCTTACTTAATGAGAAGAAGGAGAGGTCCCTGGATGGCATTTTTGTGTGCTACTCCATAAAATTGACCCAGCAGGGCAGGGGTGGATGCACTGAGGGCCAGTAACACAGCTGTTCTGTGTTGACCCATTCCCCTGGGATTGTTTCACAGTCCAAGTCAGCGCTGGGGTGATGGGCTGTTACCCAGGCCAGTATTGGAAGCTCAGGCAGAGGGCTAGGAGAGTCTCTCTCCACAGAGGCTGGCATTGTGGGAGATAGCTCTATCTTTGTCTCTCCACAGTGGTGGCAATGGCAGCTGGGTGAAGCTATCTAGGTGGAGGTCATGGGTGTCAGGACTGCAAGTGTTTGCTCCAGCTTGGGCCAGGTGCAATGACTGCTCATGACTACCAGGTCTGTGACAGAGTGTTGGACCATGGGGACGGATCCTGCCAGGTGGTAGGTGGGAGCCACGGGGACAGGTGGCAGCAGAGGAGTCTCTGTGGTGGGACCATGGGGCCAGGCTGCCAGGTGGCTAAGGCTGTCTCCCTGCCTGGGACCCACTGAGGCAGCTGCTGCATGGCTTCTCAGGTAGCATCACCAGCATTTGCTCTGTTTGAATCTCCTGTAGGTGGGAGGGACACTGAGCTCCCAGTCACAGGGTGTGCGAGAGCATCTGCTCTCTTTGCTCCCTCCCTGTCCCAGCAGGGGTGACACGGAGGTGGTTGCAGCAAAGTCAAGCCCTGTGTAGACCAGGCATTCTGGGCCTAAGAGCTCAGAATGGCATCCTGGGATGCCACCTGGGAACGGAAGCTACTAGGTCTCTGCTGTGCTCTCTCCAGTACAATGTCACTGCACATTCTCCAAGCAGCTCCCTGATAAATCTGGAGGTCTGTGGTGGGGGGGGAGCCCCCTTATAGGTCTGGTTTCAGTGTCTGCGGGGGGCACATGGAATCCAAGGATTCTCTCTTTCTGTCCTTCCCCACGTGTGGATGCCTCCAGGTACCTTTCAATCTTGCCAAGTGGATCATGCTGCCACCTTCTCCTGAACTCTGAATGTCTCCTGTTACTTCTCTGATGATTTACAATGCTCTCTCCAAGAAGGTCCATCCATAGGTGAGCATCTATTTGCAACTTTCATTCCCCTCCTTGAGAGTGGTATACACAGGCTGCTTCTAGTCCACTACCTTGGCTCCCTCCTCAGAATTTTACATATACAAGACTATGTCATCTGCTAATACAGATAGTTGTACTTCCATTCCAATCTGATTGCCATTCTTTTTTTTTTTCTTATCTAATTTCCTTGGCTAAAACCTCCAATACAATGTTGTATGGAAGTGTTAAGAGCAGACAGACTTGTAGTTGTCCTGAATTCAGGAGAAAAGTATCCAATCTTTTGCCATTAAATATGCTATTAGCTATGAGTTTTCATAGATGACTTTTGTAAGATTGAGGAAGTTTCCTTGTATTCCTAGTTTGTTAAATGTTTTTATCATGAAAGGATGTTTGTTTTTGTCAGATGCTTTTTCTGTGTTTATTAAGATAATCATGAAATTTTTGCTTTTAGTCCATTGATGTGATCAATTATGTTAACTGATTTTCAGATGTAAAACCAATCTTGCAATCCAAAAATAAATCCCACTTGGTCATGGTGTATAATTCTTTTTGTATTACAATATTCATTTGCTCGTATTTTTTAGAGTACATGTTTCAGGTGGAATATACATTTGTATGACTCCTAGAGAAGGCAGTCCTTAAAAATACAAATCACATAAGCATTTACTCTTTAACCTGGCTTTTCTACCACTAGTATTTGTCCTACAAGTATATCTGCATGTATAGCATTATTTCTAAAACAAAATATAGTCAGTCCTCACTTAACATCCTCAATAGGTTCTTGGAAACTGTGATTTTAAAGAAAACCAAATTTAACATTGGTGAATTGATATAAACAAGAACTAAGTCCCTATAGCGTATTTCTGGTCACAAAAACTTTATCAAACTTCTAAACAAAGACCAAAACACCTCTAACATGAAACATTAAAATAAATGTGAGCTATATATATACTTAAGGGAGATTACTAAAGACAAATCAAATGATTATTTACCCACTTATTCCATTTCAGAGTTGTGAGTGGCCTGAGTCTATCCTGGCAGGTCAGGGTACAAGATGGAAACCAACCATGGGCAAGACACCATCCCTTCACTGGGCACACTCACACACACCCACACTCACTCAGACTGCAACAATTCAGACATGCCAATTAACCTACCATGCACATCAGTGATCTATGGGAGGAAACCTGAGTACCCAGATAAAACCCATGCAGACACAGGGAGAATGTGTAAACTCCATACAGATAGTGGCCCCTTCTAGGAATCTTCTTTGTTTTTTCCTCATCAAGTTATAATGAAATAACATTGAAATGTTATTCAAGGATCTGCTATATGGGAAATAATGGAATGGGAGAAGCTAAATAGACAATGAAGGGGCTGAGTGTGGTGGCTCACACCTGTAATCCTAGCATTCTGGGAGGCCAACGTGAGGGGATTGCTTTAGGGCAGGAGTTTGAGACTAGCCTGAGCATGAGCAAGACCCCATCTCTACTAAAAATAGAAAAAATTAGCTGTGCATGGTGGGGCATGCCTGTAGTCCCAGCTACTTGGGAGGCTGAGGCAGGAGTTTGAGGTAGCTGTGAGCTATGATGAAGTCACTGCACTCCAGCCCAGGTGACAGAGCAAGATTCTGTTTCAAAAAAAAAAAAAAGAAAGAAAATAGAGAATGAGGAAGTGCTTTAGATAGTGATATGAAAAAAACTCCAAGATATATACAGTGGGGAAAAAAGCACATGCTAACTTCTGTGAGAGAAATAGGGGGGAGAGGAAAAATATAAATTATATTTGCTTCAATTTTCATAATGAAATTCTGAAAAGATATAAAAGAAATCAATAAAAGTGGAAATCAACACAGACCATGATAGATATATGCAGGGATGGAAGGGAGGATTTCACAATGCTTCTTTGACAGTGATACATTTAAAATCATGCAAATATATTACCTGTATTAAGTAGTTCATATTTCAGAAGAATCGAAACAATTTCTAATATTAATAATATAAAGTTATTGAGCAGGGAGTTTCTTTTGGTGTTATCATTTTCAAATCTTTGAATTTAGATGAAGAAACAAAGGTCAAACTAAAAAAAGGGTTTTTCCCTAGGATACATGGCAGGTTCTTGGTAAAATTGAGGTAAGGACCCACATGTTCCAATTCAAAATCAGGTCTCTGCCCACTTCTGGATGACTGCTTGTCACATTAGAAAATCCTGCATTTGATTCTTACTAGGTATTACGGATAGGAAGCTTCTGCCTAAAACTAATATTCTCTGAGCCCTTTCTTCCCTGTGGTGCCTTTGGGTCACCTGGAATGTGCAACCTTCTTGGAAGTAGCCTCCACATCACCCCTAATGAAAGCACAACAACTGTATGTGCCAGGAGCTCTTCATAAAAAATTCACAAAAGCAGGCCACAGATGTTCATATTTTGCAGTATTTTCTTCTTGCAACCACATAACATTTTCTTTTTTTCTAAGAGTATTTCTTCTAAGACAAATACTGTCTATGCATCTTCCTATCCTGATGATAGCATGAGTACCTCATTTATATCTTTAGCAACTCTGCAAAACAGCCTGTTGCTCTAGAGATAATGGGGATGGTGTCTACGTTATTAATTACTAAATCAGAGATAAAAGCTATAGAGAACAAGTCTTCATTCAGGCAAGTTGAAGCACTTTCTACAGATATTCCTTAATACATTAGTTCTAGCTACTTCTCAAAATGTAAAAAGTGGGCATAATTTCTCTCTGTCTAGTCTCTCCTTGTGAATCTCCCCACCCACCCATTCTCAGTCCCTGAGTTTCAAAGATTGCTTGCTGACTCTACAAGCTACAATAACGGGCATGTGATCCAGATGTGGCCAAACAGAATATTCCATCCCCTAAAGTATAGTGATTGGATCAAGGACAGGCACATAACTCAGGATGGGCCAACGAGAACATGTAGAACTTTGCTGGTGCTATCAAAAAAAAGCCTCACCTCTCTGTTGGGTCTACTAAACTGAATGAATATAGTAAGTCTAGGTCTTCCAGTAGTCAATTTTTTCCCCACACCAAAAGAGTCGAAATGAAAATCAACATAGAGAAATCAGTCCAAGAGACTCCCAAAGACCCTAAGCACCTAAATTCAACTATGCCTTAAATTTCATTTGCTGAATCCCAGTTCTATGAAAAAATAATAATGTTCTCTTTTTAGTGGTTGCATAGGCTGTTTTTGAGTGTCTATCTCCTGCATTTCAAACAATTCTAACAAATAAATTTCATTATTAATTATGAGATCCTGATACATTTTCTTAGCTATTATGCTTTACCAAGTATACAGTATATTATTTATTCTATCCAAAATAATTTCCATGAATTGGGAAGTTTATAGTAAGGTAGTAGATATTCAACTTAATACATAAAATTTTCTGGAGCACCTAGAAGTTTTTGAATAGAAGGCTAGTATTCTAGAAAGAAAAAAATGAACACTAGAAAAAATAATCTTTAGAATCCTTCTTACAAGTAGTAAAGCACCACCACAATGCTACCTTCACTCTCCTACCCTCACAACAAGGTTTTATGGTGGACAGTGTGTTATAACCTCATTGTGAAAATGAACAAAGTAAAGTTTCAAAAGCCATAATTTACCCAAAATCATAGAGCTAAGGAATGAAACAGAAATTGAACAAAAGCATCTCAATTTTTTCTTTGTGCTTCCATTATGGCACATTGGCTTAGACAAGGACAAACAAAATGTGACTGTTAAAATAAAGCATTTAAACTAAATTGCAACTTTTCATTTTCACTTGGGTTTCAGAAATCATATGAATTTCCTCTTTTACATTTGCAAAACAATAAATCTTTCTGTTCTACTTTTCCCTTACCAAGTCCTGTCCAGAAAAGCTGTGTGCATATTATACAGAGGTATTGATTTTTCTCACCATTTTAAAAGACATGATTTTCAAAAAGTATTATTTATAAAGAGTGTAAGAGAAAATCTTTTTTGTTCATAAGAGGAAAGTAAATAATTCTTTCGGTGCTGCTTGGGGCTTCTTTAAGATGATTTAATTTAGCTCAAAAAACATTTACAGAGTTGATGCATTTGTAAGCCCTGTGAAATGGTGGTAGATACTATGGTGGATAAAGATGAGGAAAGTGATAAAGAAGAATAAGGCACAGCCCTATAATGGAGAGAAAAAAGGATAGCATAGTAGATAAGGGGATATGGTGTATTTCTCAGGGTTTAGAGCTGCAAACCACAAAACTCCTTTTATTTTAGTGAACAAAAGAATCTGCTTTGCTCAAAATATATCAGAGGTGGACACAGAGTCAGGGCTGGAAGATGTGCAACCAAAAACAAGGTCCAGGGACGGCTGCTGGACACCACACTGTTTGTGCCCATGCGGACACTCACTGTAGTTGTGTTGGATGCTGCACGCCTCTGACATTGCTGTTCCCAAAGCCACTTTCAGGGTTGCCTGAAAATAGCTTCCAAGGAGGTGATTCCTTCGTCACATTGCTCTCTTGTGAATCAAAGTTTTGTAACGATGTTTCTGATTGAGACTATCTTAGTCATATACCTGTATCCTCACTTCAAGGAAGGCTGGGAGGACACATTTCTGGATTCTACATCGAAAATTAGAGAAAATTGAGGGAACTTCCTCAAATATAAGAAAGATGTTGAAAAGCTCCTGGCATTTTCTAAGCCTACACATGTCTGCAAGATACATTAGAGGAAATACAAAGAGGTATGAAGGTTTTTATTAGGAAAATTACATCTTTTTTTTTAACAGGAAAGATGCTTCTGATGCAAGAAGAAGCAGAGGGACTTGGAGCTAATGACTTTTGAGAAAGACTACTTTAAGCAGACATCGGGCAGAAAAGGCATACTCCAAGCTTCCCATTATTCTAATTCCTTTACAAAAGGCTTACCCATCCCTTAGCTCTCTACTCTTTGGGTAGCTCAGATAAACTGATTGTGCATTAAATATAATTTTAGATGCTTTCAGGGTAGTTTTTTAGATACAATAACACTGAATGTTCAATTGTCCCACCATGGCCTCAAACATCAAATCCCCAACTGAATTCTATTATACTGAAATAATTTGAGAGTAACACCTGAAAGTCCACACATAAGGCAAGTAAAGCCAGTTCACATTCAACTTTTTGAAGGGATTGCCTAAAGTGCTGAATTATTATAACCCTGAGCTGGCATAAAGCTGGTTCTAAAAATGTCTGTCATTCCTGCTTTAAATGTATGACAAACACAGCATTAGAGAAATGGACCAGCTTCCACCAAAGGAGAGCCAGGTTTCACGATTAGAATGTCCTCCAGGGAGGTATATAACTCCATGTCAAAGAACACAATCCCGGGACAGCATTCACATATTCCACACTGTACCTTCACAAGGAAATGACAAAATTCCAGGTATACAGTTCACCCAGCCAGCTCCAAGTGCACATTAAACATTTTCTATTTGGGTTTAAAAGGGATAATAGGAAAATAATTCTTACTCCTGTCTTCTGGATGTGAAACATACACAATTTGCATTATAATTGTATCATTTTATGAAATTCATTCCATTAAAAAGACTATCAGGGCCAGGTATAGTGGCTCACACCTGTAATGTTAGCACTCTGGGAGGCCCAGGTGGGAGGATCCCTTGAGGTCAGGAGTTCGAGACCAGTCTGAACAAGAAAGATACTCAATCTCTACTAAAAATAGAAAAAATTAGGCAGGCATTATGGCGTGAGTCTGTACTCCCAGCTATTCAGGAGGCTGAGGCAGAAGGATCGCTTGAGCCCAAGACCTAGGAGGGTCATTTTAAGTGTGAAGACTGACACCCAGGTGGCCAATCCACTTCGCCAAGCTTATTTCCAAGTTTACAGTACAATCCCAGAAGGGGCTTGGGTATGGCCTTTTTTGGCTTCTTACCTGCAACCAAAACTATCTTCCAAGGGGTCCAGAAGGAATATCACACACTAGTGTGTTGGCAAAAATGTTCATCTGCCTGCTGATATTGGTCTTGGCAGTGAACCTGAAAGTTGCCCTGTGGCACTTCTCCAGCCTTCCTTAGCTGAGGTCTCAGCTCAGAACTGCTTGCACAAAGACTCAGAGTGAGACTTGCCCATATGTCCAATCCCAGGAGTCTAAACCCTTCAGTCAGGCCCTCCAGCTTTCATCCCACAGCAGATCCTGAGAGGCCCAGTCTCAGCTCCAGCCCCTCCTGCTGCAAGCAAGGAGCTATCCTGTTTGTACTGAGACCTGCTGAGAAATGTGTACCTCTCTGAGCCAATGTGACAGGCATGGCAGCCTCCATTCCACAGGAGATCTATAGGGGGCCCAGTCTTAGCTCCAACTCCTTTTGCTGTAGTTAAGGAACTATCCTATGTGTGCAGGAACTTTCTGGGTGATGTAAAGACTTGTGAGCTGAGACTTGGCTCTCCAGCCTCTATTCCACAATAGATTCCCAAGGAACTAGCTTCTCTTGCTGCAGTTAGGGACTTACTAATATCACATCTGTACTGAGACCTGCTGAGAGTCAGCCAATATGACAGGCATGTCAGCCAAAACAGCATGATACTAGCATAAAAAACAGACATATAGACCAATGGAACAGCATAGAGAACCGAGAAATAAATCCATGTACTTACAACTAACTCAAATTTGACAAAGGTGCCCAGAACGTACGTTGGGGAAATGACATTTAATAAATGGTGCTGTGAAAACTAGATATCTATATACAAATGAATGAAACTAGATACCCATCTTTCACCATATACAAAAATAAATTAAAAATGCATTAAAAACTTAAATTTAGGAACTGAGCCTCTGAAATAACTAGAAGAAAATACTAGTGAAACACTACAGGACACTGGTCTGGGCAAAGATTTTTGGGAGGTTAAAACCTAAAAAGCACAGGCAACAAAAGCAAAAATAGGAAAATGGAATCACTTCAGGCTAAAAAGCTTCTGCACAGCAAAGGAAACAATGAACAAGGAAAAGAGACAACCTTTGGAATAGGAGAAAATTTTTGCAAACCATCCCTCTGAGAAGGGATTAATAACAGAGATATATAAGTAACTCAAACAACTCAATAACAAAAAACAATCTTATTTAAAAATGGGTGAAAGACCTGAATAGACATTTCTTAAAAGAAAACATACAAATGGCCGAGAAGTATATGAAAAAATTATAAACATCACTGATCATCAGGGAACTGTAAATCAAAAACCACCATAAGATATCTTCTCATCCCAGTTAGAATGGCTATTACCAAATAGACAGAAAATAACAAATGCTGGCAAGGATGTAGAAAAAGGTGAATGCTCATACACTGTTAGTAGGAATGTAAAGTATTACAGCCATATAGACAATAATAGGAAGTTTCCTCAAAAAACCAAAGACAAAGCTACCATATGATCCAGCAATCCCACTGCTGGGAATATATCCAAAATAAAGGAAATCAGTACATTGAAGAGATATCTGTATCCTCATGTTTATTGCAGCACTATTCAACCTAAGTGTCCATCAAGTGAATAGTAAAGAAAATGTGATGTATATATACATAATGGAATATTATTTAGCCATAAAAAGAATGAAATCCTGTCATTTGCAATAACATGGATGGAACTAGAGATAATTATGTCAAGTGAAATAAGTCAGGCACAGAAAGACAAATATTGAATGTTCTCACTCATATATGGGAGATAAAAAAGTGAATTTCATGGAGGTAGAGAGTAGATGGTGGTTACCAGAGGCTGGGAAGGAAGGGATGGATGAAGAGAAGTTGGTTAATGGGTACAAAAATGTAGTTATTATAGATAGAATAAATAAGTTCTAGTATTTGGTAGTACAATAGGGAAATTACAGTTAAAAAATTTATTATATATTTCAAAATAGCTAGAAGAGAAGAATTGTAATGTTCCCAGCACAGAAAAAAGATAAACATTTGAGGTGATAACTATCTGAATTACCCTGATTTGATCATTACACATTGTATATACATATCAAAATATCACATGTACTCTGCAAAAAAAATTTGATATGTCAATGAAAAATACCAAAAATTAAATTTAATTGGGATGTATCTTAAACTGATGGTGTCTTATAATTGTTGTGGCCTGGTGGCAGTGGTAATGTCATTTTCTGCCCAACTGCAAATATCAAAAGATCATCCTCAAAACTTGCAGAATGGGTATCCGCAGCTTGGAAGAAAGTCCCACATGTAAAGGGTGAGCCCTCTTCAAAAAAATGCTGCAACATCAATTCTCCTAAAGGTACAGAGGATGATATTGTGAGAAACAGCGTGGACATGGGTAGCTGTGAGTCCAAACACAATCCAGAAGACTCTGAATGGGGAGGAGCTTCCAAAAAATTCAACCATTTATTTTGTGTTCATTATTTAGGTATGCATAAAAGGGGTATATAATCTTATAAAATGTCAAAAACAACTTTAAAATCTCTGCTAATAAATATAAAATAAAATGCAAACTGATGCAAAAGCATGTATTATTTTTATTGACAGCAGTTTTCTTTCTTAGCTGTATAAAAAATATTGATGTATTTGATAATCAGTGGTATCTTAGATACAATGAAATAGGCAAATATTCAGTTGTTTTGTGTTTCTTTTTGTTTTTTGTTTTTTGCTGTTGTTGTTTTCTATCTTTTTTGCCCTGAATACTTCAACATATTCCCTTAGAAATAAAGACACTTTGTTCTAAAATTGTTTTGCCATTATTATATCTCAAAAAATAAACAATACTTCTACATAATGTCATCCAATATCCAGTCCATATTCAAATTTCTCCAAATGTCAAAAAATGTCTTTTACATTTTTTAATCAACATCTAATCAACTTTGATGCATTGCATTTGACAATTGCAAATTGTTTTTATTATTAGCATTGTGTATTAACTACTCAGTAGGGACAAATTTATTTTAAACTCCCATCTAAGGCATTAGCGTTCATTTTGTTTCATTCTGTTTTTGTCTTTCGAAACTAATTTATGGTAATGAATACTTAGCAACCTTATCAAAAACTCTGCTCATCTGGAATCTATATTATTTTCTTTCATTAAGTTTTTCAATCTTTCAGAGGTAAAAATAAATAAAAGGTTATTTTTAAACAATTCTTGGTTGCGGCAGGACTATGTTGCTCTTAATTCACTAAATAAATTGGTCCCTGGAGCAGTACTTATGTACACTAGCGATACTTTCCCAGATATCTGGAGAAGTTGAGTCTTTTGAAAGTTCAGTATAGTGTTCTCTGAATGTTTTGAGTTTGGTTAATTTTGAGGCACCTCCTTATTTTGATGAAATATTCAAATCTTCCTGCTGCCACTTTGAAAATAGCTCCCTCCAAATTTCCTTTAGATTTCCTTTCAAGTTGTTGCTTTGAACACAATGTTCATATCTCTGGAAAGAATAGCAACTCTTGATGAATAAAAATATTCCTTTTAAAAAAAGAACTTGCTGTTCCATTATTATACAAAATGGTTCAGTGCTGGTGTGAAAAAAATGTATAGACTTATGGGTAGTGTATAGACTAAAAAAGAAAACAAATTAAGTTTCCAGATAGTAGAAAGTGAACACTGTATATTCTTATTATGCTTTTCATTTATCATTGAGCAAAAAATGAGAGATTTTTTGAAAAAATTTTTCCATGAAAAACCACAAAACCTTGTACCCAATATAAAGTACAATAGACTGTCAAACTTACATTATTTATTTTTCATTTAATAATCAAGTGTCCCAGAATATTTAATTGAAATTGTCTGGCAACACTAGCTAAAAAGGAGTTGTATATTTCTATTTTAAGTTGTTTAGAACGAATATTTTTTTGTTTCTAGTGTACAGTAGGGCTTCTATAAGTAAGACATCTGGAAAGTAGAGTTACATATGAATAAAGTTTTTACTGGTTATAAAAATTATTTTTTTACAAAAAATGATAAGTAGCTCAGGTGATAGATTTGTTAATTAGTCTGATTTAGTAATTCTACATTGTAAACATATATCAAAACACCACATTGAATCCCATAAATATATACAATTATAATTTGTCAATTAAAAATAAAATTTCAGAATGAAAAATAATTATTTCTATTCAGCTGATATAGATAATAAGCTAACCTAGAAATATGCAATACAGGGTTTGTCTAATCACTGGTTCAACATCAATAGCTCTATTATGTAGATTTACTTATGTTGACTAGTTTCACAATGGATTAGTGTTAACTTCTACTCAACTGGCATGTTATTAAGTAAATGAACAAACTCTATTAACAAACATTCTCTTTTCTTCTGGTTACACTATACTCCTAAAATGGAAAAAAAAAAAATCCAAACGTGATTCTGGAATAGAAGCTTTCTAGATTACTCTTCCAAGAGTCAATTTCATTGCCTAACCATGGGGCATTTCAGTGAACAAGCCAGGTCAAGACCATCTCTGTTTTTTGAGGCTCCCATTCTGCAAATGGGTTGTTCACTGAAATGGAGACAATATCAAAAATGTTTTTGAGGCCCAACATTATGAGAGACCTTAGTCTTTCTAGTTACCCTTCAACTTCTAGTCTGAATTTTGCTAATCAAATATTCACTTGATTAAATAAATAGACTTTCAATACCTCTATAATCTTCACCTCCTATAAACTACTTATTGTAGCTCTCTTGTCATGCTTGTATAATACTTAAGCATTGCCATGGTAAATTACCAAACGTTGACATCCACAGCAATAAAGAATGATTGAAAAGTGTGTCAGAATCTCATGCCACACAACTTTTGCTAGGACAAATAATTTTATATTTTAAGCATACCATTTCAATTTTATGGATCCCAGCTGAAATCATGTGAAAATAAACTAGAGTTTAAAAATTCACAGAAACATTAACATTTCATCATTTTTTTAATTCATAAAGGAAATTTCTCTTATTTCACAAGGAGTCGGTCATCACTTAATTCCCTGATTTTACCCCATCCCTGTCCATCAATAAATATAGCTGTATCTCCACTTGTTCTTATCATCTCTCTCCAGTCTCACAAGAAAATTTATGGTATATGAAGTCTAAACAGAATCTTTCAAACTGTGCCCTACATCTTATTCCCTTCTTCCTTAGAGACCTCACAACATCTTCTTTCTTTTGGTACCTTCAACTGCTTCCTCTGCTGCTTTCTTTCTCTTCATATATAAATAAACATAAAGCTCCCTCCCATTATTTTAAGAGATGCTCTAATTTCAGAGTCTTCGAGACATCGTCTAATCTCACTGATTTCCTCTGTAACTAACTTCTTTACAGAGCCCATGCTTTCTCCTTCCCATTCTACTCTGACCCCACTCCTATATCATTTCTATCGCTATCTCTCAAGGGAAAATTTTGTCATAAGACTGAGCAGTTACTCCATTGTTTCTAATAAAATGAACATGTTGGGTTTGATCTTACTTTATTTCTCTGAAATATGTAGGAATCTGGACCAAACTTTTCTTGAAACTGTCTCCTATAAAACATCCACAATGCAATTCCTGCCTATTATTTCATCCATACTTTTGGCCACTTCTCAACCTCCTTCACAGACTTAGTTTCTTTCAACTATCCCTTAAATTACAGTGTTTCTCAGAGTTCCACCTTTGTTCTTCTTTTCCTCTCATTGTATTTTATCTCTCTGGATAGCACCATCTACTCATACAATTTCAATTAAAACTATGTCGATAAAGCACAGATCTATTGTTCTAACCCAGATAGCTCTGAAAGCACCTGCTCCAACAAATACTTTTTTATTTCTCTATCTACTTATTCCAGGGCCATGTTAGGTTCCACAGAGTCACTCAATACTTTTCAATGAAATCACCACCGAACCTCCTCCCTTTTCAATCAGTAGAACCACCACCTTGCCTAATCCAGAACACAGGAATTACGCTTGATTCTTCTCTCTCCCCTACTTTTCACAAGCCACCAAGTCCTGGTGCAGCTACCCACAAAAGGTCTCTCGGTTCTGTCTAGTGCTCTTCACCTGCACAATTCCGAATGCTTCCTAACCTTACCACTTACATTAACATCTTAGCTCTTCTCCCTGCCCCCAGTTTCTTCACCACAATATTACCAGGATGATTTTTCTAAAATACAGAGCCAATTAAGCTATTTTGCATTTCCTCCCATGCTTAAAAACAGCTCATGGGATTCCTATAGTTTTCAAAATAAAATAGCAACTCCTGAGCTTGGCCCTCCACAGTCTGGCACTGCCTATCTCTGCAGCCTCATCTCTTAACACACTTGCCTTGCAGCCTACATTTTAGTCATACTGAAACCGAATACTGACATTTCAGTCATATTGAAATAAATGCTTTGAATAGGTTTCTGAAAAAAGCATGCTCTTTTAAACATCTGCACTTCTGAAAATCCTCCTCATTGACTCGAATATCATCCAGGAAGTTTTGCCCATTTTCTCCTAAAGGGACTGGGAAAATTCGCCTATTGTGTATGCTCATACACTCTCATTGAAATAGTCTCAACCACAAGATTGCTTTCTTATTTTATTATAGTCAATTTATTTACTTGTGTGTTCTCTAGGCAGGTAGGTTCAGTTCCTTGAGAGCATGGTGTGTATCTTCTTTCTCATACCCTGCCTTCCATCTTCTGCAATGGCTGGCACATGCTATGAACTCCATCAATGTTGAATGAATGAATTCAAGCCCTATTTACTAATAGTCCTCTCTGGTTAGAAGCATGCATGTGGTCTAATTTAAAATTAAAAATGTTTTACTTTGTTTTTGTTTTTGTTTAATTTTTTCTTATTTCAGCATATTACAAGGGTACAAATGTTTAGGTTACATATATTGCCTTTGCCCCACTGGAGTCAGAGCTTCAAGCATGTTCATTCCCCAGGCTGTGTGCACTGCACCCATTATGTGTGTATATACCTATTCCCTCCCCCCCCATCTGCCCCACACTCGATGAATGTTATTACTATATGTGCACTTAAGTGTTGATCAGTTAATACCAATTTGATGGTGAGTACATGTGGTGTTTGTTTTTCCATTCTTGTGATACTTCACTTAATAGAATGGGTGCTAGTTCTATCCAGGATAATATAAGAGGTGCTAGGCCACCATTGTTTTTTATAGTGAGTAGTATTCTATAGTATACATATACCACATTTTATTAATCCACTCATGTATTGATGGGCACTTGAATTGTTTCCACATCTTTGCAGAGTTCTCAATTCTGTTCCTTTGGTTTATGTCTCTGTTCTTGTGCCAGTATCATGCTGTTTTAGTTACTACAGCCTTGTAGTATAGCTTGAAGTCTGGTCAATTGATGCCTCCCAATTTGTTCTTTTTGCTAGATGAGGTCTTCTCTGGTTCCATACAAAGCATAGAATTATTTTTTCTAGGTCTGTGAAAAATGATGTTGGTATTTTAATAGGGATTGCATTGAATCTGTAGATCACTTTGGGGAATATAGACATTTTAGCAATGTTGATTCTGCTGACCCATGGGCATGGTATTGTTTTCAACCTGTTTACATGCTCTGCTATTTCTTTCCTCAGTGTTTCATAATTCTCCCTGTAGAGGTCTTTCATTGCCTTAGTTAAATATCACAGGATGCTTTCATATAGATTTCATATGATCTCCACAATCATATAAGTAATTTTACTTTTTATTTTATAGATTTTTATTAGGGTAAGTGATATTACATTAATTTGGAAATTTTTATAACTATTAGCTGGTAGATCCTGAAGTTGACCCCATGGCTTTAGACCCCAAGTCCAGTGTTCTTTCCACTACTTCATTCTGTGATGTTGCTGAGAATGTAACATTAGAAAGAGATTAATACAGTTTTGTTTTCAACAAAGTTATTCAGAGTACATATATCAATTTAGGTTTTTGATTATATTTGTTTTATCAAGATATGCTTCCATTCCAAGAAGAAAGTATCTAAATTTCAATTCTGTAAAAAGAAAAAGTAGAAACCACCATTAAATAAAGGATAAATAAGGTGAAAGGATAGAAAAAGAAAGAAAGAAAATAAAAGAAAGGAAAAGAAAGAAGAAAGGGAGGAGGGAGAAGGAAGGGGGAGAGAGAGGAGGAAGTAAGGGGTTGGTGGGAGGAAAGGAAACGAAAGGAAGAGAAGAGAAAGGAAACGTCAGGTATTTATAATTGTCAAGAAAAAATGGTGCATTAGATATCTGAAACAGTCCACCTTTTAGCAAACCCTATGTAAAATTCTTCGTATATAAATGTGTACGGTTTTCTGGGGCTAAGATTGTAAGGCTTTCATCTACTATAGTCCACTGCAGTATCATTAAAGAAGTACACTACCTAAAATAAGGAATTATTTGTGTAGGGGACATAGAAACTAATAGGACAAATTGTTCTAGTAGTAAAGAAGAAGCAACTTATTAAAGCAAATAGAATCTGGAAAGGGTTTATGCCTCATGAATTTGAACTGGGTCTTGAAACATTGGTTGAATTTCAACTGGAAGGGGAAAAGAAGAGAGGGCACCTCATGCCAAGAGAAAAGCAGAAGCAAAGACACAGAAGAAAAATGTTTGTTTTGGAAAAGCAGATTTTTAACACTTGTTGAAGGGTACAGATAAGTAGGAGTGCTTAGCAAGGGAGCACTGATCAGAAAGCAAATCAATTTTCTTATTTTGGGAACAGTTTTCATTAGTTTCAATAAGAATAGTAACACTAGTCTCTGAGCCACAAACGATTATGGGGTTCCCCCTTTTTTAACAGAGGAAAAACTTGAGCCCTAATTCTGGTATCCTACACTGTGGTTTCTCTTAGTCTCTTAGTTCTTATATATATAGGATAGACAAAGTTATATTTCATTATATAAAGCCCTCAATAACTACTTGTTAAACTAATCTAAATGCACTTCCTGCCTCACTGTCAAACTATCTGATAATTTTTTCCACTGAAGAAATCAACTAATTTCATTTAAGTATATAGTGAAAGCATAGGTCAAGGAATATTATGTAGAAAAAAACATTAATGTTTGCCTTTTGGTTAGTGTAGATTCTAATTATAAATCTTTTTAACAAAATGAGTTAACATCTCAATCTGGTCCACTCTCATTTCTCTTTGTGTGCCTTTTACTGATTCATCTACCTGAAACACTTGCAATTCATATAATTTAAGAAAACTGAATTAATGAAGTCATATGTATCAAGAGTAAATTTACTTAAACCAAGGAGGTGAAAGATCTCTACACAGAGAACTATGAAACCCTGATGAAAGAAATTGCAGATGACATACACAAATGGAATGATATCTCATGCTCATGGATTGGTATAATCAACATTGTTAAAATGTCCATACTGTCCAAAGTGATTTATAGATTCAATGCAATCCCCATCAAAATAGTAATGTCATATTTCACAGATCTAAACAAAATAATTACAGTCTTCATTTGGAACCAAAAAAGACCCCAAATAGCCAAAGCAATCTTATGCAAAAAGAACAAATTTGGAGATATCACATTACTAGACTTCAAATTATACTATAAGGCTATTGTAACCAAAACAGCATGGCACTGGTATAAAAGTAGAGACACAGACCAATCAAACAGAATAGAACACCCAGAAAAAACTATATACGTAACAACCAACTGATCTTCCACAAAGCAGACAACAATATACACTGGAGAAAGGAAGCCCTATTCAATAAATGGTGCTGGGAAACTGGATAGACACATGCAGGAGAATGAAATAGGGTCCCTCTCTCTCACCACTCACAAAAATTAATTCAAGATGGCTAAAAGACTTATGAAACTATAAAAATTCTAGAGGAAAATGTACAAAAAACTTGTAGACATTGGCCTAGGCAACAATAAAAATAAATAAAAGGGACTTGATTGAATTAAGAAACTTCTGCATAGCAAAGAAAATATTCAACAGAGTAAATAGACAACATACAGATTGGGAGAAAATATTTGAAAACTATTCATCCAATAAAGGGCTAATATTCAGAATCTACAAAGAACTCAAACAAATCAACAGGAAAAAAAAAAGCTCCATTAAAAAGTGGGCAAAAGACATGAACAGAAGCATTTCAAAAAAAGGTAGACAAATGGCCAGCTGACATATGAAGAAGTGTACAACATTCCTAATCATCATGAAAATGCTAATTTGCTGATATGGTTTTAATTTAATCCACAATGAGATATCACCCTATCCCTGTCAGAATGGCCATTACTAAAAAGTCAAAAAATAATAGATGCTCACATAGATGCAGAGAGAAAGGAATGCTTATACACTATTGGTGGAACTATAAATTAGTACAATCTGTTTGGAAGACTGTATGTTGATTCCTCAAAGAAATAAATGTAGACTTGCTATTTGACCCAGCAATCCCACTACTAGGTATCTACCCAAAGGAAAAGATTTCATTTTATCAAAAAGACACCTACACTCGAATGGTTATTGCAGAAAAATTAACAATCTCAAAGCTGTGAAATCAACCTATGTCCCCATCAATTCATGTGTGAATGAAGAAAATGTGGTGTATATATAAAAAATATATATATCTATACACACACACACACACACACACACAACATGGAGTACCATTCAGCCATAAAAAGGAATGAAACAATTTCTTTTTCAGCAACTTGGATAGAACTGGAGACCTAAGTGAAGGCTCTCAGGAATGGAAAAATAAACACCACATGTACTCTCTAATAATTGGGAGCTAACTGATGGGCACACATAGCACAAAAAGATGTAAAGGTCATTGGAAATCAAGAAGGTGGGGAGGATGAGAAGGGTAAAAACCTCCCTATCAGATACAATGAACACTGTTCAGGTGATGGGCACACTAAATGCCCCAACTTAAGCATTATAGAAGGTATCCATGTAACAAAAACATTTGTACCTCCTTAAAATTTTGAAATTAAAAAATAAAATATGTGTTCCTCTCCAAATATATAAAATACTAAATATATTTTCAAGTTAAAATAAAAATGTGAAAGATGACATATAATTGCAGAATTATGAAAAAAATAATTGACTATTAAGTGGAAATAACTTCAGAAACTTAAGATTTGTCGATTAGATAAGCTCTGAAGTCCTCTAAAAATTGTATTATTACATGTTCTCAAATTTTTTTCTTTAGAGGAAAATAATTTTTTATATATTATATTTTGGTTCTTTTTAAATTGATTTAATGTGGTTAAAATTGTTTCCTATATTATTAGTGTGCAGCTGTACCTTATATAGAGATAATTAAGTTCTAAAATTAGCACAGAAAGAGAAAATCCCATATTCCAAATCACCAAATGCTAATTTAAAATATTCTCTACCAAAGATACAGAGAGAGAAAAACTCATGAATTACAGAATGAAAACATATAGAGTTGAAAATTACTAAGTTAAAGTGCCATCTGATGAAACTTTATTATATATTTAATTACCGGATCCTGCACTGATGGTGGTATACACATAGAAAGAAATTATTCTCTTTGTATTAAAAATTATTGTGATTTTACTGATTAATTTTCTATTTTTTTCTACCCTCCAAATTCATTCTATACTCTACTCTGTGATGCTGGGCCTCAAAACATGGCAAACTGTATTTCCTAGACTCCTATGCCAGATGACTAACAGAAATTCTGCCAATAGGCAGCATTACGGGGTAATACTGGAAGGTGGCAGGAGAGGGGAAAGGCCCCACACATTTCCTTCCCCTTTACCTGTGCTGGCAGTGAATTTGGTCAAGCCTGCAGCTTCTTCCTGCATTCGCTAAACCAGCCACATAGGTCCCTTATGTTCGTTGTTTCCTCTTTATCCCAGGCTCTTCCTGTAGCTATTGTTCTAGGTCACCAGTGTTCCCTTTGTACTCTTTCAGCTCATCAACATCTGTGTAATGACATCCCAAAGCAAATCTGCTCTATTTTAAATAACTAATGTGGTTTCTATTTTCACATCAGGACTCTGACTGATGGTATAAAAGATTTCCAAATGAATTCCAATTTGTAAAATATATGCTTTGGCATCTCCTATAATGACCATAGAAAGGGTATGATGAGAACATTCAGAAAAAGCCCATGACAGTGTCCTGCCCTTTGGAGCCAGAAAACAGTATGACACAAATATGTGCTGAATCCAGTGAGTAAAAGATGTATTCTCTGAAGTTACCCAACACAAAACAAAATTCCTTAACATCAATCATTCAGAAAAGAGGAAGTGAAAAGAGAACAATCGTATAAGAGAGTTTCCACTAAAAACTGGGCCTAGGCCAAAAAGGATGGGGTGGGGCAAGGAGGTGAACAACAATCTTGTCTTTTTCACTTTGAGGGCTTTAACATTATTTCATGCTTTTCAGCTTCAAAAAATGCTGAGTTCATAAAAAGATTTGAGGGTAATTTAGGTATTTTCTGCAAAAAAATACAGAATATCTAATGAATTTCTGAGTTTGGAGGTTTTCTCCACTAGCAACCAATTTCTGATTCCTCCCATAAAGACACCTCAGATATTTGGGTCCCATTCAGCTACTCACATTCTCAGTCAGTGAAGGATCAAATCAAATGAAGTGAAGAATCAAATGAAAACTGAGCACCATCATTTTAATGTACCCTTGGGGATGAAGATGTCATTTTAGATGTTAAATATTTCAGTTCCAGAAAACATCACGGCACTTAAATTTCTTTTAGAATAATGGAAATAAATAGCACTAATAGGCTACTCATTATGGTATACTTGGGACATACATTTATGGCTACACTTAACATAAGTCATTGACAGGTGAATTAAAAAAGAGTTGTTTCAATAAGCACAGTCATATTGAAACTTTACTGAGTGCTTCCAGCACAAGTTAACATATAACCTATTAAAAGTAAGAAAGAACCAACAAGATCTCTGAAATAGGAGTACATGTGTAACACACAGGTGTTGGGAACAAACTGAGCTCCCCTACTCATCTGTAAGTGTTCAGACAGACCATTTAGTTCATTATATTGATATACCTAGAGACAGATATTCCAAGCGAAACAGTTTGGTCTCTGCTCATTTTAGTCTTTTTAAAATACAATAATGCTATTCATATTTTTAGAAGAATGTGCAAATCCTTTTCACATCTCTCATCTGATCCATACAGAAGTATCGCTCTCACTCAACAAGTGAAAAAGTGCTCATGGAGGTGGAGCATGATCACACAGATAGTCAACAGGGAGTCAAGACTAAGCAGTCAGAGTTGTCAGAAAGCTGGGAAATATGCTCATCAATATTCCCAACCAAAAAGTGTATACTTGGGAGTTAAATTCCAATTTTCCAAAGGAAAAAAAAAATGTTAAGTTTTACTCCAAGCCTGTTTCAGAGATGTGAAAGGACAAATAATTTCAACCAGATCCAAGCAATATTCTGTCCTATATTCACAGGAAACTAAAACCCAATTATCGCGTTACATACATCCCTTCGGAGCTAAAGTCTTTCTTTCAAAATAGGAATTCCAAAGAATGAAAACTCTGATCTAACGTGCCCTAGAACTATCATCAGATTACTCACATATGTATAATAATATAAAAGATGTTGATGGCACTCTACAAACTAAAAAGCAGTATAAATTTCTAAAGCATAACCACAGTCTAGGCCAGTCGTTTTCAAAATAAGTTCCCTGGACCAGCTGCAGAGTGGCTTAGTTTGTTTGGGCTCCTATAACAAAATGCCATGAACTAAGTGGCTTACAAACAGCTGAAATTTATTTCACAGAATTCTGAAGGTTGAAAAGTCCAAGATCAAGGAGCCAGCAAATTTGGTGTCTGGTGAGGGTCTGCTTCCTCATTCATAAACTGCTTCTCACCATAATCTAACATGGTGGAAAGGGGGAGGGAGCACTCTGCCACCTCTTTTATAAGGACTCTAATCCCATTCATGAGGGCTCCACTCTCTTGACCTAACTGTCTCCCAAATACCATCACATTAGGCATTAGGACTTAACATATGAATTTTAGCAGAAGACAAACATTCAGTCTGTAACAATCAGCATCATTTGGAAACTTGTTAAAAAAGCAAATTTTTGGACCCCACTGAAGTTTTACAAATACCTCAAGGTAATTCTGATGCAATTTAAAGAATCAGAAACTCTGAGCTAATGGAATAATTAAACTTAAAGTCAAATTTGGATTTGTAAACAGACTCAACTATCTGCTGTATAATGTTGGGTAAAAAATTTATCACAGCCTAAATTTCTTCTCTATAGAAAAATGAAAATAATAAAATTTCTCTCTATTATTTTAGAATTTAAAATAATTATAATAGCCAGTGTTTTCATGCTGAAAACCCAGCCCATATGTACTCTAACAAGAGAAGAGAATCAAATAACCATTTCACAAGAAAGTTACTACTAAAATAAAATTCAGTGGACACCTGCTTCACCTTGAGCAATGCCTGGGACATGAAAGTTAAAAAAAATCACAGAGGTTGCCAAAAGACTCCACACAGAGAGAACCATTCTGTAAGAATGCTGAGCATGGTTTATTCATTGAGGCAGAACTCAGTCCTCATCCATATTACATTACTCTTTGGAGAGTGAATGTAAAAGATTTCAGGGCATAAATAATTTACCTAAACACCCACGGATCTTCGAAGTATTAAGGCTGTCCTTTTAAATAGGCCACAACCTGTGAAAATTTGCCAAAGACAGCCAGCCATGTCCAAAAACAAAAGCTGTTCTTTAATGAGAGCCAGGTCTAGCAATGGAATTGCAATGTCATGCCAAAACTAATATCATTCCTGGAAACTGGGGATTTTCTCATGCTCTTCTCACTAAGTCTGGAGGACCTCAAACCTTTGCCTTGGGTCTTCCCAATGACTCCTAGAACAGATTTAATCTAACTTCTGTCTAGCTTAAGAAATCTAACTTTCCAGAACCTCATTTACGCAATGCCAGCTTGTCTTCCTGACTCCAAAGTGTTGTGCTTAGCTGTTTCTTCTTACTATAGTGGAAGGAAGGGACACAGATACTCTTCCTAGATATGGGACCTCCAGGCCTGATGGTTCCCAGGATGTCCAGTGGCTGAAAATAGAAGACTCCTCCTCTCCTAAGAAAATTCCAGTGTGTTTTTTAATTGTAAATACCCCCCTTCATTTGAAGCCCCCAAACTCCCACACAATTCTTGGCATCAAGAGAACTTAGTGCTATAGAATCTAGCCATGGTATCCTCAAAGTTCCCAGAATTTGTTCATCTTCTTGGCAATCCATCAAGCCATCTCTGAAAGTCTCCAAAGTTAGGGACTTCCAGATCATTTGTGAACTCTGTTGGAGCCCAGAATTATTTCTGTAGCTTATGATAGGTGTGATATCCAGTGATTAAACTTAGGTCCTTCTGTGGAGGCCAAGTTAGTTAGGAACCCTATGAATTCCCTCCTCTATCCCAAAAGGACATGTGCACCTCTGGAGGCAGAGTCTTAGCACCTGAGCTACCTTTAGATGCAGTGAAGATGTTCATGCTGCCCCTTGAGCTGACTGATTGTGCCCTGATTACCCTCAGAAATCTTTTACCTCAACTTCTCATGGGAAAACCCCCCAGGGATAGCATAGCCCTAAATGCTACCAGGAGCAATGCGATCCAAGATAGAGATCCCAGAGACTTCTCTTACTTTTCTACAGTAGGGAAGTGCTGTCACATAGCCTCTCAGAGCAAAAGCCAGTAGTTGTTACCCAGTATTCCTCTTGAGATTACCGTGAAGATCTCAAAGCTGACATGAGGATCCACAGATCAAGTTTGGTGAAGTCGATGTTGTCAAGAATTGGGTTTAAACTTGCAGTTACAGGTGGTGTTCTGGACACATCCAGAGGGCCTCAATTCTGAGACCTCTAGGAACTTATCCTTGCATTTCTTTAGGATAGAGAAAAAGGTCCTATATATACCAACTCCTAGGCTTGGACAGTTAATATTATTGAAACGGAGAAGACTTCTAGGTAAACTTGACCAGATTATTGGGGAATGTTGACTTTTGTGAGGAGACATGATATGACTGAATATCTGTCTCAGCCTTAGGAGCCTGGTGTTAGAGGCTTTTACTACAAAAACAAACAAAAAGAAATCTGACAGTTCTTGGAACACTCCACTGTCTTTATAGTGGGACATCCATAAAAGAAGTTGCTCTGCAAGACACATGGAATGGGTTGAATATTTGTGTCCCCCTCAAATTCGTATGTTAAAATCCTAAGTCCAGTGTGATATATTGGGAGGTGGGGCCTTTGGGAATATATAGGTCATGAGGGTGGAGCCCTCATAAAATAGGATTGATGCCCTTACAAAGAGGACCCTAGAGAGCTCTCTCACCTTCCTTCCACCATGTGAGAATACAATGAGAAGTCAACAGTCTGCGACCGGAAAGAGGGCCAACACCAGAACTCCACTATGCTGGCACCTTGATTTTGGACTTCCAGCATCCAGAACTGTGAGAAATAAGCCACCCAGTCTATGTTGCTTTGTTGTAACAGTCCACACTTACTAAGACAGCACAGAAACTCCTTCACAGTACAGAGAGGGCCTTTATTTAGTAAGATCCATATATCTTCCAAAGACCTGGGAATCCACAAGTTATTACCTTTGTGTCAGATTTGTTACTTTCTTAACAGAGGTCCCTGAGACAAACTATTTTTTCTGACCTTTTTATAAAACTAAAAATCATACATGTTTGCTATAGCAGCAATTCAAAAGAAAATACAATAGTTTATAAAGTAAATCTATGCTTCTCCCTTCTCCACTTTACCTGGGGAAATCTAATATGTATTTTAATTATATTATTTTCTATTCTCTACATATTTCTGTATATATCTCTCTCATATATCGGATTTTAGGGGGATTCTTTACATAAATGAGGTCATACAATACACACACACTCAAGTATTTCCAGGTTTGTTTATCTCTCTCTTTTAAAATCAATGCTTCAGTAATCATTCTTGAACATATATGTCCCACTTTCTCTTTCTCCATCACTCCTAACTAATAACTTTATTTCCTTTTCACTAAGAAGTTAGGTAATTCTAAGGGAACTTCCACAACAACTTTCCTGCCAGCACCTATGTCCAGATTCTCTGCCTTCTCTCCTGTTCTTATGGCTGCCAGGACACCGCCTTTTACGGGTTTTCTTTCTTTATAATGGGTCACTATTCTCAGTCTTCTGGTTTCTCCTCATATCCCCAAGCTCTTAACTCTGGAGTACCCCAGGGTTAATTCTTAGACCTTTTATTTTCTCTAGAGACAGTCACTCTCTGGTGATCTTATCCAGTTTTGTGGCTTTAGAGCCATATCTACACTGATGCTCCCAAATCCGTCTCTCTAGATCAGACCCATTTCCTAAACCTCAGAGTCATGTATCTAATTTCCCACTTCAAATCTTCACTTGCAGGTCTTAACAGGTCTCTCGAGCTTGACATGTCTGATCTGCACAGCCTCCTCCCTCTTGTTATTGTTGCTTTCCTCACAGCAGCATGATGGCAAGTTTTACTCTCTGGTATGCAGGACTCTCTCCCTTGTTATTTGTCGAAATTTTCCTCAGGTTCTGTTGGATCTATTGGATCCACGTCTCTAAGTCTCAAGCAATCTGTCTATGAACTAGGAGAGTTGAACCAGATTTTGTGCCTTGATGTGATCCCTAGAACAGTGACATAGGCACCACTTGGGAGATTAATAGAAATGCAGAACCTAGGTCCTTACCTCAGACCTATATTTTTAACCAGACCCTCAGGCGATTTATTTGCCCATTCAAGCTTGAGACATATTGAAGTGGGCAGCATTCTCTTATATTCCTGCAGCTCTGGCATTATAGGAAAAGCCAATAATCAAGTTATTATAATTCTGGTTTTCCTGATTTCCCTTACATATCAGACTGAATTAAATCTAGGAATATACTCCAAGGTTTAAGAATTCCCAAAAGAGTTTGTAAGACGAAGGGAGAAAAGCACTACAAAAGGTTTTCTTGTAATTTTCCTAGCCCATGATAAATACAGAAGTCTTTGTCTCTGCTCACTTGTATGTGACAAAGATTCTCTCCTTGACAGAATACTATGCAGGTTCCTCTAAGTTTTTTTTCCAGCTAGGCCTGACTTTTGGACTTCTGTGTTCATCTCTGCATTGTCCAGTTTTAGCAATAATCCTGCTAAGTCAGTTTAGAAAAACTCCCATTGTTGATATCTGATCAAATTCCTTATTCCCCACAATGGATATTTTTTTACAATGGCCTGCCTTCAGCAAGAATTCTATCAAGCCAGTTTAGCCAGAATCCCCTTTATCCTTGATGTTTCTTCTTAGTAATTTTCTATCCACTTACCCCCACCCTGCTCCTTGGCTATAAGTTTCCACTTTTCTTTGTTATATTCAGTGTCAAGCACAATCTCTCTTCCCCACTGCAAGACCCACTTCACTGACTGCCATACCTACCTTGATAAATACAGTCTTTCCTTACTGCCTTCAACAAGTGTCAGAATAATGTTTTCTTTACCACATAATTATATCTTTCCATTAATACCTAGGTTTTTTTTGCCTCCAATCGTTTCTCCCTTCCATTCATTTTGCAAATTTCCACTTCACTGCTCAAAAATCTTTAGCTAACTCTTGGTCTCTGGCTTCAACCTGTGCAGCTACACTTCATCTATTTTACATATGGGATTTCCTTCATTTCAAAATGGGTCCCCTGGTTTAAAAAAAATAAAACAGATGAAGTTATTCATCTCTAGCATTCTCATATTTTAGTATTCATTATAAAGTGGAAGATAATTTACATAAGAAGAAACAAATAGCCAATAAGTATATGAAAAGATTACTCTTCCTAGAAATCAAGAATATGTGTCTTAGAACAACATAGTATTTTTAAGTTATCAAGTTGACAAGAATTGTAAATATTGTCCAAGCTTATGTAGAATAAAGATATTTACCAAAGTGGGAGTATATAACATTATATCCATTCTAAAGGAAGAAATATTTATCAAAATTCTTTTTAAAATACACAATCTTTAATCTCATAGTCATATTTCTAAGAGTTTGTCCTAAGAAAATATTTAAGAATGTACACAGATATTTAGCTAAGAGGGCTAGTCATAAAAGAGTTGTCGCTATTGGTGGGTAAGAAGAAATTGGAAATGAAATAAATGTCAAATAAATGTGAATTAGTTTCAGCTGTTTAGGGTAAAATCATAGTGGAAAACATGGACGAATTAGAAGGTATTTTCCCCGATATCTGTTTTCTTTTCTTTATTTTCTAATTTATTTTCAATATTTGTGAGTTTTAACTAGAAAAACAATAAGGGGATAAAAGTATTATTAATTTTCAGAAAGTACAGAGTCTTTCTCCTAAGGCTGATGACAGAAAAGAAGAAGGTGAAATTTAAGTAAAAGTTCAGCTTGCCTTGTTCAAGTCTCTATTTTTTGTTGTTTTAAGATGACAATTTCTAATTAGTAAATCACCTTTTGATGCACAGTGATTGCCCTGGTGTGCTCAAAACACAATTATTTGGGCAATTAATTATTCATTAAAGAAATATATCCAACAAAGAACTAATATCTATAATCTATGAGGAACTCAAACAACTCAGTAAGAAAAATAACAGCCTCATTTAAAAGTGGGCAAAAGATAAGAATAGGCATTTTTTAAAAGAAGATATACCAATGGCCAACAAACATATGAAACACTGCTCAACATCGGTCATCATCAGAGAAATGTAAATTAAAACCACAACGAGAACCATCTTACTCCAGTCAGAATGGCCATTATTAAAAAGTCAAAAAGCACTAGACGTTGGCAGGAATGTGGTGGAAAGGGAACACTTATACACTGCTGATGGAAGGTAAATTAGCACAACCTGTATGGAAAACAGTATGGAGATTTCCCAAAGAACTAAAAGTAGATCTACCATTCAATCCAACTTGCCCACTATTGGATAACTACCCAAAGGAAAATAAGTCATTATATGAAAAAGATACCTGCACTCATATGTTTATTGCAGCATAATTCACAATAGCAAAGATTTGGAATCAACCTAAGCGATCATCAACGGATGATTGGATAAAGAAACTGTGCTTTGTACCTATACACACCACACACACACACACACACACACACACACACAATGGAATACTACTCAGCCATAAAAAAGAATGAAATAACAGTCTTTTGCAGCAACTTTAATGGAACTAGAGGCCATTATATTAAGTAAAGTAACTCAAGAATGGAAAATCAAACCATACATTCTCGATTAAGTGGCAGCTAAGCTATAGTAGAATAATAAATACCACAGACTCAATATGGGGGCAGCATGGGGCAGGGGAGGGATGAAAAATTATCTCAATAAGTACAATGTACACTGTTTGGGTAATGGTTATACTAAAAGATCAGACTTCACAGCTGCATAATACATCCATCCTACAAAATTTCACTTGTAATCTCTAAATATATTGAAATAAGTAATATTAATTTAAAAAAGAAATAAAAAAGAGAAACATGTAATAATGACTCTTGTCCCTTAAATAAAAAGTCTATATGGGTGTTTGTTTCCTTAGCTATTTTCTGTGCCTGACTTTTGTTCTTTTTGGCATTTGTTAATATCTTCACCAATGGGTTCGAGGCAAATGTGTGTGTGTGTGTTTGTGTGTGTATCCAAACTACTTTGTTCATTTCTCACAGCTAGAGTTAAAATTCAAGTGTTTAAGTAGATAGGAACTATTTATTAAAGTTTGAGAAAGAAGAAATTTTTTTCAATTTTTTTTCTATGTCAACATCTACAAAAAACTAAATACAAGGGAAACCACTGATTTGCTGATAACAGCAACCTTAAAATAGACACTAGCATTGCTTATTTCTCAGTGCAAAAGGATAGCTCAGTTTAACATCTTTCTATTTCACTTCTAAAAATCTTCTTCTACTGTCACATTTCCAAATTAAGACAGGCCTTGGATGTCAGCCCCAAAACGGCTTCCTTTATCCAACAGTCAGTCCAACGTTAGAGATCATTCTTGGTTTTGTATTTTGATTTCAAGTAATCATCTATTTACTTATCTAGGGTGCTGAACTTTTGTCATGTAATAAGCTAACTTAAAGAATGAACAGTCTGAAGAGTTAAAATAAAAACATATGCACAATATATTGTTTTATAATCCCATAAATCTAAAAAAAAACCTACCCTAATGAACTATATTCATCAATTAAGTTTAAAAGTCTCACCTGAGAATTTAGTTTATCACACTTCAATCTGCACGTGAATCTACAAAGTTAAAATGCAGATTCTGATTTCTTGGGTCTGAAGTGGGCCTAAGGTTCTGCATTTTAACATGTTGGCAGAAGTTGTCTGTGATGCCAGTTCCCAGACCACACTTTAAATAACAAGAATGTAGAAATCGTTGATTGATTGTCCCTGGATCATAGATTTTACTTGAAAAGAGAGGTGGGACAACAGATTAGGAAGAGTTCAAGGATGGGAGTCAAGGATAAGGAATCCAACACCTGTCTCGGCCCTTTATGAATGGGGTGACATGGGGCAGATGCTGTGATCATTTTGGGCCTCGGTTTCCTCAATAAGTACATCTGCAATAGAATAGTGAACTGGTTTTCTAGGACATAAATGTTTTTAGTAAATACTTAGCAAAATTTGAACCTTAATGAATAAACATGCTATGGTTGGTCTAATTGCAACAACAGAATTTGTTTAAAAATGTTGACTGTTTTCCTGCTGAGAGTGCATCCCAAATAGTTACCATCTGATTATAAAGAAAATGGAAAACTAAATTACCTTCAAGAGAAAGTGACCTCTTCTTTTTATAAAGTCTCAGGCTAAAGGAAACAGTAAACAAAGAATGTGGCCAAAGAACCATGAATCAAGTGATTAAAATATCCCTTCTCATATGTAGAAATGGATACTCTACTTTTCTGCCTCAGGTATGGCTCTTAGCAAAATATACTCTATTTGAATTTGAAATGAAACAGCTTTTCATTTCATTTCAACATCTGGCTCTCAACTGATGGGAGGTAAAGAAAAATCAAGTGTAGTCTCTTGCTTAAAGAAGCATTCAGACTAGTAGGGACGGAGTGCCCCAAGAAATAAATGGGGTCTAACTGGAACACCCAAAATTCAAAATTATACACCTTACACAAAATATCATTTATTATTTGTAAGTAGTAAACTAGAAAAGATGGATTTTTGAAAAGAGAAGATAGAAAGAGAGAATGAGAGAGAGAGATTATTTAACTCAGCAGAGCTTTATCCTGAGCACAGTCATTCACTTTCTCACGAATCTTCGAGATCAGTTGTGTTTTTGAAGCAGCTGAGCATCCAGCAGTCACCTCTTGCCAGCTTCCTGAGTCCTGCTGCTTTTGATCATTTTCTGTGGCAGATGTGATGTGATTCTATTTGCCAGCCTGATCCTTTGTGTCTGCTAACTTAGTGCACACTGCTCTCATCTCACTAGCTGGGCTACCTCTGGGTGAAAGCGCTCTCTCCTGCCAAAGGTGATCTCCCCATGGAAGGGCTGACCCCTGTCATCTCCTGACAGCCCAGACTCCCACAGCAGATGCAGCTCTCCTTCTGGTCCTGGTGCCAGATTCAAAGACTGACCAGCTTCCATCAGCAGAAGCTTCCTTTTAATTGCTGCAGATCAAAAAGTGCTGAACATGTCAATGAAAATAGAGTTGAAGAGGGCAGAGAAAGAGAGGAAAGATCTGGCATTCACCAAGATAACCCAGGCTTTCTGTATGCCTCATGGCCCTACCTAATTAGTGGCCTGGTCATTTCCCAAACAATGCCATGAACAAAGCAACCGATTGCAGTGTTGGTTTTATTGACTCTCATGAACTATTCTCTTTCCTATAATTTGTTCTCTTCTTTAGGAAAAGAGTATGTCCCTAGAGTTACCTCATATTTCCATTAGGGGAGACACACACATACACAAACACACACACACACACACACATACACACAGAGAGAGAATTTATGTACCCTCATTTCTTTTTATTTACATACTTATTATTACTTTTTTCCCCCTATTACATTCCATCAAAGTGGCTAAGAACTTGATTTTTAGAGCTAAGGGAGCTTCACTAACTAGTACCTAACAGATAAGTAAACTGAGACAGAGAGTTGAACTGATGTATGCAGGGCTACACAGAAGCTCGACTTACTACCCTATTCCTATTTGATGTACATTTCCATTTCACAGATATGTTTCTATGCTAGTCATATTCCAACAATCTAATTTAGAACCTCAAGATCATGTACTTGTTGGAAACCAAGCCCTCTGTGTCACACTGGCCCTGGCCCAGCCACTCAACAGCTTCCTTGTGAAGTGAGAGCACATAGCTGTCCCCACCTGCTCTGAGCATCACAACTATTGTCTTGGTTATTCATTCTAGTCCTATCACATGGTGGATTTCTAATTTATTGACTATTTCTTGAGTGGAAATTAATATTCAGAGGAAGTAAAACATTTGTAGTTTGCTCAACTTATTCGATGTACATGAATAAGTTAAAAACCAATGGTCTCTAAAATTTGAGGATTTTATGTTTTTTTTTTTTTCATTTGGTAGATCAACTTTTATTTGACTGTCAACTTTTATTTTCCCAAGAAAGCAAATTTAAAATAATTCCCATTTACTGGCACATCTATCTTATAAACTAAAGAATACTTAAATTCAAAGTAGTATAAAAATGCATATTTTGAAAAATGAAATCAATGCTTCCCAAAAAGGAATAATACTTTTGTTTCTGATAAGAACAATGTCATGGACCAGTGTCTGTACAAGCCGTCTGTCTCTATCTCATCTCTGCTAGCGGAGGCTCTATGTTGTCCCCTTTCTTCCTATGCCTGGAAGAAGCAAGGCTTGGAGGCTGTGATTGAGAAGACATTTTCTAGGGTTTTAAATGAAGAAGCTGAGAGTCATCCAAGCCTTAGCGTTCATCAGTGTTCATCAAATCTGTACATAAGTCCAATTTGCAAGAATCAGGATCCCAAAAAGTCCATCAAACTTGGACAATAAGCAAATCTAACAAAATGAAAGCTGGAAGAGCAAGCCATGCCCCGTCTCGCAAAATTCACCTGTACTTCTGGTAAAGTCCTTAATAATGATGTATGAGAATATAGACTGAAAGCTTAATAAAAGATCAATGTGGGCTGTAACTGCATGAACTGTGTCCAAACTTAGAAAGCCATGGCCCTACTCAGTTTTTTGGAATTCAGACCATGCCTGGAGGTGAGTTTCCCATAGGGACAGAGACCAACTAAAACAGGCAAGAAGAAGCAATCAGAAGTGTGAAGGGTCTGGACTGTATCCCATAAGGATACTGATGACCCCAGGGGTGTCTGTCTACCTCAGAGAAGTGAAACGTCAGGAGAAACAGTCACTGTTTTCAAATGTCTAAAGAGCTGTCATGCAAAAGAGAAAACAGAACTGCCAAAGGGCATAAGAAAGTCAAAATGGGTGGAAATAAAGAAAAACATTTCTGCTGCATAAAGGAAAAACTCTTAACTTTTACATATGCTTCACCCCAACCGAAAAACAAACAAAAAAACCCCAGAAAAAGTAGAGTGGTTTTCTTGAGTAGTTGTGAGCAACTTAAACTAGAAAGTATTCAAAGATAAGCTGGATAAAGGTTCTTTAGTGAGGGATGCCCACACTAAGGAGTTAGGCCAGATAGAGTAACAAAGAGAAAGAAGGTTCTGGGAGTTAGAAATCTGATAATCCTACCCTATATCTTGAACATCTGATTTCTTTCTCCATCTTGCTTTACCCACAGTTGAGGCTGTTGTATATGATAAACTCAGAGGATCCTTCCAGTTTGAATATTTCTGGCTTCTATCAATAAACATATCCATTTTTTCTTACCTGTCATTATGCAGTGACTATTGAATATTTTCCTTGAAAAAGATACTGTAAAATTTTAAAGTAGGTTATATTATTATTCTTATGTTATAGATAGAGAAACTAAAATTCAGAGTGTATATATCATTTGCCCAAGCCACACAGCTAGCATGTCAAAGACATAATTCTAACTCAAATCTGTCTAATATTTTTAAACCACAGGGTGCATGGCCTGGAAACAGTTAAAATTTACTATTTTGACAGTATTCTCATTTTGCCCAAGCAGCCTTTGTTTCGTTGCCAAGTCCTAAGCCAAGAAATTTACACAAATTCCTGACTACCCAAAGATTAACTCGGAGATCAACATCATGAAATTATTGCCGTTCTCAGGTCCGTTTTCTTTGATATTAATGCAAACTTCCACAATAATGCCTCCTTTCATGCCCTGGGACTCAGTGCCTAGGACAACGATACCTTTAATAACCTAGGGTCACATGTCCTTGGCCCCTCAACTATAGCTGTCTTTCCTTGCACTCCACTTCAGTTATTTATTCTTTGGGCTATTCCATATCTAAAATATCCTCTTTCTGACAGTAACATTCCATCCTTTACACTAACTCCCTCATTTTATGACACTGGTACTCTGATTTTCCTGTGATATATTGGAGAACTATTCTCTGTTCTCCAGCAATATTATTTTCTTCCCCTTGGCCTCATCCAAAGATCTCATGGTGCTTCACCTCAACCTCTTTGTCTTTTTCTGGCCCCACAACCCCCTACTACACATGTTCATCTAAACTTCCACAATGGAGCACTCTCAGCCGTTCATATCTTCTGCTCCTACATATGGGCTGCTGCTTCTGCTGTTGCTGAAAACCAAGCAGCCGTGAAGATTGATGCCACAATAAATGTACAGAATCCAATCACAGCTGCTGTCTCGATCTACAGTGCTCAGCAATTCCTAGTCGGTCCTCTCCATCATTCCCCACAGCCATTTTTCTAAACTGTCACCATTCTCCACAAGCTTCTACATCCCTCCCTTCTATTGTGTAATATAATTTGTCCTCTCATTTCACATTCCCCAAACTTCCAACCTTACCTCCTCATTCTCAGCACAGGAATTCCCTTCTACACAGAAGAAAAAAAAAAAACAAAGAAATAAAAAGATAGAAATTCTACTCACTTCGTACCACCAAATATATGTGCATCTGCACTCCCTTTTCTCCTATCTTTGTATTATACATGACCTATCCTGTAACATGGCATACAGCACACCTAAAATATTGTAGTTTCGGTTCCAGACCACGACAGTAAAGCAATTATCAAAATAGAGCAAGTCACACAAAAAATTTGGTATCCCAGTGCATATAAAAGTTGTGTTTAAACTATCATGTAGTCTATTAAGTGTGCAATAGCATTATGTCTAGAGAAAATATACACACTTTAATTAAAAATACTTTATTGCTAAAAACTGCTAATAATCATTTAAGCCTTTAGCAAGTCATAATCTTTTTCTGGTGAGGCGTCTTGCCTTGATGTTGATGGCTGCTGACCAGAGGGGTGGCTGTGGCAATTTCTTAAAATTAGACAACAATGAAATTTGCCGCATTCATTGACTCTTCCTTTTACAAAAGATTTTTCTGTAGCATATGATGCTGTTCGATAGCATTTTATCCACAGCAGAAATTCTTTTAAAATTGGAGTCATTCGTCTCAAACCCTGCTGCTTCTTTATAAACTAGGTTTATGTAATATTCTAAATTCTTCATTGTCATTTCAACAGTGTTCACAGCATCTTCACCCAGGAATCACTTTCTTAGCACGTCCAGAAGAAACAACTCCTCATCGTGTCAAGTTTTATCATGAGATTTCAGCAATTCAGCCATGTCTTTTAGGCTCCATTTCTAATTCTAGTTTTCTTGCTATTTCTACCACATCTGCAGTTACCTCCTCCATGGAAGTCTTGAACTCCTCAAAGTCATCTATGAGGGTCAGAATCAACTTCTTCCAAACTCCCATAAGTATCGATATTTTGACCTCCTCCCATGAATTGTGAATGTTCTTAATGGCATCTAGTATAATGAATACCTTCCAGAAGGTATTCAATTTATTAATACTATGCCCATATCTACCAGAAGAATCACCATCTGTGGCAACTATAGCCTTATGAAATGTATTTCTTGAATAATAAGACTTGGAAGTTGAAATTACTGCTTGATGATGGACTGCAGAATACATGTTGTGATAGCAGACTTGAAAACAACATTAATCTCTTATACATCTCCATCAGAGCTCTAGGGTGACTTGGTGCATTGTCAATGAGTGGGAATATTTTGATCTTTTATTCTGGCAGTAGGTATCAACAGTCAGTGTAAAAAATTCAGTAAGCCATGCTCTACACGGACCTACCATCATCCAAGGTTTGTTGTTACATTTACGGAGCACAGGTAGAGTTGCCTGAGCATAATTCTTAAGGATCCTGGGGTTTTCAAAATTGTAAATGAGCACTGACTTCAACTTAAAGTCACCAGCTACATTAGCCCTTAAGAAGACAGTCAGCCTGTCCTTTGAAGCTTTGAAGCTAGGCCTTGACTCTTCCTCTCTAGCTATGAAAATCCTAAATGGCATCATCTTCCAATGGAAGGCTATTTCATCTATACTGAGAAATCTGTTCTTTAGTGTAATCACCTTCATTAACGATCTTATCTAGATCTGCCGGACAACTTGCTGACGCTTCTACATCAGCACTTGCTGCTTCATCTTGCACTTTTATGTTATGGAAATGGCTTCTTTCCTCAAACCTCATGAACCAATCTCTGGTAGCTTCAAACTTTTCTTCTGCAGCTTCCTCACCTCTCTCAGACTTCATAGAATTGAAGTGAATTAGAGCCTTTCTCTGGACTAGGCTTTGGCTTAAGGGAATGTGTTGGCTGGTGTGATCTTCTATCCAGACCACTAAATCTTTCTCCCTATCATCAATAAGGGTGTTTCGCTTTGTTATAATTCCTGTGTTCACTGGAGTAGCACTTTAATTTCCTTCAAGGACTTTTCCTTTGTTTTCATAACTTGTCTAACTGTTCAGTGCAAGAGGCCTACCTTTTAGCCTATTTCCGCCTTAGACATGCCTTTCTCACTAAACGTAATCATTTCTAGCTTTTGATTTAAAGTGAGAGACATATGACTCTTCCTTTCACTTGGACACTTAGAAGCCATTGTAGTTTTATTATTGGCCTAATTTCAATATTGTTGTGTCTCAGGGAAAAGGGAGGCCCAAGGGAAAGGGAGCAAGAGCAGGGAACAGCTGGTCAGTGGAGCAGTCGAAACACACCCATTTACCTATTAAGTTTACAATCTTATATTGGCACATTTCCTGATGTCCCCCAAACAATTGCAATAGTAACATCAAAGCTCCCAGATCAGAGACCACCATAACAGATATAGTAATAAGAAAAAGTTTTAAATATTGTGAGAATACTAAAAGGTGACATAGAGCCATGAAGTGAGCACACGCTGTTGGAAACATGGGGCTGATCGACTTGCTTGATGAAGGGTTGCCACAAACTGTAAATTTGTAAAAGACACACAGTATCTGTGAAGCATGGTAAAATGAGATATGCCCACATAAGGCCAACTCCTTACATATACATCTGTATGTCTATGTTATACACACATGATGTGTGTGGCTACGTTTCTCTGGCTCCTGTCTTAATTAGGAATTCTAGTCTGTCAACAATGCACTTTGCATTTGCTTCAAACTCTTTTCTCTCTAGTTGATTATACCTATTGTGATTTAAACATCCTCAAATCTCCCTGAATCCCACATTCCTCTCAAGATGACTACATTTACATCAAATTAAATCTAGTGTGCAGAAGAGAGCCTTGAACAGAATATAGTAAAAGGCATTTGATATTGCTTTTCAGTGGGACAATGTGTGATGCATTAATTTATTTAAATTCTACTTATCAATATTCTCAAATTTTCTATAATTAGCATCTACTACTTTTAAAGAAAGTATCGCTTCTCTAAAAGTACGATTTTTTCCTACCGAACCGTTGTGTTGGTTTTTATATCCAGCCAATCCAGGTGATTGTCTCCCTGAGTCTCTGAGGGCTTCAAGGTTAATGCTGTCTTGCCATCTCCGGGCGCCCTCTGCTGGCCGAATTACAGTACAACATGCAAAGAAACAGTCTGGAGGCAGTTAAAAAGTACCACTTTTTATTTACCAATGATTTTGAAGTTTATAAAATGCTTTCACTTCCATTATTGTACCTGTTAAAATGTTAATCTCCCTGTTTCCATTTGAACTTACGTAGATAATAGGTCTGAGCTGTTCAATAGATTAGCCACTAGACATGTGCGACTCCTGAGCACTTGAAAAGTACCTAGTTGGAATTGACAAGCCTATAAATACACATGATATTTCAAGAGCTATAATGAGGAAAATGATGTAAAATATATAACAATTTTTATATTGTTTAGATATTAAAATGATAATATTTTGGATGTATTGAGCTAAATAAAATATTAATTTCAACTCTTCATTTTCTACCTTTGTAAATATGGTTACTAGAAAATTTAAAATTACATATAGGTCCCGCATTGTGTTTCTACTTTACAACATGGCTTAGATACTACATTCTAAAGTGATAGTAACATGCATAAATGTCAAAGTAGGTGGCTAAATAATGGCTAGATGACTCCTGAAATTCTCATGTATATCGAGGGCACAAAAACACTGGGAAAGTAAAGATTGAAGAAAGATTTGATTGATTTTTTGGATCAATTTTAGAGTGAATTATTGATGTGTTAAATATCAAGAATCTCCGCCTTTCCTCCTTCAGGGAGGGGAGGCGATGGAAAGAGCCTGTGCCTCACTTCAAGCCTGTTGAGGGCGTTCAGTGGGACCACTGAGAGAACCTGCCAAGAGGCTGGTCTGTGGAAGCAGAATAAGAGGGCTGTGGATGGAGGAGCAACTGCACTTCCATGCTTGGTCAGGGTAAAGAAAGCCTCTTCCCTCAGGCCAAACGTGAACCACCTGGGTTACATACAGCCAGGTGTGTGGTTTAAGAGCTTCTCAAAGAGGGTTGCCTAGAGGGGGATAGGATGATAACAGATGGAAATTGGAGGTGGTCTATTGAATACAGGAGAGTGCAAAAGATTCTGGGAATCCAAGATGAGTGATCCCGGCGATCCAGTGATGGGGGTGAGGAGAGAGGGTAGCAGAAACGCTAGGTGACACAGCCCTTGCAATTCTGCCAGCTCTCCTCTACCCTCGGCCTTATAAAACTACAGAGAAAAATAAGAGAACTCTTTTACAAATCTCTGAACCAGAGATGTGTGGCACTCATTTGAAATGTTCATTTCTGCAAACATAATCTATAAACAACTGATAGGTTTAAAACACTAGCAATTTCCAGGTGACCTCCTCCAATCCTTATGTTAGTCCCTGGCCACTTCCTATTATTCATTAATTTATTCATCAGATCTTGAGTAAGACTCTGCTCAGTAAATCAGAATCACAATGATGTCAAAGTTGGAGAGGACTTTAGGAGTACTCTTTCCTTTCTATCCATAGATTATTCAACATAGAAACTTCTACATTGAACTCCTACCATGTGTCAGACACTATGCTAGGCAACAAGGATAAGATGTAATCTCAGCTTAGGTTGTGTTTGGTGAACAATCACCATCTCCTAGTGCAGCCCACTCGGAGAAAATGATCATATTAGAAAGATTTTGTTTATATCTACTCATAGAATTATAAAAGTGTTTGGAGAAAGTGAGTTCAGAGTGGTTGGAGCACAGTATGGTGGACAACTTGCTACTTCCTGAACAGCCTAATCTAGATAGCTTTGACTCTTAGAAAACTTTGTTTATTTTGTCAAAATCTTCCTGGTGAAGTGGTTTTTACTTTTATAAAATGTTCCTCTTTTTCTCTAGTAACATGTTTTATTAAAAGATTGTCTTTCCAGATATTTATCAAAGCTGTATTTTGGTTAGTTTTCATGGAACATCTTTTTTTGTCCTTTACTTTCAATCTTGCTGTATCATACAAATATTTCTTAAAAAGCAGCATATAGTTGAGTTTTATCATTCTGACGATTTTGTGTCTTCCAATTGGAGCATTTAGCCCCCAAATATTTAATATAACTACTGAGATATTTAGGTTTGAGTCTACCTTCTAACAACTGGCTTTCTATTTGGTCCACTTTCTGTTCCTTTCAGATTGATTATATTTTATTATTCCATTTCCTTCATATTAACCTGAGAGTGCAGGACAGTCCACTGGATGACCATGGACACACACAGTTCTCCCCCTTTTCTTGCTTATAGTTCTCAAGTGTAACTGTAGACTGTGCAGGTAATGCTAAATCTTGAGATAGGGACTGGACAGGACAGCCTGGGCTCTGTTCCAGTCTAACCATAGAAACAGGACATCCTTCAATGCTTTAGCCCAGTGAATCACAATGTCCTAGGGTATAAAAGCCAGGGAGGGCTGCCTTCCAGGGTGGCTCAGCTTCAGCACAAGTGGGGCACACACAGGTGACACTACATCTGCCCTGGGACAAGTTTCCTAAGCTTTGGGGGACCAACTTGTGATGAATTTTAGGCTTCCGTTGTCTATTGTGGCCTATCCATAGGTAATAAATCCACTTCATGTAACCTGTGTACGAGTGTGTTCAATCTCACCACTCAGGCAACTTGGTAATTAGTGCACAGGGAACCTGTTTCACAAGTAGTTTTACATTCTTTTACTACACTTTTTTGTAATTATAAGGATTACATCAAGCATACTTGACATATCAAAGTCTAATAATATTTTTACCTCTTCCAAGACATTGAAGAAACTTCACTTTACTGCCCAAAATATGTTCTTAAACAGGTACCATAAAAATCACCTGGAAGCTTGTTAAAAATGCAAAATCTCCATCCTTACTTGGAACTTTTGATCAGAATCTACATCTTAACAAGATCCCCAGATGATTAACACATGAAAACATTTAGGCCATACTGCCTTGGAACACCTTAACTCCATTTACTCTTTCATAAATAATATACTATTTTTGTGTCTTTTAATTTGTTTACATTTTAAACCCATATCATTGTTTAAACAGTCAATATTCACTTACATTTGCCAATATATACTTTTAATTTATATTTATTCTTTTTATTTCTGACCTTTCATCCAAGATCATTTTTCTTTTGTCTGAAATATATATATATATATATATATACACATACATATATATATTTGCATTACCCTGCATAGATTTTTTTGTTTGAAAATTTTCCTGCCATTTAAAAAAACTTTATTATGGACATTTTCAAACATCCCAAGAGAAAAGAGAATAATAAAGCTGATTTACCTATCTTTAATGATCAATATATGGTCACTTTTTTTTAATACCTCATTCACTTCATACACACTGACATACCTGTTCAGATATTTCTGTGTATATCTCTGAATTATAAGGATTCTTTTGTCATTATGTTACAACCTAACCCCAATATCATTATTGCACCTAAAAGATTAATACTAAATCCTTAATGTCATCAAAATCAAGTCTTCATATTTCCCCTATCATCCTAAGGATTTGGTCTTCAGTTTCTTCACAATTAGATAAAGCATGACTTATATTTTAGTCTCTCCCTCTCCCCATTTTCCTTACATTTTCAAGAATTTTTGTCGTTTGTTTTATAAAGTTTCCCACAGACTGGGTATTTATTGCAGATTGCAAACTTATGTTGTTATTTAAAATGTTCTTCAGTATCCTGTACCTCTTCTAAGTTAGTAGAGAAATGTTGAAACTTGGTCATTTTGTTGCTAGTATTGTTACTTCTATTTGGAGGCATACAATGTCTAATTCCCCCTTCTTTTATGTCAACTGTTCATGAAAATAATCATAATCTTGTTCTATCATTTTTTACTTGCTGTAAAAGTACTTCTATCAAGGGAAATTAACCCTCATCAACCATTCATTACCCTAAGGTACATATCCTAGTTTTTGTGTTTTTTGAGTTTTTATGAGGTATTTATTGGATAATATTGATAATTACATGAAAAATATTCCAATTTATATGGAAATTGTTCATCTTTTTATTTCTGAATATTATGGGGGTATAAATGTTTAGGTTACGTATGTTGCCCTTGCCACCCCCCCCCCACTCCCCCGAGTCAGAGCTTCAGGTATGTCTGACATATCTTAGTTTTAAAAAGGCAGGATGTAAGCTCAATTATTCCCCTCATTTACCAGTTTTCAAAATAATGAGTGGCTCCATGGCAACTGCTGAAATTGAGCACTAAGAATTATTTTGAAATAATAAAGATTGTTATAAGTTTATAGATTTAAACACATTTAATGTGTTTCTATCCATTGCAGTTATTATGTTTATTGATAGACAATTTGTCCCATCTTTTGCTGGTAGAAACCTCTTCAAGTTGGGGACAGTTTGACATGACCCTAGTAATTTTTGATAGCTTCTTTGACAATTACTGGTAGCATAAGTATTTCAGCTTTACCTTATAAATTAAAATCCCAGAAATAAATGAGTCACTCCTTTATGAAGGTCTGATTTCTTTTGGTAGGAAATATTATTTCAAGACCATAATCTGAGAATGAAGGATGGTCACTGCTACTGAGTGCTCATTTTTCTAGGCTTTTTCAGTGGACAGAGATGGTTGAATTTCTTTTTTTAGTATGTGTATGTGTGTGGAGATAAAGAAGGGGGGAGGGAGAAAGAAAGACAGAGAGAAAGTCATTTGAAATAGTTCCCATCTATATGATTGTTAACCAGCTGAATACAGTGAAGTTCACTTGTTTCATCTTCCTTTAATTTCTAAAGTTTGCTT
The DNA here is from genome assembly GCF_041146395.1 of Eulemur rufifrons. Classification (NCBI taxonomy): domain Eukaryota; kingdom Metazoa; phylum Chordata; class Mammalia; order Primates; family Lemuridae; genus Eulemur; species Eulemur rufifrons. The sequence goes on from NC_090989.1 coordinate 73,008,659, forward strand.
ATTTATAAAATTTTGTTTCATAATGATTTAAGTACCTAACTCTAACATCAAATCTGCAAAATAAAGAATATTATGTCTAGCTTCTACATTTCACCCACACACATTTTCCTCCCTCTCTATAGCAAACCCCAAAATTTTATTCTATTTTTCTTAATAGAAAACATGCATACATAATAGAATCATGCTCCCCACCCTCTTTTCCAGATACATGGTAGAAAACCTGCATGTTTTCTCTACCTTGCTTTTGTCATTTAAAAGTACATCACTCTATGGTTGAGATCTTCTTCATACCTTCGGACAGTTAAATAATACTCCATGGTGTATTAACAACCTAGCTTTTTCATTAAAAATATTGAGATCAATTTTCTAACATTAATTTACAAAATAACTCAATTTCCTTTTTAAGCAATTGCCGAGAGGCATCAGCAAAAGATAAGTAAACAGTCCCAAGCTCCTGGTCCCACAAAGAAACATCAAAAAACAAGCAGAAACTGTCCAAATCAACATTGTTAGAACTCTGGAAAGCCATCAAAGGCTTACAGCAACCTAGTGAATACTGCAGCAAGGAAAAGTTAATTTATAAATGGTAGGAAAATTTTCTGGCATTTTACTTGTCCTTGCTTCATCTCCTCTCTGGCTCAGCAGCAGTCTTGAAGGCAGCAGCCCACATGTGCAGGATGGGATTCTGGTCCCCGGTTCCAGAGGAAGCAAAGCAGACCTTACATGCAAATTATTGTGTAGATCTGTTCTAACCTGACTGAGGCCTAGCTGAGGATAATGCAAGGTGCTTATCTTTGTTTTGGCTCACTTGGAAATCACTCAGGCCAGAAAAGCAGTGGGCATTACTTGAAAACACTGCAAGGTCAACAAGAAACTCAAAGACATCTAAGGCAAGAGATTACCATCGAGACACACAACAGACAGCCTTAGGCCTAAGAAAGCAAGCTATGGAGAAAAAACCAATGCCAAAGAAAAAATCTTGAAGGCAGCAAAACAGAAATAATCATCAAGTTTTCAGTGAGATTAACAGCCAATTTCCCATCAGAAACCATGGAAATCAGGATGTGGGATGACGTAATGAAAGGGCAGATCTTCAAAATATAAAAAGCAAACACTGACAAAACTAAAGGAAAAAATAGTTCTAGAGTAATAGTTGGAGGCTCCAATATCCCACTTTTATTAATGAACAAAACATCTAAACAGAAGACCAATAAAGAAATAGAGGATTTGAATAACACTACAAACTCACTAGATCTAACAAACATAGTACATTCAACAGCAGAACACACATTCTTCCCAAGTGCACATGGAACACTGTCCAAAACAGACTATGCTGGGCCACAGAGGAACTCTTAATAAACTTAATAAGATCAAAATCATACAAATATCCTGTCTGATTATAATTTAATGAAGCTAGAATACAAGGAAACTAGAAAAACTAAAAATTTATGCAACTTAAGCACATATTTCTACATAACTGAGTCAAAAAAAAATCAAAAGGTAAACTAGAAAATACTTAGGAAAAAATGAAAATGACAAAATACAATATACCAAAACTTATGGGATGGAGCAAAGGCAATACTCAGAGGGAAATTAATAGCAATACATATTCGTATTACAAAGATGTCAAATCAATAACCTAACTATACACTTTGAGAAACTGGAGGGAAAAAAGAAAACTAAACTGAAAAGTAGCAAAAAAGGAGAAATACTAAATATCAAAGTAGAGATCAATAAAATAGGGCATAGAAAAACAATTGAGAAAAATTAACAAAACTAAAAGTTGCTTCTTTGAAAAGATAAATAAAATGGACAAACTTTAGTTAAGACTCACAAAAAAGAGAGAGGCAGCAAATAACTAAAATCAGAAATAAGAGTAGAAAAATTACTACCAACCTAAGGGAAATTATTAAAAAGTATTATAGAAGAATACTATGAACAATCGTACACCAATATATCAGATAACCTAGCTGAAAGGAACCAATTCCTAGACACATAAATTACCTAAACCAACTCAAGAAGAAATATATAGTCTCAATTGATCTATGAGAGATTGAATCAGTAATTTAAAAACTCCTAACAAAGAAAAGCCCAGGAATGATGGATTCACTGGTGAATTCTATCAAACATTTAAAGAATTAACAGCAATCCCTCTCAAACTCTTCTAAAACATAGAAGAGGAGGTAGCAATTCCTAACTTATTCTATGAAGAATTACCCTAAAAGCCAAATAAAGATATCAAAAAATAAAATTACACACCAATACCTCATATGAACACAGAAGTAAAAATACTCAACAAAATACTAGCAAACAGCATATTAAAAAGATTATAACACTATGATCAAGCAGAAGTTATCCCAGGAATGTAAGTGTGGTTCAACTTAAGAAAATCAATGTAATATACCACATAAATAAAGAGAGGGAAAAAGCATGGCCAACTCAATCAATGCAGAAAAGTACTTAACAAAAATCAAGATGAAACCATTAAAATAATCTAGGAATATAAGGGAACATCCATGAAATGATAAAAAGCATTTCTAAAAAACTCAGTTAAGATATTCAATGGTGGGAAAATGAAAGCTTTCTTCCTAAGATTGAAACAAGTCAAGGATGCCCACTTCCTCTGCTGTTATACAAATACTGCACTTGAAGCTCTAGACAGAACACGTAGACATAAAAAATAAATAAAAGGCTTCTCAATTTGAAAGGAAGAGGTAAAACTATCTCTGTTTGACTATAACACAATCCTACATATTGAAAATCCCACAGAATCCAAAAGACAGCTACTAGAGTTAATAAGTGAATTCAGCAAAGTAGCAGGTTACAAGATCAACACATAAAAATCAGTCATTTTTATTCCCTGGCAATAAACCTCACCCTGAACCTTACACCTTATATAAAAATTAAATCCAAACTGATTAAGGACTTAAATGTGAAACTCTAAAAGTTCTAGAAAAACATACCGAAGAAAATCTTCAGGATCTATGGCTAGGTAAAAAGGTCTTAGACTTGACACCAAAAGAACACACAAAACAAAAAATTGATATTCAACAATTGGTACTGTCCTCTCCAGGCCAAAGAAGTCCATCATCATTCATACATACACTCTTTAAAGGTAATGACAGATGTACCTGCAAACACACACACACACCTGCCCCAGTTCTGTCTGAGCACCACTAAGGATTGATCAGGAATTTAAGGGCATGAGGTTAACAGATCAGCAGGAAAGGCTTCAGATGAACGCCAAGAGAACTGCTAGTGAAGACAAAGATAAGGTAGTAATTACACAAAGTAATTAAGAGTGGCAAGTATAATTAAAGGCATGTCATGATTCACATGACCAAAATGCATAATTAGGCCCAGGAATTGGTAAGAAAAGTGGGTGTGTCTTGGGAGTACGGAAAGCAAGGTATACTAGTGGGAGGTACAAGAGTTTACAAGAACATCCAAAGACCACTTGATGAAAGGGGCTCAAATGTGAAACTTGGGGATAAAAAATTGAGATAGACTTTGGTTAGAGAAACACATTCAAGTTAATGACATTCTGCTGGATGTGGAGCCAGAATTAGCAGAATAGTTCAGTCAAGAACACAAGATCAGGATTAAGCCCTTTCAGATGAACGGCTAGGGAAGTCTTTGTGACTTTCCAGGCCTCCCGTAGTGCATGAGGCCACTGTCTACCTGGCAACATCTTAAAAGAACCCAACAGCCCTTGACAAAAGGAATCCTAGAATGTTAAACTTGAAGAAATGCTTACTCCACACATGACAGAACTGAGGTAGAGGATAAATGAATCCCAAGGTCTTGAAGCAAGGTCATAGCAAAACCTGAACTAGGACCCACGTCTTATTCCTGTGGATTTCTTTAGTGTACTTTTTGTTGCAGCCCTTGTTTGCATTTGTTCATTTAAACATGATACCTGGATCTAATGAGGGGAGTGAACAAGTCGTCTTCTTGCCCTTTGAAATGGGGGTAAAATTCTCTTGAAACTACAACCCTAGGATTTTCTGTAGTCCTGAGTCTCTTCAAGATATTTGTCAACTCTCTATGGTGTGGGAGGTGGATAATGTTCTCTCGGCTGCCTTTAAGGAGGGGCTTTCTAGTGTGCTACTTCTCCACACCACGTGGACATAACCTAACACTCAGGCTCGGTCATAGTCCATAAAAAGCACCCTATCACCTTGTGCACCTTCTACCACAGATTAAAGGGAGCTATATTACTTAAATAACTTAATTGGTTTCTAGAGTATGTATTTTTTTTTTCACTGACAACTTTACCTAGAATCTTCTAGAGATCAAAGGTTGAAATCAACACACCAACTTTCTTCAAATGAAATAATAGCACCTGCACATCACTGGTGCTCCTGGGATCTTATAGTGACTACAGATATCATTTAGAGTCCCATTATATTTGCCAGGGAAGAAACTGACACCTAGAGAATCTCCTTCAGGGAAACTAAACGGTGTCCTCTTTAAAAATCAATTTAGTAGACAGTGAAAACACTATCTTATTTTTATCTTATCTGTTAAATTTCTGCAAAACCAGTTCCTACATCATGGTTATTTTATTATTTATTTATTTTCTCAAAATCCATTTAAGTGTCTACAAGGTGTCAGGTATAGTACAAACTGAGTTGTACTCACGGAGTCTCTAATCATTAGGATTATTGTGTAAACATCCACTTACCTGTTTTTTTTCTCCCAAATACATCAGTCAAGCCACCATATACCACACACAAAACAAACCTACTTCTCTGATTCATACTTGGGAGTTTTCGTTGAGAATTTCAATGTACTAGGCATCAGTATCATGTTATACATGTTTACAGAAAATGGATAGAACTGGAATAAGAAGAAATTTTACTGTTATTAAACAGATATATTAGGGTTATTTTGTAAGAAAGAAAGAAAAAAACAAATATTACCATAACTTACCAAGTCCTTGAATGAAGTAAAGAAAACATGAGACAGAGACCACTGACTTAACAAATGAATGACTTTATTAAGAGAGGACAAGACTGGTGTTTACCTTGGTCTAACCATACAGGAAAACAAAGCACATAGACTTATACAATACTTTGGTTTAAAAATTATTCATAATATCAATGTTAGACCTGATGTTTAATAAATCAAATGTGACATAAGGTGTAAAAATTAAACCATAAAAACACAAGCTTGCATAGATGAATTAATGTAGGTGTACAATTGGCATCTACGGGAGGCCTGAGCACTGGAGAGTGACTGAATGATGGTGCCCACCTCAACCTCCCAAGACATGAAAGTCACCAGCACCATGTTTCTCATTTTCCTCAATGAGGTCATCAACAGGGACAACTTGTGCTGTATGAAGGTGAATTAAAATAAGACTGTTTCCATCAGCCTAACCAGATGGGTACATACATACCCACCAGTACCCACTACCGGTCACCTATAAGGCATTCACAAAGTATCCTTCACAGTTTCACTTAATCTCTAGATAGGCATGTGGTCTGGGGTGGCCTCTTTGTTTTCTTTCCTCATACAGGCAACTATATTCCATGAAGGTTCTGTTCAGTTCGATGAAATAACTATTTGAAAGCTGCCTTTCCCTCTGGGGCTTGGCTATAAAATGAGAAGCACTTGGGATAATCTCTCATTTGTTTTATGAATATATCCACATTCCAAATGTCAAAGGGGCATTTACCAAAAAATCTGAAAGTGCCTGGGCACTGTGTAGGAGATCACTTTTCCAAATAATAAGACAAATGACAGCAACACCTCAAATTTCCTGAGCAACTTGATTTATATGAGGAAACTATTATACTTTTTAATTCAGCACCTTTTCAAAATACAATGTGCTGGTATGGATTCTTCTTCGGGGAAACCCCATTACGGAGAATTCTCATTTTGGAACATCATTTTCATATGCTATCTCCCCACTGTCCCTTCTCATTATCTACAATAGTTCATGAAATCAATACTGGGTTACCTATAAGAAGCAGGTGAAAAATATAGCTATTTCTGAGAAAGGGTATTTGGCTTTCAGTTTATAGCAAATGCTGAAGTTGTAGCCTATGGGGATTCACAGGCTAATTCAATCAGAAGTACAAAAATTCTGACATCAAAAACCCTCTCACCAAATTTAACAGCTAGAAACTATTTTAGCAATTATAGTCTGAAATTCAGTGCAACAAAAATGTATACTAAGTATATTCTTTCAACTGTCTTCACTGTTCTTAATCATTGTTCTTTCTGTGAAGGAAATGTCACTCAAACCCTGTCTTTCAATTCTTCTATTCTTTATATATGAACCTCAGCAATGAATAATGGGGCACTAAGTTACACAATCAATTCTGCCCTTATCTGAAGTGTTGAAACCAGCACAGTGTTGGCTCCCTACACTATGAAAAATTACCAAAAAAAGAGAAAAACATTTTCTAGTTTACTGAGAATATACAAATGCATATTAGATCTATTAGGAACATGTTACTAGGTAGTGTTCACACATATATAAGAGAAAGAGAATGGTTTTAGGGCCATCTATTTCCACAAATCAACATAATTGTGTTAGTTTGTGCCAACAAATAGAATCTTTAAAAACCACTCTGATGTCTTCTTGACCATAGCAAAAGTTTTCCTGGTTAACTTTCTCTTAAAAGTAATAAAACAGAAACACTTCACATTAGCAAATCTCCCATTTCAAGTAAATGTCTCTATTTTGTTTGGTTTTCTCCTTTTTTTGTTAATGGTAAAGATTTCAATACGTTAAGAATGTTGGTGAAATTCTTACAAACAAATAATCTGAATGTCTTCACTGCACAATAAAACCTTTGGAAATAATCTTCTACATAGTTATCATAGAAAAGGAGGGCAGTCAACTCTCAATTATTCAGGAAGTGATCACCTGGTATGAAGCATATGGCCAGGATGTTCTCACTCTCCTTCTACCAGTCTTTTTGGTCATGCCACTGCTTATTCAGAGGTTGACAGACAACTTGAAATAAAATGATATACCTGTCAATGTTACAGGTCAGCCACAGCTCAGTAGCAGAGTAGGTCCAAAGCTCCTGATGACTAGAATGCTTGGGGATCATCTTGTGAATTTTGTATCTTGATGGAGAGTTGACTGTGGTTCACAGATAGGAAGTAGTGTGCACTGACTTTGGTCAGAGTCAAGCTGATTTAAGGCAATAATGCTCCTCACAGGCATTGCTGGCATCAGGTATAGGTCTCATCAGAAAGGTGACTCTGTAGTAGTGAGATTTTTCCCAGTTTACCCTTTCTTTCTTGACTTGTCTAGAATAAAATTTCAGTATTTCTAATGATAGTTGTTAAAGGCCAGGAGCAACAATAGCCTCTGACTCTTCCCCTTAATAGTCTTACATATTACCAGGGATAAAAGAGATTCTTCCACCAAGATTTGGATGACATTGTCCCCCATGCAGCATTAACAGGACATTCTCCATTTTGCTTCTACATGCCCATATTTCCTATCATGGGCTAAGAAGAATAAAGTATTCTTTTACTAAGATAAGCAGATATGGCTTTAAGACTCACAGGCACCACCAGAAATGAGGAGAGATGGGATCATTTTATATAGTCACTTCTCTATGACTAGTAAGTCATGGGGAAAGTACTGTAAAAAAATCTGTTTTTCTTTTTGCTGAACAGGTTTTCACTTTTTGTGATCATTTCTAAAATTCCTATGTCATCAGAATATGGCACACTATGTACAGTGAAATCTACCTGACCAATGTTCCCTTTCTATGTTAATGCTCCCTACACAAATACTGTCTTCCCAAAAGGGAAAAAGCCTTTGACTGCAAACTCTATTCTGTTCTCAGTCCTTCAGAAAGCTGTTTACACAGGGGTCTTGCTCCTTTATTAGGCTGAAGATCTTACAGCCCATCATCACAGTAATCTGTCAAGAAAATCATCATTGAATAATGACTCCATCTTGGTATTCCCCAAAGTGATTTTTTTCAAAGGCAACACTCATTTAAAATCAAGGCTTTAAAATGTTAACCACTTGAGTGGTAAAATCAATGCACCATATTATAGTAGGTATTTCCAATTTGGCACAACACAAAATTTAGAGAAGTTTTGACAGATTATCAGTTAAAAACTAATTTTTTTTATACTTAAAAGTTCTGACTTTGAGGAAAAGAGATGGACAACAGTCAGCAATGAATTTATTCATCATCTAGTTCAGCTCAGGCCCAAGAAGGGAAGAAAAAGGGGAAATGGGCTGGGCTCACAATATTCTAGAGTGAATTCAGTAAAAATAAGGACCAAGGTCACACATTTTCAAATATGTTGACCTAGATCCATGTGGCCACTGCCATTCTGAAAAAGTTTTCTGCCTGAGAGCATCTATCCTTATCTTCCTTTCCTAATTTAGATATTTCTCTATGATCAAAAACCATATGGGTTTTTTTTAACAGTTCATTAGTATGCTGCTGGTTGTTGTAGTCACTTGAGAAATGGTAATTCAATAGTATGAAAAGTCACTTTCTAAAAATCTCAATGTTCTTTTATAAGCCTTTATAATAAAGCTCCATAATATATTGTGCTTATACAACAATACTGGTGTTAATGGGGCCTGGTCTCCAAAGAACAGAGATATAGGAACAGAAAGGTTTTCCAAGGCCAGAAGTATTAGTTTACATCAAAACATTAAAGCATATTGTGGGCCTAAAAATTAAACTGCACATGTTCCAGCAGCAGCAATAATACAAAAATCAATGTAAAAATGACAAAGAACAGAGAACACAGTGAAGAGTGTCTGGCAGTTCATTAAAATACAGTTGTTAGTTGCTTCTATAGTCTCAAAGATAATTATCACACTATTTGAATGAGAAAGAATAAGAGGATTTAACTGGTTGAGTGTGATTTCTATTTCCTTATTCGTAGGGCAAAAATTGCTCTGATACTCTTAAAAAAATGTTTGCTTTACAAAAAAATTAAATAAAGATACAATATTTTAAAATTCTAATTTCCTAAAAACCTAAAAAATGTAACAAATTTTTAATACAGATATTGATTTGATATCACAAGGGAAATACCACTTTTGGTCACTCACTAAGACAGCCGAAACATTAACATTCTGGTTATATGTTAAGTGGCTTGACATTTTTTTGAATGAAATATCTCCAATTAACGTTTTACAGTAATAAATATGATTGGATGAAATACATGAGAGGCAGAAGAAATGCATAATTTTTAAAGTAAAACTGATCATTGTATGAGATAGAAAAATAAACATTTATAAAATAAAAATATGGCAAATGATGTTGCCTATTTTTCTAATTATCAAATAAAAATACAATGTGTTTCTCTTTTAAAGTTACCATAAAAAAAACTTTCAAGAACATGAAGCAAAATCACAGGGCAGATTAAGAAAAATACAGCATTGCTACAATTCAATAAGGCCTAAGCTTTGAATATTGAAACCACTATCTGGAATTTGACTTAAGGCCAGGACCTCCATTTTGTCTCCCTGTCCATATTTAAATGAAGATTTTTCTTTATTCATTTCATCACAGTTATATAAAATCCTGTTATTTTTCCTTTCCTTCATTTCTCCAAAATGACTATATCCCTTAGGGATAGAGATTATCTTTCTGGATTATCACTTGCCCAAAACATAACTCTTTAGATGACTCTTACTCAATTTCCTACAATACAAAAAGTTTATGAAACTAAAAATCTTTCTCAAAATGAGAAATCCAAATCTATTCTGAGACACCGTTCTAAAGAGCTTCCTGAATATTGCCCAGCTTTAAATACTATCTGGAAAGATAAGGCAAACAGAAGGCAGTTCCCAGTGGGAAAAAAATTAGTAACTTTTTCTCCAGTGACCTATATAATTCTTTCCTAAACAAATACCATATTGAAATGCCAAAAATTTCAGATTTATATAATGAAAAATAATAGCAAGTCAAGCTAAAGAGATATATTACATATGTGTACGTATATGTGTGTGTATAGCTTGACTGCCATGTGTTAACTAAGAAGTATGGAAAAATAAACAATTCCATCAGGTTAGCAGCTACACAAAGACTCTAAATTTCTTGAAGATAAGTTTAAAGGTCTTGTACAAAGGAATACCACCCCCATTAACAAATGTATAAAACCAAATACTTGAATAAAGAATCACTTTATCAAATGCAACTTCATGTTAAATTAATCTAATTACTGACAGGTTAAAAAAATATTATTGAGAAGTTGCCAACAAACACTGCTAGAACATTAAGCAAGAGAAAAACTTCAATCTACAGCCAGAGAGACTGATGGCATCATTACTTATGCAATCATCTTCCAATTCCATTTCCCTTGGCTCTACAAGTAAATGTAAAACAAAAGAAGGGATACAAAATTTTCACTTACGGTTGACTTTGCACAAATTTGAGTTAAAATTTCAGAGAATCACCTTTTTTGCCAATAAATACTAATAAATGGTCCATCGCCCAGGGGCCTCAGAAGGCCTTACTGAAGAGGCAAAAGCAGAGTAAGTTACAGAATGATATCTAGGCCAATTTCTGCAGAAAGGCTTAGAAGGATACACAAAATCTCTACAGACCATGCAGTTGGAATAACATATTTCAATTGCTCCAAGTATTTCTTTTTTTAATACTTAATGGTTGCAATTCTTTTCTTTTCCTGAAGAGTACAAAAAGCAAAGGCTCTGTCCTTCAAAAAATATCATATACTAATGCACCAGAAAAGCTATTTCTTATATTCTTTTATTCTGCATTGCATCCAAACATTATGTTTTACTTTGAACGTTCATCTCCATAAAATTCAAACTGCTAAATAAAGCCTAGACTCTAGATACTAATACTCCATACCTAACAAGATGGTATTTTACAGAGCTCTTAGACACTATATCCCAGGAAGTATATGCAGCATAGAGATGGCCAATATTCAGAAGCTACATTTTCTTACACTGCCCAAGTGATCACAAATAACCAAAATGTATGAAATGAATTAAAAATATTCATGGTCAAAAACCACTTGAGGATAAATCCCAGGAATACAAACATGAGAAGAAAAAGTAAGTGTAGAATGCATTCTGTATCATCTAGTAATATTTGCTACAGTGAGTCCATTTTTGAAGCAGATTCCTAGATTTTTACTGCTTATAATGAAAACCTGGGGAGGAGAAGAAAAAAGGAAACAAAATTAAAGAAACATCTTTGAAACTCTTGACAGTTTTAATCCCTCCCCAAGCAAAATAATCCATCTTTATTTCTATGCATTTCCAGTGGTTTTTGTTTTCTTTGTTCCTGATGATAAAATGTTTATATACAGAATCAATGTGTTATTTTAATATTATACATTAAATGTATGTGAAGGACAGTAAAACATCCCCTCAAAAGTGATGCACGCATTGTTTATGAAAGAAAAACATGAGCTACTTACAGATAAATCTGGGATGGCCAAAATGCCACTAACTGATGGAAACTGTGGTGGGTGGGTTGTTTTGATAAACTCACCCTATCTTTTAAATAATGTCTTTTGTCTTATTCTCAATATCGAAAAAATGTCAGAAAGGAGGGAAGTTTTTTAAAAAATGGAAATGACTGACAATTCCCACTCAGACTCTAATTAGTCGAGAATGTCACCTGTGCAATGGTATTTTTTTAGTGACAGTATAAAAGGTCCTTTAAAGAAATTTTGGGAGACTATGATTAGATTTGGATAATAAAAATACTAAGAAATAATTTTATTTTAACTAATAAAATTTTATTTAATTATATATTTTTGAAATAAAAAAATCACCTAGGAAATCTTTAAAAACCATTACAACAAATGAACTCCATTAAACAATAAGACCTAATATATTTGTAAAGTCTATTATAATCTGCAAACTTCTTTTACACATTTTATCTTATATGATCCACACCTCTCACACTATTTATTTAGATAGCCTTTATTTTATAGATAAGGAAATTAATATAAGAAACTACTTTTTTATTACTTCATTTTACAACTTCATAAAAATGCATATAAGTAAATATGTCCTTGGAAGAGCAAATACATCCAACAACTTCTTCCATTTTAAAGGTTGGTACAATTTAGGTATCTATATTCTTTGCTCATTTTCTTTGCTCCATTTTTCTTTTACATAAAAGTTTTGTGTGGGAGATGTGGATATTTTACATCTAATTTAATAGAGTCATGGGTGGATGGGAAGCAAGAGCAAGGATAGAAAAAGCTGTCCTATGATCTAAACAGAGGTCAAAAATCACCCTTTAGTAAAGACTTAGATGGAAGCTCTGAACTCTCTGTAGAGGAAAATGCAAATACACAGAAAATCTTGCATTCATTTTGAGGTGTTTTGTTTTCTGGTTTTTGCCTTTTTATTTGTGTTTTAATAAATGAAGAACACTATAAGGATCTGCTGAAAGGAAGATAACGTATTTTCCCACTTTAGTGATCAGAAGATGATATTTGAGTTTTCCACCAACACATGAGGCTTATAAAAAGGAGGCCCTAAACTTGACCTTACACACTCTTCCTTACCTTTGTGAGAGGACTCTGATTTTGAGAAATGACGTGTAGAACTCTGCTGGTTTGTATAATGGGTGTAATCCAAATCCTCAGCATCTGTCATGGTGGGTGGTGGTGGCCTAAAAAGAAGCCAGAATTTAAAGAGATATTCTAAGTAATGTTTACTACAAGGTCACTTCTCATTGGATTGTACGGTAAAAACATTTTCTATAGAAATGAAAAGCCAAATGCTTTAGAATTTGCATTTTAGTTCCTGGACAGTTATATGTGCCTGAATAAATTATTTTGTCTTACTCTTCCTTTGTTTTTATGCATGTAATTCAATTAAGAAAATATTTTCTCAATAACTGATATGTATGAGGCACTGTGCTAAATAAACAAAAATTAACGAGATAGGACTGCTGCCATTAATAGGAAATATACTTTATTTTGGTAAGTTTTACCAAAGAGGAAGAAAAGAAAGAATAGAAAAGAAGAAAGTAGTAAAGTTAAGGAAGAAAGGAAAGAAAGAAAAGGAACAGAAAAAAGGAAGACAGGCAAGGAGGGAAGAAACTAGAATAAACATAAAATTTCATGAACAAAGTTCCTTTATCCACTAGGTGGCGAAGTAGATCTTAATACATATGCAACTTTCTATTTAATACATTCACTACTTTTTATGTCAAAGAAAACAAAATGTAAAAAACAAAATTAGGTAACTTTTACCGAACTTCTTATTATTTTAAATTACTTAATGTAAAATTTTACAAAGATTTGGCATTGAAGATGAAGAGTTAAATCTCTATTCTTCTTTTTGTTTCCCAAAAGCATACTCGTATTTTTCATTTAAGCATAGAATCAGATGAGGTTAAGATTTATTTTAACCAGTATTCTTAACTACTCTACTATGCTTTGCTACATAGGTGTGTATTTTTATCAGGAGCAACAGCATCTGTATGCAAGATTATATATGTGTGTATATATATATGCATCCGTATTTACATTTACATATGTATCTATATCTTATACTTTCAAATACCATTTGATGATATTTTTTATGTATATTTTTATATTTTCAGGCATTTGTTATACACATAATTAATGTGAGAGTAGTGAATAACGTAACATTTTTTCTTGTTTTGCTCTTTGAACCATTTACAAATATTAAAAAATTAAATGGTGTTTTTCTTTCATTAACTGACATTTATAATATTTACCTTAAAAAAGGAATAAAAGGACTTACTAGGAAGGGTTGAGACAAATCAATCTCACTCCAGGATTAAGGAATTTAGCTTCACAAAACAAACAGGTAGCTAAAGAAGTGACTTAGGCCCAAGAAAACAGGGTTGCTAATCAGGGTGGCAGAGTCTATTCTTTACTCTTTTATTAACCTTACTCAAGTGGTACAAAAGCAACTTTCGTAACCAAAACATTTGTACTCCTATAATATTCTGAAATAAAAAAAAAATTCAAAAACCCAGGGAGACAAAAACTGAGTAGGACTCATAATTAGTGCCTCACCATCAACTAATCATCAAGGAAAAGGATGCTAAAGTTACAAACAGCACAGGATGTCAGCAAATTCTCTAGGACCTCCATGTAAGGATAAACAAATCAGAATGCCCTCGGTTCTCTCGGTGTATTGTACCGTTCAGTTTTTGGGTTATACAGAGAACAAATGTTGGCTTATTGCTACCGGGAGTCCTACCAAATTATTTTGTTGCACTGGAAACATTTGTTTCAAAGTTAAGGGTATTTATATTCAAAGTTAGAAAAATCTTATTAACCAATAATTTCTTTTATAGTTTTTGTTGTGTTAGGATTATCTGTTTCCTACTGTTCTCATGAAATAATTTGTATCTTTAAGTTAGTGATATAGCCTAGATATCCAAACCAGGTGACCTCCCTTACGCTTTTATAACACCCTATACTTTTCAACCATAGCATTTAACACAATCATAACAGTTATTTAGATAATTATTTGTTGAAATTATATACTTTATGAGACCATGAAAAAAAAATTCATTCTTGTTGACTGCTGCTTACCCTAGTTCTAAGCAGTTATTAGGGTACCAATAAATATTTGATAAACATTTGTATCCCTATAATATTCTGAAATTTAAAAAAATAACCATTTTGATCAGTAAGTGGACATAAAAAGGTACTTCACATTCATAAGACTGTGCTAGGCACTCAACAAGATTTATAAAATCTTTAACTTTTCCTAAGGAAAAAATGCAAATAAAGTATCAGTAGTATTACCAGTATAAATTCCTGTAGTTAAAACAATTTGGAACTTGGTTTGAAACTTTTTCCAATTATAGAGAGTTAGAATTTATTCAGATTGCTAACTGGTTCTCTATTTCCTTAGATAGTAGAAAATTTTGTAATGGACCAAGAAATTGAATTTTTGACCGTGTAATCAGCTCTACATGAGAATTTGTTTCTCCTCTAGTACTACTATTATTATACAAAAGTAATAAACATTTGACCTAGGAAGCTCCATGTTTTTCAATCCTTGAAACTCACTCTCTGTCCTAATAGCCAGTTAAACCTTTCCACATGATTAAATGTGAAGGAGGAAACCAAAGACTGTAACCAGAAAGCATATATTTGGAGATTAGCTGTACAGATATCTATATATCCAAAATATACCAGCTTTAATTTTTAACTATGGAAATACAGATTTCATAAAATTCTTACTCATTTTGTTTTGCCATACAAAATAATCTTTCTATAAATGATATTTAAAGACAAATGTTTCTCTAATGTCAAAGGTTTCCATTCTACTGGCCATAGTCACTTTACACTAATTTGTAACAGCCGCTTTTAATACATGATCATTTAATTATTCATACTTTCAAAATGCCAAATATTTTTGAAGTACCTATTACATTCCAGAAACTTGTTTTCAAACTTTAATAAACCTTTTTAAATAGTCATCCCAGACTGCTCTATCATATCTGCTTTCAAAATTATTAGTATGCTAAAGAGGCCAAGGACTTTGAAGATTATAAAATAACCCTAAAGATGATTTGAATGCATTTGACTAAAAAAATAATAATAATCCAGGCATATTTACCTACTGAGAACAGATTAGCTGCTTCTTATTTTACTTGGATACTGTGGGGATGTACTAAACTATACAGTTCTAAAATGTGCTTTAAAAAATGTTTGGCATTGCTTAACCAAAAGCTACAAGAAGAACAGATTTTATATAATTAGATAAACTATACTACTATTGTTCTCAGAGCAATACATACCTGATATAATTTTCTGAAGAATATTTATCTTCTAAAACCATGAGTTTAAAAATAGAGGATGATTTTTTAAGGACACTTAAACTTGAAGAAAACAAGTCTAGCAGCTTAAGTGTGGGCAATGAGTGACAACAACAGCGTATATTTTTAAGTGCAATAAAACCTGTATTTTAAAAATTAATAAATATTAATAATCAGGACCAAAATTCAGGTTTTAATAATTCAAAGTTTTCAAAATGTTAGATTTAGTGTTACTTTTGTTCTTTTGTTTTTAATGTTTTCTCTTCATATTCCAAACATATTTTCTTTTGAAAGGCAAAAAAAGCAATAAGTAAAAAAGAGGTTGCTTCCCTGGAGACTTATGTTAACAACTTGAACTAGAAAGATAGCACTTGCTCCATAACTATGACCCATACCTGCTTGAGAGAAGTAAGAAAGTGCATATACCATAGCCACAGCTATTTGACATACTAGAATTTAGACAGTCTACAATGACTCACATATTTGCCCAGGACATTGAGACTCAGAGAAAAATGAGTTTGAGCATGTGTAAATGTCATGCACATACCAGCATAACCATGAAACCCAGTAAAAATTTAAAACCTGAAATTTTATTTAGGAAAATGGTCAATCTGATCCCTTCCTAGCTGACAGTGTAAATTTAATGAATGCAGAGATAACAACGGGTCCTAACAAAACGTATATCCCTTCTTAATACCCCGATTTTTGTAAAATGTCCTGATTTGACTTATTTAACCTAATTTACAACCACAAATAAAGGTTCAAAATAACCCTGCAAGACTTGACACCACCTCACAATTGTAGATTTTTGGATCTCCTCTCCAAAGAACAAATACTCTTCTTAGGCAACTGACATCTCCTTACTCACCCCGAAGTCAACTTCCTCACTCTCCTTTTCAGGTGTCATCTTACCGTGCTGGCCTGTCATTCTTAGAACGGTGAGGTTCATCACTTTCTTTTGACTTTGAGTGTGCTGATTTAGGTGTTTTGGGCTATGTACAGAAAAAAAAACAAAAAAAAGAAACACACACATAATACAGAAACACCAAAAGGGGGAAAATTAGGTTTAGAAAATATGTATATCATGCCAAGCTCTCCTTTAGTAATTTCAGGTTACTTACATTTAGCTGAGCAACATAAAATATTTTTATATATGGCCATTCAGAGGTAAAAAATTATAACTATAAAGGTATGCTGGAGGCTGTCAGAGCAGCCAGATCAGTAGGCTAAACACATACAAACATGCTCTCCCACCTGGGCGTGCTTGATCACTAATTATTAACCTAATAGCTGCATGGCAACTGACAAGAATGGTGCACACACACAGAAGCTATGGAATTTAGGTTTGTGCTCTTGCAAACTTATTCCTGCACACCTGACTTAGGGCTAATGATTTTCCAGTCAGCAAACTAAGGCAAGTTCAGGTCAACTTTTTGAGGAGAGGAATTGTCCCAGCACCAGTTATAGAATGTGGAAATCACAGAAGTCATGACACTTGATAGAAATGTGGTCACTGCCCTCTGACTTTCCTAATTTATGATACTTAAAATACCTAACCTTTCCTGATTAAGAATCTGAGTAACTCCTGGGCAATTATATGTGGCTTAATTTATGTAACAGAAGTATTTGGGAATCTTTGACTAAAATGAAAATATGTAAGGAAAAACCTTGAGTTGCTAAGAGGGGAAAATGGGAAGCTAGATACACACAACATGGAAATAATACTTTTGTTTTTAGACTAACACCTGGGTAACTGAACAATAGGAAAAAATACAGCAATACTATTGGCATGATTTCTACATCTTGAGACTGTGAGGTGGGACCAAGGCACCAAGGGAGGAATTTATTCCAGAGAAAACAGTGCTAAACATCAAGTGCATCATAGATACACATCTATGGTTGCATCTTTCCAGGCCTAGTGCAAACTCCCTCTCTAAAAAGCCTGTACTGTATGAATTTTCTTCCTCTTCCTCTGGTGTTCTTATACTCAGCTTGACCTTCTATGTGTTAGCTGTCTTCCTATCTACATTATATACTCTTATCAGGAAAAAATATCTGTGTTTCCATATAGGTCCAGGGTGATGCCTTGCACACAGTCATTAATGAGTAAACTCTACTGAACTTGCAACTACCAAATACAACAATCCGATTAATCAGATTACTTTACAGCAGAATGAACTGCATTCACTTCTCACTTTGTCAACCATTTCTAATTAATGAGAGATAAGATAACAGTCCAAGCTCACACAAATAGTTCTTGCACTGTGTCATAAGCAATGATTGCTGGTGATAAGTATGTATCTGTTAGTCTGTCATAGATGAAGTTATGTCAAAGGAAAAAGAAACAGGTGCATGACAGGGCTAAAGAATAATGCAAGCACAAAGAGAAAGTAGACAGAGGAAGAGAAAGTCACTGAAAAATCTGAAAGCATGTGAAAATGCTACATTCTTCTGCAATCTAAGTAATGGATGTGAAAACTAAGATCGTTCATGACCAGAAGCATTTGCATCTCAGTTGGTCTTAAAAGGAACAGAATGAGTTTTTCAATCTTAACAGTAACTTTTTACATATTTTCAAGAATTCAAGTATTTTGCATAATGATAAACTTTTACAAATCAGATTCACATGCAGTACAGATAATTTACATATCCTAAATATGTTTGCAGAGCTTACCCTAAAAGCAGAGTACCCTTTTTATTTCTAATTAAAAACAACAACAACAAAAAACACACCTTACCTTCCACTCAGGGTCATGCTTTCTTTTGTCCAAAGATGATTTCTCCCTCTCCTTGGCTTTTTTGTAAGCTTTCTTTTCTTCAGCCATCAGAAGTCGAGCGATTTCCTAAACAAAATCCAGTCAATATCATTAACTGCAAAGTTGTAGGTAGAAAAATACTAGGATATTTCTGAAGAATATCAGCTAAACTCTTTAACTAACATGAAACTTACCTCATCCTGGGCTACTTGAGCTGCTCTCACGTCTACCTGGGTAGCCTGCGGTACAAAAAAAAAAAAAACTGGAATTCATGTTGTCCATTTTTTTTTTTTTTTTTGAGACAGAGTCTCGCTCTGTTGCCCAGGCTACAGTGAGTGCCGTGGCGTCAGCCTAGCTCACAGCAACCTCAAACTCCTGGGCTTAAGCGATCCTGCTGCCTCAGCCTCCTGAGTAGCTGGGACTACAGGCATGCACCACCATGCCCGGCTAATTTTTTCTATATATATATGTTTAGTTGGCCAGATAATTTCTTTCTATTTTTAGTAGACATGGGGTCTCGCTCTTGCTCAGGCTGGTCTCGAACTCCTGACCTCAAGCAATCTACCCACCTCGGCCTCCCAGAGTGCTAGGATTACAGGCGTGAGCCACCGCGCCTGGCCCATGTTGTCCATTTAAAAAAATCTTATAGAAGATAAACCAGTATTTAAAATTAGTTGTGATTAACATTCTTGAAGTTGATAATGAGTTGGTATACTTTCATCAGCCAGAGCAGGGGCTCTTTTTGTAAATTCTACAGCAGGGTCTTAGAGAATTATTAGAACTTAATCATGGAGAGAGAGCAACATGAGTTCTGTTGTTAATGCTTACTTAAAAAATAAAACTAGATACTCTATTCCCATTGTCTTGATTTTTCCACTCATAAAAATGGTATTAGTATCTCAACTGATGTAGGACTATAATGCCTATATTATATAATCTCAAAAATTGATTTAATTCACAAAAAACCTAATTCACCTGAATTCTTGTCTTAAAATATGCTCACCAAAAGTTCTTCTTCTTGCAGCTTTCTGGCAATTTCAGCATCATACCATTCCTGATCCCTGTGAGTTACTCGTGATGGAGTAGAGACAGCTTCTTTTTCCACTCTTGGTTTCATTCCTAAAAAAGAAAAAAAAAAAAAACCTCAATGTAATAAGGCAATTGAGGATGTTCTCCGAAAAGTTGAAAAATTTAAGGTAAAGAAGTTTTTCTTTAGTGTCTAACATGGACAATACTTCCTCCACTCCAGAATTCAGTGTGGGGTGCATTTGAAATATTTTCTGCCCTAGGCATGGAAATGGCAATGCAGATAATCCATACATTTAAACAAAATTATCCACTCAAACCTACCTGGTAAAAACTCCCCTCTCACATAATTTCAACAACAGAAAATCATGTAAGGAACTGCAAGTGAGGCCATGGCAAAATAGGAAGTGGAAGAAAAAAGAATTTAAAGAAAATCAAGTTACAGAGTCAGAGTTTAAAAGACGCTAAGCTGTCAAGTCTGGGAGATGAGAGGCTTCACTCGATTTACCTCAGCCTACATACACTACTGCAGAGGGAACAGAAACAGCATCACCTCAGAGTTATATGATAATACCCACTAGCCAAGCAGTGTAAGCCATGGCTCCTGTTCTGATAGTAAACAAACCTACTTGCTTTAGATTTTTCCCATAGCTTTGATAAGTTTAATGGCACTGTCAAATTTCAGGGAAGATATAAGGGAAATATCAAGTGCACAATGACTTTAGAGTTCTATTCTTCTGAGGAGAAAGAAACATGGGGGACTGGTGGTCAATTGTGGCTATATACTCCTACTCAACTGTGTGAATAGTAATACACTGTATTCAGAATCAACAAAAATTCTAAATGCAGTGAACAAGATTAGCCATCTGAAATAGTGACTTTCAGTAAATATGCTACTGAAGGAAGAAAGAAAATATACTCCTGATTGCCTATTTCTTTACACCAGTGGCTGTCGACCAAGGCTACATATAAGAATCACTTGAGGGTGCTTTAAATAAATATATTTACCCAAAACCTGAGAGATTCTAATCTAAGTAGCTTGAGTGAGCCCGGGCCTTCAGTAAGTCTTTAAGTCTTCCCAGTTGATTCTTACTTACAATTAGCATTGGAACAACTAGTTTAGTATATTATGCACATCAAAATTAACACGATGCCTAACAACACGTGCTTCACTTGCTGTTAACAAAAAATAAAAAATAAAAAAACTGGAAAGAAAACTAAATATTGAACAAATACAAAGAACTTAAGTTATCTTATGAAGCCTATCTTTGTAGAACTTTCAACCTAGCTTTGTGGCAAATTCAAAAGCCAGAGATTCATACCCATCTGTCTTTCCCACAAATAAAGACTAGTAAACCTGGCTTTGTTAGCTTTAGGCCTAATAGAAGCTGATTACACAGACCACTTCAAATCATCTCTAAAGCTACTCTGTTTTATGCTGGGCTGGACTGGTTTTAATCTGGATTCCTGAGTGGTTTGGGACAGCATATTCCCAAGAGTAGACCATATGTAAATAGAACATCAACCTCCCTGAGTTTCGATTAACTTGGTCATAGCTAGAAAGGCAGATTTCAGGAAAAATAAATGAAATTAGACAGAGAACTTAGTACTGGGCAAGGTCAGTGGACAGAACAGGCTGCTATACCATATTCTAATCTATAGACAAATGATACTTCAATGAGCAACCCAAAGCCTAGTTGAGGATGACAGAGCATGCCTAGCTCTTTTAATTCTCCCATCCAGTGAAATGATAGAGTGGGGATGTGCTCAAATTTCAAGATACCAAACTTTCCCATTATGCCTCTTACTGTATACCACAGAAATAACTGAGAAGTTATTTTATTTTAAATTTTATCAAAGACATGTTTTAAATTCTATTAAAGATATATTCAATTGAACAGTCTTAATAGGTTTGACAGGGTGATAAGACTGTAAACTCTGACAGATAATAGAGAATGACAACTTCATTAATAAGAGTCAGAATCTGAGGTAATCTCTCTCTCAGTCCCAAATATTTAGAGGCGAAACAGTTTGTTTAAACCCTCGATATATCGTTGGAATTTGCAAGTCTTATAAAGAAGAAAATCCCCACAGCCTGGGATACCGGATTTCCAGACAGGATGCCCACTTGCTGTAGGTCCTCTCTGTACCTGATGTAACAGGTTTTTGTAAGTATGTATAAGAAGGAATCACAGATAACGCAGTATAAGGCTGTCATTACAGAGAATGGAGATATTTAAAAACTTTTAAAAACATAGTTAATTGAAAAAGATTAACGAAATAGCTGTCCTTGTCTCCCGTAACCTAAACAGAATATGGAAACTAGTTTTGAAACACAGGTGAGCCATATTTTCAACAGTTCCATATATTTCTTAATCTAGTTCTTCCTTGTTTATTCTGTTCATCATCCTACAGTTTGAGAACACAAGACCTTCCCTAAATGAACACAAATAAAATTTTCCCCCGAAATAAATTCTGATAGAATAAAACTATTAAAAGCACTAGTATTCAAGATAAATTTATTCCAAGTTTAGAATAGGGTTAAATGATGACTGGCAGATTTTTTTATATCACACAAGAGTATTCTGTAATAAACTAGCCTGACATTTAGGGCAGAAAATAAGCTGTTACAAATTTACAGTTCAATGGATAAGTTACTGTAGAAAGTTAACCAATGTTGTACTTCATTTAGCAATTTTATTTTGCATTCCTTTTTCAACTGATTCTATAAATGTGGTTCTGCAAATGCTTAGTACCATCATTATGTCATCTTGTTAGTTTCTTCATTATTAAGTTAAATAAAACTCTGGCCTGTGCTAACAACTTTAAGAACTGTGATTTTACAACAGCAAGAATAGATATCAGTACCTAGTAATTACATTCTAATGTAATCATCTCACCTATTACAGGGGGTTGAAAAATCAAATGCCTACAGGGGCAAGAAAGGTAAAACTTATATAGCAAACTGAATATAAAACTATAGACGCTAAGCTGCTCATGTAGTAGCCATTTTAATACCTGCCTAGCCACAGTGTTTTTTAAAACCTCATGCTGGCAAAATAAAACAAAACATTCACAATTCCAGTAATGGAGCCTGTGAGTCAGTATTTAGTGTCATGCTTCCCAAATCTGTTTAAAACACCCTGGAGCACAACTAAAAGCCATAAAGCCTAACTAGCCCTCAGAGCACATTTAAAATGTCAGATTCACAGAATCAGAAATGTAGAGGTCAGTGTAATTATCATTCCTCCCCTATACTCCCCTACACCTTTGGAACTCCAACATGTCTTTTTAAACCTAGATAAAGCATAACTTCCTCATAAACCTACTTCAGATTATACCACTCTTGCCTCTATTCCCCATCAGCATTTTGTTCTTGTCTCCCTAACAAAGTATATATAATTTGGAATTATATACATATTCATCTTTTTGGCTTGACTATTAATCTCTGAGGCTCAGATCCAAATATAAAGCCCAAGGCAAGAATATCTGTAGCAGACACTCAGTATGGCTTGCTGAACTGAATTTTAAGGTTTTTTTTAGAACCAAGTCCTTTATAAGAGATAACATGATAGAAAAACAACCAACTGAATCAACCTGAATCTGCAAACTAGAAACCAGTTTTCGTTGGACTGGGCCACAATTAAAGAAGAAAATAAGAACAGATGCCTCCTTGGTACTACTTTCCCAATAAACTTACATCTCTGTAAAACTTCAGTAAAAGTAAAACGAAACTTGAAAAATGAGTACTAAAATACCAGATAGTGTGGCGCTATGACTTCTTCCGTAACAGCCACATGGAATACATCACGTCAGCAGATTCCAGAAAACAGAAAGAGCTATTACTGTGTCAATGATGGACTTCAGAGTTAAGCCTCAGAGATGCTAGAAATTTGAGGCTTACCTCTAATATTCACTTCATTCCTACATAGGTACCAAGAACTTACCTGTATCGGCAAGTTAGAACACCAAGTAGAGTGTTAAGCTGGAGAAAGTTAAAGCATAAAAAGTAACTTAAGGCAATGATTTTTAAAGTTTAAGTTCATAAGAATCACCTCCAGGTCTATCTAAAACATTCCCAAACTGCCAAGCCTTACTCCATAAATGATAATATATGTGAAACCCAGAAATCTGCCTTTTTTAGGAAAGAGCTGATTCTGACAAAAATGGACTAAGGCCAATAATTTGAAAAATGCTGTCTTAAAAGACTGCCTATCCAACCCCTCATTTTACAAATTAGAAAGTTGAGGTCTAGAAAATCTAGTACTTCCAACTCTACTGGCCTTTTAGTTAGGCAAATACTATTAAGGCAGGATCTTCTGGGTTCACTGACGTAAATCTAGAAATTCAGGAGCTTTGATTTCAGGTAATGAATCTCTGACATATGGTCTTAGCAAATGAAGAACTGTATTTGGGATAGGCACCTCCAATGTAAGCTGTACCTGGAAGAATCTTCCATGGAATCAGTGCATTCTCACAGAAGGGGTAAGGTGCAAATATTTTTCTTCCTCCTAAAGACCTGAGATTAAGTATATACTTTTTATACTATTTGGTTCTGGGACTGATTTCAAAGTCATGAGCACAAACTGGAGAGAAAGAAAGTTTGCTTAAGATGCTTATTAAATATTACATTATTAATGATACATTGGTTTGTACATTTATACATGATACCAGGACTTCCAAGGAGACCGTCCTTTATTACCTGGATTGTGAAGATGAAGCTGCTCTTCACTCTCTGAGAAGGGAGGAGACCTGGGTCTGTGTCTCCTTTTTCTGAGCTCACCTGGCCCATGGTCCCTCCCATATACAACTTCCTTGCAGTGATGCCCTGCTTTCTGTGAGGAGTTGGGAGAAAGCCGGTCTTGGTGTCGAGGGTGTTTTTCCCAATTCCGAGTTCGATGGCTACTCTTAGCCTCCCATTCATCAGATTCAGTGCTCAGGAACACCTCACCACTGATCTTGGGAAGTGAAGGTCTCCGAGGCCTCTCCTGACCAGACCGTTTCCTTTCATGCTGCTCACAGTTAAGTTGGGGATCATCTCTCACTTTGCCCCTGCTAGAGGATGACAGGGGTCTGTTTGAAGAACAAGGTTCTTCCAGCTCTTCCAAGTTGTCCAGTGAGTGTTTTAGTTTCTCCTTCCTCTGCTTCACAGTCTTTCCATCACTTTGGAGTCTACAAGACCTTGAGAATCCAGAACCCAATTCCCCAGCTCTCCTTGACCTTGGCTGGTCTGAGGAGAGGTGGAAGGATGTGAAAAATAAAAATGCAGGTTAACTTAATGAGAGTACGAACTCATTACAGAGGGGAGAGTCCGGGCCCAAGTTTAACATACTCTTAAAATGGAGAAAACTGCCTTTTAAGGATTCTGGGTACACAGCAAAAAGCTAAAATTAAGTGACTTAAATTTGAAAGAAGAATTTTATCATGATTAGGCAAAGTTAGGAGAGTACTTTAATATTTGCCAAACAAAAATTATAGCCATTAAACATTAAATTCTACATATAAAACCAATTTGAAACTAGTACAGGGTAAAAAGTAGGAGTTGAAGAGTATTGTAAAACAACAAAAAGATTAAGCTTTGTGATTTTAGTTAGAAGCTTTCAAATATTCTTATTGGACATGACGATAAAGCTACACCAGAATGTTCCTAGTTTCTGCTTAGTTCAGAAAAATGATCTGCAAATTTCTGTATTCCTCTATCCCCCCCCACCTTATAGAGCCAAAGCAAAAATTCCTAGCCACTTCATAGAACAGCTCTATATTACAGTTCAATGTGGAAGAGGATGGAGTAGAGGAAAATTTTAGCTGAGTAAATGACACTGTTATCTTTACATAACTCTGTTCTCAATCTTACTTAAACCTTGGCAGAAGAAAAAATCTAAAAGCAATGCCTTAATAAAATAGATAAAAAGGAGTCACTTCCTAAATACATTTCAAAAAACTTTATGATATTGTATTCTTTGTATAAAAACAGTTATGTGCTAAATATCTAAGTCCCCCAGTTTAATACAAACTTCAAAAACAGAACACAGATGGATGCTTTTGTCAGGTGTCATTTAGGTATAAGCATATTGTGAAAACAAAGGCAGAAAATTAACATGCACCTTGCAAGAATATATTGATTTTAATATATAATTATGTAATTTAATAATTAACTTTTACTACACTTTTGAAATAATAACAAGAAATCCTAATTCCATGGAAAATTGCTAAGAGAGCTAAGATACATTCCTTGCCGGAATTAACCACTTGCTGAATTGCATTTAAAACAACTACCATAATTTAGTGAGATGTAGATGAAATAAAGAACTATATGTTTTCTTTGTTTTTTTCTTTTTTTTAAATTATTTCTTTCATTTGATATTGTTAATCTAATAAATGGAGTGAGAAGATAAGTGCTAAATGCACCACCGATACCAAAAGCTTCTGCTCAAAAACTTGAAATTGTTTCCTCTTGAGTTTTCCACAAGAAAAGGAAATTTGCCTCAAAGATAAATTTAGATTAAAATTTGTCTTCTAAACAGTCCTTAAAGTATGTATCTTAAGAATTTATGATTAAATTTATATTTTAAATAAATCAAAAGAGAAACAGGACAATTATTCTCTGTGATAAAAAAGTATCTACTCTTTTACCCTAACTATTATTTTAAGTCTATCTTGACAACTGAGAAAGAATCAACTTACTACTGCTGTAAATTAATATAACACTGACCAGCTAGTTAAATGATGACCACATTCCAAGAAATAATGGTTTGCAATGTAAACACCAATATGCCCACAGACAGCTGCAAAAGTGAAGCTCACCTTTAAGCACAAAGAAACAAGAAGGGTTTTTTTTTTGACATTGATTTGTGAAACTATGGTAGTTTTTGTTTTTAATTCCTTCTAAACAATTTAACTGATTTTACTTTAGGGAAATGTGTTGCAGGAATTATTAAAGAGTTGCCACTTCATTTTCATACGGATGACTGGCAAAAAATATTTATTCTCTAGCTCATCTACTGTGATAGCTTTTAAGTCTGGGAAAGAAAAAAAAAAATAGAGGTGGGGAAGTGTTTGAATCCTTTAAAACCTTCCAGTTGAGAACTGAGACTTGTATGCTTCTTGAGACCACATTATTTGGCAAATATAATTAACTCCCTCATTGCCAAAGCATACGCATACATATACATATACACACACACATACACATATACATATATATATTTTATATGCATGCCTCCATGTTTCTTTCAAAATAAGATTTTTGTTTAGATATACAAAAATACATTATACACACATAACATTGATATATGTATAAACAATAGAGTTTACAAGTCCTTCATCAAATTGCATTATTTGATCTTCTCCACATCCATGTGAAGGACTTATTTTTATAATCTCTATGTTACAGATGAGAAAAATATTTAGAGTAATTATAATAGAAAATTTCATTAAAATTATAATTGTTCTAAGAAAGGGATAAAACTTGAACCATGGTCTTATGACCCCACAGACAATGACTAATCACTAATATGACTGTAATACAGGTAAGTGGCTTTGAAAGAAAAACATGGATTCACTAGTGAATAATTTATACCATTTAACAGTTGATATAAATTTGATAAGCGTTTTGGATAATTTCAAGTTTGTAGGAATTCTACAAATGATCATTTAAAAGATTAATTTATTAAAGTTTAATTTAAATAAAAGTAGAAGAGATGACCATTTCTATAATGACATACTGCAATTATTAAGTAAAGCAAAAATCAAATTATACATAAATATAGAGGAGTATAATTAAAGAATATCCTAGATGTGTTGGGAAAGGACCACTGCAAAGAACATAAAGATTGCTTTGTAAAGATAAGCTGAATTGTAATATGGTTTCTGTGGAACTCACCCTGGTCTAATTCAAAGGCATATAAATGAGGACAGCATGTTCAGCAATATTTAATCTACTAACAACAGAACAGCTGAGGTAAAAGAAATTCAAGTATTTACACACGTGCTCAGGAGGTCACCACCTCCCATTCCTCAATATTCCCTCAATCCCCACCCCCAAACAAGCATATATTCTACTATTTACAAATTTACAAAAGTAGTTAAAATATAGGGGTTTTTTTTAAGTTTTAGGTGTATCCGAAAACCACCAAATTAATTGTTAACATAGTCTCCTGTTCTAGAAAGATAAATCAGGATGACAGTACTCTGGTCAAAGCAAATAGATTTCTGTCTCAATTTAAGTCAGTATAAGGCTTTATTAGAGAAAAGGCTAAAATTAATACTTTAGTATACTTAATTACTCGCCATCCTAATGTTTTTATAGACTTAAAAGTCTAAAATATTGACTTTTATAGTGAATATGCCCCTAGTGCAGAATTTAAAATAAAAACAAAGGAAAAACTCCAGACCACATTTCTAAGATTTTAATTGAAGCCGAAGAGTAATTCTTTACCTTCTGTTCTCTAGTATAGCAAAATATGGCAATAATTTCTCTCTTTAAATGATGTAATATATAATTTCATCAGAACAACTAGTATAAGGAAAATGACTACCAAAAAAGAGATGAGCATTTTACATACAAAGTAAGAATGTATCAAGCAATAAACAGAAAATCAACCCGCTTATTAAACAGGCCACAGAGCTGAGCACAACTGATTATGGTAAATTTAGAGCAAAAAATGTCACTGGGCAAGATTATACTCAAACGATAATAATCCTGCCATCTACATATGCACTGCTTTCATTCTATTCATCAAAGACAAACACATACTTACCTTATATAATGGAATTATAGAAAATCAGATGATAATTGGTTTACAAGGTCCTTTAGGATCACTGACCTTAAAATTTTTACTCTCTAGAAATTGCCTTTAGGTTTTGTTCACTTGTTATCCTAAGTATGTTTTCCAAGCTGAATGTCAATAAATATCAACGCTTGAAACTGCAGGAAATGTCTTTATTTTGACAGATCTTTAAGAAGGAATGAACGATACTTGCAAATACTCATTTCCCAACACATTTTTAAGATAAAGAATCACCGCCACCACATTGCCACCACCACACCTTCACCACACTGCAAAAGTAGACACTAGAGAAGTGAAACTCTGAAAGGACTTCTCTCCCTCAGAAATTATTCTATACGGTAATCAAACAGCAAAGACAGCATCAAAAGCAAAAAATGCACAGTAAATCTTAAAATTTAGCATTGTTTGTCATCAACAGGCTAAACCCTTGGCCTAGGTTTAAAAGACAAGAAAGCACAGAAAAAAGCTTTGTTACCCAGTAACTGACGCATTGTGTATGTTCTTCATTCATACCACTTTGCTGCTTCAAACAGCACTGCCCAGACTTCCTTGACAAAGGTTAAGTCCAGAGACTCACCCATCATTTTCCACACCCCACTTTATGTATTTAGAATGTAACAAAGCATTCCAAGTGACTACAGCACAAAAGAATGCATGCTAATCTTTATAAAACTATATTCAAATTTTAACAGTCATAAAAATGGCTCTGGTTGTCCAATTAAGGAACAGATGAATTCATCACATTCAAATAGAATCCTGACAAATCTAAATACACTCAGTGCCTAGGGATAAGAGAAACATTCCCAGGTCACTTTATAAACAAAATTAAAGGGGTATCTTACTATTGAGTCTAAAGGTAGAAGAGATCACGATATGTATTATTACCTCCGTCTTCGTAACAGTAATTATCTCCATAAACATTGGCTCCAGAGAACTCTAGAACATGTTTCTTTCGCTTTTTCTCTTCCTGTAACTCCTTTTCTTGCAAAAGGCGAGCTATGTCCTGCAAAGACAAGAGGGAATGGAAATATTACCAGAGAATGAACAAACGTTTATAGTGGAGTTTGACATTCCACTGCTATGTTTTTATGAGCTCTGTCCATGGCTCTCCAGACTTTCTGGGATTTATTTCATGCCACCCAAAGGCCACAGATGATTGCTCAAAAGGAGTGGCATATGACCTAGATGAGCTAGGCTGATTTTTAATAGAAATTTAGATTTAACATAATCTGAAGACATTCAAACCATGGTACTTCCTAAAGCTGGTTGGTTATACAACAGGATTTTTAAAATACATATTTGTGGGCCCTTTTTCCAAGCTGATGATTAAGTTTGCATGCAGTAATCTATAAAACTTTATAAATTATATTTATCATTTAATTTTAAAACTTTTAAAAAGACTTCTCCAGGTGATTCTGATTTAGGTTTGCATTACAGTACCACTGTCTTTACTGAAAAAGAGAAAACAATTTTCCTCCTGTCTCCCACCTGTTTCATCTCTAGGCAAATTTTTAGGAATTACTATGTGCAAGGCACTGTGAGGGACAGAGTGATGAATAACATTCCAACCCTGCTCCCCAAAAGATTATAATCCCTTTATGAAAATAAAAGTGCATGAAAATAATGACAATAAAATTAAATTTAAAAATGTCTCAAAAAAGAGTTAAGATGTCTATGGGAGTATAAAAGAGAGAATATTATTTTTGCTTGAAAGATTTAGTATAACACTTTTCATTGCATTAGGCTTTGAACAAAGAACTGAATTCCAATAGGCAAAGCAGGGTGAAAAAAGTTATGAACATTTTAATGGGCATCAATCTAAGCAATGTCCGATAGTCCAATTAGAACATAGATGTGGGGTGTTGTGGAGAAAGGTGAAGCTAAAAAAACAGTCTAAGGCTGGATCATAGGCACTTCTTACAGACAATCTTAAGAAGTATGGAGTCTATAATGTAGGGGATGAAGGGTTACTAATGGTTTTGAGCTGCAGAGTGACGGTGTTCTGAATCTGAGAATTATTTCCGTGAAAGTCTCATGAAATAGCATATAAATGTATGTGCTCATGTACACTTTCAATGAGAAAAGTCCAGAGCACTCATCAGATTCGTAAAGGCTCATACAAATGTGGCAACAATACTCACTGGTGCAAATGGTAATAACAATCATACATAGTTTGAGATACTTATTATATCTTTCTATTTATAATAAGGAAAACAAGAAGTACTTAAATGTTAATGATGGAAATTTGAAGCAAGAACTATTCTTCCTCAAATTTTATGATATATCCAAATGAAGAATACCCTAAGACTTCAAGGCATAGTAAAAAAAAAAAATTCATCTCAGTGAAGCAGAACGTTTTTCACATCTATGCACAAACAAATTTGGATGCTGAGGCTAGGTAAATTAGCAATGGTTATCCATATCCTCACCTGTTTTTTTACTTTTCCTCAAAATAGCCTTACAAATCTGATTTTATGTTAAATAAATGCTAAATTCAAACTTAAAATGTACCATTAACACATTGCTTCTAACCAACATATATATATATATATATATATATATATGTATCCTTGATACATAGATAAATATTGACAGATATAGATAGATAAATAATCTATGGAAAAGCCCAGGATACAATGTCAGACTCTTGAATGGGCACTCACAAAATGTTACAACTCAGAAAGGGAGGTAAGGGATACACTCCTACTTAATGCAAGTATACTTTTCATGAATAGTACTTCAGACTCCTGAATGGGCATTCACAAAATGTTACAACTCAGAATGGGAGGTAAGTGATACACTCCTACTTAACACAAGTATACTTTCGTGAATAAAACTCTGAATTTCTAGGACTTTGATGGAAAAACTATCCCTTACATCTGAAAGTTAAGACGATTCTCTTTTTCTTTCCAGTTCATGCCAGAAATGCTTTAAAGAGATTTTGGGAGAGAAATAGTAACTACTGATATGAATTTTGGGGGGCTTTAATTCTTTATCTGTATAATGGAAAGTTTGAATGATTTAATCTTAAAATCAAATGTCTTTGACTCCTAATGTATCATGTTAATAAATCGGTCAGTGTTTACCAGGTGCCAGTCCCTGTGCCAGATTCATTACCTTTGATGTCTTACAAAGTAATATATTATTTAGCCAGGAAGAGAGATGGGTGGAACAGATAGCTTGTTCTTCAAACACTACTATTTCTTATAGAATTTTCCAAATTCCTATATTGTTTGTTGAAGAAGTGGAAAGAAATGTAAACACTTCCCTGAGTTGTTATGTTTATTAAGCATCCGACAGTACATTTTCCTAAGTGGTTTGGCTTACAGTAAACAAAAATTTCCCCTGCTACAACTGAGGAAAAAATATAAAGGAAAATTATCAGGCCCAACTGCCATCAGAAATTATTAAACTACACTCCAAGGACTTATAATTGCTTTCCTGCTATTCACTTTAGTCCTAATGAATACATAGTAATAAGCCACCCTCCCAATGTAAAGAACCAGGAGAGAAACAAAAATTATGCCCCTTCTTTATTACATATTGGCTAGTCAAAGGAAGTGCTTTTAATTAACTAGAAAAATAATAATCATTATAATATGTTGTATAACTTAAGCACCCAAACCTTTTCACTCTTCTAAGCTCTCAGCTCTTTTTTGAGTGAGCTTCTATTCCAGTAAGAAGAAAAGGTTTGCTAGGCTTGAGGAAGGAAAAGATAAAACATTCAACAGAAAACTGCAACTAAATTACAGCTAGGGTTTAGCACAAGTCAGTTCTCCTAGCTGCTTTCCACCATTATGGTGCAATGAGTTCAGTTAGATGATTTCAACATGAAGTATCAATAATTTCCCCTAAAACAAGCTAAAGATGGCAATTATTAGTCACAGTACTTGGATATAGCTAACCAGCTTAGTCACCTTTGACAAAAACAACCTCCTTGGTCCTCAGCCTCTATGCTGGTCACGGTTAGTCCAGAACAGCACTTCCCAAGGTCTGTTCCTGGGAACACAGGTCCCAAAAGGTTCTCCAAAAAAACATGGCATTCAACAGAAGGCATGCATCATATTTAACTCTTTAAAATATACCTCAGCATATTTTAAAACTTTGATAAAAGAAAAGAAACCTGTTATCCTCTTTTAACCTAGGATTTTCCAAATTTACTTTATGAAATAAGCCTCTTTTTACATTAAAAAAAAAAAACCTTATAGAATTAATGTCCTACATAACATAACTTGGGAAAACAAATCTAAAAGAACTCTTAAGCCCCTTCAAAATCATTTTTAATTATTTTCTAATCAGGTGGACTTACTTTGGGCTAATATGTAAAAATAACCCTGTTCCTTAAAAAACTTCCTAGTAAAGACATTTATTGGAATGGGAATTTACCCATTGTATATCACCTCTCCCTTTTCTGTTATCCAAGCTCACCCAACTCTGGAAAATTTGAAACTACAACCAAAAGAAAGGGCACAGTTAAGGATCTCTAGAATGCTAGAGGAAAGCAATTTTAAAGAAAACATAGATTTACTGATTCCCTTCAATGGGGCAAACATCATGCTACAGACCAGTAGGGAACTGGTTATATGGTCAATGTTCTTAAAGTTCTTATGTACTAAGTGTTAAAAGCAAAACGATTACCATAATGTAAGACATGCAAAGATGAGGGCTCTAAGAGAGGCATTAATACAAATGAGGTGTGATGAAGCACAGAAGAGCCCTGCACATCTTCCCCAAGTAGATGACAAATTACTGAAACATGGTGTTGGGTTCTGTGGGGTATTTTTATGGTTTACTGGTTAAGTATTCCTAATCTGAAAATCCAAAATCCAAAATGCTCCTAAATCTAAAACTTTCTGAAGCACCACTGACATGATACTCAAAGAAAATGCTCATTGGAACATTTTGGATTTCAGATTTTCAGATTACAGATGCTCAATCTATCAGGGTTACTTCTCCCTTAAAGTTTTCACTTCTATCCTACAATGGCAGTGGGTTTCAAAAAGAAAATCCTGAGTTTAAAAATAACCAAAAGAAAACATAAAAATATGATTATCAAAAGACTATGAGAGGAAAAAAAAAAAAGAAAATCATTCCATTAGCTTTCTAAACTTCATTAACTAGCAATTAATAAATTGACATCTAACTCAGTAGAGATCTCAAGTCAGGTATAATCCCAAAAGGATTATCCTACAAAACCAGGAATATATTAATAGGATAATACCAATTCTATGAATGTAAAATATCAATATAACTAGGAAAAGAGAGAGAAAGAATTTTCTCAACCAGAAGCCTCCCTCCCACCACTTCCCTTTCTGGTTATATATACACTTTTTTTTTTTTTTTTTTTTTGAGACAGAGTCTCATTCTCTTGGCTGAAGTAGAATGGCTTCAGGACAGCTCACCGAACCCTTGAACTCCTGTCAGTCTCCTGAGTGGCTGGGACTACAGGGGAACACCACCATGCCTGGCCAATTTTTCTATTTTTTGTAGCGATAGAGTGTTACTCTTGGTTAGGCTGGTATCAAACTCCTGACCTCAAGAGATCCTCCTGCCTCAGCCTCCCAGAGTGCTAGGATTACAAGCGTAAGCCACCTGGCCTACATATGCATAAACATTATTTTTAAAGTGCCTAAATGGAGGAAAATTTTTAATAGCTAACATATATGGCTATTTGAGCTGGTCTCTAAATATTACCAAAGAATATATAAATATTCTTTCAGAACATGAAATTCTAATCACATTATGGGGGCTATGAATAAATACCATGGTTCACACTAGATTCATTTTTTAATGTAAATTGGTTACAAAATTTGTCCCTGAACACTTCATATAATAAATAGCTTCAAATTGCTGGGCTAGTACTACAAACTTTTCATGACATGTTTGGCCATGTTAATGTTTACTTAAGAAGAAAAAAAGTTTTTCCCTAAAATAGTTGCACGTTCACATATATTTAAATCTTGGTACACACAACACACACACACATATCTATACACAGTCACACACACATAGATACACACACACAAACTTAGAATTTTATTTAAGAATAAGTTAAATCAACTAAACACACTCCTTGGCTCTCACTGAATAACACTAACAAATGCTTATGCTGTGTCTGAAAAGAAAGATCCCAATGAAATTAAGAATTAATCCACTGTTATTAGTCACAAATTCATACAGTCCAGTATTCCTAAAGGCTACAAGCCCCTTCAATAGGGAGCCTAGAGAGAATTCAACTAGTACATTCAAGACATTAAGTTTAAAAAATAAAAAGAGCCAGGCACAGTGGCTCACACCTGTAATCCCAGCACTTGGAGCAGGAAGATCTCGAGGCCAGGAGTTCGAGATCAGCCTGGGCAATACAGTGAAACCCAGTCTCTACCAAAAAAAAAAAAAAAATTA
Organism: Eulemur rufifrons; assembly: GCF_041146395.1. Classification (NCBI taxonomy): domain Eukaryota; kingdom Metazoa; phylum Chordata; class Mammalia; order Primates; family Lemuridae; genus Eulemur; species Eulemur rufifrons. Next base: position 73,043,387 of record NC_090989.1, read on the forward strand.
GCCAGGCAGTGATGGCATGTGCCTGTAGTCCTAGCTACTAGGGAGGCTGAGGTAGGAGGATGGCTAAAGCCCAGGAGTTTGAGGTTATGGTGAGCTGTGATCATGCCACTGCACTCCAGCCTGGGCAACAGAGTGAGATCCTATCTCTAAAAAACAGTAATAATAATAAAATAAATAAATAAAAAGAAAGAAACAAAGACAGAAGAGTGAAATAGACATTAAATAACCCAAAGGAACAAAAGATATTCTATAATAAAGACATCCACACTCAAATGTTTATGGCAGCACAATTCACTATTGCAAGGATGTGGAAACAACCCAAGTACCCTTCAATCCATGAGTGGATTAATAAAATGTGGTATATGTATACTATGGAATACTACTCAATTACAAAAAACAATGTTGATCTAGCACCTCTTATATTATCCTGGATAGCGCTTGAGCCCATCCTTCGAAGGGAGGTATCACAAGAATGGAAAAACAAGCACATATACTCGTCATCAAATTGGTACTAACTGATCAACACTAAGGTGCTCACATGGTAGTAAAAATATTCATTGGGTTTTGGTCAGGTGGGGGGGTGGGGGAGGGTAAACTCACAATTAATGGATGCAGTACACACTGTATGGGAGAAGAGCACGCCTCTAGCCCTGGCTTGGGTGAGGCAAAGTTATTAGTTGTAACCAAAATGTTTTTACTCCCATAATATCTTGAAATAAAAAAAAAAGAGAGAGACAGTAAATAAGATGACAAAAAAAATTTTTCTTTCTTTGCCTTTCCACATCTGTCTCCTTGCATGGAAATGCTACTTTTCTTACATCTGTGTTCTGTTAACAAACACAATAAAATTATATCATAAAAAAGCTAGAAATGCTAATTCACCCACACAAAGTTGTATAATTCCACTACTTCTCATGCAGAAGCACAATGTTTTTCAGAATAAAAGATCTCTGTCCCAAGAGGAAAGGGGCCTTGGTCTCTATGATCAGTTATTTTTCGGGGTTACAAACAACCCAAGAAAGTTAACCCCCAAAATCTCTAAAAGACATTCGGGTAAAAATCCAGAGAGGAATTTTCCACAGCCTGCTGCTCAGTAAGAACTTATCAACTGAGCAAACTCTACAGGGAAGTGAAAGGCAGAGAGGAGAGGGGGAAAAAAAAGAACTTGAACAGTTTGTAAGTGACAAACAGGCAATGCTTTTTTCAAAAGCTGGTTAGAAGAATTAGCGCTATCGTCTCAGTCTTAGTCTCCTCTGCCTTTTAGGCATCCTGTTTCCAACGGACTAAAATAAACAAGCATTTTCATACATCCTTCAATGACAAACTTTACTCATGCACATTTTGTTCATTTAATATTAACAACATACTAGTTAGCTGAAAGTTACATTTTTCTACAATAAAAGAGTGTCTTGGCACAGTAGCCATCTTCTCATCTTAAGCATGAGTTGAAAAGTCAAAAAGTCTGAATGAAGTTTTCAAAGGCTATGCTAGTCTCATTAAACCTCCACAAATGGTTTTCTGTTGGGGAAGGAGGAACATTTCAGTAGGTCAAACAGTAGTGGAGGTCAAGCTTATGGGGGGGCCTATAAAGGCAAGTAAACACCTGAAGACCTCTCAAATCACACCATATTGGAACACATTTAAGCTTGAGTAATTTTCTCCTTTCTTATCTAGCATGTATCTCTCTATAAGAGAAATCAGGGTTGTTAAAAGGGGCAGAATTATGAGAAAAACACCTGGCAAGAAAGCAAAAAGAAAAGAGCAATTATTAACACATAGCGGATACCACATACATATGATCTCATTTAAGCCCCACAACAGCCCTTTAGGCTATGTACAAATATCATGACTTGCCTGTTTTGGAACCTGAGGTTCTGTATTAAGTGAGATGCTGAAAGTCACACAAGTATACGTTAAAGAGCTAAAATTCAAACCCAAGTCAGTCTAATTCCCAGGCCCATATGTTTTATGTTGTGCCACAGTATATATAAGTCAGAAGTAGTCAGTCAGAAATTGTACAGACACTTCTGCAGCATTTTATTTTAACTTGGGACCAATCACTAACTTCTTTAATGCTTAATTTCAACATCTGAAAAATGGAATTAATCACCACACTGCTTACTTTATATAGTCTTACCATGAGATTACTTATTCTGATTACTATTTAGATTCTACATGCCTAAAATAAAGTGTTTTGGTTTCTCTTTCTATCCTGTTTTTCCCTAAATGGGAAAAAGGACCACAGGATACCAGCAGCATTTATAAAGAGCCAACTTCATTACTCAGTTATCTTTAAAATAGACGCTTTCAGTTCTAGTTTCATCCCCAAAGCAAAGTCTTTTCTACAGAGAGGCAACACATTATGTAGTAAGAAAAAGCCTTCTGTGTTGATAATAGAAAGGGTCAAAAATAATCCCTAATTCTTACTTGCAGTTCTGGTTATCACATAGTCATGGTTTGTTTCTCAAAGATAAAAGTAAATACATTTACACCAGCTGTCTCTCACTCATGTGGCAATGAACAAGAAGTCTTGTAGGAACAAGGGTGGCTCAGTGGAAGTAGCATAATATGTATGCTAGTTTACTGATGACTATAATAATATTTATTTAATAGGGTGATCACAAGTGCCAGTTTACCCAGTACAGTCCCAGTTTATGTAATTATTAACAGCATCCCCTTTAACTCCCAAAAGTGTTTCTAGGTACATAACAAATCATATGGTTACCCTACTATAAAATGATAAATTATTTTCTTCTCTTTTATAAATCAAGTCAGTGGCCAAGAACAGCGTAATAGGTATGAAAGAAGATAGAATTGATGCAAACTGAAATGAATTTTATAAGAAGTGCTAAAAATCTAACTTAAAAGGAAATAATAGTTAACTATAAATTCTAGTCTTCTCATAAACCAAATAGACTATTGCTAATTTTAGTCATTTTCAGCTTTAAAAACAATAGAATTTAAAAATATATATCAAATCAAACAGATTAGTTTTTTTGAGCCAACAGTTCATAGGAAAGGAAACCATTAAGAAAAAGAGAAAGAGTGAGAGCAATGTCAACTCCTGGTCTCTCACAGGGACTGTTAAGGCTCCAGTCAAGGTCTACTCTCTCTAACACTGCAAGAATAAGCCAGGGACAGGTGCCTTATAGTGAGCCGCACAGTACCTCCCAAAAATTCATTTCTACTCAAATCTCAGAATGTGACCTTATTTGGAAATAAGGTCTTTCAGATATAATTAGTTAAACTGAAGTTCCATTGGATTAGGGCAGGTCCTTACAAGAAGACCAGAGAATACAAAAATACACACAGGGAAGAAGGCCATGTGGCAATGGAGACAGAGACTGAACTGATGCAGCTACAATCCATGCAATGCCAAAGACTGCCAGGAATCACCAGGAGCCAGGAAGAGGTAAGGAAGGATCCTTCCCAAGAGGTACCATGATCCTGCCAACACCTTGTTTTAGACTTCTAGCCTCCAGAACTATGAGAGAATAAATTACTGTTGTGGTAAGTCAAGTTTGTGGTAATTTGTTACAGCAGTCCTAGGAAAACTAATTCATGCCTTGCATCAAATTCTCAATTATCATCTCTCCAGACTTTACCACTTATGCAAGTGATCAACAGGGAAAAAAAAGTGGTCCACAGACGAAAATGCTAGAACTACTATATCCCAAATAAGGAGAGTTCTGCTGCCCATCCAGCAACCCCTCATTGAGCCCATGAATACAAAAAATATTTCCTCCAGAGCTAAGCACCCCTTTTTCTGTGGGGTTGAGGGACATTAAGTTGTACCTCATCCTTCTTCTCCTGAATGCGTCGTCTCTCTGCCTCAATAGCCAGCTTCTCCTGAATTTCCTGAGCAATTTCACAGTCTTGTTGTTCACTAAAAAGCAAAGGTAAAAACAACATGAATAAAGAAAATAAGGAATAATTTTTTCTAAAAATAAACATAATTTATTGAATATTCACTATGAAAAGTTCATATTTTTACCTCAATCCTCAAGATAAAGATGCAAAGAGATTGATATTGTCACATTTTACAGATGAGAAAACTGAGGGCCAGAGAAGTTAAATCATTTCCCCAAGATCACAAAGAAAATATGTGGCAGAGCTAAAATCTGATCTCCACATACTACAATGGAAAGCTCCATACAAGAAAGATATGTTTTCTCGAGATTCTGCTAAAGCAAATATAGACTATGAGATTAACATACACAAATATCCAAATACAAAGTACACAAAAAAAGTTTAGGAGTGCACTCACTAAAATGTCAATTATACTATGGTCACCTGGAGGTGGCTGGTAAGAATTTAAAATGATTTTTATAAATATTTTAATTATCTGGATTTTTTTCTCACTTTTAACAAGGAATATTAAAAAATGATACTTTAAAAGGGGGAAAAATATCAGTGTATATTCCACAGCTTTGGTCTCTAGTAGAAGCCTCTCTGGCTAATGCCAATTAAACACTCTGCACACACAAGGAAAAAAGAGAACAAGAGAATACAAGACAAAGAGCACAAGTGAGAAAAGGCAAGACTTTTTTAGAATCAGTAGGAAAATCACTAGACAGAAGTCTGCAGATGTGATTTCTGGTCCTGCCTCTCTCACTGGTAACTATATCATGCCCTCTCCTGCCACTTTATAAGCTATAAAAAAGTTTAGACTTAGTAACTTCATATTACAAGTCTCAGTATTCTAGGATTCTTATTCAAACCGAAGAAACCAAAATAAACAAAAATTTACTCAGAGCAATTTCTATTTATAGTCCCTCTTTTTATTCACTTACTTACAATAATTAAAAATCCCTTTTCAAAGACTTCTCTACCTTGATCTCCCAAATTAATATAAAATGTACATAGAAGTGACTACTAACTACATCCAAGGTGATAATAAATGGGGAGAAAGCAGAAGCACAGCAGAGAAGGTAAACCCAAATGAAGTGTTAAAGGTCACAAATGACACAGAAGATATATCTCCTGATACAGAAAATAAAAAAGTCAGGTTTCAGCTGAGTTTATTGATTTCAAACCATATTTCCAAAAAGGATCAGCTCTGGTTCAGTCAGCTAATTACACAGAATCCTAAGAAAGCAAAAATGAGAAAGGAGTAGTAAACAATTTTGACTGACTTTGGACAGCAGCCCCAGTACCCAGATTAAGTGAAAGGTTCCAGTTCATTAAATACCATAGCATTTCATTCTTCCTAGGAAGTCCAGCTTTCAAGATTGCCGGGGAGTAAAAACTGAAAGACTTCCTTTCTAACTTATTTATTTCAGCCAAGAACACTTCCAAAACCTTGGAATCCCAGGCAGAAATAGTAATACTTGGTTATTCTCATTTAAAACCTATAAAATATCATTCTCCAACTCCTGATTTATATTTTACAATGGTTTGTATTCATAATCTCTGAATAACCTCATTACACACACTGTTATTACCCTAATTCAGGATCTAAAACTTCTATATTAACCTCTGAACTGGTCTTCCTAACAGAGATTTGTGAATAACATAAAGAGTACTAATTTAGAATTCTAGAACATTCTAGCTGTAGCTCTCACCTTAATTTCTGTGACATCAAGTCTCAAAACATCTCAAATCTGTCTCTTCCTCTTTATATGTCTGTTACTATTACCTTCAACTTTAGGCCTTATCATCTCCCTCCTTTCTCTATATTTCTGTCACCACTGTCCTCAATTCAAGACTTATCATCTCTTAATTTGACCAGTGCTCAATACCTGCCTTTAATCTTGCCCCCGCTGAGTTTTTAACCACCCAGTCCCCAGAGTGGGTCCCAAAATAAAAACATAAAACTTTTTCAATGGTTCTCTATTCCTCATAATATAAAATCTTTGAAACCGAAATCCCTTAACATAGCTTGTATGACCTTTTTGCTCCAGCTTTTGACTACTTTTCTGGCCTTGTCTCCTACTTATGCTCCTACTCACATTCTCCACTCCAGCAACACTGAACTTCTTACAGCTAACACGAGATTCCATGTCCTTTCACCTGCTGCCCTTATGCATGCTACTCCTCCTGGCTAGAATGGTTTTCCCCATTATCACGACAAACTCCCAATAAACCTTCAAGTTTCATATGAAACATATCACCTGTCTTGTGAAGCTTTTCCAGGTCTCTTCTCTCTTCATAGGCATGAAATTTACAATTCGATTCTCAGGGACACATGCTTGTATCTCCAGATACATAGCATGCTCAGGATGTTTTCCTGGGACCCTTAAAGGCAATGGCTATCTATGTCTTACTGTTATCTACGGTCTCCAGTGACTTTTGTATGTTCCAAGTTTAGCATCAGTCAATAACGGTGTCTATTTTCAAAATAAGGAAGCTTAATGAAATGATGAATAAAGTCCTCTCCTCTCTACAAATATTAATAGTAAACAGAAAGACAAACTCTTCCTCAAAGGCTGCAAAAATAGCTGGCCTTCCTGTTTTATTTAAACATGATACTCAAGTAAATTAAGGGATCCCTTCATTTCTCCTTTTACCCCTTCCTCCTGAACATAATATCTTATGGTTAGGTCTACCATGAGAGATTTAGGTTAAGAGCCACTCTCAAAGAAGAAATGTACCCTGGGAGCTTTAACAGATTGAGAAAGAGCAAAAAGCCATTGTGCTGAAAGGAACCTTAGAAATGATGATTTTCATTTATTTATTAAAGGAGGAGATTGAGAGAAGTTTTGTCAGACACTGAATTATAAAGAGAACTGAGTGTACAATTCAGAGCTTTCCAGAACATTCTGCTATCTACAGAAAAGCAAGGGGCTCAAGGAAAGTAAGAACAACAAGCACAACTAGGAAATAATGAAGGAATCCAATACAACTAATAAAGTGCTTTGATGTCCATTATTTCACTGGATCCCCCAAACAAACTATGAAGCAGAAGGGATAGAGATTATTTTCCCCATGTTATGTATGGGTAAGGAAAATACAATCAGAGAGGTTGACCAGGTGGCTCAAAGTCATACAGCTAAAAGTGTTGCAGTTCACACTGTAATCTACATGTCCCAAAACCTAGTGTTCCAACAACAAAGAAAATTTTTCAAATCAAAGAAAACTACTGGATAGCCACTATAGGATTTATAATCTAACAGTAAAAGGAATAAGAGGAGTCTCCTTCTCTACTGCCATGGTTGCTGGCTCCACAGAGAAAACCAGTCCTGACGTTACTGCCCCCCACTCTCCAAATCCTCACAGGTCTCTGTAGCGCTTCTGAAGCTGAGCTTGGGCTTTCAGATCTTCCTCTTGGAGCTGCTTAGCCACCCGGAGGTCATGCTGGACCAAACGGTTCCGCTGAACGTTTGATGCCAAATGATGCTCGACTGGGACAGAAAAATTGAGGAGAGGAATTACAGTGTTTTGGCTTGTTAGTAATAAATTTCATAATAAAATTAAGAAAAGCTTTGCCATTAAAAAGAGCTTCACATCCATCACTTCATTTTATGCTCTCAACGACACTGTGTAATAGGCAGCACAGGAATTATTACCCTATTCTTCCATTAAGTACAAAGAGGTCCAAAGAGATTAAGCAATTTGCCTTTGGTCACATGGCAAAAAAGTAGCAGCACCATGACTTGTACACAAATACTCTAAAGCCAGGGCCAGTGCTCTTTATAGTACCACATATGTTGCTACTCTATTTATTCACTGCATTATTCAATACTTAATTTTTATACTGACATGTGAATTATTGATTCACAAATCACATATTCACAACAAAGTACTTTTAGATAACACATACAACTTAGATTTACTTTCCATCAGTACAATGCATAAATATTCAGAAAAATACAAACTGTGATCTAATTTAGATGCTAGAGTTGCCTGGAAGAGATGTTCAGGTCCCTATTCTAGGGGCAGGAATAGATTCCTATGCCAGCCTTCCATGGACCCCAGATACATCTACAACCACTGTCTCCCTCCTATAACTGTAAGGCAAGGGAAAAGTTCAGGCCCCTCTTTTCCTCCTATAAACCCAGCAGTCTTATAATCCCTAGCAGCCTGTCTTACTTCAAAACATTCAAAACTTCATTCTTTACTCAGGCATCATTTGCCTAGACAAATCCCTCAGGATGAATGGATAGTGTAACCAGGTGACTGTGTTCTCTCCTTTCTCACCCTAAGAAACCAGCCTCAAGCTACCACTAAAAAAACAAAACTGAAGCAGCACAAATGAGGGTCATTACTCACTCTCCTGTTCCTGCAGGCTGTGAGCCAAGGTGTGATCCTCCAAGACAGCAAAATCTCGGCATACTGCAGGGGATAACGGAGAAAGAGCAAACAGAAAGATTCATTAGTAGTATTTTAACATATAAAGAAAAAGATTTTGTTTACTTCACAAATCAATCCTACTATTTCAGGATAATCAATTTTATAACTTGCAATGCATAAAATAGTAACAAGTATAAAGTCTTCATTCACAGAAATCCACATAATGCCTGCTCAGTGCCAAGCACAGAGAATCACAAAATAATTGTTAGATCTGGCCCCTGGGCCAAGGTGAAAATATTTACCACAGATCAAAAACCGTAAGTCCAGAAATTCCAATCCACTTCTACAAGAGGTGGGAAAGTACTGCCGAAACAACAGAAAAGTGAACAATGCTTTGCATATTGCTGTTGAGAGACAGCTGAGTTCTTACATGTTCAAAGGAGTTAAAAGAAATCTAACCTATGCCTCAGCCATCCATGGTTGAGAATATTATCTCCCAGCAATTTATGCCTATCTTGGCTTCCTTAAGGAAAAACCCACCTTCACTAGTCCCTCAGGTGGGAGCAGATCTCTACTCTAAGAATAATCACATTCTTTAATGTGTCTACCCACCCCCGCACCCCCAGGACATGAGTTAGAAGTGGGTCTGCAAGTCTCTTTAAACCTAGGGCTAGTCCCAAATAATCTACAAATCTAAAGAAAATGGGAAACCTGGAGGAAACCAGGCATCTGGTCCTAACTTTGCCTCTATCTGGAGATGTAGGCAAGAACATTTGCTGCCCTGTTTTCTTAAAAGCAAAATGGGAAGAGATGGTCTCCAAGGTCCATTTTACCCCCAACTGCAATTTAAACTGCTGCTTTTTAAAAGACACATACAACCAAACAGAACATGAAGGACTCATTATAAAAAGTGCCATTTTAAGGACATGTAGTTTAGGTGGTATGTTTTCACTCTATTACAAACACATAATTTACATTAAAAAGGAAAATTCTCAAAAGCCTCAGAATACTGCAATGTGTGGGACTCATGAAATGTCCCCTGGGGCTTATGGAAGTATAGATTTCTTTCTGTAGTTTTGGATTTGCTTATGAGAACATTTAACTGAAACAAAATGAAGAACATTGCTTTGCCATTCTCAGCACTTACATATATTCACATATACATTCACATTCCTGTCCCTCACTGAGAGATGAGGCAACAAAAAGGTAGGGAGATCTTGGGGATGTCAAGATTATTTTGAAAAGATTTTACTATGGATGAATAATTTCTGTGCCAAAACCACAGTAAATTGAATATGATCTGTTTAACCCTTTCTCAAATGCAACTGCAAAACCAGTATTTCCAACAGAAAACCTTGTTCTTTTGCGTCAGCTATAGTCTCAACAAATTTTAACAACTTGAGGCCCAGGTGCTAGTTATCTTATATTTCACAGGATGAAAGTACTTTCAAGATGAGCTAGGTAACACCCTCATTTAATAGGTGAGGAAACAGAGGACCAGAAGGAAAAAAGAACTTATTAAGGCTATGTATCATTCACTGGTGACAGGGCTAGGGGCTGGAGGTCAATGCCTGAGCCAGCAAGAGCTCCCTTCCCTGACACTATGACAGCCCTCCTTACCTCCAAGTAAACCACAGTTACAATGGACTGAAAGATATTCTATACTGATCAATATGTCCTTTCTAAACACTTCAATTAATTAATATCTGATTTTTAAATGGATTTCATTTATAGAAAACATACATTCAGAATGAATTAGCTAAAATGAATATAATCAAATCTTATGTAAAAGATGTTATTTTAACACATTGCCTTACTATTTGAAGCATCTTTATTATATTAGAAAAGCTTATGTTTATATATTAAAATCAACTTAAGTTTAGATTAATTACGATTAGATCAAAATCTGAGATTAATCTCAGATTAATGTTTTTCAAATCATGGCTGGCAACCTATTATTAGGTTAAAAAATCAATTTAATAAGTCTGAGACAAGCATTTTAAAAATGAATAAGCTAGAAAATAAGGGAATACAGTTGGCCTTTCATATCCAGGGGTTCTACATCTATGGAATCAACCAAACACAGATCAAAAATATTCAAAAAAAACTGTAGCTGTACTAAACATGTACAGACTTTTTTCTTGTCATTATTCTCTAAAAAATACAGTATAATAACTATTTACATAGCATTTACGTTGTATTAAGTATCATAAGTAATCTAGACATGATTTAGAGTATACAGTTGGAAATGTAGATGCAAATACTACACTATTTTGTATCAGGGACATGAACATCCACGGACTTTGGTATCCATGGGGGTTGGGGGTTGGGGGTTGGGGGTTGTGTCCTGGATCCAACCCCCCATGGATACTGAGGGATGACTGCATATCATACAGAGTACAGGAGACTATGGTTTGGAGAAACTATTTTTCAGTATTATATATCACATATCACATAAATATACTCACACGTAAATGATACGCACTAGGTCAAAATGCAAAATATACATCATTCTGTAGATTACAGTCAAAAAAGTTTAAAAGCCACTTCAATTTATGTTATTAGGTCAGAAAGTTATGTCAAAAATATATATGTTTTTAATGTCATGCTTAGTAAAATAAAAAATCATAAAATTACTGCATTTTTCCACATGGAGAATCATGTGAAGAACTATAATAATTTTATATTTTTCTAGTCAGCAAAACATTAAAAACATAAAATATATTGTTTGTGGAAAGATAAACCTGTAATAGAAATATTTTTTTTAAATATCTGGCACTGACACAAACTAAATTCAGAATAGTGATTATCTCTAGAGAGAGAAAAAAAGCATGAGTGCTTTAGCTACATATGCTGGTCTATTGCTTCAAAACCAAAAAGAGAAAAGACTGACAACAATTAAGGCAAAATATTAACATCTATTTAATGTGGGTGGTATGTTCCTGGGTTTCTCTATTTCCTGTGCTTTCCATAATGTTTTAAATATTACATTTTAAATTATGAATAAATACAAAATTTGTTTCAAATTTATTTCATTTTGTCAATAGCATATATTACTAAAACCGCAAACATGAAGACATGGGTTGATATAACATGCATGGAGAATTTATGAATTACTGATTATCTTAATGACTCCTCATAATTATTTCATCATATCTGAATAGCAAGACTGAAGTATATTCAATTATTGCAATTTGACCTTGAATCTTCTCACTGCAGAGGCAGAATTGGTACAAATAAGATATGAGCAGGGCCTGAGCTAGAAGAGGATCTAGAAGATCTTCAGTGACTATCAGGAAGTGTACTGTCAAATACACTGAATTAGCGCTTTGGGGTTTACTAAGAGCTTCCAAATATATAATCTCATTTACAATGAAATATTATTTGCCCAATCTACAATTTCTTCTGAATCTACTCTAGTTCCTTTCAAGATCTGCCTGCGTATTTCCTGCATGAGTATTCTAATGCAACCTCCACAATAGTCACACATCCAGTCAACTTTGTAAATCAGTAACTAGATTGGGAATTACAGAAAACATTTTACGGCCAGGCCAAGTTTAGAGCCTGGATGGAACTTTGCTCCTTCTCTAACATATGCCACTTTAACGTAAACAATATAAATAACATACTGAGGATAAACAACATAAACCCATCTTACCACCTTTCCCTACAGGCACATTTAAGGTACAACATTGGAACCTGAGCTTTCAACCTCCCACTTTTCAAACTTTTTCTCTCCTATGTTCACTTTCATTCACCCAGAACTCAGGCTAATCTCCTTGACATAAGCCAACTCCATGAATGCCTTGTATTATTCCTAGCCTGCTACTAAAGTGAATTTCTTCACTATAGCCAATTCCACAACTATTCTCCTTTGTTCCCACCCTGACCTCAATAGTCCTGCAGCCTCTCCTCTCTGCTCAGATATGTTCCCAAAGTTAGGGAATAGTGTCTAAGTCTCTTTCGAATACTAAAAACCATGAAACTCTGTTAATTTGTTTAGAGGAGTATTAACAGAAAGAAATGCACTTTGCCCTTAAACTTGAGCACACAGCAGCCCCCCTAACCAGCTGCAAACTCTTCAGGGCAGAGACTCTATTGCGGTAATCTCTGTACCTTCCACATCATTAGCACTGTATGTAGCATACAGTAAGATGTCAGGAAATGCCCATTAATAGAAAGAAGTAAAGAAAAACTGGCCAATAAAGTCAAACAACAATAAGAGTGCCAAAGAAAAAGGAAAATAATGTCATAAACAAAATTAAGCTCTGCTATGACAGCATAACAGACTAATAAAATTTGTCAATTATTTAAATAAATTATATAAAAACTAGAAACCTCTCCCCATTTCTATTAAAAGAAAGAAATTTAATGATATGTTACTCCAAATACAGGCAAACTTCAGAAATACTGCAGATTTGGTTCCAGACCACCACAATAAAACAAATATGGCAATAAAGTGAGTCACATGAATTTTGCTTTCCCAGTGCACATGTTTACACTATATTGTAGTCTATTAAGTGTGCGACAGCATTAAATGTAAAAAAACAATGTACATACCTTAATTTAAAAATATTTTATTGCCAAAAGATTCCAACCATCATCGGGGCCTTAGAGAGTTACAATCTTTTTGCTGGTGGAGGGTCTTGCCTCAATGTTGACAGCCGCTGACTGATCAGAGTGGAAGCTGTGAAGGCTGGGGCGGCAACGTCTTAAAGCCAGAGAACAACGAAGTTTGCTGAATCAACTCTTCCTTTCACAAAAGATTTCTCTGTGGCATGTGATGCTGTTTGATAGCATTTTGTCCACAGAACATCTTTCAAAATTGGAGTTAATCCTCTCAAAACCAGCTGCAGCTTTGTCAACTAAGTTTATGTAATATTCTGAATCCTTTGTTGTCATTTCAACAATGTTCACAGCATCTTCACCAGGAGTAGACTCCATTTCAAGAAACTGCTGTCTATGCTAATCCATAGGAAGCAATTCCTTATCGAGTCAAGTTTTATCATGAGATTGCAGCAATTCGCATTTTTAGGCTTCATTTTTAATTCTAGTTCTTTTGCTATTTCCACCAAATCTGCAGATACATCCTTCACTAACGTCTTGAATCCCTCAAAGTCATCCATGAGGGTAGGAATCAACTTCTTCCAAACTCCTGTACATGATGATATCTTGACCTTCTCCCATTTATCACAAATGTTCTTAATGGCATCTAGAACAGTGATGCCTTTCCAGAACGTTTTCAGTTTACATTGCCCATAGGAATCACTATTTATGGCAGCTATAGCCTTACAAAACATGTTTCTTAAATAATAAGACTTGAGAGTCAAAATTACTGCTTGATCATGGATTGAAGAATGGATGTTGTGATAGCAAGCATGAAAACAACATTAATCTCTTTTATATCTCCATCAGAGCTCTAGGGTGACGTGGTACACAATGAGCAGTAATATTTTGAATGGAATCTTTTTTTCCAAACAGTACATCTCAACAGTCAGCTTAAAATATTCAGTAAACCATGCTCAAAACAGATGTGCCATCATGCAAGCTTTGTTGTTACATTTACAGAGCACATGTAGAGTAGCCTGAGTGTAATTCTTAAGGATCCTGGGGTTTTCAAATGGTAAATAAGCACTTCAACTTAAAGTCACCAGCTACACTGGCCCTTAATGAGACAGTCAGGCTTTCCTTTGAAGCTAGGCATTCACTGTTCCTCTCTAGCTATGAAGTTCTAAATGGCATCATCTTCCAATAGAAGGCTATTCCACCTATACTGAGAAATCTGTTGTTTACTGTAGCCACCTTCATCGATGATCTTATCTAGATCTGCTGGGCAACTTGCTGAGGCTTTTACATCAGCACTTGCTGCTTCATCTTGCACTTTTATGTTATGGAAATGGCTTCTTTCCTCAAACCTCATGAACCAATTGCTGATAGCTTGAAACTTTTCTTCTGCAGCTTCCTCACCTCTCTCAGCCTTCATAGAATTGAAGTGAGTTAGAGCCTTTCTCTGGATTAGGCTTTGGCTTAAGGGAATGTGTTGGCTGGTGTGATCTTCTATCCAGACCACTAAATCTTTCTCCCTATCATCAATAAGGGTGTTTCGCTTTGTTATAATTCCTGTGTTCACTGGAGTAGCACTTTAATTTCCTTCAAGGACTTTTGCTTTGCATTCACAATCTGGCTAACTGTTTGACATAAGGGCCTAGCTTTCAGCCTGCCTCCACCTTTGACATGCCTTCCTCACTAAGCTTAATCATTTATAGTTTTTGATTTAAACTGACAGACGTACAACTCATCCTTTCACTAGGACACTTAGAAGAAGGCATTGAAGGGTTACTATTGGCCAAATTTCAATATTGTCATATCTCAGGGAACAGGAAGGCCCAAGGAAAAGGAGAGAGACATGGGAATGGCTGGTCAGTGGAATACTCAGAAGAGAAAATATTGGATTAAGCCTGCTATCTTATATGGATGCGGTTCGTGGAATCACAAAACGATTACAACAGTAACATCAAACATTACCGATCACAAAATCCCCCAAAGAGATATAATAATAATAAAAAAAAGTTTTGGCCGGGCGCGGTGGCTCATGCCTGTAATCCTAGCATTCTGGGAGGCCGAGGCGGGAGGATCGCTGGAGGTCAGGAGTTCAAGACCAGCCTGAGCAAGAGCGAGACCTCGTCTCTACTAAAAATAGAAAGAAATTAGCCAGACAACTAAAAATCTATATAGAAAAAATTAGCTGGGCATGGTGGCGCATGCCTATAGTCCCAGCTACTTGGGAGGCTGAGGCAGGAGGATGACTTGAGCCCAGGAGTTTGAGGTTGCTGTGAGCTGGGCTGATGCCACGGCACTTTAGCCCAGGCAACAGAGCAACACACTGTCACAAAAATAAAATAAAATAAAATAAAAAAGTTTGAAATATTGAGAGAATTATTAAAGTGTAACACAGAGACATGAGGTGATCAAATGCTATGCTGTTTTAAAAAACAATGCCAATAGACTTGCTCAAGGCAAGGTTGCCACAAACCTTCAATCTGTCAAAAAACATAGTATCTGTGAAGTCAAATAAAGCAAAGTACAATTAAATTAGGTATGCCTATATATATATATATATATATATATATATGTAATATAGTGAATTAGTTTGCATTAAGCCAAGCAGGTCTCAGAAATGGGGAGGAGGACTGACAGATATCTCTCTCTATATATCTATCTAGATAGATATAGATATATAGGTATACATAGAGAGATATAGATATAGATAGATAGATACAGATATTTATCTCCCCATCCATTTCCTTGAAGAGAAGGATGCTTTTCATTTTGTTGTGGATCCTCCCTAAATACACAAATGGCACATTATGCACCTACAAACACTCTTTTATTCAATAAATGTGTTGAGCTCTATTTCAGGATGAATAAGTCATTTCCAAGCCATCAAAGAAGTAGAAATGACAGAAATGTAAATAAGGCATAATATAATTTGATAAATGTACTACAGACTTATAGTAAATTCTTTGAAGGTACAAACACTGGACCAGTTCTAGTGACAGGACGACTTGTACGTCCTTTTGAGCAGACTTGATAACCTAATTCTGCTCAAAGTTTAAAAGTTCTGAACAAGCATTAAACTGTACTCCTGTTAGCAAGAACTCTTTTCACTCCAGTCAAGTATGCAGATGAGTACACATCTAATCACCCCATTCTGACCAAATCCATAATGTTCTGCTTTAAGGAATGGCTACATGTCACTTTTATACATTATCCAAATAATGTGCACATTCCCAATGCTTTCTATTAATCAAACTAGAAAAGAAGTGAGAGAGTCATTCCTCTTCCATCATTCTTTTACCCACACCAACACTTTCTGAAAGTACAATTCCTATTACTCAATCTTTACAAGCTTCCACGCACATAAAAATGCCTGTCCCAGAGTAAGAGGCTTGTTATGAACTGGGGATAGGTGTAAGAAGTGGAGGTGACTTGAACTGAGTATGTCAAGAAATCTTGAAGTAGTTAACATATGAAATAGATCTCAAAGGAAGGTTAAAATTCCTACAGACATAAGTAAGTGGTAAGCATTCTTGGCAAAGGGACCAATTATGACAAAAATGCACAGGCTGTCCTGGAGTTCTGTGTGTGCTGGAAATACAGAAGCACCAAAGGGAATCATAGCAAGAGGTGAGACAGGAAAGGCCCTATGCACCTTCCTGAGAAATCGGTTCTCTATGCCATAGGCATTCCTGGTACACAGTATACATGACACATACAGGAAAATCTGATAATTACCACCACATTCCACCTCAAGCCAACCAAATGTAATGTCTTACATTTTTCCTTTTCTTATATTTGCTCCCATGTTGCTCTTATTCTTGTTTTCTCATTATTATTTTTCCTCACACACCTTTTTTCAGGTACATCTGCTTGCCAACTTCATCCCCACAGCTCTAGGCACAGCCCACTCCCCTACCAATAATTATGGGGGCTTTCTATAAATGTATTTGCAGAACTACTTGTTCTCCTTTTACAGATAACACCCTCATCTGCCCTCCCCTTGAGAATTAGTAGGAAAACAGAGACTAAACTTGTATACTCTACTAATCAACATTTTAAAGCAAAAGAGAAAACTAAATATCACTGATGTGAATGTCTCCTAAAATTCCATCCCAATCATAACAAATTTGGAGTCCTAAAATAGTATTTAAATTTTTTTTCTTAGTCATTAACAGTACAGGAGTAAGATCTCCTCAGCTTTCCACAAAGGAAAAATGTAAATGACTGTGAATATTTCACATAATACAGTATTTAAGATTGTTATTTCACAAAGTTCATTTTAAGCAAGTTTCTCTCTTCCTTATTCAGAAACAAAATATTCTCTGGGAAACCTGTTTCAGAAGGTGATTTGGATTTAGAGGTGATGGGATGAAAAAATCTTTGGATCCCCTTATCTTTTATCTTTTTTTCACAGAAAAATAGAAGTGTCCCCTCCCAACCCCACCACACACACTCTCTCCCCACACACACCCCTAATGGCAGCAGGAATTTTGTTTACTCTTTCACTAAATGAACATATTCTCAAATTTTAGCCAAGAATCAAGAATTTAACCTATATTTATATTGGTAACACTGGTGAGAAAAAATTTAGTGGGGGGACATTTTGCTAAACCAATTCTGCTCAAAAGTCTAAAAGTTCTGAACAAGAATTAAATTGTACTCCTGTTAGCAAGAACTCCTTCTTTCACTCCAGTCAAGTATGCAGAATGAGTACACATCTGATCACCTCATTCCAACCAAATCCAGAACCTCCGGCCTCAAGGAATGGCTACAGGTCACTTTCATACATTATCCAAATAATGTGAACATTCCCAGTGCTTTATACAAACTAGAAAAAAAGTGAGAAAATCATTCTTCTTCCATCATTCTCTTACCCGCACCCCAACACTTTCTGGAAGTACAATTCCAGTGAGTCAATCTTTATAAGCTGCCACCCACACAAAAATGCCTGGATTAATAATACATTCACTAGAGACTATTTCTTTCAACTATGCCTGTGTTCCCTTTTATAGAATCATGGGATTTTGTGAATCATTCTTTTTATGTAAATGCTATGAGTAGCAGTTGGACTAAATATTCATTGCTTTAAGAGCAGGAATTATGCTTGCTTTCCTTTGTTCTATACACATGAAAACACCTTCTATGAACAAGGAGATATTGCAGAGACACATTTTGTTCTGAGAAAGTTTGGTAATCACAGACAACTACACTGATATTTATAAAGCACTCTGTAGATTACAATGCACTTTCACATATATTCCTCCTAACCACGTGAAGATTAAAGGTTTTATCAACATCCTCATTTATGAGGAAATTAAGGCTCAGAGAAGTAAAGTGGCTTGAGCAAGATCAACCAACAAATATTCACCTCTTCTGGCCCCAAAACTTTCTGCTCAAAGAAACACTCCTGGAAGAAAGGGGTATGTGTTTCAGTATATCAGAAAAGAGTGGTATTATTAAAAACTAATTAAAATGACATACATGCACATTAGGTTCTTTGAAATCGAGGATGAAATTAAATTTTGGTAAAGGTGGTACATGTATTCAGAAAGTGGGTTCCAGGTTCCAAACAAGAAAAGATGGGACATAATTTACTTTGCTTATCTCCCAAGAATGGACCTCCAGCAATCACAGTCAGCCTGTATTTACTCCTATAAAACAAGAGCAATAAAAAGTTCCTTTCTTTCTCAGTGTTACATAGATTACCTATAGGAAAAACTCTAGGTAGTACCTGCAGTGGGAAATTCTGAGGAAAATCTCCCTTTGGGACCTAGCCACCTGGCCCCATCTCTCTGGCTCTCCTTCCAACAACAATGAGTTTCCCTCCCTTTGGGAAGATGGGGTATTGATAAATTTTAGACTAATGTGTCTAAGAGATATTAATGACAATTTGAACTAAGAAACAATAACATATGTAAATTCCTATTCCACCCTACAAAATAAATGTCTCCCTAATATACTAAAGAAGAGTCTCTTCTCTTTAAAGTTCTAATAAAATTGCCTGAGTAGAAGAGAAATGGGATTCAGGGGAAATGAATCAATCTTATCCTAATGACAAATCCTCTACATTCTCAGCCCCAGCAAAGTTTATGTACACAGGGACTAAGATGACATGAACAACACCACCACCAATCCTACCACCTAAACCAATTCCCACCCTTACCACCATCAGTGGCTAAAGGAGCAGACAGGGAGTTTCTTAGAGATCCTCAGCTGTAAACTGCAGACACTGTTCCAACCATCGGCCCCAATTATAAGTCCCAAAATAGTAAACAGCTCTGAGTTGCTGGTCACTCTGAAACTGACATTCTCCATTTTCAGGCAGATGGTTGAAAACAGAAAGAACGTAATGTTTGAGCAATTAATTTACTAGGTAAAAAGGGTAAGTGAAATCTTTGATTCTTCTGTTTTTAGTGTCCTAAAATTTTCATCTCTTTGAAATTAAAAAAATCCAAGTACAGTATGACAGAGAAAGGGGTGTGGCATCTAATTTTCGCTGACACTAAGCAAGTAAACTGCACAGGTATACCATTCTCATTTACGCTGCTGCTGTTTGTTCAAAGTCATCAATGACAGGACTTCTTTTGTGATCAAGTCTCCAAATCCCCTGTTCTTTCTAACATGGCTTTGTCTGGGAGATAGATGATCCTCCTGAGCAGAGATCCATAATATAATTAAGTCAGATGCACCTTCCTGTAGTCATTATCCTTAGCATAATTATCTTCTTGCTAGACTGGAACACAGATTTCTGCAATTCCTTTGAGTAAGACAAAGACTTCCATTCCATACTTTGTACAAACAATTGAGGAATCAAGTAACATTAACCAATGTTTCAATTTTGGGGGGACTTTTATGGTTATTGGTTTTGGTTTCTGTTTTTAGTTGCTTGGTTGTTATGGGTATAGAACACAGAGAATGGGAGAGTCCTGCAAATTGGAAGGAAGCTTAGTCACCATTACACAGAATTGCAGGGGCAGTGGTGGGACTCTGTTCTATCGGCTTGAAGCACCCATCCACCCCCTCCACTGTCTAGAAAATTCAGAATGAAACTTCAAGATCCCCATTCAAATGGCACCTGTTTATTAATCCAATCCTATATGACATACAAACAAAACCAACGCAAATGACTCACTCACAAAAACCCAGCAGACCCACCAATACTTTTCTTTCAGTGCTTCTCTCTGTTTATCCAAGTGCCTGAGATAGTGATTTTCAAATAAACATTTGTGGAAAGGATAGCTCCTGAGAACAAAGATGACCAGTATACTTGATGTACTATGAAATATTGCATTTTTCCATCCACATTCTTCCAGCATATTGATTAATCCACATTCTTCAGCTTACCAAAAACAAAGCTAACGAGCTACATGTCTACTAATACTACCTGAAATGACAGTAAATTCCATCACTTCAAATTCAGACATATTATAACGGAAGAGTATATGATCTGATAGAATCCTACAATATCTAGAAAGGTGATATACTCAGGCAGGTAGTCAATTGTTGGTCCCGCAATTAAATATACCACTCAATTTATAAAGAAATGATGGCTCTGAGATTTGGAACATGCCCAAAATGACATAGCTAAATAAGTGGCACTGCCTAAATGAGAGTCCAGTATCATGAAAAATGTGTGTATATATATGGACATGCTTGTTAAGCTAAATAGTCCAATAGGGTGGTTAGAGTATATGTAGCACTTTGAAGCAAAGAATGCAATGTACGCTGAGATGTTGGCAGGAATTTGCAGAATCTGGAACTAGTCTCCTGAGTCATTGATTTGAGAAAACTGCCCCATGTCCTCCTAAGTCCTCTGTAGTAACAGGCTGATGAACAGTCCTAAGATTAGAAAATGTTAATAAATTAAGTATAAAGTAAATGGAGGCCAGGCTCACACCTGTAATCCCAGCACTCTGGAAAACCAAGGCGGGGGGAGGATGGCTTGAAGCCAGGAGTTTAAGACTAGCCTGAGCAGGATAGAGAGACCCTGTCACTACAAAAAAATTAAAAAATTAGCCAGGCATGGTGGGGTGTGCCTATAGTCCCAGCTACTCAGGAGGCTGAAGAGGGAGAATCACTTGAGCCCAGGAGTTAAAGACTGCATGCAGTAAGCTATGATTGCGCGAATGCAATCCAGCCTGGGCAACAGAGCAAGACCTCATCAATCAATCAGCAAATAAACAAATAAAGTAAATAGAAAAAAGTAAGTCAAGAAACCAAAAAAAAAAAAAAAAAAGAAAAAAAAAAGAAAAGAAAAAGAAAAAGAAAGCAAAGAAAAATCTTAAGAAAGTCTGGTAACAGACTAAAAGTCATTTTCAGGGTTAATTATCTTGCAATAAACATTACAGAAAGATAGACAGCTAACTTTTTTCACCAGAATAGTATAACAGGATCCTCTGAAAAGTTCTTCCAAATATCTGAACTGCTCAAGTCACCATCTTGGTTACACCACCAAACTGTCAGAGTATCAAGAATCTTTAATCCTAAGGAAATACCTCCAAGAACAATAACAGCCCTAGATGATTGATTAGGTTCCCAAGTTTCCTCAAATATTTCTAAATTTCAGTCACTGTTCATAAAATGGTGCTGATGGATTCATCACTTTCTTAAAATTACACACAATGATTATCAGAAAGGGTTTTAGTATTTGTCAAATCCAGTCTTATCTTATCCAAGCAATCATCTGGACTCTCTAAATATTTCAGCCACAGGAAGCCCACTTCCTTTCAACACAGCTCCTTTTCAGGTAACTATAGGTAAAATGGTCATTAGTAGGACAAAACCTGCCAATCTATAGTAGTTATCCACTAGTTTCAGCCTGGGAGCATTCACATTCTCTAGAGTGTATGGGGGCATTTTGCAGACCACTGACACTCTGAAGTCAGTTATTTTACATACCCTATAGATGACCAATGGGCTAACACACAGGTAAAGTCCTAAAAGTACTGTCCATGTTATGGGCAGAAGAACCCACAACTGATCTTGGGAGCCTCTCTAAAGTATACTCAGACTACAGTTGAAATAGTTGATTTTCCAACTTAAATTTAGAAAGTATTAGAAAGCATCAATATCAGAATGCTAACATTATATACTGTAAGATTACAATGTAGTTTTTCCTTTTTAAATACTTCTATATTTTCCAATTTATCTTCCATGAAGGGAAATCTCATAATCATTTATTCATTTTCAAAATATTTTACAATAAAAAGATATTTATGTCTTTTTTCTAATTTAAGCATATAAACAGTGAAGCAACAAGTATTTACTAGGAAAAAAAATCAGCTGCAGTAGTAATGTTTTATTGATTCAATTTATACTGCTCCGTTAAGTTCACAGAATGAAAGTTTTGTTTTCTTATGAAAAAAATTATGTTAACAAAAATAAAGTCTACATAAAGCCCCAAATATGTCTATGATCGTCCTCAGCACCAATGCAAGATGAGGTATATGAAAAGTTGCTCAGTTCTCATTATCAGAAAGGAGAAATAATGCCAATTCTTTACTGCAAAGAAATGTTTTATTAGTACCAAACATGAAAGTAAATTCAGTTATCATGTGGGGACTTAAAAAGGTAGGACTAAATTATATAATAAATATCATCAATAGGTTTATAAGAAGGGTAATAAGCATGAGTTTTACATGTGTGACAACACACACACACACACACACACACACACAATTTCAACAACACACAAGGCTAAGCACAGTAAAGAAACATTTTGAAAAGCAAAACGATTGATTTAATCTTGACATTTTCACTCTGATGTAATTTATCAACGTAGGTTCCTAAGTTATTTTTTTTCTAATCTCCCACAAAGTTAAATGAAAACCCCCGTAACCTAAACCACTTGTTTGGCAAGTAGATATGTTATAGCTAACCACAGACATATCAGATTGCAGGAAAGTGGGTTTTGAAAATGCTGAGATAATGTAAGTCCTCAAATCAGAAGTACTACTTTAATATCACAGACCATCTACATCATTGTCAGAGACCACAGAGTAACTGGGTAACTTATTGGAAAGTAGAAAATGGCTGAGTCAGAAATTTCCATCTGACAGGGTAAATGATTAGGAGTGAGAGGAATAGTGAAAAAGAGTGGGAGAAAGGTAGCAGGGTAGAAACACAGCAATTTTTACTCATATTGGTAGAACTGTCAAGTATAAATAAAACTTTCCATAAGGTTTATCTGACTCAAGTTACTATAAATAATTTCTAAAATGCCCAGAAACACATTTTGTGTTGTAAGAATCAACTTTATGGATTGGTGCTTTGAAGCCAAAAAAGATTTAGTCTGAGTCCCCAACCAAATTGATTCCTGAGTTTTGTCTTTATATTACCAACAGTGGTTTCTAAGGTTTTCTTCAAAATGCCAAGTGATGTGCATCCCACATGGTCTAATGTTGAATGAAACCAATATTAGAAAAGATTTCCTTAAACTGGACCAAAATCTGTATGTTATACTGATCCATCATTATTCAATCCTCTAGGGTCACAAATAATTTTTTTCATACTATATATACTACTCACCAGTCACATGTACCTATTTCAATTTAAATTAAAATTAAATTTTAAAAATTCAGCTCTCCTCAGTTTCACTAATCACATTTCCAGTGCTAAATAGCCATATGAGGCTACTATTGTGGACAATGTGGAATATAGAACATTTCCATCAACACATTTGTTCTATTAGACAGCACTGCTCTAGACAATAATCAATGTGTGACAAACAGGATAGTGCTAATTTAGGTAAGTGGACCACTTGGTGAACCTGAATTAGGCTCCACAGCATTTAAAACAATTTTAACTATGTGTGTGTGTGTGTATGTGTGTGTATATGTAGATGTGTGGGCACATTTATGTTTTAACTAACAGTTATAATTCAATTTGCCATTATGGACAACCAAGGGTCTTGAGTATATCATTGGTCTTGTGGTTAGCCATTGATTTATCTTCAAAGTGCTTGAATACTGACATTCATCCTATGCTGCTTCTTCCTCAGCCCTAAAGTGATAGTAGTTTTGCTAACCTCAGCAGGGTGAGAAGGTCTAGAGTTACTCTATATTTATCAAGAAACCACTGTGCATATGTAATCACAGAGCAAAGTGAACAAATCTCTACTTGGAACGGAAAGCGAACCAGGTATTCAACATAGTTAAATTTTTGAATACAACTGCTACTGAATAAACTCACCAAATCTCTAATACTTTAGCAATCAAAAACTGAAGGACCTTGGATTCTGATTAGCAAATGAGTGTATTTATGAGTTTCAATTGGCCCTTAAAATTAAACTGATCACAGTTGAAGAAGCATTCTCCCAAATCTGTCACCCATGGCTTTTTAAAAAAACAATTACATTTTACATGGGTGCTCTACTGTAAAACAATCCAGGAATATTTGAACTTACACAGTAACTAAATAAATAATTACACAATATCATAAAAATTAGTAAAAAGGAAGCACTTGCTTTGAAATGGTTCATTTTTAAATGGATTTATAAAATTTTATAATTAAACATAAAGAGATGACTATCAGAATTACACTTAGAAAAAGATGAAATTCTTATACAGTGTTTTCTATAGTACATTGCAAAGAACACCGGTTCCATGAGACACTCAGTGCATACTTACAGCACAAGGAAGCAGTATGGTGTAACCAAGAGAACTCTTACTTTGTCTCCAATCCTAGCTCTACCGCTCATTAACTTAATAATCTTAAACATAATAACATCACTTACATTTGCTTACCTGAAAAATGAGAGAAATGTTAATCAAAAGCATCATAAATACAGTTGTCCTTGGGTATAAGCAGAGGATTAGTTCCAAGAACCCCACGGATACCAAAATCAGCATATACTTAAGTCCCACAGTCGGCCCTGTGGAACCCATGTATACGGAAAGTCAGCCCTCCCCTATACATGGGCTTTACATCTCACGAATACTGTATTTTTAATCCACATTTTGTTGAAAAAAAAAATACATGTATAAATGGACCTGCGCAGTTCAAACCCATTTTGTTCAAGGGTCAACTGTACTTAGGTACTGCAGGGAACATTTATTTTTTTAAAAAAGACATTCACAAATTATTCTGACGAAGATAGACCTTGTATTATTATAAAAAAAAAAAACCACTGACAGCCATAAAGTGTCTTCAAAAATGGTAAATACCATTATAAAAGCTGTAGCAAACAATATTTTTCAAAGCAAGTTTTCACAGAGTATCATCTAGATAGTAAGAACTTACTTATTTTATTTTGAGTCCATGTATCCCCAAAGAAACCCCAACCTTCTGTTGTTCCACTGTTTGAATGGCACTTTTCCTGGCACTTATACAAGCCCTCAAATGGTTTGGCAGCCAGTTCTCTGTTTGCCTTAGCCTAGAAAGAAAAGCCACCCATCTCCTTAAAACCTCTGTAGGATAAACCCAGTCATACCCATTAAAACCCAAAAGATCGCATCCAGCCCAACTTAAGTACAAGTTTACACCAGGGTAAGAAAAACCATTTTGGTTTATTGGCTTCATATGACAAGAGAGTTTCCTTAAGTACTAGCTACTGCAAGTTCTTTATCCTTGAGTCAGATATTTCTACTTGGGACTTCTCTTCTGCAAGTATATACTTAAGCTAGCACTTTCTACTTTTCTATTAGGATTAGTAAATTCATTTCAATTTCAAACAATCAAGAGTAATACTTAAAATCCCCAAACAACTTTGTTTTAGATAGAGATCACGGGATAAGTAGGTATGGTGAAATATTCTCTTAGAATCTTGCTTCCATAAAGCAGACTGCAATACTCATGATTCCATTCTGGAAACCATTTGTCAAAACTGTACACACATTTCTAGTAATCTTGGATTATGTAAATAAAAAAGTAGGAATAGAAAACAAATAAGTAAATCTTGAGATTTCTGGATTTCTACTGTGACATGTCACCACATGCTCAGTAACTGGTCATGTTCACTGACTAGAAATGTATTTGTCTAAAAGATTCTTGACATCATGGGTACATTCCTAAAATCAACTCAGTGTTATACAATCTAGAGGAATGCCTCCATAGAAGATCAGGAGGTATATCTTCCTAATTATAATAAAAGTAGGCTTACATTAAAATCAGGTTTCTTCCCCTAGAAATATAGTCTATACAGAATAAGGAGTGATCTCACAGTAAACTGGAAAAAGCTAGCCGGTATGTGAAAGTATACCCAGGAAATTCCCACACCAATAATAGGGAGTTGCATATAGATTCTAAGAAATGATTCCGTCAACCACTTTTCTTCTCTATGTAGTCTCATCAGAGTAGGGTAATTTTTTTGTTTTTTTTGAGGAAGAAATTTATATTCATCTTACCGGTACTTCAGTTACATGTGAACTTTTGATGGTTCTCTATTCCCAATAAAGGGTGAAAGCTCAACTAGTACTCTGAGAAAAGAGAAGCAAAAATTGAAGCTGCCAATCATAGTGACAGATTCCAATAAGGAGGATGCTGAGATTTCTTCCACAATATAAAAGTAAACAGAGTACACAGAGTAGCAACATGGATATGTTTTGGATTCTGCTTAGTATTTGAGAAGTATTTCAGAAAGAAACATCAAATTTGCAGCTATATGAGTATAGATCATGATTCAAATATTGTTTACTCACAGGCTAAAAGACCTTGGGCAAATATTTTTATCTCTTTGAGCCTCAGGTTCCTCATATGTAAAATAAGGAATATTAAGAAGACTAAATTAAATAAAGTATGTGAAGGGCCAAAGAATGCATCTGCTACTCAATAAGTGGTTCAATAAATAGATCCTCTTATTATTGGCATCATCAAAGTTAACAAATTCTTATAATTAGTTATTTTCTAGTAAATATTTCTCCTAGTAAGGTTTTAGCCAGGCCTCTTGAGATTTTAGTACTCAGGCATTTTTTTTAATGATTAAAATCCCTTGTTTGTACATGTTGAGGGCTCACTTTTTGCACTGTATCCCTTGTTTTCACAGTAATTATTAACTGTTGATGTACTGTTTCTTTGTCAAGCAAGAGAATACAACTCTAGGGTAACAAGGAATATCTAAGAGTTTGTTTTGTAGAAGGAATGGATGCCCCTGAGAAAGCTCTGTCTAGCTGCTGACGCCCAGAAGTCTGGTTACTCAAGGTTTAGTGAGACTAACAGCAACATAGCCTTCCTCTTTCAGTTCCCCAAAACTACCCATGCCCTGCTCCCTAGCTACATAACTTAATCTCTTTAAGATGGATCTGAGAGATCTTGCTCTCCCATCTTCCCATCTTCTCACTTCAGCCAAATCAAATAAACCTTTCTCTATCTCCAAGCACCAGTGTCATAGTGTTTGGTTTTAGTTGTGTGTTGGGTACACAAGCTTGAATTTAGGGTTTGACAACAATTCTGGTGACCATAAAGGGATGTTGTGTGTGTGGTCGGGTGGCCCTGACTGGCATCCGAGTACATGAGGAGTCCCTACAGCTGCCTGGATGTACCAGTAAAATGTAAACAGATAATTTTTTTTTTTGTAATATGATCTGGCCACATATTCCCTAGATTCAGGGGGAAAAAATGGCCCCTATATTGATCTTTAAACTATATTACTATTATACAATTAAAATTGTTTTATAATAGAAAAAGAAAATAAGATAAAATTTTGTATGTACAGGCCTTTATGTTATTACATCAGAATGAGTCTACACAGAGAAGGTACAACTTGATGGTGCAAAGCCCTGAAAAACTCCAACCAAAAGTATCAGAGTCTAAGGGATTAGATGAGGAAGACGAGGTTTTGATCTGCTCGAAATCTTTCCACCACACCTCTGGCACCTCCACCAGCACCAGCGCCACCCCTCAGCTAACACCTGCCAAGCTGGTACTTTAATCCCTTCCTCCTCTCTAGGCGGACCTCCCTGCTAGACCCACCTCCATAAGGGGTAGCCATGAAAAAGGGCCCAAACCCTCCCACCAGTGAAAAAAAAGACAAGTCAGGATATAGTCTCA
Organism: Eulemur rufifrons; assembly: GCF_041146395.1. Taxonomy (NCBI): domain Eukaryota; kingdom Metazoa; phylum Chordata; class Mammalia; order Primates; family Lemuridae; genus Eulemur; species Eulemur rufifrons. The sequence goes on from NC_090989.1 coordinate 73,071,164, forward strand.
CCATCCCATACTCGACAGATTACCCAATTTGGTCCAGGGAGCTGGGACTCCTCAAGCAAGGCAGTTTCCATTTGGCCAGTTCTTAGTGGGAGGGCGAAATGCCAATGCGTTGACAGCCAGCAAGTATGATGTAGATACACTCCCCATTTCCCACACTGACTTGCTGAATTAAAAAAATAACAACTCCTCCTATTGGGATGACCCTAAACACATGACCAAGTTGTTTTCTTCCATCTTTTTAACATATAATCCCACCTGGGCTAATATTCAAGCATTAATGAATGTTTTTTGCTAATGCCAAGGAAAATCATACGGTTATTAAAAAGACAAAAGAGAAAGCCTATCTGCTTAACCTTGAAGAGAAATAACTGCCCTACATCTACTGACATTATTATAGTTGAGGCAAACTGGGATCTAAATCATAGAAGGTAATCTTGCTTGAGTATTATAAAAATTATATTCTAAAGAGATCATTAAAAAGAGTCCTACAATTAAAAAGCCTCAACAAAGTTCAAGAGATTCAGCAACAACTGCAGGGACCTCTCTCGGTTGTAGAACAGTTATATCAGGCTTATAGGAAATATATCAATTCCAATCCCAAGGCCCCAGAAAATGGTAAATATGACCTTTATCAGCCAAAGTGCCCCAAATATCAGGAGGAAACTGAAGAAGACAAAAATGGGGCCCTTGGGCTGCCATTCTCACATTTAGTAGAACTTGCTTTTAAGGTTTACAGCAATAGAAAAGATGCAAAAAAACAAAAGAAAATGGAACAACAGGCAACCTTGCTGGCAACAGCGTTCGACTACCAAACTGATGAGAAGAAAGAAAAGGGAGGATCGCAGAAGAAAAGAGCACCCTCCTTTAAGAAAAAAATCAATGCACATATTACAAAAAAGAGAGGCACTAAAAAAATGATTGTCCCAAACTGGCAAAGGCAGCAAAGAAAGGTAAGACCCCCCTCAATGCAGACAGAAAAAGTAGAGGGGGGAGATACAGATAAAAAATAAAAATGCCCAGGGGCTACAATAGACCTAGATGGAGCAATCTGTCATCATATTCCCACAAGAGCCCCAGGTAGAAATGACAGTGAAAAACAAACTGGTTGACTTTCTTATTGATATGGGGGCCACGGAGTCTACAGTTAACACCCGCTTATCCCCTGATTCAAAGGAGACTATTATGGTTGCAAGAGAGTCAGAAAAAATGGTGACTTGTCCCCACCTACAACCTAAAGGTTTGTCATCTTGGAGACACAAACCTAAAACTTAATTTTTTATATATGCCTAAAGGTCCTGTTCCCCTCCTGGGTTGAGATGTACTTACTAGATTAAATACTCAAACTGTTTTTTCCCCCGTAGACATCTAGAGATAAAGATTCCACTTGAATATGCCAGCAGTTTCCAGATGTTGCTGCTGCAGCCAGACAATGAGTCTCCTTGCAAGATACCCAAAAAAAGTTCTGAGCAAGATAAGAGAGAGCATCTGGACAGGCAGAAAACCAGGTCAGGCCATAAAGGCCAACCTAGTAAAAGTCATCTTAAAAAAAAAAAAAAAAAAAACCCACAAGTAACTAATCTGAGACAGTATCTGGTAAAAGAGAAAACACAGCAGAAAAACATGACCCCAACTAGAGACCTTCCTAAAGCAAGCCCTAATGTACCCATGTCAATCTCCCTATAACACCCACCTGCTGCTGGTGCTCAAGCCTCACTCAGAGGAATGCCAATTTGTTCACGATATTCAAGCCATAAATCAGATTGTCCAGGCAATACACCCAGTAGTGCCAAATCCATATACTTTACTGACCACCTTTGTTAGGAGACCTATGCTGGTTTATGGTTTTAAATTTAAAGGATGTCTTTTCTTTGCATCCCATTAGATAAAGGCTCCCAAGAGATCCATGTTTTGAATGTCAAGATCCTAAGAGTAATGCCAAACAAGTTTTGTTAGACTATTTTACCTAAAGGTTTAAAAAATACACCACGATATTTGTGAAAATCCTAGCCAGGGATCTGAGAAACCTCCAACTAACAGATATTTAATAAAATCCTTTTACATATATATAGACAACCTTCTTATTGCTAGTAAAACCCAAGAGAGAACACCATTCAGACATGAAAGTTTTTGGCCTGGTAGAGGCTATAAAATAACCAAGAAAAAGACTCAGATTTACAAAGGGACTATTAAGTATCTAGGATATAAATTATCAAAAGGACAAAAAAGCCTATTCCTGGATAAAAGAGAAGCCATCGCTCAAGTAACAACTCCCACCACCCACCAGCAACTGCAGGGACTCCTGGGAATGACGAGCTTCTGTCACATTTAGAAATCTACTTTTAGACTAATAGTAAAGTCCCCATATAAAGCTTTAAAAAGAAAAGATTTTAAACCCTCAATATATACCCTAAAATGCCAAAATACATTCAATCAAATTAAGAAAAAAACTGCTAACCATCCCAGCTCTATGACTCCCTGATTAAATCCCTTAGACTCTAACACTTAAGTTTCTCAGCCCTTTGTACAATCGGGCACATGAGCCTAAATTTGGGGTTTGACAAGGTCTTACTAAGTCACTGATTAACAACATAGATCTAGTTATTTTTGTAGTACAGAATCTATACTAAAATATGCAATGACAACTTACTCTTCAGAATCTGTAGACATGTTTCCTCGTAAAGAATTATAATATAATCAACAGTTTACTGAATTTCTATAGCTCTTTCTATCCTTAGATGTCCAATTTTAAAAAGCTGGGAGATGGAGAATATGTTTTCTATACACATTGTGAGCCTGAGTTAAGGTAAAATCACAATGTCTAAAATGCTTAATGAGCTCTACCACTCCGCACTTTTGCAGTTGAATGTCCAGGATTAGAAAGCAAAGTAGAAGTCTATGTGAAAATTATGTAATTACAGTTTGCCTAAATAGAAGAATCATCAAATTATCACCATCAAGAACGGTATGAAGGTAAACTATTAAGTAGAGTTGTAGCCATTCTGAATCTAAGAAACATATTAACATGTAGATTAAAAATTTTTGGCATGGCTAAAACTAGATGATTTTCCTGATTTCCGTACTTTGAATTGCTCTAGTAAAAGCTTTCTGCCAAATCCACATGACACCTGGCATCTTAAACATAAGAAATGTGGATATTTCTTGCCCAATTTATAGAAATATTAGGATTTTATTGTAGCACATAAGGTACAAACAAATTTAAGTACAAAGAGCTATTAATTGCAGATTCCTGTCAGAATTTTAGTCCTAGCTCTGTCAGCAACTCACCAAATGACCTTTTACAGTCACTTTTCAAATCAGAGCTTCTAGACCAGTGAGGATATAGTCTAAATTATCTTTAAGAACTCACCCAACTTAGATATAAGGTTGTATGAAATATAGCTGATTGAGCATAAATGATATACATTTGTCTCCTGGATAAGAGCACATCATCTAAGAATGTAATAATTGCAGCCAATATGAAGCCTATTCATACAGGATGATTGCTGTGATAACTTTCTCCTGCACCAACTATTGCTTTCTTCACTGTTGCTATTGATTTCACTATTTCTAATATCCAAATTGACAAACATCTGCTCTTATCCATCTGTATAAATGCTTTAACCACTAGTAAATCTTCAAATAACCTTTCGTTCAATCTGATGCCTTATAAAAAAGTAAGTTTTTCCTGTTTCAACTAGAAGTTCTCACAAAACCTTCAGTATCAGACTACAAGTCAATAATTGCCCAATGAATACAAATGTGTACTATGTCATTTACTAAAAAGTTTTCCTGAGGCCAGAGGATCAGAGTACAGCCTGGGAAAGCTAACACCTTTCATATTTGGAAGGCCTCTTGAAGATCACCAAATTTTTTCAGTTCATCTGGAATGTGTTCTGAATACCCTAGATGTCTGTATGTATTCCTACTGAAACTGCCTTCCATATACCCTACAATATACTTGGTTATCATGTAATGCCCCTGGCAGAGGAACTGAAAGAAAATCAGGGGCAGCCTGCACCTGCGAAAAGGAAGACAAGCTATGCAAATACCTTTCTGCTACAAAGAATTCATTTGCCTCACTTGTTTTTTAAAGAGTCAAAATTATTTAGATGATTTAGAAAATTTCATATAACTCCTTAGAAGTATAAATTTGTTTTCTGTAGGACTGAATGTTTTTAAAGCATCGTTAACTTCTAACATACCATATGAAGCTAGAAAAGACCATTTTAAAACAAGCACAAATTAAACATATCATCCCCAAACAAGAACTCTGGAGTGGATTCGCTTGCTCATGCTTTCTCCCCTTTTTTTCATAAACCATGACCAATATGCAATCTATACACATTGATTACATTAGTTTTCAACTCAAAACTTTCAGATTCTTCACAATTATCTCTCTTTATAGTCAAGAATTTAAAAAATACATATTACATTTGACCTGTATAGTTAAAACTGCATATGAACCTTCCACCCTTTATCTAAAAATAAATCTAAAGAAAAAAAGAGTATACACAAAAATTCTGATGGAATCCAATACCATCTAAGAAACTACGTGGCTTCTGTAGTAACAGCAACAAAATGATACATACATCACTTTGTTGAAAAATACGCACATATTACCAGAGTATTATGTCACTAAAATTAATCCTTAAACAGGTAAGATTATTGCTTCCAAAGGAGACTACTGTGGGTTTAGGCATTGAGCTAATCTCAACAGCAATCAACCTCTTATAGGAATTTGAAAAGTGGAATAACTCATACAACAAAAAGTAAAAAATAACTTGCTCCTAGTCCCCTACTCCTAATCCAGTGAATTCAGGCAAAGGATCATAGCTCTGACTCTAGTGTCATTAGACTTACAAATGATTAGTTTGTCCACTGAGTGAAAATTGTAAGATATTCTAACAAGTTTTCTGAAGTATCTCCTATGTGTAAGGACTTCTAAGAAATACTAAGAGCAGTCAGCTAAGAGACTCCTCTTGAAAGAACTAACAACCCAATACAAAGAATGAGACATGCTGCTTACGGAAGCAAATACTTCCAAATGAGTTGATGAGATACACAGGAAAGAAACAGAGTAGACTTAACAGAGAATCAGCATTTGAGCTAGGCCAGGGGTTGGAGGAAGAAATAGGCTATATTTGGATAGTGGACAAGGAAACTCTAGGCAGAGGGTTAGGGTTAAGGCTCAAAGGAACATGATTTGGAAGAGAGAAAAGTGGGAGTATTTATAGGGCAACTTGAACAGTAATATCGAGAGACTGAATGTATACCACTGCATTTTACGAAACGTTTCTACACCCAGTTCTTCAATTAATATCTCCCAGCAAACCCATGTATTAACCATAGTAAACACTATGTCCAATGAACAAACAGATAAGGAAATTGGAACTTAAGAGATATTTTCTCTGAGCTCGTATAGTTAATAAATGGCAAAGGAGATGTGAAAACAGGTCTTACAAATCTAGGTTCAAAGTATTAATATAATACTTCCCTTTACAAAGAAGTTAGTTGAACTTAAATTTTATACTCTAGAAAGAAACCTAACTAAATAAAAAGTTTTGATAAACTCTACGACTACCAAATATGAATAAATGAAACCAGAATGATTTTTACTACATTCTAAAGAGAAGATTTCACGTTTCATTTAGTAACCAATTATAAAATAGAAAACAAATTAAGAGCCTCAAGACAGTCTATGGGAGACAGGTAACCTTCAGGTTTTAAGAATCAATGAAAACTTTACATTTACAAAGCCAGAAAGAGTTTTGTAACAAGGACCTCACTCGCTCACTCATCATATCCAATTTTCTATGGTATTTCGGTAATATACCCAATAGTTGGTTACCAGTATATACCTCTTCTGGTGAAATTATCTGGGTTTGGCCTGCAAATTATCTGGTTACCCTGCCTTTAAGCTCTGAAAGTTATCCTAGTTTGAGAAATTTGAGTGCCATTAAAACCAAGTTCCTGGAATTCAGGGGTTAAAAGCATAGGAAAGTGGCATCCATAGCCCCCTAACAATATTTTCCACCTCCAGTCTGTCACTTTAACATAGACACATAGCCAAAATGGTCTTTCAAAGATCAGCTATACGGAGCTTTAATGGGGAAACTATAAAAACAACAGACAAGAAGAAATGATTTCTGGACATATTAAAGCACAATTTGAAATAATGAAGTCTGACCATAGAAGCCTGGGAAAACAAAAGGAGCAGACATGTTCACTTAGAATCCAGCAACCAATGACAGAATAGAAAACCTTTTGTAGGCAAAGCCAGAACGTGATTTGTATAATAAATGCAGACACTGAGAGAGGACAGCCCCTTCCAAAATCGCTGCTGGCCCAGATAGATGTTAGGATAAAGTCAGATGTGCAGATGGGAACAACAAGTATCTTAATCAAGCCCCTTTTTTCTTTTTCTCTACTTCAAGATTCCCATGTAGACAATAAGGAGTTTTTCACAGTTATTTGTCAACCCTAACCTTCCATCTTTATACAGCACTTCATAATATGAAAGAAAAAGTTAATATTTTAAAGTATTCGGTGGGAAGGTGCTACTACTCAAAAACTGGTGACTGTAATAATCCTTCATAGTCAATAAACAAATTTTGTTGCTGATGGGGAGGTAGTGAAGAGGGAAAGATATCCTTATAAGCCATTCACACTTTTAATATATACAGTTAAAAGTCCTAGTGTAAAGTTAATGGGAACTGACTCAACGTTTATACTCATTAGAAAAGGAAAAGCCGAAAAGTCCAGGGGAGACTCCCCTGGTATTTGTCATTAGACAGCTGTATCAGGACTGGAAACAAGCCCTCAAAGTTTGGTGGCTTGAGGGCCACCAAAATTAGCCACGGTACCTCTGATACAAGTTTCCAAGAAGACAAACTTTGTACTTCATTCAGGCTACTCAGTAACAGGTTCTGAATAGAGCAGATAACAAATAAGCTAAAAAACATATGCAAACTTTTGTAAAAAGTTGTATCTGCTGGGTGCTCACTTTACTCCTGAAAGCCCCACAGACCCTTAGTCAGAGCTGGCATATAGCATACTCTTACTTTACATAAGATTTCTACACAGATTTCAAGCTCCTAAAAATTTATAGGCAGTGTAAATTCTTTCTTCTTAAGAAAAAGGATAAAATTCTACATTTTTAAAAGTCACAATAATTAAATATATTGTCATAAGAATTCAATCAACAATAGTTCCCAAGGGTACTATTAAGGCAAAGTTATGATAACTGGTGTTCATACTGATCACTGAAATATCAAAAAAGTTTAAATAAGAAAATTTTTTGAAAGTTTCTCTGAAAATGGTTCCAAAAGACATTATTTTTTTCTGTATGGTACCAGATAGTAAAAATTTTAAGTTTTATGGGTAATATGGTCTATGCCACAACTACACATCTCTGCCCATACAACATGGAAGTAAGCATGGACAACATGTAAACGAATGAGCATGGCTATGTTCTAATAAAACTTCACTCAAAGATGCTGAAATCTGAGTTTCATGTAATTTTCACATGTCACAAAACATTCCTCTTTTTATTTTTGCTGAATAATTAAAAAATGTAAAAACCATTCTCAGGTCAGTTGCAAAAACAAGTGGCAGTAGTTTGCAGGCCCCTGCAACAAATTTCAATTACTGGGTAGAATTGTTGCTCATTCTTTAACATTATCAGATAAATGAGCTATCAAATGAAAAACTTAAGAAGTTATAACAGTAGAGGATCCCTATATTGGTGCGGCCACAGTATTCTCCTTCTGTATTTTCCAAATGCCCGTTGCAAAGTCCAAGTGTAGAGTCTATAAAACTACAAATTCCTGAAACCATCTCCAAGAGATTCAGCTAATATCAAGTAAGATTAGGAATGTGCTTATAATAAAGATCCCCACATTATTCTGATATTGAACTCATGCTTAAAAACCACTGACATTTTCTAACTATATATAATAAGGGACTTATATCCAGAATATTTAAAGAACTTTCCAAACTCATAAGAAAATGATCTAATTATTTTAAAAACTAGACAAAAGTTTAGAACAGAAGCTTCAACAAACAATATAAGAAAGGCAAATTAGCACAAGAAAAATACTCAACATTATCAGTCATCAGGGAAATGCAAATTAAAGCCACAATGAGATACCATTACACACCTGATTAAAAAAAAAAAAAAAAAAAGGACCTGACAATATCAAGCCCAGCAAGGATGCAGGAACCCATACACATTGCTAGTGGGAATGCAAAATGGTTCAGCCACTTTGAAACACAGTTTGGCAATTTTAACATAAACTAGTCCTATGATCCATCAATCCCATTCAAGAGAAACAAAAACTTGTGTTCACCAAAAAAAGTCCATACGTAAACATTTAGAGTGGCTTTATTAATAACCACCACCAAAACTGAAAACTCAAAATTCTTCAACTAGTGAATGTATAAACAGTATGTGTATGTATAGGCATATAATGGAATACTATTAAGCAATAAAAAGAACGGAATTACTGATTACTGATACATGCACTATATCAGAAACATTATGCTAAAAGAAAAAAGCCAGACTCAAAAAGCTACTTACCATTTGACCTCATTTATATAACATGTTTGACAAGGCAAAATTATAGGGGCAGAAAACAAACCAGTGGGTGGCGGGGGCAGGGAAAAGAGGTTGAGAAGTTTGGGGGTTATGAACTGTTCTATATCTTGATTATAGTGGTAGTTACAAGACTATACATTTTTCAAAACTCAGAACCATATACTAAGAGGAATGAATTTTTACTGTATGTAAATTATACCTCAATGAACTTGACTAAAAAGAAAAAGAAAAAAAGAACACTGATATATAAACAAGACTAGCTATATATTAGCTATGGCTTATTAGAAAGTCTTTGCTTTTACTTCAGTATATGGTTATCAACTGTCCTATGCATACACACTTAATGTATGTGTGTATGTGAGTTTTGAGTGCTTTTTAAATGAAATGACAAAAGGAAGTAATTATTGTTTGTTTATTATCTCCTTTATTAAGTAATATCTGAGAACTCTTGCACTGGTTTCTAAATTCGAACATCTGGAACATTCTAGATTCCAACATCTAAATAATTCCCAGTCTTTCTGAATATAAAAACCAATTATCCTTTGTAGGACTTAGCTAAGATCTAGGGTATCCTAATTTCACATTTTTGAAGCACAGAACACCTTTAAATGGGGCATCAGTTAAAATCAATCCAATGGCACTACCAGTGGCTACCTTTGAAATCGGAAATATAACTGTTGTAAGGTTTGCCTCTCTTCTATGGATCAGAGTGATTCATTTTTTAAATGTGCTTCTGTACTTGGAGAACTGGGATTTCAAGCAGGATTTATTTAAGTTTGGTAGGATCTACAACTACTTTATGAACAGTACAATATCATATTGCTTTTTGTCACTGAGGCAAAATTCACTTATCTCAATAATAGCTGTTATATCCCTGACACGAACTGAGGAAAGACCATGGCCTATGGGTTTCTTTGAGTTTATATACCTAATATGTTCAATTTTAGAGCAGCGGTCCCCAGCCTTTTTGGCTCCAGTAAGGGAAGACAATTTTTCCACAGATTGGGGGGGGGGGGGGGGGGGCAGCAATGGTTTGGGGATAATTTCAAGCACATTACATTTATTGTGCAAACCTCTCTGCTAGTGATAATCTGTATTTGCAGCCAACGCATTAGACTCTGATAAGGAGCATGCAACCTAGATCCCTCACATGAGCAATTTACAGTAGGGATTGCACTCCGGTGAAAAGCTAATGCTGATCTGACAGGAGGTGGAGCTCAGGCAGTGATGTGAGTGATGGGGGAGTGGCTGTCAATACAGATGGAGCTTTTGCTCACTGGCCTGCCAGTTCATTCACCTCCTCTTCTGCAGCCAGGTTCCTGACAGGTCAGGGACTGGTAGTGTCTCCAGCCCTGGGGGTTGGGGACTCCAGTTTTAGAGAGTTTAAGCCCTTAAACATTAGCCCCTTCAGGCTGAGTATACCAGAGAAGACCTGCATTTTTGTGTGATTTTTCAGATAGAGAAAACACTGAGGAAAGTGTGACTTTCTATAGTTAACTGAATAATTGATTTGCTGAATCAAAAATAAAAGCTCAAAAAAATTCAATTAAAAAAATAAAAGCTATGTTAACTCAGATCTATATGAAATATTACCCCTAAAATAACCTCATAAAATCTCTGAAAGTCTTGTCATTCATTATTTTCATTATACTTTTTTAAACATATGACAGTATTAGATGAAAGACATCAGGAATGAATCTTATATATCTACAAACAATTTAAAAGAAAAGAAAGAGAGGGAGAGAGAGAAGGAAGGGTAAGGAAAGGAGAAGGTAGATAAGGAGGAAGGAGGGAAGACTAAAGTGTGTAAATATTCACAGTTGTAAACTTTTCTAGTTCTAGACCCTAACTTGCCAATTCCTAGCTACTTAGCCTCAGCTGTTTAGCATAACTCACTTCCTCTTCCTGGCCGTCAGATTTTAAGCTGGAAAATGAGGAGGTTGGCCTAGATCAGTGTTTTTTAATGTTTTCTACTTTGAGATCTCTTTTTAAAATATCAATTCACTCTACAATTTCCCTCATGGGAGTTGTCCTTTAAATGCTTGTTAGTTTAAAAAATTATTTTACAAGTAACAGTTATATCCATTTGAAAAAAAGTTCATTTATTCATTCAAGAAAGTACTGCATCCACACACATAGCAATAACCTAAAAGATTTTTTGTCCTTACGCAAGAGGCACCTTGGGTGCACATAAGAATTTAGAGGGTTCTTTCCAACAAAGCCATCTATTCTACACCACAGTGAAGATCATGGCCATGCACCAAAGGGCATTTTTTTATTGTGGAACTACCCTCACACAATACACAGCACCCAGCAGATCAATAATTACTATTTTTTTAAGTCCATATCTAAGATTCCTTCCAGCTCCCAAATTGTTTACTGCTTTATGTTTAAGAAAAAAAATTAAACCTATTACTCAAATAAAAACCAAAACCACAAAAGAGCATTTTTAAAATGTTTTTACTAAAATTCTATTCTTATTACCTCCAAAGCCAGAAGAGAAAGCAATGATCCACTTTCTCCCCTGTTTTATATATATATATTTTTAATGAATTCTACTTATAAGACATATTTCCAAAAAAAATTTTTTTTTAATTCAAGAAGTTTTTGTAAATTTCATGTTGGCATTAATGATATGTGACACACATGGCTAAAGGCATTATCTCTGCCCTTGAGTAGCTTATACAAAAAGAAATATAAAATAATTATGCTAGAGATAAGATTCCTAAACAGGGAACATCTAATAATGTATTCTTTCATTCAATCATTCATTTATTCACACATTCAAATATTCACTGAATATTTGCTGAGTATATGAAAGACATGAAGCCAGATGGAGATGGTGAAGCAAGGTAAATAAGATACAGACCTCCCAGCTCAAGGAAATCCAGCCAGGGTCTCATTAAAAAGCAACAACAACAAAAACTGCTGCGGAATTCTGAATAAAAGGGAAAGCAAGTTTGCCTGGAGCCCGAAGATGTACATCTCACAGACACTGCCATCACTTTAGATGCCTACTGCACATGTGATAAGCTTTAGATTTCTGAGACTATTGGGTTAACTGATTGTAACAGACATAATTTTCTATCTTTCCCTTGAAGTTCTAGATTTATGCCATTAATTTAATATACCCCATTATGTGATTGGGGTGTCCCGAATGTAAACTTAATCAGTGCTTAATAGGTATGTTTCCTTGTATAGATGTTTCGAAAAATGTATTAAATTTTACCTTTCATTAAAGAAAAAGGATGTGCTCCCAGAAGAGCTAGCTACCTATACTTGAAGAAATGGTACACTTTCCTAAGGTACACTGATTTCAGATGTTAAGCACGCACATGGTCACACAAACACACACACACACACACACACACACACATGCACACAGTTCACCAACTTTGGAGCTAGGAGAACTTTCCATATCAAAAACAGTAAGACTAGAAAATAAAAAAACAAGATTTGGGAAAGTGCTGTAAGGAAAGATAAAATAAGGTAAACACTGAAAGAAAGCAGGAGAATTGGAATGCAAGTGCTAAGTGGCGAAAAGTGGGAAAAAACTAACAGTTAAAAAATTGCAAAGAAGTTGATAAAAGTAAAAAGGTTTAGAATGGCTTTGATGAACAGACTAAGGTGCTCAAACCAAAACTTTCTGATAATATAAAACCTTGTTTAAATGGAGGAAATAATAAAATTAAGTAATAAGTGGGAAATTCAAATTAAGTAGTGATATGGGAATCTGACTGGAGAAACCAAAAAGGAAAATGGGGACTCTTGATTGCTGTTTCAGAAAGAAAATTCTGTAAAGATGACTAAAATTGACCAAAAAAATCTGAGTCTGTCAACTGATTAAAAGTGCTTAGAAAAAGCACTACTTTTAGAAAAATATGTTCTCAGCTATGAACTCTAAACTAAGAAGCTTTCAGAATATTGTTGGAATATGTCTATTCCTTTGCCGAACATTCCCAAACTGCATGTTACATTTCAGTTATAGATCTAGTGATTTAAAAAATGGCTAGGAATTATTTCAAATCTTGTTGCATAGGACCTCACATGTTTCAGAAAAAAATAAAGGATAATTCCTAAATATTGGCAACAAAAATATTGGCAACAAAATGTAGATGTTCCAAATATGCTTTTAACCAGAAAAAATGACGTGTGTTGACATTTAGTTGACTTAATTTTCACCTACATAATTACTCAAACATTTCCCTTCGTCTCCTAGTTTGAGAGATTTCCCAAGATATAAATACTGCTGTAGTTGTGTGTGTTAAAAAAACTTCTGTCTAAATAACAAGTATCATTGACCTCCTTAAAAACTAAGTAAGCAAGCACTAGATCAAATATCTCCTTACTAGCATGTCAGCTGCTATCCATGACCTCTGTTGAGATGTTCACAAGAAAGGTCACAGGGCGCCCCACCGCCCTCCTAAAGAAATGGCAGTGGAAAGGGGTGTACATTCATTGCGTTATTCACAATCTCTATTGGCATCTACACCATGACACCAAATTGTAATAAACTGTAACTATTACATATATAAACCTACCAAAGATTTCAATTAAAAAGTGAAGTGAAAGAGACAGATACAGAGATTTTTTTAAATCGGATTCAAAAATCTTGTGTCAGAATACTAAACAAATTGCTACTACTAAATCATCTTCTCAAACTTAGTTGTTGTGTTTCAGTGTTAGAACAGTACCAATGTTTGTGTATGTTTTACCCCATAATGGCACCAGCTTTAGTCTCTTTTAATTAGGGTAAAGACACTGCTAGGGATTAACTGGGCCATAATTAAGAGTTATATTAGAGAAAGATATACTTTATTAGACTTGAATACTTCCCAGATCAAAAACTTCACCACCAGTAGTAAGACATTTCTAGTGTATCATTTCCTTTGATGTTCTTGGAACCAGAAAGGTCAGATGCTTACAAAGACAAAGATCTTCTCAACAATTTCTGACCACCTTCAAACTTGATAAACATTTCATTCTAATTTAATGAAGACACATGAAAGAGCCACACTAAATTTTCTTATCAATTTACCAGACTATGTAACACAGATTGCCAAACACCATATTATGTAAAACGAAACCCAATTTGAATGTATTAAAGTCTAGAGTTTGGGAATAGAAAAATCTTACATTTTTATATAGAAGGTATTTGTGGAACTCCTTGAGAAATAATACATTAGAATAAATCATTCATGTCTTGATTAAAAAACAATCAAAAGAACTAAGGATAACATAAATGTATGTAAAGAGAGTTTTAAGTTTTTTCTAGGTCACTCACATGAATAGGAAACTGGGTAAGATCACAGCACTATACTATTAATATTCCACATGTCAGGTTTTGTTTGAACTCCAATTCTCATTCTATTCATCATCTACCCCAAGGGCGCACTACACACAGATCACTTTTCTCTAGAGACACACTCAAAACACACACACACACACACCCTCATATCCAAAAGCAAGAAATAACCAACCTCTAAGACTAGGACTCTCACATCTAAACTGTAGCCCCATTAAAAATCCTACATAAAATCAGTGACAGATCACTAGTTTGTTAGTGTTTGAAACCCTGGGAAAGAAAGCAGCCAAGGAGTCACTAATTTTGGTGGGAATTCTGGGTTGGCCTGAGCACCCACAAGACCATGTGAGTCAAATTAAGCTGGCAATGAAACACACAGTTCCAAGAAAGCAAAAATCCTTATTTTCAATTCCACTTCCCAAGACAGGTCAGGCCACAGTCAGTATTCAGCTGAAACAATTGACATCCACAACAAAGCAGGCTTTGTAAGCCATTGGAACTTGGGCTTGCAATAGCACTCTGGAACTTCTGTGCTTCCTAGGACCAAAGAAAAGCCAACAATAATTAAAGGGTAAGGTGATCCAGCACCCAAGACCTCAATAAAAAATGCTAGGTCCTAGGGCAGCTGATGAAGAACAGAGAAGGGATGTCAGGGCTCCCTGCTGTTAGCTACACCAGACCAGTACTAATCAATCAGTATTTTCCTGGACAACATTAAAAAACAAGGTCAGCAGTCCCATGCTCCCTTCGCTCACTGCTTTTTGTAAGAAAATGCTTATTATAACCACTTCCCACCCGCCTGTGTAGGGCAATGCCAGGACTAAACTTTTAAACCTTGAGGAAGGTGGGAAAGTCAGCCAGATGCAGGCCTAGGAAAACTGGGGAGAGAAGGAGGGAAAGAGTCATGTTTCAAAACAAAGGCTCCATAAGGACTGAACGTCAAACCCTCCCCACCTCCCAGCCTTCAAGCCAGCCTTAATTTTTAAGAACAATAAGTAACATTTACCCAGCTTTTCAACTTTCACTAAGGGCTTAGCCATTCATGGGAACATTTGCACAACTACTTGCCGGGGACGGTGCTATCCTCTCTCTACACACTTAAATAGGAAAAAAAGGCTTAGAACGTAAGTGACTTGCCCAAGGTGCCACAGAAAAACCAAAATTCAATTCCTTCCACCTCCAGGCCAGGACAGCACAGGCGGGCGCCGTGCGAGGGCCGCGGGGGCCGAAATGACGACGCCTCTGCCCTGAGAGAACCCGGGCTGGGGAGAGAAGAGGGGGCCTCCCGCCTTAACACCCCGGCCCCTACCTTCCTTAACTCCTGGCAGCTTGGACTGGTCGATACTGACTTCAGCCATATTGGGCCGGGGTCCTGGCTGCCCCTCGCCTCCGCTTCCCGGCCAGCGCCCGCACGGAGCGGGCCCCACAGCGCAGCAGCAGCGCCCGACGCGGCTCGAAGTCCGGCCGGCAGCGAGCGCGGTCCGGGAGGAGGAAGTGGGCTGGCCGGGCAAAGGCTGGCGACAAAGGCGGCGGGAGACAGACTCCGGCACACCAGGCTAGGGGCCCAGCTGCCCGGCCACAGCCACCTGCTCCGCGACCCCAGCCCTGATCGATACCAAATATCCGGAGCCCGGAAATAGACCCGAGCCGTCCAGTACGGAGGGAGAGAGGAGACAGAAAGGCTGCCGGGCAGGCCTGGGCGGGGGAGGGGAGCTGCAGGTCTGTAACCGCAATTGCGAGTGGCTGGCGAGCGAGGATCAGCTCCCGCCGCCGCCTCCCTGTTGTCTCCTTTGTGCTCAGTGACGCCTGAGGCTGGGGCCCCGCCGTGCCCCCGCCTCTGGGCCCTGCCTCCCTCCCGCGGGAGGATCTCCTCTTTAGGTGGGGGCTTTGTGACCTAAGGGCCTCAACAAAAAGGCCACAAGGGTCACCCAAAATATAATCGTTCCTGTCAGTGGTGTAAGTGCTCTGGGTCTGGGATTGAAATTTATACAGGATGTTTACTGAGTGCCTGCATCTGTCTCAGACACTCTTAAAAAGCACCTAGGGTTACAGGGGCGATAAAATAAGGGCATAAAAAACCTCTAATACAACACACAGAATTAAGAGCAGCTGATGAAATTTTGAGCCAATTTAGAGAAGAGCGTACTCGCAACCAGCTGGAGGAAATGATTCATGGATTCATCAAAACTGCATGCGTGTCTACCAAGTGTGATGTTAGGTACTGGGGGTGATAAAGATGTGTGTCAGACATATCTCTGTTATAGCATTTCACACTTGTGCTATAATTGTGACATTTCTATCTCCCTGAAATAGACAACGTCTCTTCTTTCATCTCCTGGCAACAGAATTCTCCCTCCGTTTGGGAAACTGCCCCTTGCCCCCGACTCCTTAGAGATGGGCTCGTCTCCTAAACCTGTGCAGCGGTGGACCTTAGTCCCACCACCGCCAGTCTTCTCCTTTCCACCACGCACGCAAGTTCATGAAAGTGTGGATGTGTGACTAAGACAGGTCAAGAATACTTTCTGGGGCTTGTCACACAAAGAGGGACAGATACGTATACTATTTCCTGTGGGGAATGTCTATCTCACTACCAGACAGTGAGGGAGATGAAGGGGGCTTGTTACCACAGTAGCAAACCAGAACAGCCGGCATTTTTTCGGTTCCTGGATTCAGGTATGTTAGGTCCGGAGCAGAGAGAGAGAGATAGAGAGAGCGAGCGAGCCTGCCTCATGTGTAGCAAAATGCTGTTTATTTTGGGCATCTGGGTGCAGATGGGTGGAGGCCAAAGAGCCTCCACACTGAAGGAGGGGAAAGCCTTGGGTTTTATAGAGGGTTTCTTAGCAGGGGAGTGAGTACCTGGGCTAGAACAGCTGCTGCAATAAAAATTTTTTTTTCAAACAACCAATTTCTGGGACCCCTGGGTCAGTCTCATCCTGTAAAAATAGGGGTGGAGAGTAGTTCTGTCCTTATCTGGGGGATAGGAATGCCAGCCTCTGCAGCTGTCTGTTAGATCTTACAACCTCAGGGAGACCCCTGTGGCTATTGATTCACAATCCTTGGTTTTCCATTAACCGGGTTCTGTCCCATACATATTTTTCAAGTTCCCACCTGGAACAAACCTAAGAGTATCTACCTCAGGCATCCTCTCTGCTTATCCTCAGTTTTACTTAAAAGGTAGTAAAAGTTGATTTTCAGTCACTTGCAGGCAAAAACTCTGGTATGAGAGACCACATGGAGGAGGTTTTAGTTGAACCTAATATTGAAAAGGCAGACTTTCAGACTAGAAAAAATTTAGAAGACTGTCTAGGCCAGAGGACAGCAAACTACAGCCCACAGGCCAAATCCAGTCTGCTGAATCTGAATGGCTGTTTTTTACATGTTAAAATGATTTCATTTTAAATGGATAGATAAATGGGACATATTTTCAATCTTGCCTTTGAAGCCTCAAAATCTATATTTATTTTCAGACCCTTTTCAGAAAAAGCCTACCCACCCCTGTACCAGGCAGAGAGGACACTAAGTTAAATGTGAGAATAAGAAGGAGGTACTATTAGAAAGGTAAATTTATGGTGAGGTGTTGTTTTGTTTTGTTTTGTTTGTTTTGTTTTGTTTGTTCGTTTGTTTTGTGAGACAGAGTCTTGCTCTGTCCTCTGGCCTGGCTAGAGTGCAGTGGTATCATCATAACTCACTGCAATCCCAAACTCCTGGGCTCAAGGGATCCTCCTGCCTGAGCCTCCCAAGAAGCTGGGACTACAGGCGCCTGTCAGGATGCCCAGCTAATTTTTTCCATTTTTAATAGCGACTGGGTCTCTCTCTTGCTTAGGCTGATCTTGAATTCCTGGCCTCAAGTGATCCCCCCCACCCCCATCCCACCTGTGATTTCAAGAGTGCTAGAATTACAGGCATGAGCCACCACACCCAGCCTATGGGGATTTTAATTGTCCAGCCATGTAGTGATTTTTTTAAAAAAATGTCCCATGTTCATAGAGAATATTTATAATAATGGCATTTTTTTGTTCTCTGTCCAAGTCTATTGTTTTCACTTCTGTACTCAGCTGTGCCCTGGAAGGCTGACATCTATGAATGAATCACTAGGTTCCCCTTGCCTTGTGACTGACTTCCTGTTGTGTTTGACCAATAGGAAGCACTGGCAGAAGACCAAAAGAAGTGAAGAGAAAAACATCAGGGTATTCTTCTTTCCCTTACGCTAAACGAAAATTATGGCCATAGTTGTATTCCTTTATGACTACAGTGCCTATCTAGAGGCCTCTTTTCCATGGCTTCAGCTCTCATGGGTCCCTAATAATACCATTTCTTTCCGGTGCCCCTTCAAGGCTACAGTGGTAATAGCTTTACATTGTTGGTAGTTTTTTTAAACCAGGCAATACTTCTGTAATTCGTCTCTTCATCACATTTTTTTCAGTGAAACCATTTGACTGTGTTAGGTATTGTTCCAGGTGGGAACCTGAAAAGTATGCGTAGGACAGAATGTAGTTAATGCAAAACTTAGGCTTATAAGTCTGGAGAGTCCCCGAACTTTGTAAATCTAACAGACAGCTACAGCCAACATTCCTTCCCTCTCCCTTCCTGATAGAGATGAAGGCTGTCCCATCCTAGCTCTCCTGATAAGAACCACTCCAGAACAGAAGGCTGGAAGTGAGTGGGGCAGGGGCCTCAGGAGTTGGTTATTTGCAAAAGAATTAATTACAAGCAGCTGTTCTGGCCCACTTACTCCCCCCGGAAAAACCCTCTATAAAACTCAAGGATCTCCCCTTTTCTGTCATGGACCCTTTTTCACCTCCACCCATCTGCACCCGGATGCTCAAAATAAACAATATTTTGCTACACATGAGGCTTCGTGTGTGCCTCTTTCTCAGCTCTGGACCTAACAGACGTGGTTTCTGTTTCCTGCGTAGACTGTGACTGATACAGTAAGATATGGCAAGAGGTCACTGTTTTGTTTCCCTTAAAAAGATCCACATTTCTGCCTCAGATAAAAAATGAAAACATATATTATAGCAATGCCCTATTGTTTAAGGAAAAAGCTGTCTTCAACAGAAAAAGTAGAGAAGAGAAACCAGGAGCCCCGTCCTGTTGCTGGAACAGATGATCTGGAAATGACTCCACATAGTTGAGCTTTCCTTTTCCAACTGGACACCCAGTGTGTATCTGTCCCTAAACTAAGTAAGCATTAGCAAACTATTTCCATATTCCATATATATGCGCCATATATATTCCATATATAATATAAATATATAAATTTATAAATATATATTTCATATACAATATAAATATATAAATTTACAAATATATATTCCATATATTCCATATATAATATAAATATCTAAATTTATAAATATATATTCCATATGGATTTCATATATATTCCATATATAACTAAATTCATAAATATATATTCCATATAATAAATATATAAATTTATAAATATATATTTCATATATATTTATTCCATATATAGTATAAATATAAATTCGTAAATATCTATATTCCATATATATTCCACATATATTCCTATATAATATAAATATGTAAATTTATAAATATATGTATTCCATATATATTCCATATATATTTGACATATAATATAAATACATAAATTTAGAAATATATATTCTATATACATTCCATATATATTCCACATATATAATATAAATATATAAATGTTTAAATATATATTTCATACATATATTCCATATATATGCCATACATAAATATATAAATTTGTAAATATACATATTCCATATACATAAATTATATTTATAAATATATATATTCCATATATATAAATTCCATATATATATAAATTGCACATTTCATACAAGGGAGCAACTATATAAATATTCAGAAATATTACTGGCCACAAAATAAGGAAATTATGACTTTAACATGATTAACAACAATGGCAAATATCTATCAAGTTAGTATTCAATATGTAACAAACTTTTGTTTCAAAATGAAAATAGCATAAACATATTTAAGATAACTAAATGCTGAGAAAATTTGTAACCACAGCCTATACTACAAAAAATACAGAAAGAATTTCAAGAGACTTAAGGGAATGATGACAAATGGAATTTCATATTAAAAAAAAGAATGAAGTTCTAAATATGAAGATATATTTTCCAAAAATCACCTTCTTTTTTCTTTTCTCTTTATTTTCCCAAATGACAACTTACTGTTTAAAGCAAAAAAGAAAATTATTATAAGGTAATGTGTATCAAGTATGTAGAAGTGAAAATAATTACAACAGCACAAAGTAATGGCTAGATAAATGAAATCATATTGCTATGAGATTCAGATGTGAAAGACTCAAAAATCAGGGGGAGGGAACATGACCCAATTCATTTTATGTGTTAAGCATAGCACTGAACATACAACCCAACAAAGATATAATATGAAAATAGCAATGTAGACTAATATCATCATGAATATAGATTTAAAACTCCTTAAAAAAATGTTACCAAATCAGGGCCGGGCACAGTGGCTCATGCCTGTAATCCTAGCACTCTGGGAGGCCGAGGCGGGTGGATTGTTTGAGCTCAGGAAGTCGAGACCAGCCTGAGCAAGAGCAAGACCCCGTCTCTACTAAAAATAGAGAGAAATTATATGGACAGCTAAAATATATATAGAAAAATTAGCCAGGCATGGTGGCACATGCCTGTAGTCCCAGCTACTCTAGAGGCTGAGGCAGCAGGATCGCTTGAGCCCAGGAGTTTGAGGTTGCTGTGAGCTAGGCTGATGCCACGGCACTCTAGCCTGGGCAACAGAGTGAGATTCTGTCTCAAAAAAAAAAAAAAAGAAAGAAAGAAACTGACAAGCTGATTTGAAATTTAATATAAAAATGCAAACACTAGAATGCTCAAAACAGTTTTGAAAAATCACAAAATTAGTGAACTTACACTACCTGTTTTCAAGTCTCATTACAAAACTACAGTAACCAAGACTATGTATATTGGCATAAGAAAATAATTCAGTGGAATAAAATAGAGAATTCAGAAAGAAACTTACATTACATATATAATACACTTAATTGATTTATCCATAAAGATTCCAAGGTATTTCAATGGGAAAAGGATTGTCTTTTCAACAACTGAAGGAACTAGAACTCTCACACTAACTACTGTGAGTGTGAAATGTTACAAACACTTTAAAAAGTGGTTTGACACTGTTAATGTTAAATGTAGCTTATTAAGGATTTTTGCATCTATATTTATAAGGGATGTTGGTCTGTAGTTCTCTTTTTTTGTTGTGTCCTTTCCTGGCTTTGGGACCAAGGTGATACTTACTTCATATATTATGGGATCACCTCTTCTTTGTAGGTCTGATAGAATTCAGCTGTGAGTCCATCTGGTCCAGGGCTTTTTCTTTCAGATGGGGAGAGGTTTTTAATGACTGTTTCAATCTCACTATTCGTTATTGGTCTGTTCAGAAGTTCTATTTACTTCTCCTTTAGTCTTGAGAGGTTGTCTGTTTCCACGAACTTGTCTATTTCCTCTACGTTCTCTAGTTTATCTGCATAGAGATTTATGTAGTGTCCAACAGTACCTCAAAAAGACCCCACAAAATCCACCACGACCAAGTGGGTTACATCCCTGGGATACAAGGATGGTTCGACATACGTAAATCGATAAATGTGATTCACCACATAAACAAAAGCAAAAACAAATATCATATGATCATCTCAACAGATGCAGAAAAACCATTTGACAAAATCCAGCACACTTTCATGATAAAAACCCTCAACAAACTAGGCATAGAAGGAATATTTCTCAGAATTATAAAAACCATATATGACAAACCCACAGCCAACACCATACTGAATGGGGAAAAGTTGAAACTATTTAATCTAAGAACTGGAACAACACAACGATGCACACTGTTACCACTTCTATTCAACATAGTGTTGGAAGTCCTAGCCAGAGCAATCTGGCAAGAGAAAGAAATAACTGGAATACAAATCAGGGAAGAGGAGGTCAAACTATGGCTCTTTGCTGATGATATAATCTTCTATCTAGAAAAACCCAAAGAGTCACCTGGAATTGATAAATAAATTCAACAAGTCTCAGAATACAAAATCAATGTACATAAATAGTAGCATTTCTATATACCAATAAGAGTCAAGCCAAGAGCCAAATCAAAGACTCAATACCATTCACAATAACTACAAAGGAAATAAAATACCTAGGAATATACTTAACCAAGAAAATGAAGGCTCTATACAAAAGAACTACAAAACTCTGAGGGAAGAAATTACAAAAGACACAAACAAATGTAAAAACATATCATGCTCATAAATAGGTAGAATCAGCATTGATAAAATGTCCATACTACTCAAAGAGATTTACAAATTCAATGCAATCCCCATCAAATTACCAATGTCATACTTCACACATCTAGGAAAAATAATTCTGCGCCTTGTTTAGAACCAGAAAGAGCCCTAATAGCCAAAGCAATCTTAAGCAAAAAGAACAAGTCTGGATGTATCACATTACCAGAATTCAAATTATACTACAAGGCTTTAGTAACCAAAACAGCATGGCATTGGTACAAAAATAGAGACGTCGACCAATAGAACAGACCAGAGAACCCAGATGTAAAACCATCTACCTACAACCAACTGGTCTTTGACAAAGCAGACAATATAAACTGGGGAAAAGAAGCCCTATTCAATAAATGCTGCTGGGAAAACTGTAGAGCCACATGCAGAAGAATGGAACAGGACCCCTACCTCTCACCACTCACAAAAATTAATTCAAGATGGATAAAAGACTTGAATCTGAGGCATGAAAATATAAGAATTCTAGAGAAAAATATAGCAAAAACTCTTCTAGATATTGGCCCAGGCAAAGAATTTATGACTAAGACCCCAATAGCCATCATGGCAACAATAAAAATTACAAAACGGGATTTGATTAAACTAAAAAGCTTCTGCACAGCTAAGGAAAAAATCAACAGAGCAAATACACAGCCTACAGAATAGGAGAAAATATTCATAAGCTATACATCCAATGAAGGGCTAATATCCAGAATTTACAAAGAACTCACCCAAATCAGCAAGAAAAAAAAACAAACAACCCTATTAAAAAGTGGATCAAAGACCTGAAGAGAAACTTCTCAAAGAAGAAAGAAAAATGGCCAATAAACATGAAAAAATGCTCCAATCATCAGGGAAATGCATATTACTATTAAGACCACCATGAGATAGCACCTTACTCTAGTTAGAATGGCTTTTATTAAAAAGTCCAAAACAATAGATGCTGGCATGGAGGCAGAGACAAAGGAATGCTTATACACTGTTGGTGGGACTGCATGTTAGTACAAACACTGTGAAAAACAATATGGAGTTTCCTCAAAGAACTAAAAGTAGACCTACCACTTGTTACAGCAATCCCACTACTGGGTATCTACCCAAAGGAAAAGAAGACTTTTCATCAAAAAGATACCTGTACTTGAAAGCTTATTGCAGCACAATTCACAATTGCAAAGATGTGGAATCAACCCAAGTGCCATCAATTCATGAGTGGATTAACAAAATGTGGTATGGGTATACTATGGAGTACTATTCAGCCATAAAAAGATGAATTAATACCTTTGCAGCAATCATGATGGAACTGGAGACCATTCTTCTCAGTGTAGTATCACAAGAGTAGGAAAAAAAACACCACATGTACTCACTATTAAATTGGAAGTAAACTACGAGCACACATGTGCACTGAGGGAAGTAAAACTCAATGGAAATCAAACAAGGGCAAATACGAAGGAGGGGAAGGACAAAAACCTACCTTATGGGTACAATGAACACTATATGGGTTATGTCCACACCTATAGCTGGAACTTAAGCATTACAAAAGTGATTCATGTAACGTAAAACATTTATATCCCTTAATACCTTGAAATTTTAAAAATATGTACTTTATCCTATGACCTTATTCTTTCTATAAAAAATGTGGCCAGCAAAGAAAACATCACTTTGCATTTGTTTTCTCTTCTTTCTGCCTCATTATCCTTTTATCTTTACTCCTGCTCCCCTCAGACCTCCCAATAAGGTGTTAGCACATAGTAAGTTTTGTCACAGGTTCTGTTTTCTGATAGTTCCAGGAAAAGATATTTGATACAAGGAGTGGCCCTTAAAAGCTAATTCTCAGGGTAATATTTTGAGGTTAGACCCCCCCATATTCTGGGAATCATAGGGCTCACTCCATTTCTATTGTTCAGTGAAGTAGCAACATTTCTGGCCTGTAATGGAATCACAATTAGTAAAGACTTCACATGTTGTTAAGTAGTATGAGATGTGGGTAGAGGGAAAGTCATTATTAAGTCTAGTGGCTATTACAATTGACTTGTATAGAGGTATTCATAATTACAAATGAAACAAAGTTGTAAAAACTGAAAAAAGAAAAAAAAGTAAGTAGACTGATATGTCCCTGAGGCCCAGAATAAAGATATTTGGGATTTTCAGCCTCCTAAATTCCCTGAGCTGTCATGGCCAGCAGAATCAGTCCTTTTCACTTGCCAGTAGAAAACAGCCTAACCCAAAGACCATGTAATAACCTTGATCAAAGCAGATGACTTGCAATATAACTGTTGGTCTCCTCAGGATCCATGATACTCATTTTCCATCGTCACTAGGGCTGATACCCAGAATCAAGTATTAATACAACCTGAGTATGGAAGCAGAAGCCTAAGAATTTGCTGTTATGATTTCCTGAAGCCTGGCAATGGTGATGGCTTACACTAAATGAATTGCACATGTCAAAACTTTCATCATACAATCCAGAGGAATGTGTCAGAAGGCTAAAGGAAGTAGAAATGTTAGAATGGATTTATTATGCAACACCTGAGAACTATCATCTAAAGCTCAAAGGATACTAACTCACTAAGATAATAATGAATAAGCAGAGGAGGAAGGCACTGAAATCATTGAGAATCTCAGTGGTAGCTGCCCTCATCACTGGGAGATGCTGCTATGGAAATTTAATGTTCAGAAATACTGGAGTGGCAGTCAGAGAACCATGGCCATCAGAGAACTATGGTGATGACCAATACATCAGGGTGTTTCTAGCTGTGACTAAGATGGATAGAGAGGGGCAGAAAAAGAAGAAGGAGAAGGAGAAAGAAGAGGAGGAGGAGGAAGAGGAGGAGGAGGAAGAAGAAGAAGAGAAGAGGAGGAGAAGGAAGAAGAAGAGGAAGAAGAAGAAGAAGAGAGACTTTACATTGAATGTCATATTAGAAAATGACAGTTCTTTCATTTTCCATATCTAAGTTTGCTCACAGACCTAGGTCCTATTGATTGAAATGGAGACTGGATACTTGCAAGTATATAACATAAATTTCCTCTAAACTTCCCCAAAAGGACCTGTAACCATCTGACAAGGTAATTGTCTTAGGTGATTTTTTAAAAGATTGTTAGATATGAGGACTGAACTGTTGTCAGGGGACCTAAAATGTTATCTTACACCCCCAGTGAGGGAGGAAACTTACAGAGAACAGGTGATAAATGGAGTTTTGATCCAAATCTGTCTCTTGGTGGGTCCATTGTTTCTGTAGACTAACCTTATGATTATTTCTATAGTCAACAATTGTATAATTAGGATGGAAATACTTAGTAATTGACAGACCTTTAAATTCATTCCTTGACCTTTGGAATAAGAGCCAACTTGAGGTGCTAGCTGGAAGCTTCTCAATCTGCACCCCAACCCCAAACATAACAAATAATAAATAATATCATATTCCAAAGAAATTGAAGATATTTGAGCCACCATCAAAGATTTAAGAGATGTAAGAAAGTTAGTCAGCAGCATTTTCCTGATCAATTTATGTGTGTGATCTTTGTAAAAAAACAGTTATATCATGGCAGATGGGGGAGGCTACTATAATTTTAAACAATTTATATTAATAACTCTGATTGTTGCTCCTGGTTCAAGTGTCAAGAACTGTGAAGGATCTGGGGTTTTATTGCAACTGCAAGCAAATAAGTTAGCCTGCCACAACTTCATGGATGTTAGCAGAAAACATGAAATTCTTGGGTTAGAGACAAAGGAGAGTTCATTACTCACAGAAATAGCAGTAGTCAGAGCATCACCATTTCACCAGTTTCCCTAAGCCCCAATTCACACACCTTCAATTCACACAGCTCACAGAAGGGAAAAGGGCGAAATGATTCCTGTACACTAAATGGGGTTTGCAGCAGGAGAGGAACCTCAACCTTAGAGACCCTGAATCTTTTGTAATGGTCAGTAAGCCTGCTGGACCTTTGCCTTGATGGGAAATGTTATCTTTCTTATGCTGGACTGTAAATACACTTATTATTTGCTCTGAAAGGAGATATTGTATGTCTTCCAGTGATGTTTTCTATACAAACATAGACTTGAAAACGTGGTCCAGAACACAGAAGGTCAGTGCCTCTCCTCATAAGATATGCAGAAACATGAGATACTTATTGAGAACTGATTCTCAATAGCAGATGTATTATCTTCACTAAAGCACGTTAACACAGCCACTGGCATTTGGTGTGCTATTATTAAATTAGTAACACCTTTGGTATGGAGGATCATATACAGTTTTCCTTTACTTGGCTATATTTACTGTTCTAGTCTCTTTTGTAATATAATCCTCAGGTATCTTGACTGTGTTGATCATTTTCACATTCTGCAGAATATCACACTGGTCTACTCTATTGATAACATCATTATGATTTTTCTCATAAGCAAGAGGTGGAATATCCTGTCAATATCCTAGTAAGATACATATAGGCCAGAAAGTAAAAATAAACTCTGTGAAGATTCAGGGATAATGATCTGGGGTATATTGAGTCATTCCCTCTAAAGCAATAGTTTTCAACCAGTGATGATTTTGTCCATAGAGACATTTGGCAATGTCTGCAGACATTTTGGTCTATAAAAAATCAGGGAGGGGGTTGGAATCAAGTGAGTAGGGCCCAGGGAAGCAACAAAACATCCTACAATGCACAGGACAGCCCCTTCACAATGAAGAATTATCCAACCCTAAATCTCAATAGTGCCAAGATTGAGAACCCTGATTTAAAGTAATAAATATGATGTTGCCTCTTGCATAAGGGCTCCTTTGAATTTTGCAGGTAATATTTACAGCAACTGGTCATACTACTTTGAACCTTTAATTGAGTGACTTACAGGCTGCACATTTTGAATGTGGCCCTGAACAAGAAAGGCCTCTATATTGTAGGACAAGCTGCTCTGCCACTTGGGACATAGTCACATGGCTCAGCTTATTGGTGGAATAAAGTTGAGAAGGTTCCAGATTCTCTAATGGATGCCTGAAGTAAGGAGGAGAATAGTGCAGCCTAAAAGTTCAGGGAAGTTAACCCTCCATGGGGCAGACCAATGAGATACAAAAGATCAGGTGGAGGCAACAAAGAATTCCTTGTACTTCTTACCCATCATGGACTGTTCTTACGTATAAGGATCCCTTGTGGCCAGTCCATATTTATCCTGCAGGACTCAGCAATTGTTTGTTTTTATGTGAGACTGTGGCCAGCACATTATATTTGCTTTCCCTCCATTCATGCCTCACTTTTTATTGCTCTTATACTCCTTTATACCTTTCAATAAAGCATTAGCGTATAATTTTGCTTCAGGTTTTTTTTTTTCCTGAAGAACTCAAGCTAAGATATATTAGAATATAGAGGGCATATGTGGCTGGTACGGAGATTGTATAGATGAGTTGAGGCTAGATCATGGAGAATCTTCAATGTCAACCTAAGGATTCAAAGTACACTCCGGTTCCAAGAATATGTGATTCTGCATTCACACAGAGTGGTCGAACAGGGCTCTGCATCAATAAAGGCCTGTGCAGGCCTGTGCAGGCATTCATTAGCTAATTAAACTGGGGAGTGAATATTGCTGATTCTTTCTTTTCACATAATTCCTATGAATCTTTCTTTCATTTGGTTACATGTACTGTACTCTCTTTCCTGCCAGTAACCATCTCTCATGTGCTGAGAAGGAAAGGTCTGCCAGAGGTGAATCAAGGCTTCTGAAGAGAATTAATTAATGAGAAAATCTTTAACAACCCCCCAATTAAAATTTCTCCTTCTTCCCTTTCCCCTCTTAACAGAGGAGACTACTTAATGTTGGAGCAGATTAAGAACCCCAAGGCAGGTCTTCCGTACCGTTATCATTGTCTCTATGCTGCTGTGGGCAATTTCTGAAACTAACATGGAATCTGGTTGCTGTTGTATGTTTGACTTAAATTTGGGGATGAGGGGATAAAACAAGGATAGATACAAACTAATAAAATAAATTATTTGCAAATTGTAAAATGTGCTAGAGTTCAATCATCATTATGCCTTATTAATAAATGATGAAATCAGTGAGCCAATGAAATATATCTCTGAAATTTACTTGTGCTTTTATGTCTTTGAAGCAATGTAGTCTTTCTAGATCTTATATTGTAAGTGAGAGAAAGGAAAAACAATATCAAAATATCTAGTGTTTGGTGAGTTTCTGTACAATAGAGTTTTGACATTAAAAAAGATATGCAAATATTGCATTCACATTGTATTAGATATGTCTAAATTTGCTTTCTGCAGAAGCACACCATGAGACAAAGGTCTAAATAGAAGTATTTTATTTGGGAGGAAATAGGGAGTGGAGAAGTCTACCTGGGACAGGAAAAAATGGCAGTAGAACATATTGACTAGCAAGTTACCTCTATGGGCAACTGAAGCATAATGCTATTAGGGAACTTGGGATGATGGTGAATAACTTGTTCCAAAATTGTTCCAATCAAGGTCAAGAAACAGTAAACTGGCACTCCCAGAACTAGAGTTAATCAGAAGTCAACATAGTAGATCATCATCAAAGAGGAAGTTGCTTTAGCCTCCACAATCACTTTCTTTTTTTTCATTTATAGAAGTGACTTATTGTCCTAACCACAATATGTCACCTTCCTCCTTGACTAACCGAGCCTGGAGCCTGTTCCTCTTTAGGTGGATTCCAGCCCTCTTTCTGGGTAGCCAAACAGATTCAAGAATTTACATAAGCTTTAGTCAAGCCAGGAGAATTTGTTTCATTCTAACTGGTGGCCTGAGGATTTGAATGAAAAACAATAGAGAAGTTCAAACATCCTCGGCTTTGCAAAATGCTGTTTTAATCAGTCCTAGCTGATTCGCAATACTACTACCTTGCCTTTGACAAATTTTACTTTGTTTTTCACTGCAATATTGCTCAAGGCTTCACTGTGGAAACCCTTTAAACTTATCAATACTTTGAGGTTAGATATTGTACAATTCAGATTTGTTTTATTAACTAAATTTTTGGTAATGTTAATACATCTACAGAAACCTTGTTCTAAGAGCAGTCCTTTAAGAAGATACCATTATCAAAATGAGATTTGTTCTTCTGACAGAAACCATTAGATGGAGTCAATATTTATGGGGCTTTTATCCTGACTTGTATAATTTGTAACTACTGCCTGGGTATGACTATTCAGCTCAGCTGTTCATTAAGTCCATTAACTACTGCAACAAGATGAACTGAGATTTATTGGCACTAATGGGAGCTTCAGCCTTTTCTTATAGTATATAAGCCCTGGGTCTGGGGGGTAGCAGTGCAGGGATTCACTGCCTCACAACTGCCTGGGACATGGCTTTTGTTGACAAGTCCTTATTAAATGTTTCTTCATGAGAAACTGGATTTGTCAGCCTCTTTCTTCAGCCTCTCTGTTCCCTTGGCCTTTGGATAGTTTTGCATATATCTGCTCACCTCGAAACAGTAATAAAATGGAATGCATACAAAAAAATAGGTTTATGGAGGAAGAAGAATAACCATAGCCCGTTAAGCAAAGCAGTGACTGTTTTTGTAATCAATTCATGAATTTTTCACAAGGCTACTGCATGTCTATCATTGTGCTAGCTATTATGTTAGGTCTTAAATGTATAAGAATCCTGAATTATCAATTTTTTTAAAAAATAAAAAGATGAATATACATGCTACAACTAGAGAACAATAGGTGATAAGAGAGTATTCATTAGACTCTTGCCATAGAATGTTCAAAGGGAAAAGATCTCAGATATAATTAACCTCAACATCCTCCACGTGAGACTGAAACCCAGTGCTTGGAAGTCCCAATGTTATACGAAACAGGAGAAAGTGTTATTTATTTTCTAAAGTAGGTGAGCAAAGAACAGTTAACCTGATGGATGCCAATGTAAATATTTAAGTGAAACATGATAATAAATAAGGTTTTCTTAAAATTAATTTGCTTAGTAAATAGAAATTATTTAAATTAGGCTTATCAGTGATGGAATAATTACTCACTTTAACCAACATTTATGTGCCAGGTGCTATGCTAAATATTTTATATATAATTTCTCCTTTAATCTTCAGCACAGGCTAGAATGTATGTATACAATGAAAAATTAGGAATTACTATACTTGTCCCCAAGCAACTCAGAATTTAGAGGGAGACTCAGGCTTTGACTTAATTACTAACAAATATAATATAACAGGTAAAATAACACATTATATTATGCTCCAAGTATATAAAAGAAGAAGCAATTAATTTTGCCCTAGGAGAGGATCTAGGAATTCTTTACTGGAAAATATGATCTGATTTTTAAAGTAATGAGTCTTTCAGGTAGGCTGAATGAAGCATAAAGATCTTCTAGACAAGGGGAGTTATGTGAACAAATGAATGGTGTCTTCAAAGCATTCTCCTATCTCCACTGCACATTGGGGCAAAGTCTGAACCATCTATCAGAATAAAAGAAAAGATAAAGCTGAAGTCAGGGCCAGGGAAGAGCAAACAAGACATCAGAGATTAATTCCTAATAAGAATAAGGCCAGGAAAGTAGCCAAGGACAGATGTATTACGCTGTAAGTCAGGCAAAGCCTTTAGGTTAATCTGCAGTCCATTTCCAAAAGGCACATGAAAGAAGGAAAGTCACAGAATTTATAGGAAGGCTATTCATTTGAATAGATTCTCACTAAAAAAAAAAAAAAAATGCTTTTTGTACCAAAGTTCCTCTGGAAAGAGCCTTGACTTTAGACCCTGAGTGAATCTGCAGGAGGCTTGCCACTTTCCTTCTTGACGTCTCTCAGCTTCAATACTGTTCTTCCTCACAGATATTGTCATTGTTTCCCAAACACAGCAAGCATCATTAGTTTATTGCCTGATCTATGAACACATTAAGGTGTTCACATATTTTTCATTAATTTGCCTATTAAATCACCAAAGTCATGTTTGCTTCCCCTCCACTCCACTTGCTCAATGCCAGCTCTTTCCTCCACTTAGGAGAAAAACAAACATATTTATGTCCACCTTTTCTTTCTCTTGCTCTCATTTTCTCCAGCACTGAGACTCTGAATTTGAAATTCTTAGTCCTGCCTAGTTTTGAAGACATTCATTCTTTCACTTTCCTTGAGGTGGCTCTATTCTGGGTCTAAAATAGTCATAAGACTCCTTCCCTCTAGCAAGTGGGGTCTGAATTAGGTAAACTAATAGAAGACACCAAAGCACAAACAGAACCACAAATGGATTCTTAACACTATTTCTTCATTCATTTATTTAATATTTATTTCGGGGTGGGGAGCGCCATTATAGGCCAGGAATTCTGATTGCTAGAGATAGATACAGTTATGAAGAAGGCAAATATACAAGGTGACATACTGAATCTTATAGTGCAATGGGGACAGACATAGCACAAAAAACATGTATAATTGATTTAGAGTTGAGACAGGAGCTATTCAGGAAATGTACAGTGCACTGAAAGGCTATGACAGGATGGCCCACTTAGTCTGGATAAATCAGAGGAGATTTTGCTGAAGTAACAACTTTGAAGATTAAAATGGAGTGTGTGTGTGTGTGTGTGTGTGGGGGGGGTGATGGGAGTATGCCTCCCTCCAGCTGCAAAGTACTTGTGGCAGAAAGTAGCTTGACCTTTTTGAAGAACTAAAAGAAGGTCATTGTAGCTGACTATGGTTAAGAAGAATATAGATCTGTTTGACACTGAGAGTTAGGTGGAGACAGGTAATGAAGAACCTTCTAGACCATGTTATGACTTTCAAGATTTATCCTAATGGTGATGGAATACACTTGAAGGGTTTTAAGCAGGATATCTATTACACACAGATATTTGCATTTCCAAAGGATTACTTTAAAAGCTTTTTAGAGAATTGATTGAAGAGAAGAAACAGTGGATATGAGAAGACTTGTCAATGAGGGTAGTTCGTAAGTGTGGGTGTAAGTTGACATCTTTTTGGTCTAGGGAGCTGTTAAGAAAGGTTGAAGGAAATGAAAGGTTTTGAGAAATATTTAGGAGGTTTAATTGCTAACTTTGTGATTGATTGGAAAAAGAGAGGCAAGAAAGAAGGAGTTTCTTGAATGAATTACTGGGTAAATGGCCATACCATTTTCTTAGATAGTGAATACTAATAGAGAAATAAAAAAAGGTAAATATGAATAGTTCAGTTTTGGACATGGTTGAGAAGCTTATATGAAATCCAGGTGGGAAAATGTCTTTCTTTGGATACACAGGTGTAATACTCAAAAGAGAGGTGAGGAAAGAGGTGTAACTTTTGGAGACACTGACATGCAGACAGTAATTAAAGCCACCTATCTCCTAGGCATAGTTTGAAGTATGGTAACAAAAGAGAAGAAGAACAAAAGTCATTCTATAAAAAAGACACCTGCACCCGACTGTTTATAGCAGCACAATTCACAATTGCAAAGATGTGGAAACAACCCAAATGCCCATCAATTTATGAATGGATTAGCAAAATGTGGTATATGTATACCATGGAATATTACTCAGCTATAAGAAATAACAGTGATATGGCATCTCTTTGGTTCTCCTGGAGAGAGTTGGAACCCATTCTATTAAATGAAGTATCCCAAGAATGGAAAAATAAGCACCACATGTACTCACCAGCAAACTGGTTTCCCTGATCATCACCTAAGTGCACATTTGGGAATAACACCAATTGGGTATCGGACAGAGGTGGGGGCTGGGGGGAAGGGATGGGTGTATACCTATGTGATGAGTGCAATGTGCACTGTCTAGGGAATGGACATGCTTGAAGCTCAGACTCGGGGGGATGGGGGGCATGGGCAATATATATAACCTGAACTTTTGTACCCCCATAATAAGCTGAAATAAAATAAAATAAAATTCTGAGAAAGTTCATCTTTAAAACATCAGAGAAGGAGGAAATGGTAAAAGAAGGCAAAAAAGAATGACCGGCAAAGGAGGAGAAAACTAGGGAGTTTCCGAGTGGAATGGTATTGTTGACCGGGCAGACTCTGCAAAGATATACAGGAAAATGAGGATGGAAAATGAGGACAGAAAAATGAGGACAGTTCCTTGGATTTAGCAGCAACAAGATTTTGGGAAAGGGCTGTTTCGGTGGAGTTGTGGAGGGAAGGGCGAAAGCATGGTTGAAGAGTAAATATGTAGGAAATACCTGGAAGCCGGAAAATATTTTAGGAATTTTGGCTTTGATGGGATGGCAAGACTGGTGACAGTAAGTAGGAGACTTTGTGAGAGGTCTAATAAAATGTATTTGATTTTCATTTTATTTTAAGATGGAAGAGAAAAAGTTTTGTTTTTTTTAATGATAGTTGGGACAATCTTGGAGAGAGAGAGAGAGAGAGAGAGAGAGAGCAAGCACGAGCGCGAGCTATAAAAGGAATAATTGATAATATAAAGCCACTAAGAAGAGTGGAGGAGCACAGATAGAGTCCCTGATCCTTGATAGAAGGATAGATTTCTTATTTTTTACAACTACCATCATCCTGGTAGCTGAAGAAAGAAGGTGAGAATAGGGACATTTATCATAACCCAAAGCCCCCGTTGACCAACAAGTCTAACCTTTAAACCGGGGCCCAAATCATTTTCTTCACAGTTTCTACCTCTAGTTTCAGAGTTTGGCTTCCTGCTGTTTACAACATCCTTAGGATTAGGGAATCTTTCTTCTTACACAGACACTGCTAATTTAATTTTGCATCACCTAACAGACCCTAGATTTTGAATCGAGTTTTTGTTCTCTTGCTGTCCCAGGGACTTTATATTTCAGATGAATTCTTGCTCAGTGGTTCCACCTTAGTTAAGATTCTAAATAATGTTTTGTTTTGCATTTCTGCTACAAGTGTCACCCTGTATCTCTGATCCTTGACTTGAAATCCCCAGACTGGACCAGAATCTAAACCCCTCACTCACTTCTGTTTAGGCATCTTCCATGCATGCTTTCAACCATCAATGAAGTTGCTGCTTGAAAGCAGACTAAATTTCCATATTACAGTGTGTCTGTGCCTGAAAATGCTCACTGCTGTATCCACCCACTGGAGAAAAGCCCCATCTGGATGTTAGTAGTGGTTGGTGTTCAACAATTAGTGTGTATGTTATTATTACTCTTCCCTAGACTCTGCTAGTGTGGTCTATATATCTCATGGCTTCTCGTAATAAAGATGTGACAAAATATCTCACAGTGTCTTATTTCCAGATTTAAAAAATATAATCAAATTCCAGAGGTTAGGGATATTATTGCCAAACTTACAGAAATTAAAAAAAATGTAAAGTATACTATAAGTAATTGCCAACAATTAGAAAACCTGTATGAAATGGATAAATTCCTAAAAAGATACAAACTATCAAAACCAAATCAAGAAGAAATATATCTATAGAAGTAAAAAGATTGAATTAGTATTTCAAAATAACTTCTCACAGAGAAAAACCAGACAACTTAACTATTGAATTCTAAAACAAGTTTAAAGAAGAATGAGCACCAATCCTTCACAAACTCTTCAAAAACACGAACAAGGAGAGAGCAACTCTCAATTTATTCTGTGAGGTTAATAAAAAGAGTTCAGCAACATTACAAGATATAAGATCAATATATGAAAATTAATTGTCTTTTTATATCCTAGCAATGAACAATACAAAAATGAAACTAAAAATAAAATTCCACTTAAATAGCATCAAAAGGATAAAATACTTAGGAGTAAATTGAACAAAAGAAGTGCAAGACTTGTTCACTAAAAACTATGAAGCAACATTGAAAGAAATTGAGGATCTAAATAATTAGAAAGATATCCCTGTGTTCACAGGCTGGGAATTAATATTATTAATTTTATTAAAATGTCAATATTTCCCAAATTGATCTACAAATTCAATGCAATCACTGTCAAAATTTCAGCTTCCTTTTTTTTTTTTTTGCAGAAATTGACAAGCTGACCCTAAAATTTATATGGAAATGCAAAAGATCAAGAAAAGTCAAATCAGTCTTGCAAAGGAAGGAAAAAGTTGGAAGTCTCATACTTTCCATTTTCAAAGCTACTACATTTCTAATGTTAATCAAGACAATGTTGTACTATTATAAGGATGGATAAATTGGTCAATGTGATAAAACTGAGAGTCCAGAAATAAAAACCATACATCTGTAGTCAGTCAATTTTGACAAGATGGCAAAACAATTCAATGGGGGAAGGAATAGTCTTTTAAACAAGTGGTGCTGGGACAACTAAATATTCACATGAAAAATAATAAAGTTGAAACTCTACCTCACACCATATATAAAACTTAACTCAAAATGGATCAAAGATCAACATTTTAAACTGTAAAACTCTTAGATGAAAACATTGGCATAAATCTTTGTGACTGAATTAGGCAATGGTTTCTTAGATCTGATATTAAAACATAAGAAACAAAAGATAAAACAGATAAATTGTCTTTGTCCAAATAAAAACTTTTGTACATCAAAGGACATTATCAAGAGAGTGAAGCAGCTCACAGAAGGTAAAAAGTTTGCAAATCAAATATTCGATAAGGGACTAGAATCCAGAATACAACAAACCCTTACAACTTAACAATAAAAAGACACAATCCAATTTTTGAAAGGTCAAAGGATTTGAACAGACATTTCTAGGCCATTGCAAATGCTTTAAAATGAAAAAACAAATTCAAATGCCAGAACCTCTACTTTTACTTTCCTCCTCTGCATGTTATTTTTATTCACTCATTTAACTATATGATAGGAATACTACCTAGAATTAACAGAGTCAGAGAAAGTTAAAAATGAAATTGTTCAATTTTTCTGCTTAATAAAAAAGTGCTTAATAGAGTCTGAAAGTAATTATTCAAATTAGTTTTAATCGCCATAGGAGCACTCATCATCTGTGCATTTCTTTTTACTCATTATGAGAAATAGTTAAGATGTAAGTGAATGTTAGAGCCACCTGCTCACTGTAAAGTGTAATATAACTTGACAATGTCTTCATTGACAAAATGGAGATGTTTTTTATATGCCATAACTGATATACAGACTAAGTGACCACAGTATTGCTTTTGAAAGTACAAAGTTAATATGTTAAGTTTTCCTTAAAATGGGGATGTCTGTAATTGGAACAGTCAATCATTTTCCATCTCTGTGTTTCTCCAATTGTGATATGTGGGCAGGAGATTTAAGTATGTGGCTCTGTGTTGGACAGATCTGGGTTTCACTTTTAGCTCCAAAAGTTTTTTTATTTCCTATAAAAGGGAAAAACTTATGATAGTATTCTAATTGTTGAGGGACTGCTATGGCAATTATATGAGGTACTATTTGTGAAGTGCTTAGAACAGTGCCTGGCATGGGATGAATGCTCAATAAAAGGCAACAATAATATTGCTATGTATTATTACCATGTATACCAAGAACCTCAGAAACAAATATTCTAACTTCATTTATTTATTCAATACAGTCACTAGTAAACATTTACTTTTATTTGAACAATTTGGTTATGCACTTATGACAAGAAATTAGCAAGATATTTTATTAGGAAGAGAGAGAGAGAGATGAAAGATTCAATGAAAGGTCTTTGCAGACTTTTCCTCAAAGTGAATGAAAATGGTCATGGATAAGCGACTTTTTTTAACTAATTAATTTTTAAAAATTGACACATAAAAATTCTATTTATCTACTATGTACAACATGATGTATTGAAATATGTATATACTATGGAATAGCTAAATTGAGCTAAATACTATATGATTATCTAACATACTATTTTTATGGTGAGAACACTTCAAATCTACTATTAGTGATTTTTCAGAATAAAATACATTGTTGTTAGCCATAGTAACCAAGTTATACAATAGCTTTTCTGAACTTATTCCTCCTATCTAACTGAAATTTTGTATCCTTTGTACATCTCCATCACATCCTCCTTCTTCCTAACCCAGGGAGACTTCTCCTCCTTTGGGCAGATACCCAGTAGTAGTGAGATTGCTGGATCAAATGGTAGGTCTACTTTTAGTTCTTTGAGAGATCTCCATATCATCTTCTGTAGAGGTTGTACTATCATGCAGTCCCACCAACAGTGTATAAGCATTCCTTTCTCTCTACATCCAGGCCAGCATCTGTTGTTTTTTGTCTTTTCAATAAAAGCCATTCTAACAGGGGTAAGGTGATATCTCATTGTGGTTTTAATTTGCATTTCCCTGATGATTAATGATGATGAGCATTTTTTCATATTTGTTGGCCATTTGTCTATCTTCTTTTGAAAAATTTGTGTTCATGTCTTTTGCCCACTTTTTATTAGGGTGGTTTGTTTTTTTCTTGCTGATTTGTTTCAGTTCTTTGTGGATTATGGATATTAGCCCTTTATGGGAGATATACATATATAGAGAGAATATTTTCTCCCATTTTGTAGGCTGTCTCTTTTCTCTGTTGGCAATTTCCTTTGCTGTGCAGAAGCTTTTTAATTTAATCAAGTCCCATTTATTTTTGTTGTTGGTATAATTGCCATTGGGGTCTTAGTCATAATTTCTTTGTTTAGGCCGATATCTAGAAAAGTTTCTCCTACATTTTCTTCAGGAATTTTTATAGTTTCATGCCTACATTTAAGTCTTTCATCCATCTTGAATTAATTTTTGTGACTAGTGAGAGATAGGGGTTCTGTTTCATTCTTCTTCATGTGGCTCTCCAATTTTCCCAGCACTATTTATCGAATTGGGCTTCTTTTCCCCAGTGTATGTTGTTGTCTGCTTTGTGGAAGATCAGTTGGTTGTATGAATATGGTTTTATATATATGGGTTCTCTGTTCTGTTGGTCTCTGTTTCTAGTTTTGTAACAATACCATGCTGTTTTGTTTACTATAGCCTTGCAGTATAGTTTGAATTCTGGTAATGTGATGCCTCCGGATTTTCTCTTTTTGCTTAAGATTTCTTTGGTTATTCAGAC
This sequence comes from Eulemur rufifrons, assembly GCF_041146395.1. Lineage (NCBI taxonomy): Eukaryota > Metazoa > Chordata > Mammalia > Primates > Lemuridae > Eulemur > Eulemur rufifrons. The sequence goes on from NC_090989.1 coordinate 73,109,283, forward strand.
TCTTTTTTGGTTCAAGATGAAGCATAGAATTAGTTTTTTCTAGATCTCTTAAATATGATGTTAGTATTTTGATGGAGAGTTCATTAAATCTGTAAATTACTTTGGGCAGTATGGACATTTTGACAAAGTTGATGCTACCTATCCATAAGCATGATATGTTTTTCCATTTGTTTATGTCCTCTGTGATTTCTTTCCTCAGTGTTTCATAAGTTTTCCTTGTAGAAATCTGTCACCTCCTTGGTTAAGTATATTCCTGAGTATTTTATTTTCTTTGTACCTATTGTGAATGGTATTGAGTCTTTGATTTGACTCTTGGCTTGACTGTTATTGGTATATAGAAATGCTATTGATTTTTGGACATTGATTTCTATAACCTTAGACTTTGCTGAATATATTTATCAATTCCAGGAGTCTCTTGGTGGAGTCTTTGGGATTTTCTAGATACCAGATCATATCATCAGTTGAGAAGTAATAGCTTGACATCCTCTTTCCTGATTTGGATACTCTTTATTTCTTTCTCTTGCCTGATTGTTCTGGCTATGACTTTCAGCACTATGTGGAATAGAAGTGGTGACAGTGGGCATCCTTGTCTTATTCCAGTTCTTAGGTGAAATGTTTCCAACTATTTTCCATTCCCATTATGATGTTGGCTGTGGGTTTGTCATATATGGCTCTTATAATTTTCAGATATGTACCCTCTATGCCTAGTGTGTTAAAAGTTTTTATAATGGAAAGATGCTGGATTTTGTCAAATGCTTTTTCTACATTTATTGAGATGATCCTGTGGTCTTTGTTTTTGCTTCTGTTTATGTGGTGAATCACATTTATTGATTTGTGTATGTTGAACCATCTTTGCATCCCTAGGATGAAGCCTGTTTGGTCATGGTGAATTATTTTTTTGACATGTTGCTGAATTTGGTTGGCTGGTATTTTATTGAGGATTTTTGCAGCTGTGTTTATAAGGGGTATTAGTCTGTAGTTTTCTTCTTTTGTTCTCTCCTTTCCTGGCTTTGGTATCAAGGTGATACTGGCTTTGTAAAACAAGGTGAGGAGGATTTCCTCCTTCTTGATGTTAGGGAATAATTTCTGAAGTATGGGTACCAGCTCTTATTTGTAGATCTGGTAGAATTTGGCTATGAATCCATCTGGTCCAGGGCTTTATTTCTGAAGGAAATTTTTTTATTATTCCTTTGAAATCACTGCTCATTATTGCTCTACTCAGGAGTTCTTTTTCTTCCTGATTGAGTCCTGGGAAGTTGTGTGTTTCCAGGAATTTGTCCATTTCCTCTGTTTTCTAGTTTATGTACATAGAGGTTTGTGAAGTATTCATGGATGATATTTTGTATTTCTGTGGTATCAGTTGCAATATCTTCTTTTTTATTTCTGATTGAGCTCATTTGGTCCTTTCTCTTCTATTCCTTATTAATCTAGCAAGAGTTCTATTAATTTTGTTTATCTTTTTGAAGAACCAACTTTTTGTTTTGTTGATCTTTTGTATTTTTTGTTTGCTTGTTTTCCATTTCATTGAGTTCTGCTCTGACCTGTGTTATTTCTTTTCTTCTGTTGCCTTTGGGTTTGGTTTGCTCTTCCTAGTTCCTTAAGATGTGTCATTAGGTTGTTAATTTGTGATTTTTCTGTCTTATTGATGTAGGCATTTAAGGTTATAAATTCCCTCCCCCGTTCTCCTCCAGGAATGCTTTTGTTGAGTCCCATAGATTTTGATAGTTTGTGTTCCCTTTGTTGTTCAAGTCAAAGAATCTTTTGATTTTCATCTTAATTTCATTGTTGACCCAATAATCATTCAGCAGTAGGTTGTTTAATTTCCATGACTTTGTGTAGGTTTGAGTGTTTCTCTTGTGATCGATTTCTAGTTTTATTCCACTTTGGTCAGAGGAGATACAGGGTATGATTTCAATTTTTTTTTAACAAGTTTAGGCCTGATTTGTGGCCTAAGGTATGATCAATCTTGGAGAATGTCCCATGTGCTGCCAATAAGAATGTATATTCAATAGTTTTGGGTAGAATGTTTTGTAAATGTCTGTTAGGTCCATTTGATTTAGAGTCTGGTTTAGGTCTAGTATTTATTTATTTTCTGCTTTGATGATGTGTCCATCAGTATTCAACTTTATCAGAAGGCAGTTAAATTATTTTGTTACTTTCAAGAAACCCATGAGAATTGGGATTCCTTTTGCAGTTTGCATCAAAACTCGAAAAAATTAGGATAATCTTATTTATATTTAAAATTTTTTTTTTTTTTTTTTTTTTTTTTTGAGACAGAGTCTCGCTCTGTTGCCCGGGCTAGAGTGAGTGCCATGGCATCAGCCTAGCTCACAGCAACCTCAAACTCCTGGACTTAAGTGATCCTACTGCCTCAGCCTCCGGGTAGCTGGGACTACAGGCATGCGCCACCATGCCCGGCTAATTTTTTCTATATATATTTTAGTTGGCCAGATAATTTCTTTCTATTTTTAGTAGAGATGGGGTCTCGCTCTTGCTCAGGCTGGTCTCGAACTCCTGTCCTCGAATTATCCACCCACCTCGGCCTCCCTGAGTGCTAGGATTACAGGAGTGAGCCACTGCGCCCAGCCGGGATTAAAAATTTTTTAAATTAAGGAAGTATGAGCTGAATATGTCTTTAATACTAACTCATATTTAACTTTCCCATTTCATTTGGAAACTTATTATCAGGTTTTCATTTTGGATTATTGATTCAATTTATTATGAACATATTTTAGACATTATTTTTTACTTTTTTAAAATTTATAACTTGTAATTATATATATTTTATATTTATATATTCTTTCTATATCAAGTGATATTGATTTCCTATTTTCCATCTTGATATAATTTTTAAATGGAGTTTAAAAAGCTAATTTACATGATTTATTGAATAACTAGTGACAGATACCATCAAAGTATGTTTTAATAACACAGGTTTGGAAACACTGTAGTATTATGAGCCTTTAGGATCAAAGTTAAAGACTTTGTTCATTCTTGAATTTTTAGGCTTAAGAAAATGTAGATACTTAAGGAGATGCAATAATTATTTCAATTCATTTAGCTTTATAACTAGATGTAAAGTTTTAGGGAATTATTCTCATTTTGCCTTTCAATTACTAGAAATTTCATCCATTATTTAGTCACACATCAAATATGTTTTCACTTATTTTCCTGAAAGTCACTATGATACTTGCACATAAAAACAGAAATGACTCTGAAAGTAACTACTCTCAAAGTATTTACAATTTAATAGTGGAGCCAGATGCACAAACACCTAACTGTAATAAAAGGAAGAATGGATTGTGAGCTATGATAGATACATAAGAAAAATGCTGTGGCAGTTCAAAGGAGAAAAAAATTATGACTGGAAATGAACAAAAGAGAGATCCAAAGGCTAAATAGAGCTGGTGGCATTTAATCAGTGGCTTCAGGAATAAGTAGGTAAAATGGTCACGGAATAAAGGATTCCAGGCAGAGAGAAATATGTCAGCAAAGCTCTAGAGTGAAGAAAGGGCAAGATATGTTCCAGAATTAGCAGTCTAATGTGGCTTGTGCACAGGGACATGGAGTGAAAAGTGAACTTGCAAAAGAAAAGCGTAAATATCAAAAGAAGTAGATTTTATTCAGGAAATTTATTAAAGCAATGGGTTAATGAAAAGTTTAGTCGTTGTCCCTATCATCATGTGCTGCAGTTTATGCACTTGGAACTGAATCAATTTTAGTGCTGATGCATTTAAAGTCCTTTGGGAAAGGTAAATGCCAAGACCAGAGGTCATTATAGCATCTGTGGAACCATAAAATTAAAATTGGAAATACACTGAAAGACACTGGTTTGAAAAGAAAACCATGGCAATTAAAGCAAGTACTAGAGAGAGTAATTGATGGGACATTTTCCAGCTTTGAATTAATTAAACTCAGCCTTAATTTTTAAAAGTGCTGGTTGCAGCAAAATGAAACCATCCTTCTCCAATACAGAGACGGTAAGGTTATCCCATTATGATTCATTTCAAATTTGAGCTCTTTCCAACTTTAACCTATTTGGTTAATTAAGAATGAAGTGATGAATGCAAATAACTTCATTGTCAGGAAGATCGCCACCTGGCTCAAAATTGGTCAAATGGAAGGCATCGTTCCCATTTTCACCTACCTTCTCTGCTCTCAGCTTTAGTTAGGATTTGATGTTAATTAATCCTGGAATCAGGAAATTAAATAATAAATTATCTGAATCCAGCCAACAGGTTCTGCATTCCAAGTTTTTGCTTTATACCAATGCATCTATTTGAGTGTGTGGATATGGGTATGAACGCCTGCTTTTAGTGAAATGGGCAGATGTGAGATGTATTGATTGGATTCTTCCTGCCATTGACTGTGTAACAAACCTGTCACTTCTCCAAGTAGTGAATCATGTTGACAGGGTGCATTATATTTTATAAGTTTCTTTTTCTTTATCCAGAACATTTGTAACTGAAGCACACTTGCCTTTTAAAAGTGAGCTCTGCTGCATTCCAGAGACATTGAAATACTCGTCTTGACCTGGAAAGTCAGTTTCTCTGCTAGCACAGAAAATTTTAACATGACCAAGATCTTCTCAATATCTTTTTGCTTTGGACTCCTTACTTTGTTATCTGTGATGACCCTTTTAGAATTGGTGCATGGATGGCCATATCTTACCCAAGGTACGTGCACATGAATCTAAAAGCCTATAGGTGAGTAAATCTTAATTTTTCCATTTGCATCACTATGTATTTTTTGCCATTATTGAAATAATGTTTTAAGACATTAATATAATTGAATGGCCAAACTTCTCTTTTGAGCAGTTGCTGTCCAGAATTAAATGTAATCTATACTGCTGTTCTTCTTAAGCAAATGGTACCAAATTAATTTTACCCAAATTTTACTAAATTAATTTCAACTACACTTCCTTTTTTCTAATCATGAGGTACTTGTTTCTCATTTGTACTCCATGAGCAAAGATTGGGAATGTATAAACAATAGTATAGTCAGGGACATAATCTATTCAATCTAATCATATTTTGAAAGTACATCTTGGGGAAGGAATCTTCATTTTATGAGATTATTAGTAAATTACTTATGAAAGGTAAATAGAGCAAAGAAAAATACATCAAGATTAAAAACTTGTATTTACAGAGATTTGAGGATAATAAAGCATTGGTGAAATCTCCAGGGCAGTGCTAAGACCCACATTATGCATTGACTGTATTTTTCAGGTTTCTAACATACCTAGGGTATTTATGTAAAAGAAATAATGTAATTTATAACATCTACAAATATATCACGATAAAGTAGGTGAAAATAAGTTTTTCTCTTACAACATTGTAACTTCTATAATCTTTCTTTAAATTTTTCAGTGCACTCTATTGCAGAAATAGCTCTTAATCTGAGAATTAATAGAGCCAGATTTAGTGCTTATTTAGTAAACAACTTAACCTCATTGAAACTTTTATATATTTCTTTATGCTTTAAAAGTAGTGACTTAATATAATGCTCTCTAATATCCCTTCCAGCTTGAAATTCTGGGGTTTTCTTTTATCTAACTGACCTCCTTGTCAGGAAAAGCCAGATAAACTTTTACTCATCTTACTTAGGGGGAAATCAAGACAAATGTAATAAATTTTATTTACATGACACTAGGTTGAGAAAAGGATCAAGTGTCTCACGTCTGGATCTAATTCAACTTTGTTGGATCTTGTTGCCTCAAATGTGGTCTTAAAAGTCAATGAAAATTAAAGCATTTTTTTTGGTAGTGGAAATAAATTTGCATAATCACTTGATATTTATTTAGAAGAATTTTGCCTTGAAAAACAAATAGTCTCAGAGACTTAAATATAAGTCTTGGAATCAAAGATTATAGATTTTATCCATGGTACTCACATTTTGTCTTTGTCTGATTTAAATTATAGCACTTGATAGGCCTCCATTGTGCTTTCTGTAAAATAATGAGATTTCCAGTGTTTCTGACACGGTATCGATGTGTAAAGAAAAATGTGGTCATTTGCCGAGGACTTGGCAAAATTAGGATGTGTTAGTATTAACTGTAACTTCAGATTTCATGTGTATATGAAATAGAGAAAAAGCTAACTCTAAAACATTCGTTAGACTTACAATTAGATAACATCTCTGACCTTAGAATATCACACAGTGATATGCATATATTACTGGCAGCATAGTGGAAATATTTCTTTCTCGGACTCCTTTGATCTCAGTTTTATTATATGTATTATAAATAAGAAAGAATAAGTTATTAGTAAAGTTATTTTTTGTTGTAAATTGTCCAAGATTAGAGTGAGTCTCTCTCCATGTACACATTTTTTAAATTAACAAAATATTTGACTGATTTTAGTCTTTTAATATATTTTTCAAAGAGCATTTATCTGCTGACACAGACTACAAAGTTGGGGTCACCAGCCTTCTCTCTATATGTTAGATGATATCAAAGATAAATGGCACAATCCTGCCAGCTTTCATTTGGCAATGACCATATAAAAACAGGCCTCAGTGGATAAGCCTGAAACTGGGAAAACTGCCCACCACAAAAGGTTGAAGAAAGAATACCATGACCAAGAAGATTATGGGAAATTTATTAGGGCGAATATTATCATTTTTGGAGTTTCTAGGTTTCATTATGATAAAATTTCTTTTCTTTATCCAGTAAAAAACTTCACAAGTGAATAGAAAGGAAGGAGACAACTTGGTTTTTTAAGATTCAGTATCTCCAGTAGTAATGAAATAGTATTTTCTATGTAATAATTGCAAAAGCACTCACTCTCTCACATCTAAGCAGCTTTGCCATCCTTTGTGCCAAATGTGTATCTCTACTCAGATATTTTATATTCAAATATTTTGCTTACCAATAGTAACTCTGTTCAAAGATGGAAACATATTAAAAGTACATTTTTCCTTTTAAAACTATATGTTTTAAAACTAAAATGAAAACAAGAAACTAAGTACTTAAATTTTATTATTTTTTCTTAGCCAATGTTTTACTTAGCTTTAGAAATCAATTTCAGAGGTTCCTATAAAAGATGTTTGTCTTAAAAGATAATGACAAGAATTTCTGATGACAAAGTTACGCAGGTATAGTCACTGGAAGCAAAATTGATAAAGAAAATTTTGTTTTTTGAAAAATGTTCCACTTAAATATGCAGAAGAATGGACTGTGAATTAAGCAAATAAAAGCTTCAGATCTATACTTTCCTAGTTACCTTACTCTTAGTCTTCTTATGAATTCTCTAAGTTGAATACAATGAAATTGTTTCTCTTATCACAGTTCTCTTTCTAAAACAAATAGTCATGATTATCTGGCTCTAAAATGTACCTTTTTTCCAATGAAAACATTTTAAAGATTACAACTTAACATTTTGATGAATGATAAAATAAAAATGTATTATTACATAATCATGTCTGTCTTTTGAACTATCTCTAAGGGTCTTTGTATAATTGACGTTGAGCAAAATTTACATTGGTATTCTATTAATGTTTTAAATACTCAAAAAGATCCTAGAATTTCAAAGATAGTTTTTATGTTTATGAAGCAAAGAAAATTAAAGAACTGAGCAATAATTATCTTTAGTCTATGTATTAATAGAAAACTTTGATACTGTCATCTGCCTCAAATCATTCCTTTTCTTCCTTTAACCATCTGTTAAAGGAAGAAAATCAATTGACATTTTGTAGAAACAAGAAAGACAGATGATTTAAAGAAATAATCGGGTCAAATTATGAGCCATTTCTTTAGCTGAGACTACAGTATTCTCACTCCTAAATTTGAACCTTATTAATCTAACTTCTGCCGACACTGTGGCTGTTAGTACAAGGAGATAGGAAGAGGGAAAAATGATCCCACAGACATTATGTGATAAAGGTTTGATTTTTCAGACCACCTCATAAAATTTCATTAGAATATATTATTATTTCCATGGCATTATTTGTTAATAGATAGTTTGTCAAATCTTCAGGTTTTATAGCCCAAATGAAGTCTGTTGTCCCAATTTCTACTCCAGAATAAAAACATTTATAGTGCTGAGAGAGAGAGGCACCTGAGCAACAAACAGCTATGAGGTAAATTGACAAAGATGGAAAGATATCAATAAGGACAAGGCAGACACCACCCCAGCTCTTCTGTAAAGCTTCTTGGATGGTTTGAAGGCAATTCCTGAAAACAAATGGCTCACATTTAAATGTATATATCAAATAAAATCACAAAATCAAATATTTTTTTCTTTTAAAACCAACTGTTAGTTTATATTTCTTATGTTAAATGCAATAGTAGAAAATTTCAAAAGTACAGATCAAAAAGAAGAAAGCAAAATTCACCTGCAATTCCACTACCCAGAAGTAATCACAGGTAAAACTTATGGTGCAACCTTCCGGGTATATCCTCTTTCCCTCTCTCTCTCTCTCTCTCTCTCAATCTCTTCCTCTCCCTCTCTCTCTGTGTCTCTCTTTGATCATTCATATACCTTTATATGTTCAATGATTTTTAAAACAGCCCATCTCTTTGGATTACACACCTCTCTCTACATCCCTTTCACGGGTGAATATACGAATTGATAATTGCATGAAAACCCATTTAATTAGAAATATTTTCAGTAACTCAGATTGAAAATGGTGGCTTGTGATTATTACAGGAAATGAAGTGTTTCCCTACAAAAAGGATACAAATCATGAGGAACTCTTGCCGGCTCTACTGCATAAAAATTTTGATTTCCAAAGACTTTCCAACCTTGGTGAGTTAAGAATAAAGTCAACCTTCATTTATTAAAAAAATAACAGAATCTTTTTAATCTTGAAACTTGCTCTTTCTAAATGTTAATTTTTATTAAAAAAATAACTGTTTTATATGCCATACTCAAGGGGCTTAGGTGTTTTTCTTATTTCATATTCATCCTAAAATCTATGGAGTTAATAAAAAATATTAAAAGCCTATTTTGTTTAATTCAGGGTTTCTAATGGGATTGGTAACCATCTAGTTAAAAAATTGTTACCTTTACTCATATTTTCCTTTTATTTATGCAACTCTCTACTTGTACACTTAGTATTTTCTTTTACTAAATATTTCAAGATAACTGTGTTTATATGTTTCTACTAGAAATTTCATAAATTAACTGCAGTTTTGTGGTAGTTAATTTAGCACTTTTTTCAATCCAATTTTTCCAATTTGGGAAGTGGAGTAGAGACCATGAACAAGAAATTTAGGCTGTACCAATGCAGATTAGTTTCAATTGAAGAGCAGGAGAATCTGACTCACAAATATGCATCAGACTGTTCTCCAAGACATGAATTAGATTTTGTCCGAAATTTAGCAAGTCTAGCCTAAGAGAAAACAGGACAATATGACAATGTTGTACTCTCTCATATAACATCTGTAGTATTCTAAAAAATGCCTGCATCCATAGTACAAAATGCTAGTTAAAAGAATTTAAAAAATAACTTAATAAAAACTCTTAAAATGCAGGGTTTTAACAGTAGCAATAAGATATTCTTATTGTAGAAAATAAATGAATTTAAAAAAAATTCATACCTAAATTGTAAAACCTGGAGAGTTAATATTTTGGAGAATTTTCTTCTTGATTGAATTATGTACAGAATTTGTGACCGGCTTTTATTTTCACTTAATCTTGCTTTATAAGAATTTACTCAGGTCAGTAAAAATATTTTATTTCTAAATAATAGGCCATGTTAGAACTATGGTCTACTTTAGCAAACTTGTGCTTATTATTAGAAATTATATATTTTCTCATAAAAAGACTGCATTTCAGTATTGAGGACATTAAAAAATATATTGAGGGATTTATGTAAGGAATGGGTGGGTGATCTCAAATCATGTGAATAAGACCTTTGCCTAAGGTCCTAAATGTGTTTTCTGAAGTGAATTAAATATTACTTCCAATGTACATTTTTTCATGTGACAAATGTATCTTGCAGATATAGAACTGGCTAACAAATTGGAAGAACTTAACCAGGTGAGAATGTGAAATATTGAAGTGATCGATTTTAATAACAATTATACAGCAAATTCTTTTTGATATAATGTTTTAAAAAATCATTAATATTACAATGTAAAGTTTTTATTACTGCTAGAGAAAGGGTGAAGTAATTCATGAGAAAAAAATCAAGTTAAACTAAAAAAAAAAAACAAAAACAAAACAAAACTATGGCTAAAGTGATCATAATATAGAATGTCTAGAAATCTGGATTCTAGTTTTAGCTCTCCAGTTTCCTAACTATGAAAACTTGGGCAAACTACAATTCTCTAGATGTGAATTCTCATCTGTAAAATGGGAGGCTACAAACACATGGGTGTTTTCTGATGTTTCTATTCTTTTTAAAGAGCAGGAATCTCTTTTTCCCCCAAACAAAATGTTAGTGGTTCCAGCAAATGAAACATGAGAGAATACAACTGTTCTGCTTGAAGCAGCTGGTGTGGAGAGCCTGAAGAGCTGCCCTCTTCGTAGGGAGGGCCCTAGCAACCCTTTCTTCTCACTTCTTGATATGCTATGAAGAAAATTTGAAAATCTTTGGATTGGATGATTTCTAAACTCTTTCAAATACAACTACATGCAATTCCATTATTGTGCAAACTGGCCATTTGGGAAAGAAAATTATATCCATCATTCTCTTCTGAGCAGGGAACATGGAGACATGCAGTGGTCCAGGCTGAACCCTACTTTGGTAGAGTTAGGTTTGCAAGGCCTCGGCAATTAGAGAGCTTATGAAAAATTAAGATGAGTTGAATCCTGTGTGGAAACACATAACTCTTTGGCGCTCCTTGAAAAGGCCTGTTCATTATAGGTGACATAAAATCAAGTCCAGCTACACAGCCTATATTTACTTGTTCCCCATTCCTTAACACCCAGAGTTGACTTCCTTTGCCCAAAACCTGTTTCTTCCTAATCTCCTGTTGAGTCATGTACCTTTTCCATCCAGCCCTTAAATTCATGTTTCCTATTTTCCTACTTGTTCACTTTTATTTTCTTTTATTCCTTTTTTTACCTTTTCCCTCTTTTTCTCTCTTTCTTGCATTCTTCCATCATTCCTTATTTTTTTTTCCTCATTTTTATCCTTTCTCTTCTTCAATAGAGAAAAGCATTGTTGTTATTGAAGACTAATTATCATTTTTAAATTTTAACAGCTGGAAAAGCCAAAAGAACTGCTTGTGAGGGCAAAGGATGCTAAGATGCTCTATGCTATAGATGGTCTATTCTCTTCCCATCCTAACAAGCGTGGTAAGGTTTTATTTCAAACTTTTAAAATTGATTTCCAAAAGATTATTTTTGCGATTATTTCAGTTAGGGAAAAAATTCAGTTGACATTTCTTAATCTGTGGTGATGAAGATCAAGACTCATATTTTTTAAAAAAAAATCCCTATAAATGTGTTCCATTTAAATGTCTCTGAGCTTTGTCATGTTTACAATGTCACACTTCCCAGGTTTAAATAAAATAGGTCTTTAGTGTATAAATCTTGTTTACTTGTGCTATTTTGACTTAAACATTGAAGCTTGGAGGATCGAAAATAGAAATAATCAAGTTTTAAGTCTGTTCAAAATTTTAGAGAATATTTTTTGACATAAGGAAAAACCTCATTGTTATAGCAGTTGGTCCAATGTTTCATTCATAACATTTAATTTTAGAATAATTACTCTCTTGGATCACTCTAAATTTTCATAACTTTTCCTAGGATATTCTTATTTCTTACTTAGTTCTTATTTTTGAAACAATTATATTAATGTTTATTCATATAGTGATATGAGATTTTCTAAAGCATATTTATTTTTACTTGTCCCCATCCCAGATTCCTTTTTGACCTCTGTAAAAACATATTTTTACAATAACTACTAAAAGGGAAGAGGATGAATTAGTATTAAGCACTTAGCATATACCAGACATTTTATATTTTAATATCTCAAAATATAGTGGTTAAATACTTGACTTTAGAGCTAGACTACTGAGTTCAAATCTTAACTTTGATATTTCCTACCTAAGTGATTTTGGGCAATTATCTAATTTCCTCTGCCTCATTTTCTTTGCCTCAAAATGGAGATAATAATAATAATCTTCATAGGATTTTGGGGAGGATTAAATGAACTGATTTTAATTTAGAATAATACTTGTCATGTAGTAGGTACAATGTTAGCTTAACTATTTTTTTATCATTTTGATCATTATTACTATAATTATTATGTTATTCTAATGTGACTGTTTCATGGATGAGAAAACTACATCTTAGAAGGATTAAATTATATGCCAAAAATAACCCAAATGCTAAGTGACTTAGCGAATGAGCCTGAAGGAGAAAATGGCAGATGAAGTGGAAGGTGGAAGAGAGGGAACCTTGTGGCTTTTTAAGGATTTTGTGTCATATGGGAAACCACTGGATAGTTTTGAGCAAATGAGTGATATAGAATAAGTTTTACCAGAATCACTCTTGATGCTTTATTGAGAATATACTGCAAAGGGGGGGGGGCAAAGATGGAAGCAGAAACATTTAATGAGCTACTTTCATGGTCTGTGTGATGCGTGGTAATACTTTGGATTAGGATGGCAATAGTGAATTGAGAAAGGCTCCAATTTTGGATATATTTTTAACAAAAATTTAACAAAATTTTCTTTAGATTTATATGTGGGGTGTAAAAGAAAGGCAGGTGTCAAAAATTACTCCAAGGTTTCTTTTCTTAGCAACTAGGAAAAAAGCAATTTCTATTTATTGAGCCAAGGATAGCTAAAACAAGAGAGAATTTGGAGGAGAAGGGTTGAAACAGATTTTTTTTTTTTTTGGACCTTTTCTGAGTCCATATAGCGTAGGCTATTATGTGTTAACAATTTTAATCTAAATCTCAGAAGCTGAGTGTAACAAAGTTCAAGCCCAAAGTCCAATGCATGTAGCACAGCACCACTCTTTTGTAGCTACATCATCTAGAATGTTGATATATCTTAATGGCCTTCAAGATTGCCAGGACAGAAGAGAAGGGGAGAGAACACATCCCAGTGTTCAACTGCCTCAGTTCAGAAGTGACTCACATCAATTCTACTGAAGTCCATTGGCCAGAACTAGTAACTTGGGCTGCCACCAACATATTGGTAAGACAGGCTGTTGTTAAATGTAAGGAAGTACCCATAATACTTGGCGAGCACTGCCTTACCACAATCAATCCTTTGGTCTCTTCTTAAAAACAGACTATATTCAACCAATTCCCATTACAGACAACCTCAAATCTCTTCTGCCTGCATGCAGTACAAAGAGGTTTTCCAGGATATACTTACTAGTCTTCATCAGTTACAACGTGGCTGCTCTTTGTTCACAGGCCTATTAACTAAAAAGACAAGTTATTAATCCCACACAAACCCAATAATTGGCAGAGGAACAGGGAAAGGATAACCACAACCAATAATTCTGTTCATAGAGAGAAGAATAAGAGACACATAACATCTGGAATGCTGGCCTCCAACAATTCTCAAATCTCCCTGGGCAAATATTGTAATGGTCTCTTACCCTGGAATAAAGAAAGGTTTCTTAATTAGGGCCTGGTAGTTTCCAGGAAGATCCCTTTGTCCATTGTGTTGTTTCCCCTGGTCCCACCCTTTCTCACGCTTTTGCTTTTCTGTTATTATCCCTGTACACATGTCCTACTTAGGGGAATATTCTATTCTTGTGAATTGCACAGTTATCTCAGGTCTCTTCTTAACTTTCACAAGGTTAAGAGCCTGTGGTTTATTTTGTCTTGAAGTGCCCAAGACAGTTTTATTCTAGGATTCATGGATTCTTTGGCAATGATTTTGTTTTTCAAGATTTTGGGAAGCTTCTCAACAATTTGCTACAAAGATTTTTTTAAAAAGCACTTTTAGTTATTTTCCATTATTACCCCCAACTTAAGGGTAGTTGCCTTGAAGGTATCTGGAACATACCTTAAAGTTCACACACTTAATCTGATATCTTCCCCGAGTTTTTTATTACAACTAATATTTACTGAGCATCTGTCACTGACAGTCATCTGACAGTGATTTTAAGTTCCATTTTATAGCGTTTGGGATCTAGAACCAGTTAGTTTTTCAACATTGTAGACATTGTATTTCTGAACTCTCTTTATTCCTTTTTTATTTGTTTGCAAAGAAGCCAGTTCCTTCCTGAGCTCATCAGTTTCTTGCAATTCTTTGCTAATGCCTGCAAATTTTCTGTTTTTAAACCTTTTCTTTTAGAAGTTCAAGAGACACATGATCTGAATTCCAAACTGTTGCAGATGTCTGTTTTACCACATATTTTTCCATTTAATAAAATGGCTCTTAATTTCTTCAACTAATGATATCAATTTCCTTGCCATCAATGAGTTATTGACACTGTACCACATTTTAGGTACTTCTTAGAGTAGCGCCCCTCACTTCAAGTTATGAAATTGTATATTGGGATATGCTAGGCAAATTACATCAACAAAATAACCTTAAAATTTCATTGGTACAACTTGCTATAAGTTTTATCTTGAGTTTACATGAAGCTTTAGGTATGTCAATCACTTTTCCTTCACTTTGTGCCTACACTATGTGAAACTCATGGTCTCTAATGCTCCCCTAGCAGCTTAGGAGAAGGATGAAGCAGTTAATGATGCTTTTAACTGCCAGAACTAGGCACATGATCCCAATCTAGCTTAATAGAGATGGAGGAGCTCCTGGGAAAGGTAGAGAAGCACAAAGAGTAGATGAAGAGTTCTGTCCCTACCATAGATTTTTGCGGTTTATTATGCCATGTACGATAAAAATCTTCCCAGTAGTAATTGAGTATACCATTAGATATATGGATGTGGAGTTTGGGAAAGCAGCCCAGAGTGGAGATATAAATTTGATAGTTATTAGCATATCATTATAGTTTTGCATTGTGATGAGACTATCTAGGGAGTGACTAGAGATATAAAGGGAAGATAGCCAAGGACTGAGGCTCAGGTCCCTTCAAGATTAGAGACTGGGCAGTTGAGAGAGATTCAGCAAAAGAGGCTAAGTAGGAGCAGCTACCAAGGAAGTAGGTAACAAGTAAAGTAATGGCCAGAAGTCACATAAAAAAAATAGTTTCTAGGAAAAAAGGAGTTCAACTGTTTCTAAAGCTATGGTAGATCCAATAATTTGAGAACTGAGAGCTTCCAGTTGAATTCAGTACTGAAAATGTCATTAATAACCTTGATAAGAATTGTTTCATGAAATTTTGCTTAAAGAAAATAGGATTAAGGAACTGGAACCACTGACAATCAACTCTTTTGAGGAATTTTGTTCTAAAGGGTAGAAAAAATTGGGACATTAACTAGAATGATTTGAAAGGGTAAAGGAAGCTGTTTGTTTGTTTTTAAGCAAATTGATACTAAAATATATTTGTATATAGTAGGAACTAAGTAAATATTGTGGTGATGAAAGTATGAAGTAGATGCCTAAGTCACAAAAACATAAGCCATATTTTACATGCAGTATAGTACTATTATCAAAACTAGAAACTGATCATCATGAATAACAATGAATGAAGGCAAAATGAACCTAGAAATCCAGCTTATTGGATTACTGTGAAATATTATAATTTTCTTTAATCATTTGTATAGTTGATAGACACTTATTACACAGATAGCTATCCGAAATCCAGCATCATGCTAAAAACAAGGAATATAAGAGTGCACCAGACAGACATCAAGGGACATTAGAATGCTGGCTGGGGTTTTACCGCATGCAAATGGTAAGAGATATACAGTGTAACATTGGGAAATTAGCTCTACTGGCAATACCATTTGTGACAATTTCTTTCAATCAGGTCCTAAAAATTCTCCAAACTGTATTTCTTTACATACTTAATTGAGCTGCTCATGTGGTGTAAGTCTTGGATAAGTGAAGGTTAACATTTTTTCTTCCAGACAGAGGTATTCAAAGATATCTGAAAGGACAGAGTGGGCAGTGATGATCACTTTCCAAAGCATACTATAAAAAGAAGTTTGTATGGGCATGGTGGTGTGCCCTTGTAGTCCCAGTTATTCAGGAAGATGAGGCAGGATTGCTTGAGGCCAGGAGTTCAAAGCTGCAGTGAGCTATGAGTGTGCCTGTGAATAGCCACTGCACTCCAGCCAGGGCAACATGGTGAGATTCTGTCTCAAAAAAAAAAAAACAAACAAACAAACAAAAAAATAAATAAATAAATCCATTAATCAGTAGTGAATCAAAGATCTCCCAAAGATCTTAGTTTTATAAGCTGTTTAGATAAAGGAAATTAAAGAAATGTATAATTAGTTAGATGAAGTTACTATAAGTTAGACAATTGATTGGGAACAACTTACAGCTTTAAAATGACTCATTTATACATTTGAAGATTGAAATGCTGATAGATTTGGTTTTGTTTGTCTGAAGTGTTATTATATGATCAGAATGGGAAGACTCAATGTGATACAGAATGAATTTAATTAAATATTATTGGGTGGTTTGCAAAATGATCTTTAAATTTTCTTCCTTCTTCTTCTCTCAATAAATAGAAGCACATTTAGGACTGCTTTTTACTTATGTGATTTTCTCTCCAGTATTTTGGTTACCCCAAGTGTAAAACAAATGGGTGAATCTCAAAGAACTATCTGCTGTATTCTCTGGACTGTGTCACATGTATTATAATGTATAATAGTGCTGTCCAGTAGAACTTTCTGTGATAGGAACATTCTCTAATTTGCATTGCCCATTGTGGTAGTCAATGGATACAAGTCACTACTGAGCACTTGAAATGTGACTAGTATAATGGAGAAGTTGATTTTTTAATTTATTTAATTGCAATTAATTTAAAGATCCACATAAAGCTAATAGCTACTGTATTTAACATCCCTTTTACAAAACTCTCTCTCTTTTCTCTCTCTTATTCAGGCACATAAATTATTTTATTCAAATGTAAGTTTTTATCAAATATTCTCCTAATAAATAATTTTTTTTCATTTTCTTCTTTAGCCTGCTTTTGGAAATACTGTGTTTAAAGATTTTTCTCTGGATGCAAAAAAGATAAAGATATCAGAAAAAGACATATATATATATATATATATATATATATATACACGCACACACTTTACTGCTTAAAGGTTGTTGTGGTTTCAAGCATAAAGAAACCGTGACATTTATTTTGCGTATTACTTTCACACCTTGCTAAATTGTTACTAAGTAGGTTATAATATGCTGTAAGTTTATGTTGTGAAGAATGACAAATCACTTGCACTTTTGAATGGCATAGGACTATCAAAATGGCTTTGTAGAGTTAAAGTTGTATGTCCAATTGCATGTTTTTTATAAATTCATTGTCTACATATAGTTTTCTCCTGTTGTGAATATGCTGTTGAGCTATTACTTAAAATATTTTCAAAAGCATCTTGGAAAGTTAAAATAAATTATGTTGTCTTAGTTTATGTGGAAAATATGCATTATTATTCTTTCTCTTTTTTATGATTGTGATGGCCACCCTCTTTTTTCTGTTAATTTGGACAGTTGTCATTGAAACTATTACAACAAATGAATACATTACTAAGAAGTAGAAATATATCATTTATTGGGCTCTGGGAGAAAGTAGTAAATGTCTCAGATATAAAATGTTAAGAAAACTTTCTTACGGAGCAATTTGCCTTTTGTTTCTTATTCCTGCCTCTTCCACAATATGAGAAATTATGTGAGACTCTCAACATGACTGTAAGGGGCTAGAAATAATGTGCTAAATGAACCACAAAAAAATTTTAAAACTTGGATTTTTCTTGATTTGTTTTTGTTTTATATCTATACATCAAACTGCCCATTGCTGGGAGTTCAACCTTAATTTTGTTTGCTACCTGCGCTGGCACAGATATATCGTCAAAGTAACTTTATAATTAAAGAATATTAATGACTACATTAGTATGGGATAGCAAATTAGATGAGCATACATACATTCCCTTACTTTACATTATGGGGGTGAATGTAGTTTTGTTTATATAATATTAATTTTGTGGTGCTTAAAGATAAAACTAGCTTGCAAGATAAAATGAACAATATTGCTAAAACTAAAAATGAAGAATAAACAAGGACATAAACAGTCCAAGATGAGCAATATGCTTGTAGTGCTGAGCTTGCTTAGGAACCACTCAAATGTACATAAATAAATATTAGTTGCACAATGATGCCTAAAAATGTTCCCACATATTTACAACCGTTGTGAACACAAATATAATGCTATCATAAAGAAAGATGAAAACAACTGCTTTCATCATCTCAAGTTTATTAACTTTGGAAAAGTTGACCAATATTCAAGCATCTTGAACTTTCTGATATAACAGGTAATGTCATTCAAAAAGCTTTTGATACTTCTTCCTTTTAAAAGATTCTATCAATTTATTTTTTAATAATTTGCTTTAAAAATTTAATTCCCTAAAGCTATGTGTATATTAAAGGTACAATTTGACCATAGTGTGAGTAAATGTTAAGACAAAGCGTGCACTAATTAAGTCCTATTGAAGTTGATTATGTATTTGACACCAGAATTCAGAAATCCATATTCACATATTCATTTGTTCTATGAAGCTCCACACAGGAAACAAGAGAAAAAAAGGTAATGCATTATTTTGAAGTTGAAATGTAGTCGTATTTGGTACTGTACAATGCACTGGACAAATAAATGAGATGACTCGTCATATTCTTAACAGAAATTATGTCTTAATTTACTGCTACACTAAAACAATACACTATTTAAGCAAGTATATTGCTGACTTATTTTCTACTCTGTATAAAGTAGTGGTAAAAATTAAAATACGTTATAAAACAGTTATAAACGGAGAAAACATTTTTCTTTTTTTCTTCATGGAAGTCTTGTGCATATATTATGAGACAAACACATTATGCATTAGAATAGAGCATAAATCAATATTTTGTCACTTCTTATGATAATTAAGTTGGATGCCATGGCCCATTTTGAATTAGATAATAAAGAATGTAGGAAATCAGTTTGTTTAATCCAACTTCAAATCTTTATCATGAGAAATTTTTAGGCCGAAGTAGGTTTTAATACTTTTTGTCAAAGCATGAAGCAGTACCAGCTGAATTAGAAGCTTACAAATATCCAAATGGGAGAAAAAGGAAAGAAAAGGTATCTAAGGAATAGGACACATTTCCATAGTTCATTAGAAGCTTGGGAAAAGGTGAGATGAGATAACTTCTTAATAATTCTTTCAAACTGTAAGTCCTGCAGGGTATTCACCCAGGTAACACTACTAGCTTCCTAATACAAGTTTATGAAAATCAGAATTAGTTAACTTTCTCAAAATTCATTTCTCTTTGCAATAGCCCTCTACTACAATTACAAGAAACATTCATTTACTGTTTTTTCCCCAAACTTAAATCTGCAGATTTTCAATTTGAAAAATTTCTAGAAAAACTAAGAAGTTATATACAAAACCAATATGTATTCTATGTACACATGTTCATTTCTGTCACTTCTTTTCAGTTTTTAAACTGGGTCTCGAAAAAGCACATTGGACAATTGAACAATTAGCCTTTTATAAAGGTCAATCATTGAATTCAGCTCTTTCCTGATGCATTTTGCCATCATGATGTTTCTTTGAGTTTAGTTTACTCTTTGGATCATACAAGTACAATAATTTTAGTGAAAATTAGTAACTACTCATTTCTCTCTTCTTTGAACAGAAAGACATGTTCTCATGGCACTCTTTATGCTAAAATAAAACTTTGCTCTATTGGCTATAAAACTTTTTTTCTCCCATGTCTGTTTGACAGTGATTACTAAGGCTTAAAGAAGTGTTTTCCAGATGCTTTATAAACTTTTGCTAAGTAACTTATGCTGAATCTCTGGTCCAGGGAATAAGGTTTATTGTGTGTTTTGAAAGCATATTCAATGCACAGCAGACTTCTGTTCCTAACTACAGTAACATCACAATTATTGCTGAGAACTGAGCTTTCCAGAAAACCAAAACTTATGCTTTGATAGGTCAATTAAAAATAATATGAAATATTTTAAAGAAATAATTTTTAAATACATTATGCTTGTTAATGGCTTATTAAGCACAGCATATGAAACAGATTAAACAGTTTCTTAGATGAGTCAGTAACATCAAAATGATCACTTATTGTACTATGCTGAAATGTACTGTGTTAAAATGATGTGCACTTAACTGACCCCAGACTGCTCTGGTAGTTTACTACTTGGTGATCCTTTAACTTTTCCCCTACTTTTATCTTTACTTCTGTGTGTAGCTATTCCTTTCATAATGCTCTTAATTAACTATCAATTAAAATTTAGACATATGGAAAGTTGTTAGGGGACAAGGAATATCTGAGCTTGGCAAATGAATAAAGCCTTCACTTTTTAAATTCTAAGTCAACATGCTCACTGGGGCTGTGTTTTTATTTGGTTGAACATAACTGAAACTTGAAAACAATAAGAGAAGCCTAATTTCATAATTATTATCCAACAGGCTCACTGACAAAAGAAAAGAGTAATATGAAAGTACTCAAAAGAAAATATATAGCATTGCCTTTCCTTATTCTCCCATAATGAACAAAAAATTTTTATCTAAATTTTACAGAAGCAAATCTGTCTTTCATTATTATTCTTTAACTGAAAAATGTGAATAGTAAATGCATATAGAAGACATTTCACTGAACTGTGATTTTTAATTGCTATTGTAAAAGTAAAATTTGGGGGGCAGGTAACCATACCTGAATAATTAATATATATACATATATTTTAAAATCTACATGCATCAAAATTATCAGCATGGTTTAACTGAAGCTGTAACAATACTGTGATGTGATGAACTGAAGTTCAAGCTTGGGAAAGGATTTGCAGAAGGCCAGTTCCTTAAAAGTTTAATCATTAAGGAGTGTGAAGAACTTCACTGAAGCATCTTTCATATTTCTGTGACATTTCACCCAAGGATGTTGCATCTGCAAAAATGAAAGTTGAAGTTGTTAAAGCTAATGAGAACTTTGTAGATCACACAGAAGTCTACTAACTTCACTTAAGCTCTTAACCTCTAATTATTGCTCATTATGGCTTTTATTTATATGGAATGTTTTTATTTCAAAGACAATAATGCAGAATGATAATTTCAGGTTAAAATGTATTAAAAAGAATGTTTTAAACATATAAACTAGGTGCTTATGCTCAAGTTTTAATAAAAATTATAAAATACCTTGTCACAACTTTTTCCTTCAGATACCTAATATAGTATATTTTGCTTTAGTTTTCAATCTTGGTTCAAAGGATGCTTCCATGAAACAAAAGGATAAAGAGAACTGACTACTACTTTCTGTTTACTGTTGTGATAACATAAAGATAACTTTATACATTTTGCTCATGTTAAAAGGATCCAACCATATCCTGGTATTTAAACATGATATTCCTGCTGTATTTGAGAGTTATATTAATTTATTTGAATGACAGTGTGTTAATATTGCTCTAAAATAAAAATTGTCAGTATAAAACAGCAAACATGTGCCTCACTTTATTGAAAGAAAAGTCTTAAT
The DNA here is from genome assembly GCF_041146395.1 of Eulemur rufifrons. Lineage (NCBI taxonomy): Eukaryota > Metazoa > Chordata > Mammalia > Primates > Lemuridae > Eulemur > Eulemur rufifrons. The sequence goes on from NC_090989.1 coordinate 73,130,797, forward strand.
ACATGTGGCACCAAGTGATAGTTCAATTAATGGTCAAATTTCTAATTTCATCATGTAGACATCCTGAATTCAATGGCAAAGACTGAGAATTTGTCATCTAGAGAAGAAGCTATGAAACCTTAGACAAAATACTTCTTTGAATTTGAGTCACTTAGAACTAAAGTCTATAAAAAACTCAAAGTTTTGGTAAAGCATAGTAATCGTTTGAAGAAGCCATTGCATAAATATCAGATTATCTTCCTTTCCAAAACAGGTATCAGGGAAGAGATTAGCGTTTGGTGTGGAGACTAGGTAACACAGCAGCTGTATCTAGACTTGACCTCAAACCAAGCAAAACTTCCATGATTAGGTACCAGTTTCATTTTTAGTGTGAAGACTTAAAATGAAACCCAGAAGGCAAAAACTCACAAATCGACCTGCTCTAAAAGAGAACACATCAACCCTCACAGAAGTGAAAGGTTTTACCAAAGTCTGAAATACCATTTTTGTTTGCTTTAGAAATGTATAACCAGTGAACTTAGCATCCCACAATGAAAATTTAGCACTAAGACCTTTTGGGTCATGAAGAGAATGTTGAAGTCCAAAGACTTGAGTCCTAGATCTTGCTCTGCCCAATAGTCTATAAAATTTTGGGCAAATCAATGTCCTCTCACAGCTCCAGCTCCTGAATTGTTTAAAAACTGGGTTTTAATGAAATGAAACTTTATGTTCTTGAATCACTAAGCTCTATGACTCTGTGAACATTATGTAATGATTCTTAACATATAATCTATTAAATGATGCACATATTACATCCCCTATTTAATTAAAAGAAATATTGTGACTGTAGGAAAATATTATCAAAAATAACTCTGAAAATTTGATTGGAAATTAGAAATAAATTATTATTTCATGGTTTTGCTATTCATGAAATAAAACATGAAACTACATGAGAAAGTAAAAACCATATGGGAAATCTTGGTGATAGTGGTGGGAAATAATATTAATAAATAGAAACAATAGTTGAGAAGATGAACCCACAATGATTGACAACAGGGAAAGGGAAAATATTTGATGAGTCCTTCTCTTTTGTGATGTTACTATCTTCAGATTTTAATAATAAGGACAGTGATTATCAAGATGCTCAACAAAGTTTGCTAAGAGAAGGACAAAATATACAAATTTGGATTTAACCCAACAGTGATTCAGGAAACACTGTATTAATTCAACTCTCTTCATAGTTTAGTAGCTATCTGAAGTTCCTACGGTCTAAGACTTCACATGAAAATTCACATGAAAACAAGTTCCCTATGTGATTTGTTTATCATAACACTGTTTTAGTTGAATTCAGAAATGTTAAAATGGGTGATAATCAAGGGTGGCAAAGGTATATGTGTAAACCAGTTAAGGTTAATTATTTTAATCTCAGTGTCATAGTGTTCTCAATACATCAAGAAACTGGAGTATCATGACCCTGATTTAAAGAGTTACTTGGTTTTTAGTAGCAATTAGCTATTTCCTACTTAGATATAATGTGGCAGATTTTAACAACCCTAAAGTGTGACGATACTTTGTATATCTCTAGATATGAAAAAATAAAGCTCAATCTGAGTTTTGAAGATGGTGCTGCAAAAGGCAGTGTTCTTGGAAGTATTCAATAAGTCCTCTTGTGTTGATAGGCATTCAGTAACTTGAGAACATTGTTAAAAAACAACTCCATGAGAGAAAAATTTCTTTTATTTAAGTTATTCTAAGAATGAGAGTAGAGGTAAAATATTGACTACTCATTGTGGCTTTAGAGCATTTGAGAATGAGGAATAAAATTGGGTGATTTAAATTAAGAGATCAGGGCTAATGTGATGTTTAGAGGGTCTCTGTATCATTAGTCTGAAGATCATCTTGAGAGAAGAAGAAAGGAGAATTCCCTCTTCTCTAGCCTGAAATTGTTACAGCAATTCCAGGTTGTCTTATTTGTTTGGGAGGGAGGATGCACTTTCTATAAGCCTTATTGGGAGAAAATATATTACCTAGATTTCACATTCAAGAAACATTTATTTAATGTTTAAAAGATATAATATGCATGACTAAACATGGTGTCTAGCATATAAACTCAGGATTTAAGCCTTCTGGATTTTAATTCTATTTGCATCACTTATACTCGATGTGGCATTGTAAGTTGATATTTCTAAGCTTTCCACTTATTTGTGTAATAATAATTACTAATGATTATTAAGTACTTAATATATGCCAAGTACTATTTTAAGTGTTTAATATGTATCTATTCACGTAGTCCTCAGGACAATGCTATGTGATAAAAATTACTATTCTAATTTTATGGAGGAGGGTTTCAGAATTTAAGCAAGTTCACACAGCTAGCAATAGATGGCTTGGTATTTGAACCCATGAAGGCTAATCTCCCTAGCTGGCACCATTACCCCTTACACCATACTAATTCTCAAGCTACTGGAGATAGTAATAGTACTACTTTATGAAACAAAGTGATTAAATGAAGCAATGCATGTAAACCACTAAGTGTAGGACCCAGCACAGAGTAAATTTCAGAACTGTAGTATAAACTGTTACTCCTTGCATTTATTGTGTGTCCAATATATTCTTGGACTACCACAAACATCTAATTTAATCTTCATACTATTACTATGTTATTAACAATATATACATAATGTAGAAAAATAAGGTATCTTGACAGAGATAAGATAACGAATGAGTGACAGAACCAGGATTTGGATAAGGTGTTTTGATTTCATGGCTAATACTTTAATAACTGCTACATCATTCTCTCCTGTATGTTCCATGTTATCATGCTAATGTATTTATTGGCAACAAAATGATATGTATCACAGAAATGTGTCTTCTTCATAGCACAGGTATTGCTATACAGTAATGTATATTTAGGAAGGTGATTTAATATGTTAATTACAATCTGAACCCTTGTTTGCATATTAATACTCAATAATTAAACAGGACTCTGTAAAAATAGCTAAATCACTAATTTTGTGGGGGACAAAGAAGATCTTGGATACTCTTTTGCTTTTTAAATGTTTAAATTATTCAATATTACTATACTATACTAATTGAGTATAGAAAATTTGAAATTGTGGATTTATAAGATAAGAAATTAAAAGGGGGATTTGGATTGATTAGTCCTTGGTAAAATGTTAATCAAAGGCCTGCACAGATTCTTACTTATTTAAATTGTACTCACAATTGGAATCAATTAGCCTCTTGAGTTTGAAAGCCGGTTTCTACCAATCCGATCCATGGGGATACCAAATCGCTTTTTTGGATGGTCCACTACTTTTCTGAAACAAACCAAGGAGGACATTTGTTAGCTAAAGTCCAAGTTATCAATCATTACTTTTGTTCTTTTATTTCATGCTTTCTTTGAGAGTTGGAATAAAGATGATGGTTACCGTTCACCAGCACCTGCTATGTGCCAGACAGTATCTAATATTTTCAGCATATGTAGAAGTAGGTTAGGTATTACTACCTCCAATTTACATTGAGGAAACTGAGGCTTAAAGAAGTTATCTTAACTAAATTCAAATAGACCACATGAAAAGCCAGGTCTTGTCAGCATACTAATCTGTTAGCTAAGTGCTTTAGTTAGGGAAAATTGCTTCCCTGCTTCAGATTTTGTTTTTCTATTATTGAGGAAGAGTAGACTAAATCAGGGTTTTTTTCCCCCGACATCTGCTTCAGAAAGGGGTTCTTCCGAGGAAGGATGATGTTGGGAGAGGAGAGAGTACTGATGCTAAAACTGAACGCAGAGTAAGCGTGCCTCCCATGTCTTCACTTAGACTTCACCTTGAGAAGCTTTGTATGTGATGGTCCATGTCTGCTTATACATTCTCTATGCTGAATATTGTTCAAAAACAATTAAACACCTTCATTATTAAAATGAAGTTTAAAATTTCCACAGAGAGCTACCAGAGGCATAATATACCTTCCAGATTATATTTTCTACAAATTACCCCTTTAAAAATAAAAAACATTTTAGAAATATTTTTATTTGATTTGTTATCATTATCACTTAGTTCTGTCAAACCAAAGCACTAACAGGACAGGTCCCAGAACTTTGAGTGTGTAACTTTCATTGACATTGGAGTTAAGAGAAGTGTGTCTTCTTAATGAAGAAAGAGACAGGCAGGAGAAGCTAAGATGCCTATGTAAGTAAGTTACTTATCTCAAAGCTAAAAGTAACTGGCTTATAGATATGCTAGGTTTTTTGTTGACTTACACGCGCAGAAAAGAGGACAGAAAAGAGGGCATATTATGACAATATTAAACATGTACAGACTACAAATGCAAGCTAGTGGATCAAAAAAACAGAACAGGGTAGATGCCCAATAATGGGATTGCTGGATCGAATGGTAGGTCTACTTGAATCTGTTTAAGGTATCTCCACATTGCTTTCCACAGGGGTTACACTGGGTAGTTGGGCATCTACCCAGAAGAACAAAAGTCATTCTATAAAAAAGATACCTGCACCCGAATGTTTATAGCAGCACAATTCATAATTGCAAAGATGTGGAGACAACCCAAATGTCCATCATTCAAGAATGGATTAGCAAAATGTGGTATATGTATACCAGGGAATATTACTCAGCTATTAGAAATAATGGCGATATGGCATCTCTTTGGTTCTCCTGGAGAGAGTTGGAACCCATTCTATTAAGTGAAGTATCCCAAGAATGGAAAAATAAGCACCACATGTACTCACCAGCAAACTGGTTTCCCTGAGTACACATTTGGGAATAACATCAATTGGGTATCAGACAGAGGTGGGGGCTGGGGGGAAGGGATGGGTGCATACCTACTTGATGAGTGTGATGCACACTGTCTGGGGAATAGACAAGCTTGAAGTTCTGACTGGGGGGGATGGGGGGAGGGGATGGGTGCATACCTACATGATGAGTGCCATGTGCACTGTCTAGGGAATGGACACACTTGAAGCTCAGACTCAGGGGGATGGGGGGGCATGGGCAATATATATATAACCTGAACTTTTGTACCCCCATAATGAGCTGAAATTAAAAAAATATATATAATTACTGATAAGATAGGGAAAAAAAAAAAAAAAAACCAGAACAGTACCAGCAGTCATAACATTTTTGGAATGAGAAAGAATCTTAAAGGTTATTCTTCCACCAAATGCAAGGATTTCTACTTCCATTTTTTGACCAGTAAAGATACATACAGTTCATTGCTTGAAAATCTCAGTGGTGTGGGACTTAGTCCCTTACAAGACAGTTTAATTTTCAGGAGCTTAAAGAGTTAAAAATCAATTTGTTTCAGAACATTTTCAATAGCTTCTTTAGTTCTTTTCTAATTACTTGCATTATATTGTTAATCCATACTACATAATTTAAACACTAAAAATGAATGAAAATCACAATATCTTTGAGGTTTTTCCTATTGTCATTCAATTGTTTTGTTTTTTTTTTTTTTTTTGAGACAGAGTCTCGCTCTGTTGCCTGGGCTAGAGTGAGTGCCATGGCGTCAGCCTAGCTCACAGCAACCTCAAACTCCTGGGCTTAAGCAATCCTACTGTCTCAGCCTCTCGAGTAGCTACAGGCATGCGCCACCATGCCCGGTTAATTTTTTCCATTTTTATTTTTAGTTGGCCAGATAATTTCTTTCTATTTTTAGTAGAGACGAGGTCTCGCTCTTGCTCAGGCTGGTCTCGAACTCCTGACCTCAAGCGATCCTCCCACCTCGATGTCCCAGAGTGCTAGGATTACAGGCCTGAGCCACCGCACCTGGCCTGTCATTCAATTATTTTTGTTTTTTTTTTAAATTTACTCCTTCACAGAATGATTGTTTTCTTATTATAATTTACCGTGTACTTAACTATGCCTAAAGTTCTTTTTGTGTCTGCCTTGGGAGAGATGAATTAGAAATAGTCTTTGACTTCAAAAACCTATAACTGACTACTCACAGACTGAAAATGATTTAATGCAAATACTAGAGGAAAAATCTTTTGTTTTTACTGATGCCAAGTTTTTACCTTAGCTACCAGGCCTTATTAGTATTCCTGATATTACTATTAAGTAAATAATGTATTAAAAGGCTCTGAAAAGTATGGAGAACAATGGAAACATGAGAGATTTTCATTGCTGTAATTTGCACATAAAAATCTATAAACATTGATTAATTCTAATTAAAATAACTTGAAGACAATCAGTATTTACTTAGTGCCTTCTATATGCCAGGTGCTGTGCCTAGTAGAGTATATACAAGAATGATAAAAGAGACATGGAACCTGACATGGTGCTTCTCCTCAAGTGATATTATAGGAATAGGGCCATGTTATATTTCTAACCTTATTCAACTTTCTTTTCTGTTGATTCACATCTATCTTCCTTTCTAGGTTGGCTCTTGGTTTTGTTATCTGCATTGACTTTATGTGTGATCTTTACAAGACTTTATCTCCTAGACCACAATTTGATCAGTTACTTAGGTGGGAAAATCTAGGAAAAAAATATTTAATGCTTATCCTTACCCTACCCACACCCCTACCTCCCTTCTTTAGATTTCTGGAATACATATCCTTGTAAGTGGTATCTATTGTTTGTACTTCTAGATTTCTTGATAACAAATTGGCTATGTATTTTTCAACTTGATAACCAATTGGGAAACATACTATTTATAAACATGCTATTTGGAAATTAGCATAAAATTCATGGTCAAGAGTCATAAGAAACTATGTATATCAGTCATGGTTTGATGTAATTATAAATAATGGCTATTGAAAGAAAAGAAAAATTGTATCCTTTACATTTTTAATTATATTTATAACATTACATAAGTAAATTTATAGGCTTTAACTTTAAGTGGTTATTCTCATTGTGGTAGTCAGAATAATGGCTTTCCAAAGATGTCTACTTCATAATCCCCAGAATTCATAAGTATGTCACTTTACATAGCAAAAACAATTTTGCAGATAGAAATAAGGTTAAGGATCTTGAACTAGAAAGACTATACTGGATTATCTTGGTGGGACAAATCTAGTCATCGGAGTCTGCAAAAGTAGATGATGACTGAAGAAGAGTCAGACAAGAACAGCAATCTGAGGACTTCACCACCATTGCTGGCTTTGAAAATGGAGGAAAGAAAGGGTCATGTATCAAGGAATGCTATGGCCTCTAGGAGTTCTGGAAGCAAATGGAGACCTCAGTCATACAATTGTAAGGCACTAAATTCTGCTAACAACTTGAATGAGAGGAAGTGAAAAACCAACCCCATTCAGGTATTTAAAGAACTTGTGAGAAGGGGAAGGAAATAGCAGCTGGGAAAAGGAATCATATGACATGTGTACTGATCTCTTAAAGCTTCTTTAAGAATAAATGTTGTCAGGAAAAAATAATCCTTTTACTTCTTTTAAAGAGAAGTATGATTAAAACAGAAAATTTATTGGTCCCTACTATCAATTTATTTTTTCAAAGATGAATGTAAAATAAATGAAAATAGCATTTTTCTTTCTTGCTTTACCACAGTTGATCTTTCCCTGCTCAGGCAAATGAGAGGCAGCTGTAATAGTGGAAAGCAAACTTCCCTCCCTCCCTCCCTCCCTGCCTTACTTCCTTCCTTCCCTCCTTCCCCATTTTCTCCTTTCCTTCTTTCCCCTAGATTTGATCCAAAAAGTATTAGGAACCAGGAGATGGAGGACTTGGGTTCTTCTTGATTCTTTTACTTTCTTATAGTGTAGCCCTCTGAAAGTCTGTTATTATAAGCTACTCTTTCCCTTTTGATAGAATTCAGAGGATACTTGCTGTGCCTATCTTTTGGAGCTGTTTATTCATTTAACATACTTATTTGTCGATTAATATTTGATTGTTTTGTGATAAGCATATGTATTCGTTCTCTGCACTGGGGATACAGTGCTGAATAAGACATATATTACCTCTCAGAGTTCACATTTTACATTGAAAAGAGCTAATGAGGCAGCACACGTGAAAACATTTTACACATTTTAACTGATACTATTGTTTCCTACCAGTCTAGTCCAGTGGTTTTCAAACTATTTGTAGCTTACTATTAATATTTCCACAAATAAAAGCTTTATGAAAGAGAGCAATATCTAAAAAGTTAAGTGAAGAATTGTCGCAGTACCCCCATCTCTCCATATATAGTGGCTCCTCGAAGAACTTCCAGAAACACTTTAGGTTGCTCAGAGCAGACTTTGAATGAAAACTGCTGGTCAAGTTGATAGAGACTTAGATTGTGCATGTTATTCCAGCAATAGATCCATAATTACTTTGATTCATTCTATCAAAATTGGAACTGGTTGTAAATGCTCACAGGTATTTAGAAATCAAATAAAAATAAATAAAACAAATACAAATAAAATGCATTTAGTGTTTTAAATTTTTAGCACTAATACAAAATGAAAACAATTATTTTCACAAAGCACATAAATAAGAAAACATAATAGTTCAGTAAATTAAATAATTTCTATGCAATCTATATCCATTCAGAAGTAAAATGGCAAGCTAGTAGCTATTTTAACATTTTTACTGATATGAATGTATATACTAGTACTACACTCTATAACACATACACTGAATGTAGTGTGTACAAAATAAACGTTAGGTAGAGAATTATTCTTAAGACCAAAAGGCAAAGCAGTACTTTCTGACTATCTAGTCCCTCTTGTGACAAAATAATGGTATGACACCGCTTGTATCATATATGCATTTAAAATAATCCACCTTTATCATTCTAAAATTTTCTGTAAGTAGTTTAAACACATAGAATGTCTATCAAACTAAATAAATAGAATGATTGGATTGTTCGTTTTGAACAGAACTTTAATCTTTACACTAAAATATAGACTTCTGTGTAAAATAGGATTTTCTTTAACATTTATATTCTTGGATAAGTCCACTTCTAAAGGTATTTTACATTCTAAAAAAGCAGTTAGAAAAATTGTATTTAAACTTTTTATTGAAAATCACTTTACACATATGAAAAGTCTATAAATTTATCTATGCTCAATTTAAAGAAAACAGAAATGAACATCCCTATTCCCAGAACCAGCATAAGAAATAGAGTATCACCAGCACTTTAAGTATCCCAGTGTTCCCCCTCCAAAACTGCATCCCTCCCATGGCTCAGTCCCAGAGATAATCTGTAGACTAAATTTTGTTCTAATTCTTCCCTTGATGTTTCTTATTATCTTATAATCTATGTTTATATTCCTTAAAAATCTGTTGTTTAGTTTAGACACTTCTAGAATTTTACTTAGAATTATGTACTGGATACTTAATATATACCTTGGTGACTATAGTTAATAATAATATTAATATTAACATTCTTATTAATATGATTCATCATGTTAATAATGTATACTTGAACTGCTCTCAGAGAGCAGATCTCAATTGTTTTTACCACAATAAAAGGTAATTGTGAGGTGATGGATATATGATTTTGGTAATCATTTCACAATGTTTACATATATTAAAACTTCATGTTGTGTACACTTAATATGTACAATTTTTATTTGTGATTCAACCTCAATAAAACTGGAAAAAATAAAAGATATCATATGTGAATTTTTCTCTAATTCTTTCAGCAAATATTATATGTTTTGAGATTTGTCCATGTTGACATATGGAACTGTAATTCCTTTTTCACGGCCGTGTAATATTTCACTGTATGAATACACAAAATTTGTTTATCCATTCTACTGTGGATGGAAATTTGAGGTATTTCCTTTTTGTTGTTGTTATGTCCTATTCAGCTGAAAATATTCTTACACATGCCTTTGGTACTCATTTCATTTCTCTACACCATATTTTCAAAAGTAGAACTGCTAGCTATGCCTATATTTAATTTTATTACATAGTTTCATACTGTTTTCCAAAGTTGTTGTACAAATTTATATACCCAAGAGCAATGTATGACAGTTCCTATTATTTCAAATCTATGCCAATCCTTGTATTGTGGGACTTTTAATTTTGTCAGACTAATACATAGTAATCATATCTCATTGTGGTTTTAATTTATTTTCCCTAAATACTAAAGCAGTTGCTCACCTTTTCATTTTATTGTCCACTTGAATTTCTTCTTTTGGAAGTGCCTCTTTAAATCTGTTGCCTATTTTTCTATTGGTTTGCTTTTCTTTTAAATATTGATTGGTAGGAGGGCTTTGAATATTCTGGACTTTGTCAGTTATATATATACATACATATATTCAAATAACTTCTTCCATCTTTATTTTTTTTACAGAAGTCTTTGATATTGTTTTAGAATTTATCAATATTTTTGCATCTCATTTAATAAATTATCTTTACCCAAATATTATGAAGATATTCTTCCATGTTACCTTAAAATATTTTTTGTAGTTTTGCTACTCATATTTAAATTTTTCATACTTTGAAATTGATTTTTATTCTGGGGTAAGGAAAGATCATGTTTCTTTTTTAAAAATGCATATTTAATTATTAATAATTTTAGATTCAGCTAGTCAAGTTCCATGGAAAATCTTATTACACATTTTTTCTAATATATGTATTATTTTTAATTATTATGGGTACATAATAGTTTTATATCTTTTTAAGGTACATGTGATGTTTTGATACAGGCATACAATGTGAATTAATCAAATCAAGAATTTGGGTATCCATCACTTCAGGCATTTAGCATTTCTTTGTACTAGGAACATACCAATTCCATTCTTCTAGTTATTTTAAAGTATGCCCTAACTTATTGTTGATTATGGTCACTTTGTTGTGCTATCAAATATTGTTCATTTTGTCTGACTATCTAACTATATTTTTGTACCCATTGACCATCTCCACTTAATCTCCCCCTCCCTGCTACCCTTGCCAGCCTCTGGTAACCATCATTCTACTCTCTGTGTCTATGAAATCAATTGTTTTTAATGTTGAGCTCCCACATATGATTGAGAACATGTGAGAGTTGTCTTTCTGTGCTTGGCTTATTTTCACTTAACATATAATGTTCTCCAATTCCATCCATGTTGTTGCAAATGGCAGGATTTCATTCTTTTTTTATAACTAATATTCCACTGTGTATATGTACTACAATTTTTTATCCATTTTTCCACTGATGGACACTTAGGTTGATTCTATATCTTGGCTAGTGTGAATAGTGCTGCAATAAACATCGGAGTGCAGGTCTGTCTAGTGTTGATGAAATCCCTCAGCTTTTGTTTGTCTGGAAAAGTCTTTATTTTTCCTTCATGTTTGAAGGATCTTTTTGCAGGATATAATATTCTAGGGTTAAAGTTTTTTCCTTCAGCAATTTGTGTATGTAATGCCACTCTCTGTTGAGTTGTAAAGGTTTCCACTGAGAAATCCGCTGCCAGACATATTAGAGCTTCTTTATATGTTATTTTTTAATTGTTTCTTCCTTCTCTTAGAACCTTTTCTTTATCCATGATCTTTGGAGCTTGAGTTTGAAATACCTTGAGGTAGTCTTGTTTGGGTTAAATCTGCTTGGTGTTCTTGACCTTCCTGTACCTGAATATTGATAGCTTTCTCTAGGTTTAGAAAGATCTCTGTTATTATTTCTTTTCATAAACTTTCTACCCCAATCTCTCTCCCTATCTTCTCTTTAAGGCCAATAATTTGTAGATTTCCTTTTTTGAGGCTATTTTCTAGATCTTATAGGCATGCTTCATTCTTATTTTTTCTTTTGTCTCTTCTGACTGTGTATTCTCAAATAGCCTGTCTTTGAGCTCACTGATTCTTTTTTTTGCTTGGTCAATTCTGCTGTTGAGAGATTCTGATGTATTTCTCAGTTTGTCAATTGAATTCTTAAGCTCTGGAATTTCTGCTGGACTTTTTTTTATTATTTCAAACTCTTTGTTAAATTTTTCTGATAGGCTTCTGAATTCCTTCTTTGTGTTGTCTTGAAATTCACTGAGCTTCTTCAGGACAGCTGTTTTGAATTATTTATCTGAAAAGTCACCTAGCTCCGTCATGCCAGGATTGGTTACTGGTACCTTATTTAGTTCATTTTGTGAGGTCATGTCTTCCTGGATGTTCTTAATGTTTGTTGATGTCTGAGCATTGAAGAATTAGGTATTTTGTTTAATATTCACAGTCTGGGCTTGTTTGAACCTGTCCTTCTTCAGAAGGATTTCCAGATATTCAAAGAGAATTGAGTGTTGCGGTCTAAGTCTTTGGTCACTGCAGCCATATCAGCACTAGGGTTTCCCCAAGCCAGTAGTACTGTGACTATTGCAGACTTCTTGAGTACTGCTTTGGTGGACTTGGGTAAGATATGGGAGAATTTTCTGGATTACCAGACAAAGTCTCTCACTTTCTTCTCTCATTCTTTGTGGTGGACTGCTGGAGTTGGGGGAGGAGTGACATGGGCACTCCCTCGTGGCCACCAGTGCCAGATCATACCTGAAGCCAGCCTAGTCTCGCCCAAACACCGTGGTGACTTTTGCCTGGCTACCTCTGATATTTATTCAAAGCCCAGGGGCTCTTTAGTCAGCAGGTGGTGATTCCTGCCAGGATTGGGTCCTTCGCTTCAAAGGTAGCATGTTTCCTTCTGGCCTGGGGTGTCCAGAAATGGCATCCAAGAACTAAGCCATGTACTCAGGGCACTCAGAAGTCTGCTTGGTACTTTATTTTACTGTGGCTGAGCTAGTACCAAGTTGTAAAATAGAATCCACTGAGCTTTCTTTCCCTGAGTGGAAGAAGACTGTCCCTGAGCCATGCTATTTATAGTTGGGGGAGGAGTGACACAAGCACTGGCTTGGGCACAGCTGCTGGTGTCTAACTGGGTCATGTGCATCTCAAGTCCACTGGCTCTGAACCAGTACAGCTCCAGGAATTGTCCAAGGACTGCAGCCTTTGTGGCCTGACCTCCATACCAATTTTATCCAGGCCCCAGCTACTTTTTGTCAGCTGATGGCTAGCTGGAAGTAAGGTTTCAGGTTTGAGGATTTCTCTCTGGCCAGTCTGCTCAAAATGCTCCCTCTGTGGGCACCAGCAGAATTCTGCCCCTGTGCTGTGTTCCCCTGTACTAGGGTGGCACTGAGTTTCAATGCAAAGCCCCACAGTCACTGCACTCTCCCTGCCCCAGGCACACAGATTCTCTCTCCATGTGACATGCTGTCATGGCACTGCTGGGGGATGGGGGAGGGGTGATGTAGGCAATGCAAGACTGTCTTTTCTCTCCTCTTCAGTGCCTCTTTCCTTGATATAATGCTAAAACCTGGTAGTATGATCACTCACCTGATATTTGGTTTTTCTGAAGGTGCTTGCTTATGTGGATAGTTGCTGAACTAAGTGTTCATGTGGAGGGATGATTGCAGGAGGTTTCTATTTGGCCACTTCCCCCTGTCCCTATTGCAGTTTTGACTGGAATCATATTGAATCTAAGGTGTAAGTCACTTACAAGAGAATTGAAATCTTTATAATACTGAGTCTTATTATCAAAAATCATTTATTTAGGTTGTTTTTAATATCTTCAAATAAAATTTTTATAATTGTCTCCATAAAGATGTTTTATAGTTTGTTGGATTTATTATTGTTGTAAGTGGTATCACTTAAGAATATGTGTTGTAGGTGATTTTTATAGTGTCCCATACTTTATTAAAAAAATTTTACTTCTGCTGTTAATTTACTGGTGATTTCAATCATGAAGAGATGTTTAACTTTATTGATTGCTATTTCTGCATCTATACGGATAATGTGATTTATGTCTTCAACTTGTTAATTCCACTAATTGATTTTCTAAAGTAAATCAACTTTATATGGTATTTTCGTGATATACCCAACATGATAATGCTGTATCATCTTTTTAATACATTACTGGATTTATTTTGATAGTTTTGTAGGAATTTTGCATCTATAGTGATTTATGAGGTTGTCCCACAATTTTCTTTTCTTGTTATCTCCACATACAGTTTTGATATTCAGATAAAGCTATTCTCATTATATAAGTTGAGAATTGCACCCTCTTTTTTGGCTATCCTTTTGTTAGTTATTTAAACACATCATGGTTGGAGAACATGTTCAGTAGGATAACCATGGCTTTAAAATTTGGAAGGCTTATTTTGTGAGTGAGCACTCCATTAATTTCATGTGTAAATGTTGTTTCATTATACTTAATAGGTATTTCATGTGTACCTTAAAAACTTTTTCCCCCCAGTTGTTAGAATACAACAACTTTTACTGATCTGGTTTATGGTTTTGAGTTCTAAAGAAAGAAACTTGGAATCAGAGTATAGAGAATGTTCCTTAAAAACGATAGTCAGTTTTGCTGCTACATCTTAAAGGGACAATAAAATGCTAGGCCTCATCAGGAAGTCATATAGCTCCACCAGTCCAGAGTACTATCCAAAAAGGGAGAGTATAGGAAGTAATAGCTAACAAAGGATGTTCTTTTAAATAGTTTGGTAATTTAGATTTGTTACACAGGGAAATAAATTATTGTAGTATAAAGCTTATATTATATGAGTGCAGTAACCAGACTCCAGGATGGCCCCCAATAATCCTACTATTATGTAGTCTCCTTCCACACTGAATATGGCTGATTTCTGTAACCAATAAGGTATTGTGGAAATGACACTATTTGAAGTACTGAAAGCTGTTGCAGCTTTTGCATTGTTTTGTTGGATCACTCACTCTGGGAGAAGCCAGCTGCCATTTCCTAAGTATCCTCTAACAGCCCTGTAGAGAGGTTACATGGCAAAGAACTGAGGCCACCTGCCAAGAGCCAGTGGGGAACTGAGACTTCCTGACTTCAGCCAAGTGAGTGGGCCATTTTGGAAGTTCGTACTCCAGCCTCAGTATAACCTTCAGATGACTGACTTTCTGGCCAACATCTTCATTATAACCTTGGAAGAGACCTCGAATGGGAGGAACCCAATCAAGCTTTTTCTGGATTTCTGATGCACTGAAACTGGGTGAGAATAAAAATAGTTATTGTTGTATTAAGCTGCTCAGTTTTAGTCATTTGTAACATAGCAATAGATATCTATTACCATGAGATTCAAACTACTCTGAGATTCCACGAGAGAAGAGATCATACCAATTTGGGAGTTCCAGGAAAAACTTAGAAAACATAGGAGAAATTAAGGAAGTATATGAAAATAATAAAACAAATGATTATCCCTGAATCTTGCAATCTTGGTTACTGCAATTTAAAATTAAGAAATGGCTGTAGCAGGACAGATACATCAATATATACAAGCTCGGAAGGACTGATGTGTGAGGACAGACCAAAATGAAGGACTCAGCAAGGCCCTATAAAATCCACAGAACCATGTTTAAATTTAAAACAATCAGAATTTAAAATTCAAATTCCAGAATGTTAGGATGAAGGACCACACTAAATCTGAGTGATGATATGGTTTTAAGGGACCAATGTATAATGCTTTCTTTTCCCCCAAGTTCACATTCAGAAACAATAGAGAAATAAGATATGAGTTATCAATGCATAGTAGTCAAAATGCCATTTTTATTATTCATCATGTTGAATGTAGAATATGGCTTTATATCTGCATTTCAAAGGGCTTCCTGTTGTTTTCTCCCCGGATTAGACAGATTTACATGACTAGTCATTGTTACCCAATAAAAACAGGAAGGAAGGGGATGGATGAGCTGAACATATTAACTACTCCTCCCAAACAGACCCACCAGGTAAGTGTCTATTCCTCCTCTGGGAAGGAGTGAATAAAGGCTGGGACAAAAGGCCAGTCTTTCCCTAACAGAAGTTCTTTCACATGGAGAGGGGAAAGAGGTGGTTTCCTCCTAATAAATGGGATAAAATTAGTATGATGGAAGAAAGCGCTACTTCACTTGTCAGAAAGTATACTTTTGATTTTTGAAATTCTATCTAAAACATGGTAATTCAATGTTAAATAGGTTCTATTAAATTTATGGTGATAGTGCTGACTAGGAATAATGTCAGCTTCTGACTTATTATCTCACGGAATGGGCCATACGAACAGGCATTCAGAAAGAAACCCTGAGCACTAGAATAAAATAATAAGGTTTAAGTGACTGTAAAGTAACCTGGGCATGTTTAATTTGGAAACGGCTGCAGAGTTTTAGCATAAGGCAGAGGGGATATCCATTTGTCTGGCTCCCGAATCTTCTTGAGGATCTAATGAAACTTTTAAAACTTCTATCCAGCAAATGGATTTATACAAACATGTCTTGTAGAATTTTCTTTTTGGGGGGGTGAAGTGGGTAAGGAACATTACAAAGCCTATGCATGGAATTAAGTAAAATCCCTTTTGAGAGAAAGTTTTTAAACTTCATATATAAGTTAGAGTAAGGAGAAACTGTAAAAGGACTGTCTCATTCTGTGGCCTTGAGCTGGGGTGAGTGAAAGGGGCGGCCTTGCAAATGTAAGGGAAAAGACCTAATCTCACAATTTCCCCAGGAACAGGTAAAGTTCAATCCTATGAGTTCTCTGACTAACAGGTACTCTGCAGGAGTTCTGTTTTGCACAAGAGCTGAAGGGATGGAAGAGAGATGTAAATCTCTCTCTTTCAAAATTGGTTTTTGAGAATCTGCTCTTAACAGAGTTCCTCAGTAAACAGCAGAAGCACAAGCTACAGCCTCAACGTAACTGGACAACAGAGTCACATGCCCTGTGATAATCCCTTCTCCAAGGAAAGGCAGGAAACCAACTCTTAGACTGATATCCTTGCAGTTTTTGTTATCTACCTGCTGCCGTTTTTGTTATCAACTGACAGCCATCAATTTTTTTTCTCTTTGTACCCCTTAAAATCAGGGAGCCACTTGGTCTCCCTGCTGGCATCCCCTTCTCTTTCTTTGGGATGCCACGCCATCTCCCTGCTCTCTTCCCCCAACATTCCCCTCTCTTTCTCTCTCTCTCGCTCCCCTCTAAGAAGGATAAAATAAACTTTTTTACTTTTATAACTTAATCTCTGCATCAGAAATCTTTCTCCACCCGCACCAAGAGGACCTACTAGGCTTTCCACACTAACAGTGAGAAGAGGCATGCAATAAAGAACAGTTATTGGCAAGAATGGTCCAGTATCATTACGTTCCAGGGCGTTTCCCATTGTGTGGCCAAGCTTTTTAACTAAGAAGAAGGAAGCATATAAAAGAGGTACCACACTGACTCCCTTTTCTGTGTGTCCCACATCTGAAATGGACCCCATTCTGAACTACCTCCTTTGAACTACCAAATAAGAGCTGGAAAGAAACAGCAAAAACCATGAGATGCCCAGGTTGGCCTAGGTCTGTGGCACTTCTTCACAATGAATTAGAAAGGGAAATAAAATGTTAGAATTTTTGTCTTAGGGCTGTCATCAGGAAGGGCAGTCCTATCTGACAAATTGAACCTTATACTGCTATTCTCAACTTTAGCCCAAAACTATGTATAGCTTAGGATAGAAACTCATATATCATTGGTATGGAAATTCTAAAAGTATTTATTTAATGCATCTATTCTAAGTGACCCTCACTGTTCCTGGTCCTTGACAAGCATCTTATTCACACAGAGCTTTAGTTTCTTTATAGGAAGTAGCTTATTGGTCTTGGAGGTAACCTGTCATATAATTTATAGCTAGTTAATCTCAGGTAAATCATTTTATCTATCTGAAAATACACTAACAAAATGGGGATAATAATACTTCCTTCTTAGGGTGTTATAGGGATTTACAAAAAAATGAATTTATCAGTATGTTAAAATGGAATTCTTTCTATCTCAGTTTTTGGCTGTGGCCCAAAAAGACTGAGGGATAACAAAAAGAGTAGGTGGCAAGTATTACCTCTTGCATTCCAAAGTGAGGTGCTAGATTTGTATAATATTGGCAAAGAAGGTTGCTAGAAAATGATTTTTTCCAACTTTAATCCAATAAAAGGATTGATGTTGAATAGATCATGAAGGAAGGATTTCTTGGGAGCAAGTTATTAAAAAACAGCAGCATTTGTGTTTTTCCTTCATAAAGGGAAAGGGCTTCTAGAAAACCACTCATAAAGTATAAAATATACCCACTGAAGCATGGTAGAGTAAATAGAACAGTGTCTATGAGATCTAAAGGGTGAGAAGCCATAAGAATTAACTTGATAGCAGAGTGAAGAGATGACTGCATGAGGAACAGCTTCACTTTCAGTAATCAGAGTCAACGCTGTGGGTTTTCTGGGCAGAGCATGTGGATAGGGTTGGCCTAGGTTAATTATAAAAGGGACCTTGCCTGCAGGGTTTTCTGTCAGGGCTGGTGGGTGAAGCAAACTCAGCAGGCTGCTGATGGTGGTGTCAGTGGAGAAGATGAGAGAGTAGGATGGGGGTGAGGGGCATAACTGATCTGCAGAAGAGGAGCATTGCTGGAGGCAAGGATGCCTACATTAATGTTCCCACTGGGGATTATGTGAAGACCCCCAAATAGTTCCATGATAAGGAGTCAGTTTGGGGCATTCACCAGGGCCAGAGGGTACTAAATGTAGGTCATGATAGTATCAGTCAAGTAAGACTTGGTTTTACTTCTCTACATGCATCTCCATCTTTAATTCTGAAGGAGACGAAGGCAGCCCACTGCCACAGGGTAGCGTGTGAAGATAAACTGGCTACAACCCCCTTCCCACTGCAGCTTTCCACCATGAATGGGGCCAAGATAGGGAAAGGAGATGCTTTCATGATATTCATGGTTTGGGCTAAGACATAAGAATGGTTATTTTAATTACTGAAATATAGTTATTTTTCTAATAAATTTGACCAGACGGGTTCTTATTATTTAATATTTCAGTGTGACCAGTGGAGCCATTAGTACCTGCCATTAGGTTTATCTAAGGGATGGGGAACAACAACTCTCACTGAGTGGGTTTGAATGCTTGTGGGTGAGGGGTAAAATTGCTTTTCTGATTATGTCCTATGGAGTTTTTCTCTTTCAGTTAAGAGGTTATAATAATAAAGCTTTCTAATAAAGTGTTTCTTGACCTGAATCTATAGAATATGCAGAATTGTGCTAGACATCTGCCCTCTGCTCTCCAGTCTACTCTCTGCCTTTTCTCATCCTACTTTCATCCCTAGGAAGCTGACCTTTTTGGATCCCATAAAAGTTCCTGTGCCCTCTGGCTTTGGTTTCAGTCAAAGAATAGGCAGCTTTGGGAAGAGAGACTGGAGAGAGGTCAGGATAATTTTCTCCTGGCTCCTTCCTTGGAAGACCTCTTCCAGCGCGTCATGCTCCTGAACAAAAATTACTGCTTTCCTCAAGGCATCTGGTTCTCCACAACTCTCTGATTTTCAGAAACCTCTCCCTTCATCATCTCTTCAGGCCAGGGCCCTGGGCTGTTGTTCCACTCATTATGATCCACCTATACACAGATTTTTGAAAATAGTCTTCCTTTGAATAAACCCTCCTTAAATTTTCCCATTTCAAAGGTGGCACTTATTTCCTGTCAGAACCCTGGCTGACACAATAGCATTCCTTGCTTGGCTGACCTCATAATATTAATGAGAGAATTAAAGCAGTAACTGTAGTGAAAATTTTAAGTAGTAATTCAATTCAAATATAGAGTATTATTATTGTTATTGTTTGTAAGATACTTTCAGGATTGTGTGAAGGAGGGAGAGAAACCATTTTTTAGAAAAATTCCAGGCCAATCATCAATCTCTTCTAATATTTAAGAATCATTCAGATAGTAGGTACTCTTTTGCCAGAGATATAATCATACCTGTGTATAGAATATACTGGATATTACCATATTCACCTCTATATGGATTTCATTCTGTATTCCACACTTGGTCTTAGCCAAAACGATAGGAAGCGATCCATTTTGTATTCCAATCAGCAACACATGGAATGCCTTTTCTTCACAGCCTCACTAAGTATTTCGCTTTTTAAAAAACGCACGTTTTGTCATTCTAACAGGTGAGAAATAGTGTATTAGTGAAGTTTTAATATATTTTTTCTTATAATGAGAATGGTTGGCATCTTTTCACATTGGTAACAGACATTTACATTTTTTCCCATGAATTGTCTATTGTTTTTACCCCATTCTCTATAGGTTTGTTCTTTTCTTCTTTATTTTTTAAAGTTCTTTATATATTGAAGATATTAACCCTTGGTCTTTGATATAAGTTGCAAACATTTTTTTTCCAGTTTATTCTTTGTCTTTCTACTTTGCTTTGTTCTTATCTTTTGCCATGGAAACTTTTTAAAAACACATAATAAATTTTTCCCTTATTTTTTCCTAAACTTTTCCAGATTTTGCATCAGAATTTAGAAGAGTTTATGTATTCTCTCTCTACATAGAATTTCACCAATGTTTTCTTCTATTACAATATGGGCTCATCTACTTTTTTTTTCCACTTAAATCTCTAATCCATTTAGACTTTATCATGATGTATAGTTTGAAAATTAACCGATTTTTTTTTCATATCTCATCATCACTTATTCCAAATCTATCCTTTTAACTCACTAACATGAGATGCTGTTTTTTAAATGTAATAAAATTGCAAATATAATTGAGTCTATTTCTTGAATTTCTGTTCTGATCTATCTGTCTGTCTGTTGATAGGCTATGCTATTATAAAGAAAAGACTATTTAAAAAGATCTGGATATTAGACCTCTGTCAGATGTATAGTTTGCAAACATTTTCTCCTATTCTGTAGGTTGCCTATTCACTCTGTGCATTATTTCCTTTGCTGTGTAGAAGCTTTTTAATTTAATTAAGTCCCATTTATTTATTTTTGTTGCAGCTGTATTTGCCTTTGGAGTCTCAGTCATAAATTCTTTGCCTAGGCCAATTCCTAGAAGAATTTTTCGTACATTTCCTTCTAGAATTTTTATGGTTTCATGCCTTACACTTAAGTCTTTTATCAATCTTGACTTAATTTTTGTATTATAGTAGAGGTAGGGGTTCTGTTTCATTCTTCTGCAACAGAATCTACAAGGAACTCAAACAAATCACCAAAAAAACCCCCCAAAACAATAAAACACTCTCATCAAAAAGTGAGCAAAAGACATGAACAGAAGTTTTTTTTAAAAGAAGATAGACAAATGGCCAAATAAACATATGAAAAAATACTTAACGTCACTAATCATCATGGAAATGCAAATTAAAAACACAATGAGATATCCCTTTACCCCAGTTAGAATGGCTTTTATTAAAAAGTCCAAAAACAATAGATGCTGACATGGATGCAGGAAAAAAGGAACGCTTATGCACTGTGGTGGGACTGCAAATTAATACAACCTCTATGGAAAGCAATATGGAGACTCCTTAAAGAAATACATGTCGGCTTACCATTCAACTCAGCAATCGTACTGCTAGATATCTACCCAAAGGAAAAGACGTCACTTTATCAAAAAGACACCTACACTGGAATGTTTATTGCAGCACAACTCACAATTGCAAAGATGTGGAATCAACCTATGTGCCCATCAATTGATGAGTGAATAAAGAAAATGTATATATATACCATGGAAAACTACCCAATCATAAAAAGGAAGGAAATAATGTCATTTGCAACAATCTGGATGGAACTGGAGACCATTATCCTAAGTGAAGTATCTCAGGAATGGAAAACTAAACACCCTATATTCTCACTAGTAACTGGGAACTAAACACACAGTCACAAAGCAATGTAAAGGACATGAGAAATCAAGAAAGGAGAAAGGTGAGAGTGGGGGGGTAGGATAAAAACTGACCTAATGAGTACAACGAACACTATTCTGGTGATTGACACACTAAAAGCCCTGACTTAAGCATTATTCAAGGTATAAATGTAACTAAAACATTGTACCTCCTTAATTAATATTTTGAAATAAAAAAATAAAACATATTGGATTACATGTATAAAAATAAGATCTGGTAGGGCTCTTCTTTCTACTTTTCTCAGACTTTTCCTGGCTCTGCTAGCTTTTATTGTTTCAAATGAACTTTAAAATCATCTTGTTTATAATTTGATTTAAGGAGAGCTGACATCTTTGTGATTTTGAGCATTTTGACTTAAGAATTTATTATGTGTCTCCATTTGTTCAGATCTACCTTTGGTATTTTAGCATTATTTTTATAGTTTAGCTCATATATTCTTTGAATATTCTTTGTTAACTTTATGCCTAGGTATTTTCCTGTCTTTATGCTTTTGCAAATGAGGTCTTCTGTTATACATTTTATTTGATTTCTGTTTGTAGTTTTTCATTTATTATATTTTGTGTTGTGCTTTACAAACTTATTGATTTCAGCTTTTGTCATTGTTGATTTCCACCTTCTGATTTTTTTTTTCCTGCTTATCTTGGTTTACTTTGCTATTCTTTCTTTTGGCATAGTGTTTGTATTATTTGTATTTTTTAAATCTAGTATTTGCTTTGTTTGCCCGTAATATTATATTTTTGTTAATATTTTTTCAATAATATGTATAATTTTATTTTGTATTCCTCTTTGACCAAATAATCAATGACATGTTTTATATTTTCCAGGTAAGAGTGTCTTTCTTTCTGTTTTTTTTATTAAGTTCTAGTTTTATTCAATTTTAGTTAGTGATTACTTTTGTAATACATCTTCTCTTTAGAAATTCTTGAGGTTTGTTTGTCACCACATATATGGTAAATTTTATGAATGTTTCATATTCACTTGAAAATAAATCATATTTTCTCTATTATGGTCAAAATTAAAAATAGATTTATAAATTGTATTTCATGGATTATGTTGTACTGGTCTTTTATAAATTTTGAATATATAATCTGTCTTAGATTTTAAAATATGAATTTAAGTCTCCTTTTATTAATGTATTTCTTTTTATTTCCTAGCATTTTCTGTAGTTTCTCTTTGGTATATGTTGTTGTATTGTTTTTCATTTTTAATTTATATTTTTCTTTGGTGTAATTTGTCCATTTTTTTACTGTCAGCCATTCTAACAGTTATTATTTTTAACTGTATCTCTTAAATACAGAAAAGCTTTGGATTTTTCTTTATCTGCCAATCTGAAAACACTGGTATTTTAATAGGCAAGTTACATCCATTTGCATGTATTAATATATTTGATTTTTTATCACATTTTAAAAGTTACATTCACATGTGCGGCTATTATATACAGATTTTCACTGTGTTCTATTTTATTGTGCTCTCTTTTTTATAGAGAGGTTTTAGTTTTTATTCTTATGGTTATCTTTGTGCTAATATTTTTATATAGTAAGCTTGAGTCCCTCTCTTTTCAGTTATGCCTATTATTCTTTAGTACAGGATTCATTAAACTTAGTTTATAATCTTTTCTTTTCTCTCTTCTTCATGTCTTCAAGCATCTATTTGTTTTAATACACTTTTATTCCCAGTTAATGGCCATGAAGCAATCAAAAGCTCATTCCAAATTTTATGCACTCTCACCATCGTCTCTGAATGTCTGATAGTTGTGCTGTATCTGTATCGTCAGACCATATACTATAACACATGGCACTCTCTGCTGCCATCATTTCACTTTAGTTCTAAAGGTAATGAATGCTTATGACCAATTGTTATGGTAATATGTCACCAATCATTTTGCTTGCCTGAAGTAATTTAGCTAGTAGTTTCCTCAGGATGTGTGCATGGGAATAATATTGTCTAGATTTTCACATGTTTATTTTATTTGTAGCCTTTATATATAAAAATCTGTTCAGCAGTATATTAAATACTTGCCAATTTCCCATTATTTCTAGCAAGCTGGCTATATTTGATGGATAGATTTGTATCTCTTAAGATAGATCCTTATTATGATAATTTTTAGAGAAATTATTATGGTAAAACCTCAATAGTTTATACATATATATTTATATTATATTTATAATATTTATGCAGTATATGTTTGATATACATACAGTGTATTTGTGCCATTATAAATTTATATATACTTACATATAGTATTTATATATGGATTTTGAGATTATTTAGTTGACTATGCTATGAGATCCAAGAGTCAAAGAAATAATATTCATTAGAGGCACAATATTTTCTTCTCTAACACTTATGCCTTGGATTTTCATGGTTTTCTTTTTAAATTGCTCTTTAAATGTATATCTCTTCTTGTATTGCAATTCATTGTAAACATTTCTGTTTCTCATTAGCATGTAGTTTCTTTGAGGGACAGAGACTATATTTCCCTCCTCTTTCCTACCAGACTCTAACACAGTACCTAGAACAGAAGTGGAAAGAATTTGCATTTCTCTAATTAGAGTAGGGTCTGAATTTCAAATTATAAGTATGAGATTGTTTTTGAAGTACAAGTAGGATAAATTGCAGTCTCCAAGTGATGGTTTCATTTTCTAGTGTAACTTTGAGAATCTTGCAGAACAGAGGTCTAGTAAATGGCATTCTGTATCCTGACAATCATTGATCATAGAAAAATCATGGAACTGTGAACAAGAATGACAAGTCCTAGAACTCCAGGAACCAAGTAAGATTGGAGCAAAGGATGTAAAGATGAGTACAAGAAGAAATGAGGTGCTAGACCATAAAATTCTTTGTAGGCTTTGCTAAGGAGTTTAACTTTTACATTACAAGCAATGGGCAACATTTCACACAGATTCTTATTTTAGATGATCATCTGGATAGCAGAGCAGAGGATAATTTGATGATAAAGCGTGGCGATGGAGGTGGAGGTGGAGATGAGGAAAGACTGGAGAAAGAACAAATGTAAAAAAATAATAATTTAGTCCAGAATTAGAAAAGTCTTAATGGGAGAGGATATTCTGGGAATACTTTGCATATAAAACAAATAGGATTTAGAGAATTTAGTGAGATATGGAATGTTCAGGGTGAGCAAAAGGAATCTGTAATAGTAAATTTCCCAGATACCTATCTATGTAATTAGGTGAGCTTTTGTGCCATTGCTAATATGAGATATACAACATGAGAAACAGATATTGAGGAAGGAGAAAATGAATTAAGTTTGAAATGATTGCTTTAAAATACTGACAGTTGCTCAATTATTAAAGGGAAATTGACTACTCTAATTCTGTCATGATAATTAACATCTTATAAAGCTTATTTGATTTTATGGAAAGAAGTAAGTATCCCCATTTTATGAATAAATAAGCTCAGAATAAGACAGGATAATATACATGTACAAGTCACCTGGCTAGAAATGAGCAGAAATTTGACTTAAACACATGTGTTCTGAGTCCAAGTCCTGTGAGCTCTCCACTCAGGATTCATTCACATATTTTGGAAAGCTTTATATCAAAAGTCAAAATAAAAGTGGTAATCTGGTGACCTCTAGAAAATGGCATTCTGTATCTTGGCAATCACTGAGCATAGAAAAATCATGGAACTGTGAACAAGAATGACAAGTCCTAGAACTCCAGGAACCAAGTAAGACCGGAGCAAAGGATGTAAAGATGAGTACACAAAGAAATGAGGTGCTAGAATATAAAAATTCATAAATAAAAATATCAAAAAATATTTACCTCAATGCACACATGCCTCCTGACCTCACTATTTTATGTCTGCATACAACAAAATCTTCCTTAAGAAACGTATGACAAAAATATTAATTTATACTGTAGCAGTCATCTTTCTCCCTAAACAGTTATTTCCAAAATCATACTACTAAACCCACAAGTTAGCTAACACACTATCAAAGCTGTTTATATACAGGGTTTTTACTGTATTTTTTGTATGGAATTCTCTGTTTCAGAACTCAGAATGAAAGAATTAGAAAATAAAAACTTTCCTTCTCCAACAGTTCACTTACCTCTGTTTACCTTTATGATCTACAGAGCCAGCTGAGAGTCTGTCTAGGGGAGACCCAAAACCAGAGAAACTCCTTTTTTTCTTTGTCTCAATTACATCATTCTCCAGGGACACCAGTTCATCAAGAAGAAAGAGTTTTGCTGCTAGATCAGTGGCTGATTTCTCTTCCCTGACTGTAGGTGGTGACTGTACATCTATGACTGCAGAATCAAATGCCTATAGGGTAAAGAAGGGTGATTCCATTCATTCAGACAAAGAAAATCTAAATATGTAAAACATCTGCATTTGGCTTTTGCTAACTTTAGCTGACATGCTAATCATTAATATTTCATATTAATGATTTCTCCTGGGGTTATGTTCCTGAGAGAAATCTTGACCTTTAGGGAATGAAACACGTAGAGGTGGGGTATATCCAAGACAAAATAAAACAAAACTAAACAAACACATAAAGTAAAAAAACCTTCCTGGGCTGCTTCTGAAATTTATCATATTAACAAATCATTTTTTTCATATTCTTTTCCAAGTAACAACTTCATCCTTCCTTATCATTCCCATAGTGCCTTATCTATTCCTCTTTCATCATTGCACTCATTATATTTACACTGTATTAGAGTGGTTATAATACATTTGTATTTCTTATTAGATTGAAACTTAAGGCCAATGACTTTGTCTAATTAGTCTTTTATTTTCTCTACTCAATGCCTGTCCCTGTATTTGTCTCAGAGTTAGTGCTCAATTAATTTTTGATGAATATTTATTGAATGAATTCTGAAAAAATGAAACCTCATGCTATTTCCTTTTAACTACTCATTCATTCTTTATTGATTCAAACCATTAAGAATCCACTATGTAGCTTCTGCATAAAACTTAAGGGATACAAAATAAACAAAATCCAGTCTCTGTGCCCAGGGGCCTTACCATCTCCATCCATATGATTTATTAACCAATACTGAGTGTCTACAACGTGTCTGAGCTTTCCCAATAACTTTATTGACCCATGCAAAATTTCTTGCTTGTTTGTTTGTTACACATATTGCTACTTTGTACTTCATCCCAGCCATAAAAGTATAGGTGTTCAGTTTGTGAAGTCTATCTTTTCCTTTCCCAGGCCCAATAACGGAATTTTTAAAATGCTCCTATTAACAATCCTGAGTCATTCTGTAGCGCCAGGGTACTACTTTTTTTTCTCAGAACCTTGAGAAGATTCCCCTGTGGGAAAAATTCTTACCTCCTGGGGCTCTCTTCCTTCTCCCCCTTCATTTATTTATTTTATTTTTTTTATTTTTTGAGACAGAATATTGCTCTGTTGCCTAGGCTAGAGTGCCATGGCGTCAGCCTAGCTCACAGCAACCTCAAACTCCTGGGCTCAAGCAATCCTTCTGCCTCAGCCTTCCGAGTAGCTGGGACTACAGGCATGTGCCACCATGCCCGGCTAATTTTTTCTCTCTCTATATATTTTTAGTTGTCCAGGTAATTTCTTTCTATTTTTAGTAGAGATGGGGTCTTGCTCTTGCTCAGGCTGGTCTCGAACTCCTGACCTCGAGCGATCCTCCCACCTCGATGTCCCAGAGTGCTAGGATTACAGGCGTGAGCCACGGCGCCCGGCCCCCTCTCCCCGTTTAATCACACTCTTTCATGTGCCAGACTCTTGGTCTTGGTTTTGAGTTTTCTTCACTTTCTCTTTTTCGTCTTGGATTATTTCTTCCATTGTCTTTCTATTCTTTCCATTTTCTCCAATGAAATGAAAGACTAGCATTTTTCAAGCCCTTTCATCATTGACTCAAGCAAAGCTCTTTTGAAATACATACAGATTGACACACAAACTCAAAGCAATTGAGCCTCCTGTTTCCTTATCCAATCAGATCTGCGCTAAATCTGATCAGTTCTTCCTGGACAACCTCTTCTGATCCTGCTATGTTTGATTCCCATCAGTATTGACTTAAGTCAAGTTCTCTTCACCACTTAGTGTACTCCCGCTATCACCTTATAACTTGTTTCTATACCTTCTATCTCCCTGTTCACTATTTCATCCAGAATACTGCCATGAAGTTAGTTATCCCCAATACTACTTTTATCATACGAAAAGAAACTTTAATGCTTCTCATAGTTCTTTATTACTTACAGTGCAAAGCTCAAACTACTCCTGAAATCTCAACTTGCCATTTCCCTGTATAAGCCCGACAACATAGAAAGTGGAGAAGAGAAGGATGTTGTAATCACGAGAAAGAAATCGCAACAAGCATGAGACAAGCCTTCAATGGACAAAGACTTTTTGCTCTTTCAAAGCATCCTCTAAAAAGTATGCTTTTATTCTTCCAACTGACACACATACAAATTAGAGTATTATTTGTTTTCAGAAATATCCGTAATCTTCAAAGAAAAGCATACAATTCATACAAAACTTATCCTTTTTTAATGTGCATTTCACACTCTCACTTTGTTATTTAAGAAGCACAAATAATATGTTTCTAGAAAGATCAAATAAGCCAAATTAATTTTTCTCTGTGTGATGTCCTGACATTTCTTTTCCTTTTTACCTCAATCATAGTACCAAGAAAACATTTATACTGTAATTAAAATTTCAGACAAAACTATTCGAATTTTGGCATGCCAACAACTTCAAATTTACATAAAATACTTCATCTTGATGTAACTGATTTAACTAAAATATGGCTGAAATGATAATGACTTTTCTTTAAATGCTTTTTTGTTCAAGGAGTACAAATCTTTGTTGTTACTGTAAGTTTCTTTTAACATTTAGATAACTGGCTTGCTTGTTATCCACCATGAGGGAAAAAATCATAATCACTACTCTACATTTAAAGTTTGCAACCTTGAATGTCATGATGGCAATAAAAATAAGACAATAGAAAAATACTTATTTTCTTGATTTTGTGTTATTTCTCTATTTGATTTTGTGTGCATTTTCCTATTTTTCAGCTGCACCTGTAGCTTCTGACCCTAGTAGAAATGACTTACGTTCATGAAAGAATGTATGTGTGCATGTATATGTTGTCCTGTAAACTAGTTCCCATTACCTGTGTTGCTACATCCTCTGAGAGCACTTTTCCTGAGCTCCCCAGCATCAGCGTCATAGCCAGGATGAAATGTGCACTTGCTAATCTCCAGTCCAGCATCTATGGGTCACATAAATCAGAGTTAGCATTGATTATTCATTTGAAATATAGAGATAGAAAACAAAAGCTCCTAAAAAGATTGTTAGGGGCAAATGATGAGCCAAATTATTCAGGTTCAATGTACTGGAGTGCATCTCTATCAAACTTAAATAATACTGAACAGATGCTGTCAATTTCCCAGAATGAATTCTATCAAGGCTTCATTTTCATGGAGACCTAGATTAGAGTTGTACAGCTATAATAACAATTTAATTCAAACTAACTCAAGGTCTGAGAAATACAGTTCACGTAACTTTATTCTTCGATCATCTAATCCAGAGAGTACAACCTCATGTACCTGAAAAGAAATGTGTAAAAGTGAAATGTGTAAAATTTTTGTATAAAAATAAGGACTGGTAGGTTCTATGGTGAACCAGAGAGAATGTGATGCCTCTAAAAGCATTTAAATTTAAAATTCCAAAACACCAAAGATCAGTTAGAAGTATTAATTTATGTATATTACAAATTCTGTTGTGTCAGGATTTTGTAAGCAAGATTCAAAAGATGGACATCTTATAAAAAATTGTCAAATTTCACTATATCAAAATTGAAAGATTCCATATGATAAGATGCAATAAACAAAATCAAAAGACAAGTTACTAAATGGAAGATATTTCCAACATATATAAAAAGAAAGATTGGGATTTGGAACATGTCAATAAATCTGATAAATAAAACTTTAAAAATAGACATACAATAAATAAAAATTGGCCAAAATTATAAATGAATATTTCACAGAAAAGAACTAAATGGAAAATAAACATTTCATAATACAATTTATTTAATGCAAATAGAAAGAGAAATGATACACCATTTTATACACATCAGAATGGCAAAAATTTAGTTAACATTACAAATATTAGAGTGGTGTTAGGAAACAGAAGAATACAAAAAATACTGGTGGAGTTGGAAATGGATCAATCATTTGGAGAAAATTGGGCAATATATAAAAGGTTGTAAATGGTCATCTTCTACCTATGACACATTTATTTCACTTCTAGGCATGTTTACATCCCTGAGAAACTCAAAATGTTTATAAGAAGACATGCTCCTGAAAGTTTATAGCCTCATTGTTTATAGTAGTAAAATACTGGAATCTATTCAAGTGCCCTATTGAAGATAAAATAGATTTATTAATTGAGATATATTCAAATTATTAAATTAAAGCAAATGATTTAAATACATATGTATTTGTTGTTAAAACAAATATTTTAAATGTGTGTATATCTATATGCATGGATTTCAAAGAAACAATATTTGGGGGAAATGGGAGGTGTAGACTAATATATATTACATGACACAATTTACCTAAATTGCAAATACACAAAGAAAATCCATAAATTTTGGAATATATACAAATAATTTAAAGTATAAGCCAATTGAGCTTGATTTATAATTATTACTGCCTCTGGGGAGAAAGAAAAGTGAATAAGATTATGGAGGAAACATAAGGGATTCAGTTTTTAATCTATATTTTTTTAAAGCATATATGTAAAAATATTACATTTGTTAATTCTAAGTAGTCAGCACAAAGGTGTATCATTTATATATTTTTGAATTTTTAGATTAAAAAAACAAATTAAAGCTCATCTATGGTCTGTATCAGGCTTGCCAGCTGCCAGTTAGACCACTGGAACTCATAACACCATATAGTAAAGCAGAAGGTGTTGACCTGCTGAGGAAGATCACAGAGTATGGGACAGAACAGAGTAGGCTTAAACCTAAGCTTTGCTACTTAGTAAATGGTATCGGTAAAATCTTCCAAATTCATCCTTTATGAATGAGACGTCTCAGTAAACCTAATTCCTTAAACAACAATCATTTGGAAAACCTGCTGAGGGCAAAGAGAAAATTGAAGCTGGAATGGAATCTGAAAGATTGGGTTTGAGTCTCATTTTTGCTTTAGTATTAGTGTGACCTTGCATATATATCATTTAGCTTACCTGAGCTTCATTTTCCTTATTTGAGAAATGAGAAGTAATTCCCACATCAAAAAAGCTTTGAGAGGATTGAATTGATTAATGTATAACTCTTTTATGTCATTTATTACTTGTAATTTATTAGTGTAAGAATATTTATAAGGTATTACTAAATATTTCTTTAACAACTACATTTGTTTATTGTGACCCAAGATTTTATCACATTCTTAAAACATTATTTCTGTGAAACCTCAGTATAGATTTTAGTAACAAATGTTATGTGCTAGAATATGAACAAATATTTTATGTAGACAGAGTATCTGCATTAACTAAGTCATTTAAGACTTAAAATGAAGATAAAATATTTTAGCACTCTTTATAACATTTTTACAAAACTAGTCTTATTTTTTATCCATTGTAGTCGAAACTAGTTCATTATGACACTAGTTAGTCTGTTTCAGCATCTTGTCACATAATGCTAGTCACTAGCAGCATCTCTGTATTCCATTCTTTTTTGGACGGGAGCAGTAAATTCTCTCTGTGTCTCTTTCTTATAAACTGATATTTGAGTTGAGTTTTTTTGTAAGTATCAACACACAATAAATCATGACTATGTCTCTAAATTGAGAATATGGACAATAAGAATGCAGCAGTTATCTGTTGAAAATAAGAACCTAAAACTGCCTTTAGAAAACCTGCCACTTAATCATATTTTTTTTTCTGATTTTGCTGATGTCTCTAGAATTTCCTCCACTTAAAGAATGATATGTTAAAAACATAAGTGTATTTTTAAAAAATGATTTCATATTTCTGATATATCTTTCTTTAAAAAATAGCTCTCATTTAATCAAAGATAAACAATTGTGATTTTTTTCTTGCTTTTATCATGTTAAAAATAGGTTACAAAGTGTGAAATTGCCTAATTTTATAAGCTTTCCATGTGGATTTCCTTTAACTATTTTTATGCATATTTTACTAACCAGGTTTCTTTTCATCTCTGCAATCTTATAAATGGCACAGGATGATGGCTGTTTATAATATTGATGATTAGGTCTAAGGCATATATTTTTGTGCTTGGGTGTATATAGGAAAAATCATAATGTATCATCTTACAGATAACCACATCCTGATTATTTGGATAGGGAGATGTAAAAATAGATGCAGAGTTTAAATACACACATTTAATGGTTTAAAGCCAGACCTGTAGCCAGTTAACCAGAAGGCCAAGTTCCTAAATATGGCATTTGGTACACTAATGAAAACAAACACCCTGGCACCTGCCACACAAAAGACATTTGATTAGTTGAAACTTGATTTCTACAAAATTAGAAACAGAGAAAATTATAGGGAGGAAAGAAAAAGACTAGGTTCAGCCCCATTTTCCTATTTTGTTGATAGTGGATAAATATAGCCCATGATTTAAAATTCTCCTTGGCTTCATGTACGCAGAAAGAACATTAAAAAGATTTTCATTGACTGTGTGAATAAACCAAAGTGGAGGTTTTTTTTACAATTTTTTCTGCACATCAATCATTTTTATTGAGTAATATTTCTCTGGGTAGTGAGGAGTTTCAAAAGAGACAGTGGGCACAGGATCTGCCTTATAAGATGATTGGCTGTGTACTCAATTCATTTTTAACTATTTGGACTATTATGTGTTTTTACTTGTTAAATAGCACTGCTGAATAAACAAACATCTTACATTGCATACCATCTTAAGCATTCTTTCAAAGACTTTCCACACGTAAGAATTAATTGTATCCTAAAAGGATCCTCCAAACTGAAGTGATGGTGGATGGAGAAAGTCAGGGAGGTATAAAGTTTTTTTCATTTAAGTTTGGGATATATTGTATATTCCTTTAGAACAGAAAGAGTTCATATTGACATATTAAAGACTCTGAAAGTCCAGTGGTAAAAAAAAATAACAAATCTAGTTTAATTACATATAAACCAGAATTTAATGAGAAGCCTATTAAAATGAAGAAAGATGTTTTCATTATTAAAAATCAGTGGGTGCAACCATTATGAAAAACAGTATAGAGGTACCTCAAAAAACTAAAAATAGAACTACCATATGACCCAGCAATCCCACTGCTGGGTATATATCCAAAGGAAGGGAATTCAGTATATCGAAAAGATATCTGCACTCCAGTGTTTATTGCAGCACTATTCACAATAGCCAAGATATGGAATCAATCTAAGTGTTCATCAAGGGAAGAATGGATAAAAAAATGTGGTACATATACACAATGGAATATTATACAGTCACAAAAAGGATGAAATCCTGCCATTTGCAACAACATGGATGGAACTGAAGAACGTTATGTTAAGTGAAATAAGCCAAGCACAGAAATAAAAATCTCTCATGTTCTCACTCATATGTGGGAGCTAAATATTAAAAACAATTGGTCTCATGGAGATAGAAAATAGAATGATGAGTACCAGAGGCTGGGAAGGGTAGCAGAGAAGGGGAGATAAAGTGGAGATGGCTAATGGGTACAAAATATACTTAGAAAGTTACATAAAATGAACAATATTTGATGACACCATAAAGTGACTATAATCAACATAAGTTAGGGTAATCAACATAAGTGAGGGTATACTTTAAAATAACTAAAGGAGTAGAATTAGAATGCTCCTAACACAAAGAAATGTTAAATGCCTGAGTTGATGGATGCCCCAATTACCCTGATTTGACTAATTCACATTGTATGCTTTGTCAAAACATCACATGTACCCTATAAATATATGCAACTCTTATGTACCCATAATGATTTAAAAAAAGAATCCGTGGGGCAATGAGCCATTATTATTGTGGAAAAAAAAAATCTCTCAAGGGGGTTGGGGAGCAGAAAAGAAAAAAGGCTAAGAACCCCTGATCTAAAAACTAAATAACCAGCCTGAGCAAGAGTTAGACCCTGTCTCTATTAAAAATAGAAAAAATTAGCTGAGCAACTAAAAATAGAAAAATGAGCCAGGCGTCGTGGCACACACCTTTAGTCCCAGCTACTTGGGTGACTGAGGCAGGATGATCACTTGAGCCCAGGAGTTTGAGGTTGCTGTGAGCTAGGCTGACACCACAGCACTCTAGCCCGGGCAACAGAGTGAGACTCTGTCTCAAAAAAGTATATACATATATATATATATATATATATACATATACATATATATATATATAAATAAAAAATAAAGAGCAAACTGGAATGAGGGGAGGTGTTAAAGTTAGAGATGATTAAGCTGAAAAAGAGAAGCAATGTAAGCCAGTTTCTGATATAATTCACTTTTTAACTGATAAAACTATTAAACTATCTGCATTTGAAGGCTGGTGTTGAAGAAAAACAAACTACCCAGGTGATTAAGGAAATTTCTCTTTAACCTGAGACTTTATGGTTAATATCTACTTATGGATAGTTGATCCAACCATCAGAAACTCACAAAGGTACAGGGTTTCTGAGTGAAACCAGAAACCATTTAGAATTTTTTATTTACACTAATATCTTGACTGGAAATATTTAAAATAGACTCCACTCCACCCCATTTCAAAAAATAAAGAACTTAATTAAACATAAAAGATTTACAGGTCGGGCGTGGTGGCTCACACCTGTAATTTTAGCACTTTAGGAGGCTGAGTCAGGAGAATTGCTGAGGCCAGGAGTTTGAAACCAGCCTGAGCAAGAATGATACCCAGTCTCAAAAAAAAAAAAAAAAAAAAAAAATATATATATATATATTGACAAAATAATTCAACTTTTACCTTTTCTTTACTTTCTCTTCCCACTGTGACAGAGCACAAACATTTAAACGAGATTTAACATGATATTTTTATAAAGGGGCCTTAGTTCTGACACCATGAAATGACCACATGTGGCTCCCAACACCACTGGCTAAAATCTTCTCTCTCTGAAATGATGATTCTACAAAAGTTGTGAGTCAGCTTGGCCCTTAAGTAAATCTGTAAAACATAGTATAGTTCTTTAGTTTAGACTTTATCTCATTCCATTCAGTTATAGTCACTAGGTCTTTTTGATAACAGAGAAGAGCTTCAGGAATTGTAGATTAGAGAGTAATAGGAATTTTTTATTTGGCAAGACCCAAAAGGACCGGTGCTTCATACAAAATCTGTATAGCTTGCTGTAATAGAAAGACTCCATATCGGATGGGAGTTGCGAGATAGGCTTTCATCGACTCTGTTGCTATGTAATGATACAATGTTAGGCAAAACATTTCCCTTTTCACTCTAGACCAACTAAAATGGGGTTGATCTAACTGACTTCTAATGTTGTTACTGGCTTTTAAAGACTTGTTCCAATTTTAGAGATGTTAAATGTGAGGCAAAATTATTAAAATATGGTATACATATATGTGTTTACTTTCAAATGCTTGGTTGGGATTTTTTTTTTTACTTTTCTCTTTTTTTCATCATTCATAAATCAGTACATTCATTCCTCCATCTTTTCGAAATAACCTCAGTTAGAACCGAGGTTCCAGATGCCATAAAAACAGTTATAGTACCTTTTTTGGGCTTACAGATGGAAAGGATGGAATGACATTTAACCTAATTATCAGATATATATTTTAAAAATCACACAATTAATATTAAAATTTTTAAATTTGAATGAGTATCATAATACTTTCCTGCATTTGGAATTAACGGTCTGTCTGTCAAGATAAAATAATCATTTGAATATTTTCTCTGTAACCACAAATCTTAGTGGATATAAAATTAGTGAATACAAAAAGAGAAATTGTTGATAATACGAATTTGTAGACATCTGACACCTCTGCCAATATCACACACATATGTCCATATATGTATATGTATTTTTTGCATGATGTCACTCTAAAAATCTTGTCTATGAACTAATGAATATTTAAAAAATAAAACTCTTTCAGACAACAAATTGGTATTCAACAACATCAGAAAAATATTTCTGTCATGGTGAGGAGA
This sequence comes from Eulemur rufifrons, assembly GCF_041146395.1. NCBI lineage: Eukaryota > Metazoa > Chordata > Mammalia > Primates > Lemuridae > Eulemur > Eulemur rufifrons. The sequence goes on from NC_090989.1 coordinate 73,166,478, forward strand.
AAACTCAGGGTTAGACTTGAAGGATAAGGATATGTGTCCTTGCTGTGCTCTTTATTGACCTGGTGACCTTGAACAAGACTTTTAAACTCTCTAAACTGTCTAATAAAACTCATTTTATTAACTCACAAAATTTGAATGAATTAATTTTAGTTAATTTTAAATTATTTAATTTATTAATAGCACAAATCCTGGAATTAGCTTAAGGTTGCCAAATAAGAGCAAAAAATATATTTAATTTCATATTTAATATTATTTACTAAAAATGTATGAGGATATAAATTTATCTATGAAAAAACTTATTACATCCTTTTTACTTTTATTTTATTGTAAATGAAAACTTAGCAATGGGAACTCTAAAAAGGGGCACGAAAACATATTGTAAACTACAAGATAATGTGACAGAGCAAGATCTTCTTACTTACATTTATAAATCTGATTATTATGAAGCTGGCGTCAGGTTCTGAAGTGAAGTTCTTCCAGCAAACATAAAACTTAACACTCAACAACCATTTAGGGAATTTGGAGCCATTCATAAAGACGTTTGTCATTATATCGATAATCTTGACATTTCAATGAGTGACAATATTTAAACAAAGTGTTAAAGAAGGTTTTTTTCCTATCGTTCTTTGATGAGGGAAGCAACGGGATGATTGAGACACCTGCTAGAAAGCAAGGACTGGGACCTCATGCCATTGGGCTTTCTTTCTTACTAAACCTGTGATTCCACAGTCTTTAATTAATTTGGCCCCACAAACAATACACCTGAGTGTGGCTGTGGCACTCAGAACTTTAGAAATGAGGAATTAGTTTAAAATCCTCATTAACTCGAACAAGAGATTTAGAATTACTGTGGATTTTCACCCAAGAGCAATTGACTTGGCTTGTAGCTTCTGTCACTAAAATATACATCATCTACACAAAAACACATCTGAAAAATACGGTGCTTATTCATTTATTTAAACTTTTCCTTGTGAAATTTGTTATTTCTAAAACATTGTGTGACAGTGATTTACTTTCTGTTTTGGGTTCCTGAAAAGAAGGTGCAAATTGAGACTAGGAAATTTAGCATTTCTCATTTTCTTAAAAAAATTAAAATATCAAGTGTGTGTTTTTATCATTTTTTATTGGTCTTCAATTTGCAGCGGTAGATTTTCCAAAGTCAGAAAGCCAGTTAGAAGAAGAGCCAGAACAACAACTTACATTTTTAGACTTCCAGTTTCATACTCTTTCAAGTATAAACTGTTTGTTTAAATGTAAAACATTTTTCCATCTCCAAAACAAATTTCTTATGATGTAAATATTTTATGCATGAGGTGCTCTTAATGTAGCAGTTCCCTACATTTTAAAATGACTTTCCCTGAATGCTACTAATCATGAAGAACAATAATTTACTAGTACACGTGTTAACTAATTTTATTCTATTTGGCACCATTTTCACTCTTTTTAAGACACTTTTGTCTTCCAAAATCTCAAAATTTTGTTGTTATGTATCTCTGTATTTTTTTTTTCTATTTGAATCATACCACTGGTTTCTTTCTTGCAAAAAATTAAGTCAGAAATCTATAATGCCACTTTAAAGAAAGATCCTTTTATTAAAATAAAACAAAAACAAAAACAGATTTCCACATTTAACAAAACACTTAGCTGTTGCTGTAAACTTACTGAGGGCAGGGATTATGTCATGTTCATCATTGCATCTCTGCAATCAACAGAATGCCTGCTATAAAGTCAAAAGTATGTACTGAATGAATGAATGAAACAGCTTTATATGGTAGGTCAACAAGAATATCCCGATTTTATTTATATGGAAACTAAGGCTTAGAGAAGAGAAGACACTGGTCCCAGTTTTTATATTTATAGTACAATGTGGTGAAGTTCATGGTAGAATTCTGATATGTCCTTTAATATTTCACATCATAGATTCTCATTCTTATAAAAGTGACACTCTATCTAACTGTATTTTTGCATCCATAACTATCTAACTATATTTTTGCATCCATTAACCATCCACACTTTATCCTCCACTCCTCGCCCCACTACCCTTCCTTGCCTCTGCTAACCATCCACCTCTCTGTCTCCGTGAGTCCAATTGCTTTTAATATTTAGCTCCTGCATATGAGTTAGAACACACCAATTGACTATAATGAACAATAAGTTATGGTGTGCTTTAAAATAACTAAAAGAGTAGAATTGGAATGTTCCTAACACAAAGAAATGTTAAATGCCTAAATTGATGAATATCCCAATTACCCTGATTTGATTAATTCCTATTATATACCTGTGTCAAAACATCACATGTACATTATAAAAAATATAAAACTATTATGTACTCATAATAATTAAAAATTTAAAAAAGGAAAAAAGTAGCACACATCAATCAGTATTCTCCAATAATCTTCCCTCTAAGTTTAAAGATTCTCCTTATGAAACAATCTGTAGTTTGATCTCTGAAAAACTAAGTATTTCTTGATATAAAACTATGTCACTTAGAAACAGAAAAGAACTTCAGTGTATGATTGCAGACAATTCTGCTATGGAAATTAGTTGTTTAATTCTCATGTTCACTAATGGAAAAAAGAAAATCTTTAAAACTATGGATAGGAAAAAGGTGACAGAGTTGCACATAAACATGATGGTTGGCCATTTGATACATACACAATTTTTATGTGGCATAAAAAGGATTTCAGAGGGTAAAGTTGGATAAATGAAGTTAAATATAACATATTTAAGCCTCAAGATAATGTGGACTATCACCACCCCTTTCACTCTTTACCCCAATTTGTGTTTACATATAATATTTAATAAAAGTCTTACATTTTAATTACATTAAACTAGCCAATATAATCAATGGAAAAGGACCTCTAACATGTAAACAAAGAGTCAAAAATATAAATTTCATAATAATCAACAACAGGATGCATTTGTTTGTCATACACCGTATGTCTGGTACTGGGGATATAAAAGTAAGACAGTCTCCCTGTCCTCCAGCTGCTCACAGCCTGGCTGAGGTGGAAATCCCTCTACCACTTGCCCTGCCCAGGGATTTCCTTCTGCAAAAGCAGACTCTTTCTGGAATGCTTCCATTTTCTTCAAGTATAAACTTTATAAACAACCTTTTTAAAAATAACATTTCCATAGTGATTTATTATTTTGAAATTAATTTATCTCCCTTCATTCTCACAAAAGTCATGTTTGTTTGATCTATATGGAAAACATTCTAATTCTGTTTTTTAAATTGAAGAACTGAGATAAGCTGAGTTACTTTAGAACTGTGGTGTCCTAACTCCTGATATTTTATGTACACTTTCTAATACAATGAAGTGAATTAGTAGGAAGAGGTTGGTCCTTAAGTTATGCAGACCTGGATCTGAATCCTGACTGGGCATGTTATTTAGCCTCTCTGTTTTAACATCTTCGTCAAGAAAATAGGGCAAAGACTTACTTTGTAGACTAATTATGAGGATTAGGAATAATACAGGTAAAGTGACTGGCACAAATTGGTTACTCAATAAATCATAGTTATCATTATCCTGATAGTACCTTCTAAATATGACAACTTTTCAAAATATTTTTACTACTTTTTACTTTTATGAAAAAATATTATGTTTAATCATTTCTTTAAGGAACAAAATTAGTCCTTAGAATCTAGAATTATGGCAGAATGATAGGAAATAAAATGTAATAAGGAAAATAATATTGAGTAGGGGAAGGTGATTTTACTAAAGAGAGTTATAGGTAGCACTCTCACATTTGATGCATTATCATTATTTTGAGTCACACTATTTCTATAAAAATAGCATACAATTATAGAAAATACCATCCTGGGAAGGAATCAAAGGGGAAAATGTTTAGTTGTGTTCAAGGCATAATGATTCTTCAAGCTCCAATTATGCTACCTAAAATGAATTTTTATCATTATTTTATACGATGTTTTAAAAGTGAAGTTTTCACGTTTATAGCCTTATATGTCACAGGAATATGGAATTTTAGAAAGAGAGAAAGCAATTGTCAGAGTTGTGGAATTTAACACTCTCAATAGATGGAGAAAATGAGGCTCAGAGAGAATGAGCTTGCTCAAGGGAGAGCAGATAAGACAGGGATGTAGAGGAGAGGGAGCAGAAGAAGGTGGAGGCAGAGGCACTGTTACTGGAGGGAGGAGGTTCTTGGTACGAGGCTTGAGCTGATGGGGTGTCAATAAGGAGACAGAGTAATGCTGGGCAACAGCCATTTCAAGCCAAGCAAAGCACAAGTCAAGTAACTGGCAAATCATGCTCATCACTGCTCCAGAGAGGTACCCTGAGACGTATTTGAAGAAAGGAGAGGGAGATCTTAGCTAAAAAATGCTCTTAATCAGAGAGATATTCAGGCATATGTTGAGTTGGTTCATTTAGAGAGCTGCCCAGGGAACTTGTAGCTCACCTACTATATTCCCGCAGACTCCAGTTTTACTGAGAAGAGAATAAAGCCCCAGAGAAGCTGACTGATTTGTCCAGGGTCACAAAGCTGTTGAAGTCAGAACCAGGATTAGAAGTCTGGTTTTCTAACTCCAAAACTTGTGTTTCTCTGACTGCACCACTGAATCTAAGCAAGAGTTGTCAAGTGGGTAGGCATCACAGTAAATGAGATATTTGGGAAGCGATTAAATTAGGTCATGGCTAAAGATTAGCCCTAAGATTCTGTGATACTGAGTACATATTCTCTACCATAGGGAAGCCTTTCCAACATAGGGGCTTCCCCACATCATTCTTACACTCAGCATCCTTGGCACTTCTATTTCTTTTGTCTCTTTGAACAATGATAGAACATTATTGAGCCCTAATTTGTGCTTAAGCCTTGCCTGAAGTTGCATAGGTAGACAGTGGCAGAGCTAGAAATTTTAGGATTTCTTACTTTGACTTCTTTTGCTTTGAGACAAGCTCAATTAATCCAATTTTATTAATCAAATGTTCAAATCATTGAGAGTATAGGAACAAGAAGTTAAAATTATAGCCCTTGGGTTCTCATACCTAGCCAACTAAAGATATCTGCTTCTCTACTGCCCATGATTCATTATATAAGAATCAGTTCAAAACCCTGGAAAATAAAGGAGAGAAAGCAAATGTCAACCTTATATACTTTAAATAGCTTCTTGAATGAAGCCATAGTGAAATTCATTTACACAGAGGAGACTTTAACTCATATTGATAGAAAGCTCTCCTTAGAAAAGTTCTGTAACAGTGCTGAAGAGTAGTACCAAAGTAAGAGAAGACACAAAATGTGCCTAAAGTTTTTGGGTAGACCATTAGTTATAACATTACCAATTCTATAGCTTATGTGGACATTAAAATCACCATTACTCACTGTTAAAAATATTTTAATTTTAGAAGGATAACTCAGAAACAAATAGTAAATATATTTATAAACCTATACAGTCTGTTATTGTAATTCAAAGGAACAATATTTTGCATTATTAGACCTGAATTTATTGAGTGCACACTTAAATTTCCATAGATCAAAATCTGAAACAAAATTTTAAATTTGTTCTCAAACAGAACTCAAATGCATGCTTCAGATAAACTTTCAATTCATTCACCAAACAGCAAGAGTACTACAAATTTTGAAGAACAGACATCATCTAAGTCTACTCCAACTATGTTATTAATGTCATATTTCATATTTGATTTTTATAAGAGAAAAACAGGGGATACTTTTCATTTTAAGAATATGGAATATAAAATTTGATTAGTTTAGAGATGTTTCTTAGGCTCCAATTTTGACAGAAATAAAAGAAAAACTTTCTTTTTTACCCAGGTTGTTTAAACTAGACCACTTTTGTACATTAAAAAATTTCCTTATGTTGAACATCTTTAATGAAAGCAAAACAATACTTATAGCATACATTACAGAATCATAACCTTAAGTTCCCTTTTGAACTTTCCCTTTCTTTGTTTTGAAATGGAAAAAAAGCAAAAAGCAATGTAATAAATATGAAATGTCTGAGGAAACAATTAACTCCACCTTAAGTTTGCATTCAAAAATATCTTTGAATTTCTACTCATTTTAGAGAGGGAAATATTAACAAAAATTTCCTAATTTTAACTAAATCAAGAAATAATCAAAACATTTTAAAACTCTGTGAAAGTAAAAATAATAGTTAAAAGGAAAAAAACCTAAATCTTTATCAGTTTTTACATATAACTTACCTTGTGAAAAATCAGGAGATTCTAATTTTAGAGTCCTCTCTGTGCAGTTTATCCCAAACTCAGCCCTGATGGTGAGTTTTCTCTCCGAGTTTTTATAGTCTCAGTTATACACCCCTTACTCCAATCCCTGCCTTTGCTTTCTCTTACATCATTTCTACAGATTTTCCACTGAACATTTTCCCAAGCCTCTCTTCAATCTCTCTCTCTCCCTCCCTCTCTCTCTCTTCTTTTCTCCCTCCCTCTTTTCTCCCTCTCCATATTTATTCTATCTATTTCTTTGATCATGATATTTAAGTAGCAATGGGAGCTTGGACTTTGGAAAATTTAAGTATACAATTAATATTGGGTTCAGCTTCAGACCCATCACCTCTTTCTGAGGTTTTTGTCCAGCTCTGATTATTACAAATCGTATTTGGGAAATAAAATGCACTAGGATTTGTTACAAAGTCACCAGGAAATTTCAAAGTAAGATTTAGGGAGAATATAATCAGACTTAAACATTAATTTGTGTATTGTTTGGACCCTTAAATTAAATGATCCACCATGCAAATAATGAGTAGTTTCAGCCTCAGTCAGGTGCACAGCGCTGTCTCAGTGAAACACAATGACAGCTACTTCGTAATTAACATTGCTATAATGGGAAGGCTGTCACTAACAAACCTATAAATACTGAACTGTGACATGTGGGCTATAAATGCAGACGTTGTAATCATTCTTATCTTGCTCTTATTCTCCAGTATTTTGATTTCCTTTCAACCAAAATATTCCTGCCCCCGTCTGAGAGATTCCTTCATTCCCCTCTCCCACTAATGATATTTGCATCCTTACATACACAAATTATTAAAAAATAAATTATTAACATCTAAAGGCACTATGTTATGTTATTAGATCATTATTGGCTCATTTGATTCACCAGTAGATCCCCATTTGACAGATAAAGAGACTGAGGTTCAGATAAATTGAGTGACTTCATGAGATCACACAGCTAGGAAGTGGTAGAGTCGGATTTCAAATACAGATCTTCTTAATTTCATATCCAGTTCTTTCCCCACGAATGTATTCAGTCTCACTATTTAAAAAGCTAGAAAAAAGAATCCAAACCAGATTATGTTTTTGCACAAATAGAAATAAATTTGTGCTTTTTGGTTTTGCTTAAAAAGCCATTTAAAATACTATTCACTAGTACAGGAACTATTACATGGTTAATTTGGATCTAGACGGGGGAACTGACCAGAGTGCACTGAATTGATGGGACGGTAAAATGCTTCATTTTTACGAAGGGTTTCCAGGGATAACATATGTCTCAACAAGCTTGAAATTTGAGTAGTTGGCAGCAACAGTTCACAAGTCGAGATAAAAATACAACTTAATTGTAGACCCTTGTTTAGACATTACTGCCATGAAACAATTATGTTAGCTTGAATCCACATAATGGAAAACTCTCAATATATAATGGATGCATCATAATGCTATCAGAAGCCAATATTCTTGACGTACCTTCTATCCTTATTTGAAACGCCTCTCTTAGCATGCTGACAAGTGATATCTGTGGCTGATTTATTCCAGATCTGTCCCTGCTTAGACAGTCCAAAGATTCCACCCTATTTGTGGATTTTGTTGACCTAATTCAAAAGTTTGACTTAACTGTTCTGCAGCAGTAGAAATAGCAACAGTTTATTCCAGGAACATAACCATGGTACATTTAAGCCATTTATACAGTCTTCTGTACAGTATATACCCCTATGTGATTTATTATGCATTTATACATGATAGAAAAAATTCTGTTACCTTAAAAGAGAGAGGATAAATGGGAACATACCAAGAAATAAAAAGATAAAGAGAATAAAGCTCCAGTGATGGATGGGGAGATACTAAGATGAGAAAGGGAAAAATAGTAACGAAAATTTTTTCTGCTAGCCCATCATTGTTTAATTCCCGTAACAACCTTGCCAAGGAGGTATAATCATTCAGATACAATGAATGACAGAACTAAAGCTCAAATCTGTTGAGTGGATAGCACAAGTTTTCTTAGCTTAGACATTATGGAACCAGGGGTTGAATCTTCCTATCTGTATCAGTCAGGCTGTGGCATGAAAGAGATGGTGTATTCAAACTGAGTAATTTGAGAGGAAGTGAAATGGACATAGTGTTTAGGCAGCAGAGGAGCTGGTTCAGTATAGTGAACCCTAGTCCTGAAGAGTCAGGGTTGGTTACAGGGACCCAGAAACAGAGGGATCTGGGTAGAAAAAGTTGTCTGGCAAAAGTGTGATTTTTCATCAAGGGACACAGCCAGTCAAGAGCAATCTACAGGGGAGGGGACCCTTGAAATGAGCACCAACTTCCTTGTTACAATCTCCTGTGGTGTTTCCCTTTGCTGAAATCCAACTGGAAAAGGGATTGAGAAAGGGGAGACAAAAGAAACCCAGTACATTGCTTAACCTCAAAACAGTGCTTAGAGGCATATAACTTTGATCCTTTGTAAAGATCAACATGACTGCAGATGCCACTGTTATTCACATTATTATCTAATACTTCCTACTTTTTAAAAAAAAATCAGGTTTATTGAGGTATAATTTACATACACAAAATTCACCCTTTTAAAGTGTAGAGTCTGATGAGTTTTGACCAATATAGACAGTATATAACTTCCACTGCAATCAAGATATAGAACATTTTTATTTTCCCCCAAATTTTCCTCATGCCCCTTTGTAATCAATCCCTCACCCCACCCCCAGGTCCTGCAACCACTGATCTGATCTGTGTCCCTACAATTTTGCCTTTCTTAGAGTGTGTAGGAACACGACATATGGTATGTAGTCTTTAGTGTCTGCCTTTTTTCACTTAGAATATTGTTTTTGAGATTTATTCATGTTTTTAAATGTATTAGCACTTTAAAAAATGATAAATTATTTTATTGGATGAATGTGTCATAATTTGCTTATTCATTCACCAGTTGGTGAAAATTTGGGTCATTTTCAGATCCAGTTTTTGACAATTATGAATAAAGCTGCCACATACATTAATGTAGAGTTCTTTGAGTGGGTGTATGTTTTCATTTTACCTGGATACTTACATAGACATGGGATTCCTATATCATGCAGTAAGTGTATTTTTAACTTAATAGGAAATAGCCAAAATGGCTTTACCATTTTGCATTCTCACCAGCAATGTATGGAGAGTTCTATTTGCTCAGCATCCTTGCTAAAACTTGACATTGCCTTTAAAATAATTTGGCCATTCTAATAAATGTACACTGGTAAAACGTGTCACTGTATTTTAATTTGTATTTCCCTAATGACTAATGCTGTTGAGAATATTTTCAAGGACTTATGTATCTTCTTGGGTAATTTGCTTGTTCTAATCTTTTTAAAAATTTTCAGTTGGGAGAGTTCTTTATATATTCTGGATACAAGATTTTGATAAGATTTGTGTTTTGCAAACTTTTTTTTTTTTACACTATACCTTGCTTTGTCTTTCCATTTTCATAACAGTTTCTTTCATGGAGCAGGCATTTTTAAATTTGATGAAATCCAATTAACCTTTTTAATAATAGATCATGCTTTTTTGTGCCCTAAGAAATCACTCCCTAGCTTTGCGCAGTGGCAACATCGTAGCCAATGAGGTTTATCTGAGGCACAATTATTGATAATTGAAAACTTTTCCCGATACCCTGCCATGATGACTTGGAATATAGTCAGCATTGGCAATCTTAATGGTCCCTATGGGGACTGAAAAATGAATCAATAAATCAATCATTCCCTCACTCAAGTTTGCAAAACTTTTATATTTTATTCTAAAAGTTTTTCAAAATTATTTTGGCCATTTTAAATCATTTGCATTTCCATATAAATTTTAGGATCGGGCCAGGCACAGTGGCTCACTCCTGTAATCTCAGCACCTTGAGAAGCCGAGGTAGGAGTTTGAGGTTACAATGAGCTAAGATTTCCCTACTGCACTCCAGCCTGGACAACTGAGAGAAACTCTGTTTCCAAAAATAAATAAATAGATAAACTTAGGATAAGATTATCAATGTGTAAAAAAGAGTCTGCTGGGATTATAACTGGTGTTTCAATGAACCTGTAGATAAATCTGAGAATTAACATTTTACCACCATTGAGTCTTCTAATTTATAAACATAGTATATTGCTCTTTCATTTAGATATTTGATTTCTCTCAACAATGTTTTTATTTTTAGCATACAGATATTGCACATATTTTGTTAAATTTGTCTCTAATTCTTTTATATTTTTGATGCTATTGTAAATAATAACTTTTAAAATTTCAAATTCTAGGTGGACATTCCTAATATGTAAAAGTACCATTTATTACTGTATACTGACCTTGTATTCTGTGATCATGGTACACTTATTTTTTTTTTTTTTTTGTTCTAGTGAATTTTTGTAGAATATATAGAATTTTCCATGTGTATAAAATCATCTTGTTTGAGAGCAAAAAGTTTTATATCTTACTTTTTAATCTGTGTATCTCTTATTTCCTTTTGTTATTTACTGCCTCAGTGAGCTCCTCCAGTGCCATATGGAATAGAAGTGGAAAGAGTGAACATCCTTACCTTGCTCCTGAATGTGGGGTAGGTCACCAATAAATTAATAACAGCAGAATTTGTATAGATGCCTTTTATCAGGTTGAGAAGTTTCCTTCTATTATTAGTTTCTTGAAAATTTCTTTTTCGAGGGGAGGTCATAAATGAAGATTAGATTTTGTCATTTTTTTCCATTTTTCTTCAATAATTGAGATGATTTTGCTTTTAGTCTATTGATGTAGTAAATTATAACTTTATCTTCTTGAAATGAACTCTACTTGATCATGACATATTTTCACTTTTCTTTATTGTTGAATTTGAAGTGCTAATATATTAAAAGGATATTTATTCATAAATGATACAGGCTTTTTATTTCTGATAAATATATTTTTCAGCTTTGGTATCAGGATTGTGCTTATCTCTTAAAATGATTGAGAAACATTAAAGCCTTGCCTATGTTTTGGTAGAGTTTGTGTAGTTTATATTATTTCTTAAATATTTAGAGAATTCACTAGTGAAGGCATCTGAGCCATTAGTTGTCTTTGTAGAAAGGTTTTTAACTAAAACTTCAAATTCTTTAACAGATATAAGGCTAATCATTTTAGTTATTTTTCCCGAATGCACTCTCACAGCTTTAGTCTTTTAAATATGTCCATTTCATTAATTATTGAATTAAAGTTATTTATATTAATTTCTTTTTTCCTTTTGATATCTGTAGGATCTGTAGTGAGGTCCGTACTTCATCCTTCATTCCAATATTTCCAAAAAATTTTATGTTTAATTAGTATGGGTACATAATAGTTATACATATGTATTCTTTTTCTTTAATCTTTTTTTCTTGATTATTCAGTCTAGAATTTTATCAATTTTATTTATTTAAAGAAATAGCATTTGGTTTCATTAATTTTCTCTACTATTTGCATCATTTTATTTGATTTCTACTTTGTATTGTTTCCTGCCTTTTATCTCATTTGTGTTTAATTTGCTCATATATTTCTAGTTTCTTAAAGTAGATTCTTAAATTATTGATTATAGATATTTCTTCTGTTGTAAGATAGGCATTTAGTGCTATAAATTTTCTCCTAAACACCACTCTAGCTATATCCTATATATTTTAAGGTACTCTGTTTTCATTTTTTACTTAATTTGAAATATTTTCTAATGAAAAGTTTTACTATGATTGTACTAGTTTGCGGTCCCACCAGCAGTGTATGAGTATTCCTATCTCTCCTCATCCACACCAACATATATTGTTTTGGGACTTTTTGATAAAGTCCATTCTCACTGGAAGTATCACAGATGGGAGGAGGGGATGGGTATATTCACACCTAATGGGTGCAGTGTCCACCATCTGGGGGATGGACATGCTTGAAGCTCTGACTTGGGTAAGGCAAAGGCAATATATGTAACCTAAATATTTGTACCCCTGTAATATGCTGAAATAAAAAAAAAAGTTTTACTATGGATTATTTAGACATATACCATTTAATTTCCAAATATTTGATAATTTTCCACTGTTACTGATTTCTAGTTTAATTGTTTTCTTGTCAGTAAACATACCTTGTATTATTTTAGTTCTTTTAAATTTGTCAATATTTGTTTTATGGCTGACAATATACCATATATTGGTGCAGTTTCATGTGGTCTTTAAAAAGAATGTCCATTATTGAGTGGATTATTCTGTAAATCTCAACTATTAATAAGTTGGCTGATAATGTTCAAACCTGTATTTTAATTTTTATCTACTTTGTTTTCCCAGTTACTGAGGAAAGATTGCTGATGTCCCCAAGTATAGCTATAAATTTTCCTATTTCTGTTTTTAGTTTTATCAGCTTTTGATTTATGAATTTTAAGGTCTTTGTTAGGTGCATATCCCTTTATCATTATGTAATTTATCTTTTTATCTCTAATAAAAGTTATTGCTTTGATGTTTACTTTGATACCATTTTCTTCACTATACCTTTCTTTGGATTATTGCTGGCATGGTATATCTTCTCCCTCTATCTTTTTACTTTTAATTGATCTATGCTGTTATTCAAAAATGAGTTCCTGTAGAGAGCACAGAACTAGTTTATACTTTCTTTTTCCCAATCTGAGAACCTCTTAATTTTAATTAGTGTGTTTTGACTATATGCATTTAATGCAATTATTGATGTACTTAGGTTCAAAACTACCATCATGAAAGTTTTTCTTTTGGTCCTATCCTTTGTTTTCTGTTTCCACTCATTCTGTTTTATTTTAGATTATTGCTTATATCTCTGTTTTATTTTTTAAGTTGTTGCTAGATTTCAGGTTTACCATATGTATCATTATATCACCATAATCTTTCTTCAAATCATATTTTTCCCTTTCACCTAAATATAAAAATCTTTCATTGGTGTACATCTATTTTTCTCTCTCTCATCTGTCACAGTGCTATTAGTATATACTTTAATTGTACCTGTCATAACACCACAATTCTTTTTATATTTTTGCTTTACACAATCATTTTAGTGATATAAACAATTTTTCTAAAATTTTCATATTTACCTACATTTACCATTGCTGATGCTGTTCGTTGGGTGTATTTAGATTCACATTTCCAAGTAATACCATTCTCCTTTTGGCTGAAGAACTTCTTTTGAAATTTCTTGTAGTGTTTTCTCTAAACAAATGTTTAATTCATCTTTATTTTCAAATGTAATTTTTACTCATTATAGAATTCTGAGGTAACACCTTTTATTCTTTTAATGTTTTAAAGTAAATATTCTATTTTCTTTTGAATTGCATAGTGTCTGATGAGAAGTCAACTGTCATCTGTTTGTCTATGACGTGCTTAGTTGTACTTTTCTTTATATTTATCCTGCTTGTGGTTCTCTGAGTTTCTTGGTTGCTTTCTTTCACTAATTTGGGGGAAAATGGCCATTACCTCTTCAAAATTTTTTTTTTCCCATTCACTATCTTTCCCCTTTCTGTTACTCTAATTACATGTATATTAGATCATTTGATATTATCCCACACCTCTTGGAAAGTCTGATTTTCATTATAGTCTTTTTTCCTCTCTGTATTTCAGCTTAGTTTCTACTGACTTAGCTTCAAATGCATTTACTCTTTCCTACTCTGAATCTAGTCTCTGATACTGTGTGTGTGTGTGTGTGTGTGTGTGTGTATACTTTCAGCATCTTATAGGCCTAGAAAATAAATATGGATTTCACTTATGTTTGAGGCTTTCAGGAATTCTAAATTCTCATGAAGACTACACATTTACTTTAAAATTTGTTAAAGTTTCAACTTTTCTTATGTTAACCACTTTTATGATGTTTAGATCACCATCATAAAATTCTTCCTCAAATGCTCTGCCAAAGGTGAAACAATTTGTGTGCCTTCTTTTCCCTCACAAGGGTTTGTAACTATTTTAAATCTATTTAATAACACCCCTGGTTGACTAGTGACCTCTCTGAAGGGTTCAAAGAAAATATGATTTTGCATGAGTTTTTAAAAGTGATATTGTCTTGCAGCTTTCTATGCACTAAGTAGAAATGCAAGTCTCCTTCCTAATATTTTTTCTTGTTTTGTAGTATAGAAACATTTTGATAATTCATTTCCATTTTTTTCTGACAGTGTTATTTTTACTATCATCTCAATTTGTAAATGTGAAAACAGATTTGAAAGCATTCACTGTATATGAATAAAATGTAAATTATGTCTCTTGGCTAAGTTCTACCTTTTCTACTGCATTTTCATCTAGATCAATAATAGAATTCAGAGGTTTGAGAACTGTATTCATAAACATTCTCATGTTTTCCTCTGTATTTGTCCTAAAGGCTATATTTCTATTTCATCCTGATATCCTAGGTAAGGAGACTGATTTCCACCTCTGGATCACTACAGGCCTTCTCATGTTACTTTGACTTTGCACTGATTTTTGATGTATTTCATGTATGGGCACATTGTGCCTACACAGCTGCTCTGGCGGGGGCTTTTTCAATAGACCAAAGGTTTACAGATTACTTTTGAGCCAAAGCACATTATCTTTAACATTTATTCTTACAGGGGTAGAGCTGCCATTAGTCTTGTTGGCTTTATTTCAAGAACTGTTTTCACAGCCACGTTATTAGCTGACCCTAATGAAATGCCCTTGCCGTCTCATACACACTTTCCCCATTAAGATAATCTCCACTAGTTACATTAACTTCAGAATTCTACTGGCCACATTCTAACAGCTCATCACTGACTTTAAGTGTAAGGACATGGAAATTCTGGGGACACTGGAAGTCACACTAGACAATTTGCCATATATCCCCAATTTTATCACACAGATATAGACTTATGCACACACGCATCCTGTGCCTAAACATAGAATGATGTAATGAATGTAGACACGGAGTTCTCTCAAAGAAAATTGGTTACCTACAATGAGGAACTAATATTATAGTTATTATATAATATAATTATATAATAACCTACTAGCATATAGCACATCAAAATTTAGATGTATTTTTATAATATATATTACTGCTATAGTAACTGTTCTCTTGCTGTTACAATAATTCTATTAAATAATGGAATGGTTATTATTAATGCCATCATACAGATAAAGAAACTAAAATTTTAAAATATTTACCTTTTCCATTTGATGTGCAAGGAATTTTTCTGGTTGTGTAGAAATAGTTACCCTGCTCTCTAAAAGCCTATATTTTAGTGGAGAAGGCAAAATTGAAAGCAAATAACTCCAGGAAGGCTTCCATATTATTCTGTGAGGAATTCAACACTCCTCTTTGAGCTCTTGCTTGCATGATTTTTATGGGATTTCCCTCATGTTGAGTCAAGGACTATTGTCTTAACATTAAGAGAAATTATAGGGGTTGGACACTGTGTAATAATAACAACAATTTATTGATTATCTTGTATGAGACAGCACTGTATTATGTTTTTTACAGTGATTGTAATAAACAAATTTTATTGAGAACTTACCATATGACAGCATTATGTTATTAAATCCTCACTTCTATACAATGAAGGAGAAATTATTTTTATTATCCTCATTTATAAAAACATGAGGTTTCCTTGGCATTTCTCGTGAGCAGCTCTTTAGGCCATCAACTTTTATCATTGTGGAGGAGTACCATCTGTGAATTGCACATCCATTAAACTCATCTCTAGGAATTCATAGTAGGAAGAATCCTCAGGCATCACAAATAAATTAAAATTTGCCCAATATGCCATGCTAACTAAGTAAACACATTTCTGCTAACAAGATTATTACATTCTCCAAGCATCTGGTAAAGCTTATATACCTAGTGCAAATCAACTGTTAATATTATATGGATGCCTAAAAATATTAATAACTCTTTTAAACCCAGACATGGTATCCAAAAAATGGAGGTAATAGCCCTGTTCTCTTCTGTATTGATCAGATTAGATAATACTATAAGAAAGAGGTACAGACATACTAGAGTGTCCCAGAATGGGGACCCAGCATAGGGTAGAAACTGGAATCCAGTTAATGTGAGGATCATTTGGGAGTATGGATACATTTAGTTTGAAGAAAAAAATTAGAGTACTAATAATTATCTTGGCTTATAAATTACAGGAATATAGGTTTGAATTCAATTGGAATAAAAAGACTACTTATCAATTTTGTTTCTATTTGATACTTTTTGACAATGGAATTATTTTCCTTAAAGAAGAATGAGCCTCTACAGCTAAAGATATTTATGCAAAAGTAGATCTGTTGGGGATGCTGAAAAAAAGATTGTCACATCAAGTGGGAGGTGAGGTTAGGGAACTAATAAGGTCCTTCTATGCTTCTACGCTTTGATATATAAACAAAAATAAAAATTAGACACATGCTTCAAATTCATAAAGAGCAGCTTTTTAAAATACTCTTTCATATCTTGTTCAAAGTTAGTACCACATAAAAGAATTCAATTATAAATCACATACTCTAGCATGCTCATCCGATATATTGAGCAAGCACAATAAAATTTTATTTGATAATGCTCATCTTTGCCATATAGTCAATTTATATCCTGTTATATAAACAAATAAACTGCTTAAATGAAACATATATGTAATATGTAATTAAATCACTCGTCTTTCTTGCTTCAGAATTAGTTCTCTTATTAGTTCTCTTCATAATTAGTTCTCTTATCACTGGGCCCAGTGATGCCCAGTGATGCCAAGCAAGGCCCAGTGATGTCGAGCATTGCCCCTATATTTGCTTACAAAATTATAAATATTTTCATTTTAAGTGGGGATAGACTAATGTAGGTATGAATGTAGTCCTCATCAGCCATAGTCTTTGTCAGATTTCACTCATTTCTCTGATTATTACCTCCGTGTATTAACTTATAGTGGTTTACTCAAACCACATGCAAATGGCTCTAGAATTATAAGCATTTTACTTTTTAACTTATTGCTTTATCAAGCAACAATTTTTAAGCTTAGTTTCCTCTGTTTGTCTGTTTTAATAATAAACTCAGGTTGAGGAAGGAAGGAGGAAATGACTTACAAGTGATTTGGTAGTTTCTTTAAACTTTGAATTTCCTTTTCTTTCAAGTTCAGATTAGGAGGCATATTGAAGAATTCATAACTCAATGTCTGGGAGTTGGGGATAAATTTTATTTATCTATGTCTCTCTAACATTCAGTGAGCACTCAGTATAAACTCCACACTGCTCTAAGGTGTTTTACACGTACCAGTTTCTTTAATCATCACAATAATCCTATGAGGCAAGTTCTTCTATTATTTTCATTTTGAAATAGTGAAACTGAGGTATACGGAGGTTAGTCATCAGCTTCTGTTTGATGCAGAGGCCAGATGCCTGGTCCTTACTCTTTATTGATAAAGAAAGTACAATGTGTTAAGGCACTGACAAGTATCAATCTTAGCTAGAATAGCAGTAAGTTTTAATCATAAGAAATAGTCAAAATTAGTGAAGATTTTTCCTTTTTATTTTTAAGGTCAATATTTACATCTCAATATTATATTTATTTTTAAATTTTAGATTTTATAATTAATATAATTTCCTTAAGAATATTTTCTTATCAAAATCTTGCTCTTTCCATGTGGCTATCCGATTTTCCCAACACCATTTGTTGAATAGGGATTCTTGTCCCCAGTGTATAGTGCTGTCTACTTTGTCAAAGATCAGATGGAAATATGTGGATGATTTTATATCTGTGTTCTCTGTTCTGTTCCATTGGTCTATGTCTCTATCTTTGTGCCAGTACCATGCTGTTTGGTTACTGTAGCCTTGTAGTATAGTTTAAGTCTTGTCAGATGATGCCTTCAGATTTTTTTCCTTTTGCTTAAGGTTGTTTTGGCTATGTGGGCTCTTTTCTTGTTCCAAAGAAAGCATATAATTATTTTCCTACACCTGCGAAAAATGATGTTGGTATTTTGATTGGGATTGCATTGAACCTGTAAATCACTTTGGATAGTATGGACATTTTACCAATGTTGATTCTGCCGTTCCATGATCATGACATGTTTTTCCATATGTTTCCATCATCTAAAAGTTTTTGAGACTTTGATTTGATTCTCAGCTTGACTGTTGGTGTATAGGAATGCTACTGATTTGTGTACATTGATTTTTCAGCCTTAGACTTTGCTGAATTCATTTACCAATTCCAGGAGTCTCTTGGCAGAATCTTTGAGGTTTTCTAGAAATAAGATAATATCATCAGCAAAGAATAATAGTTTGACCTCATCTTTCCCCACTTGGATACCCTTACTTTTCTTCTCTTACCTGATTGCTTTGGCTAGGACTTTCAGCACTATGTTGAATAGAAGTGGTGACAAGTGGACATCCTAGTCTTGTTCCAATTCTGAGTGGGAATGCTTTAAACTTTTCCCCATTGAGTATGATGTTGGCTGTGGGTTGGACAAAAGACATGAACAGAAGATTTTCCAAAGAAGATAGACTAATGACAAAAAGACATAAGAAAAAATGGTCAACATCTCTAATCATCAGGGATATGCAAATCAAAATCATAATGAGATATCACTTAACTCCAGTGAGAATGGCCTTTATCAAGAAGTCCCAAAACAATAAATGTTGTCATGGGTACAGAGAGATAGGAACACTTATGCACTGCTGGCGGGACTGCAAACTAGTACAACTTCTAGGGAAAGTAGTATGGAGATTCCTCAAAGAACTAAAAGTAGACCTACCATTTGATCCAGTATTCTCACTATTGGATATTTACCCAATAGAAAAGAAAACTTTTCATCAAAAAGATACTTGCACTCGAATGTTTATTGCAGCATAATTCACAATTGCAAAGATGTGGAGTCAACCCAAAGTGCCCATAAATTAATGAGTGGATTAATAAAATGTGGTATATTTACACCATGGAGTACTACTCAGCCATAAAATATGAATTAATACCTTTTGCAGCAATCTGGATGGAATTGGAGACCATCCTCCTAAGTGAAATATTGCAAGAATGGAAAAACAAACACTCCATATATCTCACTATTAAATTGAAATTAACTAATCAGCACTCATGTGCACAGATTGTTGGAAGTAAAACTCAATGGAAATAATGCAAGCTGGAGTGGGGAGGAGGGAATGGGTGAAATCATACCTAATGGGTACAATGTACACTATCTGGGTGATGGGCACACATAATTTTGCCACAAGCAATACAAAAGCAATCCTTGTAACCAAAACATTTGTACCCCTGTAATATTCTGAAATTTAAAAGAAGGGAAAAAAATATGCTCCTTCCTTTTCTCTTACACACACACACATACACACTCACACACTAACATTTTTGTCTTTTTGCACATTTTATTACTTTGTGCACTAAAGGTGAATATATGTTTAGCAGAGGCATGAAGTTGCGTTTTTATTCAGACAGAATTTTTACATCCCATATCCTTCTGCAGAACTGAACCTTTGGCTCTCAGCCATGAATTAATTTAGGAGTATCTCACAGATTTTCTCTTTGCACATTAAAAGTAAGATATTCAGTAGAACAATAACTCCCTGGAGCAATTTGACTATCCATGGACCAAGATTGCTGTAATTGGGATCAGGAAATGAGAATGTATCTGTTCTGTGCTGGTCTTAGACAAATCTTACACTTTGTAGGTTTCTGGTTCCTCATCTGTGAAATAAAAAATTTATTCAAATGTCCCAAGGCCTTTTCCAGTTTTCAAGTCTCTTTAATTTACTAAGCCAGGCAACTGCTATTTGAGAATGTGTCTACATTAATTACATTATTGTGTGTTTCATTCTCCCAAATATTTTCGCAGACTATTTTCTTGAATACCCAGTCCTGAGAAAATCCCTGTGTAGAATAAAGAGTTTGTAAGAAGTTTGTAAGAGATAGCTGTGTCTTCAAGTAACTTAAGGTCTTGCAGAGAAGAAGGGAGGAAGGTTAATTTATAAAATAATGGCATTTTGAGTGATTGGTACTATACAAACGGTATGAAAAACATTTTTTATGGAAGAATATTTTAAAGATGATTTAAGAGATTTACCTTCTGTCATATTACTTTAGTTGCCAGGGTGCTTGAGGAGTGGCTGACAGATCTCACACTAACATTAAGTATGTGCACACATGTTTTTTGAATAAGGATGCATCTTACCATGCACAAGCCAAGACTAGAATAGGCCCACATCATTAAAATCCAAGATTCACATTCTCTGTCAGCTTCCATGGATGTTTATAAAAAAAAAAAAAAACATTGAATTTATAAATAAAAGTCCAGGCTTAAAATGATCATACCTACAATTATCACCATGAACTATTTCCTTGAATAGAAATCACACATGCTTAGCCTGTTCCTATATTTCTTAGACTATAAAGGACTGCTGTTTTCTGCTGTTCACTTTGAGTCTTTCTTTCAGCATTTGTACTGATCTTGCTCATTACCTGAAATAAACTCTCACCCATAAGTCTGCCAAGTTACTAGACTTTTCTGACCTGTCAAAGGGAAGAATAACAGTATACCTCTACATAAAATGTAAACTTCAGTCTTAAATGTAATTATAAATGTGGATATGGTAACATTAAATTAAATATAAAATTAGGCCCTAACCTCATGCAGAGTTGCCAAATGAAAGATATGTGGGTGTAAGCAAAGCCATCCTCTTCTCAGTCCCTCCCACAACACTTTCCAATTTCATCCAGTCGTTTCCGAGAAGCACTGGAGTGCTCTCGTCTTGTTTTCATTTTTCACACATCCCTAAAATCTAGCATGAAATAAAACAAAAATACATTGAATTATTGGAAGAAAAATTAATTTCATTATTGACATTAAATTAACAGAATGAAGTAAAAAAACTACTGAAAACAATAACATTAAAGTTTATGTATGTATTAAAAATTACTTAACCACTTAATTAAAAATTAAAAAGGATCGATCCAGCTAGTTCTTCATTTATTAAAAGTTTTAAAATGCTTTCAAAAATTCTGAGTTCATTAAACAATAGAATTCTTCAAAAATGTTTCCTTGAATTATTTTATTCATGGATTCTTTGGCACAACACTATTCAAAAATCATGATTTATTGAACCCTGTCTCATTGAAAAAAAGTACCTATTTTTTTATTATGATTATGTGATCTAAACAACTTCATGAGCTTCCATTCCTGTCAACTGGAAAGTGATATTTGGGTCAATGTAAAGGAAGTTGAAAATGTAGAATGGCACGTTTACTTCCATATTACCAAAACATGAAGTCTAGTAATAACAATAATTACTAGCATTTACTCAATGCTTACTCAGAGCCAATACTCTGGTATTATTGTTACATTCATTATCTTCTTTGACTCTCATGGGAATTCTAAATTTGTTCTAAATTCTAAACTTATAGGTAATTACTATAAGTACATTTAAGTATCCCATCAAAAGTAAATTTGGCATGAAATACTTTAATGACTTATCAGTGGTCACCCAGCTAGTAGGTGGTAGAGGTGCAATTCAATATTGTTATGTTCAGAACCCACATTTCTCACTACATATTGTATGCCTTCTAAATATAAGTAATTTCTACATACCCTTTTGAAATTAGAACAAGTTACCTAGAATTAGGTAACTTTTTTCTTTCCTTCCTTCCTTCCTTCCTTCTTTCTTTCCTTCCTTCCTTCCTTTCTTTTTTTCTTTCTTTCTTTTTCTCTCCCTTCCTTCCTTCCTTCCTTCCTTTCTTCCTTCCTTCCTTCCTTCCTCTTTCTCTTTCTCTCTCTCTTTCTTTCTTTTTCTTTCTCAGAAATCTTCTGCTAGTATGAAAAAAGTATTTGGGAAACTTCAGAGAAAGTATACAGAAGATGATATGCTGACCACGTAAGTATATAAAAATCTCTTTCTGGGAGGAAGGCTGGTCAGATTAAGGAAAGAGAAATTGGAGATAGGGTCATGGAATCTGGTCCAGTATTTATTACCTTAGTACAAAGAATTCAAAATCCCAGGGAGAAAGCTCTCTACAGAATTGAAGATTTAAAGTGCAAGAGTTAATGACATATTGGACTACCTTGAAATACATGTCTGTTGGAAATGTTTTTCTATATCCATTATCTTAAAATCAAAGCTTTATTCATTCAAAGACATAAGCAAAAATTGATTTCCTTAACGCAGTACTTTTTAGTTAATGTAAAATATTGATTCTGGGTATGAAATATAAAATTATATGCTTAAATTCAAGAGCTTAAAAGTGGGTTTAAACATGAAAAGCAGTACAATTCTTTTGTTAGTACCTTTTTTAATTAGGCCATCTTCAAAAACTGCCTTTAACTTTCTCAAAAGCCCTATCTTTTCTTCTATTTCAGAGAGAAAATGCTGGTTCTCCACATGTTTCTCTTCGGGTGAGTTTGTATCTGCTACAAGAAGAAATTTGTATCTAGGGACCATGATGAAAGAACAGGTAGATTTCAGGTACTACATGGGTATTGAAATTTAAAAAGATATGGCTTCATTTCTGGCATATATTGTTCATATCTTCTGGTAGAAAGGAATGAGTGCTCTTTCTGTTCTTCTCAGTGTCTATCAGGTGTTCCTGACCTACAGAACCCGTACCTGGTTTGGGTTTAGCTTCTGGAGACATCTTTATGTCATTCTGGGGAAATTTCCTTTTGTTCACTCCACTACGTTTATCCTTAATTTTTCTGGTTTCTCAATCACCAGTGAGCTTTCTTGCTGACCCCCACTAGTTACTTTACTATTTGGTTTGACTTCATAATTTTGTGATTGCTGCTGGATTTTAATTTTTGGTGCATGATTCTGGTATCTGTCCTATGTTTTCAAGTTATCAAGATAAAAGTTTCCTACTCTGAGCTCCATTTCAGTCCTACGAAATATGTCCTAATGGCATTGGCTCGCATACTCTACCTTATATGGGAATAGAAATTATTATTTTCCTTTACCAAGATAGAGTAGGATAAGTGGAGGAACAAGGGAATAGCAGTTAGAAAGAGAAATATCTATGGAATAGTTGTGAAAATTTCTTCACTAAATATTAAACTAGAATTATGGAATTTCATTTAATTCCATAGCTAATTTGTTTTCAAAGACACTATTCTCATTTCCTATTGCTTACTTCCTGTTAAGAGAGAAGTTAAGCTTAATTGTTTTATTTTCCAAATTTGGCTGCATTTCAGGAGGAAATGCAAAACATGAACTAAATTTTTCTCTTCACAGTTTTGGTGCTGCCTGGTGATATATTTTTATTTTATCTTATTTTATTTTTTTATTTTTTTATTTCAGCATATTACAGGGGTACAAATGTTTAGGGGACGTATGTTGCCTTTGCCTCACCCAAGTCAGAAATTCAAGCATGTCCATCCCCCAGACGGTGTGCACCGCACCCATTAGGTGTGAATATACCCATCCCCTCCTTCCCCCTCCCACCTGCCTGACACCTGATGAATGTTACTACTATATGTGCACATAAGTGTTGATCAGTTAATACCAATTTGATGGTGAGTACATGTGGTGCTTGTTTTTCCATTCTTGTGATACTTCACTAAGTAGAATGGGCTCCAGCTCTATCCAGGATAATACAAGAGGTGCTATATCACCATTTTTTTGTGGCTGGATAGAACTCCATGGTATACATATACCACATTTTATTAATCCACTCATTAACTGATGGGCATTTGGGTTGTTTCCACATCTTTGCAAATGTGAACTGTGCTGCTAGGAACATTATAGTGCAAATGTCTTTTTTATAGAATGTCTTTTTTTCCTTTGGGTAGATGCCCAGTAATGAAATTGCTGGATCAAATGGTAGTTCTTCTTGTAGCTCTTTGGGGTATCTCCATATTACTTTCCAGAGAAGTTATACTAATTTTCAGTCCCACCAGCAGTGAGTGAGTGTTCCTATCTTTCCGCATCCACGCCATCATTTATTGTTTTGGGACTTTTTGATAAAGGCCATTCTCACTGGCATTAAGTAATATCTCATTGTGGTTTTGATTTGCATTTCCCTGATGATTAGAGATGTTGAACATTTTTCCATATGTTTTTTGGCCATACTTCTGTCTTCTTTTGAAAAGTTTCTGTTCATATCCTATGCCCACTTTTTGATAGGGTTGGTTGATTTTTTTCTTGCTGATTTTCCTGAGTTCTATATAGATTCTAGATATCAGATGTTTATCTGATGTGTATCATGTGAATATTTTCTCCCATTTTGTAGGTTGTCTGTTTGCTCTTGTTATAGTTCCCTTGGCTGTGCAGAAGTTTTTTAATTTGGTCAGGTCCCATTTCTTTATTTTTGTTGTTGCTGTGATTGCCTTTGGGGTCTTCTTCATAAATTCTTTGCCTAGGGCAATGTCTGCAAGAGTTTTTCCAACATTTTCTTCTAGAATTCTTATAATTTCATGCCTTAGGCTTAAGTCTGTTATCCACTGTGAGTTGATTTTTATGAAAGGTGAAAGGTGCAGATCCTGTTTCAGTCTTCTACATGTGGCTATCCAATTTTCCCAGCACCATTTATTGAATAAGGATTCTTTTCCCCAGTATATGTTTTTGTCTGCTTTGTCAAAGATTAGATGGCTATATGAGGATGGTTTTATATCTGGGTTCTCAATTATCTTGCATTGGTCTATGTCTCTGTTCTTGTGCCAGTATCATGCTGTTTTAGTTACTGTAGCCTTGTAGTATAGCTTGAAGTCTGGTAAATTGATGCCTCCCAATTTGTTCTTTTTGCTTAAGATTGCTGATGGTATACGGAGTCTTCTCTGGTTCCATACAAAGCATAGAATTATTTTTTTAGATCTGTGAAAAATGATATTGGTGTTTTAATAGGGATTGCATTGAATCTGTAGATCACTTTGGGTAGTATAGACATTTTAACAATGTTGATTCTGCCTACGCATGAGCATGGTATTGTTTTTCACCTGTTTACATGCTCTGCTATTTCCTTCCTCAGTGTTTCATAGTTCTCTTTGTAGAAATCTTTCACCTCCTTATTTAAATATATTCCTGGGTATTTTGTTTTCTTTGTTGCTATTGTGAAGGGTATTCAGTCTTTGCTTTAGTTCTCAGTCTGACTGTTGTTGGCATATAGGAATGTTACTGATTTCTGTATATTGATTTTGTAACCTGAGACTTTGCTGAACTTGTTTATCAATTCCAGTAGTCTCATGGCAGAATTTTTGGTGTTTTCAAGATATAAGATCATATCATCAGCAAAGAGTGTTAGTTTGACCTCTTCTGCGCCCATTTGGATGCCCTTGATTTACTTCTCTTGTCTGATTGCTCTGCCTAGGGCTTCTAGCACTATGTTGAATAGAAGTGGTGGTAGAGGGCAACCTTGTCTGGTTCCAGTTCTAAGTGGGAATGCTTTCAATTTTTCCCCTGTTCAGTATGATGGTGGCTCTGGGTTTGTTATATATGACTTGCATCATTTTTAGGTAAGTCCTGTCTATGCCTATTTTATTAATCGTTCTTATCATAAAAGGGTGCTGAATTTTGTCAAATGCTTTTTCTGTGTCTATTGAGAGGATCTTATGATCCTTGCTTTTGTTTCTATTTATGTGGTGAATTACATTTATAGATTTGCTTATGTTGAACCATTCCTGAATCTCTGGGATGAAGCCCACTTAGTTGTGATTGATTATTTTTTTGATAAGCACTGGAGTTCGGTTTGCTAGAATTTTGTTGAGAATTTTTGCATCTGTATTCATAAGTGATATTGGTCTGTAGTTTCCTTTTTTGTTGCATCATTTCCTTTTTTGATATCAGGGTGATGTTGGCTTCATAAAACCTGTTGGGGAGGATTCCTTTCTTCTTGATATTGTGGAATAATTTCTTCAGGATAGGCACCAATTCTTCTTTGTAGGTCTGTGAAAATTCAGGTGTGAAACCATCTGGTCCAGGACTTTTCTTTTTAGGAAGGTTTTTTATTGCTGCTTCAATTTTGGTATTTGATATTGGTCTGTTCAGGAATTCTAAAATTAATTATGAAATAACATTATATCTCATTGCTAAAATGCTGATGATTAATTGTTCTGATCACATGATAACAATATCTAAAGTTTGTCTAAAATTTAGATTCCATTTTTGAGACCCATGTCTTTTGGATACACATTAGCTAAAATACAGTATCTCAACATTTTCCAAATAGACTAGATCTTCTAGTGTTATTTTTAAATTGTACATGACAATCTTATATTTAATATTCCTTATTTCCCATCTATGAACTATTACTCAGTTTCCAAAGACCACATAAATGTTATCCCTTCTGTGATTCCTTTCCTAGTGTTTCCAGTTGGAATTAATGCTTTTTTACTCTGACATCCCATAATACAAGC
Source organism: Eulemur rufifrons (assembly GCF_041146395.1). Classification (NCBI taxonomy): domain Eukaryota; kingdom Metazoa; phylum Chordata; class Mammalia; order Primates; family Lemuridae; genus Eulemur; species Eulemur rufifrons. The sequence continues at coordinate 73,192,944 of NC_090989.1, forward strand.
ACTTTTATTTCATTTCACTTATTAATTTTAAATTTCCACTGTTTCTATGATTCCTCCACTACATTATTTGATACTTCATAGTAACAGCAGCATTTAATCATCTTTGTTTCCATCTCAGCAGTCTAGCTTGATCTCTGACTCGTACTAAGGTAATGATAAGTTTTCCATTAATTTAACTGATGATTTGTTATTGCCTTACCAGGATTACATGCGTCTGTTCTTGAGGTTCCAGCTCATGAGCCTTTTTAGTTATTTGCTAAAATATTCTTAGCTTTGTAATTATTTTCTTAAAAATAGTACCTCCTATTTGAAAATGAATTGCTGGTTTATTATCTTAACAACTTTTGTATTACACTTGATAAAAATCCAAATTAACTGAATGGTCCTATCTCCCTATTACATTGCAGTTGTCACTTGTCATATTTCAACTAATTTTAAGCAAATTACTATACTAGTCATGTTTTCCCTTATCCCCTACCCCAGTACACACACAGAGAGACACATACACACATACATAACCATGACTTTGGGTAAATTTTCTGTGCAAAGTAGATGAGAATTATTTATTTTTTAAGGCTGTAAGTATGATCAAAATTAATAATGTATGTAAAGCAAATTTAAATTCATAATATTTTCAATACATAGTGACTACCATCACATTTTCATATGCAATTGAGCTTTATAAAATAGCAATATTTTTAGGTGGTTATTATGATTATCATAATTTTTCAGTTAAGAGCTTGAGACAAAATGAAGTGACTCGCTCCAAATCATATATTCAATAAAGTATAGAGATTATCTTGAACTTTGAACAAATTGTTCTCTTATTCTCAGATAATTAGCACGTTGGAAAGTATCAGGTACACTAAAATGTAGAGAAATAAATGTTTAATCTTTCCAGAAGTATTGTAAAGTTAAAATAGGACTGGGTGATGATGTAAATGAAGATACTCTATTGGTAAAAGTTTTGGTAGCTGAGGCAGTTCTCAGTAATTACTTAAAATACAACAGAGAACAGCTCTCCTATATTATATATCTATAAATATCTTCTGTCTCTGCCAAGTGATGAGCAATTCAGACTGACGCAACTCATTGAACAAAACTACTGTAACAAAAATGTGAAAAGTTTCTTAATGGCAAATACTCCTCTGTGTCTGAAGCATAATAAAATACATTATGGGAGATACCATGTAGAAGGCAGATTGGCTTATTTAACAAATCACTTTTTTTCTCAGCTATGTTCCAGAACTGTGCTGAATAATAAAGGCATCAAAAGAGCAAGGCATGTTCCTCCTGCCCTTAAGAAATACATTCTGAGAGAAGAAGTGGAAAAATAAGTGAGTGATAACAAGTGCAATGGCTACTGTCAGTTCAGTGTGAGCATGAAGAAAGTAGCATAACTGTCCCTACCTGGGTGGATGAAGGTTTCATGAAGAAGGGGTACTTGAATTAAGACTTGAAGAGTGTGTAAAAATACGAAGTAATGAGTAAACACTACTTGCAAAGGCATCCCTGGATACAAGTACATGTTCTAGGAGAAGTGAGAATTATATTTAGGCCAGCATGTAAAATAATTGGGAACATAATCTTTCAATCTTGTAAATGGAAAAATAAAAAAATACTACCTTAGTAAGTAATAAGATGGGTGCCTCATAATTAAGATAAAATTAATGCGGCTTGTTTGTCATATTCAGATTTAAAACACACTCACTTCATGACTACTATTAGAACATCGTATCACAGATCTAGATTTTTAAGCCAACACATTAACTAGTTAAACTTAATAATCATAACTTGCTTATTTTCATTGAGCTATTAAATATACCTCATTCTGAAGTAAGGAGATTAGAAAAATATGAGCTATATATAGTTAAAAAGACTAAAAACTTCAGTAACTAGAACAGACATTTGCTTATTGGCATAGGTACACTGAAGGATGTCCTCTCCTCACATTACCAACATGTCAGGATTTTTAACAGATGTTATTAAGACACCACAGTAATGCAGAGATGTATGTAAGCTGAGAGCATAATCACTATGAGGACTGAAGGCTGATGATTTGACTGTGTTGAAATTACTCCGGTGTCCCTCTAATTTGTCACATGACTTAATGTTTAACTCCATCATATGGTTTTAAAATCTTGCGATTTCTTTTTTTTCTCTCTTTTCACAAAGTAGATGATGATTTGTAAACTGACTCTTCATGTTCCCAAACCACTGAGCATTTTAAAAATTAGTTTCCATGAACTAGAAGTGGTTTCAAAGGAAGTCTTGGCTCAAATAGCTTCTGGTTGGGGACTTTGACTGCCAGGATATCCATTCAAAGAAAGATGGTGATTTCTAAATTATTCTATTTTTACTTTGATATCCTCCCTGTAACTCTACAATTTTCTCCATGCTACTTCCCAGGATCTCCCTCCTGTTTGTTCTCAAGATATGTTACCATTAGCAACTGCTATTACTGGCCCTGTGTGTTCCATCAGCTACCAAATCTTAGTGAAGAAGTGGAAAACCTTGCAAATACAATCGTTGAAGGAAATACTTCCACACATTTTACTGGGATTGATCTTTAGTATTCTTTTTTAACATGTTCAAACATGAAAAACAGGTGAGAATCAAGAAAATTATCTTAATTATTTACTATAAACTAAGCCTTAATAATATGGACACAGCATTAGATTTTCCTTTTCATTTTTTGACTTGGTTTGCTAATCTACTGCATTTTCATCCAAATTAGAACAACAAACATTAACTACATACTTATTTGTACTAGGCACTGTGTGTTAAGAGCTTAGAAAATGTTAGGAAAATCAGAGAAAAAATTCTGCTTTTGAGAAATTTACCAATTAGAGGAAGAGACACATGAAAATGATTTTTTTTAATTTTAATTTTTTTAAAATTTCAGAATATTACAGGGGTACAAACATTTTGGTTACATACATTGCTTTTGTACCATTTGAGTCAAAGTTATAAGTGTGCCCATCCCCCAGATAGTGTGCATTATATCCATTAGGTGTAAATTTACTCATCCCTTCCTTGCCCCTCCCTCCTGCTTGATTTCTGATGAATGTTATATCCACGTGTGCACATAAATGTTGATCAGTTAGTGCCAATTTAATGGTGAGTATATGTGGTGTTTGTCTTTCCATTCTTGTGATACTTCACTTAGAACAATGGTCTTCAGTTTCATCCAGGTTAATACAAGAGGTATTAATACACATTTTTATGGCTGAGTAGTACTCCATGGTATACATATACCACATTTTATTAATCCACTCATGTATCGATGGGCATTTGGGTTGTTTCCACATCTTTGCAATTGTGAATTGTGCTGCCATAAACATTCAAATATGGAAATACCTGAAAGAACTAAAAGTAGAACTACCATTGCATCCAGCAATCCCATTATTGGGTATTTATCCAAAGGAAAAAAAAGGTGATTTTTATAAGGATGCTAGAAGAATTCACATAATGTAATGTTAAATCTCTTTTTTTTTTTTTGGTGGAAAAATAAACCTTATTTTTATATATTAGAGACTCACAGATTTTGGCATTAATGCTTATTAGAGGATTTAGATGTTTGGACAGGTCTGGAAGTTCAACAGTGGGGACTCATCTGGAATTTCTTTGCATGAAAGCCCAAAGAGCTTTACAGGAAAGAACTCCAGGTAGTAGTGTGGGTTGAAATGTATAAAAAATGGATCCATATCTCAGTGGAAGAGGGGGCTTTTATTCAGCCTTCTTGCAGACATGTGCTTAGGTCCTAAAGAGAGGAGAAAAGGGAAAACGAAAGATTTAAATCTCTAAATTTCTGCTAAAGACATATATGGTGTACAGGGTATGTGCAATTCATGATTGTGGTAAACACAGTAGTCCAAGTGGGCAACACCCTCCAGAAAATGGGCCAGAATAGAAGCAGGGGAAGATGTCATGCTTTAGCATTTATGGGCAACTCTGACAACAGGATAGCCATCATGTCATCTTCTGCACAGGCACCAGCAATTTTGGCCTGGGCACTGGGAGCACTGGCTGCTTTGGCATTGATTGTCTTTGTGGCTTAGTGGTGATTTTAGCACACTCAGCAGCAATCTTTTCCCACTTATCTGGATCAGTAGAGAAGAAAAATGCCAGATAACACATGATCACTGAGAGGACTTATAGTATTGTGAGGACAGGAATGACACCCTTTGCAGGCACTAAGAACTAGGATGGTAGAGTTCAAGGATCTTCAAAATATGACCCACACTGGATAAAAGGCATAACAGAGAGCATTATTTGGTACTGTTATTACACAGCCATCTGTCCCCATTTTTAATTTCTTCGTTCAGATTATTTTTTTCTACAGAAAAATAAACCATAATTAAAATTTCAATGCATTTATCCTAGACAACATACGTACAACTCACTCTTCTATATTTTCTAGACACTTTCCTATTTCCGACTTAGTTCAGTAAGAAGTAGCGAGCCTGGATTTCAAAAATTTAGCTCTCTGCCAAAAGAATGTTTTCACTGAATCTAATTCAATCTTATGACCTAAATGTTAATTTTAAAAAGAGCTGTAGAAGACATTTATGTATACTCTGCTAACCTGTTCTGCAAAAATGTGCCAGGTATCAATTTATTGTTGCTCATATTCTCATCCACCCTTCTTTGCGCTGCTTTGATACTGGAGTTGGATCTCGTGGATCTTGCCAGCTGCTGGAATGTAAGTGTTCATCAGTAAGTGGCACAGAAGTGAAACTCCAAGGTGATGGAGGAAGGAAGGCTCTTCCCTTCTGGGGGACTTACCATTATTATTATTCAGCAAGGGAGATTCAGCTTTATCATCAGACTGTATTTCCTTAGAAGAAACCACTTTCAAGCAGCCCAGGGCTTAAACAGACCAGTTCTCTCCTCCCCACCTTCACTGCAATGGCAGGGTACTTGCACAAACCAGCTCTAAGCTGAACTCTCTGGCAAGTTTCTTGGCCATGGGAAGCCTTGTGTGTGCCTGTGGTTGGCATGCCGTGCCATGCCACGCCGTGCCACTGAAGTCTGAGTTTCAGCCTGGGAGGCAGGTCCCTTCTCCTAATCCTTAGTTCCTTTATTTGTACACTCTCTCTCAGGCTAGAGGTAGTAGTTGCTTTTTTGGCACCTGTCACTTGTGGACCTCATAAAAGTTCTCTTTTACTTCGTTAAGCAGTTAACTACCTTTTGATTAACAATTCTTCATGTTAAAAGTTCTTTGTTCAAATAATTGATGTGTTTTAAATCTTCTGATTTGGACTCTGATGGATATATCCCACTTTTTTTTATACTAGTTCAAGTAACATATAAATACCCAAATGACAAATTTAACATCACAAATAAAAATAAATTATTTTCCATTTTATTATATAATGAAAATACACTGTGCTTTACTTTTTATTTTATTGTCCTGGAAACTCAGATTATATAATACATATTATTGAAAAATACTGGAATTCTTTTACCAGTTTTTTCAAACTTTTTCTATAAAGAGCCATAGAATAAGTTGTTTAGGTTTTCTGGGTCATACAGTCTCTGTTGCAACTATTCAACTCTGCTAACGCAGCCACATGTAATACAAAATGAGTAAGAGTGGCCATGTTACAGTAAAACTTTATTTACAGAAATGAACATCTGGCCAGATTTGGCGTGATAGCTGTAGTTTGCCAATTCCTGTTTTGGAACATAATCTCATTACACAGATTCACAATAAAAATATCACATTTATATGATTTGTGAAATGCATTATACTTATTATAAAGCCATGAAGTTTTAGAAAAAAAATGTATAGCGTCAAATGGAACTTATAGTTAGTCTAAAATGATGTTTTTATTTAGGGAGGGTACAGAGTTTCATATACAGAGTCAGTTTTAGTTTTAGAATCAGACTTTTTAAAAATACTAACTCTTCCATTTCCTATCCATGTGCCCATGAGTAGTTTAATTTCTTCCTCTAAACTTTATTAATACTTTTCCTTAAAAGCATATGACCATGGGTAGTATTTACAAAAATTTGATGAATTCCCAGTCTGTGGAATATATTATTTTAAGCAGAAGAAACAAAGAGACAAAAAAGAATTATATGAAGTCTGTCTTTAAGGAAAATGATACTGATTTGGTGAAGTAGAACAGATATACATGGATAGTTGATATAAAGGAACAACTGAGTTAGGTAGGTTTATCATAAAGTCTACTATTTTAGTACTGTTTCAATATTACATCCTTTAAATATTTGTGCAATATGACTTTTGAGGAGATGCTGAACACTCTGTTGGGAAGGGATCTAAGCCAAAGACAAAAGGACAGCTGGTGCTATATCTAGTAACTACCCAAAATAGACTATTTTAAAAAAGAAGAGACTGAGATATCTTTATTTGTCAAGGTCAAGTGTTATCTATTATCAGTTGTCAGAAGGACGTGATCATAACTTGCATTCAATTAGAGAAAATAAAGTTATGATTTTTCATATTCTAATTTCTGACTATATACAGATCGAATATCCCTTATGCAAATGTTTAAGACCAGAAGTGCTTTGTATTTCAGATTTTTTTGGATTTTGAAATATTTGCATATATGTAAAGAAGTGTCCAGGGGATGGGACCTAAATCTAAACCTAAAATTCATTTTTTATGTTCTATATATATTGTATACAGATATACAGATATACTGAAGGCAATTTTATTTTTTCCTGGGGAAAGCTGAATAAACTGTGTGTTGTGCACCTTTATATTTGATTTTAATTATTATGGGTACATAATGGTTGTATATCTTTATAGGGTACATGTGAAGTTTTGACCAGACATACAATGTAAATTAATCAAATCAGGGTAATTGGGGTATCCATTAACTCAGGCATTTATCAATTCTTTTTGTTAGGAACATTCCAATTCTACTTTTTTAGTTATTTTAAAGTATATCCTAAAAGAAATTTAAAAAATAGAAAAAAAATAGGCCGGGCGCCGGTGGCTCACGCCTGTAATCCTAGCACTCTGGGAGGCCGAGGCGGGTGGATCGCTCAAGGTCAGGAGTTCGAGACCAGCCTGAGCGAGACTCCGTCTCTACTAAAAATAGAAAGACATTATATGGACAACTAAAAATCTATATAGAAAAAATTAGCCGGGCATGGTGGCGCATGCCTGTAGTCCCAGCTACTCGGGAGGCTGAGGCAGTAGGATCGCTTAAGCCGAGGAGTCTGAGGTTGCTGTGAGCTAAGCTGACGCCACGGCACTCACTCTAGCCTGGGCAACAAAGTGAGACTCTGTCTCAACAACAAAAAAAAAAAAAAAAAAAAGAAAAAAAATAAAAATAAAAATAAAGTATATCCTAACTTATTGTTAATTATAGTCACTTTGTTTTACTATCAAATATTGTTTGTTCTAACTATTTAACTATATTTTTGCTCTCATTAACCATGTTCACTTATCTGCCCATCCCTGCTACCCTTCCCACCCTCTGGTAACCATCATTCTACTCTCTGCCTCCATGAGATGAATTGTTTCTAATATTTAGCTCCCACATATGACTGAGAATATGTGAGATTTGTCTTTCTGTGCTTGGCTTATTTCACTTAACATAATGTTCTCTGGTTCCAACCATGTTGGTGTAAATGGCAGAATTTCATTCTTTTTGTGACTACATAATATTCCACTGTGTGTGCGTGTGTGTGTGTGTGTATATATATATATATATATATATCTCACAATTCTTTATCCATTCATCCTTTGATGGATACTTAGGGTGATTCCAAATCTTGGCTATTGTGAATAGTACTGTAATAAACATTGGAGTGCAGATATCTTTTTGATATAATGATTTCCCTTCCTTTGCATAAACACCCAGCAGTGGAATTGCTGGGTCATATGGTAGTTGTATTTTTCATTTTTGAGAAACCATCATACTGTTCCCCATAGTGGTTGCACTAATTTACACTCCCACCAACAGTGTATGAGGGTTCCCCTTTCTTCACATCCTTGACAGAATTTATTATTCTCTTTCTTTTTGATTAAAAAGCCATTTTAACTGGGGTGAGATGATATCTCATTGTAGTTTTGATTGACATTTCTCTGATAACTAATGATATTGAGCATTTTTATATACATCCTGGCCCTTTATATGTCTTCTTTTGAGAAATATCAGATCCTTTGCCTATTTTTTTTTTATTTCATCTTGTTATGGGGGATACAGAATTGCAGGTTACATACGTTGCTCCTGTACTGCCTTTCCCCCCAAGTCAGAGCTCCAGGCGTGTCTGTTCCCCAGGTCGTGCACATTGCACCCATCATGAGGTATATATCCCGCCCTTCCCCACCCCCTCTTCCCGAGTCAGCACCTTCAAGCGTGACCATTCCCCAAAGGGTGCGCAATGCACTCATTCTGTAGGCATACCCCCATCCCCTTCCCCACCCCCCACCTCAGTCTGATATCCAATTGGTGTCGTTCCCAGATGTGTATTTAGGTGATGATCAGGGAAACCAATTTTCTGGTGAGTACATGTGATGCTTGTTTTTCCATTCTTGGGATACTTCACTTAATATAATGAGTTCCAACTCTCTCCAGGAGAACCATAGAGATGGAGTATCTTCATCATTCCTTATAGCTGAGTAATATTCCATGGTATACATATACCACAGCTTACTAATCCAATCATGTATTGATGGGCATTTGGGTTGTTTCCACATCTTTGCTATTGTGAATTGTGCTGCTATAAACATTTGGGTACATGTGTCTTTGTTACAGAATGACCTTTTTTCCTTTGGGTATATGCCCAGTAATAGGATTGCTGGGTCAAATGGCAGGTCTACTTGAATCTGTTTAAGATACCTCCATAATGCTTTCCACAGGGGTTGCACTAGTTTGCAGTCCCACCAGCAGTGTATGAGTGTTCCTGTCTCTCCACACCCATGCCAACATGTGTTGTTTTGGGTTTTTTTGATAAAGGCCATTCTCATTGGAGTTAAGTGATATCTCATTGTGGTTTTGATTTGCATTTCTCTGATGATTAGGGATGTTGAGCATTTTTTCATATGTTTGTTAGCCATTCTTATATCTTCTTTCGAGAAGTTTCTATTCATGTCATTTGCCCACTTTTTGATAGGGTTGTTTGATTTTTTCTTGCTGATTTTCCTGAGTTCTAAATAGATTCTTGTTATCAGTCCTTTATCTGATGTGTAGTATGCAAAAATTTTTTCCCATTCTGTAGGTGGTCTGTTTATTCTTGTGACTGTTTCTTTGGCTGTGCAGAAGCTTTTTAATTTAATCATGTCCCATTCATTTATTTTTGTTGCTGCTGTGATTGCCTTGGGGGTCTTCTTCATAAATTCTTTGCCTAGGCCAATGTCTGTAAGAGTCTTTCCTACATTTTCTTCTAGAATTCTGATTGTATCACGCCTAAGGTTTAAGTCTGTTATCCACCGTGATTTGATTTTTGTGAAAGATGAAAGCTGTGGGTCCTGTTTCAGTCTTCTACAAGTGGCTAACCAATTCTCCCAGCACCATTTATTGAATAGGGATTCTTGTCCCCAGAGTATATTCTTTCCCGCTTTGTCAAAAATTAGGTGACTATATGAGGATGGTTCTATATTTGGATTTTCTGTTGTGTTCCACTGGTCTGGGTCCCTGCACTTGTGCCAATACCAGGCTGTTTTAAGAACCATGGCCTTGTAGTATAGTTTGAGGTCTGGCAAATTAATACCTCCCATTTTGTTTTTGTTGCTTAAAATTGCTTTTGCTATACGAGGTCTTCTTTGATTCCATACAAAGTGTATAATTATTTTCTCTATGTCTGTAAAGAATGATGTTGGTAATTTAATAGAGATTGCATTGAATCTGTAGATCACTTTGGGTAGTATAGACATTTTAACAATGTTGATTCTTCCGATCTACGAGCATGGTATATTTTTCCATCTATTTCCAAGTTCTGCTATTTCTTTTAGATTATTTGATTTTTTCCTATGGAGTTGTTGAAATATACTCTTGTTATTAGTACCTTTACAGATGAGTAGTTTGCAAATATTTTCTCCCATTCCACGAGTTGTCTCTTTTCTTTATGATTGTTTCCTTTGCTGTGGAGAAACTTTTTAGTTTGATGTGATTCCATTTGTCCCATTTTGCTTTGGTTGCCTGTGTTTGTACTTGCTCAGACCAATGTCCTGAAGCATTTCTCCCATTTTTTTTAATATTAATAATTACATAGTTTCAGTCTTGGATTTAAGTCTTTTGTCCATTTTGGTTTGCTTTTTGTATGTAGCTAGAGATAAGGGTCTAGTTCACTTCTCTGCATATGGATATCCAGTTTCCCCAGCATCATTCATTGAAGAGACTGTCCTAGCCCCACTGCACTTTCTTAGCTCCTTTGCCAAAGAGAAGTTCACTGTAAATATGAGAATTTATTTCTGGGTTCTCTATTCTGTTCCATTGTTGTATGTGTCTATTTCTATGCCTGTACCATGCTGTTTTGGTTAGCTCTGTAGTATAATTTGAAGTCAGGTAACCATTCCTCTGGTTTTATTCTTTTTGCTCAGGATGGCTTCAGCTATTCTGGGTCTTTTGTGATTCTAAAGAAAATTTAGGATTATTTTTTCTATTTCTGTGAAGAATGTCATTGGTATTTTGATGGGGATTGCATTGAATCTATAGATTGCTTTGGGAAGTACGGACTTTTTAATAGTATCAATTCTTCCAATCCATGAGCATGGAACATCTTTCCATTTTTTTTTGTGTCCCCTTCATTTTCCTTCATCAATGTGTTATAGTTTTAATTGTAAAGATCTTTCATCTTTGGTTAAGTTTATTCTTAGGTATTTTATTTGTAGCTATTGTAAATGGTAATACTTTCTTGGTTTCTTTTTTACAGATTGTTTACTGTTGGCATATAGAAATGCTACTGATTTTTTTAATATTGATATTATATCCTGCAACTTTACTGAATTTGTTTCTCAGTTCCAATAGTTTTTGGGTGGAGTCTTCAGGTTTCTCTAGATATAAGATCACATCATCTCCCTAAAGGATAATTTGACTTCTTCCTTTCCAAATTGGATGCCCTTTATTTCTTTTTCTTGTCTGATTGCTATAACTAGGACTTCCAGCTCTATGCTGAATAGCAGTGGTAAAAGTGGGAATCCTTGTCTTGTTCCAGATTTTAGAAGCAAGGCTTTCAGTTTTTTCCTATTCAGTATGATACTGGTTATGGGTCTGTCCTATACAGCTTTTGTCATGTTGAGGTAAATTCCTTCAATACTCAGTTTTTGAGAGTATTTCTCATGAAGGGATGCTGAATTTTATCAAATGCTTTTTCAGCATCAGTTGAAATTATCATATGGTTTTTGTCCTTTGTTCTGTTGACATGATGTATTTCATTGATTGATTTGTGTATGTTGAACCATCCTTGCATCCCTGGGGTGAATTTCACTTGCTCATGATGAATAATCTTTTTAATGTGTTGTTGAATTCTGTTTGCTAGAATTTGCTTGAGGATTTTTGCATCTATGCTTACCAGAGATGTTGGCCTAGAGCTTTCTTTATTTATTGTGTTTTTGTCAGATTTTGGTAACAGGGTGATACAGGCTTTATGGAATGAGTTTGAGAGTGTACCCTTCACCTTAAATTTTTGGAATTGTTTAAGTAGGATTGATATTGATTCTTTGAATTCTTGGTAGAATTCATCAGTGAAGCCAATGCATCCTGGTCTTTTCTTTGATGGGATACTTTTTATTAGTGCTTCTATCTTGTTATTTATTATTTGTTTATTCAGGTTTTGAGTTTCTTCCTGCTTCAATCTTGGTAGATTGTATGGTGTCTAGGAATTTATCTATTTCTTCTAGGTTTTCCAATTTATTAACATATAGCTGTTCATAGTAGTTTTTAATAATCCTTTGGATTTCTGCAGTATCAGTTGTAATGTTTCCTTTTTCATCTCTGATTTTATTTATTTGGATCTTCTCTCTTTTTTCCTTAGTTAATCTGGCTAAAGGTATGTGAATTTTCTCTTTTCAAAGAGCCAACTTTTTGTTTTATTTATCTTTTGTATTTTTAAAAAATTTCAATTTCATTTATTTGTGTTCTGATCTTTGTTATTTCTTTTCTTCTACTAATTTTGGGCTTGTTTGTTATTGTTTTTCCAGTTCTTTGAAATGCATCATTAGGTCATTTATGAGAAGCTTTTCTACTGGGCACCTGTGTTTTATCTGAGATCCATTGCATGAGGGCACTTGTGGAATTTCCCACTTGTGACCTCATATTGGTGCTCAAAAAGTTTCAGATTTTGGAGCATTTAGGATTTTGGACTTCTGAATTAGTGATTCTCACCTGTATATGTTTTTTCATACTCTAATTTCTGACTATATATACACATACGTGTATACACACACATATATAGATGATCTCTGATTCATGATGGTTCAACTTATGATTTTTCAACTTTACAATGGTGTGAAAGCCTTGCATATTCAGTAGAAACCATACTCCAAGTTTCCAAGCAATCATTCTGTTTTTCATTTTCAGTACAGCATTCCATAAATTACAAGAGATGTTCAATACTTTATTATAAAATAGGTTTCGAGTTAAATGATTTTACCCAACTGTGGGCTAACGTAAGTGCTCTGAGCATGTTTAAGGTAGGTTAGGCTAAACTGTGACGTTTGGTAAGTTGGGTGTGTTAAATGCATTTTCAATTTAGGATATATATTATTTTATATAGTCAATGATTATTTAGGTTCACCCTGATATTGACCACTTTTACTTTTCTTCATTTCTCATGCACCCCTGATCTTCTGAGATTATTTTCCTTCTCCTTGAGTAATACTCCTCATAATTCATTTTGGTTTTTGAGAAAAATTCTGAATATTTGTTTATATGAAAATACTTTTATTTCACATAAATTCTTGGAGGTGTTTATTTTATCATTTTGGTTTTCTGGGTATAGCATTCCTGATTTGTATTTATTTTATTTAACTATAATAAAGACAATAGTTTACAGATAACAGTTTTTTGTTTATTTGTTTGTTTGTTTTTAGAGACAGGGTCTTGCGTTGCTGCCTAGACTGAAGTGCAGTGCCATGATTATAGCTCACTGCAGCCTCAAAATCCTGGGTTCAAGCAACCTTCTTGCCTCAGCCTCCCTCGTAGCTAGCACTACAGACATTTGCCACTGTGCTTGACTAATTTTTAATTTTTTTTTTTTTTTTGTAGAGATGAGTCTCTCTATGTTAACCAGGCTGGTCTCCAACTCCTGGCCTCATCCTCCTGCCTTGGCCTCCTAAAGTGCTGTGATTACAGGAGCAAGCCACCACATGTGGCCAAAAATAATATTTAAAACAATTATAACTTTTGCTTAAAATTCACATTTCTATCCAATTGTTTCTGCTTCGAAATTTTATTTTGTTTTTAGCTTCTTTTACTTATGATTATTATCTCAAGTTTTCATGAATGTCAGAAAGATACAGTTATGTAACAATTTGCTTGAATCTCATAGTCTTTCTTGAATCTTTTATCTTTCATCATTAGATAATTTTCATGTACTGTCTCTTTACATATTGCTGCTACTTTTTTCTCTCTCATGTCTGAGACTCAATTATATTTATGTTATAATGTCTCACTATATCTTTCATGCATTTACTCAACTGTTTTGCTTTTTCCATTCCTTTTTCTCCGTGATTCTTTGGGATGTTTTCTTCTGATGCATCTTCAAGGTCATTGATTCTCTCTTCAACTGTGTCTAAACTGTTAAATCCTATCATTAAATTATCAGTTATCAATTTCAGTTTTTATACCTTTCAGCTACATAATTTTTTCTCTATTTTATAGAGCTGGTCTGGCAACTTCCATACTTGGAGCTCCTATGAATAGGCTTCTATTATATTTTGTTTCTGCTGGATTTCCTTCATGTATTCTTATCTCCATTTGTTCCTGGTTATTACTGTTTATGTGTATTTAAAACTTTTTCAGATGATTTGAAAGTTATTTGATCTATTGTCTCTGAAAGTATCAGTCTATATTCATTCAGTTCACATGTTCTCCTGGGATATATTGCTTCTAAATTTTTAACAAAGATATACAGAGGTTTACCAGGGACCTGACACATTAGCAGGCCCTTAACTCCATTTTTTTATCCATCTAATCCCTATAAGGTTGTCATGAATATGACTCAGATTATCTTTCTCCTAGTAGCCTTTGGCTAATACTCCCACAGGCAAAATGTCTCACACGCTGGGTTCACCATCCAGAGCCTCATTTTTCTTTTTTTTTCTACGTAGTCACATTTGAATAGGCAAATCTTCCCTGTCTTGCTAGTTCTTTAAGGACTTTCCAATGGATATATTAACATTTATCTATCTATCTATCTATCTATCATGTATCTATCTATTCAAGCTTCTCTAGTTATTCTTTTTAGGAGGGTTGGTCTAAATTAACTAATTTGCCTTAATCAGAAATGGACTCTTGATTGCCAAAATGTCGTTCTTTATCATTCTGCTTTGAAAAATTAATGTAAAGAGTGTTTATCATGCTATCATACAATTTAGCTGAAAACTTACTTTTAAAAATCATAATGCTTCATATTTTTATTCTAAGAACTACCATCTAATTGTAATTATAGCTTAAACTTTTGAATTTGAAATGAAGTAAACTCAAATTAATTTTAGTTTTATTTTTAAGATAAATTATTAACTTGATTTTTGTTATTTATTAGGATATGTTTCCCCTTTTAAGAGGATTTTTTTTTAAGTGCCTTTGGATAATGAGGACCTCCCATAATTTGAAACCAACAGCATATGTTTAGGCATCACATTTGCAGAGAACTCCTTTGAATATTACCTTAAATACTTATTTAAATATCACTAAATTTAAATTTACTAAATTATTCAAATATTACTCATAAATATTGCTAAAATATCTTCCTAAGAACCACCTCAGTAGTAGGCATATCAGGCAAAATAATGACTACTCAAAGATGCCGATGTTCTAATCCTGTGAAACTTGTGAATAATTACCTCATGTCAAAAGGAAATTTGCAAATGAGATTAAAGGTACAGACCATAACAAAAGGAGATTACCCTGGATTAACTAGAAGGGTCCAAATTAATCATCCAAGTCCTTAAAAGTAGAGAATCTTTTCCAAATGTGGTTATTCAGAGAGAGGCAATGTGGAAGAAATTAACTTGCTGGTGGCTTTGAAGGTAAAAGTACGCTGTGAGCCAAGGAGTACAAGTGGCCTATAGAAACTGTAAAAGGCAAGGAAATGCCCTAGAACTTCTAGAAAGAAATGTAGCCTTGCCAACTACCTTACTTTTAGTCCAGGGCGACCTACATCCAACTTCTGACTCACAGAATTAAAGGATGATAAATTTGTATTGTTTTAAACCCCTAAGGGTGATAGGGTAGCAATAGAAAGCTAATTTATCCTCGGAATGAGTTCCCTGTTTCTACTTTCCTGCATACACTTATTTCTTACTACTCCAGTGTGATCTTTTGATTATGGTTGTTGAAGAGGACGTAAAGTTATAAATGTTTAAAAAGTAAATATATCACTAAATAAACCTTTAGCAGCAGGTAATATATTGGTGTACAACCAGAAATCTACCTGAGGACACACTGTTGTTATAAACAATTACTATAAATTAGTTATATTTTTGTTTAGAAAAAAAGAAAAATATTTTAAAAATTCCATCTAATCCTCTCAAATTGGCATGGAATCATTATTGAACTACACTTATAAAAGATTCAGAAATTTTAAAGTATTCTCCTATACCAATCTAAGCAATTGATCACTTCAGATGAGCCTAATACATTGAGTCAACAAATATTTATTATCATTTTCTAGGTGCCACATACTGGGCCGTGTTGATTATTAGGTTAAACAGAAGTTCTGTCCTTATGAGATTATTTAGCAAGCAATTTATATAAATTAAAATAAGAATGGTAGAAAATTATAAAATATTTTTATAATAGGAAAGTTTTATGATAGAGGAAATAAAATGTTCTAAGGGAGCAAGAATAAAGAACCTAACCTCTTCTATGGATTCAAGACCTATCTCTCCAAGGAAAAGGTTAAGCTAAATCAGCCATAAAAGCTGAGATGGGTGATGTGTGTAACCACCAGGAAAAGAAGTGTATGGAAAATCTGAGAGATAAGAATATGGTACATTTGAGAGGCTTAGTGGAATCAGGCATTGAGGGTAGCTTGAGAGAAGATGAGTGGCTTTAGGATGTTAAAGAAGAGACATAAAGAGGAAAAATCATTAGAATTTTATTGGTCATAGTAAGGAACTGATGTTTTATGACAAAGGGAATAGGAGTCTATTGAAAGTTTTTAAGTAGAGGAGAGAGAGAGATTAATAAGTGATTTTTAATGATTACACAGCCAGGTAGAAAATAAATTAGAAGAAATATATGCTGAATATAGTGATACCCTTTATAAAGCTGACATTAGGAGAAAGATGTTAATGGCTTGGACTAGGATAGTAAAAATGGGACACAAAGTAATGGATTGACTTCAGAGTGATTTACAAAATGAAATGATAGAATAAGGTGATTTGTCAGTACACTGGGTACTGTGCCATGCAAATCTACACTTCAGGGAATGCTGCTGCTTAAAAGCCCCAGCTTCATCTAACAAGAGTTCCCTTTCCTTCCTGGGGTGGCCCATATTCAGTGACTAGTCAGTATGAGGTTACAACTGTTTTTGTCAGGAATAACCATAGGGTTAGCTGAGGTTTCTGTTGAGATTGCATCTCAACTCAACTCTTCCCTCTACCGAAGCCACTTCTTTTATTCCCTTCCACAGCTTTAAATCCCAAGAGTACTTCCTAGTAAACTTCTGTACACTAAATTGTGACTCAGAGTTTGCTTCTCAGGGAAACTATTCTATGGTAATTGGATATGAGGTGAGGGTGTATAATGAAGAGTGATAATTCAATAGACTCCCAGATACCTGTCTTGAAAACTGGATAATAAATATGTCATTTAATGACACTGGAAATCTAAGGGGGAAAGGTATATCTAAAGAATAAATAGAAGTTTTAAGTATGAATGTGACATCTAAGTGGAGCAATTCAGGAATCTCTTAACTCTTCAGCTCTGCATTCCAGAGATAAGCCATGGATAAGCCTTTTCTGACCATAAAGGAGGTAGATAAGAGAATTAAAGAACTGAACATTTGAAATCATGACAAGGTAGGTTGGAAAATAAATTGACTAAAATATAAAGACACTATAAGCTCTAAACTTTACTGTGAGGAAACATAATTTGGCATAAGTTATGTGAATTCTTGTAAAAATGAGAGAAGTTACGAAAGGATAGCATGTCATACTACCTCCTTTTAACCTGAAACTCAAAGTTCAATCCATTGGTTAGAATATCTTCTACCCTAAACTATCTCTCTGTCTTGAGACCAGTTGAAAATGTTTCTGCAAAGCTCAAATTTAACCATATAAAAGGGACCAAGAAAGCATTTCAATTCACTTGACAGAAATCTAACAAAAAGAATGCATCCCAAAATAAACATCCCTGAATGAAAAAAGCATTATGGTACAGTGGAGTTTGATCCTGTCTTTTAAGGTCAAGAGCATATTTTGGCTTTTGTGTGATCCTCAATTCAAAACATCTGTTTTTATTAATGATGTGGTAAAAAGGGTCATGTAATATTTGGCGCCAAAGGATTGGCTACTCTGGAAGCCAACAGAGAAGACACTCTTTAGAAGTTTCTTTGGTTCTGCTTTGCAGAGGAATAAATCCATCTTTGCTGCACTGAGAATTGCATGGTCAGAAAATTGTTGCTGAATAGAAAACTCTGTTACTCATGACTTATTTTTATTGACTAGATCCTAGACCCAATTTTCTAATCCAGGGAAAACAAAATAAGACCTAGAGCTAAGAATAGTTTGTCTGAGTGTATAGAATGTCATTTTTAAGTTTTATTTGTAAAGATATTAGATATACAGACAGTGGATGCTGTAATTAAGTGTCAAACAAGCTTGGAATCAACACATGGTATTTATTAATACAACAAATATTTATCTGCCTAACATGGAAAAAAATTGACTTGAGATATATTCTCACAGTCGTGGGAAGCGAAGTCTCTGTTCTGGGTATCTTCTATTTGTGTCTCCAATGTCTCTGCCACCTCTTTCTTTTTTTTTACTATTTTATTTTATTTATTTATTTTTTATTTCAGAGTATTATGGGGGTACAAACACTTTGGTTCCATAATTTGCCTTTGCACAGCCTGAGTCAAGTCAGAGCTACTCCATGCCCATCCCCCAGACAGCGTGCACTGTACTCAGGTGTGAATTTACCCATCCCCTCGTCCCCCCACCTACCTGCCCGACACCCTATGAGTGTTACTTCCTATACATGCACATTAGTGTTGATCAATTAGTTCCAATTTAATAGTTAGTTCATGTGGTATTTGTTTTTCCATTCTTGTGATACTTCACTTAGAAGAATGGACTCCAGCTCCAACCAGGATAATACAGTAGGACTCCCACTTTTTTTTTTTTTTTCCTGTGCTTTGCTCAGGGAGGCTCACTTTGTAAGCTGCATCAACTAGCTCCTTTGTTGTCTAGCATTCAGTTTGTTTTGACCAATGGAAAGCACTTTCAGGAGATTTGGAGAGTGTGAGGGAAGTAAAGTCAGGGTCTTATTCCACTAGTAGTCTTCCTCAGGCATTGTTACAGTCTGACTTTCAGGTGGAAGGTCACAGTTTGTTTCAGGTGGACTTCTCTCTCTTTTTGCAAAACTACGTCCTTGCCTTACTCCTGTGGGATTCGGGATGGTAACAGTGCTTTACTATTACTAGTCCTAGGGCACTGTGCTGTTTCTTATGGTTTCCCTCCACCAGACCCACAGCATTGCCAAAAATCACTTTATGAAATTCCCCTCCAATTTCCAATTTGAGTGTGTCATTTTTCCCCATTGAGATTCTAAACTGAACTCTAGCTAAATTTTAATTGTTTTTCAAACCTTCTCAAACTATTGTCATCAAATGTAGAATTTAATCACCTTGGATGGTATTTTTAAAGTCTTTTGCATCTTTTTACCTAGGTTTGTAAATATATATGAGGGGTATTAAAAAAGTACATGGAAAATGCATATTCTGAAAAAAAAACTATGCATGGATTTCAAAATTTTTTGTTCCAAAATAAACTCACACTGACTTATTATAACATGTCTAAACAGTATCTCATTTGAGGCACTAATAAGGATAAGTCATCAGTTTGAAAAGTGTCCCTATCAGAGAGCGACATGAATTTTGCTAAAATTGAGGCAAGTGCAGCCATCAAATTTATGGTGAAGTTTGGGTGTAAAAATGTGAAATCATTGGTGCATTACAAAATGTTTATGGGGGCAATGCCACAAAAAAATCATCAGTTTACATATGGATAACTCATTTTAAGAAAGGACGAGACAATGTTGGAAATGAAGCCCATGGTAGCAGACCATGCAGATCAATTTGAGGAAAAAAATAATCTTGGTCATGCCGTAATTGAATAGAGTCAATGATTTAGAGTAGAAACAATAGCCAACACCATAGACACCTCAATTGGTTCAGCATACACAATTCTGACTAAAAATTAAAATTGGTCCAACAATCCATTCCATAAGCAACAAAACTGTTGCACTCAGGTTGGCTGCAAACAAGATCAGAGCTTTCAATGGAAATTTTAAACAAGTGGGATTAAGATCATGAAGAATTTCTTTCAATAATTTCAACAGGCTATAAAACATGTCTTCACTAGTATGGTCCTGAAGAAAATGCACAATCAAAGCAATGTTTACCAAGAGCTGAAGTAATCCAGTCAAAGCACATTCAGACTGGTCAAGAGCAAAGGTCATGGCAATAGTTTTTTGGGATGCTCAAGGCATTTTGCTTATTGACTTTCTGAAGGTCCAAAGAACAATAACATCTGCTTATTATGAGTGTTTGAGGAAGTTAGCCAAAATTTTAGCAGAAATACACCCAGGAAACTTTTACTAGAGAGTTCCACTCCACTGCAATAATGCTCCTGCTCATTCCTCTCATCAAATAAGGACAATTTTGTAAGAGTTTTGATTGGAAATTAAGCATCCATTTTATGCATCTTGATTTCGTTCTTACTGAAAATTTTTTGTTTCCTAATCTTAAAATATAGGCACATATTTTTCTTGAGTTAATAATGTAAAAAAAGACTATATTGATATAGTTAAATTCCTAGCACCCTGGTTCTTATAAAAGTGTCTTGACCTTGTTGAAGCTTATGTTGGGAAATAAAGTTTATATTTTTTATTTTCATCTACTGATTACATTTTTCCATGAAGTTTTTGTAGTTTCCTTATATGTTCATTATACATTGGGGATTTATATTTTAGTGCCTACTACATGCATGGAACTGGAATAAGACATTAAACCAGTGCTCAAAATACTACAGGAGAAAACAAGAGCATGCCACAGACATAAAATGTGAACAAAAAAGTATTCTAAAAAATTTAAATGGCAGGCTTTGGAAATTGAGCAGATTTTCCATGCTTATAGTTATTAATTTTATATTTGTGTTTTCAGTCATTGTTTTGATCCCCTTTATAGTCTGGATTTTTTTTGTTGTTTTATGTGCCTTTGTTTTCATTTTTTTGGTGATTTGGAGAGTTGCATTCTGATTTGCAGTAATTTTTTACTTAAAACTGTTTCCTAATTTTTAAGCTTTAAACCTTATCTTTATCTATTTGAAAGGATGAGGAATTTGTGTACATACGTCTCCCTACTTCCTACAGTTGTTTTCATCATCTCAATTTTTATTTTTTTTTTAATTTTTTTAAATTTAGGCCTAATCTAAGAAGGAACTTTTTTTTTTTTTTTTTTTTTTTTGAGACACAGTCTCACTCTGTTGCCCAGGCTAAAGTGCTGTGGCATCAGCCTCGCTCACAGCAACCTCAAACTCCCAGGCTCAAGCAATCCTTCTGCCTCAGCCTCCCAAGTAGCTGGGACTACAGGCATGTACCACCGTGCCCGGCTAATTTTTTCTATCTAGATTTTTAGTTGTCCGGCTAATTTCTTTCCATTTTTAGTAGAGACGGGGTCTTGCTCTTGCTCAGGCTGGTCTCGAACTCCTGACCTCAAGCAATCCTCCAGCCTTGGCCTCCCAGAGTGCTAGGATTATAGGCATGAGCCACTGCACCCAGCTTCAATTTTTATTGAGTGCCATTTTTACGTTATAAAGATTTATAACTTTATATCTTCTTCAGTAACCTTAATTCTTAGAGTAGCATCAACAAGATGACAGAATAGAAATTTCTACTGTCAGCTCCAACAAAGGAATAAATTTCACCAACCACTCACAAATGAAAGTATTTTTCTAAGAGTCCAAGATTCCAGCAGAGAAGTTTCAGCACATGGTTAGAGCACAAATCCAAAAATAGACCTATTGAAGAGAGTATGAAGAACATTTTCATTTTACCTGCATCACCTCATCCCAAAAATAGCATGCTACAGTACCAAGACAGGCCCTCTTGGATCATTATTTCTCCTATGGGAAAAGTGAGAGCATAGTCCCAGCTTCCTTAGATGTGTGGAATGCTGCTCAAGAGGCCCAGTTTTTTCTCACCCCATGTAGAACACTGAGGTGAGTGAAACAGTAAAGTGGGGAGGAGAGACTGGGAGCAAAGAAGTGAGATGGGAAATCACACTAATAAGGGCTCAGAACCCAACAAAGGGTTTTGGATTCTCCTAATTACTTTGTAGACCAAATTAGCCTCTTGGGGTGAACCTCTTGGAATTATTGTCATGAAGATTGCCTCAACTGGCCCACAAGCACTCTAACACTCCATGTGCCTCACCCAACCACCACTGTAACCAGCTCCCTGTGTGTTCCCCCATGGAATGTGAGTACAAATCTCTGCAGATGGCTCATAGACACATGAAGACAACTGGCTCAACTCTGTAGAATTGTGAGAAGGCACACAAACTTGGGCATTTTAGGAGACCACTCAAGGGAAAATAAATGGGTGACTCTCAGCACTCAGACTGACTTTGCAGGATCAAGAGAAGGCACACAATCTGAATTCCTAACTCCCAAAGAGGGAACAGAGGTTTGTAGAAGGTGCATCCATAGGAATGGTCAGAGAGAACCTCAGCATTCCTAGCAGCATTGACTGGTGAAGGCATTTTTCTCCCAAAGCCAGTCGATAAAAACTAAAGGAGATGATTTCTTTAAATACAAAGAGAGCAATACAAGTCTTCAAGGAACACAAAAAAATCAAGTAAACATGATGCTACCAAAAAAATTCAATAATTTTTCAGTAAGATTTATGAATTACCTGACAAAGAATTCAAAATATTTGTTTTAATTGTACAGTAAGCTACCAAAGAACATGAATAGACAACTCAATGATGTCAGAAAAACAATACATGCACAGATGAGAAGTTAAACAAAGAGATATAAATCATTAAAAAAAAAAGACTACCCAGGAATTCTGAAAATAAAGCATTCAGTGAATAAAACAAAATGAAATAGAGATTGTCAATGGGGCACTTTATCAAACAGAGGGAAGAATCTGTGCATTTCAAAGACAAGCCATTTGAAGTAATTCAGTCAGAGAAGAAAAAGAAAAAAGAATAAAAAGGCATGAAGAATTCCTATGAATTTTATAAAACACTATCAATAAAATAGTATATGGAATATAGCAGTTCCAGAAACAGAAAAGAGAAAGAGGTACAAAGGTTATTTAAAGAAACAATTGCTGAATATTCTCCAAATAAGGTAAGAGATGTTGATATCCAGGTATATAACACACAAAAGTTTCCAAACAAATTCAACCCAAAGAGGACTTTATCAAGAAACATTAAAATCAAATTGTCAAAAATCAGAGACAAAGACAATATTGAAAGCAGCAAATGAAAAAATACTCATATACAAAGGGAACTCTATAAGACTATTATAAGAATTCTCAGCAGGAAACTTACAGGCTTGGAAAGAGTGGGATGCTATATTAGAAGTACTGAAAGAAAAACCTGTCAGCCAAGAATATGCTACCCAGCAAAGCTGGTATTCAAAAATGAAGATATAAGGATTTTTCCAGACAAACAAAAGGTGAGGGAGTTTATTACCACTAGACCTGCTATATAAGAAAAGAGTTCTTCAACTGAAAAGAGGGATGTCATTTAGTAACATGAAAACATATGAAAGTATAAAACTCACTTGTCAAATTCAGAATACTCTAATACTGTAAAATGGTGGTTTGTAAATAACTTATAACTCTAGTATAAAGGTTAAAAGAGAAATGTATTAAAATAGCTATAATTACAATAACTTGTTAATAGATATACAATATAAAAAGATGTGACATCAAAAATATAAAATGTAGGGAGGGCTGAAACAGTACAGAGTTTTTGCATGCAATCAAAGTTAAATTGTTATCAGCCTCAAATAGGTTTTTATAGATATAAGATGTTTTATGCTAGCCTCATAGTAACCACAAAGCAAAAACCTACAGTAGATACAAAAAGATAAACACAAAGGAATCAAATCATATCATTGAGGCAATTATCAAATAAAAAAGGGTGACAGTAAGAGGGAAAGAAAGAAACAAAGGAACTACAGAACTGCTAGAAAATATTAACAAAATGACAATAGTACATACTTACCTATAAATAGCTACTTTAATGTAAATGAAGTATATTTTACCATAAAAAGACATAGACTGATGTAATGAATAAAAGAAAATGAGATCCAACTATATGTTACCTATGGAAACTCACTTCAGCTTTAAGGCCAGACATAGGCTGAAAGTGAAGAAAAGAAGAAAGATATTCCATGAAAATAAAAACAGGGAGTACTACATTATATAAGAAAAAAACATATACTTTAAGTTAAAAACTGTAAAAGAGACAATGGATATTGTTATATAATGATAACATGGGAAATTCATCAAGATGATATAAAAAACTATAAATATATATGCAGCCATCATCTGAACACCTAAATATGAAAGGAAATATTAACAAATCTGAACAAAATAATAAACAGTGAGATAATAGTTGGAGGAAATATCAATACTACATCTTGGACAATGGATAGATTATTTAGACAGAAAATCAAAAAAGAAATATTGAACTTGAACTATACTTTAAACCAATGAAGCTATCAAACATACAAAGAACATTCCATCCAATAGCAGCACAATACACATCTTCTCTTATACACACAGAACATTCTCCAGAATAGTTTGTAGCCTCAAAATAAGGCTTAACAAATTTAAGAAGACTTAAATCATATAAAGTTTATCTTTCCAACAACAATGGTATGAAAGTAGAAATCAATAATGGGAGGAAAACTCAAAGATTCACAAATATGTGGAGAGTAAACAACACACTCCTGAAAAACCAATGCGCTAAAGAAGAAATCAAAGGGGAAGCAAAAAAAATAAACTATGTTGAGATAAATGAAAATGGAAACACAACATGCTAAAACTTATGGGATGCAACAAAAACCATTTTAAAGAGAAGTTTATTGTGATAAATGATTATTATATATTAAGAAAAAATCTCTAATAAACAAACTAACTTTATACTTTAAGGAGCTAGAAAAAGAAAAACCAAGTCCAAAGTTAGTAGAATAAAGGAAACAAAATATATTCAGCAGAAATAAATCAAATTGGGACTATAAAAACAATGAAAAAGATCAACCATAGTAAGAGTTGAATTTTGGAAAAGGTAAACAAAATTGACAAAGCTTCAGCTAGACTAAGAAATAGAGAAGATGTGGAGAATCAAAGATGGCGGAGTGGTGGTGACGGCCTGAATCTGCGCTCCCGGGAAGGAAGGCATCGATCCGGACCTGCCACAACGCTAGAAGACCGCTCTCACACAGGAACAGCGGTGTGAATCCACGGAGAATCAGCGTGGGACAAACAGAGCGAGTGAGGTCTTAGGTGAATGAAAATTGGGAACGCGGGACAGACACTAGCCAGCGGAGCGCGGGTCGGATACACCCGCCCCCAGCCGGGGCGGGTGCAGCCTCTCGGGAAAGCGGCTTGCCCTCCGCTCCCAATTGAATAGAGCCCTGACCCAGGCCAGCGCAGAATCACTGAGGGATACATGGCACATTGCAGACAGGAGGCTTTTTTGCGAAATTACCTTAGAACCTGGGGGATCTCAGCTGAGACAGCGCTTGGCGAGGACGGATCTGCCCCAGGGCGGAAAAACACAAAAGACTCCCGGACAGCAAATAGCATCGTACCCCGTGCTGCCTTTTTCGGCAGTTCTCCAGCCGGTCACCCCCGGTGCGTGTCCTTGCTGGCCAGCCCCTGGGCAGTGGCGGTCTCTGCCTACCGGGGAGCCGGTCCCCTCCAGCCCCGGAGCTCGGCAGGCGCCATCTTGAAAGCGAAGGCAAAACCGCTCGGGAGCCAAAAAGTGCCCAGCGGCTCTTTCTGCCCGGCGCCCTCCGCTGGTCTCTGAACCAACACTAGGAGTGCAGGATATGCCGGGGCCGCGCTCGGGGTGAAGGGGCAGAGCTGCGTTAGGCAAAAAAAAAAAAACACGAACAAGAAGAATAGGCTCCCCGAACTGTATATTTTATTCTTGGTAAATTTCTTCTGGGTTTTGTTTGTTTGTGTTTGTGTTTGTGTTTGTTTTTGTTTTTTGGGGTTTTTTTTTTTTTTTTTTTCCTTTTCTTTTCTTTTTCTTTTTTTTTTTTTCCGGCGGCGGACAGCCTCGGCGGGCACCTTTGCCCTCTGGGCCTCTGGCTGCCGCACCTTTTTGAGCACGGAGGTTGGATCCCCACCACCCTCGGAGCTGTGCGGGCGCGCAGACGCCATCTTGAAATCCACTGCGAAACCACCCGGGACCCAGCCGGGTGGGCGTGAAGGGGCGGAGCTGTGCTAAGGCGTAAAAACAAAAACATCTAATGGCCGCTCCGGACCCAGCCGAGCGGAAGTGAAGGGGCGGAGCTGTGCTAAGGCGTAAAACAAACAAACAAACAAAAAAACATTGAGTCGCTGAATTATATACTTCAGATTTGTGTATCTTTCTGCCTTGCGGTGTGGTGAGGTGCTATGTAGTTTGTTTTTGTTCATTTTTGTTGGCGTTTTTGGTGTTTTTTGGTTTGGCTTTTTGCGTTTCTTTTCTTTTTTTTTTTCTTTTTCTTTCTTTCTTTTTCTTCTTTTTTTCTTTTCTCTTACGTTTTCTCCTCTTTCTTTTCTTTCTTTCCTTTTCTTTTTTCTTTTTCTTTTTTTTTTTTTCTCTTCTCTTTCTCCTCTCTTTTCGCCTTCTAACTGGGGACCCACGGTGAGCTTCGGAACGGGCCAGGTCCCTGGCTCTGGTACATACCGGATCCTGAGCAGTCACCCCCAGGGCCGGAGATCTGCGGGCACGCAATCGCCACTCTAGGGCCCACAGCCAAGTCACTGCGGAGCAATAGGGTACCAAGAGGCTCCCTGGACGGCCCTCTCCCCTGGTCCACGGACCTTATATAGGATCCCTGCCCAAGTGTAAACACTGAATACTTCTCCAGAAGCGAGAGTGTGGAACCTGATCCCTGGGGACATTGGGCCAAGACAGACTTTTGCCCGTGGGAGCTACAGCAACTGGGGCGCTGAGCAAGCGAAGTCACCGTCCTCTCCCCATAGCTAGTATCTTGCCGGCAGATAGAGTCAGAAACCTCCCCTATAGAGGAAGAACCAAAGGGAAACAAACAAACAAACAAAGAGAATTTCGGTCTACTATTAGTGTGGACCCTGCCTGCCTTCTGAAAGACCACAACACAGTGTCCTAACTCACCAAAGCGGTCCTGGATCACTCCAATCCTCTAGGATTGGACCCATCGGAAGCAGTCCCCCAACGGAAACAGAAAAATCTCTGAACAATACACAACAGTCTCCCCCTCTTGCCAAAAGAAGCAACATACCTAGACTGTTTCACAGCCTAAGAATAGAGCACAAAGAGTCCTGTTAACCAGACTAAACCTATAAGTAAAGATCCAACGATAAATCTAGATGGGAAGGACCCAGCGAAAAAACACGGAGAGCACAAAGAAGCAAATGGAAAGCTCATCCCCAAAGAGAAATACCAGCTCCCAACCATTTGACACAAACCAGAATCAAAACACCAACATGTCACAGGAAGAATTCCAATTATGGATTATAAACAAGCTGAATAATATACAAGAATCAATGGATAAACAACACAAGGAAAACACACAAAAAATACAGGATTTGGAGGAAAAATTCACTAAAGAAATTGAAATAGTGAAGAAAAACCAAACTGAACTCCTAGAAGTGAAGAATTCACTCAGAGAGCTACAAAACACTGTGGAAAGTCTCAAGAGCAGGGTAGATCAAACAGAGGAAAGAATCTCAGAAATTGAAGATAACTCCTTCCAACTAAATAAGTCAGTCACAGAGATAGATCGAAAAAGTAAGCGAAATGATCTGAGTATTCAAGAAATGTGGGATTATGTGAAGAAACCTAACTTGAGAGGTATTGGCATTCCTGAGGGTGAAGAAGATAACAAGCAAGGGTTGGACAAGCTATTTGAAGACATAATCGAGGAAAATTTTCCAGGCCTTGCCAATACTCTAGACATACAGATTCAAGAAGCTCAAAGGACCCCTGGGAGATTCATAGCACACAGGAAAACACCACGCCACGTAGTCATCAGGCTGACCAAAATATCCACTAAAGAGTCCCTTCTCCGAGCTGTAAGGAGAAAGAAACAAGTAACTTACAAAGGAAAACCCATCAGAATTACGCCAGATTTCTCAACTGAAACCTTACAAGCAAGAAGAGGTTGGGGCCCCATTTTCACTCTTCTGAAACAGAATAATGCCCAGCCTAGAATCTTGTATCCAGCTAAGCTAAGTTTTCTATACGAAGGAGAAATCAAGACATTCTCAGATAAACAAAGGTTGAGGGAATTCACCAAGACAAGACCAGCCCTCCAAGAAGTACTCAAAAGAGAATTATACACGGATCAGCTCAAGAAAGATCCACGAATGTAAAACTACTCAAGAGCTAAAGATCAAATTCCAGATACCACAATGGTCCAGGAGAGAAAACATCACAATGAAGTTCTACCCAACAAGCTGAACAAAAAACTGTCTCACTTATCAGTTTTCTCAATAAATGTGAATGGCTTGAACTCCCCGCTCAAGAGACATAGACTGGCCCAATGGATAAAAAAATACAATCCAAGTATCTGCTGTCTTCAAGAAACTCACCTAACCTGCAAAGATGCATTTAGACTGAAAATAAAAGGATGGAAATCGATATTTCAAGCAAATGGTAACCAAAAGAAAGCTGGTGTGGCAATCTTAATTTCCAATAACTTAGCTTTCAAACCAACAAAAATAATAAAAGACAAAGATGGCTACTACATACTGATTAAAGGCATAATTCATCAAGAAGCCATGACTATACTCAATATATATGCACCCAACCTAAGTGCACCTAGATTCATAAAGCAAACCCTACTAGATCTCAACCAAATGATAGATAACAATACTGTAATAGCTGGAGACTTTAACACCCCACTGACAGTACAGGACAGATCCTCTAAACAGAAAATAAACAAAGACATAATGGACCTAAATAGAATGCTAGAACAAATGGGCATGGCTGACATCTATAGGACATTCTACCCAAAGTCCACAGAATATACATTCTTCTCATCAGCTCACGGGACATTCTCTAAGATTGACCATGTCCTAGGACATAAATCATGCCTTAAAAATTCAAAGAAATAGAAATTATACAATGCATCTTCTCAGATCACAGCGGAATAAAAGTAACAATGATCACAAACAGAAACCCTCACTCTTACTCAAAGTCATGGAAGCTAAATAACCTTCTCCTGAATAATTATTCTATAAAAGAAGAAATCAAGATGGAAATCAAAAATTTCTTTGAATTAAATGACAATGGAGATACAACTTATCAAAATCTATGGGATGCAGCTAAAGCAGTCCTGAGAGGAAAATTCATATCCATAAATGCCTATATCAAAAAGACAGAAAACATGCAAATAGACAACCTAACGAATAGACTCAAAGAGCTGGAGAAAGAAGAACAGAACGATCCCAAACCCAGCAGAAGGCGAGAAATCACTAAGATCAAATCAGACCTAAATGAAAAGGACAACAAAGAAACTATAAGGGAAATTAATAAAACAAAAAGTTGGTTCTTTGAAAAGATAAACAAAATAGACACACCTCTGGCTAGACTAACCAAGAGCACAAAAGTAAAATCTCTAATAACCTCCATTAGGAACATGAAAGGAGAAATCACAACCGATGCTACAGAGATACAAGATATCATCTATGAATTCTACAAAAATCTTTATGCACACAAACTGGAGAACGTGGAGGAAATGGACAAATTTTTAGAAACACATAGTCTTCCCAGGCTCAACCAGGAAGAAATAGAGTACATGAACAGACCAATATCAAGAACTGAAATCGAAACAGCAATAAAAAACCTTCCCAAAAAGAAAAGCCCTGGTCCAGATGGGTTCACACCTGAATTTTACCATACATACAAAGAAGAACTGGTGCCCATCCTACATAAACTATTCTCCAATATTGAGAAGGATGGAATTCTCCCCAACACGTTCTACCAAGCCAATATAACATTAATACCAAAACCTGGAAAGGACGCAACAAAAATAGAGAACTACAGACCAATTTCCCTCATGAATATAGATGCAAAAATTTTCAATAAAATACTAGCAAATCGAATCCAAGTACTTATCAAAAAAGTAATCCACCATGACCAAGTGGGCTTCATTCCCGAGATGCAGGGGTGGTTCAACATACGTAAATCTATAAATGTAATTCACCACATAAATAGAAGCCAAAACAAAAACCATATGATACTCTCATTAGATGCAGAAAAAGCATTTGACAAAATTCAATACCCTTTTATGATAAAAACGCTTAACAAAATAGGCATTGATGGAACCTACCTAAAAATGATACAAGCCATATATGACAAACCCACAGCCAACATCATACTGAATGGGGAAAAACTGAAAGCACTCCCACTTAGAACTGGAACCAGACAGGGCTGCCCATTGTCTCCATTACTTTTCAACATAGTATTGGAAGTCCTTGCGAGAGCTATCAGGCAAGAGAGCAGAATCAAGGGAGTCCAAATAGGGAAGGAAGAGATCAAACTCTCACTTTTTGCTGATGATATGATGTTATATCTGGAGAACCCCCAGGATTCAACCAAGAGACTCCTGGAATTGATTAACGAATACAGCAAAGTCTCAGGCTACAAAATTAATATACACAAATCAGAGGCATTTATATATGCCAATAACAGTCAATCGGACAACCAAATTAAAGACTCAATACCCTTCAAAATAGCAACAAAGAAAATAAAATATCTAGGTATATATCTAACTAAAGAGGTAAAGGACCTCTATAAGGAAAACTATGAAACACTGAGAAAAGAAATAGCAGAACTTGCAAATAGATGGAAAAATATACCATGCTGGTGGATCGGAAGAATCAACATTGTTAAAATGTCTATACTACCCAAAGTGATCTACAGATTGAATGCAATCCCTATTAAATTACCAACATCATTCTTTACAGACATAGAGAAAATAATTATACACTTTGTATGGAATCAAAGAAGACCCTGTATAGCAAAAGCAATTTTAAGCAACAAAAACAAAATGGGAGGTATTAATTTGCCAGACCTCAAACTATACTACAAGGCCGTGGTTCTTAAAACAGCCTGGTCTTGGCACAAGTGCAGGGACACAGACCAGTGGAACACAACAGAAAATCCAAATATAGAACCATCCTCATATAGTCACTTAATTTTTGACAAAGCGGGAAAGAATATACTCTGGGGACAAGAATCCCTATTCAACAAATGGTGCTGGGAGAATTGGTTAGCCACTTGTAGAAGACTGAAACAGGACCCACAGCTTTCACCTCTCACAAAAATCAAATCACGGTGGATAACAGACTTAAACCTTAGGCGTGATACAATCAGAATTCTAGAAGAAAATGTAGGAAAGACTCTTACAGACATTGGCCTAGGCAAAGAATTTATGAAGAAGACCCCCAAGGCAATCACAGCAGCAACAAAAATAAATGAATGGGACATGATTAAATTAAAAAGCTTCTGCACAGCCAAAGAAACAGTCACGAGAATAAACAGACCACCTACAGAATGGGAAAAAATTTTTGCATACTACACATCAGATAAAGGACTGATAACAAGAATCTATTTAGAACTCAGGAAAATCAGCAAGAAAAAATCAAACAACCCTATCAAAAAGTGGGCAAAGGACATGAATAGAAATTTTTCAAAAGAAGATATAAAAATGGCTAACAAACATATGAAAAAGTGTTCAACATCTCTAATCATCAGGGAAATGCAAATCAAAACCACAATGAGATATCACTTAACCCCAGTGAGAATGGCCTTTATCAAAAAAACCCAAAACAACACATGTTGGCGTGGGTGTGGAGAGACAGGAACACTCTTACACTGCTGGTGGGACTGCAAACTAGTGCAACCCCTGTGGAAAGCATTATGGAGGTATCTTAAACAGATTCAAGTAGACCTGCCATTTGACCCAGCAATCCCATTACTGGGCATATACCCAAAGGAAAAAAGGTCATTCTGTAACAAAGGCACGTGTACCCAAATGTTTATAGCAGCACAATTCACAATAGCAAAGATGTGGAAACAACCCAAATGCCCATCAATACATGATTGGATTAGTAAGCTGTGGTATATGTATACCATGGAATATTACTCAGCTATAAGGAAAGATGAAGATACGCCATCTCTATGGTTCTCCTGGAGAGAGTTGGAACCCATTATATTAAGTGAAGTATCCCAAGAATGGAAAAACAAGCATCACATGTACTCACCAGAAAATTGGTTTCCCTGATCATCACCTAAATACAAATCTGGAAACGACACCAATTGGACATCAGACTGAGGTGGGGGGTGGGGGAGGGGATGGGGGTATGCCTACACAATGAGTGCATTGCGCACCGTTTGGGGAGTGGTAACACTTGAAGGTGCTGACTCGGGAAAGGGGGGGTGGGGAAAAAATATGAAACTATTGTTTTTAACTTGCACTGTTCACTTAATAATTTATCATGAATATTTCCTATATTATTTCATATCATTGTACAAGAAATAATGTATAAATTATGAGGACATACTGTATCTAACAAGATATACTGTTAGACTCTTTGATTCTGTAAAATTAAATTGAAAAAAAAAGAAAAAAAGAAAAAATAAATAAATAAATAAAAAAGAAGTGAAAAAAAAAAGAAATAGAGAAGATGCAAGTAAATAAATAAATGAAAATAAATAAAAGAGGAGACATTAGAACTGATACAACAGAAATACAAAGGATATTAAGAAACTACTATGAACAATTATCCCCAGGCTGTAAGAGTTGCAGATCATTTCAAGACTAAGTCTCTGAGGCAAGACAACTCTCATCCTGCTCTGGTTCCAGGGGAGTTGTCTGCTTCCAGTGCCAACAGCTGCAGCCCACACCATACTTGCTTCTCAGTCCTGTTTGCATAAGCCTACCTTCTGCTGATGCTCTGGCTCTGCAAAGAGCATCTTGAATTTCCCTAATGACTAGGGCTGGCACCTCTAGTTCCCAGGACTATGCAAAACAGCCTCTTAAAGGCCAGGATCAAGAATGCTGTCTTACTGTAGAAGTTCAAGTCCCAGAATGGGTGTGGTACCCAAGGTGTGTTCCCTGTGTGGACCAGTTCCTTCCCACAGTCTCCTGGCTGCTCTCAAGTCAGAATCAGGGCTTGATAGGGCCAAAGTGCTCTCCTGTGGCCTGGATTACATGATTTCCCCAGTGGAAATGTGGACCACGGTAAGATACTCATTCATCTGTTCCCCTGTTCCTGGCTGTTCTCAGCCACACAGAGTGCTTGTTTTCCTTCTCGTTCCTAGATTTTAGTGTTTCCAGTCCCTTTTCTATTGAATTTTCATGTTCTTTCTTGGATAATGTATTCAAAGTGTGATTGTCTGCACACTATTTTGGTTATTCTAAGTGGATGAGGAGTGCCTGAAATACCTCTAGTTAACCATCTCAAAAAAAAAGTTTTTTTTCTTTATAAATTCCTTGTGCAAGGTATTTTGTTAATTTCTAGTTTTTGCTATCACAAATGATATTTGATATATATCCAAGTAGGAAATCACCAATATAAATAATTCTTAAAAAAATTTAAGTAATTGCTTTTGTATTTTGTAAACTCATCTTGAATTTGGAATTTCAGCTGAATTCTGTAATTCTGATTTTTTATTCTACTTCAATTTCAATGTATTTTACTCCATCATCTGCAAATAATGGCAATTTTGTCTTTTCCCTTCCTATCCTTATATCATCTATTGATATTTTTTCCCATCATGGTCTTGTGTTAACCAGGAATTTATCTTGTTTCTGATCTTTAAGATAATATGTCTGAGTAAAGATTTTTTTCATGAATCCTGAGGTTTCCTATAAGTTTTTGATCAAATTAACAAAGTTTCAGTCTGTTCCTAGGTTTACATGATTTTTTCTAAACATAATTAATTATTAATATTTATCAAATACTCTTTCTGTGCCCATTGAATAATCCTTTGATTTTCTCCTATACTGCACTAATATGATGGGTCATCTGAATTTCTGAGTGAAAGCTACTTGAACAAAACATGTTGTTTCAAAGATACTTTTGTGTTTGACTCAGGCATTTTATTTAGGATGTTTGCAACTGTAATCATACGTGAAATAGACCTCTGATTTTCCTCTATCCTTTGGGGCTTAGATTCATATGTCCCTATAAAATTGATTATACTACTTTTCCTCCTCCTATTTTTTTATAACAATATGCTTAAGGCAAGTTGGGGATAATTGATCACAAAATTATTTTGGTTTGAGGAATTCTTTTTAGGGAAAGAGGAAAAAATGTTCCTTGATTCCCAGTTCAGTTTTTTAAAATGATTACTAAATAGTCTAAATTTTATATTTTTGTGTGTCAATTTTTCCATTTTATATTTTTCTGTCTTATCCATCTAAGTTTTCCAGTTTTACAAATTTCCATTGATATCTCTTTATCATATTATCGATATTACAATTTTGCTATATGGTATAACATAATAAAATTATTTAAATGTTTTACTTTTAGTTTTTATTATGAATTGTCAAATTATATTCAAATTTATATTTTTATTAATATTAAATTTAGATTTATTATATTTATTGATTGATTTTTGTGATTTTTAAAATCTTTGTCATATCTGCATTTATTATCCTTTTCATTTTCTGTTTTATTTTATCACTTCAGAGTTGTATATTTCTCATTCCCCTTCTCTCAAATCTACAGCCTTCTTTAGGAATATCAATCATATATAGATTGGATCTCTTTTGTTTGCTTTCCATAGCTGCTATCATTCAACATTTTTGTCATTATTTGTTTTATTTGGTTTTACATGTCTACTCATTTTTCTTCTACCTCATTGCTTCTAATCTAATGGTATCTATTTTATGCCTTGCAAATTGTAATATAGCTCAGTTTCAAATTTTAAAAACTCTTTTTATTGTTATTTTCAATGTTTTTCCTGATCTTTTCTGCTTCACCTTTCATATTCATTATCATTTTTATTCATTTCTTATATTTATTCTTTGAAGCTTCTTTGCAAATAATTCACATTTTCTTTTATTATAACAAATTAAGTAAATTATGTTTGAAAACTTCATTTTCAAGGATGTTCTTTATCTCATGCTGTTTACTTGCTTTATTGCTTTCCTTATATTTTGATTAAAATAGAAGTATAAATCCCATGTGGTAGAGCTTATTATGATCTCTGAATATTATTGGCACTACCATCTACACTTATTTGTTCAGTGGTTTAGTGAAGGGAGTGGAGATTGACAGGAGAAACTGTGGCAGCTAGTGAGAGTTTGCAAAACACAATTTCACATAATTTGTAGTACCCTTTGCTTGAGGTATGTTTAATCTAAGTTCTCTCTAGGTGGCCAGATTACATTAGGTCATTATTTCTCACAGTGAAGCTCTATAGATCGGAGCTTTCTTGTTTGTTTATTTAATGATTATTTGTGTCTTCTGAGTCATCTTAATTTCAGAGTGGTAAAGCTGATTTAAGCTGAAGATGGCATGTTTTTGAGGACTCTCTTGCAGTTTCACCTTCCCTAAAGCTCTACAGAGTGGAAATAAAAACTCATTGAAAATTTCTTTTCCTCTGTGGCCCACAGATATCTCTGCATTTTACTATAAAAATAATCATTCCAAGAAAAATAATCCTGATTTGGGTGATTTAGGAACTTCTTTCAATCTTATAGTGAAATTTGCACATTGCTTAATATCAAAAGTTGATATTTGTTCTGGTGCTCTCCTGTGATTTGGTTCAAATATCAAAATATTTGGCAAGTATTCTTCATAGTATGTGGTTCGGGGTAATAGTCATTTCATAGTTTAATTAAAGAAAGGATTTGTACATTTCCTTTTTTGTCATAATACATGAAAATTATTGAATTCCTCTTTTTATATTTGTTATAAGATATTTCAAATATGAAAAAGCAGTGCTAATATGTCAGCGTAAGTTTTTTAAAGTAAAATAAATGATCATAATAATGTTTCTTCTCTGAACTGAATGGATTCAGAATTTGTGTTAATTAAATTAGGCCTATGTTTAAGTTTACTTTTTCAAATCCACACCCTCAACTTCAAAAAAAATTTTAGAAGTTAATCAATAATATTAAGAAGATTTTGTAGCAGATTAAGAAGATTTAAGATTCTTAAAACCCTAAGTTCATTAATTGTGTTTATATTTATTGGCTGACAAGTATAGAACTTCTAATATGCTATTTTTATGCTACTTACATGCCACACATTAGTTCATTTAATTTTAACAACAAGTACAGTAGCAAGTGTGTACTATAATTAATTCCATTATACAGGTAAGGAAATTGAGGCATAGGAAGATGAAGCCACTCCCTGAATGTCACACAATCGGTTAAGTGGAGGATCTGGGTGGCAATACTTGTTAATTACAGAGGGTTAATGTAATTAATTGTCATTTATAGCTATAATTTAAGAAATTAAAATTAGTAAAATTATTTTTATTTTTTATATTTCTGAGTTCTCAATAAGGACTTTTTTCTAAATTACAATAACCAACTTGTAGAACAAAAAACTAAAATGAATCTTGAGTACCATCAACTTCAGTTCCTTGATTTTGCAAATGAGGGAAACAGGATAGAAAGGCCTGCATTGGTTATTGAGCCATCTATCCCTATTTCATTTATACTCTTTAGCATTGTCAAAGAGGTTCAGTTGCTTTATGAATCACTCTGACATTTGTTAAGTACTGAGAAACAGAGTTTATCTTCTGTCTACCTACCTATTTATCTATCTAATCATCTCTCTGTAATTCTTAATCTTTTAAAAACCATAACAAAAACAAAACTGTAGGCTAGAAGAAATATGTAAAAATTAGAAAATAAATTTGACCTAATGAACGGTCTAAATGTGCTTTTATAAAATAACTTATCTCCCAAATATCTGTGTACTCCAAAATTTTATGCCATATGATTTGAAATGAATAAATGTGCCTATTTAGACCTAGAAATAAATTTTTAAAAATAAGTCAGGATTATAAAATTTACTGTCTAACATCTAGCTAATAAATGCTTACAAAATGCCAGGTATTGTCAGGGCACTGGGTGCACAGCTGTAGACAATGCCGCCTGTAAGTCCCCCTTGCTCTTACGGAATTTACAGTAAATATGTGGTTAGATTCAAATAAATATCCTTAGAAAACCATCCATTTCCTCTCTTTTCAGGCTACTTTACTTTTGTACTTGAAAACATCATTTTAAATTCTAATTTTATTAGGATTCATATGATAAATTGGTTGTTTTTTCTTAACCAGTAAGAGACTATTAAATGTATATGTTTGGAATTATTAATAGTTTTCTATCAAAACTTTCTTTTCATTTGCCATTATTTGTGCGAAAAGAGAATTTGTCTCATGTTAGTAGTTGATATACTGGAACTAGTTGAAACTTTATACTCTTGGTCATAAACACGTTTATGTATAGACTTGGTGTGATCTGTGGTACAACTGCAAGAGCATTGGGTAGAGGAAGTTGTGTTTTATTCTTAGGTCTGCAGTAAATGTCTGTATAATATTAACCACTTTCTCCCTTTAAGACTCAGAGTTCACATACAAAAAATAGAGATCAAGTTAGATGGTACCTCATACCATTCTTGCACTTAGTTCTTTGGATCTATGAGCTTAGAGTATAAATGAACTGATTGCAAGAAGAAAATAAAAATGTCATTTTTTTCCTTGAAAATTTAGCAGCCATAATTTTTATATGGAGTGTACAAGATTTCATGTTAGCAGGCAATTGCCTGGAACATTTAGCACACTGTTTTAGCTATCAAACTTGCATGATGAGATTTTCCTGGAATAAAGTCTGCCTAAATAAATTTCCAAAGCACTTTGTGGGATTCTAATCTGATGTCTATAAATCATTATACAGACCTAAGTGTTTAAGAGTCCAAGTTATTTTTACAAGTTGAGTTGACATTCAAAAGTATGCCATGCTGTCAAGCTAGTCAGCTCAATGGACAATTGCATGCACAGGATTATTATTAACCCTTTTTTTCATTGTTCAGACCACCAAAACACTTAAATCCAAAATGTTACACTTGACATTGTAAGCCAATTTAGAAATCTTTTACTAGTAGAAATAATAACTGCCCTAGTAAAAACATAAAAGTTAAATGGGCTTCCTCATAAAATCACTTTCCGGAGTTGACATATTTTTCTGGCATCCAGAGACCTATCACACAAACTGACAAGTAAAACGAGGCATGAGGGAGTGTTCCGAATAGGTCTCCAGCCTAAACATTCTAGCTAATTGAAGAACAAGAACAGGGCAACTTCTCAGCTGTTTCTAAAATTACATCTTTATTGTTTGAAAACTTATGCAGGATCTTTAATTTGTGTCTGGTGCAATCATTCTGAAGTCACCTGAGGGGAACAAGACAGAGTGAATACTATACCAGGTACTTTTCTGGATTCTCATATATGGGATAAAGTGATAATAAGGTAAAACAAACCTGGAGTAGCCTAATTACTGTCTCTTTTTCCAAAGTAATTTCCAGTTCATATTGCCCTAAGTGATAAACATAAGCAATATAAGCTGAAAAAAGAAGTTTTTTCAGGAATTTATACTTTGTAGAGGTTCTAGGTAATTAAAGGATCTTAGAGATTGCCACTTTAATTGATGAGATATATAAATATAAAGTGATAGACTTAAGGTCAAACATTAAGTTTAATAATCAGAGTTGTAAGTACCATTTACCTTTCCTTGAGGAGGCATTCTCGGGCACTTATACTGGAGTTAATTCCCTGAGACCTGCACAGACCTGAGCAACTGCATGCTGTTCTTCTGTCATTCCTTCTAGCCCATTTGCCTGGTGCTTGCAGGTCACTGGCTGATCTCTGAATCACTTCTTGGATGAGATCCAGGTATCCAAACTTTGGATCCAATACTCTCTCCGTATTCTTTCCCAAATCTCCTCCAGGGTCACCCCTTCTCATTTAGGTTCTTTCAGACAAAAGAGATCATTTAGCTTATTTTCTGCTATCAGGAAGAGACTCAGCTTTTAACACCTCTTAAATACTATTTGCTTTCACTCTAAATTAAGGAAGCCCCAGTCCTTAGAGACACAGTAGCTTGTCATTTCTCTATGGAGAAGAGGAAAATGTAACTTCTAAGAAATTAGAAGAAATTATCAAATGATAAAAAATAGGACAGGACTTTCCAAACTCAGGGCACAGAATGTATAAAGACTCTAAGACAGAAAGGAGTTCAAGTATATGAGGAACATAAAAAGAAGCTATACCGGCTGCAACATGGAAAGTGAGGAAAAAGTTAGAAGTAAATAAGATTGGAGAAAAGTATACAGTGTTTGCATTGAAGGCCTTTAGAAGAGAGTAAGGATTTATTTTTTTAGTCTAAATGAAATGGGAAAAATATTGATGGCTTTATGGATACAGATAGGAAATCACTCATAATTTTAATAAATAACCCTAATGTTGTGGAAAATTGATAAGGAGGAAGAAAAAGTAGAAGAGAGAATAACCCTTAAGAGGCTATCATGGAAATCCTAGTCAAAAAGGATGATGGCTTGGATTAGGATAACAGCAGAAGAGATAAAAAGTGTATATTTTATATATGTAAAACCAATGGAATTTAAATCAACAGGAATTATTGGTGAATTGAGATATTTTAAGCAACTGAATTGATGGTGCTGGGGTCGTATTTGAAAAGGACATTTAAATTTTAGATGCTTATGATATATTTGAATAGGGGTGGAGCCCATTCTAAGTGAAGTATCACAAGAATGGGAAAAAAAAACCACTACGTGTACTCACCATTAAATAGTTATTAATTGGTCAATACTTATGTGCACAAATAGTAATAACATTCATTGAGTGTCAGGCAAGTGGGAGAGGGGAGAAGGGGACTGGTATATTTACACCTAATGGGTGTGGTGCACATCATCTGGGGGATGGACAAGCTTGAAGCTCTGACTCGGGTGGGGCAAGGACAATATGTGTAACCTAAACATTTGCACCCCCTTAGTATGCTGAAATAAAAAAAAGAAATGTAATAGTTGAAGAATTATAGAAAGGCAGAAAACAGATGCTACCAGAAATATGATTGGAGAAACCATAACCCAAAAAATACTTGCGAGGAAATAAGCTGTATGCTCTGATGAAGAAGATATTCAATAATTTTAGAATGGTCACTTCTATGTACATTTACTAAAAGTGAAGCAATACAAAATAATAACCCTACTTAATGCAAGCATAATTTCCTTTGTATAGTAGCAAAAGTTGTTGGAAAAGCCTGGTTGTCCAGTCACAAAACTGTGTTAATTAAATAATGTGTATTTATGTGATAGAATGCCACATAGTTTTTATTTTATTTTATTTTATTTTTATTTTTTGTTTGTTTTTCAGCTCATTAAGGGGGTACAAAAGATCAGGCTATATACATTGCCCATGCCTCCCCATCCCCCTGAGTCTGAGCTTCAATTGTGTCCATTCCCTAGACAGTGCACATCACACTCATCATGTAGGTGTGCACCCCTTCCCTCCCCCCACCTAATCCCCCCCAGTCAGAACTTCAAGCGTCTCCATTCCCCAGGCAGTGCGCATCGCACTCATCAAGTAGGTATACACCCATCCCTTCCACCCAGCCCCGACCTCTGTCCGATACCCAATTGGTGTTATTCCCAAATGTCCACTCAGGGAAACCAGTTTGCTGGTGAGTACATGTGGTACTTATTTTTCCATTCTTGGGATACTTCACTTAATAGAATGGGTTCCAGCTCTCTCCAGGAGAACCAAAGAGATGCCATATCGCCATTATTTCTAATAGCTGAGTAATATTCCATGGTATACATATACCACATTTTGCTAATCCATTCATGAATCGATGGGCATTTGGGTTGTTTCCACATCTTTGTGATTGTGAATTGTGCTGCTATAAACATTTAGGTGCAGGTGTCTTTTTTATAGAATGACTTTTGTTCTTCTGGGTATATGCCCAATAATGGGATTGCTGGATTGAATGGTAGATCTATTTGAATCTGTTTAAGGTATCTCCACATTGCTTTCCACAGGGGCTGCACTAGTTTACAGTCCCACCAGCAGGTGGGTATCAGTGTACCTATCTCTCCACACTCACGCCAACATGTATAGTTTTGGGACTTTTTGATAAAGGCCGTTCTCACTGGAGTTAAGTGATAGCTCATTGTGGTTTTGATTTGCATTTCCCTGATGATTAGAGATGTTGAACACTTTTTCATATGTTTGTTAGCCATTTTTATATCTTCTTTTGAAAAATTTCTATTCATGTCCTTTGCCCACTTTTTGATAGGGTTGTTCAATTTTTTTTTACTGATTTTCCTGAGTTCTAAATACATTCTTGTTATCAGTCCTTTATCTGATGTGTAGTATGCGAAAAGTTTTTCCCATTCTGTAGGTTGTCTATTTACTCTCGTGACGGTTTCTTTGGCTGTGCAGAAGCTTTTTAATTTGATCAGGTCCCATTTATTTATTTTTGTTGTTGCTGTGATTGCCTTAGGAGTCTTCTTCATAAATTCTTTGCCTAGGCCAATGTCTGTAAGAGTCTTTCCTACGTTTTCTTCTAGAATTCTAATAGTTTCTGACCTAAGGTTTAAGTCTGTTAACCACCGTGATTTGATTTTTGTGAGGGGTGAGAGCTGTGTGTCCTGTTTTAGTCTTCTACATGTGGATATCCAGTTTTCCCAGCACCATTTATTAAATAAGGAATCTTTTCCCCAGAGTATGTTTTTGTCTGCTTTGTCAAAGATTAGATGGCTATGTGAGGATGGTTTTATATTTGGATTTTCTGTTCTGTTCCACTGGTCTGTGTCCCTGCACTTGTGCCAGTACCAGGCTGTTTTAAGAACCACAGCCTTGTAGTAAAGTTTGAAGTTTGGCAAATTAATACCTCCCATTTTGTTTTTGTTGTTTAAGATTGCTTTTGCTAAATGGGGTCTTCTCTGGTTCCATACAAAGCGTAAAATTATTTTTTCTATGTCTGTGAAAAAAGATGTTGGTAATTTAATAGGGATTGCGTTGAATCTGTAGATAACTTTGGGCAGTATAGACATTTTAACAATGTTGATTCTACCGATCCATGAGCATGGTATGGTTTTCCACCTATTTACATGTTCTGCGATTTCCTTCCTCAGTGTATCATAGTTCTCCCTTTAGAGGTCCTTTACCTCCTCAGTTAAATATATTCCTAGGTATTTTATTTTCTTTGTTGCTATTTTGAAGGGTATTGAGTCCTTAATTTGGTTCTCCGTTTGACTGTTATTGGCATATATGAATGCCTCTGATTTGTGTGTATTGATTTTGTATCCTGAGACTTTGCTGAATTCATTGATCAATTCCAGGAGTCT
This sequence comes from Eulemur rufifrons, assembly GCF_041146395.1. Lineage (NCBI taxonomy): Eukaryota > Metazoa > Chordata > Mammalia > Primates > Lemuridae > Eulemur > Eulemur rufifrons. The sequence goes on from NC_090989.1 coordinate 73,234,934, forward strand.
CTTGGTTGAAACCTTGGGGTTTTCTAGATATAACATCATATCATCAGCAAAGAGTGAGAGTTTGATCTCTTCTGTCCCTATTTGGGCTCCCTTGATTCTGCTCTCTTGCCTGATAGCTCTTGCAAGGACTTCCAATACTATGTTGAAAAGTAATGGGGACAGTGGGCAGCCTTGTCTGGTTCCAGTTCGAAGTGGGAATGCTTTCAGTTTTTCCCCATTCAGTATGATGTTGGCTGTGGGTTTGTCATATATGGCTTGTATCATTTTTAGATAGGCCCCATCTATGCCTATTTTGTTAAGTGTTGTTATCATAAAAGGGTGCTGAATTTTGTCGAATGCTTTTTCTGCATCTATTGAGAGGATCATATGATCTTTATTTTTGCTTCTATTTATGTGGTGAATTACATTTATAGATTTGCGTATGTTAAACCATCCCTGCATCTCTGGGATGAAGCCCACTTGGTCATGATGGATTATTTTTTTGATAAGCACTTGGATTCGATTTGCTAGAATTTTATTGAGAATTTTTGCATCTATATTCATAAGAGAAATTGGTCTATAGTTCTCTGTTTTAGTTGCATCCTTTCCTGGTTTTGGTATCAGGATTATGTTGGCTTGGTAAAAAGTGTTGGGGAGAATCCCATCCTTCTCTATATTGGAGAACAGTTTATGTAGGATGGGCACCAGTTCTTCTTTGTAGGTATGGTAGAATTCAGGTGTGAACCCATCTGGTCCAGGGCTTTTCTTTTTGGGAAGGTTTTTTATTGCTGTTTCGATTTCAGATCTAGATATCAGTCTATTTAGGAATTCTATTTCTTTCTGGTTGAGCCTGGGAAGGCTGTGTGTTTCTAAGAATTTGTCCATTTCCTCCAGGTTTTCTAATTTGTGTGCATAAAGATTTTTGTAGAATTCATATATGATATCATGTATCTCTGCCATATAGTTTTTAAAATGACTCAACAACATAAAATTAGCTAGATAGTAAATGAAGTATGTAGTGAAAAAGCAAGATGCAAGACTACATATATTGTAGAATGATAGTTGTATAATTTAAAACACATCTAGTTATATTATTTTTGAACAAAATTGGACATAAATAGATGAAAACTGTCTAGATCCTCCTGGGAATCACAGAGGGCAGAAGGGCCAGTCCTTCTCATTTGCTCCAGTCTCACTTTGCTATCTGGTATAGCTCCTTTGCCGCTCCCTTCTGCACTAATTGATCAAAAATGTGGGTGCCTCTTACTACATGAAAACCAAAAGGTTTCGTGTGTATTTGTGGATCAGTAAAAGGTGTTCACAAAATAGAGATGGATTTTAATTTAAATTTTAAACTTGAAAATTAGGTACTATCTAGTAAATTACACAATTTTTCAAAGATAGAGATGTATGTGTAGCTGCCGAAGACGTATTGCTGGTTTCCCTAAAGGATCAGTGGAAAATGTATTTTGAATGTTTTTGTTCCCAGAATTAGGTTGACAGTTCCTCGCTGATGCTGCTTTGCTTGGTGTGAATACAGCGGATCTCAATCTTTGGAGTGTGCTGAATCACAGATCATCTCAAATCCTTAAGTGCTCAGTCTAGTGAAGATGTGGTTAATTGAACATGCAATGTTAACTATTCTTAATAAATTTTAATGTTTTCCAAAATGAAAAAAATGACAAACTATGTATTTTTTATGGATACATATCTAGATAAAAGTGACTACAAGTGACCTGAAGAGATATGCATATTTTTATTTAATAATTTTTTATTTCAAAATATCCAAGAGGTAGCATGTTTTTGTTAAACTGATGAATTGTGTAATGCTGAAGTCAGGGCTGTTAGTGTACCCATCTCCAGAATACTGTACATTGTACCTGATAGGTAAGTTTTTATCCTACCACCCTCCCCGTTTTTTAGTTTCCAATGTCCTTTACACCACTTTATGGCCATGTGTATCCACTGTTTAGCTCCCACTTATTAGTGAGAACATGTGGTGTTTGTTTTTCCATGCCTGAGATACTTCACTTAAGATAATGTTCTCCAGTTCCATCCAAGTTGCTGTAAATGACATTATTTTATTCCTTTTTAAGGTTGAGTGGTACTCCATGGTGTATATATACCACATTTTCTTTATCCACTCATCAATTTCTGGGCACTTCGGTTGATTCCATATCTTTACAATTGTGAATTGTGCTGTGATAAACATTCAGGCATAGGTTTCTTTTTGATATAATGACTTATTTTCCTTTGGTGGATACCCAGTAGTGAGATTGCTGTATCAAATAGTAGGTCTACTTTTAGTCCTTTGAGGGATCTTCATTTTGTTTTCCACAGAGGCTGTACTAATTTACATTCCCACTAACAGTGTGTAAGCATTCTTTTTTCACTACATCCACACCAACATCTATTGTTTTATGATTTTTTTAATAATGGCCATTCTGACAAGGGTAAGGTGGTATCTTATTGTGGTTTTACTTTGCATTTCCCTAATGATAGGTGATGTTGAACATTTTTTCATGTTTGTTGGCCATTTGTCTATCTTCGTAATGGTAGTGGTTGCCTCAGCAACTGGGGGAAGGGAAGGGAACTAAGAAGATGTTGGCAAGAAAAGACTTCAAGTCCATCCATAAAATAAGACAATATGAAAATATGACACAATATTTACTATTTGGTGTGAATATGAGTGTAAGTTATATTGTCTTTAAACTTTTATGTATTTACATTAAAAAAATCAAAGCTTCAAAAAATGCAATAATTTTCAGAATGACTAATGATTAAGGAAAAATAAATGAATGCAAGATTGTCCTTCAACATTAAAAGCCAAAGATATGAAAAGAATGAGAAAAAATTTAGGAGACATGTAGGATAGATCCTGAAATTTCAACATTAGTAAAATGGAGTTTTAAAAGGAGAGAAAATAGCAAATGTAGGAGATAAAATTAAGAGAATATGGAACATTCTCTTTGAAGTTATGAAAATAAATGATTTTACAATTAGAATCATTCTCAAACTACCTTCCCAGAGAAATGGCCCAACAAAGTCATTTTCAGATAATCAAGGATTTACATCATTTTAAGACTTGATCCAAATTATATTTTAATAAAATAAAAATGAACCCAAGAAAGGAAAGATGTAAGATATAGAAAATATTGGTAAACAAAGAACTGAGGAAAACCATAGAAATTTTAAAAAATTTCTAATGAATAATGTAAAAAAATACATAAATAGAAATCCGCAATTAAACTTCCAGATGCTCTAAATCGAGAGATATCTGGGATTGGGGTGAAGGAAAGAAGGGAAGTAAAATTGGTGCTCTGGTGGAAGTTCTATTCTACCTTAGATTAGATTAGATGCTTAGGTGGTTTGGACTTTTGGGGTGTGTGTGCACACACACACATACAAACACACACACAAACACAAAGAAAGAAAGAAAGAAAGAAAAAGAAAGAAAGAAAGAAAGAAAGAAAGAGAAAGAAAAAGGAAAGGAAAAGTAAAATTGTGCTAAGATTTTTTTATCACATGTATGCAGATACTAAGTAAATCTAGATGACAGTAGAAAAAAACTTCAAATTTAATTATAGCCACTGAAAAGTTAAAACAGGATATATCAATTTTGTATCATTGGAGGCACATAAGTTTTAAAAGAAAACTCTATCAGTTTTAATAAAATATGTGAAAGAAAACAACAAAACTCACAAAGCCCTCCTCCCTCAACAAAATTTACCATACGATTAGGTGGAAAAAGATGAAATAGGACCAACAGGTAGGGATCACAATAAATGAAAAAGGCTAATTATCCCTTTTAAAAGATATGACACTTTCAAATTGGGTAAAGTCAAACTAACAGATTAATAAAAACTAACAAAAGTAATCAAAAACAAAAGTAAATTTAAGAGACAAAGAATAAACATTTTTAAAAGTCGATAATGAAGTTGAAATGTAACATATGCTAGACAAATTCTAAAAAATTCTAACAAAATAACAAAACATCAAATGAGGCAAAGAGAATATTCTTACTATATTCTTGGGGAAAATTTCATCTTTTCAGAATATTTACTCTTTCAGTTCACTGCTTGTCAGATTTTAAAATATTATTTAGGAGATTTTAAATCTAAGTATATAAAAGGAACCTCGTCTTGAATCTTGGGGGTATGTGATTTTGGTATCTAGTTTTTTATAATGAGTTGAGAAGACTTTCATCTACATTTTATGCTATAGAAGAGTTTACATAACATAGGAAATATTTATTTTTCTTGGTAAAATTGTATCTTTGAATATATTTTCCTGTTTCTTCTACAGTATTTGATTTTTACCTATATAGCCTTTTCTTGTATAAACATTGCTCATTTATATAGCTATGGATATATATCTATATATAATCTATTTTTCTAGATTTTTAAATGAATTAGAATAAAGTTTAAAAATGCAATGCCTCATTTCCCATTTGTAATTTCATATCAAATCAAAATTTTAAAGAAAAAATTGTGCCTCCCTTTTCCTTAGAGTTATAAAAGAATAATAATTTGTGTATTTTTATTCTTATTTTCATCTGTGAGGTTTGGGATTTGAAATTTTATATAAACAAACTAGTTTATGAAATCTTAATTTAGGAGGCATTTGACCACTGTAACTAAATTTATAGCTTATGAAAGTAACATTTTACTTTCTTTGCTACTTTTCTTACTTATAGATTAATTTAAAAATGTAAACTATGTAATTCTTTGTTTTGATCTTCTAAGTATTCCAGAATTGCTATAATTCAAAACTCCAAAAGAAAATAACTTTTTTCCATTTTATATTCTCAAGAGCCTCCATGGTAATTAGCACATATTAGGTGATCAGTATATGTTTACTATAGGCCGGGCGCGGTGGCTCACGCCTGTAATCCTAGCACTCTGGGAGGCCGAGGTGGGCGGATCGTTTGAGCTCAGGAGTTCGAGACCAGCCTGAGCAAGAGCGAGACCCCACCTCTACTAAAAATAGAAAGAAATTATATGGACAGCTAAAAATATATATAGAAAAAAAAAAAAAATTAGCCGGGCATGGTGGCACATGCCTGTAGTCCCAGCTACTCGGGAGGCTGAGACAGGAGGATCGCTTGAGCTCAGGAGTTTGAGGTTGCTGTGAGCTAGGCTGACGCCACGGCACTCACTCTAGCCTGGGCAACAGAGTGAGACTCTGTCTCAAAAAAAAAAAAAAAAAAAAAAAAAAAAAGTATATGTTTACTATATTTAGACTATGAGCTGTTGAAGTATAGGATTCAAATATCATTCCACATTTGCTAAATAATAGTGAATATAACTGTTGATAATTGTACCTAATAAAATTAGAAATTTAGAAAATGGACAGAGGAGACGAGAAGTGAATTTACTGAAATAGTAATCCTTGGTCTTACAGTTTTCATATGTGACCTCTCCTCAATGTTGATTATATTATTTATTAGCTTAAATCCTTATACCCTTGACTATTATTAACTTGGTGTTTACTTAAATCTGTTAATTTATTGAAGGATTACATATTGAAGCCAATTACCCTTAGGAGGAAGTCAGGAAGTTAAACAGTCATGGAGGAGCTATGTGTAAGTGTTTGAGCTCAACAACATCCTAAATACATCACAGTATGGCTTTCGGGATGTGAGTAAGAAGGTTGACTCATCTATTCATATTTAGGTACCACTTAGGTGTCCTTATTTCATGCCATTTCCTTTAAGGCCTTCAAATTTTTCAGGAGAGAAAACAATTATTTTGTCCTTTTTAGAATAACTCTTTACAAATTACAATCTTAAAAATAGTGTCACCATTGTACAGAAGAGATTGATGAGATGTTGGTAGAATCTTGGCCAGGGAAACGGAAACAAATGGCAATGTGACTAACACTTTTAGGTGGAAAGAAAACAGCATTGGTCTTACAACTGGAACAGCCGTCTGACCTTAGATTTATGCTGGGTGATTGTATACAAATTCTTTTACTTTTCTGAATTTTAGCTGTTATAGGCTTATATGATATGTGATTGTATTAATATATATGTATAACAATGTATATATGCCTTATATATACTTATATACATATTATCAAGAAATTTTAGGCTACCAGCTTATTTTCTCTTCTAGGTCACTACTTGATTCCAAGTACCTTGACATGAACTATTTTGAAATCTTCATCTATATCCAGGGAACAAGAAAATTTATCATATTATTCTTTCCTGGTTGAATAGTTAATAATAAAAAAATTAAAACTCAGGGTTTTGAATGGCACAGGCTATGGTCTAAATGTTTTTGTCCCCCCCTCCCAAAAAAAATTCATATATGGAAGCCTAATCCCCAATGTGATAATACTAGGAGGTAGGGCCTTTCGGAGGTGATTATGTCATAAGGGCAGAGCCCTCATGAATGAGATTAGCGCCCTTAAAAAGAGACCCCAGAGAGCTAGCTAGTCCCTTTTGCTATGTGAGGATCCAGGAAGAAGGCATCATTTATGAGGAATGGGCCCTCACCAGGCATCGAATATGCTGGTTTCTTGACCTTGGACTTTCCAGCCTCCAGAACTGTGAGAAATAAGTAGTTATTATTTAAAAGCCACATAATTTATGATATTTTTGTTAAAGCAGCCCATATGGACAGAGACACCACAACAATAAAATATTTGATAATTTATGGTGCAGTAGAAAAGAACCTGTGAATGTAAAGTGCTAGTTTTGGATCTTAGCACCAGTTTAAAAGACATTAAAAATATAGCTGCTTCCTTCCATATTTCTAGACCAATGTAGGAAGTACCAATGTACAGAACATATTTTAGCATTCAAAAGACATTTCTCACATTTTAGGATTTTTAATGGGTAGCTCTTAATTGTCAACATGGGATTATATTGTTCACAAATTGGATGTTCATAAACATGGAGGGAAAGTACCCTTCTCTAGTTATGATAAATATTGTGTTATGGATAGTCAAAACTGTAGGAATTTAGAGGAATTATAAACCTCAAGTAAGCTGTGTGGCTTTCCAAAGTTTCTAATATCTGAGACATATTTTTACCATTTATAAAATGAGGGGATTAGATAATTAATCTCTAGAGAAGGGTGTAGTATTCATGGCAGGTGTTATACCACAACTGAATTTGAACTGGGTCATTGGTAATAAGCACTAATGAAACAAATGAGGGGAAAAGCAGAATAACCTCAGTAGGGGATACAAAAGAAGCAGAGTATCAGAGTAGATATAATCATGGTGTTTGCAGGACAGTGAAAAATACCTCAAAATGATTAATCATCAGCCTCCCTGAGTTTGGTCAAGAGTTGACACAATTTCCTTTGAAATATACAAATATTTCACCCAAATCCCTTGAAAATTTATTCTTTTACTCGTCTTGGATTAAATCCTAATTCCCAATGAAGACAAGTTTCATTCAGATCTTTGCTGATCCTTGAAACACATCATTTTGGTACTTTGCAAAGACGAAGACATCGAACAGCGGTTTTGTTTTGGTTTTGTAATATGACATTTGGTAACTTTGCCACTCCTCACATCTGGTTCCAGTTTGAGATGAAACCACTTAAACCTCCATGCACCCACTGAAAGCTATGGTTTTGTCACAGCATTTTGTCACAAAAATTATATAAACATATAAACAGAGGAAAAGCTTTCTGGTTTTGTTTTAAAGTTTTGGTTTATTCCTCTGAATTCAAATGAAATATATTCAGTAAGAACTGAACATTAACAAAATTATGCTAATCAGACTGGCCAGCAATGTTCCATGCTACCCTGGAAAATCAGTTTGGATGTACTAACACTCAGTATAATTGTTTATCTCCTCGATGCTGACCTACTGGTGTTTTGACCAACTTCTCTTTTGGGCAACTAGATTTTACATTTTATTCCTGAGTTTGAAAAAGAGGGATAGCTAATTTTATTTTTTGATATGTGCTTGTTCACAGGGAAATTTTAGTTACAGTTTTCCTTTTTTATCTCTTAACATAGTCATATCACATTTTTATGCATAAAAAAGAACCTTAGAGTTATCAAGTACAACCACCCCTCAACCCCTGTCATTGTGCAGATGTGGAACTGTATTCAAAGAGAAACCAAACCCCACATGATACTGGCTCTGGTTTTGCTCCTATCATATAACTGTTCATCACCTTCATTTGTTAAAGTGTAATAGTAATAAAGTCAGTATTTCCAGTTGGATAACAATAAAGGGGGGCTAGATTTACTCTGTGCAATGGGAAAATACTGTAACCCCAGTCCAGCTTTATGCTGTCATTCATTTCATGGGAGATAAAAATGTGACCAGATAAACACAGACTTATTCACACACACACACACAAAAATCACACATTGTCTTAAACAGACATGTATAAACATGCTCACTATCACAAAAACACACACATACATGCACATGAAACTTCTCAAAGAACAGACTTAACACTCTCAGTAAGTCCTCATTATCTAGAGAAAAATAAGTCCAAATACTTTAGCTTGACACTCAAAGTCCTTTATAACTAGCTTAAACTTGTAAGTCTAGCCTTATTTCCCACAATATCTCCTAGAGCAACCATGCTTACTCTGATCCAAAATGCCACTATATATTTGACGTGCCCTGTTCTTATGGTTCCTTGACTTCAAGCTCTTCTGTTTATCATGCCCAATTGTACCTTCTCAACATGAAAAATTACTACTCATCTTTCAGCTAAAATATATATGTATTCAGTTAAGTTTTGTTATCCTTCATTTTTGCTTGTAGCAGAATCATCAGAATTATTTAATTCTCTCTCTGCATCTATGTAACATTTTGTGCACACCTGTGGTATAGCATTTATTACATTTGACCAAAATTGTTTGTTTTCATGCCTGTCTCCCCTGTTTGAATGCCAAATGCTTAGAGCAATGCACCCCATTCATATATTTCTTTACACTCCAACCAGAGCACAACCTAACCTCTACACTCCTCCTCAGTTTTTGTCTTAGTATTTTTTGCTCTGAATTATGCCAGGAAACTGATAATTTTTTTTTCTGCCTCCAATCTCTACCTATTTCTTTTTATCCTCTATGCTCCACTTTCATTACCTTTTTTCAAAGTGCTTATAATGCCAATTTCTGTCTTAAAGATTCATAGCTTTTCAAGTACTCTAAGATTAAGTGTGTAGTCCTTTTTCTTATACTGGCATTTAACCATTTTATCCTAATTTCTTTATCTCCACATCTAAATAATATTGCTTTCCATCCCGATTTGATGATAACTAGAGTCTAACAATATCAATAATTGCAAGATCTTCCTAGCCTCAGGCTCACTGTATTATGTACTGAATACCTCTTCCCAGCTTAGATCAATCCATGCATCATACTGCCTTCCTCATGGTAATCTTACAAAACACAAAATATAAAAGTTGATTAAACTCAACGCTCCTCCAGTACTGACCCTGAAATCAAGCTGGAGAAAAAACATATATGCTTTGCTTAACGATACCACTTAAAATACATGCCCATCAATCAATCTCAGATACTTTGTCCTCACCCATAATCCACTTAGGGAAATGTATTAATACTTCATCCTTTCTCCTTCTCCTTTAGAGAATCTTAAAACTTCTATCTTCTCAAACTAACACAATCGTCTCCTTCTCAGCCTCATTCTCAGCTGATGAAATTGTCTTCTCTTTCACTGAAAAGAAAAAAGCAATTAGAAAAGAAGCTCCATAAGCTTCTATTACCACATCTACTTACACGTAAATGTTAGCATCAATATACTCTGCTTTCCTTCCCATTAGCATAGATAAATAATTAATGCACTCGATATCAAACTTTATACACAAACTTTATACTAAATACATCTATTCTGCAGTCCTTCTCTCATCAATTTCTCTCAACTGAATCATTGCCAGCAGCTTACAATTAGACTACAGTATCTAAAATCTCAGACAAATCTTTTCTTGACCATATCGTCTCCTCCAGCTACTGTTCCATTTCTTTACCACCTTTTATAGGCCCAAAGGAGTCAACCTTTACTAATTCTTGTCCATCTTTTCTCTCTTGATCCTACTTTCATGAGGTTTTAGTTTTTACCAGCCCACTCAAACTCCTCTTATCAAGATCACTAGTTACTGCCCCACTGCTAAATCCAATAATCACTTTTCAGTTCTCAAAATAGGTAAGAGTATTTGTCACAGTTGATCACTTTCTCTTTGCTTCACTTAGTGTTTGGGATACTAATTCCTTTTGACTCTCCTCTGACTTTCTTCTTCATTGGCACTCTTTTCCTCTTTTGCTGGTTCTTCCTTCTCTTTCTGGCTTTTAAATTTTGCAGTGACTCAGGGCTCAGTCTTAGGCCTTCTCTTCTCTGTGTAGACTTGCCCCATGATTCATATAATCCAGTCACAAGGCACTGAATACCATCTATCTCCTGATGACTCCCCACTTTTTATTTTCAGCCCAGGCATTTCCTTGAATTCTATTCGCATACATCCAGCTGTCTATTCAAAATCTCCACTTAGTTACAAATAGACATATGAAATTTACTAGGTCTGTTATGGACTGAATCCTTAGGTCTCCTTGAAATTTATATGTTAAAATCCTAATCCCCAATGCCATGGCATTTGGAGGGTATGCCTTTGGTAGGTAATTAGGGTTAGGTTAGGTCATGAGGGTGAGGCCTTCATGATAAGATTAATGCCCTTATTCAAAGAGGAAGAGACAAGGTATCTCTCTTTCTGCTTTCAGCCATGCAAGAATACAATGAGAAGATTGTCATCTATAAACCATGAAGAGTGTCCTAGACAGATACAGAAGCCAATAATTCTTTCATCTTGAATGTCCTAGCCTCTAGAACTGTGAGATGTAAATCCTTATTGTGTAAGTCACTCAGTCTATACTTTATTTTATTAGCCCAAACTGACTAAGACAATGTCTAAAACTGACATTTAGATAACCTAACAAATACTTGTTCTTCCTGGTCTCTTCCTCATCTGAATGAATGGCTACTCCATTCTTCTAGGTGCTTGAGCTAAAAAACTTGTAGTCAGTCTGACTCTTCTCTTATGCACTATTTGATCCATTATCAAATCCAATCAATTGAAAGTATATCCAGGATTTGACCACTCTTATCACTTTCTCCATAACCACCCAGCTCCAGGCCACCATTTTCTGATACCTGGATAACCTAGCAGCCTACTATTTAATCTATCTGCTTTTGCCCTTGTCCTGACCTCTTTGGCTCTTCTCAACACTGTAGTCATAGTGTCCCTTGACAATAAAAGTCAGATAATCCTACTAGTTTGTTCATTCCCTCCAATGGCTTCCCAGCTTCCTTTTCACCTACAAGGTGTGTAGTGTTTATAGCCTCTCCTCCCACCCCACCTCTCTGATCTCATCTCTTATCCCTTCTTTGCTCACTACTAATATTTCAGTTATAACAGTCTCTTTACACTTTTTCTTGAATATCCCAAGCATGCTCCCTTTTCAGGGCATTTCCACCTACTATTTCCTCTACTTTGATGACTGTTACCCAGACGTTCACATGAGTTTCTCTGTTATGTCCTTCAAATCTCTGCAATGTCACTTATTGGACAGGCCTTGTTTAACCACCCTTTGTAAAAGCTGAATCACTTACAAACTACCTTCTTTTCGTCTCTGCTTTGTTTCCCTCCACAGCCCCTACCACCACCTTGTAGCTGTACTTACTTATTTGTTTATTGTCTGTCTCCCCCTACTGGACTGCTCCATAAAAACAGGCTTTATCTTACTCATCACTGTTCATCAGCAGCTAGGATGGTAATGTCCCATGTAGTACTTGCTCAATAAAATATTCACTGAATGAATGAAAAAATATACCTCCATTACCACATACATAGGGACTATATTAGCAACTCTTGGATACATGTAATTTCCCACATTTCATAAAAGACCCTACTGTCTTTATTTTTCAGCACCCCCCACCTTCCATTTCCACATGTTCAAATCATACCTATATTTCAAGGCTCAATTTATATGCTGTATTATATGAAAAGATATTCCCTAGCAAAAGTTATATCAGTCCTTAGAATATCCATAATACCTTATAAATATAATTACTTATGGCATTTAGCACTTTTTCTTCTATCACTCTATAAATTCTTAGAGGGCAAATACCAAGTCTACCCCTACCTATCTTCCCTTCAGCCCCAGATTCTGGCACCTATGAATTCTTCAATAATTGCTTTTTTATGTTCATTTGAACATAAAAATAAAGTTTCATTTCACTAAGGTATGGTGAGGGCATACAGAGATCTTTATTATGACTTCAAATTAGGCTTTAAGAAATAGAATCCAAAATGTTCATATATACCACACATACTTAAATGATCTTCCTTACATGATATTACCAATTCTTATAGTTTTATTTGCAGCACCACTTATTTTAGTCACCATGCTTCTGTTATACCGGCTTTCTTGTTTTTTCTTGAATTCTCCCAAGCTAGTTTCCACCTTGGGGCCTTTGCATTTGCTGCTTTACTGCATAGATTTTTATATGATTTACTGCTTTTTAAATTGATAACTCAGGTAACAGATAAAATATTCCCTTCTTATATATACCTCCCTTCCTTGCCCATTATCTTGGTTGCCATAACAAAGTACCATAGACTAGGCAGCTTATAAACAACAGAAGTTTATTGCTCACCATTCTGGAGGCTGGGAAGACTGAGATCAAAGCGTCTACTTGTTTCCTGATTTAGAGCCTGCTAGCTGTGTTCTTACATGGTGGAAGGGTGAACAAGCTTTCCTGGGCCTATTTTATAAGGGCACTAGTTCCATTCATGAAGGCAGAGCCCAAATCACCTCCCAAAATTCCCACATTCATCTTTATCAGATCATCCTTAGTTATTGTATTCATAACATTTTATCACTATTTGAAATAGTTTTTAAATTTATTTACTTGTTAATCACATATATTTTATCTCCTCTTCTCTCCTACCTCTTGCCTCTTCTCTTCCCATACATGCAGAACACAAGATGCAGAGAGAACATGAATTTTGTTTGCCTTTTTCATGTCTATGTCTACCAAATCTAAAACTGTGACACCCTGTAGAAACTAAATAAATACTTGTTAAATTATTTTAAAAATCCATTATTTTGCTTGACTTTTCAGATAACTACTATTTTGTTTCATTTATCCTTCATTAATAGCAACATTCCAAATGTTGGAATCCAAATGAACAGGATTTCTTTGTTGCTTCTCCCTTCCACAAGGGAATCTATATATTCATTTAAAGAAGGAAACACACTTCTGAAGTATGTCTTTTCAGAGATACACTAAAAACAAGAGTAGTCCTGAAATTAACTAGCATTGATTCATAAGGTTTCCTCTAGCCTTTCAAGTTTGTGAAAGATAGAACTTAGTTCATAAAATAAGCAGTTATTAATGTATTACTACTAATGAAACCATTTTATGTTGATGAAGTCATATAGCGTCAATAGTTTCCAAGGAGATATAGTCTGAAAATAATTCCCCAAATCTCTAAGAAAGAGCTAGTACAGGATGGGAACACAGACTGATTGCAAATCACTAATATTTAAGAACTTTGGTATTTTGTGGCAAATGTGGTTTTCAGTGCTTTTGTGTGTGTAGATTTATTAAGATCTTCATGAGCTCAACAAAAAAAAAATCTATGTAAACATATAGAATTGACACCATGGAAACAGATACATGTTGAAGGGTTTTGTACTTAGCTGTCTTAATGTTTTTCCATCGTGGTTGACATTTGCTGAAGACAAATGGAAACATCTTGTTTTAACAGGAAGCTTTCTGAGATCTTCCCAAGCAGAAGCAATCTCTTCTTTCTTTTAACCCCAAAGCCATCTCTTTCTCTCTCTTTTTTACAATACTTCACTTTCTACCTTGTATTGTACTTAGGCTTCATTACTCTTGAAAGATAAAAATTCTTACTAACCTTGGTATTTTTTCCATCACTTCCCATTGCCTCCTATAATCTGCAGTATATGCAAGTTATTCAGTAAACACTTGTGGAATATATAAATAATGATATTTGTGTTTACAGTTTCCTTTTACACTTTGAGGGTCAACATTCCTAGGAAAAAATGAAATGACAATAATTATTTTTTTATTAAATTTATTACTTCCCAAAAGACAAACTTACATAGAATCATGCAGAACAGGGGTTTCTAGTTTCCTAGGAAGCTGAAAGGACTGCCTAGCTCTCTCTTTATAAATACCATGGGGTATCTAGTATTAATCTATAAACAAATAGTGAAACATTCATCAAAATGTGTAAATCTCCTTCCTATAGTCTAGCACAATGTTAAGCAAATGGCTATAATACACATAGATTGAGAAGAGTGGAATTTGGATAGACTTGCATTGTAGTCAGGAAGAATGGAATAAGAATAAGTCTAGACATTGGAAATTTTAGAGTTTGTTCAGAAATGGCAAGTTTCCTATTCTATTTAGAGATGAGGATGAATTAAAAAAAATAATTCAGAGAAAGAAGATACAGACTGAGATAGTCCCTGGACTGTTTGGGTGAGGTTTTGGACTTTATTTGGCAGTTAGTGAGGCTTTTCAACAGTTTCTATGCAGGGTAGTTAGCATGATCAAAGCTGTGCTTTAGAAAGAATAATTAGGAAGTATACGCTTGATAGGTTTGCTAGAGATGACTAAGAAGGATTCAGTCTTTTCAGAGGCTTCTTCTAGGTAATGTTTTTCTCTGTGGGAAAATACTTAAACTAAATTTAAGTTGCTTATTGATACCTAAAGAGAAAAAGAAGGTCAGACAATGAATGGATCATAAATGTGTAAGTTTTCTCTGTGTATTCACATATATGTGTGCTTTTTGTCAGAAATATCATTGACTGTTTAGATTTATAGACTAAAGAATTTGATAGTGTCAATCTGATCATTTAGATCCTGAGTAAAAATATCAAAATGTTTTTGTTTTATTAGACCATGTGACTCAGCCTGGTCACAAAAATCGATTTTAAATTTCATGTGATTTTTTTTTTAGGAACTTCCATTATAAAGGTACTAATGACAATTGATTTAGAGTCACTTAACCTAGCATTATGTGACTGTCAAATGTGATGTTCACCCTCAGAATAGAGGATTTTCACATAATTTGGGGGAAACCTAAAAGAAAATAGGCAGCAAGAAGATTTAGCTCATCTTGAATTGTTAACTTTACCATGTACAGGACAATAATATTTAAATACCCTATGGAAGTTTTAATACACTTTATAGAAGGTTGATTTTAGTTATTTTGCATCCCTCACAGCACAGAACACAGACCCTGGAACACAGAAAAATCATTCTTATTAAACGCTTACTGAATGGCTAGTACATTCTTATTGTTGGACATAAAATGCAATAGAAGCCTTGTGAAGAAAGATACCAAAGGACTAGGGGAGAAGTCAGAGGTTTCCTGTTAGGTTTGCTAACTTAAATTTTTTTGCCATCAATGTATGCATCAATCATTCTTTTCTTTTCTTTTTTTTTTTTTTTTTTTGCTTTTTATTTTAATTTTTTAGCAGGGTGGGAGGGTTGTAGTCCATGTATATTGTCTTTAGTTCTCTGATCCCAACTTTTAAAAAATTTTATTATTCTTAACTATAGTAAAGTATATAAAACATGAAATTTGCTATTTAATCCTTTTAAGTGTATAGTTCAGTCGCATTAAGTACATTCACATTGTTGTGTAAACATCAGGACCATTCATATCCAGAAATTTTTCACCTTCCCTAGCTGAAATTTTTATCATCCATTAAGTACTAACCTCCCATTTCCTGCTCCACCCGAGCTCCTGGCAACCACCATTCTACTTTTTCTATGAATTTAACTAATCTTTGTGCCTCACATAAGTGGAATCATATAGTCTTTGTCCTTTTGTGGCTGACTTACTTCACTTAGCTTAAGATCTTCAAGGTTTTTCCACATTGTGGCAAGTGTCCGAATTTTCATCCTTTTTAAGAGTGAACAATATTCCATTGTCTGCATATGCCACATTTTGTTTATCCATTTATCCACTGATAGGCTCTTGGGTTCTTTCCACCTTTTGGCTATTGTAAATAATGCTGCTATAAACATGGGTGCAGAAATACTTGTCAAATTCTTGCTTTCAGTTCTTTTGTGTGTATTCCCAGAAGTGGAATTGCAGGATGATGTGGAAATTCAATGTTTAATTTTTGAAGGAAGCTCCATACAGTTTCCACAGCAGCTTTACTATTTTACATTCCCATCAGCAATGTACACGGCTTTCAATTTCCCCATATCCTCCTCAATATTTGTTGTTTGTTTGTTTATTTATTTTGACAGCCATTTTAATGGGAACAGGGAGTGTGCTTCTGTGTTTGTTCCAAGCTTCCATGCACTGCAATGGCACCTGTGACAAGCTGTCAGATCTCTTGCTTATTATTCAGATTGCTTTATTGATAGTAACTTCTACAGAATACTTACCTAGCATCCTTGGCAGACTCATTTGAGTAAAATGGTAACTAGAGCAAGAGTGGATTTAAGGTTTGACCCTTTCCCATATTGTTAGTGGACAGGCAAAAGAGTCATAAACACCGGTTACTCTCATTTTCAGTTTAATAAAGATTCCATGGTGAAGTGGAAAGAAAGAAAAACTAGGTGTCAGATGTTCTTTCTGGTCCTAACTTGAAATCTTTTATTCTTTGTGTGACCTTGGTCACTTACTCTCTCAGGGTCTCAACTTTTCTTTCTCTAAAATGGGAATAATAATACCTACTATGCCTGATTTACTTAAAAAAATCAAACAATGTAAGTGGAAGTATTTTCTAGATGATAAAGTTCTGTCAAAAAATAAAATATGGGTGTTTTTCAAGATGGTTGACTAGAGACATCGGATGTCAGTTGTCAGAAAGTACCAAAGTTACAGGTGAACAATCATGGCCTGAGTAGAATACTGAAGGAAGAGTGCCAGAGAGAATACTATCGAGAACCCACAGGAAGAAGCTGGGAACAGAAAAAGAAGGAACCAAGAGTTTGGCAGAGACTGAACATCGAGGAACTTGAAGTCCCATGGAAAGGGTAGATGGGGGTGTTTTTGCTCCCCTCATCCCTGTGGCAGACAGATGGCCTCTGACCTTTCAGAAAGCTCTTCTTCCCTCATGAGCCCAAGGACTGCTATGGGCAGCGATTTGGGAAATTCTTGAGGACTAAGTGTCAGGCTGCCAGCTTGCTCAGGGTTGCTTGCCCTCTCCTTGGACCCAAGCTGAGGAGGCAGGTGCCATATTGATTGTGCACACATTGTGGGCCTCTGTCCTGCCCAGAAAGTCTCAGCCCTTGTGTCTCTGTATCATTGGATCTCCTGCAAATATTCTCCAGTACCTACTTGGACCGCAGAGGCATTTTAACAATTTCCTTTTTGTTGGAGTCTGTTGCTGGATAACTAATGTGATCTTTTGGAGGTGTCAAAACATCCTGTTTTTTCATGGTGCCAGAGTTCTTATGCTGGTTCCTTCTCATCTGGAACCTCTTTTCTTGGCTCAAAACAGATAGCTTTGTAGTACACCTGTTGTCCTCTGATGGGAACTCTGTTGCTAGGTGAGGAGAGGGAAAAGACCCTGGATGCTGTGCATGAGTCCTGCTCTGGAAGATTGAGCTGGCAGGAGAGGCGTGGATGTGTCGTAACCTGTAACACTACTGCTCTCCTGAATTTGCCCATTCCCCTGGGATCTCCACAATCCGAGCAGGTGCTGGGGAATATTTGTGTGGAGGGGTGAGCTGGTCCTCAGGCCACTGCTGAAAACTTGGGTGGGGAAGAGTGTGTCCCTCTGTTGAAATGTGTGGCTGTGGGCTTTTGCTCCACCTGGGTCACCAGCAACAGTGGCAGCGGTAGCTGGGTGGAGGTATTTAGCAGTGTCAGTGAGTGTCAGGGCTGTGGGCATTCGCTCTGCCCAGGTCTGCCTGTTGTGGCGGCAACAGCATGGGCATTTTCCCCTCCCAGGTCTGTCAGTGGTGGTGCTACTCAGGTGGTAGCAGCAGCAGCTGTGCTAACCAGACGGTGGAGGCAGGTACTGGGACCCATAGGCACATGCTCTGCCCAAGTCTATGGCAGCAGTGGCTGGGCAGAGCTAACTAGGTGGTGGCAGTGGGCAAAGGGGCTCTGGGTGCTTGCTCTGCCCAGGTCCTCCAGTATTGGTGGGGGCATGTGGCCCCCAGTCACAGGGCATGTGATAGCCCCCAGCCTCCCCACTCCCTCCCTGGCCTGACAGGGCTGACGAGGAGGAAGCAACGAGGGAGCTGACACCTGGGTAGATGCAACACTCTGGGGGTAGGACATGAGAATGGTGTCAGCCACAGTGCCCAGGGTTCAGAAACCAGCAGGACCCCACTGTGCTTTCTCTCCAGAGCAATGACACTGCATAGTCTCCAGGAAACTCCCTGTATCAGTCCAGAGGCCTGCAGTGGTCCCTCCTGCAGCTCAGATTGCAATGTCCATTGGGGAAGTGTGGAGCCCTGGGGGTCTGTCCTCTGTCCCTTCCCAACATGTGGGCCCTTTCCTTGGATACCTCTGATCCTGCTGAGTGGGCCACACCACTACCCTGTCCTTCACTTTGGGTGCACTTCGTTACTATCTGTTGATTTCCAATGTTCTCTCTTAGACAATTCTCTCTTAGACAATGTTCTCTCTTAGACAATTGATCCAAAGGTGATTATCTACTCTCCACTTTAAGTCTTCTCCGTGAGAGCAGCCTGTGCAGGCTGATTCTAGTCTGCCTTCTTGGCCCCCACTCCTTTATTTCTCAATAGAAACTACAGAATTACAGTTCTATTCTCTTATTTCCTTAATGGTTATATTTGGCATTTAGTTGTTTTTATCTTATAAGAAAATAATTTAAAATAATCAAAGAAAGATTTTGATGAATATAAATGTAATAATGAAATTATTATTAATATTATCATTATTATAGCAACAATAGCAATTTAAATAGAATGCCTCTTTTCTCAATCCATATACTTTCTCTGGTTGATCTAATTCATAATTTACTGTCTCTATTTCATCTAACACACATATCTTGCTAATTAATGTTTCCAGAAAGTAGTATGTGCTACAGTTTTTAGACTCTTTCTCTCCAACTAGATGTCTCCAAACAACTTAACTACTCAAAATGAACTTATTATATTTTTCTGAAAGGTATTCTTTTACTATATTCCTGAACTTAGTCAATGGTACAGTTGTCCCCTCATTTGTTCAAGTTCCATATCTATGTATCATTTTCAACTTGAGATTCCTCACCACTTGTATTCTGTCAGATATTAAGACTTCCTCATTCTATCTCACAAATATTCATTAAGTCTATCATGTCTTTTTTTTAATTCATACTACCACTTTGGTATTTCATGTGCTGTATCCTTTTAATTGATCATTCCTTCCTGGTTTTGACCCTAAATTATTCATTCCCCACTGTCTCACCAGAATGACCTTTATAAAATACAGATCTCAGTAGTTTAGACTCTTATATTAATATAAAACAGCTAGAGAGCTTCACTGCCAAAAGCAATAATCTCCTAAGTAGGGTGCATATATTCCAGGAAATGTATAAGACAAGTTCATTGGGTACCAATATAAATGTGAACATCTATTATTATTAAATTTTATATATTTGACTTTTAGAAATTTATATTTTTGTGTATGTTTAGAATGTATCAAATCTGCTAGTCTGTCTGCCTCTCAGTTCTATAAGTAAATGCATATATACATATATATTGAGGGCATGTGTCAGAAAATTTTTAACTAATAGATATTTACAATCAAAATAATTCGAAGATCTGACATAGGAAAAAAATAAAAACTCATTAGTAGGGACATAAAACTCTTGGTGACTTGGCCTCTGCCTGAGTTTCTATTCTTATCTTCTCTGCTATGGTTAGTTTCCCCAAGGTAGAATTAGGAGTGGAAAAGGTTTATTGGGAAGTAACATTTGTGAAAGGAAAAGAGAAGAAGCAGGATTGGGCATGATGCAGACTTGACAAAGTCTTTGTCAGCCCAACGGGAATTAGAGGAGCCCGGTGTTTGGAAAAAAATGACTTACCCTTTATACCACTGCTTTATTCATTTATTGGCCAGGGGCCACCTTGAAAAGAGCATGACGTGGATCCTGAGGGAACAAATGACTGGTAGCTGTACACTAACCACTCCTTGCATCTGAAAGGGAGATCTTCGTGGCACATCTCCATGTCTGTTGCCTGCCCGCATCCACTTTAACCCTCTCCACCCCGAACATACGCAGTCCCTCAGTGACTCTTCACATGGTTCCTCAGCCTGAAGGTGCATGGCCCTCAGGTTCTCACAGCATACTTTAGTGATTAAACCAGACTGCCTGGGTTCAAATCTCAATCACTTCTTAGTTTTTTGAGCTTAGGTAATTTCTGTGTATTTACAGATGATTGTTTATGCTTTCTCAACTATAATAACAATAGGGTCTAACTCAGGAAGTTGTCACATGAAGGTTAAATTATTGATACACTAAAATGTTTTAAACAGTGCGTGCATATAATAGACACTCAGAAAACATTAGTTATCATGAAATCTCATCCCTTATTCAATTAAATTTATAATTAGAATCTCCCTCAAAGTTCCCCTTCAATATCAGACAAACCACTACTATAACACTTATGAGGCTGTATTCTAATTATTGATTGATGTGTCAATTTTCCACAATGTACTATAAGCTGCTTGAGGAAATAAATTTTGTTTATATTTTGTATATCTCTAGTGCCTAGAACAATGCCTGTTGCAGACAAAGCAGAGAAAGAAGGTAGGAGGGAAAGAAGAAAAGAAGGAAGGAAGGAGGAAAGAAGGCTGGAGAAGGGGAAGAAGGGAGGAAAGAAAGAAAGGAAAAGAATGAGTAAGAATTAATTATGGGTGTTGCATTAATTAGCTATTCCTGCCTGTCCAAACACTCAAGGACTTAAGTGGCTTAAAACAACAACAGTCATTTATTTTGCTAAAAAACATGCAAATTGGGAAGATATCTTAGGGCTAGCTGTGTCTGCTTTATATAGCATCAGTTAGATTGGCTACTTTTAAAATGGCTCACTGGTATGTCTGGTAAGTCGCTATTGGCTGTCAGCTGGGAGCTGACCCAGGAAAGGGCTGGGAGCTGAGTTATACTCTATGTGGATCTTTTCTGAGGGCTGATTCTACTTCCTTGGACATGATGTCCCAAGAAAATCAGGAGGAAGCTTTATTGCTTCTTATGACTTAGCCTTAGAAACCATGCAGTGTTACTTCTGCTGCAGCTATAGACCTGTCCTACATCTCAAGGGAAAGAGTTTCAAAGTCACATTGTAAGAAGAGCATGTAGGGTGTGAGTTATCACTGAAGCCATTTTTGGAAAATGTAGCTCACCGTAGGTGTGGTGATGATGGTGCTAGCTTCCTGTAATCCACAAAGTAGCAGCAACAACATAAGACAATTAAGTATAATCGCAAAGAAGAACGTGATTAAGTGATGAAATAATCAAAATTTAAAAATGCAATATAGGAAGCAACCTGAGTATAAAATGCCCAAGGATGGTGGTGAGATAGGAACAATCCCTTCCTCTTCCTCTTTAACCACATGAATCCCACCTTAAATTCGTAAACAGCGTCCATATCAGGTGGCTATAGTGAGTTTTGTTGTTTGGCAGCAAATAAAAAGAAAAGCATCAAAAATTATGATGATAATACTAATAATACCTATATTGCTTTACAGATTGCTGTGTTCATTCTCATACATTTTCTTACCTGAACCTCACCTAAAATAAATGATCCAGTGAAATCATCCAAAAAAAGAATGCATAAATGTGGGAGAAATAGTTCGATATATTTATGTAAAAGATAACTGAAACTCAGATTGCTAGTTAGTGAAAGAACTAGTCATAGATAAAATATCATAGATTTCTAATCTGCACTATAGCACTCTATGTCTATGACCTTCTGTTTATGATTTTAAGCCCCCCAAATCCTGGACTTTTAGTTTAACTGTCTGAGAATAATCAAATGCCTTGGTTCCAATTGTTTCTAACAGTGACCTCCCACATCACAAAGTGTCTCTTTATTACTGCACTTATTTCATTGACTCCTGTTTCTATTTGTTATGCACATTTGCCTCTTAAACTTGATTGTCAATTCTCTGGCACAGGGATCATTCCTTACGTATCACTGTGGGATTCCCATGGTGCTAAACACACTGATTGGCACATATGGTTATTAATTCTATTTGCTAGGAGCTCGAGTTAAAGAGACATTATCAACTAATTTAGTTCATAAGCTTCAGAGGTATAATCCATTTTTAAAACTTAAATATCCATCACATTTATTTCTTATATATCAGAATAATTATGAGCACAGAACATGGAGCCAAAATGCCTGGGTTCATATCCAGACTCTGTCACTTACTAGCTGTCATTCTCTTGGACAAGTTACTAAACATTTTTGTTTAGGTTTTATCATTTGTAAAAGGGAGGTGATAATAATAAGAGCTCCTCATATGTTGTGAAGATTTAATGGCTTAATATTTGTAAAGCTATGAGAACATTACACGGCAAACGGTTAAACACTATGTATTGCCATTATAATTATCGGTCTTCCCTTGGCGTCTCTAGAAGAGTCACAGTGCTTCCTATGCAGATTTCATTGATACTTTTTCCACAGCAAGTATGTTGGTTATATACTTGTACTTAACTTTTTGAGAATAACCTTAAATACTGGACCTCCTTTTTTTTGATGAATATGTGTTGTTGCTTGTTGTGTCTTATTAACAGCAAGGCATGGTAGCTATGTGCATATCTCAATAAAAGACTGCTAATTGATGGGGAAGTATTTGCATCAAGACATTGGTTTAAAAACTATTTTGTGGTTAGAAGACATGCTGCTTTCTTCATGGTAGAGAATAGTGACCTTCATGGGACAAATAGTTACCTACATTTTCCACCTTTTGCTGTTTTTGATTGCTTTCCCTTTTGCTCTTTTGCAGAAGGAGTAAGTTTGCAAACTGTCTGGCAGTAGCAGGCTTTCTTTCCTTTGTTTAATGGAGTGTTAAACACAGTCTGAGTTGGAGGCTTTGGAAAAAGATAAATTCTCCACACCAACTAAAAAATGAGGGACTGGCTCACCTTTTGGTGAGGGAAATGATTAACTCATTTATTCAGTCAGTCTTTCAACAAGCATGTTTTTAATGTCTGCTCTGGACTTTTCTTGGGTACAGGGATTGTTGGGATAAATAAGAATTATGAAGGCCTTTCTCCTGAAAAATTTATTTTAGTGAAGGAGATTTTTTCTATTCTTTCATATATCCTAATCCAGATGCAAGCAAATGGGTGACTTCTACAGTCAGACAAAACATTCTAGCATTTCAATTTGGCACAAAAATAGAATAGGAAGTTGTCATAGAGCAATTGTGTGCTCAGGGGTTAATTACCCTACATTTACATGGGACTACTTACTTATGACCAAATACAAGTTTATCAGAGTGTCTCAAGACTGCAACAAACCTTAAGAATCCAATCTTAAGTAATGTATTAAAAAATAGAGTAAAATAGTAAAATAGAATAAAATAATCAAAATCAATCCCCTCTCCTTAGAAGGCTAAGATCCTCCCCTTCACTCTCTCACCTTTTCCCTTACCTATGTCCCCCCTCCACCCCCTTTTACCCCACCGTGCACAGACACACACCATGCAATTTGCTTAACTCCTGGTGAGCAGGCCTGTGACATTGCTGCTAGGCTCTCAGTCTAGAAGGAACTAGACATCATCACTGAAACTGTAACTTGCTAAAAAAGGCATTAGATTTATCAGAGAAAGCAATGTTTATAGTCAGAGGGGACACTGCGGGACAATAGAGTTCTCTAAACTACCTTCTAAGGAGAGTGAGTCCAGGCAACTAAAAGGATTTTGGGCCAGGCACAGTGGCTCAGGCTTGCAACCCTAGTACTTTAGGAGGCCAAGGTGGGAGGATCACTTGAGGTCAGGAGTTCGAGACCAGCCTGAGCAAGAGCTAGACCCTCGTCTCTACCAAAAATAGAAAAATTAGCCAGGCATGGTAGCACACGCCTGTAGTCCCAGCTACTCAGGAGGCTGAGGCAGGGGAATCATATTGAGCCCAGGAGTTCGAGGTTGCAGTGAGCTACAATAACACTGCATTCTACCTAGGGCGACAGAGCAAGACTGTTTTAAAAAAAAAAAAAAAAAAAAACAAAACAAAACAATAAAAACGATGAAAGGATTTTGATTGACTGTGTAGAATATGAAAATGTGGGGACAGACCTGGATTGTTTAGAATGATTAGATGCCTCTGTGAGCATCCCTCAGAGAGGACCCAGCCAAATTCTGTAAATTAATCACAACATGTATCTCTGACTAGCATTTATTATGTAGCAGGAACTGTTCTAAGTTTTTACATGTATTTATCCTTTTAATCCTCACACAAAATCTATGAGGTAGTAGCTGTTGTTATAATCCCCACTTTACAGATCAGAAAACTGAGGCCTGTAAAGTTGAAGTAACTTGCTCAAAGTGACATGGCTAGTGAAGGCAACATCAGAATTTGAACCTGGGCAATCTGGTCCAGAGTTTGGGCTCTTAATCACTCAGGAAATTGGGGGTAAATGTTGTCAAATATTTAAAGAATATTATTGTCAAGGGACATCCAACTTATGAGGCTATTCTGAAGTTTGACTTCTGTTTATATTTTAAGTGCATATATGCAGGCACTTGCACAAATGTTAAAGGTACTACTCGAATGATCACTGGTTTTAACCCTTCTCACTCTCTTCAATTTTCCTCTCCTGATATATAAACACTGTACTTAGTCATGATAATTTTTCTCAAAATGTAAATCTATCACATTGTTCCTCTTTTTCTAATACATCATTGTCTTTTCATCATTTCTGGGACAAAGTCAAATTTTTGCAATGCTGCTTGGGAGACACTTAATGATCTGATGTTTCTTTATAATCTCGACTTTTTCCACATGCTTTTGTTTCATAAGTATAATAATCTTTTAAACTATTTTTTCAGTCAACATTCACTCAAGTCTGAGCCTTTGTAGTCACTGTTCTCTCATCCTAGACTAATTGGTCTTTCATAATACCCTCCTGTTGATTTCAATCATCCGACTCCTGCTCAGACATCCCAATAATTGTCACTTACTCTGAGAGACTTTTCTTAACCCCTTAACTAAATTTGCTCCCTGCTATAAAAGCATTCTTTTCTGTCTCTTTTCATTAATAATATTCATTACACCTGGTCAAAATTATTCATTTAGTTGCCTTTCTGACCAACCAGACTAATGTATTTACAGGCAAGGACTTGATCTATCTTGTTCATCATCACTCTATTGTTAGATTTTAGTGTAGTTCCAAGCGTATAGGGAGGATATAAAAGTATTTCTTAATCAATAAATGAATAAATGTTGAAATAATAAAAGTTCTTAGAGGCAATATTTTCTAAAGTTAGATAAACCCCACTATATATCATTATATTTTTATAGTCTTTTTATTTTAATAGTTTCAGGAAGCCATTTTATTTATAATGTCTATATTAGGCTGAGAGCTTTGGTGGGAAAATAGGCCAAAATAACATTTTATGAAGCTCATGGCTCTGGATAAAGAATTTAAATTCTTAATTAGAAGTTGTTAATTACCACATGGATTCAACTGGAAAAAGTTACCAGAAAAAAGACATGCAATGTTAAATGTACCCTGAATGCTTTTCAATCCAGAGGGAATTAAAGTCAGTAATTGTGAATGGACCTTCTCCTATATTGAAAGTATTTATGATCCATTTAAATATGCTTTTTGGTTTCTTTATATATATATATATATATACACACACACACACACACATACACTAAAGTTTTAACTCATACAATTGTTTTTGGATATTCAGAAAATAATAAGCCAAATTTGCAAAATCCATTAAAAGGACTCTGAGATTTTTCAAATTATGAATGAAATACTATTACAATCACATAAGTTACCTTAAAAAGGACTTTTAAGAATGAAATATGTTTGTTTTCAATTAAATATTTTGATTCCCTTGAACTGTATCAGCTTAAAGTTCCTATTCTTTTCTATTCCAAAGGCCACCATCAATGTTTTCATAACCTACATATTTAAAATTATTGCCATACTTGGATCAATAATTTTAATTTAATATGTTTTGAATGGCAACTATGCCTATGCTCTGGACAGATATAGTATCTGTCCTCAAGAAACTAACAATATAATTCAGAAACATGTATACTTTAAATAAAGAAGGCAAAATGACCAGGGCACAGAATGATAAGAGTGGCACTGATAATGTCCTAGTTCATGCAATTGAAAGTGATAATTAGGTCATACATCTATATCAAATGTTTATTAGTATCAGTCAGAGTCCAAGATTAAACTAAGGAAAGATTAATGAAAGGCACATTTATATTATAGTGGTATGTATATGGATAAAAGAACCAATAAAGAATGACAGAGTACCCAGATACTAGCAACGGTAGGAAAATCTTTAAATTTCTTGGCCGGAAAGGTCAAAGGGAGAAAATGGTTCTTCCAGAATCTGGAAAGAGAGCAGTGAAAAAAAAGTTTCCTGACAGGAGCTAGTAGAGAACTTAGGAACAGCTAAATCACCACCTGGCACGCAGATGTGGAAGGTAGAAGCATTAATACTCAGTACAATACATTCTCCTGTACTTTGCTCTCTTGCGAGTACTTCCCATTCGCCTATTCAATAAGAAGCCAGAAGGCAATGGAGTCAAAGAAATATAGTCTGTTGATATCAGCTTCCTATGGCCTATGGCAGGACAAAGAATGGGTTTGGAATAACACATCCTCTTAAGAAAACGACACACTAAAGTTAATTTTTAGCTTAAACTGACTAACTCAACATCTATTTGATGAGGACAGAATGTCTTCTATGCTTAAAAACTCAGAAGAAATAATATACAAATTTATGACCCAGGGGAGCACTACAGAGCAATATTTAGAGAAGCAAATTTTATGAGACTGTGACAGCACCATTACGCAGAAATAGAAAGAATGAGAGAATAAAAGAGAGATTGACTCAGATCTGGTTGGTTTGTGTGTGTGTGTGTGTGTGTGTGTGTGTATGCATGTGTGTGTTGTATGTGTTTGTGTGTAATCATGCACACATCCACTGACAGCGGGTGCAGAGTATATCCCTTATTAGGGGAAAGCAGATGCTCATACTAAGTTAAAACTAATTCAGCGTGGTCTACAAGCTAGCCCTGAGTCTAAATAGCAACTAGCCACATAAAATGCTTTACAAAAAAAATACCTAACTTAACAAATTATTGGCCAACCTTGTGAATTCAGTTACTAAGAGTTGATGATCTATTAATTCTTAAGTCTAAATAAATAATGTATTTATTAGTCATCTAATAAGATGCTTTTTAAAATATATGAATCTATATTCTTGGCCAAAATTTTACTATTGTAGCTTCTAAAAAGCAAACTAAGAGCAATATAATTTTTCAAAAGTCAAAATATATATATATTTTTCCAGAGTTTGAAGACACTGTGTTTATAGAATATTGCATAGGATTTATGATTGCTGTGCAAATAAATGTAGATTTAAAACCTCCCTGAGTTCAGTTGCAGGTAGAAGGAAAAAGATGACTTGATCAATCTTTCTCACTTTTCTTCTTAATTAACCTACCATGTTTCTTTTTTTCCTTTAACAGGCATTTTTTCCAGTATATTCCATTGGAAATTTATATAGAAAAGAATCATATTATAACTCAGAACAATTCCCAACTGCCCTGACTTCCTACTAAAGCAGAAAAAGAAACATGTGTTACTTTTGTTATACAAAATAAATTAATTTTCCAGATCTATCTATGTAGCCTGTGTTTTCATTCAGCACTTCTGACATGAATTTACTTTAACCAGATTTGAAATTTCCTTATATTTATATACAATATCTTCAAGTGTTGATTATAACACATATTTGGATGGAAAATGAAATCGTATGGTTTTGGCCAAGCCAGTTACCTTATAGCACAGACACAAAGTTCAGTTGGTACAGGATCAAGCATACTAAATGGAAAACTTTGCAGTGATTGACAATCTAGTTAGTAGAGAAGTTACGTTTCAGGATCTCAAAGGAAAAGAGACAGCACATCTCTAAGAAATAGGAAATAATGCTAGAAAAGTACTTAGGTCCAGTCCATCTTTTTGCGAACTAGAATACTTAGCTTCCTATAAAGGCAATTGAAGATTTAATATATCCAGAAATATTGTGGATTATTTGATGCTGTTGATCAGAAACTAGAAAGTACACAGAATATGGTCACTGAGTTAGTGAGTAGTCTGTAAATTCTGCCATGTGATGGAGAGATGAAAAAAGTAAGGATGTCTTTCAAAAGGAACTTTTAACATTATCCTTTTTGCTTGACTCATTCTTGACATTTTAATTTAGACCCACATCATCTCTTACCTGGATTTTTATAACATCCTAAATAATTAATCTTCTTGCTTCCAACTTCAATGTATCTCCTAATCTGTCACTTACTTTGCCATCTGAGTTACCTCTAAATTATAAATCTGTTAAAATTACTTCTCTTGTAATTTCTGTGTGACAATCTATTGATTACTAAAGAAAGTGCCATCTACTTTGCATGATCACACATGACCTTCTGTAATTTGTTCCCCATCTATATTACTAGTCTATTCTTCCTTCTTTATCCTATCCTCCAGTAATATTTAACTACCTGTCCTTTATCAAATGTTCCATGCAAATGCATGTTTCTAGCTTGTGTATCTGTAAAAAAAAATAAACACAGAAAAATGTAAAACACAATATAAAAGAAAAACAACAAACCAACCATTTCAAGCCCCCTGACAATGATACAGTATGGATGACATATACATGTAAACATATATATGTGATTTTATAGAACAAAATATATAGTATATATTTGCCCCTTAAGAAAAAAATCAGTATCTTTAACACTTAACATATGCTGCTTTCATTTTTTATTTTATTATTTTCTATAATTTTATTTATATATTTTTAAACATAAAGTTATAGTTAATTTTATTATTCTTTAATTGAATATTTATTTATTTTAGCCACTAATAATTATTTTGGCTTCCCATTGTTTCTTGGATTTTAAAACAGTGCTCTAAATTCACTACTCTTTTTGCTAGAATACATCTTTTAGTAGTTCTTACAACAATTATCTGATAATGATAATCATTGTTTTTTGGTATGTTCAAAGATACCATTTTTGGCACTAATTATTGACTAATTGCTTATAAGGGACAAAATTAAGGATTTGCAATAGTATTCTCACAAGCTAAAAATCTTACCTCAATAGTCCTTTGACATGAATGATAAAAGGGTATGTCATTCTAGATTTGCAATGATATTCCTCAATGACACTGAGGTTAAATTTCTGGAATGAGTCAAATTTTGCCATGATTTGTTACCTTTTGTTTTTCATACATTGTTGGATTCTATTTGCTAAAATTACGGTTGGTATTTTTACATGTACACCCTTGACCAGAAATGAG
Organism: Eulemur rufifrons; assembly: GCF_041146395.1. NCBI lineage: Eukaryota > Metazoa > Chordata > Mammalia > Primates > Lemuridae > Eulemur > Eulemur rufifrons. Next base: position 73,264,434 of record NC_090989.1, read on the forward strand.
CTGTAATTGCTTTTTACTCTATTGTCAGTTTGGTTTTGTTATGAAGTTTACAATGGTTATAAGGGTTTCAAAGTAATAAAGGTTATAATACCTTCACAAAACAATTTGGGAGCTCTTCTTTCTTTTTCTGTGATATATAAATATTTGCATAAATTGCAGTTATCTATTTCTTAAATGGCTGGCAGAATTTGTTTATAAAATAGGTTATTGCTTCTATTGGGGTTGCTGTTTTTATTTATTTCTAACTTAAAAAAATTGAACTCCATTGATTTTTTGTATTGTGATCAAGGTATGTGGTCTACATGATGCCAATCCTTTGACATTTGTTGAAACTAGTTTTATGACCAAGTACATAGCCTACTTTCCTAAGAATTTCTTCTGTTTTAATTGACTTTGTGTTTCCCAATTATAGGATTCAAGATTATAAATGTTTCCATTAAATAAATTTTGTTAATTGAATTTTTCAAATTTTACATATTCTTATTTATATTTTTGTCTGTTCAGTGTAATTACAACTGAAAGAATTGTTTGCTAAAATTTTTTACTAAAGTGATGGTGTTGTCTACTTTGTTAATCTATCAATTTTTATTTCGTATAATTTGAGGCTTTGTTTTTAGGTGCATACAAGTTAAAATTGTATGTAATCTTGGTCATTGCTATGTCATCCTCATCATTCATTCATTTATATTTATTTCTAATAATGCTTTTATTACCTGAACATCTAAAGTCAATGCTCTGTATCTGTGGATATAGAGGGCCGGCTGTGCCACACCATTTTATAGAAGGGACAATATGATTACCCTTGATATCTGTTCAGGTTCCTTAGGGTATGAAGGTACCATCTCCCAGGTGATGTCTGATCACTCTGGTCTGCCTTCAGCAAGAATACTTCTAGGTTAATTTAACCAGAATACCCCCTATCTCTAATGTTTCCTGTTAGTAATTTTTCACCCACCTACCCCCACGATGTTCCTTGGCTATAAATGTCCAATTGCTCATGCTGTATTTAGAGTTGAACCCAACTCTCTCCTCCACTGCAAAATCCCACTGCAGGGGTCCCTATATCTACCATGATGGTGCTGAATAAAGTCTGCCTTACTGTATTTCAATAAGCGTTGTTGAATAATTCTTTATTTAACACTCCTAACAGCAAAGCAGAATGGGCTGTTTGGTGCACCCTCCAAATAGCTCCTCAGCCAAAAGGGGGCCTAAGAGATTAAAATTTAATTCTGGTTCAAACTTGTATCCTTTTTTTAGATTGACATGGGCCCAAAAGATAAAGATAATTATAACTTGCAATATGCTGCTCACTGAATATCCCTTAGTAGCATACAGGGGCCAAAATGGGTCACATAATGGGTTTTTGTAAGTTTTATAATAATGCTTTTGTCTCTCTTGCACTGACCTTTCTAGATCTTTCAAGTTTGAGTATGATTATTAAAAAAATATTGTGGTACAAAGGCAATATATGTAACCTAAAAGTTTGTAGTCCTGTGATATTCTGAAATTTAAAAAAATTAAAAACATACGTAATATAGTTATAGATACAGCAATGGGACACTCCAATTTGTAGTATTGAAGATAAAACAGCCCAGGCATCCATGAGAGGAACACTGTAAAATTTCCAGAGGTATAGCAGAAAGAGATACATTATTATCTTTTTTTCTTTAAGACTCACCCCCAGAGACTTCCTCATGAAGGAAAGTGCTCTGATATGGCTCTCCCAAACTATTGCAAAACCTTTTTCAATTGCAAAACATGGTAAAAAATTTAGTTCTGACTTTAGCTGAGGTGATCTTTTGGGCTCCCATTATTTTGCCAATCACAATAAGTGAAGGAATTCAAACACAACACAGGACACAGGACATACTGTATGATTCCATATACGTGAAGTTCAAGAACAAGCAAAACTAATCTATAACGTTAGAAGCCAGAATAATAGTTATCTTAGAATTAAGGGCTTTATTGGCTGGGATGGTACTGAGAAAATGTTCTGAGTGATGTAAATTTCTGTACCCTTATATTTGTTTTATTTAACTACAAAATTCAAATATATGTGTATTTTAAATCTGTGCATTTTAATATATGCTAGTTACTCTCAATTAAAATATATTTTTAAAAAAGATCTATAGGGGGAGATCACATTTTTCTTCTCTTCCACCTAGTGCCAGAGGTGAGAATGTTAAATCTTTTTCTTACTCTTGTCTGTGTCATGTGTTATTTTTTTATTCACCCCTATACTCTGTATAGACCTTTGGGATCCAGTTTTAGCAGAGGGATTTCAATTTGGGAGTTTCTCAGACTTCATCTTCTCCCCCATATAATGTGTAGTCATTAAAGTGCTTTCTTCACTTTGGTGGAGGTCTGGCAGACAACCTCAGAATAAAGGCTTGCTATGCAACCCTGAGTTTCAAAGGGTTCCTGTTTTATTAATTTTTGTTTACTTTGCTCATCATATTCCTATGTTCATGTTACTTTAAAATGAATCTTAAAACATATGTTTGTATGTGCATGTGTGAATGTGTATACATTTAAAACATATTTCATCCACCATTATTATAGTTTTAGTCAAGAAGGTAACTCTGGCTACCTAAACTACTACACTGTAGGAAAAGAGTGACCCTCCACCTGTGCTTTAAACCTTTTGTTTGCAGTCTCATCTTGAGAATGGGGATTTTTTTGTTGTTTGTTGTTTTTTCTCCCCTTGATCTTAGTACTCATTGGCTCCAGTGTGTGTATTTTGCAGTTGGACTCCTATCTCCTCATTCTCCAGTCCAGCAACAGATCTCATATTTTTAACTGGGGGTACTACTGTCCTGTGGTCAAACTCTGGAAAGGCTTGTTCACTTACTGAATCCCTGGTGGCTTGGCCTAGGTTCTGTGTGTATGGCTTTGTTTACTTTATCTCACCATCTCATTCACACAATTTTATCAAAGAAGTAGTCACAGCAGTAGTCACAGTTTTTTATACATCTCTCACAGGTTGGTGCAGCTCATCCTGGCTCCTGATTTAATGTAATAAGCACGGCTCGTATCACCAGACATGCATATACACCCTGTAGTAGATGACATTGATTGCCTCAGTCTGTGTCTGGTACTAGCCTAACATTGCTAGTCAACACATTGGATGCAGTCTGCATTTGCCCCTGTAAACTTTTGCTCTGATCAAATAACAAACATGGTTCCGTCTTAAATTTTATTTTTGAAAGTATATTTTATCTATCATTGCAATTCTTAGAGAGGAGGGAGAAACTCAAAGCATTATCTGATAGAGTGCCATCTGAACTAAAATATCTGCCTCTGGATTTTTGTAACTAATAATCTCTCTGCAAGAAATTCACAGTAAACCACACTTAATTTTCAACACTCAGACTAAATGAGACCTGTCTTGCAAAGTCCTTCTCTCCTTTTCCTAGGAAGATTGAATAAATCTTTTTTTAAAGTCTTCATTGTATTTTAAACATGGCTCTTTTATAGCTCTTATCATATTGTGCTCTTTTCCCTGTGAGATACTGAGGTTCTTGAGAGAAGGTCTCACATCTTATTTGAATCTGAATCATCAATAAATAGCACCGTGCCTGCCAAATTAAGTCCTCAGGGAATTATTAAAGTTAATTAATTAAACACCTTAAATTAATTTCTAGGACTTTGTAATCTGACTCTACACAAACTCTTCTGCTTTTATCCTCCAATACTTTTTAACAACACTGACTGCATTAACTAAACTCATTGCCTCCTGTTTCCCAAACATACTGTGGCACTCGTTCTTATCTTTGGGCTTTTTTCTTACTTGGAATGTTGTTCCCCTGCTTTGAAAATTAGTGGGGCATGTGTGGTATATTTAGCAATTCTCTATTTACAGCACTATTTTTAAATCATAAAATACAATGACCAATGTATATATTTTTAAAAGACAGACAAATGAAAAGCCTCAGAGAAATTGTAGGGGAATCTAGGGAAGGTGATTAAAACTTAGGTGACATTAAACACAAGTTCATGTTTCATTCTGATTGCATTGGTCTGAATGTCACTGAGCTGTCTGACATATGCCAGTATTTTAATGGGCAACAGAGAAATATAACTTATAATGTCTGATGTGCATCTTGCTGTAGTTTGTTTTCCAGAGGTTAGAGGGCTAAGGAGCTTATTTGAACTTTGCTGTTGCAAAACCACAGAAATATTATGCTGACGTTAGATCCTACAATTTGACCAAAATGTGTATTTAAAAAAACCATGTACATGTTCCATCCAAACATGATATTAGATAAAACAAGTAGCACCAGAGCAAGTTTGCATGTGTTTAAAGAGGAAACCATTGTAGTGTTTGGATATATCTCACTCAATTTTCAATTCACTTTAAAAGTGTAGCAGAATAGAACCAAAGATGGAATTTTGAAAGCTGAATCTGTTACTGATACATATTTCTCTGAGTGACAGTCTTCAGACAAAAAAAGGAATGTTCCTCCTTTTCCTTTAAATACGTCATATATGAAATTCAAAGTGGTTAGTCAAATCTATTTCTCTTATTAATTTTATCAGCTAAATATAATGAAAGGCACACAAGAAATAATTTTTTTAAAATTTACTTTAAGTTTGATTTGTAAGAAATGTCTGAAAATGTGAGAAATATGTAAAGTAGACATTGAGTTAAATACATGTTAATTATAGATGCTTAATAAATATTTATTAATTGGCTACTAATATAATCAAGAAACTCTATATGAGTGCATTTAGCACATTAGTTTAAGCCTACAGATTCAACTAATTAGAGTATATCTGCCTGAATTCAAATTCCAACTTCATTAATCTTGGCGAGGTTACTTAAGTACTCTCTATCTCTGATATTTCTTGCATAAAATTGAAATCTGCCTCATAGTATTTTTAAGTGAATATAGTATAAAATATATAAACTGATTTCATTCTCATATATAACAACACTGTATAGATACATGTAAATATAAATATATGACATGTTGTTACAGAATGAAATTAATCTGCATAAATATATACATCTGAGTTTCCTAGCATTTACATATAAAATATATATTAATTCATACATATATGTGTGTGTGCGTGTGTGTATATGTATGAGTAAAGTGCTTTAAACAGTAAGTACCTGGCTCATGGCAAATAATCTGTGATACTCTATGTTACTAATTATCATCATTAGTATTACCATTATTAATTGCTGTCTATTCTCTTAGCTAAGGTCACCACCTCTACCTGTGCTTTAATTCACACCTACAGTAGCCTACTCCACTTCATTCTATCTTCTGTCATTACCAATTGTCCCTCTCTATTGGATTTTTTCTATAAACATCCAAATATGTTGAGATTTTTTGCATCTTAAAAAAATAATCCACACAAATTGTTGCAGCAATCGGGGACAAATTTTTTTTCCCATAAATGATGCTGGGCCAGTTATATATAGAAGTAATCTTGACCTGTACCTCATCCTAAAATCTTAAGAATTCTGAGTGGATTGTAGACATAAATATGAAAGATAACAACAATTCATTCAGGTGTGAACCCATCTGGTCCAGGGCTTTTCTTTTTGGGAAGGATTTTTATTGCTGTTTCGATTTCAGTTCTAGATATCGGTCTATTCAGGAATTCTATTTCTTCCTGGTTGAGCCTGGGAAGGCTGTGTGTTTCTAAGAATTTGTCCATTTCCTCCAGGTTTTCTAATTTGTGTGCATAAAGATTTTTGTAGAATTCATAGATCATATCATGTATCTCTGTGGCATCAGTCGTGATTACTCCTTTCATGTTCCTGATGGAGGTTATAAGAGTTTTTTCTTTTCTGCTCTTGGTTAGTCTAGTCAGAGGTGTGTCAATTTTGTTTATTTTTTCAAAGAACCAACTTTTTGTTTTATTAATCTCCCTTATGGTTTGATTGTTGTCCTTTTCATTTAGTTCTGATTTAATCTTAATAATTTCTCTCCTTCTGCTGGGTTTGGGGTCGATCTGTTCTTCCTTCTCCAGCATATTATAGAGGAACATAGAAGAATGTCTTCATTACTTTGGGGTAGGTTAATATTTTAAAAATAGAACACAATAAGACTCTCACAAAAGAAAAAATTTCAAAAATCGGACTCTATTACAATTTAAGACCTCTGTTCATGAAAAGACACTAACCAAAGAAAAGGATAAAATATTTACAACTCATATGACAAAGTTTATATTCAGAATATATGATGAATGCCTACAATCTAGTCAGAAAAAGGCAACACAACCCAATAAAAATACTGGACAAGCCCTTCACAGGAGAATATTCAAATAGCCACTAAAATATTCAACTTCAATGGTAAGCAAATAAATAGCAATTAAAATTATAGTGAAATATCACTCCCAACTGACCAGAATGGCTAAAAATATAAAGATAGACAATACCAACTGTTGGGAAGGATAAGGAACAACTGGAATTCTCATACACTATTTATTGGAATTGTTACAACTACACTAATAACTCTTTGGCAGTACCCAACTAAACCTGAACCAACCAACTAAAGCTGAACTTATGTATACACCATGTCCCAGGGATTCTAACATACTATTTGATTTACTTGTCTGATATGCTTACCTTGTTAATGTTTGTTTCCTCCAACAGAATGTAAATACCGTAAGGATAGATATTTTTATCTAAGTGCCTAGAACATAGCCTGGCTTATTTTAAATGCTTAAATAAATGACTTTCAATTCCTTTAGTAATATTATAGGGAGATTTCTGAATGTGAAGCTTTTTATTTGGTACATGTTGTCTTTCATATTTATGATTTTTCTTTTGTGATTTGTCAGAACAGAGAGGTTAGGTCTAGCTAAAGACAATATAATGAAGTCATAATAATACAAAATGAATTACTATAACAGTATATTATAATCCTCCTTTAAATGTCTTTATTTTCTCAAAATAAAAATGTTCAAACAGCAATTTTCATCTCTCAAGTCTTTTAAAATCACTCTGGGTCATAATTTTATTTTTATGACATCTCAGTAATTTACAGGGGGTGGTGAAATTTATTTATCATTTAATATGACTGTGATTTATGTAATTGGTTCTCAAGAAATTTAAAACTTGAGTAAGGTTAAATTATTATAAGTATGGTACTGAACAGATTTAGCTAGCTAGCTAGCTATTTATTTATATTTGGAGCCTCAGAGAAAACAATGCTAAAACTGTAGAACGAGAGATTTATATCAGAAATAAGAAAGCCCTAAAGCAATTAAGCCCGAAAATAGACTTTTGTTATGGTATGAGAGTTTCCTTGAGGGTGTTTTTAAAAAAAGAAAACAGCAAACAACAAATATTTTTAGAATAGCAGCAATACAGAAGGCTTAAAATTTAAATTTTAATATTTTTTTCTAGATTAGAGTTAGAAAATAAGAATTTTCGGGTTTCTTTGGTTTAGAATTTTATTTTATATGACATAGTACACAGTCCTTTATGTAAATTGAGTAAAAAATAATTTATCTAAACAGTTTTCATATGCTAATACAAATGTTTAATGCTTTTTCAGGTTTTGGAATTATCTCAAATGCAAGTGTGTTCAGTATTAGCTTAGTTATTACTTTAATTTTGATGTATAAGTGCAAATATTTGAAGATGTGATTACATGCAATAATTTGCTAGTCCTAACTTTAGCAAAATGTTTGCCAGATATGTGAAGTAGACATAATGAGTAGACAAATATACTCATTATTGAGAGACATTATGGTACAGGCTATTGTATCTTTCTAAAACTTAATTTCTTCATCTAGAATATATGGGGGGCCGGGCGCGGTGGCTCACGCCTGTAATCCTAGCACTCTGGGAGGCCGAGGCGGGCGGATCGCTCAAGGTCAGGAGTTCGAGACCAGCCTGAGCAAGAGCGAGACCCCGTCTCTACTAAAAATAGAAAAAAATTATATGGACAACTAAAAATATATATATAGAAAAATTAGCCGGGCATAGTGGCACATGCCTGTAGTCCCAGCTACTCGGGAGGCTGAGGCAGGAGGATCGCGTGAGCCCAGGAGTTTGAGGTTGCTGTGAGCTAGGCTGACGCCACGGCACTCACTCTAGCCTGGGCAACAAAGTGAGACTCTGTCTCAAAAAAAAAAAAAAAAAAAAAAAAAAAAAAAAGCTCCCTTCACTCTTACTTTCACTAATTTGCATTAGTTTAAGTTGGAGAGAAAGTAGTTACAATGATTCATTATAATCTGATCTATAATAGGCCTCCTACTTTCTAGGGGGAATAAGATATGAGCCTATCATAAATAAAACTGATGGACATAGTTGCAGCTCCTTAGCAATTAGTGGGGATGGGAACAGGGAGGCGAATTATTTGCACAGAAATAAATTTTTATTTTTCAAACCTGTATTTATGATTTTGAGAGGAGCCAAGAACAGAAAAAAATTTAAATAGTTATTAGGGGTTTTATGGAAACTGAATAAATGAATGGTTCCAATGGGAAGCCAAATGTAAGTATAAGAAAAGATAATTTAGCACAGGCGGGAAATCTTCAGATCATGAAATAACATATTTAAAAATGAAGACATCAGTTCTTGAAAAATAATGGCAAAGCCAATCAAAAATGATTTCTCCATTGTATGGTTCTTCAGGCTTTTAGGGTACTCTTCCCTATTGGCTTTTTGAGTCTTCAGCTTGACATTTAACTTCATAGAGGGTATAGAAGAAATGCTTTACTTCTTATAAATATTCTATGTTCTACTTTTTTCCTTAAACTATGGTTTAAAATCTTAAATATTCAGACAGTTCCTTTTCTTTGTAAATTGTATTCTAACAATGTATAAGCTTTTGATTTTGTTTTGTTTGATTTACTTAAATAACGTAACATTTATTCAGTATCTGTTATGTGACAGTCACTATATTAAGGTGCTGTGAAAAAATAGAGTAATGAGATATAGTTACCATCCTGAGAGACATTCACAACCAAGGAAAAAGATTGGATATAAAGATTAATTACATGCCAATAAATATCTAAATATATATACACAGAAATATATGAATATATATGTATACTCAAGATAAAGGTGAATGGAAAAAAAAGAAAATATTGAATTGGAAAACAAAGTTATTAAGGAATAAAACTTTAAATAGTGTCCTCCAACACGTAGAAAGAAACCGAAAGAAACAGCCAGAATTCTAGGGACTTTTGGCAGACTTTGGGAATAAGAGGCGATCTTATTACTAATTTGGGGCAGTAAAAGGTGTAAGAAATGAGAGGGTGGTCAGTACTGGTGGAAAACTATTTGAAGGATGCATACGACTCAGTAGCAAATGAAAGAAGAAAAGAATCTTCTGATAAATAGAATAGCATGAAAAGAAAATGATTTCAAAAATCTAACATTATACAATTCTTTGCATTTTAAAAACTTCAAAAAACGCAAGAAAACACTAATAGAGGAGGAAATGAGCATTTTAAAAAGTTGCATGGTTTTAGAATTAATCCCTTTGTTTTTTTCAAACACCTGTAGACTGGAACAAAGCTTTCCCCAGCATTTGCAGGGCCTGGGGTAAAAGTACAAATGGAGGTCTACATACCATATAGAGAAATGTTCCCTTACCCTTACCTAGAAAGCCAGGTTCAAACTTAGAACAGTCCAATTACTAGAAAAGGTGTAATACCTGGAGAACTGCCAGTGGCCCCTGGATAGCAGATTATTCCCTTCTTTCTCTGCCCCTAATTCCATTGATCTGTAATGTGAAAGGGTGAGTACAAATGTGGACATCCTATCCCACACATCTAAGCTCTATCTCTCTGTACTCATGAAGAGGCATACAGTGGTGTGATCCCCTTTGGGAGGAACGTCTAGGGAAGAGGCTCAAGTGAGCTCAGGCAGTTTGAGCAAAGAATTCTAAGGTCTTGAGTGCCCAAGCCACGGTCTAGATATCGGAGTGTGGTTCTGGTTAGGCATGTCTCCTAGGTTCCTCACCCTGTGGGAGGGGCAAGGCTGAGGAGGGTCAGAGTGAGGACCTTTAGAGCAGTGCTACTCAAAGTATTGTTCTCCAATTGACTCCATGAACTACTTATTACTGGACCCTGATACGATACAGAGCTCACCAGAATGTAAATAAAGTGCATGGCTAAGCACCTGTCTATTTTAGCAGACATTTTTCTTTTTCCCTTAGGATGACTTGCTGAAGAAGGCAATATAAGTCCATCTTCTGATGTAAAGCCTTTATCTTGTCATAGACCCATCATGAAGTGATACTGCTCTAAAGCACGAAGCTAAAATTGGGGTCATTCTTGACCAAGTTTAAAGGTTAGAGTTACAAGAGACTAATAAAAGCAAACAAACCGATTTTTTTAATATGCCACATATTCCCAAGAGTCTCTCCACTGTTTAAGACGGTGCTATCAGAGGCAAAGATAAATCACTACTTAGTCCACATTATATTCCTCCTAGTAACAGCATGAATTTAATTTGATTTAAAATACAAAACATGAAGACTCTGGATACCAAATAATTGTTTTAATCCATAAGGTAAGATAATATTTTTAAATGAGTCCTAACCTTGTATTTTTTTTCCCAAGACTAGTACTTCTAGTCATTATTAAACACAAAAATTATATGAAAAGGATTTTGGAAATCTAACTGTAAAACCAAAGATGTGAGAACAATTAAAGTTTTCAATTCACTCTGAATAACTTGCAGCAGAATGAAAAAAAAAAGATGAGTTACAAGGATACCATAGACACTGCATGAACTATACATCTGGAAGCTTTTATTTCAGTACCATAGAAAAAATCAGGTTGCAGTTATAATAGATGTTCTAAGCTCCTCTACTTTAAAGAGATCAGAAATATTAACATTAAAATTAATAAAGTTGGTTAATTAGGAGTTATATTGTAATAACTAAGGAGTTTTCCCCTTAGGAATCACTCTACAATAAGATGTTTAATAGTTTTCTCTTTATTTTAACAGACTTAACTACCTCACAGAGAGGATGGTTATCAAAAACAAACAAACAAACAAAAAAAACTTTAACTTCAAAAATATGTTCTTTGACAAATAATCAGCAATAATTATTTAATCTCTGAAACTGCAATGTAATTCAATTAGAAATTGAATTTAACTCCTACACTTTATTTTGTACAACCTTTAGAACACAGTTTTTGTAGCAGAAGTATTATTGAAATATTAGGTTAATAGAGTGTTATTAGTAAAGAGAAATCCATTAGCAGAATTGATATAAGAAGATCATCTCAAAAGAAGTTAATTTGCGCTCAACAAATGTAGGGTAGAATTTCATTTTTACATGGGCTCAAGAGTACAGATCCAGGAAAGAGCAATTGGGATCTCTTTAAATCCAATTTCCAGCTCCTGGCTCTAAAGCTCATTTGGCTCCAGGGATGATCCAGATGTTCAGGTTCATTTTAGGTTAAAGCTGAATGAAATCTAATAATGGAATTCAAGCATGCCCTAACTACAAGAGGTCATGGAGACTGGCTTGTTGATCACTTTCTTTTTGTAGATATAGAAACTCAGTTCTGGAGAGGGTAAACAATTTTTTCAAGACTCAAAGAAAATCAAAATCAAGATTTTCTTTCTGAAATCAAAAGTACCCTCTACTACCGCCTAAAACTTACTTTACCAATTACCTTCCTTAGCTACCCAAGCTTACTAACAATAATTTGTGATTGAACAAGAAGCTCATTCTGCCTAGTGGCTCATCTAGCCAACTTTTGATACATAGCCACATCATTTATCTATTCATTCAGCCTAATATATATCCTGAGTAATTTCTATGTGCAAAGCACAGCTGGGAGTGATGAATGACAGAGAGATGATTAAAACATGTTGAGTACCCTTATTATAATCAAAAGCTCACCATGCAGTATTGTTGGCAACACATAGACACAGATATCCAATGTGATATTTATTCTAATATAAAATATGCTACATTTCTTGAGGGGTCAGTTTGCAGGTAATTAGAGGAAATAAAGAGAACATCCCAAGGGGAGTGAGGATTAAGCAAAATTTCAAAAACAAAATGTGACTGGATTCAAAGGGTTTTCCTGAGAAGGAATGGAAATGGTGGCAAGTCACAAGGGAAGCTGGCAGCTGAAGGATGTAGCAGAAGTGATCATAGGATGCAGATACCAGAGCATGGCTGAGAAGGGACATTGATAAAGAACCCAACCAAGAGAAGGAAAAGGAAAGTAACCAGTTCACCACAGCTACAACCCAAGAGTGTCTTAGAGGAAATAGTGTCAGAGTAAAGAACTTCTTACTCCAAACAGTATTTGTTAGGAAATGCCTGGCATACTCATTTCTAACTGCTATACTCTATTCTAGGTATGTATTTTTGAAGTGGAGAGGCAGCATTCAGTGATTATCACAAAGGCCAATTCTTCTATTTTCTATCTGAGAAAGGAAACACTGTGCCACACCTATCAAATCCATCCAATAATGAATATAGGCAGGTCCCACTTGGGTCTTATTTTATTGAGATTTGGTTTTTTGATGAGGTTATGAAAGAATTTCATTATAATATGATTTTGAATAAGCCCTAAAAATAGCAATAGTCTATTGCATGATCTTATGTGTTTACATTATTATAGAAAAAATTGAAAATATATAGAAAAGAATAAAAATAATAATCATCCATAATCGCCAATAAAGACCCAAGTAATCATTGCTAAACTTTAGGATATTATGTGTAAGAATACACACACACACACACACACACACATACATATATAAAATAAATTTGTATAGGAAGTAGCTAAATTGTCAGTTTTAGAAAATGACATTATTTTATTCTATGCCTTGGAAACCCAAGAAAATAAACCTCTTAGTAACTGAAGACATACATTAAAAAATCAGAAACTATTTTTATTTAGCAAAGTAGAAATGGCTAATGATTAATGATAATATCCAACATTGGCAAAGCTTTAAAGATATGGCAAACATCATTGGTAGAAGTGTAACTGTCTTAATATGTTGTAGAGCAATCTGGCTATATACATCAAAAGCTTTTGAGATAGTTTTTACTCTTACCTAGGAATGTATAAAAAGGAAGAGATATAAATATGCAGAAAGGTTTATACATATACATATTCATTAAAGTAACATTTCAAATAAATAATTTGAAATGACATAACATTCAATATTTTTAAATTATAATATAGGTATATGCCATAATAAGATGCAGCTACAGAAGATCATGAAGTAGAATATTACTTAATTGTGTAGTAAAATGCACATAAAACATGTTGAATTTTAAAAATTCTAGAGCTACTGTGTGTTTGAGAGAAAGTGAGAAGAGATTTACATCAAATCTTTTATGATACCAACATTATTTGGTCATGATACACTTTTGTTAAAATGAGAATTGAAGTTTTATATGAAAAAACTTTTCATAAAAAAGTCTGTAAAGATGTTCTGAGATCATAATATACCCTTAATCACATAGCAAGGGTTCAAATCAACCCTTTTAATTAAATTAAATAGAAAATGGTGATACAAATAAAACTGCTGATCTGAATGCCCTGGATAGGGATATCCTTTGGTGTTTCTGTAGTAAATCAGCCACTAAATATGAATGCTTTGTATCTCTGAATTTAATAAATTTCAACCTTGATGACTTAAATCCTTACTGTGAGGATTGCCAGAACTAACACAATCCAAGAATTGACAAAAGAATGAATAAATAACATGATTACATGTATATAATCCATAGTTATAAATGTACTTAGATCCTATTGAAATTCATAAAACACAAATTCATTTAAAAGAGTAATTGAATTCATAGTGGTAATTTATCTTTTTACACTCTTCCATCAGTAAGATAAAGTACAACTTTTAGTAATGTGGGTAAACTACAGTTCGCTCTAAAACTATTCTTCAAGGAGAAGAAAAGAGTGACTATTTTTGTCTACTATTTTCTTCTAGTGTTTGTGTGTATGTGTGAGACTGTGTGTATGTGTGTTTATATCAATTTCTAATGGTGGTTGAGCTATTTTCCTACACTTTGAATCTGGTTTGGATCTTCTACTTGCATCCACAAATAGAATATGGAGGAATCATTTTCAAACTTCTGACCCTGGGTCTTAAGAGTTGTTGGATCTGCTTTTGCTAGGAAGGATCCCAGACACAATATAAGATGCCCAGGTTACACATGTGAACTCAGAGAAAAGGCACATGAAGGAGAATTGAGCTCCAGACATACAGAGGAGCCCAGCCGATACCAAAAGAAGAGATAGGTACATTCAAACCCTCTCCTGCCATTCAAACCATCCCAGCTGAGGAGCCAGCAATGTGAGTGTGGCAATCTTGAACACTCTACCTGAGCTGAATACAACTGAAGAAGAATCTGTCATCACGTGAAGAGATAAGCTGTCCTCAATGAGGATACCCAAATTTCTGACCCACAGAGAATACATTTGATTGTTATTTTTAAGGCAATGTTTTTCTCACCTTTACTGAGGTATAGTTGACAAAATTTGGATATATTTAAGGCATATAACATGTTGCTTTGACATGCATATACATTATGAAATGATTACCACAATGTAGGTAATTAACTTATCCATCCCTCATGTAGTTATCTCTGTTTTGTGTATGTTGGTGAAAATACTTAAGATCTACTTTCTTAGCAAATTTGAAGTATACAACATATTATCATTAACTATAGTAACCATGATGTACATTAGATCTCCAGAACTTATGCATCTTATTACTGAAAGTTTGTACCCTTTGACCAACATCTCCCTGTTTCCCCTGCCCCTAATCCCTGATAACCATTCTTACTCTCTGAGTTTGCCTTCTTAAGATTTCACACATTAATGAGATCATGATTTATTTGAATTTATGTGCCTGGCTTATTTTGCTTAGAACAATGCCATCCAGGTTCATCCATGTTGTCACAAATGACAGAATTTTATTCCTTTTTAAGGCTGAATAATATTCCATCATGTATATACACCATAAAGTTTTGAGTTGTTAACTGTGCAGCATAATTAACTGAAACAAGAGTATCTACTGAGCAATAAGAAATATAATTAGTACTTAGTACACTAGTATTAACTAGATAACTAGCATCTAGAAACGTAATTCAGTACCACAACTTGTCAACTAAGCACCCTTTCAAAGGCAGATTCTCTTGACATGGAAATAAATTGTCATTTTTCTGTACATGTAATTTTTATATATGCTATATTTTATAATAAAATTTTACCTATAATCTCATGTTTACTATGTCATTTCTTGTAAATTTTGTTTACATAGTATTGGGTTTATTAATAACATGATCAAATGTTTTCCATAGCTTGTCATGTTCTATTCTTTGTACAGGAAGTAAGGTAGATCATTTAAGAAACTAAACCAGAGTTTGAGTCTAATTGTGATTCCTGGCAGGCTGGTCATACACTTAATATGAGAAAAAAGTTTGGATTGCAGAAAAGGATCCTAGAGTTGTAGTCATGGTTTTTGTAATAATTTGAGATTGTGGGAAAGTTGCTTGGACAAGCCACTTACCCACAGAGTCTCTGATTTCTCACCTCTAAACAGAGGAGGAGAGATCTGTTGATATTTAAGTTCTAATCTAATCAAGTATTCTGAGTCTGGATATAGTTCAAGTACAAAGACACATTTTAAATTGAACTTTTATTGTGGTTTATCTCTTAAACATGTTCTATAACACAGTGAAGAAGAATATAGTTTTTAAATTTCTAGTAGTTAATTTGTGTGATTACATATGATAGCAACTGGAGAGGTTTTCATGATTGAATTAGGTAATTAAGATTAATTATTTTTGCCTAGAAATTAGTTCTAAAACCTAGAAATGAGCCATGGTTGTATTAAGAAACCCACTTTATAGGACCTCAAGTTTCTACTTTATTTTATAGGAGTCTTGCAATGCAACCTGGACAATTTTTTTTTTTTAAATTAAAGCAAGTACTTAAAAAAAGATGAAACTCAAAACTATGGATATGCAGGAAAGAGTGATTAGGATGAAGTACTTAAAATGATGGTGTTAGGTGAAAATGTAGTATTTGCTCTAAAAAAGAGATTGGGGGTAAGAGTGTGTATAGCAAAGAGAATGTCTTACTCTTTGTGGCCCTTAGGGAAAGAACAATAATGAATGAGTAGAATTAGAAAGAGACAAATTTTGACTCTACTATCTGGAAGAATATATTAAGAATTCCCTTCAATAGTATCATTCAAGCAGAAATTATGTAATCCCTTGAGAGAAAGTCTTCCAAGTAAAGTTAAGAACTAGTTTCATTTTCTAATTATTTAAGACTCTAGGTGACCAGATCATATACATAAAGACAATTCTAATTTTAAAAAGAAGTTTGGGCACAGGTTGCTTTTCCTGGGTATGGGAAAGTGAGAAGGGCAAAGGCTCAAGGTTGCACTTTGGGGATGATTAACACTGCAAATCTCTTCAGGAACAGTAGAACCAACCCCCAGACAAATAGTCCCATTACAGGTTTGAAGCATTCCCAAGGTTAGCCAACCTTCAAAGACAAACACACATTTCTCTAAATGCTCCTGCACCAAAATTACATCAATGTGTTCTTTAATTCTTGTATTTTAAAACCCATGATTTTCCTGTGGTGAGAGCCCGAGAGCCAGTGGAGGCCTCGAGGGTGAGGACTTGCCAACGCCAATTGTGGCCCAGGCACATGTGCCAACTGGATGGTCACACTTAACTTTGGGTTTTTTATTTTCCTTCTTCTTGCAGCTTTAAGTAAAGGACCCTTTATTGGCTCTCTTGTATTCACAAATACTGGACCATGGGCTGAAGTCATCTTCAGAACTAGGGTTTCCCTAAGGGAAAGTAAGATTTGTTTTCCCTTCTGAAGGATTTGACCAAAACCATTTTCTACTTCAGAATCTCTCTTAAAAATTTGGAGCACACTTTCTGGTCCTTCACAATTCTAAAAAGAAATGAAAGCTTTTCTTTATACCTTTCATAGCTTGAATGTATGTCCATGTTAATGATATAGACTTTTACCACATCCATTTGCTTTCATATTACAGTATAAACTGCTGATGCGCTGAAATGTAAGCTACAATTACACATAAGAAATGACCAGTATTAAAGCTTTATTAATTTTGGCTTTACAGAATGGAATTTTGGATCTATTGATTTTCCTATATTCCCTGTCAGACAATGGTGAAGACAAGAGCTTAAGAATTTAGCTTTGTAAAATTTTCCCCATTTGATACAGAACCATAGAATCTAAGACACGAAGGACAAACTTTTAAAGTCACATAGTACAAACACCTCATTTTATAATTAAGGAGATATTTTCCTTAAGGTGATGAAAGATTGAGCCTAGAAGGCAAATATCTTTATTCCTTCCCTAGGGCGTGTCCAGCCATGCTCATGCTGCCAACCACCTCACTTCTTATTCATTATACATGTTCTCAGCCTCTACTGAGCTCATAAGGTTCTGAGCGTCTGGCTACTATAGTAAGGAAGTGTTATTTGGTTGAATACTTGGTTAAATTATTTAGTTATTTAGTTGAATATTCAAATATAAGCTTATTTACCTTCTCAATTCCAAATTGGAAAAATTTCAAGAAAATAAAATTGTGGCATATCCATAACCTGAAAGAAAGGAAGACTATTGTTTACTAGCACATGTAAATAAAAAAACACAAACAAGTTTTGTTATTGTCAGTAAGGTAGTGTGATAACTGTGAATATAAGACTTAAAGTTCATTTTTATGTGGATTTTCTAAATCAGTTTTACATGTCAACATATAAACCATAGTATAAGTTTCTTATTTTTTCTGAACATTTTAATATTACATAAATACCTTTATTGCATTCAAATTTTAATTTAGCATTTCAGCGTTCTTTCAATGGATGGAGAGATAGATAATTGTTTTTATATACTTTTATGGCAAAAGTTAAAATGTTGGTGGGGATTTTCAACCGTTTACCTCAGGACACCAATATTGTAAGTTTAAAAAATTTGTATTTCTTATCATTGGTAGACCAATTCATTTCAAAACACATTTATTTAGTGCTACTTTATAGTATGCTATCTATGTCTAGAGCCTAGCTAAAGTTATGAAGAGGAAAAATGATATAGCAATGTATGTGGCAGAACAATATGATCATATGCATATGGACTGGGAAATGCAGGAGGAGTTCAGGAATTTTTGAGTGGTGCCTTGTGCCTGGACTCTGTGTGGTGTCAGAGCAAAGCAATATGGTTTATATAAATCTGGAAAAGAGAGTTGAAGAGCTTGGATTTTTTTCCTGCCCTATGAATATTGCTCCCTATTTTCAGTCATTTTTTATAAATAATATTACAAATAATATCAATACATTAAAGGAGTGTTAAGGGGAAATTAGCTGTGCAGGTTGATAGCATGGGTTAAACCTTAGCTCTTCCGCTTCCTATGTAACTTTGGGCAAAAAAATTTACCTCTCCATGCTTCAAGTTAGGTATTTAACAATTGGAGATAATAGTATTATTAGACCTCACTGAGTTCTTATGGGGAATAAATGAATTAATGAGTATAAAGTATTCATATTAAGTCTGGTCCAAAGGTAGTGAGTTATTATCTCACTTGATTGTTCACAGTCAGTTACAGATTGAACTCCTTGTTCTATTATTTTCCCCTCTTCTTACCACTGCACTTGACTAGTCTTTAAAAAAAATAAAATATTCACATTAAGAGCTCAATATATTTTGTTTATTATTGTCATGGCCATTTTTATTAGTATCATACCTACAAGTATTTCATATTTTAAAAACCCATAATTCATATTTTGTTTCAGTGAATTTTTATTTCAGGAAACATAGTTGTATGAAATATCTATTTGATTTTAATAGTATCCTCTATTGAGGATTATATATTCTTTTAAATGAATTTGGAACCGTGGAGATAAGGTCATATTATGAAAAAGAGGATAGGAACTAACTTAATTATGTCAGAATCTTAGCTCTACTAAATATTAAGAATTTGACACTGTGAAAATAATTTAAATTCTCGGAGAATAAGTTCCTCAGCTATAAATGGGGATGAGGATAATAACTCTTGTCCTGTCTCACTGTTGTAGTTTATAAAGGTGACTATGACCAAATGGGGCTGAAAAAGTAAGTAAGCATCAGACCAGAAAGGGTCTTGCAGATTGTGTTAAGGATTTTAGCTTTTGTCTCACAGATAATAAGAAGTTACATAAATATTTTTAATGAAAAAGAAATGATCAGGTAGTTTTTAAAATTTCATGCTGACAACAATGTGGAGAATGTAATGGAGGAAAGTAAGAGTAGATGAAGGAAGCTGCATAGGAGTCTATAGAAGGTGAAAAATAGCAATCACCTAGTTTAAGGTGTTGGCACTGGAAATAGAGATATATGGCTTGAGATCTATCTTGGAGATAGTATTAACTGGCCCTCTTAATGAATTGAGTCTGAGAGGAAAGGGATGGGAGGAGTTAAAGGTGACTTGAACAAATGGGAGAAGGTGGTACCATTGACTCATAAGACAGCATTGAGTAGCTCTCAATGAAGAACAAGTGCTGTTTGAGGGGGTATGGAGAAGATAATAAGTTCATTTTGAGTATTTATTGAGTTTGAGGTACCTGTGAAACATCTAAGTATATATGTGAGGTATAATGTTGGAGAAATGGCCTGGATCTTAAAAGAGAGGTCTGGGTTGGTGGTATAGATTTGAGATTCATAAGCATATAGGTGGTCAAAAGATTAAAAGAATCAAAACCTAATTTATCAGATTTTGGTATATGTTGCATTTTAGAATACAGTGTGTAATATTTTTTCTACTATTAATACATAACAAAATACATATCCACTGTATTATAAATCACTGATAAATCAAAAGAAGAAAATTAAAATAGCATATAATCCCACCATAGAAATAAATACTGTTAATATTTGATATATTTCTCTCAGGTCTTTCTCCAGAGGTATATGCATACCTGTATAATTATAATAGAAACAGGCTCTTGTACATTGTGTTTTATAATATTTTTCATTAAATTATGCATTAACATTTTTCATGACAGTAAATATGTATCTGCAAAACTTATCTGTCTAGCTTCAAATACAATAAAACCTCCAAGGGATATGTTCTAGTCTATAATCCCAAGTTGAAAAAGAGAAGTTTCAAAGCACTATTAGATGAGTGATTTGGGGTATGTTCCTTCTCTCTAAGCAATAGTGTTGAAAGGATTGGATTAGTTGATCTGTAAATTTCTTATAGTTCTATAATTTCTGTTCTGTTCTATTTTACTCTCTTCTATTTTAAAACACTAACTGGTGACATCCTAGTAACTTTAGTATGT
This sequence comes from Eulemur rufifrons, assembly GCF_041146395.1. Taxonomy (NCBI): domain Eukaryota; kingdom Metazoa; phylum Chordata; class Mammalia; order Primates; family Lemuridae; genus Eulemur; species Eulemur rufifrons. The sequence continues at coordinate 73,284,719 of NC_090989.1, forward strand.
GGTAAATGTATTCATATGATTATACTTAGAAGGAAACTGGGACAGAGAACGTTAAGTGGCTAAAACTGATTTCTTGGAAGAGTGAGAGGCTGGGCTGGGAACAGAACCCCAAATGCCTCACTCCAGTGTACTGAGTTCTCAGCTACTCAGCAGAACCATGCTGGTCACCCCACCCTGCCACTCTGAAATACTGACTTACCCAATTTGAACCTCCGAGGTTTTTGAGGTTTCAACATCACTAACCTTTATGGGCAGAAGCCTGCTTTCCAATCCCAGTGTGGCTTCCTTCTGGACATCCCTCCTTTCCAGGCCAGGATTCCAGCTCAGCATTTGCAATAAACCTCTGCACTCTGGATCCAAGAGTCATATCTTGCTCTGTTGTCAAATCCCATTTTAATCTTTAGTGACTATTTTGTTGGATCAGTCTACTGAAGCTGATTCCAATACTATATTCATTTTGACTTTTCTTTTGCAGACAGTTTTTGTCACAGTGTAATTTGTTTGGGGGCAGATTGGAGTCTGTGATTATAGACTAACATTACATTAGTCAGTGTAAACCTTGGCATTTACAGTTGTTTCTCTTTTGTGGTAAATTTTTAAAGTTAAGTTTTACTAAATTTTCATGAATATACAATATTCACGTATAGTCAACAATAAGAAAGGAGAAAACATTCCATGGAATTCATGATCAATATATGAACTAAAATTAGGAAATTTAGTGTTGATTTTCCTGATTAGCAGTTTATATTGATATTAAGAATGGAAAGATACCAGCTATCTACAATGAGTAAATCTAATTGGGAAGAATTTTTCTACACATTAATTCTGCTCCCAATGCTGAACAGTCCTTATTTCATGAAGTACATAAGGGTAATTATTTTTAATCTCCCTAGAGCTGCAGTCCCCAACCTGTGGGCTGTGGATGAGTACCTGTCTGAGTTCCTATTAGGAACTCAGCTGCACAGCAGGAGGTGAGTGGCAGGTGAGCAAGCGAAGCTTCATCTGTATTTCCTGCCACTCACCATCACTGGCATCACCACCTGAGCTCCACCCCCTGTCAGATCAGCCATGGCATTAGATTCTCATAGGAGCGTGAATCCTACTGCAAACTGCACATGCGAAGAATCTAGGTTATGCATTCCTTACAAGAATCTAAGGCCTGGCGATCTGAGGTGGAGCTGAGGTGGTGATGCTGTGCTGGGGAGCGGCTGCAAATGCAGATTACATTAACAGAGAGGTTTGACTGTGCAATAGATGTAATGCACTTGAATCATCCTGAAACCATCTCCTCCCTCCAGTCTGTGGAAAAATTGTCTTCCACAATTTTGTAGAGTTATTAACAAATTTTTTAAGTTTTGCTTAGAAGTTGGGTGATCAACATGCCTTCAATAAACAATTGCCCTTACAGTGTTTGATGATAGATATTTACAGAGTCTTTTAGGAATGGTAAATATTTTTCCTTTAAAAATTATGAAGACAAAAATGTAATAAAACAATATTTACTTTTCTGAAGAAATTTTTTACTGATTTTTTTTCTTAATTAATGAAAAAGTTCTCCAAATACTGTAACTTCCTAGCTGACTCCCAATCTAATACTCAACTCTAAACTTTTTAGATATCTTTATTTGGAGTCCTATAGTCACTTCACACTACATATATATGAACCAAAATTTGATTTCCTTCTCTCAAAAAAACTGTTACTTCTTAGTTTCCAATCATGGTCATTGACATTTACCTTATTTTATGAGTGTAAAATTTTATACTATTTTTACTTTCTCTGTCTTTTAATAATCACATTCAATAAATATGTTGATACCTCTCCTTTCCCCCACCCATCCCACAATTTTGCATAAGACTTGATAATCATACATAAAACTCTAAAGCTATTTAACATATCATAACTTTAAATAAGATATAGAGTCACCCCAATATCTTCTTAAAGAGCAAGAAAAAGAGAGAGCGGTTTCTTCAAATTTTATACCACTTACTTAAAAATGTCATATCCTCAGGCCAGTATCTGGTAATTTTCAAATATTGGCACTTTTTATAACATTTATAAATTAGTGAGGCATTTTATTATTAATATTTTCAGGACTTCTGACCTACTCATTATCATATTGAAATATGTATGTCATACTTTTTTCTGCATCAGAAAAGCCTTTTTGTAAAACTCTTTTAAACATAACACTCCACCAGAAAGGATACAGGGAGGAGATTAACTGAGCTCAAATGTACCAAAATAATTTTAAAAGAAGGAACACTATGCTCAACTTTAAAAAGAACTTTTCATATTGTGTATGTGTGTGTTTTAACATCCAATACAAGGAATATGCAAAATACTTCGAAGCAGTGCTTCAATAAATGTCAATAAGAACTGATTAAATAGATTGATATTACTTTAGGAAGAGTAAAAAATTATACTAGAGATGGATATTTAATGACATGGAAAAATGTTCATGATACAAAATTTGATAAAAATATTATAAAACCATATGTCCAATATGAATTTGTTTTAATTAAAATAAAATAAATATGGATATGCCTCTAGGAAAAATACCTGAGAAATGTATGTCAAGCAGCTTTACTAGTAAAAAAGGTAAATTTTTTTATCTCCATCAGTTTGTGTCTGTGCTCATCTGTAATAATCTTTTCAAGTAATGTTCTTGACTGGTTTTGATCCCAATGTTGTGCTGACTCATAAAAGGAGAAAGAAATGCACTCTATTTCTCTATTTTCTAAAAAATGTTTGTGTATGCATGGAATTTTTTTTTTTTTAAATGTTTGATAGAATTCACCAGTGAAGCCAACTGGGCCTGGAATTTTCTGTGTGAGAAATTTTATAACTATAAATTTTATTTATTTAATACCTATAGTACTATTCAGATGTTCTGATTCTTTTTGTATTAGTTTGGTAATTTGTGAAGTAAAATAAAGCACATTTTGAACAGGACAGGGAGAAGGTAAGTGAAGGAAATTAAAAATACAAGTGTTATGTACTTGTGACCATTGGGAGGAACGATGTGAGTTAGAATAAGATAAGCTGGAAGTTTGTATACCCTATCGAGCTATTAATAGTTAGGAGCATGTAGCATGTCGTCTAAATATTGAAAAAAGACATGAAAAAAGGCTTATTCTAAAATGAATTAAATAAATTACTCCCAATGTCTTAAGAATTAAATAATTTCTGCATTTCTCAGTTCCAAGATAAAATTTAACAACTTAAAAATCAAATTTAGTCTGTAACCACAGGATTTTAAGCATAAATATTACTTGTAACAAAGCATAATGAATCTAAAAGCCATCTATCTCAGTAAAACTTTAAAGAAATGTAATTATTTGCAGTGTTCACTTTTATTAAATTAAGCTATATTTTTAAACTTAATACTATAAAACTATAAAATATATGACTTTCATAAGTGTAAAATTTTATTTTTAAATATTTACACATAAAAAATAAATATCTCTCTTTTTAAGAGGTTTTCTCATACCTTAAGTCCAACTGAATCCTACTAAGGATTATGGTGGAAGTAGGCTAGGGAAGAGTGAAGATTTATGAATTTAAATGGTAATATTGAAAAGAATATACTGGATTATATGTTAGTCCTGAAATTTAGATATAAACTAATACAAATTAGAGTTCACATACAAGCATTTTTTTGCTTAAAAAAAATTCGCAACTGCTCTACATTGCTATAAGCATTACAGATATCTTCACAACCACAACAGAAAATATTATGATTCATCAAACAAATGAAAAATGCAGTCCTGGATCAATACATAAAAATAACAAAGCCCTAAAGTTTGAGAGTTGGCATTTATGGTGACTTGATTGCCACAGTCTACTTGAGCTGCACATGTCTTGGTGCCCAGAAATAACTAATTGTAGTCCTAATAGCATCAAATTTGCTGGCTCAGAAATAAAAATTCTTATTTAAATAAAAGTTTTACAATCTTGCATTTATTAAGAAAAATTAAATCTAAAGCAGCTATGAAAATGAATAGGTTTGCATATTTTTATTCAATGGACATTTCTTGCTCTCTATCATATGTGAATTATCTAATCAGAAGGGGATGATGGGTCAGACAACACTTAAGCTGAATTTTATGAACTCTCACCAACGTTTGGTTCTAGCCATTGTTGTGACAATAAGCCGTAGGCATGTGTGCCTTAGCAGTGCCTCATTTCAGTGAGAACCATGGTCTCTTGCTTTCTGCTCTAGGACTTCTATGTCTCAGTATAAGATGCTGTGGGAAGGGACAGAACCTTTCTGGAATAGCTGGAAAGACAGCATTCTGTTTGACTTGTGGAGGGACAGGAGTCAGGGGATAAAAATCCTTTTCGTGCCTTAGGCTAACAGTTTGTAGACATATTTTGTGTGTTCTTCAGAGACTACATAGGGGGATTTAGTTCCAGTTGTCCATAGAAGAACCAACTCAATGATACATCATCCTTGGGTTAATCTCCCTTTCTTTTCTATTTCATTCTTGCAATTATACCACTCCTGTTCCCTGGCCTGGGATCTCTTCCTAAAATAAACGTTCTTCATGTAAGCCTTTGTCTCAAGTTCTGCTTTTTGGTAGAACTAAAGCTAAACATGATTTAAGGATACATAAAGAACGCTTCTTACCACATGAAACTCATACACTGTGTATATTTTTAGCTTAGCTCAAGTACAAGAAATGCTGTTTGAATTATATCATGCAAAATAAATTGTGCAAAATATCACTAATTTATGTTGAGATATTTTTCCTTTAAGCAAGTAAGTGTCAGAGTTGGAATTCAAAGTCAGATTTGTTTACTTCTGCCTACTAAATCATTTACGTTTTAGTAAGAAAATAAGGCTTGTTCAAAGAAGGTAACTAAGGAAAGTTTAATAAATGAACTATTTACCAAGTTGTATGTAGGTATAAGGAAAACAAAGGGACATAATTAACTAACCCGGGGGTCAGCAACAGCAGGGAGCCATTACCACTCCTGAACTGAAGAGGTGAGGGGAGAGAGCTATTAGCAGAATCTGGAGAGAGTAGCTGTACAGAGAGGGCTACTTTTCAAGATATGTGGCCTTTAGGACAGGAAAATAGCCAAACCACTTCTACCAGTTAGGAGTAATCAAGGGGAGTTAAGTACCATACCAGCTACCACACACAGGGGAAAGAAGTCCACTGGGGGCATAAGTCAAATTCTGTCCTATCCAGAATCCAGAACTCTACGGGGATAGGAGATTGCGACCAAAACAGACTGTTTAGTGCAGAACAGATTACGACAATGTTGATTCATTAACCTGTTAGTAGGGATAGGACTATAAAATATAGAGCAGCAACTGTAGACATCATTAGCAGTTGGACAAAGTCAAAGATGGCTTTGCTACCTCATCCAGTGAGAGACTGATGAAATAGAAATGAAAGTGGAACTAATGATGGGCAAAGGAATAACTTAACATAGAGTATAGCCTGGAGACCCAGAGAACAGTGGATGAACGAGTTCCCAACAGAGTAGAATCAAAACCTAATTTAGTAAAAGCATTTAAAGAACTTTTTTCACTTCCAAGGTGGTGGTGGGAGAGTAATGTCTATGTTAAGTCTGCCCAGCAGAATTTTTAAATTAGTGCAAAATAAATGATTGTTGCATGCCTCATATTCTTTCCCTTTCTGAATCAGAGATTATGTAGTGATCATTCTGGTCTTGATTTAACACTGTACAGTATGTGTGGAAGAAAACAGATAATGAGTTTTATTACTTAATAGGCTGCTGGAACAAGAGCCATGTTTGGATCTAAAGAACAGGATTGAAAATCAACTAAATATATCAAATTTTGTGCAGTATACAATGATGGTATATGTCCTTGGAATGTTTCTCATGGGGATTTCAGCATGGAAAAGAGAGAATGGATGTTTGATGACCATAAGTATGAACTCTAGCATGACTGGCTCAGTGCTAACCAGTATCCATGTTCTCTTTTTGCTTGGTCCATAGCTAGACTACATTTCTCAAATGTACTTCAGGAAGTTGTGTCAAAATGAGTAGATCTCATCATTCTCATGAATGAATGTGATGAGTGTCACCCCTGGGGAGTTAAGAGATTCTTCCCATGTATACTACCTTTTCTTTTGCCTGAAGGCTGAATACAAAGATCCTGTAGAGGACTCTGAAACCCTACCTTCTACAAAATCAAAAAAATTGAGTCTGAGAAACAATCTGTGAAATATAAGTTAGTTGGATATAAAGTGAGGGAAAAGTATGCTTCAATTTTGTGAACTTATTGGTTGAGATTTTTGTTGGTGGTGTTATGGCAGATAGCCTTATATGATTAATACAAAGAGAAAACCATTCAATTGAATAAGTTATCAAAACACCAAAATAAAATAATAAAAACATATGTTAGCAGAGAATAGCAAAACATAAAACAAATAATTATAGAAATTACTATGTGTTTCTTTGACACAGAGAAAAAAGTAAAATGGAAAGGTTATGATAAAAACACACTGAAAAATAATCTCAGTAATAAAAGGAACGTAGCTCCACATTTAAAAAAGCCTAACTATTAACAGAACACAATGAAAAATTGTATGTGCCAATTTTAAAAATTTAAACAAAATGAATAATTTTGTATCAAATATAATTTACAAAAACTGAGTTAAAAAGAGAAAAATTAAACAGATATATTACCACTAAATATATATACACATATGCAATCCAGCTATTTTTAGAGGTAAAATGTATCAAAGATTCAAGGAATAGAATCACAAACTTTTCTTGAAAATAAAAAGTAAGAGAGTATACCACATCATTATGAGACTTCTATAACTTTAATTCCCAAATGAGATATGGATAGAGTGAGAAAGAAAAAATAAAAAGCTAATTTCACTTATGAACATATATTAAAAAACAAAAACAATAAAAGCAATATAAAAATAAAGTAATATATTTTAAATTGCATTATGACCAAATTGTATTTATCCTAGTAATGCACATTGGATTAAATATATTTTGTAATTAGTAAGTATGACACCTCCAGCTTTGTTCATCTTGCCCAAGATTGCTTTTGTTAACAACTATTTATAGAGCATTTACATTGTATTAGGTACTATAAGTAATCTAGAGATGATTTAAAGTATACAGAAAGATATGCGTAGGTTATATGCAAATACTATGCTATTTTATATAAGGGACTTGAACATCCATGGATATTGGTATCTGCTGGAGGTCCTGGAACCAATCTCCCACAGATACCAAGGAATGACTATATTTTCCTGTTAAATTGACCCTTTTATCATTATATAATGTCCTTGTTGGTCTCTTGTGACAGTTTTTGACTTAAGTTCTTATATATTGTCTGATATAGGTATAGCCAGCCCAATCTCTATTTCTTACCATTTGCATGAATATCTATTCCTGTGCCTTTGCTTTCCATTTATGTGTCTTTAAATGAGTATAAAGTGGGTTTCTTATAGACAGCATATGGTTAGATTTTTTTATTAATGTTTTCAGTCACTTAATGCCTTTTGGTTGAGAGTGTATTCCATTTATATTTAAAGTAATTACTCATAGTAAAGGATTTACTATCACCATTTTGTTAATTGTTTTCTGTCTCTTTTGCAATTCTGTATTTCTCTTTTCTTTTATTGCTATCTTTCTTTGTGATCTGATAATATTTTGTATTGATGTACTTTGATTATTTTTCTTTTTTTGTGTGTGTGTCCTCATGAAGTATTTTCTTTGTGGTTACCATGAGGTTTACATAAAACATCTTATAGTTATAACAGACTATCATATGCTGGTAACAACTTAATTTCAATCACATACAAAAACTCTATAATTATACTCCTTTCTCCAGCACACTTTATTTTACTGCTTGCACAATTTGCATCTTTTATACTCTTAATATTTTTGTCTTTAGACTTTTATTATACTATGCTTAAAAGTGATTTATGCACCACTATTACAGTATTACATTATTCTATATTTGCCTATACATTTATTTTTCTCAATAAGATTTATATTTTATATGCTTTTGTGTTGCTTTTTAACAATCTTTCATTTCAAGTTGGAGAATCTTCTTCTTATAAGGTAGGTCTGATTGTGAGAAATTCCCTCTATTTTTCCTTGTCTGAGAAACTTTAACTCTTGTGTTTTAAAGAACAATTTGACTAGGTATAGTATTCTTGATTAACAGCTTTTTTTCTTTCAACATTTGAGTATGTCATCTACTCTCCTGCCTAAATGTTTTTGCTAAGAAAGCCACTTATAGTCTTATTAATGATCCCTTGTATGTGTTGAGTCATTTTCTCTCACTGGTCTCAAAATTCTCTTTGTCTTTGATTTTTGACATTTTAATTATAATGTATTTCAGTATAAACTTTTTAGGCTCAACATATTTGAGGTCCTTGGCTTTATGAATCTGGGTGTTTATTTCCCTAACCAGATTTAGAAAGTTTTCACCCACTATTTCTTTAAATAAGCTTTTTGTCACTTTCTCTTCCTTTTCTTCTTCTGCAATTACCATAACATGTATATTATTTTACTTGATAGTTTCTGATAAGTCCTATGCGCTTTCATCACTATAATTTCAAATGTCCTGTCTGAGTTCACTGATTCCTCCTTCTGCTTGATCAGGTCTGCTATTGAAGCTGGGTATTGAAGTTTTTCATTCAGTCATTGTAGTCTTCAGCTCCAGAATTACTGTTTGGTTTATTTTTCTGATTTCCCTCTCTTTTTGGAATTTTACATGCTGTTCATGTATTGTTTTCCTGATTTTGTTTAGTTGTCTATCTGTGTTCTCTTGTAGCTCACAGACCTTCTTTAAAATGATTATTTTTAATTGTTTGTCAGGCAATTTGTAGCTCTCTATTTCTTTGGGGTCAGTCACTGAGGTATCATCTTATTTTCTTTGGTGGTTTCATATTTCCCTAAATCTTTCACATATCTGTAGTCACTGGGTCATGTTTGAGAGTTTGAAGAAGTAGTCACTTCTTCCAGTCTTTATGGACTGGCTTCAGGATGAAAATATATTTCACCAGCCTGACTAGAGATTCTGAGGATCTCTCAAACAATTTTTATGGATGCACCTGTTTTACTCCTCTCACTTCCTACTGGGGGAGGAATCTTAGGATTGTGAATCTTCTATTCATCCTGAACCACCGTTTTGGATGCTGAGAAAGGCCTGTTCTTTTCCCCTGCTTCTTTTCCCTAGGGTAGCATCCTGGGATGTTGAAATTTTGGGTACAAACTTGACTTCTTTCTATTTCTTCTGAAGGAGCTATGGTTTCTGTGGAAAGAAGTAACTGAGGCAGGATAAGCAGACTTCTCACTACTGTCCCTCGTTGTCTGGAAGCTGACATTGGGATAAATAAGGCAGGTGGATAGTGACCCATAGTACAAGAACCTGAGATCTGCCTCCTCTCCCAACTTCCATAAAAATTTCCTTGAAGGATTCAGATAGGGAGGAAAATGTAATAATGATTCTAGGAACTAAGCATAAAAAGTATGGAAATGACAAAATTCTGGAGGATTACCTTTAAATTATAGTGACACTACATAAATGCAAATGAGAAATGATGTGCCCTTTAGCTCCTAAACCAAAAGAGCACTGATACAATTTTGGGGGAAATAACGCTCATATCCCCTAAATAATGGATGTGAAATTTCTTTTATATAAAGCTGAGTTCAGTTTTTTGATTCTGGCCACTTCTGCTGTATGATTCTGGGAAAGCTTCACCTCTGTAAGCTCCTATTTGTGAAAAATAGAGAGCAATTCATTCCTTTCCTCAGAGCCTTGATATAAGAATTAAATCAGATAATGCACAATATATAAACAATATCAGGCTATTTTAATGTAGGTTTTATTGCTATATAGGTATGGCAAAAGTCATAGAGACATGGTCCTTGAAAAGATAGTTTGTTATACTTACAGATTCCAAGAGGAGGCATGCCACACCACAGAGGCCTAAACTGGAAAGCACTGGCATTAGCCAGATGGAGGGGAGAAAACTGTGTGTATGCAAATAAAGTGACATTCAAATATTAGCTAAAATCAATAATCTGTGTGAAAGCAATAGATTGAAAAAACAAAGCAGTATTTTTCACCTTAAACACATTTCTTGTGTGCTGGATAGATAATGGAATATACTACAATAAAGCTTTCCAGGAAGAAGGCATATCTTGAAGGAAAAAAAAAACTGGGTTAGTAGATTATGTACATATTCTTGTAAGAGCAGTTTATTTTATCCACTGGGTTCATACAGGAAAACAGGAAATGAGAATTTAGAAAAATGTGGCAGGACCCTATGGGGAAGAAGACTTAAATTTTTCCTTAACAAGTATATGTAATCTCCAATATAGAAATAGCATGGACTCCTTGGAAAGGAAATGGAGCTAGGACTTGTAGCCATAAGCAGCAACAGTTAGACTTGACAATTAAACTCATGCAACAAAGGAGAGAGAGAAGTTGAAATGACTTTAAGGTTTTCAGGCACTCACAACAAAAACAACAAATCACAGCTTGTACCTAAACTTAAGAAAAAAATCACTTTTCTTTATTTAATTATCAGGTATTATTTGGCTTGACAATCTCTCCTTTTTTACTATAAATATTGATGACATTTTATACTTTTCTTGTACACTAAATCTATTTCTTCTAAGGGCTTCAGAAATTAATTTTTACCACTGGAGGAATTTGGTTTGTAGTCTGTGACTACCAAAAACACTCAGAATTCTCTCTTCTATAGTAGGCTACACTTGATCACTCTAGAAAATTAATGAGTTCATATGTTGATGGATTCAGCCATCCATCCATTCAAGTGAACACAGGCATGGTTAGGGATTAGAAATATATAAGTAACAAATACTTTCGTGTACTAACATAACCTATCCTGTGTGCTATACTTTGGATGTTTGTCCCACCAAAGCTTGTGTTGAAATTTGATCCCTAGTGTGGCAGTGTCGGGAGGTAGGGCTTAGGTGGTGAGTTTTCACTTTGGCAGGATGGATTGGTTCTCCTGGGAATGGATTAGTTCCCTCAGGAGTGGGTTGTTATAAAGCCAGGACACTCCTCGCATTTAGTTTCTCTTCGCAGGGCTCACTTCCCTTTGACCTTTCTCACTATCCTTTGACTCAGCACAAAAGCCCTCACTGGACGCCAAGCAGATACCAGTGCCATGCTTCTTGTACAGCCTGCAGTACTATGAGCTAAATAAACATCTTTTCTTTATAAATTACCCAGCCTTGTATTCTGTATAACAACACAAAACTGAGTAAGACACTGAGTAATTGGTTTCAGGTAGTAAGACTGCTGCTGATCTATTTCTCTCTCTCAGTATTCCTGGGCACATAAAGTAAGCCCCAAAATACTTTAAAGTTTTTTCAAAAAAAGTTTTACTTCTTAGCATCTATCTCTTTTCTTTCCTGATATCAGCAACCTATTTTTCCCTTGGAAAAGAACTGTTACACTCTAGCCTAGAGTCTGGTGCAATTATCAGTGAAAGTGCTCCACTCTTATCCAGTCAGGATAGGGGCATGCAACTTAGGCTAGCTAAATAATTTCCCTATAATTTTGATCATTAGCAGAGTGTTTAGGAGTCTGAAATGTTTGAAATTGAATTATTGAACTATGGTATCCACAAAGATCGTTCATCAATTCCTACCACCTAGATGACTGGAGAGCCCTAGTTTTTTGCTTTTGAGTCTGACTCTTAAGTTTTCCCTTTAGTTCATCTATACATAAGTCCCCCTTCTACTTAGATAACCAGAGACAGTTTCTATCTTATAACCAAAGAAGCATAATAAATATAATATGGTGGCAACTTTTCCACCAAATTGCCTTAATAGCAATTTAATTTATATTGAGATATGTCATTTAATAAATGAAAAGTCACACTTTAAAATTGGCCTTTCCATCAACAAGTAATTTCTTTGGTGTTTTTTCTTTTGTTCAAACACAGAATTTAAATATCAAGATATTTTCTCCTCTCCAAAGTTCTCATTTGTGGACATATGCTCCAGTTTTTCTTGAACCCATCCCCACTGCTATTTTCCATTGTACATGTTCAATTTTATGCTTGACTTCCAGGATTGTTCTGAAATTTACCAGATAGTAGAGGAAAAAAACGTGGTTCACATTTTCATGCTATCTATCTTATTTCTTTTCTTAAAATTTTTATTATATTTTTTCCAAATAATTTTTGAAAGAATATGCAAAAAATCCTGGAGTATCACCCATCCTGATCTGGGTACAGACACAAGAGAGGGTGTTTTTATTTTTTCCAATATGACAAAACCAACACTAAATATGATGTATATTTTTGCTCTTCATCCAGTATATATTCTTAATACAACTATTTAAAATATGTGGAATTAACTTTCTTCCCCTTTAAACTGGGGCTAATAATGACTTAGGCTTATCTATTTAAGTTTATTTAAAATACATATATGTGTATATTTGGTCTAAATAGGTAAGATTCTAAGCCACAGTAGGCAGAGTCTTCCAACTCACAGTAGATACTCTGCTCATGGTAGAAATGATGAGGATGTAACAGGGAGATTGCTGTGAGAAAAGGTAAATGAAGTCAGAGATAGGCAAGTGGACTTTTCCTTCAGGAACCAAACATAAGAGCCAGATGGTTTTGGTACTAAAAATCAAGAAAGTTTTTCTGGACACTCTCCCCTTTCAGGAATGGAAATAAAAGAATTTTTAAGGGCTTGAGTGACAAAATGTAATTCATTAAATGAGGCTAGGATCAATATGATGGATAGAAAAGGGAAAGAAATTGAAAAGGAGAAAGACAATGGAGCCCTAGCAAGGAGAATAGGATGACTAAAAGAATTTTAGAAAATGTTCTAAGAGGGCCAGGAATCCCACATTGAATGCATCTGTAAACTTTATTCTTTCTTCCTACAATACCAAACTTGGATAGGGTGGGAGCTTGGCAACAAAACTTAAAATAACTCACAATTCTTTGAAACATTTACAGTGAGTTTTCCATTATGGATTTCTTGAAATTCACCTGTATGTCAACACAGATATGTTTCACAAAAAGAAAGATCAGAGATTAAGCTCATTTGCAATGTATTCTTGCTTTTCCTTTGACTATTGAGAACTATCACTAAAGAAAATAAACCTGGCATTCAGTCTATAATTGTTCTTCAGCATGCACTTCCTGAGACACGATCTCAGACAACCCAAGGTCTTTCTTCTCAATCTTCTTTCCAATGGAAAAGGCAGTTAAACTGAATAATCTATTTGTTTGAAAACACTGGGACCTCAAGTGTCCTACCTAAAGCTAAGGTGATTTTAAATGACAAACTACAAGTTTTTTTTAAATTAAAATATCACGAGGGTACAAAATATTTGGGCTAAATAATTTGGAGACTTTTTATGATGCAATTACATGAGTATCTGAATAATGATTACTTAATTATCACAAATTTTTTCAATGGCTGAGAAATACTTGTAGGAAAATACAAGTGAACAGTACTCATTTGGTAGCTGTATCACGTTAGTCAAGTGATTTAACCTCTTAAGACTAATTGAAGTACCTTTAAAATGAAAACAATACTTTACATGGTTGAAATTTTAATGTGAGAGTACCAGATTAAATTCATTTCCTATCTATACATTACATTTGGATTTAGATAGTACTATTTACATAATTCAGAAGAGGAAACTAGAGAATAGAAATATATATTATGGTATACAAATTCTTTGGGATAGAAGCTAGTTATCATAATGTGAAAAAGCTAAAAATGTCAGTTAGAAATCACTTTGCTCAACATTTTTGTCTCTTTGACAGTGTTAATTATGGACATTAACTTTCTTCAGGCCACATAGCTGATATCAGAGATCAGGGATTCAAACTTACAAGCCAGTAGTTTTCCCACTTCTGAAGTAAGTCAAGTCCTTTAATTTCAAATTGATCTTTAATTCAGTCATTTAAGATAGGGTCTTTGACCTATAGCATCCATAGTAGGGGCTCTTTTATCCTCAATTATTGACATGACTTCTGGCCCTGCTCCTTAAATACCATCCTTGGCTTCTTTTAATTTTATCCCTGACATCCTTGAAAATAGCAATACTGCCTAAAATTCATTTAGAAAGTATTTTAAATAAATCACTTTTACCCTTATTATATGAAAGTGCCCTCGTAATAGCACTATGAGAAAGGCAAGAAAGATATTATTATTCTTGTTTCACTGGGGTTAAATGATTTCTCCCCATGTTACAGAGAGTTCAAGTCTCCTGTCTTCAATTCTACCATGTTTTCCAGTACCCCAAACTGCTGCCGGGAACCCAGCAGTTTCCAAGATGGATCACCGGCTACCACCAACCTGACACATAGCTTATCTACCCTCACAGACTGGCACAGATTACAGAAATGGTGGCAGCCTGAAATATATAGTACCTCTTCTAGAGAGTACAAACATAATTACATAATAAATTACATGTTCATTTAAAATCTCATTAAAGTTTTTTGAAATAATTTTACTGTTTCCAAATAATGACATTTGTAGCAGGAAAGGGAGAAAGAAAGAGATGATAAGAACAATAATCTGACTTCGGTTCTTAGTCAGACAAATTCATCATAGAAGAATCAAACACATCTCTTCTCTCCTTGGAGACTATCTATCATCAAAGGAAGCTAATCAAACTTGACTAATGACTTCATTAGCAAAGTGCATGAGTGAAGAATGGCAAACATGTACAAAGAGATTTAAAGAGGACACAGATATGCTTCTTTATAACCACTAAATAGGTTGTCTAATTATGTAAAGGGTATTCAAGTTATTCCAAAACAATTCTAATATTATTTTCTAAATGCATAAAAGTCATGATAGATTTTACTGTATTTTTTAAATACTAAAAGTATATTTTTGGCAAATTAGATAAAATTTGAAAACATATATTGTTTGGTAAAATGAATTGCATTTTTCTATTAATTTCCATTATGATTCCAGAAAGACTGTATATGTATTTATTGTGGAACTAAAATTGGAGGAGCTTCTCTTTCATATATTTAAACTTCTTTGCTTGTTCCTGTATTTGGAAGACAGTTATCTCTACAGAAACACTGAAATAAAGTAAAAAGATAATTTTGGTAAAGACAAAGAATATGAGTTTGCACACGATCTGCCAGATCTTCTTGATTTTTAAGGTGAAAGTTATTATGGATCAGGTTTCTCTAAGT
The DNA here is from genome assembly GCF_041146395.1 of Eulemur rufifrons. Taxonomy (NCBI): domain Eukaryota; kingdom Metazoa; phylum Chordata; class Mammalia; order Primates; family Lemuridae; genus Eulemur; species Eulemur rufifrons. Next base: position 73,299,896 of record NC_090989.1, read on the forward strand.
CAGTAGCCTCCTAAATGATTTCTTGACAGCAGAAGTTATGAGAAATGTTAATAAGACAAAACAAAGTAAATGGATTTATTTAAAGATGCCACTTATTATGGTTATAAAACTTCTTGAGGTTAGATCATTCTGTTTTTTCTCAATGTATTTTTTATCTTTATTGTCTAAATTTGTAAATGTCATGATATTAGAGAGGTTCAGTAGATTTCTAACTTATTGGTGAGCAATCAACAAATTCTCATTAGAAGGATGAATGAATGAATAAACAAAATTCTTTGTATTTTTATTTCTTTCAAGAAATAACTTAGGCAGGGGGTGGTGGCTCATTCCTGTAATCATAGCACTTTGAGAGGCTGAGGCAGGAGGATAATTGCAAGGTAAGAGTTCAAGACTAGCGTGAGCAACATAGTTAGAGCCCATTTCTACAAAAAAAATAGAAAAATTAGCCAGGTGTGGTAGCACGGAACTGTAGTCCCAGCTACTCAGGAAGTTGAGGCAGGAGGATTGCTTGAACCCAAGAGTTGGAGGTAGCAGTGAGCTATGATGATGTCACTGCCCTCATTCATGCCTGGGCAACAGAATGAAACTTTGTCTCCAAAAAAAAAAGAAAGAAAGAAAAGAAATGAAACTTGTTACTTTGAGGGAAACAAATACATAATATTTATTGTTTTCTGTTTTTCTTATTGTTATTTTTGCTCTTCTAAATAAATGAGAACACAAGTTACTTTATAGGTCTGGATGTCTGGATTTATATTAGTGAAAGAACTATAAAAACACTTTAATTGTTGTGTTTCCTATATCACAAATTAGCAAAATTTGCAATGTATATTAAAAGTCTGTTAGAAACCTTTTATTAGTGTCAAAGACCATATAGAAGAAAGGCTCCAAATGCATATAGAATTACATGGTTCATCTCTAGCATCCATGGCAACATGGGAAAACACAGTTGAAAACAGTACCAGATTTAGCAGTATCTCAGATATGAATCAACTCCAGTTTCAAGATATGGCATTTTTTTAAAAGAGCCTGGTTTATTTCAAATCTTTATTCAGAGGTGGATCTCTGAAAGCAGATGTTGCCCCCGTAGCATTGCCTTTTATAACCCTTTAACTTCTTTAGACCCAGAGCAAGTTAAAACAACCTCAAAGATCACATACTGAGGCCAGTGACTAAAATAAACAAATTTCAAAACAGCAAGGAACAGTATTTCAGAAGTTAGAGAAGTAAATTCATTTTCTTGAAGGAGATGTGGACTGTAAATCATTGCACCTACCACATTGTTTCAGGTACATTAGTAAATAATGATATTCTTTTCCTATAAGCTTTTTTAAAGACAAATGAAAAATATTTTAACAACTCTACTTTCCTTGTCTTCTTTCTTTTGTCTTAAAGGTGTATGTCATCCAATAGTCAATACCTGCATTATATCTACTCTTCTCTCTTCCTAAAGAGAGGCGTGAACCCATCTGAAAATTCCAACTATGGGAGGATCAATTTTAAATTTGTAATTCCATCTTTGAATATTCTTCAAATATTCAACCACATTCAATCTTTTTATATTAATACTAGTGGGAAAGAAATAAAGAACAGCCCCTGATATTCAGAAGCTTACCTGGCACTCACGGCTAACCACTTAATTCTCCTATAAAACGTTAAGTAATTTTACAAAATACTAATACCAGAGAAGGATACTCTGAGACTAGGATAAAATGAGAAAAAGCAAGCTACTTCCTCACTTTGTTTAAGCACAGATGAAAAACAAGGTCACTGTGATATCTACCAAACTCCCTCTTTCTTGGCCAAAAGAATAACTGCTTCATCTTTACCAAGTAAAATTTTATCATTATCTTCTCCTCTCTTGATATATAATATTTATTAAGATGCAATCGTAGAATTAACCTTCTTTCTGAAATCTCCACTTCCTTCAACCTTCCCCCAAATCTTCCTCTAAGTCAATATGTAAATCCTGTAAGTCCTTTCTACCACCCTCTTATTGAGACATACCATTATCCCCAATGATGTATATGCTTCCTCTGCAATAACTAATAAAACCAACTTGTTCAATATATATATGTTTCTAGTGGTTTTTGGCTGAAGAACATTGATAATATATATAGTTCACTTATACCAACCGATACCGGAAGCTTAGCTGACAATATGAGACCTTAAGAAGAATACTGTTGTATGATGGAAGAACCACTGAAACTAGATTCCGAAAATCTAGCTGGACATCAATTGTCCTGTATTTATTAGCTGAGATAATTTTGGCAAATTACTAGTTTTCTTTCGCTAATTATTGGTTTCTTAACCTGTTCAGAGGTATGATATATAGTGATTAATAATGTGAGGTTCATTTAGCAGAAATGGAGAGAAAAACGGACATGGACCTGCCCTCACAAAGGGTAAAATCTAATGGAGGAGACAAACATTACTGAAATAATCAACAAAAGCACACGCAAAATTGCAATTGTGGTACGTGAAGCAAAGACCACAGAAGGATAAAAGCATCTAATAGAGAAACCCAGCCTTATTACAGAAGATTTCTCAGGAAAAGAAAATCTTAGCTGAAATCCTATGGATAATTAAAAGTTAACTGGTGAAATGGAGTAGTGGTGAAGACCATACATACTACAGGGATAATAAAGTGCAAATGTCTTATGCTGAGAGGAATTTAAGAAGTAAAAAAATTTCCTTGTTCCTAAAGTTGATAGAGCAAGGGGGATGGGATCCAAGATGAGATCTAAAAGGCAGGCAGGCAAAAATCAAATACATAGGCCATGTTAGAAATGTTGGCCTATTGCCTAAAAGCTAATTCCTAGGAACCTCTAGGTATTCTGGGTACATAGCCGAACTCAATGAATAGTTATTCTATTTTTATGCCATCTATGCTTTCCACTTCAAGCAGTAACAAACTCATTCTTATGAACTTCTGGAATGTATGCAGCAGAGTTGATGCTCAGACAGCAAAGTCAATCTCTGAGGACATTATTTGATAATATTTTCCATAAGTCTTTAGGAAAACCTCTGTCTTGTGAGGGCACCTTAGTTTTGCTCTGCCAGAAGACTCAGTAGTTGCTTTATGTGTATGCTGAAAAAGAACCATTTTCCTACCCATTGACATTAATGAATTTAGAAAATAAATGGACTATAAAAACTTCAGGGAGTCTTTGGGCAATTTAATCCTTTACCATTCTACACCCAATTTTATATTTGGGAAATTTAATTCAAACACTCTAAATATGTAGGAAAAAAACTGAGCTTAGGAGTCTAGCACTGATTTCCTTCTAGAAAAACATTTATTGAAGTTCAATGTGTATTTCAGATTCTGCTCTACTCTAGTAACTGGACAGATATATAATATGGAGGCTTCTAAATGAGTGCCACATAAAATGGCTGAATAAAATATAACACATGAAATAATAGCTAGGGGCATCTTTATACAGACAGAAAGAGTATGACTGACATTTTAACCACATAATTTTCTTTCTATCTCCACTACTTTCCTTTTTCTGAGAAAATCATGTCATTCAAATTGAGTCTCATGTTCTCTTCCACAACAAATTCTGTGTGATACAGTAATGTGAACCTTTTTCCCCCCAGAGCAGCAAAAGCTAGCTTAGACACGTTTTAATTTTCAGTTTGTTTTTTTCAGGATCCTAAATGTATTTTGCATGCAAGAAAGATTGAATTGTGTTAGAATTGGCTGCTCTCAGTATTTTGTTTAAAAAAAAAACAAAAAACACTTAAATGTTCCATGTCCTTCTAAATTTCCAGCTGTTTGCATATTATCTTTCTTCCTCTTTTCTTTTATGTTATTTATTATAAATTCATCAAAATAGTAAACAAGAACTTACCTAAAATGATCTTTCCTATATACTCTAAGATGACCAATTAATAGTTTTTTAAAAATCTACTATGTGCCTTGGTAATTCTAAAGGTTGTGAAGCTGGAGCTATTTGGATGAATTGATCGTTTCCAAATCTGGCTACATTAATATGGGATGAGGCTTAGATTTTGTCAAGCTCCCTAAGTAAATCTGATATATAGAAAGTCATGGGAACCAACAGGCCAGAAGACCATGTTCCTTTATAACTCTGAGATTTTATGATCCTAAACTGTCAGCCTACGGCAGACTTCATTCTGAAATTTAACATGATCCATTCACTGTGATGCTCCAGTTTTTGAGTTCCCTTTCAAGATGGAATTGAAGTTTCTTGGACATTATAATGTTTTAGAATAGGTACCTCAAAGTACGTTTTTTTTTTTTTTTTTTTTTTTTGAGGTATAAGTTTTAAATCAATACCAGAAAAACTGTGCCGAGTTTCATAGTCACTGTATCGTATGAATGATACAGTGATGATTAGTTTTAGTGTACAGTTTCAAGGTTTCAACTCTTTGGATTCAAGGAGTTATAGCTTAGGGTTAGCGATGGGGATAACCTAAAAGGACAGGCAAAATTCATGAAATACTTTTCACAGTTTGAGGCTACGATATGTTCCTAAAAGTACTATGATCTCTTAATCCAGCCACTGTAAATTGACCTTTTCCTGAATTTAATTTGTTTCTTTATAATGGCTATTTTATCTCTACTAAAACCTATGATATCAGACATTTTAAGAAGCTTTCAAAGTAAAATTCCAATTCTATCTGGAAACCACCTCTAATAATCTCAGGAATGTGATTTCTACTCTAAACGTTGGTATGCCATAGTGCATACTTCTCTTTTGACGTGCTTACCACACTATCTTGCTTTAACATGATACTGGTGTGCATGATTTGCCTTTCTTTTACAGAATCTTTTCTTTAAATGCTAGGATTGCTCCTTTTTTGTTCTGGTTTTTGTTTAATCTCTGTGTTCAATTAAATTAAGGCAGGAGCCAAGCTTCCATATGAGCATCTAAATTCTGTGAATAATTTCCTATGAAGCTCTCAGAAATTCGTTTAATACATCAGTCAAAGCTCTTTTTTGCAAGCAACAAAAATTAACTATGACTAAGCTGAAAAAGGAAATGAAAAAATGGATATTATTTATCTCTAAGAATATTGGAGATCTAGAGTTTGAGCCTATGGAGCCAAAATAACCCTGAATTTGCATCATAGAACAATTCTTATGAAGATATTATAATTCTAAAAGATTTTAACATTAACACCATTAATACTGAACACTGGATTTACTGTTACCTGAAAGCTTCCTGAAAGCACGAGTTTCTTATCTTTCTTACATAACTAGTTTCTGAGTCCTGACTTGAACCAATATTCAAGTTCATGTGCCTTTACTTTAAACCCTTTAGGAAAGTAAGCCAAGGAAGGAAATCAGTATGGAAATCAGTATCCGTATTTGGCTTTTTGTTTCGTTTTGTTTCCCACAGCACGAAAATGTCTGCTTTATAAGGGTGAAGATCCCCTAAAACATAGAGAGGTAATGTGATTCTGGGTGGGTAAAAATTCTATTCCAGATATCTTCTTTAATTGTTCAAATTCTACATACATCCTAAATCCTTCTTCTGAAACACGTTAACAAAAAAATCTTTCCCATCCACCATAATGCATCTATACCTTATGCAACAAATAATGTACTTCTGCTCTATCATCTAAGTTGTATTTCAGTTAGGACACTTTTGGCTGTGAGCGACAAAAAAATCCAAGTCCATTAGCATAAGGGATAGGAATGTGTAAACTTATAAACAATTGGTGGGAGGTAAAGCTGTTTGTTAATTTAGCAACTCAGTGCTGCCAGAGAAAGGGAGAGGGAAAGAGAGGGAGGGAGAACAGTTTCTTCTCCCCTTATATCCTCATCTCTCACCAGGACTATGATTTTTTGCATATGCCTAAACTAATCGATGGCAAAACAATGGGATTGCAATGATTGGTTTAGACTTAAATTCACCTCTTGTGGCAGGAGAGGGCTCATCTTTGCTGAGCATATTGCTATTTGGTAAGCTGGTTGGGGGTGGGGAGGCAGAGCAAATCAGAGTTCTGAAATGTAGAATTGTATCTTTGTGGGCAGTATCTGCCACTTTTGAAATTTCTTTTTTTTTTTTTTTCGGTTTCTTAATATATAAAAGAAAGACAGCTGGATGAAATTATCTCTAAAGTTTCTTAAATGTTTAAATAGGCTTGTTTAAATAACTACATGAATAATCTCCAAACTTCATTAAAATCTAATGCAGGACATACACATATAACTCCAATTCTAAGCGGAGCAAGATATATACTTTATAGAGACACAAATTATAATGGGTTAAAATATTAATGGTGGAATACATTAATTGCTTATATGTCCTAAATGTTTAATAAATATAATTCAAATGTAAAAATTTATAGACAGGATACATTTCCATTAAGGATATGGTACAAAAATTTTATAGGACTTTAAAAATCACTGACTCCAGTTAGACTGAAAGGTGGTTTTTGTGCCTTCCATTTTAAAATTTATAGAATAACTGATGGCACAAAGATTTTATTGTTTTTTTTTCTACAATTCTTTTTCTTAAAGTTTCTATTCATACACACTCAAGGAAATCTAGCCTATGTTGTAGATTATTTATGCTAAAATCACCTTTACTTTGAATGAAGGATACTATATTTTGCATTTGGGTATCAAATGTTTGCCTAACAAATATTGTAAAAGGCTTTAGAGTTTACAAATTGGTTTCCCATTTATTATCTCATGTACTTTTAAAAATCATCTTATATGGTTGATAAGCTAACCTCTTTTTATCTTTTAGCGTGGACACAACTGAAGCCCATAGTAAAATAACTCACAGAATTGAGTAAATAGGACCAAAGTTCTCTGACTTCAAGTCCAGTGCTCATTGTGCCACATAGTCATTTTTCTCTTTTTCAAAATGAAACAATGCTCAATTCCAAAGGCTTGGATTTTATTAAAAATTCAGAAACAGCTACAGTTGGAAGGGATCTTGTCTTTCCTAACACAGTTTCCAAAAAATCAATTATTTATGTTCCACTTTGAAAATAAAATAACCTAGTAGAGTTATTTTCATAAAAGAGAATGTTAAATCAGTTAAAATGGATGTTTAATGAAATTAAATCTCTAAAATTCACCAAGGTGAATACTGGGGTGGTACCTTAGTATGAGGGAAGATATATTGAACTAATTAGGAAAAGACTAGGATTCACGCTAGATTTCTTCCACTGATCGTGTGACCCGCAGGGAAGTCATTTTTCTCTTCGTAGGCTTCAGTGGTATTAGAAAAGATTATCTTTAAGGTCTCTTCTAGCTCTCTTGTACTGTTTTCTTAGGCGTGACTTTTGAATAAAAGGTATCAAAGAATCATAGAATATTAAACAAAAAGGGACCTTCAAAATAATTTATTCCAATCATCTCTTTTCCAGATAAGGACACCTTAGCCTAGGGAGGGCAAGTGACCGACCCATAGTCACATATAAAATTAGCATGCTTTATTCATGCTTTTATAACTAGAAGAAGTAGCTCAGTTTCATAGGAGGTGCTACTGATTCTTGTTTCTAAGCTGGGTATCAAAGATAGCGAAACTGATCCGAGATAAACAAAAGTTATTAGCCCGCTAGTGTTTGTTACTAGGAATTAGGACCATGAATTTTACTTCAAAGCAGCTAACCAACTATGTGGCCTTGGATACATGACTTAATTGTCTTGACTTCAATTTCCTCATCTGTAAGAGAAGAGATTAGAATAGATGAAATACTTATATGATAATTTTTATAAGAACTACCTTTATTCATCTATTTATTTAATAAGTATTTATTGAGTGCCAAATATATGCCTGGATTGCTCTTGACATTGTTCTAGAGACTGGGTTTGCAGCAAACCTAGTCCTGTCTTCAAGGTAGATACAATGGTTTCTAAAAGAGGAAGAAAAAAGCTTAAAAATAGATAAAGAAAGAAAGAAAGAAATAAGTTTAAAGTCCTATGCTAGACATAAGGGGTACCAAAATGCATAGGTCAAACATCTGTGAGCTCATGAAGATTTAAAACCTACTAGTGAATAGAAGTTCAAAGCAGGCAGGAACTGCATGGCTTTTGGATAGCATTGCATTGCAAACACTTAGCATATGATTGCAAATAATAAACATTAAATAAAAAAATCAACAAATGAATGAATGGGAGAGACAGTAATATTTAAATGTTTATGATTACAATTGTGATTTCTATATTTATAATTCCTCCTATAAAGTAAACAAATTGCTGAATTCATGGCTTGAAAGTGTTAATAAATTTTAAAAAGGGTAGCTGTAATGCTTTAGAGGGGTCAGCCTGGAGAATGAAAAAAAAGGATAATTTTTCATGTTCTTATTTTAGATCCATATCTATCTTTACATTTTATTCATTCCTTTCATCAGAAATATTGATGTTTTAGGAAAGGTTATTTGCTTTGGATTTTTTCCATGCTACATTTTGTCTTGGAAGAAGGATGAGTGCCTTCTGCTGATTAAAAATAAAAACCCAAAGCAAGAATGAATCTTTCAATCAATGAGCATGATATTAACACTTTAGGAAATTCATCATGTACATTTGCAAGGCAAAACATGTTGTATTTTCCTTTGTGATAACCAAGACTGCTATAAATAGTGGAACCATCATTCTATATAGGATTATAAAAGTTGTTTGTGTATTTCAAAAGTCCCAAGTAGAGGAATAAAGAATAAAAAAGGAACAAGAATATGTATACAGCCATATTTGCTCTTAGCATTCTGTGTAAATTACAAACTACAAAAGCGGAGATCAAGTAACTCATAAGTAGGGAAAATCTCAGAGATTTGCCATGAAACTTATTATATTCTCTCTTGTTTGCAATAAAAGTAATACTTATCACTTTGAGGTCATTGTAGAAAAGAGCAAAATCATTATATACAACAGAATACTATGTGTGATGTTTAAGAAATAGGTAGTTTTCTTACAAGGGAAGTATCTGGTCAATTTTTTAAAATAAAGAACAAAATTTTATTACTCTTGGAAAATCTCAGCAACTTTTATTAACCAGAATATACATGCATGGTTTTTAAAAGTTATATCATCTCAATCTAAAACTTGGCTTGTAGAAAAAAAGAGGGTGCGGAGTAAACATTAAGAATTTTTTAATCATTTAAAATTTTCTATTTTTCTGTGTGATCTAGAGTTATTACAGATGGTTTGATATGGTGATATTTACTATTTCATTAATACTTAGGAGCATGTAAACTAAGGCGTATAAGATATACCCTGGGTTTTTGTTAAGACAGAAGGTTTCTTTAAGCCATAAATGTAAATTAATTTAAGTTTTATAATTAGACCATATCAAAACACACACTTCAGACCCAATGTAAGAAAGCATTCCAAAAGCATATTATAACTGCAATTAAGCCTATTTCATTTCTAATCATCTGTTATCATCTCCATCTTAAAGTATTTATTAAAATCAAGGGTACATGGAGTTCTTGTCCCAAATCTCATAAGATTATAAATAAATAATTTTGTCCATCTTTTCAATTTAATGTAACCAACTGTTCCATGCAAGGCATTATGGTAGGCAATGTAGAAGATATAGAATTAGTCTTCTGTCTTTCATGAGATCATAGTACACTAGTTTTTACCTATATCTTTATCTCATAAACTCCCCTCTTCTTTTCACCTTTCACCAATAAAATTCATTGTATAATATTTCCCCACCTTTCAAACTGGCCAGAATAGGATTGGGTATAACTCAACACCTAGGTGGTCTGAAACAGAAAGGTCTACAATCTCTGGGCATGATATCCTGTATTGTGTTTTTCCACATTTATAGCAAAAAGGAAAACAAACAATAAAACCCAAGATTTAATACAGATAGGGATAACATACCTCTATAAAATTAAGAAAAATTGAAGCACAGTATAAAGTAAGCTACATATATTAGCATAATACCTGGAAAAAATTCATAAATAATCTTAAAATTATTTAATTGTTTAAAAAAATCTCATGAATATTAATGTAAACTTCCATTTGAGCAACGTGGAGTAACAGAGAGAAGATGTGTTTTTATACCTTAACTATACAACTATACAAAATATATAAAGCAGTGCAGTACTGTGATCCCTGAGAGAAGGGAAGCAACAAGGTAAGTCATAAAATTTTTTCAGCTTAATGCCTGTAAGAGTATTATATTCAAGATTCAACTCAAGAAAAGGCAATCAAACAGAACCTGATGTTCCTACACATTGAAGACAGAATTTGGTCCTATGAACACAGGTCAAAGTTTAAAAGGTCACCATTTGATCCAGCAATCCCACTACTGGGTATTTACCCAAAGGAAAAGAAGTCATTTTATCAAAAACTCACCTGCACTCATATGTTTTTTTGCAGCACAATTCACAATTGCAAGGAAGTAAAATCAACCCAAATGCCCACCAATTCATGAGTGGATTAACAAAATGTGGTATGTATGTCAAGGAATATTACTCATCCATGAGGAAGGGTGATATAATGCCTTTTGCAACAATTTGAACAGAATTGCAGACCATTATCCTAAGGGAAATATCTAAAGAATGGAAAAACAAACACCACATGTACTCACTATTAAATTGGAAGTAACTGATAAGCACACATGTGCATAGAGGGAAGTAAATCTCAAAAGAAATCAAGCAGGGGAGAGGGGGTAGGAAGCGATGGGCGAAAACCTACCTAACGGGTACAATGAACACTATATGGGTGACAGGCACACTTTTAACCCTGACTAGGGCACTATAAAAGCAATCCATGTAACCAAAAACACTGGTACTCCCATAATATTTTGAAATTTAAAAAAAGTCAAAGTAGATAGAGTTTGGGAGCAGAGTTTCAAAAAAGAGGAAATAGCATAGACAGAGAGCTCAGGAGATCTGAAGAGAGGTCCTCTTGAATATTTAGCTGAGTATGATCTGTGTATACATAAGAGAAAGCAATCAGAGGATAGGAGAAAACCAACAAAAAGGAGAATGGAGAATAACAAGATCTCACAGTGGGCTAGAAATAATTCATGCTTCCCTCAGCCTGAGTGGAAAGACCTTATACATTAAAATGGAGAGTATTATCAGAAGGGTGTTACCTTATTAGTATGGCTAAGTTAGTCTTAGATTAAAACCTTCTGTGATCTTACCTAACAAAGCTTAAATGTAAGCATCAAAAAGTTCCAACTTATTTTTAGTAACTTAACTAAACATCTGAAAAATCCAAGTCTTAAAAGAACACAAAAATATCAACAAATAATAACATACAATTTATAATTTCAAACATCTAATTGAAAATAACCTGACATGCAAAAAGTAGAAAAATACTACCCATAATCGGGATAAAAACCAATCAATAACAAGCCCAGAAACAATAAGTTTAACAAAACAGACAAGGATGCTAATATAGGCATGATAAATATGCTCCACATATTTAATCAAGTAGAAGAAAATAGCAATTATTAGAAGAAAAAATAAAATATCTTTAAAAAATGCACAACAATTTTTTTTTAAGATCCTACAGATAAATGAGATAATGCAATATTTTTCTTTCTGTGCTGGCTTAGTTCATGCACCATGATGTCCTCTAGATCCATCAATATGTGTGGCAAATGGCAGGATCTTCTCCTTCTTAAAGACTAAATAATATTCCATTATATATAATATTATATATATGCACATATATATTTTACAGTTTCTTTATCTATTTGTCTATATATGGACACCTAAGTTGTTTTTATATCTTAGCTTTTGTGAATAAATGTTGCAATGAACATGGGAGCCCAGATAAAGAATAAAACAGTGGTTACCAGGATTAGGGTGGGTGGAGAAAATGGGAAAAATATACGTCAAAAGATATAAAGTAGCAAATACATAAGGTGAGCAAGTTAAAAGATCTAATGTACGTTGTAGGATTATAGTTAATAATAGCATATTATATCAGAATTTTTGCTAAATTTTGCTATAAATCAGTTTATAGCTGTCCTTGCCACAGGGGGGAAAAGGGTAACTATGAGGTGATGAATATGTTAATTTGTTTCACTATAGTTACCATTTCACTATATATGTATATAGACACACACATATATAAAAAAATCATGCTGCATACCTTAAATATATAACATAAAATTTATTTTAGAAAACACAAGAGGAAACTTAAAGAAAAGAAAAATTCAATATGTGAAGTGAAATTTATATTAAATGGAATTAACAGTTCAGATACTGTTAAAAATTGCTTTAAACACACATGAACAATAAAACTCAAAAGAAGCACATAGAAAAAAGGATTTAAAAATATGAAGAGAGGACCATGATTTGTGGGACAGTAATTGGCCTAACATATGGCTAATTGGAGACCTAGCAGGAGAAGGGAGTGGGAGAGAAAGAAAAAAATGGTTAAAAAAATATTTCCCCAACATAAATGAAAAGACAAAAATTTCCCCAATTTGATGAAAGCTATAAACTCAGAGATCAATAAACTCCAAACAAAATAAACCCATAGAAAATCATGCCAAGGCACTTGATGAAAACCAATGATACAGAGAAAATCATAAATGCAGCTAGAGAAAAACATGTATCAGATAGAAAGGAATAAAATTAAGAATGTTAGAAGACTTCTCATAAGAAATATGAAAGCCAAAAGATAATACGGTGATATCTTTAGTATACTAGGAGAAACAACAAAACAGCAAAATATTTTTTCAAACTTTGTGGTGAAATAACTTTTTCAAAATATAAAGATGAGATAATTTCTTGTCATTTCACCCAAACAACAACAAAAGATGTTAAAGGGTGTCTCTCAGGCAAAAGTAAAATGGCATCTGTTGGAAATTTGGATCTATACACACATACAAACACACACACATAAGGAAGGGCACCAGAAATGGTAAATATGTAAATAAATATAAAAGATATTTTATTCTAATTATTAATCTCTTTAAAGTATAACCAATAAAAAAGTTAGAAGGAATTATGGGGATTATATTATACAAGTATGGGTAAAATGTATAATTACAATAGTATAAAAAATAAGAGGAAAATATAAGCTTACTGATACAACATTTTTACTTATTGAGTATAGACTCTAGTAATATAGAGATACATATTTTAGTTTGTTAGAAGAATAATTTAAAAATAAAACATACAGGTATAACTAATAATTCTATAATGGAGATATAAAGGAATCATAAAAAGTAGTTAATCCAAATAAGTCCGTAAAAAAGGATAGAAAAAAAGAAGAAATGAGAAAAACAGAAAAAAATAATAAAGTGGTTGATTTAAATCCAAATATATTAACATTCCATTATATTAAATGATTTAAAATATCATTTAATAAAAAGCAGAAATTTCTATAACATAAAAAAACAAGACTCAACTTTATGGTTTTATGAGACCCACTTTTTAAAGACATAATAGATTATAAGTAAAGTTAGAAATATTTATATCATGCACAAAATGAATCAAAGGAAAGATGCTGTGGCTACATAAATACCAAAAAGGGTAGATTTCAGAACAATAAATATTACAAAGAATAAAAATAAAATTTTATAATGATAGATGGTTCAATTCACCGAGAGCAAAATCTCAAATGTGCTTTCACTTACATCAATATTTTAATATACACGAAACAAAACTTGCAGAAACAAAAGGAGAAATAAATAAAAAATGATAGCTGACTTTTCTCTCATTAATCAACACAGAAAGCAGAAAATCAATAATATTATGGGAGACTTGAACAACTTTACCAACTTCATGAAAATGTCCTTTATAGATCATTCTGCCCCCAAATAACCAGCATTTTTTGTTTGTTTGTTTGTTTGTTTTTGTGCACAAAGAACATTCAGTAAGACCTATTCTTGGCCAAAAAACAAAACAAAAAAAATCTCAAATGTCAATAAATTTGAAAATCTTTAAATTACACAAAATGTATTCTCTGGCCACAATGAAATAAAAGTAGAAATCTCTGTCAGAAAGATATCTGCAATATCTTCAAATATTTGGAAGTCAAACAACCCTTTCTATACAACTTATGAATCAAAGAAGAAATCATGGACATTATTAAAACTATGTTAAAGTGAATTAAAATGAAAACACAACATATAAAAACTTGTAGACTACAAATAAGGCAGTAAGTAGAGGTAAATTTTTATAGCATTAAACTACTTGTGGTAGTAAAGAAAAAAAGTTTTGAAATCAGCGGCATAAGTCTCCACCATGAGAAACTACAAAAAGAAAAATTAAGCACAAAGTAAGCAAAAGGAAGAATATAATAAAGATCAAAGAAGAAATCATTTAACTAGAAAGCAAAAAAATAAAAAAACCAACAACAAACAAACAACCCCCCCCAAAACCTAACATAACTTAAGAAAACAAAAGGTGGTAAAAAATCAATAAAATCAATAAATAGTGAACAAGAAGTGAAGATAAAAAAGACAGATATCAGAAATAAAAGTGGGAACACCACTAGAGATTATATTATAGACATTAGAAAGATAACAAAGGAGTTTCATAAACAAATTTGTGATAATGAATTCAACAACAAAGATTAAATGGACAAATTTCATTGAAGACATAGACTACCAAGACTCACTCAATGGAAATACATGACATGAATAGTCCTATCTCTATTAAAAATTGAATTTATATTTAGAAATACTTTGAAATCATAGTTAGAAATTAAAATTGAATTCAGAGTTTTAAACTTTCTGGGCCTTTCCACTCCAGCTCTAGATAAGTTCTCTAGTAATTTCTTTCAAATACTTAAAAAAAATAATACCCATCAACCCAAACTCTTCTAGAAAATACTTAAAATAGGGAACAATTTTAACTCACTCTAAAAGACCAGGATAAATCCAATGCCAAAACAAGAAAAATACATTTAAAAAATACAAATATTAATAAACCTTGACCAATAGCCCAAGATGAAGAAATCCTTAACAAAACATATAAAAAGAATCATGACTAAATTGGATTCATCTTAGAAATCGAAGAGTTTTGTTAAACATTTTTAAAATCAGTGTAATTCACCATTTAAGCAGACTGAAGAAAGCAAAACAATCATTTCAATAGATGCAGAACAATATTTGATTAAGTCCAGTGTCAGTTCAAGACTGGGAAAAGAGGGAATTTACTCAAGCTAATAAAGAATATCCATGAGAAACCTACTTCTGTCATCATAATTAATAGTGATAGAAGGATTGCTTTTCTATCAGATCAGGTGCAAGGCAAGAACGTCTACTCATCACTTTTATTATAATGTCACAGTGGAGGCCAGAGCCAGAGCAATGGGGCAAGTAAAAGAATTAAAAGGCATAAGTCCAGAAAAGTTAAATTCAAACCATCTTTAATGGAAGATAACCTTATTGCTTTAGTAGAATACCCTAAGAAATCTATGAAATAGCTACCAGGACCAATACATGAGTTTACAATATTTGCAAAGTACAGACCAATATACAAAAATCAATTATACTGTAAAGAAATAATTGGAAAATACAATGAAAATATACAAGAGCCTCAAGAAATACAAATACTTAATGAGTTTAAGGAATTATGTTGCAAGGACTGAACACTGAAAGCTACACAACATTGCTGAGAGAATATAAAGACCCAAGTAAATGTAGATATATACAAAATTTATGGATCAGAAAACTCAATACTGTTCAGGTATCAATTCTACCTGGTTGATCTATAGATTCAACAAAATTCCAATCAAAATCCCAGATTCTTTTGTAGAATAGGCAAAAATGTTTAAAAAAAGAGTAAAGTTGATGGATTTATATCACCTTACTTCAGGAATTACTATAAACTGTAGTTTATAAAGTTATAGTAATAAAGGCAGAATGGTATTGCCAAAGTGTTGCACAATAGATCAATAGACAGAGTCTAGAAAGTCCATTAATAGAATTATTCATAAATGGTCAGTTAATTTCTAATAAAGTTGACAGAAAAATGAAGGAAAGGGTATATTTTCCGCAAACATGCTGGAATAATCAGATACACACTGCAAGATAATTAACCTTAACTTTTATCTTACATTGTACTAAAACAGTAATTTAAGTGGATTATAGACATAAATGTAAGAGCCAATCTATAAAACTTCTAGCAGAAAGCATAGAAGAAATTCTTTATGACCTTAGGGCTAGGTAAAATTTTCTTAAGATAAAAGAAGCATGAACCATAAGAAAGAAAGTCTATAACTTTGGCTTTATCAAAATTTAAAACTTTTGCTTTTTAATTGACAAATAAGAAAATATAAAAACTACATGCAAAATACATATCTTCTAAAGTTTTTATATACAGTATATATAAAGAATTCTCTCTCTCCTTTTTTTTTTTTAGAAACGAGGTTTCATTGAGTCACACAGCTGTAGTGCAGTGGTGTGATCATAGCTCAATGTAACCTGTAACTCTTGGGCTCAAGGGATCCTCTCACCTCAGCCTTGCACAAAGCTGAGATTACAGGCACAAGCAACCATGCCCAGCTATAAAAAGAACTCTTACAAGTGAATAATTACTATTCAAAAATCCAATAAAAAATAGAGAAGAGATTTGAATGGACACTTCATCAAAGAAATATATGAATAGTGTGAATTACCAATAAGCACATGAAAGATACTATTGTTAACTATAAGGCAAATAAAACAATATACAAATAGAATTTTTAAAATTAAAAAGAGTGAATATTCCAAGTGTTACCTAGGATTTGGAGCAACTGAAACATTCATAAATAGCTGGTAATAATGCAAATTATATAATCACTTTAGATAAATTTAGAAATTTCTTAATGTACACCTACCATATGACTATGCAGTCCCATTTAGAGATATTTATCATAGAATAATGGAAATATGCATTCACACAAACATTGCACTCAAATTCTCGTTGCCACTTCATTTGCAATAATCCCAAACTGCACACAATCCAAGTGACCACCTCCCAAATGGGTAAACAAATTGTGTTATATACATGCAGTGGGATACTACTAAGCAACACAAATGAGTAGACTACTGATACATTAAAAAAAAAAAAAAAAAACTTTAAAAGCAGTGTGCTAAGTGAAAGATCCCAGACACAAAATACAACATACTAGATGATTCTTTTTATAGCAAATTCCAGAACACTCAAAACCATAGTGACTGAAAACATATCAGTGGTCACCACAAGCCAGATGTGAGGAAAAAGGTATTGGCTGAAAAAAAATTACAAAACTTTTGGAATTATATATTCTATACAATGATTTTGGTGGTGGTTACATGACTGTGAACATTTATCAAAAGTCATCCAATTGTACACTTAAAATTGGTGAACTTTATTGTAAATAAATTATACCTCAATAAAGTTAATTTAAAATTATTAAATTCAATCCCAAAAATATAAGAAAATCTGTGAACCAGTTTTAGATTCCTCCTAAGGGGTAATTTAAACTATTTAAATACATATGCAAGGTAATCTTTCCTTTCAGTAAAAGTCCTTTATGATTCTGAGAAGTGGAAAATATATTCATAGTGCATATTTTTCAATATGTTACCATTGGTTTTGTAGATTGTTGATGCTAGAGCAAAGGGAAGGTGTGTGACTTGCAAAAGTCTGTATCATAGAGTATAGATAGTGATACCTATTATTAGTGTCCTTTTTATTTATTTTCATGATCTAAATATGCTACCCAATTTTATTAGCTGAATTGAAATTCCTTAGACCTATGTGGAATATTTCTTTATGTATATTATACTACACTATTATGTATTGTATCCAAAATATTTATGTAGGCAAAGTTAAAATTTGAAAATAAAGGTCCATTTAATTCTTTAAGGCATTCATGAATTATTTGTTAATACTTAGTTGTTTTCTTCATTTACATATTTTGAGGGCACGATGTAGATATTAACTATAAAACAGAAATATAAAGAAGAAATGATACAAGTTGGAAAAAATGAAAACATTTTCCCAGAAGAGATGGCAGTACTCCAATATGGCAAGCATACAGTCTTTGAAATGGGAATATATGGTTTTAGGAGAGCTGATTTTAAATTTTAGCTCCACTCCTTACCACATTCATGTTACTAAACATGCACATGAATATTACTGAGTTTCATTCATTTTTCTGGGTTACTGTGAAAATCAAATGAAATAATGTTTCTGAAAATACTTTGTGAACTATAAATTAATATGTCAAACCTGGAAATATTTGAATTTTTATTTCTGATATAGTGGCAATATTTGAATAAATTGACAATATTTGAATTTTTATTTCTAATATAGTGGATTCACACAGTTCAACTTGGTATTCAGATATTTGTTTTTATTTATTTATTTATTTTTTCACTGTTCAAGGTTTATTTGGTGGTTTAGTGGTATGACATTTGGATAGTTGGTTGTGTTGTTTATATGTAGATCTTCTTTTTACATTATATGGCAATGTACACTACTGATACATACAGTATACAAAATAAGATCTTTTAGAACAGTTGTGCACAAGGATATGCGACATTGGATTTATACATTGGATCCCAGGATGTGACTGATTGGGAAAAAGTTGGACTAGGCATGTTAGGTGAAGGAACCAGAAGTTATGTAATACACAGTAAACACACATCTGGTTCAAAGGACAACTACAGCATGTGTGGCATTGGCAGTGGTGGAAGTATTTTCCACTAGCCAGTTTAGGGTGGCACAGGGTAAAGGGCATCCAGTGTCAGGATACAGCTGTAGGGTTTTATGAACCATTATCATTTCTAACCTTGGGAAATTGCTGTTTTTCCCAGGCCATCTTAATATTACTGCTTTAATCAAAGATCAGATAAAAAGGACAACATGCATAACCTCCAACTAAAATCCTGTTGTAGCCCAGACAGTAAAGTGACATTAGTTGTCCCACTCAGCACAGGAAAAGCTAGAAAACAGGTAGCAACAAGTATGTTTCAGATAAAAGAAATGTCATGAACAAAGGCTGAAGAGCAGAGGAGAAAAATATGGAGACGTAATCAAGGAAAGAGATTAAAAGGTGGCTAAAATGTACAGTCCTGTGAAGGAATGCTGGGGAAATGTAACTGGGAAAGATGAACAGTGCTTACTGAGAAAAATCTTGAGAGCCAGGCTGAATAGTTTTGACCTAAGTCAAAGGCAATGGGATTTTTGAAAAGATGTGTAACATGATCAAGGGTTTTATCAGAAAGTTTATTCTGGCATTATAGAAAGGAAACTTTAGAGACAGGAGGATGGAGATTACTTAGAACGTGCTGTTTTCATCCAGCATGACAAGCTGGGGATTATTCCTGATGTTGCCCAACATCAGAGATACCTGTGTATGTGCACAGAGTCAGGAAAGGTCCAGAACATTGAAAAGTGAGGAGAAAATGATCACACAACGAAACTCTGTTTTTGTGTTTACATCATAAGACTTACCCTCCGTAGTCAAGAGGATTTCTACCCCACATCCTGCTCCTCTGGCTGCCCTACCACGTTCCAGATCTATTGCAGCCTAAATAACAAAAGGCACTTCATAGCATGCTGTTTCCATGGGGCAGTTTTGAAACCATTTGTCAAGCAACTGCAGTTCCCTTTTGTTGAGTCTCTTCTTAATGAGTTTGTGAAGGACTTAGTAACCTTTGAAAATAAATTCAGTGTCTTGTTATGAAACTATCCCTTTAAAAGAAAATGAATGCAGTTGCCAGTTGGACACACCACAAACAGGACAAAGAATTATCTGAAGAAATCACAATTCTTAGAGCAATCGAGTCAGCAGAACTGTGTTTCCCAGATCTGATTACATCTGAATTTAGAAGATTTCCTTTGAACGCAGAATTTTTATTCTTAGTTATTTCCATGTTCCTGCTCAAGAAACATTCTCAAATCTTGCATTAATATTCTGTGTAAGTCCATGCTTCTATTCTGAATATTTGTATTACATGGTTCAATAGTGCCTCTTGAATAGGCAGTACATTGGTCTTGAGAATACATTGTGGAAAACATAACAAAAAATAAATAAAATTTCAATCTTTTGTTTCAGATGTTTGCAATTTTAAGTAGTCACAGTGATCTTATAGGCGAAAACTGTCATTATAACTTTATAAATAAAGAAACTGAATTTCAGAGAGGGTACAAAAAACTTGCCCAAAGTCACACAACTAATAAATTACAGAGTCAGGATTAGAACCTGAGAAGTATTATTCCAGATTCCACATGCCCAACTGCTACAGTACTCTGCCTTGGATTGAACACAGCCCTAGCTTCTGTAATAAATCTTACTACTCTGTGCACTGAATTATAGTTAAATATGTCAAAGTATCTCTTTCCAACAAAAAGAGATAATGGCATGTAAAAAGCTTACTTAGAATAGCATCTGACAAAAAGAATTTAATAAATGACAGCTAATATTAATATAATTATTAAAATAGAGAGGAAAGACAAATTTCTGTCTGATGGCACCTAGAAAAACCAGAACAAAGACATAAAATATGAGAAAGATTTTGACAAGTAAAATTTAGGGGGAAGGATAAGGAAAGTTGGACACAAATGCTTGGAGGTAGAAGGGAGACTGTTTGGCTAGCAAGAACTATAGCTGAAAAGAAGGGTGAGTTTGGGAGATCAATAGTGAGAAACAAAGTTTGGAATGTAAAGTGAGTTTCCTGCATTCTGTTTGCAGTGAAAACCCATTAACAGCCTTTTCAGAAGGGAAAGGACTTGAATATTTGCATATTACAAAAATACCTTTGGAATCAGAGGGGAGGGTGCATTGGGGAGAGGAAATTGTAGGAAAACCAGTGGAGAGATATAGCTAGTTGCCCATGATTATAAAGACTAACATATTTATGTGCCAGATGATCACTATGTGCCATTATTCGGAGCTCATTTAATACATCAACTGATTTAATTTTTATAATAAAGATATAAGGTAAATATTGATTAATCCAAATTTCTCCCCACTTCACCCTTAAAATTGTCCTAGTTTGCACTATACATTATATGATCACTCCACTTGTGTAGAAATTTTTCTGAGTTGGGGTAGAAAGTTGCAATAAGGTGAAATTGTGCTATAATGCAGTAACTGTAGTATTCAGTAGATGTGTTGGGAAGGCTCCAAAGGCAAAAGCCTTCAATATAAATTCTAGTTCTACCCTAGGATTGATTCTTTTATCAATTATTTCTGACCGTAAAAGCAAAGATTGTTATAGCTGGAAGGGACATTAGAAATCATCTAATCTGACAGATACACAATACTTTATGTGTACATGGACATATAGACATCATAGATGATATATTACAGGAGCCTATAACACCCTCTCCCACAACCTTGTAGGTAAACTATGGAATGAACTGATATTAAATATATGTGCTTTTTTCCCCTGAGAAAAAATGTCCTCATTGTTTTATCATATTATCAGAGTTAAGAGCAATTTATCTGGGACAATCTATAAAAAGCTGAGTCCCATAGATGGAAACTGAGTATTTTTATACAGTTAATAACAGAGTCACAATAACTAAAGCCTACTTTGTCCTCTTTTTCTTATACCTCCAAAAAAAGCAATTGAAAAAGTGTGCTTTTATATTTACTTTAATGTTTGATATAGTCTGTTCAGCCATAGAAAAGGTGAACAGTGGTTGTGAAATCCAAGGAGCCAGGGATTGTATTTTTTTATTTATAGTGTCCTCAGTGCAGACAACATAGCCTGACACATAGTAGGCTCAGTAAATATTTGTTGAATGAGTTAATGAATAACATAAACTAATCTGAAGCATTGTGTTGTTGCACTGTTGGATTTCTGTGAACAAAATATCTATTACAACCACATGGTGGAGCCATTTTACAGTTATTTGAAACATGGAGCAAAAGTAAAAATCGAATAACCCAACATAGTATCTTTTCTTTGATAAAGTGATTTAATTCAGAGTACTAAATAAGATATTTAGATAATTTATCTGGCAAACCTATTCACTTAGAAACCTATATAAAAGGTAAATTGGTTACAAGACTTGACTTATTGTAACTGATGGAAATGTGGCATATGTGCAGCTTTTGCTTATGCTGGTTTAGTGCAGGGAGTGTCCTAATCCAAATGACATTCGGTTGGTGGCTGTTAGGCACCACACTACAGCACTTTTTTGGTCACTTGGCACCCTTGGGACTGACAAAGGCATCCACAAGACAGCTGAACCAAGATAGAGATCCTATCTGATGTTTGAAGGTGTGAGCCACAAAGTCTCTGAAGGAGAAACAGTAAGAATTGGTGTTTCTCCAGATTTCTACATTTAATTCAGATTAAGATAAATAAGGGAACTGGGAACTAAGAGAGGTAGAATATAGAGTTATTTTTGTAAGAGGGGTTGTGTTGTAGAGCTATGGGAGAGGGTGAGTATGAAGTCTACTAAGAGCATGTGATTCCTATCTATGTTAGCTTTCACATTTAATACTGGGGAAAGGCAACTCATGAGAATTTCAGCATGCCTAACTCAATACCATTTCAGAGCCGACATTCTGGTTTTTTTCCTAATGCTTTCAGGTTCTCTCTGCACACTTACTCTATCTCCAACACACACATACCGTCCCCCTTACACATGCATACACACAAATACATGTTGACTTCTCAAAGCCTCCGGGTGTGGCCACCAGCTTCACCAGCTGCATAGGGCCATAGGTTACAGGATAGTATGTGACCAACCATTACATATAACTTCCTATGTACATCTCTAAGTAAATGATTTAAATCCATTTTTTTCCTCTCAGTGAAGTGACCTGACAGAAAGCCCATTGCTCTGAACCTTCCCAAGACTGATATATCTTGAAATTCAAACCACCCAGGATGGGTGTTGGAATTGTATTTCTCTTATAAAATATTCTTGTCACATTATGAAAAGAAACATAAAGTCCTGTGGCAGAGAATGGAATTTAGTTGGCATAGGCTCAATTTGGAGATTTTCTTTGATTCCCTTCAAGAGCCTATTCTAAGCCCTTTCTCATATTTTCTCATCTTCTCTCTTTTTTATTTTGCATTTCCCAAACTCTCAAAATCTTAATACAACCTCTTTTTTATTCAAAGCTCTAAGATAAACATGTCAAAATTCTACTGCATCTAGTAAATCTAGTAAATAATGGCTCAAAATTCAAAATTTTTCCTTTACTCAACTAAATTAAAATGGTATTTTCCCAATGCCTCACAGTGTTATGCTAAAATATCCATCTCACCAGTGAAATCCCCTTAATAGTCTCAGAGGTTTGCCAAATCAACAAATTCCATTTTGAGGAGAATTTGAGGGTAATGAGAAAGTTTTTGTGTATATGTGTGTATGTGTGTTTGTGCACCTTGAAGTTATTTAAATAAATTAATCCTCTTTAAATGTGTTATTGAAAGGATAGGATAGGGTTATCCTTAGCTGAGATCAGCAACATTTTTTAAATGGGCAGTAGATAGGAGTACACAGACAGAAGTGATAGTTCACAAGCCTGCTGTCAAGAACACTCACATTAAGAATTGACAGTGGAAAGGTCTGACATTCTGTGTAAAACTCCTTAGAACTTACATGCTAAAACACAGATGTATGCCTGACAAGGAGAAGGAAAATAAAGAAACAATGAAGTTTTTGGTGGTAAGCAATTCTGAGGAGGCTGGTAGCTCTACAACAGGTAAAAAGCTTAAATTGTGGGCCAGCTAGCTTACCAGAGAGAACCATGGAAAGAGACAGGTAAGAACAGCCCTTCATGGGGTCAGCACAAACCTCAATGACTAGCCTCAAACACTACCTCTATTTCAATTTAATTGGACCAGATTTAATTGTGTCCTATTTAGTCTCCAGAGCATTATTGAAAACAATAGAGCAATCAGCCAGCAATTAAAGGAACCTAAGAGCTAAGTGTGATTCAGTTTAACAGAGATATCAGAGAAGGAGACAGCCAAAGGGGGCCTTGTTAAAACCACTGTTTTCTAAGGGTGACTATGCATATGGCCAAGGTTGTACACTTGGAGGAGCAACATCAGAGAGTATACACTGATGGGAAAACATACTTCACTAAAATAATCCAGCCAATCCACTAAACAAATTAATGAACAAGCAACAGCAAAACAACTCAACTCCTAGAAAATGGTGAAAAGAGTCAGGATCCAGAATTGCCACAATATATTACCTAAAATATAATATTTTCAACAAAAATTTATGAGACATATAACCAAATAGACATGTATAACCCATAAATAGGGGAAAAAGTAAAATATGCAACAGAAATTGCCAGTGAGAGGACCCAGATGTAGGATTTAACAGACACTTGAGGACTTCAAAGCAGTCATTATAAATATTAACATATTCAATTAACTAAAGGAAATAATTTTAAAAGTAAAGAAAGCTAAGATGACAATATCTCATCAAATAGCAAATATAAATTAAGAGACATAAATTTTAAAAAATAATTTAATGGAAATTTTAGAGTTAAAATTTTAATAACAAAAATGCACTATTTACTAGAGTAAGTTTGAGCAGAGTAGATTCGAAGTGGAAGAAAAAAGAATCAGTGACCTATAAAGTATATCAATAGAGATTGTGCAATCTGAAGATCAGTGAGAATAAACAATTTAAGAAAGTAGTAGCTTGGGGGGGGGTGCTAAAAAAGAAAAAAAAAGAAAAAAAAAAGAAAGTAATAGCTTTATAGAAATGTGGGACGTCATTAAGCACACTGACATAAGCACAATGAGTGTACCAGAAGTAGACCAGAGAAAGGAAGGAGCAAAAAAATATCAGAAAAAGTATCAGCTAACATTTTTTCAAATTTGATGAAAAACATTAATCCACATATTAAAGAATCTCAGTAGGGTAATCTAAGTAGGGTAAATGCACAAACACACACACACACCATAGTAAAAGTTCTGAAAGACATAAACAGAGAAAATTTTGAAAGTAGCAAGAGAAAAATGACATATCACACACACAGGAACCCCAATGAAAGAATTAACTGATTTCATTAAAAACAATGAAGACCAGAAAGTAATGGGATAACATATTCAAGTACTGAAGAAAAATTATTGTTAACCAAGAACCTTATATCTTAGAAAACAATATTTCAAAAATAAAGCTGAAATAAAGACATTATCAGAAAAACAAAAACAGAATTCTTTGCTAAAAGAATCACCTAACTGGAAATACTAACAGAAGTTCTTCAGGCTGAAAGCAAATGACCTCAGCCATTCAAATTCAAATCCATAGGAAAAAATAAAAAGCAATGGTAAAGGTTACTATGTATTTGCAAAAGACAATGTAAATATTTAAATAGCATATTGTCTTCTTTATTAACTGATCTAAAAAGCAATGTATAAAATAATATGTATATAATGTAATGTTGGGCCTATAACATATAAATAAATGCAATATACTTGATAATAAAAGCATAAAGGAGGTATTTGGGAGCAAAGCAATATTGGAGACAGGAAATAACACCAGATGGTAAATTAAATCGAGAGAAATAATATGCATATAATAAGGTTAACATAACAAGCACTATGAAGACATATTTACTTTCTCTCATTAGTTTCTTTAAAAATTATATAAATCATAATTATAATATATTGTTGGGTTTGTAACATATGTAGATATATTATGTATAATGATAATAGCACAGAGGGAAATACTATTAAAAACTGTATGGCAATAAATTAGATGAAATGGACAAATTCCTAAAAAAGACACAAATCATTTAAATTGACTCAAAAAGAAACAAACTCTGAATGGATCTATAACACATAAATGTATTAAATAGTAAGAACACTTTGTCCACAAGAAAGTCCAGACTCAAAGTCCTCTCCTCATTGTATCATCTAGACACCCTGGTCAAAAATCAATTAACAATAATGTAAGAGTTTGTTTCTGGATTCCCAATGGAATTCCATTGATATACGTATGTGTCTGATTTTAGTGATACGACATGATAGTGTGGTACTGGAATAAGGATAGATATATAGATCAATGGGATCTAATTGAGAATCCAGAAACAAACCCTCATATTTATAGTTAAGTAACATTTGACAAGGATGTTAAGACAATACAATGAGAAAAGAATAGTCTTTTCAACAAATGGTGCTAGAACAATTGGATCACCACATTCAAAAGAATTAATTTAGACCCCTGCCTTGGTGAAGATGCGGAGAAATTGGAACCATCATACACTGCTGGCAGAAATGTAAAAAGATTCATTCTCCTTAGAAAAAAGTCTTTTAGTTCTTCAAGAGATTAAATATGAATTTACCAAAGGACCCACCCAGTAATTCCATGCTTAGGTATATACACCTAAGAGAATTAAAAACACATGTCCACACAAAAACTTATACACAAATGTTCATAGTTACATTATTCATAGTAGACACAAAGTAAAAACAATCTAAATGTCTATCAACTGGTGAATGGATAAATAACATGTTATATATTCATACAATAGAATATTATTTGGCAGTAAAAATAAATATATACTTGCATATATGCCTGCTACAACTTGGATGAAATTTGAAAATATTATGCTAAGTCAATCTACTCACAGAAGATCACATGTTGTATGATACCATTTATATAAAATATCCAGAAGAGGCAACTGTATAGACACAGAGTAGAATTGTAGTCTCATTAAGGCTAGAGGAATAGAGGGAAAATAGAGAAAACTGCTAACAAGATGGTGTTACTTTTTGGTGTGATGAAATGTTTTAAAATGTATTGTGGTTATAGATGCAAAATTCTATGAATACACTAAAAAGCATTACATTTTACATTTTAGTCCATGAATTGCATGATATGTGAATTATATCCCAACAAAGTTTTTGTTTTAAAAAATGATTTGACATGTTCTTATAAAATTTCACAAAAATAAGAATAAGAAAAAAATGTCTAAAAGCTTTAAGAAAGGAAAAAGATGTTACCTATAGAGAAATAAGAATTAGCATGATATTTTAAAGAGCTCAGTTATACAGAAAAGAGCCAAGACTTTAAAATCCTGTAAAAATAATTCACTTCTAAATGTGATTTCCACCCCAAAAGCATAGGCAACAAAAGCAAAAATAGAGAAACTGGATTACATCAAACTAAAATGTTTCTATACAGTAAAGAAAATAATCAACACATACAACCTATCGAATGGGAGAAAATATTTACAAACCGTATAGCTTATATGGAGTTAATATCCAAAATATATAAGGAATTCAATTCAATACCAAGAAAACAAATAATATAATTAAAAATAGGCAAACAACCTGAATAGACATTTCTCAAAAAAGATGAATAAATGTTCAACCGGTTTATAAAAAAGTGCTCAGCATCACAAACCATCAGGGAAATGTAAATCAAAACCAAATGAGATATCAACTCATACCTGTTAGAGTAGCTATTATAAAAAAGATGAAAGATAACAAGGATTTGCAAGGATGTGAGAGAAAGGGAACCCTTGCACACTGTTGGTGAGAATGTAAATTAGTACAGTCAGTATGGAAAAGACTGGAGGTTCCCCAAAAATCTAGAACTGGAACTACCATATGATCCAGCAACTCCAGTACTGGGTTATGTATCCAAAGGAAATGAAATATTGAAGAAACATCTGCACTCCCATGTTTATTGCAGAATTATTCACAGTAAGAAAGATATGGAATCAATGTAAATGTTCATCATCAAAAAATGAATGCATATGCAGTTGTCTCTTGGTATATGCAGGAGATTGGTCCAGGACCCCCAAGTATTCCAAATTCTGCACATATTCAGGACCCACAGTCGGCCCTATAGAACCCATTTGTACAAAAAGCTGGTCTTCCATATACCTGTGTTTTGAATCTCAAGAATACTGTATTTTTGATCTAAGTTGGGTTGAAAAAAATCTGTGTATAAGCAGACCTGTGTAGTTCAAACCCATGTTGTTCAAGGGTCAACTGTGTATATACACACACACACATACCCCCCACACCCACACACACATGGGAATATTCTTCAGCCTTAAAAAAAAAAAAAGAAAATCCTGTCATTTGCAATATGGGTGAACCTAAAGGACATTATGGTAAGTGAAATAAGCCAGGCACAGGAAAACAAATACCACATAATCTCACTTATATGTGAAATACAGAAAAATTGAACTCACAGACACAGAGAGTAGAATGGAGGTTACCACGGGCTGGGAGAGTTGAGGGTTGGAGAAATGTTGATCAAAGGATAAAACATTTTGGTTAGATAAGAGGAATAATTTCAAAAGATCTATTGTGACTATAGTTAATAGTGTACTATATTTTTGAAAATCACTAAGTATTTTTTAAGTGTTGTCACCACAAAAAATGATAAAAGTATGTGAGGTAATGCATATGTTAATTAGCTTGATTAGGCCATTCCACAATGTATATATATTTCAAAACATTATGTTATACTTGATAATATATGTATACACTTTAATTTATTAATGTAAATTAAGTAATTAAAAATTTGATTTCCATACCTAGACATATTCTTACTGAAGTGTAAGTGGAATGTTAATATTCTATTGCTGCAGAATAAATTACCACAAATTTAGCACCTTAAAATTGGTCAATCAATATTCCCTGTGCCAGGAGCCAGACGTCTCAGTCTGTTTTTTGTTGCTATAACCGAGTACCTGAGACTGGGTAACTGATAGAAAAAGAAATTTATTTCTCACTGAGAAGGCTGAGAAGTCCAAGGTCAAGGGGCTGCATCCAGTCAGCTTCTGTGAGGGCCTCGTGCTTTGTCATAACACAGCAAAAGGCATCACAGGGTGACAGGAGAGGCAAGAAAGCACCAAAGAAGTCAAAATCACTTTTGTCTCTTTCAGTAGAGAATCCAGTCCTGTGAGAGCTGTAACTCACTCACTCCTGTAAGAGGGTGTTAATACCTTCATGAGAGTGGATGCTTTATAACCCAAATGCCTCTAATGATCCTAATGCCTTTCAATATGTTTATACTGGGGATCAAGCCTCAAAATTAATTTTGGTTGGCACCAACCATATTCAAACCATACCACCAGGTATAGTTTATCTGGGTTCTCTGCTCAGAGTCTGCAATTTAGGTGTTGCCTAGGCTATATACACAAATATCTGGGAGCTATTGCAGGTTCATTTTCAGACCACTGCAATAAAGTAAATTTCACAATAAAGTGAGTCACAAAAATTTTTTAGTTGTCAAGTGCATATAAACATATTTATACTATACTGTAGTCTATTAGGTGTGCGATAGCATTATGTCTAAAATGTACATGTCTTAATTTAAAAAATACTTTATTGCAAAAAAATGCTAACAATCATCTGAGCCTTAAGCGAGTTGTAATCTTTTTGCTGGTAGAGAGTTTTGCCTTCATACCGATGGCTGCTGATTGATCAGGGTGGTCATTGCTGAAAGCTGGGGTGGCTGTGGCAATTCTAAATAATAAGACAACATTGAAGTTTGCCACATAGATTCACTCATTTTTTTTCATGAAAGGTGATTCTGTACCATGTGATACTGTTTTATAGCATTTTACCTGTGGCAGAATGTCTTTCAAAATTGAAGTCAATCCTCTCAAATCTTGCCACTGCTTTAATAAATAAGTTTATGTAATATTCTAAATCCTTGTACTTGTCATTCCAACAATGTTGACAACACTTTCACCAGGAGTAGATTCTATCTCAAGAAACCACTTTCTTTGCTCACCCATAAGAAGCAACTCCTCATCCATTCAAGTGTTATCTGAGATTATAGCAATTCAGTCACGTCTTTATGCTTCACTTCTAATTCTAGTTCTCTTGCTATTTTCATCACATCTGCAGTTACTTTCTCCACTGAAGTCTTGAACCCCTCTAAGTCATCCACGAGGGTTGGAATCAACTTCTTCCAAACTCCTTTTCGTGTTGACATTTTGACCTCCTTCCACGAGTCATGAACGTTGTTAATGGCATCTAGAATGGTGAATCATTTCCAGAAGGTTTTTAATTTACTTTGCCCAGAGCCACCAGAGGACTCAGTATGTATGGTGGCTATAGCCTTATGAAATACATTTCTGAAATAATAAGACTTGAAAGTAAAATTACTCCTTGATCCATGGGCTGCACAATCGATGCTGTGTTAGCAGGCATGGAAACAACATTTATCTCCTGTACATCTCCATCAGAGCTCTTGGGTGACCAAGTGCATTGTTAATGAGCAATAATATTGTGAAAAAAATCTTTTTTTTTCCTTAGCAGAGGAACTTGACAGTAGACTTAAAATATTCAGTAAAGCCATGCTGTAAACAGATATGCTGTCATCCAGCCTTTCCTAGTCTCTTTATAGAGTATCAGAAGAGTAGATTTAGCACACTTCTTTTTTTCTCTTTTTTTTATTTCAGCATATTATGGGGTTACAAAAGTTTCGGTTACATATATTGGGAGGTCCAAGGAGAGGAAGAGATATGGGGAAATAGCTGGTCGGTAGAGCAGTCAAAAGACACACAACATTTATCAAAGTTTACCATCACAGACCTTTGATTATTTTTAAAAAAAAACAACCTACAATATATGCTAAGTGCAATAAAGTAAAGCACAATAAAGGAGGTATGCCTGTATTTTCTTTCTGGAACTCTGGGTCTTCTGCAAACTAATTTTGTTGGTGGCAGAATTCAGTTCCTTGTGGTTATAGGATTGTGGATATATGACTCTTTCTTGCTGGCTATTAGCTGGGGGTAAATTTCAGCTGTTAGAGGATCC
This sequence comes from Eulemur rufifrons, assembly GCF_041146395.1. Classification (NCBI taxonomy): domain Eukaryota; kingdom Metazoa; phylum Chordata; class Mammalia; order Primates; family Lemuridae; genus Eulemur; species Eulemur rufifrons. Next base: position 73,330,507 of record NC_090989.1, read on the forward strand.
CTCACTTACTTGCCGTGTGGCCCTCTCACAGGCCCTCTTACAAATGACAGCTTACTTCTTCAAAGCCAGTACGAGAATCTCTCTCTCCAGTCTTCTAAGATGGCAAGTTATAGTCATGACAATGACTATCCCGTCACCTTTGCTGGAAGTCAGTCCAGGTTCACCCACACTAAGGGTAGAGGATTATGTAGGAGTCTGACTTATTTAAAAGCCATCTTAGAATTTTCCCTACCATAGATAGTACAATAAGTCTCAAAAAGTTTATTCTCCTTTTGACCTCTCAGAGAAAGTTATCTCATGATTGTGCTCTCACAAAACATTACAAAAAAACAAGGAAAGAAGGAGTGATGATATAAAAAAGTGCACATTACCTTATCCATTTTGATAAGGTTATAGTCAGTGAACTACTGATGTCAACTCATACCAGCTCATGAGAGCTGATGACTTTTCAAGAATTTTTCAGACCACTTATTAAATATAGCCATTATTAAAAATAAAATTGCATCAATTTACAATTATATAAATTACATTTAAAAACAAAGATAATGAGTACTCAATATTTACCTACTTCTTTTACTACATTTTATTCCTACCTACACTCTTGAAGTTGTTTACATCTTTTGTATCTTTATAGTAGAAATTCTATATAATAGTGAACTACTTTCACATCTCTTTACAATTCTACATTCAGTGACTTCAGCTTGGCAACTTGGAATTAGCCATGGACCAGGCATTTACACCATGGAAATTGGCTAAAGTTACAAATGGGAGTTCAGTTCACCCTCACAGAGCTGATTGTTAAACATTTATCAGCACATCACTAGTTGCATGGAGAAATTTTAGATTTCAAGACACTTATATTCTATTGCAAAGTGGCAAGAATTGGCTCTTACAGACAATTCATGAATATGACCTTTGAATAATTTACAATGACAGTAAAAAGCCTTGATAATTTGAGAAAATACAAGAAAACATTCAGAGGGTAGGACAAGGGATTCAAATATGGATCTGGTGGAACACTGTACCTTCCTAACCCAACCTAAACCTTCCATTTCACCTGCTTTTTGACTGAGAATACCTTAATATTTTTGGTGAGGACTACTCCTTATTACACTTTCCATCTCTGAAGGATATTAACTCCTAGATGGGCCAGAGAGTAAATATTTTTTTCTTGTTGACTCTGTGAAATAATAGGGAGATTAAAAATATCTGGCCCAAATGGAAAACAAATTTAGGAGATCAATTGTCCAGTGTACATGATATTCCTTTAAGTGTCACCTTTATGAAAGTATAAGATTATGGTGGGCAAAAAATCAACACTGCCTAGAATTGTATACAGTAGCTCCCCCTCATCAATGGTTTCACCTTATGAAATTTCAGTTACCTGTGGTGGCCAACTGCAGTCTGAAATAAATAAACAATTCGTAAGTTTTAAATTGAATTAAACGGAGCTGCCTGGCATAGAATTAAATCCTATGTCCAGTACTTTATGCCAAAAATATTATTCAAGGACCTAAGAGAATGTGTGCTTAAAATAATTGCTTAAGACTAAAAGTATTTTAGCACTCTGGGAGGCCGAGGTGGGCGGATCGTTTGAGCTCAGGAGTTCGAGACCAGCCTGAGCAAGAGCGAGACCCCATCTCTACTAAAAATAGAAAGAAATCGTATGGACAGCTAAAAATATATATCGAAAAAATTAGCCGGGCATGGTGGTGCATGCCTGTAGTCCCAGCTACTCGGGAGGCTGAGACAGGAGGATCCCTTGAGCCCAGGAGTTTGAGGTTGCTGTGAGCTAGGCTGACGCCATGGTTCTCACTCTAGCCTGGGCAACAAAGTGAGACTCTGTCTCAAAAAAAAAAAAAAAAAAAAAAGACTAAAAGTATTTTGATGGTCTTTAATGTATTTATGAATATACCATCTAGAAATTATATATATGTAATATAAAGTGAATCTCAGAGGCATATATTAATATCAAATCATACTTAAAATATAATCTTATTGATTAATTTTCTAGAAAACAATTAAACTAGAAAGTTCTAATAATTAAAAAAAACTGCTTCCAAATGTAAAGTTTCTCCTCTTTATGTGCATTTTGAGTATTTTATCTTTTGACCTAGAATGCTAAGAAAATGGCTGGATAACTGTGTTTGTCTTCTGCTTTTAAAGACTCCATTAATTTTTTCTGAGCTCAGGGAACATTAAAATTTAAAGTACTTTCGTCATGAAAATGAGCAGAAAGGGAAAAATATCTATTGAAGTGTTTCATCCTTTTGCTAATATCTCAATGAGTACTTGAATCCAGTATTTTATAAATAGATATGCTAGTTATTCTAATATTTCAGCTTTCATCATATAGGGTAAAGTTTCTGGTGTAGAACTGGGAAGTGGTTTCCTTGATCAAGCCTTCAATTTACAATACTTCCAATTTCTTAATCTATACTAATTATAATTCAGTGTTAAATTTTGAGCTTGGCAAGATAAAAGAAAATCCTTGAACTTAATTTAATTTTGTTCTATATCTAATGACCATTATCAGGAGCAGTGCACTTGAAGTGTTTCTTCAAGCAAGTCATGTCTTCTAAACTTTGATGATTTTATATTTTCTGGATCCATCAGCTTCATTTTATCTTCATTTTCCCTCTTGACCAACTTAGATTTCTTGTTGCACTATTGCAATCGTTTCTTTGAAAACATACAGAATTCCATTTTCCTTTCTCCCTCCATCATTCTTACAAAAAAGAAGGCATCCATCATCTCTATGCCTATACCAGAGCAGCTGGAAAGAGTCATACAACTGGATAGAATAGTGTATTAGTTTCCTAAGACTGCTGTAACAAATTTCCATAAATTTGGTGACTTAAAACAACAGAAAATTATTCTCTTGAAGTTCTGGAGGTCAGAAACCTGAAATCATTATCCACAGACTGAAATCAAGCTGTTTTCAGAACCATTCTCCCTCCAGACACTCTTGGATCTAAGATGTTGCTTGACTCTTCTAGTTTCTGGTGACTGTTGCCATTACTTGACATGTGACCCCATCACTCCCATTTCTGCCTCTGAGGACACATTGCCTCCTCCTCTGTGTGCCTAATCTCCTTTGCCTCATACTTGTACCATAATAAGGACACTTGTGATGACATTTAAAGCATTTAGATAAATCCAAAATAATCTTCTCATTTTAAGATCCTTAACTTAATCATATCTGCAAAAATTTTAGCATTCAAATTAATATTCACAGTTTCCAGGGATTATAACCTAATACCTTTAGGAAACCACTTATCAACCTACCAGAAATAGTTTCACTTTAAATTCATGATCTCAAAATTCAAGTAGGTTCTCAACACTGCCTAACAATTTTCCTATATCTACTGACTCTTCAAGATGACTAAACATCCTCTCTCTCTGAAAGTTTTCGTATTATCTCGCCCAAATTTCTCTCTCATCACTTCATATTGATCTTTTCAAATGACACTATTGTTTCCTGTTTTCACATTATTTCCACACTTGGTCTATTTAATTTAACTAGAAACCAAGACTGTTTACTCACTATTATATACCTAGATTTAGTCAGATGTCTGGAACATAAAAATCACTAAATCATTTCCTAAACAAACTAATTGCTGGGACACAAATGACAAAATTTCATAATTTTATATTAGAATAACATTATGGCTAATGATGTGAACTCGGGAGTTAGAGAGAATTGTATTTGAATCCTGGCTTCTCTATGTTTTAGCTGTAGGAACTTGGGAAAAATAAATAATATCCTAATAGTTTACCTATCATCTCTTCAAAAACTCGGGGAGTCAAATTATCACTTCTAAACCTGACCAGCTCTATGACTGTGGAGAACCAATTTATCTTGTTACATCTCAGTTTCTTCAACTTTAAAAGATTTGGCTTAATTTTAGTGATCTGTAACATTTAAATCATGTCTAATATTATTCAGTTCTTTTTTGTGTAAGATTTCAAATGGGAAAAGCCAATAGAACAGACAGAAAGAATTTCTTAAAATGCATAAGAAAAATAGCTTAACTATGCTGAGTATTTATGACCACGTAAACTTTTCAGTGTTTGTTTATAAGTGAAATATAGTGCATAAAAATGCTGGCCATCACAACATCTATCTTTTCAGATTTTATTGTGCATGACTGAGGAGTTGACAAGCCACACTATTGCCAATCATCTTTCATACTCATCATTTGACAGGTTGGAAAGCTGTGACAAAGAACTAATTTCAGTTCAGCTTGGGTTATTCTTTGCAACTTTCATAGAACTAGATGGATGTGTTTTATGTGAAATAGATGAGAATTTTGGACAACCCATTTGTGAGATGGATAGCTGAGAAACACTGTGAGTTCACTCATGGAGCTTTTATTTTGTATAATGTCAGGACATAGAGAAAAAGAATTAACCTCTTTAGTACAATAAGACAATGTCATATATGGAACCCAAATGTTACTAATCAGAAGAATATTTTACAAATGATTTCAAGTCATCTTTCAAGCAAGAATTGAAGGCAAGGACATATGGATAATAAACCTTGATATCAGAACAATGAAGGATTTTTAAGAAAATTATGCACTGACTAACGCAGAGGAAAGAACAACAAACTTAGGATCAGGATTATCTAGATTCTAGTCTGTCATTGGCTCAAGCTTGCTTCATAACAGTATACCACAGGAAGACACATGATGCCAAAGGCTTTTCTCCCGCACTACAATATATTAACTCAAATATTTTGTGTCACATTCCTATAATATTTGTAATAGTTAAAATAATCTAGTGCAAGTAACACAGGACTCAACCCAAACTATCTTACAGAACAGGGATATTGTTATTTCATATAATAACAACTTCACAAATTCTTTCTAACCTGGGAAGTCTCATCCCCTCTTGGTTACAAAAATATCATCTTATTACACAACTCTAAAGGGCCAAAAGAGACTTCCTTATGTCTTTAAAAAATAACTTAAAACATTTTTTGAAGTTTCATAAGTATATATAACAGAAAGAAAGGGAAAGTATGTATGTATGTGCATAGAAATGTATAAACTCAGCGTATTTGATACCCTGGAACATTTTTGTGAAACTTACAAGTATATTGAGATTTATCAGTTACTCCTAGCTGTGCTGGAAAAAGTGGGAAAAGAAAAGAATACATTCAAGAATTCAATTCTCAGCTCAAGCACTTGCATAAATGATCTGAAAGTTTCTGTGTCTACCCTGAATAAATTCATTATCTTCTATAGCAGCAGAGCTAAGATTGTTAAAAACCAAACCCAGAGCCTCATTCTGCAACTGGCTGAATCACAACACAATTGAATTAATTCCCTACCTTATAGGGTTTTTCTGTTAAAGTAAGGGTATTGATTGAGATAAAATTGGAATCTGAAATGGGAATAGGACATGTGGGAAGTTTCTGATAAAAACCATAGACAATAAACCCCAAAACCCCTAAACTCTGATAAGTCCCTCTTGTCAGTAGAAGCTCCCATTCCACCCCTGTCTAAAACAATTTTCCTAAGGAATTTATAATGGTTTCCCCTGAGGCAGTTGCCTTGCAAAATAGCACTGATTCTCCTCAAAACTCATTGCTAATATCTCTCTTTTCTTCTAGACCTGTAACTAGACTCAACTCCCAGTAGGCCTTGGAATGGACGTTTTCCAATTTATATAGAAAGACATCTGGGGAATATGGGTAGGAATGAATATTGAGGGTGTGGGATAATGGGGGAAGGAACATAAAATCGTGTCAGGTTAAATTTATTGATATGAGCCTACTAAGCAGAGATTCCAAATTTAATGTGGCAGCTTAGTTGAGTAAAAAGATTTCTAATAGTTTGTGTGATTGGTTGACTGAAACATGGACCAAAAGGTGGCCTACACTAAATGAAGTTGAAGTGCCAGAACTGCCTTGGGATGCAGTGAAAGGATCCAAAGGCTTAGGAAGACTGTAATGTTAGAATGAGTTTATCATGTAAGACCTGCTCACCCATTCCTGGAGTGCCTAGAGTTCACAACTTCCACCATGACTGAGAAATAAATTTGTGAAAGGAGCCCCAGCATCCTTGAAGAGCCTGTGGTTGCTCTATCTCTAGAGGTCAGAAATTACAGTGGAAACTGCTGCCATTGAGTTGGGAAACCTAAAGGCAATGGGGATAATTTGATCCCTCAGTGGTTGGGGCCAAGAAACAACACTTAATCACCAAAGGTGTGGTTAACATAATGAACATCAGAGCCAAAGCAGCAATCAGAAAAGCCTGACTCACAGAGACTATGGCACAAGTTAGTTGATCATTGTGTTCCAGAAGTGAAATAGATAGACTACTAAATTGTTACTTGGTCCATATTGCAGAAGAGCTCTAGGTCAACTGAACTAAAGTCTAACTTGAATCGCAGAAACAAAGAGTCATGGCCAATCAATTCCCAGACTTGATCCAGTTTGCAGACTCAGGAACTCTTGAATAAAGATGAGACCAGGTTCCCTTGAGGAAGGACTCACTGCATTGCCAGAAATTTGTATTATTAACCTTTCCCTCAGTCTTTCCCAAAGAGACCTATGTTTTTTTACAAGGGTGACTACACATTGGCAAAAAGGAAATAATTAGATTGTTCTAAAATTACTAGACATTGGCTCTAAACTGACACTACTAAATCAATGAGATTCAAAATGTCACTTTGGCTTACCAAAGTCAGAGTAGTGGCTTATGGAGCCCAGGTGATCAATGGATTTTTAGCTTATATTCATCTCACAATTGGTTCAGTGGGTCCCCAAAGGGATTCTGTGGTTATTTCCCCAGTTCTGAAATTTGTAAGTGGGATAAACATGCTCAGCAACCAGATGAATCCCCACATTGGTTCCCTGCCCCATGGAGTGATAGCTATTATGGTAAGAAAGATCATGTGGAAGCCACTAGAACTTCCTCTACCTACAAAAATAATAAGCCAAAAGCAATACTGCATTCCTGGTGGGACTGCAGAGATTAGTGCTACCATCAAGGATTTTGAGGATGTAGAAGTGGTAATTCCCACTACATCTCCATTCAACTCACCTGTTTGGCTTGTGCAGAAAGCAGATGGATCTTGGAGAATGACAATGGATTATCATAAACCTTAACCAGGTGGTGACTCCAATTGAAGTTGCTGTGCCAGATGTTTCATTGCTTGATCAAAGTAACACATGTTCTGGTACCTTGTTTGCAGCTATTCAATTAGTAAATGTTTTTATCTTCATACCTGTTAATAAAGACCAGCAGAAAGAGTTTGATTTCCATTGGCAAGGTTCAGCAACACACCTTCAGTGTCCTACCCCAGAGCTATATCAACTCTCCAGCCCTATGTCATAATTTAGTTTGCAGGGACCTTGGTTGTCTTTCCCTGCCACAAGATACCACGCTGGCCCATTACATTGATGACATTATGCTGATCAGAACCTACTGAGCAAAAAGTGGCACCCACTCTAGAGTTATTGGTAAGACAGTATCATATTACTGGCTGGGAAATAAATCTGACAAAAATTCAGAGGGTTTCTACCTTAGTGAAATTTCTAGGGGCCCAGTGATATAGGGGCTGTAAAAATATCCCTCCTAAGGTAAAGGATAATTTGTTTCTTTAGGCCTCACCTACAACCAAAAGAGAAGCACAATGCCTAGTGGATCTCTTTGGATTTTAGAGGCAAGACATTTAGGTGTGGTACTCTTGCCCATTTACCACGTGACCTAAAAAGTTTCTTGTTTTGAGCAGCTTCCAAAACAAGAAATGGCTCTGCAGTAGGTCCAGCCTGCCTTGAAAGCTGCTCTGCCACTTGGATCATACGATCCAGCAGGTCTAATAGCACCTGAAGTGGCAGTGGCAGATGGGGATGCTGTTTGAGACTAAGGCAGGCTCCTAGATGTGAATCACAGTCAGACCCTTAGGATTTTGGAGCAAAGGCCTTCCTTCCTGTGTGGATGATTACTCTCCTTTTGAGTAACTGCTTTTGGCTTGCTACTGTGCCTTAGTAGAGACTGAACACTTAACCAGGGGCCAGAGAGTTACTAAGCGACCTGAGCTCCCCATTTGAACTAGATGATACCTGACCCACCAATACATAAAGTTGGACATGCATAACAGTAATTGATCATAAAATGGAAGTGGTATATTTGAAATTAGGCTCAAAAAAATCTTGAAGGCACAAATAAATTACATGAAGAAGTGGCCCAAATCGCCATCAATCCTATTCTTGCTTCATTACCTTTTCTCCTCCAGCTGGCACATATGGCCTCATGGGAAGTTTCCTATGATCAGTTGACAAGGGAAGGGAAAACTTGGGCCCCGTATATAGGTGGTTCTGTGTGAGATTCTAGTACCACCCAGAAGTGGACAGCTACAGCACTATAGCCACTTTCTGGGACATCCCTGAGGGACAGTGGTAAAGGGAAATTCTCAAAATGGATAAAACTTTGAGCACCTGGTTGGTTACTTTGCCTGAAAGGAAAAAGAGCCAGAAGTGTGATTATAGATTGATTTACAGACTTTCACCAATAATTTGGCTTTATAGTCAGGGGATTGTAAGGAACATAATGTCACAAAGAAGTCTGGGAACAGGTGTGTGAATGGGTAAAAATCATGATTTCATGAGGATTTTTTTAAAACTTTTAATTATTATGGGTACATACTAGTTGTATATATTTATAGGGTACATGTGATGTTCTGATACAGGCATACAATGTGTATTAATCAAATCAGAATAATTGGGGTATTCATCACCTCAAGCATTTATCATGAGGATATTTGTGTCCTGTGTGAATGCTCACCAAAGAGTAACCTCAGCTGAGGAAGATGTTAATAATCAAGTGAATAGAATGACCAGTTCTGTGAATACCATGTATCCTCCCTCTTTTTTTGGCCATTCTTGTAATTGCCCGATAGGCTCATGAACAATGTATCTATGGTTGCAGAGATGAAGCTTATGCATAAGCTCAACAGCATGGATTTCCACTCATCCAGAGCCAACCTGGCTACAGCCACTGTTGAGTGGCCAAACTGCCAGAAATAGGGCACTCCGAATCCTTGATATGATAGCATTCCTTGGTTAATTAGTCAGCGACCTAACTGCAGGTTAATTACATCTCATTGGCCAGAACCTCATCTTATGTCTATTCTTAAACCATTAAATGACAAGAGAGGCTGGGAGCCATGGCTCATGCCTGTAATCCTAGCACTCTGGGAGGCCGAGGCCTGAGGATTGCTTGAACTCAGGAGTATGAGACCAGCCTGAGCAAGAGTGAGACCCTGTCTGTACTAAAAATAGAAAAATTAGCCAGGCATTGTGGCACACGTCTGTAGTCTCAGCTACTTGGGAGGCTGAGACAGGAGGGTCACTGGAGTCCAGGAGTTGGAGGTTGCAATCAGCTGTGATGATGCCACTGCACTCAACCCAAGGCGAGAAGTGAGACTCTGCCTCAGAAAAAAAATAAATAAATGAATAAAAAATAAAATAAAATTGCACAAGGAATGGAATCACCAAAACTGACTTAGACTCAGCAAAATCAACCTCTGTGGCCAGAGAAGGGTCCAATTTGCATGCAGCTTTTGAGCTGGCCTCTGGACAAGAGAACATTGTTTATACATAGAATCACTCAAAAATATTTAATAAATGAATAAATTTTCAACAAGTAAAACAGAGAAAATGACTGTTGCATAGTCAAATGAAACTAACTATGGAAACCATATTCTGTTTGTGGATTCCTTGTCTGCCATCTCTAATTGGTGTCCTCCTGCCTTTTATAAATCTATTGGGTCACCAGGCACAGACTGGAGACCTAGAGACTCATTGAATGTCAATACATATATATGTAAATGACACTACCCAACTCTTCCTTTCCACATTCTTTCTTATTTTTGCCTCTTTCCTTATAGATTCATGTTATCATTACCTTATTTCAGGCTTTTACAATAGCCTTTTTTTTCTCTATGTCAATACACAGAAATCCACTTCTATAATTTTTTTCCTAATGCATTCTTTCTTTCATAATCTACTTCCCTACTTACAAGCCCTCAATGACTTCCAGTTGACAAAGGTACTGTGATGTGAACACTGTGTCCTCACTTGGTAGAAGGACAGAAGAGAAGAGCAAAAAGGCCTGCCTAGTTTCCTCCAGCACTTTTATAAGGTCATTAATCCCATTCATGACGGTTCTGCCCTCATGACTTAATCACCTCCTAAAAGCCCCATCTCTTAATACTCTCACATTGGGGTTTAAATTCCAACATATGAGAATTTTGGAAGGACACACACATTCAAACAATGGCAGTACTTTAAACACATTAACTTATTTAATTCTTATACCAACCCTATGATGTGACTACTAATATCCCCATTTTACAGTTGTGGAAACTAAGCCACAGAAACATTAAATGACCCTCCTAACACAGATAGTAAGTGACATAGACAGATTTTAATCCAGAGTCCTAAAGATTATTCTTCACAATGCTGATCTTCTCTATGTACACTCGTGAGATAGGTGATCTCATCCTATGTCACGGTTTGAAATGACTCTTCATGTAGCATTCTCATACATTTACATATCCAGCTTGCATAAATCACATCATGTCTCTTTTTTGTACAGAATCCTCCATTGGTTTTCCATCTGATTCATTATGAAAGTCAAAGTCTTTGTGATGTCCGGCAAAATCTTTATGATCTGGCTCCCTGTTACTTCTCTTCGCTTATGCCTTGTAACTTCCACCATACCCCTGTCCTTCCTCTAATGCCCTTCCAGGCACATTGACTTCCTTCTGCTCCTCAAAAACAGGAAACATACTTTTGCTTCTTGGCAGGCACTTGCCGTAGCATCTGCCTGGAATTCTCTTGTCCAGATACCTGCATGACTTCCTCACTTCTACTGAGTCTCTGCCAAAATGCCTACCTCATCAGAGAGGCCTTTCCTGACCACTCTAAATGGTATCATCCTAGCTGTCTCTTAATTCTTCATATTAATTCTTCTCTATAAGATTTGTCATTACCTAATAACACATTGTTTTTCATCAGTTTATGAGTTTATTGTCTAAGTTTATGCATTTCATCAGGGAGGAATTTTGTCGTGTTCATTGCAGTATCTTCAGGTTGGCTCAGCATATGAGTGAAAAATAAATATTTGTGAAAGAAAAGAAGGGGAGGGGAAAGAGGGAGGGGGAAGTGGGGAATAAGATTAAAGTAGCAGCTATTTTAAATAAAGGATATAAGTAAATGAGAATAGTTTCCTGATGCTTCCCTTCATCCTCCTCAGGGAGTACCCAAAGTTGAGCAGCTGCTGCTGTCTGGACACAGTTAACAGCTGGATTAGAACCTGATCCATGTATTAAACAGATCAATAAGACAGAAGTTAGACAATGATGTTCTATTCATCAGTGTTCTTGTCAATAATTATTTCATGTTCTTTCTATTCCAGAAATTGTTGTGAGAATCAATGAAGACATTTCATGTAAAAGGATATCATAAATTTTATTCTTTCAGGCAAATTTATGGGATTGATAATACTTCACATTTCACAACTGGAGTATTAATAAAAATATTACACAAACAATGAAGTGTTCCTCCTATATAATCATATGAAATATGCCTGAAATAATCCATATAGTACATATCATTTACCCTCAGACTACCTCTGTTCAAAGTAGAAGAGTAATATGTACATGTTTAACCTTAAGAAATATAACTATAAAAATAATTATATCACAAAATATTTGCATAGCTGAAATTCTTGGATTCAGGGATCTTGTTTCAAAGATAGTGATTTCTCAAAGACAGGTGTTCAGTAAACATTTGTTGAAACTGTAATGGTTTTATCTTGGCTCATATCAACAACCAAGAGGCAAGGATTCACAATGGTCTGATTTTCTTCTAGGTTGCCTGACCAAAAACATATATATATATGTATATATATATGTATATATATCAAATAAAGAGAAAATCAAAGTATTAAGTGTTTGGGTGTTTTCTTTCTAAAGTTTCTCAGGAAACCATGAGAGTATTTGGAAAAGATTCACTGCCAGCTTTGGGAAATCTGACATCGCATAACTGTGGTCTAAATACCTTTCTTAATACAATTCACTTTTATTTTAGATGGGGGACAGGGAGTAGTTAGAAGCACTTCTTAAAGGCTAGCAGAGTTAGTTAGGATCGTCTCCTACTTATTCTAGAAGGCACCATCTAATAATTCTATTGGTCTTACCCTCAATATGGTTTCAACTTTTCCAGTTGTGTCTTTGAAGCTCTTTTTGTTTGTTTATTTTTAACTTTTTTCCATTTTTTTAACATGGAATTCTTTGGCATAATGAATGCCAAGAATAAAAACCATGGATTTTACCCTTGAAGCTAAACTTTGCCCTGAACCCCGCCCATTTTTTTTTAACATCACCAACTGCATTCACCATTATTTGAATAGAAATTTCTCACCCCCTACACAGCCACTGGCAATGACTGCTCTGCCTACCTCAGCTTTTGAGACTCAAATTCATTTCACAGTGGTTCCTTGAAAAAAATAAAAATAGAGTCCTAATGCTGGGAAAGCTGAAGGGTTTCAACATACTGATTTCAATGTTGCCTATCAGATTATTTTTCTCAGCTTTTTCTCTGGAGAAAGTTATGTACACTGGGTAAGTGAGGCAAGGCAGTGGAGTAAACAGTGAGAGGGCTGCTATGCTTCCTCAAAGATGGGTGGTGACTGAGGCTTCCTTCCTCCCTCAGAATCGGAGCCACGACAGGGCAGCACTCTGCTGCAGCAAAACTCTCCCAAATTGCCTTTCTCCTGCCCGGTCTTTCTAATTCAACTTTCTTAAGTATTAATTAGCAAATGAACCAATCCAAAACCACTTAAATTTTGGCTATTTACACACTGATTCTCATTTTGTGAAGAAAAGGGGTAGGTTAAATTACTTTATAAAAAAACAGTGTGGTGGTGCCAACATACTTAGTTGTTTATATTTAATAAGAAAAAGAAAAGAAAAATTGTCTCTGTATTACTCCTTTCCATACACACTCCCTACTTCATATTTTCTCCTGACTTTGCGTAGGATTATTAAAAGAGAAAGAACTTTCATGGAAAAGTTATTGCTATAATGTGCCGATTGTTACATTAATTTCCACCCCAAACCCCAGGCTCTATTGCTTGGCAGGAATTTTGGACTTTACTCAGGAATTGCTTAGTGAGCTTGTCGGTGGATGGGATTAGTTTAATCTCCTCTCACAAGCTTCTAAACACTGGGAGAGGTTGGCGTGAAGGAGGAGCAGTGGTAAAATGGGGAGGGGAGAGATGAGGAAAGAAAGGTTGCTGATGACCAATGCCAAAGTTTATTTTTCTTAGAACTAAATTTGAATAGTGAGGAGAAGAGAGGGAGGGAAGGAGATGGCAGGCACAGCGGTGAATAAGACTGTTAAACTGGGATAGGTGTTGGTGATGTCTTCATGGTTTCATTGTGCTTGGAGTCGCTCCAAGCCCTGGGAGCAATACACAAATGAGAGGGAAAGAAGGTGGGGCACGTAGAATAATGATTAGAATCCACAAATAAAGGACACTAAGAAGAGGGGGGAAGGAATTTCTGGATGTGAAGGGAGTTCAGGAATTTGACACACTTATTCTGGGGAATCTTATCCATCATGAGGATGGTTTAGGGGGTGACCACATAAGATTATGATAGAATTCCCAACTTCTTATTCCTTCTTGATCAAAACTTTGGGGAGTCTAAATCAGTCGGACTAGATGAGTTTTATGACACAAATTTTGTAAAATGGTTTATGACCTCTGCTGTGCGAGAAAACTATAAGGAGTTATTATTACCACTGTCATTGAAACATCTGATCATACATGAGACAGATTTGGTTTACATATTAGGAAACAATAAAATTCACTTTATTGAATTTAAACTGTTAGTATATACTGCTTCCTACCTTTAATAATAGATAATACAATTTTACCAGTAAATGAAGTATGTTTTTCTTTATTCTTTTACAAATAATGGGATTAATTTTTTAAAAACTACTAGCCTATTCTGTAATATTCAATTTTAAACCTGAATAACATTTATTAGATAAGACTACAAGCTCTATTTTTGACCCTAAAAAAGAGTTAGATGCTCTCCCAAGATTATCTAAATTTGTGGAGGGTAAAAAATTGTGATTTTGTTTAAGGACTTTTTATCTTCTAAATTTTCCTGTCAATTATTTTGCATATTTATAATTACATGTTCAGTTCCTGAAAATTTAGATCCAAGTTTTTAAGTTGAGAGTTATTTTCCATACTTTTCCTTTATATTTCTGTTTTTTTCATCTATGATATCAGCCCATTAAAAAAATTAACACATATGTTTAAGAAACCAATTTAATGTCCATAGAAAGAATGAACAATTAGAATATTGAGTATGCTTTTGTGTGAACTCCATTCTTAAAGCTGCATGTATATTTATTTTTTAAAGATTTACTCCTCTATCAGAAATAATTCCATAATCTAGTTGCCAAATTTGTTTATTATTCCTTCTATATTTTCATGGATTTGGCAATTGTTCTAGTTTTTTTGAAAAAAAATGACCCTTGATTTGCTTACATTCTAAATTGTAGATAGTTTTCTAATTCACTACTTTCTCTTCTTACATTATTCATTATTTGAGGGTTTATTCTATTGTTCTTTTTCAATCTATTTATCTTAAATGCATAGCTTATTAATATTCAGCCCTTCTTTTTTCCCACATATAATTATTTAAAAGCTTACATTTCTCTTTCAAATTACATCTTTATTTTTCATAGTTTCAATATATTTATATCTCATATATAAAATATATATATATCTCATGGGTCTTAATTATCATTGAGTTCTAAGTATTATTTAATCTTAATAATTTATTAATTAGCCTATTATTTATTTCAAACACTTTTAAATGTCCACATGTAGGCATTTATTGATGAATTTGTCTTCAATGTTTTTTATTTCCAATTGTATTAAATTTCATAGAATGTAATTTCCATGATATTTTCATAAGGCAAGTTTTGAAACTTGTTTTATGGTCTAATAAGTCATCAGTTTTTTATGAATGCTCTTATGTGCCTTAAATGAAAGTGCATTCAGTAATTAGTATAAGAGAATGCACATGAATATTATATCAGGTTTATTAATTTTGTTTTGCTAAACTGCAATATTATTAATGATTTCTTTTAATCTGCATTATCTATCAATTTTTGCAAGCTGTGTGTTAAAATCTGCACTATCACTCTCCTCTTGGTCACTCAAACACACTAGACACTTTGTGTTTCTTAATACCTCAAACATATTCAAAAGTCAAGGTCTTTGTTTTTAAAGTACTGTGGGGTTCTTTTTTCCCCAGATTCTGCATGGCTTGCTCCCTGACTTCCTTCAGGTTCCTTGACCTTTGTAGTAAGGATGGTTATGATAGAAATGGTCAAGTGAAAGTCTCTAAAACTGGTTCCCCCAACCGTTTATTCCTAGCCAAGATGTTAAAACAGAAACAGTACTGTATTCTGGGAATAATCGAAGATATTATTCCCACCAACAAAGTCTTAAATGATACAGAGTTAGAGTCCTCATCAAATCCTCATTTAACTTTTATTTAGCTCCTACTAAAACCAGATGGATCGTGGCCAATCATGACAGACTAACATAAACCTAAACAAGAGATAGCCTCATATATGCCTCCTCTTTCTTTACTGAAATGGATCAGCAAAATATCTGACATTTTATATGTGACTATTGGTCTGGAGAATGCATTATTTTCAATACCCATCAGAGAGTTCATGTTTATGGGTAAAGAAAAGAGCAATGACTTTAAAATGTCATCTACTGAGAGCTCAATCAATTCCATCTGTAGTTCTTTTGGTGCTTTGGTGATATAAACTAGGTGAGACTGAAATGCTAATTTGAGTGTGATGTCATGATTCTCAAAGTCAGTGAACCTTTCATTGTATTCTCCAATTAATAGGTCTGTAACAGCTGCGTATTCTTCAAATGATTTGCATATATCATCCTGCTCATCAGTGACCTTTGCTAACTGGGGAAAATGTTCATCCGAAATTTCCTTTTGAAGAAGAAATGTTTTGAAAAAAGATAGCTTTTTCAAAATGCTTGGATTTTTTGTGACATATCATCTATAGGCTTATTAATACTTTAACCTTGCAAAGAAATATTCAAGTTGTTTTGATTTGACATATCACACAGAAATGGTGCATTCCTATAGAAATCTTGTTTCAATAATTCACACTGCTGATTCTGTTCTTCATAAAATTTAATTATCTATTCTCACAGAGATAAACTTTTGGCCAACACCTGTCCCTGCAATAGCCAACACACTTTAGAATGATATGGCAAATACACACTGAATACCCCATGTTCAATTTTAGGATGTTACAAAACAGAGCATGTTGTGTTGCATTTGCTGGAATATAGTTAATGATACTTATAACTTGTTGCAAAGTGTCACTTAAATAGTAGCTTCAGCACAGAGATTTTGCTGATGCAAGATACAATGAAAAGGAATGAGAGCATCTGGATCTGTTAATACTTTTTTAAATCAGGACAATAAAACCTTCATGTTTTTCTGTCATGGAAAAACATGGAAAAAAGATGGAAAGTGTACCACCTTTACATGCACTCACTAAATTTACCAAATTCAGTTTAACTTCACAACATTCATCTTGAAAGTTGTTGAAGATACCTATTCACTGTGTTCTATTCGCAAGAGTGCCCAAAGCGAGTAACTATTCATAGCAAAGAAAATCTTCTGTTATGACCCAAAGGAAGTATAAAACCTGTACCAAGTCAGTACTATCAGTTGATTCATCCGGAGCAATTGCATAATTTATATTTTCCTTCTGAAGTATTGCATAAAATTGTTCTGTTAAGTTGAAGGCTAAGTCCTGGTTCTCCTTGATAAGAGGCAGTTGTTTGTACTTTGAAATGTTACTGGGGTCTAAGCATCCTACAACTTCAACAATGCATTCTTCCACAATTTCTACATCACCTTTTTTTCCCCAAGTACTTTATAAGTTGCTTCAGTGGCATTTTTCCAGATCTTATTGCTGCATGAAAGAATTGCCTTTGCTTTTGCTTTTTATCTTTTAATTTCTGCAATACAACCTTTTGTGGCTCTCCCTCTAATATAAAATATTTGTAGTACTTATGAGTGTTATAATGCTGATTAAAATTGAACTTCTTTAACGTTGATATTGCAGTATCATAAAGCAACCAAATCATCTCAACTTTAGCAGAAACATGATGATACTGCAATTCCTAATCCTCATTAAAAAATCTGTTTTCTTCCTTCAATGTTCTCTTGGTCTTCTTAGAAATGATGGACTGTTAAGCAGACAGAACTAAAAAATACTGCCAAGCTGTGCAAATATTCACAAATTCCACTCAAATATAAACACTGTGCACTATTGTCAAAAGCTGATAACAGATGGGCGTACCCGACCCCCATAAACTCTACCCAACCAGCTTCATGTGGTAGTGGTGCCAGTCAAGGGGGGAAGTGAGAACTAAATCATGAGCATAGCAGCTGTCCATTAAGTCCGTATGGCTTACTAATGTTCTAATTGTGCTGGTCAATCTGGGAGGATTATTTTGTTGAAACTTATTTTATTCTTTGGCATTTTAAAAATAATATAAAAATGTAAAAATATGTTAATAAAAATAAAAGGATTTGTACTGTAAAATTTGGATTCAGTCAAAATGCCACACTTAAGGACCTAGAAGCCACATGTGGCCTTAGGCCTTAGGTTCCCCACCCTGGTCTATTCACTAAGTGTGGAACATATATCCAGCAAAATGCATGAAAAAAAGATCCAGAATTAGTTGAAGGAGGAAATGATAAATTTCAATTATAGTCTTAAGGAACAATTGCTACTGTGGGGACTGTAGACTGTAACTTCAATTAATCTTGCTTAACCATTTATTAATGATTGACAATTACCCTGAAGACCCTAACAGACCAGACTTGTAGGAAGCCCTGTATGTTGCAGGGGTAGGGGGTATGCTGGGCATCTTTTATACCTTATTTCCTTTATCTTGACTTTGGCTATTTCGGTGGCAACAAGCTGTATACAGTGATAGCCTAACAGCACTTTAACTGAACTTCACCTTATAATTTTGGGGAAGGGATTGCCACAAGAATTCTCAGCTGTCACCTCTTAGAAGCCCTTCAGCTCTGCTGCTGCATGTCTGCAAACCTGGAATTAAGAGGGAGTTAATACACCTAAGCCACCACTTAAGAAATGGGAGACTGAAACCAAAGGATTATAAAAACTGCAACAGTTCTGTAAAGTGTTCGAAACAATTACAACTCATCATCAGTGTCTAGAAAGTGCCATTTTAATACATTTTTACCAAAACTTAGTATCATCTGTCTACTTAATTTTAACAATTTTGTTGAGATAGGGTGTGTGCTTATCATATTTTGTTTTAATTTACATTTTCTCAATCACTTATAGTGTTAAGAATCTTTTCATATATATTCATTGGACATTTGGGTATCCTCCTTTATGAAGTTGCTGTTAAAATCTTCTATTAATTTTTCAATTGAGTTGTCTACTTTTTATATTGATTTGTTGAAGATCTTTATATATTATATAGAGGAGTCTTTGGTGCTTATTTATATCAAAATTGATTCTTTTCTCTTAAGAATGTCTTTTAATGAATTAAATGTCTTTATTTTGACATGTCTGATTTATCATTATTTTCCATTATGGTTAATGTTTTTTTGTGTCCAATTGAAGAAATCTTTACCTGTGCCAAGGGCATAAATATATTTCCTCATATTATTTTTTAGACATCTTATTATTTTTACTTGTATATTTAGATCTACAATCTAGTGGAAATTGATTTAGGAATAAGATGTGAAGTAAGGATTAGATTCATTTTTTTTTATCTCCATGTGGATGTACAATTGGTACAGCATCATGTGTGAGAAAGGTTATCCTCACCCCACTGCTTTCTAAAATTATAAATCAAGTATCTGTTCATTGGTAGGTCTGTTTCCAGACTCTTCTTCCATCATATTATTGCCTACACTTGCATAAATACCACCTGGTGTAAATTATAATTAGTTTTACAATAAGCCTTGATACATGGAAATGTAAATAACTCACCTTTGTTCTTCTTTGAGATCATCTTGAATATAGTTTCCTCTTGGGATTTTTATATGAAGTTTGACTCAGTTTTACAACTGCAAAAACAACAACAACAAAAAACCTCTGCTAGAATAATGACTGGGTTAGCAATGAACCTATAAAACATTTTGTGAGAAATGACATCTTTGCACTACTGAACATGGGCTATTACCCCTATCGACTTTTTGAAAACTTCCTGCAATATTTTTTGTAGTTTTTTTGTGAGTGACGAATTTTCACATCTTTAAAAAAAAAGATTTATTCATTGGTAATTGACGTTTTTGATGCTAGTTCAATGGTAGTTTAAAAACTATTTTGCTTGCTACTATAGAAAAAATGTCATTAATTTTACAAATCAATTTTTATGCATTACTGTTTTTAAATTGATTATTGATTCTAATTTTTTCTGAAAGTCCTTTGGAGTTTTCTATGTACACAGTCTGCTGTCTAAGAATATTTTATTTTGTCCCTTCCAATCATTATATTTGTTTTTTTTTTTTTTTTTTGAGACAGAGTCTCACTCTGTTGCCCGGGCTAGAGTGAGTGCCGTGGCGTCAGTCTAGCTCACAGCAACCTCAAACTCCTGGGCTCAAGCGATCCTACTGCCTCAGCCTCCCGAGTAGCTGGGACTACAGGCATGCGCCACCATGCCCGGCTAATTTTTTCTATATATATATTTTAGTTGTCCATTTAATTTCTGTCTATTTTTAGTAGAGACGGGGTCTCACTCTTGCTCAGGCTGGTCTTGAACTCCTGACCTCGAGCGATCCACCCGCCTCCGCCTCCCAGAGTGCTAGGATTACAGGCGTGAGCCACCGCGCCCGGCCTATATTTGTATTTTTTCTTGTGTTTTTTTTGTACTGGACAGGATATTCTGTACACTTTAAATAGATGAGCTGATAGCAAGCATCCTCATTTTTTTTTTCCAATTTCAGGATGAAAACTTCTAATGATTCATGATTAAGTATTATTTTTTTTCTGTAGTCTATTTTTTAATGGATATTCTATCAGTTAAGCAGTTAAGGAAGATCTTATCTATTCCTAGCTTCATCTGTCTTTCTTTTTTTTAAGTCATGAGTGGGTTTGAATCTTATCAAATCATTTTTCTATATATACTGAAATAAGATTTTCTTTTTTTTCTGTTAATATGGTGAATAACATTGACTTTTGATAGTTAAACCAACCTTTTACTGAAAAACAAGCTCCACTTGGTTATACTCTTACCTTTCTATATAAACATGAGCCCAATTTTCTTATGTTTTTTAAAAGACATTTGTTAGTTTGCTTACATTGCAGTATAAAATACATATAATTAAATAGGCAAATTTTATTAATTCTAGTTAATACCATCCCCCCAAATATGCACTATTCTGACTTGTATCATAATAGATTACATTTGACAGTACTTGAACTTTATATGCATAGAATTATATGTTTAGCTGTACAATATGAACTCCCATGTGTCTAATTTATTTAGTATTATCACTATTTGTCATTGCATGGTGGTTAATCTGTATTTTACATTAATGTATAGCATTTTGTTGTATGAATTTTCCACAATTTGGTCTTCAAGTTTGGGCATGAATGAAGCTGCTGTTTATTTGTTCCTACCTTTAGTACATATATCATTCATTTCTATTGAGTTTATACATAGTAGTAGAATTACTAATTCATAGCATATAATATACTCAGGTTATTGAATACTGCTAAAACATTATCAAGGTGGTTGTATCAATTTAAATTTAGACCAGAAATGTATGAGAGTTCTAGTTGCTGCATATTCACCATAAGAGTTGGTGCGATTTTTTTTTTTTTTTTTAAATCTTAGCCATTCTAGTGGAGGGTAGGGGGAGCTTATTGTGGTTTTAATTTGCATTTTCCTGATAACTAAAGATTTAAAGACATTTTCATATGCTTATTGGGTATTTGTATACCCTGTTTTCTGAAGTGACTGTTTAGTATTTTGCCATTCCTTAAATGGGTTTTATATCCTTTCCTTACTCATCTGTATGAGTTTTCTATGTGTTTCAAAAGAAACAGAACGTATATATTGCGAATATTTTCCCAGTCTTACAATTAATTTTTCTCATCCTTAATGACTTTGATGAACCTTAATGAACTGCCATTTTTAATTTTAACACATTAAGTGCCCTATGAGTTGTATTTAGCTCACACTAGTTTTGAACCTGGGGCCTCATTAAGTATGTGTAACTCATGTCTCTTCATCTTGGGAGCTGCGTGAACTATTTTTCAAGTTGCATATAACTCACACACAGAAAACAATAAAAAATAACACATTTGTTATTAAATTAGAAAAGATCATTTTGTTTCTGAAATTTTTATTCTATTTTTGTAATAAAACACTATGGCCCTAAGGAAATTTTTTCTTCTGGTGTGGCAGTCAATGTGTTTTCAAAGCTTAATTTATTAATATTTTATGGTTAGTGGTTAAGAAATCTGCTTAAGAAATCTTTGATTACTCCAAGGACATGAGCTTTTCTTCTATATTATCTTCTAGAATTTTTTTTCTGCTTGTTTTACTGTTTGCTTTTATATCTACAATTCTTCTGAAGTTGAATTTGGGGCATGGTGTGAGGTGGAGGTCAATATTCATATATTTTAAAAATATGAATATTCAGTTGTACCAGTGCCAGGAATGGAGAAGACCACATCTTCTGTTTTACAGTGTAGTTCACAGAACAAGTACTTATATATGTATAGATGTGTTGGTTTTAGTATCTTAATTAGTTTTGTTTTATATCAATTTTTTTTTATTTTGACTCTTTGCATATCCATATATAATTTAGAATATTTTTGAATATTACCTCTTCTGTAGTTGCTAACATACTATGTTTACCCTTCAAATATTACTTGGGTCCTTCATGAAAATTTTTGTAACCATGCCCTCTCATATCAGCTTCTTCCTTTGAATTTCTGTGGGACTTCAAATCTTCAAAGCTTACAGATTTATTATAGTCAAAGTTAGAAAAGAACTTTGGAGACTTTTAGCTAGCCAATCCTATTTTACAGAAGGGAGTCTGAGACACAGAGAAGTGAGATAAATGAGAATAACGTGTAATTTTACCTCATGTATGTTGCTAAATATACATATGTAACAACATGTATGTATATATATATTTAACAACATACATGTTTGTGTTATATATATATACACAGAGACATATACATGTTTAGGTACACAAACATGTATGTGCTACAGTCTCTTAGTTGATCCTTTCTTGAGTTTTTTCTTCATTACCTCCCTTGGTTCTAAATATATAATTCTGTTTACTTACCAAATATGCTGAATTAATTTGGAGGAGCCTTAATATATAAGGGTCCCCAAACTATAAAATAGGTAGAATTTGCCAATCATTCGTGATAACAGAACATTAACTTCAATATACTTCTTCGATCTATTTTAATTCTCTCTCTTTCTCTCTGTTTCATCAGGCTAGAAAATAAGAAATGCCAATAAAACAAACTGAGGTTTAACAGTATTGATCCTGTTCAGAGTTTTGCAGAATAGTGTAAGAATACAAAAAAAAAAAAAAAAAAAAAAAAAAAAAAAGACACATTCTCACTCCAAGCATAACAAAATGTCTAGGTGGTTTGTCAAGGAGCGGCGAAATCCCCCTCTGAATGGAAACATTAAAAATTCTTCCCACTGTGCCTTTAAAAAGCCTCTTGTGTATTGGGTAGGACTCTGCTGCCAGGCCTAGTGGGACATTCCTCATCTCTCAGCGCTGAGATTCTCCAAGTGTCTGTCAGCCATTTGCAGCACTTGGTGAATAGGTCAGCATTACCTCATGCTCTCAGAAAAGGTGGCAAAAACAAGCCGGTTGTCTGTTCCTTCTGCTTATTATTTATTTTAGGCAAATGTGAGCCCTTAGGTTTGAGACGGAGTGCTGGTGGTAACTAGAGCACAGAATAATAGCCTAAAGGAGATGAAGGGGAGGGATTGGCAGCCAGTTCCCACTTGGGAAAGCTTGAGGAGGCGGTATGCGGGGGCAAACAGGGGGAAAAACGTGAGTTAAAAGAAAAGTCCAAGTGTGAGTCTGGAATCCTTTAACGGAGGCAGAATACTGACTAGTGGAGCAAATTAAGTCTTTTCAGAGGCATCCAGATAAATGATTGGTTTGCATTCAAGCAGAAAACACCATTATTTCTGGCTTTGTGTCGTGTAAATTAGAGAAAAGAGATGACAATTCCTCCTCTGTAACCTGAATATATGAAAGAGATAAGAAACGTGCAGGGGAGTGAGGGAGAAGTACTGTGGACTTTTCCTTAGAGGAAAGTAAATTTGTTGAAGAAGATATTTGTAAAAATACGTAATTAATGAAAAGTAAAAAGAAATATATATTCACTTGCTATGTAAAACATCCACCCTAAATTGTGCAGAAGTTGTTCTTCAAGTGAGGGGTTAACCCTTCTCAGGTGGTTAACCCCTGAGTCCTAGCGCCACCCAAACAGCTGGTGGAGGCTGCTGGCACTCAGGAGCAGTTCCTATCAGGGTTTTGACATTTCATTTGAACCCGAATCTCCTTAAATAACTTAAATCAGAACAATGTCCTTCAAGAATTAGGAGTTTTGAAGTAAAACAACAAGGTGAAAGGTGATATTTGTGTGTTTGTGAAGAAACCCATTTCTCATCGGTCTGTTATGACATCATGACAGAGAAATGCAAACAGATTCATTTTGACCTTTGATGGAAAAAAAATCACAGAATAAAATCAATTTTAGACATTCATACAGTACATATAAACTTAGGATGCTAAAATTTCAGTGTTTTAAAATACAATGTTTGTGTATGTTATGGCTATTAGATTCTATTAATAAATTATAATAAAAGGAAAAATGAGCCTCTTTAAACTTCAGAAGACATTGATTTATGTTATTAAAAGTTTGCAAAAGCAATTTTTTTCTTTATATCCTTACAGTCTATGAGATAAAGCATTCTATGAAGTTGAGAGACTGACTTAACCACAAATGTACATGTTGAAGTTGAAGATTCATTTGTATTGATAAAAAGATTTTTATGTGAAAGATGAAAAAGAGAGGGCACAAATAAGAGAAATATACATACAAACACCTCAACATAAAAATGTAAGGCATGAGATGTATAACACAGACACACATATGTAACATGCATATTTAAATATAGAAATATGTCAGTATACTATACATATGGATTTGAATCTTGCTTTTGTTGTATACAGTTGTGTGAACTTGGACTGCCTAATTAGCATCTCTAAGTTACAATTTTTTTCTATGTAAAATAAGTATAGTAATTCCTATCTCAGAAGGTTGTTTAAATGACTAAATTAAATGATATCACATAAATAAAGGGTTTAGTATTGCATTATGGTACATGGGGTAAACGTTCCCTTGGTTTTTGATAACAGTATCTTGGTTCACTGTCTTTTGATTGTCTGCTTATTAATTAAGAACCCCTTTTATTAATAATGAAGGGATTCAATGATAAAGGTAAAAAGTGTTCACCATTTAGGGACAAAGACTAAAGAGATTGTTCAAACACACTTTTAGTATTTTATTAATATGAGTGAATATTAGGGATTCACTATTGTGAAGTTAGGGATGGGCGTGTCTATATAATGTCAGTCTGTCCTAATGACTACAAGGAGACTGGATTAGTTAAATTTCCACAAATACAGACATCTTTTTATTTTTCTCCCTTTTATTTACGCAAGTACGATTTTGGACCAGGCTAATGTTTCAGTTGTTGAAGGATACTCTACCCATCATATACACATGAAAACCTGGATATCACCATGGCAATGGGGAAGGCTGGCCTGGATTCCTTACACTGTGAATGCTTCAAAACAAACAAACTTAAACCACAGGCCCACACAGCCTATTTTAATCAGCATTAATGGCTCTGACAACCAGAGGCTCCTTTATCTTCTCTGTTTGCAACAATTTGCTAATGATACTTAAAAATGCCTGATGTTTGCCAATGATTCCAGAGCCACCTTCTTCAACAGAAAATGGTAAGAGTAGGGAGAAGTTGAAGAACAGTACCCACACAAACAATTTTTGACCGGACAGTTAAAGAAGTTTAAAAGAAAAGCAGCACAGAGGGATAAAATGGTTTTCATTCCAGAGAGATAGGTAGTAACACATTAACTTTAAAGCCCTTTAACCTATTGTTGGGATAGAAAAGATATTTATAAATAAAAATAATAATTAGCATGGAACTTTTTTAAAGATCAGAATAATCAGCCATCAGAAGAAATAACTGATGTGGAAGTATTTTATATTATATAAAACTTCTTTAGCAGGGATTCCTACCCTATAATTCAGACAATGAATTGGCTCTGGGAGGCCTATATATTCCTGAAATTTTAGGCAATATTATGAGCTCGGGCACATCTTTGACACTTTTTCTGGATTGAAGATCAACATCTCTCAACAGATCTTAACATGGCTGGTTACCCATAAAAATATTATTATTATGATCTTTGTTATTATTCATAGTCTTTGCATCTTACTAAGTAGTTGAATTTTAAGGCTATTATATTGAAAAGTAATTATAAATTATATTTAAAGAGCAATCAAGAGTAATAACTCTACTGCTGGGAATTTATTCTAAATAAACAGCCCATCAGAAGAAGAAGTCAACAAACAAGCATGTATCAACTCAAAAGCTTTTAGCTGTTTCAATTAAAAAATAATTTAAAATAAGAGTATTTTTCACCTCACATAACAAGAAGTATAAAGACAAGAGTTACCTGGTTAGTTAATTCAATGATTAATTCAATAATTAACTAACCTGCCCAGTTCTCCTCCATATTTCTGCTGGGCCTTTTCCAAGTTTTCACTTACCACTCAAGACTAGGCTTCCCAGCTATTAGAATGACTGCAGCAGTTCTAAGAATCAAATGAATACAGTAATGTCCTGAGGCAGGAAAATGACAATTTTATTCATGTGTCCTTATTTAAAAATTAGAAACTTTTCCCGGAATTCCCTCAAATATCCCTTCTCTCTTATTGGCCAGAGTTGTATTATTCCCTTTGCCCAAAACAATCATTGGCAAAGAGGTGATCAGATTCATTCCTTGCAGCTGGAGGGAGGCCTGGACCACCCTGAAGGACAAGGTTGCCCAGAAGAGATTGGAAAAAGTTAGACATCTGTTAGCTAGAAAAAAGCTGGACAATGGCTACTGCAAAGACAAGTATCAGTATTGGCCATAATGTACTGCCTAAACAATTTGTTTTAGGGAAAACTTTATATTTGTTATGGTAAAATATTTCACATACATGGACAAGAATTGATAAGAATACAGTGAACACCTGTGTACCCAATCACTCAATTGGGTCAGATGTTCATTAAATAAAGAAAACTATAAATATATTTTTGATCACCTCTATACCCAGCATTGATTTTATTCCCTTATCCCCTAGCCATGACTGAATTCCTTATTTATCTTTCTCATTAATTTTAAAATTTTGTACATTTTTTTTTATAGTAAGGAAATTCTAAAAATTCATTTCATCTGTGATTTTCATTCTTGGGTGAACAAAATAGAACAAATTTAAAGTTTGTGAAAAGAAAACAAATAATATTATATTTCTAATAATTACAAATTACAAGAAAGTTTTAGTTTCTTGTGGTCCTAAATTTTGCTTCACCAAACTCATTTAAGAAAATGAGTCAAATAATGAATCCATAGTACAAGAAATGATATTTTAAGTAAGTAAGATTAGAAACAATCTACCACTTCTGATCTAAAAATTTTGATAAAATATTTCAGTGACTATTATGTCCCTTCAGCTAATAACAGCAGCAGAGACAGGAAATAAACAAAATCTAATTTCAATATATAGGACACTGCATAAGGATCATGCTAAGAAATCCAACTCAATTCCTAACATCTCTGTTTTAAATATGCACCTGAAAATGTGGGCCCAGTGACACACAGACCAGGAGAAAGCCTTGATATTGCTATTATTATATTCATTTCACAGGGAAATTCCCAGACTGTGAAAGTGTCCTGCTTGAGAGGACAGGGAGTTGGTGCCTCTGTTTGCTGTGTTGTCTGTACCATCCAAAAAATATATAAGCTTTTCCTTTTTTAAGACATGGGAGTTAAGAGTTCTCAATTCAACTGACTAATATGGATAAGTGAGGGAAGTTTGGGCTAAGCGTAATTATCCTTGCCCATAATTATCTTTATTTGCTCAGGTACTAAGTGGAGAATATTCTATTCATCTATTAAGTGCAAGCTAGGTAGCTGTCAACAAACAATCCAATATGAATAAAATCCAGTTCACATATTAAGAAGGTCACTCTCTATGGGCATAAACAATGATACGATGTGATAGATGCTATCTCAGAAATCACAGGGTGATCAGAGATTAGGGTCCACTGTGGGGATCTGGGAATGTTTCATGGAGGAACATTTGAGATGGTACTGGAAGAGCAGTAAGAAGAGTTCACCAGGTAAAGAAGAGAGAAAGAGAATGTTAAGTAAATAAAACATTCTATGTTTCAAATAGAAAACAACCCCATTTGGCTTCTGACCTCTTGAATGACATTTTTTATGTTGTTCCTCTACTAGACACACTTATTTGGCTATTAATGGACCTCATATCTCCCCCCATTTAGAGCAAAATTTCTCAGTTCAGTTCCAGGGCTTCTGAGGCTCCCCTTTGGTAATGCCTTTCCTTCATTTCTTCATTCCACCCACTGACCTCCTTTTGCCTTCCTACCCCCTCAGAGGTATTTCTCTTCTCAAACCCAATACTCCTGTTGGTCTCTTGCAATAGACTGAGTTGCCCATTAGGACAACACCATGAATCCATAGCAACTAGAAACTCTCGCTTTCTTATCTTCAAGCAAAAGGTGGGTTTAATTCTCAAACCCTCTTCAGGGATGAGGGAAAATGCTTGTATCTCAATGAATGGAAGAACAAAAAGTAATTAGATATCAATAGTAAAACATCTGAACGTTACTGTCACATCCTGTTCCAATGCCTCAGTGTTTTTCAACCTTTTAAAAATTATTTTCTCCTTAAGACTTCTAAATATTTTTTTCCTAATCATCCTACCGTGAAATTTTAATGCCACAGATATACTGTATGTCTTTTTGTATAAAGTGTGTATACAACATTGTATATCTGAGTTTATACATTAAAAAATAAGATTTTATTCATCCCCGTAAGAAGCAGTTTTTACCCACTGGGGGCAATGTTGCTTAGTTGAGAATGCATATTTCTTTCCTTCCCTCCCTCCCTCCCTTCCTTTTTTCTGTCTTTCCTTTTCTTTCTTTCATCTATTATATATGTATATGTGTGTGGTGTGTGTGTGTATATAAAATCCACTATCTTTCCGTCTATGTATACATCTTCTACTTTTATTTTCCCAAAAGAAAAAAATCACTAAAGTTCTATGAAAAGTGAAACTTACTCTGACTAATTCACAAGAATATTGTGAGATATTATGACTTATACAAGTGTTTTAAAAATAGTCATTATACAGATTGAATTTTGAAGAACACTCTGGGTGGAACGAGTGGAAGTTTTGGCTGCCATCTCAGCTGTTCTGTACTTCTAACATTTGCTGAATGACCTCTGAACAATGTATGATTTCCCTACTAATATTTTACAGAGGGGCTATAGATGTGTATATAATTTAACTTCTGAGAAGCAGAATCTCTTTGTGTAGAAACTCTAGAATTGATAAGAAAAGAGCTCCTCTTTAATTTTATGTGAGTAAAGAGATGGCTAGGGAGTGTTCTTATACTATAAGGTTTTTTTGGAACCTCTAATTTGATGACAATGTTACTTTGTTGAGTAAATGTTAAAAATATTAGTAATTGCTTCATGATCAAAGTGTTGTCAAGGTAAAAAAATGCTTCTTAAAAAAGTTATGGCAGATTTTATTCACTTAAACTCTAAGCAAGTAAATATGGAAAATTTGAACCCCACCCTAATGCAGTTTTTGTATTCAAATTTTAAAAAATGTTCCACTGATATAGGAAGAATTAAGAGCAGATGCTCATTCAGTATAAATTCATTGTCATATATTTTTGTCTTAGAATGGGTTGGTTTTTAGGCTTCTATTTATCTGCCAATAATTG
Organism: Eulemur rufifrons; assembly: GCF_041146395.1. Classification (NCBI taxonomy): domain Eukaryota; kingdom Metazoa; phylum Chordata; class Mammalia; order Primates; family Lemuridae; genus Eulemur; species Eulemur rufifrons. Next base: position 73,359,765 of record NC_090989.1, read on the forward strand.
CACACCTTTTTCTACCTTTGCCTTACGTTTACTGAATCAATTGCACGTTTTGGGATCCAGGTTTAAGTCCCATTTATAGAATAAAATAGTTACATGTATGGGGCAAATGATTTTGTCTTTTTGAACTTTAGTTCCTTTATTTAAAACAATGGAAGTAATATTATATATTTATAAGAGGTGCAGGAAGATTAAATGAGATACAGGGCCCTGCACAGAGGAGACACTCAAAAATGTGAATCTCTTTACATTTCTCCCAAACATATTTCACTCCAAGATCAGAAATTGCACCTACTTTTAAATTTGTGAATGGTCATTACCTACAAATCACCTTCTCCACTCTAAATACCAAATCCTTAGGGACTGTAAGTGATTGATAAATAAGAGGAAGAGGAAAGCAATCATTTTCATTTCTTTTCAAATATTACCAGAACATATACTATATGCAAGGCCCCGTGCTAGGCTCTCTGTGGATTTTAGGAATTAATAAAACCAAAAGTTCATTGAAAAGTGGATGATACAGACATAAAAAACCATCAACCTTACACGGCAAGGCTTAATAATCTATTGTAACAAGTGTTCAAGAAAACTTCTGTGAGAGCACATAGAAGGGTGTGTGTAATTCTGTTTAAATGAAATTATCCCTATCAACAAAGAAAGAAGCAAAGGCTCAGAAAGCAGTGTCCTATTTAGGGATAGGCCTATGTTGTAAAGTCTACCTGCCCCTGAGTCCTGACCCACAGATGGTTTGCATTTGAAAAGCTTTCCCTTCCACATTTCACGAACTGGTATTGCACACTAACTGCTTCCTTTCACTTTCACCTTGTACTATACGGGCATCCAGGAACTATAAAATAAACTTTTGCCAAATGCTCAGTGAGGCAGATTAGCCAGGGTTGTTAACAAGGAGCAACAGACTCTAGCATTCCTCAAATGGCTTGCACTTGGGTTTGGGGAACACGATTTGCCAAATGGGAAATTTGTGGGTGCTAAAATTAGAAGTGAATAGAAAACTTGTAGGCTTCAAAATCCTATTTGGCTCCTAAGCCAGACACAACTTCAAGACTGTGTGGGGCTTTTTCTTCTTTTCTTTTTTTCTTTTTCTATTTTATTCCCATGGCAGTCTTAGAAGAAGGAGCAAGAATTCCTTTCAAGCAAGAATGTTTATTGCCTGCATGATGCAGACTTCCATTTAGTTAGAAAAACATGTTTTTCAATTAACTTTCCCCTGGTAAACAATGATATAATTTAAAGAGATGACTGTTTTGCAAATTGCAAAAAAAAAAAAAAAAAAAAAACAAAAAACCACACACACACATTTAACGTAGGAGAAAACCTTACTTTTTAAAATAAGGGATGGTTAGTTGCCAAAGTTTCTAGAAGCAGAGTCTAAATTTTGAGCTCTTGCCTCTCATTTCAAAATATTTTTAGTAGTATACCTGAAATGAGAAGTTCTGAATAATCTTACTTCAAGGGTTTAAGTGAAGATGGCATTCATCCAATCTAATCCATTTGATTTTCGTTGGTTTGCCTTTTGGTGAACAAATTCTCTTTGCTGATGGCAATTCACTTTAAAACTGACACTAGATCTTGGCTTGATTAAGAATGAATGTCTCCTTGTTTCCCATCAAATCTTCACATTTAATTCTCTGTGTCTGTCTCTCTTTTTCTCTCTCGCTCTACCAAATTTGCTGTCTAAATGCTTAAGGATTACCAGATGGTTTTTCCCTCTTAAACTATCAAGCCAAGTAATTAGAATGTAAATCTCTTGAATCCCATTCAGTTACCACCATACACAGATTTCTAGGCATATATATATATATATACACACACACACACACACATATATATGTGTGCACATATATACATTTATAAAATCTAAAATGAAGGGGAAAACACAATGATAAAGTGTTCACCTAAACATAGACCATTGCATAAAATTTTATAGTAAATCTTCGTTCCATGAAGTGAAATACAAAGCATACTGATTTTATAATAACTGACAACCATGACAACAATAACAACAGAAACAGTAATAGCAATTAACTGAAGAACATATCTCATTCTTCCCAAACTGAAAAACATACCTTTCCCTCCCCCAAAAGTCTCCTCTTTTACCACCCACCTTCCCAGAAGCTAGGAAGAATGAAAGGTCTTAAGCTTTAAATGCCACTTAAGCTTTTATAAGTGTCATTTAAAAACATTAATCTTGGTGTTTACATAGCTAAATAGTAACCATTAGGTAGTATTTGGCCCAGGAAGGCTAATTTCTTAATTCTGGCATGGGTGTGCAATTTGAGAATGGGGGTAGGAGTGAGTAAAATACATAATGCTAATAATTTTCAAAACAATAATAGGAAATTCCAACTTCATTGTGAAGCAGATGGTCTTATATATTTGAGAGGCTTTTAGGAAAGTGTTTTCCACAAAATGTGTTTAGATGCTATGCTGATACATGTCTTTAAAAGGTGAGTGTGCACATTTGTGAGTATGTGTTTGTAAGAGATCAAGTGGATTTTCTGCCGGACATGAAGAAAACCAAAATTGTGTGCAATTCATACTTCCCAAAAGGGCAGGCTTGGCTTGTTCATGCCTGCTCTGAAATGCTCTTCAAGTTTTAGGATATCTAAGCAACCTCACAACCCTGGACTATCGTTTGGGTCTAGGAATGCCAAAGGCCACTATGGAATGTATTGGTGAAACCCATGGAGTATGTTCTTTAATGAATGACTAAGACTTTCAAGAAAGGAGAATAATTCTAGAGGGAAACCAATTCTAATGGGTGCCTAATGGGATTCCTTAAAAAGAAGGAGATTTATAGAGTGGAAATTGAAGAAGTTTTGTGGTCCTTTCCAGGAGGACAGATGATCAGAATAGAAACTGAAGACATCTGTGAAATTCTCCCAGTGACAGGTTTAACCCTCTTGATATTTTTCCTTTGTACTATGGGAAATTCAAATATAGTGGAGTTATAATTGGCATCTTCTCTTATGTTATTTAGCTATCCCAAGCATTCAGCAAATTCTGATATACTTAAACAGCATCATGTGATGTTCCAGTAGAGAAAAGGTCCCTGTGAAGATGGAGCAGCTGTCTATGGCAATGATTACAACTGTGAGTTTCAGATAGTTCATAGAAGTGAAGTGACTGGTTGAACCCATGATACTGAGAAGCAATTGCAAAGTGGATGACTCAGCAAGGATGTGAGAACCACCAAATCTCAACTGCACTTTACCAATATATAACAGAAGAATGGGGCTCAGATGGGGAAGAAAACTTACACCTGGTTAAATTAATCACTATAAATAATTATCTAGTGTTTATAATGTTTTGAGCCCTCTGCAAATATTATGTCATTTCATAATCACAAAAATCCTATGTTAAAAATGAAGAGCCTACAACTTAAAGAGATGAAATAATACTCCTGAGTTTATACAGCTTAATACTGACATCTATGATTCCAATCCTGTCTTTCCTGAATCTAGAGTACAGTATAACTGGTAAGATATTCTAACTTTGACTTTTCAATCTGCTTTTTAAAAATATTTACATTATGAATATTAATAATATACGGAGTCTTGAATACATCACTTAGATTGTACTGCTTTTAACATTTATTATATTTAATGATCTTTGTGAGTTTTAATATTTAAAGGACACAAGTACAGATATTTCTGAAATCTATTGATAGACCTTACTGACTCATCCTATTTTTTTGCCATTCTTTCCAGAAAGAACCATTGTCTTAAAGTTGAAATCTACCATTTCTATTGATGTTTTTATATTTTATATCATATGTATGGATTAAATTATATATATAATATATATGTACATATGACTGTTTTAATTTTATATACATGGCATTATTCTGCATCTAGATTTAAAAAAAAGAAACCTCAACATCTTATTTTCAAATTCTATCCATGCTGATAAATGTAAACTAACCCATTGATTGTTATATCTGCATAGAATTGGATACATGGATGCATTACTATTTATATGTCTATTCTCCCATTAATTAATATTTAGAGTATTTCATTTTTGCTATTATAAACAATGACATAATAAGTATCCTAATACTATTTTTGGTATGCTTGTGCTAGAGTTTTTTAGGTGTACATATAGAAAGGTCATAAGGTATGTTTGTTTAAAACTTTAGCAAGTGTTGTCTAAAATTTCTACCCTCCACAGTACTGAGTAAGAGCTTATACTCTATATCCTTCTCACCAATTGCTATTTTCAGAGATTTAAACTTGAGTCAATGTGAGGGATATGAAATGGTATTTCATAGTGTCACTAATTTTCGTTTTCTTGATTATTAAAATATTAAAGTGGTGCATGCTTTAATAAGTCTATTGGGCTTATAGACCTTACTGACTCATCCTATTTTCTTGCCATTCTTTCCAGAAAGAACCACTGTCCTAAAGTTGAAATCTACCATTTCCATTGATTTTTTAAATTTTATATCATATGTATGAGTTAAATTACATATATAATATATATGTATATATGACTTTTAATTTTACATACCATGCATTATTCTGCATCTGGAATGCAGAAGGCATCCTTATCAGAGGTGGTTTGAAACATGTCTGCAAATTTGTTGGCATACTATAAAAAATGAATCCTAATTCCTCTCCCCTTGAGTGTGTGATAAAGTTTGTGACTCACTTTTAACTAATAGAAAAAAAAAAAAATGAGGACTTTATGCTACTTCAGAGAATAGTCCATAACAGTCACTGTGGCTTCCTGCTTTTGTGCTCTCTTGTTGGTGGCAGGGAGGGGAGGGTGGGGCAGAGCCAGCTACCACACAGCGAATACATTCAAGCAACCTATGAGACCTCTTGACAATAGGCAGCAAACAATGGACACCTCTTGCCAACAACTAGCAAGAAACAAACTTTCTTCCAACAGCCACATGGTTGGGTCATCTTGGAAGTGTGTCTTCCAGACCCAGTCAAGCTTCCGATGACTGTAGACCTGGTTGATGCGTTGCCTGAAACCTCATGAAAGACACTGAGCCAGTATCACCCAGCTAAGACACTCACAAACTGCAGACCAAGGGAAGGAGTGACATAATAAATAAATGCTTATTGTTTTAAGCAATTATGTTTTAAGGCAACTTGTCATGCAACAATACAGTTTTTAAAGTGTTGCATCAGAGATTTGTTGGCTTTAATCTTCATTCAACTTTTTCTTTCTTTCTTTTTTTTTTTTTTTTACAAAATCCATGTTTAATAGTAAAAAAAAAAATAATAATAATTCCAGTTACATTACTTACCAAAAGAAATACCCATTAGCTCTTTACTTCTAAATTTTATATTAGATTATTTTCCTTTTTGTAGTTGATTTGCTGGAGTTATTTTTATCCATTCTAAATATTGATACAAAAGAACTTCTCTAAGTCTAAATTTCTTTCCAAGTTTTCTTAAAGAATGATTTCTCATATAAAGTTATTGATTTTAATAAAATTTTGTTTTAAATTTATTTTTATTTCATCTTATTATGGGGATACAGAATTTCAGGTTACATACATTGCCCATGTACCGCCTGTTCCCACAAGTCAAAGCTCCAGGCGTGTCTGTTCCCCAGACAGTGTGTGTTGCACCCATCATGTAGGTATATATCCATCCCCTCCCCACTCCGCCTCCCCGAGTCAGCACCTTCAAGCGTGACCATTCCCCAAATGGTGCGCAATGCACTCATTATGTAGGCATACACCCATCCCCTCCCCCCACCCCCCACCTCAGTCTGATATCCGATTGGTATGGAACCCAGATGTGTATTTAGGTGATGATCAGGGAAACCAATTTTCTGGTGAGTACATGTGATGCTTGTTTTTCCATTCTTGGGATACTTCACTTAATATAATGGGTTCCAACTCTCTCCGGGAGAACCATAGAGATGTCGTATCTTCGTTATTTCTTATAGCTGAGTAATATTCCATGGTATACATATACCACAGTTTACCAATCCATTCATGTATTGATGGGTATTTGGGTTGTTTCCACATCTTTGCAATTGTGAATTGTGCTGCTATAAACATTCGGGTACAGGTGTCTTTGTTATAGAATGACCTTCTTTCCTTTGGGTATATGCCCAATAATGGGATTGCTGGATCAAATGGTAGATCTACTTGAATCTGTTTAAGATATCTCCATAATGCTTTCCACAGGGGTTGCACTAGTTTGCAGTCCCACCAGCAGTGTATGAGTGTTCCTGTCTCTCCACATCCACGCCCATGTGTTGTTTTGGGATTTTTTGCTAAAGGCCATTCTCACTGGAGTTAAGTGATATCTCATTGTGGTTTTGATTTGCATTTCCCTAATGATTAGGGATGTTGAGCATCTTTTCATATGTTTGTTCCCATTCTTATATCTTCTTTTGAGAAATTTCTATTCATGTCATTTGCCCACTTTTTGATAGGGTTGTTTGATTTTTTCTTGCTGATTTTCCTGAGTTCTAAATAGATTCTTGTTATCAGTCCTTTATCTGATGTGTAGTATGTGAAAAATTTTTCCCATTCTGTAGGAGATCTGTTTATTCTCATGACTGTTTCTTTGACTGTGCAGAAGCTTTTTAATTTAATCATGTCCCATTCATTTATTTTTGTTGTTGCTGTGATTGCCTTAAGGGTCCTCTTCATAAATTCTTTGCCTAGGCCAATGTCTGTAAGAGTCTTTCCTACATTTTCTTCTAGAATTCTAATCGTTTCACACCTAAGGTTTAAGTCTGTTATCCACCGTGATTTGATTTTTGTGAGAGGTGAAAGCTGTGGGTCCTGTTTCAGTGTTCTACATGTGGCTAACCAATTTTCCCAGCACCATTTATTGAATAGGGATTCTTGTCCCCAGAGTATGCTCTTGCCTGCTTTGTCAAAGATTAGGTGTCTATATAAGGATGGTTTTATATTTGGATTTTCTGTTGTGTTCCACTGGTCTGTGTCCCTGCACTTGTGCCAGTACCAGGGTGTTTTAAGAACCACAGCCTTGTAGTATAGTTTGAAGTCTGGCAAATCAATACCTCCCATTTTGTTTTTATTGCTTAAAATTACTTTTGCTATACAGGGTCTTCTCTGATTCCATACAAAGTGTATAATTAATTTCTCTACGTCTGTGAAAAATGATATTGGTAGTTTAATAGGGATTGCATTGAATCTGTAGATCACTTTGGGTAGTATAGACATTTTAACAATGTTGATTCTTCTGATCCATGAGCATGGCATAGTTTTCCACCTATTTTCAAGTTCTGCTATTTCTTTTCTCAGTGTTTCATAGTTTTCCTTATAGAGGTCCTTTACCTCTTTAGTTAGGTATATTCCTAGATATTTTATTTTCATTGTTGATATTTTGAAGGGTATTGAGTCTTTAATTTGGTTTTCCAATTGACTGTTATTGGCATATATAAATGCCTCTGATTTGTGTATATTGATATTGTAGCCTGAGACTTTGCTATATTCGTTAATCAATTCCAGGAGTCTCATGGTTGAATCCTGGGGGTTTTCCAGATATAACATCATATCATCAGCAAAAAGTGAGAGTTTGATCTCTTCTTTCCCTATTTGGATTCGCTTTATTCTGCTCTCTTGCCTGATAGCGCTCGCAAGGACTTCCAATACTATGTTGAAAAGTAATGGGGACAGTGGGCAGCCCTGTCTGGTTCCGGTTCTAAGTGGGAATGCTTTCAATTTTTCCCCATTCAGAATGATGTTGGCTGTGGGTTTGTCATATATGGCTTGTATCATTTTTAGGTAGGTTCCATCTATGCCTATTTTGTTAAGCGTTCTTATCATAAAAGGGTGTTGAATTTTGTCAAATACTTTTTCTGCATCTATTGAGAGGATCATATGGTTTTGGTTTTTGCTTCTATTTATGTGGTGAATTATATTTATAGATTTATGTATGTTGAACCACCCCCGTATCTCTGGAATGAAGCCCACTTGGTCGTGGTGGATTATTTTTTTGATAAGCACTTGGATTCAATTTGCTAGTATTTTATTGAAAATTTTTGCATCTATATTCATGAGAGAAATTGGTCTGTAGTTCTCTATTTTTGTTGCGTCCTTTCCTGGGTTTGGTATCAATGTTATATTGGCTTGGTAGAACATGTTGGGGAGAATTCCATCCTTCTCAATATTGGAGAATAGTTTATGTAGGATGGGCACCAGTTCTTCTTTGTATGTATGGTAAAATTTGGATGTGAACCCATCTGGACCAGGGCTTTTCTTTTTGGGAAGGTTTTTTATTGCTGTTTCGATTTCAGTTCTTGATATTGATCTATTCAGGTACTCTCTTTCTTCCTGGTTGAGCCTGGGAAGGCTACGTGTTTCTAAAAATTTGTCCATTTCCTCCGCATTCTCCAGTTTGTGTGCATAAAGATTTTTGTAGAATTCATAGATGATATCTTGTATCTCTGTGGCATCGGTTGTGATTTCTCCTTTCATGTTCCTAATGGAGGTTATTAGAGATTTTTCTTTTGTGCTCTTGGTTAGTCTAGCCAGAGGTGTGTCTATTTTGTTTATCTTTTCAAAGAACCAACTTTTTGTTTTATTAATTTCCCTTATAGTTTCTTTTTTGTCCTTTTCATTTAATTCTGATTTGATCTTAGTAATTTCTCGCCTTCTGCTGGGTTTGGGGTCATTCTATTCTTCTTTCTCCAGCTCTTTGAGTCTATTCATTAGGTTGTCTATTTGCAAGTTTTCTGTCTTTTTGATATAGGCATTTATGGATATGAATTTTCCTCTCAGGACTGCTTTAGCTGTGTACCATAGATTTTGATAAGTTGCATCTCCATTGTCATTTAATTCAAAGAAACTTTTGATTTCCGTCTTGATTTCTTCCTTTATAGAATAATTGTTCAGGAGAAAGTTGTTTAGCTTCCATGACTTTGAGTAGGAATGAGGGTTTCTGTTTGGGTTCATTGTTACTTTTATTCCACTGTGATCTGAGAAGATGCATGGTATATTTTCTATTTTTTTAAATTTTTTAAGACATGCTTTATGTTCTAGGATATGGTCAATCTTAGAGAAAGTACCGTGAGCTGATGAGAAGAATGTATATTCTGTGTACTTTGGGTAGAATGTCCTGTAGATGTCAGTCAGGCCCATTTGTTCTAGCATTCTATTTAAGTCCATTATGTCTTTGTTTATTTTCTGTTTAGAGGATCTGTCCTGTACTGTCAGTGGGGTGTTAAAGCCTCCAGCTATCACAGTATTGTTATCTATCATTTGGTTCAGATCAAGTAGGGTTTGTTTTATGAATCTGGGTGCACCCAGGTTGGGTGCATATATGTTGAGTATAGTCATGTCTTGTTGATTTGTGCCTTTAACCAGTATATAGTAACCATCTTTGTCTTTTATTACTTTTGTTGGTTTGAAAGCCAAGTTATTGGAAATTAAGACTGCCACACCAGCTTTCTTTTGGCTACTGTTTGCTTGAAATATTGATTTCCATCCTTTTATTTTCAGTCTAAATGCATCTTTGCAGGTTAGGTGAGTTTCCTGAAGACAGCAGATACTTGGTTTGTGTTTTTTTATCCATTGGGCCAGTCTATGTCTCTTGAGTGGGGAATTCAAGCCATTCACATTTATTGAGAAAACTGATAAGAGGGACAGATTTCTGTTCAGCTTGTTGGGTAAAACTTCATTGCTATGTTTTCTCTCTTGAGCCATTGTGGTATCTGGAATTTGATCCTTAGCTCTTGAGTAGTTTTACATTTGTGGGTCTTTCTTGTGCTGATCCGTGTGTAACTCTCTTTTGAGTACTTCTTGGAGGGCTGGTCTTGTCTTGGTGAATTCCCTCAACCTTTGTTTATCTGAGAATGTCTTGATTTCTCCTTCATATAGAAAACTTAGCTTAGCTGGGTACAAGATTCTTGGCTGGGCATTATTCTGTTTCCGAAGAGTGAGAATGGGGCCCCAACCTCTTCTTGCTTGTAAGGTTTCAGTTGAGAAATCTTGCGTAATTCTAATGGGCTTTCCTTTGTATGTTACTTGTTTCTTTCTCCTTACAGCTCGAAGAAGGGACTCTTTCATGGATATTTTGGTCAGCCTGATGACTACGTGGTGTGGTGTTTTCCTATTTGCTATGAATCTCCCAGGGGTCCTTTGAGCTTCTTGAATCTGTATGTCTAGAGTTTTAGCAAGGCCTGGAAAATTTTCCTCAATTATGTCTTCAAATAGCTTGTCCAACCCTTGCTTATTATCTTCTTCACCCTCAGGAATGCCAATAACTCTCATGTTAGGTTTCTTCACATAATCCCACATTTCTTGAAGACTCTGATCATTTCTCTTATTTCTTTGATCTATCTCTGTGGCTGACTTATTTAGTTGGAAAGAGTTATCTTCAATCTCTGAGATTCTTTCCTCTGTTTGATCTACCCTGCTCTTGAGACTTTCCACAGTGTTTTGTAGCTCTCTGAGTAAATTCTTCATTTCTAGGAGTTCGGTTTGGTTTTTCTTCAATATTTCAATTTCTTTAGTGATTTTTTCCTCCAAATCCTGTACTTTTTTTGTAGTTTCTTTGTGTTGGTTATCCATTGTTTCTTGTATATTATTCAGCTTGTTTATAATCCATAATTGAAATTCTTCCTGTAACATGTTGGCATTTTGAGTCTGGTTTGTGTCAAATGGTTGAGAGCTGGTATTTCTCTTTGGGGGTGAGATTTCCATTTGATTCTTTATGCTCCCTGTGTTTTTTCGCTGGGCCCTTCCCATCTAGATTTATCATTGGATCTTTTCTTACAGATTTAGTCTGGTTAACAGCACACTTTGTATTCTGTTCTTAGGCTGTGAAGCAGTCTAGGTATGTTGCTTCCTTTGGCAAGAGAGGGAGACTGTTGTGTATTGTTTACAATTTTTTCTACTTCAGTTGGGGGGCTGCTTCCGGTGGGTCCAGCCCTAGAGGATTGGAGTGATCCAAGACCACTTTGGCGAGTTAAGACACTGTGTTGTGGTCTTTCAGTAGGCAGGCATGGTCCACACTAGTTGCAGACAGAAATTCTCTCTGTTTGTTTGTTTGTTTGTTTCCCTTTGGTTCTTCCTCTGTAGGGGTGGTTTCTGTCTCTTTCCGCAGGAAAGATACTAGCTATGGGGAGTGGACGGTGCCCTCGCTTGCTCAGTGCCCCAGCTGCTGCAGCTCCCATGGGCAAAAGTCTGCCCTGGCCCAATGTCCCCAGAGACCGGGCTCCACACTCTCACGTCTGGAGAAGTACTCAGTGTTTACACAAGGGAGGGCCCTTATAGAGGGTCTGCAGAGCAGGGGAGGGAGCCACCCAGGGAGCCTCTTGGCACCCTATAGCTCCGCAGCGACTTGACTTTGGGCCCCAAGATGGCGATCACGTGCCCACAGATCACCAACGCTGGGGGTGACTGCTCAGGGTCCGGTAGGTACCAGAGCTGGGGGCCTGGCGAGTTCCGAAGCCCACTGTGGCGCCCCAGCTAGAAGGCAAAAAGAGAGAAAAAAAAAAGAAAAAAAAAAGAAAAAAAAAAGAAAAGAAAAGAAAAGAAAAGATAAATAAAAAATAAAAAATAAATAGGCAAGACAGGGTAGGGCAGGGCAGGGCAGGGCAGGGCAGGGCAAGGCAAGGCAAAAAAGAAAAAAAAAAGCAAGGCAAGGCAGGGCAAGGCAGGGCAAGGCAAGGCAAAAAAGAAAGAAAAAGAAAAAGAAAAAAAAATAAATAGAATCTGTAGTTCAGCGATCCTTTGTTTTTTTACGCCTTAGCGCAGCTCCATCCCTCCACAGTGAGCGCGGCCCCGGCTGAGATTCCCCCAGAGTCCAAGCTGTTTTCCCGGTAGTGTCTCTTGCCCACCGTGTTTATGTGAATCCTGGGCTCTTGGCGTGGGTTCAGAGAGTAGTGGAGGAAGCCGCCCAGGGAGCTGCTCGGCACCTTATGGCTCCACAGCGGTGTCGCTGTGGATTTCAAGATGCACCCACACACCTGCAGAATTCCGGGACTGGCGGGTATTAACATTCCGGTTCGGCAAACACCAGAGCCGGGGGCTTGGCAGGCAAAAACGCTCACCAGGGGCCACCAGCTGGAGAACCGCTGAAAAAAGAAGCAGAGATACAAAGAAATCCATTGTTCGGGGACCCTTTGCAGTTTTCCGCCTTGGCACAGTTCCCTTCCTCCTCACTAAGCGTGGTCTCAGCTGAGATCCCCCAAGGTCTAAGCTGTTTTCCCAAAAATGTCTCCTGTCTGCAAAGCCCCACGTCTCCCTCAGTGATTCTGCACCGGCTTGAGGCAGGTCTCTAAATAAGTGGGTGTGGAGGTCAGTGGGGAGAACAAGCCGCTTTCCTAGCAGGCTGTTCCTGCCCCACCCGATGATGGGGCAGGTGTAGCCGACCCACACTCTGCTGTCTATTGTCTGTCCCGCACTCTCCAGAATTTTTCAATCTTATTTCCCGTTCACCTCGGACTTTTCTCGCTCTGTGTGTCCCACGTTGATTCTCCATGGATTCACACCGCTGTTCTTGTGGGGTAGCGGTCCTCTAGCGTTGTGATGGGTCCAGATCCATGCCTTCCTCTCCGGGAGCACGAATCCAGGCTTTCACCACCACTCCGCCATCTTCCTATCCCCCCTGATTTTAATAAATTTAACATGTTAATGATTTCCCATATTGTTTAAGTCTAGTATAAACTAGCTGTCCTGCAACTAATGATAAATATATTTTTATTTACTTTTAAATGCTTAATTTTTTCTAGCATGTACCTATTTAATCCATTTAGAAGTGTATGTGTTTATTATATCTCAACAAGAAACAATACAATTAATCAAAGTATGTGCCTAAACTATCCACACGGTTTTGCCATCTTAACGGTAGCTTGTTTATGCCAGCGGTGAAGAAGCCTGGAGAGTGAGTGGCAATGGAATTGCGAAAGGCATTTTTCACAACTTGTTGAGGATTGAGTATTTTTACTTGCAAGAAGTGGTCCAAAGCCTGGAAGAAGTGGTAGTCAGTTGATGCAAGGTCTAGTGAATATGGTGGATAACAGAGAGTGTTCAAGTTGGGTTGCTGTACTTTGAGTAGCCTTGTTTTTGTGACATGAGGTCAAGCGTTGTCTTGCAAGAGGATTGACCTGTCTCTATTGACCAATCTTGGCTGCCTAATCACAAGTATCCTCATCATTTAATCCAACTGGTTTCAGTAGACATCCCCTGTAATCGATTTACTAGGTTTCCTGAAGCTGAAGTGGAATATACCAGCGTTGGACCACCAAATGGACACGATTAGCTTTTTTTTTTTTAATGGATGTCTGGTTTTGGACTGTATTTTGGCACTTCATCTTTATCCAACCACATTGTGCTGAATGCCTGAGATTGTCAAAAACAATCCATTTTTCATCACACATAACAATATGATATCGAAATGGTTCCCCTTTATGTCAAGACAGCAAAGAAAGGCAATCTCCAAGACAATTTCTCTCCTGATGCTCATTTAATTCATGGAGAACTCATCTATCCAGCTGCTTAACCTTGTCAACTTATTTCAAATGGTCCAATATTATTGGAATAGTATTGTCAAACTTTGCTGCTAATTCACATATAGGTTGAGATGTATTTACTGAAAACTACAGTTTTCAGCTTATCATTATCCACCTTGATCTCAGATTGCCCACATGGCTCATTTTTAAGATTAAAAACACCAGAATAGAACTTCTCAAACTATCAACATACTATGCATTCATTACCCACATCCTTCCCAAACATTGCATTGATATTTTGAGCTGTCTGTGCTGCATTGGTTCCGTGACAGAACTCATATTCAAAAATAACACAAATTTTTGACTTACCCATGGTTTTGCAAAAATTGCTCTAAAAAATTTTTGAAAGAAAATCACAAGCCAAAACATGTGTTTGAAAGACTGAGGATATACCTTCACAATAAAAATGAAACAAGAAGTGTCAAAGTGATATGTCAGAGATATCAACTGTCACATCTAGTACTTAAGGAAATTGGACATTTCACACTTAATGACCTTAATAATTCTTTCCAAAATGATATATCCATTTCTCCTTAACCTTAAATGCCTCTTCTATCATATGCCATTACATATCTACATAAGTATGTTTCTGGCTGTCCTATACTTTTGCATTGTTTATTTTTAATATTTGTACAAATAGTGCACTATTTTATTACTTAAATTTGATATAGGTATTGAAGTTTAAGTAGGAAAAACCTCCTCATATAATATTTGTTATTTGATATTTTCTTATATTGACTTTTCCTTTTCCACATAAACCCCATTAGTATTCTTATTTGTGACTTAAATTTATAGATTAATTTTAAAAGAGTTAGCATATTTGCATGGAGTGGTGTTTTCCTACCCATGAACATGATATATCTATCTTACTGAGGTTTTATCTATTTAAATTATATTGTATCCATAAATGTCTTGAGCATCTTCTAGTAATATTTATTCTCAAAAGGGTTTATAATTTTATTACTCTTTGAAATTTTTTTTATTACATGCCACCTTATTTATTACATATTTCACTGGATTATTGATTTGGGTAATTTGATATTGTTTTTTGCAAACTTGCTGACCTCTACTATTTATTTTAATTATTTTTGCCCTGTGGATTCTGTTGGTTTCTAAGATTGCAAGTTCTGCAGTCCGGGAACGGGCTCCCCAGATTGGATGCTGCTGGTGTTTTGTATCTCTGGACTATTTTATCTTCTTAGCATTAAAGTTCTACCAAGATGAAGAATTTAAATGGGAACAAACCCTGACTTTGGGTTTATGAAGGTGTCCCTGCTCTGTTTAATTAAAACTGCCTTAAGGCCTTCTAATCCAATTTTTTTTGTATTCACAATATATTACTAAAATCTGCTGACTGTATATTTTAGTAAAAATCTTCCTTAACTTAAAAAAATAACTTAAGCATCAGGGCATTTGGATAGCTACAGAGATTTTTACTATTATTTGAATTGAAAATAATGTTTTTTTCATAGATAATTGCCCAATAATATAATGATGAATAAAAATTTAATTTAAGAAAATTAAATTTATTTTCCTCAAATTTTATAAAATAGAAATCAGCAAGTAAATATTACACATATACTTTACTGCACTTATACTTTCATAGGGCACTTATACTTTCAAAGCTATTTCTATAAAATACTATCAGAAGTTTTGATCCATGTGTGGATGTGGACACCAAGATGAAATTATTGATAAGACTTGATCCAACATACATGACTTCCAAATGGTATGGTGATAGTTTAAATCCAGATCTAATGGTATGAAGACACAGGCTTTATTCATGGCACCATGCTACCTTACCTACTGGCACACTGTCAAGGAGAGTGCCTTTCTTTTACTCGAAGGCAGTAAATTAACCTGTCTTTCCCAATGTAATATATTAAATTTATTACAAATGTTTAGGGAACTAGAGGTGTTAGGACAAGATGAAGAGTCACATAGTTAGTATGGAGCAGCCTGTTTTCATCCTCAACTCACAGATACACATTTACTTAGTCATAGAGCCCAAGACACAAACCTGAAGCAAGGTTTTTGATTCAGTATATTTTGCTTTTTTAACCAACTTCTTCTGTAAATTTACTACCATTAACTTTTGAAACTTTAAAACAAAAGTTTAAAGCATATGTTTGTAATTAAACTAAAGTCTCAGGGCCAGAAGTTATTTAACATAAAATATAATTATAGGCAAAAGATAATAATGTGGATAAAAGTTATACAGACAAAAGTTTTAAGTGCATGCATATATGAGTTTTTTAAAAAACTGACTCACAGTGGACATAAACTTTTGGTAGCCTATTGTTAATAGTTCCCCAGTCATCTGCTTTTTAAATTATAAAGAAAGAACATACAATGTTATTGTAGTAAAAAGTACAGCACATGCTCCAAAAAGTAGCAATATGATGTAGAGAAAAAAAATGTAGGCTGTGGAAGCAGAAAGGCCGGCTCTGTCATTCACTAGTTGTGGGACCTTGGATAAGTTACTTAACTTTCATGTGCTCCTGTTTCCTCACTGGCAAAATGAAGATAGTAATAATACTTTCCTTATAGAAATATTGTAAGCATAAAATTAATAAATGCATGTAAACTTATTAGGACTATGCCTGGCATATAAATAGCACTTAGTAACTGGTAGCTGCTGCCTGTTATGCCTACAAATGTGTGTCTGTGTGGGTAGACTTTACAAGCTGAATATTTGGGGAAGATTAGGAGCAGAGAATGAATGAATTATGGGTAGAAAAGTGACAGATATTGTGAAGAGACACACAGAAAAAGAAGGGGATAAAGAGAAGAAAACAGTATGAAAAAAATAGATGTGAGGTATCTCTTCTGAATTGTCACTAGAGTACAGTTAAATCTTTAACAACATGAAGGTTAGAGATACTGACCTTCTCCCAACACAGCTCCCCCAAATTTTACCTACTAATGGCTACTGTTGATTGGAAGCCTTATCAATATAAGTAGTCAATTAACACATGTTATATATATTATATATATAATGTATATAATACTGTATTTTTAGAATAAAATAAGCTAGAGAAAAGAAAATGTTATTATTAACAATAAAATATTAAGGAAGAGAAAATTCTTTTACTATTTATTGAGTGAAAGCAGATTATAATAATGTCTTCATCCTTATCACCTTCACCTTGAGTAGGCTGAGGAGGAGGAAGAGGAGGGGTTGGTCTTGCTGTCTCAGGAGTGGCAGAGGTGGAAGAGGTGTTGGAGGTAGAAGAGGAGGGAGGAAAGGCAGACACCCTCAGGATAACTTTACAAAAATATAATGTAATTTTTGTCTGACTTTTTTTGCTTTTCCATTTCTCTAAGGTTTCTATGTGGGACCAATCCTTCTTCCACTGTTTGTTTTAGTTGCAGTGCCCCTATCACAGAAGGATCCATGTTATAAAAGAATTCAAAACAGTCTTGTATAATCAGAACCCCTCTGCTAGACTGTCTAATGTCAATTTGTTTTCTGGCACTGCTTCTTTTACATCTTCCTGATTATCTGGCACTCATCTCCATCAAGTTGTTTTCTGTTAATTACCCTGGTATCAGCTCTTGAATTTCTCCAAGAAAGCTTTCACCCCTCTCTTATTTTGTCATATCCACAATCTCTTTCATGATTTTCTTGATTGGCTCTGTCGTAAATCCTGTGAAGTCACGGACAGCACCTGGACACAGTGTTCTCTGGCAGGAATTTGTTGTTTTAGACATGATGGTTTCAATGGCTTTTTCTACCACAATGGCAATCGTCAATTGTGTAATCCTTGCTTACTTTTGTGATGTTCTCCCTACCGGAGCTTTCTTTCCAAAGCATTGATGACCCTTTTTCCATAGAGTACAGTGTGTAATGAGCTTTAAATGTTCTTATGACCACTTAATCTAGAGACTGAATTAGAGATACCGTGTTTGAAGGCAAATAGAACACTTCAACACCTTCAATATTGAAATCCTGGGGTTCTGGGTGACCAAGGGCATTGTCTAATATCAAAAGAACTTTAAAAGGTGGTCTCTTACTAGCAAGGTACTTCCTGACTTCGGGGACAAAGTACTTATGGAGTCAATCCAGACAAAAAAAAAAAAAAAGGGTTCTCATTGTCCAGGCCTCCTTATACAAACAAAAGACTGGAAGCTGATGTTTATCTTTTCCCTTCAAGGCTTGGGGATCAGCAGCTTTATAGATAAGGGTAGTCCTGACCATAAACTCAACTTTATTTGCACAAAACGATAAAGTCGGCCTATCCCTTTCTGCCTTAAATCCTGGTACTCCTTATCTTTCTTACTAATAAATATTCCTTGTAGCATTTTTTTTCCCAGAATAGCGAACTTTTGTCTGCATTAAAAACCTTTTCTGGAAGACATCCATTCTCTGCAATGATTTTCTTAATGGCATCTGGGAACTTGCCTGCTGCCTCTTGGAGGGCAGAAGCTCCTTCTCCCATAACCTTGATATTTTTTAAGCCAAACCTCTTTCTAAAATTATCAAACCATCCTTTGCTGGATTTAATTTCTTCAGCTTTAGATTCTTTACTTCTTTTGGCTTTAAGTTGTCATATAATCACTTCACTTTTTTGAATCAGTATGAGAGTGTACAGTTATGCCTTTCTTATAGCAATCATGCAGCCACAAAAAAGCTTCATTTTCAATAGGAGATAAAAAGGAATTTTTCAAAAAGTGCAAGGTTTTTGTACTTGCTGGTGTAGCTGCAGTGATGGCTTCAGAGACTACCCTTTCTCTTTTTACAGTGGTTCTTACACTGTATTCATTTATCTATAAATGATCAGCCTCCACAGTGGCAGACCTCAATGTATGGTACATATGAAACAATGTAACTTTTTCTTATAATTTCAAGACTTTCTCTGCTTCTTGGGAGCACTTTCAGCATCACTAGTGGTACTTCATATGGGTCCTATGGTGTTATTCAGCATTTATAGTATGGCACTAAACACCATGAAAAATATGGGAGAACTAGGAAAGATCACTTTTTACTGTGATACACAATTTGTTGGAGAGACAACTTGTTACACTGAGATGATTGGTATCACATGGCTTTTTAAGTGGATATTGAGCTCACTTCAATATCAAGAAGAGGTGGCTACAAAATTGTCACAGTAGTACAGTATGTGCTACGGTTAATTTTTATAATTATAATTTAATACTGCATCTTTATGTTTTTACATTTCTCTTCACTGAGGATGGCATCATGTACCATCTGTGTGTGCATATGTTTTGATAAATTTTAACATTTTATAATAGATTTATGTGTTTTACAGTAGTAAATGATAAAATAGATTAGTATCTATATATATTTCATGCATTTATGACATACTTTTTTCTTAATTTTTTTTTGATATTTCTGGGCCACATGTTTCATCTATGGGTTTTTTAAAATTGTCACAAATAGCCAACATTTTTTCAATAGATTTATTGAAAAATATTCATGTATAAGTGGATCCATGCAGCTTAAATGTGTGCTGTTCAAAGGTTGACTGTACATACTTTCTTTTTTCCTAGGGCTATGAGCCACTGGGGCTGGGGAGGGAATGTGTGTTTTTTCCCACATATTTTGATTTGCTAGTTTGTTAGCCATTCTTCACAGATTTTTTTTTCCCCAGGACTATACTCTGTGTTCAATAATCACAAGGGGAAGTTACACTCTGAGCTTTAGCTCCAGAAGATGGATTATTATGTTATGTGGATCTGGAATACAAACACACACCCACATACACCTTTGCACATTCACACTCACAGACATTAGTAAATATATGCCAATATATGTTTAAATACAATCACTACGGTCTAAACTATTTAAAAAGACGGTTGTGGCATCACAGAGTAATGAAAACAAAGAACATTTTACATCTTCATGAAAATACAAAGTTGGATGTTCAAAAAAGAGTAATAATCTTGCTTCTCTCAAATTCAAACTGAGACTCTCACTTCAGCCAACTACGTGGAATATCAGCACAACAGTCATGTAAAGAAAAATTCTGCTGTGAACTGACTGACAATACAGCATCTGCAAAAGTTTGCATAAGATATCCTGATGTTTCAGACAAATAAACAAATGGCTGCACTAATATTCTGGTAGATGCCAAGTTTCATTTCTATATTATAAGATGACTAGAACTGAAATTGAACTACCTGGGTGCCTTGATCTCATTCCCCGCAAAAAAAAAAAAAAAAAAAAAAAAAAAAGCCTCTATTGATTTATTACTTAGGACTTTCTTTCAACCCATACACATCATCTCTACAAGAATTATTCTTTTGATCCAGATGTTGCATAGCACCACGAAGTCATTATTCATTCTGTCACATATACAAAAATCTTTAGATACATTCTAGTTTGCATTTGGTTTGAGGAAAACTATATCTCTGAAGATAAATGCCTGGTCTTTTCCCTGATACTTTACAGAAATAGTATTTAAATACTTTCTTTTTTTTTCTTCTTTTGCTCTCAGTAACTAGATTAAGGACTGCTCATATAAAGGCAATTGCAGGGCCTTATAACTATTTTTCTTATATTTTTTCTATGTATTTTTTCACAATCTATTATTTTCCACACTTTTTAATTGGGTAAGTTTTTCTTTTCTTTTTTTTTTTTTTATGGTGACGGTAACAAATTCTAAGGAGAGTCAAAGATTTTAACATTTTGTTTTTATTTATGACACTTCAAAATCAACCTGAAAAGAAGGAAACTCTCATCTGACAAGGATAATAAGATAGTGATTGAAAATTTGTAATATTCCATGTGATTTAACTGAATGTGCTGAAAATAAATTCTGTGCAACATATTCTTTTTAAAACCTTGTCACATTTTTATTCATTTGTAAACTGGATATGTGAGATATGACTTTACATTTTTGCTTTTCTATGCTTATCTTTAAGAAGTCGAACAATTTTGAATGCCTAAATGGATATTAATTCAGTAATAAGTGTAGCTGGGAAAATATGGCCTCTTGTTTGCTGACACATTTTCACTTATTATGCATGAAAATTTGACACTGAAAGCTGAATATAAACTCTTCAAATTTTGCATAATACTAAACTAAAACATCACTCTTATAGGTTATCAGTGATGATATTAGTTATCTAATATTTGCTGCATAACAAATTACCCCTAAACTTAAGGGATTAAAACCATGGGTATTTAATACCATATAATTTCTGTTACTCAAGAATTTGGGAGTGCTTTTAGATTGAGGGTCTCTCATAAGGTTGCAAACAGGATGTTAGCCACTGTTGCAATTATTGGTAATAGCTGACTTCTCCCATAGTTGAGTGATCCAAGAGAGAAGCCAACTTCACAATGTCTCTTATTATCTATCTTACACACCAGCACTTTTTGCCACACGCTATTAGAAATGTGTTATTAAATCCAGCTCACACAAAAAAGGGGGTGGGGAAGGGTGGGAATTAAGTTTGAACCCTTTGAAAAGAGCAATGTCAAAGAATTTCTGGACATGGTTTTAAACCATCACAATATGCCCTCTGGCCATAATTTATTTACATTTGTCTCACATGAAAAATATACTTACCTCTCCTGAAGACCCTCCAAAAGTCCTATACTTTTTACAGCATCAACTTAAAGTCTAAATCACATCCAGGTACAGATGATACTCCTTGGGTGCAGCTTCTCATTCACAGCTCCTCAAGTAGAGTTCTAGATCTGTGAAATAAACAGACAAATAACTCCTCTATTTCTCAGTATACCATGGTGATATAGGCATAGTATAATCACTGTAGACATTACTGTTCAAAAAGGGTTGGAAAAAAAGAGGCATGCAGGAGTCACATAGCAAATTTAATATCTATCTAGGCACGTGTTGTAACCTCCTTGATTAAAATTCAGGGTATGAATAACAGTTTTTCATGGCTCTTGGTGCTAACCTCTGGACTTTTGATTTTACCCTGGATTATCCTTCCTTTATTATAAAAGGTATTCCATATTATTCTGCTTTCTGCTTATTGAAGTTTAGGAATCCAAAGGTCCCTTTTTATTCTGTACTTTCTTTAAGCTGCTGGCATTTCTACAAATATAATTCTCTTAAAAGCTTTCATGGTCTTCTTTGAATTTTACTGGGGTTTATTCTATTATTAGGCAAAAGTCACACTCACAATTATCTTCAAGATAAATCTTTCTCTAACTTGGGCTTCTGTAAAGATGGTGGAGAAACAATATCTTTAAGCTTCTTTTTAGCCTTACTGTCTGACATAGAGGATTTATAAGACATATCCTTAAACTCTATAAGGTATTTTTTGTCTGGATGCTACCCTGAAGCAGCAACTTGAATTTTTCTCACATATTAAAAAAACATTTATCATCCATGCCTTCGGTTTCATCCCTAGAGAATGTTTTCATTGCATCTCTAGATAACTTATTTGCTGTGAAGACTTTTTTAAAAAAAAATTTTAGCATTATTCATTGTCTGAAACATCTGTGATTTTTTTTTTTTTTTTTTTTTTGAGATACAGTCTCACTCTGTTACCCAGGTTGGAATGCAGGGGCATGATCATAGCTCACTGAAGCCTTGAACTCCTAGGCTCAAGCAATCTTTCTGCTTTGGCCTTTCAAGTAGCTACAGGAGCATGCCACCACATCCAGCTAATTTTTTATATTTTTGTAGAGATGGGGTCTCACTATGTTGCTCAGGCTGGTCTCAAACTCCTGTCCTCAAACAATACTTCCTCCTTGACTTCCCAAAGTACTGGGATTACAGGTGTGAACCACTCCACCCAGCCCAATACACAATGTTAAAAAAGGTAATGAATGAATTTGATAACCCCTCAGCCTCTTGACTAGCTAAGACTACAGACATGCACCACTGCACCTGGCTAGCTACCTTTGACTACAGGAAATTTCTGGAGAATGACTCAACTATGAGCTGTCAGCAGACAATATTCTAGGAGGCTGAGGGAATTAATTCCTTAATCCTGAAGAGGAAGTCTGTGTGACACTTTATGGCATCCACTAGAGTATATGCCTTACCACTTCTCAGGCCTGGGGACTGACTGACCAAAAGAGAGGCTAGATTCACATGAAAAAAAAATATGCATCAAGTCTAGTATACTGTATTACTACATAATTAATGTATACTATACATTGTACAGTAATAATTTCTCCAGTCTAGTATCAAAGGGACATACAACCATTCTCTGAGTAAGCATATACTAAGGAAAGAGGGACATTCAGACATTTCAAGAATTATCAGACACAAGATTTGAGTTAAAATTGACACCTAGGAACTAAAAGCGCCAACATAGCCCATCTATTATAGCAGGGGCATATATAGGCCAAAGAATAAGTGTAGCGCTCTCCAAGGTCTCTCTTACAATGATGCCATTAGATCCTTATTGAATATTCATTTTTCCAGTTTTTGAATGTACCATTGAAATGGAAAATCTCGGTAGTTGGCAGAACCCTCACATTGGTCCCTTGGCCTGGGTGGTAAGATCTATTAAAGTGAGGGAGGCCATGTGGGAATTTCAAAAACTATCATTTTTCAGGAAAGATAGTCAATCAGAAACAAAATCTAATTATGAGGTGATTGGTAGATTAGTGCCATTCTTAAAGGCATAAAGGATACTTCGGGGGGAGTCGGGGAATGGTCTTCACTGTATTTCCATTTAATTTACCATTCTCATCCCTAGAAAAATAAGAGGAAACCTGGCAGATAAAATGAGCTACCACAAGGTTAACAAAGTAGTACCTCTTTTAGCTGCCATGAAGATATGTTATGTTTGCTAGATTAACACAGCCTTTTGTATATCGTATGTAGCCACTGATAAGGGTGAATGTGTTCTTTTCTACCTCTATCACAGAGGACAAGACATAGTTTGCAAGCACATGGAAAGAGTAAGCAACCATATATATGATTATTTTCACTCAGGGTTCACCCACATTCTGTCATAATAAAGCCAAAGGACCTAGATTCTCTGATCATTCTGAAAACATCCATTGGTCCACTGTCTTAGTGACCTCATACTAATCAGAATGAGTGAGTGAGAAATGGAATGAATATGGAGGACTTGCAATGCTACATGTGTTCCAGGAAATAATAGATAAACTACAGAGATTCAGGAGTCTAACATATCATGAAATTTTAGGGGTCTAGTAGTTAGGAACTTGTAAGACGTCTCTTCCAAGAACAAACTATTATATTTCACAGCTCCCACGGCAATTAAAGGATCACTCTGCTTGTTAGACCTCCTTAGGTTATGGAGGCATCTTTTATTCACTTGGCAGTACTAATCCAACCCATTTACCAGGTGGCATGGACAGCTATCACTATCAAGTAGAGCTGAGAGCAAGCAGAAAGAGGCTCTATAGTCTGGTTCAAATTGTGATACCAGCAGCTTTGTCTTTTGGGTTTTATAATTCTGATACTGGAGGTAGAATGCTGCATAGAATTTGTTGTAAACCTTTGTAAAGTGTTGGAGCGAGGTTGTACCATCTGCAGCAGAGAGCTACACACTATTGGAAACATAGCTCCTGACGTGTTAGTGGGCCCAAGTAAAAACCAAGCTTCTGACAAAAGATTAAGTGACTGCTCAGGCAAAGCTCCCCATCAAGAACTAGATTCTTCAGGCTAATAAAATCAAAAGGGTCCATCATCAATTTCTAACAGAATGAAATTGATACATACTTTTACTAAGTATAGTGTAATAATAATGGTAATAATAATAACCATTATCAATATACTGGGAATTTTTCAGCTCATATTTGTTTTCACAGAGGGCCTGTCAGAGGCCCCTATGTCTAGAAGACAGACAAGGTGACCAGGTGGATTGACTTAGTGTGTAAATATAAGAAAAAAATGGATTGAGGCTTCATTACTGCCTCACTCAAAGATGGCATTAAATGAGTTTTTGTTAGTGCACCTGGTTGACCATTTACTTGGCATGGAAAGAGATTGGCAAATATGGGACAAGGAAGATGGGGGATGAGACATATGGATGAGAGTGTACTAAAATGTGAATATTCTTGAATTGCATGGTAATTCTCATCAGAAAGGATCTACTATTAAAGATGCAATAAACAATCAAGAGTCAGAATCACTTGAACAATGGACATCAGCCAGGCATTGATTGTGGCCCTTCCAAGGATGGCACATGGGTACCTGAAGGGAGTATCTACAATGGCAGCTATGAAGGCTGAGTCCAGTAGCATACATTCACAATTGCCAAGGCTTTTAGCCATAGCCACTGCTGAATGTCTGACATGCCGGTAGCAGGCACCAATACTGTGCCACTGATATGGCATCATCCCTTAAGGATATCAACCATCCAATTGTGGCAAACTAATTACAATAGATACCTTCAACCCTAGAAAGGGCATTAATTGAGTTTGAGTAAGACTAAAATTTATTTGGTTATAAACTTGCCTTTCCTGCCTGCAAGAACTCATTTCCTTTATTAGAGGGCTTAAAGGCTTTTTTTCCCCTGCAGACATGAAATTCTATGCCACATTGCCTTGGACCCTGCAGTCCACTTTACAGTAGAGTCGGTATGGCTGCAGGCATAGGACCATGGGATCCACTGGTCCTACCACTTCATACCATCCAGGATATGTAAACCTTATAGTTAAATGGATCAATGTTTTGAAGGTACAGCTAAGGTTAAGGTGCTGGCTTGCAAGTTGTGTGCAGCAGCCTTCGGGATGCACTTTACAGTCTGATATAATCATTACATAGTATTGGGTTCTCTGTAAGTAGAATACTTGGGAATGGGAACCAAGGACTTGAAGTAGGAATGGCCCTGCTGACCATTACTTTCAGTAATCCAGGATATTTTTGCTTTTCTTCTCCAAAACTTTAGGCTCTGTGAGTCTATAGATCCAGGTCCCCAGAGGAATGACACTTTCACCACGTGAGCCACCCACACCTATAGAGGTTCTAGCTACAGGTGAAAATAGAACGTGAGGAAGTTAGTGAGGATCAGTTAGAGCTTCCAGACCAGCAAAGGCTATAGGTCACTTCACCAACCTTTGTCTTGTAAGTTGTTCATAAATGAGACCAAAAAAATCCTGGAGAAGCTGTACTCAGATGAGGTAAATTTACTACATGAAGCAAGTTCCAAGCAATACAAGGGATGATTTATAGTGGATATTCTGTTCTGGTGCCCAGATCTCTCTTTCAGGAATGAAGCACTCATTCCCTTAGCTCTCAGAAGTCTAGGAGCCCTGACTTGATATCTTATAGCTGCTACTCTTTCTGGTGCTTGCCCTAGGCTGAAAAGACTTGCCTCCCCTCAAAAGTTATACTCCCTCTCTGGGAGCATCTCATATCCAAAGACTGGTACAAATAGGGATACAAAGGCTCTACAATTTTGCCTCTTTTTGAAAAAAAAGGGGCCATTCTAACTCCAGAGCTCTCCAAGGGTTTGTCTGAGACCTCTGTAATAACTTAATCACAGTGCAACCTCTTTTCCCTCACTTCCTTCCAAAACTTGATCCTAAATGTAATCTGTAATAAACCTCTTTTATACAGATCTTCTTTGTCTATTTCCAGGAAGCCTTAACTAAAGTCATATTATGATACTTGCTTAATAAGTTATTTGAAGGAAGGAGTATCATAGGAAGATGTGGGAAAAACCATAGTTGGGTACTAAATAATATTCTCTTTCAAAATCTCTTACATAGAATATTTTACTTTTTCTCAGAGTCTATATATAAAGGGATATACTTGGACATGCCTGTAAGAAAAAAAAAAAATATATATATATATGAGATGTGTGAATAATATCATCTACATGATGTATGTGTATATATCACAGGTATATATATCCTATATACACATATGTATGTGGATTAAACATAAAAAATTATTAGTATAGGAGCAACATTTTTTCCATCTTTCCATGTTTCTACATCCTAGGTGGAAATATAACTCTTATCTTTTTTAAAAAATTGTGTATGCTAAATGTGCAAAGTATAGAGAGGAGGTAATTTTGAATCAAGAGGATAGTTACATAAATGTATGTTTTTTAACTCACTTCAGTGACAACTTTTCTAACTGTATGCTATATCATCTAGTACTCCAGTGGCCAATTTACATATTGATTGGTCAAGTTTGGTCAGACCATTATTAGCTTTGAAACTAGTTGAATCTCACCAGCCAGCATGGATCAGATTATCACTTATGTTTGTTAGCCTAATGATCCAGTCATTCAAGCTTCTGAAGTAGATTTGGTTTGATAACCATAAGACACTAACTAAATGAGCAAAAAATATAGCTTGTGAACCTATTTCTACAGGGTAAATCTTCTTTAGATGGTAATATCCATGTTAAAGGATATCTTGTTGGAAATTTTTTAGATTTTGGTGACTAGTCAGTAGTTTTCTTTTGACCTACAGCCAATATAAGTAACAAATATAAAAAGAATAAGCAAAAGGGAAAATTAAATACCATCTCACTGAGTTACTAAGTTAACCGAACAGCAGGAACAACTCTTCCTAAATGGTAACAATGACCAGTCTTAACACAAGAAAATATAAGGCAGGGGCTGACCTTTGAATACTTATAGAAGCCATTCAGAGAACTATGTGTTTCCAGGGGCCGGCTAAACTCTTACTGCTCTATCTCCATTGATCTCTGTTCAAAAAGCACTGTTGTGAACACCGATAATGGTTCTTGGCACTTTGCTGGACTTCAAAGTAGGTATTCTTTGCCCTTTTCATAGATGAGAAAGATGAGGCCTAAAGAGATTAAGAAACTTGATGGAGTAAATTGAACAAATTGGCCAAGTTTAAAAAAGGCAAGTGTCTTTAGCATTTAAAGAATATTGAAAGTTGAGCAATTACTCAACAAATCCCATTTGTTGTGAGGTTTCCAGACCACAATCTTTTTCTCTGTTTTTTTCATTTTATGAATAATTATTAAGTAGCAAATACAATCAAGATACAGAACTTTTATAAATCTCTTATTTTTTCTAAGGTTTCCAAAATAAGACATAAAGCAACTACATTTGTTTTCCAATCATGTGAAATACTGGTACTCATTAAGATAGTAAAAAGTAGAGCTTGGCTTGAAAACCAGTTTTGTCTAATCAAAAAGCCCTTTCTTGTTTATATACCAATGCTGATATGGCCCCAATTCCCACTTCTTAGTGCAAATATTATCACTTGAGCATGGACGCTTCACAAACAAAGCTTTCCTTTTCCTGGACACTACTACTCTTTGCAAATTAATTTAAAGAGAACTGAATAAGGATAACATTGAGATAAAAAACCAAATCTCCCTTCAACTTGCATTTTTAAATATATATTAGGAGCCTCATTTGTCCACTTACTGCCTTTTGCCCACTCAGTGTTACAGGATTGATAAAGTTTGTTACATATTAAATGAACTAATTCATTAATCTACCTAGTGGCCCACCCTACCAGATCTATCATCATACTGAGCAGGATTAAAAACAAAACAAAACCGCAGAATAAGAAAAAAATTAGACACTACAGGAATGTCTGGACAGGGAAAGAACTCCACAAAAAATGTTTCCTATGAATTTACATCCTTAAGAAGATTACCTCTGGAGGGGTCGTGATGCCTTTTTCCAGAGTAAGCAGTTACGGGGCAGTTTGGGCTCACCTTTTAGCCTTTGGTTTCATTAAGAGCTCAGCACCCTGGGTGGAGAACTGGCTTGGCTGGTTGGCACCTAAATAAGAAGAGCTTTATTATATTGTGGGAAGGGAGGAGCCACGTACAACCTTGACCATGTAGCTTTGAGTACAGAAACCCCAAAAAGCTTTCCAGTTGATGCTGTTCTTTAAAATCAACTTTATTAAGATAAAATTTGCATACAAGAAAGTGTAGCCATTTTAAATAAGAAGAGCTTTATTATATTGTGGGAAGGGAGGAGCCACGTACAACCTTGACCATGCAGCTTTGAGTACAGAAACCCCAAAAAGCTTTCCAGTTGATGCTGTTCTTTAAAATCAACTTTATTAAGATAAAATTTGCATACAAGAAAGTGTAGCCATTTTAAGGTTATTGTTTGGTGAGTTTTGGCAAATATAAGCATATTTGGTGTAAACACAATCACAATCAAGGTATGTCATATTTCCATCATGCCAACAAATTTCTTTATGCTGCTTTGCAGTCAATCCACCCCCACTCCAAACCCAAAACAATTACTGATTTGATTTTCATCATGATACATTAATTTTGCCTTTTCTCAAACTATAGTACATATGAATGACATCACTTAGGATACACTCTTTGTGTCTGGCTGTTTTTGTCAAATAATGATTTCAGATTTATGCATGTGGTTTTGTGCATTAGTATTTTATTTAGTTACTGTTGAGTACCATTCCCCTTTGTATATGTTATCATTTGTTTAGCTGTTCATTTGCTTTTGGACATTTTGGTGGTTTCCAGTTTTGGGCTATTATGAATCAAAGCTGCTATGTCTATGTGTGTATAAGTCTTTGAGGAGACATATGTTTTTATTTTTCTTGGTAAAAATCTAGGAATGTAACTACTGGGTCATATGGTAATGTATTTCCACTTTATAAGTAATTGTCAAACTGTTCTCCAAAGTGGTTGTATAATTTTACATTCCTACTTGAAATGTGTGAGAGTATAGTTGCATATATTGAGACAATAGTAAGGTTTTTCCCTTTATTCTGTCAATATGATAAATTATATTGATGTATTTTTGAATGTTAAAGAAACCTTGCATTTTTGCAATAAACTTCACTTATCCTATTAATTTATTAATTCTTCAGAATATTAGTTTGTAGTTTTCTTTTATAGCCATGCTGTTTTCTTGTTTTGATAGTACTATATAAGATGATAAAATAATTTGAGAAGTTTCCACTCCTCCATTTTCTGAAATAATTTGTGAAGAATTTCTACATTTCTACCTTTGCAGGTCAGTAGGATTCATCAATGATGCCGTTTGGGGCCTAAATATATTTTTATTATGAGCACAATCTCTTTTTCCATTTTTAGTTGACACATAATGATTATACATATTTGTGGGATAGAGAGTGATATTTCCATACATGTATATGATGTATAATGATCAAATCAGGGTAATTAGCATATTTATCACCTCAGACATTTATTATTTCTTTGTGTTGTGAACATTCAAAATCTTCCCTTTTGAATTTTTGAAAATATACACTAAATTG
The DNA here is from genome assembly GCF_041146395.1 of Eulemur rufifrons. Taxonomy (NCBI): domain Eukaryota; kingdom Metazoa; phylum Chordata; class Mammalia; order Primates; family Lemuridae; genus Eulemur; species Eulemur rufifrons. The sequence goes on from NC_090989.1 coordinate 73,389,376, forward strand.
TTGTTAACTATATTCACCCTACACTGCTACAGAGCCCGAGGACTTATTCCGTCCATCTACTTGTAACTTTGTATCCTATAACCAATTTCTCCTTATTCTCCCCTCCCTCCACCCTTGGCAACCTGTAATAACCATGATTCCACTTGTCCTCAATTTTTTTTAGCTCCCACATATGAGTGAGAACATTTGTGAGCACAACCTCCATAACTGAAATTGGACAATATAGTCCTTCCCAATGCTATCTAAGTTATAGTTGTATCTTCAAAGAATTTTTTCATTTCATTTAAGTTGTTAAATCTATTGGCACAAAGATATTCATAATAATCTATTACTTTCCTTTGAATGTCTAAGGATCATAGTAATATCCCTCTGTCATTCCTAGTACTAGCAATTTGAACTTCTCTATTTTCCTCAATCAGCCTCCCTGAAAGTATATCAATTTTATATCTTTTTAAAAAATAGCTTTTATTTCACTGATTTTTCTCTATTGCTTTCCAGAATCTGTTTTAATAATTTCTGCTCTTATCTTTACTATTTCTTTCTTCTACTTTGAGTTTAATTAGTTCTTTAAGTGTTTAAAGTGAAAGCTTAGATCATTGATTTTGTACCTTTCTTTTTTTTACTAGATTGTTTTTATCTTCACTCAATTACAAATATTTTATTTTCTAATTTTTGAAGCTTGGAAATTTTTAAAAACACTTTTCTTTTGTTGATTCAAATTTGATTAAGTTTTGGTCAGATTATATACCCTATATGATTTTATTTCTTTTAAAATTATTGCCTTTTTTTCCCTTGAATGTGAATTCTGCCATTGTTCCACAGAATTGTTTGTATAGAGAAGTTTAGATAAAACTGGAGAAGTTTCTATTCAAATAAAAATAAATAACTTGGGTGATGGTTAGCAACCCAACCCGAAATGACTGAAAAAAATTTTATTTTCAATTTTATAACGATATTAAATATATCTTCCAATTTATATTATTTTTAATATCTAATTCTGTGTAAAATGATTGTTTTAAAAGTTATACAAAAGTGCTTGGGGAAGCAGGAAAAGAGGGTAAGTTCAATATTGATCTCACTCCCTGTATTTCTATCTACCTGTTGGGATGCCAACTTAACTCAAGACATAATTATAGTCATTTTTCTTGTTTCTGAAATTAGTGCCAAATTCAGTAATAGGAGGGTATCTTCAATCCAAACAATGCCCGGTCCAGTATCCTCTGTCGATTAGTAGCAAGGAAGCAACACTCAGGCTACCTGTTAGTCATTTTTCATAGTCCCTCTTTAGAGAGGAGTTCTATGGAATAACTCTTCTTACAAACAATTATTTATATGCAAATTCCAGCTTCTGGATATAACTTCTTACATACATCATCCTCTCAAAGAAAACAGAGCATAGAACTCTTGATAATACATGAACAAGTTCAAGATAATTGTTAGTAATGTACATCAAATACTCTGGTTTACTTCTTACTCTGAGAATTTGGATGCTTTTATTTTCTCATTTATCTTATGCTTAAGTGGCCATGTGACCAGTATCACCTTTGAGTTGTGAAAGGAAATGACACATCACTTCCAGGCTGGAGCAATTAATCCTAATGCAAGACACACAGGGCCCCTTTTTATCTGCCCCATATCACCAACATTCTGTACCGAGGCTGACCCACAGGATTTTATTAATGTGGAGATGAGAGTAACCCATGGGTATGTAATATAAGCAAAATATAAACTTGAAAAAACTACTACAATTGGGATTTATTGGCTACTATAGGATAACTTGGCTTAATCCAACAGATTCATAGGCCACTGGATTGAAAACAACATAGAAACCACCAAAAAGACATTTGTACTCTTGCCAAGAAGGAGGTAAGATATTAACTTAAAAAAATTTTGCTTTATGTTAATTTCAAAGGGCACCCATTTAATTTCTCTTTTAACAAAGATAAAGTCTTTATCATTTGTCATCATTCTCTCTAGTTTTAATATTCTACATGTTGTCAGAATCTCAGACAAGAGAACGCTTTCAATATACTATATGTATATTATATATGTGTATGTAGTTAAAAAAGAATGTAGTTAAGAAAAGAAGCAAAAAGTATACTTAGGTTAAATAGTATTGATAGAGAACATAGTACAATTCTTGAGTTCAATTGTAGTCTCTCCTACTCTAAATGGTCTAGATTTGAAAGTTATGACTTAAATAAAAAGGTGATTTTTGATAGTTATTGAAGAAGAGGTTAGAGAATTAGAATTTGGATCTTGCTCACAATTCTCAGAAAACCTGACTTACTTGCACTAGTTGCTCATATTTACATGAATAATCTTAAATCTATTAATGTTTTTAGAAGTTTTTAACGCTGTAGTGCTTTACTTCTAATGCAAAGCTCAGGCATTTCCTGTCTCCGGAAAGCCTGATACATGTATATCTCTTATAGGTGATTATTGGGGTTGAACACACTTTTCTCCTTGCTGGACATGCACAGTAAATCCCTCTGCTTCACGGATGTATCTTCTCCCACACACAAATGAGCTCTTTCTCCTTTCCCTCCACTCCCCCTTTTCAAGCTATGGGAGCTGCTGGAGTGGGAAAACTAGGTGCAGCTAGCATGTACATTATTGAAAGGTGTGTTTCTGGCATTTAGAAATGGATAGCAAATGACTTTTTCCCCCTAAAACAGTCACATAGGTTAACACAGATTTTATGTTAATTCAGGATTGCATGGGCAAAATCAAGTCTTGAGGACTAATCTGAGACTCAATCATCATTCTGTTTCTGAGAGAAGCTTCACTCCTAGATCAAAAAAAAAAAAGAAGTAAAAAATTAAGTTTGGAACACACCATGGTGTAAAGTGAGAGGCAGTGTTCAAGTAGTCACTCCTTTTATTAGATTGATTCCATTTAAAATTTTAAAAAATTTTGTAATATTTTGATTATTCAAGTTATTTGGGCATTTGGGTATTCAAGTTAATAAAGAATGCTTAGAACATTATCTTCTCTGTTCCTCCTTTTCCAATATCCATGTACCTGCCAACTATATAAAGGGAGATAAGCTTAAATTTTTTTTTCTGATTCACGAAAAGAGACCCTTGCATAATTTGGTCTTCTATATTTTTTGCTCTAAAATCGTCAGAACTCAGGCAACCTTGGTTCAAAGCCTGTCCCCACTGTTTGTGACTCCAGTTCACCTATGCTTTCATCTCTAAGCATCAGATTCTTAGCTCTCACATGGGCACAAAAATATCTGCCCTAAAAACCTCTCATATTTGTTTCAAAAATCAAATAAGGATATATAATAAATGAAAATATTTTAAAATTGAAAATTGTATTATATTTATACATGATCATATTCACATCTTCTAAAATGTTTATCTTTTAAAAAAGAGTATACCATTATAGATTGTTTATGATATAGGCTAAGTGGAATATATCACTTGTTACATATTATTTATATATTATACCACTTATCTTAGTCACTTTATACTTAGTCATCATTTTTTTCAATGTTGTTTCACGTTCTCACTTTAAAATCCTAAAAGAATCATCTGGATTCTGAGTGAAAAATAAAAGTAAAACGTTCTTAAAAAGTTCTATTAGATGCAATAGGCCTTTTGTCACCAATTATGCCAAAATGTATTTATAACAAAAGCAAATGAAGGTGTTGATGAAACAAGAATGGAAGAAAGTTGATAGTTGTTGAGGCTACGTAATAAGATTTACAAGGGTTCATTGAAATGTTTTCTTGACTGCTGACCGTTAATGAAAATTTTTATACTAAAAGGTTCTAAAAGCTAAAGAGACATTTATACTTCTCAGTTTTGCTATATTTTAATGATTATTGTTGATCTGAGCATATACTTCTGCATAAAAATGTTATAGGATTTAATATATTAACACCGCATTGTTTAAATAATAAAAGCCTTCTATTATGTGATTTTACACATCTTCCTTCCTTACATGCATAACTTCCTACATAAATATGTAAAGCTCGAGGTAAGGCTTTATTTACTTAAGAGCTCTTTTATTACAACAAAGATGGGTTGAAACAGATAGCTGTTTTTGGCCATACAAAAATATTTAGTTTTCCAATACTTAATGATGTCTTTGTCTGGCATTTCTGAGAAAGAGAAATTATTCTAAGAACAAACACTCAAATGCTCTATTTTTATTCTCTTACTTGTCCCTTTGGCACACAAGAATAGTGTCTAACCTTGGGTTACCACAAAGGCCTTCTGACTAATCCTGAGAAGGCCTATGGACAAAAGAGGCACAAAAGACCCAGGTAAGACAGTTTCTGAAGCTGACAAAAGTTTGCTCCAGGGCAAGCTATTAGGGTATTCGGCTCTTTAGCAAGCTGTTCTCAAGAGGGAGAAACCATAACTTCAGAAGTCAGCTGGAAAATGACAAAAGGTTTCCAAACAGAAAGTGATCTGGGCTTCTCATTTAAAACAAAAAGTGCTCCATGTTTTGACCTCAAGAATTAGTCAACAGACCAAAGTAAAAGTGCCTTGAAAGTCAACAGACGACTGGCCAAGTTCAAATGGTAGGTTAGTAATAATTTTTAGACACTAAACAAAAACTGAATTCTTAATAAGCCCACTCTGTTTTTTCTCAGTACTGACATGTGACTGTTTTCTTCTAGCTTCTGGAAGATTATAAACCCAAACCTTAAATGGAGAGCTAGCCATGGTTTTAGGTGTGCTGTCTTATAAAAAGAGTAAAAGTGTCTGTATAGGACGCAGCATGAACAATCATTTAATATGTGAACATCAGAATCAAAGTGAGTTAAAAATCCATGATTCTTCAGTTTAATACTTGTGTAGATATGGGCTTAAACTCCTGCTTTTTAGCTGTAAAATGGGGATAAATGTAATTGCCCTGATGGGAATATTGTCAGGATTAAGTGAACTAATCCAGTAAATTTTTTTAATTTTGTATCTGGGTTATAGTGACAATAGTGTTAGATATTTTATTCATTACTACAAATATGTAACATCTAAATACTGAGAGGAAATGTAGCACAGAGATCAAGAGTATAGCTCTGGGGGTACACAGCCTGAGTCCAAATCCCACCTCAATTAAATTTTGCTGTTTTTTCCCCTCTTATGGTAGAGCTATTAATAGTAACTATTTCATAAGTTTTGTATGTGGTTTAAGTGACTGTTTCTGAGGCATTCCAGACTGTCTGGCAAATAGGAACCACCATATAAATGTTTGTTTAATGAAATAAATTGATTTCATATAGACTTGTTCAAGTTGCATTGATATAAGCAATTTTATTCAACATAGCTCCAAACTGGAAACAATCCTAATTGTTTCAGCTTTATTAAGGTATAACTGACAAATAAAATTGCATAGTTTAAGTTGTACAATGTGATGATCTGATATACATACATATCGTGAAATAGTTACCACAATCAAGTTAGTTAATCCATCAAAGTTTGAATCAAAAAAAAAAAAAAAAACAAAGTTTGAATCAGCAATAGAATAGGTAAATAAATTGTGGTAAAATTATGCAACGTAATGATACTCAATAATTAAAAACAGATTACTGATGCACAAAACAAGATGCATCATATTGAGTGAAAGAAATTGGACAGAAAATGGTACCTACTATATGATCTCATTTATACAGAGCTCAAAAATAAGGAAAACTAATTGATACCCGTAGAGATTAAAGCAATGGTTACCTTCTGGAGGAGAACTGATAAAATTGAGTTATGAGGGAATATTCTGTGGCTTTGGAAATGTTCAATATATTAGTCTGGATGCTGATTGCAAGGTAATACTGTCATGCAAATTTTATAAAGTTACACATTTAAGATTTGTATGCTTTCTAAACATTATGCTTTAATTTTAAAAGCTAATAAATTTTATTACACATCTCCCATTTTGTTCTGATACCATTTCATCTTCCCTTCCATTCAATCATTCATCAGTTTATTAATCTAGTTATTTATTATATTTGAAAGCACAAATTTGGGGTTCAGACTGAAGGGTTCAAATTCAGATTCTGCAACTGTGAATCCCTTACTGTCTTGAGTTCCTATCTCTTCATCTTTTGAATATTATCATTGCTAATTTTCAGGGTTATTCTGAGGACAAATTGAGTTAATGTAAGTAAAATACTTAACACAATACCAGATACATAGTAAGTGCTAGATAAATAGTAGAATTTTATTTTTATAAAAGTTATGTTTCTATGCAAGAATATGTACAAAGCACGCTGCCAAGCATTGTGGAGTTGATCAAAGTAAATAGGAAAAATTTACATTCTTCTATGAGAAGAGTTAGATGTCACAAATACAGCTATGAGGGAAAGATAAAACCACTCACCCAGGATTGACAGCCTGAGTCAGACAGTAATAGCCAAATCACAGGATTGAGGGTCGAAAATGGAGCATCTAGACCTGTTTTCAAGCTTTATATTTTAAGGCATGTCACTAATGCAGTGTACTTTCCATACACATTCCAACAGTCCTGGTTTGAACTTATTAAAAAGACATCAAAATGCATATATTGTGTTTAAATATTAAATGAGATAAATCATATCACAGTATTTTAATAAACAAAGTACATAATATATATGTACTAGATTATTTTTGTCACTGTTGTATATTATTTATTATCGAATGCCATGACTATTTTTAATTATTTCTTATTTCAAAATAGTAAGGGGGTACAAATGTTTTGTTACATGGATAGCTTTTATAATGCTTTAGTCAGGGCTATAAGTGTGCCCATCATCTTAATGACGTTCATTGTACCTGTTAGGTAGGTTTTTACACCGCCCCTCCTCCCTCCTAGATTTCCAACGACTTTTACTTCTTTCTGTGCCCATGTGTGCCCATCAATTAGTTGCAAATTATTAGAGAATACATGTGCTGGTTTTTTTTTTTTTTTTCCATTTTTGAGATACTTCACTTAGGATAATAGTCTCTGGTTCCATCCAAATTATTACCCTAATTAAGCCTACTGGTAGGAGAGGAAAGTAAATATATGACACCCAGTCATTATTTCCTTGAATACTCTTTCAACCCCACTCTATTTTTCCTCTCCTTCTGGAACTCTGATGATGCAAAGTTAGGTTTTTTTAGTATTGTCCACAAGTTGAGGCTCTTTTATGTATTTTTCAGTCTATTTTCTCTCTTTTGTTCAAATTGGGTAAATTATATTGATTTACTAAATTAGTAGATCAATAGTAACTAGTTTACTAATTAGTTACTAATTTTGTCCTAATAAAATCCTTTTTAAAGTTTATCCTTGAAACTAATTAGTTTACTAATTTTATTCACTCATCTCCACTGTACTATTGAGCCCATTAAGTGAGTTTTATAAAGCTATTATTGTATATTTCAGGTTTTGTATTCCATTTGATTCTTTTTCATAACTTCTCTGTCTTTGCTAGATGTTATGGCTTTTTTCTGTTTCAAGAGAATGTGTAATTGATTGTTTAAGCATTTTTATGAACACTGATTTTAGAACTCCTTGCCTTAAAGTTCTAACATGTAATTGATTTTGGTGTTGGTGCTAGTTGATTGTCTTTTTCTCATCCAGTTGTGATTTTCTTATTTCTTTGTATAACTGGATGATTTTCAATTGTATCCTTGATATTTTGTCTACCATATTAGGAGATTCTGGGTTTATTAAAATCTCTTATTCCAGAATACAGTCTCTCTGTTTAGGTTTAGCCACCAGGTACCGGCATACTTTTGTGGATTGCTGTTTTGCTGGCAGTTTAATTTTCAGAGCTTTTACAGTGTTATTTTGGTTTGCTTTGTTCATCTGGTATTGCTGGAGTCCCATGGTCCCTCCAGTTGTAGCCTGAGGAGGGCAGAAAAAGTTCCCACAACCAGGGCTGCCAGGTACTTCTCAGCAGGGGAGATAACTCTCTGGCCCTCTGGGATCAAGCAACTGCTGTGGCCAGGAGTTTGTTGTGGCGGAATTCTCCTGTCTATGTGGAGCAGAGAGCACTGTCGTGGTAGAACTTCCCCCTGCTAGTTGTCCTCTTTCCCTACCCCGGTGTCTCCAGCAACGGACTGACTCTGAGACCCTCAGGAGCAAAATAGCTCCCTGGCTGTGGCTGCTTATGCAAGCAGGGTTCCACTTGATGCTGCTGCCCAGCTGACTACATAACTCTCATTCAAGGAGGCCAGTCTCATGCACACAGGGATGAAAAAATCTTCCCCTGTTGGGCTAACATTTTGATAACATCCCTTTTGCTGTTGCTGCCCAGCTGTCCAGCATTCTCTTAGTGGAAAAAGGAGTCTCAGACTTGTATGGAAAAAAATGCTTTCTCTGACCACTTATTGTTACTGGGACTCCCAACTGATCTCCCTTGCTTGTGATGGCATGATCAACTGGTGGTGTGGGTGAACTCCTGTTCAATCAGGGGAGAAAATGAGCCAACCTGGGCTGTATTCTGTTGCTTCACTGGGGCTGGGAAACTCCTAGGTCAACTTCTATTGAGTGTGAGGATCATAAGTTTTTTTGTTATTAAGTTCTGCCAGTTGTGAGGTGCCAGATAATGTGGGCTACCTCTTATCCCCTTTTGGCATTTTCCTTTGGCTACCTCTTGCATTATATACAGGGTTTATAGTCGCACTGACTGAGGAGGAACAGAAAGAGACGGTTGTGGGCAATCTGCTGTAGACCAGAAGCTGTGGATTATTTTTCAACTTGTAGATCAGGATTAAAAATAATGTATTTCATATTTTAACCAAAAATTCATTTTACAGATTTAATAGAAATCTCATACATAGTTTAAAATAAATACTGGGCCCAATTAAATTTATTGGGTCACTGTATATTTGCCATGGTCTGTCTTCTATAAGTGACTGCAGTTCATTTTTCGTCTCACTAATTTATTCATTTGTTCTAATATGCCAGGCAAATGTAATAATTCCTCATGTTATAATAGGAAGGGGACACAGAAGTCTCCTTTATTCTTGGTTGCTCCCATTCAATCACTCAACAATTAAAGATTTATATTATAATTAATAATATCAGGTTATGGTAGACAGGAGTATACAAAGTCAATTAAGATATACTTCTTATCTTTATGTATTATAAACAATTAAAAATAAAGCTAAGAAAAATAGCAGAATACATTTTCATTAGTCAGAATGCATGATTTATTTTGATTAAATACCTGTTTTTCTAAAGTACTATGTACCTGGGCAAAGATATATTTTTAAAGACATGCACATGTATAAAAACATGTATACAATCCAATGAACATCAAAAAATACATAGGTAAAATCAAATATAATATATAAGAAATATGATATATTAATGTTTTGATATTATAATAGTATTTTTGCCAATGAAAATCAGTGGCAAATTAACATTAGTGCTCTTTATACAAAAGCCTTAATAATGAGCCAATCCAAATTTTTTAAAAATGAGATAAATAAATTAAAAACAATTTTATAGATCATATTTCCATGTGAAAATCATTCAAGCTGATAGGTTTTTTTTAAAATAATATTCCAGAATATTAGTTCATTTTTAAAATTTCTTCAGGGGAGTCTAAATTTAAAGAAAATGAGAAATGTAGTGAAGGCAAGATAACTATTAGAAATTATTTTATTTATTCCATTTCCAAATTATCCCTTTCACATAAACTACCACAATCACAAAACATTAATTTTGTTGTAGTTTGTGGAGTATTATATTATCAACAGGTTAGGAAATTTATACCTCCAGCTGAGAAAAAAATAGTCTAATGAAATAAAACATTTTCTGATTGCTTATTAATTTCAAACTGAGTTATTTGGTTTCAATGATTCTATCTATAAAAATCCACAAAAGGTTATGGTTTTAGGGAAAAGAATTAAGATGAGTTAAAGAGTGATTCAATGCTAAACACCTGGACTTGTTAACATTATGTTCATATGTTGATTATTTGTAATGAAAAATAATTTTTAGTATTTTGAAAATTTAGATAAAGAATCCTTGATAACCTGTGCTTTAGAGTTTCAAAAAGCCAATATCTAACAATAGTAGTTTATGATGGAACAATGCATGTTTTATGATTATTCTTTGGTACAGTTTACAGCACACTTTCATAAACTCATATATTTTAGAGGGGATTAAGACACAAGAAAGGATTTGCTCAAAGTCATAATGAATCCAGACCAGAAAACTTATAGTCTATGGTCTTTCCATTTCACCACACTATTTCTTAACTACATTTAAACATAAAATAGGTTTTTTAGTACACTTGGCAAGATATATCATAATAATTTATATTTCTTTTAATTTTAGAAACATTTGGAAACCCTATTTAACAATGCACATATTCAATAATTATTATATATAATAGAAATATGAATTAGTAATTTAATTATTTGACTTTCTAATTGAGGGAAATGGCGGTGGCTAACAACACAGGAGTAGCAGCATAATGCAGTAATCCATTCCCTTCACACAAATAGCAGCTGAAAGGCAGATGGAGTCGCCAGTTGTGTCGTGTGCAGGTGATTACTGCCCAGCCTGCGCGCCACCAGGTTGTTTTTCTCTCCACCAGAAAACTGTCCATTCACTTTCCTAAGAAGCAAAAGCAAAAGGAGAGGAATTTATGTAGTCTCTAGCCCATATGGCTGGTAGTGAATTAATCTGTGTCTGAGCAGCAGGTAGCACGAGCCAGTCTGTCTGTTGGGGCTGTTAGTAACCCAGGGGCAGATCAGAGAACAGCAGGAGAGGGGATCAACTCAGGCTGCAAATACAGTCAGGAATGTGGCAGGAAATTATTTCTGAAAACACACTTTGCAGCATAAGGGCAGCCATCAGATGCTACATGATAATCTATCTGCACTTTGTGCACTTTGGTAATTATGTAGAGCTACAGCTATACATGTAGGTGTGAATTTAAGATATTAGTTGTAGATATGTAGTTATCATGAGATTTTCTTTATATAACATCTTGCATTAAAATAATTATTTCAAATGTCCTTCAAAAATAAAATATGTAGGCAGAGAGGTTTTAAAATTATGAAAAAAAGATAAATTGCTATAATAGAATATTAGAAAAAAATATGGATCAATTAAAAAAGTAGGACTGCAAAAATAAGTGCTCTGATACATAGCAAGAGAAAATAGGAGATAGATAATATTCCCTTGCATGAAATAGAAAAATATAAAGAAAAATGGGAAATAATTTAAGAATTGCTCAAAAACATCAAAAGAAAGCTGAGACGTGGAAAAATTTCATACTGAAAATTAAATAAGGAACCATGCAAATAGTAAGATGATTAAATGATGGTTTTTAGTATCTTTCTTTCTTCTTTTCTTTTCTCCTTCTTTCCTCTTGTGTTTCCTTCCTTCCTTCCTTCCTTTCCTTCCTTCCTATCTCCATCTATCTACTGTAATGTGAAGTCTAATGTTAAGACTCAACATGTTCTTGATGTTCACAGGGTTAAAGCTAAGACATTTACAAAAATGAACTATACCAAGGAATCTGCTTATGTGTAGTTTCTTAGAAATAAAAATAGAGCCACTAATTTTCCTAAACTTACTTATATTAAAGAGACAGAAAATTGTTGTCATTCTTTAAATACTGGAGAGAAAGGTCAAAGAGATAAAAAGTTCAAAGAAGACAGAGAAAGCTGAATTAAAATGACCATGCTCCTTCTCAAAAGACCATCTCTTTCAATTAGATGATTTAAAAAATTTTTTATAGTAACTTCAAATTATATTTACTAGCATCCTTGTTTCAATGGATAATTATAGGAATTAGAATCAGGTTTGGAATATGGACCTGAAGACACTGAGGAGTATTTTAATTTAAAGAAAGAGTTAATTGAGCACCTAACACATACAATAGAATGTTCCCAGGCAAATATTGAAAGAGCTACAGAGATACAACCAAGAAAGTAGTGGCCATTGTATAATTCATAGATGAAGTAAGTGTATCTTCCCATGATATTCACAACTAGTACTGAATGTGGTTACTAAGAAGAAATACTTTTAGAAAACCAAAATGATTATCTTTGTGTTAGTACTTAGCCTTTTTGATACAATAAACTTGTGCTTGAGTTCAAAGGCCTTTAAGAATGTATTCTATATAGAGAGAAAATATTAATCAGGGAGGGCCAACTCCATGCAAAAGTCACAATACAGGTGAAGGTCATCTTCCTCTTTTTGACCTTTGACCTTTTGAAATGCACTGCATTTCATCTTCCGTTAGATCATAACTAAAATTCTAAAACTAAAGTGTTTACTTTTTTTGTGGGTCTATGATCTGACCCTGTTAATAGGGTTTGACTGTTTTTTATAGTTAAGCATAATCTGCTTTCTTTCTAGAAACATGGAAAGTAAAATATTGTTACTCTTGACACAAAGTAGTTGCTTTGAGATATTTATTTACAGAGTAAACGAATGGTTCCTCACCATTCATAAATGGCCAATAAATGATTACATACCTCATAATTATTTTCAAATATTAATATAATTGGTGATGCTCCTGAGCACGGATCTCAGAGGCCAAGTCAGATTTTCTTCACTATGTTCCAAATAGCAACAAACCTCCGAACAAATTTCTTAGTAATCAAGGAAGGCATTGTGAGAAAAATGGCATTTGAGCTGGTCTTGGAGTTTTAAATAACAAGAAATGGAGGAGATATAGATATTCCAAGCAGATGACATATCAGGCACAGAGGTGTAAAGGAGAAAAATTCCAAGAAGTGTTCAGGGGACAATACAGAATGATATGATACTTAACTTTGCCTATATCATTTTGAAATGTTAATACAGAAGTTCCATGGAATATACAGTTAAAATTAATGTTAACTTTGTTAAAGATTACGAGGGCTGTCCGGAAAGTATCCAGCCATTGTTTATGTAACAAACTACTATATGCCTGGGTACTTTCTGACAGCCCTCCTATATGAGTGAGAAGCCAGCAAGACCTAGAAGTGATGATGTGGAAGAAGCTTGATGAATCTTGATAATGAATAAAAAGGGTAACAACAAAAATCAGAATGATGTATCCACCACCTAAAAACTTTGAGATAATATTTATATATATTTTCAATAGTATTTAGTTTAATTTAGGTTAAGTTTCATAGACAATGATAGTTGTTTTTTGTATGAAAGGATGTCATACTTTTTTAAATGGAAGTAACTTGTAATTTATTTGCAAATACACTATTTTCTGTGTAACTCTGGATAATCTAAAAACATGTCACTAACATAAGCCATAAACAGACACACGTTTAATGATTTGCAGGCTACACAGCAATTTCACATTCACCACTCCATTTTATTCTCATAATAATCCTTTTCCACATGATGTTTCTCTAATAGATGTCATTTTGCTGTAAAACAACAGAAAGTGTGTTGTAAAAACAATAAAAACTGATATTATTCATCTGTACAGTCTATTTGAAAGGCATCAATGTTCATTGATTTGTAAATTACATTTTTAAGTTATCACCAAAGTAATATATGGACATGATTAAAAGCAATAGTACTCTGTCCCACTCCCACTCCTAATTCCTAAAAGCAATGACTTTTACCTCATTTTGTTGTTTATTCTTAGTTAAATCCATATTCCTAAATAACATGTATACACAACTCCTTGATTTGTGAAAATATAATCATTGTCTATTGTTTTTCTGTTATGATTAAAAAATATTTAGCACACTGAAATTTTTTTAGTTTCACCTCCTCTTTTCATGCACTTTGGATATGGTTACATCACTATTTCTAAATTCTCTTTTGGTTAACTTCTATCATTATGAACTGTTATTGATAAGGAATATATATTTATATAACAAATATGTACGTGACCATTATTCAGTTTAGTAAATAAAATATTGTCACTATAGTGAGGTCTTCTGTATAAACCTTCCAATCACATTCTCCTTTCTTTTCCCCAAAAGATAACTACCTCTTGAATTTGGAATTTGTTGTTCCCATACAAGTCTTTACTTTTTTTATATCTGTCCATTATCCCTTATTAAATTCCTTGAAATAAAATGTATTTTTGAAATTCAGAACTTTTCATACTTAAGAAAAATATTACTTTAAAGATATATTACTATAATTATATGTTATATAATATGTAAGATCCCCGGCAGGGTCTGAAGCAGATCTTGTAATGAAAATCTTTTATATTTCTACAGCAAAATATATATATATATATCCTCCATAAGTGTGATAAACAAAAGCCGTAAGTAACTTTATGGGTTTTTTGGTGAGATTTTATCATGAAGTAAGTTAAGATTGGGTAAAATTTTGCAGTCAATTGATTTTGGAGGGCTATTTTCTGATTTTCAGGGCCCTTAGGATTTTGGAATCATGGATGAGAAGTTGTGGAAATGTACTAAAGAATGAATTTCTACATAAATTTCTAATATATCTGTTCCTTACTTTGTCAATATGAACAGATAGTATCAGTTCATTTCCCTCTCTGTGGAACGAGGTTACTATCACCCCATCACGTCTGGTGGCATTTCCTCCCAAATCTCCACCTCTGGACTCCTGTCCTTTCTGGTTTGATAACACTTATATTCTGTTCTAGAATCTTAAGTATATTTTCTCTGTTATGTCTGTAGGTTGATTCTCAAAGTAGAATGTGAATAATCTGCAAACATTACTTTGTCTATATTAATTTAATATAGGTCATGCATTTTCTTGATTAGTGACACTGAGCTTTGTACCCCCATAATATTTTGAAATAAAAAAATATATATAGGTCATGTGGATTCAGTGATCACATCCAAGTTTAATTCTATTTTTTTGCATTAGTTCAAAAAATAACTTCATGTGAACTTTCTATTTAAATATGTTTTCTGTCAGCACTATACGGTACTAAAATTCTCTGATTCTGTATTAAAAAGTGATCCACTTCTTGCTGTCATTGCCCTCTGTGTGGGAGGCAAATGTCTCCATGCAAGTTCACCTTTTATTTTCAGTTTCCCATAACATCCAAAACTACTCCTCCATCTGCTTTGTATCTTTTATAGATTAGTTAAACTATCTCATTTGTTAATGGATCTTATCTGTTACATTTTTGTTGGAAATATATGTAAATAGAATATACATGTGATAAATAAATGTGGTCTGAGGAAGGAGAATAAATGAATTTAATGTTGCTAACTTTAACATTTTTTCATGTCAATTTTAAAAAGAAAAATTTCCAAACAATGACAAAGAATCATGTCACCCAGGAACAAGATGCTGAGGTGTAGGACTCGAAACAGTAATTTTGATTTTAAACTGTTGGTAAATTCAATACAGAAAGCAAATAAAAGTACAATAAAAATTCCGATGCATTTTGAAAATACGAATAAATGAAAGCAATCTCTTATTTTCTCATAAAGAAGTCTAAACTTGAAACTAATTCTAGATTTTAAGAACTGTGGCTATCTTATTTTGACACATGGAAAGTACAAATGATTAAAAAATAAAATTACAGAATTTACTAATTTAGCAAAACCTGATCCATATTGTACGTTTAGATTGGTGATTTGAAGTGAAGCCAGAATTTCTGGGTTCCCAGCTACATGGCAAAGTTCATTTGAATGGATAAATTATTGTAGGCTATTTAGGAAATTTTATTTAAAGAAGTAAAGTAGTTGCTGTTGGCATTCAATTTCATATTCCTCTTTACCACTTCAATTGCCTCACTTCCAATTGCCAGAATTTGCATTTCTTTGTGGACTTGCACTGATTGCTAAAGCCCATTTGTTTACCCATGTGATAGTCCAGAAGTGTCAGGGAACTAATTTCCAGGAGCAACACTTAACCAATGATTGATGGGAATTGGTGTATAAATACTTCAGTTCCTGTCATGGACTTAATGTCTAGGTACCTTGTGTTCCCAAATTCATATGTTGCAACCCCTACTCTCAATGTGACTGTGAAATATAAATAGTTGGAGTATTTGTAAATACAAATGGGTTTGTGAGGTGGTAATGAAGTTTAAATGAGGTATGAACAGTGGAATTGACAATAATCATTTTTAATTTAAAAACATATTGTCTAAATAGATAATATGCCTGCTGCATTTGCTATTTGATCTTCACAAAGAAAGGATAGATATTATTTTAGATTAAAGAAATGTATGATTTATTAATGCCAGAGATACTGAGAATGTTGGGGCTTTTATACAGTCAGATTTTTGGTTAAATTTATATCAGTGAATTTCTTGGATATATTCTATCCAAACATAGCTTACTGAGTGGAATCACTAATATCTCTTCAACACATCAATCAATTTAGCCCTATCTTGATAAGAAATGGCCCAGAGACATGGAGTAGCTGATATATCATGCTTGCCTTTCTAACCCAAATCCTATGCTTATTTCTTGTTTTCTTAACATTTTTGGACCTATGTCTCCTTAGTCTCCCTGAAGAAAAGGAATCCTCTCTCCTTAATTACTCTCTTACCTTTTCAACTATTTTTTTCTTTTATATTACATATTAATAGTTCAGAATCAATACTTGCATTTTTCATATTTGAGGGTTAAATGGCAGCTTCATTCTGTGGCATTCCAAGTGCTTTTTTCTCTTTATTTTTCCATTAAAATTACCCACGTCCACCATAAGTACACTGGTTACAGGGTTTTACTTGATAAAATAACACTATTCAAAAGCAGCCAATAGAAGGTAGGCTGCTTTACTAGTTACTGACAGCAAGAGTCTTTTGCCTGTGTTCAAGATTGGATAATAATCTATTGTTATAGAGTTTATTAATTCCATTAAAGCCTTTAATATAAGCTCATATTAATTGTATCTTTAAGCTTCATTCCTCAGCTTAGCGATGTTGAAATTTCCTAATTGGAATTTGGACTGTAATTATAATTTACTTAGCTGGAATTTACAAAGTATGTTGCCTCTTATAACTCTAAAGGTTGAATCCCAAGTCTAAACTTTTGAAAGAGAGGCATGAGGGAGGCTGACCCACGCATGGAAAGCTTTGTTACTCTATAAGCATATTGCCTCTGAAAATATGGGCATTTATATTTTTGTAATACTATCTGTGTGAGGACATGTTCTTTTTCAACTGTGTTCTTGAGAAAAAAAAAAAAGCCTATTAATTCAGTAACTAAAAGTTGTAAATATCCTTAAAAATGTTGAAAATATAAATTCTTCTGAAGGAGAGCTCCTTTTGTTTGTATTAATATTACACTTCTTACAACGTTTTTAGGTGTTAAAGCTTATCAGATGTGGAAAATACCAGCAGGGACTCAGACTAAGATCTTTTGAATTAAGCTCAGCCTTCTGCTTCACCATCTAGCCTGTCAAGATGCTGAAGTCAGTATATTTCTAGAGACTACAGTTAATCACTGAAAAAATGGCTACATACTTATCAGACGCCAAAAATTTAGTGTCACAGATTTGATCCTTATAAAAATGTCTGCTAGCCTCTCCCAAATCTTATTATCCATAGGCCTATTGAGAGTGATATTTTTGTGGGAAAGAATAATCACAGTAATTCAAAGCATAAGCATTTCCAAGGGTTGGTTAGAAAAATTGTCTTCATCAAAGAAGGTCAGCACGTTTAATCAATCATTTAGATTATACTTAATATCTTAGTGCTTTAAGCAATAAAATACATATAAAAGATACTGCAGAGACATTCAAAAGTATACATTCAAAGACAAATAGCAAACTGATATAGATTGAGATATTGTTTTATATGCGTGCATACACTCTTTCTCTCTCATCTTCCATGGCCTCAAATTATGGAATGGGGAGAGGAGAAGCAAAGACTGACTACAGAAATAAAATTTATTGACAATTCAAACTTGATATACTTACCTGCTATTGCTGCCATTGATAATAATAACTAAAATTTACTGAGTACAGCTATAGACCAAGCATTAGGCAGACTACATTGTATCATTTAATTATAATGTTCCGTAGCAACAGGTAAAAATAAGCACTAAGATTTCGAGTGGCTAGGTAACTTCTCTAAGGGTATACTTTACTAGATTATGGTGCACCTGGACTTTAAGGTAGGCTTTTTGAATTCCAAAGAATTTTGAACAGTATTTTCAGTTTTGTAATAAAATTACTGCTTTATAAATGTATTATAAGAATCAAATAAAATGATGTGTCTGAGGAAGCTTTGTAAATTGAAAAGCATGAAACAGTACTATTATTATCCTGCTTAAAGAAAACTAAACATGCAGTCTAGTAAATGAGATAAGCACACAAATACAGGGTGTAAACACTATTAGAGAAGAACAGAGAATGAGCCACTGTATCCTGAAGAGGAACAAGTCATGTCTACATAGGATAAAATACAGTTTTTCCATATGCTACGATTTAAGGGAAATATGGATATTTGAACATAAAAGTAAGGAAGGAAAGGTTATGACAATAAAAGAAAATACACTGAAGGAAAATTTATATTTAATATATTTAGTTTTGTATTTAGTATTATGAGAGACATAAAGAAATTTAAGATATAGCCCCCGATCTCAGAATGGGAGCCGGTTCTTTGAGGAAATGACCTATATTTATGAAATAACTGGAGAACAGTTCACATGCTAGTTGTATGTCTTGATGGTGACCTCTAACCGAAGTGCCTGAAAAGACATTTATTTTCCACTGAAATCTAAGAATAAAGTTTGATGATCCCTCCACCCAAATCAAGCAGTATCATTCTACAAATCATGCTAAGCTCTGAAGTTAGATTTTTTTCTTTTCCTTTAACTAGACTGTCTTTTAAACTATGTATAATTTCATGTATCTGTTGTGTTATAAGTAAATAGGACAGTTAAGATCTACAAAGAAAAACCTTTGCTAAATTAAAAAAAAAAAAAAACTTAAAAAGTGTGAACCAAAAAGTGTTATGAAAGGAAATTTTCTCATTATGAATGGAGAGAACTAAGAGTTGTCTCCAACTTTATCTTGCAGATATTTTTCTTCTGGAAGAACCTTTGGGGTTCTCACACTTTGATTCTTAATACTTGTCTATACTCTATCAAAATGTAGGTCATTCATTATATGCTGTCATATGTCTTCAATTTTATTTCATAATAATTTGCAAATGTTCATTAATCATTTACTTTGTGCTGGACACCATGCTTGCTACTTTTTAGAAATTATCTCATTGAATCCTCACAAAACACTATGAGATTGTATGTACTGTTATGTACTACCATACTCCCCACTTTATATCTGAGGAAAATTTATATTTAAAGAGGTTAAGCAACTTGCTCAAATTTCTACAGTGAACAACCACTTATATGATTTTTCTATTCCACTTGTAATGATACCATATTTTCATACAAAAACTTATACACAAAACAACCATATGTCCATCAGCAGATGTATTTATAAATGTATTACAGTATATACATTTGGAATATTACTTAGTAGACTATTACTTAGCAATAAATATGGCACATACAACAACATGGAATAAAAAAGCCAGACCAGCAAAGAATATGTACTCTATTATTCCATTAACATAAAATTCTAGAAGATACAGATTAATCTATAGTGACAAATGAGTAGTTGCCTGGGGAATTCATGGACAGGGAGTAATAGGATTGAGATTACAAAGGAGATAAAGGAACTTTTGAAGGTGACGTATATGTTCACTATCTTGATTGGAGTGATGATTTATAACGTTCATATATATGCTAAAAATTATCAAATGGTATAATTTATGTATATCAGTTTATACCTTAATAAAGCTGTTTTTTTCCTAAAGAGAAGACTGTGGGCTCCTGGTACGACCCAGTGCAGCACCAGCTGTGGTGGCCACAGGAGTGCCTATGTCAGCCCTCCCCCAACTCCACACAGTGCAGCTTGGAAAGAGACTCTTTCCAGTAGGGGAAAAGAGAAGAAAGAGAAGAGGGGACTTTGTCTTGCAATTGGGTACCAGCCTAGCCACAGTAAAACAAAGCGCTGAACAAAATCCCAAAGTCTCTGATTCCAGGCAGTTGCTCCAAAATGTTGCTTCTAAACTCACCCAGGGCCAGAAGGAAGTCTGCTACACTAGTGGGACAACATGAGGCCCAGCTGGCTTTACTACCTACTGACTAAAGTGGTCCCAGGCTTTGAATAAACATTAGTGGCAGCCAGGCAGTAATGGCTAATGGCCATAGGCCTTGAGTAAGCCATGGTATTATGCTGATATGTGAGGCCATGGGGTTTGTGTGTGAACCTGTATGGTACCAGATGCAGTGGCTCATGTCACCCCTTCCCCAAATCTAGGAAGCCCAGTACAGAGAGAGATTCCTTCCACTTGGGGGAAAGAGAGGGGGAAAGTAAAAGACTTTGCCTGAGAACCCAGAGAATTCTCTCTTATCTTCCCCAAGCTCATCAGGGCTGAGTATCTAGGGGGCTTGCAAGCTACAGTATACCTGGTCTTAGAGCACCCTCTAGGGCCGAAATGGTTGCATTGACCACAGGCTTACGCAACTTAACTCTCAGTCCACTTTGAATTCTTGGATGGTCCTTTAAAGAAGGATAGGTGCAAACAAGGCCAACTGTGAAGATGAAGACTGGAATAACTCCAAAAACACCAAGCAGATTCAATCCAAATGAGACTACCCCACAACATATAATAATGAAACTCTTAAAAGTTAAGAACAAAGAGTGAATCCTAAAAGCGGCAAAAGAAAGAATCAATAACATATAAAGGAGCTCCAATATATCTGGCAGCAGAATTCTCACTGAAAACCTTACAGGCCTGAAGGGAATGGGTGACATATTCAAAGTGCTGAAAGAAAAACAGAAAACAAAACCAAAAAACTTTCAACTTAGAATATTGTACCCAGCAAAGCTACCTTTCAAACACAAAATAAAGACACTCTCAGACCAAAAAAAAAAAAAAAAAAAAAAAGCCAAAAAACAAAAAAAAAGCCAAAAAAACAAAAAAACAAAAAAAAAAGAAAGAAAGAACGAACGAAAAGAAAACAGAGGAAATTCACCACAGCCAGTCCTGTTTTACAAGAAATGTTAATGGGAGTTCTTCAATCTCAATGGAAAGGATGCTAAAATGCAAGAAGAAATAATCTGAAGGCATAAAACTCATTGGTAAAAGTAAATACACAGACCAATTCTTAACACTCTATACCATAATTGTGGTATGTAAGCCACTCATATCTTTAGTATGAAGACTACAAAAAAACTATCAAAATTAATAACTATAACAATTTGTTAAAATATAGACAATATAAAAAGATATAAATTGGGACAAAAAAAGTCAAAATGTGAGGGTGATAGAGTTAAAATGTAGAGGTTTATTTTTATTTTTTTTAATTTCAGCATATTATGTGGGAACAAATATTTAGGTTACCTATATTGCCTTTGCCCCACCCAAGTCAGAGCTTCAAGTGTGTCCATCCCCCAGATAGTGTGCACCATTTTTAGTTTTTTCTTTTCTTGTTTGTTTTTATCTTTGTGATCAAATTTTTTTCTTCACTTCAAAATAACTTGTCATAATTTTGAGGGTTTCTTTTGTAAGCCTTGCAGTAGCTAAAAACTAAAAACTTATAATAGATACACTAAAAGTAAAGAGGTAAGAAATTACAAAACACTATTAGAGAAAATCACTTTGCCACATGGAACATTCTCCAGGATAGACCATATGTTAGCCCAAAAAACAAGTCTCAACAAATTTTAAAAAATTGAAATTATATCAAATAATTTTTCTGATTATATAGAATAAAACTAGAAATTAATAACAAGAGGAACTTTGGAAACTGTACAGATAAGTAAAAATTAAATGACATGCTCCTAAATGACCAATGGGTCAATGAAGAAATTAGGAAGAAATTTTAAAATTTTTTGAAACAAATGTAAGGGGGAACATGACATATCAAAACCTGTAAAATACAGCAAAAGAATTGCTAAAATTGAAGTTTATAGCAATAAAAACCTACATTAAAAAAGTAGAAATATTTCAAATAAACAACCTAATAATGCACAAGAAAGAACTAGAAAAGCAAGAACAAACCAAACCCAAAATTAGTAGAATGAAAGAAATAATAAAAAACAGCTAGAAATAAATGAAATGGAGACTAAAAACATATAAAAGATTAACTGAACAAAAAAAATGTTTTTTTAAAGAGAAGCAAAATCAACAGTCCTTTAGCTAGACTAAATAAGGAAAAAAGAGAGAAGACCCAAATAAATGAAATCAGATGTGAAAAAGAAGACATTATAACTGATATCACAGAAATACAAAGGATCATTAGAGACAGTTATAAACAATTATATGCCAATAAATTGGAAAACCTAGAAGAAATAGACAAATTCCTAGACACATAGAACCTACAAAGATTGAATCATGAAGAAATAGAAAACATGAGCAGATTAATAATAAATAATTAGATAGAAGCAGTGATAAAAAGTCTCCCATCAAAGAAAAATCTGGGGCCTGATGGCTTCATTGCCAAATTCTACCAAACGTTTAAAGAATTAATACCAATTCTACTCAAAATTATTCCAAAAAATCGAAGAGGAGAAATATTTCCAAATTCATTCTACAAAGTCAGCATTACACTCATACCAAAACCAGCAAGAGACACAACAAAACTACAGGCCAATATCCCTGAACGTAGATGTAAAAACCCTCAACAAAATACTAGGAAACTGAATTTAACAATGCATTAAAAAGATCATTCACCATGATCAAGTGGTATTTGCTCCAGAGATGCAAGGATGGTTTAACATCCACAAATCAATAAACATGATACATCACATTAACAGAATTGAGGAAAAAAAAATATGATCATTTCAAAGCTGCTGAAAAAGCATTTGATAAAATTCAATATCACTTCATGATAAAAAACAACTATCAACAAATTGGGTATAGAAGAAACACACCTCAAAATAATAAAGACTGTATACAGCTAGCATCATAATGAATGAGAAAATATAGAAAGGCTTTTCTCTAAGACCTGGAACAAGACAAGGAAGCTCACTTTTACCACTTTTATCGTCTTTATTAAATGAAATACTATAAATTCTAGCCAAAGCAGTTGGATAAGAAAGAAATTAAAAACATCAAAATTGGAAAGGAAGAAGTCAATTTGTCCTTGTTTGCAGATTACATAATCTCATATTTAGAAAAACCTTAAGACTCCACCAAAAAAAACTGTTAGAACAATAAACATTCAGTGAAGTTGCAGGATACAAAATCAACACACAAAAATCATACATACAAAAATTTTTATATGCCATCAATAAAAAATCTACAAGAGAAGTTAAAATAAGCAACCTGTTACATCAGCTACAAAAATAAATTACCTAGGAATAAATTTAACCAAAGAAGTAAAAGATCTCTATAATGAAAACTATAAAATGCTGATGAAAAAATTGAAAAGAATTCAAAAATGGAAAGATACCATGGGTTCATGGATTGAAAGAATTAATATTGTCAAAATGTCCATAGTACCCAAAATGATGTACAGACTGAATGCAACCTCTATCAAAATACTAATGAAATTATTCACAGAAATAGAAAAAAGAATCCTAAAATTCACATGGAAGCACCAAAGATACTGAATAGCCAAAGCAATCCTGAGCAAAAAGAACAAAACTTTAGGCACCACATTATCTGACTTCAAAATATACTACAAAGCTATAGTAAACAAAACAGCATCACAGTGGCATAAAAACAGACACATAGACCAATGGAACAGAACAGAGAACCCGGAAATAAATCCATATATTTATGTCCAACTCATTTCAACAAAGGGATGAAGGACATACATTGGGGAAAGCACAGTCTCTTCAATAAATGGTGCTCGAAAAACTAGGTATTCATAGACAGAAGAATGAAACTAGATCACTTTCTCTCACCATATACAAACATCAAATAAAATGGATCAAAGATTTAAACATAAAACCTGAAACAATGAAACTACTATAAGAAAAAATTGAGGAAATGCTTCAGGACCTTGGTCTGAGCAAAGATTTCTTGAGTAAGATCTCAAAAGGACAGGCAACAAAAGCAAAAATTGACAAATAAGATTGCATCAAGCTAAAATGTTTCTGCACAGCAAAGGAAACATTCAACAAGGTGAAGAGACAGCCTACAAAATGAGAGAAAATATTTGCAAACTATCTATTAACAAATGATTAATAACCAGAATATATGTAAAGAACAGACTGTGGAAAATACATAACAATGGGCTAGCATTTTTAATACTAAAAGATCTTACAAATTAATAAGACCAATGGCTCAAGGCAGAAGAATGTAGTGTTCTAAAAATCAATTGATATTAGGTACAAGCCTGGAGAACTATGTGAAAACCTTAGAATACCTTCTTATGTGAATATTGGGATAGACTGAAAAATAAGAATTCAGAAAAAATTTTTTTTTTCAGGTTTAAGGTTGTACTTTTGCTAATTAGTTTAAAACTGATGACTATGAAACACATTTTTCATAATGTTTGCTGTTGGCATCAGGAACATTTTTGAGTTTCAATGTGAGCATTGATTAGCATACACTTTGTTATAGAAGATTTTACATGGGAAAGTAGGAGAATATTTATATTTTGGTTCGAAAAAAAGAAAAAATTAATGAACTTTATACAAAAATATGTTCTGAATAATTACAATTTATTGTACTCCCAATAAACATGAATATACACACTGGTAATTACTGCTTTATAAACTCATAAACTCAAGTTTCCCTCTGAATAGCAGAATACAGAGAAACCATCCGTTCCCAAATGCTGCTCTCTCTTTATCCCAACAGGTGGGCTTAAAGCTTCTATACACGTAGTTATTGCTGGACAAATCTTTCCCCCTTACTCTAAGACATTCACCCCTCCCTTGAGCCACAGTTCTTTATGATGAGATGACTCATTAAGCTTTCTTCCTGGTAGGGAGCTGACACCCAATTAATGAGCTGACACTGTTCTGTGTCTGCTCTCACTAGTGCAATAAGGCTCTGTTTACAAACACAGGCTGTTGTGCCTGTTAGGGAAGGAAGGTTAAAATCTCCCTGCTGGGACAGTTTGTTCAAAATCATAAGGCTTCTTTAAACAATGTCTTTGTGCATTAAACATCAGACATACTGCTTTCAGCAGGATGCAAGTCACCCTAATGACAACATCCTGTTTGGCAGGAAAGGGACCAAGGGGCTCAGCTTTTGGATTATAAATTATATAAATGGTGGTATTTTATTACAAAGTTATTCTCAATACTATTTAGTGGTAGAAAATTAGTTTACCTTTAAGATAAAATTTTAGGTTTGCAAACTTTTTTTTTTTTTTCCAGTTGAAAGATGTGGTTAAATCTAGATTCTGTCTCTGTTTTCTTCCATTTGACAAACTCCTATCTAACCTCAGATCTCAGCTAAAGTACTATTTCTTCTGTGAAGTCTTAAATTCCTCAGGAAAGGATAACACTCTACACAGTGTTCCAAAGGAGTTTTTAAATGCCTCCATAGTAGCATTCATCACATTAACTCCCTTTTAATTCTTCTCCTTCACTAAAGAAATTATTTAGACATAACATAGTACATGACACATATTAATAGTTGGTGTTGGCTTAGCCTTCTAATTCTGTGAGTGTGGGCTTCCTACAGTTGTGCTTTCTCACCTACTAGAACTCACTGTTACTTCTTCTCATACCTAAGGAACCCATTGGTTACTAAAATCATATCATGCCATCTGGGCTCCATGTATTTCCCACCTGACTAGTTAGTGATCCAGATTGGCCATATCAGCTTTCATGCCCTGCTGGATGGTGGTGCCATTCACTGAGTGAGAACACTCTGTATAAGGTCTGTATTTGGGGAGTGAGGTGGGATACAGAAGCAGGGGTGGTGCTATGTGAGTTCCTGAGTTCACTTTTATATGTGCTGCATTTGAAGTGTTTTGAAGATAGGCAAATGAAGATCCAAAGAAGCAGAAGACTTTTGTGTCTATAATTAATCAAAGAGGTCTGCATAGGGGTATATATTTACAGTTACCACATATGGTTGTTGAACACATGGACGTTGATGAGAAAGCCTAGGAAAGGTTATCAAATGAAAGTATACGAAGGTCTAGGATTGAATTTTGAGATACTGCAATATGTAATGATCACATATAGGAAAAAAATAAGAGTTGGCAAGGGAATGAAGGAGCAACTGAGATGGAGAACAACAACTCTAGTAGTGTGGAGCTAAGAAACCAAGGGATGAGTGGATTTCAACAATAAGAAAAGAGTTATCAATCGTGTGCTGCTGAAAAGTCAATTAAAATAAGAATTTAAATTTTTCCATTGACTTTAGCAACATGGAGCTTACGTATCACATTAATAAGAACAGTTTCCATTGGAGTGATAAAGGCAAAAGCCAGATGGGAGTGGGCTTAAGAGTCAATGGGAGTTGAAGGAATTGAAACATTGCACATAAACAACTATTTTCTCACTTTTATTGTGGCAAAATATGCATAACATAAAATTTACCATCCATTTTATACATTTTTAAGTGAACAGTTCAGTAACAATAGCTACATTCACATTGTTATGCAACCATCACCACCATCCATCTCAAAAACGTTTTTTCATCTTCCCAAACCGAAACTTGGTATCTATTGATCACTAAGTCTCCACTCCTCTCTCATCCTGGCAATTTGTTTTAATGGGAGGTAATAGAGAAGGGGTAAAAAGGAATGTTGAATTGACATCCGTCACCCACCTTTTGTTGAATGAAAGACACAAGCATTTTTAATAGTTCATGAGTAGAATCCTTCTGAGACAATAAATAATGTAAGCTCCTAAGAAGAAATAATGCAATGAGATCCAACAGTTGAAGCAAGAGTCTTAGGTAGAAAAAAAGACAGTTTCTTTATGGAAGCAAGGAAAAAGTAAGATAGGGCAGCTACAGATATAAGTAAATTAATGTTTGATATCTAGAAAACTTGGAATTTCCCCTGTGATTATTTATATTCTTTTTATAAATTTCAAGGTGCAGATCATTAGCTGACAGTGAAGGGGCTGGGAGTTGGAGATTTGCAGAAAGTCAAGATGATTTGATAAAGCTGCTATGAACAGCAGCAGGATAATTTAATCAGAAGAGCAAAGATGCCAAGTTGACAACAAACATTGCAGCTCAGAGGCCCTTATACATATTAGATATGTGTTCAAACATAGGTGTAGGAAAATTTTTTTATGCAAGATGCATTAAACCAGCCACATGATGCCACACACTGCACTAGTCATGGGCAATCACAAGATGGACAAGATACAGCCCATTTCCTCAAGGATTCCATAATCCCAGATAAGAATAACTGTTACTAAACTACCCTGTACTGCTTCTGAATATTAGGGCCTGGATCCATAAGATATTTCTCTGGAGATAGAGATAAAAAATGTAAGAAGAGAAATAATTAGGCAGTGTTTTTATTGGGTAAAATTGAAAGCCTAAAGAAAGCTTAGCAGTTAAAATGATATTACTGTAACCAAAATAAAGACAAAGCAATTTGTTTTCTTTTCAGAAATTCTGATAGGGACTGTGTCCAAACAGAGGTTCCCCTGTATTTAGCAGTCTCCCAATGATGCTGACTCAGTGCCCAGATTCCCAGCTAGAGTGCTCATCCTAATTCAAAAAAGCCTAAATATAAGCAAAGTATAGGAATAGTGAGAAAGCTCAAAACTATAAAATTAGAAACCTGCACTTGAGTGTTAATCACCGGTTAAAGGAAAATAGATACAGAGCTCCCAAAGCATGAGGGAGCACATTCACTGTATATAAATTTACATTTATACACATGCAAATATTAATACATAAACACACATATATTAATATATACTTTTTCAAAAAGGCATTTTCAGTCTTCTGTCTTCAGAAAAAACAAAAGTAATTAAAGTCGGGATAAAAAATTCATTTTTGAATGAAATAGCCATGAATTCAAACTAAAACCACAACATATACTGAGTGCATACTGTGAACTAGGAGTTAATTTAAGCACCTTATGTAAATTAATTCCTTAATTCTCAGAACAAACCTATAATTTAAATGCTATTACCATTCTTATTTCAAAAATGAGGGAACCAATTCACAAAAAAGCTAAAAAATGTGGCTAGGAATTCATAGCTAGTGAGTGGTAGAGCAAGACATTAACCTGGGTCGTCTGGCTCTAGAGTATGAGCACTTTCTATTACCTCTCAACCACTGCTCCGTACTGGTTAAATATTGAGAAATTTGAATGCTAAAATACACTTCTTCAGACTGAGAACAGATACACAGTTCCCTACAAGAAGTGTCCCTGCTCCTAATAGACCCATCCAATGATCCTTTGATTAAGGCAACAAGATCCCTCTCCAGACTTTGTTCCACTCAGGTCCTTTTATTTTAGAAGAGACAATAAATGAGAATAAGCGAGGTTTTATTGTTTCAGGCTTAGTCTCTTTGTGAGAAAGACTATTGGAAGTAAAATGCAAAGAAGGAACAAGTGGAAGCAGCAAGCTTTAAATCTTGATAAAGAAAATATGTAGCCATATGCATTATAAGTGGCAAAAATCTTATTAAGTCTCAGTTTGTTATGAAGCATGGCTACCATATTGCTGCCATGATCCATCTTCAGTCTTACCCGTATGCATATTTTACTAACTTGAAAGGGCTTCTGTGGACAAGACAATTAGGAAGTCTGGATTTTGACACTAATTTGATATTCTGACCTATGTCACTTGAATCTCTAATGTTTGTTTCACCACTGAATTTCTCTAATTTTAATAATTACATTCCTCAATTTCCAGAATGACAGGCAATTTATTGCTAAACTTCTTTTTAGTTTGATTCTGCAAGACTGCATTATGGTTATATTGTGTATATTATTTGTGGGTAATGAGGATGCAAATATATAAACATTTATTTTTACATATATATCCTCTGGAAAAATTTGTTAAGCATATGCAAAGCTTCAGACACAGTGTTAATGATTGAAACTGAAAGATCTACCAATCATTATTGTCATCATAGTACAAAATTTAATGTGCTTGTATATGCCTGGAACTCTGTATATTTTATTATGTCATTCTTGCAAGAACTCTGTAAGGTTATTAATATCCTTATTTATGCAGAAGAAGATTGAGACCTTGAAAAGTTAAACATCTTGGGTCCTGTGGCTAATCAGTGACAGAGTCAGAGTTTGAATCCAGAGTTATTTAAGCTTATGACTCATGTGCTTCATACCTACAGAATATTTTGTACTCCCTAACAGAGTGATGGAATTTGCTTGAAGACAGATAGGTAGGCACTTGCAGCTAGTACCCAGCAATGTTTTAAATAGTCTAATAGACACAGGGCACAGTGGCTCACACCTGTAATCCCAGCACTTTGGGATTACTTGAGGTGGGAGGATTGCTTGAGGCCAAGAGTTCAAGACAAGCCTGGGAAACATAGTGAGAACCCCATATCTACAAAATAAATACATAAAATGAAAATATTCTATTAGAGATCAGAGAGGAAGTAATGATTGCTCTCTACCCAAAAGGAGAATAACGGACCTGGATTTTGAAGAATGAGAAGATTTTCAGACAGGGAAGCAAAAATTAAATACTACATATACAAAAACAAAGAAGAGGAAAGAATGGTTAGGCTTTGAGAACATGGAGTATGGATAGCGAGTTCCTAAGGCCTATGAATGATGGAAATGAAAGCTGGGATTTGAAAAAGAAATTAGGAGCTAGATCACAAAGATTCATAAACACCTGAGAAAGGAATCAATGTTTCACTTGCTCCTGAACATAACTATCAAAGTTAATGGAAATTTTGGTAAACATCAAAAGCATTTTTGATGGTCTTTTTGCTTACAATTTTCCACCACCATCATATCAATCAACTTACTTCATATTTGCCAGAAATTGGTAACTTCTCAAGATGTGATTGCCACTTTTTAATTCATCTATAAGCTACTTAGAAAGTGACACATATGTGCCATCATTAAATGAGACTTGGTTCTATATGCCAGGGCCCTGCAAATGGTACAGAAGATATTTACTAGCTACGTTAATTCAGATGCAGGAGTGAACACTTTGAGATGAGGTCATGGAAATATGCATAGTGGTGAAGAGCATGGGCGCTGGAATGAGGTCTAAGTTCCAAACCTGATAATCTCAAAGTTTGTGTGATTTTGAAGAAATCACTTTCTAGTTTCTTCTTAAGTAAAATGGTGACAGTATTTACAATATAATAAATGATCAGTAAATATTGATTAGAAAATGTTCTTATGGGATAGGAAATTGTTGATAGTCATTGAGGAATGAGGAAGGAAGAGCAGGAAACAAGACACAGAGACAGGTATGTCTAAGGTTATGAGTAACTAAAGTGAAATCCAGGTCGAATTGAGCTGGACATGCCAGGATCATATTTAGGCCAGCACGGCGCAATGGGACACACACTGGATTCACCACTGGGCCATTTTGACAGTCTTCTGTTTTGAGCAATTAAGCACCCTTCTGAAACTTAGATTTTTGATCTGTGAAGGAAGTTTTATTATTTAGAAGCATTTAGGAGAGTGCATAGCATAGAAAAAAAAAACATTCAAAATGTATTATTAGGACATTCATCTTACACTGAGAAGCTAGATGACAATCCTATTTCTATCTATCACTTGTACATGTTCAATCCAGTACTATATTGGAAGACTTACCTGGCTCTAACATTTAACCATTGAAATAATGTTTTGCCACTTAATTTGTGATGAAGAGCTCTTTCCTGCTAACGAGGTCTACAAATTTTGTATTTGAATAGAAAAGCACACTACCAAGTAAACATATTTAGGGTCAAATGAAAGGAGTAAAGTTTCTGTTAGCTCCTCTTAGGCCTTGAACTTCCATAACCACCTGTGTACATAATATATACTTTTTAAATCTTGTGGACAAAACCCTTTCTCGCTTTAACTTGGAACTTCTCACACTTATTTGACTTCTAAGCCATTTTTATCATGAATTTTTTTGATGAAATATTTATTAATGATAAATGGAACTATGGTACTGAGGGTTCTACTTTGTTTTATACTAAGGGCCAGGCCTATAGCCATCTGAAGACTTGACTGGGACCGGAAGATCATTTTCCACATGGCTGTTGGCAGGAACCCTCAGTTCCTCATCACACAGATAGCCCCACAAGGCTGCCTAAATGTCCTAACTGCAGGGCCACTGGATTCCTCCACAGGGTGATCCCAGAGAGACAGAAAGACAAGCCGAAATATATTTTGTGCACAACCTAGTTTCACTTCTGATCAAATGATCACTCCTGGAACATTCTATTTGTTCCAAGTGAGCCACTAAGTCCAGCCTATATTCCAGGGGCTCCACCTCTTAAAGGAAGGAGTGTCAGAGAAGTTATGGGCAGATTTAAAAACCATTATCCTATCCATTGAGTGTGTGCAGGGAAGCTCAGCACTTCGCTTGCTCAGTCACCTTGTTCCTCACTGCACCTTTAATGTTTCACTATGGAATTCCCAGACTTCTCTCAAAATGGGATTTAAAACCATTGCTAGTCTACATAATTGTTAATTTAGAAAACATTGCAAGTATATATGACATGCATCATCTGCTTATATATAGGTAATTATTTCTGTGAATTCTAGTTAAGTTTTACTGAAAAAGACTTCATTCATTTAAATACCCTGGGAAATATAATCTGAGGGTCCCAGTTCTGTTTAATAATAGTTCTATTAATCAGGAGTCCTTGGAATTCTCAGACAATTGGAAAATGTAGGAAGTTTGATTTAAGAATGGCTCCATGTGCTAAGCCTTAAAACTGCAAAACATTCCCTGGGAAGTGTTAGGCTCTCTTATTTGTAGATAACATTGCAGTAATAACAACTTCTTTTTTTATATTTTTATAAGAATATTGGATATTTCTATACAATTCTTTTAAAAATCTAAATATACAAATGGGACTTTTCATACAAGAAATATGAAAGACTCAGACATTCTGGGTTTTGGTATCAATTGTGTGAACTTGGACAAATAATACCCCCTTTATCAGCCTGTTCCTTTTCCGTAAAAATAAAATAAATAAAATATGTTGCTGAATTAGATGGTCTAAATGCCATCTGATACAAAATTCTTTGATGCTAGTATTTCTTTTTAAAGTAAATCCTGATAAAATATTAGTGCTACAACTATTCCTATCTATAATTTGACAAATAAAAATAGAGTTTTTTAAATGAATAAGAATGCATGAACTAATGTCAAGAAGGGTTATTTTTAACTTGTTTGTTACCTATGCTACATATAATCCAAATGTTGAACATGATTTTCAGGAAAACACATATGTATTTATAACATTGATACAAAGCTTTTTCTTTATGCAAGGTTCAAATAGATATTTTTCCCCTTTAAAATAAACTACCATAATTATTGAAAAAGCTTAATAAAAATGATCAAGCAAGGAAGCAAACTACCAAGAGATGAGTGGGTGATGGATGTTTATTTAAATAAGAAAAAGAGAACCAAATTATGTCTCCAGGGAATTAAAATAATATATTGCAGGTAATCTTATCTCATAATTCATAACAAAATTAAAAAAAAAAAGTAAGTTGATTAAGGGGTAGTTCACTACTACACAATTAGGACTACTTTAGTTCTGTTCCTGTTAGTGATCTGCTCAGTGAAGTCCCCACAGCTGAAAGGAAGGGCCCAGAAAACAGGGTTCTTTTCATGAACAAATGTGTAACATCCACTGTGTGCAGGGCACCACGACCAAGTGGCAGGAGTCAGGTAATCAAACCTGTAACATAGATAGTCTCTGATGAAAAACCATGCCGTATTTCGGCTACATTGTAGAAATATTTTAGAAACTAGAAGTTTAAAGGACAGAAGACCCTGATGTGTGAGCTCCCATCACCATTACCTTTTACCGTGGGGCAGGCAGACAACATGGTTGAGGCAACTGTTTCTTCACAGGACAAATCCTATTGAACTTTTTTTGCTGGGCATTGTTTTCTTTACCTACCAGCTTAAATAACTTCTATTTTTAGACTTGATAGATCCTCACCTTTTTGATTTGTGTTCACTGTTTCTATGAAATTTACCCTGAAGTGTCAGACCACATAAGGACAACTAGAACTATATGAGAATACTGCATGCCCCTCTGTCTCATTCTTAGCAAACATATATTTAGCATGCAAATTGTGTCAGGCTTGACATTAAAATATTTATATACATTAACTCAATTTATCCATACACGAACCTTCTGTGGTAGGTCCCATAGTCAGGTACTATTTATGAATAAGAACACAGAAACTTTAAGGAGTTAGCAATTTTCCCAATGTCTCATTGCTGCTAGGTGTTAGAGCCTGGCCTAAACCTGTCTGGCTATAGATCCCATAGGCCACACTATCTTTCTTCTGGTCTTTCTTATTCCAGGATTCCTCTGGGTATATTTTCAGCAAGATGTAGGGTTTTGGCCTTTTAAAAAGTGAGTGAATTTTAGCTGTTTTCAAAAAGAAAATCTGACCAAGCATTTCCAGGAAAACAAACAATAATAATGTTGACATATACACACACATTTTCACTCACAACACTGTTCATGTATAAACTGTGCAATAGCAGAACACAGAGGAGAGTATACTGGATCATAACTGAAGCAATGCTCCTGCAATCTGGAAGTTCACTAATAAAAATTATGAAGTTGTTAGTGACAATCTAGTAAGGAAGGCTGCACAATTACTTTTCTATAATTACCAGTACTATTTTAAATGATCTATATAGTATCTCTATTGTCTATACCACCCTGAGTAATTAACATAAGAAAATCCATAAGTAAAGGATACAGATTGAAAACTAGGAAATCTTTTAAGAGCAAATGTTTCCTGGCAGATAAAGTCTTCTATAGACATTATAGAATTTTTCTTGGTATTCAGAAAGTTTAGGGTTTCATATTAAGTTTATAAAATTTATACAGTAGGTCTAAGTGTCAAAAAAAGAAAACCAATGTTATTTCCACTGATTGTGGTGGTTAGTTTTAAGTAGAAGCCTTTATGGTACAGAGAATACAGTACCTTAAACATTTGGGTAAAATGTACATGTACTATATGTAAATTTATACATGAGGGAAAGATATAGCTATGCAGTTGAATACCAGAAGCATGTGTGATTTTCTAATTCATCTGACATACATAAAATGTTTCAAACGTTTCACAGAGTGTTTCAAACTACTATTCATTTTCTGAGAAACCTTCCTTTCTGTAAAATAGAACATCCATTTATTCTTCCTCAGATCAAGCCTACTCTGTGTCCTGCCTGTCCTATATTCACCTGTCTTTTTGTCTAGGTAATTCAAGTATACTTGCCTAACTTTTACTGAAGGCTTTCCTTCAGCCCTCTTCTCGGGGCTTCTCTTATTCCTCTGACAGCAATCACACCAATAATGGGTGACATCTGTGCCTTAGATCATTTTGAGCCACTTCAGGTAGGCCATGTGTTGTACCTTGACCTAATATCTCATTTCTGTTTCTACCATTGTGGCCAATTAAATGGAAGCCTTGTAAGGAACCAGTTGACTGGTCTGGTCGTGTGCCGGCTATCACCACAAGAGCTTAAGGGCCACAAATCTGTTATTACCAAGCTGTTGCTGCCAGAAGCATGCTGATTCATGACAAAAAGAATAGATTAGGATCAATCAAATTTCCCCCAGGCTTATCAGTGGGACTTTTAACCACACCTTCTACCTCAAACTTCCCCCTTCACCTCCTTCCAAACACCTACGCAGCAGCAAGCTAACAAGGTGTCTGCCAAACCATATGTTCATAATTAGTTAACTTCTTGCCTGTCGCTAGAGGCACCACTGATTCAGCAACAGCCCTCAAGGGTGTTGGGCATCCAATAAGACACCACCAACCAGCACCGGCCCCTCCCCTTAGCAGTCAGAGAAGAGGCATACTTAATTCCAGCTGTGGCATTGTTAAGTGAATTAACTTTATCCTCAATTTAAAAAGCCAGCATGAAATCAAAGGAGAACCTAGAAAAGAAAAATAGAGAAAATGAAAAAAAAAAAAATGCTTGTAGGTTAACTCAACAAGTCTGCTGAATGAAACTCAACTGGTTGGCCCCATTGAGCCAATCACTGCAAAGCAGGTTTCTGGCACCGTTGCTACTTCTGGCATAATTCTTCCTTTTATTTCCCAGTTCTGTGGTTAAGGTCTCTTGTTACACACAGAGGGGATTGATGATATAATTGTTCATGAGCCAGTGGAACACATTTTTAGGTAGTAGTGAGGTTACTGGGCAATGAGAAATTAATGTTAGAAACAGCAGTATACGATGCTGGCTAAGAAATCTCATCTTAAGGTAAGAGTGTTACATATAAAATTAAATCTGCAATCTCCTCTTTGAGCTTATCCATGTTTAAGTGTATGGTTTTCTTTATGGGAAAGAATTGCAAACAATATTTTGCAAATTTCTAGGGCAATGAGAATTAAATCTTTTTTGTCCCCACTGATTAAGAAAGAAATACCTAATATTTTGAAAAAATATGCATGTTCATTAAATATGTTTATTTTATTTAGATGAGAAGCACTGATGAATTACTGTACTTTGAACAAAATTATTTTTACAGATACTTCAATAGATTCATTAAGATAACTTTATTTAAATGAGTAAAAATTCATACTAAAAACATATATAATCCTGAATTTTAGTAGCCAGAATTTGAAAATGTCATTTCTTGTTTTGAAACTTTTAAGACTATGGGAAATAAATAAATTTCTAAACTTGAAAAAAGATTTTTTTTTATAGTTTAAATATTATGAACTGCTTATTTTACATTAGTATAAATTAATGTAACTATTAATGTTGGAATGGAAAAATATTAAAGAAAAATGTGCATTCTTAATTTGAACTCAAAATAAAATTGCTATAAAATGTAGAAATGACAAGATGCAATTGTGTAAAAAAACAGTATTTGTATTTTTATGTATAACATTCATAAGACCAAAAATGTCAATATAAACATGTGAGAAAACAAAAATTTAAATTAGAAAAATAAAATTAAAGAATTTTAGTCAAAAATAATTATAAGTGATAAATCATCTTATTATTGTAAATAATGCTAATTTAGAATATTGATTTTGTTGCTATTGTTGATGTTTACGCTCAGGAAATTCTCTTGTGAAGTAATCTAAAAATTTTAAACAATGCAGGAGTAGGGGCAAAACAACTCAAGATTTAATATCCATCAAGCATAGGTCACTGTTCCTTATAAGTTAAGTATCAGCTTGAGATCTAATTTCAATGTCAATCACATAATCTCTGCTATTGTATTAAATAGCCATTGAGGTTGGCAAGGAACTCAGGGGTCTTGAGTAACAGACATTGTCATGATGATATGTGGCTTAAAATGAACTAAGAAACAACTGATGTGGCCTGTGACCAGGGAATTAGAAAACATAAGCCAAAGGGAAAATGCAGAAACCGCAGATTGGTACAAGTTACAGGCAATTTTCTTAATGACTCCCTTTATAATAATGTCAGACGAGCCATGTCAAGCGTCTTCTCTATCCTCTGTGGAACAAACCAGTTAATAATCAGAGCCAAATGTTTGCTTTCAAAGACAAATTGCCATCTTGAAAAAATATATATATATTTTCAACTTGACATTAAGCAAGTAACATCTTTTAAAAAAATAAATAAATAAAATAATCTGATAAAAAATGTCCCTGGATTAAGAAAACATTATTTTCAATTAAATCTCTCCAAATTTTCAGCTTTGATTTATTTTAAATAAAATAAAGTATGATTCAACTAAAAACATAATCTTGATTCAATATGCACAATAGAACTAAATATCTAACAGAACTAGAGCTATGATAATCAGTTGGGGAATACGTCATCTGGGAGTTATCAATACAATGAGGATTACTAGACACATAGGAATGGGTGTGCTCTTCAAGGCAGTGGTAAAAATCAGAAAGAGCAATAGGTCAATCCCTAAATGTTTAACTGTAGAGTGAGGGGGCTGAAGGAAGAGTCAAGAATGAGAACATAGAAAGAGCATTAAGAAAAGAGTCAGATAATAGAAGCTGTGAGACAATGAAATTCTAAAGAGCTAGAAAAGGTAAAAAAAAAAAAAAAAAAAAAAAACAACACCTCCTAAAGCTTAGAGGTCAAGCATAAAGAAAGGTATAAAAATCTAAGTAAACTCAATCCAACAGCACAGTCAACCTTCAAAATCCATTTCTTAAGCATGGTAATGATGGGAGCCAAACTGCTCAAATAATGTGGAGGCAATAGTAAATAAATAGAGACAAAATTTTCTAATGCACTGTGCAGTAATAGTATTTTGCAACTATGCTTTAAGGTAGACTGGTCAATAATTCCCTTTCTTATGCTGCTCTTATTTAGATTTTAAAATGAAGGTTATACTAACTTCATAAAATGAATTGGGGCATGTTTTCTCTTTTTCTCTTCTGTGCCATTACTTGCAATAAATTGAGATCATCAGTTCTTTGAAAGTTTGATTCAAAGCTCATTTATAATACCACCTGAGCTCAGTATATATTTTGGAGGGAGAATTTTGGCTATACATTTAGGTATTTTTAAAGTTATAGTATTTTATCTTATTTTCTCTTGGATCATTTAAAAATTAATGTTTCTAAAATATTGATCATTTCTTCTAAGATTCCAAAATTATTTACATTAATAAATTCATACAATTTTATGACTTAACAATTGACTATATCTAATGTTATGGCTCTCTTATTTTCAACATTTGAACCTTTTCTCTTAGTTAGAGACCTATGTGTATGTCTATTTGATTAGTTTCTTAAAACAATAATTAAATGAGTTGGTTGATTTGCTCAGTATTTTTTCCAGTGCTTTATTGTAATTACTCCTATTCTTTCGTTATTGCTTTTTTTAATGTTTTTCCCCTAGTTTCTTGGATTAAAAAATTAATCCATTAATATTTGATTTTACTTGTTTCTCAGTATCTTAAAAGTTTATAAACTACCTTCTAAATATTTATTTCTCATAAATTTTGAAAGAAAATCTTTTATTTTCTATAGTTCTAAACATTTTCTAATATTCATTGTAATTTTTTCTTTTACCCATTAATTACTTAGACACTTATACATGGATTTTTAAAGTTTCAAGTTTTATTGTTTTTGGTTTACATTGCTGGTTTCTGACTTTATTAAAGAGCTAGTAAATTACTAGAGACTACATACTGATCTCTGAGTTCAGCATTCTGTTAGAATAATGCTTACTATGTGTCATAATAGTCCAAGACAAAAAAGGGATAGAAGTTTGTACTGTGGTAGTAGGGTGGGGATAGAAATAACTGAAGGGTTGTGAAAGGTTTTTGGGACTGGGACTTCATGGCAGACTGACTATAGAAGGTGAAAGTGAGCAAGGAGTCAAGTACGACTTTTGTGATTGATTCTTGCTGAGTGGCAGGATGGGTGGTGTCACCATTTACTGATATGAGGAAGACTGACAATAATGGCAGAAACTGGGTCAGTTTGGGATAAGTTATGTCTGTGTTCCTGTGAGATATATACAAAAGGAGGTAACAAGAATGTATGAATATAAAGACCTCTTGAGATCAATAGAAAAGTTCAGGCTAAATATATAAATTTTAAAGTTAAGGTACAGAAAGTCATTAAACCATGGTAGTGGATCAGGTTGCCCAGAAAAAATGTTATAGAATAAGAAAAGAGACAAGAGTAAAAACCTTAAACAATTTTAATAGTCTGCTAGAGGTGGAGAAATTTGCAACAGAGACTCTGAAGTCACAGATAGAGTGAAGAAGAAAAGAAGTATGTGATATCATAGAAAGAAAAGAGTATAGAGTTGAGAAAAAAGGAATCAAAACCAAAATGTCATTAACAATGAAGTTAAATAAAATGATTGAAAGCCATATTGATACTTAATATATTATAGAAAGTCAAATTAGAAACTTGTGATTTCTAAACTGGAGTCCCTATCACTATTACTAATACTACTAATAGGGATTTCAATATTTCAGGAAGTTCTATGAATTATACATTTTTTCTATTGATAAGATTGAGTGGAGCTGTCAGAAGACTAAGTCTGGTAAAAATTCTAATAACAAAATACCATGAGTGCCTACCATGATCCAACAAGAATGATAAGCATCTTTTATAAAGCCACCTTGAAAAATCAGGAGCACAAAATGGTTTAGACAAGTAAATGCTTTATTTAATAAAGACATCAATAAATCCCTCAATTTTATTTTGCAATTTACAATTTGCCAAGCACTTTTCACATTGTTTCATTACATTCTCACTGCTGTGGAAAGAAAAAAAAAATTCTCTCTTATTCTCTTGACATATCCCTTAACCGATAGAAAAGGACACTTCTGCCTCCCATTCTTCTTTCTTCATGCTCTTGCTGGTTTCCAGCCACAGGAAGAGGAGTTGATCATTTGACTGTTCTGAACATGGGTCTACCAGCCCAGGTTTTGCTGGTAGACAAGATTTCTTTTCTATAAGAAGCAGGCAAATGCCCTGCTTTTGTTTTTTCTTCTTACACCCAGGTGCTACAATCTTCTTTGTGCTTCCTGTTCCTATGTGTAAAGCACACCTAGGTATGTAGCTGTCAGGGTCTGCCCTTGCTATGCAGAACCTACTTCATTCTCTCTGTCCCGTCTGTACTACAAGGCAAGATAGAGCAGCCATACACATTTATGTAACAAGTTGAGTAAATGAACTTGAAGCTTGCTCCACAAAACTAGCCATACTAGATTCAAAAGAATAGACATCTCACAGAGACTTCCAAGCCTAAGTGCATTCCTCCATCATATTTACCAGAAGAGCCTTGCATTGGGGATTATCAGATAAACACACAGATTAACACACGCACACACAATCACTTTTCTCATTGGAGTAATTTCTTTTGTATGTGTGTATGCTCCCTTGGAGGAGAAGAAATGAATTTTTATCTATATATTATGAATTCAAAACTGAAGTCCAGAGATCTTGGTATTTAACCAAGGTGAAATTATTAATTGAAAACAGAGCCAGGATTTAAATACAAAACTTCCCAGTTTACTTTTAGTATTATTATACCCAACCTATAATTTCTCACATAGACATAATATAAGTAGTTAAATTTTATTAATTAAAATATATGTAGCATTTTTCCTTCAATAAAATCTTGGTCATATTTGCATTCATCAATAAATCCATTAAAGCTGTCTGTTTTACTAACATCCAGCAATATATAGGCTATATGGATTTCAGCAAAAATAAATAGTTCTCCAAGTTACAGAAACAGCATTTTGAGAGTAAGAGCAAGAGCAAGAGAGAGGGAGAGAGAAAATACTAAGTGTCACCAGCATTTTCGTACCTGAATAGGAAATGAAATATTACCAGTTAAGTCCATTGGCTTGTCATCTTTACACAAGCATTATCCAAATGTGAGATTCTGACTTATATTTCCAAATAAAAACTTTGATAAGTCAGAAAAAGAGAACAAATACAGAATAACACTTAGTAAATGGATCAAAACTACACCTATCCCAGCTTGAAATCTTGTACTTTGAAAGGGCAGCTGATACTTTCAAGTAAATGAAGATAAGTTCCTTGTAAAAGTCTTTGAGCCTTCTAAGAAATGTGAACATTCTGGGATATAACAAACAGAGTATCTGGTACTAGAGAGTATAAAAGCAGAGAAAACAATTATTTAAAACATGCATATAAATATTCTCAAAAATATAAGGGAGTGGCCGGGCGCGGTGGCTCACGCCTGTAATCCTAGCACTCTGGGAGGCCGAGGTGGGCGGATCGTTTGAGCTCAGGAGTTCGAGACCAGCCTGAGCAAGAGCGAGACCCCATCTCTACTAAAAATAGAAAGAAATTATATGGACAGCTAAAAATATATATAGAAAAAATTAGCCGGGCATGGTGGTGCATGCCTGTAGTCCCAGCTACTCGGGAGGCTGAGACAGGAGGATCGCTTGAGTTCAGGAGTTTGAGGTTGCTGTGAGCTAGGCTGACGCCACGGCACTCACTCTAGCCTGGGCAACAGAGTGAGACTCTGTCTCAAAAAAAAAAAAAAAATATATATATATATAAGGGAAGCTGTTGGAAAATAAGAAGCAAGGGTCAACTGGAGACATTGATTGTCAAAATTATATGGCTGAAATAAAAAAGAAACTCTGAAAGTATTGGGTGACTAATTGAATGAATGGAGCCTAATAAAGAAATGGAGGTTAGAAACATACTTGTTAACGCTGCCATAATTGAAATACCAGAAATAAAGGAAAAGAATGTAAAAGGAGTAACCAATGAAAAGAATAACTGAGAATTCCTCATAATTGAAGCCATAAGATCTAATATTGAAGAGCTTTGTAGGATTTTAAGCCTTCAAGAGAAGAAAATTCCAACACCTAAAGATATACTGAAGTATAAGAACATCAAAGATAATATATAAGAGATTCCAAAAAGAATAAAGAAATAGTCCACAAAAGAAGTAAAAAATCAAATTAATGTCAACTATTTTTATATAAAAGTATGTTGGACTGTTTTATAATTTAAAAATAATAATGAAAAGAAAAATTAACTTTTCATCTCAACCTTCTTTATTCTTAGGATGATGGATAAATATTTATTTGATTTTCACAAACTTTCCAAACTTGATTTTCTTGGAATTTAAGAATGAGTTCATAATAATTTTATTGTTAAGTGGGTCTTTATCAAATTGCATTTGTTTACTTTCTAAAGCACATTCTTCGAAAAGTACATAGGAACATCATAACTCTCCTTGTATGGTATCATCAAGCAAAGAATCATCCCAGTTAAGAATAACGGCTTTCAGAATTTTACCCTCATAATTCTAAGTCTCTTCCATTGGTTTCTAAAAATACTTCTCCATATTTTCATAGATTTAAAGATAGAGGATAGAAAATGCTAGATCTGGTTGTCATTTAAAGCAAATTAAATTAGCCTCATGCTAGAAAGTCATAATAATAGAAATGCTATAATTACTGCAACATTAATTTCTTTTACATATAAAGTAAAAAGTGGAATCACATTTCTCAATTAGAATGTGTGCTGTCATGGATAGATACTCATCCCCAAATCTGAATGTGGTATTAGAAAAGTCTTCAGGAAGCCCCCTCTAGTGTCTGAAAGATGCAATTGCTCATTGGCAAATTGAGAGACGTGAGAATTTCAGAGTGCCTAGAGTGTCTAGCTCACAGAGACAATGGAGATCATCAACTTCAATACCCATTCTGTCTATAAATGAGAAAACTAAAGGTCTGGAGA
Organism: Eulemur rufifrons; assembly: GCF_041146395.1. Lineage (NCBI taxonomy): Eukaryota > Metazoa > Chordata > Mammalia > Primates > Lemuridae > Eulemur > Eulemur rufifrons. Next base: position 73,431,534 of record NC_090989.1, read on the forward strand.
GAATGCATTGTCTAATATTACACTGTAAGTTAGTGGTAAATTAGGTAGAACTCAGGTCTATAATACTAGTTCACAGAACATTCAATTCTACTTTGTGGACTTCTTGGATTTGGTAAAAGTAGTCCCAGAGTACAGGAATTTGTAGAATCTGAGGTTTTTTTTTTTGTTTGTTTTTTTTTTATGTAAGGAGTATATTGTAGAGATGGGGGAAGAGTCATTGGGATAAAAGAAAAAAACAAAAAAGTTAACATTAACCAAAAGGGCTAGGGAACCATAGTTATCTATTAAAAGAACTGGAACCCAAAGATAGGGTGATAAGGATGATGAGTTAAGATTTAGAATACTTGAGAGTTTATTGATAGGTTATTAGAAATATTCTTAAAATGAGCATGTGCAAAACTATGAATTGTATTTGTGGTTTTGAAGATAAGATCACTAATGGAGTCTAGATACTCCACACTTGTTAAAATCTGATACTTAAATATTATTCTCTCATTTGTATCATCTGTCTCAATAGAAATTACTGACAATGCAAAATATGAAAATGTCATAGCAAGACAATAAACCTTGATTTCTTGCCTCACCCCAGTTAATGACAATGGACTGGAAGTGGGGTTGTTGGTTTAAACGGTCATGAACGCACACCTTGAATGGAGTATGCAACTTTTGGTCTCCCCATCTTTCCCCAGAATGTACAAATGGCAATGTGTCTCTGGAGGAAAACTCGAAGAACAATCTTCCTCTAAACCCACAAACTGGAAACAGCCTATTTACTTTATCCTTAAGTGTGTGACTTTTATCTGCACATTGTTGCTAAGAATTAGTTTGTAAAAAAATATTCAACTATTTCTTTTTAATAAGTATTGAATGTGAGAGTGTCTTGTACAGATAGAAACATGCATCAAAGGGGTCACAGTCTGGTGGGGAAAACACACAAGTACAGAAGAGAAAGTAGGAACGTATTATTCCCAGTACCTTTCAATTATCAGCCTTTCCTACATCTTAGCAATTGTGGAATGTAATGTTGAAGTGCTCTGGAGATATACTACCAAAATATGTACTTTCAGGTACTAAGGATACTTAGTACATGAGCTATTCTTCACCCACAATGCCAGCATAGGAGGTGAGTGAACAAGGAAGATATGGCTGGAGTGAGACCCTGACAGATAAAAGTGTTTTGGACAAGAAGCTTCCACATGGGATAAAACAGGGTGAGCACTGAATTTAAAAAGTACTAGATATGTTGGGGAATTGCAAATGAGTGGATGAGAATTCCTGAGTTCCTATGATATATTCCATGGGATGAAATAATGAAACTCCTCAAGACTGGCTTGTTTATTCATTAATTCAACAGTTCTGTGCCTAGGAAGAGTGATAGGAACTAGGAGATAAATTTCTGTGATATCACTTTTAAAAATGAGGAGAATTTGTAGTAACCTAATTTTCTTTTTTATTTTCAATTTTCATGATCACCATCATAAATCAAGGTAAATAGCTCATAAGCTAAAATATATTGAGAATAAAATTTGTTCAATGCACGCTTCTTGATGTTTTTAAAAACATTATCTCATTTTATTTTTGCAAGAAACTTTCATCACTGAGCCAGTTCTACTGGACCACTAGCATAAAAGAAACAGCCAGATCATCAGAGCATTCCCAGAAAAGCTTCTCCATCATGTCCTTCAGCAAGTTTCTTTATTTAAAATAGTATTTAATTTATATGATATTGTATGATTCCTTGTTTTTTATGTGAACATTTAAGTAAACCTCATAAAGCTATACTTAGGAACGTTTTATAAATCTAATGGAAATACCATTAAACCTAAAAAGTTGGGGAAGACCTAAGAGCTGTAAAAATTTTCTAACCAATAAACAAGACACTGTTTGCTTCAAGTAATTTGTTACCTAATAGTACAGTACATGGAAGTAAGATGAGAGAACTGTGGTAGAAGACCAGACACAAAAAGCGATCTAAATTTATATTTATATATGAAATCTTTAAGGCATGTTATAAAAGCTCTAATTACACCAAATAGAGTTAATTTAATAGTTTTCCTCCCTTATGACAACTTTCTTTCCCACATTACCATCCTACCTGGGAGTATTTAGTTTCTTATGAGAGGGCCCCATATCCAGCAAATTATTCTGCAAGTAAACATTCCAAAAGGATGGCTTAAGTGAATCTAACTTACATTGTATTCAAAAGGAGGAGATCTAAATATATTTTAGTAGCTTTGGGATACCTTTTACAAATTTGACCTTGTTATATTATCTGGCAATAATCCACTCTCTTTCTTTCTTTTTTTTTTTTTTTTTTTTTTTTGAGACAGAGTCTCACTCTGTTGCCCAGGCTAGAGTGCTGTGGCATCAACCTAGCTCACAGCAACCTCAAACTCCTGGGCTCAAGCAATCCTTCTGCCTCAGCCTTCCGAGTAGCTGGGACTACAGGCATGAGCCACCATGCCCAGCTAATTTTTTCTATATATATTTTTAGCTGTCCATATGATTTCTTTCTATTTTTAGTAGAGACAGGGTCTCACTCTTGCTAAGGCTGGTCTCGAACTCCTGAGCTCAAACAATCCACCTGCCTCGGCCTCCCAGAGTGCTAGGATTACAGGCGTGAGCCACCTCGCCCAGCCTCCACTCTCTTTCTATCACTTATTCTTACTATGCTCGCTGTGCAACTTCAGTGAAGTATCTAATTCCTTGACTGTTTTGTTTTCTCTAATTCTTTCAACACTCTTGAGATTTCTTTCCTTTATAACCCAGCATATATAACACTTCTTTACCAAAATCTTCTTTCATTCCATTGAAGTTCCTCCAACACTTTTCCACAAACACTCAAACAGATCAATCCATCCTTTTTATCTGCCTCTGTCCCTACAGTGCTGATCACATAATTTAGTTACCAAACATATATGACCTTCCTCTTTATCTGAACCCAGTTCCGTTCCCTCTTTCTCTTCTCTCTGTGGTAATTTTCAAGCTTCACAGATGTCCACAAGCCTCTGCTTCTATCTCTCAATAGATTTATTGTCTCCTAATTTATGGAGAACATAGAAATTATCAGTTGGATACTTTCTCAATTTTCTACCAAAAGATGTGTCACATCAAATTTTATTCCACACCTTCTTACCACCAATAAGTCCCTTTTCTTATAGAAGTCTAAGTCCTATGTCTTGTATGGATGTTGAATCCTATATACTTTTCATCTCCAAGGTACTTATTTTATTAATGATTTTGCATTTGAATACACTACATTCATGATTATAAGACTCAATGTTTAAGATATTAATTTTCCCACAAATATATAAATTCAATCTAATCTCCCCAAAAAACCCATAAGATTTTTAGTGAATATTGACAACCTGAAACTGAAGATGCAAATAGCCAAGAACAGCCAGACAGCTTTTTGATGAGAACAAAGCTGTAAGATTTCAAGACTTAACATAAAATTATAGTGACTAAGACAGTGTGGTATTGAAGAAACAACCCAAACAGCAGGTAAGTGAAACAGATTAGGAGACACAAAGTAGACTCAAATGTATGACCATCTGATTTATGACAGTGGTGATAATGCAATGCAGTGGGAAAAAGAACAATTATTTCAATAAATAATTGGATCAATTAGATATTTATGTGAGGAAAGATGAATCTTAACCTTTACTTCACACAATAAAAAATTATATCCAGATAGGCTGTGAATATTAATGTACAAAGTTAAACAATAAAACCTTCAGAAAAAACAAGAGATTATCTTTATCACCTTGGAGTAGCCAAAGTCTTTAAAAACAGGATACAAAAAGAACCATAAAGGAAATATTGCTCCACTGAACTACTTTAAAATCCAGAATTTCAGGATATCAGAAAGACACTAACAAGAACACAAAGGCAACATACAGAGAAGGTGAAAATATTTTTGTTTAGTATGATGTAAACATTCAATAAACTTTTGATAGAATTAATGTATGATAGATGAATTTTGGGTTCCTATTATATATTTGATTATTTTGGAAACCATGTATTCAGTGCCTACTAAATGCCAAGTACTGTGTACTGGTATCTTTATGTTATTTTATTTATTCCTCACCACAACCATGCAAAGTATCTGATAATATAGTTAATTTATAGATGAAGAAATCAAGGCTCAGAGGGACTTAGTAGTTTTATCACAATCTCTCTTCTACTTGGAGACAGAGCTGTGACTTAAGACACAACCTGTCCTTAAAGTCCAAACTCACTATACTCTGCTTTGGACGACTTATCTCAATATCTAGATGTGTGCATATTTTATTTGATCTACTCAATGGATTTAGTACATCTTATGTTATAAATAGAGAGTTAAGTATCATTTTTATACCATAGAACCTCTCAATGGGTTCTTGAATTTGAATATTCCAACTACTAAGTGAGCTTGAAGCAACACTGAAAGGAAAGCAGAAGAGGAGAGGAAAACTTTGGTGAAACAGAAGAGGGAATCCAGAAAAAGTTCAATTTTAGGAGAAATGGAAAAAAACAGGCAGACATTGTACAATTCTGAAACAGAAAAGAGACATTTCTGTGTAATGGAAAGATCACACTGGCCTAGAAATTTGGAAAATATGTCCAAGGAAGAGTACTGCTAGGATCTCAAGTGTGTGCCTGGAAAAGTCCCACAATCTCTCTGCTACTTGATTTCTCCTTTATAATAGGAAATAAATAACTCCAGGGGTTGAAATGTTTCCTCCACTGCTGGTATGAAATGTGTCTCTCTGTGTATCTCCCAGAGGGCTACATATGCAAAACAAGAACACATCCTTTGAAAAGTGAACACCAAACCAAATTTATCTATAAATGTTTTTGTTTGTTTTAGAGACAGGGTCTCCCTCTGTCACCCAGGCTGGAGTGCAATGGTATCATCATACTTACTGCAGCCTCAAACTCCTGGGCTCAAGAGATCCTCCTGCCTCAGCCTCCTGAGCAGCTAGAACTAAAGGCATGTGCCACCATGCCTGGCTAATTTTCAATCATTTTTTTGTAGAGACAGGGTCTTGCGATGTTGCCCAGGCTGGTCTCAAACTCCTGGCCTCAAGCTATTTCCCCACCTCAGGCTCCCAAAGTGTTGGGATTACAGGCATGAGCCACTGCACCTGCCCAAAGGCTTTTTATTCCCTTCCATTTATTTTCTAAAATTAATTAGTCACATTTAAATCAATGCTTTAGAGAGTTGAATTTATTTAAATCACACTGATTTTTTTTTTCTTCTGTGAACTTCAGGTTTTACTTCTACCAGGAATGTGTTCTATATTAAATTGTAGTGAATTCAATATTATTAGGCCACTGACACTGCTTCAGTGCCCCACATGAGTATCTTGCTCATTTTAGCACATACTCTTTTTACATATACACCTTACACATAAATTTCTTTTATATCAATAAATACATTGTGCACCCTCTGTTTCACTCAAAAAAAAAAAAAAGAAAAAAGAAAGAAAGAAAGAACAAAAGAAAGAAAAGAAAAAAGAAATTGTTGTGACTCAGCCAAAAATCCCATAGAGGGCAGTATAGTTTTAGCTGTGTCAGTAGTAAATCCCATTTCATGATATAATTCTAGCCGAATACATAAAAACAAAAAATAAAATGGTGAGGCAAAGGGAGGATGGAAAGACGTAGATAGAAAAAAAGAATAAAAGGGTGGGGAGAGGACTTCTGATTATAAATTGATATACAGTCATTATAAATTCTGCAGCAGTTACCAAAGTAAAAGCAAATTTTAAATGCCCTATTATCCTCAAGTTCAGACACAACCATTTTGATGTTTATGTATACTACATAATTGCTATCAGATTATAAAGTTTTGTATTCAAATTTTGTTAATGTCATATGAGATTTTTCTAGTGTGGCTGAATTCTTTGTATATTATGTTTAATGGCTGGACAAAATTCCTTCATACGGATACATATTAATTAAACTGTTAGCTCTTGATTAAATTTTTGATAAATTTCATGTTTTGCTATTAAGTAATGCTGTGATAAACATATTTTCACTTGAATTTATGTCTTAATTTCTTAATATTTCTTTACAATATGTTCCTAAAGTGGAATTATGGGTAAATAGATATTAACATGTAAATTATTCTTTATATCTACCACCAAACTGCTTTACAGAAATGTTTTACCAGTGTATGTTTGTGTGACTATAGCTTTAACAACACTAAATTATACTCTTAATTTTTTTATACTAGGAAAAATAATATATCATTTTAATTTGTCATATAAAAAAACATTAATAAAAATAACAGTCCAGAAATAAAAGTTCTAAATTGTCTCAGCAAAATCTAGGAATAAGTGGTGGACAAAATAGAGTGTAAAAACATTTCAAAAGTCTCCTAAAGAGGCAGATGACAGTAAAGGAGAGGGAGGCAAAAATATTTTTTAAATAACATCTTATTGGAGTGGAAGGAAAGAATGAGAAAATTGAATGTTTACCTCAGATAAACATTGAGTCTATTGAGAGTTGGTATATAAAATTAGAGTTCCAAAGGTGTGACCAAACTCAGTCTACATGGTTTAAAAAATACTGGTTTCACCTCTTACTTATCTGTATCACATAGGGTGTCTCAATTCCTTTGTAGTTAGATATGATAATTATGCCTATCTTACAGAGTTGTTGTGAGAAGTGAGTTGGATACTACAGATTATAATGGATTAGTAGCTATAATCCATGCATAGCATAGATTATTAACACATCAAACTCTGAACAAGCACATAATATAACAACAAATATTGGTCCAATATCAGTAGAAAGAAATGTATCTCAGTATGAGTACCCAGAAGGAAGGCAACTATTTCATAATGAAAAAATATGATACAATTTCCAATTTAACAAGGTGACAATATAGAAAGAATACTAATTTTATCAAACACAATAATAAGGATTGAAAAGAAAAAAGATATAGAAAGTTAACCATAAATAAATAATAAAATAAATAAATAATAAAATAAAATAAATAAAAATGGAAAATAAAATGAAAGAAATAAAATGTGGAGCAAGGGTGTTTTAGAGTAGTGAACCTATTCTGTATGACTATTCTGTATCTCATGATGAATACATGTCATCATATATTTGTCAAAACTCACAGAATGTACAAGACAAGAAGTGAACCCTAATGTAAACTATGGAACCCAGTTAATAAGAATGCATCAATACTGGCTTATCAATTATAACAAATGTGCTGCCTCATGGAATATGCTAATAATAAGGGAAACTTGAAGGGGAATATGGGGGTTTATAGAAATTTTCCACTTTCTGCTCAACTTTTCTGTTAAGCTAAAAGTGCTCAAAAAAAGCCTGTCAATTCGAAAACCATGGTGGAGAAATTTCTGCTGTATTACACATATAATTTAGTCACAACAGATTTTTGTCAGCTGTATAACATAAATTTGTTAGCTTTTATATCAATTATGTCTATATTAATATTTCCTTGAAGTATTAGCAACATCGCACAAATATGTGGTTTTTTAAAAAATACACTCGATTATTTCTTCATTGTAGTAATCCCAAGAGGTAAGCAAAGGCAAGTATTATTTATGCTTTATACATTACAGAAATAACTTCACAGAACAAGCAAGTTGCTGAGTGAAAATAAAGAGCAATTCTTCTAATTTTTTATTCTTGGAAATGTTCATGCTGATCAATATAAAAATATTATTCTGCAAAAATTACTAAAAATAAAACACATCAATAAAAACATAAAACAAAATGAAAGACAGAAAATGTTTCATTAATCATTACAGAAATTGGGACTGGCCTATAATCTCCCATAAAGAGATTTATGTTCAAACTGTATAGCAAATAACAATACAGTGTATATTTCAAGATAGCCGGAAGAGAAGATTTTGAATGTAGTTACCACAAAAAAAGATAAATGTTTAAAGTAATGGATATGGTAATCACCCTAATTTTATCATTTGAATACATGTATTGAAACATCATATTGTACCCCATAATATGTATAACTGTGTGAATTTTAAATTTAAAAATTAAATAAAAAAGAAATCCAGCTCTGTGCAATTTACTAGAATCAGAATGAGAAGAAAGTAATGACAATCTGAAAGTAAATGCAAGAAAGTGAGATCCAGAGAGGGGAGGAGGAATAATAATATTAATGTCAGAAGGTAGACTTTAGCTAAAAGCACTAATCAGAGTATAAACTGGGCTGATGTGTACTGATAAAAGACACATTTTGTGAAGAAGATATGCAGTCACAGACCTTGGTGTGATAAATTACAGCAGCTAAATATAAAAAGAACTACATTTTAGTACATTGGCAACTTGATGAAAATATAATTAGAATAAGAACACTTAAATGTTTTTTTGAAATATGAGTAAATCTAAGCACTTCATGAAAATAAACCCATTTAATCCTCACTATAATAACCCTTTCAAGTGAACACATTTATAATCTCTTTTCACAATCGAGGAAAAGTACAAAAGATAAATAATAGTTTTTTTGTTATTTTTGAGAAATCCAATAAAAAATGATAAATCCCTCATGAGCCTGATCAAGACAAAAGAAAGGAAGTAAAATGTACTATAGAGAAGATAAAACTTAACTAGTATTAACATAATAATAAATGTTATGATATGCAATTCTATGCCAACACAATGGGGAATCAAAAAGTGGATGATATTTTTGACAAAATATATAATTACCGCAACTGAATCAAAAGTAAGTGACAAATCTGAAATGGTCACTTAGAAAAAAATGAAGGAATGGATAGGTTCACAGGTGATTTCTGTCAAATATCTAAAACATAGGTACTTTAGGTGCATTGAAGTAATTGAGTATTCACTATCAGAAAACTTAGAGATACTGGATAGGCATTTGATAAAATTGAGTAGCTATTCCTAATTATAACACCAAATAAAATAAAAATGAAAGAGAAACTACTTAAATTTAATATTTGGCTATGTGCAAATAAAACAAATATTGCTGTTTATCAACAGCAAAGATTTAAAGTCAATCTTTTTAACATTAGATTTCAATATTGGCTGGAGGTGTACCAAAAGCAATAGGGTAAGAAACAAACTAGTATTAACATTGGAAAAGAGTATTTCATTTCTTTCCACTGTTGATACAATTGTATCCATCAGAGGAGATTCTAGAAAAATCTATTCAAAGTTAATATGAGCGTTTGTAAAGAATCTAGATATAAGACATGCATTAAAAATGCTGTAGTTTTTAGCTCTGAAGAACCCAGAAATAGAAAAATTTTTTAAAATTTCATTCACCATAGTGAATGTGCAAACACACACACAACTGAAAATACTTAGAACTGAGCAGAGTGGAATAGGACCTATAGGAAATATATATATTCTTGTATATCAATATATATAATCTGATATATATTACATTATATAGTAAATTATGTACTGTTTATATATTATATATTCTATATAGCTTATATGAGATATATATATATATATGTAAAATCTTACAAGGGATATAAAATGCTCTGAAGAAATGAAAAGCTGTGGAGCTGGGCACAGTGGCTCACACATGTAATCCCAGCAACCCGGGAGGTTGAGGTGGGAGGGTTGCTTGAGGTCAGGAGTTTGAGACCAGCCTGAGCCACATAGGGAGACTCCTCATCTCTAAAAAAATTTTAAACATTTGCTGGGCATGATGGCATGGGCCTGGACTGCCACATACTCAGGAGAGGGAGGCGGGAAGATGGCTTGAGCCTAGGGGTTCAAGGCTGCTGTGAGCTATGATTGTTCCACTGTACTCTAGCCTGAGCAACAGAGTGAGTCCCGTCTTTAAAATAATAATAAAATAAATTTTTAAAAAATAAAAGAACATTATGCTACTAGCTGATAGGTGAAGCACTGCAGCCAATTTAGAAAGAAGCAATCTGGTCACATTTATTAAAATTATAAAAACTTTAACACAGAAAATATTCTCCTGGAAATCTGTCTCTAAGAAATTAATCACCACTATGTAAGGATATATGCATAGAAATATTTTGTTATATAATGTTTATGGAAACAAAAAGTATGGACATAATCTGAATAACCATTAAGAGAGGAATTATTGAATATATTATGTAATTTTATATAGCCAATATAAGATTTTAGCCAGTCTTATTTTATAACTAATAAAATAGAATGCTTTAAAATTCTTCCAGTTTACTTGATTTCCATAAAGTAATCACCAAGTTGAGGCTCCTCCCACGTGGATGCTTTGATTATGCCTGTGGGAACTTCAGAGTGTAAGCAGACCCAGATTTCCAGAAAATTGAAAAATATACAGTTAAAAGTGAATGACAATATCTTCTGTAAGAAGGTCCTGAACTCCAAATTCTTCTTTTCTCTAAAATTTTTAAATTGTTAAGATTTGAGCTGGACTCAATCAATGTATCCTTTCCCTAAATGCACTCCTCCTGCCTTTCATGACTAGTTCTGAGGACCTAGTGGCTCTGAGAATGGGGGAGAAGATGCTCTAGGAGTGGAGATTAGCAGTGATTCTTCTCGACCACCAACCTTCTCACCCACAGCTGCCTCTTCCTGTCTTCCTGATCACCGTTCATCCCTGTGGAAGTGCTACTAAATCTCAGCAAAGCTATCCCCATACCAAAAAGAACAAAAGAGTTTCCCTGTCCCTTTAAAGATATGTATAGAAATTAATTACAAAGACAGACTTCTAATCTCAGAATCATATTGAATTGTGAGTTATTAGTATTGGAATTAATTTTAAGGAGCATATCTTCTTGGTATTATCAGTGTATGAATGAAATATAAAACATGTGAAGTTACCAGTGGTCCACTCTATGAATTCCTCTACTGACCAGGAGTTCACTATTTATAGAGTATCAAGTTCTATCTTTATATAGCACTGAATGTTACAAATGTCTTTATTTTTTTAAAATGGAATCTGATCACTTGTTAATTCTCACTATTAGGGCTAGTTTTATTTAATCTCGTCAATACTTTTGTTTTAATGTAAATATTATTGTTATATCCTATTTAATTTTCTTCTACATCAAAAAAGAAAGAGTCAACCTTCTCTCATTTTATCATCTTTTCATCTTGGTGTCAAAGCCCCGCTAAGTCTTTGTAGTTATGGGCATTTTGGAGCAATGTAGTATTAAATACAGTGGCTATTTTGTTATAAAATATTTTTCTTTTTTCTGTAGACTTAGACAATTTTAAATACAGTTTGAGTTTGTGGGGAAGAAAAAAATAAAGCATTTATTCTGCACCCACCTTGACCACTTACCTGGAAAATTCAGATAAAAGTAGAAACATACAGAATACTTGTTTTAGTTAATATAAACAGAGATAATGTTACTATGCTTCAAGTTGCTTTAATTTTAACTACATTATTATTCCACAAAATATATCATTTTTGATCATCTCTATGCTTTCATATATACTTTGATAACATTTTTATGATTATAAAAGCAAAACATGCACCTTATAAAATTTCAGGAATATATAGGAATGTGAAAAATAGAATCATAATCACAACACTTCTTATACAAAACAATGACCATTAGCATGGAGGTATATTTTCCCTTTTTTTATTAGTATGAATATACTTGCATGCACTTTAATACAGGTAACAAAATGTTGTTTTTCCATGTCTTTAATTTTTTTCAAAAATATTTTGCTGTAAATACAAATTCATATTATGGACATATTATAATTTATTAAAATAATGTCCTGTTATTGGACTTTTAAACATGTTTACAAATGTTCATTATAAATATGTGAGAAACAAAGATGCACATCATATTTGTTCAGATTTATTATTTTCAAAACTTGATTTAATTTGTGATTGCTAGCTTATAAAATATTGATTTTAAAGTTCTTGAAATATATTTGCATATAACTGAATTTCATATATTTTTCCCCTGATTACTTTTGTTTTATGACAAAGCATATGTTTCTTCCTTCATATATATGACAGTCACGATACTCCTTTCTTTATATCCTGAACTAAGGCACAAATAAGCAATAGACACAAAAGACACACACATGGAAATAAAAGTTACTTTTATCATTAAGAAAATGCTTGATTATAAAACATAACTTATATGTATAGCTTTAATAGGCTTCCTATTATGCCTTTCTGCATAACATAGATTTACTCACCTCATTACAGATGGCACTGGGTGGCCACACACAATTCTAACTGCTCTGTAAGCTTTCTTCAGAAGAAGCAGAGAAACCCTGTGTTATACAGATACTGACATTAAAGTGGGGAAAAAAATGTTCCTTTCATTTTTCCAGTCTCACCAATCAAATAAATCTATTCTCGTGGGAATTTCTGCCCTTTTATACAAAAATTGGAAGTGGAGAATCACTGTGTTTCCAAACATCTGTACATTTCCATCTGTAAGTACGTCAAGGCAGTGGGCTCCCCTTATTGTTCCAAATACATTCATATATAGATATGCAAATATATAAGCACATGCATTTACACATATTTAGGTATGTATAAATAGATACTAAAGAATACACAAAAAATAACTGCTCATAAAAGTTTTAAAAGATATAATTCTGCAATATGCAATTTGAGTTTTTCCCAACTGTGGTCTAGGACAATAAACCATTTTTTAAAGAGCTTAGTCAATTTGTTTGCTTGGCTTTTGGTGTCCTCTTACCTGTACATGAAGCTACTGAAATGTACTTGTTTGTTTAAAATTATTGGCTATGATTAGATTATGTAGTGCTAATACTGCTATTCCAGAGGTAGCAGCAGGAAACCTTCTGGTTGGATAAAGAAAAGAAGAGAAGATTATCTGCACTGTCTTCATCATGGCCCTCTTCATCTAAAGACAGAGAGGATTTTGGAGTTTTACTTAATTGTTGCCAGGGTAATAATTTATTCATATGATGATGTTTTTGTTCATTCTAATGACATTTAGCATTATTAATTTCATAGCCATTATAATTATCCACAGTTTTCTCAGATTGTTTTAAAATATATAAATGCTTCCACTGGCTATAGGCTGGCATTATTCTTTCATTTTGTGGAAAAGAAAAGCAGAAAACAGAGTTTGACTAGAAACACCCACATTTCACTAATGCAAATTTCAAATAAGTTTCTTCAATTTGTTTTGTTTTATAAATTAGGTGATTTTTGCCACAAATTATTGAGTTGTTAAGAATTCACTTCAGAGTTCATAGATTTTATAGATTACAAAAATATGGAGTTACAGCTTCACTGTAGGTTAACATTTTTTTATTTAAACATGTCTCTTTTCTTTTTTTCATAAAAGAAGTCATATTATTTCAGTTTTTCTCTGATAATTCCAGGGCTAGAAGAAATTAGGTCCCATCTAGTAACCTTTCTGTCAAAAATCCCTCTGAGGGATTTTATGAGCAGTGAAGGCACTATAGTCTACTTTGGGGAAATATTGGTGCTCCTGAAGCAGAAGTTCATTTTATTTCAAGTTAGAGTTAGACTAGCCTATCTCTGATGTACATTAATCATAACAAGTATTTTAATTGTTTTCTAATGCAATTAAGGTAAACGGAAAGAAATAGAGTTGTATTTGTTTTGTTTTTGCTTTGTTTGGGTTTCCACATCTCTAACCTATACGGCAAGGCAAAGCAAATTAAATTTCACTGTTTTGCATGCATTTTCTTAGTGGTATTGGAATTATTTTATTTCAATTTGGCCCGATAGGTTACCACACAGGGGGAGCTTCCCAACCAATGCAGCAAAGCACAATAGGTTACAGGCCAGTGAGATCCTGATTCCCTCTGTCTTTAGGGGTGGCCTGGTAGGGCCTGGGAGAAATGAGAACTCCCATGCCTGTCAACAGCCAGGAAAAGCCTCAACTACTTATTCTAGCTTGCCCACAAGTATCATCTTGTTATATTATGAAAAAGGCCATAAAATAATGCTGCCAAGTACAGAAAATGTTTACCTCACTTTGCACAGTGTATACAGATCTTTATCCATTTGCTAGTTATTTTTCAAATAGTTGATAATTGAAAGATATGCCCTTAGACTGAGAATCTTCAAGTGAATGAAAAATCACTATATTATATGATTACCCTCAATAAAATGCAATCAAGTATAACTGAAAAATTAAGCAATCACTTAATGAGTCAATAAATAAAGGATTAGAGATAATTTTAAAGCTATTAAAATAAATTCTGGCTGAAACATCCAATAAAACAATATTATAAATTTCCATATAGAGCTAATCTGCATCATGCCCAAATGAAACATTTCACTTTTTAAGTTACCTAGGGCCTTTCTCTTTTCTGGCTAATAAACTGATTGCATTTTCTTGATTTTTAAAATTTTTATTCCCAGAATTAACAGTTGCCTTTCTTTTTCACACTTTCTATGTATGTAGAAATAGAAGTTTCTACCACTGCATAACTTATTCCATATATCATGGCCAGCAGAAAGCTACACTTGACATGCAGGTGGTGGGTAGTAGGCAAGTCTCTGTCCTTATCAACATAATTAATTTCTACACATCATTTTGGTAGAGTAAAATGAAAAACTATGCCTCAACGAACTGAATGAGTCGTGGCTCTCCAGATATGCTAAAAATACAAATGTATCTTCTAATGTAAAACATCTACCGTACTGAATTTTCTCAAAGAGTATATTCTTCTGTACCTACAAGTGAAAGCAGAAATACTATCTATTTTATTGCCTGGAGAGTCAGCTGCTGAAGCTATGGGAAAAGGCTATGTTTGTAAAGAGAAATTAAAAATTGTTCTTTATTATATATGCCACTGAATCCACTAATGGGGTAATTGAATAAAGTGTCCTCCAGGGGTGAAATGAAAGAACATTCCATATGTCAATCTATTTATCTCCTCAGCCTACCTCTGATCACACTCTGCCTTTTCCTATCTGTGACTTAGTTTGTGTGTAGGTCAAATTACCTACCATTTGGTTATATCTTTGCCCTGGCAGGAGGCAGTACTGTGATTCAACAACTGGGCTGTTATTAGCCACCTACTCTTTAACACCAACCCTTTAGACACAATCAACACAAAAGGCAGTTTTAACTGATCTTATTGTTCCTAGAAGAAAAAACATCTGGGGGGGTTGCATCTACATCACTAGAAAAGGTATACCTCATTCATACATATGAAATGAAGCTGTCAAAGGACTTCACATCATTGCTTACGTGATGCTTTTTTCCAAAAAAATTATCAAACCAGTAATAACAAGAAGGTATATATTTAAACAATAGAGTTTAAGTTTAAAAAAGTGCATAAATCAGACCTTAAGAATTTGACGTTTTTTTCCACCAGTTTATGATTTCAGGAGAGCTTTATCTTCTGATTTATGTTGAATTGTCAATAGCTTTTCACTGTTTAACTTTAGGGTTTCTCTACTATCATGTATACTCCCACTCCTACTAAGCTAACCTAGTTAATGATTTGTAAAACAGTTGTGTGCTTAAAATGCATCAAAGATTTTTAAAAAATATGTCTAACCCTAAAAAAATTCCCTGTTTTATAAATGTAGCTTTTATTTTCAGTTACTTTTAACAAGAAAGACATAACATATATGTTCAAAGGCAGAGTGCCCTACACTTAATAGTAATAACAGCTACTACTCATGACTTAAGCTGTGAATTAGTAGTTTTACAAACATTAATGGTCAACTTTTTAATAAATCTCTCAGGTAGACATTGCTTTCCCAATTTCCTGGATTCGTTAACTGAGGATATAGAGACTTTGATAATATAACCGCAGGTGATTCAATCTTGGAGAGTAGAGCATAGACTGAAACGCAAGTATGTTTAGATTCAAAGCCTATGGTCCTTTTTTTCTCATACCATGTTTGCTCAATTGCCCATTTTATATCATTTCTGGAGCCAAGAAGTTGTATCTTCCAGAAGCTGACATGGCTCAATTTTGACAGTTTCCCAAACTTGATCCTCCATTTTCTGTACTTGCCATAAAATTCATCAGGATTTTGCCAAACAGGTTGTGTGCTGGGAGTGATAAAAGCATGAGTTCTTTGCCCTGAACAAGATAACTGAGTCTTACAACCTAAATGGGTTTTGGTCTGTTTTCCCCAGTCAGCTCAGTATCATATTGCCAGTGCATCCTTGCCCCTTGTGCAGTGAGAACAGAGAGGGGAGCAGTCTCTCCTGTAATTCTCTAAAATGAGTCAATGTAGAATAATCCAGTTCACCTACCTTTCATGAAGTGATCCCCAAACTTGGTACTGTTCACTTAAAAATGTTTGCAAATAAACAGCATTGGAACATGAGAAAAAGACCCCAATACGTCTGGCACGTTCCTCCACTTCCTCTTCCATTCCTTTCTTAATTTTGGATACAGAGCACTTAATGAGCATCTGCTGTGTGCTGGTCATTTTGCTATGTGCTACGGGTAGTGAGTACAGTACAAGGAAGAATAAAGGTCACAACTGGTTTAGAGAAAGGGCTATATAAGCCAGAACCAGTAGTTTTCTCAGTTCCTACCCCATGCCCATATTATTAATAGTTTGCTAGGGCTACCATAACAAAGCACCACAGATTGGATGATTTGAACAACAGAAATTTATTTTTTCACAGTTTGGGAGGCTGAAAGTCCAAGATGAAAGTGTTGGCAGGGTTGTTGGTTTCTCCTGAGGCTGCTTTTCGTGGCTTGCAGATAGGTGCCTTCTCGCTGTGCCCTCACATGGCCTTTTCGTTGTGTGTGCCATCCCCGGTGTCTCTTATAAGGACCCCAGTCTCATTGGATTGGAGCCCCACCTTTTTGACTTAATTTAACCTGATTTACGTCTTTAAAGACCCTAGCTCCAAATACAGTAACATTGAGGCTAGGGGTTCAACATATGAATCTGGGGAAACACAACCCAGTCCACAACAATATCCACTACATAACTGGCTATAACGTGTAGTGGAATGAAGTCAAAGTGAGTCAAAAATCATACGCATATCGTAGCAACATGAATGCTTCAACCAGAGGTTCAAATCCTAAATCTGCCACTTCCTATTTGTGTAACCATTGGTGGAGGGTTTTTGTTTTGTTTTGTTTAATCACCTTGTCTTTGTCAGGCATATTGGTGAAGTTTCTTAACCCTAGTGTTTCATTTGTTAACCTTTAAAATAGGGACAATAAAAGTACCTACCTCTTAGGGTTAACATCAATTGCTTTATGTCTATTTAGCTAGTAAGCTGAAATAAGAGTTGGCTATTAATGGTAGCTGAGTGGTTCTAAAGATGATGTTACTCCTCTTTTTTCTCTAGACACGACATCATACAAATTATTATGAGAATAAAATGTAAGAGAAAAGATGGAGGAAATCAAATAATTAATTGAGAGGTATTAACATACATCAATTTTTAATTATAATAATTTATTTTATTATCATGTGAAGATAGGCCCAACACAGACAAAGACATTTTAGACTGCTAAATTTGTAGCCTAATTCTTTTTACAAATCTTTGCTGAGCACTTATTACATGTCAGAAATTGTTCTCAGTATTTTGGAGACAGAAGTGAACAAAATATACAGAAACCACTATTCCACTGATGCTTACATTCTAGAATGGATATGTGTCACCTCCACATTTAACACCCACACACTTCCAAAATTGGAGGAAATAAGATACAGCAAATAGAAAAATAAGGCAAATCCATTTACATCATACAGCAAATTGATATTAATTTATCATCTGGCCAGAATAAATTCACAAGAGCAATACTAATTCTGGGGCCTGCGGGATGGGCTTCCCTAAGTGCTGCCCTGATTTCTGAGACGCTGCTTTGAACTTACCTGACCGCACGCCCAGGCACCAGGGCCAACTTGCCGCCCCTCCCTGCCGGACACCTGCGTGCAGAGACCTGGGACTGAGCCTCGGCTGTCCGGTCGGGCCAGCTGCGCGGTCACCGCCCGCCTCTGACGCTGTCGCCCTCACAGGCGCCGGTTTTTGAAACAGGGCGCGCACCCGGAGGCGGAGCGCCGCGGTCCTGCCTTCGCCCTGCGGCCGGTGCCCCCGGTCCCGGCGCAGTGGTCGCTCAGAGTACAAGTGACTTGGCTCGGGCTGGTGCCTCCTGGCCCACGTCACCGGTTTGACAGCCTCTCACCAAATCAGAGGGCGGCGCTCGCCGGGAGCCCTGAGCGTCACCGGGAGCTCCTGCAGATTAGAACTCGCCTCTCCTAACTCCTCCCCTCAGTCCCAGTTAAAGCTCCCACTGGCTTTACGGAAAAATTAAGAGGGGGCTGTTTCTGCTGCGCTTTCTTCCCCTGCAAGATGGTAAGTGAGGAACTGGCGTTAGCTAATCCGCTGGCGAAACCTGGGTCTCTGAAAGCTAATAAGCTTTGCATTTAGAATTTGGTCCACCTTAGGAGCAACAGTTCTTTACTACCTGCCAATTAAATCAGGCCCTCTATGCTGCCGTGTCTCCATTTATTATCTTCTATTTTCTCCTGGCGGGCACTCCCGCGCGCGCTCTCTCTCTGTCTCTCATTCATTCTCTTTCTCTCATTCATTCCCATGCTCGCTCTCTATCTCATTCTCTCTCATTCATTCTGTCCCTCACTCTTTTACCCTGTTATTTCTACTCTCCTTACTTTCTCCCCAACTTTTCCTCTCCACCTGCACTCACGGTTGATTCCACCTCTTCCTCTAGATTATGCACATATTTGCTAACACTTGGACCAGAACTAGTCTAGGAGTATTTGGGGTTTGTTTTCTTCTCAGGTGTCAATTGTATAATAGCTTAGCTTTGATTCCAATAATAACCTCAGGGAAGAAGTCTGAAAACATGCTCTTAAAATAAAAGAAACTAGCATTTGATAAACTTTTAGTTGAATTTCTTTTGATCTGCACTGCCCAAGCTGGACTTGCTTAAGCACTGAACTTCTTCAAAATTTAAATTACTGGGAACATTAACAAAGTGTGCTTTAATTGACTTGTTTTTTTTTTTTTTTTTCATTTTCTTCTTACTTGTTTTTCTCTCTGTTTATGTTATGCCCAAGAAAGTACTCAAGTCCACAAAAGACTTGTAGTGGTCAAAAAGGGTTTTTCCAAAGCTGGGTTCTGCTAAAATTAATGGCTTTTACCTGATTAAACATTGACAAATAATTACGAATGGGCTGTTGTACAAATTAACCCAGGAAGGCTGCATACCTACCCCTGAGTAGACATTTGGAAAGACTATGTGTTTTTGGAGTTTGAGGTTTGAGGAGTAGGGGGTGCGGTGAGTGTTCACTGGATCAGAACACAGTGGAGAATTTGTGCCAGTTGGTGGAGGCAAGATATCTTGGAAGGGCATTGAGCCCTAGTGATGGAGAGAACTAGAGCTTGCTGTCTTTGCTGATGAGCTTCTTTCAGCTCTGATTCTGTGTTTTTGTAGAGTGACTTTATGTTCCTGTGCTTAGTATTGGGAGCAAAATTTATTTAAAGCTCCGAGACAGATATAAATGAATGGATAGATAGATAGATAGACAAAACAAACTGTTGATATCACCATGATCCAGTAGCATGTTAGGTAAAAGGGAGGAGGAAGGCAGGAAGGAGGCAAGTATATGATTCAGAAACTAAAATGAGGAGATTAGTCTGTATAATGTCATATACTGTCCATTTCAGCTTTAGCATTCTGGGCTCTTTGTGTTTCAAGGTTATTAGAAATATAATTAAGATATTTGCTAGAGAGAACCAAATGGTTCTATGTCTTTGAATCACTAAGTGGAATTCCTTTTACTTAGAGCATGGGTAGCCTGTGAGATGCACTAGGCATTGCAACAGAGAATATTCCTTGATATTTACAAATTTGGCCCATCCAATACTAGTCTGTTCTTTGCTCAGAAGGTCTAAGGGAAATACTGTGTAAACCAAGGAGCTGATTTCCTTTTAGCAATCACAATTTGACCACTCAAAAATTAATCTAGATCTATACATAACCCCTCTACTGGTTTTTATTATTCACTGCATGCAATTTCTGTATGTTTCTCCCATCCTTTCTCCCCTCCAAATCGCCATCACCCTATCTCCTGGGACCCCCCTCCCCGCCCCACTGAATTTCACAGAACACCATTCTGCCTTGCCAAGACCAGTACTTTGTAGGAGGCCAGAGCTATAATTGCCCGTATTCCACTACAACGTCAGAATCTAGTGTTGATGTTTCCACGGATACTTGGGTCTCTTTCTGGGCTGCTGGTCTCCTGGACAACAGAGAGCCCCAACAAGCACCACAGGCACAGGGTAAGTTCTGCTCTTCTGCTTTCCTGGTAGATCTGGAGCCCCTTTCCAGTACCCATGTCTGCAAAGCATCACGGGCTGGGACTCTATAGAAGAAGGGATGATATGGAAAATTTAGGTAAACCCAAAGACTCCTGAATTTTAAAGCCATAAAGCCTGCTGATTTGTACTTGCCAAATAGTGTAAATGGAATTCTTCCCCTTGCCCACTGGGCAACATGTATTTCTCCCTACATGTTACAGTTCTTGGAGATTCCCAACTCACTGAGGGAATTTGGGTCTGAATCAAAGTTTAATAAACAAAACTCTAGCGGAGTGCTTTTGGAATCAAGATACCATCTTGGAGCACTTCTTTTAGAATTCAGGAAAGTTTCCCTGTGTTTGAGAGGAAAGCAAGAAATACTAAATCTTTTATTTTACAGAGGAAATTCTATGCATAGTGTCTTAGAAGTGGAAAAATGATTCCCTCCTACACAAAAAAGACTTCAAAATTGGAGGAAAATGTAACATTGGTAGAAAGTTACATATTAATTTTGACCTGTAGCTTAGTAAATAATGCTTATAAATATTAAAGGAATTTTTGTAAAATTTCTGGAAAAACTCTCAGACACCTCAGAATTAATAAATATATGTACTGCTGGTTCTGCCACATAATATTTTCTCTGGTTTAAGAAAAAATACTAATAAACAAACAAACAAACAAAAAAACTCAAAATATTAAAACACACTTAAATGTCAGGGAGGAGGTCATTCTGTTTTAGCTTTCTTCCACAAGCAATAGCAACGACAAAATGTCCAAGAATTTGAACCTAAACTGTTTATAAAATTTTTTATTCCTGTCTCCTTACTCATTATTTCATTTTAATCAAAAATAGTTCAGTAACAGCAGTTCAGGTAGAGGAGGGGAAGAGTCAGAACTGTACTACGAAAAAGAGAGTAAAAGTAAACTAATTTAACATGCCCAATCACAGTTTTTATTGACAGATATAGCTTACTGTCAAATATATATAAAAAAAAACTTCTTTGAAAAAAACATTTAAAAATATACAGGTGAGAACAGTTGAAACAGATAAGGTTTAGGCACAGTTTTGAACTTTTCTTCAAGGTCTTCAGAGAAACAAGGTCTAAATTGTATTAAAGTAGGGCATGCTACCACATCAAATTCGAATACTCTCCATCAGATTTAAAACAGGCAGGGAAAATGGTAGTATCACAAAATAGGATTTGATTATAGAGCCAAACACTATATTACCAAATGCAAAATCTTAGGAAATAAGGTAAAAACCAGAAAAAACATAGTGGAATTGCAATGTTATGCTTGAGGGGGGAGTCAATAACTATTTGAATGAATTAATGATGCAGACTGGGTAGTCTTTATTAATTTAACCAGCGGGAATACACATATTAATAGGAAAGAATGTGACCCCTTATCTCCTAAAAAATTTACCTCTTAACCACTTTGGCATATAGCGCATAAATATTTGTCTCTCACAGCTTGCTTGCCTCTTCTAAAACCTTAAAATGTTTTTTTTCCTGTGTAGAAGCAATAGCTGTTTTTCAGAAAGGTAATTGAACCTATTAAACTTTCTGAAATCAATTGGTGAGTTTCTTTATTGCATACAAACTGCAAGTGTATTTTCTTAGTTATACATTTGGTATTTTTACAGAATCATCCCATGGCTCGAATTTTCCTGTTCTGGACTCATTTTCATGGGAAGAGGCTCAGCTTTCCTCTCAGCTGTACAGAAATAAGCAGGTATGTGTAGAGAGTCAGTCAGAACACTGAGACTGGCCATGTTCCCTGCTGTCCTTTCTCCACGGAGTCTGTCCTTAAGGTCACATTGCTTCTTTTCCCTGTTGAAATTCATGTTGATTTAGTTTAGAATTAAAGTGAGTATATATCCACAGAGAGATCAAAGTTAGGTGATCAATGTTACAGAGAAGAAAAACAACCAAGGCACTCTCAGAAGACCTACAAATTCTGACTTCATATATTTTAATTGTATAACCTCTTGAATACTCTTTTTCCTCATCTATGGACTTAGAATATTTGTTCTGCCTATCTCAAAGTGCTGTTGGAAAGATCAAATGATATAATGACTGTTGCAGTATTTGTAAACCACAAGCAGAGCTAATACTGGGAGAAAGGATGATAACTATAAGTTTTCTCAAGGATTGCTTCATTTTCCGTGTTTTGTTTATTGTAGCTTCTGAAGAGTAATTTAATCTAGTGGACATACAGACAGATCAATCTAAGGCTGAGAGAAGCCAATCCACCTCTTTTGATTTATTTATTTAGTTTTTTTTATATGCAAGGAAGGAGTCCAGCAAAAGCTTTCTAAACACCTTTTTCTATATTTAAAGAGTTGCCTGA
Organism: Eulemur rufifrons; assembly: GCF_041146395.1. NCBI lineage: Eukaryota > Metazoa > Chordata > Mammalia > Primates > Lemuridae > Eulemur > Eulemur rufifrons. Next base: position 73,454,099 of record NC_090989.1, read on the forward strand.
AGCTCATTTTTCTTCATACTTACCTGATTCACTTGTGGTTACAATTTTAAAAGTCATATAATCTCTTCAAACACTTCACAGTGAATGAAAATTCAGAACACATAGCCAAACAATCAGGTGTTAGAGGGATGTAGATTTAATTTAGGTCTCTGAAGATGAGGGCTCCCTGAGGTTGTGGTGTTCATAAAACAAATAGAAGAATAATCAGGTTTAAGCAGGTTAAGGAGCAATGGCATTATTATAAGGTTACAAAGTCAATATAGTGGAGAAGCCCTCACCATTTGTCTGGTTTTTGCAGCTCCAAGATACTCTGGTGCAAAAGGAAGAAGAACTAGCTAGGTTACATGAAGAGAACAATCACCTCAGACAATACCTGAATTCTGCTTTGGTTAAATGTCTTGAAGAAAAAGCTAAGGTATGTAACCATCGCCCTTATAAGAATGGAGCAGTGATTTGACAAAGGAGACCGTTTATGTAAAACTCCTTGATTAAATCCAAGAAGTATACTAAATAGTGTATCTTGATATACATTTACAGAATGGATGGATTTTTCTTACGGAAATATAGCATTTTCACAAGAATGTTTATGTATCATTTCTCTGAAGTATCTAGATTGTAGATGTTAGCCATACATTTAAAAAAGGATTATTTAAGAATCAAAAGGTAGTCAAGGGAATTGCTGAGACAACAGAAGTTAATCAAAAGGCAGAGTTAGATGGAATACTGGAGTGGGAATCAGATCTGAAAAACAGTTCTTTGAATTGTCTGTTTGACTTTAGGTAAATCACTCTCACTTAGGGCCTCAGTTATCTTCATCTGTAAATAGGTGGGCTAAAATATCTTTTAAGAAACTTTCTAGATCTAAAATGCTACGAGTATGGCTGGAGCCCAGGTCTCTTGACTGACAATTAGGAACACACAATTACATTATTTGTTAATTCACATTTTTTTCTACACTTTTAAAATGAGCTATTTCTAACTCAAGGATAAATAGTCTGCCTATAGTCTCCTTTTGTTATTTCTTTCTTTGTTTTTTCAATTTTTTTATTATCTATTTGCCATTATGTTATCATTATAGCTTCTATCATCAATCTTTTTCTTGCTTCCAGACAAGCTACATTATTTGATATTATTTAATCTAAATTGATGATGCTTCCTGCTACTCTTACCAAATATAACAGTTCAGAGAAGAAAAGATGCTAGCTTTGATTCCTTTGTAATTCAGTTATCTTTGTTAAAAAGGGAAAACATCTTACATTTATTAGCCTGGGCTCCTAACTCCAGCCACCATTCCATAAAGAGGACATTTATTAAATTATTGTGATATTAATTAAGCAGCTTTATCTCTCAGTTGGAAAATCATTCTCAATTTTCCAAGATTTAGAGTAATATAATTAACATATCTCATGGGAGTGCTTTGAAATTAATGAAATAAGAGGAAGCAGTGTTGCATAGTGTTTAAATCAGAGGTTCTGTCTAGATTCAGATGGCTTAGAGGAACCTGCGGCCTTGGGGCCACATATGGCCTTCTGGATCCTTGAATGCAGCTTTTTGACAGAATCCAAATTTTATAGAACAAATCCTTTATTAAAAGGAGTGCAGCAGAGAAAGATGAAGCCTTTCTTGCTTCTTTTGGTACTTAAAAAAGAACAATCTTGAAATCAGAAAGCCACGGATTCCCCACCCCTGATAGGCTGCATGATCTCAGCAAGTCACAAATATGTTTTTGCTTTAGTTGCCTCATTTATGAAGATTTTGATGATATCTATATCCAATGAGATAATGCATGTAATTGATAATTCATACATTATATGAAAGTTTATTGATAAATGATAGCTCAATAAATGATAGTTGCTATTTTTGTCATAATACTAATAATAGTAATAATTACCTCTCTGAGTTGAAATCTTAAAGATATATGCTTTTTTCAACTTTTAAAAAATAGAGGAAAAAAAAAATAGAGGAAAACATGTGAATTAGAGTTTCTGGACAGTACCTTATAGATTTTACTTTACAAAAAAGCTAATCCAATCAGTGTTATTTGTGTGTGGGAAAAGAGTAATCTAATCATTTTTTCCTAAATAATTAAGGTAACTAGTAAATATTTGAAGGAGATGTAATTTTCAAATATCACTTCCCCAGAAATTGTTGTCATCAGATGAGTTCTCCAGAGTATGTGGAAAATTCAGAAAGGGGAAGAGGAAACCCAAAGAGCAAAGGTACTCTCCTGCTGAAATTCCTCATCCCAAAAATGCCAAGAGAAACCTCTCCAGTGAATTTGCTAACTGTGAAGAACAACCTGGGCCCCCTGTGGATCCCTGGGTCCTTCAAACACTTGGGTTAAAAGACCTCAACACCATTGATGACAGCTTGTCAGCTAACTACAGTGCCCTCTCCTCTCATCCTAGAAGAGTCACCAGCACATTTTCTCAGTATCCAGATGATGCAATTGACTATGAAAATGTCCCCAGCGAGGATCTGCCGATTGACTATGAAGGTGACAGAACAGCCCCCTTCCATAGAACTGCCACTCATGGGGAAGGTTTTCCTTTCCTTTCACAACTTTCAAATCCCCCAGTGGGGCTGCAAAATCTTCCTTACTATACTGCTGATGTGTCACCCAACAAGACAGAGATGGCCTTTTCCACATCCCTGAGCCCTCACTGTAATGTGAAAACTCATTCCTTCCACCAGGGACAAGCTTTTGTGCGTCGAGATGAGGAGGGAGGCTGGAAGTTTACCTGGGTCCCTAAGCAGTCTTAGTGATGCCTCTTCCAGCACAAAGCACTGCCATGAACTCTGTTTACAAAGACCTCTCTTGCACTTGAACCTGACTAAGGTGGAACACAGAAGCTTTGCTTAGACTGTCTCCTGCCACTTTAAATGTCACTCCAATTACCCACTTAAGTCTGCAGGGAATGGCTTCCAAGAATCCATAATGAAACATGTCTGCCCTTCTTTCACCTAAATTTGACTTGTTTACACACCAACACCTGCTGTTGACTTCCTTCCTTTGCCCTGTGCTTGAAAAGGTATTTTCCATCCACGTGTATATTCCTTCCAGACCTAGATATACTTTCCCAATTATAACAATTTTATAAGCTTTCCTTCTTTCATCAAACAGTTGAAATGTTCACAGCCCTTTCACTTTTCTCCCTTTCCTGCTCTTCATCTCTCAAAACTGCCTTTAGAATGAGCCCTATTATTGCGTCAAGTACTCATTACTGAGTGTTCAAATAGCTAAGGGTGAGGTAGAAACAAGTATCTTTGCCCATCACCGCTACTACTGAAGACATAATGTGAGTAATGTTATGTTCAGGGCAGTTCAGATATTAATAGTTGAGTGTCCCATGGAGGCATAGCGAAGAGTCTCTTAAAACAACTGTAACTCTACTGATAAACAATAACTCTGATAAATTTTAAAAATTAAAGAGAATTAAAGTTACTTCAAAATGCCCCATGGTGTAACAGCTTTTATAGCCACTGGCATTTGTTCTTTAATTAACATGACTCAAACAAGAACACTTTTGAGGGACTATGGTAACAAAATAAGTCATCATCTGAAACTACCCAAAACCATAATGAGATACCACCTTACCCCTGTCAGAATGGCCATTATTCTCTTTCATTTTGATAGGCACTACAGTGATTATATAAGGCGAACCTTATCCATAATAATAAATAAAAGAAAAACAAATATGAGTCATTTGTAGTTAACATTAGAAATCATTGCTCTGATCACAGTATTCCTTTTCTAGTATTTAAGCACTCATTTTGCAGATTAATTCAGTCCAACTGTGTGAGAATAACTTGGATTTAAAAATAGATGCATATTAATTTTTAAATAAATATACATAGATTGCAAATAATGACATCAAGGATTTAACTGTTTCTAAATTTTAAAAATATATTTTTAATGCTCATGCTAGCTTCCTTCTATCTTATCCCTCAATCTCCCTATCATTCTCAGAATACTATACAGATCTAAGATGTGCACCTGTGTTTTTTGGACAAACTTCAGTTAATGATAAAATCCACCATGTTGAAAATCGTTCATATTTTTTTCTTTCCACCTTTCAATAAGTAACCTTGTACAATCAATGTCTCAGAGCTCAAGTGTACTGTTTGGGATTCTTTGTAACAAAGACATGCCTTTTGTTATTGTTACTGTTTAGTTTTGCTTTATTTTGATGATGTGAGCAAATAATGTGCTTTACAAAGTTTTGTTACCAGCCGGATTTTTGAATAATTCATGAAGGGGAATACAAGATAGTAATTAACATTATTCTTTGGAGTATTTTCATGATTTAGGAAGAGATAGAACACATTCCATTTTTTAAAATAAATATAAATGTGCCTTTACATTCTAGTATCTGTGCCCCTGGTGGGTGAAATTTATCTTTTTTTAGAATAAGAGATGTAAAAATTAGAATTGATTGTGGTTTACTACACTAGTAATTGAGAAAGCAATATAACTAATTTTGAAAGTCTAATAATCAAATTGTAAAACAAAATCGATCAGTTAATAAATATTTATTTTGCATTCTTTGTGTGCCTTATCATGTGTTAAGTACCATAAGGAAATACCCAGGCTCGGCACAATGCATTTGATATATAAAACAAAGCCACATAAAATGTCATAGCTTTTGATAGCTTTTAAATGAAATTTGATCTCAGCCTGGTTTAAAGAAATTACAGAACGTTTGGGGTAAATTATAACTTGTTCTGGCTTTTATCATGAATGGTAGTATGGGAGAAAATTACCATATATTCTTGCAATTATGTCTATAAACATTTGATATTATTAATAATTTAAATTATGTATGGAAAATTATTTTTTTATGTTTGAGAAATTAAAAATTTCTTTCAGGTGAGCATATGCTTTAACTTTTATGGTTTTACCATGTCACTATGGTAAACCACAGTTAATATTTTTTAAGCTAAAGTGGGAAATAAAAACTAAATACTTTTGTAATTATGATGAATATTATCCTATTATGCATAACATTTTCTAATAATAGATTTTTTTCTCCTGAGTTGTAAACATAATAATGTTTATTTGTACCTCTTTTGTACGATGTATATGACCAGACTAAAATCTGCAGCTTTTAGGGCTTATTGGTTCTTTCCCTTCTCCAGGATACATTAATGAGGATTTCAGACGTTTTGTGGCTTAATGAGTTCAGTGTCTTAGGGGTACATCACTCTCTTACCTAATCTGAATCTAGTATCAACTTTTAAAATTTGATAAAATTTCTAATATCCTCTGATCATCAGACAGTAAATCATACTTTTATCTCACTAGTATCTGGAAAATGAGGACAATTGGAAAGCCCCACCTATGCAGGTAATGTTTAATGAGTGGGATTATTACGACTTCAGTGATCCTAAACTATAATTTTGAAAAATTTGAAGAAAAGAAAAAAGGTATCAATGGAAAGAATTGCTCTATTTGATCTAATTCAAGAAAACAGAATTGTTTTTTTAAAGTACGATAGAAGGATTCAATAACTGACCTATAGCACAGGTGCAGAGGAAAGCATAGAGTTAACACATCAGCCATAATTTTTGATAAATATTACTTCATGCTTATAAAATCAGGATATACAATTATACCTGTTTCAGTTTATCAAAAGATTCACATAAGCTTAAATATTAAATGCCTAATTTTTTCTTTATTTTTCACTATACCAAATAGAATTGGTTTACAAGCTACAAATACACTGTGTAAGTATATTTCTTACCATATTTATCATATTTTGTCTATATTTTTTGTTACATGAATAAAACCAGACATCCAGTTTTAATTTTTATTCTACACTTGTAAATTATAATTTAACACTTAATATTTTAAATGACATGATTTGTTTGTGATTTGAAATATTTCTAATTGTATGTCAGAGTCAATTTTGTAATAAATTTATGGCCAATAAACAGATGAAAAAAACATATTTAATCCTACTTTTGGCCCTTATTTTAGAAACATTTTTAAGTGAATGGAGCAACAGACCAAAAATTGTTTTCTATACCCATTTATGTATAAATTTTACGTCACAGAAAACTACATGTATCTCAATTTCCAAATGTATGAAATAGTAGTATGATGAATAATTGAAGCATTTAATAAACAGAAATATGTAGCTATGTCAGGCTGTGCTGAGGATATAAAGATGAAGTATGTGTTAAAAATAACTTGGCTATAAATGGGAGAAGTATAACTTAAACATGCTTAGTCAAAGCAAGGGGATAATTGGCTCTCCTAATCAAAAAGTTTGTTTTCAGTGTGGTTGAATCTATGTGTTCAAGAAATATTGACAGGAATCTGGTTTGGGATTTCAAGGAAAGCTATGATCAGGAATAGATTCTTAAATGGTGTTAAGATTGTACTCAGCACATAAAAGCATGACAGAAATCAGCATGGGCCAAGTTCTGTGAGCTTGATGAGCAAGCTATATCTCATAAAATATTCTCTAGTTTTGTGACAGTCTTCTTGTCTTTCCCATTTGTAATCCCTCAAGAATGAACAAATGTTCCAGATTGGTCCCAGTTACACCATGAGAAATTATGAAAAGATTAGGGTCTCGGCATATGAAAACTGTGAGCAGAATTTTTTTGAGGCCACTATAGAGGTAGGCCATATACCCATAATGGGAAGATTAGTATCAAGAGAACATGGTTTGGGACTTGCATATCAGGTCAGGAACCCATATCTACATGGAGATCCTCTTGTTACAAGTCATGGATAACCTGGATTTTATTTAATTTCCTCACAGGGATATTTGATTTTTTTTTTCTTGGAGAAAATTGTGCCTAAATCTAGCTCACTCTAAATGACCCTTGAATACGGATATAATCAGTATGGGTTATTGCAACATCTTAACAAAATGAGCTTGGTATCTTGATTTCCATTTTAAAGATGATAAAACTGTTTCTAAGGGTTATATGGGTCACATTATAATAAGTATTTGATAGTTAGGACCCAAGATAAACCCTGGCACAGACTTTAGGTCCAATGCTCTTTCTACTGTAACACATAATGATAATGTTTGGGACCCGTAAATGTACTTACAGTCACCAGGCTGTTACAGACTATTACAGTCCTCAGAGGTAGAGTCCTGGAAGTATGGAGGAACTCTTGACCCTTTGCTTACTTTCAACAGAAGGCTATTCTGGCACTCAAGAATCCCATGATTGCTAACAGGGATTGTTCACAAGAGACCTAATTCCTCCTCTGTCATTTCAAAAGAGAGCAGTGTATAACTTGAAAACCATTTCAGAAATTCTGGAGGCAGAGAGTTAGAGGGAAGAGGTGGCCTCTCATGGTCAGAAGTATTAATGTGCTTCTTAAACACATTGAGTGGTCAATAATTAGGATCAATTGAAGGGAAATAAATTTCTCTCCCAATCACTGCTGCTAATATTAAAGCCTAAAGTAGCAGTGTATAAATAATCCTCATGAAAGTCTCTTTCTTCCTCCTTTCATACAGAAAATAGATTCTATACTTGTCCAAGTAATAGCATTACTTTCTTTCATGTCAACCTTTTTAGGTATAATTGTAAGTGAAAGTAAAATAGTAAATAAGCATATTTATAACTTTGAGCCCAATCATTCTAGCATACTGAAATCATTTTATCCTCCCACTTTGGAAATCAGAAGTTAAATGATACCTTTCCAGAGACACAGTAGATTTTTTTATTGTTGTTTCTCATTTCTATGCCAGGTTTATAATCTGAAATTATAAGGCATAGAAAAGGTGTTTCAGCGGAATTTGTCTTGAAAGAGAGTCCTTAATACCAAGTGGCTAGTCCCTCTGGGATGAAGCCCAGCTATCACAGGAACTTTGTAAAGGTAATTCTCCCTCAGGGCCCCACAGTTGCCGTGAAGCTGAACGCCAGAGAAGCTCTTTAACGAGTGTGTAGTGAGAAGTCAGACTCCCTCATTACAATCAGGCAAAAACCCAAAACACAGCTTCCTCCTTTCACTTCAGTCTCTTGGGATTCACCACCTCACAGAAGCTGCAGAATTATTTTTCTTCCATCTCTGGCCCACAGGGGAGTCATTCTGGGTGGAGCCTTCAAGTGGCATCCGCACAGTGCATCACATGGTCCCACCGAGCAGTAGAGCTGTGTGCGCACCCCAGGAATCTCAGCCTCCTTTGGGAGCTGACCATACTGTCAGAGATTTAGCCTTTTCTTCCCTTGCTTTTAAGAAACATGACTAGTTCTACCCAGACCTTCCTGTTGTCCTCACTCCAAACATCTATAATTTTAATTAATGTGCTCCTTTCTTTTGAAATGATAGAAAATGAATCCGATTTCCTGTGAATCATCCTATTAGCAACAATGTGAGTAAAAAGGGCTGGGGACCCAGACTCACCCTCTGATGAATGGAAATAACATCCTTCCCATGACCTTGGATATGGGCTTCTGGAAGATTGTTTGATAACTGCAGTAATTATTAGGGTTTATTCATGTCAGTGGACCAGAATACAAAGATTTACACTCCCCTTTCCTATAGTGAAATGATATTATAGAAAGACTCTTGAGTCCAAAAAGTGGGCTTCGCCACTCACAGCCGTGCAACTTCAGGAATTAATTTAACCTTTCTTAATCTCAGTATATTCACCTGTAAAATGGAGAAAATAATGTTTGTCCTATATATTTCATAGTTTGTGTTTTGTGAGACAATTTTTTTTTTTTTTTTTTGAGGCAGAGTCTAGCTCTGTTGCTTTGGCCACTGGAGTGGAGATAATCTTTTCATTTTTAAGGAGCATGTATATGTTAAGATTTTGTCAATTATCTTCGACCTTCACTTGCACATAGAGTAAAAATACATTTCAATTTAATTCTTGAGTGCAAAGTTTCACACTTCATAAAATGCAACACTTTTAAGTCAGTTATACATATTTCCACTGATCCAGTTCAGTAAATGCTCACTGTTTTCCTATTATATTCAAAGCAGGATTTTATATTCTAGAGACTAAGGCTCACCTCTTAAAAGAGTTTACAAGTTGGCGAGTGGAAAGAAACTGAGGAAGGATTCACGGAAGACTTGATGTCGGAGACTGGATATTAAGTTAGAATTACAAGAAGTAGAAGTAGGAGTAAGAGTAAAAAAAGTAGAAGAAAAGCACAACAGGGCATAGTGTGGGGCCTATTTAGGGAATGGTGACTAGCCCAGTTAGCTGAATGGTAGTTTTTATAAACTAACGTATATATTTTTGGAATTCAACAGAAGATTCAGTACAATCAGACACAACACAGCTTGTATGAATGCTCTATCAATAATAGAAGGGAAGCAATATATATTGAAAACAAGAGTAAAGACAATAACTTAAATATCTTTAAAAGAAAGCATCACCTCTCATGCCTATTTACAGTGATATTAGTATAGTAAATAGTAAAGAAGTCCAACTTTGATAGAACTTCTTTTAAAATGATCTTGATTTCTTAATACTGAGCAGGCAGACCCTTTAAAAACAAAAGTATGGGGACATAGGTAGTGGAAATTACTAGTGTTATTGACTTCTATCCACCAGCTTTTGTTTTAAAATTCTAGGTTCTTTTTACAACATGCTATTCTACTATTTCCTTAAAGATTTTCCATGTACTGTACATATACCATGAGGACTAGGGAGAGTATATGGTGGTGGTCATCATCTTTTTGGAATATACAATAAGAAGAGAGCCTACCCTAATTTTTTTCTCATTAAAAGAAGAGAGAGGAAATTTTACCGTTGGAGGCAAATGGAGACATACAAGAGAGGAGACAGTAAAGTAACTCAGACTCCCAGCATTTTCCAAAACAAGGGAATTCCAGTGGTTAATCAAACACTGCAGAAGTTGCTGAGTTTGAGACACCTTAACTTTACTCTACCTATTCTCCAGGCAATGGGCTGAGCTGCAGGAGGATCTACGGTGGACATCTGGTGGTGTGAGCTGAAGTTAGGGAAAGGGGCTGTTAGAAGTGGTCAAGCCAAGCCATATAGAAGTTCTTCAGGACCCTAGAATGGCCCCACAAATGTATACCACAAGGAATATGATCATGTAATTTATTGTCCAAACTATGGCATTTTTAGAGTGACAAATACAAAACTAGAGAAAACATTAGGACAGTACATATAATCCAAGATTATTGTAACTAAACCAAGGCATATGTCCACATCATAGAGGAAAAGCCAGCATTTGGATGTCTGCCAGATAGAGGACAACAACATCCAGCCATGCCAAGGAAGCAGCAACCATGAATAACAAATAGGTTAAACTTCATCTTGTTAGGTAGACTTATACCCAAATTAAAAGAGAGGAAGCAGGAAGTGTCAATTAATCCACACTGGGGAGGGAGCTCAATTATGAGATTATCAGTCCAATCAGTTATGAGATTAAAGTTTAAAACTCACCTGGAATCAGACAAAGGTGACCTAATATTTATATTTACCACAAAATGGAAAGGACAATTCAGCACAGCAAAGCCAAAATTAGGGAAAGAGAAAAATAAACTCAGTTCATCTTAATATTCCAATGAATTGAGGTCTCCCAATAAACCACTCAGTTTATTGTGAAGAGTAAAAAAATAGTTGAACAGAACAAAGGAGAAGGTTTTTGAGATGATCCGGAACTCAAATGTATAGTAAAACAAATTTTAATTAATATGCATCACTCTTCAGCAATGATCAAAGGCTTATCAGCAAGTCATAAATGATCAAATATTAATTAATATATAAAACCTAAAAAAGGAAAAAAGATAAATTGCCACAAATTACTTTAGTTAACATATTTGTATATGCATTTATTTATTTTGTTTTTTTTAATTCAGTATGTTATGCGGGTATAAACATTTTGGTTATATGAAATGCATTTGCCTCACTCAAGCCAGGGCCACAAGTGTGTCCTTCCCCCATACAGTGTGCCCCATCTCCATTAGCTGTGGGTTTACCCACCAGACCTAGTCTACCACCAACCCCCTACTCCCACTACCTAACCAGCACCTAGTGAGTATTACTACCATGTGAGCACCTTAGTGTTGATCAATTAGTACTAGTTTGATGGAGAGTACATTTGGTGCATGTTTTTCCATCCTTGTTATACCTCACTTTGAAGGATGGGCTCAATCTCTATCCAGGATAATATAGGAGGTGCTAGATCACCATTGTTTCTGTAGTTGAGTATTACTCCATGGTATACATATACCAAATTTTATTAATCTGCTCATGTATTGATGGGCATTTGGGTTGTTTCCACATCTTTGCAATTACAAATCATGCTGCTATAAACATTCGAGTGCAGATGTCTTTATTATACAATGTCTTTTTTTTCCTTTGGATAGATGCCTAGTAGTGGGATTGATGGATCAAATGGTATTTCTATTTTTAGCTCTTTGAGGCATCTCCAAATTACTTTCCACAGTGGTTGTACTAATTTGCAGTCCCACCAGCAGTGTATGAGTGTTCCAATCTCTCCACATCCATGCCAGCATTTGTTATTTTGGGACTTTTTGATAGAGGCCATTCTCACTGGAGTTAGGTGATATCTCATTGTAGTTTTGATTTGCATTTCCCTAATGATCAGAGATGTTGAGCACTTTTTTATGTTTGCTGGCCATTATTCTGTCTTCTTTTAAAAAGTGTCTGTTCATGTCCTTTGCCCATTTACTGATGGGGTTCTTTTATTTTTATCTTGTTGATTTTCTTAAGTTCTATATAGATTCTTGTTATCAGCCCTTTATCGGATGTGTAGAAAGCAAATATTTTCTCCCATTCTATAGGTTGTCTCTTCGCTCTAAGGACAGTTTCCTTGGCTGTGCAGAAGCTTTTTAATTAATTAATTTTTAATTAATTAATTTTTAAATCTTGCACCTAATATTAACACATTTTATGACTTTCTTGTATTGAAATAAAACTCAGGAAAATTCTGATGGACATGGAAAATTTCAGGTACTGATTTGGAAGTTTAACTTAATAAAATTATTGCAATCAATAGGACTAAAATATTTCTGAAAAATTGGCATTGAGACCCCTTTAGCCAATTCTGTCAATTGATAAGAGTCTTGAATTTGGAGTTCTGAGTGGTTTTTTAAATAATCAATTTTCTCATTATAGATACAATCCATGCTTATTTTTTCAAGGATTGTATTTTATGGCATAATTTATTATCAAAGGAAGAGGGGCTCTTCTATGTATTTACAGATAACCAAGTAAGTTAATTTATCAACCTCATATTTTCCCCTTTCTCATCCCCCAAAATTGGAAAGTGTGAAGACAAGCAATTTTTGTTATTTTAAGTGTATTCTAATTCATTTTTAAATGTGAATATTTTAATGTTTCCCTTTGTGCTTTCTCTATTTGCTTATATGATTAGAAACTTATTGTCCATCCAGAAATCTGATGCAACATCCTTTTTTATTTATTTATTTATTTACTTATTTTTTTATTTCAGCTTATTATGGGGGGTACAAAAGTTCAGGTTACATACGTTGCCCATGTACCGCCTATCCCCCCAAGTCAGAGCTCCAGGGGATGGGTGTATACCTATATGATGAGTGCAATGCGCACTGTCTGGGGAATCAACATCCTTTTTTAATGATGCTGCTTCCATCACAAAGTGCAGATTTCTTTTCATTATTTTGGCAAGAAACAGACTGCCAAAAAATTGCTTTTATGCAAAGTATTGATAAATAGTATTTTCTGAAACTATTAATCATCCTTAGGTTATGGTTTTATAAAGGATTACCTCATAATGTATTGTATTTTGATATATGCACATGAATTTATGAAGTTTATATATTCTTATATATAAACTGAAATCAGTTATGCATTATATATTAAATTACAAAAACAAAAGCATAAATGTACCTGATTAAATGATTTAATAAAAACATATATATACACAGACAAAGCAAGAAACTGAAGCTAGATAAAAAACAAAAAGTGTTTGGAGTGGGAAGCAGTCGAGACAAGGAGAATTTGGGATGACATTTTTTCCTTTCATTTATATTTTTATTAATATCCAAACCAAAACAATTTCCAGAAAAGCTAAAGAGAGAAAATAACCAAAAGTAATTACCAGAGGTCATGGTGATGAATATGTTATGGATTTCCATCCTACCAAAGCAATGAAACTATATGCAATGGAAAGAGGAAAAGGTTATGTAAATGTGTTAGACATTTAAGCAACAAACCCTCAAGCCATTTTATTTCTAAATAAAATGATGATTTTATTAAATAAAATTAAATAAAATGATGCATTTCAATCTGTTATTGAGATAGAAAATCTGGAAATAAGAAAGAGAGGGAGGATGAGAGAGAGAGAAGAAAGGCAGTCTGTTTGCTGTTTGGTACTGTTTACCTAGACTGAATCACTTAATCCTAGCACTTAGGTTGTGTTTCTATATGGGAGGTATCACTTTAAAATCTTTGCTTCCTGAATATTATGTCAGTAAGACCAACAAGAACTTATTTTTGTATGCAAACTCAGAACCATTATGGTATCTTATCCGAGGAAGCATATCTTTTCTTGGAAGCATATCTTCTCAATTAACATTGAGAATGATCTCACTTTTCTGGTAAGATCCTAAACAATTTCAATAATGGTATAGCTCTGTAAGCCGTTCAATTCATTTGCTAAGGATATAACCAGTTATGATTTGCAAATATTTAAAACCTGGTACAGCATGTGCACCATCCAAGTGAACAGATGCCAGCCATTATGCTAACAGATTGTCAGTCCTGACCATAACATACTTTATTCACATCACTTTCATAAAGAATAATACATATGCAATTATAGTACCATCAGTATTATAAAATCACTTTCCTTCATTTTATAGATTTAAAAACTTATACCCAGAATCTTAGTATTATTTATTTCAGTTTATGTGGGAAAATTAATCTAGAATACTAGTCTCCATATAATTTCTACTAAATAATTAATTGTACTGGAAAACAGCAATTTATTGAGTATATTTACAATGATAAAGAAAACTTTAATCCATGGACAAGTTTGCAATAGGAATAAAATAACTTAAGCATGAATATTTGTCCATATATGAAGGGAGATAGGAGTTTTAGGTAATCTTTAGTGTTTTCTTCAGCCCTAGGGATCTATGGTTTATAAGTTTTTTTAACAGGATGCTTATTAATATAAAACTGAAGACTTTAATGGATACTTACAGAATAGTGACAGATATTACTTCCCTTTGTCAATCAATTTTGAACATATATTTATTGATATGAAAAAGCAATAGTTGCCCCATAGAATCCAAGGGGTACATTCTTGATCCCATTGCTCTGGCCAAGGTGCTGAAATCTGCCTCTGAAATTGCATTCTAAATGTCAAGCAGCTTATGAAAATACTAATTGTTTTTTAAATTATACTTTCTAATTATATCCAAATGAAGTATGTATCATGGTACTAAAATACCACCTCAACATCCTCCACACTCAGAAGAGCAGACAAGTATAACCAAAATTATAGCTGACACTAAAGATTAAAACTACATTATAGCTTGTTTTAAAATATTGAATGTCTGGAAAACAAGTAAAAATACTTAAGAGACCATAAAATGAACATATACACACAACAGAAATTAAAGATAAATATTTTCAGTATATAAATCAAAATTACTCTAATTTTAATATCATCATTGAGGAAGGAGATTACAATAAATTTGTAAAAATGTGTTGTATTTTCTCAGTTTTATCACTGAATTTAGATGTCAAATTTAGGCAAGAGACAAAGATCCATTTTTGTGTCAAGGTCTTGGCTCTTCCTGAAATTTCCCTTCTTTCTATTTCTGATGAAATATTTTTTATCCCTAACATCTCTATTCATTATTTACATGATTTGCCATCTAAATGTTATTACATATATTTGACACATATATCTTAAGAAACATAATCAGCTCCATGGCTGGCCATTCCACTATTATGTTGTCAACATCCATCTGTAACTCAACCACTCAGTAAAATTTTTTATTAACTACCATATGCCAGGCTATGCTTTGATGGGAAAAGAAAAAAACAATAAGCATGGGGTATAAGACAACTACAACTATACATAATACACGTCTTTAAAATGATACATTAAAGAAGAGAATTTAAAAAATAGAAGCATGGAGATTAAATGTGGAAAGAGATTACTTTTAGCATAGGAGAGATAGTCATTGGAAAATATGAGGACTGAGAAGGTAACATTTGATCAGGACCCTGAAGGATTGTTAAAATTTTGATTAATGGAGACTGGAAGAACATTTGAGAGAAAAGGAAATAGAGCAAAATAATGCAGTAAGAAATTTAGAGTGCATGAAGTAAATAAATGGTAAATAAAATTGGGAAATTAGATAGTAATAAAGTATTAGAGAGATTCCTATTCATCCAGAAAAAATTTTACTGGGTTTAAACTCATTCGTTAGAAAACAGAGGTGCATGTAGCCTTTTGAACAAGAGAATTACACACTCATAATTATATTTTAGGATGATAAAGATAGAAATAAATGTAAAGGCCAATGGAAAGGAAGTAGAATAAGGAGTTTTATGAATATGCTTGCATTGGCAGTAATATAATAATAGAGGGGAAAGTCAGAAAAGACAGTATTTTCTTTTTTACATCTCTAATTTCTGTAAAGAAAATAGTTGAATATTAATTCATTATAATCATAATTTTCAAATAAACCAAAAATATTTCTCTATCATAGTAGCTATTCAAATGTTGTCTACTCAGCAAATACAATGTTAATTGGATGCTTGATATGGGATACTTAGTATTTTCAGTTCAGGAAATAAGTATGTCTGTGATACACACCTTTGTCTTCAAGGAATTTATATTCTTGTTTGGGAAATAGACATGCAAACAGATAACTCATAACTCATATCTCATCATATAATAGCATATATGAGAAACATATTAAAAGGATTTAGCAATAAGAAATACACAAAAGAATATTACAGCGAAATTGTCTAAGTTCTAATTCTGATTGTAACTGATAGTCTGTTACCTTATGTCCTAAATCGGGTTCTTTAGGAAAAAAGATTCTGATATGGAGATTTGCATGCAGTAGATTTTTAGAAAAGAGCTCCCAAGAACAACATATTTAAAGAAATGTCATCAAGTTTAGAAAAGAGAAGAATTGAACAATGTTTCAGTCAAAACAAAGCCCTCGGCTAATCCTGTGGGGAGTTCTGAAACTGAGATGGCTCTCTACAATTGAGGCAAGCGACCAAGCTTTCAATCCTGACATTGGAAGTGGAATTAACCTTGAGAGAGCAGCTTCCTCAAGCTGAGGTCAGTGCCTGGAGAGGGACTCAGCAGTCTATACTCCTGGCATCTGAGGGAATAAATCCTTTGATCCTGAAAAGGGTTCTGGGTGGTTCAACACTTACAGAATCTCTGAGAATGCATTTCTTGTGCTTCTCAGATCTGTTTGCTAGAATGGTAAGTTCACCTTACCTGGCAACAACTACTACAATATTCTCATTGATCTTTGGTCCTTTTTTCCCCCAGAGAAACCTACACAAAGAATTTTAATATGACAAAGTATTGTGCCTCTGTGGCAGTTCATCTGAGACTGCAACAGATGCTCGTTATATTTCTTGTCTACAATCCATTCTAGATGCACCTAACTTCTGCTAACACCTCTGTTTGTCTAGGTAGCTTACATGTTAGTGACCCAGGTAATGACTCTGTTGTGTTCTAAGGCCTCAGTCATCATGATCTTCTCAGGCTGTGGCTGATACACTTGTCCACTCACCATCAAATTCTGCAAGGCCGTAATCAGTGGGTGTAAGAGATGCCAGGAATTTTCTGCTCATCACCATTGTGCAACAGTAGCCCATCCTGCTTCTGATGATCAGGATCAATTACTCATGTCAGTGTTGTGATCCTTTTCCTTATCTGCTACACTCTTGGTATAAGGACCCTAAATGATGTGGCAGCAACTATGGCTTAAAGTTCTATGGGACTCCTACTGTGTTGCTAGCAGGAGTGTTTCTCCTTTGAAACAGGACAACTATACCAACAGAGCAAACACAGATTCTCCAAGTGAGTTAATGGTGTGAGGGTAAGTGAGACCATCCTTAACCTTCCATTCTTGATCTGAGACCCATATATTCTACCTAATGGGGGAGCAGCAACATAAAATGGTCATTGATTTAGGGTGTAAACAACATCCTGGTGGGTATCATACCAGTCTTTTGAGCTATCATCTCCAAGTTGGTGTTTACTCCCATAGGGAGTTTTTGGTATATTACCTTACCCAGGAGTGGGGATGGGAGACTGGGAGACAGAGTCAGAGGTTTCCACTTCACCCTTCCTGCTTCAATAGCTCTGTCACCACAGGCCAAGAAACCAACACGAGATTCTTCCAACAGCCAAATATTTCCATTTCAATTATGTATTTGAGAACCAGAGAAATAACTTCTAGAATGTCTGTGAATCCAATGGAATCAATGTCAACTGGACCTGGGCCAGAATTCTATTTATTATGAGGTCATCATGTGTATACATTTTAACACAGGATAATGACAGTGATTCAGGTTCTTGACTATTACTATCAGGTTAAACTTGGCATTCAACAGTTCTCAAAATGTTAGGCATTTGCATTTTCATGGTACATGTTTACCTGATTAAATAGTCATAAGTCCCTTGAGAAACTGGGAGAATCATAACTATACATGTGCTATGATGTTGCAGATCCCTCATGGGGACTCAGCCTTTTTACTGATCAGTGGATTCAGGGTTAGAAAACGGGCTCAGATTTGGAAACTAGGCATGGGATTGGGTAATTTTATTTGAGTGGCTGCTCATACCCTATTGTATTATCACCTCTTTCCCATAGGAACAGCGTGTCCTTTGAACCATAGCCATAGCTCTTGGGCTGCAGACTGACATTGACATTCATTACCATGATAACTTCAACTTTGCTGTCATCTGGCCTCTTTTATTTTAGGATCTTTTTACTCCCATTGTTATCAGTAAGCCTAGTTCTTAGCATCTTCTACTGTCTACCCTGGACTAGAAAGTATGACCATCCCTGAACTTTTCAAACATGCTGGTTCTTTCCTCATCGGTGCATTGCTAATCACTTTGGTAAACAGAGTCCATAATCAGCCACTGTGTTTTCTGGCCTCAGTTAGTATATCCACTCTAATATGCCCACTTCCCTAAGCATTTCTTCACCATCTACCTTAGTGTTCTGTCATTTCTACTTCACTTAGTGTTGGCCATTGTTTCCCCTCAGTTTCTAATAGTCATTTTAAAAGCTCCTCAGTATTTGTCTTTCAGGATTATTTCTAAAGTATAAATATTGGATCATTTAACCTTCTCAACTTCCTTTATCCAACACTTTAAAGATCCAAGTCACTACGTGCACCCAAAATCCTTATGCATATTTTAAGGGAAGAGACAAAGCATTCAAGGCATGAAAAAAGATGTATAAGTGGTAATTATCTGTTAAGACTTAATGTGTGTACTTACTGGCATTCTAATTTAACTCAATGTTTCTTATTTGCATATGTCCTTATTCTTAACAAATGTGGAAATATGTAAAACTTGGCCCCATTCTTAAAGTAGGTCACAACTTTCAATGTACACAACTTTGGGCATGCCCATATGCATACACATAAATTCACACTTATGTATTTAGCCACATATCCTCTCTCATGTTGGACCAAGAAGTAATAAGAAGTTTGACGTAGGTTAAAGGATGAGGAGAAGGAGTGAATTTCCAACCCTTTAATGTTTAAGTGACCCTAGTTATGCATGAACGAGAAGAGTGAATTCCAGTTGTCAAGTAGGTCAGCAGACAGTACTCTGAAAGGTCAGAACAATCTGGTCATGGATGGCCTTATCGAGCACTGGTCCATTGCCTTCAATTTAGTTCATGAACATTACCTGTTATAGGAAGCCTGAGATATCTAAAATAAAATAGTCCAGTGCTGCCAGAAATAAGGTGGGTGGAGGACAGAGAAAATGCTAATTCAAGATTGGAACTCTTTGAGACCTAATTTAGGCCAAGTTAGAGTATTACAAAGTTAATATAGTCACAGGAGAAAAACAATAATTATTACAGAGATGAAAAATATTTCCAACTTCAGCACAGATTTTGAATATAAAATAAGCAAAATTGATTGTAATTAGGTATTTAAAAAGCAAATAATATTATAAAACAAATACTACTAATCAATAATCTCTTCTGAGAAACTTTTAAGTTTTTTTTTTTTACTATCAGAATTTGGGGTTTACATTACTGTTGATAATGTGGCCAAAATATTGTTCTGATGAAATCAAAGTAACTATTCCAATATATCTTTGTCCTTTGTAATTTGGAATTTTATCTATCACATTAATCATGAAATGTATAGTCTTCTATGTCATTCTCCATCCTCACATTTTGAGGAAATTGATGTCGCCTGAGCATAATTCTCCCTCTAAAGAACATTTTTTTGTTACATGGTTCATAAAATTTGATAAGAATAGTTGAAAACGTTGATTTAATAAAATGAAGAAAAGGGAAGAGTGCATTTAAAATCCTTTTAATTGATTTTAAGTAGCTGAATTATTGGAAAAAGTTTTCAGGAAAGATAAACAGCGGTTGACATATGTAAGCTTGCTCCCATCAGCAGGACCAGTTACTAAATTGAACCATCTCAAATTTCTATAGGACAAATATGATCTGTTACTGGCAATTTATATAATTTGATCTATCTAAATAGGCATACAATGTACTTTTATGGAAAAATATCTGTAAAAGTGCTCAGCAAATTAGGCTGGTAAACGAAGTATATAAGCAAAGAGCTAGAATTGGCCACTTCACATTGGTACCATATAATTAAAATAAATATTTATTTTCTGAGAATTATTAGCCTGATTGTAAAATAATCTTGTTTAATTTCAAAATGGGCTGCTAATTCAGAGCATTTGTAACCATTAAATACACTTTGGAGTTCAGTCCAAATGTAGGGCTAGTAATTATTAGAAAACCTAACCAACCTAACCAACAATGTGCTTGTTACTTAAAAGCTGTATCTCAGATTTCATTGGACAAAAAACCTTTACTCCCCATATGAAAATTTATACCTTCACTTTGAGCTCTTCCATAGACTCTGCAGTACTACAAATGTATCAGAGGGTGAAGTTATAGTTACTTGCAATCCTGAGTAATAAATCAAAGGCTGTAACTCAGATAGTTGCCTTATTTTTGTGAAGTGTTGCTGCAATTTGGGGAACAATACTTTAAAGGAATATAAATATTTGCTGCTTATCTTAAAACCACTCCATTGAGAAAGCTGTCACTTACATGTATATTTAACTAGGTCACTGCACACCAGTGTACAGTGATCTACTTTTATCCCAATGGGTGCAACCAAACGTAACAGTGAAATAAGGGGGCACTTCTAAGACAAATAACTAAATGACTCCAGTGGCTGAAATAAAGTGTCTGGAATTACTGATGTTTTTTCCGTGCTGCAGCAAACCATAAGAGTAATTGTTCAAGAATGATTGTCCTGCAAATGACTAATTATTTTCTATATCAATGTGCCCACATATAACAAACAAATATATGCCAAATATATTTCTAGATCTAGGCAGCAAAGTAGTTCCTCATATTCCTCTATGGCCTAGGACAGTGAGGAAAACATTTAATAGGTGTTCAGAAAGGTTTGCTAAAGAAAGTAAATACATTAATTAATCAATGGAGTCTTTAGTGATCATGTAGCACCTTGTATGTATACAGCACATTACCCTTTATCAAATATTTTCAAATATATAAGATATAATTGATATTTAGAGGATTATAATGTACTGGAATGTGCATGAAATTTGGAATCAGAGGATAAAGCTTTGAGTTCTATTTCTGCAATTTTTTCTGCTTGGATAATCTTGAAAAAGTAAACAGAATGAGTCTCCATCTCCGCAACTGTAAGTGGGGTTACTAAAACCTCTATCATAAGCATTGCTGTAAGAATTAAGTGAGGGACTACATGTAAAAAAATGATGTATAAAAGCACTTTAAATATTAGAAATTCTCATTAAAAATGAATGAGCTTCAACTCTGAAAATTAAGTTATTTGACCAAAATTTATAGCCATACACTTAATTTTCCAGATGTGGATTGCAATTATATCATTATTTATCATTTTTATCATCCTTATGAACCCTTTATGACTCATTGTATTTTAATACAGTTAAGTTCATTATTCCTTAGTGAGGTTATTTTATTACGAACATCATATTTTCACATTTCCTTCAAGGCCTCAAGTTCCCCATTTAATGCTCTTTACAGACCTCTGTGAATGGTTTGAGTTTATGAAAGAAATAAAGCCTAATACCCAAATTTTCCTTCACTGGCTACAGAACACATCATTAGTGCAAGAAAATGTGAATGTTCAGATCCAGGAATTAATTCCCAAGAAAACTTCCTTTCCAAACCCTACCATCGATTCACAGATGAATCCTTTTTCATCTGAGCCAACTTAGGTCATTTCCTATGTTTTGATTTAATTTCCTAGCTTTGTGCAAGCCTTTCTAATTGGTCCTTACCATCATCCAGATATTTCTTAGTATCCAGTCTATTTTGATTCTATGCTAACAACAGTGCAGAATTCCAGGAGAGATTAGATTTTAAAATAAAATCTTGGCCTCTGGAGGTTTGAGGAGAATAGTTAGGAATTATTTTTTGGTAACTCAGTGAACGCTAAGAAGTACCTCTGATCCTTGAGAAGACTAAATCTTAAATACATTACACTATATCTTCTTTATTTAGAAATATGTGGATGTTACCCTTCCTGAGAAACATATTAATAATTCCATATGGCAGTTTCAGTTTTTAGGCTTCCGTGTATTTTTCTATAGATTGGAACTGGACACAGACCCTCCTCAGTGAAAGCTTTTCTTGTGCCTCTCCAATTATACTAAATTCTCTAGCTTTTCTCTCCCACAGAACTTTGAACATTTTGTTCATGGCAATTCCTACAATTTGTACTTATCAATTTATCTAATGCCTGTCACACTCATGAGTATAAGCTCTTTGAGAGCAGAGACATTCATGATATTCATCTTTTCCCTCCCAAGCCCTATTACAGTAATTAGGATACAGTACTGTTCAATAGTGATGTCTTAAAAAACTGTAAGGACCATCCAAAGTGTTTGTCTTAATGGGTTTCCTTTCCATTAACATTCTTTGCATCATCCTTTAGAGAGAACTTCAAAGAAGATCTTATATTTTAGCCAAGGGGGGAAAAAAAACCTCACTGTACTGTACTGATAGGAGAGATTGGTACAGAACATGAAAATTGGTCTAAAATATACCAATTTTTCATCACAATCATAAAGGAAAAGTTAAAGTATTTGAAATTACACAAAATCCACCTTTCGTTGCACATTTCTTTTACTATGTAGCAGTCATCCCAGTCTGGTTTCATCCCAAAGCTGATCTGTAACTAAACCCACTCATACATATGGCATGCTGCTTTCCCTTTTGGTGTTGTTGGCAGAAACTTCAAAGATTTTAGAGACTGGTACCATCAGGAGGACATCTGTGATTCTTTTTTTGTAAGGTTAAATTCTGATAGGGACTGTCGAGAATGGCATTTCAAAACCTGGTACTAGAGTCAGAATGGTCAGAGATTCTAGATTGGAAGTCCCTCTGACTTTCAATGTAGGGAATATGAATATGGAAGTCTGGTGGCCTAGAGGATTACTATCTCCTATATAAGTGATTCTGCATTTTTCTTTTCTTTTCTTTTCTTTCTTTTTTTCTTCTGAGCTGAGCTTCTGTGGATCTCTCTGGAATGTGCTGTTCATTTCAGCATGGATGCACTCAGCAGTTTGTGGCCCGCTGGGCTGTTTTACTTCACCAGCCGGGCTGTGCTTGCCAGCTTTTGTTCAGAAATAACAGGAGGTCATACATGGTGTCAAGAAAATGTTGGCATGGTTAGAGAAACAGGTATTGTATTAGTTGCAATGAATTCAGACCTACTGATGGCAGGATTAATGAAATCCATGTCTGGCACTCTCTGCAGCTCGGTGGAGCTTACAATGAGCATAGCCTGGACACTAGAGAGGCTCAGCAAGGCCCCTGGCCCCTGGCCTGCTTGATCAAGTAGGACTTGCCCAAAGCATTTGGTAGGCAAGTGCAGCCTCCTAAGACACCTACTGAGAAAAGGTGGGGCAGACGGAGGTGAAGAAGAAATAAGAAGGACAAAAAGATGACAGGAAGGAAAAAAGGATGAGAGGAAGAGAGGGAGGAAGGAAGAAATGAAGGAGATTGAACCGTATAAAATATTTGTATTTAGCAATTCCAAATTGAATTAAAATAAATATTAATGGTAGCAATGCTGTATCCATGGCTTTACCATGGGTGAGTCATGAGTCCAAAAGCTTACCATGTATTGATGAATGTATTCTCACAACCACACAATGACGTAGACCCTCCTTATACGTCCCTTTTATATATGAGAGAGTGGATCTCAGGGAGACAAGTAAATTGTCCAAGAGTTTACAGCTAGGGAAAGGTGGATCCAGGATTTGAACTCAGAAAATCTAACTGCAGTGTCTGTGTTCTTAAAGGTGTAACTGCTTCTCTCCATAGGTTCATAAGGGCCTACCTGGTGCTAGGTTTTACTGGGTCCAAGGCTAAGTCCTATGTTCACTTTCTTCTGTTTTTCCCAAGAGGTGGTATCTCCCTCCATGCAGTGATGCCTGGTATTGGAAGAGGGATAATATGAGTAATGTCCTTTCTACCCTCTTCAATGTATTTTTTTCTTATTACTGTGCTACACCTAGATACTGTTTTTCTCTCATCTGGTTCCCCCAGCTCTGTTAAGTTACTTTCCTGTGTGGATAGATTTTCCAATTGATATTTCTGGAGGGGGATGATGGCTGGAGAGTCCCAGTCTCCCATCTTTCTCCATCCCTCTTCTAGGCTCTTGGACAACTTTGCTTTTGAAGGTAAAATTTTTAAAATGTCAAAAAGTTTTACTCTTTATTATGTAGAAATTTGCTGCTAATGTGTTGTCTAAGTTCATTTGTGTTACCATAAAGGAATACCTCAGGGTATACAATTTCTAAAGAAGTTTCTTTGGCTCACAGTTCTGCAGGCCTTTCCAGAAGCATGATGCAGGCATCTACTCAGCTTCTGGTGAGGTTCTGAGGAAGCTTTCACTCACGGGGAAGGTGAAGGGGAGGGAGTCAGTCAGTGTGTGTAGCAATCACCTGGGGAGAGAGGAAGCAAGAGAGAGAGGGGAGGGGCCAGACTCTTTTAAACAACCAGCTTTTGCAAGAACTAATAGAGTGAAAACTCACTCATTACTGCAAGGATGATCAAGCCATTGAAGGGAAATCCGACATGAACGCCTCCCACTAGGCCCCACCTTCATCATGTGCACATACAAAATGAATGAAAAATGTGCTATTGAAATGCTATTAAAATGTCCTTATGAAGTAAGATAAAGTAATAACTGCAGAGTATAAATTTAGTTTGCATTATGTATAGAATACACAATTGCAAATGTTTAGGACTGGAAGATATCACTCTTAAAAATAGTTTAAGAATGATTTCCATATCTCTTTTCCAAATAACCAAGCTTAATATTCTCAAAATAATGCCAACATGTAGTAGCCCTAAAATTTATTAGGTGATACATGAGAGGAAAACTTTTGTATATAAAACGCAGCTTGGAAGTATTAATATAAAAAATTAAAAGAATATTTGAAATAAAAATTTGCATAAAAATTAAATATAAAAAACTAAGAAATACCTTAAATTGATTTTGCTGAAGTATTTCTTGAATAATCCATTTATACGGTTGTTTGTACTATTCCTTTTCATATAATACATTTATATTTGTACTATTCCCATTTTAAGATTATCCTCTCTGTTCTATTAGATTCAACAGTTTTACCAACATCATGATTATTTGTATTAGCTATTATTATCTTTATAACATATTACATGAAAAATAGCTGCTAAAGCAAATTCATTCTCATTATAATCCCTTTCTAAATATAATTATTTATTTTGCTTGCTATATTTAAAACATCTTTTTCAAGTTAAAAATGTATTGGTATTTTTATTTAAATTTCATTAAGCTTTAATTAATTTGGAAAGATTAGTTTCTTTAGAATATTTAGCATTTTCTTCTAGGCCAACACATAATATCTCTTTTAGGAATGCTTTTTAGGTTTTTAAACCTTTCAACATGCTATTTCTAGTTTGAGTTTTTTGTGCTACTATGATCAAGGATATTATTTGCTTTATCTCTTACCTGGTTATTGTTTTCTAGGGCTATATTTATCACATCTGCACTCATGATATTTGTCTCTTAACTTACAATATTACTACTTGTAATATTTTTAAAAGCAAAAGGCAGTAAATGATATCCTTGTTTTCATTCAGAATTTAATAAAAATGCACCTTTTTTAATCTATTAAGTTTATATAGTAGCTACTTCTTTATAATAGATATCTTCATTATGTTGAAGAAATATGATGAGGTTACATCTCCTTTTTTTTTGACAATAAATATTTTCCTTCCCTCTTCTACTTTAAGGACAATTGTGATTACCTTTGGGCCCACTAAGATACAGAATAATTTCCCTACTTTAAGGTCCGGTAGTTAACAGCAGTAATAACTCCTCGCCATGTAACATGACATAGTCACAGGTTCAAAGGACTAGAATATGTACATCTTTGGGTGCTCTTCTGTCTACCACACAATACAAGCCTTGAATTTAAACAGCTAGAATAATTATAAAATGAATGTGTATTTTGCTATTGTTTGATGGAGCATTATATACATTTTAGTAG
This sequence comes from Eulemur rufifrons, assembly GCF_041146395.1. Lineage (NCBI taxonomy): Eukaryota > Metazoa > Chordata > Mammalia > Primates > Lemuridae > Eulemur > Eulemur rufifrons. Next base: position 73,479,899 of record NC_090989.1, read on the forward strand.
GATTAAGTTGATTAATATTGTTGCTTTATTCATTCTACTTATTCTATCAATTACTAAAAAGGATGTTGAAATATTTAATTATGATTATAAATTTGTCTATTTTTCTCTTTAGTTCTGCCAGTTCTGTCTTCTCACTTAATTGATTCTTTTATCATTGTGAAATGTCCTTCCTTAACTCTGGTAATAGTTCTTTTTCTAAAATTTATTTCATTTGACATCAATATGGACATGCCACCTTTTTTAATGTTAAAATATGCATAGTATATTATTCCTTTTAACCTGCCATTTTGTTTGTATTTAAAAGGTGATTTTTATAAGTAGTATATCAGTGATCTTGCCTTCATATTTAGTCTGATAATGTCTGCCTCTCACATAGAATGTGTGAGCCATTTATTATATATGTAATTATTATTTTTAAGTCTACCATCTTAACCATCTTGCGTTTTTTTAAAAAAAAAAAATCTCACCTGTTTTCTATGCATCTTTATTCCTCATGTCCAACCCTCTTTTTGGTCAATGATGATTTGTTTTACTATATATTTTTAAAATTTAACTTATCACTGTTTACCCTCAAAATGTTATACTATTTTATAAATACTTTTAAAACTTTACAGCAATATAATTTCATTACCCCTTCAAAATTTTTGTGGTCTTGTTGTCATATATTTTAATTCTATGTATGAATTACTTTTCATAAACATTGTTAGTACATCAAGAAGTGTTTGTGTTTGTGTGTGTCTAAAGACAGATATATAGATAGATAGAATAAAAAGATATTTTGTATTTATCCACTTATGTACCCTTTCTGATTATCTTCATATATTTTTGCAGAGCTGAGCTTTCATCTGGTTTCCTCAGCTTGAAAAATTTATTTTCAAGTTCCTACGTGAGTCTTACTGCAGCATATCCTCTCAGCTTTTCTTTATCTGAAATGATGTTACTTTTGAAAAATATTGCTGCAGTACATAGAGTTCTAGTTTGACAGTTTCTTTTTTCTTTCAGTATTTCAAAGATATTTTTTCATTGTCTGCTGATCTCCATTGTTGCTGATGAGGATTTTGTCATTCTTGTCATAGTTTCACTAAATGAATACCCTTTTTTCTCTAGCTTCTTATAAAAGACAGATATATGGCACATAATAATGTTTTAATCAGCAACAGAACACATATATGATGGTAGCCCCATAAGATTATGATGAAACTGAAAAATTCCTAGCACCCAGTGATGCTATGGCTATTAATATAACTTATATTATATATAATAAATTATATATGATTATATATATCATTACATATAGCTTCGCACCACAATGCATTACTCCCATGTTTGTGGTAATGCTGGTGTAAACAAACCTACCGTTTACTGAAAGTTGTATAAAATTATAGTTCATATAATTATGCCCTGTACATAATACTTGATAATGATAACAACTATGTTACTGTCTGTGTATTTACTATACTACATTTTTATTATTATTTGAGAGTATACTACTTCTACTTATTAAAAAAAGATAACTGCAAAAATGTCTCAGGCAGGTCTTCCAGGAGGTACGCCAGAAAATGTTACCATAGCCGATGACAGCTTCATGTGAGTTTTTGCCCCTGAAAATTTTCCAGTGCAACAAGATGTGGAGGTGGAAGACAATGACACTGATAATCCTGACCCTGTGCAGGCCTACGCTAATGTCTGTGTTTATGTCTTAGCTTTTAATAAAAAAGTTCAATAAGTAAAAAAAAAAAAGTTAAAAATAGAAAAAAGCTTAAAGAATAAGGATATAAAGAAAGAAAATATTTTTGTACAGCCGTACAATATGTTTGTGTTTTAAGCTAAATGTTACTACAAAATAGTAAAAAAGTTTAAAAGTTTATAAAGTAAAAAAGTTACAGTCAGGCAAGATTAATTTATTCTTGAAGAAAGAAAAACATTTTTAATAAATTTGGTGTAGCCTAAGTGCATAGTGTTGATAAAGTCTACAGTAGTGTCCAGTAATATCCTAGACCTTCACATTCTTACACCACTCACTCACTGACTTACCCAGAGTAACTTCCAGTTCTGTAAGCTCTGTTCATGGTAGGTGACCTTTACAGGTGAACCGTTTTTTAAATTTTGTAGACTATATTTTTTACTGTACCTTTTCAATGTTTAGTTATGTTTAAATATACAAATACTTGCCATGGTGTTACAACTGCCTACAATATTCAGTAGAGCAACATGCGGTACAGGTTTGTAGCCTAGGAGCTATAGGCTGTACAATATAGCCTAGGTGTATAATAGGCTGTACCTACCTGTGTAACTACACTCTATGATGTTTGCACGACAAAATTGCCTAAAGATGCGTTTCTCAGAACATATCTCCATTGTTAAGAGATGCATGACTGTATTCTTTTTATGTTTGTTTTTAGCAGTTTTCCTATGAAATTCTCAAGTATAGTTTTTATCTGTTTTTTTTTTTTTTTTTTTCCTACTCATTATCCTTGGAGTCTGTGGAGCTTCCTGGATCTGCAAATTGTTCTTTTTTTCTCTTAAATCACATTTGAAAACTATTATCCGTTATTTCCTCAATTGTCGCTCTGTCCCATATCCTCTCCTGCCCAGACGGCATTCCACTTATCCATATGCTCAACTAATTTATGGTGTGTCAGAGGCCACTGAGACTTTGCCCATTTGCTTCTATATTCTGAGTGCTTTAGATTGGATGATTTCTACTGACTCATCCTCAAGTTCACTGATACATTCTTCTGTGGTATTTAATCTGCTCTTGATTATATTTAATATTTTTAAATTTTACATACTGTATTTAACAGTTCTAGGTTTTCCATTTGTTTCCTTTTTGCTGTTTTCAAGTTTCTCCTGAAATGTCCTATTTTTTCACTCATCATATCTGTCATTTCCTGTAGATTCTTTAATATATTTACCATGATTATTTCAAAATTCTTGTCTAATAATTCCAATATATGATTTGTCTGCAGGGATATTTCTGTTTACTGAATATTCTCTTGCCATAGGTCATATTCTCCTCGTTATTCCAGTTTGGTAATTTTTATTTTCATGCTGATATTGTTTATAAAAGGAAAGGCTGAAATAGTTCCCATACACCACGCACATGCACACACACACGTATAGTTTTTCTATGAGAAGAAATACACTATTTTTTCTGTTGAGTAGCTAGATTAAAGGACTTCAACTTCTGTCTTTTCAGCCCAGCTCCAACTAAAGTTTTTTAATGTTTTCAGAAATTTCATTATTTGCAACTTCAGTCAATCTTGTTCTAACTTTGTCTTTAATTTCTTTGCAGGCTTGTTTAGGACTTTCTCTTTAGTAAGGACCGGAGAATAAATATTGAAACATGCTAAGATCTCAGAAATGAAAGATACTGGGCCTTCAATAATTTGAAATTATGAAACTACAATAGTGCTCTAGACCTTCAGGCTATAAGACGTTGATGAAACTGTAGAGACTATAGGACCACAAGATGTGAAAGCCCTTCACTCTCATTGAAACAGTAAGAAATTTCCGGATATGCAATAGCAACAAAATTTTTAAATTCATTGAAAAGTAATATACCTAAAATTTTAACAATATGAAAATAAATGCAGAAGGATGATCACAAGAGACAGAGGCTGCTTTCATCCCTGGGGTCAGGTTGGAGCAAGCAGTTTAGGCAAATAATTTAGCCTGCTAGAAAAGGACAGTCTTCCCAAATGAGGAGAGAAGCCAAACTTTTGATTAACTTCTCCTCCATTATGGCAGAATAGATCCTGAAAGAGCCCCCAAATCAAAGACAACCTGCTCTGCCCATTTATTCACTTACTTCGGAAATTTGCTAACTAAGCAGAGACTAAACACGGAACCATAAAATGGAAAACGATCATGCAGTTTTGAAATCTTGCAGTCTTAAAGCCTGGCGAGCTCAGAGCCCTGTGGTCTCGCGGTTTCTCAGTTGTCACAGTTTCCAGTCTCACAGCCGCAGAGTCTTAAGACTTCACAATCGCAAGTTCTAGAAGTCGCGATGTGTAAGGTTGTCAAAGTCTTTCAGTCGTGAGACTTACCTTCCTAAAACGGCACTTTGTTTTCAGCTGTGGTGACTTGAGCTTGCTGCCCAGTGATCTCTATGATCACCCTAAACTGCTTCCCAAAGTATTCTTTCCAAAAACAAGCTGCGTTCTCACAGTCAGGAGCTTTGATAATTACCAATTTCGCCACTGTCTTATCTTTAAGGCACTACCCTGGCGATATTGTACTCACCCCTATAGTTTGGCACCCCCCAAAACTGACTTGCTGGCCCACCCCTGTATCAAGGTCTGTCCACCGTCCTAGCAGCAGCCGCATCATTTTCCGCTCAGAGTTCTGCAGCCGCTTTCCAGCTGGCCTCCCTGCTTCCGGCACTGCACCGCATTCCCTTCCACCTGCTGCTACGCAGTGCAATTTAGTTTCCACACTGCAGCCAGAATAATCTTTGAAAAATAAAAATCTAATCACATCACTTCCATGCATGAATCACTGCATTGGCTTTCTCTTTCTCTGAGGACAAGTTTCAAGATCTGCCAAGACCTCTAGTTTCCATCCCATCTTTTGATACTCCCCCATTACATTATATCTTCCAGGTAAAGTGAACTTCTTTAAGTTACTCACACATCCAGTGATTTTTTTTTTCTGACATTTAGTCTTTTTCAAATGTCTTTTTTTTTTTTCTTCTGGACTATTCATAATAGACAGCAATCCCTTAAGCATCATTCACATACAGGTCTTCTAATCCCTACGATCAACCTGAAGTGAGGAGCTGTCCTCTGTCCTTTCATGGCACCTCACCTCTCACCTGCCCACTGCCATGCACCTATCACACTAGATTTCAATTGTTCAGTTGCCTATCATTTCGTCTCCTAGATCATAAGCTCTGTGGTCAAGTACCTAACAGGTACTCAGTAAATATGTTTTGAAAAGGATGATTGAATATTTGTACAGAAAATTCAGTATTGCCAGGCCATGGTGTGATTCACTAATCAATTATTCAACGTTCCATAAACATGCATTGAATAGAAAGCCAAGTGCTAGGAATGTTAAGATAAAGCAAATGGAGTCCCATTGCTGTCCCACCACTGCCAAAGGAGATTTCAAGAAAAATGGGAAGTATATCTGGTCCTTAAATAATATGTAAAATTTTGGAAGTATGGGCTTTAGAGCTTTCTAAGCATGAAGAACAGAACCTGGCAATGGGGACAAATGAGGGTCAGAGAAGAAAGCAGCTCTCAGATTGGGAAATAACTGGACAATCATTTAACATTTCTAGAGCTAGGTTGATGTCAACAGGGTGCAAGCATTTCCCAATACGAGTGAGCATCTGCCCATTGGGTTGAGTAGAATTATTTCTGTTTGAAATAATATTTTTAGTAGGTAACAGCAATATTTTAATAGATAACAGCTAAAGAGGAGTTGTTTCATCTTCCTTATGAAAAAGTTAACTAACAAGTTAATACTCCATCTTCTAAACCACACAGATTTGATTTTTTTCCTGCATCAGCTGTTCAAAATCTTTCCCTCTGATAACAATTGTCTCATTCACCATTTCCCCGTGATACTTTCCCTGAAGCCCTGTACTTTCGTAAGCCGATGTTTGCTAATGCACAGCGCCATCTTCTGGCGGTAATTAGGCATCAACAGCAGACTGGCACAAGGATTGAGAGATATTCCCTGTAGAAGGACTTATGTAGCCCTTGCCATGAGTGCCTTTGTGCTGACATAATGATATTAGGAGACTCTAGCAAAAGCCACCGTGAAAAATCATCTCCTTTATTCTAGATGTACCTGGGTTTGTATCGTAAAGAGGGAAGGCAGCATGCTATCCTTGCATTTGTGTGTGCCATTAGAAATATAATGGACTACAACATATACAATATATAGAATTACAATAGTTGGCCAATAAATACTGGAAACTGATGACACTCTGGCATCTAGAATAACAGAAAATATCTCCATATTTGAGAATGTGAAGAAAAGCACTCATGGGGAGTCAGAAAATCTAAACTTTAGCTATGTGAACTTGAGAAAATGCCTTCACTTTTGTGAAACTCAGGTTCCCCATTATTTAAGTGATAGCATCTCTCCCACACACCTTGGGGTGATGTTCTGGGAATAAAAGTAGGGTAATGGATATGAAAGTATCAGTAAAAGGCTAAACACATACAAGTGACACTAGTAGTCATGGTTAACTACTGAAATTGGACAGCACTTTCCAGGACACAATTAAATCAGAGCTCTTATACCACTTCAGGCAGGGATTACAAAATCAAATTTTGGTTAAGGAAAATGGAATATAAAAAGGAGACTATTTAAAAGTCTCCTTTTGATCTTGGGAAAAGACAGACCATCTCTCCCTGCAAGGATAATGTTCTCATTCCCTTGATGGCCACAGTCAACAAAGGCTGGGGAGTGACTCAGAGAAGGAGCCTGTCCTGTCTGAAAAGAGGTGGGTTTACCACAAAGTGGTCAAAAAAAAAAATCTACGTGTGTGTTCACAGACATGGTAGTATAGCCACAATTACATACTTTGCTTTGATGTCCATTTTCTCATTTAAGATTATTTGTTAATATACAGTTTGCCTTTTTAAAAGAAAGGTTTTTGGAGAGTTGTGTTTGAAAGGACCTTGGAGAATAATAAGTCCAACTGTCTATTTTTATAGATAAGAAAACTGATGACCAGAGTAGAAACAACAAGAATTTGCTCCTGAAATCACATCGCTACTGGACAAGCACCCCAATATATTATTTTGTTTGTTTGTTTTGTTCTGTTTTTATAGTACTGGGTACTGCTTTGTGTTTTCACCTTGATCTATACTCCAAAAAATAATTCTTATTATGGAATTTCAACATCATAAAAAGATAGCATCTGATGGTAATGAAGCTACCCCCTGACTTACAAATATAGATCACAGACATAGATTTTCATGTCTGTTCCATCAGAGGTGAAACAGAGAGATGGTTGTCCAGGGACAGAGGCAGACATGAAGGATAAACCTAGCTGCATGGAATGGAGAAAGGGGTGTTAGGCTGAAAACAGAGTGTAGAGACAGGTGACTGCTGGCCACCCACATAGGGGTTTGGAGTCATGGACATCAAAGAAGAGATAACCCCGGTGATGACCAAACAGTGATCAAGGGTTTGGGCCCAGGCAGACAATGAAACAATCCTAATTGTTAGGCAACAAAGCCAGAGTCATAATGCCAGTGGTCAACCATAGCCACCCTCCTCAGTAAAGGATTAAAGATTTGGCTACTTATCAAAGGTAAGAAGTCTTCTATGACTTTTTCTCAACTAACCCAGAGAGTTTGTAGATCCCTACATCTGCTTTTGAACCAGGAACAACTCTTACAGCTTCTGATTCCAGACAGTGATCACAACAATGGCTGTTTATTCTAATATTACACCTGAACTCTTTGGGGCAGAGTTGGAATTTTATTGAGTTTTGAAGGCTACTGAAGATCCAGAAGAAACCTGGAGTCTTGAGGGAGCAGGTTCAGCCTAGACCCTAGGGATGATCAGCTGCCTTCTTTGTGCAGGTGCTAACTCTGACCTCCTAGGAGAGTGTGTGGGACAAGACTTATTGAACTGGCTCCAACCTGAGAAAACACAGGGTTGGAGTGTAATACTTAGAGAATGATCTCATGTGTCTCTGGACAGCCTCTTTTTTGATTTCTCAATGACCATAGTGATATCTGTTTCTAGACCCAAAGGCTGTAGAAGACAAGCAGCAGTTCAAGAAACAAACTAGCAACTTACATGTGTATTCCAGTTTGAGCACCCTGAAACCCAGAGCTGCAAATCTGAAAGAGAAGCCTCCTTCTTACAGGTTTCCTTAAATTTTATTCAGTTCCAGAAAGGCATTAAAGATGGGTATCTGGATTTTAACTCTTGAGAAACAAACAAGGCACATCCATTGCTAGAAACAAAAGTCCCCACTGCAAAGCATGAGCCAGAATAGGACCAAACACAGGGAGTCCTGTCCCTTCTTGTCCCAGACAGAGCTGAGACAGTTACTTCTAAAGGTCTGTCTGTTTGAGCAACTCTCAGTCTGCATGGTTAGTTATTAATGCCGGCTGCATGCTCAGGGCCCTTCCAAGCACAGGCGATGTCCACTTTGGTTTAAATTGCAACCTTGGGCCCTGTGTCAGGCAGCAAGCCAAAGAGGGTGGAGACATCTTAGTAAATAAAAAGGAGACCTGAAACATACCACAAAATTCCTCTGCTTTAACTATTCATTTTGGAGTCTTTCATGTTTAATATTTAATGGGTACAGATATAATTGATCATTTTAAGTCTTTATTTGTAAAGATTTAAAAGCAACCAAAGCAGCTGCATCTCTGTTGAATCAGTGGGGTAACTGTTCCTGATCAGTGACCTGGGAGTAGTCTAGACTCACTCAGTGTATTAATAGAAACCTTTCTCTTCAGATTGTTATACGGCCTCTTAAAAAAGCATTAAAGTTGAGCCCTATCTGGAATCACCCATTGTTACTAAGAGAACATTGTACTTGAAGTCAAACAGACATCTCAAAAAGAATTTTAGGAGTAAAAAGGTGCCTTTTTAGAAGAATCCCTGGGCCCTGTTGCCTTTGGATTCTGTTATTTTTAACTCACATTCACAAAAACCTATTAGTGAGATGGGTTATGAAAATTAAATGACAGAACTGATTCGTTTGAAGTACATAGCAGAGCACTCAGAAAACAGTGGCTCGTATTAATATATAAATGCTAAAGTACATATTATCATTAAGGTAACAAATTTTAAGTAGAAATTTTAGAAAATTCAGATAACAGCAAAAATAAAATCACCAGCAATCAGATACTGCAAAGATAATCCCTGTTAACAGTTTTAGCCATTTTTTCATAAAGCAGTTATTATAATAATGATGAATTATGTAAATCATATTTTCCAAGTGCCTCATGGATACTAAGATAGCCATCCTTGAAAGATCTGGCTTAAAGGGTCCTCAATTAAAGTTAGGAGATTAAGGTTTTAGTCTATTCTGTAGTGAATTAGCTTTTAGGCCTTGAGAGATTCTTGTCTTCTCTACTATCCGTTTTCACCTCTATAAATGTTTAAGTAAAGCTAGACAACCATTAATGGCTTTCTCCACTAAAAATGAAAGAAACAAAATTCCTATTATCTTCCTTTCTCTTTGTTCAACATTTTCATCCGAGTATCCAGAGATATAGACAGGATTAAATTGGCTATTGTTGAAACTATGATTTCTAAAAAAAGAAGTAAAATTATTTCTTATCCACATTTTAGATTAATGATCATGTATATATAGTGGTGGATAATATGCACGTACATGAGTTTGCATGCCCCCCCCACGACAATTCACATATATTCTTTGAGGTACTAGTCACCAATAGGTCAAAAAAGATACTCATATATAAGACCTGACACAGTCTCAGGAATCAAGGAAGCCAAATCCACTTGATCTTTTAGCTTGTCAGTGAAAAATTGATGAGTTCTGCCTGCTCAAGCTCTGAGCTAAGGTCAAAGTACCCTTGAAGAGACAAGAAAAAAGAATAAGTAATTTACAGATAAGGCCAATAGCCTTGGCACCAGGAGCTTTTGTTTTCTTAGCTCTAGTCTCTGGGAGAGGAGTGTGCCTCAGCGGGTACAAAGTGTTCCCCACACAATGTTAGACACACGCCAAACTGGAGCCCAGCCAGGTTCCAGCTACCACGCTGAATTGCCACTTGCTGCCCATGGGCACACACAAAAGGCAGGCCCAGGTTAACGCAGCCTCCCAGGTAAAGACCAAAGCTGCTATTTGTCATCATTAAGTGAATGAGCCATTCTTCTCTCTCCTGCCTTCTAATCAATGGCTGTAAAACTTGCCTGGAGAAAAATGGGACAAAAAACAACTCAGAATTCTGGGGTTAGCTAACAGTGAACTCCCTTCCCTAACTTCTTCTGCATTAAGAAACATCACCAAATTCTGCCACTTACTCTCTATGTCATCTTGAGTATATATTTTTCTAAATAGTTATACAAACATTAATGTGGTAGCTGATATCTAATTACAAAGGTAATACTTATCATTGTAGATAATTTAGAAAATCAGAAGAGTCCAAGGAAAAAATTAAAAAGACTTCACAATCCATAAATCAGTGATAGCCACATAAGTCATTTCAGTGTGTATTATTCTACTTGCTTTTATGTGTGCGTGGTATATGTATACATGTGTGTAGCATGTATGCACAGATGGGTAGGTATGATGAATCACTGTTTTCCATAATGGATAACACATTATACATAATATTTTGTATTAGTTTATTCAACATTTTATCATGGATATGTTTGTAGTCATTAAGTAAGTATAACATTGTGAAAATAGTACCTTCAGAGTTGTTATAAATATTAAATAAATAAGTGTAAAATATCTTACAACGGCACCTGGTACGTAGGTAGTAATCACTGAAATAATGTTAACTTTATTATAATGTAATCAGCATGAAATAATTTTTCTGTTCAACATTCTCAAATATGTTTGCAAAGAGAGGGGAGAAGAGTGTTGCTGAATATCACAGGCTAAAAAGCAGTGTCCCTGGTTGGTTGATATTTCCTTATGTCTTCTCCTAGAGAATGAGCCAGATTATATTTGAGCAGAGTCCACTGGCAGAGAAATTATTAGATACTAACACAGCTCATTCTATTTTCTGGCAGCTTTAGGCACCAGAAAATTCTATGTAATGTCAATATCAAATCATGTTTTTATATCAACCCGGTCACTGATCGTAGTTCAAGCCATTTAACTATACCAAAAAAAAAAAAAAAAAAAGAATCTAATTTTCATTGCACAAGACCACTGAGCAGATAATGTAAGAAAGGCAGTACTGCTCAAGGAACTGAAGTTATACTCCCTGTGCTCTCATTTGTCTTATATGCTCTGGATACTTTGCTTCTACTAATGCAGCTTGATAGCTATAATTCATTGCTGACTCAAATTAGGCTTATTATTAATTAAAAGGTCACAGTTTTTTAAAAGTAGCAACAACCTTATGAACAATATTGTGCAAAATGTATGTTACATGATTAACTCCATGGCACTAAAAGGAAGAAAGAACATCATTGAAAGCCCATGATTAAAATGAGGTACAGCACCACATAGAAGTGTAAGTCTGTAAGTCACAGAAAAGATGTTCTAAGGTGCTCAACTCTGACCCACAGCTGAGAGGTTAACTTGCCACTACCTGGCAGCAAGCTCTGAGATAGTTTAAATCAAGTGGCAAAATATGGATGTAACTTTCCAGTCTTTTGTTGTTATTCAATAACAACTATTAAATGTTTATATGTGCCAAGCACTATAATTGGAGCTTTTATATATGCACTTAAACATTTAATTATTAATTTCATTTAATTCTCACAACAGTCGTGGATTTTAAAATGAAGTAAGATTAAGGAATTGTTATCTAGTTATTTACCCTTTGAAATAACCTGCTCATGATTGCATAACTAAAAGTGTTAATTATGCAATTGGATAACTAAAACTTTGATTTTTAAAGTTCAATGTTAATTATCTATACTGTAGTTAGCATATTCTGCAAATTTAAAACCACTATTGTGTATCTGCTATCCTCTTTCTCATTTACACACACACACACACACACACACACTCACATACGCACATTGTTGAATTAACCCAAAACATCAAGAAAACAAAGGCATATTTTCTCTTTATCTGTACTATTTTCTTGACCTTCTAAGTGATCTCCTCCATGCCTGCAGTAGCCTATTATTTTAATACATTCTACATATCTTATCTTTCAAAAGACTGATCTTTTCAAAGCATAGTCCCAATCTATTATTCCCGTTTAAAAAAGCAAACTCAGTGGATCTTCTTTGCTTCTAGGAAAAATCCAAACTCCATTGCTTAGAATTCAATTCTGCAGATCTTCAATCTGGCCCTACTGAAAGTATTGCATTGTCGATAATAGAAAGTCCACGGTCCTCGCTTGTATCAATACATCCTTCCATTCTCCCTATGATCTAGCTAAATAGCATTACCCAACATTCCCCAAATGTTATATTTACTTCCATATTTTTGGTCATGTTTTTCTCTTACGGCCATTGCCACCTGTTTTAATACCTTGCCCTTGTTCTATAGGCTGTCTCCTTGATTATGTCTTCTCCATTACTCCATTCAAAAGGATTATTTCTTCCTCTGTGTTATATTACTTTATTTACATTCCTATCATGATATGAATTTCATTGTAAGCTCTTTGAAGTCAGAAAGTACTTAAATGTGAGACATTAACTGGACACCAAAAGTTTAAATATTTGATCCCTGCTCCCTAGGAGCTAGCAGTCTGGTGTGAGCAAGACTCTAGATCCCTACCCTCACTGCAGTGAGAGCAATGGAGGCATTAAATAAATAGTAATTGCAGGAAGGCTTTATGTACATTTAAGCTATGCATTCATATAGAGATTCAAGCTCAGCAGAGTTGCAAGCTTGGTTTAATGCTCTTTTGTCACTCTTGAAAGTCTTAATAATTTGATCCATGAACTTTAAGCTTGTATTTTATAAGTGGTGTCCAGATGGAACGATGAACTGTACACATTTCCTCTTTTCCATTGACATATAATATTGGTGATGTTCCATGATCACAGAATTTTGGTGGACCCACAACGCGTGGGAGTTCAGGGAGGCTCAAAATGCATATAAAATATGCATGCTGTACCTACAACTGAGTAACAGTGGCACTGACAACCCCCAAAAAGGCTGTGCTTTCTAATTGAACCAAAACTAGTTTTGAGTGCAGAAAGAAGGCAATTACATTCTAAGAAACATGAATGACCAAGGAACCCCATCATATCCTTTCTCACGTTACTTCCCTGTACTTGCACTGAAAATAATGACATAGAAGGAAAGGGAAAGGGAAAGATAAAACCACCTACAATTCCTCTGTCTTCCAATCCTTTCTTACTCAGCACTAAGCTAAAAGTAGAGAGTACCCATAGAATGTGGAAGTATCAAGTAGTAAGTAAAAGCAGTTGAGTTAGTTTTGTGTAGTTTCACTGCTCTGGTAAGAATGAAATATTTGTATATGCAAAAACTACAAATACAAATGGTGTAATTTCAATGATCCTGAATATAATTTAAGTGTTCTTTTATTTGCATTAAAATTGGTATTACATGATATATAATAAAATGCATCTTAAAGATTTTAATTTTTATTTACTTAGGATGATATAATATCAAATGAAAAATAACATGACAAGAGAAAAATTGTGGAAGAAAAGAAGATGTCAGTACTTTTAGTGATTCTTTTCCCTGCCTTTTGAATAGGAACAAAAAAATTTTATTTTGCACTGTGCATCATAAATATGTAGCAGGCCCTGGATAAGTAATATTATAGCAGCTGGTATTCTTGATATAATAGCAACTTGATGCTGTGGATGAATGAGTACTGGGATTCCTACAGATACATAGCTCAAAAAAACAGCATTCATTCAATCCACGTACATCTTATTTCTTTAAGGAAACTGAAAAAATGGGATATGAAAGAGTGAATGTTGACCTAACTAAATGCCTGAAAGAAAAGATTATTTGGGTAAATCTCAATAGCTTACTTTGTAACCAAACCTGAAAGGTGGGTACTGGCTTGCAGGTCTGTTCTGGGAAATAGAAACCTTGGTGATTTGGTGTTTCCTTGGTGACAGGTCTTCTTTTCAGATGTATTGTCCTTGTAAAGGCAGAGGTGAAAGTCTGAATGATGACTATTTACTTATTCTACTTGCTTCAACTTTTCCACAGTGCTAATAATTTGGAGTTCATATTTGAAATAATAAGGCAACTATTAAAGGAAGTTTGAAAAAAATCAAATGAAAACATGATTGGAAATATCACTGAATAAATGTTTTTATACATTTAAGGACTTAAATATTATATTTCTCTTGAAGTCCATTTAAAAATATATGTATAAATATATATGTTTTCTGAATATGCTTTTCATCTGTAGAAGCCACTAATTAATAATCCGGTATGGATAACTTTTTTCCTTACATGGCAAAAATCTTAGATGTATTAAGGAAATATTGTATTCAATATAGGTTTTGGAATCATCAGCTATTTTCCTAATAGATAATTATTGTTTATTATTTTCTTTTATGTTAAGGTATCCACTGAGGTTTAATCTCTATTTAACTTTTTGAATACATACACCGGAATAGGTGGGCATTTGGCCCAGAAAATAGAGATAGACACAGTCTGGAGAGGAAGCTAAATATAAAACAGTTGTTCCCTGAAAAGACCATCCAAGGCCTTAGAACAACAGAGTGTGGGTCCAGAGAAGGAGGTAGACCAACACAATATCTTACTGCTAAATGGCAGGAGCTTTTAGAAGGTGCTCATATGAAGAGAGGGGATATATAGATTTCTGAGAACTAGCTGAAATGATCAGTCAATTCAAAAGCAAAAGTAACTCAAGCTCCAAGAAATGTGGAGTTAGATAAATAACTAAAAGACAAATGAATATGAATGACTTTAGTCTTTCATGCCATGAAGTTCTTTAGCAATAGCATTGATTTTCCTTCCAACTATGAAGATAGCAATGATAGATCCTCTAAGAAATGAAAGACAGAATCCTCTAAAAGATGAGAAAAATAATGCTATTATACTTTCCTTCATGTATAAAGATATTTTCAGGGGGAAAAAACACTGAAAACAAAAGCCAATTATTTCTTCTTTTGGCATTGTCTAAGGCAAATTTATGATTTTCCTGTTTATGACATTCAAGCTAAAACACCTAATGGTATAAAATGGGAAAGTGTTGACACCATGTATTTTTCCTTCCTTTCTTCCCACCATCTCTCCCTCTCTCCCTCCCTTCCTTCTTTCCTCCTTTTCTTTTCTTTTCATTTTTTTTTTCTTTATTTTCTCTTCTTTCCTCCACCTCTTCATCATTCTCTTTCTTCATCTCATGATGGGAACAACATTATTTGTGGAAGAAAATCTAATGGTGTTAAGATTAGGCAGTTGTTTGAATTCTGGTTTTTCGATTTATTAGCAATGCTACTTTGGACATAATTTTATTTAGGTGCTCAGACTCCCAATTTCCTTATCTACAAAGTGAAGGAAATATCTATTTCACATGGTTTGAAGTGAGGATTAAATAAGGTCTACAATGTACCAGAATAGTGGCCAGCCCACAGAAAGCATCCTGTTGCTGCTAGTTTCTTCCCTGTAAGAAGGGGACTTGGGCTTGGAAATCTACACAATCACTATTAGATTTAAAGGTCAATAGATATAGTTTACTTATTAAAATTTAAAAGTAAATTTTAAAATACTACTCAAAATAATCACCATCTGGTCCTTAGTATAAAAATATAATACCAAGAAGACTCAGCCTAAAATTACATAATGGCTGCACTGTTTTTTTTAAAAAAATTAAAGCTAATTTTTATACTTTCACAGTCTAATTTCATCCTAGTTTTGTTGACCTAAACTGATTTGTAGGAATCAGTTTCCTTTATTGTAATTCTGACTCCCTGATTCCATATCTCAATATGTAGCTGTTTTTGTTGTTTTTTGTTGTCATCCTTTAGGTGCTGGTTCTATGATACACCTTTTATGGGAAAAATTGTTGAAAAAGGTAAATGTTTTATTAAAGATGGAATCCTTATTCTAAAAAAATATTTTATGTGTATAGAGATTGTTCTGTAATTATATTTACTACGGTATATTTTAAAATAGCAAAAAATCAGAAAAAATATTTTTCTAAGTAATTGGTGAACCATGGAGTGTTGCTGCTATACCAGCATTAAAAATGACAAGGATTTTTTTATAAAATTATAATACATTGTGAAAAGGGATTTTTCAAAGTATTTTATGTTATATGGTTCCAATTTGGTATTAAACAAACTAAGAAGTATAATGTTTGTGTGATATATTTAGAACAAAGACTAGACGGATATATTCCAATATGTAATGCATCTATCACTTGATGTGACTTCAGGTGATTTTTATTTTCTTTGAAGTCTTGATAAATTAGATTTTTTTAAATAAACATTACTTTATAATCTACAAAAGGATTAAGAAAAGAAAAAAAGGGAAATCAAGTATATTCCATATAAATTCATGTGTACTATGCTTAGAAAAATTCATCCATAAGTGGATGCATACACATTATATTTCTAACTCTTGATCTATTTATCTACTCAAAAAAAGTAGGGGATAGTTAATATTTATCCAAAAGATATGGACATTGAAAGAAAACCAGATTGGAATGATCACTTTTAACCTTATAGAGGAAACAGAGGATGTTTTTAAATTAACATAAATATCCATTTCAGCAAAAGTCACTCTATCTGAGAATGCTTCCCAGCCCAATTCATATTTCAATTTTTCTAAGGAGTCTGTCTTAATCCTTTGAATCAAAATAAATCTCTCTACTTCTTGCCTTTTTATAACTTATTTGTAACTCTAAGTTATGGAAATGGCTGCATCACATTTTTTTAAATTTCTGCATGTCTCTATCACCTAGAACAATGTTTCTATATTATTTGTTGTGTTTTCCACTGCTGTGGTAACAAAAACTCACAAATTTAGTGGTGTGAAACACTATGACTTATCCTAGTTCTGTAGTCACAATCCTGGTATAGCACGGCTTATCCAGGTCTTCTGCTTAGAGTCTCACTATGCCAAAGTCAGGGTATCAACAGGGCCAAGTTCACTTATGGAGGCTCCAGGGGACAATCTACTTCTGAGCTCAATTAGGTTCTTAGCAGAATTCATTTCCTTGTGACTGTATAGCTGAGGTCCTTCTTACATGTCGACTGTCAGCAGGGAGCCTGTCTCAGCTCCTTAAGGCCACCCGCATTCTTCATAACGTTTCCCCCTCTATCTTCGAACCAACAAGGGTATCTCAAGCCCTTGTCCTGATTTGAATCTCTTTGACTTTCCCTTTTTACACTTTTCCTTTGACTCCCACCAAAGAAATTATGTTTTTAAGGGCTTGTATGATTAGATTGAGCCCTCCCAGACAATCCAGAATATCTCCCTATTTTAAACTCCCTAATTTTAATTATATCTGTAAAGTCTCTTTTGCCAATTGAGGTAACATATTCACAAAGTCCAAGGACTAGTGTATAATATCTTTGAGGGGCCATTCTGCATATTGTATATGTGTTGAATAAATAATTATTGAATTAAATTATCCAGACCCATTAAATTTAGAGATCTTAATAACTTAAAAGGAAATTTTATGCCTAAATAACTTGTAAGAAGCTTCTCAGTTTTATAACCTCTGTTAGCACAGGCTTAAACAAACAACAACCCAAAGTTATATTTTTCAGACTTATCTATATCAGCAGACATTGGACCTTCTATAATCCTAATAGTCTCAGTTATTTCTGAGGGTTCCTCGGTGTATGTTTCATCTCTCTGATTTCTTCCATCTACTTCCACCTTTCATTTTATTCTATTCAATCTGTTAGGCTATTGCTAATTCCTCCTGGGGCCATAAAATTTTAATAGAAATTCCCCAAACTGCCACCACCTATTTTCATCAATTGCACCATCTTTCACTGTTACACAGAGTTGAGTGCCAGCTATTATTGTCTGTATAACCTTGAATGGGGTACCGCTAGAGGCCCTAAGCACCACACCATATCAACCCCATCAAGATGCTGGGACATTGTCATCATCAGCTAAGCACTAGTGTGTAGAAGCAACATTCCATTCCATTCAAGAAACGGGAGAATCCACTCTTTCATGTTTTTAATACTCTAAACCAAATGATAAGTGTCCTTATAAAGAGATGAATAAGAAGAGTCAGGCACAGAAAGACACAGAAGGAACACCATGTGAAGACGAAGATAAAGATTGCAATGAGATATCTATAAGGCAAGGAATATCAAGAATTGTTGAGAGCACCAGAAATTAGGAAAAAAGCATGAAACAGATTCTCCCTCAAAGCATCCAGAAGGAACTATATCCTTGCCAACACTTTGATTTTGGACTTCTGGACTCTAAAACTGTGAAAAAAATAAATTCCTGTTGTTTTAAGCCACTAAATTTTTGATACTTCATTACTACAGTCCTAAGAAACTAATGCACATGGCATATTACACTTATTAAACACATCCAAGGGCTTCATTTTCATTGACTCACAAGAACCATTTAAGGCAAATATTGTTGCCTTGGTTTTACAAGTAAAAACCAGAGCAGTGTGTTGACTTTCCTAAGATGTATGGTGAGGTATTTAGAGACCTAATCCAGTGGCCTTTCCCAGCTATCCATGATCATTTATTCATTCAGCTAACATTTCTGAATCCATCTTTTTTTTTTTTTCAGGCATTGTGATTTGTTCTGGGAAGATAGAAAGATAATGAAGACATGCTCTTTGGCATCAAATTGCTTGTAGTCTATAGTGTATAGAAAATAATATATGTTTTATGAAGCAGCAAGGTCATGAAGAAGACATTTCTAGTCACTTTGGGTGAGAGGAGTAAAATTGCAACATTGTAACTCTGGCCCCAAGATACCAGAATAAAGTAAAAAAAATCAGGGGGGAAAAAAAAAGAAGACTACACTAGTAGCAGCTATTCAAGACATAAATCAATGTTGAGTAATACTTTATGCAATGTTTATATAGGTGTAATTGAGGTGAACCTGTTTCTGTGACTCACTGTTATATTTTTTTTGTTGTTACATTAGAAACCTGTTTGGTATTTACACATTTTGCACCAATTAAGTTCTGAATTCATGTAAGTTTGGCCAAAAGCAAGATTCATATTTCATTACTTTCACTGTGCAAAAATGTGTACTATAATTAAAGTTATTTATACGTAGAGATTTGGGATTACAGGAAACAGTATGAGTGGGGACATTAAAAGGCTTATAAAGTGTATTTATTGGAGGAGTCACTTTGCTGTTCACTTTATAATTATGCTGAGTTCTGCACTGCAAGCCATTAATAAACTCAGTATATTTTCTAAAAAAATCTACCCTTAAATCTTACATGGTATTAGAGAGTGAAAGAGTGAATCATCTGGGTTATCATAGAAGGAAAAATATATAAATTAAAATGTCCAATGTACCAAAGAAAATAAAGTTTGAAGAAAAGATAAACATTATCAGTGAGGAATCTTTGGGTCACAAAAGCCAAAATCCAAATTCAACCTAACTTAAACCAAAATAAAAGTTTATTGTAAAGATAGTGAAGTGTTTCATGAAACTCACAGAATGGCATGCAGCTGTTGTCTGGGCCTTAAGAAAAAAATTAATCCAAGGAATTGCATGCTACTAGAAAAATATTTTATTATCTTGGAAATCAATCTCTCTCTTTCTCTCTTCTCTTCCTCTTCCCTCTCTTTCGTCTTATCTCTTGATATTGATGATGATGGGAAACATGGCTGCTGCATGACATACCTATGCTTTAAATCTTACTTAAATCTACTCGGTGTCTACCCCTAGGCTGAATGTGACTTGGAAAACATAGAATTCGTGTACAACGTGGCTTTATATCTTCACTTTCCATTTGCATAGAGGAGAAGGGTGGAGAACTTCCCAGGAAATTGTGCTCATTACGGTAGCAATTACTGAGGGTATGCTATGTCACAGGTGCTTTATGTCTAACATTCTGTGAAGCAGTTAATATCCACAGCTGTCAAATGAGGAAATAGCCCTGAGAAGGCACATAAATTGCTCATAACACCAAGTGAGTGGTGGAGCCAGTATTTCAACTCATGTTAATTTCAGTATACACAGATGTTTGCCTTTCCTTAAGTTAAATAAAAAAATTCACGTTTCCACTTATGGATAAATTTTTAAAAGAACTAATAAATACTTGCAAAGCAGAGAAATAAAGGATTATAAGGGACATGAAAGTTGAGTTTTCTTCTGCTTAAATATATATATTAGACTTCAAGGTCTAGCCATATTGAAGTAACAGGATTTGAATTTAACTTCTCACCTTAAAATATAATTAGAAAACAGAAAAATATATGAAATATAGTTTCCAGGTATTGGACTACAAGCAGCATAGAACTGTGGTCTCTGAGAGAAGGGAAGTAAATAGAAGTGAACACTGTGTCTGACAAACTTTTCTTCCAGAGACATGTTTCAGATCATAGAACAGAAAGAGTGCTTTATTCAGGGTTCTCCAGAGAAACAGAATCAATAGGATGTGTATGTACAGGAAAGGGGATTTATTTTAAGAAATTGGCTCCTGTATCATGGAAACTGGCACATCCAAAATCTGCAGGGTAGGCCAGCAGGCTGGACACTTACGACAGAGTTGATGTTCCAGTTCCAGTCCAAATACCATTAGGTTGCAGTCTTACGAAATAGCTGATATTGCAACTCAAGACTGAAGGTTATCTGCTCCAGAATTCTCTCTTGCTGGGGGTAGGTCAGTCTTTTGTTTAATTCAAGCCTTTAACTGATTAAATAAGTCTTACCCATATTATGGGGGAAAATCTGCTTTACTCAGTGTCCACAGAGTTAAAAGTTAATCTCATCCAAAAATACTCTTACAGGATCATCCAGAATAACATTTGACCACACATCTAGGCATCATAGTCCAGACAAGTTGACACATAAAATTAACCATCACAGAGAGGAATCTCAAGAAAAACACAGGAGTAACACTGATTTGAGAAGACACAGATCAGAAAATCAGAAATAATTCGGGAAATCTGGTCAAGTTCTCCTTGATTCTTACTAAGATGTACATGTGTAGGGTAAATCTCTACAAAGTTGAGAAAGAGAAGGTAAAGCTGTGAGAAAATGGTTCCAAGAGTGTTGAAAGGATTGGAAATTGTTCAAATTTCTACCATTCAGAGTGCATCATCTTTATTGATTGTTTAAGATATTCAATGGGGACTTCAGAAGGTATCAGAAAAAATCCAACCACTAACACAACAAAATAAAACAAACAAACAAAAAACACAAAATCCAGGCACTGCCATAGAAAAAAAGTTACAAGGTCTAATATCTAATAAAAATTACCATACATGCCAAGAAGCAAGAAAACGTGACTCATGGTCAGGACAAATGAATCAATTGGGATAGAACCAAACTAGTAGAAATAATGGGATTAGCAGGTAAGAACTTAGTTAACATAACTACATTCAAGTATTAAAGAAAAATCATGAAGATAATGAGGAAAGAAAAAATGCTATCCAAAATAAACGTAAAATTCTAGATCTGAAAAATATAATAAAGAACTAGATATTCACTGGATCAACTTAACAGTAAATTAGACACTGCAGGATAAATTTGGTGAACATGAAGACAGAACAATAAAGACAAAAATGATGCATGGAGATAACAAAGACTGATACAAATGAATAGGGTTTTAGTGAACAGTGAAATATATTGGTAATTATATTAAATATAAATGGCATAAACATTTAAATTAAAAAGCAAGAAAAATTAAGCTGGATTAAATAAAGCAGGACCCAACTATATGCTGTCTATTAAAAAAAACAAAGATGTAGAGTTAAAATAAAATAGATTGAAAGATATATACCATGACAAAAAAATAAAAGGTAGCCACTATGGATAATGGTTGAGCGGTTTCTCAAAAATTAAATATGGAATTACTATATGACCCTGCAATTCCATTACTAGGAATATAACTAAAAGAACTGAAAACAGGTGCTCAAAGAAATATTAATATTAATAATTCTACATGGCAGTACTATTCATAATGCCAACAGGTGGAAACAACCCAAATGTCTATCAATCAATTAATGTATAAACAAAATGTGTTATATACATACAAACAAGATGAAGAAAACTAAAGGTGTAGCAACTTCAGGGCATAGATTTAATAGTTTATTTGAAAAGATTGAGCATTAGATACCACTGATATCCAAGTGGAGATGTTGAGGGCACAGTTGGATATACAAAGTCTGGCTTAGAAAACAAATATGGTAATTATCATAAAGATGGTGTTTAAATCCAGGAGACTGGATGAACTCATTAAGAGAGTGAGTGAAGACAGAGAAAGAGGATCAAGGACTGAGCCTTGGGTTCCTTTCACATTAACAAATCTGAAAAAAAAAAGGAGCCATCAACAAATGAGACTGAGAAATAGTGACCTATGTGGTAGGAAGAAAATCAGGATATTTATATAAGAGCATTATTGGGGAATACATTGCTAACATTCTCTTTGGAACCTTAACGTGCTTTCTTATGACTTCATGAAGATTTTCATTTTAAGCAAAGAATTGTGGTTTGTGTTTGACAAGAAGAATATGAACTGTGGTAGTCAAAAACATGGATTGAAATAAAAACATGTCACCCCTAACTATGTGATGCTAGTCAAGTTATTAATATGTCTTTAACCCTCCACTTTTTATCTGCAAAATTTAAATAATTGGCAAGTAAAGTGCATGCAAATAATACATTTTGTTTTTATCATTTGACATAAAATATTCTGTCTCTTTGAATTGTCCTACCTACCACGAATAATTCTAATGCTTTCTCATAGTTCAGCTTTTTGGTCCTGGTAGGAGAAATTATATAGTTAATATGTTCTATAATTTCTCAATACATATTTAACTTCTAAGAGAATTATGCATTTTCTTTCTTGTTTATCAGAGGAAAATGTTTTAGTTCTTTCACTTAAAATGTTACATTTCTAATTCTTACCTTTTCCAGCATATTATAGTTTGTATAGATTGTAGCAAGCCCTTCTTTTTTGTTTTCAATGGAAATCAACTTATTGTTATGAAACATTCACAAATATAGAATCCTAAATTCTCCAAAGCCTAATTTTAGATTAACATTCTGTGAATGTTAATAGGCTTGACTTTTAATAGGCTTAGAAGACAGCTGCCCTAGGAAGAAAAACATAAGTACCAATGACATGAGATCTGAAATCTTCCTTTTATATCAATGGTCAGTGTTTTGGGTGTTGCCCTGTTTAACATGTTTTAGTCAGCACAGACTGCTATAACAAAATACCAGACTGGGAAGCTTAAACAACAGACATTTATTTCTCATAGATTTGGAGGCCAGGAAATCCACAATCAAAGTCCCACATTTCTGATGAGGGCTCCCTTTCTTGTTTATGGACAGCTGCCTCCTTGCTGTACCCTTACCTAGTGGCAAGAGAGACAGAGACAGAGAGAAAGAGAGAGGGAGAGAGAGAGAGAGTTCTAGTCTCTTCTTGTAAGGACACTAACCCTAACACAGAAGTCCACTCTCATGATCTGATCTAAACCTAATTACCTCCCAAAGGCCATACCTTCTAATACCAGCACATTGGGAGTTAGGGTTTCAACATATAAGTTTGGTGGTGGGAACACAAACATTCAGTCTGTAACCACATATGATTAGTAGAATCTTATATTCTACATAAAAATGTTGGTAAATTCCTTCTCTTATCCCCTTTCTCAGACTCCATGCTCCAACTGAGCAAAACCAAGTTATCTTTCTTTCAAATTTCATATGTTGGAAATTTACTTATTCTTTAATTTCTATCAAAATGCCACTCTGTCCATAAAAACCTTCTTAACCCCATCAATTGGAAATCTCTGATTCTCCCTAACTTATAATAATTTTTATAACACCTGATTTTCTTAGACAAATTTATTAGCTACTTGAAATGTAAAGACTAAGCCTTATGCATACATTTAACTCATATAATTTAAACTTAGTAGTTACTCAAAAACATGTATTGACTCAAACAGCAGAATACACATTTGTTTTCAAGTGCCTATAGAATGTTGATCAAGGTAGACTGTATTCTGAGCTACAAAACAAACTTCAGCAAGCTGAAAGTACTCAAAATTTTTAGAACATGTTTTCTGAACATAAGAAATCAAACTAGAAATTAATAACAGAAAGATAACAGGAAAATCTCCAGACTGATAAATTAATAGCCTAAATAACCCATAAATCAAATAAGACAGCTTAAAGGAAATAAAACATAGAGCTAAATGAAAGTAAAAATACAACATATCAAAAGATATGAGATGCAGCTAAAGCTTCAAATCAATAATTTAAATCCCTACCTAAAGAAGCTGGAAAAGAAGAATAAAATATACCCAAAGCAAGAAGAAAGATGAAAATAATAAATATACAAGCAATACTCATTGCAGTTGATAACCAGGAAAACAATAGAGAAAATCAATGCACAAAAAATGATTCTTTGGGAAAAAATTTATAAATATCTAGCAAGACTGACAAAGAAAATAACTAGTGAAGACATAAATAGTCAGCATTAAGAATGAAACAGTTTGCCTTTGGACTCTAGGATTAAAAAAAAAAGAATGAAGCAGATAATACCACTATAGATCTGGTAGCCATTAAAATAAAAATCAGAGAATAAAACAAATGAGTTCACATCATAGATTTAATTTAGAAGAAATGGACAAATTCCTTGAAAACTACAAACTATCAAGAATCAGTCAGGATGATATAATTAAACTAAATAGTTCTATACCCTTTAGAGAAAATGAATCTGTAATTTAAAGGTTCACCCAAAAAACCCAGACCCAGAGGTTTTCACTGAAGAATTGTACCAAACATTTAAAGAATTGACATCAATTTTATAATTTTACATAATTTCTTCCAGAATATAAAAGAGAAAGAACATTTCTCAACACATTCTATAAGGCTAGTATTAACATATCAAAACCAGACAAAACAATATAAAATAAAAAAACTACAGATCTATATCTCTCATAAACTTAGACATAAGAACCCTCATAAGTACATTAGCAAAGTGAATCTAGCAATGTCTAAAAGGATTAAACATCGTTACATGAGGAATCTTTTCCAGATATGGAAGTCTGGTTCAACATTTGAAAATAAATCAATTTAATTTACCATAATAATGGGCTAAAAAAGAGAAATCATGTGATTATATCAATTGACACAGAAAAGCATTTGACAAAATCAAAATTAACTCATTATTAAAAAAAAAAAACCTCTCAGAAACTTACAGATAGAGTGGAGTTACCCCAATCTAATAAAGGGCATCTACCAAAACTTTCAGCTAATATCATACCTTAGGCTGAAAGACTGAATATTTTCCTTTCAAGACTGGAACAAGATAAAGGCATCTGCTTTTACTAGTCTATTCAACTGAAAGTTCTAGCCATTGCAATAAGGTGAGAAAAAGAGGGCATACAGATTAGAAAGGAAGAAATAAAATAGTCCCTATTTGCATATATTATTGTCTACATTGAAAATGCCAAGGAATCTATTTTTGAACATCCTAGAACTATTGAGTTATATGCTTGTATCAAAATATAACATGTACTCCATGAATATGTACAATTATTATGTATCAATAAAAATTAAAAAAAAGAATTCCATGAAGAGACAAATAAAAAAAATAAAATAAAATAAAATAAAGATTGCAGGATTTATGAGCAACATGCAAAAATCAATTACATTTTAATGTACTAAAAACAAACCTGAAAGTCAAAATTTAAAACACAATACCAATTAAAATTGCTCCCACAAATGAAATTCTTAGGCATAAATCTAATAAAACATAGAGGATTTAGATACAAAAAATAACAAAATGCTGATGAAAGAAAGTAAAGAACACCTAGATAAATGAAAAGACATACTGTATTCATGAATTATAACACTCAACATAATAAAGATGTCGATTCTCTCTAAATTATTCTACAGGTTTAATGCAATTCTATTAAAAAAAAAAAAAAAAAAAAAAGGTGTGTTTGGCTGGGTGTAGTGGCTCGCTCCTGTAATCCTAGCACTTTGGGAGGCCAAGATGGAAGGATGGCTTGGAGCCAGGAGTTCAAGACTAGCTTGAGCAAGAGTGAGACCCTGTCTCTACAAAAAATAGAAAAATTAGGGAAAACTACTTGGGAAGCTGAGGCAAGAGGATCAGTCCATCCCAGGAATTAGGCGTTGCAATGAGTGAGCTATGATGATGCCACTGCTCTGCAGCCTGGGCAACAGAGCAAGCCTCTGTCTCAACAACAAATGTGTGTTGAAGACATACTTGATGTTTCAGCAGTTTATGTGCAGTCATCCCTTGGTACCCATGGGAGAATTGGTTCCAGGATCCATCCACCTGTTGGTTCCAAAATTCAGGGATACTCAAGTACCTAAGATTAAGATAAAATTACATAGTATTTGCATATATTGCATATAACCTGTGCCATCCTTTCTCTTGTACACTTTAAGTCATCTTTAGATTACTTATAATGACTAACACAATGTAAATGCTATATAAATAATTATTATACTGTATTGTTTAAGACATGATAACATGAAAAAAAGTCTGCAAATGTTCAGTATAGATGCAACCATCCAATATTTTTCCAGATATTTTCAGTCTGTGATTGGTTGAATTCATGGAGGCAGAACCCACAGATATGGAGTCCGACTGTACTGTACCTATATGCAGAGTTTGATATTTTATACATATTATGGGCATAAATTTTTATAATTTAGCCATGTTAATGTTATTAAATTTTTTACACAATTCACACTAGTATGTCCTAAAAATTACTTAATTAACCTTTTGCTAGGTTCAAAATGTTAATAAATAATCATTTGAAGTTAAGTAACCTATAGATTTTGACCAATTTCCAAATTACTGCATTTCTAAAAATGTTATTTAATAATATTTTCAATGTTACAGATTCTGATTTTTTTTAAGTTTTTATTTAACAATAGTATGATTAACAGAAATGGCAGAGAGCAGTTAATAATGAGCAAGTCTTTTATTGGACAAGTCTGGCAGGGTCATTGTTTTATTCCCAGAGTTTGATAGTATATCTTGAGGTCATATTCATGTGCTTTATTCCAACAGATGGCACATCCACTTATTTTTAAATGTTTAGAATCACATATTCCTCATCTGATTTTCAAAACTCACAGTGATTAAAGAACCCAGATCTTTGAAAAAAGTTAAGTCCAAAAAGTTGCCAATAGCATCAAATAAAATATGAGTCTGAGTTTATTTAGGACTGTATCTCTTTACTCAGATAAGGATTTACTTCAAATTTTTCCTTTCTTTATTTGCTTAAATTGAAAATACTATTAACTTCTTGGCTTGCATGAGGGAATGGCTCACATTTATTTAATTCAATTTATTCTTGTAAATGTTCTCAAAAGTGAGGTAATCAGTTAAGTGAGGTAATCAATTAAGGCAACATAGAAAAGTTATTATAATAAATTTATGCTCATTCCTTTTCTTCTTTATAAATCTGGGAAATCTTGAGGGCATGCCTTATATGTGAGACCTCTCTATTTCCAGACCAATGTTCTATTTTGTGCCTTCGTAAATCAGGGGACACTCTCATACTCCAACTGGTTCCAGCAAAGGAAGTTAATTTATTGTTTCGCATAACTGAAAAGTCCAGGGACCAATTTGGCTTCTGGGAAAATTGAATCAGAGATGCCATCAGAATTCTTCTGTCTCTGCTCCTCACTTCTGCTTTCCTGTGTTCTGGCCTCATCCTCACGGAGTTCTCACCACGTAGCAGGCTCTGGAAACTTCAGGCTTACATTCCGTAGCTCTGCAAGCCTAATGAAGAGTCCTATTTCTTCCAGATAAATCCTATAAAATTCTGAGGTTTAAATGATAAGTCTGGCATGACTCATTTGTTGATCCCAAAATCATTTACTGTGGGCAGGGTATGTGGTGTTCTGATGGAACGTGCAAATACCAATTCAACTTAAATTCACAGATGGAGTGGCACGGGGTTTTTTTTCTTGAGGGAAATTGAGAATCTATTCATAGAAAATAGGAAATAGGTGCTGAGTTGGCATAAACAAGAAATATCCACCACCGCCTTCAAACAAAGCACATCCAACATAAATGCCTTAAATGAAATAATTAAAGCAACTAAATTACAAAAGTAAAAATGAATTAAGGAGCACTTATATTTATATTCAGAAGAGCATTATTGCAGTTACTGTTCTGCCATTTTTAAGCCCTGGAGTCTTGAGAAAATGACATAAGATCTGTGAACTTTCTTTTTTTAAAAATTTTTTTTGAGCAATGAACAAAATGTTTATAATACACTAATGAGATAATTGTGCACAAAGAAAAATCCAAAAGCCTTTTTACAAATTAGAATTAATGTAAGAATTCAGCAGATTTGTTGGAACTTACCAAGATGATAAAATTAAACATAACTTTATGCTTTAACAAGTTCAAAACTGAATTTTTAAAAATCTACCATCTAAAATAGTATCAAAGACATAAAACATGTAGGAATAATGTCCCCATAGAATATGTATAAGACCTCCATACAAAATTTTTAAAAATTTTGTCAGCTTTATTGGGTTATGATTTACATACAATAAAATTATCTTTTTTCTGAGTACAGTTCTATGATTTTTAACAAATGTACAGAGTTGTGCAACCACTTGCACAATCAAGATAGTGAACATTTGCATCACCTCAAAAAGTTTTTACATGCACCTTTGTAGTCAGTCTACTTTCTTCACATCCAGCTCCTGGCTACCACTGCTCTTTTTTATGGCCCTATAGTTGTAGCTTTTCCAGATGTCACATCAAGGATATAATATAATTTTTAGCCTTTTGAATCTAGCTTCTTTCACTTAGCATAATGCATTCATGATTCATCCATGATGTTGCAGGAATCAGTAATTATTTCCATTTTATTGCCAAATATTATTCCATTGGGTAGTGTTCCACAGTTTGTTTATTCATTCAACAATTGATTGGCATTTGAATTGTTTCTAGATTTGACAATTATGAATAAAGCTACAATACACTTCCCCACATGGGTCTTTTTGTTAACACATATTTCATTTCTCCACCTATGAGCAGGATGGCTGGGTCTATTGATAAATGTTTTACTTTATAAAACATAACTAAACTGATTTCTAAAATATCTGTACCATTTTGCATTCCCACTTACTGTATAAATATTCTGGTGTTTCACACTGTTACCAGTACTTGGTATTATTGGTTATTTCTATGTTAGCTGCTCTAATAAATGTGTAATGATATCTCATTATGGTTTTACATTGCATTTCTCTAATGACTAATGATAATGAGCATATTTTGATGTTCTTAATTTCTATTTGTACATCATCTTTGGTAAAGTTTCTACTTAAATCTTTTACACAGTTTAATTGAGTTATTTTCTTCTTACTAAGTTATAATACCTCTTTGTATATTCTGATTGAAAAATGCTTTTTCATCAGAAAAGTATTTTGTAAATATTGCTTTAAGGTATGAAATTTATATTTTTATCTTCTTAGTGCAAAACTTTTAAAATTTTGAGTAAGTCTTATTTTTTGATTTTTTAAAAACTTATTCATTCATGATTTTTATGTTCTAGCTAAGAAATTTTGCTTGACTCAAGGTCATGAAGATTTTCTCCTATGGTTTCTTTTATAAGTTTTATAATTTTAAGTTTGATATTTAGGTTTGTGATC
This sequence comes from Eulemur rufifrons, assembly GCF_041146395.1. Lineage (NCBI taxonomy): Eukaryota > Metazoa > Chordata > Mammalia > Primates > Lemuridae > Eulemur > Eulemur rufifrons. Next base: position 73,509,288 of record NC_090989.1, read on the forward strand.
TATTGCAAATTAATTTTTTGTATGGTGAAAGGTGGGATTGAGAGTTTTTTGCTTAAATTGGCCAGTTACTTTAGCACTATTTGCTTAAACAGTTACCCTTTTATCATTGAACTGCACTGGCATCCTTGCTGAAAATTAATTAAACACATATTTGTAGGTCTATCTCTGAACTCTCTATTTGTTATTATGCAATAGGTATAACCTTTAGCCAGTACCACACTGTGATAGAATAAGCACATTGATAGTAATAGCTTAAACATATGTATATCACAATTACATATAATTATATAAATATTTTGTTAATATTTATATAATTTTCTATTTATATACTTTATATGAATTATGTTTATGTATAATTATATAATTTTATATAATTGCATTGTACATATTTTATATCAATTGTATATATGCTGAAAAGAGAATACAAATTCATTTCAAGCATGCATGGAGTATTAGCAATTGTAGTTTCACCAGAGCAAAAGGAAATTTTTAAAAAACTTTCAAATGCTTAATAGTAAACACAACACATTTTGTGGTCAAAACAATAAAAACTGAAATTAAATGAGCTAAGAATTTGAATCAAGAAGCTAGAAAGAGAACAACAGACTACACCTAAAATAATAGAAGATAGGACATAGTGAAGATAAAAGCATAAGTTAATATAATAATATCATAAAATTATCTATTTCTTTTGTGAAATGTTGCAGAGAATCAAAAAGGAGAACAATGTGTAGCTAATTTTGTGATATCAAAAATACATAAGGAAGATATAAGAACACTATAGAACATAACTGTTAATGAACATAAATGTGAATATATTTAAAAAATATTTTTAAATGCACAAAGCTATACTAGATAGTATATAAAAATAAATATATATGTAATAAAAGTACAACACTGACTGAAAAGACATCTCATTTGTCAAATTTACAGTAGGGATTACTTCTGGGAGAGAGAAGGAGAAAGTTAAATAGCACTGGGGTGGAGAAATTTAATTTTGAAAGGATTTTGAATTTATGTATAGCAATTTTTTTCTTTAGAAATACGTGTGTGTGTGTCTGTGTGTGCCAAGCACTGATATTTGTAATATTATTGTGTGCATCTTACTGTGACTTTTAAAGATTTTGAAATAAACAGTACCTTTCTACATTGTTAAGATCAAGATAAGCTAATAAATGTAGAGCTCTTTGTAAAAATGCAAACCACTTAACACATGTATACTAAATACATATAATTATTTGAACAGAGTTTTAAGCAGCAACATGTACTCATTTTCAATGAAGTATTGATTGATAGATGAATGCACTTTCAAATTGCTCTAAATCTTTTCACTGTCATGTAACTGTAATTATTAAGTGAATAACAAATTAGTGACTGACTTACAAGTGCCAAGAAAATAAGAAAATAACAAAGTGAAGGGACCAGACGGAGGTGGGAGTGAGAATGTGCAGCTATGCCTGCCTTTCCAATGTGCCACACCAGGCTTAGCACACCGTCAACACTCAATAAATGTTAAACAACAATAATAATAACGGGTACCATCTGCGTGCCAAATTTAGAGTGGTAGAAACATACAACATTTACAGCTCAAAAAGCCAGACTCCCCTTACTGATAATTCCCAATGTATACAGCGTTTTTCTTAACTTAGTTAATAGCATAAATATTCTTTCAGTTCCTTAGACAGAAAACATCCATTCCTCTTATCTTACCCTTCCAAACTATGGTTAATATCGCTGCCAATTGTTTTTCATAAAAACACAACTCTATTTACATTAGTTCTTTGCTTAGAAAACCTATTATTAAGCTTCATTGCCTAAGGGGATAAAAATTTTATTCTTTAGTATGGTATATAAAACTTTGTAATGTATTGCTTTAACACATTTCCAACATAACATAATGCTACACCACTTGAAAACTTATTTATTTATTTTTCAACTAGTGTTATCTAAACAAACAAAAAATGAAACATCTATCATTTCTTCTATTCTTTCCCTCCAGGAATGTAGACTAGTGGGCCTTGGATTATCTAGTTCTAGGCTGTTTTCCTCACTAGGAGTGGTTAACAGCTATTTTGCATTTCATATGTCCAAACTGAACGTGGAACAGATCTAAAGACATTCACACTATGTACAGGCACAAGGGTTATTCCTTGCGCATATTATTCACAAGGAAGCCCTGGGGTCTGTACAAGAAGAGAATAACCCTAAAAAATGGGTAGGTGTGCTTTGCCTGAAAATTGGATAGAAAATAGCCACATGTATTCCTTTAGGAGCTACGCTCAAAGGACTTCAGCAATGGGGGAAAAATGAGGATTCCTGTGTTCCATAGAGATGTCAACCATGAAGTTCACTATCATGGCTCACCAAAAATATAATATCTGATAAATCAAAGAAAGCAATGATACTGACAAAAATAACCTGAGACTTAAGACCTCTCACATGTGCCCATTTGTTAGGACCATGTAAGTAACAGAGGGGAAAGAAACCCATTACAAATTAATGATTAAATGATGCCAGGAGGAAGGCAGAATAGGAAACCCCAGTCCTCATTCCTCTACAGAAACACTGATATAACAATGATGTATAGATCAAAGTACATTTATGAGAAGTTTAAAATCCAATTAAGAGGTTGCAGTACTCTAGAAAACCACAAAACCAAGAATAGCTACATTGAAATGAGTCATAACAGCAACTTCACTTTACCCATGGTTAGCTGCTTCCCCAAACTGCCATAGCTCAGCACTGAGAAAGATTGTCTCAGCCTGCAATTTCTCCCTCAGGGGAAAGAGAGATTAGAGTGCTCATGAAATATCCCTGACCTGAGAGTCTGGTTTCTGTCTTGCCTCACATGGAGCACTGATGAAACTGCCATGGTTCAGGTGACTGGAACAGTTAAAAACAAAGGAGAAAGGCCAGGGAGCTTACTGCAGCTGGCATAGCTCTACAAAATTAGGAAAATGTACAGAAACTGAGATTTCACCAAGGTGGGCAGGAGTGAAACATGCCTCCAATGTCCCGGCCTTTCAGTGTGCTGCCTGAGGGGCCAGCTTCTGTTTCAACTCACACAGACCACTGATAGACTAGCATGTTTTGGTGGTGGTAGCTAAGAGCAAAGGAATTTGGGTGAGCTGTTTGCTGTTTGAGAGGCTCTCAGAATCTCTAGCCAGACTGATGGGTGAAGGTCTTCTCTGATGACGGCAATCCATAAAAACTAAGAGAAGTAGCTGTTTCTTCAAATGCACAGACATCAATACAAATCTATGGGGAACACAAAGAATCAAAGAAACATGACACAAGCAAAGGAATAGTTAGACAACTAAATGAAACCAGGAAACAATATATAAACAAAATGAGAATGTTGACAAAAGAACCAAACAGAAGTTATGGAATTGAAGAATAAAATATCTGCACTTAAAAATTCAATAGAAGGATCTGACAGCAGATTAGACCAAGCAAAAGAAAGAATCAGTAATGCTAAGAGGAAAGTTTAGAGAAATAACTACCTACATTAAAATAGAAGAAAGATCTCAAGTAAACAATCTAACTTTACACTTCAAGAAATAGAAGGACAAACTAAGTTCAAAATAAGGATAAGAAAGTAAATAATAAAGATTGTAGCTGAAATAAACAACATTGCAATTGGAAAAACAGTAGAAAAATCAACAAAAGTTAAGAAATAGGTTTTTTTTTTCCAAAAGATAAACCAAATTGAAAAAAAAAAACTTGAGTAACGTAAGAATTAAAAAAAGAGAAGATTCAATTAAATAAATCAGAAATGAAAGAAGGGGCATTAAACTGATGCCACAGAAATAAAAAGGTAAGAGACTATTATGAACAATTATCCAATAAATTGGATAACCTAGAAGAAATGGATGGATTCCTAGAAACATACAATCTACGAATACTGAATCCTGAAGAAACAGAAAATCTGAAGAGAACAATAATAAAGAAGGTGATTGAATCGATAATCAAAAATATTTCAACAAAGATAAGCTAGAGACAAGATAGTTCAGCTGGTTAATTCTACCAAACACTTAATGAACAATTTACAATTCTTCTCAAATTCTTTCAAAAGATGAGGAAGAGAGAACACTTATAAACTCATTTTATGAGGCCATTATTGCTCTGATACCAAATTCAAAGACACTATAAGAAAACTATAGGCCAGTATTAATGATGCACATAGAAGCAAAAATTCTCAAAAAAAATTCTTGCAAAAAATCTTTAATATTTTTGATTACATGAATCACGTTTATAATGCTTGAGTCATGGTTATAACTGTGCCCATCACCCAGATAGTATTCATTGTACCCTTTAGGTAGGTTTTCACCCATTCCCTCATTCCCCCTCCCCCCCACTTGATTTCCATTAAGTTTTACTTCCCTCTATGCATATGTGTGCTTATTACTTATTAGTGAGTACATTTGGTGTTTGTTTTTTGATTCTTTAGACACTTCATTTAGGATAATGGTCTCCAGTTCCAAATCATTGCAAAAGCCATTAAGTCATCCTTCCTCATGGCTGAGTAGTATTCCATGATATACATATATCACATTTTGTTAATCCACTCATGAATTGATGGGCACTTGGGTTGATTCCACATCTTTGCAATTGAAAATTTTGCTGCAATAAACATTCTAGTGCAGTTGTCTGTTTGATAAAATGACTTTTTTTGGTGGGGCATAAATACCCAGTAGTGGGATTGCTGGATCAAATGGTAGGTCTACTTTTAGTTCTTTGAGGTATCTCCATACTGTTTTCCATAGAGGTTGTACTAATTTGCAGTCCCACCAATGTAAGGCATGAAACCATAAGAATTCTAGAAGACAATGTTGGAGAAACTCTTCTAGATATCGGCCTAGGCAAAGAATTTATGAAGGAGGCCCCAATGACAATCACAGCAAAAACAAAAATAAATAAATGTGACTTGATTAAATTAAAAAGCTTCTGCACAGCCAAGGAAATAATTGACTCACAAAAAAATTTAATAGCACATTAATGGAATAATATGCTATGACCAAGTGAGATTTATCACTAGGATTAAGGGTGGTTCAACATATGCAAATCAACTTATACCACGTTAACAAAGAGAAAGATTAAAATCACATGACCATCTCAATAGATGTAAAAAAGCATTTAACAAAATTCAATGCCCTGGATAAAAACTCTCAACAAACTAAGTATAGAAGTAATTTACTTTAACATAGTAAAGGCCATATATGTAAAGCCCACAGCTAACTTAATGGTAAAAAGCTGCAAGCTACTCCTCTAACATCAGGAAAAATGCCAGGATGCCCATTCTTGTCACTTGTATTCAACATAGTACTGGAAGTCCTAGCCAGAGGACATAAGCAAGAAAAAGAAATAAAAGTCATACAAATTGGAAAGGAAGAAGTAAAATGATCTGTTTGCAGTTTCCAAGATATTATTCATAGGAGACCCTAAAGACTACACAAAAACAAACAAGCAACAACAATGAAAAAAACCTTTTAGAACTAATAAACAAATTAATCAAAGTTGCAATACATAAAATCAACATAAAAATCTATCATGTGTCTATATACTAATAATGAATATTCTGAAAAGGAAATTAAGAAAACAATTCTATTTACAAAGGCATCAAAAAGAATAAAATATTTAGCAATAAACTTTACCAAGGAGGTGAAAGGCTTGTACACTGAAAACCACAAAACATTGATGAAATATATTTAAAAAGAGAAAAACAAATGGAAAAACATCCCATGCTCATGGATTTGAAGACTAAAATGTCCATATTACCTAAACTTATCTGCACATTTAATGTGATCCCCAACAAAGTCCGAAGATCATTTTTATGGAAATTAAAATAATCTTAAAATTTATGAAGAACTACAGAAGACCCTGAATAGCCAAAGCAATCTTGAGAAAAATAACAAAGCTAGAGTCGTCACACTTCCTGATTTCAAAATATATAACAAAGCTACAGTAATTATGACAATGTGGTACTGATGTAAAAAAATACATACATAAGTAGACCAATGGAGCAGAATAGAAAGCCCAGAAATAAAACAATGAACATATACTCAACTAATTTTCAACAAGGGAGTAAAGAATACACAATGAATAAAGAACAGTCTGTTCAACAGTGGTGCTGGGAAAACTGTATACCACATTCAAAAGAATAAAACTGAACTGCTAGACTTGAATAGACATTTTTACAAAGGCATACAAATGGCCAAGAGATATATGAAAAGATGCTCAACATCACTATTCATCAGGGAAATGCAAATAAAAACCACAAAGATATCATCACCTTACATCTCTTATGCTGGCTACTCTCCAAACAGGCATGCCTCTAATCCTTGCTTGGGTGAGGCAAAGTCATAAAATGTAACCAAAATGTTTGTACCCTCATAATATCCTGAAATAAAAATAAATAAAAACAAACAAACAAAAACAAATGTTGGCAAGAATGTGGAAAGATTGGAATCTTGTATACTGTTGGTGAAAATGTAAAATTGTATAGCTGCTATGGAAAACAATGTGGAGATTCCTCCAAAAATCAAAAATGTAATTACCATACGATTCACCAATCCAACTTCTGAGTATATAATCACAAGAATGGAAATCAGGATCCTGAAAAGATATCTAACCTCCCATGTCCATTGCAGCATTATTTCCGATAGCCAAGATAAGGAAACAACCTAATGGATAAAGGAAATGTGGTATATCCATATGAAACAGTTCGGCCTTTAAAAAGAGGAAAATCTTGCCATATATGACAACATGGATGAACTTGGAGGACATTATATTATACTAAGTGAAATATACCAGTTATGGAAGGACAAATATTGCATGATTTCATGCATATGAGTTATCCAAAATAGTCAAACTTATAAAAAGAGAGATTATAATGGTAGTTTAAAGGGGCTGGGAGGCGAGGGAAAAGAAGAGTTTCTGTTTAAGGGGTATAGAAGTTGAATAAATTCCAGAGGTCTGTTGTTCAACATGTGCTTGTAGTTAACAATACTGTATTATTGTTTCCATTGGCATTGAAAGTTAGATTGAATTCATAAACACATTATTTACTGAGATCTTATTAGGCAATAAATATTGGGGAAAATGGTTTACTTATATTCCTCCTATAATTCTTACAAATAACTGTATATGTTAAACTTGAGGGTTAAAGGAATTAAATAATTGGCTTAAAACCAATACATATAAATAGTTAAATCTAAGCAACAAATGTGTGATTCCAAATGCTGTGCTCTTAATTACTATTGCTTACCTACCGTAGAAGGCTGTTCTCTCTCTATGGATGCTTTAAACCTCACTTAATTTTCTGTTGGTTTCATGCTAACATTAAACACTCAAAATAACAACCTTAAATCTGGCTGTGACCCATTGCAGGATCTCCCAGGAGATTGCTGGCCTGGTATCAGAGAGCCCAGATGGGAAACCGATACAAGCTGCCTTCTCAGGCCTACTTTGGCAGCATATATTTCCAATCCCAGATGGAAGCTCTAAGTGAACAAAACCAAATTGAACAGCTCAAATTGATTGAATTCAACTTCTATTATTTTGAGTTAAATTTTTAAAAAGTTAAAGATTGAAAATAAGGGGATGTATAATTTTTTAATTAGAACTATTTTTCATGTTGTTTTTGGACTATAAAATATAGTCCTCTAAATCTTAGTGATTAATCAGAAAAACAGTACTTTTCTGCAAGGAGTTTTACCTCTGATAGACCACTTTCATGGTTTTCTCCTTAGGTATTTCTGTTTTCCTCTTGTTTTCCATCCTTATTTTTTTAACCATGTTTGATACACCTGGCATTCATCATATGATAAGAAGGCAAAATATTTTTTTCTCTCTCTCAATAATGGAGCAAACACAGATGCTAATGGTGATAGGATTATCTATTTATAATTTAACTTTAGCTACAGAGGGTAGGTTCCTCCTCAACCTCTCTCTCAAACTGTAATATTTCTAGGGATGCTGCATGAATATTGGCACTAAGAAAATGCCACTTCTTCTGCATCTCACAAATAGAGGGGCATAATATTTACAGTAAAGACCTAGACTAAATCCTTATTCCATTACATCATCTAGCTATGTAATCTCAAATAATTTATGTGTTCCCTCTGATTTACAATATTAGTGAATAAGGGGAGTATGGGTAAAGATGGTTAGGTGGATAAAGGTCAACTTATAAATGAATTTGTCTAATAAGATGATATCTCAGATTTTATTCTGCAGAAAAAAATATTATGTCCATGGTAGGCTTTGTTTTTCATCTACAAGCTCTGACATTAATGGTTTTTTCTATGGGATGTGTTTTGTTGGTGATAATGGTGAAAGTCTTTGGTTTTCTCCCGTAAATTTTTTGTGTCCATGTTTGTAGTCTGTGTTCTCCTTGGTGACTACTCACTTCTTTGATATTGAATAATTCTTCTTTGGTTCAAAAAGGTTTCATTTTGTAGTTTGAATTTATCAAGATAGAAATTAAACTGTAGGCAGCAAAGCCCCTGGTCCCCTAAACTTTAGCTGAAAAATCACTGACATGAGGCACATTGATTAATAGGAGAAAAGACATACAATTTTATTTAAATGTGTATGCATGAGAGCCTTCAAAATAAAGACCAAATAATACAGGGAAAATTGTCCATTTTTATGCTTAGGTTCAACAAAGTATGGACAACCATGTAGAAATACAATTGGGCAAAAAGGGTATGACCTAATGCTAAGAGATGGATTGGGGAAACCCAGCAAGGCTCATCTGTGTAGCTTCCTCTTGGCCTCCTGAGCATGCGTTCTTTCCGTCTAGGTATGGGGCAGGGCCTTCTCTGGAACTGGGATCTTAAGACCTATAGTCAAACAAGGTAGGTCAGATAATTTCTTTATGGTCTATTTTTACACAGACAATTTTAAGTTTTATGACTGGCTTTCAGAAAAAAAAAGGGTTCTGGCTTTTACGACCTGCCTTGGGGAAGAGGGATTCTAGTTTCTATAGTTAACCTCAGTTAAGAATGGGATGGAGAAGCAGGAAGACAGAAGGCAAGAGGAAAACTCTTGCTTCAGAGGCCTTAATTTTGGAGCACTGTTTTCTGAGCCCCATCACATCTTTGTTGAAAAGAACTTGAAAAAAAATATGTATATACACAGCAATAAAATTAAAAATTTTCTCTACCTCATGCTGTTCTACCCCACAGTGCAGGAGAGGATATCCCATTAGTTTCAGTGCAGTTCCATGCAATCATTTCATGCACATGTTGCAGAGGTCACACGTGAATGTATACTGAATATGGAAACCAAAATTTACCAAGTAGAAAATAAAAGAGATGGTCATTCACATCCTAGAGAATGCTTCAAAGGCTTTCTTGAAAAGAAATTTCTCAAAATTTCTTTCCACAAAACTATTGTTTTTAAAACAATCTTAAGCAATCCTTACTTCTGTTCACGCCATACTGTTAAAGAAAGATTAGAAACAGCTTGTAATAAAAGACACGGTGCATAGTGAAACTAAATATTAAAATAATTTGAAAGAAGGTACTAAGGCTGGGAAAAGAGATAAAATTACAGAAAATCCAAATTAGAAATAGTTACTGTAATTAAACACTAAATTTAGTTCACAAACATTTTTATGGGGAAGATACAGAATTGCTTTCGTGTCAAGACTTCTAATGAAATTATAATAATGTCTGATTCTTTCCTACTGCTTAAGAAAAATTATCAACTTCTCTGGATCTTAATTGAAGAAAAATCCTATCTAGGTCTCTGAGGAAGAAATTAAGCAGAAGATTTGCCAAAGGTGAAGGGAAGGAAGAGTCAAGTACTTGGGGAATGAAAGGAATCTTGTGGACCTGATAGGAAAATTGGACTCTCAGAGGCCAGAGCTTTGGAAGTGTCAAAGGATTTATGAATGGCAGGAATTTGCACTCTACTCACACAGAGAGAACTGTCTGGATAACCTGGGGAGGGGGAAGGCCAGTGCAGGAAGAGGCTGGCTTTATCACCTTGCAAGTACTAGTAATCATGCCTATAGGATTAGCTTTTGAGTGATAAAGGGCAAGAATTAGCATTCAACAATGGCATTTATAGCAGAAGGAGCAGAGCTAACCACAGTGACCACAATAACAAAAGGATCATGCATTTTCCCATTATCCCAACACCCACTTGAGGAGCACCACAATGGGTAAAATGAATATTCTGCTTGCTTGGGTGATAGAGTCTCAGATTCAGACTTAAATTAATCTAGAAAAAAATTGATGTGCTGTCTGTCACACCTAGGTTGTATAGAATAAATTCATGCATGCTACATGTAAAATGAGTTATATCATCATAAAATTTTCCTATTGAAATTACCATATGTGTTGTCTACCAAAATGTTAAATCCTTGCCATTTGAGAATTTGTTAAACTATTTTTGAAAACAGGCTGCTTTAAAAGATTTAGAAAGTAAAAGCTTGATGTAGAAATCTTATTTCTAAAGATGAATTATTTTCAGTTTTGAATATTCAGCAAAAAGTGTGTAATGTCTTGTAGGGGAAAGATTGAGGAGAATATGGACACTAATTTTACTATAAACAGCTTTTTCAGGTGGGTGTATGAATATCCTTGCGGCATGGAAAACTATTTGCATAACTGCCCACCCACCCAACTACTAGGATTAAATCACATCATATTCTCCATTAAACAAATTGTCAGACCACTTTTCCTCAAATCTTTATGCAAACATTAAGAGAGTTTGGTGCCAGAAATCTAAATGGAAAATAATTAAATTCTAGGAATCCATCAGCTAGTACTTTTGTATAATTCATCATAAATATTATCTCTATTCAACAGCAAAATAGCAGTAAAAAGATTAATAATCAATAATCAATTTTTAGACAAATCAAATATCTACTGGATTTTTTTCAATAGTAAAGAGATGCCAATATTTAAGTAAACTTAAAATATTTTGAGTATGCTACATGTGAAACATCACCAAAATATTATTTATAACTTATTTTTTATTGTATAATTAGGAACAAACTCCAAAATCAGTATTTGCACTTTGAGACCTGTAATAGATATCTCTTACGTGATACTTTGATTCTTCAAAGGAGCTGGGCCTCGTTGGTCCCTTGTTTATACCTCTCACATGTATATTAGCTTTGCGTGGATTTTCTAGCACCTCACCTCATGCTTGTGTCATGCACCTCTTGTTTCCTGCCCTCAGGAATCCTCTGTTGATTGAAAGGCTTGGGAAATAATGGGACCCACCTAAGAATCCATACATAAAATATAATTGAGAAGCAGCAGTTCTTGGGTGAAACTTTGATAAATGGGAAACAGAACTGGTAAGGACTTCTTACTGACCTGTCTGTCCCTTTCCTAACATAGACTATCCTGGGATGGGTTTATGCAGCTTCTTGGTGGCTGAGCTATCAGCAATCAATTGCATTTTAGCAGCAGTCAGATCAATAGCATGTCCAGTAATTAGTTTTTTCCTGCTTCACTCACATTTCCCTCACTTCTGCTCCCTGCTATTGCATTTCACTGTAAGACAGTCTCGCCTAACACCTTTACCTCGGGCTCAGCTTTCTGTGGAACCTGCTTTCAGGTCCAGTGAAAATAAAACACAGAACTTTTCCCCATTACTTGCAGAAATGAAACTTGGCTCCTATACTTCAAGGGCTGAAACACAACATGGCCTTTGCATAGTAATGAAAAGAATGCTGCTTCCTTTTGATCCTTCATAGTTGAAGCAGCTTTAAAGAAAGTTATAAGACAACTTGCTGCTCAGGAAATCAGTTTTCCCATGGAGGGCACCTTCTGCAATACCAGAAGATTGGAGTTACAAGAAAGTGAACAAGTGCTCACCGAGATCTTGTGTATTAAACGTGGGGCAGCAATACTGGAGAATTTGTACATTGTTTATATTTCAGCAATGCCAAATCAGTCATTTCCTCAATACTAGTACTATCCTCTCTTCTCCATATATACCTATTAATATCCTATTTATACTTCAAGTGCCTACTATAATTCTATTGTAGAAACTGGCCTGATTCAATATCCAGCAGAGTTATTTGCAAACAAATAAAGTATTTGCAATCCAAAATATATCCCTACCCTGCATAGGTCTCCAAAGGTATGGTCATCAAATTCTCTCACTTTAAACAGTATCCAAAAGCCTTTCTGTAAAACATCACAAGTCATTTAACTCTTATAATTCTTTCTTACATTTTATTCTATATTCCATTCCCAGATTTATGATATCTGAATAAAGAGGATGGATAAAAGAATATTTCCAGAGAATAGAGGGGAAAAGCTCCTTGATATTTGCCTAGGCATGATTTTTTTGGATATCAACCTGAAAACTCATGCTACAAAAGCAAAAATAAATAAACGGGACTACATTAAACTAAAAAGCCACTGTACAGCAAAGGAAATGAACAAAATAACAAGACAACTTATGGACTGGAAAAATATTTGCAAACCACACATCTGATAAGAGGTTAATATCTAAAATTTATAAAGAATTCTAACCCCTCAACAGCAGAAAAACAAATAACCTAATTTAAAGATGGGCAAAGAACGTCAACAGACATTTTTCTAAAGAAGATATAAAAAATGGTCAGCAGGTATATGAAAAGGTTCTCAACATCACTAATCATCAGGGAAATGCAAATCCAAACCACTATGAGATATTGTCTCATACCAGTTAGAGTGGCTATTATAAAAAAAGATAAGATATAATAAATATTGGAAAGGATGTGGAGAAAAGGAACTCTTACACAGTGTTGGTAGGAATACAGATTTGTGCAGCAATTATGGAAATCAGTATGGAAGTTGTTAAAGAAATTAAAAATAAAACTATCATATGATCAGCAATCCCTCTTCTGGGTATATTCCCAAAGGAGAGTAAATCACCACGTCATAAAGATATCTGCATCCCTATATGGACAGCAGATTTGCTCACAATAGACAAGATTTGGAAACAATCTAAATTTCCACTGAGGGTCAAATGGATAAAGAAAATGTGGTATGTATATACAATGAAATGTTATTCAGCCATAAAAAAGGAACCCTGCCATTTACCACAACATGGATGGACCTGGAGGATGTTATGCTAAATGAAATAAATCAGACATATAAATAAAGATACTGCATGATTTCACTTACATGTGGAACACATAAAAAATCAAACATACAAAGACCAAGAATAAAACAGTGGTTATTAGTGCTGGGCGTGGTGGCAGAGAAAATGGAGAGATGTAATTCAAAGGATTCAAAGTATCAGATATGTAGGATGAACAAGTTTAGAGATCTAATACGCAAGATGAAAACTACAGCTAATAACATTATATCGCATTAGGGATTTCTTGTTAAATAAGTAGGTTGTAGGTGCTCTTGTCACAAAAAAGTAAGCATGTGAGATGATGGATTTGTTAATCTGCTTCACAATATTAACAATTGCACTATCTATATGTATCCCATAACATCATGTTATACACCTCAAACATAAACAATAAAATTTATTAGACAGAATATTTCTGTTGAAGAATAGAGGCTTCTCCCATCTTTTGTTGCTCTCTAAAGAACCTTTTGAAACTTGGGGCCTCTGGTATGCTAAAAATTTTCCCTCTCATTGTTAAGATGCTCATGTCTTACTTCTCATAACAGGTGAATGCTACCTTATAAAGCAAAAGAGAATTTGCAGATGTGACAGAGTTAAAGATTTTGAAATAGGAAGATTATTCTGAATTATTTACATGAGCCTGATGCAATCACAAGGGTCCCTATAACAGCGGTGTAGGAGGAGCCAGTACTAAATAGTAGGTTACATGCTGATGAAAGAGATTGGAGTGATACGCTTTGTGATGGAGGAAGGAGTTGCTAGTCAATGTGTCCATATGGCCTCTAAGAGCTAGAAAATCAAAGGAAATGGATTCTCTTCTAGAGCCTCCAGAGAAAACCAGCGCTGATAACACCTGACTTTATCCAAGAGCACCTGATTTTGAACTTGTGGCTTCTATAACTCTAAGAGGACACATTTGTACTGCTTTAAGCCACCAAGTTTCTTGTTACAGCACCAGCAGGAAACTAATACTAAAAATTTTCTCACCTGGAAGTGGGGTGCTGCTGTAACAAACTCCTAAATATGTGGAGTGGCTTTTAACTTGGGTAATGAATAGAATAGTGAAAAATTTTGAAGGGCCTGGTAGAGTAAGCCTATATCATCTTTAAAATAATCTAAATTATCATAAACTTACCATTGATAGAAATATAGACTTCAAAGGTGCTTGTGGTAAAAACTCAGAAGAAAATAGGGAACATGTTATTAGAAACTGGAAGAAAGGGGATTTTTTTAAATTAGCAAACAGTTTTTTATGTGGCAAACACTGCTGAATTATATCCTACAGTTATGTGAAAAGCAGAACGTGTAAGTGACGAACTTGGATATTTAGCTGAGAAGATGTGCCAGAAAACCAGTTGAAGATACAGTCTAGTTTCTTCTTGTTGCTTATAGCAAAATGTGATAGAAAAGAAATAAAGAGAGGGGAAATAACTAAGCAAAAAGGAACCAGAAATTGATGATTTTGGAATCCTCAGCCTATTCAGATTTCAAAAGACACTAAAATTAGGAGAGTCACTACTAGGAAAGTGTGCTCTGAAGAGAAAGCCAAGAGTATTGCTGGACCAAATTTTGCCAGTGACTCAAAGGAACAAAGATTCACAGTATTCAGTCCCACAGGGGGCTTTTTGAATAGGCGTGTAACTCACAGATTTCCTAAAATATCACAGTAGAAGCCAAAAATACAAGTGAGTTTAGGAAATGCTTGTAGAGGATCCTCCTGTCTAACGGAGTGAATACTCATGAATGACATGCACAGGAGACTCACGGGTTTTTGCTAATTCCGTATCTGCAAGCTTGGGTTGAACAGCATAGAGAAAGGATGAAAGAAGACTGTGAGACTCCCCAGATTCTACAGACAAGGAAGAGGATGATAAAACTACTTATCTGTAAACACATGCAACCCTTCATGAAAAAGGAAGGATGAACTTCCACTTCGCAGTCTAATATGTAAGGAGCTTAGAATTAACAAGTAAAAGGTTGAATAAACTGAAAAATCAACAACTCTTCTTAGATCCATCAGAAAAGTAAGGTCACAGAGCAAACCACTGCCTCTAAAAACTGAAGAAACAGGTGGATATAGAGACCACACTTACTAGACAGAAACCCCTCAGCAGAAACCTCCACTGTAACCAGTACCAGGGTAGACAAACCCAAACTGTATTTGATAAATGTTTGGAGGATCAGTCTAGACAAGCTAAAAGATATAGGAGGGCCCAGTCATAGAGGAGTCTCCACAGTTTTGTTATTTTTACCTCCAGAAGCTATACCAGGTTCTCACAGTGAAAAGCAGGAAAAATAAATAAATAAATAAATAAAAATAAAAATAAAAAAATCCCTTTTCTTCCAGCAGGGAGAGGGAAAAAGTAACCATATTGAAATATACCAGAGCATTCTGTTCTTAACAAGGCCTACCCCAGGAGAAACTATTTTACAAGAGACTAATATTTTTAGGCATTATCACAGCCTAACTGACCTAGAAGAATGGCAATATCCAACTCTAGCCCCCTTTAGTATTTCAGGGGGCAAAGGGAAATACCCAACTCTAGGCCCCTCTAGCCATTCTGTCCCACCCGAGGGATGAAAAAACTTGTGAAGTTCACAGCCCAAAGACACAGGTTCACTAAAAGTGTGAGAACTATCATAAGATCAGAGAACACTTCTCTTCCCTCTACAACGTACCAACACATTACTAAAGATGTAAGTACTAACATTTCTTTTACCTAGTATATCATGTACAGCTTTCAACAAAAAATTACAAGACATATAAAAAGGCAAAAAACACAGTTTGAATGGTTATAGCAAGCATTAGAACCAGACTGAGATATGGCACGGATATTAGAATTATCAGACTGGGAACATAAAACAACTATGATTAATATGCTAATGGCTCTAATAAAAAAGCAGGCAGCATGCAAGTACAGGTGGGCAATGTTAGCAGGGAGATGGAAATTCCAAGGAAGAATTAGAAAATTCTAGAGATCAAATCACTGTAACAGAAATGAAGCCTTTGGTGGGCTCATTAGTACAGTGGGCACTGCTAAGGAAAGGATCCCTGAGCTTGAGGATAACTCAATATAAATTTCTAATACTGAAAAGTGTATGTAACATATGTATAAAGGGAATATCAGAAAGAGAAAGAAAGAGAGAAAGGAATGGAAAAAAATATCTGAAGCAATGATGACAGAATTTCCCAAATTAATGTCAGCAACCAAACCACAGATCCCAAAAGGTCAGAGAATACACACTAAGCAAGATAAATTATAAATAAAAAATAAATACTACACCTAGGCATATAAATTAAGCTGGAGAAAATCAAAGATAAAGGAAAATGTCTTTAAAGCAATGAGAGGATAAAGCACTTTACCTATAGAGAAGCAAACATAAGAATTACAGCCAAGTTCTCCTCACAAATTATGTAAATACAGGGCAGAGTAAAATATTTAACATGTTGACAAAAAAATAAGCAACCAAGAATTCTGTCTCCTACAAAAACATCCTGAAAATTGAAGGAGAAATAAAGACTTTTCAGACAAAAATTGAAAGGATTTGTTGCCAGTAGACCTGCCTCACAGAAATGTTAAACAAAGTACTTCAGAGAAAAGAAAAATGTTATAAATCAAAAAGTTGGATCTACATTAAGAATGGAAGAGCATTAGAGAAGTAATAAGTGAAGGTAAAACAAAATCTTTGTTTTATTCTTAATTGATCTAACAAATAATGGTTTTTTTTAAATAACAACAATGACAATGCATTTGATAACCATAGCATACATGCAAGTGAATAAATGACAGCAATGATACAAGGGATAGGAGAGAGGAAATAGAAATATTTTGTTATAAGGTACTTGCACTACACATGAAATGGTATAGTGTTATGTCAAAGTGGACTTGGATAGGTTGTAATTGTTTATTGCAAACTCTAGGGTAACAATTAAAAAAGTAAAAAAAAAAGTATAACTGACATTCTTGAAAAAGGAGTGAACGGGCATCAAGAAACGTTCAATTAAAACCACAAAAGGCAGAAGAGTGGAAGATAAAAATAGATGCAAAGAAGCACAATTAATAGAACTTCATCCAACAAGAGCAGAATACACATCCTTTTCAAATTCACATGGAACATTTACCAAGATAGATCACATTCTTGGCCATAAAACAGACCCTAACATATTGAAAATAATATAAAATTACATATATCAAGTCTCGCCCCCAAAAGTGAGATTCTGGGAAAACTTGGTTATAACCTATCAGGTCCATGAAAGCAAAGACCAAATCTTATTGGAGTCCCCCACTGTGACTGCTACATATTTGACACACAATATAAGTATGCTAGATGAATGATTTTTAAAATGTTATACAATATCTGCTGTCAGACTACAATATAATTAAACTAGACATCAAAACCAGAAAGATAGCTTGAAAATACCAAAACATTTGGATTAAGCAAGACATTTATAAAAAACACAAGAATTCCCAGGAGAAACTTTAAAAATATTTTGAACTAAATAAAAATGAAAATATAGCATATCAAAATTTGTGGGATGCTGTGAAAGCAACATGTAGAGAGAAATTTATAACATTTAATGCATTTTTAGAAAAGAAAAGAGATCTAAAATCAATAAACCCAACTTGTATCTCACTTTACATTATTTCTGCCCTCGTTTTTACTCCAGTTTTTGTTATGTCAACCTATTGTGCACAAGTGTAATCCATGACATATCACTTTGGCTGTATGGTGTAACTTTACTTCTTTTCCTGAGCTTCTCTTCCACTGCCTGTGGGACAATGAACAGAAAACTGTCACCCATTCTGACATGGAGAATTACCAGAGAATTAAACCCCACATGGCTACTCTTCACTAAAAAAAGATAGAAGCCAATGGATAAATTATTTCTCCTTCTGAAATTCAGGGATAATAAATAAGTAGTTTCTACATGGTTCCTCCAAGGTACCTAGCAAGATGTATCCCCAGTTGTCTGCTGTGGGGATTAGCAAAATCATTTGCTCTTAGATTGGCTTGCTTTCTTCCTTGGTTTTTTAATCCTTTCTACCCCCAGTCTTGTCTCTTGGGATCACTTCTAAAAATAAGCTATCATTAGGCAAGCCATTATTTCACACCTGATTTGAGGAGGAATTAGCCTTAGCTGTTTGGGAACAGAAGAGACCCTAGCTAGAGAGCATACCATCAGTATGGGATTCTACACCTAGAGCACTCACCAGTCAGACAGCAATAAGGATAGTGTCGCTGGTTTAAGTGTGTAGTGATAACCCGTGCATATCATAATGTTAAGATTTATCAAGAATTTTACCAGTGATAAATTGTGATAGGGTGCAAGTGGAAGGTGAAACTTTACCTTCTAAGGTAGTTTTAAGTGGTGACATTTAAATCATATAGAAGTGACAATAATTCTAAGGACTGTGATTTGACTGGCTTTCTTTTTATGGCTTCAAAAATACTAACGTAATTAAATTGTGAAAAATAGGAAAGTCTCCATGGCAACATTTAAAAAGACCCTTATCTCCTGCAGCTACATACAGGGCACGGGCACAAGATCTAATTACACAAGTAGCTGAACTACAGAGGAGACTAATTGTATAGCATTGTATTGTCTCTGATGCCAAAAGACAAGGTGCTGATAGAAAAAGAATGAGACTTGAGGTCTGCAGTGAGGATATTTGATTGGAAGAGCTTAGAACTTTGAACCTCTGAATTCTCCTGAGTCCTCTGGCCTCACAGAGGCAGTTTCCTTTCTGTGGTAACAGAAAAGATGCCTCCAGTTCCCCAGAGTTCCTGCAAAGACACCTGAGGCAGTTGCCTTGCAAGAACATGTTTGTTTAAAAAAAAAAAAAATGCCCCTACTTTCCTGCATTGCTTCAAACTAATAAATATATTCAGCCTAAGCAGATAAATAAAGCCTGTTCTAGAAGGAAGTAGACAAGAGAAACAAAAAATAGAGAGAAAGGAAATGATCAAGCGAAAAGTTAACAATAGGTGAATCTGAGAAAAAGTTATATGGATATTCTTTTTTACTGTTCTTATTTTTGCAACCTTTTCTAAGTTTGAAATTGTTTCTGAATAAAAAATTTAAAAGTGCATATTTTTCAAACTTCACTTTAAAGAGATGAAGAAAGTAAAAGCTTTACTTCAAGAGACCCCCTAAATGCTACACCTCTAAGATGAGCAAGAGTTTGACATACTTTCCTTGATTAATTTAAAGGGGTTTAAAATCTTTAAGAGTTCACATCCAACATCCCTAAACATATTTTAAGAATAAGTCTTAGATGATTAGTTGGATGAGTTTCTCTTTATATCTAATAAAACACTTTCCTTAGGCATGCCAGAGCAGGAGGTTGTGAAATTGGTATGAGCTGGTTCAAAAGTAACCTGAGTCCTTGCTTGCATTCTGAACAAACAAGATCAAAACAGTAAGCCCAAGGAGCAAGTTGTTCCTTAAGTCCTTTACTTCTTTGACCCTCAAAAATAGCTGAATTTAAAGGAGCAACATAGTACTCATTTCACTGAATTTTCTGTAACCATTAAAATGGAGATACTGAAATGTCCAAAATGAATCCAACCTCTTAGCTTTAGCTAAACATTATCAGGAAAATGTTTTGCTTTCTTTTTAGGTTTATGATATATGGCAGGGAAAGCAGTTTTAAAAATCTGTCTGAAATTGTTTTATTGTGTCACCTGATCAATTATTTTCAACCACTGCTATAATTTAACATCAAATTACAAATGGTAAAATGCCTCAATTAAAATATTACGTCACCCTTTTGGAACCATTTAGAATGTATGGTCATTTCTCTAATCTGACCACTGCTTGTCTGCCTTTTCATTGCAAAATCAGGATCTTACTTTGTATTGTGAAACAAAAGAGGCATTTTAAACCTCTTTTCGTGAGACGAGTCTCATCTGGCTTACCATGCAGAGGTGGAAACATACCTCCTATTGCAGGGATGACAAATTTCTAGGGAGAGCCTTAACAGCTCTTTCTCCCTCCTCTCACTTTCCAGAAGTAGTTTAGGACTTACATGCATAATTAAGTCAGGCCCTCATATCAGGTGAGATAAATTAGCAAATTAAGATTTCTACATTTTGCTAAAAATATCAGGTGATCCCTATCCTGAATAAGGCAATCTACATTTATCCTTCAGGTTGTTTTTTCACTGTCCAAACTTTATTTTAAGCCTCTAATTTTACATAGAAATAAAATGGCCTAGACAGGGAAAGAAACTTGTCTGAAGAAGAGCCAGGCCTCCTGTCTCAGCCCAACAATATTTGCACACCAAGAGAAAGAAGCCTGTTTTTATTTACTCTGGATTTATCCTACTGGTGACATCATCCTGAACACACAGAGGGGGCTTGAATTCTTTGGGCTGGTGATGGTACTTGGTTGATTATGTGTTAGTTTTAAAGTGAAACAGGATTGTTCTGATGTGAAATCTCGCTGGTGCAGCAGAGTTCAAATTATTTGTAATGTTTTGGTTGGTTGATGCTTGATCTTTTAAATACATAATTTTCACTTTTAAAAGTGAATTTTTTTTTGTCTTTCAAGGATAAAATCTACCATTTTCTAAATTTATTACTATTATCAATCTTACTCAGAAGCTGAAAAATTGAATTGCTTCTATTTGTATAGCTCCCCACTTTGGGTTGAATCTAGCACAGAAAATGTCATCAGACTCTACTACTAAATCCCAAATCTTGATTCATAAGGGATACCTTTAGGCTCAATAACAAAGACACTGGAATTTAAAAGGTTTTTTTAATACAGTAGTTTCCCCTTATCTGTGGTTTTACTTTCCATGGTTTCAGTTACCCTAGGTCGATCATGGCCCAAAAATATTACAATATTTTGAGAGAGAGAGTGACAGAGAGATAGACCATATTCATAGAAATTTTAACAGTATGGTGTTAAAATTGTTCTATTTTATTATTAGTTATTGCTGTTAATCTCTTACCATTCCTAACTTATAAACTAAACTTTATCATAGGTATGTATGTATAGGAAAAATCCCATTTTATATAGGGTTCAGTACTATAAAAGATTTTAGGCATCCACAGAGAATTGTGGAACGTATTTCCTGTGGGTAAGAGGGACTATTGTATATTTTTTCTTGTTAGTCGCCATTTGTCCTGTGTTGCTAGAAAATAATACTCAAGACTGGATAATTTATAAAGAAAAGAGTTTTATTTAGCTTCAGAATTATGCAGGCTGAGAAGTTCATGGTATGGCCCTGGCTTCGGGCAAAGGCTTTTGTGCTACATCATGACACAGTGGAGAAAGTCAAAAAGGAAGCAGATATGTGCAAACAGAGGAAAACCAGAGGAGTATCCTGACTTTATAACAACCCACTGTCTAGGGAACTAATGCATTCCCTCAAGAACCAATTCAGTCTTGCCAGGATGAGAACTCACCTACCTCCAGAACAGCAACCAAACAACTACCAGGAGGCCCCAGCCCCCAACAGGCCCACACTGGGGATCCAATTTCAACATGAGTTTTGGTGGGGACAAATAAACCATATTCAAACCATAGCACCACTACTTATTTTAATCACCACGGTAACACGAAATGCAGTACAGTCATGCCCCACTTGATGATGGGGATACATTCTGAGAAATGCATCATTTGGCAATTTGATGGAGCATTCTTACACAAACCTAGGTGGTATACCCTACTACACACCTCAGCAATATTGTACAGCCTGTTGCTCCTAGGCTACAAACTTGTACAGAATGTTACTTTTCTGAATATTGTAGGCAATTGTAACACAATGGTAAGTTCTTGTGTATCTAAACATATCTAAATGTAGAAAAAGTACAGTAAAAATATAATATAAAAGATAAAAACAGCACACATAGGGCAGTTACCATTAATGGAGCTTGCAGGGCTAGAAGTTGCCCTGGGTGAGTCAGTGGGTGGTGAGTGAACGTGAAGGCCTAGGACATTTAGTGTTCACTACTGTAGACTTTATAAACATTATATACTCTAGATTACACTAAATTTAGAAAAAAAATTTCTTATTCAGTAATAAATTAACCTTAGCGTGATGAAACATTTTACTTTTATCAACTTTTTAATTTTTTTTAACTTTTTGACTGTGGTGTAATAACACAAATCTACAGCTGTACAAAAAATTTTCTTTATATCCTTATTCTATAAGGCTTTTTTCTATTTTTAATTTTTTTTACATTTTAAACTTTTTTGTTAAATACTAAGACACAAATATACACCTTGTCTAGGCCTACACAGGCTCAGAATCATCAATATCACTGTCTTCCACCACCACATCTTGTCCTACTGGAAAGTCTGGGGGCAATAACACACATGGAGCTGTCATCCCCTGTGATAACAAGGTCTTCTTCTAGTATACCTCCGGAAGGACTTGCCCAAGGCTGTTTTACAGTTAACTTTACATATATATAACAGATATATGTGTGTATGTATAGAATAAGTGCATTTTAAAACAGTGATAAAAAGGGTAGTATTATAAATACTTAAAACAGTATCATAGTCACTTGTTATCATTCTCAAGTGCTATATACTGTACATAATTGTGTGTTCTAGACTTTTATACAGCTTGCAGCACAGAAGGTTAACACCAGCATCACCACAAACACATGAGTAATAGGTTACACACTAAGGACCTTACGACAGCTATGACATCACTAGGTGATAGGAATTTTTCAGCTCTATTACAATCTTATGGGACCACCTTTGTATATGTCGTCCTTCGTTGATCAAAACATCATGTGGTACATAATTATATTTGAAGTACAAATTAGATCATTCTATGTGCACAGTCCAGCAACTTGCTTTTTCATTTAATAATAAACGTTAAATGTCTTCCTATGATTGTACAGATATTTATTTAATATGCTGCATATTATTCTACTAGATGAACATAACATTTTCTTTTTTAAATACAGTTTGAAAAATATCTTTAGTCTTTAAAAATCTATAAAACAAAATTTTTGACTGGCAAAAAGTTCAAAGATTTACAGAGGTCTACAAAATAAAGAGAAACTGTACCACACCTTAATCCTACTCTCTAGTGGTAGTTGCTATTAATAGCTTCTTGATGTGCCATTCCAAAATTTTTATGTAAGCATTATAATTTAAACATATTAAATTAATATAAACATACATTCATGTTTTGTCTTTATTAAGAAAAATGTGATGTATTATTTTATGGTTGTTACTTTCAGCGTGTAGGTAATTCTCCATGTTGGTATGTTTATCTCTACCAAGAACTGTTCCAATAAATTCCATACTGATTTTCATCAATGTTGTTTCTATTAATTATTATTATAAATAATAGTGAAGTAAACATTCTTGAACATATATCCTTGTACATTTTTAAAATACTGTTTCTGGAGTCAATTCTTAGCAGTGCAATTGTTCCAAGTTAAAGGATATACATGTTTAAATTTGTATAGTTATGTCTTAATTGTTCTTTAAAAAGGTTTTCCCCAATTTAAACTGCCAGCAGTGGTGTAAGAATGTGGCTGTGTCCCCCAAACTTATTGGTTACATTCATCATACAAGTCTGTGAAAATGACTTCAATTTCTTTTATTGTTTTAATAATGCTGTTTCTATTTCTCTTTGAGATATATTTATTTTTAACATATTCTTAGAAAATTAACCAGATAATCTTTAAACAGATAATATATTCCAGACTTCCACATTTATTAGAATAAAATGTAATACTTTATTTATCTATGGGATAATTTTACCTATCTACATCCATATCTGCTTTCTAATTACCCATGCTTATATATATTTTTTCTCTTTTATTTGTCAGAATTGCTAGCAATTAAATTATTTTATTGATCTTTTCAAAAATGTAGTTCTCACCTTACTTATCAATATTACTGTATTTATTCCATGGTATTAATATAAGTTTTAATTCAGATTTTTTTATCGTTATTGATGTACTATTTCTAGGATCTTGAATTGAATGCTTCCTTTTTTATTTCTCATCTGTCTTGCTTAATAGAAAATAATTCAATTTTACGTATTTTGCTCTGAGTAAAGTTTTGGCTATATTATCTTTATTCTTCTAAATTATATCCATTTCTTCTTAGATTTTTGATTTTGGATAACATATTTGAGGATATTACTTATTTAAATTTTGTTTTCTATTGTTAAATAATTTCTAATTTTATTGCATTACAGTAAAAGAATGTAATATTTATACTGTTTGGAATCTCTTATGGCTTTCTTTTTGTGGAATATAGAATCAACTTTTGTGAAGTTCAATGATCATGTGAGGAAAGTGTGTGTTATCTATATTTTATAAGGGTTTATGTATAAAGAGAATGTTCAAATTGTGTTAGCTGAATCCTACACTTACTTAATTTTGACTTACTTGATCTGTCAAGCTCTGGCCTACGATATACAAATTTATCAAATTTGCTGTTTATTTATTTCCTAAGAATTTTATTAATATTTATGTTTTATGGTTATGTGTTGGGTTCATAAAGAATTATGACCCAATCATTTTTTTCATAGATTGTACGTTATATCATAAAATATTCTTCTTTAAAATATTCAATACTTTTGGCCTTAAATTACCATCATGGCTTTTTTTTGCATCTGACTGATAGGACTTCATTTATTCATTTATTTTTAACCATTTAATGGCTTTGTTTTAGGTCAGACTCTTGAAAATATCATATAGCTTTATTTTCCTTTTACCTCAATCTAATTATCTTAGTCTGCTCATAAGAAAATTCACTCCAAACATATCATTTGAGATAATTAATATGATTTTATATATGGTTTGCTGCTTGATTTTTTTGTTATTTGTTATTTATTATATAATATTTTTTCTTCTTTCCTCCTTATTTTAATTGAGTTTTCTTATAATTATTGGTTTGCTTGGGTTTATTTCTTCCAATTTTTTTGTGCTTTGTATTTATCCTACTTTTTTTATGAATTATTTTCTTCTCTATTCTTATTTTCTTCTCTATTCTTGCCTTGTTTTAAATTAACTGTGCTTAGTTCACTATATGACTCTAGGTTTCTTTAGCTATTGTATCTCACAATTTTAAAGGTAATATTCATCTGTGTTTTGTCCTCCATTATTGCTGTTGAAATTCAGATCTAAGTCCAATCATGTTTATTTGTGTATAATTTCTTTTTTAAATTGAGACAATTTATTTGTGTTTGATATTCTATATTTTCCTTATATTGCATCTAGATTAGTTACTACTACAACTACTTTGACAATACTTGCATTTTCTAAATGGTAGGGTTGATACTTTGTAAAGTTTCTAAATATTTAACAGTAGTTATTTCTTGAATATTACCTCCCTCTCCTTCTTTCTGTTATCTCCTTCTGAGCTATTTCCAAATAAAAATAGGTTAGAACATCTCTAATTTCCTTGTGTCTTCTTTTTCACATTTTCCCATCATTTCTCTTCACTGTGTTTTAGATAGTCTATTCAGACCTATTTTATAGTTCTCTAATCTTTCTTCAGCTGTGTTTAATCTCCTGTTTAACAATACCCTGGGTTTTAAATTTTATTCATTATATATTAAATTCCACTTATAATGTTTTAAATTTTATCTGTTATACTTTCCACTTTAGAAGCATTTTAGCTTCCTTTATTACGTACACAATTTCACTTTTTCAAATTTATCTTCTTTCTAGAAACACAATAAACACAATAAACATATATTATAAATATTCTGTTATATATTCTGTATTTCAATGTCTAATATAATTGCAGGACTGACTTTTGTGATTTTATTTCTACACTGAGTTTCACTGATTGTGTCTTTTCTGTGTGTGTGTTTTTGACTTTAGACTACAAGCTCATGTTCAAAGAAATATCTGTGGGGATTGTTGAGACCTAGGTTGAAATTGCATTTTCCAAATCATTGACCTTTAAGTTACAGCCTATCTTGAGCTTTGCATGGACCCTATTAGGAGAAGGAAGGATAGTAAAATGGTGAGAAAATTGGGTATGACAGCTTTTTTAGAAAAATAAAAGAAAGATGAGTCAAAAAGTTAGTGATGGAAGCAAAGATTTTAATAAACTTTTATTCACCTGAATGATAACTTCAGCTCGAGTTGTCCTACCTCTTCATCTTTTTTGATGAGAAAAAAGATTACAAAAATTAAATAATTTGCTATCATATTCTTTTTTAGTTCAGCTGTCAATAATTGTTAACTTTCTTGGAAATAAATACTTTTCTTTCTCCACTGTCAGAATCCTATTTTTCTATAATACACTTTCCAGGTATTTAATGTTTGAAAATAATAAAAATATTCTCATTGATGATATGCTTAGATTATTCATACCATTTTCTCCATGAGTTTGAGTGGAATTCATTTCTGAAAGCTATCTTAACTTTCTATCTATTGTTTCATTATCCAAATACTTTAAATTAACTTCCATTCTTTCTTAAAAGAATGCAGTATAATTATATATATTATGCTCTGTGTGTCTACTTGAATTTAGCTTTATTTTCACTAAAATGTCTTATAAAAATTTAGTTCAATCACAATTGTTAATTATAATGTAAGGTATAAGTGTATATAAAATATTATATTTAAAAATCCATGTTTAGTTTTTATGTAGTCTCAAATCAGCAGAATAGCCTGTCTTAGAGCTGGTTTTATTTTTAAATAAATTTAAAATGACATAAAAAATCTTATCTCCCTCTCTTGATTCTACTGATGAACAATTATTTTTATAGACAAAGTATGTAAATTAGACAATATGTCATATTCCTAGCAGCACACAGTCTAATGCAGATGGCAGATGACCATAATGTGGGATAAGTGCCACAATAGCAATATATAAAATCACTGGGTGAGGACACAGATAAAGTGATCATTCCATCCTGAGGGTTATAGATAAGAAAGTCTTACAATGAGTCATAATGCATGTGACCATTGCATTGAACCTAAAAAAAAAAAAAAAAGAAAAGAAAAAAGTAATGAAGATTTTCTAGGCTGTTTGTAAAGTAGTGCCATGGTGATAATAAGGCAAGAGAGACACTAGTTGTAGATGGCTTTGAATGTCATACCACAGAGTTTTAGGTTTATTCAGTGTAGAAAGGGTGGCAAAATTTAAAGCTATGTCAGGCAGAGAAGATCACATATGCAAAGTCTGAAAGTTATGAAAGGGCACACACTGTGCACACCAAGAAGGAGGTTTATATGACATTGAAGTATTTAGGAAGTGGATGCCTATGTATGTGAGGCTTGAATAGTAAGTAAAAGTCAATTTAAAATGATTATGTATAACTTGCTAAAGAGTGTGGAATTTGTTCTGCAGAAAATTGCCAGCCAAAGAATATTTTTACAAAGTGGGATTGGCGTGATAGTCATCTTTTTTAGCTGATGTGTGTGATGTACCACGATAAACTCCCACTTATCTGATTTCAGTGTGAATGTGATGGATAGTTCCCCACACTTCCTGTGCCCCCATCAAGAGTATGCCTCAAGAACTCTCTCCTTTGATTTTTGCAAAGCCAAGAAAGCTGCTCTGGCATGTTCCAACACAACCTCTAAGTGTAGGGGAATTTATAGTGCTAAAGAAAACCCTCAGCCAACAGAGCATAGGGGTTAGTAAATTAATGCCCCCAGGATTTTCATCCACTCGAGGGACAATTCTGAGGTGCATTTGCCACAGTTTTTTAAGAGGGTCTGCTTCCCCACAGTGATTACCTCCTCATTTGCTTATCCTTCATTGGCATTTTCCCCTTCTCAGTATCACTTTTCACACTCCTTCACTTTTGCTTCCGGGATTGTAAGGTGCTTGTTGTAGGGTCGGCTCTAGGAGGAACTCAAACTGTGGGAGGTGACAGTGATAATGACCCTGGGAATTAGACCCTCAAGATAAAATTTGGAATTAGATCACTCACATATCAGATGGCCACAAGGCTCCATTGTTGGAGGTAAGGGAATGGTAATTACCCCTGACATGCTAAGACTCTGTGGTGGATCAGGATGACAGAGAGGCAATAATAATTTTAAGTATTATGGAATTGGATGACTTTTGTTTATTTCTCTATAAGCTTTTAAGAAAGAGAAAGACATGATCAAGTCAGCCAACAATTAACTCAAGAAAGACTATGAAAGCTGGAAGTCTTCTACATAGCATTTAAAGATACACTAATTTCTTGAAGCCAGTGGGTATACTAATCTTAAAATTAAGCTCAGGATTCAATTATTACCATGATAGAATTGCAAAGGATACTAAATGCAAAACTGTAATGAATCTCCTGTGCTAAAGTCAGGGCTGTGATAGGGAAAGAATTAGACCTTGAAGCTTGGGAATAAAAATATTTGGATACATGTGTTTGAGAACCATAAGCACCTAGACTTCAATGAATCCTCTTGATAAGAAGTCATCTTATTCTCCTTGCTAGAAAAGAGTATCTCTTCCTTGCCTGGAGACTGTATGAATACCTTTTCTGAGGTGGAGATGTTGCAAGATGATGGTTTTCTTCTGTAAATCTGTCTCTGACTTCCCTGAGTGCCTATAGGCTAATAACTAGGGTAAGGTTAAGCACAGGCTGAGCAGAAGCTACAGTCCCTGCCCACATAGCAGATAGCTTTCTTTCCAAAAGTGTTTCAAGTTCTAACTAATTTGTACAAGAGGGAACAAGGAGAACATATGAGGGCATGGACCCTGAGAATGTTGGGCCAGGTGGAGGGGTTGACTGTAAGGGAGTATATGGAAATATGTATTTATGTATTGATATAGGAGAACTCTCTCATGACTCAGGATTTAATATTATGACAATGTTATTGCAAGGATACCCAGAGATGGTCCTAAAGCATTGCTAGACTGGTTCTTTAAATCTTGGACACAATGAAGATAACAGATAGTAAATGCAGTGGAAATATAAGACTTTTTTATCAGAATTTTGTGGAAGAAGTCAGAAGGCATGGGGAGATGGACAAGATATAATGCATTTAACTTGTGAAACTAGAGAACCAGGTACTTGCCCTGTGTTCCCCGAGAAGGCCCAGAGAACACACTGTTGACTAAGATGACTAAGACAATAGAAATGCCTATGTGAGGGGTGCGGAGGCTTTATTGAGAATATCCTTGCTGAGTGTCCTCTGACAGCCAAGGTCAATGGTAGGAAATTGTGCATGGAGTTAGAAGGCTTGGTTGCAATGGGGCGGATGGGATTCCAGAATTGGAAGGGCCAGATGATGGCACTTAATCATCAGAAGCAACCTGAATTTAATTACAAAGTTGGTATATCAACTAGGGTGTTTAGAACATCAGGAATCTGTAGTGATGACTACTTGATTGTAGTGATCTTAGAAGTGAGATAGTTGGGCTATTATAACTGTATAACCAGAAAAGTCAAATATTGTTGAGCAGAAAGCTAATGTCAATAACTACAAAGAAAAATAGATTCCTCATCTAGTTTCTTTATATGAGACAATTTTCAGAACCAGAGCCCATCAATTGAAAGGACAGCTAAGTCTTGGAGAAAGGACCCTGCAATGCCACCAGTTACATATAAAATAATTATTTCCCCAATCCTTTTCCAAGGAAACCTACAGCCATTTATAAAAGTAACAGTTCACTGGAGAAAGGAAATATCCAGACCTTTCTGCAGCAGTTTGATATAGAATCTGAACTGACATTAGATCTAAAAGATAAGCTGTGAAATGCATGTGTCCCCTCACTAGAGTGAGGATTTATGGAGGGCAAGTGATGAACAGAATTATGGTCCAAACATCTCACTATATACGACAACAGGTCTGTGGACACATCCTAGGGACATTTCCTTGGTCCCAAGTGCATAATTGAGATAAACATATTTAGGAACTGGCAGAACTCTCATGTTATTGTGACTGTAGAATAAACAACATTGCATTAAGAAAGGCCAAGTAATAGCTCCTAAAACTCTCCCCTCAAACTGCCAATAGAGTAAGGCAGCAGCAATACCACATTCCAGGAGGAATTGTAGAGGTCGGTGTCATAACTAAAGACATGAATTATGCTGGGGCAATGATCCCTCATTCAGTTCAGCTCAGAGATATTATCACTCTCATAAATCGTAGGACCAAATGAAGTTGTGGGTCCTTACTGGAATAGGTCAAGATAGTCTCTGATATTTGGTTTTCAGCTATTGATGTGGAAAATGTATTCTTCTCAATCCTCATCAATAAAGTAAAATAAAAGATTTTTTCATAGGAAACAGCCAGCCATATACATTCATTGTTTTGACTCTAAGCTATATTAATTCTCCTGTTCAACATCACACTAGTTGGTAGAAAACCTAAGCATCCTAAAATTCTGCATAATATTGTGCTAGTCCACTATATTGATCTACCATAATTGGACATGGTAGGGAGAAAGTTACAAGTACCGTTGTAATTTTTCTGTGAATTAAAAAATTACAAAATATTATGGCTTCAGAAAACTAATTATGTTTCTTATTATGTATCTAACTCTTTAATCTAACCTTACATATTTTTGGTATAACTTGAGAAGTTAAAATTGTTTTCTAAATTTCTAAATACTTACTATAGACTTGTTATTAAATAAGCCCCAAACTCTCTATTGATTTGCAAATATCTTCTCAAATATGTTAAATTTAGATATGGTTTATTATATTGCCTGTTTTCTATTTTGCACATCTATTTTATCCAGTACTGCATGTTTTAACTTATAAAAACATTTAAATGTATGCTCATTTTTACATTTTAATACTCTTTGATATTTATTACCTGTTTATATTTATAGATGACATTTGATGTCTCGTTATAGAGTTCCAAGAAAAATCATAATAGGTTTAATAGTAAAATTGCATTAACTGTATAAATTAATTTGGGAAAATTGAAATGTTTATAATAATTAGACTTCTTATCCATAATAAAAGTTTCAGCACTTTTTTATATAGTCAATAAATTGTTACTGTTTTTTATGAACTATGCATATTTCTCATTGGGCTAATCACTAAACATTCTGTATTATTAACTTTGTGAATGCAATATACATTAATTAATAATACATTTTTATTAAGAAACATCAATGAATAAGGCAAATCAGAAAGCAAATACTGGAAAAAATGTGTTGTACTTTGTATGTAAGTCTGAGCTTTATAATCATAGACATACTTTATTGTGCAGATAAGGAGAGAAACAATAGTGAGGATCCCTGACATCACATAGAGAAACAGTTGAAAAGTAATAGTATTTAACCTGGATAGATGAGAAGTTATTAAGTTTTTTCTACTGGAAATTTTTCATGTGGACAGAATAGATATATATGTGGCTATGAGAAACACAATTGCACCACAGATAGAAATTTCAAGGTAACAGTTGAAAAAGTATTCTAAGAAACTCACTTAAAGATAGCATAGGCTGCCCTAGGAGGTAATGATTTAGTTCCTTGCCCTTGTAATCATGCAAAGGGAGGCTGAAATCAATTGGAAGGGTACTTGTGCAACAAATGAGATGTTAGACAGTGATATTTTGAATATCTTCCAATGATAAGTCTTTGATAATGTGAAGCTTATGCTGTAGTTCATTTATTCTTCGCTTTGATGTTCTCACACACACAATTTATGGTTTTAAAAAAATACAGTAGATCATCATTCCCATGACTGCATTGTTTCAGCTCTTAGTTCACTAGACATTTTGTTGGCAGATGTAAAATTGCACCTGTAATATAGGAGATCCTTTGAGGATGCAGCCTTTATTTAAATTCCTTCAGGGTTCACTTTACAGCTTATGGTTTCAGCTGATGTCTTATGTATTTGATTCACATTGTTAAATGTCTTAATACAAGTTGAAAAAGCCAACTTTACATTCTTTTGCATGTGAGCAGAATAAATCCCCCAAAACAAAAACCAAGAAGGATGGTTGACCTAATTCTGCTTTTGTGCCTTTATTTGTTGAGGAAGTCCAACGTGCCATGAGATTGATTAAATCAAATGAATAGGTTGGAGTTGACACTTTGAGTAATACGTTCATTTCTCTTTGTTTGGTCCTTCTTCTAAGCACTGCCAAGCCTGTTGCCATGCAGACACATGTGACTGTTTGCTGGTAAATTGTCACTTTTTGGGAACTGACCTAGCATTAGTTCCTCATTTAAAGAAATGAATGTTAAGTCTAATGTAAATACCTAATAGCTCACTCCTGTTTGTGTTTCGGTTGGGTGGTTTAAATGGTTTATGAATTTTGTTTTCCTCACATACAAAATCAGCTGATTACCGTTTTTAGCCGCCAACTCGAAACTGATAACTTTTATTCCTTTGTACACAAATAGAACAATTTTGAATCTTTCAGCATAGATTTTAAGAAAACATTTATTCTTATAATTACGTTTAATCCATACATACCTAGACATTTCTCTGTGTGGCACAGTGAGTGGGAAAAAAAAAACACGTATCAGCTTTTGCTCAGTAATTTTGAACATCGGATGAACTCCCACTATACTCCAAGACGTATGTTGGCTCTTAGGGGTAAAGAATGAACACAGTTTCTTGCATAAAATTGCTTATAGAATAACAGGGGAGAAAAGAAAGAAGCATAATTCATTATCACTCATAATAAAACCTAAGTGGCACAAGACAGGGATTAAGTGCCGTAAGATTTGTAAGATTTCCTGAGTGAGAGTTAGCATTTTTGATTAAGAAAGAGTTTGTGATCTCAGAAGTTGAACAGTTTTGAAGCAGGGGGAAAAAAACAAAAACAGAGGAACTGAGGCCCAATAATAGGTAAGCAGTCTGCTAAGTGAATCAAATGCGCTAATGAATTTTAAAAGGCCTATGCTTTAGTACAAGGTAAGGTGAATATTGCCCTTTACAGCAATTATTTTTATAACTAAATTAGGTCATCCATAAAGGCTTGGTTTTTCAGGGGCACTGGAATCATACATCACTATAAAATCTCCAGAGAAGCCTGACCTGATACTGCTGATAATTGAGACATTCTTGTTTCCTCCAGGGAGTAAATCAGTTGATTTTCAACTCTTATTCACCTCTAATTTAAGTGTCCTCTTTCTAAATGGTAATTTGACCCAGAACATCTTTGAAATGTCTGAGACATTTAGCAATTCCTCAAGGGGCTTTTACACCTGTGAGTCTTGATAAATTCAAAAGGTAGAACAAGTTAATGACTTTTGGAAAAAAAATGTATTTGATGTGGTAGGATTCACTTCCAGGAAATCACTTAGCATAAAATCTAAAGGTCAGGAGGATGGAAAGTAGCAACATGATTGCCTAACACCATTTCCTTTAGTGCTAAATAAAGAGAAATTTCTGAGTACTTTTCAGAAGATATGCTTTTACAAATCAACATCAAAAAAGGCAGCAGGATATTGTGAAAGACAACCGAGGTAGGAATCGGGAGACCTGGAAGTCAGTTCTGGCTTTGACTAAGTTTCCTTCTTAAGTCTAATCAAATCTCTTCTTCTGGGGTCCCAGCTTCCTCCTGTAACTGTCCAGTGGAAGGATTGGGGAAAATCAACTTTAAAGTCATTTCCAATTCTGGTAGTGGTATACCTTACAGTGTATTTGATCCTTTTATACTTTCAGGAGTGAGAATTAAGATGGAGGTCTGATCGGAGTTTGCAGGCTTAAAAAGTTTGTAAGCCACTCTAGCAGTGAATTGAGCAAAGCCAAATCATAACCAGAGCCACATTAGAAATGGGGCTGAGATCAGAAATAGGTCACTTGGCCACAAACTGGTGTCTAAGAATCTAGCGTTAAAAGAAACAAAATAAATTAATATGTAATATAGTTTGAGGTTTTGCATTAAATTTGACACTGTTTGAAAGTCTTAAAGCAGCAGATACATTTGCAAAACCAGACAATGACTGGCAATGACTACTAGGAAATTAATTGAACAAAGACTATAAAGTTTAAAAAGAATGAGTGATAAATTCTAATGATAAAAATTAGGTTGTTTATATTTAAAGGGACAGTCTAGAAAATTGGTTTAGAAACTGGAAATATGAGGGTTGGGTAGGGCTTCTTAAAATATCTGCCTGATATATTCATTTTATAGATGGAGAAACTGAGGTCCCAGAGAGATTTGTCTGAAGAAATGTATAGAGAGAGAGAGAGAGAGAGAGATCATTTTCAAAACATATTACAGAAAATTAAGTAGGTCATCCATGGTCTTTTGTAGTAAAGAAAAGTAAGGCCTCATCATGTCATGTAGCATACCTGTCACAGGAATTATGACAGAGTAATCCAGGATAGACTACCTTCCTAAAGAATTCCTTGGACAAGTATCATCTACCTTCTGTTCAAAAGCGCCAAACAGCTCAACTATGTTTGGCCTTAGCTCTGAGGTAGGTAGACCTTCTCTAAGTTTTCTATCAAGCTTCAACTACATTTTATAAATTTTAGCTTCAATGAAAAATCAAAGATATGAAATATTAAAAATATACTATTAGTGACAAATCCAGGTGACACAATGTCATATTTTTAAAAAAATGACTGCAAGGATATAGATCAAAATCAAGATAGTGGCTAGCTTTAAGTGATGGAAATATGTCATTTATATTATTTATTTCCTTAAAAGTTAACTGCATATTATAAATTTACTCTAAAAGTGTGTGTGTGTGTGTGTGTGTGTGTGTATTTATGTGTGTTGAAAAAATAAACACCTCATAGTGCTTCCTAGAGGAGCTACTATCTTTGGTAGGTGACCTGGGATTTCAGTGCTGAATCTCCTGTGGGCCCCTTATACCTTTAGCCCAGGAAACTTGGTCTGTTCACTAGCCTGAGTAGCAGAATTGTCAGGAGAAACCATGCCCACAGGTATGTAGATTTGACAAATTTAAAAAGGCTAGAAAAGCATTTAGCTGCAGAAAAATAAAGTCAGAAAGTCTATTTCTTTGATTTCAATATTATTGATTAGAAACATTTGTCTTCATGGTTTAAAGTTAAATAAATGTAAATGTAAATTATAAAGTGTTAGGTAAATTCTAGGGTTTTGTTCACATGTGAACTTCTCTAAAGTTATCTGATTTAGAAAGATATTCCCTGCAGTTGTAATCCGTACTCCAAAGCTGCGGTCCCTAACCTCCAGTCCACTGACTGCTACCAGTCAGTGGCCTGTTAGGAACCAGCCTCACAGCAGAAGGACAGTGTAGGAGAGCCAGCGAAGCTTCATCTGTATTTACAGCCTCTCCACATTGCTCCCATCACTGCATAAGCTCCGCCTCTGGTCAGATCAGCAATGGCATTAGATTCTCATAAGAGCCCTAACCCTACTGTAAACTGCACATGCAAGGGATCTGGGTCACGCCCTCCTTATGAGAATCTAATGCCTGATGATCTGAGGTGGAGCTGAGGCCGTGATGCTAGAGCTGGGGAGTGGCTGCAAATACAGCTTATCATTAGCAGAGAGGTTTAATAAATGCAATGTGCTTGAATCATCCTGAAACTATGCCCCCATTCCAGCCCATGGAAAAATTTTCTTCCATGAAACTGGTCTCTGGTGCCAAAAGGGTTTGTGACTACTGTCTTGAAGGACTGACAGATTCAGAAACATTAGGTCAGTAGCAAGACAGGAGTAGCAAAAACTTTAGAACTGAACCTTGAGTTGTACTCTGAAAATTGAACTTCACAAGGAGCATAGAAATACCAATCCTTCAGAAGAAAGTTGAAATACATAAGTCCTTAATCAATGTCTGTAATATCTTCAGTTATTTTTGCATTATTTACTCCTCCGAGTCTTGAAACTGAAGTCACACATATAAGTAGTTAAAGTTGCTCATGAAGACTGGCTGCTAAACCCTTGGAATATAGTGAGCTGACTGCTTGGAGTGTCAAAGCAAGCAACTGACTCATTCTCTCTTCTGTTATATGTATATGGCTCAAAAGAATTGAAATTTGAACAAGTTGAGTGGTGAAAATATTAGTCCTAGAGTTTTATGGCTCAACCTTAATTGCTCAAAATGATGAGATTTCTGAGAAGGTGATGAAAAATCTAGTGAAACTCTTTACATTTATGATTTAAGTTTCTAAGAGCCATGTTTTCATTGGTCTTGATTCTCCCTTTGAAGTCAAAGCAGTTTCAGTTCAAACAAGGATGAGAGCTCTCTCCCCATATATACTTAGATTTCTTCCCTACTTTTCCCTACTCAATAGGTATACATTTGTCCTGAGTCACTCTTGGTATCCTTTGCATGGAAAGAATAATTGCTTTACACCACTTCACAACATTCCCAAGAAACGATATAGGTAGCAAACATTTCTCACTATACAACAGCCACACTTTTAGGAAAAAAAAAAAAAAGATTTCATTTGTTTTAACACATTTGGGGGGATGAGCATTCTTGAAATATCATGATCTTGACATTATCAAAAATACTAGTATTATATTTGTAGTGATAGTGGTAGCAGTTGTAGCAGTATTATTGATTTTTCACAAAGCAAATAGGTTATATTCAGGTGGATAATTCCTTCTTGTTAAGGCAAATCTTGGTTAAAAGTCCAAGTTTAAAATAAGTCCATAAAATTTTGAAGCTATCTTAATTTCAAAACTGCTAACATTTTATTTGAAATACTGTATAATCACCTATTTAAGGATAAACACCTGAAGGAGTTACTGTATCTCCCTCAGATTTTTTGTTTATTCTCTGCAAAGTGTCATTACATCATCATACCTTGAATTTGAAAATATTAAGTAGTATATAAATATTCTTAGCTAAATGCTCATTTAATATTCAACAAGATTCTGTTAACTAGATATTATTATTCTTATTTAGGAAATGGGAATCTAAGGCTCAAAGAGAACATGTGTCTTACCAATATAACAAAGTATTAAGCAGTGGAGGCAGCATTAGGGCAGTCTATTTCTGACTTGGGTACATTTATGAAGAAGAACTTATCCAAAGCAAATAAAATTGCACAAGAGAAAAATAGGTAAATATCACCAAGCAAAATCACCCACTTTGACCTAATTAACTCCCTGACACCTAAACTGCCAAGACCATTTATTGCACAGTCACTATATATCTCTTGAGACTCTCCAGCTCTTTATAGCACAAAAGGCTATTTCAAACTTAGATTGTTTTCTTTATGAACTTGAAATTTTCATTCTAGGGTGAGGAACTCTTAGATAGCAATGTAATGTTCCAGGAAGACAGAGAAATAGCAGACCTGGAACCAAAGGAGAAGTTAAGAATGCAAAACTTGGTGTCTTGAGGAATCACAGCACGATATTATTGGAAGAGATTATTATACAGATATTTTTTTACCCAATGTCCCAGAGAAAGCTGTCAATAGTGCCTGGGCTTCTAATCAGATCTTCAGACTCAGTATAGTATGCTCTCCACTGTTCTAGTATGTAACTAAAATCTCCATATTATGTTGATCTATAATCCCCCAAACTCCGAGAGTTAGGTTAAAAATACCCTTGCTCAGTTCAAGGTGTGATGAAAAAGTAAATGCTCCTGGGAGAAACAGGATTGGATTTACAATTCTTTTTGGCCACATGAATCAGAAGTGCTAGTTTCCATCTTCCATTTTTATGAGAAATCATTAAAAAAAATAGCTCTTTACCATATGATTACCAATGTAAATACATTGTTTATGGAAAATGTCAATGCCCAAAAACACTGTTGTTAAGAAAAAGGACTACTGTGGTTATACAAAAAATAAGTTTGTGTTAACTTGCAATCAGTAATTGTATCCATAATCATATTTACAGTTCTATAATTAGTCCCAACTATTTGTGTAAAGTGAGGTCTAGTTTAATGCAGTCATTATTATCAGTCAATAAATAATAAGCTTGAATTTCACTGATATGTTTGGAAAGCATTAATTTTATAAGAATACCTTTCTAACAGAGCCCTAATCTCAATCCATCAACAATTACTGAATACCCACTTTTGGCAAGGAACAGGGACTGTAAAGAAACCCCACCCTTAAACAGCGAAGTTGAAGTAAGTGGTTTGATAATACATATCCCAGTAAATAATAATATTTGACTATACATAAAACCTCTTAATAGAAGACAGTTTAGGTGAATGGTATGAACTTTAGGAGCTCATAAAAGTAAGACTTTGCTGTGAACTAAGGAGAGAAAGACTGAAAAAATGTCACTTTCTTTAATGAAAGTGAAATTTACTAAATGCAACAATATTTTATCCATAATAATGACTCTTAAGATTTCTGTAAGAACTGGAGCTTGAGCATCCAATTTCTAGTTTAGTGTCATTTCTACCACAGCACTTAAAGTCTTATTAGTCATAAGCTTTGCAAAACCTTTAGGAACTTACTCTCTCAAAAATATTTCCCTCTCCACTTTTTTTATTATTTTGTGTCTCCAGAAAGAAATCATTTTTCCTTCAGGACATTAAATTTGGTTTACAGAGAATATTTAAGGACCATAAAACTTCTGAATTAAAATTTGAACTTGTCACTAATTCCTTCATGTCATATCATCATTTTCTCCCCTAGAAAGGGATGGAATTGAGCACTTTAAAGCTGATATTACTTCTGATGGAAGGTTTGTTCTTTTCACTGCCAGTCATTAATTCAGCCTTTTGCCTCTTCTTAGTGAAGGGAAACCTTCAGTAATAGCATACAGCTTGTTAATTATAATGGTTCTTATAGGAAACAACCTCTGGAAATGTATGCAGTTGGATACCCCATGGTTCACTCAACATTGAAAGTTACGTGAGTCCTAAGAGGGATAGGAGTAAAAATTCTGAGAGTCATGGAGAGATCTCTAATGACCTCAGAATGATTGCTTGGAGAAGTCATTCTGGTGTTAGTTGGGTGAATAGACCCCTTATTAGACAGAAAGCAGATTCTCTGCCAAACAGTAAAATTCCTAAGGTTGAGGATTATCTCCGTGTACTTCTCTCTCACCTGTATGTGTAACAAAAACCACAGGACTTTCCACTAAGCACACCAATTTTGTGCTTAGTAACTGAGAGGAAATAGAGTAAAACATAGAAATTAAAGGCACAGACTTGAAGTTAAGGCCCAGCATTGCCACTAGCCAGTTATTGGGTAATCAATTACCCATGATCACTGGGTAACTGATTATGTAGAGAGGCAGAGGC
Organism: Eulemur rufifrons; assembly: GCF_041146395.1. Taxonomy (NCBI): domain Eukaryota; kingdom Metazoa; phylum Chordata; class Mammalia; order Primates; family Lemuridae; genus Eulemur; species Eulemur rufifrons. The sequence goes on from NC_090989.1 coordinate 73,548,421, forward strand.
AGTGGGATGCAGTGGTAAGAGGACAGCCTGAGGAACCGGACCATCAGCACTTCAGGCCCAACTCCACTGCTTGTTAGCCGAGACTCTGAGCAATTGCTTAACCTCTCTTGTGCCTCTCTAGCTCCTCATCTTAAAATTGGGACTAATATTAAATAATAATACCTACTCAGTAGGTTTTATTGCAGATTAAATGAGTTAATATAATTGGATTCTTAAAACATGTCCTGGCAAGTAATAAGCATTGGATAAGCGTTCATTATTGTTATTACTAGTTGATTTGACCTCCCACCTTTTTGATCTTTAAAACAGAAAGACAGGTAATACATTTACCTCATAAGATTGGCATTATAATTGAAAGAAAAAATGTAGAGTGCTCAATATGATTTCAGCACATAATGGGTCAACATATTTTATTTATAACAATTATTATCATATGAGGTGTTGAGTTTAGTAAATTATGGTTTTTCTAAATACTACTAGTTGTCTGATATAATCAAGTGTACCATTAAATAACATGCACATCAATGAGTTCATTCATGGTTCTTTAAAGGTCATCAGTCTCTTTCTGAAACTAAATCTGGGTTGTGGCTGTCAGAGCTGCTTCTGCTAATTCTCTCTTCAGAGTGGCAAATCAGCCTAAAGTGGTATTCAGGAGATTAAGTGTTCTTTAATAGTATACTTGGGCAAGGAAAAAAAGTTTACATTAATCTGAAAATATTGTCCACACATTTGTTGCCTCTCTTTTTTAAAGAAATGCCTCTCCTGCATGTTAAATTCATCAGGAAAAGTCCAATGAAGCCATTACTTTATAGTGGCAGTAGGTAAGGAAGTAACCCAGCAGGAAAGGAAGTGGAACAACTTGTTTCATGGAAAATACTGTTTGGATAAATGCACGGGGAAAGCTCCATTTTTCCATTAAAGGGTCTTTTGGCCCTGGTAAAAAATATTTCTAGAAGTAGTCTTTTGGTGACTGTGCTTCTATTGTTCCATTAGCCTTTAGCAGTAGACTTGGTCTGTACAGAAACAAAATGGGATAGGAGGAAAAGACAAGGTAGAGTCTCTCAAATATTCAGTTCATAAGTGGACATAAATCTATAGCATGTGGAGATTCTTCAGTGTGAGTGCTTGCTTGCCCCCTTCGTTTCTCCATTTAAGACATCTCAGGGATCAACAATGCCGGCCTAAATAACAACATCCAACTAAACATCAGGCTGTAATTCACCTGTATAAGACTGAGGGGAAATCACTAAGCCTTTTCCAGATACTTGAAATGTCTATATCCTGTCTTAAATAGAAAATACTCAAATTCAGCCTAAGGGGGGAAAAAAAAAAGAACAAGATATTACTAATGTAGCCATCTTATCCAAAAAGATGACTCATGTGTACAATGGGTAGCATAAGAAGCAAGAAGCAATCCACTTGTTCTGAAAGGATTTTTGCCACTTTACTGGATTAGACACACGAAATAAGATTGTTATCATGGCTTTTTGACAGCTGAGGTCAGACAAAGAAATATGAGCAATGTATTTAATGTTTTAATGAATTTTCTCTCTTGTTATATGGTTAAATGGGTGTCTAATTCATTCAGAGATTCTTAAACCAATGACAAATAATCAGAGATCCTCTTTTTAAGTCCATGCAAATAGATTAATTGCTGTAATGGATTTACTATCCAAATAAGTTGGTAAGAAATTCTAGCCTTCTACCAAGAATATAAATAAACTAGGCTCTGGCGATTTTCATAAAAATACCTTCTCATGTCTGCTCCATCCATACTGAACCAATTGACTCTTGAATTAGAGAATAACTATTATCTCTAATTTAAGAGAAATGGCCTGATGTTACCAGTGAGCCATTTGGGCCTAGGTTACTTAGAAACTTATATGTGTATAAATATCAAATGTGACATTTCTAGGTAATAAATTCATATCAGTACATTGACTAGTAGTAACTTAATAGATAGAACATTTGTCTAGATGGTGTCAATAACAGATTGAGATTGGACAAAATGTTGAGCTTCACTTAACATAGTCTTTTGGGTTTTTATAAAAAGCAAATATTAATCTTCTGGATTAATTTAATTGGACTATGAATTTATTATAGCTAGTTACTGAAGCATACTTAAATCTAATTTTCTTTCTACTTCATTTAGAAAACAGAATAAGACAAACTTCTTAAATGAAAGAATCAAATGATGATATTACTGCAACAATCGTCAGAGAATTTTTCTTAGGAAGTTAGACACATTCTAACCAAATGCTTAGGTGTGAATATCGGGTAGATTTAAACCTAGAATTTTAATACACATCATAAACAGAATAGAATCTTACTTTCTTATTTCTCTGAGATGACTCTGGGAAATTACAGCTTGAAAATACTTATCTCAAACTCTCATCTCCAATCACAGACTCAGCAGTCCCCCCACGAATCCCAAGAGGACACATTAAAAGGGGAAATTTTTGCCTCTTTCTTGGTACTGGCTGATACTCAATAGATCAAATGATTATTTCAACACCATATTACATATTTAATGTGGAGATTTCAGCGTTTTTTCCCCTCTTTTCTAATCTACAAGTTTCATGTCTCTGATAAGAATTTGATACAAATAATGCAGAAATGTTTACTGTATTTCATAATAAAGGGGCTCAGATGACCAAACTTTATTAAAAGGAATGCATTAGCTTTCCCAAGCAACATTCTTCCAACCACAAAGGTGTAAGCAAACGTCATCAGATTTGTATCCCATAACAGGCAGATAAATAAACTTGAGATCAAAGAAACCATTTTTGTAACTCTTCAATCATTCAGTTCATAAGTGACATAGATCTATAGCATGTAGAGATTCTTCAGCATGAGTGCTTGCTCACCTCCTTCATTTCTGCATTTAAGAAATCTCAGGGATCAACAATGCCAGCCTAAATAAGAGCATCCAACTAAACGTCAGACTGTATTCACCTGTATAAGACTGAGGGGAAATCACCAAATTGAATATTTTTAGAGGGGAAAACACAGATGTTCGATCTTTTCAGGAGTGTAAAAGATAAGAGTGTCCCAAAAGAAGCACAAAACATGCAAAAATATATTTTAAATGACTTCTGAATCTTATTAGACAAAGTGGAATGAAGTTAATATGCAGCCTGTTTTAACTATAAATCACTAATTAAAAATAAGAATGATAACTTAGTTATTGCTCTTCACCAAGCCTATTCCTTAGGGGCATCTCTGTATTTGGAATACTTTGAGGGAAGGCATTATTTCATAGTCATGTTTGAATTCCAACAACACTGTAGGGTATCTGGTATGTGGCTAATATTCAGTAAATATTTTGGTTTAAATAATGTTATTTATATCAATGTCCTGTCATTTAATACAATAATGGGTGCTTAGTTGCTTAGTTTTTTGAGGAACAACAACATAAATTGCTATTAACTTTCAGTACTGTGTGCATCTATTCCTTCTATTGCACATTCTGGGTTCAGCATTATAATCTTCTTGGATACTACTAAGATAAAACCAATTCCAAGGGTAGAATAGAACCTCTTTGCTCCTGATACATAGCTGTTCCAGTCTTACCCTTTCCAGTCATTGAAATATGGCAGAGTTCCTATTTGGTCTCTATCATAATAGAGCCTCTGCCATTTAAGGGAGAAAAAAATTACAGTAAATAATAAAGAATAGTGCCATCATTCCATATTATATGCAGGTTGAGTCCACGAAATGCAAGATAATAAATGAGGGCCAAGTGTCTAGCGAACACTCCAAGATGAGTGAAACATCCTGCTTGACTCACTCCCGGAGGAGAACAAATACACCGAGCTCATGCTTGGCTTCTCAAGCATGGCAGAGTCTTCATTCTTGTTTTTCTGATTGTAGGGTGCCAATAGCAGAAGCTCCAGGTGACAACATGATCTCCTTGCTATAAGCCCTCTTAGCAAAGGCCTCTTCGTTACCAGAGGCCAAGAGGATAGTCTTGGGAAAGACAGTGTTGATGTTCATCATTACCTTTGTCAAACAGAATTTCTCAGCTGTGAGTGTTTCATTGAGAAAATACAATAATATTTTCCTCAGACATATTCATGAAAAGAATAAGTTCTGGATAAGTATTGTACAGAATAATGACTATATTTAATAACAATGTATTGTTTATCTGAACATTGCTAGGAAATATTTTAAATGTTCTCACTATGAAGAAAGGATAAGTATATGAGGTGATAGATATATTAGCTTGATTTAACTATTCCATGATGTATACATACATCAAAACATTGTTGTGCCTCAGAAGTATATAAAATATTTATTTGTCAATAAATAATACAAAATAATTTTTAAATTCTCCTCCCTCCAAAATAGAATTATACATCTTAAGTGGATTGATATATTAATTATAAACACTCACTGAGTACCTTTGATGCACTTGGTATGGTGCTAATAGTTGTAGTATATATAATCTCTCACTTAATTCTAACAACAATTCTACAGGAGGAAAATGAGGCCTAGAGAGAAGTAACTTGTGCTGGGTTATATACCTAGTAAGTGGTGGATACATTTTTCATTTTAATTGGGCTGTTGAAATAATGTCTCTCAGATGGTGATACGGTCCCAGTTTCTTACTCTAGTCCTGTATTCCAGCACACACATACACTCCACTCTTGTTTCATAACCTCCAGGGTGATCATACGAAAGAAAAGATCTGGCTAATCCCTCATTATTATTTTTCAAAGAAAACACATTTATTGACCTATACTGCAACTCTCCCACTGAATAATCATCTATGACCCTCCCCCACTCCTGCTCATGGACAACGTGCTCTGTTTGGTATTCAAGGTGCTTCATAATCTGCCCCCAATATGAAACCTCTGCTTTTTATGTGTTTCATGCACCAACCAAACCTATCCCCAAGTGTTTCCTCAGCAGTTTCTCACCCCAGGACTTTGCTTACATGGTCTCCTCAATTTGAAACACTCTTCACCGAAGTCTAAAACTGGCAATCAACCCATTTATCTTTTAAGACTCAGTTCAAATATCACTTCATGTAAGACATAAAAGGGCTTTAAAAACATTGAAATACTATCTTCCTTAAGCCTTAAAAGGTAAAGATAAAACACTGACGTGAACACTATTAACGTTAGTGGTGGTAGTCCCTGTAGAAAAAAACAAAAAAGCAAAAACCTGACTTACAAAACAGTGTGCAAACAGTAAAAATTTAAGAACTGAAAAAATGAATCCTGATTTTAGGCTTCTCCCTGTCCAGGTAAGACATATATTTTGTTGATCAGTTCTTACACGTATCATAACAGTGTTCAAATAAATGTATGTGTTCTTAAAAAGTTCCATCTCTGCAGAATCTTATTGGCTATTTCTCTTCCTTTTTCCTTCTCAGGATTTTATCTATAGTTTACTAAAGGCTGAAACATCAGCAAATATAGATCTTGTCTTTTTCCCCACATCAACTGGTTAAGACACTCTGGCAAATCATTAAAACTGTTTCTAGATGTATAAAATGGTACAATAACACTTGTCTGTAGGCCTCACACAGTTTGTTATGTGAATCAAATTTATTAATTCATTCAAAATACTTTTACAGCATATTTATATATGTGGAGCATTAGGCTGTGATGAAAAAATATGATTGAAACACTGCATATTATTCAAGGCTTCACAATATAATTAGCACTCGATGTGAAAGCCCTTTGAAAATTCCTAAATGTTTCACATGTGTAAAGAATTATTAAAGCTGTATAATAAATACTTACAATGCATAATTAACCTTTGAGATCAATACGATAACAACAACCATATGCTATCCAACAACTTGTCCTTTAAAAAGGCTTCTGTAAAAAATAGTCTGTGGAACAAAACCCGTTGCTTATTACCCTTGTTTGGCATGGCTTTCTCAAGTTCTTGTAAGGTTACTAGTTCTAGTTTCAACAGCAAGATTTCTCCAAAAGATATAATTAGTAACATCATTTGTAGTCAACCTCTAGGTCTCTTCGGTTTTGTAAAATATTTAAATCGGTATTTAACTTTTACTAGGGTGATAGTTAAAATGGGATGAATCCTGATCCATCCATGATTTTCCTAGATAGCTTCCCATGGTGATAGTGGGAAAGAAAGAATTCCTTAACAGATTAGAATGAGCAAACATTGGCATCTGACTTCCCATATAGCTGTCAGTTACAGTAAAGTAAAACTTAAACCTACTCACTAGTGTCTTCATTCAGATTTAAGTGGTAGCATTACAGGTGAAGCTATAGGCTAATCAATTGCCTTTCTGTTTATTAATTTAATATTGGTTCATGACCATTCTGGAGTCTACTCTTACATTTACTCCCAAGTACATATTGAGATGGCACTTTTATTTTCTTCTCATAGTTTTGGGGCTGTCTCATTTTCAAGTCTTTCATAGTATCCATTATATGGCTCATCCAATGGACATTTAATCACCCTGTTTGCATTTTCTGTTCATTGCTTCCTGTGGTACTTTCAGATCACAAATCTCCTCACAGCAGCTGGTAGTCACTCAGGAAACATAGTTTAATGTTGGAATAAAACCAAAACAAAAATATTCTTATGATGACAAATCTGAGCCTACTCAAGGAAGTTCACATTAACAAAAATAAAAATTAAAAATTGTACATTTTAAAACTTACTTTGAATTTTTGAAAAATCTTGCAGAGTTTTGGCAGTACAAAAAGACTTCATTTATTGCACTTGGCATTTGGCAGATACTGCATCTTTTATTAATACAAATTGAAGGTTTGCGGCAACGGTGTGTGGAACAAATCTATCAGTGCCATTCTTGGTGCACACACATAGCATGTGCTCATGTTGTGTTTCTGTATCACATTTTGGTAATTCTAGAAATATTACAAACTTTTTCATTATTATATCTGTTATGATGATTTGTGATCAGTGATAATTGATGTTACTATCATATTGTTCTTGAGCACCAGGAACCATGCACATTTAAGATGATCAATTTAATCAATAAATGTTGTGTGTGTTTTAACTGCTCCACTGACCAGCCTGTCTCTCTCCCTCTTCTCCTTGGGCCTCCCTATTCCCTGAGTCATAAAAATATTGAGATTAGGCCAGTTAATAACCCTACAATGGCATGCAAGTGTTCAAGTGAAAGGAAGAGTCGCATGTCTTTCACTTTAAATCAAAAGCTATTATAGAAATGATTAAGGTTAGTGAGAAAAGCATGTTGAAAGCTGAGATAGGCCAAAAGCTAGCCCTCTTGAACCAAACAGCCACGTTGTGAATGCAAAGGAAAAGTTCTTGATGGAAATTGAAAGTGCTAGTCCAGTAAACACACAAATGATTTTTTAAAAAAGGCAAAACAACCTTTTTGCTGATACGGAGAAAATTTTAGTGGTCTGTGTGGATCAAACTAGTCACAACATTCCCTTAAACCAAAGCCTAATCCAGAACAAGGCACTAATACACTTCGATTCTATGAAGACTGAGAGATGTGAAAAAGCTGCAAAGAAAAGTTGGAAGCTAGCAGAGGATGGTTCGTGAAGTTTAAGGAAAGAAGCCATCTCTGTAACATAAAAGTGCAAAGTGAAGGAGCAAGTGCTGATAGAGAAGCTGCAGCAAGTTATCCAGAAGATCTAGCTAAGATAATTGATGAAGATGGCTGCACTAAACGACAGATTTTCAAAGTAGACAAAACAACGTTCTGTTGGAGGAAGATGCCATCTAGGACTTTCATAGAGAGGAAAAGTCAGTGCCTGGCTTCAAAGCTTCAAATGATAAGCTGACTCTCTCGTTAGAGGCTAATGCAGATGGCGACTTTAGGTTGAAGTCAATGTTCATTTACCATTCCAAAAATCCAAGGCCCTTAAGAATTATGCTAAATCTACCCTGCGTACGCTCTATAAATGGAACAACAAAGCCTGGATAACAACACATCTGTTTACAGCACTGTTTACAGAGTTGTTTTACGCCCATTGTTAACACTTACTCCTCAGAAGAAAAATTCCTTCTAATATATTACTGCTCCTTGACAATGCTCTTAGTCACCCAAGAGCTCTGATGGAGATGTACAAGGAGATTAATGCTGTTTTCACGCCTAATGACAAAATATCCATTCTGTAGCCCCTGGATCAAGGAATAATTTAGATTTTTAAGGCTTATTTTTTAATAAGTACATTTTGTAAAGCTATAAGTAGCAGAGATAGTGATTCCTATGATAAATCTGGGAAAAGTAAATTGAAAACCTTCTTGAAAGAATTCACCACTCCAGACGCCTTTAAGAACATTCATGATTCTTCAGAGGCAGCCAAAATATCAACATTAACATGAGTTTGGAATAAGTTGATTCCAACCCTCATGGGTGACTAGGAGGGTATTCAAGACTTCAGTGGAGGAAGTACCTAAAAATATGATGGAAATAGCAAGAGAACTAAAATTAGAAGCGAAGCCCGAAGATGTGATTGAGTTTCTGCAATCTCATGATAAAACTTCAACAAATGAGGAGCTTCTTCCTATGAATGATCAAAGAAAGTGGTTTCTTGAGATGGAATTTACTTCTGGTGAAGAAGCTGTGAACTTTATTTAAATAACAACAACAGATTTAGAATATTACATAAACTTAGTTGATAAATCAGTGGCAGGGTTTAAGAAGACTGACCTCAATTTTGAAAAAAGTTATACTGGGGATAAAATGCTATCAAACAGCATCATATACTACAGAGAAATCTTTTATGAAAGAAAGAGTCAATGGATGTGGCAAACTTCATCGTTGTCTCATTGTAAGAAATTGCCACGGCCACATCAACCTTCAGCAACCACCACCCTGATCAGTCAGCGACCATCAACATTGAGGCAAGACCTCTCACCAGCAAAAAGATTAGGATTCGCTGAAGGCTCAGATAATTCTTAACATTTTTAGCAATAAAGTATTTCTAATTAAGGTATAGTTTTTTTTTTTTTTGGTCCAGGTTGATAATTTTCTGTCTGCATGACAGACAGAAAGAAAATCCAGTTAGATTTAAGCAACGTGGCCCAAGAAACAGACATACTCACTGCTGTCACTAAGATACTTTCTGCTCTGATGAGCCTGGCTCAGAGTCTTACCAACCTGGACCAAATGCTGATGAAGTCCTCGCTCTTGCTTCTAGGCACTGCTGTCAACTGAGGACATTCACTCCACCATACTGAAATTTCCTGAGAGCTGCAAGTTGGCCATGGTGAGCTTAGAAGAAAAAACAAACCAAACCATTCCACACCTCTGATCATGCATATATATATACTGGATATTTACCAGATATCCAATATTTGGCTTATTTCACAGATCTGCCAGATGCCAGACTATGGAGTTTTCTATATCTCCTAAGGCTCATACATTACCTTTTCCACTAAATTCCCCAAATGAAATTCTTTTAACCTCAAAAGGAAAGCTGAAAACCAGACCGTTTGACCCGAATACTCTACCTAAACTATTGACTGCCAAGATCCTTGTGCTGATGACAATGTGGCTTTTCTTACAGAGTTGTTTATATTTCCTACTCAATTTCTATATGTATACATTTTCATATTCATTTTTATGTAAATAATTTAAAAACAAAGAGACAATCACTGATACAAGATTTAAAGTACTTAGCATAGTGCCTGATACATAGTAAACTTTCTATAAAACACAATTGTTAATTTTATGTAGTCTCTGGATTTCCTGGATTTTCATGAAAATTCCTGTTTGTCCACTCAGCCAGTGATTAAAGCAGACTGTTTAGTGACTTTTTCTCAGCTTTTCTAACTCCCCTTTAAACCCTCACTTCTTCAGTTTCTACTTAGTTTGCATAAGGTCTAATTCCCCTATAAATCCATTATTTACATAATACCTGTAGTGGCTCTGTTTCTCTGAGCAATAAAATTGTGATGATGAGCTCTAAGGTCCCTTTCAAATCTGACAGTCCAGGATTCTCTGGATTCTACTCTATCTGACATTGTATGATCTATCCATATCTCAGTAAATAGCAAAGGGCAGATTCGGGCCCATTCATTCATTTCTAGCAGACAACAGGGAAATTTAGTCCACTGTAAGTTTTCATGTCACTTCCCAGAACACCAACAGAGAATTGAGTTCTCAGATTACAAATATATAACCAATAAAAGGATTTAAAATGACTGCATATGGCTTAAGTAGACACAGGCTTGCCTGCATAATAGTATATATTTAGAGCACATGTGCTTAAAATAAATAAGAAATAACAACTCCTTCTATTCAGGTTTCTTAAGTATACAAAGATAAAATGGAAACTAAAGGTTTATTCAATGGCTAAGGCTACAGCTGAGTACCCATCCCCCGACTTCTTCCCCTTAGTCCTCAATTGTTGCAAAAGCATTTAGCTTGTATTTGAAAGAGAACAATATCTCAGAAACTATTCCAAGACAATAAATTAAGAAAGCTGGTTGGTCCACATTTTTTTCTTTTCTCTCCACTCTTGAGGTAAACCTCCCACAGAGAAGTTATACCATGCAAAGGATTCAGCAAAATTAATGAAAATGTATTTTTGTCACCCATGGATTCTTTTCTGTGGCACAGTTCCAATCTGTAACACTGGAGAAAAAAAGTGTGTGTATGTGTTGTATGGTTCCTTAACTTTATAATTGCAGCTGTTCAAACATTTATCATTTCATGTTACAAAATAAGGAATCCACCGAAGCACAGAGAAGCAGCATATTCTTCCATCAGTTGAGCATTTGTTCTGTGATTTAAAAAAAATAAATTAAGAATGCATGTGGTTTTCAAATAAACTTGTTTGACTCCTTCAAATCAATTCCATAATTATTCTTTCTTTGCAGCCTTTTTTTGATGAAACTATTATCAATCCACCTTTGCATGACATATTAATTATAAAAGTTAGTATTGGCATGTTAATTTACAATTTAGAAAATCCTTTATTTACATAAAACAGGGCAGCAGAATATAGTAGGAAGAGACACTGGCTTTGTAGTCTGAAGGTCCTTACCATTTGTGTAACAAACTGGGTGGGGAAGTGGGGGGGATCACCACTATTCTAAACCTCAAGTTTCTTATAGAACTTCTGTAAAGCTTAGATGAGATCAGGAATGTGAAGGTGATTTGTGAAAGGCCTGGAATGAGACAAAAATAAATGCATTAAATCAAAAGGCCTTAAGTCAATTTTCATTTTACAGATGAGGAACAGCCATTAAATAGTTCACTCAAAATTAAATAAAGGCATATCAAGACCAGAAATACATAGTCTTGACCCTGAGAGCAATGTTCTATTGCATCTCACTGCCTCTTTCTGTCTGTCTGTATGTCTGTCTGTCTTTCTTTCTTTTCTAGTGTGGACTATGTCATTTCAGGTAGAAATGAAAAAGAAGATTAAGGGCATGTGATTGGAATTTAAACTTTCTGGGTTAAAATATGAGCTCTCTCCCTTACTAGCTTTGTGACTTTTGAGTATAAAAATTTCTGTGCCTCAGTTTCATCATCCTTAAAATCAGAATAAAATTAGCATCATATCATAAAGATATGATAAGTCAGCAAATGTAAGTCACCTTGAATAGTGATTATTATATGAGTCAGCAAATATAAAGCACTGAGAATAGTACCTGGTACATAGGTAGCATTCAATACATGTTAGCTATTTTTATTTTAACAGTCCTATAGGGTCACTATGTTAATGTGATCTGTTGTACTGGGCTAGCCATCAATAGTCATAGAAATACCACTGCTATCCCGGTATCCTTAGGAAGATTGGGGATAAGGTGGAGATGATATGTTCAGGATGGTGCTAATTGCATTGTCAGAGCCCAAGCGGGACCTTTTAAAAGAAGTTCCAGTTTCAAAATATGCAACACCATTCATAGCTAGAAAGTCCAGAATACAGAGAAAAACCATATTTGAATACAGGCATGCTATCTTAGTCCATTTTCTGTTGCTAAACTGAATACCTGAGACTGAATAATTTGCAAGGAAAAAAAAAAAGACTTCTTACAGTTACGGATACTGGGAAGTCCAAGGTCGAAGGGATGCATCTGCTGAGGATCTTCTCGCTGGTGGGGACTCTACAGAGTCCCAAGGCAAAGCAGGGCATCACATGGCAAGAGGGCTAAGCTTCCTAAGCTGGCTTTTTTAATAGACCCACTCTCATGATAACACATTAATTTATTAACTTATTAATTTATGAATGAATTAATCTATTCGTGAGGGTTCTGCCCTCATGATCCAATCACCTCTTAAAGTGTCTACCTGTTAATACTATTACACTGAGGATTAAGTTTCCACATGAATTTTGTAAGTAACATTCAAACCATAGCACATGCATTACTTATTCCCCTTTTAGTAAAACTGTAGGATCTTTGAAAGGGTTAGGAATGACTAGAACATATACAAGATGAACTCTTTTCTATATTTGGACAGAGTTATTTGGAAAGTTAATTAATAGAAGAATCCTTTGATACAGTATGTCTATAGTAAACACTATACACCAGAAACACAAACCCTAGAATGTCAGGATAGGAAGGAAATTTAGGGTCATCTCCATCCCCATCCTATCCAATAAGTTACTTTCCTCTCCAGCATTCCCTATAAGCAATATCACAGTCATTATTTAATGTTTTGAAAGACAGGAAAATTCTCACAGAAGTTACCTTACCATCTGACAGTTTAGATTTTTTAAAGTTTTCTTTACTTTGAGAACAGTTTTGTTTCATAATAACTTCCATCTACAAGAACTAATTCCTATCCAAAGAGAATAATATTATTCTATAAACAATGAGAACTAAGCAAAAGTACTATAAAATGTAAGTTGTTATTAGTAAGCATTCTAAAATAAGCTATATTTGGGTATCATGAGATGGCCCTGATCATCATGATCTTGAAATTAGACATCTCAAGCTTCTTATCATTTCCTGTTAGTTTTCACACTAAGCTTGACTCACTCCTGCTCTCATTTTTTGGCCAAGTACCATATGACCAACTTGCACTTCATCTTGGAACCCACCGTACATTTTGACTAGACAGTCACATCCAACTGTTCATTTATTTATGGATGAAATGTTTGTTTCTATTTTAACCCATTTGACCTACTTTTTTATTACTTCTCACAATATTTCTGAGCAGTTTTAGCTAATTATCATTTTCAACAATAAATTTTTTTTTTACTTGAAGGGTCTTGCTGATCAGAGGAAATTGTAAGAGGACACGTCAGTAAGAAAGATGTACTTAATAATAGAGTAGGCCTATTCAGTTCTAACCCCATGAGCATGCTCCCATGCTTCTTAGTGCAGTAACTTTCCACTTCTCTTTAGGTATGTTTTGCCCTTTATTTCTCAAGAAGAAAGTATGGTTGATTTACTTTTAATTATTCTTATTTTCTAATTAATGTATTTAAAACAAAATAATTTTTTCTGAATACTGCTTTGGCCTGATGCTACATATTTTTATATATGGTGCTACCATATGTTCAGCAAATACTCAGTCAAAAGGCCTCAGAGATATGGCCAGATAGCTGTTATGCAACGTAATTCTCTGTAATTTTAGTTTTCAATTCCTCTTTAACCAAACTTTGACTTTTTAATTGTCTTCTTTTTATAGTTTCTAAATGTATAGTCTTTGTCTACCTTTTTGTTGTTAATTTTTTACTATCATGATATGTGGTCAACAAATTTTATCTCTATTATTTTTAGTTTTTTAATTTATTGAAATTTTATAAATATTTCAAGGACGTACAAAAATATGCACCCTTTTTATTGGCCCTATCTTCTAGTTTAGAAATTCAGTCTTCAGCTGTATTCATTCTGCTATTTTAGCCTATCTATTTTTTGTTTCTGCAATCATATTTTTATTTTTGAAGTCTGATTTTTCTTTTCAAAACAGCCTGCTCATTTTATGAATGCAGTGTCCTCAAGAAATTTTTAAAAAACATTAATTGTACCTCACTTTCTTCTGGTTTCTAAATTAAGATCTTGGAGTTTAGTTATTTGATTTTTTGATGTACAACTTTCTTGGACAGTTGTTCATATTTTAAATGATGATTGGCAAATATTGGGAGCAAACGAAAATATTTTCATTCCTACATAAATCTTTATGGTCATGAAAGGAAAGGCAGATCTGAGGGAAGTTCTACTGGGGAACACATACCTGTGAGCATTGCCATGTCTGCATTTAAGAACTGCAACCACTGCAGTTACCTTGTATCCATGGAGGGAGGAACCATGGAGGCAAAGCCACCACGCCAATGATCTCCGAGCAAAAAGATAAAAGGCTCTAGTTTTTGATGTTATTGGTGAATTACCGAATAAACAACCCTGGGGATGTCATATCTATGGACTTCTTATTTTAGTAGTTAATATAGTTTTTAAATGTTTATATTGACTGTGAACTAAGTTTTCTGTAATTACAGCCAAATCATGCAAATTGATACACCACCTCCTATAATTCATTTCCCCAAAATTCATCAGAGCTGCCTTTTAAAATCAGACTTCATATCATATCACTCTCCTGCTTAAAATTTTCCAATGGCTTCCCATCTTTTTTAGAATAAAACCCAAACTACTATTCTGGCTCATAAAAACTTATATGACCAGGACCACGCTTCCCTCTATGACCTACTTTCTGACCCTCACCCCACTTGCATTGTTTCAAATCAGCAGACAGTCTAAGCCCTTATACTTCTCTTCTATCCCTCAGGAATGTTTTTCTACATGTATCTAAACAGTTAATTCCTTCTTGCTCAGTAGTCAATTAAGATATCAGTTTCTCAAAGAGTGCTTCAATAACTACCCAAATTAGAGCAGTCATTAAGTAATTTTTCTCTTACACTAACTTATCTGCTATTTACATGGGATGTATTTATCATAATATGATATATTTATTTTTTAAAATTAGGTGTTTATATTTTATGCCTAGAATGGCAGGTAATAAGTCTTCAATAAATAGTTGTTGGATCAGTAAATGAATCTATTTATCATTCAGAAATTCTTTATTGCTCTGCTCAACTGGTGATACTTTTCTCCAATTACACCTCTGTGGATGTGTTTTTATATCCATTACATCATTTCAGTAGGATTTGGGAGAGAGAGGTAAATAAGTGTATATATTCAGTAGAATTTTCTTATTATTTCCAAATATTAAGGGAGTACAAATGATTTTGTTACACCTTGTGTAAAGCTTAAGTTGGCTCTTTTAGTGTGCCCATCACCAGAATAGTGTTCATTTTACCCAGTAGGTAAGTTTTTGCCCCTCTATCTCTCCCACCCTCCTGTCTTCTTGGTTTCCACACATCTCTTTGTGCCTGTGTGTGCCCATCGTTTAGCTAACAATTATTAGAGAGTATGTGTAGTGTTTGCTTTTCCATTTTTGAGATACTTCACTTAGAATAATGGTCTCCAGCACCACCTAAATTGCTGCAAAAGACATTATTTCATTCCTTTTTATGGCTGAGCAGTACTCCAGGGGATGCATATACCACATTTTCTCTATCTACGTATGAATTGATGGGCACTTAGGTTGATTCCACATCATTACAATTGTGAATTGTGCTGCAATAAATACTAAAGTGCAGGTGTCTTTTTGGATAAAATGACTTTTTTTCCTTTGGTTAGCTACCCAGTAGTGGTGTTACTGGGTCAAATGGTAAATCTACATTTATTTCTTGGAAGACTCTCCATACTGTTTTCCACAGAGGTTGTATTAATTTGCAGTCTCACCAACAAACAGTGTATAAGCATTCCTTTCTTTCTGCATCCATGCTAACATTTATTGTTTTGTGACTTTTTAATAATGGCCATTCTGACAGGGCTAGGTGCTATCTCATTATGATGTTATTAATAATTTGCATTTCCCTGATTATTAGTGATATTGAGAATTTGTTTATATGTTTCTTGGCCATTTGTCTACCTTCTTTTGAAAAACTGTTCGTGTCTTTTGCCCAGTTTTTAATGGGATTGTTTGGGTTTTTTCGTACTGATTTGTTTGTATTTTTTTTCTTTTAGATTCTGGGTATTAGGCCTTTATTGGATTTATAGTTTATGAATATTTTCTCCCATTCTGTATGTTGTCTAAAAAATATGTAATGCTTCACGAATCAGCAGCATTTTTATAGAAATCAGAGACAATTTACTAAAATGTAATTATCTTTTCATTTGAACTCTAGTAATATGCATACTATCGTTCATCTAACAAAGTAGTAAGAATTATTTTACACTTTCCAAATTATTATAGTCTCAATTCCTGAATGAAAACGGAGAGCCAGAAAGGAAAATTACACATGAAGCACACATACAGAAGGTGCCCTTTTAGTGCTTCCTGCTTTAGGTTATTACCTTACCTTAAATAGGTGTTAAAAATGGCACTTTCAAAAGCCGAGGTACTGACTAGAAGAAAAACTTGTTGTTGAGAATGCAAGTTGGTCCTCAAGTTTTCGTACCTGAGACATTGGAGTGTAGTTCAGTGGCCCCCAGATTTTGCATATGATAGGTCATGATACTTTTAAATTTAGGAATTAAGTTTTTTATTCTCCCCAATTTACACATTTATAAATACTATCACTATTGTTATAAAATAAGAATATTTTGACATCACTGATTGCAAAGAATATAATCTCAGAATAAAGGACACTTCTTTAAATGAAATACTTTTAACTATGTGAAAAATTTACTTCATTGCTCTTATTTCCCTTTTTGTCAAGAGCTAGTGAAAAACTTATCACTAGTTCTAAGCATTCTAGGCCTAGTAAACAGTTTCTGGGTCTTAAAATATGAAATTGTGAACCTAAGGCTTAACTGCACATCTTGTGACCTTGAATAAATCTTTTAACCTTCTAGAAATCCAGTTTCTTTATCTTTTTCTACCTGTCTAGGTAGAGAAGTTGAAGATCAAATAAAATAATAATACTTGAAAATACTTTGTAAGCTATAAATATTTCACCAATTCATGCAATAAATATTTTCCTTAAATAATTTAGATTTTGACAATTTGATAACATCCATCGCTCTGTCACCAGCTGGATTCCTGTTCAATCTCAGCTTAATACATGACATCCATTGTACATTTTCTTCATGATGTTCCCCATCTATAGCCTTAGTATCTCCTGAACATGTGGGCTCCTCCCACTGAAACCTCTCTGACCTGTTCTGCTCATACATGCATCGTGAAGAAGGTTTTCAATTTACGTGGTATCTCTGATTGCCATGTTGTTAGGGGTCTTGATAGTGGAGACCACTAATCTGAGAGAGAAGATGGCAACTAAAGCACAATGAAGGGGTGAGAAAGGTCCAAAGGTGGATTTGATTATAGATCAGATTATGAATTTAGTTTAAGGTATGAGAGAGAAAGGTCAAGGATGCCTCTAGCCTTTTTCACATGAGAAACTGCAAGTTGCTATAAACTGAGATGAAAAAACTAAGTTTTGGAGGAAGATCAGCAGTTTATTTTTGGAGATGTTGAGTTTGAGGCATCTATTGGAAACTCAAATAAAGTTGTAAAGCAGGCATTTGGATATAAGAATCTGGAGTATATGAGAGAGTCGTACCCTGGAGATATAAATTTTGGAATCATTGTCCTGTCGGTGGTTTAAAAAGTCATGAGGCTAGAGGATATCAACAAGGAAATGAGGCAGAAATAGAAGAAAATAGGTGCAATGTCTGATCCCTGGGCATGCTCCTGTTCCAACATCAGAGAGAAGTGGAAAGTAAAGGAAACTGAGGAGGACTAGTCACTGATGTCAGCAGCAATCCAGGAGTGCATAATGCTGATAGCCAAGTGACACGTTCTCCAGAAACGTGAGGTTAGAACATCTCTTCCATGTCCTTTGTAATTCAGGCAGGTTGAGCTTCAGTATCCACTCAGCCCTACCAAATGTAAAACCGAGTTGCTAGGAATTAAAGATAAAAGCTGTATATGCAGACAAACCATATATATGCACACTAAAACAAATTCATATTAAAACATGCTCCCTGAACCCCTAGACTTGAAATGTAAGCACTCCAAGGCACATAAACAGAGGGCAGAATTGAAATACAACATGGTGCTGGCTTTCACAGAGGCACAGTTTCAAGGTGAACAGAAGAAGTATCATTGGTCCGTGAGTATAATCAGTGGATAAGCTAAATAACGGCTTAGAGATTTGGAACTCTAATTCATGCTTTGTCACTGGTCTAATTGGGTGGTAGTTCAGTCAGGTGAATCAAGCCTCAAGTAGCTTAGTGATGTGTCACACTATAAATCAACTTAATAAGGAATTTGCATGTGTGTTCAAATGTTAAAGTAATATTTTGCTTTCCTAAAGGAACTTTTCCCATTTTGCAAAGACCTGTTTAAGCTATCTTGTAGCAGAGATCTCCCATTGTCATTAATAGGTTCCAATTTTCAGAAACTCAGTTTACTTCAAACTGTTAGGGAACATACTGATTAAATGATACGAGGCGCAGGCAACCATAAAGCCATAAATCAATTACAACATCAATGTTAACAGCGAGCAAGCAGAGAATAAAATCTAGGTCAAACACCCACCACATTTCAACAACTCTTCTTTAGACTTCAGTCTCAGTTCCAGCAAAATCTTGCCCCTAGGCATGCAGTTAGATCTTAGTTTCCCATGTTTGCCCTGGTGCTGTCTGACGCTATTGCCACATCTCACCTTCATACCTTAACTTTCCTCAAGTTAAAGATTTGCTATAAACCTCCCTCAGTGCTGACTGGCAATGCCCTCCAGTGGCCATGTAAAAAAGAAAACAGCTGAAAATGAGGTCCCAATTCTAGAATGAACTATGAGAATAGGAAGAGCTAACTGATATTGAGAAACTGCTGTCAGGGTGTTTGGGCACTCGCCAGTTTGCTTTTCTTTTATCTTAATTTCTTCTGATAACCTATCTTTCTTGATAGTCTTTCCCAACATTCTTTCTTGACATTACTTCTAAACATATAAATCTATATCCTATGTCAATGCCATCTTGATAGAGATTTATATGTTTAGAAAGAATTCATGGCATAATGGGCAAGCAAAGGCCAACAATTTCAGTGCTATTTTAAGCTTGTGTGGATCCTAGAACAGAGCAGAAGATTATTTGAAGAGGTTTTTAATCCTCAAAAATAAATGCAAAAACAGTATTCACAGCATTCTTTTCCTAAAATATGTTGCCTAGTGACCAAATTGAATCAATTGTCAATTGATCTAGAGGAAATCTCAATAGCTGGTCTGTTTGACTACCCTTTATGAGGAAGAATGACGAAGAGCTTGTGAGACTTTACCCAGAGGAAAGAAGTGTGTGGCAACAAGAAATTAGAGAGGAGTGGAATGAAAGGCAGGAAAGAGCTATGTTAGAAAAGATAAGAACATAATAGAAAGGTTCCATTAATTTACGAAAAAATGATTATTTTTATGTGAAATACAGAAAGAAAGAAGATAGAAAATTTATATCAATTATAAAGGAATGCATTTATATTTGCCAAGCTTTCAGTCTATTAATGTGTTTAGTGGTTGTGGAGACAACAATCTGATAAGGAAACAAGTATCAGTGTCATTCTCCTCTTACATTTGAGAAAATTGAGTCAAATAAAGTGAAGGAATTTGACCAAAGTAACAGATGGTCTGGGTCCAGAATCCATTCTCTTAGGAAAGAGCATTATGACAAATGAAAATTAAAAAGTAGAAGGGAAAATATAGAAGTTTGGAAATAAGCAGTAACGGCATTTAAAAAAATTTAATGTACCCATCTATATTGGTCTGCTCAAGCTACCACAGCAATATACCACAGACGGGGCTTAAACAGAAATTTATTTTCTCACTGTTCTGAAGGATAGACAATGCAGATCAAGGTGGCAGCTGAGCCTGTACCTGGTGAGGGCTCGCTTCCTGGCCTGTAGGCAGCTGCCTTCTTGCTGTGTCTGCCTCACATGGCATTTTCTCTGTATGCCAGCTGAGAGAGACACTCTAATGTCATTTCTTCTTCTCACAAGGACACCAGTTCAATCGAATTAGGGCCCCACCCTTGTAATCTCATTTGACCATAATTACTTCCCTAAAGGCCCTATCTCCAAATACGGTGACATTTGGGGTTAAGGCTTCAACTGATGAATTTTGGGGATACGATTCAGATCATAGCATATTTTACCCTATCTAACTGAAATGAAAATCTAAAAGAGATATAAAAATATTCTCTAAGGCAATTTATACAATACATTTAAATTTCCTCTAGCACAGGTGGCATAATCCAAAATAAATCCAGCACTCAGTGAGAAAACAGATTAGATATCTAAAAAGATCTACTAGCAAAAGATGACCAGGCCTTAGATCAAAGTGTTAGGTAGATAGTGAGGGACCCCCAGCTCTCCTAGGGACAAAAGTGGGTGCCCCACCTTGGCACTGCCCCACCTTGATCCTGCCTCGAGCAATTGTCAGACCTGGGGGAAGGAGGAACCCCTGCCAATCTGTGTAAGAATGCAGGGAATTACCCAGCCTATGGGTCCGACAGCCCAGGCACAGTAGGGTCTGGAAAATGACCTAGAGTAACCTAAGGCTAATTATCATGTCATTAACTGTCCATCAAAGTGGTTCAATGGTGACATTTGAAGCATGATAAGGGCCCAATCCAGACAATATAAAACAGGATTCTAGACCATAACCAGGGCCTCTTGTCATGACTGGAGGCCCAATCATCTTCTGTGGTGAATGTACCTTGCTCTTGCTCTATGAACCTATCTTGTTCTTCCTCAATAAACTTAGTTTCATGCTTACCTTGCTTTTGGTGTGTCTGGTCATTCTTCTGCCAAGAGCACACCAAGAAGTGACAAAAGCTTCCGGAAACTGGGCTTCTGGAAGCAGGCTTCTGACATGACATTGGGAAAATCCTAAGAGCTACACTAAACTAAAACTTAATCCAAATAGGCTATCTTCAACACATCTTCCCCCAAATTTGAATTCTTCATTTCCACCCAACATAATCCTTTTTCAGAGGAAGTTGTCATCATTTGGGTTTCCCCAAAACAGACACTGAGACAAAACTTTGAGTGATCCCTGGAAACATTGGTAGGGGAGTAGAAAGGGAATGGGGAATTAAAACAGAAAATAGAAGAATGCTAGTGAAGAGTGCATTATGAAGTCAGTTACCACTTTGGGCAACTGGACTAAATCATGCTGAGAAACTCTAAAACTCTACTGGAACAATGTTAATGGTTATATTGCTAAAGGAGAGGAAGCTGGAGTATCGATCCATCAGCTTCCCTTATGTCACTGGTTGAGGGCTGTTTCTTGGTCTGTAACTGTACCACTTCCAATTTTCCCTGAGTGTAGACCCAGTATGCTACCATAGTTGGAAAAAAATCCTCAGGCAAACAGTTGCATATGTTCACGATAAGTTTTGATGTAATACAATTTTTTTTCCTAAACTGTTATCATCATGGAGATATCCAAACTATTTCCAAGTGTTGTTGCTTCTCTATCCTTAAAATCTCTTGAATCCAGTCACATTTCAATATCCATACTCCTACTAGGCTAGGCAAATCACCTTCTTTTGCCTAAACTATTGCGCATGTTTCTAGCTGGGCTTCTTCCCTTTAGTATGCTTTCCTTCAGTTTATTCTACACATTAATTTTGACTGATATTTATAAAATATAAATGTGACCATGCCATTTCCCTGCTTAAAACACTGTAATGTTTTCCCAATGTCATCTGGATAAATTCCAAACTTGTTACCATATTTTGGACTTAGCACAGTTCAGAAGTTTTATTTCAAGTATCGACTTCCTCTAAGCACATACATACACACTCACACCACTTGACATTTCCCTCTGAGCATCCATTCTCATTGGCAAACCTGTTCTTGGCCTAGGAAGTGAATCTGTCTGTAACACTTTCCACATCTCCCATCCCTCAGAGAAAGTATCTCAAGAGATATAGGGATAGAGAAAACAGGTATTAATGTATTATTCCCCTAGATGATCTATACCTAGAACAATACAAGTTATCTCAACACCGCAATACCTTTGCATAGCATTACTGTTTCTTGTGATGACGGTAACCACTTCTAAGCTTTCTCTGTTACCTGAATCCAAGACCAAAAATGAATTTCCAATCCATTCTTCTTTTATATCTGAGAGAAATTTCTGCAGAATCTTCCCAGACAAGCTCCTGTTGGGGGTTACATTTTGAAGGGCAGTTCCGGACCTGGTTTGGAAAAATATTTAAAAACTAAGTTATTATAGATGGAAAAAATTAGTTGGAATTGAGAAGGCTATGGGTTAGTCACATGTCAAAAATAAAACACCAATGTCAGATTCTCTTTTCTGGCCGTACACTGGACCTGTAATGTCTCCTATAAGACTATCTGCAGTAGGCATCTCACGGACAGCTGAAGCATAGCACAGTCCTGTTGTAATAAAAAACATCCTCCTCTGTAAGGGACAAATTACTGAGATTGCAGCTTTTGCTTTGAGTAAACTACAAAAGGTGAAAATTGACCCACATGTGCCAACATTAAAGAGTATTATTTAAATGCTAAGACCCATATCTAACCTTTTAACAATAAGGAAGGAATTAGGAGTAGAGGAACACACTCTCTCCTTTATGAACTCCAAACAAAAGCATATTACACATGATCTACCCCCTGGTTATTTCTGAAAATTCATTTCTTACCTACTTTTCTTTCTTCTTTGTTTTGTTTTTTAAAAAAATGTTTCAGGCATACTGATTTCTGCAGGTGCAACAGCTCCTCATACACCAAAAATTATTGATATTCACTGCAAGAATGCTCTGAAAATGATTTTTGAAACTCAATTTCTGTAATAAATTTTGCAGCTACACTGAGAACCTGAGATGTCCCTGTTCTTATGCTAGAAGTATCCAGTTTCAAAAGAATTGCAATTCAATTTCAGACAATTTTTATTTAGGGCATGCAAGGAGATCCTTAGCAATGTTTAAAAAAAAAAAAAGTTACATTAGAACTATTACGTTTCAGGCATCCACCACGAGGTGGAGCTAGATAAAATTTTTTCCAAGCTGTTTTCAACACAGCCTATGGCAGAAAGAAATGGATTAAAACATATTATGTGTTTTTCCTGTCCTGAATCCTTTTGGTTTTCTTGGCTTCTCCTTGATAATTCCAGTAGATTCTACTCAATAATGGTGATAGCCCGCTGGATTTCAGGTATTCCTTCCATTTTCTTGGTTTTCCCCATATCCAACTCAGGAATGCTACAATGTGAGATTATGCAGGTCAGAAATAAAGTAAGGTTTCCTTCCTTGTTACAATTAAGGAAAAAAAAAAAACACTCCTAAGAGAGGTAAAACATATCAAAGATTTTAGTCTAAATCTTTTCTGCCAGAGAGCTAGAGCAGACCCTTACTATATATTGGTCATGCAAATTAGTTGTTGAGACAGTCCCAAGGAGAAAATGCTGGCAGGATTGTCTAGGTTAACCTAGTATCCAAGATCAGAGGAGCCAAAGGTGAAGTCTAAACCCAAGTCTACAGCGAATTCAGGGTTACTACAAGTACATGATGCCTTGTACAGAAATTTATGATTTCTGTATCAGAAAGCTGAAGCAGGCTGTATGCAGAGTTTCCTTTGGGAAACAGTAGAATAAATGGGGTAGGGCGGACATCACATGAAGGGGATCCTGGCAGGCTGGGAAATCTGCCATGAGATTGATTACATCACAGATTGTAAGCCTGACCAGATAAAAGATATAGGTTACACACACATTATTAGTCTCAGACTCATGAATATCAAAATTTGAAGTGACTTTAGTGACCATATAATCTAGTGGCTTCAAACTAGGCTATGACGTTACGGCTTCACAGAGTTTACTCAGAGATGTGGTGGTAGCAGAGAAAGGGCTGCTTGAGAAAGCACTTTCTCCAATTCAACTGAGGCAATAATTACATATATAATATATATATAATTTCAAGGAAGAAAGGCAGATAATACTGTACTGGGATGTACATCTACAAGAAAGTAGCATGCTTTTAAGTTCAGTTTGTGAGCTGGTCAAACTACTCCCTTCAGAAGAAGATAAACATTCCCAAAAGTATATGATTAGATAATAACAGTAAAGTGGACTTTGATGATTCTTAAAAGAAAAGCTTACTGAGGGAAAAAGACCAGAGTGAAGATGGAAAATAACCCCAAACCCAAATGTTCACCCAATTCTTACCTAAGGACAGCCTGCTAATGTCCAATTTACCTGGTTAGAGTGCTTTGAAGTTTAAGAAGATTTCACATCCAGTAAATTATTTAAAAACCCATAATTTTTTGTTGGTGCTTTGTCCTATTTGCCTTTCTCTACCTTTGGTTACCATGATTATTAGGCTTACTATCACCCCTGCTAGTTCATATGTCTTATTCGTATTTATGTATTTTTTTCTACTTATTCCTAGCACAGTTCCTGGCTGACACTAGATCTCATGAACATCTGTGGAATATGAAATACCCAGTGCCTGGCATATAGTAGGTGTTCAAAGAATGTTTGTACATAATTGGTTTGGACAAAGTATTAAAATGTATAGCAAAGTATGTACTTTAGCCTTCAGCAGCAAGACCCAATTCTTTTAATCTCGTAAAGCTGGCTTAGCTAATATACCTTCTCGAAATGTTCACTTGCGTATAGGAATAGGAAGTCTATTTCTGGAACAAACTAAATTCATGGATTCTGTGAGGGCAATAGCTTTGCCTGGAGCACCTCACTGACATTTATTCACAGAAGGAAACCACCCTAGCATCAGAATGAATTGAGCAAGCTGTAGGTGTTGCAAATCAGGACTCCAGTTGGGAAACCCACACAGCAAACACCAACAAAAACCCCCACAGCTTGTCTTAATCTAAATGTACAGATGTGTGTGGGGAATTCCTTAAACAGCAGAGACGCATTGTAAGTTTAGACCATTACATCAGAACAAAGTGCTATGGGGGTGTGGATAGGAAAAGGAACTAAACCAGAAGAACAGGGCACTTTAAGATGGAATTATGTGAGTAGGAGGACCTGGATAACAACATTTAGGAACTATCATACCCTCTTTGACATGACACTTGGACAGAAAGATAAGTGTTTGCACGCGCGCGCACACACACACACACGCATACACACACACACCCTATGTTATCTTCTGTTCCTTCTTTCCCCATTGACAGGGAAAATAAAAACCAAGTTGGATTTATTTGGATTTCCAATGCAAAAGAAAATGCACACAAAGTATATGCAATTGGAAATTAAACAATGTACAATGTACTCCTCTCCCCTCCCTTGTTTTTCCTTTCATGGGAAAGGTTGACATATAATGCTCTGTTTGAGAATCAAGATATATATGGATCTAGGTATTAAAGGGAGGAAATAAGATCCTCCCCTCTTACCATTCCTTGTGGTGCTCCAATTGTATAATTTGTGATGCTTGTCACTGCAATATTAGGCTTTCCCAAGTTAGCGTTTTTGATTTTCAAATGGGTAAACACTTCTTCCAGGGTCTGCAGTAAAGTTTCTCATGAACTTGAAACTGTATTACTACCTGCTGTCTTTTAGTTCTTCATGCCAGTAGATCAACCAGCTATGAAAGGATTTGATGTGATAAGGACACAGTTGAGCCCAATTATCATGAGAGATGTTTTCTGCTACCTAACATAGGCAAGGATGAGTGTGTTCAGAACTGCCATGATGGCCCCATATCTAGTGATAGTAGTTAATGAATAACAGCAGCAACCACAACCCAGGAAGACAACTAAGAACTTAGACCTCACCAGGCAAGCAACCCAGGCCAGCCAACACACTGAGGAGAGGAAGAGCTAAGATGAAAAGTGGAAGAGGAAAATGATGGATATCAATTCAGTTTTATTACTGAATGAAGCAGCAGGGACTGGAGTATATCTCAATAACTCTTTCACCTTAAATCTTTACATCTAAGTGAGCTTAAGTGACCAACATCTAGAAGGAGACTTGGTGACAGATTGGAAAAAAAATAAGGCCTCTTCTTCTTACAAAAATGAGACTCCATATTGGGAAATGCAACCCAATATGATTGAGTACAAGAGAATCAGAGTAGTGTACAGGGTGGTTTCTATTAGACACTCCTTATGGGTCATTTTAAATTCTTCCTGTCTCACTTGCATCTTGTCCAGTTGCAGCTATGTGAAGCCATGATTTCACGCATCCATAACCTGGCAGTGCCTTGTCTCATGCTCACGCCATACATTTCTTGCCTCCTACCTTGGGGCTTCCCTATCAATGTTGGAGATGGAAGCTGTGGGATTCCACCTGGGCCCATGTATGTGCAAATGATAAATGTAAAGAATTAAAAACTTTTGGAGGAAGCATTTGCCCATTTGGAACAGAGAGTTGGAGTAAAAATGATTTCCTTTTTCTCCTAAAGACGTCGTGTTGATTCACAGTTTATACAGCTTCTCAGAGGTCCCTTGGGATTGTTGTCAGTCACACCTAGTGGTGGACTATTCAGCAGTACACCTTTGTATTAGCTATCCCTGCTTCATTTTTACTCTCCTTTGTCCCTCATTGTAACTTCCTAGAATCCCCCTCCCTAATAAAAGAATAGCACATAAGTCTTTCATATTTTTCTCAGGTTCCCAAGGAATCGAGACCAAGACATATGGGCAGTGCTTTTAGTTAATTTCCACAGACAGTAGTTCAAAGATGAACCCATATCGCCTAAAAAAAGAGCTTTAAAGCCTTTAAAAGGCAGCCCTTATTTTAAAGTGGTTTTCACTTTGGGTGAACTAAAGTCTGTGACCACATTTACCAAAAAAAGTTTCTTTGTTAAATCATTTTAGAAAAATCTGCACTGAAATTACATCAGATACAGCACCACCAAGATGTTCCTCGCCTGGCTCTGCCACTTGTCCTAGTTTTAAAGCCGCTTTTTTATTTTCTGTATTGAAGAGAAAATAAGACAAAGGAGCAGAGGCAGATTCAGGAGACGGAGGAAGATGAGAAGGAGACGTCTCTTTATTGAATAGCCCACAGTAACTGTACAAGTTTGGTATGTGAAACAAGGTCACTCTTTCCTACCTGAGTCATCTGGTTAGGTGAGTACTTGAAATACCTCAGTAATTCTCAGACTAGATCACCATCATCATAACAACAACAATAAACCCCATTAGGTAAATGTGAGAAACAAAAGAGATTCTGTGACAGGAAAGGCCTCATAAAACCCAAATCTCTATGCAGATAAGGTTATTATTATAACTATTCTCAGCCCAGAGCTTCTTGACTTGTTTCTGTGTGCTCTTCAGGGAGACAATATGAGATTAGAGAAGAGGCATAGAATTTCAGAAGATATATATTATATTTTGTTCTGTCTCCATTTCTTCCTTTTGGGTCTATATGCAAGACCCTTTTTGCTCTGAGCCTCAGAATCTTCATATATATAAAGCAAAAATAATAGTGACTCCTGTATGCACTCCCCACAGAGATGTTATGAAGATCAGCCAGATAATGTTTGTGAAAGCACATTATTAACTATAAAAAGCAAGATAAATATTAGTTGCTATTAATATTATTCCCCTTCATCTTATTAAGGCATTTTCCTGGTTGAAGAGGTGTTTGTTTCACATTATATTCTGCTAAGCAAATTACAAATACATAATTGCCTCCTTGAGCTATCAATAATTAGATTGAAGTAAAATGTTTATTTTCTGCAAATTGTCAGACTGAAAAATCTTTCTACATTACCACTGTGGGATCTTAAATTCACCAAAGCTTTTTGGGATATCTCTAGCCCATTGAGAACAGATTTACGTAGTTAATTGTAATCTATTTCTTCAAGTACTAACTTCTTTATTAAACACAAACACACACACGTTCTAGTCCAGAGACAGAATACAGCTGATTTTGAACTGAGAAAACTGTAAAAATGGCTTTTGAGCAAACATTTTTATCCTGTCTGTATTTCAGTCTCAATTAGCTTAAAAATATGAGTAAAAGGACATATTGGTAGAGACTAGAAAGAGAGAAGATAGATGGGGTGAAAGAAAAAGAGTAGAAACAGTGTCTTCCCTTGTGACATTTTTTGAAAGCTCCTCAGAAAATGAACATTTTTGTAATCCCAAAGTACCTATTTCAATAAGAATTTAAAACAAAATTTAAATGTGTCTAAAACATATATAACATATATATAACTCAAAGACTTAACACATGTTTATCTTTAACCATGTTTCCGTTGTAGGGGAGGGAAAATGGCTTCCTTCCACCCACCTACATTCTCTGGCTGGGCTACAGATTAAATTGACACAAGACAGATTAACAGAAAAAAAAACATTTAATTACGTGCATATGCATGGGAGTTCCACAAAAATATAAGACTTCAAGAAAGGCCAGATGATTGAAGCTTATAGAGCATTTTGAGTCACAGAAAGAAATAAGGGCTTGGGCTTCTGGGGCATGGTGGAGACAAGTTATGGGAGGGTAAGGGGGGACATGGATGGTAAATAAGGGTTGTCTTGTTAGAAAGTCAGAAAGTCTCTCAGGTAATAACAGTTGTTTCAGAGCAGCCCTCTTCCTGGTACAGATACTTTCACTAATGTAGATTTCCTTTATAGATGTAAATTTCCTTTAAAAAAAAAAAAAAAAAGGCAGCTTTTCAGAGCTCCTCTGGAGTCTACAGTTTCTCTCAAAATAACCTGATGAAAATATGCCAAGGGTGAGCTCCGACATTGTTTTGGTAAATAAAATACTATGTGGTAAAAAAGAATTGGGGAAAGAGTTTTCACTTACACTGACAATAGCTTCCATATAACTAAACCTAGTAGACATTTTGCAATTCTCAATTTACTTCTCTTATAATCAACAATCCTTCTTGAAGAAGTATCTTTCTTTGGTTTTTAGAATACCACATTCTCCTGTTTTTTTCTCCTACTTCTATGATCCCTTTTTCTTAATCTTCATTTTTTCTTTCTTTATTTAACATATAAAAGGCGGGTTAATTTATGACTTAGTTTGGAGAACTCTTTCTTTCTTTCTAACTTCACACTTTTTAAGTGATCTCATTTTTATCCATGGGTGCAGTTACCACCCAATGAAGATAATTCACAGTATGCACTCTAACCCAGAGCTTTCCTCTGAATGGTAGCATCCTAAAACTAGCTGCCA
The DNA here is from genome assembly GCF_041146395.1 of Eulemur rufifrons. Taxonomy (NCBI): domain Eukaryota; kingdom Metazoa; phylum Chordata; class Mammalia; order Primates; family Lemuridae; genus Eulemur; species Eulemur rufifrons. The sequence continues at coordinate 73,577,490 of NC_090989.1, forward strand.
ACTTGGCACCTCTACTTGGATATTTGAAAGGTACCCCAAAGTCAACGTGTCCAACAATGAACTAATAATTTTTCCAACCAAATCAAAACAAAACCCCAACTTTAAAAAAGAAACTGTTTTATCAGTGTTTATAAGTGTTCCCTATCTTGATGGAATGTGACGTCACTTATTCAATTGTGTAAAATAAATAAGATTTATCCTTTTATTAGTTGACTTCCTTATACGTTTAGAATAACATCATCAAATAAAACAGACAAGATCCCTGTACACAAGAGAGAAAACTTTTTCTTTCCTCAAATCTATCTCACCCATATCTGTCAGGTCCTAGCACTTTCAACACCTAATGACTTTTTAAATCTGTGCATTTTGTCACAAGGTGAATTCTAGCTAGTCTAAGCTACTGTGGAGGCCAAGGGACTTGGCTGTCTGAAAAATCACTAACATCAGGCATATTGATTAATAGGAGAAAAGACATACAAATTTAATTTGTATACATGGGAGCCCTCAGAATGAAGACCCAACTACCCAATGAGGTACAGAAGCTTATATGACATCTTTAGGTTACAGAAAGAACAGGTGCTTGGATCTTGACAAAACACATTATGAGAAGAGGGAGAACATAAGTATTTAGTTTGTGCAGGAATTTGAATAAACATTACTCCAAAGAAGATAGCCCAATAGCCAATAAGCACATGAAAAGTTGCTCTATATCACTAATCAGCAGAGAAATGTAAATGAAAACCACAATCAGATATCACCTCACTCCCATCAAGGTGACCACTATCAAAAGAACAGAAAATAACAAGTGTTGGCAAGGTTGTAGAGAAGTTGGAACTCTTTTGCTGTATTGTGGGGAATCTAAAATGGTGCATCCATTAAGGGAAACAGTGCAGAGATTGCTCAAAAAATTAAAAATAGAACTATTTTATGATCCAACAATCCCACTATGGGTACATACTTAAAAGAATTCAAAGCAGTATCTCAAAGAGATATTTTCACACCTGTGTTTATCACAGCATTATTCAAAATAGCCAAGAGGTGGAAGCAATCCAAATGTTCATCAACAGATCAAATGGATTTAAAAAATGTTGTAATACCTATAATGGAATATTATGCAGCCTGAAAAAAGAAATCTTGTCATGTGCTACAACATGAATAATTCTGAGGGCATTATGCTAAATGAAATAAGCCAGTCACAAAAAAATATATTGAATAATTCCACTCATATGAAGTAACTTAAGTAGTCAAAGTCACAGAAACAGAATATAGAAATAATCAAGGAAATCAAGGGTGTGGTCAAGGCAGAAGGGGGAATTAGTCTTTACTAGGTATAAAGGTTTAGTGTTGAAAAATAAAATAAAGTTCTAGAGCTTTGTTACACATCAGTGTTAATATACTTAAAACGGAACTGTATACTTAATAAAGGCTAAATGGTAAGTTTAACATTATGTGTTTTTTACCACAATAAAAATGTGCAATAAACTTGACTTAAAATTTCAATATTTCAGACTGGATATTAAGGCAAGACCCAGCTACATGTGATCTATAAGAAATGTACTTTATGTAAAACTCATAGGTAGACAAAAGTAAAAGAATGACAAAAATATACCATTTAAATTGTAAGTATTAAAAAACTGGAATTGTTGTTTTAATATCAGACAAAATCAACTACAAGACAGAAAGTATTATGATAGATGAAGAAAGTTATTTCATGATTATAAAAGGTCGGTTTATCAAGATGACATGATAATCCTAAATAACTAAACATCTAATGAAAGAACTTCAAGATACATGAAGAAAAACTGACTAGTGGAACTGAGGATATATAGACAAATCCATAATCATCGTTGACGATTTTAACTACCCACTCTCAGTAAGTGACAGAATACCTAGACCAAAAAATACTAGTAAATACAGGAAGTTCTAAACAATTATATCAATCATATTGACTCGATTAACATTTATGGAACAATTTACCTAAAATTACAGAATAAGCATTATTTCCAAGTGCACATTGAACATTAACCAAACAGACCAAATTGGTTCATAAAACAATGTTCAATATATTATTTAAATAAATGAAATCTTTTGGAGTATGTTCTTTAAAAGAACAAATTAGAAAATAGTGAGAAGTTATCAAGAAAATCTCCATGTATTAGAAAATTTTGCAACTCACTTCTAGATTACCCATAGGTTAAAGAATAAGTCACAAGGAAAATTACAAAATATTTTGAACTAAATGATAGTAAAAATATATTTTATTATGTGAAAAGCATTAAAACAAGAGTGTAGAGGGCCAGTTTTAACTTTAAATGCTTATATTAGAAAAGAGTAAAGGGAAAAAAATCAATGGTCTAAGCTTCTACCTTATAAAGATAACAAAATAAATTAACCAAAAGTAGGTAGAAAGAATTAACAAAGAACAGAAATAAATGATATATAAAAATGGGAGATATTAATAAAGAAATAGTTCGTCATTGCAAGGAATAATATAATGAGCCCCTACAAGAAATAGCAAAAAGAGAAAACACACAAATTAACAATATCAGAAGTAAGAGGGGATATTGACACAGACCCTAGGACACTAAAAACCTAATAATGGAACATACAAAGAACTTTATGCCAACACATTCAATAACAGATTAAATGAACAAATTTCTTGATAAATATAATTGAACAGAAGTGGCACAAAATGAAATAGGAAGAAAATCTACAAAGAATTAAATTATTAAATATGTTGAATTTATTTATGGAAAGCTTTCACACAAACAAAACTTAGGCCCATATAGTTTCTCATGGTTTATTCTAACAAGTATTTATAGAAGAAATATTAACAACACCAAGCTCACACAAAGTCTTTAAAGTAATAGTGGAGGAGAGACCATTTCCAGATGACTTTATAAGCAAATAATACTTTGATACCAAAACCTGATAAAGATATTATAAGAAGATATAAACCAAGACTCTCCGTAAACATAGAATCAAGAATTCTTAAAAAAATTATCAAATTATACCAAGAAATACATAAGAAGAATCATACATTATAACCAATTAAGAGTTTACCTCATAACACAAGATTTTTTTAACACTCAAAAATCAATCTATTTAATTCACCATATTAACAGAATACATAAGAAAATACATATTATTTTTTTCTCAATAAGTGAAAAAGAAGCATTTGTTAACATCCAATACCAATCATAATATAAACTCAACAAACTATGACTAGAACCTAATTTCCTCTGTATAAAGGTGTGTGTGTTTGCACCTGCAAATGTGTGCATGCATATTTATGCACACACTTGTGTGTATCTCCATCCTACCAAATACATTATACTTATTGGCAAAGTATCAAATGACCATCCTGTTCCCTCTAAGATCAGAAACAAAGCAAAAATGTCCCCTTCACCAATTCTCTGCACTCTTATACTGGAGGTCCTAATCAGTGCAATAAGGCAAGGAAGATGAACAAAAGGTAGAAAGCTTGGAAAGGAAGAATTAAAACTGTATTCACAGACAACATGGGCGCTATTGAAAAATACATGCCAAGCAGCTATTAAAACTGATAAATGAGTTTAGCAAGGTTGACAGATAACACATCAATTTACTATATTATATTTCTATATGACAATCATAAACAATTGGAAAATGCAACTTTTTTAAAAAAGCAATTCCACTTCCAATAGCATCACATGACAAAAAGTAATTAGGGAAAAAATTAACATAAGACATACAAGACTTAGAGAGATTTTAAAAGACGTAAAAGAAGACATACCACAATCATAGGTGGAAAGATTCTATCTTGGTAAGATGTTAATTATCTCCAAATTGGTTCATATATTAAACACAATCTTAATCATTAGGGCAACAGGCTTTTAAAATTTACATTGATAAAGTGATTCTAAAAGGTATGTATAAATGCAAAACTTAGAACACAAAAATAACTGAAAAATAAGATGAAAATTGGAGAACTTAACCTGATAACAAGATTCATTATAAAGCCACAGTAATCAAGATAGCGTGGTCTTAGCATAAAGATAGACAAATAGATTAGTGGAAAAGAACAGTGAGCATAGAAATAGATCCACACTTAACCCAGTCAATAGATTTTCAATTAAAGGACCAAAACAATTCAATGGAGAAAGGACAATCTTTGCAACAAATGGTGTTGAAACTATTAGAAATGAAAAGAGGAAAAAACAAGCCTTGACCTTTACTTAACAAAGCACACAACCATTGTTTCAAAATGGATAATGAAACTAAACCTAAAAGCAAGCTAAAAACAAAAGCTTCCAAAAGAAGACAGAAACAATTTTTTTTTTTTTCTGGCCCAGCATAGGGATTTTTCCAGAAATTGGTAACAATAAAAAATATGACAAATTAGAATTCATTTAAATTAGATCTCTGTTCATCAGAAGATCACAATAATAATAAACAATCCACATACTAGCATTCAATATCATATACAGGCATAACTCAGAGATTTTGCAGGCTTAGTTCCAGACCACCTCAATGAAGCCAATATTGCTGTAAAGTAAGTGATGTGAATTTTTTGGTTTCCCAAGGCAAATGAAAAATATGTTTACACTATACTGTAGCCTCTTAAGTGTGCAATAGCATTATTTCTTCAAAAACAAAACACCTTAATTTAAAAGTACTTTAACGCTGAAAAATGCTAAAAGTGAAGGGTCTTGCCTCAATGTTGATGACTGCTTGCTCGTCAGGATAGTGGTTTCTGAAGGTTCAAGTGGCTGTGGCAATATCTTAAAATAAAACAATAATGTAGTTTGCCCCATTGATTAACTCTCCTTTCACAAAAGATTTCTCTATAACATGCGATGCTGTTTAATAGAATTTATCCACAGGATGTCTTCCTTCAAAATTAAAGTCGGTCTTCTCAAAACCTGCTGCTGCTTTATCAACTAAGTTTATGTAATATTCTAAATCCTTCCTTATCATTTGAACAGTGTTCACAACATCCTCACTAGGAGTAGATTCCATCTCAAGAAATGTCTTTGCTCATTGATAAAAAGCAACTCCTCATCTGTTCAAGTTTTATAATGAAATTGGAACAATTCAGTCACATCTTCAGGCTTCACATCTAATTCTAGTTTTCCTGGTATTTCTACCACACTTTCAGTGATTTCCTTCACTAAAGTCTGGAACCTCTCTAAGTCATCCATGAGGGTTTGGAATCAGCTTCTTCAGAAGTCCTGTTAATGTTGATATTCTGACCACCTCCCACGAGTCAAAAATGTTCTTAATAGCATCTAGAATTGTGAATCCTTTCTGAAAGGTTTTCAATTTACTTTGCAAAAATCCATCAGAGGAACCACTATCTATAGCCTTACAAAATGTATGCCTTATATAATAAAAGGTCAAAGTCAAAATTACTCCTTAATTCATGGGCTGCAGAATGGATGTTGTGTTAGCAGGCATTAAAACATTTATCTCATTGTACATACCTCTCAGAGCTCTTGGATGATCAGGTACAATATCAATGAGCAGTAATATTTTAAAATAAATCTTCTTTATTGAGCAGTGGTTCTTAATGGTGGGCTTAAAATAGTAAACCATGCTGTGAACAACGTGGTGTTATCTGGGCTTTATTATTCCATTTATAGAGCACAGGCAGCATAGATTTAGCATAATTCTTAAGGGCCTATTAATTATTGGAATGGTAAATGAGCATTGGCTTCAACTTAAAGTCGCCGGCTGCATGAGCCCCTAACAAGAAAATTTGCCTATCTTTTGAAGCTTTGAAGCCAACCATTGACTTCTCCTATTTAGCTATAAAAAATCTTAGATGGCAGCTTCTTCCAATAGATCGTTGTTGTGTCTACATTGAGAATCTGTTGCATAGTGTAGCCACCTACATATTATCTTAGCTAGATCTTCTGAACAACTTGCTGCAGCTTCTCCATTAGCACTTGCTTCTTCACCTTGCACTTTTATGTTATGCAAATGCCTTTTTTCTTGAACCTCATGAACCAATCTTTGCTAGCTTCTATCTTTTCTTTTCTTCTGCAGCCTTCTCACCTCTCTCATTATTTATAATACTGAAAAGTTAAAATTTTACTCTGGATTAGACTTTGACTTAAGGGGATGTTCTGGCTAGTTTGATATTCTATCTAGATCAATACAAATTCCTCCAGATCAGCATTAAGGTTTTTGCTTTCTTATCATTTGTAGGTTCACTGGAGTAGCACTTTTAATTTCCTTCAAGAACTTTTCCTTTACATTCACACCTTGTCTAACTGCTTGGTACAATAGGCCTAGCTTTTGGCCTATCTCAGTTTTCAACATGCCTTCTTTACTAAGCTTAACCATTTCTAGCTTTTGATTTAAAGTGAGCGACGTGACTTTTTACCACTTGAACACTTGCATGCCATTGTGAGATTATTAACTGAGCTGATCTGATTTCAATATTATTGTGTCTCAGAGAATAGGGAGGCCTGAGGCAAAAGGGAGAGATGCGAGGTGGGGAATGGCTGGTTAGTGGAGCTGTCATAACACACGCAGCATTTGTCAATTATGTTAGTTTATGGCGCCCTAGAACAATTACAGTACTGACATCAAAGATCACCAATCACAGATCACCATAACAAATAATAATAATGGAAAAGTTTAAAATATTGTGAGATTTGCCAAAATGTGACACAGAGACAAAAAGTGAGCACATAGTTCTGGAAAAATGGCACCAATAGGCTTACTTAATGCAGGGTTGCCACAAACTCTCAATTTGAGAAAAGCATAATATCTGTGAAGCACAATAAAGTGAAGCTTAATAAAATGAGGTATACCTGTGGGTGTATATATGTATGAGTGTGTGCATGATAAAGGACTTGTATCCAGACTATATCAAGAACTTCTATAACTTAATAATAAAAAGATAAAAAATATACATTGAGATGAGGGAAACAAAAGACAAGCAAAAATACAAAAATGGCCAATGGCCAATAATCTTATGAAAAAGTTTCCAACACTATTAACCATTAAGGAAACACAAATTAAATTCACAATGGCATACCAATACCCACCCACTTTAATGGCTAAAATTAAAAAGCCTGACAACAGCAAATATTGGTAAAAATAAGGATGAGAAGCAATATGCAATAAGAAGTTCACACATTGATTTTGGAGATATAAAATATAAGAATCATTGCTGGGGAAGGTTTAGCAGTTTCTTATATAATTTCAATCATAGATCTACCCTGCAATCAAGTAATCATATTCTTATGTAATTATGCAACAGAAATGAAGGTATAATTTCTCAAGGAGGTTTATACAGAATATTCACAGATTTATTCTAAAAAGCCCCAAACTGGAAACAATTCAAAAGTTCATGAAGAGCACAATTAGTTTTTTTAATTGTATATTTTCACAATAGAATTCAATAATTAAAAAAGAACAAGATATTGATGCATGCTACAATATGGATGAATCTCATAGATATTATGCTGAGTGAAAGAAGACAGACAAAGAGTATACTTTATAAGTCTGTATACAAAGTTTTAGAGAAGGCAAAACTAGTCTTATAGTAAAAAAAAAAACAAAAAAAAACCAGTTACCCCTGACAGTTGAGCAGGTACCTAATTGACTGCAAAGGGGCTTGAGAGAATGTTCTGAAATGATAGAAATGTTCTATATCTTGATTATGGTGGTGGTTATATGGGTGTCCACATTGATAAAGTATCAATGTATACACAAAACGTCTAAATTTTAATTTATGTAAATTATTCCAAAATAAATTTATTTTTTAATGCATCCAAAGAGAAATAACATATTGCATACAGCAGCCATCCCTAACCTTTGAGACACCAGGGACCAGTTTCATGGAAGACAGTTTTTCCATGGACGAGGGTCGAGTGGTCGCCTCCTTGGCTCCACCTCAGATCATCAAGCATTCTCTTCTCATGGGAAGCGCACACCTGGATCCCTCCCATGCACAGTTTGCAGTGGACTTCCAGCTTCAGCGATGGGGGAGGGGAGGGGCCGGAGCCGGCTGGTGAGGTGAGCAATGGAGAGCAGCTGTGGGCTGTGGGTGCAGGTGGGCTTTGCTCCCTCACCCACCACTCACCTCCTGCTGTGCTGCCTTGTTCCTGGAGGGCCACGGCCCAGGGCTTGGCGCGGTAGGCATAGAGCATACCAACAATACAAATGATTGCTGACTTCTTACCAGAAGTCTGGAAAGTGTTAAAATTGAACAAAACGAAGCATAACTGTCAACTTTGAATTCTGTATCCAGTAAAAATATCCTTCAAAATTAAGATAAAATTAAGACATTTTAGAAAGACAAAGTCTGAGATAATTTATTTTCAGTTGCCCTGCACTATAAAAACTTTTCAAAATACTAAATGAAATTATTCAGGCTGAAAGGAAATTATATCATATAGAACCCTGGATAAGAAGGAAGGAATGAAGAGCATCAGAATAGATAAATAGCTGAGTAAATCTAAAAAGGGTTTATATTATGACTGAAATTATATCTGATTTTTATATATTATTTTAAACTTACAATACTATTAACTATTTAAAACAAAATAACAATGTATTATGTGTCTAGGATATATGAAAATAAAAAATAAGATACCTGGAGTACAATAGGTGGAAAAGGCATGAATAGAGTTATATTGTTTAAGATTCCACGGAGTAATATCCTATGCTATTACTTGAAGGTAAACTTCAATAACTTAAAAATGTTTAAAATGTTTAGCAATAACTGAAAAATAACAAAGTGATTTAGTTAAAAGACAATTCAAAGGTTAAAATGAATACTAAAAATAGTTATTCACTCTCCCCTAAAAAGGGTAGAAAAGATAGACTAGAGAAACAAAGAATAAATAAGATAAATGGAAAACTTAAATCATAATAATTACATTAAATGAAAATAACGTATTATCTAAATACTCCAATTAAATTAAAAAATTGGATAAAGAAAAAAATCCAACCATGTGCTATTTATCAGAAACATACCTTAATAATAGAGCACAGACAGGTTGAAAATAACAGGGTAAAAAATAATACATCATGGAATGCTAAACATGAGAAAGCTGGTGTGGCTTTATTAATATCAGACATGGTGTACTTTAAGGTATAAATTATTACTTAAGATAAAGGGGGACATTTTATAATAAGAAAAAAATCAATTCATTAAGAAGACATCGTAATCCCAAATGTGTATGTACCTAATAAGATAGAGATATTACCTTTATTTCTTTTGTATGTTAACATGACTGGAGGTGATGATAGAACTTTTATAACTATATAGTGATTGTGATGGTTAATTTTATATGTCAATTTTAGTGGGCTACCGAATGTTAAGATTAAACATTGTTTCTGGCTGTGTCTGTGAGGGCATTTCCAGATGACATCAGCATTTGAATTGGTGGACTCAGTAAAGTGGATTGCCCTCCCCAATGTGGGTGAGCATCATGGAATCTTTCTAGGGCCTGAACAGAACAAAAGTTGGAGAAAGGAGGAATTTGTCCCTTTTTTTTTTCCGCCTCAGTACAGCAGAGTAAAGAGATGGCAATAATCTCTACATCTACACCCTTGCTTCCACCATTAAACCATTGGTCATATTTTGTTAGGACCCATTTTTCCTTGAAACTTCTAGTTATGAGTGAATCAATAAATTTCTTTATTGTTTGATTCAATTTTTGTCAAATTTCTATTATTTATAGCCAAACATATCTATTTGAAATAGTGAAAACTAAATATACAATTGCTAAATTAAGTAAATAAAATAAACATAATCTTAGAAATAAATTAGAAAATCACTTCTGAATTGTCTACCATGGAAAAGCTAACACTAGAGAAGTATTCAGCTTTTTCTAGGACCCTCAGGGTCATGTCAATCCACTGGGAAGAAAACAGTTTTTCTGATCATCAATAATGACTTTAGATTGTTCCTGGTTTAATGTTTTAATTGTAACCAAAATAGCCTCAGATGCACCTTGAGTCAAGCAGATGGAATTAAATTAAATTTCTATTTATTCTTCAAATCACCCCTCTGATGTCATTGCCCCTGAGTAAACCTCTCTCACCACACGCAATCAGGATTAACAATCTTCCCATGTGCTTTCTTCTCTTCTTGTATTTATTATTCTGTATTGGTCATTCTTTTTTTTTTTTTTTTCATTTGTCTATCACTCCACCAATTGATAAGCTACTTGAAAACAATGTTCATGCTTTAGAAATATTTGTATTCACCATATTTGGTTTAGTACCTGTTTCAGTGAATGTTTGTTGACTTACATTGAATCAAGTCAAATCAGATGAAATCAAATTAAATTTATATGTTAGTGCTGATATTTATCTTTTTTTCAAATCTGCCATTAAAGTTTCTTCAACCTACATGTGTATGTATATAGTAAATTTTTTTAAGTGAAAAGCAATAGAGATTCTCTTAAACTACTTTAAGTAAAGTGGGTTTATTTTAAGGATACATGTGTCAGTAGACAATGAACAAGTCTTAGAGGGAGCCAGGAATATTTGTTGTTCAATTTCTTGGAAGCACTAGACATGGAGTTTCTAGTGACATCTAGCAGAAGCAGTTCATTACTCTCACTTCAGTGATCTACTATTTATACGAATTCACTACTTCCAATTTAAAATAGAGACATTGTTAAAAATTAAAGCATGGGATGGTATTTAAAATTACCCATGTGTGGTACTCACCACACAGTCTTGACAACTGACAACATTGTCTGTCATATTTGCTTCAAGTCTTTTTTTCTAAAAGAAACAAACCACTACAGTGAAGTTGAATCCCTTTCCCCTATTCCCAGTCCTATTTCTCTTCCTCCTCTACAGAAGCAGCCACTAATTTGAGTGTATTGTTTTCTAATAGTTTTACTTACACACACACACATATAGCTTTAATTTACATATGTATTCTCTATTTTAAAATTTTTCAGAGGTATTATATTTTATCAATTATTAATATATTGTAACTTATTTTTACCATCTAAATTTATGTTGTATCCTTATTATGCATTTTTTGCTCCCTCTCTTTCCTGCTTTCTACTGGATTGGTAGAATTTTCTTATCTGTCCTGTTGCTATTTTCCCTTTTTAATGTATCTATTGCTTTTGAAGTTAAATATTTATGTGCTTTTACTGGCTTCTGTTATATTTTAATATTCCTACTTGATGGATTTCTGTCTGAAACAATATATTTCCATCTTTCTCTGAAACAAAAAAGGACATATATACTTTCATAATCATCTTAATTACTCCCCTCTGATCTTCCATATAATTATTATCTAATATTTTAATTCCACTTCATTTTTTCACACATGTAAAAAAATAATTAGTTTTAAATTTATATTTAATGTTTATGTTTGTTTATCAATACTTGTTTTTAATTTCAGAGTATTACAGGGGCACAAACGTTTTGGTTACATGAATTGCGATATATAATATTTAATTCTTTACTCATGTTTGCTCCTTTCATACTACTCCTTCCTTCTAGTTTACTTTCTTGCTTAAGTATATTCTCTATTTATAAATTCCATGAGTAGTGCTTTCACTCAGCAGTTGCTTTTTTGAAATCTCTTTATTTTATCCACTGATGTGAATTATGGTTTATCTGGGTATATAATTTTAGGGTGACAGTTATATTTTTTTCCTCAGCACTTTGATAATATTATTCCAGACGTTGGCTAGATTTAATTTTTGCTGATAAGAACTTCATTGACAGTCAAAACTACTTACTTCTGCATCATGATCTTCTGTTCTTTTTCCTTTTTATAGGTTTGGTTTTTACTTTTGATCACTTTGAGCACCTCAAACACATAAATACACTTATTTTTCTCTCTCCTTTGGCTCCATATATATGAATTTTCTCATTTGGTAAGTCTGTTGTATGGCTACTTTTGATATTTGTAAGAACATCTTCTGTTATCAACTTCCTAGGGAGTCTTATGCAAATTCTGAATACTGAAGCTTCTTCTGTGGGGGCAGTTTTATATAGTTGCCTCTACCTAGGTCATATGGAGTACGCTAGTTCTAATTTTTACTCAAGGTTTTTCTACTCAGGGCTTTTTCAAATACTTCATATAGTATAAATTTGGGCCCCACACTGGTGTAAGAGTAAGATCTCAATCTGTCACCTGTGACCTCAAGTGTCATTGGTAGGCAGGCAGGGATTTCAGTGATTTTAGGACCCCGTGCATATACAAAACAGAACATATTTTGACTTCTCGTTTGTGCTAAGACCCCTGCTACAATCATCATTATATATGAGAACTGAAGTCTTAACCGATTTTAGCATGTAGCATTAAAAACCCACGCCACTAATTCATACATCCTTACTCTCCCCAAGGCAACACGGCGTCAACTCTTGATCATTGCTATTGTGCTAAGATTATTTTTCATTTCTGATATCTGGATGCTTTTCTTTCTTGCCTTGTATTCTACCTAATGGTTTTAATTTATTTTAAATATATTTGTGGGCAATGTTATGTGTAAACAGTAAGAATAAGAACTCTATTAAGTCTGCCATTTAAGCCAGAAGTCTGGCTCTCCTATTCTCTCAGCTTCTGCTTCTTTTTGAATGTTTTCCTATTTCTTTTTCTCCTACCAATAGGTACCTTTTCCTTCTATATTTCCTTATTCAAATTCCAGATGAAAGTATCTAACTGGCCTGTCTGACAGTCATTGCCTCTGTGAGCAGATATTTCGTGCTAGACCATATCATATGTTAGCAGCCAGTTTATGAATTTGCTACTCTTGGGCCAACCAAAATTACTGAGCTCACTCAAAGAGCAACTTAAGTCAGCTTCTCTTAGTGAAATTGGTGGGTTGGGATTTGAAAAGATGTTAGGACTGGTAGACACTGTCATCAACATATCTAATATATCCTATAATGTAAGGCTCAAACTTATCAAATGAGCAATAGCTTGGATATCACTTAATAAATAAGATATGTGTCACATACCAGTATGCAAAATTACTTGTTAAAAGAGTGACTACATTGATGAATGAATGACCTGTGTTTTCATTTAGGCTCTTCATTCGATTGATATGAGCAAACTTCTTTCCTCTCAATTTCCCAATCGTAAAATAGTGAGAATAATATTGACTGTACCCACTTCATAGGTTGTTATGATAACAGAATGCCAAGGAGATAGAGTATAAGGAAATATTTTGAAACTGTAAAGTGTTACATAAATGTGATTTATTGCTATTTCTATTGCCATAACATAACAGAAAGCTATATTTTAACTCACAAGCGCATTTAGGTAGTCTTCTTGTAATCTGTAAGGACAAAATAATAAAGCTTGTGAATCATCAAACCATTCTTGATCAAAGTTTATCATTATAATTTGTCAATGATGTATAAAATATAAACAACCATTTAAGAATCATGTTGATTTGAAAATTTAAGAGGCAGCCTGACTTATGAGGAAACTTTAGACATTGAAACCAGGTTTGTCTGGTTTTTAAACCTTGGTTCTGCCACCTGCGATCTGTTTGATCTTGAACAAGTTAGTTTTTTTGAATCTTGGTTTTCTCATCTATGAAATGGGGATAGTTACCCTACCTCTCCTTGTCCCTAGGATGATTAAATGGAGTGACAAGTGAGGAGGGTAAACACCCTCCTACTTTTAGTCTACCTCTCTCTACATAGCTAGTCCCCTGCATCCTCTCATACAGATTATAGCAAATCTCAAGGTCAGAGAGATTGAGAAGGACTGTATAACAGGAATAAAATATTTGTTTTTAAAGGAAATTAATGTCCATAAACACATCTATTATAAAGCACTCAGCTGTATCTTTTTTTCATACTGGTTTTATCAATCAAGTCATGAGAAATGTTCTCCAAGAGAGAGGGGTCATTGTCTGCAGTTAATTGAGCTTAATTGCCGATCACTATGGTCTGTTTCATGGAAGTAATGTAATTTCCTGAATCAGATATCTAGCCTAGGATTTTCCAGATTAAGGTGTATGTAGTAAAACAATGAAGTTTGTTAGAGACATGCTGTTGACTATGATTTTGTTATACTCCAGAGGAAAAGGTTGTATTATCTTCATTTCTCCTCTTTTAAGTATTCAAAAGATAGTATGTTTCACAAAAGTAACTAATAGAGTATGTTTTTGATATGCTTTTCAAAATTTGAAAGTAATTATGCACAGTACTTGGAAAAGTTCTCCCTATGTCTTTTGTGTGCAGCCTTTCAATGTTCTCTTCTGGGTCATTGCTGAATTAATGATAACTGATCAATTAATTGATTTATAGCTCTAACTAAAAGATTGAAATTCCTGAATAAAAGATACTGAAAGCTCTTCCAAAGGGTAAGTGGTTTGATTAAATGTCATAGAAAACAGACTTCCTTTGAAATATTTTGATTTGAAACTTCTTTGTTTCTCTCAAGGGCAGGTTTTGTCTTCAGACTGTGTGACTCGGGTTGAATATGGGCACTGTCATACTTGAATGAAACTTTCATTGTAGGCTTTGGGTGGATTTCAAAAGGAAGAAGAATTTTCCCTTAATTATCTGTGGCTAATTATCTCTGAATTAATTAAATTAACCTGACTGCTGTTATTCATCATATGGAGATCATAAATAAAGGATTAGAGCTAAGGAGAAAGTCCTAGACAAGATCTTTTCTCTCTACTGCCTAAGAGACTTACTATTCCTGTAATGGGTCCTCGAAGGCTAGATAATTTTAAGGTGCTTGGGATTTGATTACTGGGCACAGGACTTCTGACTCTCCAACATATAAAGTGATCATATCACTTATGGTATTTATCTGTGTAACTCTGTACTTTTCCTTTTCTGATCTCGTCCATTTCTCTTCTCCAAGCAGTGCAATGCTTTCACTCAGCCTTCTGGAATTCGTAACCACTCGTCAGCAAAATTTCTCATATCCCTAGCTCTTCTCTGTAAATTCCCTTCTTTTTCTTACTCCATTAGAAACTGGTTTTCTTTCCATAACCCTTGTACAACTGGCCTGGCAGTTAAATAAATATTCTGCTTTCTCTTTGTTGCTGCTTCTGAACCATTGTTCTTCCTTCTCTAAACTATCTTCCTGCTTTAAATTTCATGTATTTCACCCAGATTGCCTCCTGAATGCAGTCATCTACTAACTCCTGATCCCTTCTCGTCATTTAATGATTTCAAAACTTGGCTCACTGTCACTTCCTTATTAATATTGGCCTAATTCTTGGTGATTAAAATAGTCATATAGATTGTACTTCCAATGTTTTGGCCTCTCAGTTATTTGATCTCCTCCCCTATAATGGTCCTGTTCTCAATCTACCTCACTCTCTCACTGCCACTATCTTACACTTAACATTACGATGCTGAAAAATTTCAGCTTCTCTATAATCTCAGTTTCAAGCATCCCACTGTCTCCTCTTCTCTTTCTAGGGCACTTAACCCAGTACTGTAATTCCAACAATCATTTGATATTACCAGGACCTCCAATCTATTGTTCTTACCACTTTTCACTATTTCCAAACTCTCTCACGTCCTCCCTTTACTCCCTATGTGGCTTAAATTCCACAATCAACATAATCATGGCAGGCACCATTCTCAATCACCACCCTGGTTAAACCTATCTCTTTACTGACTCACCACCTGCACCTGTGCAGCCAGATGTGACGGAGAAAAACACAACTGTGCTGAGTGGTTGTGTATCAACTTCATGACCACCATTCTCATGTAGACCCTCCTTGCTCCCCAGAAATCATACTACATTGCTCTGGACTATTCACTCTGTTACTTTCCTAGGTGACTATTTCACACATGGCCCTCTGACTCATATCCAACACACAACACCTCCTCTGTTATTCTCACTCTAGACTGATTATCTTGATTATTTTTTCATTTAGAAATCAATAGATGAGAACTAAAAGAGACTGTATTCCCTCATCTCTCACTTAGTTTACTGCAGTGGCTTCTAACTCTATTTTTATTCCCCCATATTTTATTCTCCACAAAGTAGGCAGAATTACCTTGCTGAAATACAAGGCAAATCATGTTATTTCTCCGCTCAGATCCCTCCAAGAGACCCCAGAGCTGAATATCTTCTGTGTGCCTTGTAGATCCTCTTTGTGTTTCCCTGCCCTGTTTTATGCCTTGGGACAGTGAATTTTTTAGATAGCATCTACAAAATCTTTTGATCTCTGGATTACAGTTAGACTCAACAATGAGAAGCACTAGCCAGGCATTGGTGGGCAGAGTGAGAGTGAGGTCTAGTTATTCCCCCTGCTTCTACCTAGTCAAGCGTTGGCTACGTCCCTCTGCTGAAAGGCACATCTGCTGTCCTATAGTTCACTCCATACAGATACTCCTGGTTTTTTATAACTACTCCTTCCCCTTGCCATGTTAGGCCTAGAGTAGTGGTGCTTTCTGCTGTTACTAGTACTGGGCACTATACTATTTCATCCTAGGTTTTCTAAACTTTGTCCACACATCTGTAAATAGAGAATTTATTAAACCATCTTTAAATTTGCCAGTGTATGTATGCCATCTGTTTTATGCTTGGAGTATGGATGATAAATTTGCCATTTAATTTGTAGCAAAATGAAAGTTCCTTACAATGGTCTACAAGGATGTACATTATTGCCACCTCATGCTAATACCTCTGATTTCATTGCGTACTATCCCGCATGCTCTTTGTTCTCCAACCACAGGATTCTTCACTTTTCTATTGATGTCTTAGGACTTCTAAACTTGCTATTAAATCTGTTTGTTCTCCCACTTTTTAAGATCTTCACTCAGAAGCCGTCTTCTCAGTGGAGACTTCTAGGAACACTATTTATAATCAAAAGCTCCCCCAACTCAGAACTCTCTAATCCAAGCCTCTTCTTTATCTAATTCCATCATAATGTGCTCTGTATTTTACTTATTTATTTTGTTTGTTTACTGTCTCTTTTTTTTTTTTTTCAATTTTACATTTGTTTTATTTGTTGTAATTTGTTTTAATGATAAAATAGAAAACAATTACATTCTTCATTTTTATTTAGCATTACAGCACATGTATTTTTTCATTTTTATAGCACCATTTTTCCTTCTCCATCTCCGTAACACACATCTGCACTCAAACAGGTCAACAGCCTGGTGTTTATTATTTTACTCTTTTGTTCACTTTTATATAATCACAAAAATGTATGATGCTTTTGTTGATATTTGGTTTTATAAGTCAATTTATATATGTTGATCTTTGACCAGTTTTTTCTTTTTTTATTTAATTTTACAGAATCAAAGAGTCTAACAGTATATCCTGTTAGATACAGTATGTCCTCATAATGTATACATTATTTCTTGTACAATGATATGAAACAATATGGGAAATATTCATGATAAATTATTAAGTGAACAGTGCAAGTTAAAAACCATAGTTTCATATTTTTTTCCCCACCCCCCCTTTCCCGAGTCAGCACCTTCAAGTGTTACCACTCCCCAAACGGTGCGCAATGCACTCATTGTGTAGGCATACCCCCATCCCCTCCCCTACCCCCCACCTCAGTCTGATATCCGATTGGTGTCGTTTCCAGATTTGTATTTAGGTGATGATCAAGGAAACCAATTTTCTGGTGAGTACATGTGATGCTTGTTTTTCCATTCTTGGGATACTTCACTTAATATAATGGGTTCCAACTCTCTCCAGGAGAACCATAGAGATGTTGTATCTTCATCATTCCTTATAGCTGAGTAGTATTCCATGGTATACATATACCACAGCTTACTAATCCAATCATGTATTGATGGGCATTTGGGTTGTTTCCACATCTTTGCTATTGTGAATTGTGCTGCTATAAACATTCGGGTACACGTGCCTTTGTTACAGAATGACCTTTTTTCCTTTGGGTATATGCCCAGTAATGGGATTGCTGGGTCAAATGGCAGGTCTACTTGAATCTGTTTAAGATACCTCCATAATGCTTTCCACAGAGGTTGCACTAGTTTGCAGTCCCACCAGCAGTGTATTAGTGTTCCTGTCTCTCCACACCCACGCCAACATGTGTTGTTTTGGGTTTTTTTGATAAAGGCCATTCTCACTGGGGTTAAGTGATATCTCATTGTGGTTTTGATTTGCATTTCCCTGATGATTAGAGATGTTGAACACTTTTTCATATGTTTGTTAGCCATTTTTATATCTTCTTTTGAAAAATTTCTATTCATGTCCTTTGCCCACTTTTTGATAGGGTTGCTTGATTTTTTCTTGCTGATTTTCCTGAGTTCTAAATAGATTCTTGTTATCAGTCCTTTATCTGATGTGTAGTATGCAAAAATTTTTTCCCATTCTGTAGGTGGTCTGTTTATTCTCTGGACTGTTTCTTTGGCTGTGCAGAAGCTTTTTAATTTAATCATGTCCCATTCATTTATTTTTGTTGCTGCTGTGATTGCCTTGCGGGTCTTCTTCATAAATTCTTTGCCTAGGCCAATGTCTGTAAGAGTCTTTCCTACATTTTCTTCTAGAATTCTGATTGTATCACGCCTAAGGTTTAAGTCTGTTATCCACCGTGATTTGATTTTTGTGAGAGGTGAAAGCTGTGGGTCCTGTTTCAGTCTTCTACAAGTGGCTAACCAATTCTCCCAGCACCATTTATTGAATAGGGATTCTTGTCCCCAGAGTATATTCTTTCCCGCTTTGTCAAAAATTAGGTGACTATATGAGGATGGTTCTATATTTGGATTTTCTGTTGTGTTCCACTGGTCTGTGTCCCTGCACTTGTGCCAATACCAGGCTGTTTTAAGAACCACGGCCTTGTAGTATAGTTTGAGGTCTGGCAAATTAATACCTCCCATTTTGTTTTTGTTGCTTAAAATTGCTTTTGCTATACGGGGTCTTCTTTGGTTCCATACAAAGTGTATAATTATTTTCTCTATGTCTGTAAAGAATGATGTTGGTAATTTAATAGGGATTGCATTGAATCTGTAGATCACTTTGGGTAGTATAGACATTTTAACAATGTTGATTCTTCCGATCCATGAGCATGGTATATTTTTCCATCTATTTGCAAGTTCTGCTATTTCTTTTCTCAGTGTTTCATAGTTTTCCTTATAGAGGTCCTTTACCTCTTTAGTTAGATATATACCTAGATATTTTATTTTCTTTGTTGCTATTTTGAAGGGTATTGAGTCTTTAATTTGGTTTTCCGATTGACTGTTATTGGCATATATAAATGCCTCTGATTTGTGTATATTAATTTTGTAGCCTGAGACTTTGCTGTATTCGTTAATCAATTCCAGGAGTCTCTTGGTTGAATCCTGGGGGTTTTCCAGATATAACATCATATCATCAGCAAAAAGTGAGAGTTTGATCTCTTCCTTCCCTATTTGGACTCCCTTGATTCTGCTCTCTTGCCTGATAGCTCTCGCAAGGACTTCCAATACTATGTTGAAAAGTAATGGAGACAATGGGCAGCCCTGTCTGGTTCCAGTTCTAAGTGGGAGTGCTTTCAGTTTTTTCCCATTCAGTATGATGTTGGCTGTGGGTTTGTCATATATGGCTTGTATCATTTTTAGGTAGGTTTCATCAATGCCTATTTTGTTAAGCGTTTTTATCATAAAAGGGTGTTGAATTTTGTCAAATGCTTTTTCTGCATCTAATGAGAGTATCATATGGTTTTTGTTTTTGCTTCTATTTATGTGGTGAATTACATTTATAGATTTACGTATGTTGAACCACCCCTGCATCTCGGGGATGAAGCCCACTTGGTCGTGGTGGATTACTTTTTTGATAAGTACTTGGATTCGATTTGCTAGTATTTTATTGAAAATTTTTGCATCTATATTCATGAGGGAAATTGGTCTGTAGTTCTCTATTTTTGTTGTGTCCTTTCCAGGTTTTGGTATTAATGTTATATTGGCTTGGTAGAACGTGTTAGGGAGAACTCCATCCTTCTCAATATTGGAGAATAGTTTATGTAGGATGGGCACCAGTTCTTCTTTGTATGTATGGTAAAATTCAGGTGTGAACCCATCTGGACCAGGGCTTTTCTTTTTGGGAAGGTTTTTTATTGCTGTTTCGATTTCAGTTCTTGATATTGGTCTGTTCAGGTACTCTATTTCTTCCTGGTTGAGCCTGGGAAGACTATGTGTTTCTAAAAATTTGTCCATTTCCTCCACGTTCTCCAGTTTGTGTGCATAAAGATTTTTGTAGAATTCATAGATGATATCTTGTATCTCTGTAGCATCGGTTGTGATTTCTCCTTTCATGTTCCTAATGGAGGTTATTAGAGATTTTACTTTTGTGCTCTTGGTTAGTCTAGCCAGAGGTGTGTCTATTTTGTTTATCTTTTCAAAGAACCAACTTTTTGTTTTATTAATTTCCCTTATAGTTTCTTTGTTGTCCTTTTCATTTAGTTCTGATTTGATCTTAGTAATTTCTCGCCTTCTGCTGGGTTTGGGATCGTTCTATTCCTCTTTCTCCAGTTCTTTGAGTCTATTCGTTAGGTTGTCTATTTGCATGTTTTCTGTCTTTTTGATATAGGCATTTATGGATATGAATTTTCCTCTCAGGACTGCTTTAGCTGCATCCCATAGATTTTGATAAGTTGTATCTCCATTGTCATTTAATTCAAAGAAATTTTTGATTTCCATCTTGATTTCTTCTTTTATAGAATAATTATTCAGGAGAAGGTTATTTAGCTTCCATGACTTTGAGTAAGAGTGAGGGTTTCTGTTTGTGATCATTGTTACTTTTATTCCGCTGTGATCTGAGAAGATGCATGGTATAATTTCTATTTTTTTGAATTTTTGAAGACATGATTTATGTCCTAGGACATGGTCAATCTTAGAGAATGTCCCATGAGCTGATGAGAAGAATGTATATTCTGTGGACTTTGGGTAGAATGTCCTATAGATGTCAGCCATGCCCATTTGTTCTAGCATTCTATTGAGGTCCATTATGTCTTTGTTTATTTTCTGTTTAGAGGATCTGTCCTGTACTGTCAGTGGGGTGTTAAAGTCTCCAGCTATTACAGTATTGTTATCTACCATTTGGTTGAGATCTAGTAGGGTTTGCTTTATGAATCTAGGTGCACCTAGGTTGGGTGCATATATATTGAGTATAGTCATGGCTTCTTGATGAATTGTGCCTTTAATCAGTATGTAGTAGCCATCTTTGTCTTTTATTATTTTTGTTGGTTTGAAAGCTAAGTTATTGGAAATTAAGTTTGCCACACCAGCTTTCTTTTGGTTACCATTTGCTTGAAATATCGATTTCCATCCTTTTATTTTCAGTCTAAATGCATCTTTGCAGGTTAGGTGAGTTTCTTGAAGACAGCAGATACTTGGATTGTATTTTTTTATCCATTGGGCCAGTCTATGTCTCTTGAGCGGGGAGTTCAAGCCATTCACATTTATTGAGAAAACTGATAGGTGAGACAGTTTTTTGTTCAGCTTCTTGGGTAGAACTTCATTGTGATGTTTTCTCTCCTGGGCCATTGTGGTATCTGGAATTTGATCTTTAGCTCTTGAGTAGTTTTACATTCGTGGATCTTTCTTGTGCTGATCCGTGTATAATTCTCTTTTGAGTACTTCTTGGAGGGCTGGTCTTGTCTTGGTGAATTCCCTCAACCTTTGTTTATCTGAGAATGTCTTGATTTCTCCTTCGTATAGAAAACTTAGCTTAGCTGGGTACAAGATTCTAGGCTGGGCATTATTCTGTTTCAGAAGCGTGAAAATGGGGCCCCAACCTCTTCTTGCTTATAAGGTTTCAGCTGAGAAATCTGGCGTAATTCTGATGGGTTTTCCTTTGTAAGTTACTTGTTTCTTTCTCCTTACAGCTCGGAGAAGTGACTCTTTAGTGGATATTTTGGTCAGCCTGATGACTACGTGGCGTGGTGTTTTCCTATTTGCTATGAATCTCCCAGGGGTCCTTTGAGCTTCTTGAATCTGTATGTCTAGAGTATTGGCAAGGCCTGGAAAATTTTCCTCGATTATGTCTTCAAATAGCTTGTCCAACCCTTGCTTGTTATCTTCTTCACCCTCAGGAATGCCAATAACTCTCAAGTTAGGTTTCTTCACATAATCCCACATTTCTTGAAGACTCAGATCATTTCTCTTACTTTTTCGATCTATCTCTGTGACTGACTTATTTAGTTGGAAGGAGTTATCTTCAATTTCTGAGATTCTTTCCTCTGTTTGATCTACCCTGCTCTTGAGACTTTCCACAGTGTTTTGTAGCTCTCTGAGTGAATTCTTCACTTCTAGGAGTTCAGTTTGGTTTTTCTTCAATATTTCAATTTCTTTAGTGAATTTTTCCTCCAAATCCTGTATTTTTTGTGTGTTTTCCTTGTGTTGTTTATCCATTGATTCTTGTATATTATTCAGCTTGTTTATAATCCATAATTGGAATTCTTCCTGTGACATGTTGGTGTTTTGAGTCTGGTTTGTGTCAAATGTTTGGGAGCTGGTATTTCTCTTTGGGGATGAGCTTTCCATTTGATTCTTTTTGCTCTCCGTGTTTTTTCGCTGGGCCCTTCCCATCTAGATTTGTCGATGGATCTTTACTTATAGGTTTAGTCTGGTTAACAGGACTCTTTGTGCTCTATTCTTAGCCTGTGAAACAGTCTAGGTATGTTGCTTCTTTTGGCAAGAGGGGGAGACTGTTGTGTATTGTTCAGAG
This sequence comes from Eulemur rufifrons, assembly GCF_041146395.1. Lineage (NCBI taxonomy): Eukaryota > Metazoa > Chordata > Mammalia > Primates > Lemuridae > Eulemur > Eulemur rufifrons. The sequence goes on from NC_090989.1 coordinate 73,600,084, forward strand.
ATTTTTCTGTTTCCGTTGGGGGACTGCTTCCGATGGGTCCAATCCTAGAGGATTGGAGTGATCCAGGACCGCTTTGGTGAGTTAGGACACTGTGTTGTGGTCTTTCAGAAGGCAGGCAGGGTCCACACTAATAGTAGACCGAAATTCTCTTTGTTTGTTTGTTTGTTTGTTTCCCTTTGGTTCTTCCTCTATAGGGGAGGTTTCTGACTCTATCTGCCGGCAAGATACTAGCTATGGGGAGAGGACGGTGACTTTGCTTGCTCAGCGCCCCAGTTGCTGTAGCTCCCACGGGCAAAAGTCTGTCTTGGCCCAATGTCCCCAGGGATCAGGTTCCACACTCTCGCTTCTGGAGAAGTATTCAGTGTTTACACTTGGGCAGGGATCCTATATAAGGTCCGTGGACCAGGGGAGAGGGCCGTCCAGGGAGCCTCTTGGTACCCTATTGCTCCGCAGTGACTTGGCTGTGGGCCCTAGAGTGGCAATTGCGTGCCCGCAGATCTCCGGCCCTGGGGGTGACTACTCAGGATCCGGTATGTACCAGAGCCAGGGACCTGGCCCGTTCCGAAGCTCACCGTGGGTCCCCAGTTAGAAGGCGAAAAGAGAGGAGAAAGAGAAGAGAAAAAAAAAAAAAAAAAAGAAAAAAGAAAAGGAAAGAAAGAAAAGAAAGAGGAGAAAACGAAAGAGAAAAGAAGAAAAAGAAAGAAAGAAAAAGAAGAAAAAAAAAGAAAAAAAGAAAAAGAAAAAGAAAAAAAGAAAAAAAAAAAAAAAAGAAAAGAAACGCAAAAAGCCAAACCAAAAAACACCAAAAACGCCAACAAAAATGAACAAAAACAAACTACATAGCACTTCACCACACCGCAAGGCAGAAAGATACACAAATCTGAAGTATATAATTCAGCGACTCAATGTTTTTTTGTTTGTTTGTTTGTTTTACGCCTTAGCACAGCTCTGCCCCTTCACTTCCGCTCGGCTGGGTCCGGAGCGGCCATTAGATGTTTTTGTTTTTACGCCTTAGCGCAGCTCCGCCCCTTCACGCCCGCCCGGCTGGGTCCCGGGCGGTTTCGCAGTGGATTTCAAGATGGCGTCTGCGCGCCCGCACAGCTCCGAGGGTGGTGGGGATCCAACCTCCCTGCTCAAAAAGGCGCGGCAGCCAGAGGCCCAGAGGGCAAAGGTGCCCGCCGAGGCTGTCCGCCGCCGGAAAAAAAAAGAAAAAGAAAAGAAAAGGAAAGAAAAAAAAGAAAAAACCCAAAAAAAAACAAAAACAAACACAAACACAAACAAACAAAACCCAGAATAAATTTACCAAGAACAAAATATACAGTTCGGCGAGCCTATTCTTCTTGTTCGTGTTGTTTTTTTTTTTTTTTTTTGCCTTAGCGCGGCTCTGCCCCTTCACCCCGAGCGCAGCCCCGGCATATCCCGTACTCCTGGCGTTGGTTCAGAGACCAGCGGAGGGCGCCGGGCAGAGAGAGCCGCTCGGCACTTTATGGCTCCCGAGCGGTTTCGCCCTCGCTTTCAAGATGGCGCCTGCAGAGCTCCGGGGCTGGAGGAGACCGGCTCCTCGGCAGGCAGAGACCACCACTGCCCGGGGGCTGGCGAGCAAGAATGCGCACCAGGGGGTCACCGGCTGGAGAACCGCCGAAAAAGGCAGCACGGGCAGAAAGAGCCGCTGGGCACTTTTTGGCTCCCGAGCGGTTTTGCCTTCGCTTTCAAGATGGCGCCTGCCGAGCTCCGGGGCTGGAGGGGACCGGCTCCCCGGCAGGCAGAGACCGCCACTGCCCAGGGGCTGGCCAGCAAGGACGCGCACCGGGGGTGACCGGCTGGAGAACTGCCGAAAAAGGCAGCACGGGCAGAAAGAGCCGCTGGGCACTTTTTGGCTCCCGAGCCGTTTTGCTCTGGCTTTCAAGATGGCGCCTGCCGAGCTCCGGGGCTGGAGGGGACCGGCTCCCCGGCAGGCAGAGACCGCCACTGCCCAGGGGCTGGCCAGCAAGGACACGCACCGGGGGTGACCGGCTGGAGAACTGCCGAAAAAGGCAGCACGGGGTACAACGCTATTTGCTGTCCGGGAGTCTTTTGTGTTTTTCTGCCCTGGGGCAGATCCGTCCCTCCTCGCCAAGTGCTGTCTCAGCTGAGATCCCCCAGGTTCTAAGGTAATTTCTCAAAAAAAGCCTCCTGTCTCCAATGCGCCACGTATCCCTCAGTGATTCTGTGCTGGCCTGGGTCAGGGCTCTGTTCAATTGGGAGCGGAGGGCTAGCCGCTTTCCCGAGAGGCTGCACCCACCCCGGCTGGGGGCGGGTGTATCCGACCCGCGCTCCGCTGGCTAGTGTCTGTCCCGTGTTCCCAATTTTCGTTCACCTCAGACCTCACTCGCTCTGTTTGTCCCACGCTGATTCTCCGTGGATTCACACCGCTGTTCCTGTGTGGGAGCGGTCTTCTAGCGTTGTGGCAGGTCCGGATCGATGCCTTCCTTCCCGGGAGCGCAGATTCAGGCTGTCACCACCACTCCGCCATCTTTGATCTCCCTGTTTACTGTCTCTTGACAGTAGAATGTAAGCTTGAATAGAGAAAGGAATTTGTCTGTTGTGTTCACTGATGTGTTCCCAGTTTGTGAATAGTGCTGGGCACTCAATATTGGTGAATGAGTGAATGAATGAAAATAGAGAAGAAATACTATGGAGGATTTAAAGGAACAGAAAATATTTTCTGTTGGAGGTATGGGAAGAGTGGTATTTGAACTCAATCACCTTGAGAGTGGACATGTGAGATGAGTAGCAGGGCTTTCCCAAACAGTGGCAGCCTACACAGGGTCACAGCAATAAAAAAAGCACTTAAGAAAGACTAAGTCTTTGAGTTATATTGGAGTGTTGAATGCATATGTGGAAGCAAAAGTAAGTTTTTGAAGATAGGTTGAGGCTAGAAAACGGAGTTCCCTAAATTCCAAGTAAAACAAACCAAAACAAATGTATCTTGTAGGAAGTGAGGTGATGCAGAGCCTTTGAGAATTGAAGTGTCATGGTCACAGTTGTATTCTAGAAAGAGTGATTTGATGATGCTTGTACAGAGTTTGGAGAAAGAAGATTGGAGTCATTAAGAAAAACTAGAAAGCTGTCACGAGAGATGATGAGTCCTGAACCGCAGCCGTGGTGATGAGCGAGGAGAGGAGGGCTGCAAGATGTGTCATTGTGTAGGAGTTTACTGACCCGTAGAGGACAACATATATTATGCAGGGTGTTTGGAAGAACTGATCTCTTAATTACCAACAGTACCTAAATCAACAGCATTTTATTTTATTTTTCCACTATCATCCAGATTTTAAAACAATAAAGTCTTTTTTTTTTTCCTGTTTGAATTCATTAACAGGAGATACTCTATAGTACGCTGTAGGTAGAGAGTATTTATTACGGCTTAATATCTTGTCCTCTGAGGCTGTTTAATAGCAAGATCAGAACCAGAACATCTGCCAATGAACATGATGCTGATTCCTGCATCAGCTGTTATTGCAGATAGAGAGGAACAGGGATGAGAGTCCTTAATGTGAGAGTGGCAGCCAGGTCAGGCATGGCACAGCTGGGGCTCTTTTCACCCCTACTTGGTCATGGACCATCTGTCCTGAAGTAATGCCAAGGGCCAAATTTAGTGGAACAGGATGTGGTGTTGGAAGCCTCCAGATTCAAATATCGAAATCCATTTTATATGGTGAAGGGCAAAAGCCTAAAATGATGCCTTTGATAAAACACTGCATCTGTGGCCGAGGGGAGATGAAAGAATGAATGAGGCAAGGTTTTATTACTTAGTTTCCAATGACAGTGGTCATGGTAATTAATTTATTTAAGGAAACATTAATGTAAAAATTGTTATGTACTAATAACCATTTTAAGTGCTCAAATTAGAAATCCAGAATATAGTGTCTCTTCATGGGAGCTTACAGGATAGCAGATGAAACAGATATATGGAAATTTATAATTTAATGTCAAATATTATGAATGATACAAGTACAGGGGAAGAAACACCCAATTTTGCCTGCAGAAAGTTTCATCATGGCCTTGAAAACATTTGTGCTGAACTCGAAACATTGTTATGTGGAGCAGTAAAGGAGCAGGCATTCCAAGCAGAAGTAACTTTAGCAAAGGCACAGGGGTTATACAAGCATATGGCATTTTCAGGAAAAAGAGTGGTAGTGTACAGGTAGTTTGAGTTCTTGGGATTGTTGGGAAGATGTAAGAGAAAAGAACTGTGAAAGACTTTTTGGACAAGCAATAGACTCACGATGAGTGGGAAAGAGGAGGTATTGACTGAGATTTGGGTTGACTTTATGCAATTCAACTAGCATTTTATGCACTTACAGGGAATGCCAAACTACTTAGCTCCCTGATTTTGGACTACTTTAAAAGAGTCATGGATTGTGCCTTGAAACACACAGAAAAGTTTTATTTTATTATTTTTACATTCTTCTAAAATATCAAAGATGGAAAGGCACATAGTGAATCTTGAATTGTATTGATAAGTAACTATGTCATAATTAGTGGTTTGCTCAAGGTCCCATAACAAAGGAATTAATCAGATCTCCTAACTCTTGCAATATTGTTGTTTATATAAATTTCAAAACAAGGCTCCATGTTTTTGGAATTATGAAATATATGGACACATATAACAGAAAATTTGCTAGTGGTTTGTATGGGTAAGAGATAAGGACATAAAGCTGTTAAGAAGACAAAAAGTAACATTTCTTCTTCAATCTAATTTACAAACTAGTTACCTTGGACCTTGAGATTCAAATTGGTCTAGAGAAACTGGAAGCAACATAGTTAAAATACAAACAAGATACATGTCAACTTAATGTATTTTCTCAGATCTACTGGGCTCAGACAGTGACAGAAAACAGATAAGGAAAAACACAAGTTAGCTGTTTAGCTTTACAAGTAAGAAATGTGTGTTATCGGAACTGGGTCTAAACAGACAGAAGTGTATTTACAATTCCTTTGGGAAGTCTCACAACTTTTGAATTTTCTTGCCAAGATCACTAGATCCTGTGTGCTAGTGTGTGTGTGGGGGGGGGGGATGGTGGTGTGGGGGTGTGTGTTTGTATGGGAAAGGGATGGAGTTATTTAAGCATTTTTCAGTGAATCAAAGAAGTCCAAAATTATAACATCCTATAGAATTGGTAGTCTAATCTCAATCTATTTGGAGGGCTCAGAAGCCTGGGATACAAAATGATTTGATTATTAATATATAACCATTTCAGTTCAGAGCTAAGACAAGAACCTGGGTTACTTCGGAGAAAGCAGTTTCCTGCTTGTCCTTCCTTTTGCAGTGACTGCTTTTTGTAATAAAGAGTCACTTTCAATCTCTCTAGAGGTGAAACCAGAATAAGTTATATTTCAGTACCTAGACCGCAGACCAAGGGCATGGGTAAGAAGCCACACCCATATCATCCTTTTCCAGCTTCCAGAACCTTCCTTTTGTTTTCTTTTACCAGGCAAAAGAAATGTCCTAGCCAGAATAAGACAGCCCTCATTTGAGTTGTGGCACCACTACCCAGGTTTGGGATGAAGTTAGGAAGGCTAGGGCTAGTCACTTTCCTTCTCTGGTCCTCAATTTATTCAACTGGAAAATAAAAGTTTGTCCCTGTTACTGATGTGGCTTTAAAATATGTGCACAAATTCTTTGATACCCTTCTCTTCAAAAAGTGGAGCTGAAATTCCCCAGCTCTTGAATCTGGGCTGGACTCAGGGATTCATTTTTACCAAATAGAATATTGCAGAAGTGATCATATGTCACTTTGGAGACTAGGTCATAAGGGGCACTGTGGCTTCCTCCTTCCTCGCTCTCTTGGATCACTAGTTCTGCGATAAGCCAGCTGACGTGCCTTGTGGATACTAAAACAGTCCTAACGCAGGGAACTGAGACTTCCCACAAACTTCAATGTACCAACTCTTGATAGCGGATCCTCAGCACTGGCTAGCAGTCTGAAAGCCTCTTCATTAACAAATTTGAGCAAGAACCACCCAGCTAAGCTTCTGTCAAATTTCTGACCCACAGAAACTGTGAGATAATAAGTATTTGTTGTTTTAAGCTTCTATAGGGCAATTTACTACATAGCAATACAAAAATAGTTTTGTTTTCAACTTTTTACATTTTCAGAGACTATAGTTATTTTTTATAGTGTTCAATCCTTAGAGTAATATGAAACTGTATTTTTTATTTCCTAATTTTTAGGTATGAAAGATTACAGTTGGACCATGTGCTCTGGAAATACCCTATCATTCAGCAGGTTAAGGAACTTCTCTTAGATCTCTTTATTTCCCCCAGATTTCTTTCATAAAAACTCTTCATAATAATAATAATACCACTACCAAGCATGTGTTTTATATATTTTTGAGGTTAACATTTATTATATAATTTTATCCTTACATCAATCCAATAAAGTAGATATTATATTATTCCCATTTCATGTATGTGGAAACTGAGAAGTAGGAGTAAAAGTATGTTATTGCAAGTCATGCAGTCAATAGAAGAACTGGTATTCCAATTCACATCTTCTGACTCCAATTTAATATTTTTATATTAATACCATATCAAGAGTATAAATGAAATATGTTCTGTCAAATATGTTATAAAAGTATAATAGAAATGACTGACCAACTTTTTTACCCAAACCCTGACACCCACTCCATATTTTAGTTATCCAATCTGATACTGGGGAGTTTTTACACATCTCCTGTTTTTTTAATTGCTGATATTTAAAAATGAGTAAATAGAGTTTTTAATCCCCCCTTCCCCCGTCTTCTGTTTTTTCTTAGAAGTCATATAGTTATCTTTGCTCATAACAAAGTCATTATATCTTAAATATTTTGTCCTGTTTAATATTACTGATAACATGGAAGTAATGGCCTCTTTCGGCTACTTAGTTTAGTAACTACATTGATTATTTCTATATTTTATTTTATTTATTTTGTTTTCTCATATTTTACATAAGTAATTTCATACTAGACATTAAAATAAATGATTCAATTACAGTATTGGCGATGAGCTTTAAGTTTTGCACTTTAAGAATAAAATATTGTCTGTAATATTAGGATTTATTTCTAACACTTTCATCTATATTTATAATACAGCATCATTAAGTTTTCATTGAAATACTTGCAAAAATCTTAAAGATACTTAAAGCAGTTATCCTTTACAATAGCGCACATCTAAAACATTTTGGAGAGTTAATAGTCTGGGTAAGCCCCAGGTATGTGCAATGTTTTAAAAGATGATGTTCAATTCCAGTTAAGAACCACTTGCCCAAGGTGTTTGAAAACAGTACTAAATTATAAATTAATTGCAGGCGACAGAGTTTTTGACAATAGAAAAGTTCAATTAACAAGTTGTTATGTATATCTTTAAGTCTTAAATAGTAAATAAATGCATATAAGATTTTATCTAATTCTTTAATTTTTCAAATAAAGCAAGAGAGTATTAAAATTCCTATCACCTGGGATAAGATAAAAATAGCTCATGATCTGATTTGAGAGTTTGCTTGAAATCTTTTTGCTTTTTTCCTATGAGCCCATTTCAAAGAGCCATCCTTTTTATTTAAATATTTGTAAATGTTTATACTTTCTAAGAGAAAATCTTTGTTTATTATATTCTAAAGGATTTCTAGTGTGTCAGTAATCTCCTTGCTACACTAAGAAATAAAACTTTTCTTTGTTTAACATTATAGCTTACTAATATAGATCAAGACATATTAAGCACTAATCTTCACCAACCCAAAGAGAGCTTTTACCCATGATCAAATGATTCTGCACACATCAGAGAAGTCATATAAAAATTCAAATCTTTAATACAAACAGGGAATCCAAATCATAGAGAAAGCAGATTGCAGCAGACTTCATAATACTCACACTAGCATTTGTCTCTTCCTTCCTTTGAGCTTTTGCATGTTCATTTTGAATTCCCTATTCAGCTCTTCAGATAAATGGATCAAGCGGTGCTTTATAATGACTGTGTTACATGCTCTGCTGTGTTCTAAATGTCTTCAATTCTTCTGAGGCTCCTTGGATATCCAAAGTGAAATGGCTCATTTGTAGATAGTTTGAGCATCACATTCTTAGAGAACTAACTAAAGCCACTGAATGGAAAGTAACCAAATACAGTAACTTTCAAATTTTTAAGCCTACTTCCTCTTAACCAGAAGCTGTGATGATTATTATGCATTCCTTCGACAACTTTTCTGTTAGGAACATTTATGAACAAGGTCTACTCTTTTCTGCATGCCGTTTTATCTTGACACCATGGCAAACTGGGATGGATGTAGGCAACAGAGTTCTTCTAATTGTTCATGATCAAAGCATGTGACATATCTCAGTTTGAAGGTCTCTTGCCTTTTCAGGCTATCTCAATATCTCATGTGTAGACAAAGGTGATGCCATGTGGTGATCAAGTTCATTGCACTTTTCTCTTTCTGGGGACATAGGAAGAACTACATTTTTTAGCCTTTTCTATGACTATATACCTTGGAGCTAGTTCTGACTAATGAATTGTAAGTGAAAGTAATGAGTGTCATATTTCAGCGGAAGCACAGAACAACAGGAAGCCACATATTTCAGATGGCAAAGCTGAAAAAAGTAAGCTCCTATGCTGGAAATGTGGCATACACAAGAAATAAGCCTTGGTATATGAAGGTATTGAAATATTGGGGTTATTTGTTAGCAGAATATAGCTTATCTTATTCTGATTAATGCATATGATGACTACAACAACCCCATCAGGTTCCAAACATCAGTGTTTGATATTTCTTGTATTATAAATACACTCTACTAACCACTCTGTTCAACTATCTCCTTGTGCCAAGGCAACCTCGAGGGCCAAACATGCCGTACATTTTCATCTATTGCCTGCAAACACCTTGTTAAAATGTGATGATTCGTAGTCCTTGGATGGAGTAAATCAGAGCCTACAAGGGTAAAAGAGTTAAAGAGAGATAAAAATTAATGGTTCTTAATCTGTTTGTGCATCAGCATCACCTGGGAAGTTTATTCCAAGCACAGAACCACCCCACATTAAAAAAGATCTGCCCTTGTTTAGTTAATCTTGGGTGGAGTCAAGAAATATGCATTTTAATATGAATTCCAAATGGTTCTGTTATGGATGCATCAAAGAATACACTTTGAAAAGGCTTGAACAAGACCCTGGTTGAGGTCTGACACCTTTCAACCTGAATAATAATATAGAACATATGGGAAGGATTTGAAAGAGTTCTTATAGGTAGTGATTTTCCAAGTGTGACTCATGGAATACCTTATTTAAATTATCAAGGGCACAATTTAAAACTGCAGACTCCTAAGTAATGCCAAAGCACCTAATGAATCAGCCCCTCTGGGGAAGGAGCCTGCCCTGGGATTGTCATTGTAAGATGTCCCTCAAGTTATGCTTAGATGCACAAAAGTTTGAAACCAATGCCATAGAAACTGTCCTTTTGTGCATATCTTTATAATTAGTTCAATTTATTATTCATAGCTTTTTCTGAACTAAAACATTAATTTTCTGAACCATTCAAATCTTCAATCTGGGAGAGAATATATTCTTACTAGAGTTTTTAATAGTTATAGAAGGTAATTCTGGAATTTACAGTGTTTATCATAGCTGCTGAAAGATTAAATTTGTTTTTCAAGATAAATGGTGAATATATTTTTATTTTCTACTAAAAAATACAAATAATTAATTTATTTTGAGGGAAAAATTACAGCATGGTCATAGAGTCTAAAATACACCAAAAAAATGATTCTACTTTTCAAATGTTTAAAAAAAGTTGTAACATTTAAAAATGAACTTTTATATATCTCTATATATCTCTCTATACATATCTCATATGATTTATGTGATAAGGTCAGATGATACATCAGAAACTTAATATAATATTTAATTAACTTTGTGTGTGGGTTTACGTTAACTGCTTTTTTCATTTGAATATATTATGATCCAGGTTAAATAGCTCCATCTAGGTAGCTTTGTAATAGAAATATTTCCACTTCAATCTTACAGGGATGGTTCCAGAATCGACACTGGATCAAGTGTCAGAAACCTGGGTTAGAGGCCCAGCTCTATCACTAATTGGCTGAGTGTCAGTAGGAAAATCACTTAATCTGGATAATATGTTCATGTTATATTCTGCTATTGGGCATTTTATGAGTGTAAAAAAGTGACGCATATGAAATAAATTTGTGATATATCATTTAATGCTCACATACCCAGTGAGGTCAATAGTATTATCTTCATTTTAGGTAGCAAGAGATTGAGGCTCAGAGAGACCATGATCAAACAGACAGGAAAGAAATAGGACTCAAGTCCATCTCTATTTGACTTAAAACCTGTGCTCCTAAGTAGGCAATATTTCTTATGGAATGATATATCCGTTTAATCTGCAGTCTTATTTCAATTTTGAATATGCATGATCCATGAAAAAAAATTTCTTTCTTATTATCATTTTCCTTATTGAAATATATGGTAGTGAACATCACATTCAATTATGGCATGTCAGGTCAAGGCATAATAACATAACCTTGGAGCCTTTTTCCATACAGTAGAAGTATAGTTCATTATCTTTCTGACCTCTGTACAATTAATGCGAACAACTATGACTTCATACTGCCTACAGTATACTTATATTGTCAAAGGAAATTGATACTTACCAAAATTTAGCTTTGAGAGCACCAGAATTATCTAGCTACTCATTCATAATAAGAGCTCATATGTTTAATTTTCTATGCCTTTGCCATTAGTTCTTTCATTTACTTTTTTTTCAGTAAGAAAATAATTCATAAATGAAAAAGAAGCAATATTTCAATGTTTCCAAAGATATATTACAGTTTGGGACACTGTGCTAATAAGGAACAAGGCTGATTATGAGTAGGAGTATCCTTTCCTTCCTTAGGATTTGGATCCACTTATATTACCCACTGTTAACAGATTTGGAGATAAACTGCTGTCTTCCAAGTTAACATCCTTGAACTTATTTAAAATGTCAAGGATGGATTACACTCTACAAGAAGAAATGTAGTATAGAATAAGGCCTTTGGGTTATGCCAAGTCATTTTCTGCTGTATATTCAGGTAGGGTGTTCTGTCATTTTCTGGTTTCAAGTTTCACGGTGAGTCGCATTTACTCTGGAGGGCTCTTATCCCCATCTTCAGAGAAAGGATTGTCTAGTTTCTTGTTTCAACAGAGAAAGGATCTTCTCAGTCTTTTTCCAAGAGGAGTAGTGGGATTAAACTACTTTCTTTCCCCACTCCTTATTCACTATTAGTGACTAAGAGAGACTGACCCTCGTTGAGCCATAGCTTACTACCAGCCAGGGCTGATGTACTGAAGGTGACTGCTCACGTATGGAATGGTTCCTCATTCCTTTCGTTCTGCTCCTGTTCAAGAGTAGCAGACTTTGCGCTTCTAATTTTCTTACAATAAACAGGCAGGGAACCTCTACTGAGTAAATGGAAGGCACATTATATTCTAGTTTTTTCTCGCCTGATAGAAGGTTATGTCAGATCTCCTCTATTCTAAGGTCCCAGATGTCTTCACACTAGGGAGAGAATAAACATTCTCCATTGTGTCCTTAGAGCCAACTTGTGTTCTCTAGTTCCAGTATTGCTAGGGACACTTCAATCCCATTTGTACATATGTTCTTTAACTGAAACTTTAATTATGAAATTACAAATTAGTGGTCCTAAGGCTGAACACGCCCATGGAAGCGTTTGCTCTGGATCTCTGGATCTTTGCTTTTTTTTTTTTTTTTTTTTTTCCCCCTTAAGTTTAAGCCATCTCATAAATGATAGTATACATAAAAATCTGTATTTTTAGATTCTTATGGAAAAACTAGACAATCTGGGAACATTGGGCTCAATCAGTAGCAACAATCAAATGGAGATGAGTAGAGGCTACTTCATTTTTAAGAAATATGTGCTCTTCAGTTACTTGCAGGCCCAGTGATCTCTATTATCCACCTGACTTGAAAATCAATTGCTGCATGTCTTTTGTGATTGTGTGAAAATGTATATAGAAAAGAAATACTTACTTATGCCTATATCCCTATACACACAGGTACTAGATGGACAGCATGCGTATTATGCTGATATTTAGCCCCTTTTCTCTCTTTTTTTTTTACCCTCTGATCCTTGTAGAAACTTGAATTTATTATCCCACCTCAAAATCCTGAATGGGAAGAGGAATTCAGGCACAAAACTCTACCATAAATCTCTTACAATACTGAATTTTTCAGCTGTCATTTCTAAAAATATAAGGTTCTTGTATAAACTTCCATTTCATTTAAAACACTTTCTCACTTTCTTTTGATCATTTTCCAGATCTCGCCTAATACACATCAGAAAGAAACAAAAAAGACAACTCAGCTTTCCTGGTACTGAAACCAAATCTTGATTTCTTGAAATGGAATACTCCCTATATATGAATAGAAAACCCATATAGATAGAAGGGAGAGAGAGAGGTAAAAATTTGTTAGTACAAATAAAATGACATAAAAATATAACTTTATTGATGCTAACAATGTTAGGCAGTTTAGAGAACACTAGTTTACAGTGAGACAGAGAACACCATGTATCCCTGGGTGAGTATGTTTGGTTCTTTGAGGGAGAATGGGCTGTAGGTTTTCTGCTGAGCTTAGTCCTTCCTACAGCTCCACGAGAACCAGCTCCTTCCCATGATGCTCCCTTGGGATGTATTCACCCTGTGAGCTTCATAGCCCACGTATACCTGACCGACTCACAGCATGAGGTTGATCAACAAACTCAAAGAAAACACTTTTAAATTCTTTGCTGTTTTAAACCACTGGGCAAGATAGAGGATCAGACTTTAGGCAACTTTCATATACTGACCTTCTAGGGCCCAAGAAGAGTGTGCTCTTCTGAGGCCATTAGAGGCAATAATTCTGGATTCTGGTCCTTCAGGTCTTTTGTCTCCTAGAAATAAATAGTTTTTAAAAATCAATAAAGGGGACAAAAATCTGATAGTCCATTAGATGATAAAAATGTCAGTTACTCCCACAGGTTCATGACATAAAGAGAGTTGGTAGAGATAGAAGCCGCCACCCACCACATACAGGAATTATAGGATATAAAAGTCATTGTTATTGGATAAATCCGTGAAATGGTGAAGAGCAAGGGCTGAGATCTGGGGAGCAGGGGGTTCCAATCTGGTGCCATTCTGTATCCATTGAGTTTCTGGCTCTTGGGGAACAGGCTTACAGAGGTGTGTCTCCCACTGGGGCTGGTTATGAATCTCTGCTCGGTTCTTGCTTCTCAGGTGGCTTTCTCCTTCACAGTAGGTGACACAACAGCGACAGGCTGCAGAGGGCTTCCCTCGGTGCTTTGACATTGTGTCTGGGGCTGGAGGGGAACCTGTAGCCCTCCCTGAGCTCTGGAGTTCTGGGGGGTCCTTCAAACGACTTCTCCTCCTTTGAACGTGGTCCAGACTGATGTCAGACTGGGAAGAGCAGCTCTCATTCCAGCCAGAACTGGCACTCAGACTTCTCAGGGGAAGAGCCAACCTCAAGGCTTTCCAGAATTTGGAGCCAGGATGTTTGGACTTTTCTCCCTTCCAGCTGACAAAAGACACAGACTCCTTCAGCTGAAGGATGCCTGGGTGTGGATGCTCAAGGGGACGGTACTCAACCACAATGAGCTTGGTGGCAATAGCATTCTGGCACATGACACCCAGTTTAAACTCCAGCATGCTGATGCTCTTTTCTGTTACATAGTCTGGGCTCAGGACAACAATCATCCTTCGGCTCCTCTGAATAAAATCAAAAACTGCTTCCACTGTATCTATAGGAAAATGGAAAGATAGGATAGTGTATAGTGAAAATTTATATACATACTAGTTCATCATTGTCCATTCTACAAAGGACAGACACTGAATAAACACTTGCGATTTCAAGATCTTAGTACTAAAGACCCAGTCAAGGAATCTTATCTACACCATTCTTATCAATGGTTCCTGAGGATTTGCTAGCTTCCAGGATGGTGAGGGAGTTGAGCTCAATTTCTCTTCCTTACTGCAAAACCCCCATTCAGTAGTCTCCTTCTTGCATAAAGCCTTCCTTAACACACACACACACACACACACACACACACACACAGGTGGGGAATTAAATGAACCACCCTCTAAAAATTAACCACCCTAAAAGCAACTAATTTAACTAATAATTTGAGCTTTGTTTGTAAAATATTTCTTCTTTTGAAATCTTCTTTGCAACTTTTATCTAGTGGATTAGATCTAGTATCTTCAAATGTTTGAAATATTTGACAACTACTATTATGTCACTGTGTTTTCTTCTTACCTCTGGATTGAATTAAATAACTTCAGGATTTTTCTCTTATTCCATATATGACATGGTTTCAAGTCTGCTCCCACTTTTATCATTTTCCTCTGAACAATATTCAGTTTATAGATATATCTTCTAAGAGTAGTTATTCTGAACAAGACTGAACATAACACTCCCAACATAGACTAGCAAAAAGCAATAGGAATTACCACCTCCTAAGATCCTCACAGTTATACACCTTGATATTTCACATTTTTGGACACAATACCAGACAGTTCACCTTATTCACCTTGTTATCGACTTATTTCTTTGTGTGTGTGTGTGTGTGTGTGTGTGTATGTGTGTGAAGAATTGGCCTAAAAAGTGATTAAAGGGGCAACAATGACAATGGATAAGAATCAGTCAAGTAATTAAGATTTCTGACAAACCATTCAATTCTAACAGTTATTGAGATGGATTTGGACAGATCCCAGTGAGAAATTCTTCAAATAAATGCAGTGCTTAACTCACTGTGAAATTTAGGAGCTTAGAATATGTCATCTTCTGAAGGAAATCATTCCAAACATGTAAATCAGAGCCATTGACAACTCTGAAAACACATGCTGGAGACAGACCATGGGTTGAACACCTATGCCTTTGGTGAAAGAGTGATGAAGAGACTTTTCAGCCTGTGGAGACAAGCTGAAAGTTTGCAGTAAATTCGATCATTAAGAGCTTGACAGGGAATGAGGGACCTGCGCTTCTTACTAGATTATTTTTTTTCAAACAGTGGATTTAACATGAATTTGAAAGGACCTGAGAGAATTGTGCTTAATTTTTGAGAACTTTTTATTAGTTTTAACAGGAATGCAAAAATACTTTAGAGCGATTTTGTTTTAATATCAAGAGAAATTTAAATTTCCACTTATTTTTAAACCTGTGCGTGTGTGTGTGTGTGTGTTTGTGTATGTGTGGTACAGGTGTGTCTTCTGGTAACTCCACTGTCTGCTCTAGTCCTACTTGGAATCTTATGAAAGCTGCCTCTCATAAATCAGAGAATATGAGGGTGGAAATCTACTGCTTCTCATGGTTCATGAGAAATGTAAAATAGCTTTAAGGCAACAAGCTAACTTATCAACAAAGGGAATTTATGCAAATTGTGTGTGTGCATGCGTGGTGTGTTTCACTTCAAAATAGTCACTTCAGGAAAATGTATGTTCTTTCCGGTGGGAATATCATTGTTGAAAATACAAACACTGTCCTAGAACTTCTAAAAAAATATCTTTAGAGTATGTTGGTCTTTTCTTTTTTTTAAATTTAATTTTATTTTCATTTCAGTATATCAAGGGGGTACAGATTTTTTCAATACATGGCTTGAATCAGGGCTATAAATGTGCACATCACTTGAATAGTGTTCATTGTACCCGTTAGGTGGGTTTTTCCCCTTCCCCCTCCCCCCTGCTTGATTTCCAGTGACTTTTGATATCTCATCCAGAAAGTGAAGAATTTACATTTAAAAGAGTGCAATGCTAACTATAGGTATGAGTAGTGAAATTTTAGACATTGAGGAATAAATGTAGAAGATGTTTTTCAGATAGGGTTTGGGATATACCTAAGGATCTTTACTTTAAAGAAATCTGCATTCTTTATGGCATATTCTTTTAATACTTTCCATATTTCAAAACTTCATATTTGAGAATGGGAGTTATTCTTTTTAATGTTAACGATTATTTGGAGAGGAAGTCATAAATTAGGTCATTTATTGTTTAGCTCAAAAATGAGGTGTGGCTATATAGTAATGAGATGAGTTTTCATGTGTGGTACTAAATTAGCTTTGAAGTCATGTTTTCTGGTTGAGAACTCAGTAATACTCAAGGATGCTACTGGCTTTAAAAGTCACAATTTCCCTGGAGTTCACCTAGAAGAAAACTAGGACTGCAATTTTTTTTTTCTTTGGCAAGGTTATTGGTAAATGAAAAAATAGCAAGCCTCTATCTCTGTCTCTCTCTCCCTCTCTCTCTCTTAAAACTTAAAGTGTAGTAAAAAAGGGAGCACCTAATCTGGAAGATGGATCTTGGTCTCTCCACTTATCTCTGGTTTTATTTTAATATCTTTGAGTCTTAGTTCATTGTTCCCTAAAATGTATATGTTGACAGCAAATTGTAGGGCTGTTAAACAAATTAGAGATACTTATATGTAAATGTCTAGCACACAGGAGACATTGGAATAAATCACTTTGATTAAATTATTACTCAATGTTTAGTAAATACAATAGTAAAATAATATATGCACTAATGTTTATTGAATCTGCAAAAGTTCTTAATGCTAACTTTAGAACATCACCTTAATGTATGGACTTATAAGAGTAATAAGGTTTAAAAAATTCTGTATATTCAGCTTAAAATAGATGTGGACATATAGTACTACTGAAACACTTGATTTCCTAGGCCATTGCTAAATTTACTTTATGATGCTTGGGTAGAAGCAAAGAATTAAGATGGACCAGTTACTGAATAGATCTCTCATACCATACTGTGAATTTATCTGATGATAATGACATCTATAAATGACATAAGAAAATATTTTGAGAGTTTTAACTGTCAGTAATAGCCAGATACATGATATTCAAGCTTCTGATATTGAATCTTCTAAATAGTCATCACTATAATCTAGGAGGTCACTTAATGTGTTCAGTGTTGAAGCAACTTCAGACTAATAACCAGTTATCCAATGCAGAAATCCCATATACAAAAATCTCAATAAGAATCCATCAAATCACTGCTTGTAATGGGGGAACTACTATCTCCAAAGAGATAGATTGTGTTAAACTCTTCTTTACAGTTGTTTCCTAATTGAGTAGAAATCTGTTTCTTGGTGACTTTGATCCATTGATCCTAAGTCTACCCTCTGGGGACGGATTTGCAAGAGGAAAATTCTATAGTAAAAAAATTTTTTTCTAAGCTAACCAGTTCAGAGCATGTTATGGGGACTCAATAAATATTCTTTGACTAAATAAATATATAGGGATTTTGAAAGCAAGAAGGCACCCCTGTTACTATGGACTTAATATTATTAACAAAAAAGAAAATGCATTTCCAAATATCTATCATTGATTTATTCAAAGTTTTTGAGAGAAATATATCTTTGATTCAAATGATAATTCATTAACTAAAGTTAGGACATTAATTTTTTATCTCATTCCAAAGCAAATGCCTTGGGGTTGCATCAAAGCCTATAAAAGGTAAGAGATTCCTGTAAGCTACCTAAGTTCCAAGCTGAACAAAAAGGAATAGGCTTGTGTTTTTTTCTTTTAAAAGAATCTCTCTCTCCACTCTCTATTCCCTCCTCTCTCTTTCTCTCTATTTTCTTTCCTCTCTCTCTCCCTCTAGTTGTCTGTCTTTCTGCCTGTCTCTCTCCATATACACGCAAAAACACACACAAAATATGTCTTAGTATTCTGGAACAATCCATTTTACTTAACTCTTTTACTCACATGTAACAAAAATGCCCTTGATATGAAGTTCCCATTTTTCTCAGGTTTCTCTCAGAAAGAAACTTAACTAATGTAACTACATTTCTTTGTATAAGAACAATTATTAATTTTTTTGTTCTCTTTTCTTATGCCCAAATGTGAATGTAAAGACATAAAACACATGCACAAAATAAAATTCAAAGCTGAAAATAAATGGTTTATTTATAAAACAAGTAAATTTACAAATCAAATGAAAAATGAAAAATACAAAAGTTCATGAATAAAATTAAAAAGATAATCTCAAAACATTAAAACCTATGGAAAGAAAATGGGTAATTAACAAATGGAGTGATGTTTTTGTTCCCCAACACAATGGAGTGCTCTTTTATTAGAATCCTAAGGAGTCATCTAAATTACAATACAGAAAAGAAATAAATTTTATATGATTTTGTAATTAGACACTCTATTATATGTCATAGTTCTTTGTTAACCTGGGTACAAAAGGTCATGATATCATTTATATAAAACCATTAAGTTTTTTTTTTTTCAATTAGAGACATGATTTGTTCTTGCTCTCTAAATTACAGGTATATTTCCCCATCTCCCTCAAATGTTCCGTGTTGGGCATCTTCTGGAACATAGCTCCAAAAACAAAGTTCTCTTACAATGAGACATATCACCTAGATTTGACATGCTTTATATTACAGCATTTGGAGAAGTTCAGTACCAAAGGCAGGAATATAAATAGGGAAAAAAAATCAAGGAGTTTTTAGGGGCACCCAACAGCATTTGGGATAAATATGGAATCCAAAAGTGCAAAAGAAATGCAGCATTAGCAAGAGAATGGCCCCTTGGTGATGAGACCATTCTCTATTTACCTAAAGCTCACGCAAGAATTGATATTCAAAGCTTATCTGGAATAAGTTTCCCCTGTCTTGTAAGTGAAGGGTTAATAGGGGGAATAACTGTGGTTTGTAATAAGAAAAAACATTAATAAGGCTAAAACAAAATTAGATTCAAAAGTGAATCCATATCATAGTTTCATAGTCAAGAATTCAAAAGTGAACCTTTTTTCAATTTAAAATAATCAATAACTCTTATATAAAGAAATGATTTATTTTGGACTTTAATACTGATGAAGGACACTTAAACATAGGAGGTAATTTTAGAATTGCTTATCAACAACAGTCATACTACAGGGAAAAGTCTTCCTTATTGTGTTTCATAGGATACCCAGACTCATGTATAAGTACATCTGTCTCCTTTCTCACTCTGTAGTCTAGATACTTGAGCACCAAGATTAACACAGTTTAGTTTCTAAATGTGCATGCTGGGAATGTAGTAGTAAATCAGCTAATGCTAGGTGACAGGCTACTGCTTAGCAGTGACCATGCAAGCTCTGTGCACAACAGATGCCACTGCAACCCATATCAACCGTAGCAGTAGTAAGTTATTTATACTAACTTAGGGAAAGCAAGAACTAATGGCAAGTACTACTCTGTGAGCTGTGAATTAACAAATAATATTAATGTACAAAAAACACTGACACAAAAGCATTACAGTAAAAACATAATTTAAAAACTGCACAAGAGTTTCAGCAGTTTGTAATATTGTACCAATGGCTCTTTAAAATCATAAACACACACACACACCCCACAGACACACACATATATACATATATATAATACATATGCATGTGGATACATACACACATTAATTACATGTGTGTGTATAATCCATACACATAATTTGTGGTATGTAGATATATATACACATATATATATATAATCTACATATAACATAGATATTTACCATGCTGTAAACTCTGCACTTAGTTTTCCAAGTCTTAAGAACAGTAAAATATTACTCAAAACACAAACAAGTTTCATTGACAGTGACTTTTCAGATTGACTTATTTGGAGCAACTGTAGTACCTGTAATAGAGAGTAAATTACAGGCAATACAATTAATTCTCTTAGAATATTAATGCTAACTCTCAAGGTCACTAAGTCTAACCTTCACACTTCACAGTGGAGAGACATAAACAAGTAAGGAAAAATCACTTTCCAGGTAGTCCACATTAGTGAGGCTAAGATTAAAAGACAAACTGCCAAACATCCTGTTCTGTGCTCTTTTCACAAGTCAAAAATTGTCCTAAAAGCATTTTGCTGTTACCTTACTCTCTATTAGCACCATTAGGAGAAGTTTCCTCTCAGACTGAACCAAATATGGAGCCACCTGCAAACTCTAAATGGCCAATGGGAGATACGGAGATGGAATGAAAAATGTAGGTCGATCTGCAGATAGTCGGTAATTTACTGTAGTAAAAATAAAACTTATATTTTTCAAGTTTACCAAATATGACATCAATTACCTGAGATGGAGGGAAAGGGTGGTATAGTAGAAGAAAAGTAAACCCTTTAAATCAATTGTGAGGAACATTTTCAGTTCTCCTGCTTTGTGTCACCCTAAGTGAATGTCAGTCTTGCTGTGGTGATGTGTTGCACAGCTGAATGGCCAAAAGAGTTCATTTTCCTCAGCTAAAATTTAGGTCCTGATTATCTTTTCAATGGATGAGTAAAAATAAAAGAAAAAGAAAACCTTTTCAGAAACTCATAATGACTCTGTCAACAGATGACTTATCTTGAAGGCATCTTTAAATACATGAGAAAGGCTGTTCCATATGTTAAGATTAAAAAAAATAATAGTGACATATAAGAACAGGAACGGATGATACAGAAGGGGCAATTCACATCAACCAAGTCTTTGCCTGCAAAGAACATAGTGACATCAGAGTCTGGTGACCGAGTGTTGATAATATCACTCTAAATGTTAGTCTTGGCTGAGAAAAGAGAACAGCCAGCCGTACAGTCACTCTGGATTTATCCTTATGGGGAGGCTTAGACAATTAGTTTCTGCCTATGAAACCAGAAACTGGGAAAGAAGAATGAGAAGACCCTTCCTGAAGTACCCCTTGGTCTTTTTACCCATTTCATTGTCCCTTTCATACGTTTTTCAAGGATGAATAGGAGAGACCCTGCTCGTCACTGCTAGACCGCCTGGGACTTTTCTTCACTGGCATGGCCACCTGCAGCTGCTTCCAGAACCTGCCCTGTGGATACTTGGATTTTTCCCCTTTCCATTTAATGACCGTGAGCACCGTCTTAGCCCGCTTCAGCTCTTTCACCTTCGTCTCCTTCACAGCTTTGTACTGTACTAAAATGACGTTGATGTTGCCCCGAGAGGCCATATTTTCTAGGCCAGCCTTGAGCTCCAGGAGGGCCTGGGTTCCCTGGAGCACGTAGTTGGGGCTTAGGACAACCAGGAGGCGTCTGCTTTTCTGAATGAAGCTCAAGGTCTCATCTGTGACAACTGGGAAAGAAAACAACCATGGGGATTAGTGTTGGCCAAAATGTCCCCAAAAGCATGGCATTTGAGGAGCAAATGTAGGGAACTTAGGGTAACAGACTAAGAATCGAGGTGAAACTTTTTACCAGCAACTTTGAACAACTTAATCCTCAGACCTAAGCACTCTCATTCATTAAACACCACTGTCCTCGGGGAAAATGAAAACTATATATACATATTCCACCCTAAGAAGAATTCCAAACAGGTGTGAAGCCAAAAAGTAGTGTATGGCTGTGACTTTGGTCTTCAAAAGCATTATTTGAGACATGAAGAACAGATGTATTGTATTGAAATAAGTTTCTTCAAACTGTGTGGCATGCTAAGGTCTTGCCAAATCAGCTCTTGAGCCCTTTCTCCTAGAAGATACCCATGTATAAACTCTCTAGCAACAATGAGCATTCAAAAAGATATGTATTATAAAATCAAAATCACAGAATTTTACTTTTTGTTGACACAGGACAAGAGTAGGAACCTTCATTTTTTGAAAGTCCCTCTCTATTGTTGGATATCTACATGACTCAGACTGGTATCACTAAGTGGTTGGAAGAGGACCTTAAAAAAAATCTAGCCAATTGAATGGCATTTTGGCTGGCAATACATTCTCAGCTTGGCTTCCTACTTCTGTCTCCTCTGGAGCCTAAATTAGTCCCTGGATCTTTCTCCTTAAAGTCCTACCATTACCATGGAGCCATGTGTTTCGGCAGCTGCTGGATGATGTGTCTGCTTTCACTAACAGGCAAATGCCTGCTTCATGTAAAAAAAGAAAAAGAAAAAGCAGGGAAAATGGAAATGCAATGTAATTTTATTTTTCTATCAAGGGTTCTGATTAGTTCTTGTCACTAAATTCTTGGGACCAATCTATCTCCTCACCGTTGCTTACCGAGGACTGTATAATTCTTTACCAGGGGTTCAGATAATTGTCAACTCCAGGTAATGTACTAGTGTTGTGGAAACCTATATCATGGCTTGCTATACTCCCCTAAGCAGTCATTTTGAGCCTTAATCTTCACAGGTCCAAAAGTTGTAAGGAAAGACTTGCAATTAAGTGCAGCCTGGAGAAGAATCCTGTAATAATTATTTGTCTACTCTAAGCAATGGCACTTGAGGCTGACCATATGTAAGCATGGAAAGAGACCCAGAATCAGAGGATTGGTTAAGAGCAGCAGGGAGAATACAAAAGAATGCAAGGACCAACCATCAAAAGTAAGATGCAAGAATGATTATGTAGAGCTGGAATTCTTCAAAGAACTATCAACTCCTATTGGAGGGTCTTACCCAGTTATATACTGTATATCTTTATGTAACTTTTCACACAGTAGATAAGTATTTATAGAATGGCTGTATGAATGAATAAATGATTTGGCGGACTGAGTATCAAAATGGGTGGAATTTAACCTTTAACCATAGAATTAAGTCCTCATTTCATGGCAAAGTTATACTGAAGGAGATATCTTCTGTAGAACACAAGCATGATGGGCTTTTGGGTGACGACTGGGAACATAAAATAACTGATCCAGCTAAACTTAAAATGAAAATAAAATTTTAAGACTATTCTGTGTCTCAATTATCCATGTAACAGTTTTAAAAAAACATTAAATTATCAATGTCAATAGGATTTTAGAGGAAGAAAATTAGGTTGTCATGCTTAGTATTACAGATATTATGTACATTTCAACAGTATGAAGTTTAACAGTGGGTTAAGGAATGTTACTTATGTGTTTATTAAAAAAGACTCAAATGGAGCATTATTTAGTGGCACTGTGTGGACAGAAGAGATTTACTTTTATTTTAACACATTCAGCAATTCAAGCTTTTCTTTTTCTAACTTGGCTTTTGTAAAATCTTAAAATAAATCTCAAATGTATAAGCTAATAGAAAGGAAGAAACAGACCCAAAAGGGGGGGATTTGTGTTGTGCTATTTTGCTTAAAAATAAAAGTGAGAAAAAGGAAGTGAGAAAATGCCAAAGGGATATATTCTAATTATTATCAGTGAGTAATATAAGGACAAATTCTATATACTCTCTTCTACAACTCAGTTTTAGTAAAACTGAATAAACCTCAGCCTTTGTAAAAGAAAAAAGTTTTTTTTAATACTCATTCTTATAAAAAAGAAATTCTAGGTAAACCAATGCAGATCGACCTAAACCTCATAAAAATCTTAATGTGAGCAAACCTGATGTTTAAAGCTGTGTCACTTTAATAGAAGTGTAATCCATGGTGCATCCACAGTTTTCTGACACTGAGCTCTTAAAGATTACAAGGGCAAATATTTTGATACCATAAAATAAATTGCAAAATATGCATCCTATAATGCAGTTTCATTCCTAGAGAAGTCTCTACTTTGTCAAAGAATTGGGCATTAAATATCCCAGGATGCCAATATAGGGCTGTGCCATGATTCTTAAACATGACTCAAACCCAGTGGCCCCATTTGCCTTTTATGGTAGCATCATTTGTACTCATCTGAAATACCTACTTCCCCCAGGCAGACTGTCTCGGTCAAAGATGCACAGCTTGTAACCAAATTCATTCTCCAGAACTCCACGGAGGGTCAGTAATACAAATTCCTCTTCCTCAGCATTCCTTGCATAGGACACATAAACATCATACTCCTTCCCATCTAGCAAAAGGAACACAGATCCAATATAAATTATGAAAGTTTCTCAATAGTATTACATTGTTTCTTAAATCAAACTTCTGCATATTAGATATTTCATTATGTGACAGACAGATTCCAGTGTGATTTTTTTTCTTGTAACAGGTCTCCAGGCAAAATGATTATTTGAAGGTGTGATTTTGAATTTTATCTGATATGTCTTCTACTCTTATCTCACTGAGTTGAATCTTTGCAGTGGAGAAAGAGTGAGGTTTGGCCCATTCAATTCTGAGTTAACAGAACCACGATGTAAATCATAGGTGCTGGCAATTAATACCATGCATAAGATTTCAACTTCCTGTCCTAGTATATCACTCACTAATATATTAGAATATAAATTCAGCAAAACTTTGTGAAACTGCCTGAATTATTTATACCTGAAAGGAACTATAACTAAAAATATACTTAGATTCAATGAACCAATCTTTCCCAAAGTTGCCTAATTATAAAAGTCACATCTCATTAAAAATACAGATTCTGTGTCTCTTCACAAACCTTCTGAATCAGAATCTTTGGGGGGCGGACCTAATAATTTGTATGTTTAAATGTTCTGTTCTTTTTACCAGGCAAATTTGTACTAGAGCATTATTTCTTAATGTTTAATGTGCACATGAATCACTTGGAAATGTTTAAATGTAGATTCAGAGTCAGTAGGGGTTAGGTCTAGGAGTCGCCTTCTGATAAGCTGCCAGGTGTTGCTGATGCTGCTGGATCACTCTTTAAGTACAAAGAGTGTGGACCTGTATACAGCAGCTGCAAACCACATGTGTCTATTGAACTCTTGAATCGCAGCTGGTCTGAGTTGACATGTGCTGCAATGGTAAAATACAATACACTCTGAATTTGAAGATTTTTAGTACAAAAACAAAAAACACTGTAAAATATCTCAATAACTTTTTAATATTAATTACATGCTAAAATGATAGTATTATGAATATTTTTAGTTGAATAATTATTTTTACTTATTTCTTGTTACTTTTCTTAATGTGGCCACTAGAAATTTTTAAGTTAAATAAGTAGTTTGAAATATAATTCTACCTAGACAGTGCTAATTTATAAAAAAATGACATATTAATCCAACAAAGGAGAATAATACACATTGGACAGGTTTTTAATGGTAAGGGCTGAAATAAAAGGTAATCTGCTTAAATCTCCCAGTTAATCTGGGTCTTATCAAGTCACCATATTTTCTTTCCTTTTCCGTTTTTCCCCAACATGTTTTCTAAAGATGACAGTAGAAGAGGTTTACATTAAACTTCTGTTACTTACCCAAAATGGTTTCGTCTGTTCCAAAATGAGCCCGGTAAAATAGGACCATCTCCAGCCAATAAACATGGTAAACAACAATGAGAATCACCACTAGCAGGACTGTGGCTCCAAAACCACATGCCAGTTCCACTGTGTATCTTGGAGCTACCTCTGGAGTGAACAACAAAGAAACAGAATTGATTTCTGTGCGGTGAACACAGTGACCTATCATCCTGCAAATAGCTGCATAAGCCCAGAAGCTTAGCTATGCACTTGCCTTACATGTGTGAACAAGCAGAGATAACATTGTAGAGTTTCAGCATTATTTTTTAAATACTAGACTATATCATATTTATCCTTTCAGTTCCAGTACCTGGCATAGAAGGTGTTTTTTATTTTAATAATTTTTGATGATATACAAATTTAAACAGAACCTTAATTTGGAAAGGACTTAGAAGGTCATCTAATTCAAGTCAAAATTTGATACCTGAATCTTATCAAAAGTATTTTGGAAAAGTGTCATTCCATCCTCCGTCTATACCTTGGGATGGAGTCCTCACCACTACCTGGAGAAGCCCGGGATATTGGTAGAATTTTAATTGTTGGTACAGCTGATTTGTGTAAAAATCTTAACTTATTTCCATTAGTTTTAGTTTCATTCTCTTGTCCAAGGTCAAAGGAATTTAATTTCCTTTCCTTTATATTTGGAAATAGGTCTCAAAAGCCATGTTTTCATTGGGCAGAAACAGAAGGCATCCACCAAATGCTCAGTATGCTTGGCTTGGAAGTATCTCCCCTGTCCACGGTTCTAGTGTACACATTCCAAAGATTGACCTGCCAACATCTAGATTCGGGCAGATTTCTACTTTATCTGTTAATTGTTTATATTATAGGCAGCTTATTAGTTTCTTCGGAAAAATAAGAAATATAAGGAGGTAATTCTCAATTGCATAAAAAAACAAATATTAACTCATTAGCTCTGTAAACAAGTCTGTCACAACCAAATCACTAACCACCTCCCTGTCTCATTTACCATTGCCCTTTCCTCAAAAACTTGAAGAACATTTAATGTCATGCCTTTTGCTCATGCTGTGACTTCTGGCTGGAAGTCCTTTCTTGTTTTTAGTTTTCAAGTCCATGTTCAAATATCATTATTTTGCTTAAGCTTTTGTGGAATAAAAGCCTTCTTGTAGCCTGAGATCTACCTGTTAGACATTCTCACTCTTTCTTTTATTTCTTATCTTAATACAATATTTTTATTATATTATAATTTGTCTAGAGATCTGCTTCTCTACTTCCACTCCCACTAAACTATATATTTATACTCTTCCAGGTAGAGATTATGTCTTTTTCATCCACCCTACCCCTACAACACCTAGTGTCTCAATGAATACTTTCAGATATAGCACTTTACACTTCTGTGATATTTAAAAGAAACCTAGTACTATACTATATATTAGCAACCTTCTTTGGTTGGTTTACTAGCTTATAATAATGAAGCTTAAGAGTTTGAAGGAGGAACAGTGTATTTATCGGATCTGAAGCAGGAGTGGCTTATATTATGTATTATTTAAACTGATAATTATTTATTGACATCTACCATTTGTTAAAAGCTTTTGCAAATACAATGGCAGGTAAGACAGAAAGGGTCTCTCTCCTTTTGGAGATATTAGTAATATTCTAATGCAGTAAATAAATAATGAAATAAATAAGCCAGTTAATTTTAAATAGTGATCAGTGCTATAAAGGAAATAAACCAGGGTAATGAGGTAGAGGTGATGGAAGCTAGGGCAGGGAAGGTATCTTAGATGTGGTGGTGAGGGAAGCCTTCTGTGAACACCGGGAGTTATTGCATGTGTTAAGCGTTTTTTCTGAGACAGGGCATGGAGAGTCTCATTCAAAGCTAGGCTTGCTATAGAGGCTCCCTGATTGTAAAGTGCAAGAATCTTTGCACAACACTATCATGAAGTTCAATTATTGATCATATACTACTGGAAAAGTCACTTTTAAAACAGGTATCTATCCTAAGGGAAAAATGGTAAACTGCCTGGAGCTGAGCCTGAAGTTGTCTAATTAAAGGACAAATTGTAAAGTTTCAAATTTATTATCCTAAACCCCATATACTAATCCTGTTGCAGGTACAGCCAAGACCTTACCAGTGCAAAATTATTATTAATATCAGATACTCTTGAACTTGTTCTGTGAATAATGGTGCTTTAAAATAAGAAAACTCTATCGTTGAATGCTAGAAGCTATGTGAGTGCAGTTGTGAGAACTTACTAAAAACAATTTGGGTAGCTGGCATGAAAATCACTGTGTCCTTGGTATTTCTGAGTACAGGTCACGTTAGCAGTATACTGGGGTACTTCCCACTGTTATTTTCATTATTTGGTGTGGATGGACATTTTATAATGGGGAAGTGACTATTAGCTGCATTTACCAAAGATGGATTTTTTAAAAAATAGAGATCTTGCTTAATGACAAAGAGATCAATTACCCTCATAAATTTACCTCTGTCACATTCATTTTACTACTGCCCATCTTATTTCTAATAGGGCTTCTTAATTCTGTTTTGTGTCATATAGTCACATGTGTCATATTTATAGAGTGTGTTTTATGTAGCCATCTTGATGACAAGGAGTCCCTAATGCTACTTAACTAAATGGATTCTTAAGATAAATAATCCACCAGCTGGATTTTCTAAATGGCTGGAGTCACATTCAGGAAGTGCTCTACAAAACTGTCATGTAAAGCAGTGCTGGCTTACAGGGAAATGGTGACCCTAAGCCTACATTTTTTGTCTGCCAAGCTGGAATTTCTGGCATGTTGGAATGAGGACTTTACTCTGATGTAATCCCAAACCAAAGGGTTTTCAATCAGGAAGGCGTAATGTGATTTGACCAAACTGGTCGCCTAAACTTTTTCTCTCATTGATTTCATTAATAATCTGATTCAAGATGTCAGGCTGAGCTACTTGCTTGCTTTTACTCCCTAAATCAGAGATTTTTCCATCCCTTTTGCAGTTCTAGGGCAACAACTGGTTCCGAAATCCAAATTTCCAGCTAACCACCCTTGGTTAAAATGGTTCAACATCTCAGGGCTAGTCATTTTCCCTGTTTCAAGTTCTTGTTCTATAATCACATTTCTCCAAGGAAATCTAAGATATTTCCCTCATCTTCATAATTATAGTTGGAGTCTTGAATTCCATTGAGTGTTGCAACCAAATGCTCACTGCTTGGACTTTCAAGTGTTCCCTGCCAAAGCCCATGGCTACTCTGTGTTGAATCATTGGGACTTTTTCATAATTTTTGGAATTGTGGTAATGACCATTTTCTTGAACTGCAAACAAAGAGAATGCTTTATTTAAATGATGGTAAACCTATGACTAAATTGATCTGCAGACTTGATGAGTTTGGCTATTGTAGTGTGTTAAAATTTGTTCATTTTGGATTTCAGCTTCTGTTTTTAGAGGAGTATTGGATACTAGACTAGCTTTTCTCCATACCTAAAATAAGAGTTTTTCAAAATTGGACAACTGATAGCACAGGGATGTGATTTGTGATAGAAAAGACACAAAAAAGGTAAATCTCACAATCACTCTGGTTTTTTGACTGAAAGCACTTTTTAAACTGTTAAACAGAAAGGGAAAAGCCAAAAGAGGACAGTGTTTGCACTGAGTTAAGGAGACAGAAATAAGAATTCAAGGCCGGGCGCGGTGGCTCACGCCTGTAATCCTAGCACTCTGGGAGGCCGAGGTGGGCGGATCGTTTGAGCTCAGGAGTTCGAGACCAGCCTGAGCAAGAGTGAGACCCCATCTCTACTAAAAATAGAAAGAAATCATATGGACAGCTAAAAATATATATAGAAAAAATTAGCCGGGCATGGTGGTGCATGCCTGTAGTCCCAACTACTCGGGAGGCTGAGACAGGAGGATCCCTTGAGCTCAGGAGTTTGAGGTTGCTGTGAGCTAGGCTGACTCCACGGCACTCACTCTAGCCTGGGCAACAAAGTGAGACTCTGTCTCAAAAAAAAAAAAAAAAAAAAAAAAAAAAAAGAATTCAAGACGATGGAGTTGGATTGAATTTATAAGCCTGGATACCTGAGAGAAGAGAACTGTGTAATAAAAGAACTCTAGAAATCTTCATGGGTTACCTCAAATTTGGCCAAATACAAAATAAATACATACATATTGAAGGTGATACTTGACAAGGTCAGGCAAAGAACAGCTGGGAATGGAATAGCTCTAGGAGCACATGCAGGGCTGGGAGACAGCTGAGTCGAGAACACCCAGAATGAAGAGACTTTGTTGAGCTCCCCAAATATTAAGCAGAGACCCCAGATAGTAGGCCCAATCTAGCTCTACAGAAAAGGCTCTTTTAGACCTACTCTAACAAAGATAAGTAAGATGCTTCAAAGAAAAAAAAAAAAAAGCAAGCAGCTATGCAAATAAATTACCTGCTGGAACAAAACTTAATTCTCTCTTATAAAATCCATACATTTAATGATGTAACATCCATAATATCTAGCATATGATCTTAAAAAATGCTAGACAGAATAATAAAAGATATGATGTATATTCAGAAGAAAAAAATCAGCCAATATAAACAGGATCAGAATTTACAAAGATAATGGAATTATCAGATAAGTACTTCAAAATGGATATTATAAATGTGTTTGTTGGATTAAAAAAGATCATGACCATTATGAACAGCAACTAGAAAATATTAACAGAGACATTTCAGTGGAGAAATGGAAATTTAAAAACTAAAAAATACTATTCTGAAATTAAAAATGCTGCAGATTAGACATCACAAAAGATATGATCAGTGAACACTAGAAACTACACAAACACAGAGGGGAAAAAAGGATGGAAAAAAAAATAACAAGAACCTCAGAGACCTGTGAGGAAACACAGGTGGCCTATCCTAAATTTAACTGAAGGACCAAAAGAAGAGGAAAGAGTGAGGGCAGAGGCAAAACAGGTTTGAAAAAATAATGGCTGAAAATTTTTCAAATTAAATAAAAAATATAAACTTATAGATCCAAGAAGTTTAATGAACCCAAAATAAAACACATACAAATAGAACACCACCAAAGGATATCATGATTTAAGTGTTCAAAATCAATGAAGAAGTGAAAATCTTAAATCTGCCAGAAAAAAAGATGAGACATACATAAAGGGCACAATAATAACCAGACCAAAACAAAAAATTTGCCCAATTTGCATTATAAATAACATTGGTCAGGAGAAAATGCAATGACACCTTTAAAGGGATGAAAGAAAAAAGGAAAAGAAAAACTTTCAATCTAACCAGTGAAATATTCGCAAAGGCAATAACCAGTGCAACGTAATGAGGAAATGAAAATCTTTCCAATAAATTGTGCTGGAATAACTTGATGTCAATATGAAAAGAAAATTAAACTTCAATTTCTACTTCACACTGTTCATCTATAAATAATTAGAGATCAGCTGTAGACCTAAACAAAAGATGAATCCTCATGACTTGGGATATGCAAAGTTTTCTTAGTACACAAAGTAATAACCATTAAAGAAAAAACTAATAAACTACGCCTCATCAAAAATAAGAACCTCTTCTCATTAAAATATACAAATTGTCATGCAACAGACTGGGAAAAAGTATTTGCAAAACATGTATTTGACAAAGGACTGGTTTCCAGGAAGGAAGGAACTCTAAGATTCAATACTAAAAACACAATCAACCTAATTATAAAATGAACAAAATGTTTGACCAGTCACATCACAAAAGAAAACATACAGATGGTCAATAAGCATGAAAAATTTCTCAGTATAAAACTAATTACTGGCTTCATTTTATCAGTTTATCTTAGTTCTGATACTAAGCCAGTAATTCCACTCATAGGTGTTCACCTTAGAGAAGTAAAAGCCAAAGTCCATAAAGAGACTTGGATAAGAACGTGGACTGAAGTTATATTCCAAAAACCCCAAGACTGAAAAAACCCAAATGTCCATTACCCAGGGAATGAATAAACAAATTGTGATACATTATTTAAAAAGGAAAAAACACTCCTTGGCAAATAAAAGGAGCAAATGACTGATACACACAACAGCATGGATAAATACCAAGAACATTTGCTGAGTGAAAGAATCCTTATATAATAGCACATTTGAGTCCATGTACATAAAGTTCTAGAATAGGAAAAAAATAATCTATTCTAAAAAGGAAAATCAAAACAGTTGTATTATGTGGGATGGCAGCTCAGGTGTAGTAAGCATTAACTGATGAGGGGAAGGAGAAGAATGTTACTCTCTGTAGTGATGGTAATATTTTCTATCTTGATAGGATATTAGGCTATGCAGATATATGCATGTCTCAAAAATTATCAAATTGTACACTTGAGTTATGCAATTTGTTACTCTATTTAAGCTTTACCTAAAACAATAAGAAAACTATAAATAAATATTAAAGTCTTGATAATGATAAGATGCTTAAATGTTTACTGATGTCTGAAACTAATTTAAAAAGGTATCAAAAATGAGATATATTGATGGATATATAGGTAGAGGAATGAATAGATATATGGTAAAGCAAAGATAGAAAAATGTTAATGGTGGAATCTATGTGGGGTAACAACTTAGTGTACAATTCTTTAAAATCATCCATGTATTTGAAAACTTTCTTAAAAAATTATTGAAATATAAAAATTAAAATGAAATAAGACATTTCAGATTAAAACAACGCTGACAGAATTTGTCACCAGCACATGTGCATCACTAGAAACATTAAACAGTTTGTCAGACTAAAATGTTATGAAGAATGGATAATGCCAGAAATGGAAAATATGCAAATAAATAAAAATATTTTCTCATTTTTTAGAAGATAATATTTTAAAGCAAAACTGAAAAATATATTGTAGCACTTTATAACATATGCAAAACTAAAACACATTATAACACAACACAAAGGACAGGAGGGAAGATTTGCAAGTATGCCATGGCAAGTTTCTCATCAAACAGGTACAGTGATTAATTCAAAATAAACTCAAACTGATAAGTTAAGAAAAATATTGCAAATTTTAGAGGAAAAAAGACAAAAAAAAAAAAAAAAAAAAAAAAAAAACAATACTCAAAACAAAGAGGTAGAGCCAAAAGGCCAGAAGAAGTGATAAAATACAATGACAATTTCAATTCATCTAAAGAAGATAAAAATAAAGAATAGATGAAACAGGTAGACAACAAATAACAAGATGGCAGACTTAAAGCCAGTAATATCAATAACTACATTAAAGACAAATGGATTAAACATTCAAATTAAAAGGCAGAAATGAACAGATTGAATTAAAAGATTCGAGACTCAATAATATGCTTCAAATTAGAGATATATGTTATATATAAAGATATTGATAGATAAAATTTAAAAATGGAAAAAAAAAGATGTACTATGCAAATACTAATTATAAGAAATCTGGAAATTAATATCAGACACAGAATATTAACAGACATTCCATAATTTAAAAGAATTAATCAAAAAGACATATCAATCCTAAGTGTGTATACGTACTTAATAACACAGTTCCAAAATACATGAAGCAAACATTGACCAAACTAAATAGAGAATTGGAAAAGTCCATATCATATGTAAAGATTTCAACAACTCTCTCTTTGTCAATTGAATGACTAAGTAGATTGAAGACATCAGAAAGGATATTGAAGACTTGAACAACACTGATACCAATTGCCTTAGCTGACAATTATAGAACACCACACCTCAAAACTGCAAAATACACATCCTTTTTAAATGCATATAAAACATTCACCAAGATAAACAATTTGCAAAGATGTTTTAGAAAATAGCAATGAACTTAAAAGAAATAAAATTACACAGAATATTTATCTGGTCACATCAGCATTAAATAAAAAACTAGAAATTAGAATCAAGTGTGCAACATTGTGCAAAGTATCATTATCCATTCCCTCAGTCCTCAAAGACACCCTGGGGGTGTAACTGAAAGATGAGAAAAGGAAGTCTTGGGTCAGTTCATATACACCGTCAGCATCAGAGCCAGAACTTGAACATACTCAACAAACTCATGAAAAACAAGGAAACAACAACAACAACAACAACAAAGAAAAAAAACCTCTCAGCAAATATAACATAAAAGGTTAAACCCTAATGCAGGTAAAGGTCATCTACAAAGGTCATCACACTTAATTTATAAAATCTGAAAGCTTGCCTTTTAAGTTTGGAAATAATACAAAGATGCCTGCTCTCATACCTTCGACTGATCATTGCACTGGAGGTCCCAAAAAGTGAAATAGATAGTAAAAAATAATCAAAGATATGAAGTTTGGAAAGGAAGAAGTAAAATTTGTTCATTTGTGGGTGACACAATCAGGTGTGTAGGAAATTCTAAGAAACCAAAAAAAACCAAAACAAACAAAAAATCCTACCAAAGTTCAATACATAAGAATCAATTAATTGCATTTCTGTATTTTATCAGTAAACAATTGGAAAGTGAAATTTTAAAAATTACTATTACAATAGCATCAAAACCAAAACATTTACGGATACATTTAGCAATATGTGTGTAAGACCTATACACTCAAATCTAATAAACAAATGCCGAGAGAAATCAATGAAGACCTAGATAAATGCAGAGATACATTATGTTCATGGATTGGCAAACTCAATATTGTTAAGATTTTAATTTTCCCCAAATTAATTTATAAATCTAATATAATCCCATTAGAAATCTTTGCAGCAGGCTTTTATGTAGAAATTGACAAGCTGACACTACAATCTGTATGAAAAAATACATGGTCTCTAAGATAGTCAAATCAATCTTGACAAAAAAAGGAGGAAGACATCTAGCATCTGATTTCATGACTTACTTTAAAACTACGTTAATCAAGGTAAAGTGGTATTGGATTAAAGACAGACAAACAGATTAACAGAACAGAACAGGGAATGTGTAAATAGACTCACACTCATAAAATCAATTGATTTTTTTGGCCAAGTTTTCAAAACAATTGAATAAATACATTTTTTTAATATGATGCTGAAACAATTGGTTATCTATATGGGAAAACAAAACAAAGCAAAACACTACATTTTAGCCCATAGTGCACACTATAAAAAATTTGAAATGGATCATAGGCCTAACGATAAAAGAAAAATCTAATCTTCCAGAAGAAAACATAGGAGGGTATCTTTCTAACCTTAATGTAGACTGAGATTGCTAACACAGGATTTAGAAAGCACTACCCATAAAGAAGAACTTGATAAAACAAATTTCACCAAAGTTTTAAAAATTCTGCTAAAAAATGAATTTACAAACTGTGTGAAAATATTTACAAGTCATTTATCTGACAAAGGATTTTTATTCAGGAGGGGTGTGTGTGTGCGTAATTCACTCACATATACACATGTGTGTATATGGATATATATTTATATCCTAAAATACATTAAGTTAAAAAACAAATGACCTAATAACAAAATGTGCTCAAGATTTTAATGGACACTTCACAAAAGAAACTATTAATTAATGATCAATAAGCCCATGAAAACATGCTTAATATAAATAGTACCCAAGAAATGCAATTAAAAAAAAAAAACAATGTGACACCACTACTTATCTGTTGGCATGGCTAAAATTTAAAAGTTTGACAACTCCAAAACTTGGGGAGGAAGTAGAGGACCTGGAATTTATATGCATTTCTAGTGGAAGTGTAATATGACACAACGTTTTTGGAAATAGGTTTGGCAGTTTCTCATAATGTTAAACAAATACTTTACCTTAGTTCCTACCACTCTCCTATTATTAATATAAAACAACTGCATATTTAATATGTTTATATTAGCTGACTCTTCTTTAATACTTTGCTTTAACTGACTACATGAAATTGTGCTATCTATTAATAGAGACTTATCCCAGTGAATTTATCTCATTCCAGGCATTACTTTTTTATACATTGTTTAATGAAGTATATAGCAGGCTTTGTTAATGAATTCAGAGAAGGACCCATACATATAATGTATGAATGTGAACTCAGATATCACTTCTGAATTTCAGTGTTAGCTGGCCCAGAATAGAAGCTAAGTAAACAAAGCCACTACCCCTCCACTACTATTGGACACACACAGATATGACTGAAAGGTGACTATATGTCACTTTTAGCACAGATCATTTGTCTAGTGGATCTAATTTGTCACCTCACATTCCTGATGCCGTTCATACTACAAGATTTAGGTTACAGGCTTCTGTGAAAGGGTAGCTACTCAAGTATAGCTCTGGTGGGAAGACTTGTGCTACACTCCTACATTCAACATTATTTTAATTAATTGTTTTGATCCTACCTATTTGACTATAAATTATTAATTTATGTCATCCTCCATATTTTTTCCCCAGAATACATGCCTCAGAAGGTGAGTCGCACAAAATGCTCCATATTTAAGAAATCTGGAATCAAATATATTTGATAACACCCTGCCACTATAATCCAAACCCCCTGCAGATATTCACACCAAATGTTAATATATTAAAAACTCTAAGGGGTCCTGAACTAAAGTAACTTGATTGGTTTTGTATAACCTAGATTTTAATAATAATTATTTCACTATAAAAGATATTGTCAAATAACATCTATGAGAGTAACATTTATTCAGCATTTAATATATATGTATATATGCCACTAATTGTGCTGAGCAGTTTAAAACAACCTTATGAGGTAGTGGTATTATTTTGCCTGCTGTACAGAAATTGAGGCTCAGAGAGATTAAGTGACTTTTCCAAGGTGATAGAGTTATGATGCAAAGAAACCAGGATTTCAACACAGGCCATCTGACTCTGGAGTACAAATAATACATGGTAGTACAATAATGATTCTTAGCAGTGTACTCCGGAACTAATTTTGGGAAATAGCCTTACATCATGTACTTCAGTGCTTTCTCTTTACATTGGCTTCTGAGGAGTAGAAAAAGCAATGAACTATCCTGAACCAATCCACTAAGAGTTCTTAAGAGGCATATACATTTAAGGCCTTTTCTCTTTACTTTCTAAATTATAATGAAATATTGAAGTGAATTCTGTTTTTTCATCAGTTTTGAAAAAAGGATTAAGTCCCTTTGCAAAATGTTCACAATTATGAGCTTTTTTTTTTTCAATTTTGATATAAATATTATAGGCTCTGACACTACGAGCCAGGA
Organism: Eulemur rufifrons; assembly: GCF_041146395.1. NCBI lineage: Eukaryota > Metazoa > Chordata > Mammalia > Primates > Lemuridae > Eulemur > Eulemur rufifrons. The sequence goes on from NC_090989.1 coordinate 73,636,355, forward strand.
CGATTCTAAATGACCTGACTGAATGTGTGATAAGTCATTGTTACTTTTCTCCAGACCACTGAAAACAATCCCAGAAGGGACTGTCTGGGATTCTGTACTAGGTGAGAGACCCAAAGAAAATTTTAGACACAGTCTGTTTCAGGAGCAGCAGCTCACACAAGAAGGTTTTACATTTGTATTTATTGTAGAAAAATTAGTAAAATAAACATAGAAATCATTTTTACATCATTTTAAATCATAGTTTGAACAATTTTTATTTTAGCAGTTGTGGCTAGTGGTATATTATAAACCTGCTTGAATATTGATACATAGAGTTTAAAATTATATATTAAATTTACATATTTTTCTAAAAATAAGTATTTTATATCTTACTTAACTACTTGTATACAATTAGTTGCTATTTATAAAGTTTCATTATTACAGATAATGCTTTTAAGAATAACAATAGATATGTTATTCTCTTTCTCTGAAGTTATTTGTTTAGAAAAAATTCCAAAATTATTAGTCCAGATGGTATGATCATTTTTATGATTCTTGAACTCTACCATCAATGATTTCTAAAAGTGTCTTTATAATTCACCAACAATGTGTGGCTCTATCAGTTTTATTATATCCTTGGCTGCTTTGAATATTTTCTTTATTTTTCATCTTTTGTGATTATCTAGAAATAAAATTGTGCTTCATTACCATAATCATATGCAAATTTTTTATCCACATTTGGGCACTAAGGTACTACTAACACTATCAGAAAGAATATTTTTAGTGTCTTTACATAAATGGAAACTTTCTCTCAAGACTTTCCATTCAACTTTGATTCATCACTATGTGTCAGGTGTGCTCGGTGCTGGAGCTCTCTTGTTCTCAATCTCTCCTATTGTCTTTATTCACCACAATGTTACATTTGGACTTCACAAGTTCATTGGCTGAGTGCATCCATTACCTTTCTGTTTCACCTTGGCAGCTTTGTCAACTTCCCCTTTGGCATTTCTAGCATGACAGACATAGGTGCGCTTGAGGTCCTCAGGGGTAACTTTCTTGATGCTCAAAATCTGAGTTCTTGTTTCATCTTCTGTTCTAGTGTGACTTATACTAGAAACAGGGGAAAAATACGATAATCTGTGAGACTCAAGGGCTATGCACTGTGCATGAATCAGACAAGAAGCAACCACAGAGTCACCCCAGGTGAGGGCAGAGGGAATATTGATAAGCTATGCTGCCTGGAAAGCAGCGGTTATGAAAGGGGAATAGCAAGATTCCAGTACTATAATTTCCCATCTATACCACACACTGTCCCAATGTCTAGATCAAATCTTGATGCTGACTTCTTACTATAGTTCTCTCACCAAAACAAAGGGCCTTCTTTGCTTAAATTTCTGAGACAGGCTGCTGTATTAGTTTAGAGAGAAGCTTCTGGGGCCAGACCCATTTGGGTTTTGATCCAGGTTTTTGTCATTTACTGGCTATATACTTTGGGGTGGTAACTAATCTTTCTATGTTTTAGGCTCCTCTTTTGTAGAAAAGGCAAGCAGTAATGCCCTTACAGTGCATTAGATGGATTAATTTACTCAAGAATTCTGAGATTGAGTATGTTAATGCATAAATATTAGAATGATGCTTAATAAATATTAATATAGATTTTTATTGTTAGCCCACAGGAATAGCTGATGCATTTCAGTGATTCTCAAAGCTTGGATTCTAAACACAGGTAGAGTATTTTGGTCAAAATTCTGAAATCTCATGGTTAAATCCTAACATACAAAGATGCTCAGAGCAAGTAAACTTTGTGAAACTAAATATATCCAAATCACAGTGAGTCAGAGATCAAGTACTTTGGATCCAAGATCAAGATTTAAAATCCTTTTGAACTACTTTGCTCAAAGCGGAAAAAAAATCTCTCTCCTACAGCTGCCTGCCATTTAAGTTCTCCTTTCGATTAGGCTTCCTGTCAGTCATAGGAGTTTGGTTAAGAGCTCAGATTGATTTAGCCAAAGCTTAACCCCACTGCTGTCCTGTGATCACTGAGTATGTGTTTCAGTAGCAGCAAGAAGGAACAATATGACTTTCCTTATTTTTTGTTTATTATTACTGTGCGGATGGGAAGCACAATGTTCAGAATCCCTAAAATGATCAGTAACTTTCCCTCTAAGCCTACAGCCACATCTTTCATCAATTTCTTCTGCGAAAACCGAACTGCAATTTCAGGAAGGCCCTTTTACGCCTTTGAATATTGTCTGCTTCTCTGACTTCCAAACCCTTGTGCATACTTCTTTTACCAGGAACATTCTTTCCATTTCCTTATATAGCTAATTTCTTTTCTCTCTTCAGATCTTGATAAAAGCACTATATCATCTGAGAAGCACTACTTAATCCCCTAAAACTGACTGCATCCCCTATTAAATCCTCTCATAATAGCCAATACAGCTGGGAAATATCCCAGTTGTGTTTATCTCATTGTATTCAAATGTCTGCTCTATCATTGTTACTCCTATAAAATGTACCTAGTTAGGCACTAAGTACCTTATGCAAAGTAGAAATTTTATAATTTCTGCACAAAGTCTGAGTTTACTAATATGAAAGACATATTTTTTGAATTCTAGAAATTCAAGTAGCTTAAGTTCTATTTGCACATATGTGATAAAGCTTAAGGTCTTGGAACTACTTTGTTCACATAGTTGATTAGCTGTGAATTTTTATTAATTGTTACAGCAAACCAATTGCTCTTTGGTAATGGTATACTTCATTTACTGAGGAACCTTTTGTCTTCAAAGACCCACACTTTCCTCTCTGCCAATCCCCTTAAAAATTCAGGTTATTTAGGAATAATATGACCTGGGTTGTTACTTTAAGAGTGAGTTATATTTCCACCCATTCTTTAAAATTTAAAGAATATAAATATATTTATCTAATATTTTAAAAATCATTAATGATAAATGCAACATATAGGTTATGTGAATTAAGAAAGAGGAAGGTAGGAAATACATGCTCACTGAAACAGAAGAAACTAAATAAAAGTATTTGAAGCACAAATAAATAGGTCCAGACTCCAGTATTGAGAAACAGAAGAACACAACTACACTGACTGGCTTTGATGTATCCACCCACAACCTTATACTGTGGCCTTTTCATTCATGTAAGGTATCTATTTCCCTTACTTCCGAATGTTTATCATAAATGTGATCTTGCTGGGCTTAAGACAATAGGATGCATGCCCTACGGACAGACTGTGATGAAGATGCGCAGCCCAGGACATTCTAATTCAACTCTTTAATGGCCATCAGGCAGCATTTCTTCCTTAGATTGCAGGTCCAATAACCCTACTTAGGGATGCAGCCACCAAAGATTTGAAAATCTTGCTGACTTTCATTAATGATAGGTAAAAATGAGCATTTTTATTTCCATTAAGTATTATGCATCAGAGTTCAGTAGACTGAGAAACAAAGGTTAGTCACCCCCTTGTCTGCCCCCGTGATACCTTTCATTAATGGTTACATCAATAGTGATGTCATCTGGCTTTTTCCCATCAATGGTCCACCAAACCTCATTGCGAGAGTCCTTCAGGAAACTAAAATAGACTTTACAGGGGATGAGTAGCTCCTCACCTAAAAAAAAAAAAAAAAAAGGAAAATAAAACAGAAAGATGAAGTTAACTCATCAGTTTGTAAACCTCACATGGCTATGTTGGGTCATACTCTATGGCTGACAGAAGCTACCAAAGTTACATGTACCTAAAACTCTACTTATGAGCAATTCTCTGGTGGACTACCATAAGGTCATGTGTCATGTTTCATTCTAAAACAAACAAACAAAACCAAGAAAAAAAGGCCATCAAGTTTACATAAAATTATCAGAGTGACCATTTTTTAATACAATCTACATAAATTCTAAAATGACAGTATTTGTTTTAAAATGCTCTGACAATATCCTTTTTGTCCTTAAACCTCCACATACTGTTTGTCTCCTTTGTTATTTCCCTCACCCAGGGAAGATGGGACAACCACCACTGAAAGAATGGGCTGAGGAGGTCCTGTCCCAAAATGCTCAAGCTATCAGGGTACATTTAATATATTTTAAGACAATTTACAAATAGCAAATTCTATAATATCCTTTTTTTCTTGTCTTTTTTGGTTGTTTGTTTTTTTTTTTTTTTGAGACAGAGTCTTGCTCTGTCGCCAGGGCTAGCATGCTGTGGCATCAGCCTCACTCACAGCAACCCACAGCAACCTCAAAATCCTGGCCTCAAGCGATCCTTCTGCCTCAGCCTCCTGAGTAGCTGGGACTACAGGCATACGCCACCATGCCAGGCTAATTTTTTTCTATTTTTAGTAGAGACGGGGTCTCACTTTTGCTCAGGCTGGTCTCCAACTCCTGACCTTGAGTAATCCTACCACCTCGGCCTCCCAGAGTGCTAGGATTATAGGCGTGAGCCACCCCACCCAGCTATAATATCCTTCTGAGATAGAACATGAGGCTAGGGAGATCCTTAGACAGAAAATAGGAATAATAACCACAGCAGCAGAAGCATTAGTGACATACTGAGATCAACTTTGCACAACTTATTATACTGAATATTTATACCTATTAATGTTCTTATTTAATCTTAACAAAACACTACAAGATATTTTTAAAATTTGTGTTTTATAAATGTGAAAGCTGAAGCTTAAATACATTAACTGACATTTCTAGGTAATATTGTTACTAAGCGTCAGGCCAGGATTTGATGTAGACTGATCTTCCATTTCAATTTGCCCAGAACAGTTCCGTTTTATGCCTCCTTTTCTGGTTACCCATTAAATATTGACTGTTTTCGTCTCAAAAAGTATCTGGTTTTAGATGATAAATTATATCATCACCCTAATTTCAACTTAGGTTTATCTGACTGAGTGGTCATACTCTAACCTCCTTCCAACACGTGGTTCTTAAGCCTCCCCCCTCCTGTCCCCAAGGAAGATAAAGGGAACATGAATTTGGGAATGTTTTTGTAAGTATAATATGATAGACAAAACATATTTAGGTGATTAATAAGGGTTTACCCTGACAGCAGGAAATATATTCACATTACTATATAAAGCCACAGTTAATTCTAGGAAATCCAGTCCATTTGAGGATGCCAGACCCCTTACTGTGTTGTTTCTTTGCAAGGTAAATCACATTTGCAAACTTATCTTAATTGTGTTTCTGGGACTTTGTTTTCCACCTATGTTGATCACTGACTATTATTTTTAGCACATTTTAAACAAATGCTCTTTTATACTTCTGTGGAGGTTGTCAGAATCCAAATGGAGTCATTTGTGCCAAACCCTAACAAAATGGAGTCAGTCTAGAGGCTGTATCAAAGGGGCTCTCGTGCACACATGCCTGTTTCAAAAATTACTACAAGGCCTCTCTGGAAACCACTACCTTGCACAAAGGCAAGCATAACCTTACACAAAGAATAGTTCTGTGAGGGTGTCTGCCCAGCAATTGGCTATTCAATCTTGGATTGATACTACCTTTGTTATTAATTATTTCAAAACAACTTATGTAACCTTTCTCACTTTGCCTTTAAAAACACCTACCTTCTTTTGCTTCCTAGGTACGCCTGTGCTTCCCCAGTGGGGTGCCATGGCACTAGTCTTCCCGGATTGCAATCTGTCATTCATTACTGAATCAATGTAATTTTTTGTTTGTTTGTTTGTTTTTTGTAGAGCCATTCTTTCTGTTGTTATTTAGGCTGACATCTCTCATTGGGTTTGGAATGACTTTATTGGAAAGGATATAACATAGAAAATGTTAAAATTTTCTATGGCTTTCTGTTCACCTGACTGTGGGAGACTTTGAATTAGAAGAACAACAAATCCCTTATTTGATCAGTTATAAATGATTTGTGTCTAAAATGAAAAACCATGAAAACTAAAAGGAGACCTAGAGAATCATGTTAAACATTCAAGAGTGTTCTGAATCAAGATAGACTAATTTTATCAGTTGTTATCTATTATATACACAGTCCTGCCTCCAAGCTCCAGCCCCTGCCCTTTAATAGTGGAGAAGCAGCTAGTACTTATGTTGCAGCCCAGGCAAACCAAAGCCTTGTACATGCTAAAGATCGCATCAAACAGAAATGACTAATCAGCAGAGGAAGACTGCTATCAGAGTAGGGAGCAGATGCTGAATGAGAAGCAAAAAATTCCTGAGCTGGCCATGAGATCGATGAAGTAACTGATCCCTAGAGCTGTCTTGGTTTCCGAAAATATTTCAGTTTCAATTCATGTGTTTCTTTACAATAGTCTTCTATTCTCTTGCACTAACTTAATGACAATTTATTCCTTATAATTAAGAGAATCTAAATGAAATCTGGAGACTCAGCTATAATTACCTGGTTCTTTCTCATAGACCACGTGATCATTGGGAGAATGGATCTGGGGGGGCATTGCATCTTTTGGAGATCCTGTGGCAGAGAGGAAATAAAGGGAGATGCTGTTAAATTACAGAGCCTTATTCAACAGTCTGCTCTTCTGTGAACAATTGCCCAATTTCCTGGCATAGTTTGTCAATTTTTCTTAAGAAGGCCCACAGTCTAATATATACTCAATCATTTAAAACAAGCAAAGAAAGCATAACATGATAGGAAACATATATATTTGTTCTCTGCCTGCAGTTTCTGACACAGGTTCCTAAAACCCTTGTATTAATAATTTCCTGAGTAATATGGGAAATAGGGGCATCTTTTGTTAGAATATTTAGTCTCAGTCCCAGATTCTGGGCAAATGAGCTTTTCAAACCCTTGGAATCTCTTGAGCAATGAGTGAAGTGATTTTTATATGCTAATGAGATGACCAGTGGTAAGGTCCCTTTATAGCTTCAGGATGAGGGCTGGTAGCCAGAAACACCAAGATTAAAGGGCTGAGACTTTCAGCCACACCCCCAAACTTCCAGGGAGGGGAGGAAGGGTAAAGACTGATTCATCACCAATGGCCAAGTCTATGTAGTGGAACCTCCATAAAAACCCTAAACAATGAGTTTAGGAGAGCTACTGGGTTAGGGAAGACATCCAGGTGCAGGGAGGGTGGAGCACCTCAACTCCACAGGAACATAAGCTCCTGCAGTCGGGACCCTTCCAGACCTCCCCCTATGTATCTCTTCATTGGGCTGTTCATTTGAATACCTTATAATATCCTTTATAATAAACTGTTAAGTATAAGTAAAGTCTTTCCCTAAGTTTTGTGAGCTATTATAGCAAATCACAGAAACTCAGGAGGAAGTGGTAGAAAGCCTCAATTTGTAGCCAAGTCAGACAGAAGTGTGGGTAACCTGGGGACCCACGTGGCATCTGAAGTGGAGGGTAGGGAAGACTTGTGGGACTGAGCCCTTAACCTGTGTGGTCTATGCTAACTCCGGGCAGTTAGTGTCAAATTGAAATAAATTGGAGGACACACTGTTGGTGTCCTCAGAAAACTGGAGAATTGCTTGGTATAAAAAAGCCACACATTTGGTGACAGAAGTGTTGGGAGCATAGAAAAACAGTTTTTTCTTTACAAAGAAACAAATAAAACATATTGAGTATCCTCCATGTATCAGGATAGACTGTTTAACCAGTGTTCTTGCTTTCTAAAGCTTACATGAGATAAACTTCTTTTTTTTTTATAAGTTTTTAAAAAATTGATTTTAAAATTTTGGTTACAGTTTCATTTTTTTTTTTTTAACAAGTCTACTATTTAATCTCTCAGGATAAAAAAAAAATTAAGATTCTAAAGAAACAACAAAGGAATGTAAAGGAAGGGCACAACCGCTGTATTCTCAGGGGTGTAGTTGCTAGTCCAGTTTAATACCCAGCTTCAAAACAAAATGTATTTTTTTATTTTTTATTTTTTATTTTTATTTTTTTATTTTTTTTTCAATTTAATTTTACAGAATCAAAGAGTCTAACAGTATATCTTGTTAGATACAGTATGTCCTCATAATGTATACATTATTTCTTGTACAATGATATGAAATAATATGGGAAATATTCATGATAAATTATTAAGTGAACAGTGCAAGTTAAAAACAATAGTTTCATATTTTTTTCCCCACCCCCCCTTTCCCGAGTCAGCACCTTCAAGTGTAACCACTCCCAAAACGGTGCGCAATGCACTCATTGTGTAGGCATACCCCCATCCCCTCCCCCACCCCCCACCTCAGTCTGATGTCCAATTGGTGTTATTTTTGTATTTTTTAAATGAAATAATGTTACAACCACCACTATCTTCTGAGCTTGTTATAACTTTCAGACACAAGGTTTCATTTTAAGCTTGGTAAAAAAACAGGAATGATGGCCAACCTTAGAATGTAGTGTGTACCTTACATTAAATTTAGACTTCTTATCCTACATAATAACTAATTGCTTCATGTCTTAACCAATTGTTCCTTCTCTCTATATTTCTCATCAATATGCCCAAAGTCTCTAGTATGGGACCTGGTTAAGTAAGTTTCAAATGAATGAATAGGTAAATGGAAAACTCAAAATTACAATTTTAAGGTCAGCACTAATTAGTCTACCTGATGTCTACTTTTCAGATGAATGTTCATTTATGAGACTGCTGCTCTTTATAACATTCTATACTCCTAAATTAAAATAAAAATATCTTGAAGGGGTTTTTTAGTAACAATTAAAACTCACATTACATTTCATTATGAGGAATAAATTAGATAATACATATTAAAGCATCCACTACTGGTATATAATAAGTACTCAGTATTTTGCAGCTTTAAAAAGCAAATTTGTGTTGCTTGAAAGTTGGAAAGAACCTCCCAACTCCCATCTGTTTAGGTCAACTTTTATATCCATAAATTAGTGACCAAGTACACTCGTTCCCAACTTTCCAAAAATGGATGCATTTAAGTATACATATTAGAAACAACTGCCAACATGAATATAAGTTAGATTATTTGTTTGACTTCTAAAATACATTCATGTTAAGTTCTAAATTTAGTTTGCTTTTTTCTTCTGAATTAATCCCCAACGTGGGATTATTTAGAAAGTAAGAAATGATTACAAAATTGATTTGAATTTTATTTGCACTATGTTCAAGTGTTTTATTTTTATGTGTGTCTTTTGTTTGTTTGTTTGCTTTCATTTTTGTAATTTACACTGAATCTGGTGTCAGACTAGTAGAAAAGGCCCTGAACAGAGATCTTGGATTTAGAATTAATTCTTCCACTAACTCAGGGAGTGTCTCTACAGAGGTTACTTCCTGTCAGTGGGCCTCAGTGTTTTCACCTATTAAAAGATGGGGTCTGACAAATTATTACTCAGATATACTATCATTTTTAACACAGTGCACACAGTGGTATTTAGGGCTCACTCCCCAAAGCCATATATCCTGATGCCAGTTCTCTGGATTTCTGGGTTTGCTAGGTGCCTGTCATCTCTGTCCGGGCATTGCCCTTTCCACATTCCTAGTTTCTTACCCCCTGTTCTTTCAGCGCAAAGCAAAGGTGAACACCACCAGCAAACACCTTCAGCAGTAGCTACAGCAGCTTCAGTACATAGAAAAATGGAGTTTACTTAATCCAAGTAACACACTTTTTTGACAATATTATTAACTATCCTTCACTGAGTCTCTATCGCTTATCTGAAACTACATTAGTGCAGTATGAATATTATTTCTAATATTCTCAATTATCCTGAATGTTAGGTAGCCTTAGTCTCAGAGTACAGATAAGGACAATGAGACCTCGATCAAAATCATATTGCTAATAAATGGCAGTGATATGATTTGAACACAGATCTGTCTGGTACTCTTTTTTATTCCCCAAACTGCCTCTACGTCATTCATTCACTTATTCATTCAGTTGACCTACAGCTATTGAATGCTTACTTTGTACATGGAATTGTTGAGGGTGCTGGAAATAGTGAGGTGAACTAAAAACATATGTCTCTTTCTTTATAGAGTTCACATACTTTTGCATAATAAACTATTAAGAGCCAGAACAAGATTATTGCATTTTTGTTGTGTGTACTTAATGCAAATCATGCTTACCTACCACCTTCACAGTCAGAGTCCTGGTGAGATGGAAGGTACGTCCATTTTCTGGATATGTAACAACACATGTGTAATTTCCATTATTTGAAATTAAGGCAATGAGAAAACTCAAGTTCATACCTTCAGGTATTACATTATTAAAATCCTGTATTTTATAACAGCCCTAGAAAAAGTAAAAAAATAAATAAATCAATAAAGATGTTTGCTGCTTAGATACATGCATAGAAAATATACAAACACATGCACACTCACATCTAATTTTGCACAGAATATCTAAATATCTATGCTGCACTTTTTTACAAAATTATTTTGGTCAAGTATTTGACAATGTTTCTTGAAAGAATAAACGAAATAAATATCATTATCTCTTCTGCAAAAAAGAAATTAAAATTGTAAACTAATTAAGATAAAACTTCAAAAGCACAGACTTACTGTCTCAGGATCCAGTATTCAAATTCAAATCCCATGTTCATAATGAAACAAAGTTAAAGTTTTTGTAATAATGACTAAGGAAACTTAACAATTGTAAGCCCTGCTATTTAGAAAACAATTATTTTTCCTTTTTCTACATTTCTCCACTGATTATACAGGGTGTCCCAAAAGTCTCCATACAAAGGAAAAACCTTGTGAGGTTTTGTAATGAATATTTTGTAAATAAAGGTACATTTTGGTATAATTCCCATTTTCCCCATGTATGGCAACTTTTGGGACACCCTGCATTAATTTGGGAATCCAGTCACTCTGTCTGATAAACCAGGCACCAATTTAGATGTCTGATTTTGGCATTCTTGATCATCCTATTGAATTTGCTTTACCAATCACTTCTAAACTTTTTTGTGTTTTTCTTCTATTTCGTCTCATTTGTATAATTATTACAGACTCTAAAATCTAAAAATATAAGATGTTTTATGAGCCTTGTCAAGAGCTAAGAGTTTATTTTTGCTCCTAATTAATATTTTTATATAACTCTTGATTTTAAAATTTTGAGGTTGAACTATCATTCACCATAACTATAATCCTGTTTTGGATCTCTCAGACTTACTAATTGGCTTTCTCACTATTTATTTTTATTTTAGAGAAAAAAAATCAATACAGCATGTGTGACAAAAATATATGTTGAACACTTACTCTTAGATAAATTTTTTTCTTTTTCTTTTAAACATTAATAATTGATTTATGACAAAAAGGATTAGGATACCTCCAAGGCTCTCTAAATTTTTAAAATTCTTTGAGACTATCACTGACTTATACTCTCAATTTTCTGTATTCATATATTTAATTTTGTATACTTGAAGTTTTCTTACTTCAATTTCTGGAGTATGCGTTTTGAAATATGACAGTAATCACGTCTTGGGCTTTTGGCTAAGATCAAGTGAAATATGACAGTTACACTAAGAGGCACATTTTGTAATTCTTTGTCACAGGAAGTATATCTTTTAAGAACAGCACTGAACTTTTGTTTCATGGAAAAGATCATCAAGAGGAAGCTAATATAAGCTTAGGTAAGTTACAGTCTCAATGCAATTTCCCCTGCTTGGATAAGCAGTGCTTCTAGACACTTGTCACATGAGCAGAAGATTTTAATACCCTTAGGTTATCACAAAGGATAAGGCCACGAAGGCCTGTACTTTTATAATAAATTTATGTCAGACTTAGTTTACATTATAATATCTGTAGAAATCCATTTAATTTTTATGGCATCTTTAATTTAAATAGTTCAAAGATTTTTTTCCCTCATTTGTTGCTTAGCTGTTCTTAAATATCTGTGTAGATAGATCAGAGTAAATATGCTCTAGTTTTATAGATGGAAAAAATGAGACAGATAAAGACTTATTCTAGATAAAACATACAGAGCTGGACCTGTTTTCCAGATGGCTGGATAAAGTTCTTTCTCTAGCTCCTTAACTAAGAATGAACATCTCTCCTCAGTATTGAGGTGAGGCTATAAAAATTATACTGAGACATGCACTTAACATGTACGGTATTATCTGATCCTTGCCCTAAACATGCCAAGTTTGTAATGCTCTTATTTCCACTTCATAGATGAGAAAAAAAGGCCTAAAAAGTTATGTAAAGGTTAAGATCACAGCACTAGGCAGTACTGAAGCTAGAATTTGAACCTAGTTCTACTTGTTTTAAAGCCCTTGCTTTTAGTTTCTCCTGACACTGTCTCCTCACCCTATATAGGGGGCCTGCATGTATTTCATGCCTGGAGCCAATCCCAGCATTGAGACTGTGATATAGCTCTATCACCTAAATCAGACTGTAGTCAGTGGAAACTGGAAAGTCATACTTTTTGGGATGAGAAGTAAATTATTATTACTGAACTTGTCAACAGCATTTCTTAAGAATGTGCTGAAATGAATTTTATATAGCTGTTTCAAAGCTATTAGGCCTAAAGTATTTTAGAAAAGGAAATGAAGGAAGTATTTTATATTCTAAGTAATATGTGTGATGTGGGTAATTTCGGGGCATTGTTGAACTATAAATCCCCATTAACTTTAGCCTGTAGCATCGGGTTAGCGCTCTCTTTTTTTTATAAGCATCTCCATCTCTAGATCCTTCAGCACATGTATCTGAGACACACAGGATATTTTGAAACATAATAAATGATTTCTAAAAATAAATTCTGCAAATTTTGGAATGATTTCAAAACCATTTGTTTGGAATCCAGAAGAAAACAGATATGAACAATGATTTGGATAACCAAAGAATAGAAAACATGTTTCCAAAGATAAGAAAGGAGTTAAAAATAAGTGAATTTCCACAATGAAGCAGACATTTGTCTAATTAGAAGGCAAACAATCCTTCTAGTTGACCCATCAGTTCCTCATTCTCAAAAGACAGAAGTTAAGTAGAAAAGCAAGTTTTCAATCACGCAATAGTTGCTGTGGCAACTGACCACAACCTATAGGTGAAGAACAACACAAGAAATGACTTTGAGATCCTGCAACTGAAATGAATCATGTGGGGAGGGGAGGGTTGTGGGTGGAGGAATGTCATGACAAGTAAGAACAAGTGTTTCCATTCAAGAAACACGCAATGTGTAAAGAACTGTGTGAAGGCACAAAAATGGAAAAAACAGAGTTCCTCACTTATAGGCATTCATGGTTTAGTGGGGGATTGCAACAAATATTATAAAAGGCATATAGGGGCAGGGAAGTATGGAAGAAGATCAAACAGAAAACATTTAGAAAATTTAATGAAGAAGGAACATTTGGGCTGGATCTTAAAGGACAAGTAGAATATTAACAGCTATTGAGAAGGAAGGAACATGTGAGAAAGAGACACTTTGGGCACCGGAAATAATATGAAGAATTCATCTGCACTCTCATAGCAGTTTCTCCACCCTGTCATTACTGAAATTACTTCATTACATGTTCTATTTTCTTTTTCTTTTTTTTTTTTTGAGACAGAGTCTCACTCTGTTGCCCAGGCTAGAGTGAGTGCCGTGGCGTCAGCCTAGCTCACAGCAACCTCAAACTCCTGAGCTCAAGGGATCCTCCTGTCTCAGCCTCCCGAGTAGCTGGGACTACAGGCATGCACCACCATGCCCGGCTAATTTTTTCTATATATGTTTTTAGCTGTCCATATAATTTCTTTCTATTTTTAGTAGAGATGGGGTCTTGCTCTTGCTCAGGCTGGTCTCGAACTCCTGAGCCCAAATGATCCACCCACCTCGGCCTCCCAGAGTGCTAGGATTACAGGCGTGAGCCACCGTGCCTGGCCACATGTTCTATTTTCATGTAGAGCTCCTCCTTTAGAAAATTAACTCCTATGGGAGCCAATCGGGGTGGATGAGTTCTGTATCTGCACAGACAGCAACTTGCCCAATACTTGGTGCATGGTAAATGCTCAATATATTTGTGTTGCATGATCAAAGATGGGAATGAGAGAAGCCAAGACACAAGACACGGAGTTGACAACTCAGGGAGTATATGAGTATTTGGAATATAAGACATGGTAGGTTGTAGGATGGATATGGAAAGGAGGAGGAAGGATACAAAGAGTTTATTTGAGATACAAAGTCTAAACAGTCAGGAAAATCTACTAAAGTTTTTGCATCTGAGATTAAGTTGGTGTAAAATATATTATACTTTGTCACAAAGTCTCAAAAGAGTTTGATAAACCAGTTACTTCCAATGAACAGAACTAAGTTATCCGATGTTTACACAACAAATATTTATAAAGTCCCTCCTATGTGCTAGGCATTGTGTTAGGAGATGGGCACATAAGAGCCAGTAAAAAACAGAAATGACACTTATTTTCTGGAATTTTACAGTCCAGTTTAATTCATTCAATTATTCAATCAATTCCTAAGTACAATATATATAGGCTCAGTTTTATGCTGTGTGTTTCATATTCAAGGGAGAGAAAAAGGGAGAGAGAGTTGGGGGTAGAACGTGTGAGTGCTCACTATATAGTACAGAAGAGAGAAATAAAATCACTATAGTAACAGAGATGTGAATTAAGTGCTATCAAGGTGCAAAATGGGTGAATTTGTATGGCCTGATGCAGCCTCAGGCTTCACAGCTATTTGAATTTGGCTTTCAGTTTAAATGATGAATCTTGGATCCTCCGAAGTCTTAAAACTGTATGTAAAATGTTGATGTATATGCATATATGGGATGATATGTGTATAGCTCTGAAAGAAAATATGATACACACTCCCTTCATAGTCAGGGTTAAAAACCACTATATAGGGAGGATAGGAAAAAGAAAGAGATTAAGAACCAACCTAACTAAGTTGTCAGGTCAAACTGAAGCAGGCATTTAAAAAATAATGTCTACTACATATATCCTGGACTAACTTCCCAACAATACGTGCTATGGCCAACAAGAAGGCCAAGGCTGGCACTTTTTTTGAAATATTCTTTCCTGATGGGATTTTATCAGAAAATCAAAGATTTTCCTATTTTCTAAGTGAGATTTATAAACAATATGTGACCAATTCTGATTAATTTCAAACTAAAAATTAGAAGTGGAGGTAATATACTCATTTTAATGATCACAATGGGTATGCAGATAACCAGCTTTTTTTCAAATTTTTATCCAGAATGGTATCTATTCTGATAAACAGCAGTTGAGAGTATTTCAGCAGCTGTAATAAATGGAATATCTAAAACACCCAAGAAAGTGGTTCCTCTGGTCCTCTGTGAGAAGGGGAAACTGCCTATGCTTTTATAAGTGTCTCTAGAAAATAAAATTTTAAATATCCAATTACAAGGAAGAGAACTAATACAGTAATATGAAAGTGAGAATGGCTTGCCCTCGTTTAAAGCTCAGGTCTCTAAATAAATCTAATAAAAATAGTAACAAAAACAACAACAAAAGGGTCACATTACTTGTTTCTTTATATATTTGGAGGTCCCTATGTGAATAAAAAGGCAGTATCCTGAAGTTCTTTTATAAGCTGGCTATTTGAAATTCAGTAAATAACTTACAAACCACGGTTTGCTTTTCAGACTAGTTACAAAACCTGGCTTATTCAACAAACATTTACTGAACATCAATTTAACTCACAGGATTGCGGAATCAGGGAACTGTGAATTCTGGGTCCTAAATTAAGGAAAACCTGTCATACAGAAAAGAGGAGAGAAGAAGAGGAGGCATACAGAGGAGGAAAATCCAATAGTGCCCCATTTCTTCTGAAATTCAGAAACATAAACATTTGGTTTTAAACTTCCTTTAATCTCAGTTTAAGACCTCTCTGATTTCCCAGGGCCCTCTGTCCACAGGTTTCCCTAAGTCTCACAGTCCAGCCCACACACAACCCAATAATGTGTTCAAAGATAATGTGTCCTACAGTCCAAAGGAAAAGACTGGGCCACCCTCTCCACATCGGCCCTGAAGAGTACAGGCTTTAGAACCAAAGGACTTGGCCTGAAATCCCAGATGCTCCCATTAGCAGCTGGGTAGTTTTGTGTAAATGACATAAGCCAATGTGAAAGTGTGAGTTCTTGACACAGATTGCATAGGGTTGAATCTTAGCTTCTAGCCCTGTGACTTTGGGAATATCTCTCGACCGCTCTATACCGTGGTTTCCTCAACTATAAAGTGGAGGAAATGAATGAGCCCGCTTCATAAAGATGTGGAGAGAATTAAGTGAAATAAAGTATTTGGAACAATACCTGTGTTCGACAAATGTTAGCTGTTACTGTTTTCCTCTCAAAGCCTCCATTTCCTAATCTGTTAAAAGATAATATCTACCTTGTAGAGTTGTGATGAATTTTACATATGATAACACACAAAGTACCAAAGTACCAAACATCAAAGTACCTTGTAACTAGTAAGATGTAAGAAATGTTCGTTTCCTCTTCCTTTTTCAACTCAACAGCTTTTATCTTTCAGATAACAGGAAAGCAAATTTACTGAAACTGATTTTTATCAATTTGTCTTTTAACCTTATAGACTTATTTGTATTACTAAAAGAGAACATTTCTCCAATATCAAGGTAGGGACCTCAGGTGATAACAACAACAAAGAGAATTGCTGTAGAGGAGCCAAGATGTCTGGGTAGATGCTCGGGAACGACTGCAGGAGGCAGGAAATAAAAAGCAATGCTAGCCCTGCTGCACAGAGGTAGGGGGACGCAGCCACTGAGTATCTGGGTTTTGTTTCCCAGATGGCAAAACTCTTACGATCAAAGGTGTCAGTTGATTACCCAAAGGTAGCAAAATAAAAAGCAGTAAGCGGTATGCCAGACATTCGTAGCAACCTTTTTATAATCAGAGAATAAAAAGGATGGCTGGTTGCCGGTTGCCCTTTTTAGCCACCTGCGCATGGTTGGATCTCAGCCTTGGCAATGGTTTTACAGCTGTGACTTTTTCTCAGTCTCCTTCCCAGACTTTATGCCTCCATTTACCCCTTGAACAGTCTTTCCAGAGTTTAACCTTAGCCAACTTCTCTTCTCACTTTACTTAGTCTTCTCCAGAGCTTCCATTGTCACACAGATACATCCAATTCTCTGTCTCCAGCCTTGCCTTTCCTCCCAAGCTCCAGGCACACATGCATGCAACCACTACCTGCTAGTCACTGCACTGCCACTTGCCACCTAGATGTCTCACAGACACCTCTAACTTAACAGGACATTGCCTAAATCCACTACTTACTCCCCCAATCTGCTCTTCCTTTGCTACTTCATACCATGGTTAATAATGTAATAAATGTACCATCATTCATCCTGTTGGAAAAACCAGAGATTTAGGAATCATTGGAGATACAAACACGGATATAGCATAACTTTGCCCTCAAGAAATAGGCAGTCTCAAATGGTACATGTATGTAAATCTCTTCCTTTTCTTAAAACCAACAGTAATTTCTTTTTGTCACTCTTGTGGAACTTAGAATTCTACATTTTGATGATAATAAAAATTCTTATTTATAAACTCATCTATATTAAACTGTGAGCTCCTTTGGGACTATATAGAGCTGGGCATGTATTTCATTCATTACAGTGTTCCCCCAACCCCCTGGCATATTTCATTGAACACAGTTGATCTTCAACTGGTATACAGATGCTCCTTAACTTATGATAGGGCTACACACTAATAAACTCATTATAAGTCAAAAATACCATAACTTGAAAATGCAACATAGCAGATGGTCCCCGACTTAACAATGGTTTGACTTAAGATTTTTGACTTTATGATGTTGTGAGAGTGATACGTTTGCAGTAGAAACCATAACTCCATTGTATGTCATAAGGAGCTACTTGAGTTAATATGGGTTTAATCCCAATAAACCCATCATAAAATTGAAAATCTTAAATCGAACCATCATAAATCTGGGACTGTCTCTACGTTGGATGTATACATGAATGAATGACTATTTTAAAAAAGGCAAATTCCAGGTGATGGCTCACATCTGTAATCCCAGCACTTTGGGAGGCCAAGGTAGGAGAATCGCTCATGGCCAGGAGTTCAAGAATAGCCTGAGCAACATAGCGAAAACCTGTCTCTACAAAAAAATAAAAATAAATAAATAAATAAATTAGCCAGGCTTGGTGGAGCATGCCTGTAGTCCCAACTACTCGGGAAGCTGAGGCACAAGGATTGCTTGACCCTAGGAGTTTGAGGTTGCAGTAAGCTGTGATGATGTCACTGCACTCTAGCCCAGGCAATAGAGTGTGACTCTGTCTCGAAAAAAAAAAAAAAAGGCAGCAAAAAGTGATATTGACACTGGCAGCTGACATAAATAAATATAAGTATATGAGGGAAAAATGATCTCCAGCTGGAGGGAACAAAGAACAATTAATGAAGATGGTAGAATTTGATCTCTAAAGAAGGAAATTTCACAGGAAATGCATGAGGAAAAAGGAGAAGAGGAAATGTTACGGCGTGTATGGGAATACAACTAAAAAACAAATAAGGTTAAAGGTTAGAGACTTTGATTGAAAGGTAAATAAACATTTTTTTTTTTTTTTTTTTTTGAGACAGAGTCTCACTCTGTTGCCCAGGCTAGAGTGAGTGCCGTGGCGTCAGCCTAGCTCACAGCAACCTCAAACTCCTGGGCTTAAGCGATCCTTCTGCCTCAGCCTCCCGAGTAGCTGGGACTACAGGCATGTGCCACCATGCCCGGCTAATTTTTTTTTTCTATATATATATTTTAGTTGGCCAGATAATTTCTTTCTATTTTTAGTAGAGACGGGGTCTCGCTCTTGCTCAGGCTGGTCTTGAACTCCTGACCTCGAGCGATCCACCCGCCTCGGCCTCCCAGAGTGTTAGGATTACAGGCGTGAGCCACTGCGCCCGGCCAAACATAATTTTTTAACTGGTAAATATATTACATTTATTTGTGTAAAACTATTAATATTATTTTTTAATCATCTTTTATGCTTTTTACTATGAAAAATTACAACCACATAGACAACAATGAGCCCCTTACTACCTCAACAAGTATCATTTCTGTGCATATCTCTCAATGATAAGACAACATCTATCAGCATACCTACAGTACCACTGTCAAGTTTAAAAAGTCATAATTCATTGGTACCACTATTCTATGTTCAGAATTCTCTAATATTTTCATAATTTTGTTTTGTTTGTTTTGAGACAGTATCTCTATCTGTCACCCTGATAATTGTTTCTGTTTTTAGTAGAGACGGGGTCTCACTTTTGCTCAGGCTGGTCTCCAACTCCTGACCTTGAGCAATCTTCCCGCCATGGCCTCCCAGAGTGCTAGAATTACAGGTGCGAACCACCTCACCCAGCTCATAATTTGTTTTATGGTTATTTGAAAGAAACAGGATCTGACTAAAATTCACAATACATTGTAATTAGTTGTTAAATTTCTTCAACTGTCTCTCTCTATCTCTCTTTCCCCCCTCCCCTCTTCCCTCTCTCTCCCTTTTAGCCATTTTATTGTAAAACCAGATATATTAAAAAACTCAAAACATGTATGAGTTAATGAGTTATTACAAAGCAAACAGCTTCGTAACCAACACCCAGGTCCAGCAACTTTGCCAGCCACCCTTGAAAGGCTTTCCACATGCCCCATGTCAATTACACCTATTTACTACTTCCCTCCGTAGTCACTATCTATACTTTCATAGAAAAATCACTTGTTTTCACCTATAATTTTATTAGCTAAATATGCATGTTTAGATGCTATAGGCTCCTACACTTTTTAAATGTCTTCTATGTTTCCTTTAATCTATATATTACTACTCCATGCATTTTTTTTTTTCCTTACAATTTGTCTGTTGAAGAACCCAGCACATCTGGCTTATAGAGTTTCCTATAGTCTGGATTTTGCTGATTGCAAATTCAAGGTGCAGTTCAATATATTCCTAAATTCTCGATACCTCTTGCAAAATGGCAGTGGGATCCAAAGGCTTGATCAGACTCAGATTTAATTCATTTGGCAAGATTATATGTAATATTGTGTTCTTTCATCAAAAGAAACATGTCTGGTGGTTTCTCATCTTGTGATGTTAGCAGTCATTAATGCTTAATGCTTAGATTTGTTAATCCATTGAGGGTTGCAAGGTGATGATATTCTAATTGGATCATTTATCTTTCACTTATCAGGAATACTTTGATAGAAACATACTTCTCTGTACCACTTCAATACTCAACATTATATTTCTTCTAAAAATTCCAGAATGAATACTTGATTATTTCCCTTTACCAATTTGCAAGATAATTAATTGATTTCCTATCATCACCCAAATGTAACTAATCACATTTTTTTAAATATCATTATGAACGTAAGAATTTAAACTTACTTCACAGGATTCAAACCATTTCAATTACTATCTCTATTTAGGTTCCAATTGTTCACCTTTGGCCAACAGAAGACTCTTCAAGTTGGCTCTTAAGTTGTTTCATTAACAACTTAAACAGAGTCAGAATTTAAAATTTTCAACTGTGATTGTGGAATTATCTATTTCTCCCCTGAACTCTGCCAACTTTTGCTTCATGTAATTTGAATCATTGTTATTAGGTACATAAACTTTTCTTATTTATATGTTTTCCTGATGAAGTGTTTCTTTTATTATTATGAAATGTACTCTTTATTTCTGGTAATCCTCACTGTCTTAAAGTCTACTGTATCTGATATTTGTATAGCCATTCTAAGCTTTTTATGGTATTCATTTATTTTTGATTTTTAAAATTTTTCTCCTTTGCGCCTTCTATCAATCTTAAGGTATTATATATTGTGATTTTCTCTCTGTTATGTTCCTCTTAGTTTAGCTTCTTTTCTGAAACAATTTATTTTCTTCTAAGTTTTTATTGAGTTATAAAATATATAGAACTTCTGAAGTTTTATAATTCTTATTTGTGTTATTTCACATCTTGTTTCATTTTAAATATCTTTTAACTCATTTTTGAAATAGCAGTTTTTTTCTGAACTTTAAACTGTGGCAGGATTTTCTGACTGCACAGAGATCCCTCTTTAAAACCGTGGTGGCTTGGTCTTGAGATGTCTTGACTCTGTTTCGCTCCTCCATTTTTAGACAGTCATTCTCTTTCCTTCCTATGTGTTCTGATCCAGTTCACTTTTGATTACACTCTCAGCAGATTCTCCTCAACGTGGCTGGTAATTTTTCAGAGTTGGGAGACCCTTGAATGGCTCCAACCCTTTCCGAACATCTTACTACAGGTTTCTTGGCACTCACTTTCTATTAGAGAGCAAAGCCCCTCCCAGTTTTGCCTGCTGTTCTCAAAGTGGCTCATCATGCTTTCTAGTGAGTACCTGTTGGCCGTTTCAGAGTTCTTCTGTTCGCAAGTCTGCCAGACACCACATTACTTCCATCTGTTCCCTTCCCCACAAACATTGACTCCATATGGGTCTTAAGGCTGTTGGTGGTTTGTCTCACAGTCTTTATCGAAGTGGTTCTTATGGATAACTTGTCACTGAGTTTTGTTGTAAATTCTGTCCATGGGTTTTTTCCCTGTGGTTTATGTGAAGATCTGAAGCAATTCAAAAGCTATGCTGCTGCTACAAGTGCCACCTTCCAACATTTCCATTTTTTGATTAAACACTTTCCAAATCCCTCAGATGTTGGAGAGCCCACAGATGGACAGTGCCCACAAATGAGGGCAAACAAGAAAACACACATAAATAATAAAATATAATACTGACTAATCAAGAGTTGAAATTCACCAGATGAATTAGCAGCTTCTGACTCCACCAAGCAGGAAGTACAAATGAGCAAAATTTCTCAAAATGTTTCACAGGAAGTTGACAGAAATAAGGTAGTTCTGGCATTCTAGTTAACGTGATTTCAGAAATGGTGGGCTGAGGCAAATCACACTGTACCACTTCCTTTAAAATGGTACAAAACGAGGAAGTGGTGAAAGAATTGTATAAAGTTATTGAGGAAGAAATCAGACAACCTGAAGAGAAACATCTCAGTTATACATTGAACTCAGCAAATAAGTAATATTTTATATACCACTAGAGAGAATAAAATGTCATCTAATTTGCTTACCATATACCAAGTGATGGTAGGTTGGACACTGGAAGGAAAAAATCCATCTACATTTGGACATGTGATCCTCTGAATACCATATTCTATATACAGTCTATATACTGGGAGTTTCATGGGGGAATTGAAACAGCTGTCTTTTTGAACAACTTCCAGGGGAAATGCAACTTTGCTGCAATACGTGGTGTTCCTGAAAAGAGAAATACGCAATGATGGGTAGTCTTATTTGCATTTGATTTAAAACAGCAACCACACTAAAGTAAACTAAGTGAAGCCAGGCCACATACTGAGACATCTTTTATATGTGAAAGTTCATGTAAGGATTAAATAGGTTACGGAGGCATTTCTTATACCAATTAACATGACAGAATAAAAAAAAAACAGGCACAATTAACTACTATTAATATATTACTTTAGATATGATACTAAACGTGTGTGTGTATGTGAGCTTATATAAATAGTCACATGCCACATAATGATGTTTCAGTCAACAATGGATCACGTATATAATGGTGGTCCCATAAGATTATAAAGAAGTTGAAAAATTCCTATTGTCTAGTAATGTTGTAGTCATTGTAACATCATAGTGTGACACATTACTCATGGTGTTTCATGCTTGTACAAACAAACCTACTGTGCTGCCAGTAGTATAAAACTGTACAGTCACGTCCTAGCCCTTCACATTAATTCACCTCTCACTCACTGACTCACTCAGACCAACCTCCAGTCCTGTAAGTTCCATTCATGATAAGTGCCCTATATACGTGTACCATTTTTTTACCTTTTATATTGCATTTTTACTGTACCTGTTCTATGTTGAGATACACAAATACTTACTATTGTGTTACAATTCCTACAGTATTCAGTAGAGTAACATGCTATACAGGTTTGTAACCTAGCTCAACTTTCTTGTATGAATATATTAGATGCCAAGGCTCTCAGATTTGGATATGACTGGCAGAGCTGAAATGATATCCTAGTTTCTCTGTTTTCTCATAGTGCTCTTTTGATTATAATCTGTTTTAACATCCGCCATGTTGTATTAGAACATAAAGGGCACATGAGCATTTCAGGCTCCTTCCTTGGAAGCCGCATATCAGTCTAGAGTCCACTCCAGTGAAATTAAAGTGTCAGGAAAAGCCTCAGGAAGGCCTTCAGAGCCTATAGAGATCTCCCCAAGGGTACAGTGATCCAAAGGGTTTTCTGTGATAGAAAAGAGGTCCTTTTACACATAATCATAAAAGAGCACACATTTATCAAATAGAATCATAGGGAACACTAATACACTGCTGGTGGGACTGCAAACTAGTGCAACCCCTGTGGAAAGCATTATGGAGGTATCTTATAACAGATTCAAGTAGACCTGCCATTTGACCCAGCAATCCCATTACTGGGCATATACCCAAAGGAAAAAAGGTCATTCTGTAACAAAGACACATGTACCAGAATGTTTATAGCAGCACAAGTCACAATAGCAAAGATGTGGAAACAACCCAAATGCCCATCAATACATGATTGGATTAGTAAGCTGTGGTATATGTATACCATGGAATATTACTCAGCTATAAGGAATGATGAAGATGTGACATCTCTATGGTTCTCTTGGAGAGAGTTGGAACCCATTATATTAAGTGAAGTATCCCAAGAATGGAAAAACAAGCATCACATGTACTCACCAGAAAATTGGTTTCCCTGATCATCACCTAAATACAAATCTGGGAACAATACCAATCATATATCAGACTGAGGTGGGGGGTAGGGGAGGGGATGGGTGTATGCCTACACAATGAGTGCATTGCGCACCGTTTGGGGAATGGTAACGCTTGAAGGTACTGACTCGGGAAGGGGGGGTTGGGGAAGGGAGGGATATATACCTCATGATGGGTGCAACGCGCACTACCTGGGGAACAGACACGCCTGGAGCTCTGACTTGGGGGGAAAGGCAGTACAGGAGCAACGTATGTAACCTGCAATTCTGTATCCCCCATAACAAGATGAAATAATAATAAAAAAAAATAGAATCATAGTTTTCCATCCAGGAACAGTTAATATCCATGAAGGAAAAAAGATCTGGGATTACTTATTGTTATGGGCTGAATCGTGCCCCTCTGCAATTCATACGTTGAAGTCCTAACTGGGAGTACCCTAGAAGGTGACTCTGATTTGAAAATAGGCCATTTAAAGATTTAGTTAAGCTAAAATGATGTCATAAGGGTGGGCCCTAATTCAATATGACCAATGTCCTCATAAGAAGATGAGATTAGGACATAGACAACCATGCAAGGAAGACTATGTGAAGACATGAAGAGAAAAGGGCCATGTACAAGCCAAGAAGCACTGGGAATGAAACCAATCCTGCTAACATCTTGATCTTGGATTCTGGCCTCCAAAGTTGTGAGAAAATAAATTTCTGTTTTTTTAAGCCATCCAGTCTGTAGTATTTTGTCATTGCAGCCCTAGTAAACCAACACACCTATTAAATAGTAGGAAATTATGTTAAAAGAGAAAAAAATAATCTAGATGGGAGTTTAGAAGACAAAGTAAAGCCTGGTAGCTAAAAAGGGACTGGAGGTAAGAAGCAACCAAAGAATTAAGTAAGTTTTAAAGTAGTTATTCTTTAGAGAAGCTTCAGTTTTTTGGAAGTTTTTTTTCTAAGCAAAAACAACAATAATCTCTAGTAAAAGAAAAATAGGCATATTGTAGAGTAAAATATAAAATCTATGTGAACTTTCAAGAAAAAAAGTGGATTTAAAAAATGCAGTAATGATAGGCTGTTTGGATCATATTTTTATATTCTCAGGGATATGGTGTTCTCTTGCTTCTTAGGGGAATTTTAGTAGAAATATTTAAAAAGCATTGTCCTAAATACATGTGCTGCCTCCCAAATATTCTTTCTTCTAAAAAGGTACCCTGAGTCTCTATTCTGTGCCAGATCCTTTGAAAGATGCCAAAAATAATAGCTATGAATGGGCTCTACTCCCTGCCCTGTTCATTGTAGGAAATGGATGCCTTCAGGTGAGGCATAAATGTAGGCAGGTACCAATGTCATGGGAAGGGGACAAATAAACAAGGCTCCACCTTTAGACAAATTCGGCATTTGTCAGGGTCTGAAAAAGGAACCACCTATAAAGAATGTTCTCAGAGAGCACAATAATTTTCTCTACACGCCTCCTTTAGTCCACTTCAGCTAAGCCACTGAGAACTAACTTACTAAACTCTATCTAAATGTTTTCCTTCCCTCCCCAGCTTCCTAGCACATGAATCTTCTAGACAAAAACCCTGGAACTAAAGGGAAGGAAGTCAGTACACCACCAATAGTCAGGCTACCTTAACATGCAGGTATAGTTGCCAGTGTCATTGAGGAGGGTGGGCCGGAACCAGAGCACATCTTTCTCCTTACTGATGCGGTTCTCAGGGAGGCGGAAGTTAATTGGCTCCTCAAGGTCCCGGTCCTGCCTAGTCCAATACCAGATCAGAGTAAGGCCAGCTGAATGGGCTGTGCTGTAGTTATATTTCAGGAAGTGTTCAAAGAGTGGGCACTTGATGCGAGCTGGCTCATCTTCAAACACCTGGATTTGCCTCATGGTATCTAGTCCCCAGTCATCGCAGCGTTCTGGAATAATAGAAAAAAAAAAAAAAAAAGAGAGAGAGAGAGAGAGAGAGAAATGGAGTAAGGGCAGATGAGTCACTTTACAATAAAGACCTCCAGAGAACACAGGACCTCAGGATACCCAACCTTTTCCAGGAACCTCCTTCTTTGGTCATCTTCGGTAACCTTCCTCTAATAATTGCATATAATAGGCATCTGTGGTATGAAGAAATTACTTCTCATTTTTTAAAATTGTTCTTTGAGTATCTCTTGAGTAACAACTTGATCTGGTAGCTTGATCCTGTTAAGCCCTACAAGGTATGGGGGATGGTATCACCTAAAAAAGGACATCATACGCTTCTTCACTTCTCAGGAACAGAGAAGGTTTTAAGGAGGAAGTTGTAACTGAAAAGACAACCCTTGGGTGGATGGGAGAGAGAACTCCCAGTTGTCCCTAGGTCTCCTGATTTTAGGGCTAGACCTGCACTGTCCAGTAGAAATTATAATGCAAACTACATGCGTAATTTTAGACATGCCAGTTGCCATGTTGCAAAATTAAAAAGATGCATGTGAAATTAATTTTAATAATATATATTGTTAAACCTGATATATCCAAAATGGCAAAATAAAATTAATTAGCTATGTTATATTTACAATCTTTATTTTGTAGAAAATCTTCAAAATTCAATGTATTTACACTGAACAGTACATCTCAGTCTGGGCCAGCCACGCATGTCCTCTAACTACCTTACTAAACAACAGCATGGTCCTATAAAGGTCCAGAGTTCTCAGTGGTACTCACGGGGGAATATGCACTGGGGAACAAAGGTGCTAGAGTTTCAATGACTGAGAGTCGAATAAAATTTGTAATGGCCTTTATGTTTTTTTTAAAAAATATTTTTAATTATTAAGGGTACGTAATAGTTGTATATAT
Source organism: Eulemur rufifrons (assembly GCF_041146395.1). Lineage (NCBI taxonomy): Eukaryota > Metazoa > Chordata > Mammalia > Primates > Lemuridae > Eulemur > Eulemur rufifrons. Next base: position 73,662,814 of record NC_090989.1, read on the forward strand.
TTATAGGGTACATGTGATGTGTTGATACAGGCATACAATGTGTAGTAATCAAATCAGGGTAATCACTCATGTATTCAGAAGAAAGAAGACATAATTACTTCTTTTCTTAAGAGTGACATCTGAATGGGAGGGCTCTAGAAATCACCAAATGAAGGCCAAACAGAGGTCAGGGGTGATGGAGTCCTGTGAGTCACAAAACAATCATCTTAATATAATATTCTTTTTCCCTTTATCCCTAACATGCATACATACATATCATACACACACACACACACACACACACACATACATATATATATTTTAACTGTGTAATCTTCCTTATATTTCTATTGACATCTAAAACCTTTCATGCTAATTATAATAATCAGAAAGGATATATTTAGTGTCACATTATAAATAACATCATTTTAAAATAAAATGGTTACATTGCTCTTTTAATTACAGCCAATGGAAAAGTGATTTGCCGTACACCAATATCCAACCTAAAAATACATGAACAAGCTTTCTTTTAACCATTATAAATTCCATAGTGTTTTTCTTTCTTTTGAACTTTTATTAATTCTACTATCTCCAAACATAATTTTACTTTAATGGAATACAGTCTTACATTTGATAGTTTATATTTAATTTTTCATCATTCTCAGCTTTTATTCTTAGTACAATATATAAAGCACTAAGTGTTTAAAAGTTTTTCCTTTTGAAATGAGTTTTATACATTTAAATAATATATATTTCCAATTTTATTAGTAATTATTAAATACAAAATGTTAAAATCTTATTAGAAAACATGACTTAATCTAAATGGGCTGTTTTTGAATGAGAGAATTTAGGCATTCATTGAAAATTGTTTGCTTATGTGTAAACACTGAGGAAATGCCTTCATAGCCAGGAACAAAAGGAGTTTTCTTCTAACAACGTCACTCAATTCTTTAAACTCCTTCTGAGATATATACCCATTTTATATTTTTATCATCAAAATTATTTTTAATGATCAATTGACAACTCTAAAAGACCCCGTCTGCAAAAGCAGCCCTGGTTCTCACTTTTCCCTGTATCCACACCCTCTGCAATTGAAAAGCATGAGTCACCCAATCAAGCAGGAGAGTCTGCTTGACCACCCCTTGAGTCTGATCTGCTCTTGTGACTTATGACTTACACAGGCCAAGGAAAGCAGCAAAAGTGATTGTGTAACAATATAAGCCTAAGACTTAAAACTTTCTGCTTTTTCTCTTGGAACTCCGTTACCACCATGAGAACAAGCCCAGGAAAGCCTACTAGTAAATAAGAGACCATATGGAACGGAGGCGAGGCACCCCAGCCAGCAGCTAGCCTATCTCCAGAAGCACAGCTGTCTGGCCTTTCCACAACTAACCCAAGATGCCAGAGCAAGCCCAGCCTAGGTCAACTGTGTCAGGCAACTTACAGACTCAGAAGCAAAAAACATTCCTGAAATAAATAAAATGAAGTTTTGTCACTTAATTCTGTGGTTGTTTATCAGACAATATTTTTGTAGCAGCAGATAACTGGTAGAACAACTATATTGGTAATTGCTTTAATTTTGATAAAAGCACAGAATTTGAAGCTTTCTGACTTCCAAAAGGATTTGTCACCAAAGTAAGTAATAAATCTCTGGGAAATTTAACAAACTGTTTTCTTCAAGACTCTACAAATGACTTTGTTGCTATGCTTTCATTTAGAAGCACTTTTTAAAATTTAGCAGAGAGAGAAAGAATTGGGAAGATCAAAATATTGTTCCCATCAACACACATTTGTAATACAATATTTTTATAAAGTATCTTATTACATTCTTTAAGTATATTTCCATTAACACTGCAAAGTTTCAGAGTTAGCTCATTGAGTTTACAGAAAATTACAAGTCTTTCAGATAAACATAACATACCTAATATAGGTATCCAATTTCATTTCCTTCTGAAGCTCCCCAAAACTAAAATAATTTTTCAATACAAAATCCCAAGTAACTTCAAGAACGGGAGAAAAGACAATAGAATAGCAACATCAAAATGGACAAGTGGTAACAGGCTTAGCAGATTTAAAAAGAAAATTCCTCAACCAGCAGGGGAAAACTGGAGAACAAACCAGTCTGTAATTGAGAATGCTGAAAAAACACAGGAACTATCAGCACCAAAATAAGGAGTATTTAGTGGTGTTCACCCAATATTTATGGGTTCTCCCCCGAAGTAAAGAGAGGTCATGTGACTCACTTCCACCAACAAGATGTAGTCAGTGTCACTTGTGGTAGGTGTTTTAAGAGTATATTTTACCCAGTTTCTGGCAAATATGAAAGCACAGAGACTGAGACTCCCTTAGCTTGGGTCCCTTAGTGTGGATGTCATTCAGCAGAGCTTTGTTATTTTAAGTCATGGATAATTGGGATTTGCTTGTTACCAATACCAATAATCTATTCTATCCTGACATATGCAGTCAGGTACCTCACAACTGAAGATACACGAAGAATGGTAAGATAAAGAAGATCAGATTACATCTATATCAAAAAGTTATATCCTTTGTTTCAATCCTGCTCTCCTAGTACTGAACAACTCTCCCCTCTCAGCTTCAAAGATGAGGGTAGCCAGACATTTACTCCAGACAAGAGAATGAAAGAATCTTCTGTGGAAAATTTGGCCAGCTTAAGAAAAAAAAAATCTAACAATCTCAGTGTCAGAGATTCTTTAACAAATCATGCAGCCACATCAACCAAAAGAAAAAATCATGTTTAACAAGCTCCACACTCATATTTAAAATTTTCAATCAGCCTCTTAATCTCTTCTTAAATATGAAAGGTAACTTGAGAAGAGATCTGAGAAGAATCTCTACCATAAAATGTAATGTCCAAAGAAACAAAGTCAAAGAAACTGGGAGAAAAACAAGGTTATTCAAGGAAAAGTAAACATTTAAAACATACTATCAACAGCCTCAGAGAGATAAGAAACCTACTGCATTCATGTAGCAGGAACAGGATGCTAAAACAAAGAAATATTCAGAGAAAAAGATGCTTATTGAAATTAAAAACATGATTATAGAAAGTAAAAACTTAATAATTTCTTTTTAGAAATCAAAGATTTCCAAAAAAGCAGAGTAATAAAGGAAAAGACACAAGAAATAGACAAGAAAGTTGGAAGATCAGTTCAGGAATCTCAATATCTCAATAATAAGAGCTGCCCCCTCCCCGAAAAAAATACAAAGAAGAAAATTCTCAATTACATAATTCACAGGAAAAACAATACTGTAATTAAAGCATACAACCTTCTGAATTAAAAAATCCTGTCAATTGTCCCAGCATAATGGATAAAAATAGATTTACACCACAAAAATATTTCAAAATAAATGTAGGAAAAGAGAGATTCTATAAACTATTAGGGAGTAAAAAAGGAAAAAAAAATAGTCACTTACAAAACATCAGGAAAGAAAAGGGCTTTGAGACTCTCAAAAACAAGACTGGAAACCATAAGATAATGAAGCAATACATCTGAAGGAAAATGATTTTCAATCTTGAATCTAAATCTATTGAAATTATCATGTGTGAAGGTGACATTTTCAGACACACAAAAACTCAGAAATTTTATTTCCCATGTGTTCTTTATCAGGAAGATTCTGGGGTATTTGTGAACCCAAAGTGAAAGAATAAAATAAGAATGAGGAAAACACAGGATCCAGGAATATGGAATCCACTTCAAGAGAGAGAAGGGATCCCCAGAGTGACCGTGAAGGAGATCCAAGGACAACAGCTATGCACCAGGGCTTGGTGATGCACCAGGAGGGGCAGAAGGGGATGAAAACCTCCACTAAGGAAAAAAAAAAAAATAACGGGTAGATTAACTGATGACATTAGCAGTGTCAAAACTTATGCTGAAAGGTAATTGAAAATTATGAAAATGGTTACCAAAAGATACAAACTAAAGTAAGCACATGAAAAGTAATACAGTTAATAACTGTAAAAAATAAGAAAGGTAACACAATTGTAGATTATTAATATGTGAAGACATTAATTAAATGATTATTGATTCAACCAAATGCGTAATAGTATTACCTAGAGTGGAATGAGTAGAGAAAGCAGAGGGGATATCAGTTTGAGAGAGATAATTCTCATGTACTATAATAAAAAAACATGAAAAGATAATGACAAAGGTTGACTAAACAAAAAATAACAATATACACAAACTGGATAGTAAAATATAGATGGGAAATTCCAGAAGAAATAAGTAAAATACCCCAAAGTGATTGACTCTGAGGAGGATAACTAGTGGGAGTGAAAAAAGTGAAGGCAGAAAGAACACAAATATTTCAGTGTAAGTCTTTTAATATACTGACTTTAAAAATTCTATACATTATTTTCTTTGAATAAATATAAAACAATAATTAAAAAAAAAGAAAGGGGGAAAAAATATCCACCACGTAATATAATTGGGAAAGCCATTTGCAGTGTCACCACCCTCATCACACCCACTTTCTGTTAGAAAACATCTTGATTTCATTATTTAATTCCAAAAATTGTGTTGATATGCATTGGCATGACAGCATATTCACTTTTGAATTATAAAGTATATAGTTTTAAAAAGAAAGAGAGAGAGAGTTGGACAGCAGATGGAGTCTGGAACTTCATCATATTAAGTTTGTTGTCTGGATGAAATAAGATGTCACTGCCTTCTGTATTTCATTGATAAAGATATTCTTTATGCTGTTCCCAAAATCACCTCCCCAAAGACTGTACTTTTTGTTAAAATTGGTCGATGGTAGATGCAAGACTACTAAATGAAACTTAGCATCCTCCCTGTAATCCCACCCTACAATATATATCAATTCACCCCAACTTGGGCCACAGATCACATTTTTGATGTCACGATTCACTATTAACAGGAACACTGGTAAATTGGAGAGAAAAAGGAAGCCCTGCTGGGGGTTAATGGTGACTTTTTATTAAAGGAAACTTTCTGACACCAGTATAATAAGTGTCACTTTGTTTGGCCCCTGGAGGGCTTTATGTCCCTGGGCCATGATTAATAGTAAGAGAGATAATGAGTGACAGGCAGATTTTTCTTTTGTAAAGGAAGAGAATGCTGATTGGCAAAGGAGATGGAAAAGGAGAGCTAACATAACATTTCCAGCAGGTACTCAGGCATACCAATTTAGGAGGAATTATAAAACGAATTTCTGGTGATCACAAGAACAGAATGTGGTAGAGACTGTCTAGATGCTGATTAATCCTGTTTTCACCCCTGTGAAAACTGCCTATCCTCAGCACTTGGGTTAGGACCATGTGATTTGTTTTGGGCAATGAAATGTGGCCAGAAATACTGTACAACCTGCAACCCCTTGCATAATCTTTGGTGCTCTCTTTCCCTTGGAGAGAGAGGGACATCATGGAGAACCTGATGTCCAGAAATGTTTGAAAAGGGAAGCATCACAGAATAGGAGCCTAGACCCTTGGCAGGGCTTAGGGCAGAGCTGCTCCGGATGCCACCTCACTTACAAGGGTCTGTGACATGAGTGAAAAATACACCCCTATTATGTTAAGTCACTGAGATTTGTAATAACAACTAGTATTACCTATTTTGACTAATGAAGGAAGGTAGAAGTTTCCTTTCATGACATAAGTTAAAAAAATCAAATCAAGAACAGACAATTTTAAAAAAATAACATTTGTTAAAGGCTCTTATATACCTTTAACACCAAGATTTTTGGACTCTTCCATAGACTTAATATGTTTTCAAGCAAATTAAGTACAATGCATTTTAAAGGGAAAATAAATAATTCTACTTGCTATGTATGTTCATTGCATTATGTTTTATGGGCCAAATGGATATGTCTCTAAAGTGAGTCAGCTTTCTTTATAATAGAGACTGAAAATATATGTATTATAATAGTATTCATAAACATTAGCAAAAAAAATAGTATTATTATTGAGCTTTTTCTTTGGGGTATTTGCCCATTTGAAATGAGTTCCGTGAGTTTTTAAGTTTCTCTAGACAGCCACCTGAGGGTATTTTGTCAGAGCTTTTTAAATTATTCAATGAACAAATAAAAATAAAATCTATGGCAACAGGCTGGAATGTCATGTAATAACAAATTAATTATATGATTCACTGCAGGCACCAGCCTCAGAAAAGACAGGAAAAGGCTGTTATGCAAATAGATTTGTCTCTATAACAGCAAAGGGAATTTATTAAATTACTGGCACAAGAATTACTTTTTGTTTAGAATGCCCCTTCTTATTCAGTTTACCCCACAGTGGAAGTCCTCTTTAAATCGGCTCCTCAACATGGGGGAACCACAAAGTCATCATTTCCCTCAGCCAAAGGGTTTCTTAAGGCTGAGAGTCGGTAGCACAGAGGACTGATGGAAATGTGCAAAGCCTCCCAAAGCCAAGTCACTGGAAAATCCAACCCACGCTCCTGACAGCAATTAGCATTTATATAGCAGGGTATACATTTTAACTAATTAATCTCACAACACCCTCTAGGGCTTTCATGCCCATTCCCACATTACATGCCAGGAAACGAAGACAGAGAGATTAATTGACTTACTTTTGCCTGAGTGGTAGCACAAATAAAAGCTGCCTAAACATAGAGCTAGGATGCTTGTCCCAAATCTAGGCTCATACATTCAAAGGAGGATATTTCCCACAGAAAATCTGTTCATATATTTGTTTTTATTAAACATTTATTGAGAACCTGGTGTAAGCAAGCCGTAAACATAAAGGTATAAAAACTCAAGCAGCTCAGGTATAGAAAAGAAAGAGCAAATATTTGAATTTTGGAAGACATAAGGTGGAATTACTTTCCATATTTAATTATATACCGTGTGCCATTTACTTGCCATATGACCTTGGACAAAATGCTTCTCCTCTTAATCTCAGTTTCTGCACATGTAACCTGCCTATTTTTACAGTATTATATGAGAATTAAAGGGTCTAGCATATAAAAGGAGCTCAGTACATATTAGCAGAATCTGCATGATAAACTTGAATGGATCCTAGCCCATTTTCCTTGTATCCCTAGCCCATCAAAAAGTTAACGATCTTCACAAAAGAAAAACAAAGACACAAAACTGAACAAAATGAGCCAACTGTTACAAGGCTTCCAAACAGAAGCATAGTTGAAACTGAATGATGGCCGGGCGCGGTGGCTCACGCCTGTAATCCTAGCACTCTGGGAGGCCGAGGCGGGTGGATCGCTCGAGGTCAGGAGTTCGAGACCAGCCTGAGCAAGAGCGAGACCCCGTCTCTACTAAAAATAGAAAGAAATTATATGGACAACTAAAATATATATATACAAAAAATTAGCCGGGCATGGTGGCGCGTGCCTGTAGTCTCAGCTACTCGGGAGGCTGAGGCAGGAGGATCGCTTGAGCCCAGGAGTTTGAGGTTGCTGTGAGCTAGGCTGAAGCCACGGCACTCACTCTAGCCCGGGCAACAGAGTGAGACTCTGTCTCAAAAAAAAAAAAAAAAAGAAACTGAATGAGCCTACAACATAAAGTACTATCTAAACTGGAAAGTTCCATACATGTATTAGTTACAATTAATCTATGAATTGTGATTTCCTATGTAACCTGTGGCAAACCATTTCCTGTGGCAGACCTCCAGGTCTGCAGCAGGGACTGCCAGAGGAGCCCCATTTCTGTGCCTCTCTCCAGCCCCTCTCCTTCTAACAGAGTACGGGAATTTTCAGTTGGGCACATAACCATTCAGAATAAAAGTGACATTTCCAAGCTTGCCAATCACCTGGATATATTAAGCAAAACTAATTTACTCAGAATTTAGTCAGGCAACTAAATTCTGGCCAATGGAATATGTTTGAAATCGTGACGTGGTAGATTCCGAAAACCTTCCTTGAGAGACACTGGCATGTTCCTGTGTTTCCCGGGCTCCTCCTACCATCCCATTCGTTTTTCATTCTGCTGCTTGGAACACAGATGTGATGGCTGGAGCTGTATCATGGACCATAATAATTCATACCCTAAAGATAATGAAATCTGAAAGTGAAAGGAGGTGGGACCTTGAATAACTTAAGGAGCTGCCTTACGAGCCCTAAATTTTCTACTTCTAGACTTTATGTGAAATAAACTTTCTTATACTCTTGTTACTTCAAATGTGGTCCACACAACCCACCAACATCATCGGCATCCCTTGAGAGCTTATCAGAACTGCAGACCTTCAGGGCCCACCCAGACCTACTGAATTAGAATGTGTATCTTAACCATCCCCAGGTGATCCCTACGCCTATTAAAGTTGGAAAAATTAGTTTAAACTACTGTTATTTTGAGTCTCCTATTCACAGCTGATCATTATCATCATTGATAATAATGTTCTATTTCATCTGTTCAAATAAGTGGGTAGTTGAACAATTCCTGAGGTTCTATTCACCCCATGAGTCTGTCTTTTTGATTAATACTTACATTTAAAAATATATTCCTTTTTGTTCCTCAATGAAAAAATATTTAAAATATCTCGATATTTTTCTAGCACTGTCCTATAATAAACCACCAATGTTTTAAAAACCTACAAACACCATTCACCTAGAGTACGATTTATAGAGGAAATACTATTAAAACTGAGATTTTTTTCTTCAGGAGAGAGCTACTAAACCAAAATCTAGAAAATCTTTCTGAAAAATTCATATTTGTCAACTAAGCCATCAGGAGGGAGAGAAGTGTGGAGTGGGGGAGAGAGCTGGAGTGTCGTGAGCATCCATCACGCATCCTCATGCTGCGGGCACCGCCCAACAACACTGGGCACGTAACTTGGCAGATGGCTTTCCTGGACCAGATAATCAGACATACCTTACTCCCACCAAGAATAGGGAGTTTTCTTGATTAAGTAATTTGAAGAAAATAAGAAATAGTCCTGAGCAGAGAATAACAGATGATAAGATTTGCCAGGTTAGGAAAGAATGCCAAAAATCAAGAAAAGGGTTGGGTGGGGGACAAACCCACATGCCACAGCTTCAGTTTTGTTAGAGATTGATCCTAGAACAAGTTTTATCCCCAGTAGTATAATACTTCTCCCGGTGACACTGGGTATTTATCTTTACACTGCCCTAAAGACTGTCATTTTATATTAATTAGAAGTGGCAGGACTTTCTAGTTAAAAAAAAAAAAATTGTAGAGAAATCATTACTGGGCAAACATGAAAACAAAGAAAGAAAGAAGAAAAGGAAGAAGTGAAAAAGGAAAGTGAACCCCCACAGATGAAAACAACCAAACCTAAGAAGTTTAAATGTAGAATAATAGTAGGTCACACTTAAAGTTACAAAATCAAATTATCTAAAGGATGACCTAGAGTTGGGTCTTTCATAGTCTATTATTACAAGATGAATATTCTAGGACTTCTGAACAGTTTGGTTTTCATTCAGTACCTGCCATGCTGAGGTTCCACTCTTAGTTTGTGAACACGAGTGTCACTTTCTACAAAATTTTCCTTGTGGCAGGAGACTTGAGTAAAAATTCTGGGTTTTCTAGAGAATTTTAGAGTTCCCAGGTCTAAAGAAGTTGCTGAAGGTCTCCAGCCTCTTTCTTGGTCTCCATCAAATTATTTCATAACTAGGTTTTGAAGCACCAACAAAAAGACCCTGAATCATCATGTGTTAATGTCCAAGAAGGGTCCACTAGCCACCCTTCCTGCTGCTGTGCATAATAGGGAAGATAATGGAATAGCATCATCTAACAGTCACCCAGAACAGGCTCTGCTTCTCTCATCAGTCACCAGGGGTTAGCAAGCTGCAGGATGGATTCTCGGTATGCTGCCTCTGTACCATGGTTCATTATTTTCTTTTTTTAAAAAAAAAAATTACTGTAATGAACATCTTCATGCAGCTGAAGGGAATGATTTTCTTTGCAGGGATGTTGTGACAATAAATAAACTGGCTTATGTCAAGTGTGGAACCGTACACTGGGGAAACTCTAAGTAGTCATTAGTTGGCTTTTGTGTTTTTTATCCTCTAAGCAATCTTTTCTAATCCATGATTAAGATGTAAAGATCCAATTACTATTCTCATATAATAATCAAGCAGCCTTTGCTCTCTTTATTCTCATTATTACATACTATTTATTCAGGGTCCGATGGGTGCTAAGAGCTATGAGCAAAATCTAGAAAAAAATATGGTCTCTGTCTTCAAATTTCCATTCAAGAAACAGATTGTGAACATTGGAAGTAAAGGCATTTTACTCTTTATCATACAGTCCCAGAACAGATGGGTCTTAAATCTAGTTGCAGCTTCCAGTTCTAGTAGGATAGCTGGTAAGGCCCCCATTGTACAGACGAAGTGAATGCAGCCAGAGAAGACAAAGGACAGGTCTGCAAGTGGAACAACAATATATGATAGTGGTTGGGAAGGACCAAACCGGCTCTCTTATATCCCAAAACTACTTGTCCTAGGGAGTATACAATGGCGAGTCCCTGACAATTCCATTTCTAATCCTTGTTCTTGCCACTTCCTAGCCATGTGTAAGTAAATTAAATATTCTCATGTGTAAGAAAACTGGTTTGAATATTAAATGAGACAACACTTGTACAGTGTTTTACAGAGAGCTGTTAACATAGTCCTTGCTATTGTTAATATTGTAATTCTCTCTTTCTCAATTCCAAACTGAGTATGGCCAATTTCAAATGGAATATTGCTCAACAAATATTGTTGATGTTTACCCTATGGGGACTCACCTCTAGCAAAGTGCTTGAGAGTCTTGGACTACAAGGGAATTTTTAAAATATTTAGAAAAATCCTTTCATATTTCAAATGGAGTAAATAAACCCAGAGAGTTAACTTGATAAATAACACAGAGCTCATTAGTGTCAAGTATAGAATCATTCCTTTTCAATCCAAATTTTTTGTCCTTTCTATTACACCATCCCAGTAAAATATATATTCCGTATACATATCTGAACAAATATTTCCAGTTGGTATTGGGAATGTAAATAGTACAACAGTGCATACCCCTTCAAAACAGACAATGAAAGAGGCTAAGAATCAAACCCAGGAAGATTGGAACAGATAATGTTAATATTGGGTCCTAAAAGATATCTTTGCATGGGTTCTATATGGTCAAGCCATACAATTATTATTCTCATCCTTCCCATTTTACAAGTGAAGAAGCTGATACATGAGCCTTGTCTTTGAGGCTGAAAGTAAGCTAGGTAGCAATGCTGCCTACAAGTGTGACACCTGAAAAGAAGAATCCTGCACCTCAGTTTCCGCATATGTAACAATACATGAAACTAAATATGAAGCTAATAAAAGTGCCTACCTTCTAGAGCTGTCATTAGTGGTAAACAAGATCATACATGAAAATGCCACAGGGACTCTAATGGATGATAAGAACTTAATAAATTTAAGCTACAATTACGATGTTGATTTTTTACAGATGAGGAAATCAAGACCTAGAGAGACAGTCAGCAGGGAAAATGAAACATTTTGTGTGTCTGTTTTTGAGTTTTTATTGCATTTTATCAAAGCCAGGGACAAGAAACTCGAAATTAAGATTTGAGTTATAAAATGTAGAAAGCAGGCTAAGCATGGAGTCACTTCTTAATTAGCAGAAATATCTCAGTGATCACTTTTCCACTCAACAGTATGATGTAAATTTAAAGCCCTCCGGGGACTCGGCAGGTCTCCATACCCTCCAATACCATGTCTCACTTCTCAGTTGAGGGTCAGAGAGGCTCATCCAGTAAAAGTACATCAGGAGCCTTCAACTTTCAATTAAGAGCCATCCAATTCCCTGCCTCAAGATTTGCAATCATATTCCATGCACATCTACAAAATTAAAGGAAAGTGCATCTTGTGAGCCTTGTCAGCAACCTCCTTAGCAATTCTCAGGAAATTGCCCGGAGTAAAAGGAAGCTTATGATCTTCATCACCTGCCAGAGGAAGAGACACAGGCTACAATTCTGCCGCTGTGTTTAACAGAGGCATCACCTGTGAGATGTCAGTGTAGTCTCATTCAATTTTAATAATGTGTCAAGCATGTAAATTTTCTTGAAGGCTGGTAGTGTCAAGCAGAAAACAAAAGATTCTGATAGAAAATTGGGTGAACCAAGTATCAAAAGCTAAGAGCATGAGAAATAGGGTTTGGAGATATGTCTGCCAAGACATATGCCTAAGACCCCAGCATCCTTCCCTCTAAGCTGTTTGCACCTCTGTGTCACCTCTCCCACCAACTGCAGATATGCAGCCTGTACTTTTAGCGGGGGCTGAGATTGTTACCTTCACCCTCCTTATCTTTGTCCTCCAAGTGAAGCCAAGAGGTGCGGGATGACGGCCGAGGTTATCATCAGCTTGTTCCATGTACAGATCTGTGGCTTCAGGAGACTTCTGATTTCTCTTCAGCTTTGAAAAGGGTTATCCTGGCACTGGCCTTAGAGTCTTAACCTCCTAATGGACTGAGCCCCATGAATTTACAAAGTTGGGCAGGACAATTTCCGGCACTTGAAAGTCCCATGATTTCTTTGGTAACTTTGAGGGTGGGGGGAGGGACATGAAATCATCTTAGCTTAGCTTCCTGTTTGTGAATGTCCATATAGTGTATTGTGTGTTTTAACAAATGATTTACACTGACTGTTGCTGTAAAAGTGAATTTGGAAATAAAGTTATTACTGAAAAAAAAAAAAGATGATGGGATGGCTTTTGGCAGGAAGAATTCAAAAGGTGGGGGTTCTGAGTGGCTAGGTGTTCAGTGGTCACTTGCCTAGAGAACACTGTCACCTCCCGAGGGGAGGAGGAGGTCTTGGGAAGAGTAAATGCCAAGATAAAACCCTGTGCCAAGTTTCTGAATAGTTCAGTAACCCCTAACCCACGATGCATCTTAGAAAACCACTGCACGTTAGCGATGGAAGGAAGCCTCAGAAATCCAGTCTCTTGGCACATTATACAGATTATGGTCTGAAATCAGAGGGGTTGGGAATGCCTGAGGTTAAAGACTGGGTTAGTGGCAGAGGCAGGATGAAAATCTCCCAGATTTCTAGTTATTACTAGTTATTTGGCCTGTATCACAAAAATTACCTCTGCGAATAAAACCAACTACAAAAGAGAGGTTATACTACTCTTCAATCAGTCTTCGTTTTTCTTTTCTTCTGGAATGTCAGAGGTTGAACATTTATCTTCAGCTCACTGACTCACTATAATCTTAAGGTTGAGAATGCTTGCCTCATATATTTACTGGTAAAAAGAAAACAGAAACTACAAACCAACTTCTCTGAAATTCAGAGATATTAAAACAAAGGAAGCAAAACAGGAGAATGTACTTTTCATATATGAAGCAAAAGCAAATACTCTGGAAAAATCAAATTTAGAATCTCTTACATAATCTTTGTTGCTGTCACCTCCTCTTTCACATGGTACACACATTCCCTCTCTGTTCACACTCAACCAGTAGATACACCATGAATGTCGTATCACTGAAGAAAAGCAAAGTAATTACTAGAAAGTAGAAAAATAGGCAAAGGATCATCAAAAAGGCCTGCAGTCATACAAAGAGGGCTCTTGGGAGCTTCATAGCACAATTATGACTGTCTAGGTATATATCTCTAGTGTATGCATGTCCAGGTATATTCCAGGGCAACCCTGTCAGTCCAGAACACTCAACCCTCGAGACTTTGAGTCTCCTAATACTGCACGCCGTTCCCTGCCTGGTGGAAAAATGAACAATGCAGGTGGATGCTTAGAAAGGTGTAACACAGCTTTTTATTTCCATACGCTTTGAGGCACTAGAGGTTTCTGATTGCTGAACCTATCCTCTCTCCACTGACCTCCTCAGGCTCTCAAAGTCATACTCAGCCTTTTTGCGTCTATTTTGGAGACTTTATATATAATTCCTTCTCTCAAACACTCCACTCAGTTTGATTCTTTATGTTGACAAATATCTCAAACTATATTCTTTCCTTCTCTCCTATACCAAATTAGCTACTGATCCTTTCTTTGAACATAAAAATTCACCTTCAGACAGATCTTTTTTTTTTGAGACAGAGCTCTGTTCTATTGCCCGGTAGAGTGCGGTGGTGTCAGCTTAGCTCACAGCAACCTCAAGCTCCTGGGCTCAAGCCATCCTCCTGCCTCAGCCTCCCAAGTAGCTGGGACTACAGGCATGCGCCACTACGCCCGGCTAATTTTTTATATTTTTAGTTTTCCAGCTAAATTTCTTTCCATTTTTAGTAGAGACAGGGTCTCACTCTTGCTTAGGCTGGTCTCCAACTCTTGAGCTCAAGCAATCCTCCCACCTTGGCCTCCCAGAGTGCTAGGATTACAGGCGTGAGCTACCACACCCAGCCCAGACAGATCTGTTTAAACTTCTTCACAACGAAACATAGTTTCTGAGGTACATCTTGTAGTATTCTTTATGTAGAACAATGGTAAAGGGTCAGACAAACTGATTTTTTGTCCTAATTTGCCTGTGTTATCACCAATATCATTATATTAATAACCACTACCATCGCTTAATATTGAATGTTTTCTATGTGCCAGGTATTAAGTGCTTTACATTTAATATCATTTTTAATCCCGATAACAACCCTTTCAGAAAGTTTTATTATTGTCCCCAGTTAACAAATGAGGAGTGTGAAGCTTAGATAAGTTAAAGGATATATACACCGTGGATATTGCACAGCAAGTAAGTGGGACACAGGGATTCTAATGCAGATCTGCCTCTTTCTAGAGTCTAAGATTTAATATTGACGGGGGCCAAGTAACTTTCCTTCTCAGGGATTCCATTTCCTCATGTATAAGGCAAGACGGTAAAACCAGATCTATAAGCCCTTTCATCTCTATGATATCATGGTTTTATAACCAATGCTAACTTCAAGAGTATTTTCTAGCCTGAATCTGAAAAATATAAATCAAACCAGTTTTTCAGAGAAAACAGCAGGGGTGGGCGGGCACTCATTAATAGAAAGGGGAACAAAATGAGTGAGAGTCTAATAACCGGCATAAAATCCATGATTAGCAGTTCCCAGCATCAGAAGGCACATGTCATAGCCAAGAGGCAATGGGGCAAATCACATCTGTCTGAATTAGACCGTGTCATTATATAGTCCTGTTTCCAATGGAGATTCTGAAGCTACCTTCATGCTCAACTTTCCTTCACAACACTCACTTTTAAAAAGCAGAGGAGTCAGAAATGTCAGCCTGTCCTCGAAGGCAGCTCCCTCGGGCGTTAGCTGCCTCTGTCTTATTAAGTATAGTCAGGCATGACTCAGCTCCTCCATCAACTGTCTGAGAAGGAGAACATTTCATGCTGGTAGAAAATCACCTTAAGCAGAACAATGGGAGGCGTTTAGGGTAGACAATTAGAGTCGGGTTGCTTATTACTCAAAATCAAATCACCCTTTTCCTATTTTAGACAGGAGAGAATAATCATAGCCAATAGGGAAACAGGACTGTTTTTGCTTAGAACACATCAGATCACCCTGTCATCTCCAGTTACAACCATCAGCCACTCAGACACCTCTTCTGTCTGGGTCACAAGGCAAGGTGAACTGTGGGTTATGTCATGTCCTTCAATCAATAAACCCTCAGTGAGAACCTACCACATACCACAGTTTATAATAGGCTTTAATGGGGGATAAAGATATCAGGAAGACTTACTTTCTGCTTTCAAAGCTCTCACTATCTAAAGAGGGTGGACGGTCAAGCAAAAAATCACAATGCAAAGCAAAATGAGGCAAATGCTAAAAAGAAAAAAGATGCAACATGTCTAGAGAAAGCATAAGGACCTCTTAATTCTGACTTCAAGAGAGCTGGAAGTTGAATGGTGCCTTCACAGAAGAGATAGCATCTGATTTAAGGCTGATAAAATGAATAGAATGTGCACTGACAGATACGAGGGGAGGAGTCCAGGCTGTTGGGAGCTATGATTAGTCAGTCTATCAGTCACAGAGTGTGGGATGATTTAGCAGAGCATGAGAATGGAAGACTAGGGTCATACAGGGTGAGAACAGACTTTGTTCTGGTAGCAACTGAGAGTCACCGATGGTACTTGAAGAATTAAGTGACATATATTAACTGTAAGCGGAGATAAAGGATGAGTTAAGAACTATGTTTGTGCCCTGAAGCTGTCTGATGGGTCACACACATGTGCAATTCCATATGTGTCAAGAATGGAGTTTCTTTATCCATTTGTTATCCCTGCTTTTACTTGTACAAACCACAAATGAAGTCAAAAGAGACAATTACAGCAAGCTGGGCTGAGGGGGTGGGGGCATGCAGTGAGGCTAATGGCTTTTGAGGTGGTCCTTTTGCTGTACAATTGTTAGAGTTGGGGACTGTGATTTATCAAGATGAGAAAGACTGCATTGTCTGGTACCTGCTCCTTTTTCATGCCCTAATCCCCATCATCATCAAAGATAATACATGGGGCTGTATTCCACTTTATTACTGTTCGTGGAGCCTAATTATCCACATTCTTTATTGTTGTTCTCCTGGGGAGCCCAACCTCAAGGTATTTTAATAACCTAAAACCTCAATAAATGACAATGCTCTGTAGCACAGCACACTGTCTACATATCCCTCTGGCACTCAGGACATTATTCTATAGGTTATAGATAACGGGATACCTGGATTTTCTCTCCAACTACCTAAAGGCTCCTTGTTAAGAGGACAATAGTCCTTTTCATCTTCATAGCCCCTCACTGTGTCTGAAAAAGCCTAGAAGCTCTGTAAACATACTGAGTGAAGAAGAGAATAGTGGTAGATCCAGTGAAGGGCCAGGGAGTAGGACTTTTAAAATAATCAGAAAAATTAAAGGTTAGCAGCAAAGACCAGCTACAGATGAGAAGAAAATATTCACAAATCATCTACTCAGTAAGGGACTCATATCCAAAATATATAAAGAACTCTCAAAATTCAATAAGAAAACAACTTCATTTAAAAAAAGAAATAAAAGATTTTAACAGATACTTCATCAAAGAAGGTATGTATATGAAACATAAGCATATAAGATGCCCCAAATTGTTAGTCATTAGATAAATGCAAATAAAAATCATACAAGATACTGTAACATGCCTATTAGAATGGCTAACATTTAAAAATTGGAAAATATCAAGTGTTGGTGAAATGTGCAGCAGCTGGGCTCTCCCATTCATTAATGATAGGAATGCAAAATGCGGTAAAGCCACTTTGTAAAACAGTTTGGCAGCTTTTTATCAGGTTAAACATGCACTTACCATGTAACCTACCTATATCAATCCTAGGCATTCCTATAAGACATGAAAACTTATATTCAGAAAAAACTTGTACATAGATGCCTTAATCATAATAGCTACAAACTTGAAGCAGTCAAATGTCCTTCAGCTAATGAATGAATAAACAAACTGTGATATATCCATACAGTAGAATACTACTCAGCAACAAGGAACGCACTTCTGATACAACGACAATGTGCAGGTATCTCAAACGCACTGTGGTAAGTGAAAGAAGCCAGTTCTGTTTGATTCCATCTATCTGACATTCTGGAAAACACAGAATTATAGGAACAGAAAACAGATCTCGGTGATTGCTAGGGGCTGGGGTTTAGAAGAATTGACTGCACAGTGGCAGCATGAGAGAAATTTGGGGGGATAAAGGGAATTTTTCTATATCTTAAGTGTCGTGGTTGTTACATGGTTGCATGTATTTGTCAAAATTCATAGACTTCATACATCAAAAACTCAATTTGACCGTATATAAGAGTGAATAAAAAAACAAAAATAAATTTTAAAAGGTACAGTTTCTGCTTCTTAATTAGAGACTTGGCTTTATTCGTAACAAATGGGAGGGGACAATCATTTGCCCACAGTCCTAGTCTGCATTGCCCTTTCCCACCCATCTCCAGTGGTCAAATCACACTAGCCTTCAAAGCCTAAATTGAACACTATGCCTCTGGATACAGATGGCTACTCTCAGTTTGAAGCAATTTCTCTCACTTATAAACCACCATAGCGGTTTCTCTGGAGCTCTCTTCTGACACTAACCACTTTATACCTTGCATTATTATTTAAGTTGTTGGCTGATTCTCTTCTAGATTGTGAGCTCAAAGACAGGGTTGGGTCCTGCTCACCCAACACAGTGCCAAGCACACAAACTTTGATGGATATTTGTTTCTAAATAGGGTGGAATAAGGAAGCTTATGGGAAAAACAGAGATCAATAACTGCATAGAAATAAAAGTCAGTGCTTCCTCAGAACTCCCTGACATACATGATATGTTCTCTCATACAAAATAAATTCATAGTTGGTATTAAAAATGAAATGTTAGCCATTTATTATACCCCTTCATTCATTCACTGAGTATTTACTGAGAACCTACTAAGTGCAAAGGCTTTTCTAGGCAGTAAAGATACAGAAGTGAATAAAATGGTGCCTGTCCCCCTGCAGCTTTCATTCTAGAGAAGGTGACAGACATTAAATAGTTAATTAACCAAGCAGTTAAGTAAACAATTACACAATTAATGACAATTGCTATTGGAATGAGTACCAAGAGAAAGAATACAGGGTAATATGAAAGGCTATATTAGCAGAGATCTTACTTAGCCTGAGCTGCCAGTGTTTAGGGAGGGAGGGGGTATGTTCCCTGAGGAATTGACTTTGAACTGAGAGCTATAGAATGAAGGTGTGAAGGGCAGAGTTGGAGGGCAGTGTGTGAAGGAAGAGCTTAGAGGAGAAAGGGAACAGGATGTGAACATCTGAAAGAATCCCAGGAAGCTTCATTGGCAGGAACAAGAAAGACAGTGGAATTGAAAAGGCTGAAGCAACAGGTAGGAACCTGAACATGTAAGGTCATATAGGCCACAGTAAGGAACTGAATGTTCATTCTAAGAATAACAGGAAATACTTCCAGAGATTTCATCAGAAGAGACACCTGATTTATCTGACCATTGTAAGTAGATAACACTGGTTGCTATGTGAAGAATGGACTGCAGGGAGTAAGAGGGAAGGAGGAACAAATGGTTATTACCTACTGCAGAAAAGTCCAAGAATGAGATGGTGTGGTGTGGACTAGGATGATAGTTAAGATGGAAAGGAGTGGACAGAGCTAAATGAAAAAAGAACTAAGATAGGCAGATGAAAATGTAAAGAAAAAGAAAGGCAACTTGGTTCAGAGGCTCTTAAATCTCAAAATTACAGCTTCAATTATGGCATGCTAGAGTGTTAGAGTGAGAAAGAACTAAACAAATTTACAGATGAGGAAACACAGATTCAGAGGGGTTAAGCAGCCTGTCTAAAGTTACCCAGGAAATTATCAACATAGCAGTTATATTATCCCTTATTCCCATTTTTTTAGAGCCTAACTTTGACCTCTACTTTGTTCTTCATTTTTAAAGCAAACACAGTAATGATCCCATCCATAAGCCATGGTATCAGGGACCCTGAGACATTTAGACATAAAACATAGGAGATGTAAGTAGTGTGAAGAAAGTAACAGGATCTGTTTTGTTCACTGGTTTATCCCAATGCTAAACAAATGTCTGGCTCATTAAAATATCGCAATGAATCACTGTTGAATAAATACATAAATTTTCTTTTCCCATCTTTCTTTTGCAATTATGTTCTAAATTACAATTGAAAAATAATACAAGTCTCAACTGACTTAGAGTCATCAAAACCAGAGTTTTGATCCACTGCAGAGAACCATAGCAACATAAGCTGGTACTCATGCAACTGGTTTTGAAGAATATGCTACTACCTGCTTTTGCATTATTAGAAAATTGATATGTAAATGAACATCTAGATTTCGGAAAAACCCTACTGGGCAAGGGTATAATTACATTTATAAATATAAATTCTTGTAGGCATGCACCACCTTTAAATATAAAAATCTCAATCCCAATTTCATGACACAGAGACCAACTGACGCTTACCCATCTGCCAAATGTGTGGCATCAGTTTCAACTGAGATTTTGCCTCCCTATTTGCTTTTGCTGGTTACAGAAAACTTTTCATTACAATCTCTCACTGGATATCCATAAAAACTTTGTGAGATAGGCAGGGCTGATATTATCATCTTCATTTTATAGATAAGGATACTAAGAGTCACATGGAGCCAGGATTTGACTTGTATCCAGGATTTTTTCTCTGCATTATATATTGTGAATTACCCAGGGTATTTCCTGACCCGGGACATCTTCTGAGCTCCCACAGCACTGAGATTTACATTTGCTATGCTAACAGGAAAAGAAAATGCTCAGATGCTCCTCTACTATATCAGAGACTAAGGGGCTGAGTCCTAGAAAGACCTGTGAATTCACCATGACCTCTTCTGCTGCTTCTTTTTTTTTTTAAAAAAAAAAAAAAAACTTTATTGAGGTATGATTGACATCCGAAAACCTGTACATATTTAAGTATACAACTTGATGAGTGTGTGTGTGTTTGTGTGTGTGTATATACGTGTGTGTGTGTGTGTATAATATACATATACACACACACACACGTATATATATGGCCATAAAACCATAACCACAATCTACGCCATAAATATATCCATCACCTCTAAACTTTCCTCCTGTCCTATTTATTTATTTATCATTTTGGTGATAAGAACATTTTCATGAGATCCACCCTGCTAGCAAATTTTAAGTTTACAATACAGAGTTGTTAACTATAGGCACTAGTAGATTTCTAGGACTTATTCATCTTGTATAACTGAAACTTTATACCCTTTGACTAATACCTCTCCATTTCTCCCTCTTCTCAGCCTCTGGCAACCACCATTCTACTCTCTGCTTCTATGAGTTTGACAATTAATATTTGTCCTTCTGTGTTTGGCTTACTTAACTTAGCATAATGTCCTCCAGGTTCATCTATATGGTAGTATTTCCTCATTTTTTAAGGCTGAATAATATTCTAGTGCATATATATATACCACATTGTATCGATAATATTCCACTGCATGTATAGATCACATTTTCTTTAACCATTCTGGTAAACACTATGGAAGTTACTCAAATAATTAAAAGTAGAACTACCATTTGATCTAGCAATCTCCCTTCTGGGTATACATCCAGAGGAATTGAAATCAGGATCTCAAAGAGGTATTTGCACTCTCAGGTTCATTGCTGCCTTATTCACAATAGCCAACACCTGGAAGCAACTTAAATGTCCATTGATCTCTTTTGATGCAATGTGTTTTACCTTAAGGAGTCATTCCATAAAGCTGTGATATCGTCCCTAACCTGAGACTCACTCGCTATTCCAATACTTAAAAAAAGCATTTACAATGATACAGTCACCTTGGAAAATAGTTTGGCAGTTCTTCTAAATGTTAAACATAGAGTGACTATGATCCAGTTATTCCACTTATAGGTATATACCGAAGAGAAATGAAAACGCATGTCCACATAAAAACTTATATACAAATGTTCACAGCAACATTATTCATGATAGCCAAAAAGTGGTAACAATCCAATGTCCATCAAAATTGAATGGGCAATCAATGAATATTATTTATTAATAACAAGTAATGAAGTATTGATATAAGCTGTAACATAGATGCACCTTAAAAACATTACATTAAGTGAAAACCCTGTGCTAAGCTAGTCACAAAAATCCGCATATAATATTATTCCATTTCTATGAAATTTTCAGATTAGGCAATCCATATATGGAGAAAGTAGATCAGTGGTTGCCTTGGGCTAGGGGAGAGGAGAAAGGGGATGAGGATTGGCTGCTAATGGACACAGGGTTTTCTTTTGAGGTGATGAAATCTTCTAAAATTAGATTATAGTGAGGACTGCAAGACTGATGTGTCTGGTTTTAATGCTTGCAACACATGGAGTCTTCAGAAAAAATATAAAATAAAACTTGTCCCTAGTAGTAAAAGAGTAGGGATCCCTCAGATCTGCCAAGAAAAAGAATAATAGGCTTGGGAATAGAAGATAGGGCTTGAGTCCTGGTTCTTCTACTTTCTATACATAAGACTAGGTCTAAATCATCTAACCTCTCCAAGCCTATACTTCTGTATCTGTGAAATGGGAATAATGATATACAGGGTGCCCCAAAGTCTCCATACAAAGGAAAAATTTTGTAAAATTTTGTAATGAATATTTTATAAATAAAGGTACAGTTAGCTACAATTTCCCATTTTCCCTATGTATGGCAGCTTTTGGGACATCCTGTATTTTAAAATGTTATTCTGAGGATCAAATAACGCAAGCTTTCTTAAATGGTAAAACACTATATGATGTCACTCACCACTGTAATGATTAGTGAATATAATGGTAATATGAATTATATCTGGCACACCCTGTAAGCCCAATACTAAATATGTTTATTGCATGGAGAAATGAAGGAATGTTGACAGAGGAAGGAAGAAGTACTCTTTTGTTAAACACGTCCATAATCATGCCTATGGATATTAAGATGTTGACAGCTTGCTGAGTGTACTCTGTAGAAAATGATTTCTTAAAAATGAAACCAAAACCACACAAAATAAAATAGAAAGTTGCCAGTAATCAACAGAAATGTTTAAATAAGCACATAAAGTAAGCAAGAATCAGGGTATATAGATATTTTTTCGGCTGGGTATCCAAGATTAGCAAACTTTGATGCTGGAAACTGGGGAATCACTGATTTCAACTTCCAAGTATTTGGGTAGCTATTGTTTATTTTCCTGACATTACATACCTAACAGATACATGCCAGCCTTGATTATAATGTAGGAAAATCAATAGTATTAATAATATCTCTTTTCCCTCACAAAGCTCCTAATTTAGAAGTCTACCAAGGTCATTTCATGAATATTAAAATTATCTCTGTGCTAGAGAAGTTATTAGCATACCAATTTACAGAAACAATTTATAGAAACAAAGAGCCAATGCTTAAACAACAGTATCTGTCAAAATTGCTTCTTGTTTACCATCGCCAAGACTATAATAGTTCAAGTCTATGTATTTTCTTACTTCTAAAAATTTAGTTAATTTTTATTTCTAATTGTAAATATAGATTATAATACATTTAGGCAATAAGTAAAGTTATTTTAAAAAGGGGGAAACAAATCCAAACATAATTCTGCTTTCTAAAGATAATTACTGTTAAGATTTGGTTGTATATTCTGCCAAAAGTTTTCTAAGCATATGAATACATATATGTAGAAAATGGAGCGAATATGTAGCAAGCATCTGTTTACCAATTTCCATGGAGTAAATACTCTCACCAAAGCCAATTTCAGATGACCAACAATTTGACAATTGGCTCAAAAAATTCCTAAATGTTGGACATTTGGTTATTATAAGCCCATACCATCCAGCTTCAGCCACAGTTTTTAAAGGTTTTATACTAGTCCTGCTGTATGATACCTGTTTTAAACAGAAACATCTATTTTAAAGTTACTATTATAGCAACAAATATAAATTCACATTATATTTTAATGGGTTCATAGTATTCCATTTTATTGATATGACAATTTGTTTAAGCACCCTTTATAAATGAATATTTGCATTGTTTCCAATGTAAGTCATTTTAGCAATCCTATGAAAAATATAGTTGTGAGTACATCTTGATGAATTTCTCTGATTATTTCCTTAGGATACATGTGTAGAAGGTTCATTATGAGGTTAACTGGAGGCATTTTGGTGGTATATTTGAAAAAACTGCCTTCCTATTCCAGGTACGCTCTTACTCACTATGTATGAGAATATCATACCTGGTCATTAGATTATCTTGTCCTGGCCAATGGTAGGTACTATTGTTGCCATTTATATTTGCCAGACTGAGTGAAAAATGGCATATTGTTGGTTTAATTTGCACCTACTCTCTTACTCATGAACTTGAGATTTTTTTTTTAATATGATCAATTTGGGTTCATCCTTTTTTGACTGCTTGAACTTCTAGTTTTAAATCTCTGCTAATTTTTCCAGAGTATATAGTCAAAAGATTTTTTTTGTGTGTGTAATAGCTCCTTGTATCCTGACATTAACCCTTTGCCTATACCTATATTTTCCAAATTTTAATTTGCCCTTTAAAGTATAATATTTTGATGCTACGCTAATTTTTTTCAATCTTTATGTAGTCTAATATATCAGACTTTCTTTTGTGAGTCCTACCTTTGATGTTGTATCTAGAAAGTCCTTCTCCATTCATTCCAACATTAAAAAACTATTTGCATATATTTTCTTCTAGTACTTTTAGGGTTTAATTTATTCTTACATTTAAATATTTAATTCAACTAATTTATATTTGGGGAAAGTATAAAATAGTAATTTAATGTTATTTTTTTAAGAAATTACCCAATGCCCTAGAATTTAGATGCATCTTTTCCCTCCAACTCTGGATGTTGCCATGGGCAGCCGCCAGCTGCAGACCTGGCTTCCTTCCTTCTCTGGATTCCTGTTTTAACTTCAGTTTCGGCCGCTGAGAATTTCTTACCAACTCAGCAATTCATTTTAAAAGTCATTTATTTTTAAATGCAGTATTTCTAGCTGTTTTACAGAAAGGGGGGGTGTTTAGAAGACCTTGTCTGCCATACTGAGAGAAACTGGAATCTTCTCAGTCTCTTTCCTATGTAGCAGCTGGCATGATCATTTAATAACTCAGCTGGATAAGGTCATGGCCCTGCCCAAATCCTTTCAAAGGCTTCTTATTGCAATGAAGGTAAATGCAACAATACCCTTAATATGTGCTGGACCCTCCTTACCTCTCCTCTTCATACCGTGTCCCTTTCCCCTAGTTCCGGAAACTCCTACAACATTGGCAGAATGACCCCTATGGCCTCAGGGCTTCATACATGCCATCCCATGGCTTTTGCAGGTGGCTCTTTTATATCCTTCAATTCTCAATAGAATGGCATCTTTTAAAAGAGATCTTCTCCAAACACCAGACAAGGAAAGTAATGTCCCATTACTTACCATCAATACAATATGCTATATGCTACCATCACAGAACTTTTTTGAAAAATATGTTTATTTACTTCTTTTCTTCAGTCCCACCTCTCCCCAAGACTATAAGCTCCATGAGGGCAAAGATAATTTCTGTCTTGTTTATGAATAGTCAAGCATCTAGCAGTATCTAGCACATACTCATATACTATGAATGAATGAATGAATGAATGAGTGCAAAATGTCTTATTAATCTTTATATTCCCTGTGTACAAAGCTTTGCACATAACAGATGCCCAGAAAATATCTGAAGAAATGAGTTTTACATCTAATCATGAAGGAACAACCTCTCAACATGTGGAGGTCTTACAGATCCTTGACCTGTTTCTGTTAAATCACAAAGGTACACTTGAAAAATAAGAAGAGAGTGCTTCTCATCCTTTTGTGAAAAAAAGTATTGCATGCTTTAAAATGGACAACGGGCCTATTAAAAACTGGTTTCCCTGGGACTGAAGATAAATTTGTGCATTAAACCTGCTAGGATTTCAATTCTGGAGACTTTGCAGTAAGTGAAATAGCTTACCTATGTATGAGTATGGATTGGTAATAATCCCCCAGCCCAATCTTTTGTGTACTTGCTGAGAGCAGGTGGCAATTATTGGAGCTATTTTGTTGCCATGCACACAAAAAAGTGACAGTTTCTGAGAAACATAAAACATTGCAGCTCCATCAGAAATGAAATGGAACTTGGAGTGAAACCACAATCAAATTTCAAAATTCACATCCAATCATTGCCAAAGTCTAGTAGAAAAGAACTGGCATTTTTAGATTGAAAAGCATTTTCTAGAGCTATACACTGCTGGGTACCAAAAGAATCTCTGAGCCATGTGTAAACATCATTGACTAAGTCCCTTAACACCTAGGGGGAGGAACAGAGCCTGCTGCAGTTGGGTAAGGAAGAAAAGCCAGGGAGTTCCAGTTGGTAACTTTGAGCTAGTCAGATGGGCAGCCACATGAATAACGCCAAAGCAATCTTGCATCACACTCAAGTTAACAGCTCCCCACGCCATTCAGACCCACTGCATCTGTACTGAGCCACCTTTCCTTCACTCTTCTGTAATCTTGTTCTTGTGTAGAATTGCTTTCCTAACAGAAAATTTTTATAAACTTGGAAAGACATATATAATCTGAATATACACAATTTAAATGTACTGTATAAGTTTCAGAAATACCGGAGCAAATCAACTTGAAATAGTATTTGCAACATGAAAAATCACATCTTAGGTTCTTTTAACTGGTTAAATGTTTCTTTTCAAATGTGTGTTCCATATCATCAATTATTGACGACATCTTTGGTTTGCATGTTTTGAAAATGAATAGTTTTAATTATAAAGAACTCAGTGGCAGCATGGCATATTTAAAGTGACAGCACATCTTAAGGTCAAACAGCAATACAACTTTTAGCACTTACTAACTATCCTGAGATTAGGTAAGTTTAATTCACTTCTCTGAATCTTGCGTTCCTCACTGGTAAAGAAAGAAGAAAACACCCATATTTATCTCATGGAGATGTTCAGAAATGAATGTAATATTATATGAATATAATCCCTGGTTCAAGTAATGTTATTTTCCTCATCTTCCTTCCTTTCTATCACACACACACACACACACACAAACACACACACACACTATATAGTTATTATAATTTACAGAGAATTAAAATCAAAGAGATTTAAGGCCATGTTTGGCTTAACAAAATCTTCCTTTAGTGATTAAAAAATCAATATTGCAAAATGCTTCATGGCTATTATTGCAGTCATCAATTATCACTGCATTGTAGACAAAAGGAAGGACCTTTTTAATAACAGGATATTTAGAGTAATAAAGATGAGATAACTAAAAGTTTGCTTTAATAAAGCAACCAGGAGCAAAGACCCTGTCTTCACTCCCTTCCTGAAACCCCCCTTAGCATGTAGCTAAGAACACTGCATGCAGTTGGAGGAAGGAACTCCTCCAACACTTTCATTTACTAATTAGTCACAATGTCCATGATTTCAATTACTCACCAAACAAAACTACACCCCCCCCCCTTAGACCTGAATATAACTTGGGTTTCTACTGAGCCTAAAATAATACATTACTCCTAGCAAAAAAGACATTTCACAGCTCAATGTCAATTACAAACAATAGCAGATTGTTTCTGGCTTAGAACTTATGAACTTGCATAAATTCAGAAGTTTACTGTCTGCCATCTCTCTTCTTCCTTTATTATCATGAAGGGCTTACAAAGCTCTAAGCCTCTACCGTCTCTGCTGTACACTTCCTTCAGAATACAAGTATCCTGATTGACAAAACATTATCCCTGGAGATGTTGATTGCTATCATGACTGGAAGTGGAATAGAAGTAAGGAAACTTCTGCAATATTTAGAGTTTCTATTCCTTTTCATCATTTTAATATACTAGGAAGGAGGGAAGAGTAAGAATGTAAACCAAAGAAAGAAAAACTAGATAAAAATGAATTAGTCTGTAGTTTTCTTTTTACTTTGTGTCCTTTCTTGGCTTTGGTATCAGGGTGACACTGGCGTCATAGAATGAGTTAGGGAAGATTCTCTCCTCAATGTTACAGAACAGTTTCAATAGAAGAGGTCCAGTTCTGTGTAGGTCTGGTAGAATTCAGCTGTGAATCTGTCTGGTCTGGGGCTTTCTGTTGTTGTTGTTGGGAGATATTTTATTACTGTTTCAATCTTGCTACTTGTTATTGGTCTGTTCGGGATTTCTATTTATTTCTGATTCAAACTTGGGAGGATGTGTGTTTACAAAAGTGTATCCATTTCCTCTAGATTTTCTAGTTTGTGTGCCTAGAGGTCTTCATAGTAATCTCAGATGATATTTTGTATTTCTGGGGTATCAGTTGTAATGTTTCCTTTTTCATTTCTCATTGAGCTTATTTGAGTCCTTACTCTTCTATTTCTGGTTAATTTAGCTAGTTACTGGTCTAAAGATTTTATCTTTTCAAAGAACCAACTATTTGTTCCATAGGTCCTTTGTATTGTTTTTGTTTGTTTCCATTTCATTTAGTTCTGCTCTAATCTTTGTTATTTATTTTCTTCTGCCAGCTTTGAGTTTGGCTTGTTCTTCTTTTTCTAGTTCTTTGAGGTGTGATATTAGGTTATTAATTTGTGATGTTTCTGTCTTTTTGATTAGGCACTTAAGGCTGTAAAAACTTCCCTCTTAGCACGACTTGTGCTGTCCAGAGATTTTTTGGAAGCTTGTATCATCTTTGTTGTTCAGTTTTAAAGGTCTTTTGATTTCCATTTTGATTCTGTCACTGACCCAGCAATTGTTTAGCCACACATTGTTTAATTTCCATATATTTGTGTAGCTTTGAGAGTTCCTCTTGGAATTGATTTCTAGTTTATATTCCACTGTGGTCTGAGAAGATACGTGGTATGATTTCAATTCTTCTGAATTTGCTGAGACTTATTTTATGGTCTAACATATGATCTATCTTGGAAAATGTCCCATGTGCTAATGAGAAGAATAGATATTCTCCAGTTTTGGGGTAGAATGTTCTGTAAATGTCTATTAGACCCATTTGTTCTAGCATTCCATTTAAGTCCAGTGTTTTTTTGTTATTTTATGCCTCAATGATCTGTCCAGTTCTGTCAGTGAAGTACTAAAGTCGTTGGCTATTATGATGTTGTTATTTATTTCCTTGCTTAGATCTAGTAGAACTCATTTTATGACTTTGGGAACTTCTGTGTTAGGTGTATATGTATTCAAAATTGTTATATCTTCTTGTTGAATTGGTCACTTTATCATTATATAATGACTATCTTTGTCTTTTTTTTTTTTTTACCATTGTTGATTTAAAGTCTATTTTATCTGATATCTGATACGAAAATAGCTACTCCTGCTGACTTTCAGTTTCCATTTGCATGGAAAAATTTTCTACCCCTTTACCTTAAGTTCATGAAAATCTTTGCAAATTAAATGGGTTTCTTGGAGACAGGATATATTAATATTTCATTTGTGTTTTTTATCCATTCAGCCAATCTATATCTTTTAAGTGGCGCATAAGGTCATTTACATTCAATGTTAGTATTGATATGTGAAAAACACGAATTTTACAAAAAGGAAACTATCTAATGCAAAGCTCATGAACAAATGGGGAGTATTTAAATATGGTATGAAAAATGTTTTGTTTTGTTTTTGTAATCTGAAAAAGTATAGCTGGCTTTGCATCAAATCCAGCTAATACCCTGGAAAGACTACCTCTGTATTTCTATTTTTCTCTTTGCACTTATGCTCTTTTACTCACTATCCCTCTATATCTCTTCTCATTATCTCTCTCTCTCTCTCTTCCTCTTCTCTTTCCTCATTTTCTTTATTTCCTTTACCTTGAGTGGACAGTAAAAAATGCTGAAAAAACATGCAGAATCAAGCCATGGATGTCAAAACATCTATCATATGAGAAATTCAATTTTCCCTCGGAGACCAGATAAATCAAAAAAGTCCAAGGAAAATTAGAAAATATAGGGATAAAATTAATGTTTTCTCTCTGAAAATCAAAAATCAGTCCATTAAGCAACTTTTGAGGGAGTCTGAGGTCCCAGAGGATCTAGAAAGGATAGAGCCTTCAGGTTAACTCAGGTGCATCAGTTTAAAGTATTAGGTTTGTTGCATCTAAACATCAAAGAAGTCTATGATAAAAGATTAAAAGTTTCTCTCCCATGTTAAAAAAAAGGCAAATAAAACCATTGTAAATAATGGTTAATAATGGTTAGTATACACTTGGGAACAATACTGTGTATATCTGTGTTTGCTCTAAAATGCTAGGAGATTAAATGTAAAGTGTTCTCACTCCAAAAATGATAACTATATAAAGTAACATGTATGTTAATTAACTACATTTAGTCATTCTACACTGTATATATGCTTCAAAATATCATGTTGCTCATGATAAATACAATTTTATATGTCAATTAAAATAATGATAATAAAGTTCTGTATTTCAAATATGGTTGTGATGTTACGAAAGTGTAGGTAATTAGAAATCAAAACCCACCATAATAAATTAATAAAGAGCAATATTTATATAGAAAAATGATTAATGACTGATGGATGCACTTGCTTTCTGTTTTCTTCCACCTGGGTATCTACATTTATGGAGTAGGTACTGACGGAGCTTCCATTGAGGAAGCATAGTTGGCAAAGACCCTCACCTGGTCAGTCTTGCTGGCATGGGATGGCAAGCTCAAATCTTAAAAAGACCACAAGGTTTTATTATATAAGCTAAGGGGAAAATGCAAATACCATTTCTTTGGTATAAATATTAGAATACACACTCCTGTTTACCTCAAAGAGCACATCAGAAATTATGACAATATCTCGGAAAAGGAAAAAAAAAAACAACTATGGGCTGACAGGTAAGAGCCTTAAACTATTATTCTAAACTGTATAAACATTGCAGGAAAGTCACATTTAGTTTCCAATAATGTAAAGCTATACCAAGCATTTTTGTTCCTATGGTAGAAGGAGAAATGAAATTCATGAAAATGCAGTCTAGGTTGTTAAGAGTATGATTGTTTTATCTCTTTTCTCTTATTTTCTTAGTCGTAGTGCCTTTTCCTTGTTTCTACTGCCTCTAAAAGAGGGAAAGACAAAACAATGCAATTCTGTACGTCAGCTTTTTTAGGTTTGAATGGCAGGTACTTGAAGTTACTGACTGAGGTTCCCAGATTATTTGTAAAATGTATCAGGTTTTTCTCTGTCCCTCAAAAAATAAATGAGAGGCTGGTCAGAAGGTAGGGAGTTAGCTCACTATTATTGTTCACAGTCAGTTACAGATTGAACTTCTTGTTCCACTACTTTCTCCCCTTCTCATTACTGCACTTGACTAGCCTATAAATATTAGGTCATTAAATATGAAATGTCCGATTTCAAATCAAAAGTTCAGTTTATTATATTTCAAACAAGAAGCAGTACGATTAATCAAAGCCTAAACTATCAACATAATTTTACCATCTTAACAGTAGCTTGTTTATGCCAGCAGCAAAGAACCCTGGAGAGTAAGTGGCAATGAAATCGCAAAAGGCATTTTCCACAGCTTGTTGAGAATTGAATATTTTTCATTGCAAGAAGTGGTCCAAAGCCTGGAAGAAGTGACAGTCAGCTGGTGCAAGATCTAGTGAATATGGTGGATGACAAGAGAGTTTTCAAGTCCAGCTTCTATAGTTTGAGCAGCATTGTTTGTATAACCTGCGATCTTACAAGAGGATTGTCCTGTTTCTATTGACCAATCTCAGCTACTTCATCACAAGCATTCTCATCATTTCATCCAATTGGTTGCAGCAGACATCTGCTGTAATTAATTGATCAGGTTTCATGAAGCCGTAATGAATAGATAATATCAGCGCTGGACCACTAAACAGACACCACAGACACCGTTAGCTTTTTCTGATGAATATTCAGTTTTGGACTGTGTTTCAGCACTTCATCTTGCTCCAACCATTGTGCTGAATGCTTATGATTGTCAAAAAAGAATCCATTTTTCATCATATGGCGTAGAAATGGTCCGCCTTTAAGTCGTGACAGCAAAGAAAGGCAAGCTTCAAGATGATTTCTTTTCTGATGCTCATTTAATTCATGCTGTAACCATCTATCCATCTTCTTTACCTTGCCGATGTGCTACAAATGGTCTGATATTGTTGGAATAGTAACGTCAAACCTTGCTGCTAATTCACACGTAGGTTGAGATGGATTCACTTTCACCACACCTTTCAGCTCATCATTATCCACCTTGGTCTCAGGTCACCCACGTGGCTCATTTTCAGTATTAAAATCACCAGAACGGAACTTCTCAAATCATCAACGTATTGTGTGTTCATTAGCCACATCCTTTCAGAACACTTGGTTGATGTTTCGAGCTGTCTGTGCTACATTGGTTCCATAACGGAACTCGTATTGGAAAATAACATGAATTTTTGACATATCCATGGTTTCACAAAAAATTGCTCTAAAAATAATTTGAATCACAAGCCAAACCATGCGTTTGAAAGACTGAGGATATATCTTCACAATAAAAATAAAATAAGAAACTCCAGAGTCAAAATGTCAGAGATATCTACTGTCTTAGTACTTAAGGAAATTGGACATTTCATACTTAATAACCAAATAAATAAATAAGAGATAGCAACACCCAGTGTATTTAAAAATAGAGCAATCATTGTGTTGTTATCTTAGGTGAAAATATATTTTATTTTCTAAAGAAGTTAATCAGCTCAATAGAAAAAAACTATTTTAAATGGTGGAACAAAAATGGGTAGGAACTGGCCTGTTAGTGAGTCACTGCTAAGGTGGAGATCTGGTTCTATAGAGCTCATCTCAATATGGCAGAAACAAGTAATTCTGGGAAGTCAAGGAGGGAAGGAAAGAATAGCAGAAACAAAGGTGATTCAAAGGGCAGCATAAATTCTTACAAACCAAACATTGCTAGCTACAACCATATACATCCATGCCTTCCTTGCAAAAAATACTGGTTTCCCTTAACTAACACAACCATGTGAAGGAAGAACCAGGTCATCTTTCTAAACATAGAATTATCACTGTGATACAAGCAGCTTTTTATTTGCAAAGTCAGCATCAGGCCAATTAATTGTGGTACTTAAATCTTTTTTCAATCAGGCTACAGAACACTCACCCTTGGGAAGTATAAGTAACTTAAAAATAAACATCCATGTGTTTCAAAATACAAATGCAGCTTTAAAAAAAAAAAAAAAAAAAAGGGGGTGAAGAGATCTGCTCCCAAGAGGCAGCATTTAAAGGACAACAGGGTGAAATTCTGTAATTCCAATGACCTTTAGGTCTAAGAATAAAATGAAACAGTATTCTTCATACATTCTCCAAATGTTTGGACTAAATTGCGTAGAAACGAAGAGTGTTCAGGATGGCCAGCCATGGGCAGCAGAGACTGGAACTGAATGTCACAAGTACATCGAGTATGGAGTTTTTCAAAAAAGCATATTCAAATAAAATGAGGCCGTTGGGGCTGGCAACAAATTGAATTCTTACCAAAAGTTAAAAGAACCATTACATAGTATTAAAAATATTATATGTCCTTGCAAAAGTAAGATGGAATTTTTTTTAAAGCCAACTGTATCTAAAATACATTAAATGCAAATATTCTCTTTACCTGAGGGAATTCTTGTCCTCCAGAATCTGTCCCCAACCTACCTTTCCTGCTTGGCTTCCTCCTAGAAAAGTGCAATTATTAAGCTTTCGTCAATACCTCCTGACAGGACTAATACTTTCTCTGCTCTCTCATGGCATTCTATTTGGTATGTATTGTCTCTTCTTTCTCTCAAACTTTACTGTATTACTCTTAAAATAAGAACCTTCCCTCATTCACTCTGGATACTCCACTATAAAATGGTCAAACACATGATTTTTAGAATGAAGTGAAATCACTGTTAAGATTGTCATTAGAACCATTTAATTAAATAATAGGAACAGTGTACCCTGTGTATGTCCATGATGCATAGTGTTCCTTAATAAAAAGCAAGAAAGCTGAATCAGTTGGGTCTCCTGCTGTTGTTGGTTGGTTGGTTGGTTGGTTGATTTGGTTTATAGGTAAGGACACAGTAACAAAGGGTGATGAAATGACCTCTTTAATGTCATCAAACGTTTCACAGAGTGAAACAGTCAAAACTTAAATTGATGTCTCTCAATTACCGTTAACCATAGTTTTTACTTATTTATTTGTTGTGCATTATGCATTTCACTCCCAATAAGTCAATAGACTATTACTAAGTTTGGCAAATTTTGTAAAAAACATAATAGAAAAGAAATCAGAGGATCTTACTTCTATTCACAGAACAAAGTCCTAAAAGAAGGCAAAGTGGTATAAAGGAAAGAGCACTGTTTTGGGAGTCAAGGCAGCCCGGTTCTCTCAGGGACGCTATGGTGAGTGTCACACACCTGGGCTACCTCCTTGGCGCTTCATTTCTTAAACTATAAAATGAGTATAGAAACCTCTGGCCCCTTCCCACACGCAATGTCTTCAGTAAAGTAAATGATAGTGTGTGTGAAAGCTAGCCCTGCAAGTGGCACACAATCCACTATTTGTTGACTTTGAAATAAAAAGCTATGTTCAAAGATCCGTGTGTGTGCACGCATTTTGGGGAGACAATGCATGGCTTATCATTTTTTACGTGATCTGTGTAGCAAATAATGATATGGTAATATTTTTAAAATTCACCATGTTGTATATGATGCCATTTTCACTATCTTCTCAACTTGGAATCACAGGTTCCAAGTATTTATTTCTACTCTGAAGGCAGCTTTAACAGTTTGACTTCCTAACACGCTGCCAATAAAGCACACCAAAAGAGAAATGTGTAATGAGGTAAATTCTTATAAACAGAAAACTCTGAGTGTAATAATGGAAATGTTTCATACTATAACCAAAAAAAAAAAAATGGGAATCCTGAATTTGAATTTAGGATTACAGTAATTTTCTTCCTGAAATCAGTGTCTTAAGGAGGGGAGAGCAGTGTAAATATACTCATTATCTAGAGAGTACAGAAATCTATCACTAAGCAGTTCTTCAACAGTTACCAAAACAATTACCTGTGATCCCTTGAATCTTAATTTTCTTTTTAAATTCTTTATATTCTAGTAGAGCCCAAGGGGAGCATAGTTAGTAAAAACAATGTGGATCTTGGGAACTGAGTGACTAATTGAAGTCACAGTTGTGCTAAGTATTAGCTGTGTGACTTTGGCTAATTCCTTTAACCACTTTGATTTTAAGTTTTCTTATCCAAAAAAGAGAGCTAAATTAGCCATGACTACCCCATGGTTTGAGTGCAAGAATCAAATAACACTGAATATACAAAATGCAAACTGTTTTTTAAGCAAAGGAAGCATCATTATTACCATTATAACTACCACATTGTAATCATAGTATCACTAGTATAATTATCCAAGATTTAATTCCCTAAAAGGAAATAAATGCTGTTTTCTATTATTTGCTTTTATCACCACCTGAGATGAAAACGTTGTCCCCCGCATTCAAGAGGGGATAAGGAAATGACACTACTGCTATCAGAAAGACCATGATCTGAAGTCAGAATTTTCTGCCTGAAATCCAGTTCACTGCACTTGAAACTCATTGAATGGAACTAAACTCTTATGTTTTTATGATTCATAGTTTTTAAAATTTGAGGCTTCCCTTAAAAGAAGGGTCTACTGGGAAGGGCCCAGAACAACAAAATAAACCTCTCACTAATACACGCATGTAAAGTGCTTTAGAGTTTTCAGGGTGTTTCTCCTTTGTTCCTCACATCAACCTGTGTTTCCGTTAAGATGGAAACCTAAATAAAGCACCGGGAGAGCCTCATGAAAGACCAACAGATCTGTCGGCATTTACGTCATTGTGAAAGTCCATACCTTCATGCACAGAGAGGGTGGTTGATCCCTCAGGATGTGCAATGATTCCTTTTTTCCCCTAGTAGCCCAGAGCCAGTTGCTCTTTTCATTTTTGTCAACAACATTTCCTTTTTGTTCTTCTCCATGCAACTAGGAAGTGTATCAGTGACAGACACAATACACCTCTTCATAAGGGAAGCAAATGAGTATGTGCCAGATGGGCTGAGGGGATTACAACATGTTTCCTGCTCCCATGGTGACGCAATGGGGCTGGTATGAGAACTTATCTTATTCAAGAAGTTAGCTTCCCCTGGCAGAATTATGAGTCACAATTCCTGGGCAGAAAGCTCACTTCCCAACAGATTTTCGGGTGGGGGTAGGGCTCCTTGGATGGATAACAGTAAAGGTCATTCAGAAAAGCAAACAGCCAGGACACTGGGGAGGCGCCAGCACTCACCAGCCTCTAGAACTTCCCTGATCTTTCAGAAAAAGTAACAGTCACCTCTCCTCTTCCTTCAAAGTGAGGCAGGGCAAAAAACCACATGATGAATTACTGGCACAGACCCAAACAGGTTCCATTATAAAACTAGCTAGTTTGGTTAAAAGAGAGAGAGAGAGAAAGAGAGTGAGAGATGAAGGGACATGTATGCAACCATTTAACATATATATATATATATATACACACACACACACACACAGAGAAACCACTATTTGTCTGCCTGTCAATAATAATTTCAAATGTTTGAATAACAAAAAAAATAACAAATTTCTGCCCTTAGGCAGCTTAAAATCACACAGAGAGGGAGTGAAGGAGGAAGCAAAAGAGATGGAGAGGAGAAAAGGTGGGAGGGAAGGAGGAAGGAGAGGAGGACAGGGATTTGAGAGAGGAAAAAGAGGAAGATGGAGGAAGAGGAAAAGGAGGAGAAGGAGGAGAGAAGAGAAGGAGAGTTAATATAATGTCAGGAAATGAGTACAATGAAGAAAACTAAAACAGGATGGAGGGATAAAGAGTGATTGACAGGGCTATTTTAAGTAAGATGGTCAAGGAAGGCCTCTGTGAGCAGGTAACATTCAAGCATAGAACTAAATCAAGTAAGAACAAATTACAATCAAGGGTTATATTTAACATATTTAAAAATCAGGACATCAAGGCACTCACCAATCAAATGGGACATTCGACCAAGCAGGACAGATGCTGGACTAAACATCCAGAGAGCTGTCTCCTTGTGTATCCCAGCTGAATATCAGCCCCTGCTCTAATATATTCTTCCCTCTGTGAAGCCCCAATGGGCCAACAAGGTTAGAAGTTATCTCTACTTTCAGCTTTGAGCTGTACTCTGTCCTACTTACACCCCTCCTTTAGTGCTATTTTTGGTTTCTAATACAATGCTTTAAGTGGCGTAGAAAAACTGAAAGGCACCCAGCAAAGATTATCAGAATGGTAAGAAGGCTCAGATCTATGCCATGTGAAGAACAGTTGAAGGCTCATATTGCAGCACACTGGGGTTATGGTTATATGATCATTGATTTAACATGTGTGAAGTCCTTTCACATACAAAAGGAATTAAAAAGATGATATTCAATGTATGATTCATGCTGTTCAGGGGAATTATACATTGGAAACTTCTAAAAATGAAGACCTCTAGGTTCTCTGCATTAAAATTGGAGGACCATTGCATTAGGTTGTTTTCGTTTTTTTCAATCAAGCAGTGGAACCACAGAAACGTATGCAAATGACAAAGAGACAAACTTCAGTTTTATGTACTAAAAACTTTCTAAAAATTTGATCAATCCAAAACCAAAATAGGCTGCAATTAAATGATCACTAGTCAGAGGTACCAGAGAGTGGTTCTGGGAAGTAAGTACCAGAGGGTGGTTCTGGAGATGAGAAAACACCTAAAAAGATGGATTTTCAAATATCAAGTCTCTTCCAACTCTGATTTTATATGATCCACGCCCATGATGATTGAGTTTTGTTATTCAAATTCAAAAAAGGCCTTGGCTGACTCATCTTATGAAGCCACATGCAAAGAATTAGTCTAAAGATAGGTTCTTTCTTCCCTATACAGAAGCGGTATGGTGAAAACCCATCATTATTTTTTTTAAGGTCACAATGGACTGTTACTATTGGGGCCTTCTTGTCCACTGGCTCAAGTCTGAAAAACAGATTGTGCTATTATCACTTCCACTTCCTTTTGCAGAGGACCTGAGGTAACAGAAAGAAGCAGTATTCTAGTTGGCTTGAGTGTGAAGGTGAGGAAAAATTCCTGAGTTCATACATACCAGACCACTCCCCCAAGTGCACTGTGTCCCAAGAAGACTAGAGACATCAATGATTTCTCCTGTCACTCTGGTGGGAGGAGTTGGCTGGTCTGAAACCTCTTGGAGAATGCTGGGTAATCTAACATCATCTTGTATTCAGCCTTAGAATTTTATTATTGTAAGTATTTAATAGTAATACACTCTTCTTTCTTGTTTCTTAGAGTGAGGGGGTGCTGAGTCAGAGCTGGAGAAACTGCCAGATTCTTCAGGTCTATGAATCCCTGCTATCATAGACGACAATCGAAATAAACATTGTGTTCATTTAAATTCATTCTCAGAAAGAGTGGACACATTTCCCTATGTATAGCTTGCATTTTAATAAGTAGTCAAAAGCCATTCACCTACCTGAGGCATCACTTTGCAGGATCCCATAGAAGTAGAGACTCACTACACACCACAGAAGTGCCATCCTGTCAACATAAATGCAAAGGGAAGGAAGATAGATCACATTACTCTCAATACTTAAAAATAATAAGTAATGTGCATGCATGCAAACTATAGACTAGTAATTGTTCTAAAAGTTTTACAATAGTAACAGACTTAACTGTCAGAACCAACCAAAAAGACAGATTTTGTTTTGTTTTGCTTCTGTTGGGGTTGTTTTTTTAATTCCCATATTACATACAGATAAGGAAACTTGTCTAAGTTTAAATAACATAACCAACATCCTTTGGCTAGAAAGTGGTTGAGCCGTGATCAAACTCCAAATGTCTGGCTCCAGAACTACTTCTTAATCACTGAACTATAACTGCCTACTTAAAAAATATGCATGTGAAATATTTGACCAGGAGTCACATATCTGACAGATAAATTTGACCTTCCTACCCCTCTTTCCATTCCCTTGATCTACTTCCAGTGGAGAATATTTTATGATCCAAGTATTTTTCCCTTCTTAGTGATGAATAGAAAGTCTAGAAATCCTGGATTCAGACTTGGTCTGCAATCTACTGCACTCTGAATTTATATTAAGGGGAAATATATAAACCTCATCCCCTGCTGTTCTTGCTCTCCTCTTCTCACTGGAAGAGATAAATGAAGAGGCAGAAGTCCAATTTCTCTAATCTTTAGCCTTTCTATTGATAACCGACTGAAACTGCCAACTAGCAAGAACCAACTCCTTCCGATTGGTTGTATGATCTTTAATGCAGAAGACCTAGAGATTTAACAACTCTGTTAAGTATCTATTTCCTACTCCCCTAGAAATATCTTTCCACTGGTAAAAACCTATGTAGGTTTATTATATAAATAATGAAAACTAGAGGTGACTCAGAAATTCCATGCTCAAGACCTCTGCTTTCTCTCTTGAATGCAATAGTTATATAAGGGTGTTACAGACGTCTTGGTAACTTGTCCAGATCATATTTCCAGTAAGTGACAGAGGTGGGATTGATACCCACATCAGACTAACCATAAAGTCTATTATCTCGAATAGCCCATGACACAAGTTTGACAACCATAGATACCTACCAGCCTAAAAAGGCCAAAGACGTATTTGATAAATAGGGTAACTATAAAACATCATTTTAAATTGGCCACTTTAAAGGATGTTACATAGAAACAAAAGGCAACCCAGGTTGTGTGGTCACCCTAAAGGACAATGCAAATTTTCAAACCC
The DNA here is from genome assembly GCF_041146395.1 of Eulemur rufifrons. Lineage (NCBI taxonomy): Eukaryota > Metazoa > Chordata > Mammalia > Primates > Lemuridae > Eulemur > Eulemur rufifrons. The sequence continues at coordinate 73,701,966 of NC_090989.1, forward strand.
TGTCGCCTCTCTTGATCACACATCTCCAAAAATCTCTGGTTCATATAATGCTTCCTTCTTTAGCCTGGTTGTACACAAATCACAGGTGAGTTTATCATATCACAAGCAACTGTTTTATCTCAATGATTAAATATCTCTTTCTTCTCACCACCACCCACTTCCAATTCTAACGCTATTAACTCAGGGAAATTTTCTTCTCCACATCAGTCATTCATTTATTCAATAAAACATATACTGAGCATTTTCAGTTTACAAGTTACTATAACTTCAGGGGCCTCTGGTAATCAAGATGTAGGGCCTTCTCTAAAGGCACTTTTCCACGGTAAAAATCAACCCCATGCAAACCACACCAATATCATCAACTATGTACAGAACACACATTCAGAGGCACACAGGAGATAAAAAGAGTTACCAGACAGAAGTTCTAGCACTATGCATGGTCTAGAAGGAACTTAAAACATGTACCAGAGAAAAAAACATCTGCAATATAAAGTAAAAAGTGATAGAAATAGAGAGCTATCCACATTACTGAAGATTAGCAAATGAAAGAGATTACTCCAGCCAAGACAATAAAAGAGGACTAAACACAACAGGTGGCTTTTGATCTGGTTTGGATATTTAGAACTGAGGCAGAAGGAACATGTGAGAAGTGGAGAATAATGCTCAAAGGTAGTGAAAGCATGGGACATAAATAAGAAATAGTCTATAAATAATTGAGTTTGGTCCAACCACAGGGTATTAGCAAAAGAACTACAGAAGATTTTGTTGGAAAGCAGACAGTGTTCGCATCAAAATATGGCAAGGACTTAAATAGCAGGCTATGGACTTGGGATTTAACTTAAACAGGAAACAGAGAATCACCCAAGTTTTCTGATGAGAGGAGTGACATGATCATCAAGTTGTACCTTATGGAAGTCACTCGGCCATGCATGTGTTGGACAGATCACTGCTAAATTCTGTCTTGAAATCATTTGGGCTCCTGAGCCTATCATCACAATAATTGCTATCTTCCTAGCTTTGTGACACTACCAACTTGATCAGCATGCGACCTATCTCTTCATCCAAGTCATTAATAAAAGTAATTAATAGTTCTGCATTAATCCTTGTCAGCAGAGAACAACTAGATATTTCATTGCAGATTCATGGCACAGTAATTTCAGCTCCGGTTCTCAGCTAGCCTAAAACATTCTGACCTCCTAAATTGCTTTGGACTATTAAAAAAAAAAAAAAACCATATACCCCTAGATTTTTCCCAACTTGCCTGTTTATAAGCTGCTAAACTCCTATGGCAACACTTAAAAGACATCTTAATTAGTGTGATTGAAGGCCTTAACCGATATTCCCAAGAGTAACTGGATTATGCGGGAGGTAGCAACGAGTCAGGTCACCAAGGCAAAGCTAATCTAAAGATAACCTGTGTGTGAACACAAATCCAGGGGCAGTGCTGACCTGTGATGAATTTGAATAAAGTAGACTGAAAAGCAAAGTCACTGTGCAGGCTGGTTTTGACAGACTAAATGTACTAAGGTTTTTGTGGGAGGAGGTTGGCTGGTCTGAAACTTCTCCGAGAATGCTGGTTCATTTTTAACTTTGTCTTATATTCAGCCTTGGAATTTCATTATTGTAAACAGTAATACACTCTTTCTTCTTGTTTCTTACGGTGAGGAGGTGCTGGTTCAGAGATGGAGAAACTGTCAGAAAGCAAAGGAATCTGCCTAATAACATATAGTTAGTTCTTCAGTATGTGAATTACAGCTTAGCTTTAGATTGTGATGGGGTCTAACAGCCCTGCCCTTGCTTCAGATGACGGGAACATGCACGTAATATACTCCCAGTCAGCCTTCCCTGCATTATCCATTTTGTTTACTACATGATCATTTTCACACTTTCCCCCTTTATGTATTCATACTTCTCTCATATTTAATGCCATTGTTTCACAGCATGTCAACTTTGATGCCTATCCAAATGTACACTTAACTTCTACGCAATCAACAACATTAATGATGATTATTAACATGTGCTCAGCACTCTAACATCTTTCCTTGCATATGAAACTTTTTAATGTCTTCATTCGCTAGACTTGACAAGCCTTTTAGCATCTCCATACCTCTGAGTTACTCTGACCATTGGATTCTCTCACCTGTCCAGCAGGTGACAGGCTGAAACTAGGTTTGCTTCCCCAAGGGTGGTCTTCACTCTGAATCGCCACATGCTCAGCCTTCCTTCTGCACAGCAGCATTTCACCAGGCTGTAGGACTGCATTTCTTCCTCAGTTTCCTGATTCCATATATAGCTCCTTACTCACATAACAGCCACTCCTGTAAGTCTCCCATCCTGGTTGGGGCTTGGACCTGCAGCTTGGTGCTTATCAGTACCCTTTTCCAGGAGCCCACATTTTGTCCCCTATAAAGTCTTGCTCTAAGCTGGATAAACCTCCTGTAACCATCTGCTATCACTGCTTTCATTCCTGCCTTGGTAGGCAGATGCCCTTTGCTGTGACCAACCCACTGCAAACCTGGCCATTATACCAAGGCATAAACCCTAGATGGCTATCCCCATGTGGGGTCAATCCTACAGCTAAATCACTTCCTTGAGTCCTGATCCCACCCTGATCCCATCCAGGCCTTTCCTTTTCCCTTCCCTAAATTGTCAAAAAAGTTTAAGTAGGTCTTGCATATGTGACAAACAAGCCTCTGAAGGACACGGGACAAGCTATTAATTATCCCATTCTACAGAAAAGGAGATAGCATTTATTAAAACATCAGGGTTATTTTCATCACCAATCTTTTATGTAGTTCATAGTTTTTTTGAACATAAGAGGATTCTTGTCCAGAATATTTCAGAATTCAATATTTATCAGTAAATAAAATTTTGGCAAAGTTATCTGGAAGCTCTGTTTCTGCACAAAATGTAAGTGTACGCCATCTTATCTTTCCCAATGAACACAGCTATAAAACAACTATTTGAGCAGCTATCTGAGGACTCTAAAATGTAAATAACAACACATTATTTTTAAGTACACATAAGACATGCACCAAGATAGGCCATGTCATGTGCCATAAATCAAACTTTACCAAATTAAAAAAAATATTGAAAATATATTCTCTAACCATAAAGTTAAGCCAGAAATCAATAACAGAAATATAATAGGAAAATCTCCAAACACGTCATGACTTAAAAATATAATCTATGGGTCAAAGAAAGCCACAAGGGAAATTAGAAAATATTTTGAGCTGAAGAAGAATAAAAATAAAACCTACCAAATGAGTGGAATGCAGCTAAACCAGTGCTTGGACGGTAATTTATAGCATTAAAGGCTTAAGGCTTATATTAGAAAAGAAGAAAGATCTTAAATCAATAATCGAATCTTCCACTTTAAGGACCTAGAAAAATAAGAGCATTAACCAAACTAGCAAAATGAAAGAAATAATAAAGAATTTTAAAACAGAAAAATATTATAAGGGAAAAAAATGAAACCAAAAGTTGGTTCTTTGAAAAGAACAATAAAATATAAACCTCTAGCCTGGTGAACCAAGAAGCAAAGAAAAAAGATATATAGCACTACCAACAGGAATGAAAGAGAGACATGACTACTGATCACAGACATATTAAAATAATAGGGCAATAAATTCCAAGACTTAGATAAAATAAACTGATAGTTCAAAAACCACAAAGCACCAAACCTCAACTAAAATGAAATAGACAACCTGAATAGTCCAGTAACTGTTTTTTTAATTTCAGAATATTATGGGATTACAAACTCTTTGTATTATATTAAAGAAACTGAAATGCATTCATCTCTAGAGCCTCCAGAAAGAAACACAACTTTGCTGATAGCTTGATTTCAGCTTTATAAAACCCTCAGCAAAGAACCAGGAAGGCCACACTGTCCTTGGCCTTGTGACTCACGAAGCTGTGCTATAATAAATGCGTGTTTTTTAAGCAACTAAGATTTTGGTAATTTGTTACAGTAGTAATAAAAAATAATATAAGAGACATACCATATTAAAGAATTGAAAAACTCAACATAGAGAAGTCAACTTTCTCCAAATTGACCTAAAGATTTCGTTAATTACAATCAAAATCCCAGCAACATTTTTTTAGATACAGACAAGCTGATGTTTATATGGAAAGGGAAAGCCCCAAAATATTGAAAACCATTTTGAAAAAGAAGAATAAAGTTGGAGGGATCACAGTACAAACAACCCAATTTAAAAATGTTTAAGTCATAAAGGTATATATTATCAAAAAGGATATGCAAAAGTCAAATAAACACATGAAAAGATGTTCAGCAACATTAGACATTAGGGAAATGCAAATTAAAAGCCACAATGAAATATCATTACCTACCTTTCAGAATGACTAAAATAAAAAAAAAAATACTGATAATACCAAGTGCTGAAGCAATAGGTAGAATGTGAAATGGTACATGAAAAATAATTTGGCAGTTTCTTATAAAGTTAAACATAAACTTGTGATACAACCCAATAATCTCGCTCCTAGGTATTTTCCCAAGAGAAATGAAAACTTAACTTTACACAAAAAGCTATAAATGAATGTTTATAGTAGCTCTGTTATTAATTGCCCAAAGTTTAAAACAACTTAAATGTCATTCAACGAGTGAATGGATCAACAAACTCTGCTGCATCCAAAAATTAGAATACTATCCAGAAACACTAAGCAACGAGCTTCATATATGTTGATACAAAAACCAATGAATCTCCAAGGCAGTGTGCTGAATTAAAGCAGCCAGTCTTGATGGGATGCTGACTGTGTGATTCCATTTAAATGACACTCTCAGAAAGACAGAGCTGGAGTGACAGAACATACCCATGGGTTAGGAAAGGTGGGAGAGTGTGATTGCAAAGGGCGAGTACAAGGGAATCGTTTGGGGGATGGTGCGGTTTCGTAGCCTGATTGTGGCAGTGGGTGCATGACTGATACATGAGTCAAAATTCATAGAGCTGTACTCCCAAAAAAGACAACTTTATAATTAAAATATATTTTTAAAGTGGCATGATTCGTCTTTTTATAAAGCTCAAGAACTGATTTGTGAACACTTTTGAGACAGTTTAAATAAATGAAAGCTCTTTTAACCTAAATATGGTTTCTATTTTCAACATTTACTTTGAAAATAACACAGTCTTGTCATTAAGTACTGAATATTCCAGAAATGTCTAGCAGTAGAGGCACATAGAGAGATCAATGAAATGCCCCAACTTTCAGCTTACCAAGCCAGTGCTGCTAAGCTTTACTGATATAACAGCAGAGTCAAAGTTCACACCAAAAAATATTAGCACACTCCTCTTAAATACTGCCTTCTCTCTTCTTACTAAATAGCTTCAAAGTGCTTAGAACCCTAATAGGACATATATAACATAATATACCACCTGCCTTCTTTAGAAGCTTGGAATAGAATGTGGGCAGATTGATTTCTTTTGGTTCTTTAATATTTTGAATAGCAACATGCTCTGTGGGGTGAGGGAAGAGATATCATCATGAAGTCCTGTCCCTTACAAGAGAGAACTAGAGCTGGGTTTTCAGTGAAAGGGAGGTGAAAGAGCAATTTAAAAAGAGCACTGAACTTGAAGTTCTAAGTTTAACTGTGCGACCTTAGGTAGCCTGAAAGAAGAGGCCAGGAATATTCACAGTGACCACTTAGGAAGGACTGTAGCCTGCTCACCATCTTGATGACTAATTCAAGACTGCTGTGCTAGGGGGTTGCAGGTACTTCTAAATGAGGTCAGGACACGTGTTCTATTGTACCCTCTTTCTAGTGGGCGAGCAACTTGGCGATTAGGCATTCTTCATTTAGGGACACTGAGGCTTGGGAGTGATAGAAATTAATACCTACCTCACCATTTGTTGAAAGGAATGTCCTTAATAATTCCTGTAGTGTGCTTAGCAATGTCCAGGAACATAAATAGGCGTCCGTAAATACTGGTTACTTCAGCTCTTATTAAGTGAGACAATAGACGTGAAACACTTGAGAAAGCGTGAAATAGTAGGCAACACGAGCTGCTATTAATATTATTTACAAAGAAGAGGCTGAGTTACGCAGCTCAAGTTGACTATTAACTATCAGGCAAAACTTGCCACATCCGACACTTTGTGTGTACTAGGTCCAAGTGTAGTGCTCTGTTTCCAAAATATTTCAAAGGAGATAGTCACAGTTGTTAAGTCTGGCCTCTACAATTTATAGAAAAGCTAAGATTGTTGGGATAGGCTCTATGATGAAATTTGAACTTGCAAAAATCATGGTCCAGGAGGTTTCCCATCTCTAGGTCTCAAATCCTCATTTTTTAAACAGAGGTAAAAATCCCTGCCCTGACTTCCTCATAGGGTGGTCGCAGTGGATCAAATGATGTGACACACGGAAAGAGACTTTGTGATTATAAAGTGCTATACCAATATAAAGTGTTATGACAATTGATTTTTATTATGATAAAACTAGACTTGTTTTGTTTTGTTTACATCTGAAAGAAGCCAAAGGAGTATAGATCTTATAGTCAGAAAGTTATAAATTTTGCTTAATTCAAATAAAAATGTATTACCTTTGAAGCTATTGACAGGAAGGGCCAGGACAGGCTTCTAGGGTCTGGTAATGTTCTATTTCTTAGTTAGGTCAGCGGTCCCCACCCTTTTGGGCACCAGGGACTGGTTTCATGGAGGACAATGTTTCCCCGGACTGGGGGGTAGGGGTGCGGATCCCAGGCGGTGATGCAAGCGATGGGGAGCAGCTGTAAATACAGATGAAGTTTCCCTCCCTTGCCCGCCACTCACCTCCTGCTGTGCAGCACCTCACCCCCGTTCCTAAGTTTCACGGAAGACCATTTTTCCACAGGACAGGGATGGGGGCTGGGGAGTGGCAGACCTCTACAGCCCAGTCTCGGTCCACGGCCCGGGACTTGGGGACCACAGAGTTAGACGATAGTTACATGACAATGCATATGTACAAAAATTAAAAAGTCATACCCTTAATATTTATGTACTTTACTGTTAATATGTTATGCTTCTGTAAAAAAAAATTGTTGACAAATTTTTGTTTGAAGTTAAAAAGTATTTTAAAAAGCAGGAAAAGGTTATAGAAAGACACAGGACTGCCATATATACATATACATATATATCCTTTTAACCCAGAAAGTAGATTAAATCCAACACAGAATGTTACAGGGAGTCATCTCAGGGAACTTTAAGGCTGGAAGGAGGAACATTTATGTTGAGGGGGTCTAACATTCCTTCTAATTCACTCAGCAAATGAGTCGAGTTTAGACACAGTCTGGAGGAGGAAGGACAGAAACTGTCTATGTCCACATAGAGCTTGCAGTTCTGAAGCATATAAAAACCCAGTTTTTAATTCTAATAATGAAAAAACATTAGACAAACGCCAAAGTGGTGCATTCTATGAAATAATTGGCCTGCAAACTTCAAAGGTATCGAGGTAAGAAATCAGTGAAAAATGGAAAATTTGTTTCAGGTTAAAGGAAGCAAAGCAAGACAACTAAATGCAATGCCTGATTCTGAAATGGATCTTTTGGCTATAAAGACTTTTTTAAGGATTGTGGATCGGGGGGGGAAATGCTCTTTTTACTATGCTTTTAATTTTTCTGTAAGTTTAAAATTATATAAGTTTCTCTTCTCAAACCACCCCCCCACCACCAGAGCTTAGAGAACAGTACTGCAGCAGGGACGTTTTAAAGCATGTGAGAATACAGAGCAGGGAGCAAGTCACTTGGGTTAGGTGACACCATTTGAAGTTCAAGTCGGGAATTAGGTGAAATGACAACCCACACAGACACAAAACAGTCATATCACCTTGTGGACTAAGATCCAGTCACCTCTAGGCTAGGAAATTAATTACTTTTCCCAGCATAGAAAACTTCTTAGCCATCTGAGGTTTCCTCCCCTTAAATTTCACGTAACAACGTTGCCACTAATAACTGCTCTAATTCAAAGGGATGGTCTGAAGACCACGATCCTGTCTGTGAGACTCTCAAGAGAAGGCACCTTCTACAAATTGTTAGAAAGGCCAGTAGTAACAAAACCGTGGCTGAGTTTTCATAGATTTCTCTATAAAAACTATATGCTCTAGCTTCTGAGTTGACAACATCGAATTTCATTGAAATGGAGGTATATTTATTGAGCCTTATTTCCATATACCTTATGTGCAATATATAGAAGTAAACAGTAAACACACTGTTCTTTTAATCAGGGATTTCATAGTTTGGGAACAAAATCAGACATATAAAAGAAAAATAAATCAGGCAAAATAAAAGAAATCTTTAAAAGTAGAGAAAACAACAAGAAAGCAAATGGCCAAGTACAAGGCAATCCCACCAAAATGCATGATGAAAATTATCACATTCTATAGTAAGCATTCTGCAGGATCATGTAGCCATAAAATGAGTTTGAAAAGTAACATACCACGTATCTTTGGATATTCATAATACACACTGGCATTTTAAGAGCTCAGGGTAATCTGCCAAGAAATATTTTGGCCAACGTGTTTAAACACAACAATAACCAAAATTATTTAATTGTGAACCCCTCTTTAAGCAATATACCTATTAAGGCCCCCATTTGGGAATACTGATATAGACAGTAAAAGCTCTAGCTGGGGAAGGGACAGCCCACACTTAATTCCCAGATCAATCCTCAATCCATAAGATGCAGTTGTTTTTGAAAACTCCACTTGAGACTAAACTGACTATCACTGAAAGGAAATGAATCTTAATTTTCCCACAACCTCATTCAAACCTCATCTCCCTTCTCCAGCCTCTCTAGATTCTCTCTTATCTTGCCCCTGCATAGAAATAAACTAACCCTCCTCTAAAAGATCTTAGAGCCCTGAGAAATTTCTGCCCTAATCTGTTCTGCTTCGGTTTTTTTTTTTATCTTTTCACTCTTGTTAGACTGGGACTCTAAGTTCATGTCTACAGTATATTGACCAATTCTATTACACAACAAAAACACATAAATATGGGGCAACTTCTGGGTAGTACACAGAACATTTCCATAGGACACAGTCAACCTCTGTTCTAGTTTGCTGTTGGTCACTTTTTAATTGTGTGGCCTTGGATAATTTACTTAACCCCTCAGGACCCTGGTATCCTTATCAATAAAATAGGGATAATGAATGTTTACGTCATAGGATGCTGTAAGGATCGTATTAGATAATATTTATGAAAAAGCTTCATAAACTGTGCAGTGTGGTGCAAATATGAGGTGTTGATACTTGCATTTTACACAGGGGTTCACGGGCACACTGCATTCTCTAGCTAAAGGCCACCCTGAGGATACAGTCTCCTCAAAGGCTTGTTCTAAACAGATGTCACTGTGAGTGCCTATGAAATGAACCTGTTTTCAGACATTAGACTTGAATGGATCTAAGCCATCCTTGGTTTCACAATACAGTCAATTGTCCTTTCACAGAGCACTTCCTTGAATCATCCCCTGAATCTGTCAGAAGGATGATTGGCTTGCTGGGGTTCATCCAGCAGACTGGAGCCTCATCTCCCCTCGAGTTCAGGGCCTGGAGGCCTTAAGCAGGTCTCCCGGACTCAGCCAGACCCTGCAGCACCCCGGGGCGCCTCGGTCTCCATCACACAGAGGAACGGGCGGGAGGCATCCTGGTTCCTAGTTCTGACTCTGGCATTAACTAGCTGTGTGACTTGGGCCATGCACTTTACTGTCCTTGTGCCTCAGTTTCCACAACTAATTTTATTAAGAAGAGTTCAAGTCAAGAGTTAAGTTAGAACATTCACAGAAGACTTACAGTATAGCAGGCCAACTCTGTGCCAACTGTGAGAACGCACAGAGGCTTCAGTTCAGCCTCTACCTTCCCGTATTCTCAGTCTACTAAAGAAAATAGCTGATAAAGATCCTCGCCATCCCCATCCCCAATCTTGTCCCTGAGACACAATGATAATGTTCCAAATTTTCCTAGGAACTCAAATAAGCCAAAAACAAAAAGTAAGCCTTAAAGAAAATATCATGCCTCTGTATCTAAAGTGTTAAAGAAAATCCCCTTATGAACTAACACTGAGGAGGTCTGTGTGAGCCTGTGTCCCTGTTGAGAAAATTCTATGGCTTCTTTCACTAATTTTTGGGCACCAGGATCATCCTGACAGATGGCAATGTGCGCCCACCAGTCCCGGAGTCTGGGCTGTGACCTCAGTCCACCAGATCACACTAGATTGAGAAAAGGGGCGGGGGACTCTGGCCACAGTTCTTTTCATACACATTGACATTTGGTGACTGTATTACAAATAAAGTAAGACTATGCAATTCCCCTTTCATCAGAATGAGAATGAACTGGAATTTTATAGTGCTATTATCTACTGATCCATAAACCACTAAAGACTCAAGTAACCCCAATTTCAACAAGTACGCCTTATCTTCGCCATACAGCTACTTACAAAAAAAGAACACTGGCCTCCCTCACAGAGAGGTGCTCAAGCAGTGCTTAATATGAAGTTTTAAACTATTTGACAAGCAAATTGAGCAGGAGGGCAGAACATATACTAAAAAATATTGACAAAGAACAAGGGAGACATTTTGTGGCTGCAAAATAAGCTTTTCAGGGGTATTTTTTCCAATGCAAAGCTAATTAATAGTAACTGAATACCTATGATGTGGAGCCCCTTGCTAAATGCCAAGGGTGACACAGATGTTAGCATGCCCTGGGCATCCAGGAACTCAGAACTTAGCAGGGATCTCCAGCTTGCATATGGTCAATTATAACCTCATAGGTAAAAAGCCTATTTCTTTAGTTAAACATTTCAATTCCTCACTCTGCCACATAGTATCTATGGAATATTGGGCAAGTTACTTAATCTCTTGGTGCCTTACTTTCCCCAACTGCAAAATGGGAACAATAATAATTCCTACTTTATGTGATTGTTGAGGGGATCATATGAGTTAATATACATAAAATGACTGAAAGTGTATTTGTTCTCATTATTTCTTTAACTTTACAAAGCAGATTAGCTGTGTTTGCTCATGCCGTTATTTAGTATACAAATCAGTCACACATGCCGACATGCTGTGAGGAAGGAATTACTTGCATTTTAATGGAGTAGAGGAGAGTGGGAGTTGTGGGGAGAGACAACGGGCTTAGGCCAAGGAGTAAGGAGGTGGGAAGACTCCTTGTAGCTGGCATTACAGTTGGACTCTGAAGACAGCGTTCTGAAATGCAGCCATGCACAGGAAGAAAGGCATTTAAGGCAAAATTAAAACAAAATAATAATAAAACAAGCCATATTTTTTACCACTGATCAAAGAACAGAAGGGGAAATTTATTTAAAAATGTGAAGTAGATGCATATTATTTTGCAAGTATGAGGTCTCAAAGACCATGGATTGGGAGCAGAGATTAGGAATAGAAATCTTATTCTGTACAATATTTCAAGGATATATTCATCCTTGGAACTGCTAATCATATCAACACACAGTTACCATATTCTCTGTTAGGTAGCATTAGTAGTGATGATAGGAGTTAATAGGACATTATCCAAGCAATGGGACCATAAAAAGCATGCTCCATTACTGACTACACAGAGAATGGAAGCCATTCCGATTAGCACAAAAAAATATTTTTAAAACATTGCCATTCACCAAGTTTTTTTTTTTACACATATTTATAATACATTTAAATCTCACAACATCATAGGGATTTATGCATATATACATTCTATAGCAGAAATTTCACACATATATACATTTAATCTCACAACCTAGTAAGCGTCTCTAGATCCTCAAGACTGTCAAGAGGTTGGCTTTTAATATCAATACCATTTTACAGAAGTATAGTGATTTCCCCAAAGTTTCACAGATACTACCTGGGAAGCCAGTGTTCAAACTCACATACCTTGACACAGTATTTTATGACCTTTCCAGAGAGCTCCCTCTCTGCTCTTGTCGTCATTACTTTAAAAGTTTGTGTTAGAGACAACGAGCTGTGGAAACACTCATTTCCACTGGAGTTTGAATGTCTACCTTCTGCTTTGCAAACAGTCTAAGTTTGTGTCGTGTCCTAAAGAAAATCCCATGTTGCTTCATGCCATTGATCTGTAGCTGTCTCCAACAAAAGGACCTGAATGCCTGCCATGGCCCTGGGAATTTTAAATAAGAAGTCAATGAGAGATGCTGGTAAGTGGTTTTGTAATTGTCTAGGGGTGGATAAAACCTTGCTGGAATAATAATCATATCAATATGCTGGCTACATGAATGATCCTGCAGTGAATTACAACAGGGTACTTCAACTCCAGAGCCTGGGGTGCAGATCTGCATAATTAATCTCACTCTGAAATAACCCCTCAGGGTCAGCAACATTGGCATTCTACAGCCGAAATTAATGTCTTATTATTTCAGTCCCCTCTGGTGTTTCTTCAGATTCAGGAAAATAAAATCAGATGTAGCAGCTCTGTTGACACAGACAGGGTTTTAAAGGATCGCCAAGCTATAAAAAAAAAAAAAAAAAAAAAAATCCTCACGTAAATCCTGGTAGGTAAACAGAGGATGAATTTAATACATAGTTCTAATAAATACAACTACTTAACTCAATATTTTTTAATTTCATTCTTAGATTAAATTAGACCCTCCAAAGGCTACACAGTGATCCATATCGTCCAGCTTGGGCTTTTACAGAGTGATTTTGAGAAGCTGGATTTTGGTATTTCATTCTCATTTTAGAGAAACATTAGGTTAATAATATTAGGTGAAACAGGTTCAAAAGTTATCTTTTTCTACTTCTTAAGGACTTCTTAGGGCCTTTTAGAATGCTAATGCACACTGTGAAACTAAATTACTTAGAAATAATTTACAGTGCTGCTCAAACCTAATTGACTTTAGTAATTCTTGTTTAGTAATATCTCCAAGCATCAGGATTCTTGGCACAGTTCAGAAATGCTGAGTTCTTTCAGAAGAAAAGGGAGTTTTGACTGCGTAAAGCACCCTAGCAATAGACCAAGCTTTGAGAAATTCCTGTAAATTCTCTCACGGGGTGTATTATTCCTAGTTGAGGTGATTTTATTATAAGGGTCATGAATTCTTAATTGGGAAAAAAGTGGAAAATTCAAATCAATTTTCTAATTTGCTAAACCATTCCTGTGGCAAGCTGATGTAGGAACAATGGCATAATGACTAGCTGAAATGAGATGTAAGACATGCTGGTGGGTTTAAGTATGATAATGCTATGCTCCACCAGTATAGCTAATTGGAGTTGATTATAATTTCACTTCTTCTAGCATTTTGGATACTTAAAGGCTGTTGCCAAATCAGAACATAAGACACCATAGAAAAAGAGTCAGAAAACAGAGGGGACCCTCAATTCTTCCAATTACAAAAGGAGTCAGCACACATGAGAAGACCCGGCAAATAACCCTTTCACTTATGTGACCTTAATAGCTGCTAGAAAAATAAAAGGCATTATTATTTTTAATTGTCCTGCTTTTTCTGAGGAAAAAAAAAAAAAAAAGAAAAAGATGCATGTATTCATTAGGCTGACCTAAAAATCAATCATTTTTGCATGAAAATATTCTTTTCATTTTTTTGATACATGCAAAACAGACTGAAATCTTGTTCTCTAAATCCAAAGGAAAAGATGTTTACCACACCACAAGCAAGATAGCTATAAAAGCCTCAGGTAAATTTTGGGTGCCATGGGAACACATGTAAAGGCTGACTGATGACAAGGGCCAAAGCAATTTTCCTACATGTTATATCCTAATGCTACTTCCCTGATGTCCTTCATATGACATTCTGGATCCTCCAGGATCTGGCTGCAAATTCTTTCCAACCCTTATCGGCACCACTCCTTCTCCTATAACCCGGACTCCTGCCACAGGTACAAATACAGATAGTGCTATAAATCACCCCTGTGCCTTCCTTCCCCTTTAATCGTTCCTGCCTGGAATGGCCTTCATTCCCCTCTCCACATGCACAAATACCACCCATCCTTCAAGACCTATTTTCAAAATCAGTTCCTTCAGGAAACCTCCCTGCTTCCCTCTGTCAGATGTGATTTCTCCCTTCTCCCTACAACTTTCACTATGCTTCCCTTATCATCCCAGTAATGTAATTTATTATCATGTACTACAATTAAGTGTGTATGTCTTCTCTCTTGAGACCCTTGCAGACAGGGTCTACTTCTGATTCATTCGTCTTCTCCCAGGACCTAGGATGAAGCCTGGCACACAGACAATGGTCTGGAATATTGATTGAATGATTGTCCTCTTCTAAATAGAGCAATTCTACAGGCTTTTTTCTCAGTCCAGGAAAATACTATTAACATAACTCTTTCATTTGCTTTCCACACTTTTGGTCTCTCAACATTCATTTCTTTCTCTGGATCATGTTGAAGAAGGTATTTTCTCACTAAAATATGTTAGACAATTTACATTCAACAAAATAGGCTGGGACTGTCATCTGCCTTTGTCAGTGTAAGCCTTGGTTACTTTATAATATATACATTTGCATTTATCCTGTGCATGCACTGAACAAGAGAGTTGCTCAGGGAGCTCCTGGCCAAGTGTCCATACAGAAGGGACTCCTGGAATTAGACCCTGAATATTGTTTAATTTGGATTCACAGTTCTGATTCAACATTATTGCAGTATACTATTTTTTGTCCAGGGTGAAATCTCCTGAGCATAGTAATGCTGGACGGAAAAAGACAATTCCCTTCAACCTAACCCTGTATGTTCCAGTGGGTAACTCTGTTTCTAACAGCCATGTCTAACGCCCTGGAAGCTTTGAGGAAGCAGTTTGATTTAGAAAGGAATAGCTTATGGTAGAATATAACAGAAATTCCTTGAGCCCCTTCAGATCACTCCATAAACTTTGAGCTCTGGCATTTTTAAACCTGAAGTGTTATTTGGGTAAGGAGAGAAAGGTATGATAAGGAATCAGAGGAAAGCCATGAGTGGGGAAGTTATAAACCAAGCCAGTGTACACGTGGAGAGGAGAGAGCTCTAGAAAAATTAACTTTGAGAATAATTTCTGTTCATTCATTCAACAAATATTTTCTATATTCCTACTATATGCTAGGTACCTTCCTCAACTGAAATAATTCATGCTTTGACAGCATATACAGTGCTTCTTTTCATATCTCATCTTATTTGATATTCACACAACTTATTCAGTAAGGAATATAACTTTCCTGTTTTACAGATGATGAAATTAGGTACAAAAAGGTGAAGTGTCTTAACAAGATATCACAGCAATCAAATAGCAGAGCTTGATTTTAAATAAGGTTCTCTAACTGCAGTAGATTGCCCTGATTCTTTCACATCACTCTCCACAATGCCCATGGCAGGCTATCAAATGAAACATATGAAGGAAGTGTTCAGTATTTAGTTTGCTGTGTCCAAAAGATCAATTAAGAAAGATAAAGATTCACTGGAGCAAAGGTCGTGGAAAGTGCCAAATCTACATTAGTAAAATCCCTGAATTATATGCAAAAATATTTCACTAAAAAAACTTTTTTTTAATTACTCTGAAAGTAATGGGGTGGCACAAATGAGCTGTTTCTGGGGGAGCTGTGCAGACTTAGATTATTTGTAACTAGTGTAGCATCATTTGTATAAATGGAATCGCTACATTCAAAGGATTTAAAAGTTGTTTTTCTCAGTTTCCCAAGAATACACTTTTGTCTTTAAAATCCTGAGCAAACACAACTCTTTATGTATCATCCATAGGCAGAATATTGAAATTTCATGAGTAGTTTTAAATAGATAGGTTAAAATACTAATGATGGTGGTTGCCAGGGGCTGGGAGGGGGACAAAATGAGTAATTAGTTTTAAAGGGTACAGTTTCACTTAGGAAAGATGACAAATTCTAGAGATGGATGGTGGTGATAGTTGCATAGCGATGTGACTATATTATGCTTAATGCCATAAAACAGGAGACTTAAAAATGGTTAAAATGGTAAAAATTTAGGTATATTTTATCACAATAAAAATACAAATTAAAGAAATGTTAATGAATTTTCAAATCATATTCTATCATGGAAAAGTATAATTTGCAACACAAGGCCAAAGACAAATATCAGTTGAATCTCTGGTTAATCTCAAAATTTAGAAAAAATAAGACTTTAATTCTCAACTACTTAGTTAAATATACTGAAGTATGACCTACCTTCTGTAAAAACAGATACAATTTAAAAACAAGAGGCCGGGCGTGGTGGCTCACGCCTGTAATCCTAGCTCTCTGGGAGGCCGAGGCGGGTGGATTGCTCAAGGTCAGGAGTTCGAGACCAGCCTGAGCAAAAGTGAGACCCCGTCTCTACTAAAAATAGAAAGAAATTATATGGACAACTAAAAATATATATAGAAAAAATTAGCCAGGCATGGTGGCGCATGCCTGTAGTCCTAGCTACTTGGGAGGCTGAGGCAGGAGGATCGCTTAAGCCCAGGAGTTTGAGGTTGCTGTGAGCTAGGCTGACGCCACGGCACTCACTCCAGCCCGGGCAACAGAGCGAGACTCTGTCTCAAAAAAAAAAAAAAAAAGAAAAAAAAAAAGAAAAACAAGAGGCATAATTCTTCTTGTTGAAAATAAGGGAAGAGATTCCCCACCCCCCTTGTTTTTTTCAGAGAATTTACTTTAGAAAGAAAACTTGTAAAGTGCTTTCTCCACTCTTTAAAATGTTTTTAAATCCTTTTGAAGACTAGACAGGTCTTTTGTAAGCTCTGTGACCTACCAATGTCTTTTTCAAAGATCTTGGGGCCATCTTTTAAAAAACTAAACATCAAGATAGTGCTCCTATCTCCCAGTGTCTGTAGGAGATTTGTAGCCTAACTTTGGTGGGCACCTTGTTCTAAATTACAAATCTACCATAAAAAGTTTATTTTTCTTCTGCATAAAATCAATTAACTAACACAGATGGTCACCCCAATTACCATGTAAAGTTAGGATGAACTATGTGTGGCAAACAGTGCTGTCGAGCTTACTTGAGGACAAGTTATTGTTTATCTTGAAAACATGTATGTGATGGGCTGCTTGGCTTTATAAAATAGTGAGATTTCTTTCTGTCTTTCCAATCTCTTATTGCATTGACTATCATGCACATCACATTCTGGTTTAATGTTTATTCAATAATAAAAATAAAAGCCCTTTATCGGATGTGTAACATGCCGATATTTTCTCCAATAAAGGGCTGATAACTAGAATCTACATAGAACTCAGGAAAATCAGCAAGAAAAAATCAACCAACCCCATTAAAAGTGGGCAAAGGACATGAACAGAAACTTTTCAAAAGAAGATAGATAGACTAATGGCCAACAAACAGATGAAAAAATGCTCAACATCTCTAATCATCAGGGAAATGCAAATCAGAACCACAATGAGATATCACTTAACTCCAGTGAGAATGGCCTTTATCAAAAAGTCCCAAAACAATAAATGTTGGCATGGATGTGATGGTGGGATGGCAAACTAGCACAACCTTTGTGGAAAGTAATATGGAGACATGTCAAAAAGCTACAAGTAGAACCACCATTTGATCCAGCAATCCCATTACTGGGCATCTACCCAAAAGAACAAAAGACTTCTATAAAAAAGACATCTGCACTAGAATGTTTACAGCAACACAATTCACAATTGCAAAGATGTGGAAACAACCCAAGTGTCCATCAATACATGACTGGATTAATAAGATGTGGTGTATGTATACCATGGAGTTCTACTCAGCCACAAAAAACAATGGTGATATGACACCTCTTGTATTATCCTGGATAGAGCTGGAACCCATTCTACTAAGTGAAGTATCACAAGAATGGAAAAATAAGCACCACATACACTCACCATCAAATTGGCTTTAACTGATCAACACTTAAGTACACATATGGTAATAACATTCACTGGGTGTCAGGCAGATGGGACTGGGGAGGAGGGGATGGGTATATACACACCTAATGGGTGCAGTGAGCACCATCTGGGGGATGGACATGCTTGAAGCTCTGACTCAGGTGGGGCAAAGGCAATATACATAATCTAAACATTTATACCCCCATAATATGCTCAAATAAAAAAAATTAAAAAAATAAAATAATAAAAATAAAAGCATTTTCTTTCCTAGTTTTGTAGAGAGAATTTCTTGGTTGGGAGAAGATTCTTGTTGTTAATTTTATTTCTGCAATACCTCCTAAACCTATAATCTCTATAATTTTCATTAAATAGATTTTTGGGAACAATAACCTACACAGTCACACAAGAGAAAGATTAATACCGGTTATTATGAACAAGTAGGAGAACCAGAAGAAAGAGCCAAATGAATTTCTGGACAAAAGGGAAAGGAAAATTTTAAAATAATATGAGTATTGGTATCTCTGAAAAAAATAAATGGTTAATTATGCATCCATGACAGGAAGAAATTGCACTGTAGACAAATTCATGAAAAGGGTTTGTAAAATGACTGTCAAAAGGGAATCCTGTGTCATTGAGGCTTTTAGGTCTAGAATGGACATCGTATATTAATAAACATTTGTCCACCAAAGACAAAAATGGAAGGGCAGAAAGGAAGAAAAAGCAATAAGAGATCTTAGAAGGAAAAGAGAGAGAGAAAGAGACAGAATACAATAAGAATGTGAATAACAGTAATCAGAATTCAGCTAAATTAGTCCCTCAATGTTCATTCCTGCCATTTCTACATATCCAAGACCTCCTAGATCTCTCTGAACAAAAGCTCTATGACTTTATGTTACACATTTGGTTATGTGTACACATCTTATCACGTCCATTTCATTGTGAGCACCTTGAAAGTTAGAAGGCAAAACAAGTTTCATTTTGTTTTGTTTTCTATAATTCATTTTTGCAGCCATTGAACTGCTACCTGGAGAACACAGACCTAGAAAATATCTTCTAAAAAAAATTAGCCAATAAACATAGAAAGGAGTATTCCAACAATTTCATAATCTTAAAATCTAAAAAAAAAAAAAAATGTAACAGGTATCACATATCAAGATTTGTTTTTAATAACAGAGAAAAAATAGCAAGTCTCTCCTAGGTTTTTTCTTAAATAAGCCAAACAATCATATGTTTGGTTATTTTTTACATTTAAATTTAATTTTATTTATATCATTTATATTTATTTAATTATTTTATTTATATTTGTTTTACTTTTATTTTATTACTACATTATTTATATTATTTATGTCTTTAATTATCATTATTATTTTATTTTATATATTTATTTATACTTATTGTAATTTTACTAATTCCACTCAGCATTTTTGTGAAGGATCAGGGACATCCTCAGAGTTATACAGTACTAATGTTTTGAGTATTAGAATGCAAGTGGAATAACCAAGAAAAGTGCAAAAGAAATACGTACAGACTAGAAGAGAAGAGAGAAGTAACAGACAATAGCAAAAACAGTAAACATGGAAAGTGAGGAAGATGGAGACCTCAGGAGAAAGAACCTGAAGACAATCTGTGACGGGAGAAAGAAAAAGCCCTTTTGAAAAAATAAAGCTTTTCCCTTGTCACATTTTACAAAAGCAAATATAATCAACTAAAACAATGTTATCTTCCTAAGATCAGATGCAACAAAATCTGATTCTGGACCTTACTCTGACTTTGTGGTAAGGTTTCCAATTTTTGAAACAAATACACAATTATGACAGTTATACAAATATAATCTTATTTATAAAATATTAATACAAAGTGTTTCTCTGTGCTTTAAATATATCCCTTGGACAGTGAATTCACCTGAGTTTCTGAATGCTCTAATCCCCCAAATCATTGTGGCTTTTCTCAAAGAAGTGAGAGGAAGAAACTTGAGATTTGGTAAGTCTCTTTGTACCAGGGTCTAGAAAACCCAACCACAGCAGTGATGGGAATGAGACTATTTGAAAGATAATCTAGCTGACAAGAATCATGAAAATATTATACCTTGTATTCATATATTTCCCTCTGCTGGGACTCAGAAAACAATACCCCCAAATGAAAACCTCAGAAGTAGCCACAAAAAAAGTTTTCCTTTGACGTTTTCCTGCCCTCCTGTCTGTCTCTCAGTCCCAATCTCCCCTGAAACTAGTCATAGAAACTAGAATCTCTCTTTCTCAAGGTGGGTCATAGAAACTAGAACCCCTTTTCTCCAAAGCCAGCCATAAAACCTAAAAATATTATTCTAACTTTCCTTCTACCTTTCTGTATAAAAACTGGCCATAATGAAAGTATCAGACCTACCTTGTTTGGCTGTAGTTCTTAAGACCCCCATTCTAGAGAGGGCCCTGCTCCACACCCAGAAGGAAGGAATACACACTTAGAGAGGCCAAGAAGAATCTAGACAGCCATATCTTGCTGGGTTTCCCCACTCAGTCTATTAGCATTAGATCATATCCTTTTTGTCCAATCATATTTCTACATGGCTGTCCTCACTTTGTTGAACCTAAGCATAAAAATGGACAATTTCCCCTGTATCTTTAGGTCTTCATTCTGAAGGCTCCTGTATATGCCTTTTCTCCAATTAATCTGCCTTTTTATGAGTTGATTTTTCAGCGAACCTTCAGAGGGCAAAAGAGAAGTTTTCCTTGGCCCCAACACCTAAGGCACCCCTCCTCACTGAAAGCACAAGGTTTCATTCAGCAGCATACAGTTAAGGGCCCCCACTGTGTGCCAAGCCTTCCAACCTGCCTTGCAGATGAAAGCTGAAGATAGCAGTCCCTGATGGAAAGACAGGGTCTATCAGTATCCTCTGACACAAAAGATACCAAGTGAAGGCAAAATTGGATATCTGCTCTAAGACAGTACTTCTCAAATAGTAAAACGCATAAGGATGATCTGGAGACATAGGTAAAATGGAGATCCACATTCAGTAAGTTTAGGACAAGAATCAAGATTATGCATTTCTAGCTCATTCCCAGAGACTGCTGTTGTTGCTGTTCCACAGATCACACATTAAGAAGCAACAGTCTAAGAGATAAAGTGTAAATAAAGGGCTGTGGAAATGTTGATAGATTTAGAAAGGTTTCATAGAGAAGATCGTACAGCTAAACATGGAGAGGAGCAGAGGTAACAGGTGTGTTTGTGCCTGTGTGGGTTGGTGGGGACCAGAAATAGCACATAGGGAGAGTTGGGACTGAAGAGGAAAGGAGGGAAGAAAAGAAGAGAAAGAATTCCAAAAAGAGAAAATAACTGAGGAAAGTTTAAAGCAAAAAAGTACATGAGATATTTAGAGGAAAATAAGAAATCTGGTAAGACTAGAGTGTAATCTAGAGAGGAATAGAAAAGGAATTATAGGAAATAGGTCTAGAATGATATGCCAGGGAGAAATCATGCACATCTTATGTGGATTTGACCATATTTCCATAATTTGGGGGGGGGTGGTATTTGATCTGCAATAAGACAGGCAAATTCCAACGGTTATAATAAATTGTGCAGTATAAAGGCCCTGGAATTTAGATCTGGTCCAAAGTTATTCATATTCTACATTTTGATATTTATTACTAAGTTCTCATTATTATTCTCCAACATAGTTGCCTCTCTGCAAATCATAGCCCATCCTCAAACAAAAAACTTTTCTTCAAATGAGACTATGTAAGACCAAAACAAAATATGGCCTGTCCCTAGCTCAGCACCCTAAAATGAAGCAGCAGCTCAGTAAAATCACAAATCACTGGTAGTTATGTCTAAAGATGATTATTTCCAGAAATGTTTCATAATGTAATATTCTGGAAAAAGGAAAACAAACGAGGCTCTAAAAATGCATAGGTTTTTGCACAGCTATGTACATTCAAAGGCTTAGATCCAAGTCAATGCAAGGCAGCAAAGAACAGAGAGGACTCACAGAATGCCTAGGAAACTGAAGCAAGTTGTCAAACCCTAACAGGCAAGTTCAATGTCTCCTCACCAACATTATTAATAATAAAACAAAAGGAGAGAAAAATTATCTAAATTAAAGGTATTTAACAAATTCTCTATCAGTACTTGTTGCTGTGTCTGTCTAAATTAGCAAAATCTTTAAATATGGCATTATGGATCTTTGAGATAGGCTATGACTCTCACTTAGCAAGAGGCTCCAGGTAAATTCCTTAAATAAATAAAAGTCTGAAAATTCTAGAAAACATAAAAATCACCCACAGCTACATAAGTGGATATATATATGATAAGGCAAGTATTATATAATGGTAAGAGTAGAATCTAGATGGTAGTTATATAAGTGTCCACTGTAACACATTTTCAACTTTGCTGTATCTTTTTAAGTTTTCATAATAATGTTAGGGGAAAATTGCCTATGATCCCATTATTCTCTTTTTAAAAATTATTTTAGGTAGGAAGTGAAACCATCATATCTCCTCCTTCTCTCCTTTCACCATTCCTCCATCCCACTCTTAACCTAAGCACATGTAACTAACATTTTTTCATATTTAACTTTTTAATTTTTCTTTTTACAAAAACTGAATCATGTGTGTATTTACAAGTTGCTTTTTTTATTTAGCAATATATCCTTCACATTTTTCTCAGATTATTTTACATAATTATACTTCATTCCTTTTTTAAATGTTTAAATTTTTAATTATTATGGGTATATAATAGTTGTATAAAATTATTGCCCAGGTATATCAAAGTATATTTAACCATGTCCCTATTGATGGCATTTTTATTATTTTCAAAAATATGTCCTTTTCATAGCACACTTAGGCTTATGATCATTTTCTTTACAATTAATTAAAAATCAGTAGGGTCCCTAGCATCTACTCAGATGATCACAGTAAAATTCTGAAATGAGTCTATTGGCCAAGGAGCTTAACATTTAAAAGAAAAGGAAAGTAAGACCCACAGAATCAGAGGCATATAGTCATAACTCAACAGTAGGTAACTCAATTACTAGATAATTGACATTTCAATTATCAAGTAAAAACCAGTAGCCAACAACGAGGCAAACTAGAGCTCTAAATGGTAACTGGGATGCATCAACTTTACCTATAGTACAGACCATTATATCCTCATTCTAACAACTTGATTATCTGAGTCCTTATGACAAAGCAGAGAAGTAGCAAACTTGGATGAAGGGCAAATGGTTTTTATAGGTAGACATGTTAATGGCAGTGAGAGGGTTGAGATAGTAAAAGCTAATAAGTAAATAAAAAAACAAAAATAGAAATATAAATATAGGGACTTGGGGCCATTTAGTGTTACAGTCTCTCAAATTTCAGTGGGCCCTGGGGATATTGTTATGCACAGAGAAAAATAATTGATGTTCAAAATCATGGCCCTGAATTATTAATGAAAGTATAATTTCTCATGATACTTGCTATAAGACAGCAGTGTAGTATGGAATACGCTTTGGAAAGACAACCTACCAAAATAGTTACAAGATCCTCGATTACAGGAGACCTGAGAGAGACTTTGGGCCAACCCCAGCACTTAACAGACAAAAGAACAAAAGCACAAAGATAATATGACGCAAGGTCAATGGGTTGTGGGAAATAGAGCTGTAACCCAGGATATGTAGTCTTATGCCACTGTGTTGGTAGCTACTCCGTGATTACACAATTGGTAATTCAAGACTAAAACCTTAATTTTTCATAATGGTCTGTGAGCTAGAATGTACCCATTACCAAGTATTTTCAGAGAACTGAAGTTTTACATTAAGAATTACTGTGATCAGAAATGTGAACATGGGTGGCACTGGTAGAGAACTGAGAGTGAGTTGTAAGACATAGCTTTTTTGGTAAAGGTAGACCTTCTAAAACCCAAGAGCGGAAAAAAAAAAAAAAGAGCATTATTTGTTGGCTAGGAATAGAGCTGCACAAAAAGGAACTTAGGTCTAACACATGTATCATGGGAAAACTAAGTAGTATGTATTCACAACAAAGCAAATCTTCTCGCTTGTGTATTTTTCTGGTCACCAAATTCTATTGCTTTGAATCAGTCAACTTTGAGAACCTAGCCTGATTCTTTCTCTAAGTACTTATAATTGCTGATAAATGGGCACATCACTCAAAGAAGAATGAGGCTTGAGTTCAAGGCTCTGAGTAATTCTGAACAAGGCCGTCAAGGTTGTTACGTGAAATGAGTAAATTGAACATGATAATCTTTAAGCTTCTTCATGACTATGATTCATGTTTCTAGTCAGCTCTTAGAAAATAGAAATAAGACAAGTAAGGGAAATCCATATGCCCTGCAGTATGCAATACAGACTAAGCGTCATACGTTTGGGACCTTTGTTGCAACAAAGGCTTTCTGATACGTATTTAAAACAGAAGACTTATTTTCCTAAGCCCCACATTCTACTTTGCTGGGAGTTTTTTTTGTTTTTTGTTTTTTGGTTTTTTTTTTTTGTTCTCTCACCCTTTATCTATCTTCTTATCAAGATGACCTCTAGAAAATCAGAAAGGATCTCAGAAGTCAATACTGTTATTTGGGGCACTATTTGGGAAGTAGGAGCCCAGGAAAGAGAGGTGACTTTCATGAGGTCAGTAACTCACTAGTAGAAATGTGGTAAGAAGATAACGTTTGACTCCCAATTCAGACCTGTCTCTCACCTCTGAAAACTACCAAGAAACGTAACTGTCCCCTAAAAATAACATACCATTTATATCCAGGGAAAGAGTCACATCTAAACAGGTGATGGTCCCTATGAAAAGAAGACAGCTACTTGGGCCCAGGAGCAATGATCAGGCTGCAAAAGGAGCCAGAGTTGTTTGTTCTCTTCCCATGACTTTGTGGAGATTTACAGTGAATGTGGGAACTCTTGCCCAGCTTCCTATAGGCAGTGTTGGGTCAGATCCCTAAGGAGTCCTTGCAGCTAGGAAGTTTTTAACATCTTTATTTCCTGGGAACAACTGGACTGACCTGACTTAAAATATCTGTGAGTTCCTAAAGCTTCCCTATAAAAAATGAGATTTCATAGCTTGACATACCCAAACATGATAGATTTGAGCAAAGCTTACTGAGCTGTAACATTTTGTTTAAAAAAAAATAATAATAATTAAACTGTTTTGGAGGTTATTAAAATCTCTGTAAGTCCTGAGGGAAAAGATCACCTTATTTAAGTGGAAAGCATTGTCCATTCTTAGTGGCTGCACTGGTCATTAGGACCCACCACGAGTTTTTGTCTTTCTCTTTTTATTCTTTCAAATCAAAGCTGTTAATCAGCTTCTGGACACTTCCTATCACTGGAACACGCTTTCCTTCAAAAACCAAGGAACTCTCTCAAGTCTGACATTAAATCAAAAGATTATCATTTTTGAATAGTGGAGCCTTCAGATTAGTAGTAAGCCATTTAAAAAAAAGAAAGAAAAAAAATAGAAAAAAAAAAAAAAAGGAGTTTTTCACTCCTGACATCCTAGCCTGCAAGCGGCTTTCCCTTGAAATGGCAAGAAAAAACTGCTCTCAAAGACGCTTTCTCATATGCTGCCAACTGCAAAGGGAGTGTTTTCAGGGGATGCTTGTCTGGTCTGCCTGGGACTTGTTTCGGGGCGTGTCATCATTCCTCCGAGAGGTTTGCCCTGGGCAGGACTGCGTTCGTTAGGATTTTTTTTTAAAATATACCAGAGCTGGCAGCCAGTGGGAGCTTTTTCTACACGGATGTGCACCTCCCACGTGCTCTGGTCACAGACACGACCGGGCTGATAAGAGGGCCCGACGGAACTGTGCCAGGCCCAGACACAAGTCTCTCATTCTGACACGGAGGGCTGCCAAGTGGGAAGGAACCACATCCTTCCTCATCCTAAGTCCCCTTCTTAAATCGAGTAGTTGTTCAGACAGGGGAAGCAAGGGGGGAGGGGGAGGCGACATCACTAGTTGGTGTTAATTATAACAAGGGGAAACCTTTATTCCCAATATAAAGTTTCTGAGTGAATTCAAAACAGAACCTCAAGGCCGGAAAGGCCCTTAAATGTCATTTTGATTCAAACTCCTTTTTCCAATATTCAAATCTCCCTGTAACATCCTTGCCAAGTGGATGTCTAGGCCGTCTTTAAATATCTCTAGTGATGGTGAACTCATTACCAATTTAGTTTTCATATGGCCCTAATTGTAATGAATGTCTTATTATGTTGAGCTGGGCCCTATTCCTGGTAGTTTCAACCAACTGGTCCTAGTTGAGGCCTCTGGAACCATGTTGGGCAAGTGCCTCCCTCTTCCACAGACACCTATGGACATTTACTACAGAGATCCTAGTGTTTTAAAGCAGCATTTCCATATCTTCATGCACCTCGCTTTCAAAAACAAGAGACCAGGGCTTTTGAAAAGCACTTGCTTCCCTACCCCCCTCTCCAACCCTCAAAGTGAGAAACACATACGGAAATGAAAATGTCATTAAAACAGAAAGAACTCTCATCAATTGATTAAGGCACCTCCCATGCTGTTTGAGCCTAAAAGGAAATTGAAAAAGGAGGAAAGGAAGCAATAAGAAGCCAGAAACTTAAATGACCGGTGGGGCTGGCTCAGTCCAAGCTGGGTTTCTAGAGAATTGTCAGCAAATTAGCACAGTAACTAAACACCTGGTACAAGAAGCTCAGCTGTACGAGAAGCAAAGTGGATAGGGGCCATGGGATACAGGGCAAACTTCAGCACACTGAAGCAAGGCACAGGTCTCATCATAAGCTGCAGAGTCACACAGATCTGGGCTCAAATCCTTCTCTGTAGCTGTGCAGCTACTTAACCATGTTTGTGGGGAATAGGGTCAATGATGTACCTCATGGAATTAGGTATGAGGATTATGTGAGATAATTTTATAAAGCACCTGGTACATAGTAAGCACTCAAATTTGTTAGTTGTTATTATTCCTTTTTTTCCTTATGACTTGAAGTCTAGCCTTTGATTCTCCCAAATTTTTCCCTACATGCTGTAGCAAATACAACAAAGTAGAGAACTCCCAGATCTGGTAAGGAAAAATGAGGCCAATACTCGCTCATGTATGAGAACCAAGGCAAGAGAAACAGCCCATGACACTAAAAAGTATACTGTACTGGAATTTATAATGCCAGTTTTAGACAGGTTTGGCTGACCCTTAACATGGTACATTCCTCTGTGGCCTTTTTGCAAAGCCAGGTTTAGCTTTTTTGACCCCAGCAATCTAGTATTTTCTTTGGGAACCATTACATGTACTCTAATTAATGGCAGTTGGGAAAACTTGATTTCTGTATGCCTCCTCCTGTTCCCCTAAGTCCATGTCTCTACATCATTAACTAAAAAAAGTCCTAGACTCTCCATGGGAAGAACCTGAGGTAGTCACCCCAATTTGATAGGCCCTAAGCATCCCCCTAGGAGGGCAAAACATGGCATCAAATGGAGGGTGTAAAGTGTTCTATTCACTTGCTGTCAGCTGTGGAAATCTCAGGGAATGCAGCACTGGGTGTAAGCGTGTGTTTTAAATAAGTCAAGTAGATGAGTTCAGCCCTGTCTTGACAAGTAGGAGATATGGTTGGTTTTTAAACATTCAGGAGTATGTGCTAGGGAGTGCTGACAAGGAAGACATATGGAATGACCTAACTCAAAGATGTGTGGATTTCCCGAGGATATTAAGGTACCAGCCTAGGTATGTTTTTTACACTGTGTTTGGTGGTCTGTGCTTTAATGAAAAGCAGTAAAAATACTTCAGGGAGGTGAGGAATCAGAATAGCTGGAACTGTAACATCTGGGTCACACAAAGCCTGCTCTCTGGGTGCAAAGTGCTATTAAAAGTGATGAAGTCCAAAAACTATGGGTGGATTTAGCACAAGGACAGAGCATGACCAAAGATGTATCTCAAGATTATCAGGCAGTGGTTCGTAGAATAAAATGGAAGGATGAGTGACAGAAAGGTGCCCATTTAATATACAGAATTCCAGTGAGCTCTGTTGAATCATCAAGGGCTAAGTGGCCACTTGATGGTCATCACAACCTCTGATCTCCAGTATTTTCTTATAAATCATCTTCGAATACTTCAGATCTTGCAAACCTATTATCAAATCGAATGAGATAATGAGCATATAAGTAGTTTGTAAATTATTGGGCATTTGGACATAAATAAGGAAATACTTTTATTAACACTCAGTAAAGCCAAAAAAGCCTTAGTTTACCAAGTGAAACAAGTAACTATTTTTTGTACTAAATTTGTTACATGATCTTTCCTCTCAAAATTATACTGATGTAGTTGCATAAGCCAATTTTATTTAAGTTCCAATTATAGGTATATTTTTCCTTGTTCTTCACATAGTAGAAGGGAGAATCATCAGAGAATTTTAAAGAGTTATCTAGGCATGCCATAAGAACATTATATTGACAATATTAGCCATAGGGAAAATCACTTTGGCTTGCAACGTACACTAGCATTTTTAATTCCCAGGATGGTCCTAAAAACATCTAATGATAACTCTGGGTCACCTCCCTCACTGAGAACAGAAGAGAGGTCTGGAAATGAAACTTTTCATCCTGGGTTATTCTAATAGAATCCTCATTAATTGCCCTACTTAGTTCCCCTCTAAACTCCAGTGCTTTGATACCCAATGCCTGACTTGTCTAAAACACAGATCTAATAATGCCCTTCCCTTGCTCAAGAATATTTAGTGTGTCTCCTTGCCTTCTAGGACTAAGTGCAAATTCCTCAACAGAGTATTTAAGGTCTTCAACAATCTAGTCCCTGCTTTATATGTTTAAGCCTGATCTTCAGTGATCCCTGTGCTCATATGCTATCTCACAGTCAAACTGGTCTCTCCCCAAGTAAGGTGCCTATTTCCTTCTTTCACTATGTTTTAATCCTGCTCCCTTTATCTGGGGTGTCACCTGTAGTTTTTAACTGTGCTACCTTAATTAAACTGGAATTATATTTCCCAGAATCTCTCACTTTCCATGGTTCCAAGGTAGAGTTGCCCATAAAGAAATTTGTTCAGAGGGTCTGTCTGGGCCCCTGGGTATTGTTGCAGCTCACACCTGTTGCTGATCACTGTCTCACCTCTTAGGTGAGAGAAGCCACGCCCTCTGCTGCTTAAAATCCTCCAGACCGCCCCCTTCAGCTTCTCCAAGCCTGAGGCCAGGCAGCTGTGGAGCTCCACGGCTGTGTGCACCAGCCTCCCGTGCAGGCGACCCACATCATCAGGGTTAAATACAGTGACAGACAGTTAAGGGTTGCAATCTGTCCATCTGTCCTCGTGGGTTCCACACCATCCTCTTCCACTTCACACCCAGCTTTTCTTTATCATTGCCTGCCTACCACAGGCAGGGGCAACGGTTTTCCACAGACTCTGTCACCAGCTCCTTCTCAGGGTTCATGGATAGTCACTCTTATCTGATCTCTCAAATGTCCCCTGCTGGGCCTTTAACTGCTCAGCTTCTCCCACAGTTGTAGCTCTCTCTAATAAATCCCATAATCCTATCATTCATTCATATCATTTCTGCTCCCCTGGTCAGACCCTAAGTCTTATGCCACTCCTCTTCACCAATCTCTTTATGTCCAAAACCTGTCCAGCACTTCAAAACGCACTTTAAATACAACTTTCTCTTAAACCCCTTCCTGAGTTACACATTTGTCTCTTTTTCTGGAACACTAAAATGTTTTATTTTATATATTTTTAAAGTTATGTTATAAACTCTTACACTATTTAAAATATTATATGTTACAAATCCCTGTGTATATCTTACCTTTCATAACAGTCTATACATTTTTACTATTCAGAGGCTATGTTTGTGTGTTTTTAAATCTCCATATCTCACCAGTGTCTTATTTACAGAAGTTTCTCAGAAAATGCTTATTGTTCAAAAGAGTAAATGACTATCCCTGCCACTGTCCCCTTTACCTACACAGGTGACTGAAACCCAGTGCTACTCTGTGTGATACTGCCTCACTTATACAAAGACTATTACTACCGCTACATACCTTTCTACTCCCTTACCTTGGAGAAGAGTCTTTCTAGTCTGCATTCAGTGCTGTGTATTCTTATCATACACATAGTTCCAGTAAATTCATTACTCAGCTCCCTAGTCTACAGTAAAGTAGAAATGCTAATTGTATGGGGAATGGAGAGAAAACTGCTAAAGCAAGATGTGCTGAAAGCAAGAAGTAGCAGACAATAAGAGAGAGAAAGGACAGGGAATTTACGAGAATCATATTACACAAATTTAAAAGTATACCAGTCTAGGGCCATTTAGTATACGAGTAAATGATCTCACCTCAATAAATTCTAAAGGAATTACAGTCCACTCCAATAAACTGTCCTGTATAACCAAATTTAAGTAATGCCCATGTTTTAGAATAATCTCCTTCTGAAATTGTTTTTAAAGCAAAAATTTAAAAAGAAAGGTACATATTGCAATTTCACCATTTTAAAAAATCCTGCAGCAGTTCTCACTCTTAGAGAGAAAGGAAAAAAATAGGGTTTTTTTTAATACATTCATTGAACAAATATGCAGAGAGTGCCAACTATAAATCAGGCAGCGTTCTCACCTGTGTGTGTGTGTGTGTGTGTGTGTGTCTAGATCTTTCTTCATAGAAAATCATCAAACTTTGTCAAGTTCACTGAAATACCTGAACTTTACTTGGGAGATATGGGAGGATGAAAGTTACACCTTTTAAACATTACATAACCAAAAAAAAGTCATCATAAATACGTACCTTATTGGCTTCTTACAAATAAGCAAATACATGCAACTAACAAAATAGAACTCAACTCATTGTTACTAGCTTCTTCTAGGGCAAAATAAACTGTCAACTGAAATGAACCTTCTTGCCTTCCCCACCACACCTTTGCCTCATTTCTCTGCCAAACATGTCTTCACTGCAGGCAAGGTCCCTGGAGACCCCAAAGGTGTTGCAACCCTGCACAATTTGCTTTTGAAGAAAAATATGGCAAAACGCAAGAAATATTTATCATCACAGTCCCCCAATACACACATGGAGACAACTGTGGCACTTTTTATGTTTATTTGTTAATTGTAAATTTGGTTAGCAACTAACATTTAAAATTTGCATAGGGCTGCAGTAAGGATGGAATGAGATAATGAAAATAAAACACTCAGCACAGCTCTTGGCACACAAGAAGCACTAGATCAATATTAGGTCCTAAACTTCCGGCAAGCTCTGTAAATTAACCTCATTAAGTATTATCTGGGGCAAAATTTTAGTCTCCTGCTGCTTTTCCCTTGTCACCCAGAATGCTCTGGTGCCATCACTGGAATACAAAATAACTCTCCAGCAAGGCAGACTCAGCCTGAGGAGATGGATGGGCAGGGTTGGAAATGCTGCCTGTCAGATGTTTGGAGGAAAAGAGACAGGTGGGTCGCATAGCACCTTTCGCTCCCATGTCATTCTGCAGGACTGGCCCTTCTTCCTACAAGAAAACCTTTCAGAATCTACAGTGCATGCTGTGCTGAGGGCAAGGTGCCAGAATGGGCCCTGGAACAAAATCACATATAATATCACTGACTATATGATTGGATCTTTGGCTTTGATTTTTAAAGGGAAGTTAATAAAATAAGCACAACTAAAAAACTTCCTGGTGTATAAGTGTAAGCATGTTTGGAGAGGTTATTTTAGTTCAAAAAATAATAATAAAAAAAAAAAACAGCTCAAATTGACTGAGCACCAATTATGCCTTAGGTACTATGCTAAGTACTTTACATGCATACTTCATTTAATGCTCGCAACAGCCCTATCTTTGTGTCAACAACACAGTTGAAGAAACAGGTTTAGAGATGTGAAGTAATTTTACCATATCCCAGAGGTAATGAGTAGCATCTGCCAGCCCAGGATGTCTCAGTCTAAAATCCATGTTTTTATCACTGTATACTAGTGAAATGATACAAGTTGAAAGAATAGGTCACATATTCATTCACTGATTCAATACACTTACTGAACTATTCCTTCATACAAGGCATCATGAAGTAAGTGGGACAAATAGAGACGAATAAGTATGCAGGTTTACTTCTTAAAATCAAAGGGCAGGATTGCATAATGGTTAAGCTTGCCTAAGTTCAAATATTGGATATAACACTAACCAATTCTTGTGACCTTGGGCCTTAGTTTCCTCATCTGTAAAATGGTGATTATAATTGCACCTGTCTCATAGGGTTATTCTAAGGCTTCAAAAAGCAAATATTTAAAAAGCACTTGAAATAACATCTAAAAGATATTATCAAACGATTTTAACTCATATTATTAAGAGGCGTGCATGAGACTGTTGTGCATGTGTCAGTAAAGATGTCATGGAGGAGATAGCCTGTAAGCTGCTTCTTGAAGAGTTAGTTACCGTTTAAACTTGCAGGGCCAGAAAGAACAAACTGATATTAAATTTACCTTTCACATATTCACTCTGCAGTACAGCAGACTTCAGAAACTGGTAGCTGAAGTTTCACAAGGAAATAGCTCTAGGATCAATGTTTTGGGGAACTGATTACATAAAACACCTACACAAGAACTGTAAAATTTCCAGCTGAATTGAATTGAGCAACAGTGCATACATTTCCATCCATTACTTAATGCATGTGGAAATAAGAATGGTATCATTTGAGAAAAAGCAAAGAAATTTGGTTTTGCCTATCTTAGCTGTTTTTTTTTTCCCCCTTTGAGACTTTCTAATGGGAAAGAGAGGCTATGAAGGACACATCAATGAAACTGACTTGTCTTTTTCATCTGTTCATAGCAGCCTACAGGAGATCAGAGCAGTTTATGCCCTCATCTTATATTAAGGTCATTAAATATGAAATGTCTGATTTCGAATCAAAAGTGTAGTTTATTATATCTCAAACAAGAAGCAGCACAATTAATCAAAGTATGTGACTAAACTATTGACACAGTTTTGCCATCTTAACGTTAGCTTGTTTATGCCAGCAGCGAAGACAAACTCGAGAACGAGTGGCAGTGAAATCATGAAAGGCATTTTCCACAGCTTGTTGAGAATTGAATATTTTTCCTTGCAAGAAGTGGTCCAAAGCCTGGAAGAAGTGGTAGGCAGTTGGTGTATGGTCTGTTGAATACAGTGGATGACAGAGAGTTTTCAAGTCCACCCTCTATGGTTTGAGCAGCATTGTTTGTGCGACATATGGTCAAGCATTGTCTTGCAAGAGGATTGGCCTATCTCTATTGACCAATCTGGGCTACTTAATCACAAGCATCCTCACCATTTCATCCAATTAGTTGCAGTAGACATCCCCTGTAATCCATTAACCAGGTTTCATGAAGCTGTAGTGGATGATACCAGTGCTGGACCACCAAACAGACACCATTAGCTTTTTCGATGAATATTCAGTTTTGGACGGTGTTTCAGCACTTCATCTTTATCAAACCATTGTGCCAAACGCTTTTGATTTTCAAAAAGAATCCATTTTTCATCATACATAATAATATGGTGTAGAAATGGTTCACCTTTATGTCGTGACAGCAAAGAAAGGCAAGCTTCGTGATGATTTCTCTTCTGATGCTCATTTAATTCATGCGGAACCCATCTATCCAGCTTCTTTACCTTGCCCATTTATTTCCAATGGTCTGATATTGTTGAAATAGTAACATCAAACGTTGCTGCTAATTCACGCATAGGTTGGATTAGCTTCCATTACAGCTTTCAGCTCATCATTATTGACCTTGGTCTCAGGTCACCCACGTGGCTCATTTTCTAGATTAAAATCACCAGAATGGAACTTCTCAAACCATCCTCGACTGTGCATTTATTAGCCACATCCTTCCCAAACACTGTGTTGATATTTCTGGCTGTCTGTGCTGCATTAGTTCCACGACATAACTCATATTCAAAAATAACACGAATTTTTGACTTATCCATGGTTTCACAAACATTGCTCTTAAAAAAATTTGAAAGATAATCACAAGCCAAAATATGCATTTGAAAGACTGAGGATGTACCTTCACAATAAACATAAAACAAGAAGTGTCACAGTGAAATGTCAGAAATATCAACTGTCAAATTCAGTACTTAAGGAAATCGGACATTTCATACTTAATACACTAATGCATTCCTCCATTTCTTTCACTCTCTGTCTAAGGCTTCAAACCCAGTCACCATCCTGCTTCATTCAGTCTTTTCAGTGACTTCCTACTACACTTTGCTAAAATCCAAACTCCTTACTATGGACTGCAAGGGCAGTCTGATCTGGCCTCTGCACCTCTCTCTCTCTCTCTCTCTCTCTCTTTTTTAATTTTAGACTATTACAGGGGCACACACAATCTGATTATATGAATTGCTTTTGTACAGTTTGAGTCAAAGTTATAAGTGTTTCCATCACCCAGATAGTGTGCATTGTACCCATTAGGTGTGAATTTAGCCGTCAACTTCACCCCCTCCCACCTGCTTGATTTCCATTTTACTACTACATGTAGTAAAGTTTCAATTTAGTAGTGAGTACATGTGGGTTTTGTTCTTCCACTCTTGTAATACTTCACTTAAAAGGATGGTCTCCAGTTCCATCCAGATTGTTACAAAAGGTATTGTTCACAATTTTTTTTTATGGCTGAGTAATACTCCATGGTATACATATACCACCTTTTATTGATCCACTCATGCATTGATGGGCACTTGGGCTATCTCAAAACCTCATTTCCACCTCCTCTCTCCCTCTCACCAGGCCATGCCACCTCGATGATGAACTTGGGCCTCTCTGACTCCTTCTCAGGCTTTTTTCTTGGTTTAAATGTCACCTTCTCAGAGGTACCTTCCCTGACCACTATTTTTAAAACAATCTCTCTTCCACATCTCTCCAATGTTGTTGTTATTTTAATCCTTGTCCCTCATTTCTTATCTTGAAATCACTTGTATTTCTTCTGTTTACTTGTCCGTTTTGTGTTTACGCATATATACATATTTTTGTCTTTCTCTCAAACTATCACTATAGCATCCTAACAATAGATCACTTCAACACCTCTGCTTTCCAAGGCAGTTTTGGCCAATTCCTAAATATATAGATAAATACACACACACACACACACACACACTTATACATATATATCTATAAATTATTATTTAAATATTCCAAATATATAAACAGTCAACATTCCAAACATACATACATACACCCATATATATACACACACACACGTATGTGTGTAAGTATATATGTGTGTATATGTGAATATATATGTCACATTTTGTTCCAATATTATATGTACAATTTGCTTGCTTATCCAGTTCCACCTATTTATTTTTACATCTTGAGGACAAATAATCATGCTAACATCTATCTATACATTTATTTATTTATCATTGACTCACGACTGGATATCTGTTATTTGCTAGGCACTATTCTAGGCACTTGGGATACAGCAGTAAGCAAAACAAGTGTCCTTGTCCTGTGGATTTTAGATTTTAGTAGAGGTGAAATTAAAAATAAATAATAGACTAAATAAAATAGTTAAAAAGCATATGGAAGCTCATAAGGTGACAACTGCTACAGAAAAAAGAAAGAGCAGAGTATGTTAAGAGAGATACGGAATGGCAAGGGTGGGGACAGGGGCAATTTTATATAAAGCAATCAAAGTGGCCTCACTGGGAAGACATTGAGCAAAGACTTTAAGCAGATGGACGAGATAGCCATGTAGTTACCCAAGACATTCGGTCAGAGAGGAAACAAAATGTAAATCATACAAGGTCTTGAAAGGTGTTTTAAAGACTTCCCACTAAGGGAAATAATGTGTGGTCACTTGTGCCAGTCACTGTTTCAGGCACTTCATATGTATTAAATTACTTAGCTCTCACAACAACCCAATGAGTTATGTATTGTGTATATCCTCATTTTACACACAGAAGTTAAATAACCTGCCCAGGATTACACAGATGGAGCAGAATTTGAATCTATATAAAAAGATTCCAGAACTCTTACAAAATACTGCCTCTCAGTGCTGAAAATTCTAATCCAGTGAACCTCAGACTTCAGTGAAGAGCCCCTAAGATATCTGCTTCTTTAACAAGTTATCCTGATGATTCTGATGTGGATGATCGATGCACCATTATTTACCACTGGTCTAATCTCTCCTTCACATGAAAGATTTCCAGATATATTAAAGTAAATATCACATTCATCTCCTATCTTTACCATCCCAACTGTATGTGAAACTGGGGCACATTCTCTTAGACCAGCGGGGGTACCTACTCAATATACTCTCCCTCTCCATCTGAGTTTCATCAAACGGGTGAAGCTTTGGGTAAACTGCGGTGCTGAATACAGCGGAAGGAATGAATATTTACTGAGTGCCCTTTAGCTGCCACTATTACGTGGTTGGGGCTGAAAATATTTTATCTTTATCATCACTAATAAATAGAGAATAGATAGAGATAGATGATAGAGATGAGAGATAGACAGGACATGTTTATCACCATTTTACAGACGAGGAAATGACACCTGGACAGGATAAGCAAGCAGTATCTAGGATTCAAACCCAACCCTGATTTCAAAGCCAGACTATGTTTTACTATCTACTCTATCCATTTAATCCCTGTTCCCACCATTGTCTCACTCTGTAATCAGAAACTCAAGTCTGATGTTCTAGAAAAGTACTATTTAGTGTGTATTACCACTCTTAAGTTGCCATCATTTCTATAAACTGAAAGAACTCCTGTATTTCAATGAGAGTTAAGCTTCCTCTGTGGGCACTAAAGGTTCAAAAGAAGAAAGCAGAAAATGTGCACTCATAATGCTAAAATCCAAATGAAAGCCAAATATTTTATTACTATATTTTTCTGTAGATTATAGCGATTAATAGTGATACAGAGCCTGCTTTTTTTTAAGCTATCAAAACTTTTATTTCCAATAAATAGTCAAGAATTGCATTAGGCAATGATTAGTCCTAAAACTAACCATTCTTTTGAATAGCTAAATTGTACTTAAAAAGTAGTACCTTTACCTAGTTACTCTATGTTTAATTCAGACTAAAATGTGTTACAGTGAAATGGAAGCCTACAAGCTTCACAGAAACAATAACTCCTTCCATGACTTTAATCACACACAATATTCTCTCCATCTGTTTTTGATACTAATGGCCTATCTCAGACTTCAAAGAATTCTCAAAATAGGCGATTAATCTGGGTTGATCCATGATCCATCACAAATCATAGCCCCTCCCTCCCACCTGCTTGGGTAAAGAACATGTACCTGCAGGAAGTCATCAGTCCTCTGAGGGACCCACAGCTTACTGGTGTGTGTGTGGTGGAGAGGTCAGATCCTACACCTTGGACTCATTAGCAATAAGTTCTCAAAACTTCATTCAACACTGGGCTCGCCAAACATAAACAATGCCCCAGGGAGGCATTAGATTCATGCAAGCAGATTATAATATTGAGGTTAACATTTCCTCTAAATATTCTTTTTATTTCAGAATATTATGGGGGTACAAACATTGTGGTTACATGAATTGCTTTTGTACAGTTTGAGTTAAAGTTAGAAGTGTGCCCATCACCCAGATAGGGTCCATTGTACCTGTTAGGTGTAAATTTACCTGCTCCCTCCTCCCCTACCACCTGCTTGGTTTCTGTTGAGTTTTACTTCCATATGTGCCCATGAGTATTGAATGATTAGTTCCAATTTAATAGTGGGTAAATGTGGCATTTGTTTTTCCATTCTTGCAATACTTCACTTAGAAGAATGGTCTCTAGTTCCATCCAGGTTGTTACAAAAGGTATTAGTTCACCATTTTTCATGGCTAAGTAGTATTCCATGGTATACATATACCACATTTTATTAATTTATTCGTGTATTCATGGGCACTTGGGTTGACTTCACATCTTTGTGATTGTGAATTGTGTTGCAATAAACATTGGAGTGCAAGTGTCTTTTTGATAAAATGACTTTTTTTTCGTTTGGATAAATCCCCAGTAATGGGATTGCTGGATCAAATGATAGGTCAACTTTTAGTTCTTTGAGGTATCTCCATACTACTTTCCATAGAGGCTATACTAGTTTGCAGTACCACCAGCAATGTATTAGTAGTGTTCCTTTCTCTGCACATCCACGCCAGCCTCTGCCGTTTTGAGACTTTTTGATAAAAGCCATTCTTACTGGAGTTAGGTGATATCTCATTGTGGTTTTGATTTGCATTTCCCTGATGCTTACAGATGTTAGCATTTTTTCATATGTTTATTCATTATCCGTCTATCTTCTTTTGAAAAGCTTCTGCTCATGTCTTCTGCCCACTTTTTTTATGGGGTTATTTGATTTTTTTCTTGCTGATTTGTTTGAGTTCTTTATAGATGCTGGTTATCAGCCCTTTATTGGATATATAGTGCACAAATATTTTCTTCCATTCTGTAGGTTTTCTATTTGCTCTTGTTAAAATGTCTGTAGTACCAAAAGTGATTTACAGATTCAATGTAATCCCCACCAAAATACCAACATCATTTTTCGCAGATCTAGAAAAAAATAGTTCTATGCTCCGTTTGGAACCAGAAAAGACTGTGAATAGTAAGAGCATCCTTAAGAAAAAAGAACAATTCAGGAGGCATCACTTTGCCAGACTTCAAGCTATACTACAAGGTCAGAGTAACCAAAACTGCACTGGTACTGGCACAAAAACAGAGACATAGATGTATGGATCAGAACAGAAAACATAGATATAAAACCGTCCTCATCCTGCCATCTGATCTTTCACAAAGCTGACAAAAACATACACTGGGGAAAAGAATCCCTATTCAACACATGATGCTGGGAAAACTGGATAGCCGCACGTAAAAGGCTGATACAGGATCCACACCTCTCACCACTCTCAAAACTCAACTCATGATGGATAATAGACTTAAACCTAAGGCATGAAACTATAAGAATTCTAGAGGATAATGTTAGAAAAACTCTGATAGATATCAGCCTAGGCAAAGAATTTATGAAAAAGACTCCAAAAGCAATCACAGCAACAACAAAAATTAACAAATGGGACTTGATTAAATTAAAAACCTTCTGTGCAGCCAAGAGTCTGCTTAAAAAGAAAAAAAAAAAAGGGCTCTATTTTTATTTCCCAAACAATAAATGTCCATGTGCCTAACCCAATTGTCTACTTTTTCTTCCAATACCTAAACCTGGATCCTGAGGGTGATGAGAGGAATGGTTTACTAGTCAGAGGGATGTGACAGAATCACATCTTTGAGGACATAAAGGTGCCATTATGCATCTGAATCCTAGAGCAGTGCTCAGCTGTGATTGTCACAGAGGCCAGTGAGGCTGTCAGGTATCTGGGACTTGCAATGCTTTCCATGCCATGACGTGCAGATGCCTCTGTGGAGAGGGTGGAGTTCTGCTCTGAGCCTGTCATGGTGTCTCCTAAGTCATTACTCTGCAGTCACAGAGTCATAGAACACTGTACCATAGAGAGAATCTTGTCCAAATTCCTCATTTTAGGGGTGCAAGCAAGGAGGCCTAGAGGAGGAAAATAAACTAATCTGTACCAGAGCTGGTGTATTGAATGGCTGAGGGGGAAGGAAAAAAAAAAGATTTTGAAGTTAGAAAACCAGGGTCCAAGTCCTAGCTGCACTATTTGGATGTATGGCCTTAGCAAATATTTAACACTCAGGATGTAAAATGTTGGCAACACCTGCCCTGATTACCTCAGAATTACTTTAAAAAGATCATAATAATACTATATGTCTGTGCATCTGTGTATATAACAAGCATTTTGAGGACTTAAAATTCTATAAAAATAAAAACTGTTATTATTTGAACGTAGGCCTTCCATTTTCTAATCCAGAAGCCATTTAGGTATGCAATGGAGTCATCATTGCTGTTGTTAATCATAATAAAAGTTAAAATCTCCATGCACCAGGCTCTTAACAAATGTCATGGTACATGATTGACACCTACCAAAGTCCTGACAAAATGCGTTTATTATCCCCATTTTACAGATTATGAAAATAAGGCAAAGACAGGCCAAATAACTTGTCTAAAGTCAAACCCAGGGAGATCAGTCTGACATCAAAGCCCGCTACGCTACACAGCCACAATTTCAAGTTGCCATAGCACCTAACCACATACATAACTGGCTTAAGGAACTGTGCTATCTATGAAAAGAACATTTTCAGATATCAGATTTTATAAAATGACTGGTTCTCATTTTTGTTGCCTTTAGCATTGATTGGAAGAGGAAGAAGCCAGTGTAATCATAAGAACTTATGTGCCAGACAGGTAGAAACCACAGGCGTCTGCTGGATATAAACTAGACACAAAAGGTTATTCATCCTTATGGTCAACTGATGCCAATTACATCAAACAATAGTTGAACTGATATAAATTCTTCACTGCTTTAAGAAATCTTCAGATCAAAGCTCATTCATTGCAGCTGCCCACTTCCATGGAAACTTCCTACTTTCTCTCAGGTAATTTATTTATGACACTGGCCTTGCTGTCAATATATGCAAACATGCATTTCAGTGTCATCCTTCACTGTGTTTGCTGCAAAACACCCTTTATTATTAGGATAGAAATGTGTTTTTCCATCACTGAGACAGAGATGTCCAACCTTCTTAGTCTGTGACTCCTTATCATTTATCTGATTTTGTGACCACAAAATTAAAAGAAATTAAAATTACTTTATTAGTGTGTAGAGGCAACCTTTGAGATAATTAATGCTACGATAAAGTATGAGAAAACCAGAAAACAAATTCTTGGCCTATCTGACATAGTATGAATCCATCATCCATTCAATTTTGTGCTTCTTATGTATAAGGCACTGTGCTAGGCACAGGGCAGAATAAACCAAGTCCTCAGCTGCCTAGGTGATAATCAGGGACATGGACAAAAACAAAGGCACAAATCACTCGCCCACAGTAAAAAAAAAAAAAAAAAAAGAAAGAAAAAAAGAAAATAGATGTTATAGGTATTAAAAGGGGCTCTATGGGCTGGGAGGAATCAAGAAAGGATTTGAGCAGCATGTCTGGAAAGGAAAGGAAGAGAGGAGGAAAGGAGATGGCAGCTGAGGTGTTGTGGTGTGAAGACGCAGAGAGAGGGCATTTATGAATCTAGTTATACATGTTCTCAGATTGTATGGTGTGGTGTCTAGTACATATGGTATAGGAGACCAAAAAGCTTTGTCCTCAGGCACACACAGGTTCCAGTCTTTACTAACTGGATAACCTTGGGGAAGTTTGTAAGTCTCTCTGAGTCTCAGTAAAAGGCAAGCAATAATATATATCTAAGAGTTATTCTTGTGCTTAAAGAAAAGGACAAAAGTGCACCAATGCACCAGTGAATGTTGATTTCCCTTGCCCTTCTCTGTTTGCCCAGACAATACATCTCTTGAGCATAAAATAATAAAGGTATTTTCTTTTTATGCCCCTTTCCCGCTTTTAGCCTTGATTTTTGCAAAAAGAGGTAATTACAGAATCAGAATAGAAAGGAATCTTAAAGGAAGATATACAATGCATTACAGCTGCAGAACTTTAGAGATCATTTTGTACAGCTCTCCCACATTCTAGGTCTAAGGATAAAGAGACTTCTCAGTCACAGGCAAGGTAATACCAGGATCAGAATGCAGGATGGGAGTGGGGTGGGTCTTAGTCAAGGGTCTCCTGTCTAGTCATAAGGCAGGACAATATAAAGTCCTTCCTAGCTCTAAAATGAATGGCATACATGAGTCTCAACATTGGTACTTGCTTTGTGCTATGTGACCTAGGTCATGCCACTTGACCTCTGTGAGCCTCAGTTTCCTCAAAAAAAATACAGAGAGTTACTGCAAGGATTGAATGAGATGATACATTTAAAACATTGAGCATAAGGGTAGCTGTTAAATTTTGATGATCATAATTTAACAGACTGATAAATGGAAGGACTTGTTGGCAGAAGAAAGGATTAGTGTTTATTAAATGTCTCCTATGAATAATTTGCTGAAATAGGGACTTAAGCTTCTAAGTAGGCAACAGTGTCCCTATTTCCCAGCTGCAAAGCCTGAGGATCATCCCTATAGAATAATTTGCCTCAGGAACCTGACAGACTCTAAAAATCCACACTGCCACAGCTGCTAGAGATAGTTAGAATAAAATCAGACTAGAAGGAGGTCTCCTAACATCCCCCTCAGTGTAAACCATGCATTCTACATTAAAAAAAAAAAAAAAAAAGCAAATGAGTAGCTAACCTGAATTTATCTTCCAAAATATCACATACCAAATGTTCTGTAACCTTCTTGTTCTTTGGTGGTTTTTTTTTTTTCCCCCCCACATGGAACAATTTCCAAAATGGGCAAAGAGCACAGTAGGTGGCTCTCTTTAATATTTCACAGACAAGGCAACAGTGACTCACCAGATCCTACATCTGTGTCACCAGCAAAAGCCTAATGAAGTTGAGCAACAAATGAAACTGTGTGTATGCTGGAGGTAACTTTTTTTTTCTACTTCCTTCTCTGGTTTCCTCCAGTCACATTCTGATTTCCTAACTGTGCCAGGTAAGATGGTGCTAACTGCCTACCTTTTGGCAAAAGCAAACATATGCTCCCAAATACCAAAAGCAAGGAGCAAAATGTTTCTTCCACAACTGCATATTCAAGCCTATCTGCTTACTACAAAGAAGAGAAACGGGATGGCCTATGAGGAGTCTCCATAGATAAATGGCCCTACTACCTGGGCTGGAAGCAGATCCATTCATCTTCTAACTTAAGCCTACAGTCTGCAGTTTCCACAAGAAGGACTGAAAACTCCAGAACAGTGATTGGCACCACCAGCAAGCAATAGTCTTTTCTCAATGCTGCTTTGCATACTGTTCCCTCTATTACACTCTTCACCCATGGAATTGGAAAAAGAGTTGAATAATGCTATGAACATTCACAGCACTTCTTGTTCAATCGTCTTACCAGCCTTTGAACTAGGACGCAGCTGGTAGAGGGAAGAAACCACTCAGAAAAAGAAGAAAAACATGACATAATTCTGAAATTTATGTCTTCATAGTACCCTTCCTCCTAGGAATTGAAGGTATATTACATCAAACACATGAGAGTAGGAAGGTTGCCTTAGAGATCATTGCTTTAAACTCCCTCTTGTTAGAACCATATTCAAGGATCATTCTCTTAGTAAGGGAATATCCACTTTTCAACAAAAAGCTTACCTTAAAATCACTAGCCAAATAAGGTCAACTTAATAACTGAAGTAAATTGTTAAAGATCTCATTGGAGAGGCAACAGGGTATGACAAGAAAAGCCCTAATTTAGAAGTCAAAAGATGTG
The DNA here is from genome assembly GCF_041146395.1 of Eulemur rufifrons. Lineage (NCBI taxonomy): Eukaryota > Metazoa > Chordata > Mammalia > Primates > Lemuridae > Eulemur > Eulemur rufifrons. The sequence continues at coordinate 73,745,019 of NC_090989.1, forward strand.
AACTGTACTCCCAGGGTTGAAACTTACTAACCACATGACCCCTTGCAACTTCTCATTTCTCTGAATCTCATTCCAGTTTTTTTCCCAATAAATTGAGATGAGTTAGGAAGAGGTATTTAATGAGCACCTACTCACTACATATACTTAACATTATTCTACTGAATTTAATCCTCATACAAATCTATGTGGTAAGCACTTTTTCCATTTTATAATTGGATAAAACAGAAGCTTTAAATGGTGAAATAAATTGCTCAGTAGTACCCAGCTAATCTCCCTTCCATCCCCTTGTCTTGACCTTATTTTGAACATTTTTCTTTTCACCATAAGTATTAGAGCTGAAATTTGAAATCAAGTAGGGTTGACCACAAAACATGAGTTTCTTCCACTATTAGTATCCCTGCTATGCCCTCTCAGGACTATTGCAAGTAACAAGGAACATAATCTATGTGGAATGCACTTTTGAAATGTTAAAGTTCTATACATATATATAGTTTTGGTAACAACAAATAATAATTTGTATAAAGAGGAAAGGTATAACTGGGCATGCTTTCTTCAAAGAACCAGTATGGTACCAAGAGGAATTAGCTTTTAATTTCCGTTCTGTCCCTTTGTTCTGACCTTATTTTGAACATTTTCCTTTTCCCCACGAGTCCCCTGTTTCTCAGGCACACATTCAGATGTATCCCAGCCAGCTCATCACAATGCATGCACACGGAACAAGCTGATGGAAGCAAGTGATCCCATCCTCTACAAATGCTCTGTGTGGGAGGTACCCAAGCAGGCATCACCGGGCTCTTACCTTCCATCAAGATGTATCACACCCCCTTCTCCAGCACTCATCAATACCGCATGCAAATGCTATGGACTGTGAAGGAGGCAGCAAACTATAAATGCTGGCCTCTCAATTCAAGGACTTAAAGCATAGCCAGCAGATAGCAGTAAATAATTGTATGAAGTTAATCAGAATAAAATCAATTGTTATGAGCAGAGTAGGGGGGTATGAGGGAAGCTGTTTAATTTTAAAATACCAATAATACAAGAAGACTAGTGTGAGAATGTGCGTGTGTGTGTGTGTGTGTGTGTATGTCTGTGTGTGTGTTTGAATAATGCAAGTTTGTATCTAGAAAGGTCTGAAATTAGCAGTGTCCCCGTACAATCCAAGAGAAATAGATGAGAATTTTGTTGTTTTCTGATACTAGCTAAAAAATATAAATTTGCTTGACTGGCCTAAGAGAGCATGGATAGAAGGCTTAGAACAGTCTGTAACATAGCTGCAATTCCAATTTCCTCTTCTTGTCTTTTTACCTCTCATCAATTTTAAGACCCTCTTTGTCAATAAAGTGTGCTTCAGGTCAGGGCAGGTCACAAGCCCAAGGTTTTGCCTAAAAACTGGTAGGAAATTCATATCACTGAGAAACATCAATTTTATATTCCAAATCAAGCATGCATGATCCATGTCACACGTGGAAAATATTCAAAAAACTCCTGCTATAAAAGAACTATTAAAACTACAAAGAAGAAAACACTACCACATTTATAGATTTTTTTTTTAAATGCCACTCTAAGTAAGAATGAAATCACCTTTCTGAAAACCCACTGTCTCCAGGGTTACTATATAACGAAATTTACAATAGTTGCCATGAGTTTTGGACCAACCAGGTCCCAGGCCAGCCACTGTGCTACACATGTTACTTGAATGGTCCTATTTCATCTTCCCAAACACCCAAAGGGCTCATTGTGACCATTATAATCTCTATTTTGTGGCTGGGGGCGGGAGGAGAAACAGTATCAGAGAGGTAGGATAACTTGCCGAAGTACACAGAGCTAACACATGGCAGAGCCAGAGGCAAAACCAGGTAAGTTCTCCTTTTTCAGCCTGTAGCTAACCCAGGTATCTGCACAGCAGAGCAGCAAAATGCTTCGCGTGATGCCCCGGTTCAAAATTTCACAACCAGGGGGTGGAAGAAAGACAGGCTGGGGACTGGCTCTTAAAGAAAACAGCAGAAGTTTGCTTTTATGTTTGCGATTTTTTTCTTTAATTCAGCTTCCTTGTTCCTTCCCAGTATTTAAAAGTGGGAAGGGGCTATATGGTTCCATGACGCCAGCTCTTCCTAAATGAGAGGTTTCCTGTGCCCTACACGACCACTTCTCAGCTTCCTCCGGGCTGGGGAGAAACTGTGAGTACCATAGGGGGTCACTGGCGACCGGGTGTCCCTCACCTCTCCTCCGACTCCAACAGGAACTGTTCTGACACGCTGGACACCCTGGGCAGGGGCATCTTTCTGAGAAAGCAGGTCAGAGGAAGAGGGAGTGAGGCTGCAGGCAGCATTTTCCCAGGCTGTCACAGCTCTGGGCTGGGAGCGACATGATACCAAGTGGGCATGCTGGGACACACTGCCTCCTTCTATCCTCACAGTTTACAGCAGCGCTCTGGAGAAACCAAGGCGAAGGGTTGGGGAGGTGGGGACGATGCTGAGGAGGAAAACAAGGGTAGGTCCCTCAAAGGGCTGGAGAATGGGGGCAGCAACGAGCAACCGTCCCACAACTGCGTTACTTAAATCCCTGCAAAGCAAAAATGGAGCTCTGGACAGCCAGGTTCGAATCCTGGCCTCAGCACTAACTGGCAGTATGATCTATCTATCTATCGTAGCCGCTGCCCGTTCTGTGCCTCAGTTTCTCCTTCTGTAAATAGGAGAACTGAAGGAATAGATCTCTAAGAATCCATCTACCCTGAGATTCTGCGGCTGAGTGATCCTCCGGAACCTTCACGGCAGCGCGAGACTCACCTTTCTTGGGAAGCTGAGCGGGCTCAGCAAACGCAGCGCAGCGGGAGTGGGCGCAGGGTCACCCGGCACTCCTTCTTTCCACGCCTCTGGCCAAAGCGGAGCCCTGGGGACCCTGATCCCGGCAGTCTTCCCCAATGAGCCTCTTACTTTCCGCCGCACTTTCTTTTCCCCCCTTTGGGGCTCCTCCCCCGGAGCGGCGCGATTGGCCGCGGCCACGCAGCTCAGGCTCCACCCGCCGCCTTGGCTCGCGATCCACCGGTGCTTTGGGCTTCCAGGAGCTGCGGCCGCGGGGCGGCACCTAGGGCAGTCCCGCCCGCCGCAAGGAGGAGCCGCGCCGGGCCGGCCTGAGGGCGGATGCGAGGCTGCGCTCGGCCCCCTCGGCGCCCTGCCACAGCCTGTGCGGGCTTGCGCGCGCAAGGAGAGGGGAGGACTAGTCCTGCAGTTCAGCCGGGCGCGCTGCCAGGCGCTCGGGGAAGACACGCCCCTCACTGTACACATAGGCGCACACATGGGCTTATTGCAAGATCGTGGTCCCCCGGTTGAGATCTATGCCATCCTACTTTTTCTTCCCGTCTCTGTGTATTTAGCAATCATGCTGCAAGGCCATGAGTCAATTCAGGCTACACGTTTTTCGCGGCCACCGTGTGCCAAGCACAGAGCGCGACAGGAAGAACCAGAGATTCTATTCTCGGTAGTTCAGTCGGGAGCCCTTGCTATCTTGAAGTGACAGCCGTGGGAACAAGCAATGGGGTCGTGGCAGCAGGAATGAATCTATATTGTCCACTGGTGTGCACTCAGTGCCTAGCACAGTGCCTGGTACAAAGTAGGCGCTCAGTACGCGCATGATGAACGAGTGCATGAATAAGTAACTAATAGGTTATAGAAGAAAATAATCTCAAAAGAATTATTTCCCTTTCATCCATTCCTATTTCTCCAGGTTTTTGCAAGAGCCTTCAGCTGCCCTCTCCCATTCTAGATGGTGGTCGGAATAATCATCCTGAGAATCTTTATAGTGGCTTTCATTAAGTCAGCTTAATGCTTGTTCAAGCACCTTCTTCCGTTACCTACTGGTAGTCCATCGTGATTTCTTCTTGACTGGAAAGGCTCTTCCTGACTCCTTTCCGTTTCTGAAACTCCCTAACAAAGGCAATCTACCACACTGACTTGTCTCTTCACACATGCCTTGCTCATCATATTTCCTTGATTTTTCACCCACTCCTAGAGTTACCTAATTGAATCTTATTTATTTATTCAAAAAATCGAGATTCAGAGACTGCATTTAAGGAGAAGGGGGAAAAGGATGTGAAAGGAGAAAAAGGCCTGGATAGGTGGGGTGGGAGGAGGGGAGGAAAGGAACTAGCTGATTCCAATCCTGCTAAAGACACACAGCAATACAAAACTCAGAGACCACCCCCGCCCTGGTGGAGTTTCGCTTCCCAAGGTGAAATAACAGTGTGATCAAAGCCATAGAAACATTCATGTTTATTCACTTCTTGATATCACTTATGAAAATTAATCTCCCCAAATTATTATTTATCTCTGTATACCTGGCACAGAATTCGTGCTCACAACATTGTTACTGAATCAGAGAGGAAATAATTCAAAATAATTTTAAAAGTTACGTGTAGGAAGCAAAGTTAAAACTGTTTTTTGATTCATTATTCATTCATTAAACATTGTAGGCCCCAACTTTTTAATAAGCACTTATCAAGCACTTATAGAGTGTTTACAAAGTAACAAGCACAATCATAAAGACATTGTATATATTAACTCATTTAGCTCTCATAACAACTTATAGGGTATTATCATTATCTTCAATTTATAAGTGAGTTAAAGAGAAGTTACATAACTTGACCAAGACTACAGGCCCACAAGTGGAGAATGCAAAATGAGAACTAAGTCAATCAGTGTTCATGCTCTTAAACAGCCACTATACATTCTCGTGTGCTACATAGAAGCCAGGCAGATGCTGGTAATTTAGAATTAAACCAGATGTGGTCCTGGACTTTGAAGGGCTACTTATAGCTTAATGAAAATAACATTAAAATTAATAATTGTATAATCATATAGAAGAATAATCACAGTATATTGCAATTTGAAGACAACATAAATGACTGGCAATGAAAATTATTAGTTAACCAATGCTTTATATTTACACAATGAAGTATTTGCTGTCATAATTACCATATTATGGAAATATATATACACACAAAGAAAAATTCTTTAAATATAATTAATAGCATTGAGTAAAATTATGGGCACATGGACAACAATTGATAAGAAGGTGAAAATGTTGATATGTTAGGAATATGGGGGGATATACATACTTTTTCTTTTTAAATTTCTTTAATATCAATAACCATAATAATTATAACAATTGAAAAACTGGTTTTTTATTTATTGATTGGAAATTTTTTTTTTTTTTTTTTTTTTTTTAGAGATGTGTCTTGCTCTGTCGCCCAGGCTGGAGTGCAGTGGCGTGATCATAGCTCACTGAAACCTCAAACTCCTAGGCTCAAGCAATCCTCCTGCCTCAGTCTTCTGAGTAACTGGAACTACAGGTGTGTGCCACGGCTCCAGCTAAGTTTTTAAATTTTTGTATAGAGACAGAGTCTTGCTATGTTGCCCAAGCTGGTCTCCAACTCCTGACCTCAAATGATCCTCCCACTTTGGCCTCCCTAAGTGCTAGTATTATAGGCATGAGCCATGCACCCAGCCAAGCAAAATGTTTTAAAACCTTACCCATTAAATATCCATCACATACTAGGCATTCGATAAATAATTGTTGCTTAAATGAATAGATGAATGAATAAAGGAATGAAGCTGCAAACTCATTGGTGTCAGTGCCTAACAGTGCTATAAGAGATGATAAATAAAATATTTTCAACTGACTGATGTATTTGGAAAGGCATTATTCTCTTCCTCTCACTGCTACTACCCTCCACCTCATTTTTTTTAGGTTATCATTAATTATGTTGCCATAGTTATAAGGGACCTCAGGATTTTGCTAGTTCTTTGAATCAACTCCAATCACACTTTGTTCCTAAAACTCCACAGTCAAGGTCTCTAATGATTTTCACTTTGCCAAAATTAGTGGTCAATTCTCTGTCTTCATTTTATTAATACTTGACCTATTAGCAGCATTATACAGTTAATCTGCTGCTCCTTCACACTCATTCTTACTTGACTTCTTGTTTTCTATGTGTTTCATCTGCTGCTCCTTATCAGACTCCTTTGTTGAATCCTCTCCCTCTTCATGATCTCTGAAGGTTATGCCTAGGCCTCAATCCTTTCAGTGCTTATATTCTCTCCTAGGGAATCTTATCCAGACATAGAGCCTGCTAAAATATCAAAATAATGACCTGCAAATTTGAATCCACAACCCGAACCATGGACACTGTATACCAGATTGCCTACCTCATGATCCCTTCGTGATGTTTCATATACATCTCAAACTGTACATGTTCAAAATCAAACTCTTTATTTCTACCTCTCCTCAGACCATCTCCTCCCCCAGTCTTCCCAGCTTTGCAAGAAGCACCATATTCTACCCAGTTGGTGAAGTCAGAAAGTTGCAGTTATCACTTTCTTTCTCTCATTGTTAATTTGCAATCCATCTACAAACCTGTTTACTTTACATTCAAAACACATCTCAAATCCAACCACTAATCCTCTTCTTCACCATAACTATCACCATAGTCTTAGTCACTGTCGTCTCTCCCCTCACTGGTCTCCCTGCTTAAACTCTTGCCCAAAGAGTCTATTCATACTTCAGAGACCCTTGTAAATGGTAAACAGAATAAATACAATCTAGTGATTAAGGACAAGTACTCTGAAGCAAGACTGCCTGGATCCAAGTTCAAATTCTGTAGCATGTTAACACAACATGGTCAAGTTACTTAACTTCTTTTTGTCACAGTTGCATCTTTTGAAAAACTATAGAAACAATAATAATAAATACATCAGGGTGCTATTTTAAAATTAAATGAGCTTACATAAGTAAAACACTTGGAACAGGGATTGGCATCTATAATGATTACAGAAATATTCATTATTTTTATAAGAAATATTATGTCATATTCTGCTCTCAAATATTCAGTGATTTCTCATCATGATTAGGTAAATTTCCACAGTTCTGATTGTGGACTAAAAGGGCCTACATGATCTGGCACTGAGCTGCTTTTTTAAATCTCTCATTGCTTGTTCTTTGCTGTTGCCCAAGCACCCTAACATGTTCCCATCCCCGGGCATTTGCACTGACTGTTCTCACTTCTTGGAATGCTGTTCCCTGTGGCTTCCTCCCTAATTTTATTCACATCTTCATTTATGTCCCTATTCAACTGTCACTTTCTCAGTAAAGCCTTTCTTGACAACCAATTCTTGGCAACCAAATCATACAACATAATACTCTAATTATGTTACATTTTAATTTATTTATTTGCAGAATGCTTTTCTAACTAGAATGCAAACGCTAAAAGGAAAATAAAATGCTTCCCTAGCAAATAGACAGTACTTGGCATGTAGTACTTATGTAGTACTTATTTAATAAAATTTGAATTATGAATCTTGTCCAAAAGTCTCATTGTTAAACCAAGACCCAAAAATATTAAGTGACTAATTTATTGCTCTCCTCCTTTGATTTATATTTTAGGGAGGCCAGAATAATTAGAAGAGAAGAAAGTAAAAAAAAAAAAAAAAAATGCTCTTTTCTTTCTTTTTTCTTCTTCTTCTTTTTTTTTTTTTTTTTTTCTTTTTGCTGGGTGCAGGGTAAAGAAAGTATAGTGTAGAGATATTTTACTTTGAACTTTTGGAAGAAAGGTGAAGGACAGGACTGAGCCAAGATAAAAACAAATGTGAAAAAGTAATTATGTCACCTTCCATACTCTTTTATGTTTTCACCTTTTATACCTCTCAGCTCTTTTTTCTTCCCACCCCACCTGACCCCCACTGCTGTTCTCTAGCCACCCAAAGTTTCCCTTGCAGCACTCAGTTATGCTGCCTGTCCCCACAACCCCTGGGGTGCCACCTGTTCCCAAGTCATTTCTCCCTCTTCCTCCTGATTGCTTCTGTTTCCGATGAAAGCCCTCTTCCCTCAGTTTGAGTCAGCTCAATGTCAGGAAACAAGCAGATTAAACAAAGTTATGTTTAAGGTGTAGATTACTAAGAAATCAACTGTATCTTGTTAGAAGTACATGCTCATTTGCCTAAACACATATATCTAACCATAGAAATTCAAGTAGTTTGGAAGAAGATATTTGGCTGTGCCATGGCAGGCTTTCCTCATTCCTATATCCCTCAGCCTAGCAGACTAGGTTAAGTGCGGCCCTGGAAGAAGAAAGAAGAAAGGGAAACTCCTGGATCCCATCCAAAACTGTTTATTTGCAAGGGATGGAGGTGAGCACCCTAGATGGGCACTGCTTCCACATGGAGGTATCAGAGATAAACACGGCCTGACATTAGTTAAAGCAGTGAAAACAGATTTTATTTAGTTACTACTGACAGTAGAGAAAAGACTTAAGTTCCATTACTATTTACACAGAGGTAATTAGCATTTTAAAGGGAAAATGAGGGAGGGGATAGAGTAAGGGCTCAGTAGAGTCAGGGAAGTAAAAAAATAGATGGGTTTGGTCAGTGTGAATGGCCAGCTGTGCCAGCTGTGTCTGCTACTTGGTAGTTATTGCAGTTAGGATTCTCTCCTCCCTCAGAGACTAGGGGACAAAAGTCCTGTCCTTCCTGATGGTTACATATAAAGGAATGGCTCTTAGGTCCCTGAGAGAGACACTAGTGAGTTGTACAAGATACACATTCACAGTAGTAACCTCTTTTAAGTAAATGCTCCAAAAAAGGGAGGACAGGAGGAGCCTGTCATCAGGTATCGCTAGAACAAATAGCAATCTCCTGGCAGAGTTGAGATTTCTCGGGCAGGCATTTTAATGGGAGGCTAGGGTCATCCTAGGAACATGACCTTACGCTGCTAGAAGCTGTGCTGGAGTTTGGTCAAGTCTCTTAGTGCAGGGGTTTAAGTAGGGTTGATATGTGCAGAGAGTTCTAGAGTTCTCAGGGGTCAGTACTTTCTCCCACAGGATACTTGCAGTAGCGGAATTAGAATCCCATTTCCTGAGTTGCTTCTCCTTTAAACTGGTTTTTCCTTCTGTGGAATGCTTGTCTTCATGGTGATGCTCTTCTAGTGCCATCACAGGGGCATATCAGTGACGGAGACAGGCAAAGGCATTTCTGAAAGATAGCCTGAGTCTTCCTGGCCTATGGCTGAAAGCTCCTGAAGACTGTTAGAAAAGACCCAATTTTCTCTCCTCACATTTTTCCTTCCAAACAGAAGCTTTGAAGCAAAGGTCAAGATTTTAATAAAGTCTTGGAGGATGGTTATTATGCAATGTTGACACTTCACTACAGCAGGAAATTTAAAGACAAGAACTTTGCATGTAAAAAGGGAAAACTTACTTTTATAGTTCTAACTTGGCCTTGTACATAGTTAACACATTTACCAGCTTCCAGCCTCCAAAATCTAATCTAAATGGAAGGCATGTTCTTCATACGGATACCAGTACCTGTATTATTCCATAGACTAAAACACTGCGATATTCGTTAGGGCAGACCCGATCTAAATTGGTTACCATCTGGTGACTAACAACCAGTCAGGGCCAGTTAAAATCATGCTAATATGTTCTTTTTCCTACAGCAATATGAGTGGATTGTGCCATTCAGTCCTATTTTTTTCTGTGCAATGGGAAGACTGAATGATCCTCTAGCAGAGAGGCACTTACATTACTCACCTCCAGGGAATAATTTTCAAATAGTCATATGGGCTTCAGAGACTTTGTCTGAGTTTCTTTCTCTGCCACCAGCATTGACAAATTTGTTTTATATTTTATTTGCTCATTTATGCAAATGTGTCGAACATTTGCTCTATACAGGCACTATGAGAAATGGTGAGATAGGGTAGACATGGCTTTTTCACTATAGGTCAGAAGAGGAGAGAAGATATCGTATCTACATAGGTTACACAATACAAAGTGGATGTAATGTCTTCATTGAGCGATTGGCATTGAGCATGTGGCATGCCCTTCAAACTGGCATTATTTCTAAACCTCACAGTAGCCTTAAAATGTAGAAATAGTTTTCCTTACTTTTAGCTATGGTAAAATAGTCAGAGAAGCTGATTTGTCTAAGGCCACACAGCTAGTTAATGTTAAAGCCATAGCAAACCCCAGGTCTAGCAGATTCTAAAGGGCACGATTTTCCCAGGCTAAGCTAAGGTCCATAAGAAAGTTCAAATGAAGTCATATTAGAGTGTTGAAGAAGGAAAATGGTTTCTGTTTGGAGAGGATCAAGGAAAGAAGCAGAGAGGGTGTCACTAGGAGGGATCAGAAGGAGGGATGGAATGAAGATTTATGGGGACAAAAAAAGAAGCAGGGAGACAAAACAGGGCAAAGGAAGAAAATTCATCCATTCCTCCACTGAACTACGATTTGATATATAAATAAAATAACTGCAGCATGATGCGGTAAGTGCCTTTAGAAAGATGGTATGATACTCCGTGTAAGTCCAGAGGAAGGTGTTTTCACATGTCACTGAGGAATGGGAAGGTGAAACAGGGTGAATCTTCTGACTCTAGTTGGAGAACATGTGGGCAGTGGTGGGAGAAAAGTCTAGAAAATTATATTTGAATCAGGTATTGGAAGAAAAAGGGGGAAATATGATTTATATTACTCAAAGAGAAAGAACTATAACTTATTTGCCTTTGTGTCCCAGAATGGTGTTTGACATAAAGAATGCTTGAACAAATGAATGAGTTACTGATGCCTGCTGAGAGACAGGCGCTCTTTAAGTCTATGCTTTTCATAAATATTATATTATCATCACAGGACTTCCAGTAAGTCAGTATTTATTTTTCCTACTTAAGAGATATGAAAAATTCTGAGGCTCAGGGAGGTAATATAGCTTGCCCAACATTATACAACTAGGAAGATAGAAAGCTGGGTTTTAAATTTTCACTCCAGAACTTGTAATTACTCTCCACTCTCTGCCTTGCTCTAAATGACAAACTAAGTGCTATGCTATCATTATTTTCATTATTATTTTAAATAAATATTTCATTGAAGTATAACATGAATATATAAAACTACTGCAAAGTAAACACAACCGTGTAAATATTATCCATATCAAGAAAATCATATTGTCTCAGGCTACAGAATTTTAACTTAATGTGATAGTCAATATCTTTGTTTCTATTGATTTAAAATAATTATTGTAGCTTTTATTTATGTACACACTATTCCTGGGAACTCATGAGCCATTGAATCACAACTTGCCTGGAAAATGAGCTAGTTAGTGATTGATAGCTTCTCTTTGGGGAACATGTGTGCTCCCTCAAGTCAGAAGTTACCTTTATTAAGCAACAGCACTAGAGGCCTGCCAACCTGGGGCAACTCTGGCCGCCTCTGAATCCCAAGCAGCAAAGGAGAAGCAGCAGTGAGACTTCTGCATCTAATTTTTAAAATGACCTATCATTAACATACTGAGTTTTTGTGTCTTTACAATTGTAGCCTGTAAAATTTAAAGTAGTCAGTCGATAGTCTAGCCAGATACAGAACTCTGGAAAAGATGAGTAGGGGTGAAGATGTGGAGAGCAAAGGATTGGAATGGTTCACCTAAGTGCTGCTAGGTGGCCTCAATTCCAGTCTAGGTTTGGGGGCTCGTTCTCTGTCTGTTCTTGACACAGTCATTTCTGCTTTCTGAGCTTCTGATTCCTTACCTTTAAAGTGGTCATGACCTAGCAGTCTTGCCCAAAACAGTGGTCATCAGCCCTTCCTAAGCACCCAAGTCAACCCTAGTATTTAAGTTATGCTTTATTGGTTTTGTATGGTTTGTTTTATATTTAATAATTAGAGATGCCCAGTCCCTATCTGACCTGTGGGTTGTGGGTCTTCTGTGAGATGAATCACCTCACTCCAGAGGTGACTCTTAAAACTGAAATTTGGTATCATGAACAACTGAACTGGCTGAGTCCTCACTTAATCTTCCAGGGCAAGCTTTCTGAGATCATATATTAGATCAAACATAAATTTGGAAAAGTTAAAAGCTGTCACTTAATTTGACTCCAAAAGAAATAACATAAAAAAACCATATATTTAAATGTATTTATCAGAGAGAATAATGTCACAACGTTTATCAGAAGAGATAATTAAATTTAAAATATGTTTGGTAAAACTTGCATATATGTAGTTATTGATTATCACCTAAAATCTATAGAAAGGAAGAACAATTAAGAGATTGTGTTTGTGTCTACTTATAATCTCAAATGAACTATATTCTTTGCTTATTTAAAAATTGCTTTGATTTTCAGATAGGTTATCACATTAAAACAAAGATTAAAATAATCCAGAAATTAAAACAGTAAATGTAAAATGCTGTATTATGTTTCATAGGAAACACAGAAGAAACTTAAAAGGTAAATTTCTAGTATGAAAGCTATGATGTATGTACACACTCACATTCATACTGTGGAATACAAGATGATTTCCAGCTGATAAATCAGGGCAGGTTTTATGGAGATGATATTGAGCTTAGTGTTGAGAGATGGCTAGGATTTGTCTAGAAGAGAAAAAAGTAGGAGGCACATTGACAGTAGAAACAACAGGGACCAGAGGCATAATAGAACAAGCTCGTACAGAAAGAAAACAGGAAATGGTCCAGTTTTCTTGACTGAATCTCTATTCCAGGGAGTAGGTAGAGATAAGGTAGGAACTTGTATAGACTAGTCATGAGGGGTTTGGCATTGTTTTCTGAACCCATGGAAAGTTTTTGAAAGTTCATGAGTTAGGGAGAGTTGCTTAAGGCCACACAGGTAATAAGAATTAGAAGAGTTGGACTGCAATTCAGATTGTCTAAAGTCTGAAAATCTTTTTATCTCCTCCAGCTATCCAGATGTGGTCTGTAGGGTCATGGAAGAGCACCAGTGCCAAATACGCCACATTTAAAGATCCCTAGACTTTTCCACAACAGCCTAAGTGTTTGGAAGTGGTATTCTTTAGAAGTGAAAGACAGGAATGACATTTGTAACGAATTTTTCCCTCGTGGCTTTAAGGCCTCCTCCAGGCCAGAGGTCAACAGTTACTTATCAATGCAGAGCAGCAACATGCAGTAGGTTGGCATCAGGAAGCACAGAGGGGATTGCATTAGAAACTGCAGAGGGAATTTTAAATTGGCCAAATGTAATTACCCATGTTGGAATTTGGCCAAGGTCTCAAGATTTAATATCACCACTCATTCTGGCCCTTGTAAAGACCCTCTGTGGTCAGAGACTTTAATTTTATTGTTTCTGTAAAATTCATGGGATAGCATTTCTCAGACTCCCTCTTCCCCTCCAAACCAAGACCTTTTACTTTCTTTTCTTGGCCACGATGCCTCCAATATGGCCTTGATTGCTGCTACTAACACCAAGACACTTTCATTGCCCCTGAAGGCCATTTTATTTATTGGTGCTATGTTTCCAAAAGATGCATTTCCCTCTGCCAATATGTTCAGCTGGCCATGTAATAGCATAGGCTGACATTTTGGTGACCACTCAGGAGAGCAGCAGATTGTGTAAATTTCACAGCTCCAGCATGTCAATTGTGAGGTACCTTGAAAAAAATTGTACAGGTTGACCTTGCTTTATAAAAAGAATCATACAAAATATAGCAAAAGGAAGAATCTAGTACCACACCTCAAAAGTCAGAAAGACTTTTGCACACACACACATAGTTTTATATGATGAAAACAAAACAAAAATGAAAAATATGCATAGAGACACTGTTGCAGGATATTAGAAAAGTGATGAGACAAACATCCAAATTCCAATAAATTGGCAGATATATTATCAAACTATGAATAAATGAGGGAAAGTAATTAGGCAAAAAACATATGGAGCAGTATTCAACTTTATAATTTTGCTAGTAATCAAAGAAATACAAATGTAGGCAATGATGAAAATTTTTACATGTGTTAGTGAAGAAAACTTGAAACTAATTTCACTAATGAAATCTGGGATCATAGGTACACTGTTACATTTCTATAATACTAAAGTTAATATATAGAACTCTTTGAAGAAACAATTTGGCAAATAAGTCAAGATCTTAAAAATGCTGTATTCTTTAAGCCAGAAATTCCAATCCTGGAAATTTACCTAAAAAATTAATTCAAACAAAGTGTAAAATATATTCACACAGATATTCATTGCAAAAAACAATGGCAACTTTGAGATAATAATCAGAATAATCGGGTAATAATTTAATAATAATAAAGAATGTCCATAACTTAACAAGAATACAAATATTACCTGATTAAATAATGAGCAAAGGAATAGATATTTTTTAAAAGATATGGGAACAGCCAATAAATACATGAAAAGATGCTTAATATCACTAATCCTTAGGAAAATGGAAATCAAAACTATAATGAGATACTACTTCATACCCAATAAGATGGCTAACAACAAAAAAAAGAAAAACATACCAAGTGTTGCTGAAAAGTAGAGAAATTGTAGCTCTTGTGCACAGTGGTGTCTAAAATGGTGCAGCCTCTAAGGAAAATTAAAAATAAGAATTACCATATGCTCCAGCAATTCCAGCTCTAGGTAAATACTCAAAAAAAAAAAAAAATGATAGCAATGTCTCAGACACTTATATATCCATGTTCATAGCAGCACTATTAACCATAGCCAAAAGTGGAAGCAACCCATGTATCCATCAACAGATGAGTGGATAAACAAATTGTGGTGTATACATACAATGAAATATTATTCAACCTCAAAAAGGGAGGAAATTTTGACACATGTCACAACATAGATGAATCTTGAAAACAGTATGCTAAATGAAATAAATCAGTCATGAAAAGACAAATGTATGATTTCACTTACATGAGATACCTAGAGTAGTGGAATTCATAAAAATAGAAAGAGAATGGTGGTTACCAAGGGCTTGGGGAAGGGGAAAATGGGATGTTATTGTTTAATAGTTACATAATTTCAGTGTTGCAAGAAAAAAAGAGTTCAACTTGCAGTTAACATATTGATTACACAATAATGTGAATGTACTTAACCTTACTGAAGTGTACATTTAAAAATGGTTAAGATGGTACATTTTATTTTATGTGTATTTTATTGCAATTAAAAAATTGGTAGCCTGATTTTATAGGAAAGTAAAAAAATGACTAATTATTTTGGGACATCAGGTAATAGAGTATTCTACAGCCATTAGAAATTATAATTATGCATAAGCATAAAATTCTTATATTTAAATGTTAAAACAAAATTCAAGACCCTTATATTTATAGCCATGCAGCCAAATACAAAAGTGATAAGAAGTCAAATTTTCAGAAATATGTAAATTCTGTGATGATTTATTTATATTATTCTATAATAATATTATTTATGAAAGAAATAAAATTGGCATGATATCTCTAAAAAGGGAGTTTGATTAAGGGGAAAGGATTAAATATAAATGTTCTTCCTTCCCATACAAAAGTAATTTGTTACATATTTGGAAATAAAAATCAAAACATGATATTTAGTTTGGTATAAAAAAATCCCAATGATACAAGTAAACTGAGAGTATTAATTATAATTTTTTATTTTAGCATTTCTAATTTGTGATTCATTTTTAATATTATTATCATTAATGTTTTACTGAAGAGTTTTTCCTTTTAGATGTGTGATTTTATGAGGTTAGTAATTTTCCATTGGGAGTATGTGTTCATATCTAATGCTGCAAAAACTATTTTCTATTGTAATGCTTCTCCAATTTTGTAATGGACATCAATAGAAAAATATGATTTGGTATATAAATAGTGTTTGTAATAAGTCATTTTTAGAGTATATCAATGCTACTTTAAGTGTTTATTCATTCAATAAATGTACACTTATTTTTTCTTCACTAAGCAATTTATGATAACTGATATTTAAATCACATATTAACAAATGTATTAGATGTTTCTGAGATGTTATATAAAGTGTCTCAATTTTTCTAACTGTAAAAATGAGGTTAGAGCTCTCATTCCCTTTGTGATATCAAATATTCTGTGAGAATAAATGAAATCATATGAAACCACTATGTAGGAAACACCATTTAAAGGAAGAATTCGCTACGAAGCAGGCTACTGGGTAAAGAGAGAGTGAGCGGGCACACACAGGGGTGTAGAACGCGTGGAAGTGGAGCCACAGAAAACAAGAGAGGAAAGGACTTCTCCATCCGGCCCCGCTGTACTTAGCCAGCCTTTCTTAATATTTGCTCATGCTCCGGCTTGAGTTGAATTTCCAACTTTCTAACTGATTAGGTGTGGGTTTTTGAATAAGTTATCCGACTGCTCTATGTCTCAGTGTTTATATATGAAAAGAGGGGATTAATAAACTTCTATCTTAAAAGGTAAGTTTTGTGAGTATTAAATGGAATAATACATTTAAAGCACCTACCATAGTGTCTGGCACATTATGTGTAAACAGAAAATGCAAGTTTGGGCCCCACCTCCTCAACTTAACAGGAATTTCCAACTTGTCTCCCATCCTGAAGGAACCATAGGTACCTTATGAGATCTATAGATGATATTAATTCTTATTCTCTATAAAGTCCAGCACAGCTCCTTCCATGTTGTCATGTGTAGTTGAAATATATTTATTGACTAACACGGGCACTCAACAAACACTTTTTGATCGATCAACATTGCAGAGGAAAATATACGGTTTTAAAATGCTTTCTTGATTTGTTGTGAGAAGTCAGAGGTACCAGATGAAGAGAAGCTCTGGAATCAGCTTCTACATTAATATTTAGGAAGAGGGACAGGTTTTTCCATGGATTTGTTGTAATAATTTCAATTCTTTATGTTTATGCACTTCAATATGCCTTACAAAGCACTATCATCTGTAACTTGATCCTCAAACAATCATGTGAGAAAGCTAAAAGGCAAAAGTTAGGATTCTCATTTTAAGATGAGATTCAAATTAAATGATGTGACTTTCCTGGGTGGGGGAGGGAGGTGGCAAATGCATACAGCAAATGTCAGCTACCTACGGGAGCTGAATCCAGGTGTGCCACACCACATTTTCTCTGCAAATGCTGCTTTGGCATAGTCTCCTTCTGTTACAAGACTTCATGGCCTTGCAGTTCTGGCTTTATTATTTGCTTATATCCATGTAATACAGAGCTAGTCAGTATTTTCAACACTAGGCTTCAGAATGTTTAGCTCTGAGCTTCTGTCTAGTATTGTATTAAGATTTAGTTAGACTTAAACCTTAAAGTTGACTTTCCCTTGAGAAGACACAAAAAGACAATTTTATTAAAGTTACTATAATCATCATTATTTCATATGGGTTATTCCACCAAGGCTTTTCATACTCTATTCATATTCAATGATCATCACTTTTTGAAGCTCTTTACCTTTGTAGACCCACACTTCAGAGCTGAGGGTTTAGAAAGCAGCTCTCTTTACTGCTATACCACCAATGTCACAGAGCTGAGGCTTTGAAAAGACCCTCGGTGTATAAAATGAGTGAGTGAAATTGTTTTGTCTGCAAACTAATTAAATGAAGTTGGCATCTCAAGAGGGAGACTGCCAGCATCTTTCCCCGGACTGTTGATGGCAGCTGTCTGACATGAGCATGACTGCCATGTGATTTGGTTTCATCAGACCAACCCTGCTAATACAAGCCGATATCTTGTCACCTAACAAGCCCTATGCATTAAGCAACATTAAATCAAGAGTCTGTCTTTCTCATTCCATTGGCATGTCTCACTTTAAGGAATGGGGAGCAAAAGTGATTCTCCAAAATTGACTGGCAACACTGTGCAGGAATATAGAAACCACACACTATGAACCATGTTCTCTTGATATATAAATATATGTGACATATATTTATTTATATATAATACATAATGTGCCTTGTATCCCTTTTCATGACTGCAGCCAGTCAATCATCATTTACCACGCACCTACTGTGTACAAAGTACTATACTAGGCATTATGAAGAAAGATGTTCTGAATCAGACCCACTCTCTGCTCTCAATAAATTTTTGGAATCTCACAGGAGGTAAGAGCACACAAATAGATATCACAGAAGGAAGATGGGATGAGAGCCACAGACAGAGTGCAAAGGAGTTTAGAGAAGTTAAAAAAAAAAAATCAATTTGTTCTATCTGGCAAATTGTCTCTTCCGTGTATATTCCTTGGTTTTAAACAATTCTGTTAAAAACTAACATCCCACATGCTCACTCTGTATCCTATGTGAGTTCTTCTTGAGTTAATTATTATCAGAAAATGAAGGTCTCTTTTTACCTTTTTCATTCCTCCTCTTGGCTTTAAGGAGAAAGACATTAGTTCTGCTTATTAAGTTATTTTTAAATATTATGTTTTATTTTCTGCTAATGGAAGTCTTGGCATCCACATAGTTAAAATTTCATAGGAGACTAAAAAAAGGATGGGGAGATTGTTGTCCAATTGTCTGGACTCAAGCTCATGACTTCTGACTTAGGACCATTTCTTACGAAGGACAATGGAGAAGAGACAACATTTGACAGCAAAACGTGCAGCCCATTACTGAGAGTTTTAAAGGTCAGACTGCAAGTGACCTGCTTTTATATGTGAATTTCACAATGACTAAAGAACAAATGTTCTGAAGAGATTAGCTGGATAAAATGACTATTATAAACTCACCGTTTATGTATGTCAGGACAAATGGAGCACTGTAATAGCATTTTTTTTCCCTGAATTTCTTTGAGGTATGACAGAGAAAATTAATTTGAGACTAGAGAATAGGAAGGGAGAGTTATAAATTTGGAATTTGACAAATAAGGCATGCTTATACAATGTGCCAAGTCTGAAATAAAAAATGAACGTGTTAGAAAATCCCAAGTCCTTGTGAAAAAGTCTCATCTCTTAAAAATGTTTTGCCAGTAAGGCCTTTATCTATTTTTTGTTGTTCCTGTTTTTATTGTGTTTCCAAATTCTTAAGCCATGATTAGTTCATCAGGGAAAAAATATATAAAAAGTGGGTGTAATTTTTTTGAGTTATTTACAATCTTGAATATAAACACTTAAAGCCCTGCAGTTACAAGGGAAGAATTTAAGAAACCTACTAAAATTAAACAATTGCATTTATGCATATATTTACGTATATATGATATGCATATAGTGCAATTATAAATTTATGGTGTTGATTTTTTATATGCATATATACACGTCCATACACACCCCTTAAACACTAGTCAGCATTTTTACTATATATATGTGTTTATATACACAAACACACATATATAACACTTTATAAAGCACTTTGTCCCATCTAAGAAGTTTTCATTACGTTCTCTTAAATTAGAGTTAAATCTGAGCATGTGTTTCCCATTTAGGATACGGATAAATCTATCTTTCTATTTCTGCCCAGCACATAGTATATACTGCCCCAAACACAGTAGGCACTTAATAAATATTGTCTGAATTAATTAGATTGAATGGTGAGGACTATAATTAATTAAAACAACATAACATTGATATGATGTGTAATATAGGCACAATGAGACTTGATTTAAAATCTACAATCAAAATTGTTCAAGACCTGGAGTTCTGAAATATTATAATGAAGTAAAAAGGACATATCCAGTAATGGCGGTCACACACATCCAAGAAGGGGAGTCACAGTGTTTGTGTGCACATTTCTGTTGTCACTAAATAGCTGTGTAACTGAGGGTGATTTGTTTAACATCTCAAACACAAGTTACCCAGTAGAAATTTTAAAACCTCTAAATAACATGCATGGGCAACTTGTACATTGTGAGTACTTAATACATGTTGCTTTCTTTTCCCTTTTTGTGCTGTCAAATGTTAGCTGTTTAATAGTTGGGAACAATAGCTTTGTCTTTTGTGGATTTTAAACATACAGTCCCTCTTCCACTTAACAGAATGTTAAATGCTTTAAAAATATTCAACCTTTAAATTAGTCCAGTTATACTGTCTATTCTTTTATTCAATTAACATGCATTTTTTTGGTGTAATAGGTAACTATGAAGTATCCATTTGTATGCAAGTATTCATATTAATAGAGACCTTTTGGAGGAACAGCAACAAGGCTGATATAGCAGTTTGGAGACTGGGACCTAGAGTTTAGTCCTATGGAACCATGAACCAATCATTTTTCCACTCCTTGGGCCACAGTTTATCCTTAAAATGAGGAAGTTAAATCATATAAAGTTTTGTGATTCTGCGTACAGAAAGAGACTCTCTTATTTACTAGAATTTATAGGAAACAACTGAAATAGAAGGGGAAAAATTATTTAGCATCATTGAAGAATAGATCTTTTGAATTTCCTCTGTGCCTTAAGTGTTCAAAATTGAGGTGTACTCCTTTTCAGACAATTATCCTGTAGTTAAAAAACTTAGATCTTTAATTATGTTTACTTTGGAATTTGAATTGTAGTTGCCACAAACAATGACGTCCTATTCTCATATTTGCTCTTCATGCAGCACATCCATTTAAACCACTTGCTGAGAGCTTCCTGTGTGTGTCATCTGCCTTTGTGCTGTAGTCACTGCACAAAATAAGACCTAGTTCTTGTTATGAAGCTATTTGCAACTTAGTGAGACAGAGACAGACAACTAAGGATGAATAAAATAAGTATCTAATTAGGGCATGAGAAAGTGGGGAGTATTGCGTGCAGAGTGATTAATTCTGCCTAAAGAAAGAAAAGCTTATAGTTTTAAATAAATGAATTGTAAATTTCCATGTGCCTTTCTCAGGATGATTGCTTTCTTAAAAAACATAACATTTGAGAATGAAGCAAATTTAGGTCCTGCAATATTGCCCATGGGAGGTATTATCCCAAAATATTGGACCCTCTTGCCTTGATGAGAGAAGAGTCAGATATGGGGAGATTTTGGCCCTAGCTGCCCTATCCATTACTCATGCTTCCAATTTATTAACTCATCCTTCAGCAAATATTTATGGCATGACTCCTTGGTGCCAGGTACTGTTCTGGGTGGTGGAGATACAGAAATAATTAAATTAACAAAGATCCACTGCTGTTCCTTGAAAAAATGGCTAATTCTAGGACTATATAAGATGAACCTGGAGCATCTTGTAATACCAGAAGGTGAAAAGTGCTAAAAAAAAAAAAAAAAAATTAATGGGGATATGTCAACTGGTTATAGGAACAATTAAAAGAGCTCCCAATGGCCAGTGGCCAAAGTTGGAACAATTAGAGCCACAAAAATAAAGCAGTATTGGATTATTACGCAAAGCATAAAATAAATACCTATGCATTCATACTGATAAAAATAATTGAATAATTTAACAAATAGGTGAGAAGAGAAAAATCCCCAGACAGTAAAATTCCACATAATTTACATAGATACTCTTCCCTCAAAGAGTTAGAGTTTCTTAAATGTGGGCTGGGCATGACAACTTCCTTCCAAAGAGTAGGATATGAAAAGTGGAGGAGGAGAATAGCATTACATTGGAGAAACCTGACAAACACCACCTCAGCCAGGTGATCCACGTCAACATCATCATCAGTCACAATGCATGCTGACAGTAACCACTCTTGATATGATATGACAAAAATGGCACTTAACCTCTGTGAACTTCTCCAAAAACCTATACCCTCAGTCTAATCATGAGAAAAACATCAGAAAATGTCCAGTGGGTGGGCATCCTACAATATATCTGACCAGTACACCTCCAAACTGTCAAGGTCATCAAAAACAGGGAAAGTCTGAGAAATTGTCATAACCAAGAGGAGCCTAAAGGAAATGCTACAACTTAATGCAATGTAGTATGTTGGGTGGAATCCTAGAATATAAAAATGACATTAGACATAAACTAAAGAAATCTGAATAAACTATGGTTTTATTTAGTAATAATATATTAACACTGGCTCATTAATTATGACAGTGCACCAAACTAAAGTAAGATGTAAATAATAAGAGAAGCTGAGTGCCAGGTATGCAGAAACTCTGTACTGTCACCTTCGTTTTTCTGAAACTATAAAGCTGTTGTAAAAATAAAAGTATATTTAAAGAATTTCACCATTTAATGGAGCTCACTAACACTCCATTTTCCATATTTATGTAAAATAAATTGTAAAATATATAGTATGTCAGATGGAATAAATTCTATTGAGAATAAGAAAGCAGAAAAAGAATAGAGAGTGCTGGAGATAGTGTGATTTTATATAATACACTCGTAGAAGGTCTACTTGAGAAGGTGACATTTGAACAACTTATAGGAGGTAAGGCAGTGAGTCGTGTAGCTAAGCGGAGAAAGAGATTCGAGGAAGATGAAATAGCAAGTGCAAAGGTCCTTAGATGGGAGCAAACTTGTCTGTTTTAGAAATAGCCAAGATGCCACTGTGGCTATAATGGAGTGGGCAAAGGAAGGAGAAGTAGATGGTAAAATGAGAGATACAATGGTTTGTCAGATCATGGTAGGGCCATTTTAGCTACAGTAAGGTATTTTTCTAATTCTCAAAATGAGATGAGAAGCTGCTGGTGGAATTTGGGCAGAGAATTGGGCATGATCTGATCTTTTTGTTAATTGAGATCTCTTTGTATGCTGTATAGATTATAGACTGAGGGAAGAAGTACAGAGCAGGGAACCTGTCACAAGGCCATTGCAATAATCTAGGTGAGAAATGATAATGGCTTGGCCTGAGAATTTAGAGGTAGAGTGGTGAGACTTTGTTGATTCCAGATGTGTTGGATGTGTTTTGAGTGTAGAGGCAATGGGCTTCCCAGTCCTTACTTCTCATTCTCACCCCAGCCCCCTACCCAAGAGCTGTTTCTTCTGCCTGGACTGCAGGCCACATGATTGGCCTCAGAAAGCCCTCCTCTTTGTAATCTATTTAAAATAAACTACCTTCTTCTTTGTTATTCTGCCTTAGCAACATGTTTATTTCTTACCATGTTTTGTCGTTTTGGTGCATTTTTTGGTATGTCTGTCTTTCCATCTAACCTATAAGCTCTATGAAATCAGAGACCAAGTCTGTTTAGTTCAATAATTTATTCCCATTTGCCTAATGTGGTGCCATAAACATAGTAGATGGTCAATAAATACTTGATGAATTAATGTATTTATGAGTTTTCCCTGTTATTTTATCAATACATACCTCGAGCAGGTCCTTGGCTCAGTTTCACACCCTCATCTCAGATGCCTAAGGAGTACATAGAGAAATACTGATAAAGGCTTAACCATAGCTGTTTTGTCTCTAGTCTCAGTGATAGAAGCTCATCGAGTGGGTCTCTGTTCTGCTCAAGTGGAGTAAAAATAGGCACTGCTTAGCAACCAGCATTTTGACTGAGCTTTCTCCTCTGAGAAAGGCAGAGCAATGCTAGAACTCAAAGAGTGAGGGGATGTAGGAACCAGCAAGTATATTAAACAATTAGGTAAATGTATTTTTGAGAATAGGCTTCAAATGGTTGCTCCAGAAAGAACAAGAACATAACATGCTAGTGATAAAAGGATCCCCTTTGACAGGAAGCCTTTGCATCTCCCATATTAGGCAGTGCACTCAGGTCATAGCATGGAAGGTTCTTTACATAAACCAAAATAGACTAATTACACACAAATCGTTCCTACCCTTTCTGTTTAGCTTGATTCACTGCTTTTATAACCACACTCACGAACTATGGAAACAAAGCTAAAACCAAACTAGAAAGTGGTTTTGTTTGCTAGTTTGAAGCTTTAGTTTTGATTTTTGACCCTAACCTATCAGCTTTCATATCCAAACATCAATTTTGTTTTTGCCACTTCATCTTTGTACAAACTTGGGGCAAGTCACTTTTGCTCAAGCTCCGTTTTCCTCAACTGTCAATGAAGGCAGGTAATACAGTGACCTCCAGAGTCCCTTGTAGATATAAAAGTAATCTGTCCAGGCTGTATGGGTAAGTCCAGCGGCCAGTGACCTGGAAAGTCACATGGCACGTTTTCATCTGTGAGTTTTCTCTACTTCTGTTGATGCCAGGACTCCCTCTACACCCCTATACCACAGATTGCTAATCCCCTGCAGTTCACCTCCACTCCAAGGGTTTCTGTTGTTTTCCCTGCAACTCCTGACCAGCTCTGTCCATCTCCGCTAACCTATGGCTTCTCCAGTGAGGTCTGGACGTCTTTCAAGTTTATCCTTTCTTGGGTAAAGAAGGTTCATCTGTCTTCAAGTATCATAAAGAGTTCCCTTATAGCTTATGATTACTCTTTTATCATAGTTAATAATTCTTTATATTCAACTTTTCATGTTTAACCTACTAAGTGCTTCCTATCTATCTCCTAATTAAACCTAGACTACTACTTAGTGGCGTTAAATTTATGATACATTTCAACAGAGTATTTATTAGAATAAGGGTGAATTTCTCAATCATGAACAAAATTAAGATTTTAGAGAACATGATACTTTGGAGAAGAAATTTTTCAATAAACATTGATCTCAGGCTCATCCTAATTGACTTAATGAAGCAAGAGAGGAAGATTGATAAAGACAAGTCTAGCAACCAACTTTAAGAAGGGATTGAGGAGTAATTTGAGTCACTGAAAAGGGAATATTCAATTTTGGATCCAAATTCTGTCCCTTCTCCCCCTATTTTGAATATTGTGAACCCATTTTAGAATTTAAAGACAAGAATAGGAAATATCGACATAATTGAGAGTGAAATTGACCTCTAATGATCCTTAGAAAGTTTTTGTCTGGACAGTTCTATCCTTTAGGATCTTGTATAGTATCCATCTCAAGTTGGAGGGAAGTCTCTAGTGGGATGACAAAGGAATCCATTTTATGCTTTTGCTAGTGGATAAAAACAAAGGAGAAAATTTATTAACAGATTCTGGGAGAAATAACAAATGTATAGCTACAGAATAAAGATCTGTGCAGGGTTGGAATTTAAACATTCTACAGTTTAGCAGAGCTAAATGAAAGTTGAGTCTTCAGTAGATTTATACTTCAAGACAAGTTCCTAACATTTTACAGCTTTCCCCAAAGGAGAGAAGGTTGACTATTTTCTCAACAAGAAGTTATGTGTATTGCCTGTCTCTGCTGATTTCTCTTGGTGAAAGTAGAACCCTTAATGAATTTTCAGGAAGATTCATAAATATAGAGGATTCAGTTTCTTGATCTTGCTTTCTTTTTAACAGTGCCTAAGGATCAGAAATGGGCTGTGTATACAAAAAAACATATATCTGGCCAACTCATCTTGAAAAGAAAAGCAAGTCAAATGAGTGAGAAATAAATCAAGGGACATGTTAGCTATAAAACAACTGCTTGCATGATTCTGTTTTCAGTTTCCAAATGTCTACATGAGTGTCTTATACAATATTAGTACATAACCACAGACAATATGAGATGGGTTTATGAAAGCTATAAGCAGACATTATTAGCTCACAACTGAAAATGAGCTCCCACATATATGCACCTTAGGTAAAGGAACCTTAAAGGATTTAAAATAATCAATATCAACATAAAAATATCTAATAATTATTGAAAACATCCTATTTGCCAAGGACTGTGGTAAACATTTTACTTATATTAGAAATTAAGTAACTTGCTTAAGTTCATACAGCGGGAAAATTAGAGATGCTGTATTTGAATCCTGCTATGTCTGACTCCAGAGCCATTTTTCTGTGTTACTAGGATTGAAAGGACACTGGAGATCATTGGTCCACGTCACATTTTGTGATGTGAAAAGAGGTGTGAGAGTAGAAATGACTTGTGCTCATAAGGGATATTAGCTTCTCCCTGTTGCTGGGTGTATATGCTTCTGAGTCTGCTTGTATGAAAGGGGGTGGGGAGGAGGATTATTAGTTTAATTAGTTTAAAGGAGAGTGTATTGGGTTTGTAATGTCCAGGTATAGATAATCAGTTCAACACATATTTATCGATGCTTACTGTGGGACTGTTACTGTGCCAGGTGCTAAGGGAGCACCATAAATCAATCACATATAATTCTTTCCTTCAAAGGACTTATAGCATAGTAGGGGAAATATATAAGTCTATCAACTAATTTAAAACATGGCAGCCTATTAAAGTTCATAAAATATTTTTTTAGAAAGAGTAAGAGCGTGGGTAATTAAATGCATACTAACTAGATTGCAATTCCATGGTATAGTGGTTAAGAGCTCAATCTTTGGATTTATACTTCCCCTTGGGTTTGTACCCAGATACAATATTTGCTAATTGGATGACATTGACAGGTTGCTAATTTGCCTGAATTTAAAGTAAGTTATATTTAAATCAATAAGAGGCAGTAAAAATACCTGCCTTATAAGGTAAGATTAAATTAGTGCAGAGGAAGGAAGGAAGGAAGGAACGGAGGGAGGGAGGGAGGGAGATAGGGATGGAGGGAGGGAAGGAGAGGAAAATGCTATCAGATACAGAGGAGACACCAATTAATTTCATTAAGTGAAGTCGTTCTTGACTCCAGGAAAGTCACGGAAAATATTTGAGCTAAGATTTAAAGACTTGGTAGAGTTTCAATATGCGGAATAGGATAATTTATTCAACTACAAATTCTGTCTTATTCTCAGAGTTGTAAGAAATTTATAAAAATGAAAAGCTAATATAAAATTTCCACCCTACCTCTTTTTTCAACATGCTAGATGGATAGGCAAGACTATATCTTAATGTCTAGGGCAGAGGTCATCAACTTGCAGCCTATGGGCCAAATTTGGACATGGATATGGACTCATCCATAAAGATTTTTTAGACATTTGATAGTATTTACTAAACTTTAAAAAACAAAGAAATTTTGTGTAAAATTGGCATTTCCTTTATCTTCATTCCTCATAGAAACACCTATGAATGACTAAGATCAAGAAACTCTTTTCCAAGTTTTCTAGACTCTGCCAGCCCTCTAGATTTCTACATGGCTCAGAAGGAGGGAGGAAACCCCTCTTCCTCTCCAAAAACAAAGACTGAGTTCTGGCAACTCTGGATATATTTGATTAAGAAATGTGAGATATTTGGCATATAAACAAAAAATTATCATTTTTACAAATACAGATAGATGTGGAAAGGGGAATTCTAAGTTGAGAGAAAAGGCCACAACTCAAAATGTGTTTAGAGAAGGAAAATATGTGAAGAAATAGTTGTGTGGGGAAGGGGGAAGGTAGTAGTGAAAAAAGGAACGAACTGGGAAATGTGAAAAAATTGAAATGTTACCATTATAGAATTTCTTGAATGACAAACCAAGGAGTGCCTGTTAAGCTCTTTCCTCATCCTTGTTCTTTTTTGAAAAAAAAAAAATTAAATATTAAATACATATGTTAACCTAAATAAAAATTAAAAGAAAAATCTTCAACCAAAATCCCATTCAATCAGAATGGCTTCTTTTTTCCCATATTCCCTTTAAGTTCTTGTTCATTATTTATCACAGTCCCTAAGATATTTTCTAAAACATATCTGTAAGAGTCATGCAATATCGAATAAGTTATTTGGTCTCATAACCACTTCTCAATCAAATAGTGAAATAGTGCGTTAGTGCTTGGCTTACTAAATGCTTCCATATACATTTTTATTAAATTCCTACAACAACCTGAGGTGTGGCTGAAATTATATTTGTTTCAGAAGCAGCTGAGGGTCTGAATATCAAGTCACAACACCAAAACAGGTCAGACTGGCTCTAAGGGATCCTAGAGCTGCCTTAGGTGAGGATACATCCAGAAAACTCCCAAGTTTGATCCAGGTGGAGATCACCCACCTCTGCTATGTAGAATAGGAGACCCAGAGAGCACAGCACAAGGCTAAGCTTGATCTAACTCCCCAGGCACTGTTTGGTGATGGTTGTGATGGAGAAGACTCCCAATTCATCAAGCAAGAATGCCTCAGAGATCCACATGCTATGCAGAACCATTCTGAAGTAATAAATTTATAAATATATAATTTTCAATTCGTCTTTCAAATCTTTGTAGAAAATTTGAAGTCCATCATTTTAGACCATGCCTGGGCCAGTGGTAAATAATAAATACTAGATTTTTATTATTTTAAAACTGGCAGCACATTTGGAAGGATGGCTCAGCTTCTTGTAGCTTGCCCAAGAAAGCTGAAAATAGGACTTGCTAGCAGAGAATGTCATCTGCTGTGTTAGAGATTAAAACAAAAGCCAGATGGGCTCCAAAGACAGAAGAAGAGATGTGACAGATGGGAAATGCCCACCGAGGGCTATATAAGGTATAGCATGAGAAACTGGCTCATATTCTACCCTTTGAACCAAAAGGATGTTAGAGAAGTATTTACCTGGAGATGGAATAGGCAGCTGTCTAACTAGTGTGATATTGAGGCTTCTGGAAAGTTCATAAATGGCTCTACCTTTAAGAAATTCTGGAGCCTGCTGAAAAATACACCCACAGAGTTAGTCCTTCAATATGATGCAATCATAGCACTGAGGAGATCATTTTGAAAACCCACATCAGCAGTTATATTAATAATAGCAAAGTAAATCCATAAACAATTAATGATAAAAGGACTTAAAGAGTTAATCTAGATAACCCCACCTTCACCATTTCCATCTCTCGTCCATTTCTTAAGCGTGGGAAAGTGATTCAAGAAAGGTAAGTGTCTTTCTCAAGAAAGACATGCTAAAAGTTAGGGTTAGGGTCAAATACATGTTTTAGTCAAGCAAAACAGGAGTTGCTAAAGCAATATATTTGAATTTACAAATACTAGGATTCTCCTCTCCTAAATAGAAAGAAATGCCTTCCAAAACTCTCCCCACACTCACATCCATGCCTGTTCTCATGCAGCATCCACAGCTTCAGGTGTAGTGGGAGGCAGTGAGTCCCCGGATGCCATCTGTGCTGCTAGGATGCCCTGGTATTTCCACCCTCCACCCCCTACATCTTATATCCACCCCTGTGTTTTTTCCTTTAGAAAAATCTGTAATAGAAGCAGAGAACTGTCTGATCTCATTCCTCTCCCCCTTACCACCTCCCCCCACACACATAAACACATATTTCTCCCTTGAGTCAGTTTGTCAAACCTTTTGTTATTTACCCTTTAGCGTTACAAATAAGTTTGGTCTTGCCAACATTAACCACATTGCAGTATTATTTATATAGCAGCAATTGCTTCCTGCATCTGTGATTATAACCTAAGGAAAGAACTAGTGCATCGGCTGATCTTTCAAGTGTTTCCTTTTTGCCTAAGTCATTAATGTTCCAACATTCAGTGCAGGTTTTCCGCCATGGCTTTTAGCCAATAAACTAATGTTAGACTAAAGTGATAAATGATGCTATAAAAATGAGGAACCCCAACTGAGGGATTAATGTGAGGTGCCCTTTAAAAAGGATTTAGATTGTGTGTTTTGAATGTATTTGTTATGGGATTCTTTGAGCACTTTAGTAATACACAGGTGTTAAACCCCTGCATTTTGATGTTGTCTGTTTAAACAATGTCAGATCATCTCTCGCTATATAGGCACCAAAGATAAATCTTCTCATTAAATGAAGCTTCTTTTGGTTCTACCCAGATAGAAGCCCATGGTAGGCAAATGATTAAGCAGCTCCTCTGAACTCATTACCATTCATTCAGTCCACTGCCTTCCTCTTCCTGATCCTTTCCTTTCTTTTCGCCTTCACAAGACTCACTCTTTTTCACACCAAATGGGTGAAACTCAGCTCTGACATTCTACCATACAAAGGCGGTTTGGAAGAGAATAAAATCTTCATTACTTAGAGCTGTGCTACCGAGTCTTCTTCCTAAAACAGGGACGTTTTATGTTATCATTCAGTTGTTCCAGGCCCCTTAGGAATTCATTAAGGAAAAGCTCAAACATTTTTCCAGTTGCAACATGGGTAGACTTACCTTATTTTACTTTTCACATTCCGAGAAGCTTTTAAATTAAAACTCTTTCTCAACTAGTCCCACAAGTACCGGCTCTTAAAAGTCATTGCATCATAAGACATATGTGGTAATATTTGCTACGAAGATAATTACATTTCCATTAACTAGGACACTGACACTAGGTTATTCCTTAATGTCACCTTTAGTGAATAGATTTTTTTTTCCACCATGTCTTTAATCTTATGTCATTATTCTATCTTCTATTACTAACACTCAAAAACACTTATGATAAAGGATGATGTAAGTTTAAGGCATCATAAGCAAGGAGAAGAAGCTGTAATTATTCTGCAGTGCTATCAAGATATCAATTTGGCTTTGCAGGGAATTATTTTCTTCTTCTTCTTTTTTTTTTTTTTAAGAGTGTACTTCTTTTTCAAGTTAAGGCAATTAGAAGTCTGTGCAGATTGGCTATTACATGGAGCCTTCAAAAGCACATCTGAGCCCTGTTATTCAGCTTCCTATTTGCAACTCAGATGATACAGATTGGTGCAAAGAAAAGCGGGAAACTTGGGAAATTATATTGTTAATTCAAGCCAAAAATGCTTTGGGGGATTTTTATGTGTCTTTTATTTTATCATTAAAGTTCTAATTGAAAAACTAAGTGTCTTCTCAAACTTATCAAGTCTTCTTACTTCTCTAGTTCTCTTTCTTCTCTTTTGGAGAATTGATTCACAACCTGATAGACTGTGTATCTTTGGGCACATTCAGACACACACAAAATGATTTTGGTTCTTAAAATCAAACCCTCAAATTGCATAATAATGGTAATTCAAAGATCACTTTCTGTTGATGGCTAGCAAGTAAAATCAGTTTTCTGTATTAAAGACCGCAACTTGAAAACACATTTAATAAGTAGAAATACAGTAGAAATACTGGAGTCTAAGCTCTGCTCTACCCAGACCACCATTCTCAACTCCCTCTTACTCATCAATCACCAAAATCATGTTTTACTTTACTGCTATTTAAAACCAAAAAATCTCTACTACAACTAAAGCTTCCTTACATAGCTACTTGTACCTAACTTTTGCCTTTCTTATTTTTAAAAATATCTTTATTATTACCTCCATTTTCTTCTCCTTTTCCATTCTTTACCTCAAAAGAGTTTTAAGAGCCCATTAGTTATGTAAATGATTTCTCAGCATTAAGATGTAGCACTTTATCCTATCATATCTTCTTCTTTTTGGGTAAACCTGTAGTCTTTTAGGAGTTTTCTTAACAATTTGCTCAGAGCTACATCACCCCCCCCCCACATAGATACCAAAGGGTAAAATTGACAGGAGGGAATGTGTAACAGAGCAGTCACCCCCTCCTCCCACAGATATGGAAGGGAAATACTGAGAGTAGGGAATATGTAACAGAGGGAATGGCCTGAAAAACATATTTCTGCTAATTAGAAGGATGATGGCATTTCAGATAGGAGTCCCCATCCTCTTCCTTTGCTGGCAAAGTAATAAAATGTCTCTTTCCTCCTCCCCCGCCAAAAAAAAAAGGACCAATCTGCTGAGCTAATTTTATTAGATCACTGGATCCAGAGGTCAGATGTGCCAATCTTCAAGTTCATTTTTAGAACTATGCTCAGCTGTATTGTTACAGACAAGACATAGACAGAATGGGATGAAGGAAGGGAAGAGAACACGGATGAGGAACTGAGATTCTATATATAGTTTCAGTATAATAGAGGAAACTTATCAAAGATTATTTGTTATATCCACAGTCACCTTTTTTCCATAATTACTTACCTCCCATCTAATATATTCTAATAGCTTAATTCCTGGTCTCTCTCTCTCTCTTTGCATTTGCTTGTCAAAATAAAACAACATATTATTATGGGAATTCCCTACCATAAAAAATTGTACATCAAAGTTTCTTTTTTTAATTTCAAAATATTACTATTATGGGGGTACAACTGTTTTGGGTTATATGTATTACTTTTGTAATGCTTGAGTCAGGGTTATAAGTGTGCTCATCACCCACATAGTGTTCATTGTACCTGTTAGGTAGATTTTTGCCCATCCCCTCTGCCCCCCTCTTACCTGCTTGATTTCCACTGAGTTTTACTTTCCTCTGGGCATATGTGTGTTCATCAGTTAGTTCCAACTAATAGCAAGCACATGTGGTGTTTGTTTTTCCATTCTTTAGATACTTCACTTAGGATAATGGTTTCCAGTTCCATCCAAATTATTGCAAAGGGCCTTGATTCATCATGAAATGATGGGCACTTGGGTTGCTTACAAATCCTTTCAATTGTGAATTGTGCTACCATAAACATTTGAGTACAAGTGTCTTTTTGATAAAATGACTTCTTTTTCTTTGAGTAGAAACCTAGTAGTGGGATTCCTGGATTAAATGGTAGGTAAGTCTACTTTTAACTCTTTGAGAAATTTTTATACTATTTCCCATGGGAGTGTACTAATTTGCAGTCCCACCAACAGTGTATAAGTGTTCCTTTGTCTCTGCATCTGCACCAGTATCTATTGCTTTTGGACTTTTTAATAAAAAGCCATTCTAACAGGAGTAAAGTGATATCTCATTTGGTTTCAATTTGCATTTCCCTGATGCTTAGTGATGTTGAGCACTTTTTTCATGTTTGTTGGCCATCTATCTGTCTTGTTTTGAAAAACTTCTGTTCATGTCTTTTTCCCATTTGTTAATGGGGTTGTTTGTTTATTCTTGCTGATTTGTTTGAGTTCTTTGTAGATTCTGGATTTTAGCCCTTTATCAGATGTGTAGTTTGTGAATATTTTCTCCTATTCTGTAAGTTGTCAATTTGCTCTGTTGATTATTTTCTTGGCGGTGCAGAAGCTTTTTAATTTGATCAAGTCCCATTTATTTATTTTTGTTGTTGCTGTAATTGCCACTGGGGTCTCAGTCATAAATTCTTTGCCTAGGCCGATATCTAGAACTAGAGTTTTTCCTAAATTTTCTTCTAGAATTGTTATGGTTTAAAGCCTTACATTAATTCTTTTATCCATCTTGAACTAATTTTTGTGAGTGGTGAGAAATAGGGATCCTGATTCAATCTTCTGCAGGTAGCTATCTAATTTTCCCAGCACCATTTATTGAATAAGGCTTCTTTTTCCCAGTGTATAGTATATTGTTGTCTGCTTTGCCAAAGATCAGTTGGCTGTATGTGGATGATTTTATATCTGGGTTATCTGTTCTGTTCTATTGGTCTATGTCTTTATTTTTGTGCTGTTTTGGTTACTATAGCTTTGTAGTATAGTTTGAAGTCTGGTAATGTGATGATTTCAGATTTGTTCTTTTTGCTTAAGATTGCTTAGGCTATTCAGGCTCTTTTCTGTTCCAGATAAAGCATAGAATTATTTTTTCTAGATCTGTGAAATATTACATTGGTATTTTGATGGAGATTGCATTGAATCTGTAAATCACTTTGGGTAGTATGAACATTTTAACAGTGTTAATTCTACCAATCCATGAGCATGATGTGATTTTCCATTTGTTTGTGTAACATACGATTTCTTTCCTCAGTGTTTCATAGTTTTGTTTGTAGAGATCTTTCACCTCCTTGGTTAAGTATATTTCTAAGCATTTTATTTATTTTTTTTTGTAGGTATTGTGAATGGTATTGAGTCTTTGATTTGACTCTCAGCTTGACTGTTATTGGTGTATAGAAATACTACTGATTTGTGTACATCAATTTTGTAACCTAAGACTTTGCTGAATTTATTTATCAAATTCAGGAGTCTCTTGGTGGAGTCTTTGGGGTTTTCTAGATATAAGAGCATATCATCAGCAAAAAGTGATAATTGACCTCCTCTTTCCTGATTTGGATAGTTTTTATTTCTTTCTCTTGCCTGATTGCTTTGGCTAGGACTTCTAGCACTATGTTGAATAGAAATGCTTACAGTAGGCACCCTTGTCTTTTTCTAGTTCTTAGTGGGAATGCTTTCAACTTTTCCCCATTCAGTAAAATGTTCGCTGTGGGTTTTTATCATTTTGAGATATGTTCCTTCTATGTCTAGTTTGTTGAGGGTTTTTATCATGAAAGGGTGCTGAATTTTGTTGAATGCTTTTTATGCATCTATTTAGATGATCATATGCTCTTTGTTTTTGCTTCTGTTTATGTGGTGAATCACATTTATTGACTTATGCATGTTGAACCATCCTTGCTTCCCTGAGATGAAGCCCACTTGGTCATGGTGGATTATTTTTTTGATATGTTGTTGAATTTGATTTGCTAGTATTTTATTGAGGATTTTTGCATCTATTTTCATAAGGGATATTGGTCCATAGTTTTCTTTTTTTGTTGTTGTGTCCTTTCCTGGCTTTGGTATCAAGGTGATACTGGCTTCATAGAATGAATTGGGGAGGATTCCCTCCTTCTTGATGTTATGGAATAATTTCTGCAGTATGGGTACCAGCTCTTTGTAGGTCTGGTAAAATTTAGCTGTGAACCCATGTGATCCAAGGCTTTTTTTCACTGGAGATTTTTTTTTTTATTATTACTGCTTCAATCTCTTTGCTCATTATTGATCTATTCAGCAGTTCTATTTCTTCTGATTGAGTCTTGTAAGGTTGTGTGCTTCCAGAAATTTGTCCATTTCCTCTATGTTAAAAATATGGAACACTTCATGAATTTAAATGTCATCCTTAAACAGGGGCCACGCTAATCTTCTCTGTATTGCTCCAATGTTAGTATATGTGCTGCCACAGCAAACATCAAAATTTCTGAAGCTGTAGTCCATGAACACTCTGATTTGGAATTCTCAGGGAAGTCTATGAAAAAGGTAGATTCTTAGTTCCCTCCTCAATCTAGTGAGTCAGAATCTCTGTGTCTTTCTAACAAGCTCCCATGATAATTATTAAACCATCATCTATGAATATATATAGTACAATCTAAAATACCCAGCTTGCTCTGAGATGTACTCTAAAATGTGGCCTAATTTTTCATTAGCTTTCTTAGTTCCTCAATTAGCCAGGTCCTTTTGGTTTGGGAATCAGAGACTCCCTGGTTACTCAGGATAAAGAAGGTTTATAAGTAGAACAATTCAAGGACTGAGGTAGCTCTAGGGACAAGCTTTTTTTTTTTTTTTTTTCTTTTTAACTTTCTTGGGAGCCCCACAGTTTCTCTTTGTGGAGCCAACGTACAAGTTTTTGGCAGCTATGATGGAATAGCTAATAGCCAATCTCTAATCCAATGAGAGGCACTTGGAGACAAGAACACCTGGTAATAATCATGTTTACCCAAGAGAAAGCCATGAGTAAGGGCTGGATACACAAGTGACATCAAAGAAAAGGTATGTACAGGGCAAGCATTGAAATCAGGAAGCCAACTACACCCTCTCTCCCTCTTTCTAAACATACGCAGCCAATATTTTTGTCTTTCCTAAAAAATATGCTAGACTTTCCCATCTCTCTGCCTTTGTGTGTGTATATTTCAACCTTAAATGCCTACTTTCCCAATCTACATCTGAAGTTTTACTATTCCTTCAAGGTCCTTTCTCAATTCAATTTCATGAGATTTTCCTAAAATGTCTAAAAAGAAACTCATTGTGAACTCTTTTCTTAATGCCCCTTTAAAAATGCCTTTATTTATTTGTTTGTATTTTTTAAAATTATTTTACCTGTAATGCCTATAGTGTTTGCCTGTACTAAAAGTCCTTTGATTAATTGTGAATCACCAGAGGTTGAGAACCTCTTAAATTCATTTAATGGTTTCTCTGTAGAGTTAAACATAGTGCCTGTAAGTGTTAAGCATCAAAATAGTGTTTTTGAATTTTATTTAATGATGTGGCTAATCCAGAATTATAAAGTTCAAATCATTATTTGAGACTTTGGATGTGATTTAGGGTGGTATTACATTCAGTATGGTTGTATCAGTTTATATAATGTTAAAATATTTAAATGTTGTTATGTGAAAAGAAAAAGCATAAAAAGAAATACCTATGATATGTACTCTTTCATAAAACATGGTGATTCTTAGAGGTATTACGTGTCCTATGATTTATCTGATGATAAATAAATTAACAACATTAAAAATATCCCATTTATAAAATAAAGGGATTGGTCTGGTTTAGTTGGATGGTCCATAAAATACTTTCCAGTTCTGACATCCTGTAATCTTAGGGCCTTTTTTATCATTACCAATATCACCTTCCTTGTCATTCCTCTTTTCCCTTTATTTCCATAGCCATTAAACTTTTTGCACTATTTTTTCTTCCTCGTTGTTAAAGCTATAATTTAAGAATCCAAATTTATTGAATTTGTATTAGTAAGACTTTATTTGCTTGCTACCCTCTCTTATCTTCCATTTCAAGCTACATTGGAAGAAACGCTCTACTTCTCAGGTCTTTTTAAGTTTAATTTCTTGGAATTTAACTTAATTAAGATGTTTAGAATATTTTATGTAACTACACAACCTAATTGTCATGACAAAATGTACAAGGAGTTCCAGGAAGTTTGTTGGAACACATGCATCTGGGATTCTCTCTTCTCCTTTCTTTCCTCAGGGAGCTCCAGCTGGTGAGTCAGGACTGCACTGGCAGAACCCATGGAAGATCCTGGAGAATAAAATTCTTTAGGAAAGCAGATTATTCTTCTCTGTGGAAAATGCCAGGTTGTAAAAACAGAGACTGGATGGCTGAATTTACAGCAGTAATTATCTCAGAATGATAATTAACTATTTTCTTCAAGTTTTCAGAGATTTAAATGCCTCCTGTATTTCTGTAACTGTATCTATTTTAGTATGAATGTGTTTGGATCTTCTGTTTGGAGTCTAGAGAATGATAACTAACCTATTTTACTTTTCCTTTCTAGGGTATTTTGTACTCATTCCTCCACTTGATCTCATAATTTA
The DNA here is from genome assembly GCF_041146395.1 of Eulemur rufifrons. Classification (NCBI taxonomy): domain Eukaryota; kingdom Metazoa; phylum Chordata; class Mammalia; order Primates; family Lemuridae; genus Eulemur; species Eulemur rufifrons. The sequence goes on from NC_090989.1 coordinate 73,781,483, forward strand.
TGATAAGAATTGCTTAGGTGTGCATTTTTTTCCAATTAAGATTACCATGAGTGAATATATATGTTTTCAGACCTTAATATCAACATATTTTTTTCACTACAATTACTGATAAATTTAAATTTATTTTACCATCTTAATTTTGTATATAGAAAATTTAGAGTGTTAGCAGATTAGACTGAAAAGCCAAACTCTGAGTACACTGCTCCCTAGCTGTGTGAATTTGAGCAATTTATTGAAATCATTTACTAGTCAATTTCCTCATGTTTCAAATGGAATAATTATATTTCTTACCCGATATCATTTATAAAGATTAGGCAAAAAAATATCTAATACACTTATGATACTGCCTAATTTTACTATATGCATTCAATGACTCTGTATGTATATATATATTTCACTTTATGCTTTCCATAACATTTTCTTTGTTATTTTCTCTTTCCTATACTTCCATTAGACTAATTTTGGTGTAATACAATGTATTTTTTTTGTCACTACTATTGGTTTCAATGTTTTAAATTTTAATTTATATTTGTTTTATGCTTAAATTAAACTTCTAAATTTATTTGACTTAAAGTTTAATAAATAGCTTTACTTTCCTCACAAAAAAATGAAGATTATAAGAATACTTTAATATATGAATTTACTCACACATTTCTCAATAATTTGTTCACCATTGATTCTTATATTCTACCTTTTCAAGAATTTAAAATCCTTCTTTCTGAAGGAGAGGCCTGTCAGGGGGAAGCTGTCTCAGTCTTTATTTGAAATTTTCTTTATATGACCATTACGCTTGATAGATTAGCTGGGTAGAGAATTATAGGCTGACAGTTATTTTTTCTCCACATGGTGAAGATATTTCAAAATCTTGACCTGCATTGTTTTTGTGGAGCTACCTGTAATAGTCCAATTTCAGTAGTTTTTAAATATAATTTGTCTTCTCTATTTAGTTGTATTTTACATATTCTCTTTGATGTGATGTTCTGAAGTTTCATTAAAATGTATCTAAATGTGGTATTATTTGTTCTTTATATAACTTATGCTTTATGAATATGTAGAATTTTAATTCTAAACATTTTCAACCAAAGTCTCTTCAAATGTAGACTCCCTTATTTTCTATATTGTCTTCTTTTGGAACATCTACCAAACATGTACTGGGCATTCGTATTCTATCCTCTCTATCTCTGAACCTGTCTTCCATCTTTCTAATTCTTTCTGCTACATTACAGATAGTTTTCTCCAGTTTATCTTTCAATTTTCTAATTCACTTTTTAGTTTTTACTAACTTCCTGTAAATTATTTTTATTGTAATATCATTTCAAATGGCCTTCTTTTGTGAGATTTCTTGTGACATGGATTGTAGTGTGTCTCTTTAGAATGGTTTTGTGTTTGCTTTTGTTAGGGATACACTAGTTGGGGACCAATTTTTATCTTAATTATTGAGATGGGGGTTTCTACATCTTGTAATTATTGGGAATTTAAACTTTAATATTCAGAGTTGGGTCTGTGTTTACAAGTTCTCCTTTTTTTCCCACCCAAAATCTAGGCAGATAGAAGCTTCATCATTGTCTATCTCCTTCCTATGTAAGTGTGTAGACTTTATTTTAGTTTACCCATTCCCTGAGGTTTCAACCCTCTTAGTGCCCCAGCTCTATGCATCAATTTCTTTTCCAAGTTTTCTTCTTCAGCAAGCTAAAGTGAGGTCATTAAAATCCAAGTGCTAGACATACTGGGTCTTCTATTCAACTACTCTACAGTCTCTGTAATACTCTTCAATTCTAGCATCTGGGGATTCTTTACCCATCTTCTTAGTTCAGCCACGCATTTTATATATTGTTGTTTTAAATCCAGAATCTTTAGTTTCTTGTATTGGGAGGACTTTTACACTATTTCAGTTTACCGTTTTACCTGAATTCAGTAGGCTAGTGCTATCAACATCAATATTTTATGTACTGAAAAATCACTATGCACAAAACATCATGGAAGAATTAGACAACACTTTTCAAAGAGTTTTAATTCAAACTTCTTTTATTGTAATGATAACAAAGTTTCTCTACATAGAAGTGGTAGAAAAGCAAGGAGTTACTTGGTTTATCAAAAGCCACTCGACAAAACTCAGAGCAGACACCCAGAAACTTCTTCTGGCTTCACTTCTAGGATCTTCCTATATATTAAATAATTTCAAAGAGCAGAAACAAATATCCAGGTCATAATAATATAACAAATCATGTATTGTGGTTCCAGACATGTTTGTTACTAATAAAAGAATTATGAGTAAAAAACATAGATGATGAAATTATATTAAAGTGAGAATTATGGACAAGTTCTTTGAAAATCTGAAATGAAAAAGAAAAATTATTCACGTCCACTGAAATTCTAAGGCTCTCAAAAATCATTTTTTGGTATTTATCATATTGCATTTATATATACCACCCAAATTTGAAATTTCTAATACAGTATGCATGAATTAGCTTGTAAGATACTTTAAAGCAGAATGTATTTCAGTATTCATTGCTAAATGGTTTTACCAAGGAAATTGACTTGATAATGCTTCATGAAAAGTGCCAGCTATTATCATATAATTTCAAAGTCCAGTCTAAAACAGTATCAGTATATCAAAAAGGGAATAAAAATTATAACTCTTATATTTTTAAAAGTCATTTGCTTTCTTTCTGTCCTTTTCTTCTTCATAAGATTAAGTGAAACTTAAGACTTGAAATCCTGAATAATTTATTTTCATTACAGTTTTTTTTTTTACCAGTTATAAGCAATATCTGGATACAAATTCTAATAAACAAATATGTATGTTGTGGAGAGGCAGAAATAAAAGTAACTGGATGAGGGAATCAAATGTGATTTAAAAATCACTCCTTACTCATTTAGTGAAAAGTAAAAAGCTTATTAAGATAAAAAAAATTATGGTCACAGTGGTTTTAGTCTTAAATCCATAAATTTCAGATGTATTTTATGCATAGCTATTTTTCTAAGTGATGAGGATAATAAAGAGCTTTCAAACAGTCTCTTTTACTCCAGGTTCATCATATTCTTAATTGCATTCTCTGAAAAATGAAACAGATCTGTAAGTTAATAATCAGATAGGATAATTTCTAATTTAGATCCCTAATTCCATGGCTGCCTGAAATCCAGGCAAAGAGAAATATACTTAGGGCTGTGATAGATCAGCAGAGGATGATTATTTTAGCTTCAACTATGAGGGTGGCAGCAACGTAGATAAAAACCCAAACCCTGCATGCTTCTTAAGTTCCTCTTCTAGCTTTTCAAAACAAATGCATGAATGCTGAAATGCTTCTTAGTAACCAAAAACAGTAAACAAAATTATCTATTCAGATAGCTGTGTAAGGATTCAGAGTGTAATAACCCCTTATTTTCTGCAGAAATCTGGAGTTTATAAAGAATTTCCACAGAGAATTCTGATAATGTAATCCTAAATAAATTGATGCTCTAAGAAGCAAAATGACTTTTCCAAGCACAAACAGCTAATTAATTTCAAATAGAACTAAAACTCAGACTTTCTTTTCTCTATATCATATGAGGCTCAAAGTACAGAAGTATAGGATAAATAATTGAATACCGTTTCTTTTGTTACAACTCTTTCTCCCTCCTTGTAATCTAAAGTGTAATTTCCTAAGGAATATATGGCAATAAGAGGAATAAAACACTTTACAAAAAAAAAACAGTGCAAGTTCCATTCTGGTATGGTTGTGTGTGCCCCTAATAGTTCAACTCTACTACTGATAACAAATATAAACTCTAGACAAAATAAGACAACTACCTTTTGTTTAATAGGGATAGTAAATAAAAGTAAATAGACTATGAAAATGTGGAGAAGAAACCAGTACAGGTGGTAGTTTTCAGGGTTTTTTCCCCCCTTTGGCAGTACTTGAAGGTGAACCACAGCTATAGAGTGGTACAGGGTGGGCAGCCAAAGTTGCAACACCCCAGCCTTTTTTTTCTGGCCACTGGAAATAAGGAAAGGAATATATATGGCCTGGGGGTGTGGGTTGAAGGAAGAGAGCTATAGGCAGAACTCTTAATTTTGGAAATGAACCTACACAAGTCTCAGCCTAACTTTATATGTATGGGACTGACCCAAACAATGGAGGTAAGTTTTAAGGAACTAAATTGAGATTTGAACCATCCATAGAAGGTCAGACAGAACTGATAATTTAAATATAACTAAATTAATTGCCTGCTTTAAGAAAAAAACATTTTTTTTCTGGACATTATAAGAGAACTCAAAGTAGAAAACAAAAAGGCAGAGGAAAGGCAAATTCACTTTTTCTTCAGGAGCCGGGCCATTCATCTCCTGGCCCTGGGCATCAGAGCTCTGTTGGCTGTCAAGCCTTTGAACTCCAGGACATAAATTAGCATCCTTCTTCCTCCCCAGGATCTCGGGCCCTTGGCCTCCGACTGAGAGTAACACCATTGGCTCCCCAGTTCTCAGGCCTTCCTGCACAGACTGAATGATACCAGCTGCTTTCATGGTTATCCAGCTTGCAGATGGCATACCGTGGGACTTCTTGCACTCCATAATTGCATAAGCCAATTTCCATAATAAATCCCCTTTTATATATCTATATACAGATGGTCCCTGATTTACAATGATTTGACTTACGATTTTTTTTTTTTTACTTCACAATGGTATGAAAGTGATACACATTCAGTAGAAACTATTACTTCAAGAACCCATACAATCAAATATGTGTGTGTACATATACCTCCAAAGGAATAAAAACATATCTGCACAAAAACTTGTACATGAATGGTCATAATAACATTATTCATGATAGGCAAAAGGTGAAAAAAATCTCAAATGTCAATCAACTCATGAATGGATAAACATAATGTGGCATACCCATACAATGGAATATTATTTGGCTATGAAAAGGAGTAAATTGATAACATATGCTACAATCTGGATGAATCTTGAAAATGTCATGTGAAGTGAAAGAAGTTAATCCCAACAATCACATATTATATGATTTCATTTATATTATATATGCAAAATAGGGAAATTTATAGGTACAAAAAATATTTGTGGTTTCTTAGGGATGAGGAAGATGGAGAGCTGAGGGGTGATAGATAAAGGGTACAAGGTTTCTCTGGGGTACAATAAAAATATTCTAAAGTTGTGATGATGGTTGCATAGCTGTGGGGATATATTAAAAATCATTGAATTATACACTTTGAATGGTAACTGGTATTATATGTGAATTATATCTCAATAAAGCTGTTACAAAAAATAGGATAGTATCTTAAGACTGATTCTTATCCCAAGAAAGCATTTTTGATTTAACATTCAAAAATCAAACAACATGATCCACTATATAAACAGAATAAAAGGGAAAACCATGTGCTCATTTCAATGGACCCACAAAAAGCTTTTGACAAAACTTAATATTCATTCATGATTAAAAGCTCTGAACAAACTAGGAATGGGGAATTCCTCAAATATCTTAGTGGAAAAAATAAATGTCAATTCTTAACTCATTCTATACACAGAAATTATTCAATGTGAATCATAAATCTAAATAGAAGAACTAAAAGTGTAAAAACCCTAGAATAAAATATAGAAAAATATTGTGAAGTTAGAGGAAGCAAAGATTTATTAGAAAGCACATAAAAATCAATCATGAAGTATCAAATTAAAAAAATACATAGAAATTAATCAAAATTAAAACTTTTTGTCATAAGAAAATAAAAATGCAAGAAACTGATGAGAGGAAATATTTGCAACACACATCAGACAAAAGACTTGTATTTAGAATATATCAAAAACTACTAAAAATAACAAGACAACTCAATTTAAAAAAATGATAAAATTTGAAGAAACATTTCATAAAGTATATACAACTGGCCTATGAGCATATGAAAAGATGATTAAAATTTTCAGTCATCAAGGGAATACAAATTAAAAAACCCACCATGATATATCACAACATATCCTTTATAACAGTTGAGATTAAAACAACTGACCAAAGTTAATAAAAATATGGAAAAACTGTATCTGTCTTTCACTGCTGGAGGTAATGTAAAAATGTTACAATTTCATTGAAAAACATTTTGATATTTTCCTAAATAAACATACACCTTCCAGATGATGTACCCATTCCATTTCTAGGCATTTATCCAAGAGAAACGAAAATATTTTCCTGCAAAACTTATACATGCATGTTCATAGAAGTTTTATGTGTAGTTGACAAAACTTATAAATAACCAAATATCTATCAAGCAATGAATTCATAAACTGTGGCAAATAGAATATTACTCAGCAATAAAAAGAAATAAGCTATTGAAACATAAAATGACATGGAGAATTTGAACAAAACAAGTTAGACATCAAAGAGCTTATACTGTATAATTCCATCTATGTAAAATTCTAAAGACTGCTAACAATAGTAGCATAAATCAGAAAGGGATTGTTGGAGGACTTGTTGGAGGAAGGGATGGATTGCAAAGAGGCTTGAGGAAAATTTGGGGTTGGTGGAATTTTTTCAGTATTTTGATTATGGTAACAGGTTCATGGATGTCCACATATATTAAATTCATGGAACTATAGATTTTAAATAATTTAAAATTTGTTATACACACAGTAATTATATCACAGTAAATTTGTAAAATAAAACATAAAAAGAGTGAAATGAAATAAATTGTTCATTAAAGAGCAAATTCTTTCAAATTCACCTTATTTAATTTTTTAGACAACTATTTATAACAGATCTGGCAATGCTATAGTCTTAGTACATTTTCATAAAAGTTTTTCATATTCTTAGATAAGATAGGAAAATGAAAGCCATATAATTAGATGAATTCATTGGGTAGTTAGAGGATAGGTAATATATTACTTGACAAGTTTTATAACAACCTGATGGACTGGAAAATAAAACAAACAGGTAACAAGAAGGGAAAGCTCACTTTCTCCATGAAGCAAATAGTTTTTGCCTTTGTGCTCACCCGTAACCCAGACGGGTTACGGGTGAAAGTCTATTTAGATTGCTCAGATGACAAGGCAATAATAGTCCATGTGGGAAGGAAATCACTGACAGCCATTTCCCTCTATCTTCATAATTTCATCTAAGTGTTTAGGTGGATGAGTTGACTTAGACTACCACTGTCTGTATAGTGGCAGCTGTGTTGAGCTATCTGTCTCTTGATTTCAGGTAGCTCAGGCTGTAAGTTCACATGGGTCTCTTCGTCCTTCTCCCCCTCTACTTCTTCTCCTCCTGCTCCTTCTGCTCCTGCTCCTGCTCCTACTCCTTCTCCACTCCTTCTCTCATCTTCTTCTTTCTCTGAGACTTTCTCTCCTCATCCATATTGAAGAAGGACTGAATCTATCCACTAGCATACTGAAATACTTGATCTCCCTCCTCCTGCTTCCTTCCTTTTAGTACTAAATTAGAAAGTTTGAACTTTAAATTCTGAAAGCTGTAGGAAGCCAATACATATTTTTTTAACAAGCAGAATTATGTGATCAGTCCTACAGCTTTAAAAGGCCTGGGAGTCTGCCTGGGAGATTATATTAGGAGATGAAGTGAGAGATGGGAGGGAGAGAATAGTAAAGCAAAACAAAGCAATAATGAAAAAAATCTATCGCAGAGACCCAGTCCTGAATGAGTACAAATAGGAGGGCATGGATTTGAGAGTCATTAATGAGACAGAATTTGTGTTTTGGTGGGAAGGCAGACAATGAGAATGACGGCATCAAAGGACATTATGTTTCTACTTTGAGTGATCAGGTAGATGAAGAAATACCACTCAGAGGATACCCAATGAATGAAAGCTGGGTACAAGTGATGTATTCAGCTGTGGATAGGTTTAGCTGAAGGATCTATGGAACTTTCAAGTAGACATATCTATGAGGCAGTTGAATATATAGGCCTGAGGTTCAAAAAATTTCCAGCTAGAACTATAAATCTGGAAACATTTAACATATGGATGGTAGTTGAAGACAAAGGGCAGAATGAGGTCATCTAGGGTCCCTTTAGTGAACAAGTCAAAGGGTTACTGGGAACAATAATGTTGAAAGGGTTAGTAAAATAAAAAGAATCCAGAGAAAATGAAGGAGAATCTGAGAGGCAGCAAGAAAGGCAGAAAAAAGGGATGTCACAGAAGCTTAGAGAGGAAAAACTGGAAAGCTGAAGTGGCCAATATTTTAAAATATCAATTTGAGATGACCACATTTCAGGTGAAGCAACTAAAGTGTTTAATCCAGAGATGTGAAGACTACAAGATAGAAGCAGAAATAAGTGCAGAGTTGGTTGTTTGACATCTGAAGACTAATCCTATATAAAAGAGAGTAGATTTGGTTTTTATGGCTTCATAGCATATCTCTCACATCAAATACTTATTGTTTCTTTGTGCTGAGAACATTTTAAATCCATTCTTCTAGCTATTTTGAAATATACAATACATTATTAACTGTAGTCGCCATGCTGTGTAATTAATTACCAGAACCTACTCTTCCTTTCTCACTGAAACTTTGTGTTCTTTGACCAACATCTCCCCCTACTCTGTCCATGCCCCCATCCACAATTTTTTCAGTTAAAAGTAAAATAAAATTTTTTTAAAAGACAAAAAATAGCCATAACTAGAACCAATGTGTGGAAAGAAAAATTTCAGCTCAACTTAAGGAAGAAAAGTTCTGCATTTTGTGAGAATTGTCCAAAGATAAAATGGGTTGCCTCAGTGGGTTTTTAGTACCAGATAGATAAAAGGAGTCCATGTATAGAGATATCATATGTCTATCACCTTTACTCAGAAGTATTTAATACGTAATAAATAACATGTTGAATAATATGTAATTGACTATATTAAATTAATTTAACCACCAAAAATGATAATTTTATATGGTCTAATCTAATAATTATTTAATGAACAAATGAATGACTATTAGACTGGAAAGTCTTATTGATTTTCAATGGAAAAAAATATATCTGCCTTTAAAAATAAATCAGTTCTAAAAGGACTAAGGGAAATAAAAACACAAATTGACCACAGGGCTTATCAGAAGGAAAAATATTTTCTTCCACCTTCACGTAAAAGTTTTTGAAAGAGTCCAAAGCAATAGCTTAATTGAGTATTATGTACATATTTATTTACTTGAGTAGATTAACTCAGAGATGTTGCATTGAAAACCTATTATAAATTTTATACACTGAGAAGCAAAATTATTATTTGATTATTTATTGTTATGGATAACAACAGCAAAAGAAAAAATGTGACAATAAATATGCATCTGAGTTAGGAAATACAATAGCAGAATACCTTTTGTTTTAATTTAAAAGAAAAAGATCTTATCTCCTAATTTAGCTTATATGATTCAATTTCTGTTGATTTTTTATCATTCTCTTTTAAGTATCTTAAGCTTCACAGAAGGAAAGAAATGGCTAGTTGTTGATTTTTTAAAAAATGATTCTGAGTTACTATGAATATAATTTTCTCATGTTGTTGCTGAGGAGTCATAAATGTCACCACAAGTGCAATTTTTCGTTCTTATTTTGATTTCCATTGACTAAGCCTTTCCCTTTTCAGCCACTTAGTGTCACCCTATCACAACCCAAATTATAGTCTAAATTACAGAGACAAAGTGCTCCTTTCCTCAGCCACAGTGGAATGCAGACTCCACAGAGCATAAATTGTTCCCTAGGGCATTCACTAGGCAATCGTTCATTTTCTTCCACATTCCTCACTTAGAAGAATTTCTGGTAAAATTATGTGATAGGAAAATGAATATTGTGCTTCTTTGACATTTTGGCACATTTATACTCTAAATTATTTTTATCATTCTGTTAGGGATCCAATCAATTATTAGAATGTTTAGCATTTGAATAAAAATTAAATAAATACTCAATTAATTATTAATATATGCAAGTACATGCCACCATTTTATGGTCTAGAATAACCATTTACATTTTCTCCAGCCAGAGTCATCCCAAGATGAGATACCATGATGTCTCCTTGCTCAAAAATCTACTAAGCAATTTCATTTCCTGAAGGGAAAGACTTGTCCAGTCCCTTTATTCTGATAATCTAAGGCTCCATGATATGTCTCTACATCCCTTTTTCTAGCCACATTGGAGTCCCTGGTTGCCATTGCTCAACTGTATCTTATAAACTTTTTACCGCGTACCTTTGCTCACTGTGTTAGTTTCACTTGAGATGCCCATCACCTTCACTTTACTTTTATGTATCTTTAATGATCCATCTCCAATATTGTCTCCTCTATGAAACCTTCTATGAAATAGACATAACATCGTAAACACAAAACATTCACAGTCAGAAATGTGTTCTCATTCCCTGGTTAATATTTCATAAATGTGGAGAAATGTTTCCTATAATGCACATGCCCTGTAGCGTATTTCTTCTCATGTCTCATTGTCAAGAACTGGACATGCCTAAACTAATACCATGCTGAAACTAATTATAAACAAGGTGAAATGAATAGATACCACAAATGTTTGAGCTGTCTGTAGGGATATAACCTAAGCCATATGGAAGAGGAGTAAATAGTTCAATAAAACCAGTCAGTGTTATAAAAGGAACAGATTTGGGGTAGGCAGTCATCAGAGTATTTACTTCTTTCCAATGCAAAACTACTTGCTATCTCTTTAAATTCAAATTGCTTTTTATTTACATAGTTATTAAAGAAAGGATATTTCAGTCTGCCCTGTGTTTGACATAAGAAACAGACTTGAGACTGCATCTCTGTATTTCCAAAATCTGGCACACAGTAGGTACCAACAAAGATCTTTAGAAGCAAATGTCACTAGAGTGACCATCAAGCATATTCCTGAACAGCAGAATGATGACTGTGCGTACCCCATGTCTGTAAGGCACTAGGTTGAAGTCAAAGAGATAAGAGGAGCATTTGTGTATGCACACTGCTGGCAGACAGAGTCATTTCTGCTTCCCAGCTATATTCACATCGGCAAGTTACATAAGTTCCATAGTTTTCCTTTCTCTATCTGTAAAATGGAATAATTTTACATGAACATAAGTTATGGTAAGGCTTAAGTGAATCAATACTTGCGAATTGTTTAGCCCGGTAGCAGAGACTTGGTAAATGGTAGCTATAGTTAGTATGATCTGTTTAGATCAGAAAGTCATGGCTCATTTAGTCAGTGTGGGATATGGAAATAAAATAAGCTTCCTGGAGCATGTATTCTCTCCACAAGCCAAATAGAACCAATTTTCATACTGATAGTTGGGCCTAGCAAGTCACATTTGTCCTTTACTAACTGTCATAGAAACAACAAAATTGACAAACTCTGAATTCTCCCATTACCTCTTCTGGATTAAAAAAAATAGCTCAAAAAGTATTTTTTGATTATTATTTTTAAAGCAACACCGACTCCTATCTTCATGTAAAAAGTGAGAAAACCAGAAACCCCAAAATGAAGGTAGAGAAGAAGTGTTTATCCTTCATGCGTTCACAGAGGTTTGGGTAATATTTTGCAAAAACCAATTTTGCAAGTTAGAATTCTAAACTTTTAATATTTGACAACAAAGAAAATTCCCCACTAAAATTTGTGAAAGAAGCTAAAAAGTAGAGTTCAGTATCTGTCACATTATATTTAGCAGATCAATAAACTCACCTATTAAGCAACTGTAATGTTTATCCAATGGTTTTAAAAACACAACCAGAATTTGCAATTTTTCAGGAATTCAATAATGTCAGTTAATAAAACAACTCCTACTCTTACACGCATCTAACCTAAGCACGATTTGTCAATTATTACCATAAGCAGTGCCACTTACAGCAAATGTTTAACTCCAAGTTATGTCAAAGCACTTTTCAGAGTGATATAATTTGTGTTAAACCTGCAAAGGACTACATTTAATGGTGCATTTCAGACATGCCCTCTTAGTTGCTGGTACAATCTAGTAATGAATGTAGAACAAACCAATGTCAAGGTTTTCCGTTTAAAAAGTCTTAGAGACTCTATTTCCCCAGACTGGCCTGAGATTCATCTAACTATTGTGCCTTTGTAGTAACCTTGATTTCCTTTGTCCCTCTGCATATTTTTCTGGTTGACACCTTCTTATAGTCACATGACCTTAGCTTAGTCAGTAAAATTCCAGCAACAGTAACCTAAAATTTGGGCTTACTTTTTCTCTCCCACATCATCTGTAAGTTGCCTTTACTGAAAGAAACATGTCTGGTCTCCTGTTCCCACAAGGAGCTTATTTTCCAGTTAGCCTACTGTTTTTATGCTCTTTAGCCAGACTCTAGGGCAGCTCATCTTCTCATTACTCATTTAATCAATTAGTTTATCTATTTATTTATTGAATGCTTAGTATATGAAGGATACTATTCTTTTTTTCATTTCAAAATATTAAGGGGGCACAAATAATGCTCATTGTACCCTTAGGTAGGGTTTTTTCCCTTCCTCTCTTCCCCTCTCCCCCGTGGTTGATTTTCACTAAGTTTTACTTCCCTCTGTGCACATATGTGCTCATTCGTTACTTCCAATTTAATAGTGAATATATATGGTGTTTGTCTTTCCATTCTTGAGATACTTCACTTAGGAAAATGGTTTCCAATTCCTTCCAGATTTCTGCAAAAGGTATTAATTCATCTTTTTATGGCTGAGTAGTACTCCATGGTATGCATATACCACATTTTATTAATCCACAAATAGTATGGAGATTCCTCAAAGAACTAAAAGTAAACCTACAATTAAATCTAGCAATCCCACTACTGGGTATCTACCCAAAGGAAAAGAAGGCTTTTCATCAAAAAGACACATGCGTTTGAATGTTTATTGCAGCACAATTCACATTGCAAAGTTGTAGAATCAACCCAAGTGCCATCAATTCATGAGTGGATTAATAAAATATGGTATACATACATATATATATATATATATATATACACACATACACACACACCATGGAAAGATACTATTCCAGCACTAGAAATACACAGTGAATAAAACAAGCAATACACTCTTTCCTCATGAAGTTTACATTTCAAAGGAGGGAGAAAAACAATAAATAAATGGCATATATGTAGTATTACATTGTAGTATTCCAAGTTATTTGGAAAACATAAATTACAGAAATAAGATAGGGAGTGTTGGCTGTGAGGAGGTTGTTATTAATACAATATCAGATATAGCAGTCAGGGAAAACTTCACCAAGAATGTGACATTTCAGCAAAACCATAAGGATGTGAGGTAATAAGCCATATGTAAAATGAAGCAGGTGCACTAGCGAGACAAAGGGAAGACCAAATGCAAAACCACTGAAGAGGGAGGATGCCTGGGAAGTTCAAGGAAAACAAGAAGGCCAGTGTGTCTGGAACAGAGTGAGCCAAGAGGACACTAGTAGGGTATGAGACAAGAAAACGAAGAGAGAACAGATCCTGTGAGAGTTTTATAAGCCATTGCAAGAACTTTTTTTTAACTTTGAGGGAAATCAGAAGCTACTCAAGAGTTTTGTGTGGAGAAGTGATGCTCTGACTTACAGTAAAGAGCATGATTCTGGCTGCTATTCTGAGGGTATATTGCAGGTGGGAGAGTTTAAAAACACAAGTGCCTGCTAAGAAGCTATTGCAAAAATTCTGGTGATAGATGATGTGGTTGGTAAGTAATTCAGGTGAAAAGTTACTGGTGAAGGTAGTGAAAAGTATTGGGGATCTGTATATATTTTGAAAGTTGAGACTACAGACTTTACTAATAAATAGGAGACGATGTATGAAAGAGAGAGCCAAAAAAATATTTACAAGATTTTTAGTCTGAACAACCAAAAAAAAAAGAGTTTTTATTTACTAATGTAGAAAATATCTGTGGGAGAAAAGGAGTACAGGGAAGATGGGAAAGATCAGAGGTTAGGTTTAGAGTAAGTTTATTTGCAGAAGTTTGGTAGACATCCAGATGGTGATATGGAGTTGCCAGTTGATTATATGAGTTCAGGGAAGAGATCTGGATTGAAAATATGAATTTTGGAGTTGTCAGTTTATGGATGATATTCTATGAGACCGAATGAGATTCATGGGTGAGTGAATGTATATGGAAAAAGAAGAGGACTTGAGTCTTAGAGCACGTCTAACATGCCAAGTCTGAAGAGATGGAGAAAAGTGGTCAGTGAACTGGGAGACAAATCAGGAAATGTATTGTTCTGGAAGCCACGTGAAGAAAGTGTTTAAAGGAAAAAGAAGTGATTACCTGTGTCAAATACTGTCCATTACTTCAAGGAAAATAAAGACTGAAAATTGACTATTGGTTTTGCTAAACTATTGGTTTAGCAATGGGATCGATATTTCCTCTCACTGGGGAGAAGAAGCAAATGAAGACACCAGAGGCTAAGACAGCACACTGCTTCATTTGAAGGTCTCCTTATGTTACGCCAGCTCCTGTGGTTTCCATGGGTCTCTGAACTTATTTTGGAATTCTTTTACTATTTTACTTTATGTTGTGTTATGTTATTTTTTACTCCAGCAATCAATTTCTCATATCTGTACAATATCCAATTTCATGTTGATATTTTCTGTTTGATCTTTAAAATGAAATTATTTGAAGGAGATATGTCAATATCATTATGATTGTTTTTGAAATTTCAATATTTAAAGATAATAAATAGCTGTTTCATTGTTACACTGCTGGTTACTGGTGACTCCAGCTAGGGTCTTCTGACTCCTAGAACCTTATCTTGCTCCTTTAATTTCCATAAAGACAGTAACTGATGCCTCCTTACGTGTTCTTTAGACTTTCTTTTATGCATGCCCACTTCTATTCACACCTTTTATTTATTCTGACTTAATCCCTAGAATTTTGGTCCTTGATCCTTTTGAACAGCTGCATGCCATGACCTTTAAGGACAAATATTGATATGACTTCAGAGCTTCAGGGAATTTGGACTTTTGCTAGGCTTTGAATCCAGAGGATAGTTTTCATATCCCCTGAACTCCATCCATTTCTACAGGATTTAATTCCTCCTAGCAAAGAGAAGAGTTGGATAAATGACCAACACTGTGCAGGTGAATATATATGTGCCCATTCTCTTGTTACAAAGATGAAGATATAAGGTCGGCATTCAAGTACTCAGTGAATCTTGGATGTGTAATTTCATATGCCATCGAGTTCATGTCCTCTTTCTTCTTCCTGATTCTTTTTGAGAGTGTTGCTTTCTTCCACCCTTATATTCAAACATAAGAAGTCTCTAGACCCTTACTGACCTAAGTGACTATTGTTATGAATAGCAGTTGTCCACTTTCAGCTTGACTTTCCTGTGATGAGAATTCACTACCACAAGTTTATGCACATAAGTATGTAGCTGGACAAACAGAATCAATCACAAATTTTAAATGATAAAATATCACATGTACCCCATAACTATGTACAACTACATAAGTACCCATGAAAATGTTTAAAAAATCATGCACGTGGTGGATTGTATCAGTGTCAATTTTCTGGCTGTGATATGGTACAATAGATACGTAAGACGTCACCACTGGGAAAAACTGGATGAAGGTTATGTGGGATCTCTGTATTAGTTCTTAAAACTGCATGCAAATTTAAAATGATCTCAAAATAAATTATTTTAATTTTAAAAACATATTTTAAAAATATGCAGTTAACATGGCAGTCATGGTCAGATTTTGTTTTCCATGACCATCAAACTGTTACGATGCTAGGAAAGAAATAAAAAAAACTGCTGTCTTAGATTCCATCATGCTGGCTTTTGGAAGTGGTGTGGGGAAGTCACAGAAGTAAATGGATAAATGGCAATCAGGAAAGAGAAAGGTGGTAATGAATATGAATTTTCATTTTAGCACCAAATATAGTAGTAGTGTTTGCAGTATTCTTGTGACTGTAGACCCCATCTCCACTCAATTGCCATACTCTTAGTCTCCCACTTGTTGCAGGATCACAACTTTTGTTTTTTTTTGACAAGAATTATTTAATCCATGTATCTGGTTGGCCATTGTTGCAGTTTTTTAAATCAAACCCAAATATGCTGCCCTTGTTTCCATTCTGTCTCTTTCCAAGTTAACAGCCTTCCCTTCCTTTCCCAGAAATTCTTAAGATCATTGACTCTACGGACGGAAGTCAGGCTTCTGACCGCCTAATAAATAAGCTCACCAGTGAAAAGCCTATTTTTCATTCTGTTTAATTACAGGCTTCAGAGACACTCAAAATGGAGGATGTCTTAGGGACAAATAATACTGCAGGCTTGGTTTACTTTTCTCCTATTGGAATTGGCACCAAGCCCTTCCTCTGCTTTGAAATTCATGGCTGTGACTGTGGCTGCATACTAAACAGACCAAGGCCCCCACACAGCCTGCTCAGCCTGTCCGGATGCAGCTCAAGTAATCCATACACCTTAACGGCCAACTCTGAGCCGTAGTTTAGGCAACTAAGACTGCTGGTTTGTTTCCAGTGCAATCTATATGTATGATCATAAACGGTTTCACATATTATAATTTGAATTGGATTTGGTAAACTACACTGGGGCTCGAACTACAATATGCTCATTCTGATTTCTAGATAATTGACTTCAAAATTGGCCCTTAGAAATGTATGTAAGCATAAAATGATTCGATGGCATACAGACATTCTAAAAAACATCAAATAATAAATATCAAACATACAAGGAGCTAACAGTGAATAAGAAGTTTCCCCCTCCACTCTCGTTTCCTTCGTCTCCCATTACCTTTTACAGAGACAACCACTGTTAACAATTTAATATAGAGACATTCTATGCATATATACTTATAAATGCATAGGTTTTGTCTATAAAGAAAATGCTACAGCTATAATTTCCTATTTTTCACATAAAGAAGTTGCATGATGTACACAGTGTTCTATCATTTGTTACTTTTATTTAATGATAATTCTTAGACATCTTACCACAACAGCATCTGCGATCTGTCTTTATCCTTTTAAATAGCTTTCTAGTATTCTGTTGAATGGATATAATGGTTTTGTACTTAACTGGTCACGTTTTGATGGACATTTGCTGTTTTCAATATTTTGTTAATACCAACAATGCTTTGGTGAACATCATTTTGTATAATTATCTGTGCCATGTGTAGGAGTGTCTGTAAAATACTTTTATCTTATAAGGAGAAGTCTTGTCAAAGGGTATATTTATTTTTCAGGTTGATACATAATGGTTAATTATCTTCTAAAGAAACTATGCAGTTTTCCCCATCAAATATGAGAGGATTTGTTTCTCCATATCTACCCCTCCTCACTATATTATTTATTTTTTGAATCTGATTTTAACTGTAAGGTAAATTTATCTAATTATGACTCGGGTTAAGTATCTTAAAAATCATTCGTTACATTCTTTCCACATTCCACTAATCATTTAGTTCTTTTTTTTCCATGAAAGCCATTTTTTGTGCTTTTTTTAATTTTTTTATTTATAATTTTCTTATTTCAATAGATGTAGTGGGTACAAGTGTTTTTGTTACATGGTTGAATCGTATAATTCTGAAGTCAGGACTTTTAGTGTACCCATCACCAGAATAGTGTACATTGTACCCACTGGGTACATTTTTATCCTTCGTCCCCTGTCACCCAAGTCTCTTTTTAGTTTTCAATGTCCATTACACCACTTTATGATCATATATACCCATAATTTAGCTCCCACTTATAAATAAGAACATGTGGAATTTGTTTTTCCATTCCTGAAATACTTCACTTAGGATAATGTCCTCCAGTTCCTTCCATGTTGCTGCAAAAGACATTATTTCATTCTTTTTTATGGCTGATTAGTACTCCATGGTATGTACATACCACATTTCTTTATCCAGTCCTAAGTTGATGGGAACTTAGATTGATTCTACAGCTTTGCAGTTATGAATTGTGCTTCAATAAACGTTCGAGTGCAGTTGTATTTTTTGTAAAATGATTTCTGTTCCTTTGGGTAGATACCCAGTAGTGGGATTGCTGGATCAAATGGTAGGTCTACTTTTACTTCTTTGAGGAATCTCCATACTGTTTTCCATAGAGGTTGTACTACTTTACATTCCCACCAACAATGTATAAGCATTCACTTTCCTCTGTATCTGTGCCAACATCTATTGTTTTTAGACCTTTTAGTAATGGCCACTGTGACAGGGGTAAGATGGTATCTCATTTCATTTTCCTGATGACTAGTGATGTCGAGCATACTTTCCTATGTTGGCCATTTGTCTATATTCTTTTAAAAAAAAAATCTGATCATGCCATCTTTCCACATAGCTATGTAGTTCTCCATCATTCCATGAATGATATCCATCCTCTCCCCAATGGTTTAAAATAGCAGTTTAAATAAATCTCTGTGTTTATTTCAGTCTATTTCTGAACTCTGTATTCTGTTACATTTACTGCTAATATGCATCAGTACCAATTTTTGTATATTACCATAGTTTAAGATGTCTTAATATACAATAGTTTAATGTCACTTTTTTGTTCTTTTTCAGAATTTCCCTAGATATTTTTTGCATTTTATTGTCAGTAGTGATGTTGGAGTTGTTTCATTAAAATAAACCTTGAATTATACCCTGTTTAAAAGAAAGGAGTCATCACTATGGGACAGGGAAAGCTTTATGCCTAAGTCTGGAACTGACAATGATGTGCAAAAGGGGACCAACAAAGGGAAGAAAACTGAATAAATGTTCCAAATACAAGATACTATTAAAAACCCAGAAGTGGAATGAAACATGCACTTGAATGTTCCAAGCTATTTAAGCAGCTGGCTAGCTTTGCCAGTCAGCATTTATAACCTCTACTTTTAAGGGCCTTGACAGTCCCAAGGTTCTGACCTTAAACTTAAATTCCTTGAACTCTTGTACCTGTGAGCATGCACCCAACATTCCTTCCCCTAGCATGCACTTTACTAGCCACAGGGAGCCACCATTAATACATGCCCTGGTGGGAAGCATGACTTAACAGAGAAGCTAACAAGTTCTGAGAAAGAGAGAGATAAATACAATTAGCAAACCACTATCTCAGCAGATCGTCCTTTAAGTATGTCAAGACCCAGACCTTTCAGTGTCACTTCAGTGATCTCAACAACAGGAACCTTGTGTTTGCCGCTATTCCAGGTAACCACATCTCTTTCTGGGAAAAGATTTTCAGAGGTACTCTGAGGATGTGATTTGCTATTGATTTGTTCTTTGGTCAACTTAACTACTTCTACATTTAAAAGATTTCCTTTAAGAAAGTGTTACCAGCATCTCATGACTTACTATTGTATTCATTGGTCAGAGATACAGAAAACAAAGTGTTCACAACAGTAGCCTTATTTTTCCTTTATTTAGTTCTATTGTTGCTGAAAAATGTGATAAAAATTTAGCCTTTGGTTAACTTTGTTATGCTATAATTTTTTAAAAAAAAAATCCAAAAATACTGTTGATACACATCAAAATGCTATGGCTGGATTAATTTAAGACATGTTTACTGTTGCCTGCAACCATACTTGATGCCTGACGGTTTTTCACTGCTGACTGATATAGACAGAACCATTTTAGGATTTATTTTGGTTCCTCTGCTCCAGCATCCCTTTCTGACTAATGCCTGCATCTCTGTATCTGTGTTACTTGAATGCAGTGTATCTGAAAGATTTATACCTAAAGTATATTAAGACTTTACTTGCCACTTCATAACAACCCAGAAGTCTGACAGCTAATGCGTTGGCAGTGAGGTGGTAATAATTTAATATCTTGTACTCCTGCTAGTGTACAACACTCAGAGAAGACTAGGAAGTGACTTGCAAGTGAAATTCTGTTAAACTGGATCCCAAATGATTTGATCTACTCATAAAAAAACTTTCTTTCTTTATGGACAAAATTTGAATGTTCATTTTCCTCTCTGTTAGTATGCAAATCTATTTGTAGCACTCTAGCAAAAAAGAATGCAACTCGTTTTCTGTGCTTATAAATTGTTCATTATCATGCTCTCTGATGGCCAATTTGTGGCTCCATCTGCAACTCCACAAATCTCTTTGCCTAGATAAACTTGGTGGAGTAAATACAAGGTGCTGAAGAAGATGCATTGGGGAGTAAGGGGGGGAAAGACATATCTCCACAAAATTCCCAAGTCAATCATTTTACATTTTGTAACTTCTTACTTGTACTTTTATTTGCATGTTATAATCCAGTAAAATAAATACTTCAACTGACCTCATCAACCCAGTTTTTAGAGCTACGTATGAATGACATTTAAAGATTTTCTCACTGTACAAGGAAGCAGTTCCTGTTCAAGAGGTAAAGCAAACAAACAAATACACAAACAAATAAAACATCTAAAAAGGAGTATTTTCTTTCCTTGTGATTATGGGTATAGGATGTTGTAACCTATGAGGCTCAACACAAAGGACTAAGATAATTATGTTAGAATGCTTATGATCTGGGACTTTTCCCTCTTTTTTGTAAAAGAGAAACTGTAAATCTCAACAGGAATGCCATGTATCTTACATGGAGCTTAGCTTTAGAGCAGGTTAAAATCACATCTTCAAGCATTATTTAACACCCATTAATGCTAATAGATTGATTTTTATTTCCATGTGCATACATGAAATTTTGTTTCTTCCTATGAAAATAATACTCACAAACGATGAACTTACTTCCTCTAGCTAAAATATGAAAACAAAAATGCAAGGTGTACAAAGCTCTTTAGAGCAAGCAAAATCGTCTTATAGAAACAAAAAACGCTGTCAAATCTATCTATAGTGGTATGTAGAATAGGAATCTGGTTCACAATATACATCTTCTGTCACTTCTGAGCTTAAGAATCTACCCAGAGATTTTTTTTTTCAATTAAAATTCTGTGCACCAACAATAACTCTGCACAAAGCTTTTAATTAAAAAAGCAAACACAATGATATAAAACCACATTGTCTCTAGGCACTGCTTGTATTAAAGGATTAGACTGATGAGATGTTTGGATTTTATTGTTCTAAACATGTGTTTCAGTTGGTGCTCTCGGACCTACCATGTGATGAAAATGAAATGTAAGTAAATAGCTACAAACTCTATGTTTTTATTTAGCATTTTAAAAATTCAAATAATATAAAAGGCTCAAGTCATTTGAAAATCCCCAAGAGTTTCAAATAATCATTATAATCATGTAAGAAAAAAAGTTAATCATTTTTAAATGTAGATGGCTCAATTTTTCTGAAAACAAGAAAGATAATTTCATTATGATCAGGTTTGCTAAATAAACAAGGGGACTAGTAGATTTCTAGGTATTTTTGCTCACTGAATTCTCTTCCCTTGAGGTTTCAATGGTACTTTAAGTTCATGAAAGAGTCATGACATCATCCACGACTGCATGCGCACTCCAAGTCACAGTGATGATGAGAGACAATTTTCTGGATAAATCAGTTTCAAATATAAGCAAATTAACCAAAATTTTAACCTGCATTGTGTGTGTACATTTCAAAATGCTTGTGATATGAATTGTGTGAATAATTGACTCAATTTTCTCACTTTTTGTACTGTATACTTAATGGTTCTTAGAATTCTATTCAGGATATGGGGAGAAGGTGCCATTAATAATGCTGCTGATGATTAATGATAACCCTAATGTGCTGTGACTTAGTGCAAGTGTCAGAAAAGCACTTCTGCCAAGCACTGTCTTCTCCTGGTTGCAGCCCTCACTGCCAGCTGGCTGTTTTCAATTATCATTGCCTGCTACTCTAAAAGCCAGGGTCTCTGGACACCGGCTCTAGAGTAAGAGACCATTTTAGGTGGGTGTTTTCTTGGCCTTGGAATTATTACCTTTTTCTGGTGAAGTATCTTATTGTTGACAATCTACTTATTAAATCTGTGCAGCTCTTTCAGCTTTTGCAGAGCTCTCCATTGCTGCTTCTTTGCATTAATTGTGGACCTTATTTTTTTGCCCTCTTATGTTGTTTATGACACAACAGAGATTTTTGTTGGTTGGTTGTACATTTACCTGACTTTGAATTTCGTGAATACCCTCATCTTGCTTGCTCATCTTCTGCATTTGACCTAGAATAATAGAATAAAGAAATTCATAATTGGAAAGGATCTTAAATGTCAAATCTAACTCTCTAATCAATGTGACTGAGAAATGTGGAACTTTTTATGCTGACTTTAGAGCCACTTAGGCTACTGATCTCCTTTTCAAGTGAAGAAATTGAGACCCAGAAAGAGAGAGAGAAAGAGAGTAAATTAATAGCAGAACTTCACCTGGTACTTACGTATGACCTTTTGAGGCTACATAATTTTTCATCTAAGTGTCCGTAATGTTTATCATTATTTGATACCATTGCTTTTGAGTAAAAACAAGAAACTACCACAAATAAAATGCAAATTAGCAGAAAATAAAAGCAGAGAAGGCAAGAGAGCAGCTAAAATGTAGAAAGGTAATATAAGATAAGTAAATGTGTTAAAGATAGACACGATATCTGCAATCTTTTGCTGCCACAAGACAGTGTTCTTGGGATGAGTCTATAATAAAAGGCATGCTGTTTTCTGAGAGAGTAAAAAGCCCCTCCCCAAACAAAATCCTCTTTCTCTACTTATATTTATTCAAGAGATTTTCAGTTTAGAATCACTTCTTTGATCTGAGATATTATCTCCTGTTAAAATATGCTCCCCAGCCAAGAGAGTATATTCATCTTTACCTGCACTGCCACAAGAGAGTAACAAAAACACGGTAGATTACAGGTGAAAGGATCCATAGACGTGGTCTACCCCAAGTGTCTTTTAGAAATGAGGAAGATAAAAGGACAGTAACTTGCCAAAGTTCACACGCACAATGGACACAGAAAAGGCAGACTTAGATCTGAATGCAAGGGAATAGAAAAGGAAACCCTGAAAAATGGATTGCCTAGTGGAGGCCATGGTTTTTTCCTGATCTAACCAACTCATTTTATTTTTATAACAGCACTTTTAGTATGAAAAATCCATTGCTAGGCTGTCTTTGTATAAAATTCAAATTTTATACAAATTTAGTAGGTAATTTATTGTATAAAATAAAACATAGAAGAGTTCCCTTAGTTATACCTCTAATCCATTCTGCTCCCCATGAATCACCAAGTACACTAATGTGCATGTATGTACATAAATAGATTGATTTACAAAACATAAGTATGACTATCCATATAAAGGATTCTGTAAATTAATTGCATTAATAGATTTCCTAATGATACGTTACATTTTACCTGGGTTGGTGAAGTTAAATGTTTTCCATGCAAGTTAAGAAGCAGAATTTAGATTTGGATCTAAGACTAACTCCCTAGCCCAGAATTTTAAACACAAATCTATATTGTATATCTAATATTTAATTAATTATGCATCTAGTGAAATATCTGAGGGATATATAGCCCATTCACTGTTTTAGATACTATAGGATTTACCAGCAGATTCTGAGTGGTATGATTGACACTCATCCCTCCCTCAAATTATTGTAGCTGAATTGCACTTTGGTTTATGTTGAGTAATAATTTTATAAAATAAATAAACCCATGAAATTTGTTATTGTATTCATTCTGGGAGTATTACGGAAAGCATTTCTCTCATTGTTAACAGTGTTCTCTATGAGGCCTCATAATATGAATTATTCTCTGGTTTCTATACCTGCAACAGTTATACATCTGGTGAGTAGTGTTATTTGTTTTTAGTTTTAGAGAACACCATATAAGCAATTCTCCCTCTCATCCTATTAACTGCTAGAAAGCTTAAGCCAGATCTGGAGTTCAGTTCTAATTTTACATATGAGATTTACTACATTCTTTTACAAACCAACCTCACTCTTGATATTTACTAGATTCGTTTACAAACTGATCTTGCTCTTGGCCTATTCCATTTGTCTGATACTCTCCGTGCTCTCATGTCTAAATTTCATTTGTATATTTGATATTTTTGGAACATAGGATATTGGAAGCATTCAGGCAACATTCCACACAGTAATACGAGGCTAAGTCTGGATTCTACTGTATCCAGTTATAGTATCACATGGTGCTAAGAGACGTGAACTCTACAGCCAGATCATTTGTGTTTAAAACTTGCCTCTGCTGTTTCCAACTACATTATCTTGGGAAAGTTACTTACCTCTGTATGACTGAGTTTTCTCAATTGTGAAAGAAGACTATAATAGTGTGGTTCTACCTGATAATTGCCAGTTTGAAAGTGAGTCATTTCACATGAAGTTATGCACCAGTTTAGAAGAGTGCCTGGTCTAGGAAATGTTGGTGATTGTAACAGAGGAGCCAATGGAGCAACTCTGTGGATTTCTTCTTGAATTTATCAAATTAATTAATTAATAGTTAATTTTAGTTTCACAGATTATCAACACTGAGAACAATAATAAAGATCAACTTGTCTAAACATTCATGTAGAGCAGGAATCATCTCCACAACATCCAAGTAAAAAAAGATACTAGCTGTTCTGGTAGGAACAGAAATTGTCTCCTTCAATAACTACTTCTAGAGAATTCTTATTATTCCAAATGTCTTCCTTGAACATTATAGTCAGCTCTCACTTTTCCTTGTTTTTTTTTTCTTTATTTTTATCATCATCAGCCCACTCTGAGCAATCTCTGAGAATAACTTCATTTTCCAAAATATAACTTATCCCACACTGAAGGTCTTGAATCTAAAATTCAAGTAATGAGAATACTGTTACTTTTTTTTTTTTTGAGAACTCAAAATATTTATGTTTGAAAATTGAATTTGAGAAAGAAATGGAAATAATGGTTGCGGGGGGAGGGAAGCATATGGAGTCCGAAGACCCATAGTCTAGATTAAGTTCCCTGACCTAGTGACTTCCCACTTTCTCTCCCCATCCTGGGTCTCAACTGTACAATGAATAAAACCTTAAGGGTGAAATAAATGATTCCAAAGGTGCAAACACTTCTGAAATCACATGCTAACTGCTTCTTGGCCACTTTATTGTTTATCAGAACCTCCACCAGAGGGTGCACAAGGTCAGGAAGAGAAAGTGAAACAAGTCTGTTAGCAATTTTTAGCACCGGAAAAAATATTGAGGGGCTCAGAAATTAGAATTAAAAAATAAAAGAAGTAGTTAACATTTAGAATTGACTTTAATTATAAGAATATGGACTATTTTTAAATGGAAAAAAAGAGAAGCAGGAGGATGGATAGAAAATAATCCACACTCCTGGCCAGGAGCTTAGATGTCAAGATTCAAAAATAAGAACCTTCTGCCCTTTAATTGGGCCAAGAGAATTTCCCTGAGTCTATCACTAAGTGGAATACTACATTTTTAGTGTTTGTATATTTTTCATATAATATGTTAATGTTTTCTGATTACAAAGTGATGCATGAACATTATAAAAATTCAAACAATATAAAAATATTAAAAAGATAAAGTACTTCATAGTACCATCTTCATTAGAAGTAAGCACTATTAGCAGTTTGGTGTATATTTACATTTAACTAATAGTTATTTTGGTGCCATCATTGTATTTGTATAAAAGAGCATTTACAAAGTAGGACTGAATTATTTATATTATTTTACTTAACAAGATTTTTAATTAGTAAAGTAAATCTACATTCTTTTTGATGACTGGATAGTGTTCTTTTGTAAGTATGTGTCATTAATTATTTGTTAAATCTTTTATTGATGGTCACTTGTCTTAGAATTCTTGTTAAAGTCATACTCCAGTTGCCATTTTTTCCCAGCCATTTGTGCCTGTGAACTTTGCTAAACCTTATAGGTGTTCAAAAACAAAAAATAAACAAACAACAAAAAAAACCCAAAGCAGAAAATTTACATATAGAAGAGGATGAAATAATCCATATTCTGGTGATTTTTTTAATGTTTGGGGTAAAAATTTTAAGTTGACACTTCACATATGTTAAAAAGTCATTTCTCACTAGTATGATGATGGTATGACACACTGCTTCTGAAGGGATGCTGGAAGCAATAAGTTAACTGACATTTATGAATGCTTTCAAGCTGAAAATTACTGAGTGTTATTTAAACAATGGATGAAGAAGACATTATTAAGTTTAGCTCCATCTCAGAAGCGTATTGCGCTGTGATGAGCAGTTTTCCACTGTTCAAGCTCAGAATACCTTAACGGTGGCCCATATATCCAGGTATGAAAAAAGTCCATTGGCAAACGTACATTCAGGCCACCATGTCAGGCATAGTGAGGGACTCTGGAATGAATAACACATATTTCTCTACACCTGCGGAGTTAAACTTTCTGAAAACCACACTGTGAACTATGTTTTTGTGTGACCTTTTTAAATTTATCTCAGGAATGACTGAGTACCTAAATATGCAAATGCTTTGACCATCCTGACCGAAGAGATCAACTTCCAGCTCCTTAGTAAATGGTACTTGTGGCCACATTCACTCACTTTCCTCCTAGCTTAACTTTTTCCTCACCAGTTGTCCAATGAGAGTGCAACCAATCGTTAAATGCCTGCTATTTCCCTACCAGGATAGTAAAGGTTAACAGATATTATGAACTTACCCTAGATAATTTGGATTTCAAAGGACTCTAGGTCTATAGATTAAAAGATTGGTAGAATGGTTATCTGTCTAATACCTAATGCCTATGATGTGTTGGCTCTGAAGAGTTAGTCACTGCCTTCTCAATACACAACAGTATTTGTAACTCCAGAATCAAACCTACTTCAGTGCAATTATCTATTTATATGTCTGATAGCATCACATTTATCTGTATCCTCAGTGAGCATATGGTAAACATTTGCTTAATTGTGGGGAGGGGTGTTGGTATGATGATAAGTTATTAATTGTTCTGGGGAAACAGGTGTGATCAGTACAAATTTTATGATCCAAAGAAATAGGCTTTGGCCATCTAGAGTTCTAGCACTAACTGCTCTTCTTTTATCAGTAGGTGTGTAAATTATAATGATCAACATCCTAATGGTTGGTATATCTGGTAAGGATATCTTCAATTTGTTTTATAAGACATTGGGTGGTATAGACACACTTTTTCCCCTAAACAATGGCGCAAGAAATCATACAGCTTAAGGAAATTTTAGGATTCATGCAAATCCATACCTATAGAAACATTGCTTTTAGCTTGTTGTCCAGTGTTTACTTAAACACTAATTGTGACAGATAATGCACTACATTTAAGAATAAGAGTTTATTCTAGAGTTGGAGTTTTTTAAATGATAAAACATTTGTTGTTTCTCATGAAATCTCCCTAAATGACTCCTCCACTGATTTTAGTTCTGGCCTTAAAAGCCATTTAAAATATGACTGCTACCTCTTCTATGAGATAATCTTTTAGAAATTTTAAAAGAATTTACAATGTACAATTTAGAAATTGTAAATCTTGACGTTTGTACTTTCCAAACTTAACAATGTCAGTTATCTCAATTAGATGGTTAGCACCTCAAAGGCAGAGGCCCTATCTTGTCTACTTTTGAGTCTCTAACCCCAATATCTAAAATGTGTTCAATTGCTTAAATACTAGTTAAATGAATAGATGGATGACTGAATGAAAGGAAGAATGGATGAATACATTAAGTAACCAAGACACAACTTTTTAGAATAGCCCTCTAATTTCCAACAAGAAAATGCTTATGACCATCTGGAAATACTGACCCTCTCTGAAGGCAGAGACTGATTCAGCTTCAGTGCGAATGTATGAGTGGTGGTGGCAGGAGGGGAGGGGGGAATTGCTTGACCAATTCAGCATCCCAGATTGCTTTCAGCCAGTCTAGCTGAGTCCTTGCCCCTTTTCTAGACAGCAACAGAAGCTCTTAGCTTCCCGCATGCTCGACCTCACTCCTCTCCTGCTACTTCTGGTGTCAGGCTCCTCCTGCTGATTTTCCTGGTGGCTCTTCTCTGTGGAGTAGTGCTCTTATGCCTCCAGTGCTGTCTGAAGAGACCCCGAATTGACTCCCAAAGACGCACAGTGGCCGTTGTTGCTGTTGGAGATTTGGACCCCATTTATGGTGAGTTGTCTACACATTTCTGGGCTCCTCTTTGAAACTTTGTGATTTTGCAGTAAAATGAAAAACTATTCTCTTAAAATCAGATTTGTGAACTTAGAGCAAAACATGGCTTATGGGAGACTCAAAAGCATGCATTGTGGAGAGAGTTTAAGGGAGAAAGCTTCAGAAGAAAGGAGATTCCAGAAGAAAAGGTATCTTGGAGAATTGACTCGTAGTTTAGTGTGGGGACAGAAATTAAACACTTGGCTCAGTCTACAAGCAGAAGAGAAGAGATATGTAGGGTTGGACACTCCAAATGAGGGGTAGGATTTAAGGTGCAGGAAAGCATCTATGAGCTTTTGATATCAGTCTATCCTAACCTCTATTTATAATCTCATGAGCTAAGCTTTCTATGGCTTACTTAACTCATCTGAAGTAACATTGAACCACATTTTCCAGATTGTCTGCTGCCAATGCAGAGTCCAAAATAAGTGGAATTGAGCAAGAGAGTGTCAATCCTCATGGCTTTTCACCCCAGATGCACTGGTGGCACCTGACCCTGCCATTCCCAACCCCTGCTCCCCAAATCATGCCCCTTCGTCATTTTCTAGTTTGCATAAGGAGGAGGAATGGAGGAAATTAAGGGTTATTTGCAGCTGCCAGCCTTTGTTGCAAGTAGGAAGAAAAAAAAAAAACATTTACTGGTTTTGAGAGGCCATAGCTATTTCTTTATATTAAGCATTGTTCTCCCACAGAGACTGTTATGAGACTTGACTTTAAGGTACTGCCTTACACACCACAGTTGCCTCAAGAGTGCTTAATAGAAATTAACAAACGTCCTTCAGAAATTTAGGACAGCATGAGATTTTCAATAGACGGAGCAAGGTGTGCCCTGGAAAAAACTAACAGCACAATGAAAAAGTGAGGTAAAAATAAACTAAATTTTCAGTACTCTAAGATTTAGTGATATTCACTATTGAGTTTTTTTTTTTTTTTCCTCCAAAGGTTATTACTTAACGAGCACAACACATTATAAATTTGGGAAATGGTTAGTTTGGGAAGGATAATTAAAGTTTCCAATGACAATAGTTCTTTCTCCTAAAATCAAAGGCACTTTCCACAGAGTATAGAGGGAAATGGGATCATTGATTTTCTAACAAAATATGTTAATGAAAGGTATCAACATGGCAGCATTGGTCTGTTTTCCCTTATTTAACTAGAGGTATTTAAAATAAATGTACATATACATCTTTTAACTGAACTTGAGTTTCTAAGGAGGAAAATGGAGCCTGGTTTCAGCCCTTCTCTCACTTTGAGAAATACCATTTACTAGACTATCTTGAATCTTAAAAGAAATCTGTTTTTAATTTTAAGTATATTATAAACTACTTAGTGTACTGTTACAATTTTTAAAGCAGTTTATGTGCCATGGTTATGTCCTCATTTATCTAATGTTTTGTGTTTTTTTTTTTTTTTTCCCCTGCGGTGGCTTACTTATATGCTTTTGAACTTGCCTGAACAAGTAAGAGAACGGGTCAAGGCAGTTATATTACTTCAATAATCTGCACGTGATAGCACTGAGGGCCTGGCATTAGAATCACATTCTCTATATTACCATGAAATCACTATGAACAGGAAAGTAAAACAACTTGGGAAGCCTTTTTTAAAAAAATATGGTCACAATTTATTTCACATCTACCAAATGCTAGACAGTAGGTCAAGTCTTTTCAGATATTTCTCTAATTCCTAAAAATCAACTTGGAAAATTGGCTGTTATTTCTTTTAGAGGATGTTATCTACTTTTTTCACTGTGCTTGGTAAATATGCATACAAAAATGTTTGCTGCAAGTCTACTAATATAGTTCAAATTGTCTAAAGTTGGGAACAGGAGCCAGTGAAAATTTGGGCTGGGGACTTTCAGCCCAGCTATCTCATCCCTGGAAATTAAGTCTAGCCTCATATTTTGAATGTCCAGACATATACTAGGACGGCTCCTCAATGGTAGGGCTTGCACTCCAGAATCTTCATTCTCATCCATCTTCATTCTCTCCCTTCCACCCAATCCACTGGTATAGATTCTGAACCTTAGTTTGCTTAAGAAGCATTTAAACTCTCTTCCCTTTTGACTTGGATTACAAAGCTCTCTTCTATTGATTCCCATCTTGGAGGCCACAGGCTCAGTGGCCCTTTCCCATGTATCCTTTCTCAAGCCTACATGGAGTTGGGTGTTAGATTATCCCACCCACCGCTCATCTTCCATCCCATCACAGCTCAGGATAGCTGTACTGGCAGTGAACAGCCATTTACACAATCTTCGATATGGATGTTTGCCTAGAGTTGTGCTTTTTTGGCATTCGTGTTTCTCCTCTCCAAAACAGAATAGAATATAAGAGAGTAAATTAGGAAGTAATGATCTCTGTGTTTCCAGTGTTTTTCAGTGACTTCTTAACTAGTAATTGTGGAAGTAAATTTCAGAGAGTCAATATTTTAAGGCAGTCTGAAACCTCGACCCACATTGAATTTACTTTTCCCACTGGATCCTCATTGTACCTTCATTTCTCCAAACAAATGATTCTTCCTTCATAATATTTCTGTAAGAAAGAGCTGCTCTGCAAAAGGGAAGTTAGAAAACCACTAACTTTTGTGGCTACAGAGTTAGGTAAATGTCAAAACCACAGCGTCTACCTCCCCACAAAGCATGTTCTCACAGCCTGGGGGGAATCCCTCCTGAGGGATTCCTGTGCCCACACTGAGGTAATGGGACTGTTCTTCTGAGTTTTCCTCACTGTATTTGTTCAGAAGAGGGAAAGAAAAATGAGAAACATCTTGAATGACACTGGTGACATATCAGAATATGAAAAGGGTTTCTGGACCCTCTGTGATCCTTTGAGCACAAAGGGGAAGATAGGATGTTCCCCCGCTGAATACAGAATGTAAGAAATGAGCCATTTAAAACACTTTAATGGAGAGACTACATTTGATATATTAACCTTGGGTTCTTCCCAGTACTTAATTTTTTACTTTTTCAAAACTCATTTCACTTTATTATCACTATTTGTTGAATATATTAGTTGAAATGGCTCTGTTCTTCTGAACTGTGGGTTAGAGGTTTGACTCAGGATCTCCCAGAAGCTGCCCTCAACTGAGAAGAGCCAAGAGGAAAACTTTGGCTGAATACAAGGGGCTGGAGTTGACTAAACTGTGCTAATGTTATAACATATAAAATAGGAAATTTCTTTCAACAGCAACTACTGACAATATCACATAGCTCGGGTTGCCAATTATCTTGACGAAAAACACTAAAGAGAAAAAAGAAAACGCTTGGCTTGGGATTCTTACAAAAGATATTTAATGAAAGTGTTGCCAGCACAGCCCATCCCAATGTCTGACGAGATTTCCTGTCTGGGAAAGGTCCTGGGCATCTCAGCCAAACACCCCAGGCCCAGCGCCAGTGATCATGCTTTTCCACAGTACTCTACTGATTCAGTGCTCAGATAGCTGGTTTTCCTTCCCCTCCATAAGATGTATGCTCTGAATGGTGGTCCTAGACCCAGGGGCTTCTCCAGAGTTGTTGGAGTCAGTAGAAGAGACTGTGTATTTAACTTCATGCAACTATCACCCCCCACCCCGTGTCCATAATATGCTGTGATGAAGCTCTTTACACTCCAGAAAGGAAGAAAAGATTCCTCTGATACCCCCTGTTATAGGTTGAGTTGTGTTCCACCCAAATTCATATATTCAAGTGCTAATCCCTACTATCTCAGAATATGACTGTCTTTGAAGATAGGGCCTTTATAAGGCTAATTAAGTCAAAATGAGGTACTTGGGGTAGACTTTATCCAGTATTACCAGCATCCTTACTAGAAGAGGCAATTGCACACAGACAGGCACGGAGAGAAGACCACGTGAAGACAGGGGAAAGACGGCCATCTAAAGCTAAGGGGAGAGGCCTCAGGAGAAACCAATCCTGCTGACACCTGGATCTTGGACATCTCACAGCCAGAACTGTGAGAAAATAAATTTACATTGTTTGAGCCATCCAGTCCATGGTACTTTTTATGGCAGCCCTGGCAAACTCTCTTGGGGAGTGAGAAAGAGAAGAAAGTGTTATCAAGGAAAGAAGAGATGGAGGAAGAAAAGAAGAAAGTCAAGAAGATAGAGAAGGAGGAAGATGAGGAGCAAGAGAAGGACCAATAGGAGAAGAAACT
This sequence comes from Eulemur rufifrons, assembly GCF_041146395.1. Taxonomy (NCBI): domain Eukaryota; kingdom Metazoa; phylum Chordata; class Mammalia; order Primates; family Lemuridae; genus Eulemur; species Eulemur rufifrons. Next base: position 73,813,558 of record NC_090989.1, read on the forward strand.
TACAGTTAAAGTTGGAGATACTTTAAGGACTAAAATTTAAATCTCTGTATTATATACAAGCCCTAAAATCATCTTATTTATTTGTATATGCATGCACGTATGTATTTATTTATTTATTTATTTAGCTTCAAGCCAACCTCCTTTTCCTGAGCCCAGCTCCAGAGTCTCCTAGATAGTCCCTTTTTCCCTTCTCAGTCTTCCTCAAACACCACTAATGTCTGGATGGGGTTCTCCCTTCCCATCCCTGCTACAACCCCAGAAAGTGTCCATTCAATGCCCTTATGACTCTTGAATGAGATCATCCATGATACAGTTTCTTAGACTAACAACCATCACAGACTAACAATTCTAGCATTATCATTTTTTTAGCACCTGTGTTAGGGGTAAAAATTATCTCTTGTTTCAGTGTTTTCTCGTCTTACACAGATGATTTGCAACCACTCCCCTACCCCCCATTCAAATATGAAAATGGAAAGTGAGAATACACAGTGGACCACAGAAAGTGATTTTTTTAAAGGAGTGTGTGCAAGTTTTTAGTAAAGGTCAGGAAAGAAGAGAAAATTATTATAATTCTCGTATAACCATCTGTATCCTGAATCTCTATCACTCATGATCATTGCTCTCCACTCTTTAAAACCAAGGACTATAATTATGACTGGGTGAAATAAGTAGGAATTACACATGATTAAAGAAAGAAAAAAAAAGAAAAAGATTTTGATTTTGTTTCTTAGATTAATTGTTTTGTTTTCTAATTTACATTTGAAACATAGGTAATGTCAAAGGAGTTTTAAAGTTTATTAAAAACAAAAGGTTTACATTTTAATTCACTAAAAATGAGGATGAAAATAAGGCTTCATTAAAAACAAGATTGTTAAGCTGAATAAAAACCCATATTAATGATGAAGGAAGACATTTAAAGATAATGAAGGGAAAGAAGTTTGGGGTTTGGAAGGAGAGAGAATGGCAAATAAGGATTGAGGCAGAAAAACAATATAATATTCATAAGAGTAGAGAGACTTTGAGAGCTTAGGAGAGGGGCCTCCACCAATCTTTGTCCATGTTTTTAACCAAAAAAAAATAGTAAATTACTGGAACATAAGGGTCCCTTTGCCTTTATCACATGAGGTCTGTGGATTGGAGCTGGGTCTGCTCAGCCCTGACAAGTTTCCCTAACAATGTCCCCTGCCCTCCCTGAGAAGACAGCAAGAAGTGAGGGTCTTCCTGGGGATGCTCATCTTGGTCTGGATTCTCACTGGGGCTGATTTCCTGATGACACTGCTCTTAACTATACAATCTCCCTGATCCCATGTCTTCTGCAATTTCAGAGATAATCTCCCATTTTCTTAATTCAGGGAAAATAGAAGCACCAGTCTTCCAGCAGTGATTAAATGTGAACGCTCGGAGCTGGCAAGGAGATGGCGAGCTGGAGGAAGATGAACAAGAAGCAGGGATTTACACACACTGCTCCCTTCTCCCTCCAAGTCTCCCAGGATTCTATCTTTTATTTTAGGGTCCTTTAGAAATGTCATCTACCTATGTTTTATGTTTGGTGACTTACTTTAGGCAATAAAAGAGGGAGTGTTTCATTCACAGACTTTCATGAAAGGATGTGATAATAGTGACGGCTCAAGTTCATTAAGCATTTACCATGAGGCATGCCCTGTGTTAACATTTGACATCTTTAATCTCATTTTTTCTTCCTTACAACAATATGAAGGGTTCACTATCATTCTGAACACTCTACAGATGAGATAACAAAGACACGTAACAGATGAAGCAACGTAGTCAGTAGATGGTAGAACTGTGACTCAAATGTAGGCGTTTGGCCACTCCCATATGAGAGAAAGGGGTGAGATAAAGAAGGGAAAAGAAAAGAAAATGGTGGAAGGGGGATGTTGAAATAAGTGAAGTCTATTTGAGTGATCCTTAATAATGTGGGGAATCTGAACTTTTACTATAAAAACTCAGCAGTGAGTGTATTGATTTTCCAAAATTAAACAATAAATGCTAATATCTTAGCCAGCAGTTCTGGTAAAACTATAGGATTTTTGCCAGCATTTTTAACTGAGTTCTCTCAGCTTCATAATTTGTCAAAAGATAAAATAATACCTGCTTCTCCCATGCTCCAACCACTTGATAGTGTATGTAAACCTGCTTTGAATAAAATTAAAACTGATATGATGTATGTTTGATTTTCAAAAGCTTCTGAGCACTTTGGCTTAGTTATGTTTATCAAAATAATGTCTTGTGGTTTTCATAACAAGTTTAAGAGCAACAGCCAAATTTGTAGCAAGTAAATACCAAAACTTTCCTACCACAGAGAGCAATTGTCAAGATCCTATCACCTGAAGCACAATACTGATAGTGACAGTAGTAGAAAGGAATTGGAGCTAGTAAAAATAACAGATGTTTTGAGTTAATCTGGTTGGCTATTTCCAGACAGAAAGAGAACTAAGTTACATTTGACTTTGTATTGAATACACTAAAAGCAGTTCACCAAGAAAATGGCCAGCATTTAGTACAAGTATTCAATAGAGGAAATTATTGGGACAAGTTGTATATTTTACCAATGTCAACTCTGATTGATTAAGTTGCACATAATTAGCTGACATGAGCCTAAACTTATGAACTGCAAGAAGTTCTAACTCTGTGATATTTTTCATTTAATAATTTGTGTTGTTAATATAACTAATGATAATGATTTACTCATTATTTAATCATTAAAATAGGATAGATTGGGAAATAATATTATAAATAAAAGAAAATGCATGCATATTCCTAGAGTAGTACAGTTCTTGATATTTAGTAATAATAATAAACATTTGATGAGAAGTTACTGTGTGCCAGGTCTTGTTTTAAGCACCTTATACTCCTTTAGCCTTGCTAGGTAGATACTATTAATAACATTATTCTTTTATTGCATAAGAGAAAACTGAGATAAAGAAATATTATTTAATATGCTAGGAGTAGGTTATTCAATTAAATAAATAACTCCCTAAGAAAAGTGCTAATCCAGGAAGTGAGACTTATATTTTAAATGTTTCTACTATTCTCAGAGCAAAGAATTTTTACTCATTGTTCTGAGAACCAGTGAGATAAGACATAAGACAAATACAAATGTATGAAAATCCATAATTCTAAACTAACATTGTGCACTTCAAAGTAATCATTTTGAGTAATCTACATATCAGGTTCAGTGATGCAGCTAATGCCTAATATGTAACCACTCTTTGAATTCTTTTGATAATTGTGGCATGTTCTTTGGAATCTTCCCAATGGTATCAAATCTTATTCCTTTAAGAAAGGTCTTAAATAGAAAAAGGCAAACTTTTTCTGTTAAGGGACAGATAGAAAATATTTTTTGGCTTTGCAAGCCATATGGTCTATTCACATTGTAGTGCCAAATTAGCTGTAGACAGTGTGTCAATTAATGGATATGATTGTATTTCAATTAAATTAAATATACAAAAATATTCAAAGGGCCAGATTTAGTGCAAGGCTCTAGTTTCTTCTTTAAAGATGAATTTATAGTTATTACTATTGTTTTGGCAAGAAGCAATCAAAATCATTCAAAGGCAGGTAAGAACCAGGTGAAAAAATATATATATATAAAAGAGAGGTGGTTATAAAATATTACTATTGATTTTTTGTATGACTCAAAAACAATCAAGGAAATACTAATAGAAGATTTCCTAATGAGCTATTGGAATACATTCGTGGTCTCATAAGGTGACTAATTTGTAGAAAAATGGGCTTGTTTTAAATATTTAATGGCTTGTGCATAATCTAGAAGTCAAGAACTTTAATTTCAAAACATTTGAAAAAAACTTTAGAATGCCTTCTCTTTATCCTGTGTGTATACTTTAAATGCAAACTTTCCACCATTTATGGTAACATTTTTACTATTCATTATAGAGAGATGATTATAGTAATTATTTGTATTAGTTGCAATTTGCAGGCATAAACATAAAATGATGAAGTTTAGAGAGTGATATTTTTTTTTTTTTTTTTGAGACAGAGTCTCACTCTGTTGCCCAGGCTAGAGTGAGTGCCGTGGCGTTAGCCTAGCTCACAGCAACCTCAAACTCCTGAGCTCAAGCGATCCTCCTGTCTCAGCCTCCCGAGTAGCTGGGACTACAGGCATGCGCCACCATGCCCGGCTAATTTTTTTTTTCTATATATATTTTTAGCTGTCCATATAATTTCTTTCTATTTTTAGTAGAGGTGGGGTCTCGCTCTTGCTCAGGCTGGTCTCGAACTCCTGAGCTCAAACGATCCGCCCACCTCGGCCTCCCAGAGTGCTAGGATTACAGGCGTGAGCCACCGCGCCCGGCCTAGAGAGTGATATTTTGATGTTTCTAGTGGGGCTTGCATTTCTCATGATTGGGAGCATTAGCTGCAATGTCATTAGTATTTAGAGAAATACTGTCTTATGATCCACAAAAGAAGATATTCCTTCTCGTTTCAGCTGTTCGTTGTAAATACTTCTTGATGAATTAGTCAATGATGACATAATCAGTTCATGCAAGCAAATTTTCTTGCAAAGGTGACTAAACTTTCACTGCAGAAAGCAAGATGGCTGTAAATTTTTTTCTTATGGGTACAAATAATTTTCTGTTGCTCCAGCAATCCAAGAAATGTCAGATTTTATCAGTTTGTGTACTTCTGTTTCATGCTCACTAGAAAGATTACAAGTCCCCATCTTTCTCTTTCCAGGGACAGAAGCAGCTGTGAGTCCAACTGTTGGAATTCACCTTCAAACCCCAAACCCTGAACTGTTTCCTGTTCCATGTTTTGGCACATTAAGCCCCCCACCTCCATATGAAGAAATTCTAAAAACAAGCCAATTTTAGATCTGGATCATCAATTTAAAGTATTAGAAACATTTGTAATTCTAAAATATCAAATTTAGGAATAATTCTTTCATTTAGTGGAAATTCCCATAGATCTATTAATATAGTCTGAAAAAAGACAAATAGACAAAAGAATGGATGTGGAGAAAGAATTTTGGTCATGGAGATGTTTAAATAGTGAGTCAGTGGATTCTTGATGTATCACAGCTGTGTTATACTTTTATGCTACACAATCAAGTTAATGTTTCTCTATTAATACCACAATAGGCAGTAATTAGGTGCCAGAAGTAGTTCCATTACACGTAGGATTCCACATCAGTACACATCACACCATTCTCTGCCTCAATATCTCTATCTTAATCTGATGTCTCTCCTATGGAGTCCATACAAATTATCATAATTTAACAATAGTCCAAGCACATGTCCAGACCTACAGCCAGAAATAGAATATCTGAGTTAGAGTGAGGAGAGAGAGTAGGAAGAAGCAAAATTTGGAGTTGAAGGGTGAAGGATAAATGAACAAGAAACAATTACAAGGCTCAGTTTAAGAGGTTATGTGCCTCATCCTGAGGAGGGAGAAATTTTAGATAGGCATTGAAGGAGATTGCTTAAGACATGGAGCATATGTAATGTCACTATGGGGATAGAAAGAAGGATTTCATTTCACACGGTGAATGTGGGCTCAGGAGCCCACAGCCTTTCTCTGGTGCCTCAAGGTTTAGCATTTATTGCAACACAATGGTAAGAACCTTTGGTATCGGGATCAGTGTTCCCATGGAAATCTCTGACTGCAGAAGTAGCAAAGAGACATCTTCAAGGGGCATTTTGGCAGTGACCATCAGCAGTGGTGCAGGAGAAAAAATCCATGGAAGATTTCATATGGTCTTTAGCTGACAAATTTGTTTAACAAAACCATTGATATCTCCACTTGGTTGTCAATAGATACCTAAAATTTAACTTGGTCAAACTTATCTCCTCATCTTCTTTTCCCAAATCTGTTTTATCCAAACCTTCCCCATCTCAGTTACTGGTAACCACAATCTTCCTGTTGATCAATCCTCCTTTGTGTTACTTCGCACGTTCATTTTGTCAGAAATCTTGTTGACACTACCTTCAAAATATGCTTAGATTCTAAACAGTTTCTACTTGCTACATGCATCTAATGATGCATGTGCAGCTAAACTCATCTATTTGCTACTGCTTTTGCCCTCCTGTATTCTACTTGCAATACAATAGCCAGAGTAATCCTTTTTTAATAGACTATTTTTTAGAGCAGTTTTAAGTCCACAGCAATATTGAGCATAAGGTACATAGATTTCCCATATACCCCATGCTCTCACACATGTATAGCCTCCCCCATTATCACATCCCCTGCCTGAGTGGTTCATTTGTTACAACCGAGCAGCCTACATTGACACACCATTATTACTGAAAGTCCATAGTTTATATTAAGGTTCACTCTTGTGTTGTACATTCTATGGGTTTAACAATTCCATGATGACATGTATCCACCATTACAGTATCATACAGAGTAGTTTCTCTGCCCTTAAACGTCTTCTGTGTTCTGCCTCTCCGTTCCTCCCTCCCCTCTAACTCCTGGCAACCACTGATCTTTTTGCTGTCTCCATAGCTTTGCCTTTTTCAGAATGTCATATAGTTGAAGTGATACAGTAGCCTTTTCAGATTATCCTCTTTGACTTAGTAATATTCATAAAAATTTATTGTATGTTTTTGCATGGCTTGATAGCTCATTTCTTTTCAACACTGAATAAGATTTCACTGTGTGCATGTACTAGTTTATCCCTTCACCTACTGAAGGATATCTTGGTTGCTTCCAAGTTTTGGAAATTATGAATGAAGCTGCTGTCAACATCTGTGTGCAGGTTTTTGTGTGGACATACGTTTTTAACTCCTTTGAGTAAATACCAAAAGCACCCTTCTTGGATCATATGTTTAGTTTTGTAAGAAACCATCAAACTGTTTTCCAAAGTGGATGTACCATTTTGCAGTTCCAATAGCAATGAATGAGAGTTCTCATTGCTCCACATTCTCACCAGAATTTGGTGCTATTCGTACTCTGGATTTTGGCCATTCTAACAGGTGTGTAGTGGTATATCATGGTTTTTTAAATTTGAATTCCCTGATGACATATGATATGGAGCATCTTTTGATATGTAATCTTTTTCAACATAAGGAGCATAACATAAAGAGTTAGTCCCTGAACTGAACTCTAACTGAGATACCACACCTCAGTCAGACAAAATGCCCAAGTCCTTGCCACATAATCCTATATGATCTGTACCACTCTTCTTATGTTTACTAATTTGCTCTGGGAACATTTGTACTCAAACCTGCCAGGTATTATCCTCTTCCATTTTGCTGTTCCTTTTATCTTCCACACTCTCCTGCCTGATATTCACATTGCTCCACCTCTGACATCCTTTAAGTCTTTGTTTAAGTTACTCTGTCATTGAAACCCACTCTGATTATTCTACTTTAAATTGCAGCCTCTCCCAACCCTGGCACTCTCCACCACCTTATCCCAGATACACTTTTCCTTTTTTCCATAGCACTTACCTTGTTCTACTATATTATGCAACTGAATCCTATTTATAGTCGGATGTTTGCCTTCTCCTTCGAGAATGTAAATCCATGAGTGGAGGAATCATTGTCCTATTCACTGTTTTATACCCAAGTGTCTAAAGCAGCTTGCTTGGTATGTAGTATGTATTAACCTAATTCTGTAAGTAATGTTCCCTAGTTTTGGAAATTCCCCAAAATAATGAGTATTTGACCGGAATGAGACTTTATGAAAATGAGTGTGGGTAAAAGCCAGGGACAACTGACTTAATGCTGTTAACATAATCTCACTTGTACCCACTGATGAAAAAGTGGGTACAAAAAGTGGGTACAGTAATACTCTCTAATATGTATGTAGGGCTTTCTGGGCAGAAACTACTTTCATATATACTATTAGATTTTATTCTCATAACAATTTTCTGACCTGGCTATTCCTAACATCAAGGTATACATGGTAGAATGAAAATATCTACTTCCTTTGGAAATCCAGTAAGTATACAGTGAAGGAATAAAAATATTTTTAATTCACAAGGAAAAAGAGAGTAGTAAGAAGATGAGAGCTAGCCATCAGATTTTAGTACCTGGAAAGATGAATGAGATGGATACAAAAGGTTGTCATAATTGACTGGGGTTTCAAGTTTCTCCACATTGCTAAGCGTCTTCAAGCAAGAACCTGAGAATGATCAAGCAAATCCATGCTGCAGAAATCCAGAAATGCCCAAGAATTAGATATAAGAGAAGTGAAAAGGATTCAGAAAATGACAATGAAGTTAATCTATAGGAAGATAGCACACCAGTTCCCATCAGAACATGACAGCAAAAAGTTGCAGGAGATAAAAGGAATGATTAAAGAAAAAATAATGTAACTGTGGTGTTAAATTAGTTATTGATAAATAGAAAATAAAGAAAGTGAAAAAATAAGGTAATTATTAAACTCATTAAAAAGTTGGATAACTTTAAAAGTGGTTAAGCTACAAATATTATAAATAATTAACATTGTTAAAATGGTTAACTGTGAATAATGTAAATAATTGATATTGTTTAAATCAATTAAAATCATGAAATTAATATTTTAAAAATATACATTATTCATATTGACAAGCTAGGCAAAGGGAAAGTGCTTATGAGGGAAGGTGGCAGTAAGGAAACTAAATCCTAATCTCAGATTGTGGAAAGTCAATTAATAATAACTTAAAGGAAAAATCAAATGGCAGTAGAGCACATCATTTCAAAATTATGTCATAAATATATGAAACAAAATGCTAGAGAATTGAAAATTATTGTCACATAAAATTTTTAGGTAATTGGGCAACAGGTGATTTTATTTTGTATACATGATTCTGGATTTTCTAATTATTCAATAATGTGTATATATTACTTTTATAGTTAAAATTCACCAAATTTCTGTTTTGAAAAATAGACACAGAAGAAATATATATGTGTGTGTGTGTGTGTGTGTGTATATATATATATATATATAATTGTTTTCATTTAACAGATGAGAAAATATGAACTCTGTCTGGAAGAGGATTTGATTTGCCCAAGGTGTATAGCTAATTAGTGTGAGAGTTAAAACTAGAGACTAGGTATTTTGATCTTTCAATTCCTATTCCAAGTATTTTTCGACTGCAATTTTCCAACTCTAAATTGGCTATGAAAATAAAGAGAATGTGGATTATAATTACATTTATCTCAAATAAGTAATTCTAAGAAACAAGTTTTCATTCGTATCCTATGAGCTAATGTAGGTTAAAATTCATTCCATTTACAGAGAAGGCCTTGGTTATAATTATTAATAACACCTAGAAAAATATAAGCACATCCAGAAATAGTCTAATGATATAGCAGCTGAATTTTGCCTAAGACGTTAGTGAAAGCCATGGTTGAAGCAATCAGAACGTGCTTTTAAGTGACTTGTGTTTATGTGTCAGTGCAAGTCTAACCAAAGTGCATGCTTAGCGTGTGGTTTGTTGGTTTATTTTTGAGTAGTGGAGGAGGAAGTGTGAGAATAGGCAAATAGGCAAGTAGGTAGGACTAATAGAAAAAAAGAGTTTATTTTCATAGAAACTTTACTGACAAAGTTCTCTTAACAAATATCACAGGTTACATTTTCATTTAATGTCTGAAAAATGACTGAACTGAATGACTATTTGTGTGCAACAAACTTGTTAGTATTACTTTTAGTTATCACTGGTGGAGTGTCCACCAGTTTTCCTTTCAAATAGCAAGTGGCTAATGGAAATTGCTCTGACCTCCATCCAGACAGAGACCTGAAAGTTCTGTAGCAGGTACTCTTCATGGTTTGCTGACTACTGCAAATAATAAAATAATAATAATTTTGATTTTACGATTATCATGACATTTAAAAAATAAATTTAAAGAGATAAACACGTATTCCTTTTCTGGTATCTCATCTCTCAAAATATTTTCCTGTATCTTAGTTCTGTAATTCTATTTTAACTGGGTGCCTCCGATTTTATTTCTAACAGAATTGGAATTTTTTTGTTCCCATATTAAAGAATGTTCATTTATAAATGGCATTTCTCTTACTGCTAAAAGGTGTAGCTCTTTCTTTGTGTGTCCACCAGAGGGCATGAAAGCCTATCTATGATTCCAGCCCATTAGCTAGATTTGATTTAACGGGTAAATGAAACTATGAAGCTGAGTTACTACTATTATCAGATTATTGACAGACCCTAGCAATATGAAAATAATAATGAGGTTCCAATTTGGGAAGAGGTATCTGGTACTTTAGCTCATATTGCTCACAAGAAACCTGAGCATCAGGTGGGATGCCTGCCATCAGAAGAGTAAGTTTGAGATATACTCTTCAGAGGATGAGAACTTTGAGTTGCCTGCAAAGGTGGCCTAATCTATGCATACGATGCCCGTGTGGTATGTAATATCTACAACACTGACCTTATAGGTCTAGCCTATTTCTTTTTTACCTGACCACAATTTCTTCTTTAATTTTCAGTTTTGTAGTTCCACATTTGTTTCATTCATGTTAGGAGCACAATTTTATAAAAGACAACTTTAAAATTCAATATCTTTCACAGAAATGAAATAAAGCTGTCATATAACTGAAAAGCATTGGTGTGGATAATAAAATGAAAGTCATCCAGAATATTATATTTAAGGCAAAATGTGATATACTTCACAATTAATTTTTGTGTAACAGAAAATGAGACAATGAAAATATGTTGGCTATAAGACCCCATTCTTAATAATGATTTTTTTTAAATAAAAAAAAAGGGACTAGAATCCAAAGAAATCTTTTACTTTCAAATTCATTTTGTTTGTGATTTTGTACAAAATAACTTCATACAGGTATTTTTATATTTAATATTAGATCCTTGGCAAAATAGTATCATTTTAATGTTATTTTACTAACGCTAGCTTTGGAAAAGTGAAATAGAAATAGTTCCCCTTTATAAAATGAAGTAGTTTGGTGATAAACAAAATGTAATTTTTATTTGTGCATTTGGAAAATAGTTATTCTTTAATCTAAAATTATGCTCATCTATACCTATGATCTGAATCATGAAGGAAACAATGTATATCAATCAAGATGCCAGATTTTTATATTATTAAAAGATAGTAAAAAAAAGATAGTGTTGCTCAAAAGTACTGAAATTATTGATGAAAGTAGGTTGGTTAAAATTTCATTATCATGTTTGTTGGGGAGGGTTTCCTCTGGAAAAATCTGTTTATGGGATGTAATAAGTTAACTAATTTCCCTTTCTCTAGTAATTCATATAAGAATGTCTCTATATTTAATAAATAGCCAGGTTTTTTTCCTCCAATGGATAGAAAAACAGACCAAATAAAATGAAGTCATGTGTCAATTCAGATTATTTTCTCCTTTATGTATCTAAATCTAGGTAAATTTATAATGTTAAAGAGTCTTAGGTACTACTGACTAATTGTCTTCTAGATTTAGAAAGGCTTAAACTACTATCTTTTCTTGAAGAATACTGAGAGACACAAAATACGAAAGCCTAGGGATTTATTAGAAATAACCTGTGGACAATCGCATGCTTACCTGATATGCTATGGATTGCTTGCCACCTGAGACATGGCCAACAAAATATATTGATGCTATTTGAGGAGAGTTGGAATAAGGAATGGCATGACAATCTCTTACAAGCGACAAAACATTGGTGGGATGCTGAGCTATATCTGGAAATGTAAGAATTTTTTTTTCTTTAAGGAGAGTATGCAATTAAAAGGAATACTTTGATAAACTGTTAAAAGTAAGGGACAGCCACCCAAGGGGCACAGTCAGGTAACAATAGATGGTCACTAACTGCTGGCCTTTGAGGTACACATTTTTGGAATCAGAACTAAACTGTGTAAGACCTTTGAGGAGAGTTTATTATGTATATATGTACATATAAATATACACACATATAAATATGCATTTACATATATGTACAGTATATGTATTTATTTGTATTACATTTTTGTTTGAATAAGGAGTGGATTCCATTGGGAAGGCAACAAGAATTGAAATATTCTCAGAAACAGCCATCACTGAAACATGAACTCCATGTGATTAGCCTCCACAGTGATTTTATACTAGCTCTCTCTGTTATTCCCCAGTAACACATCCCCGCATCTTTATTTTGTCTAGTTTTGGCAATGTTTATCGACTGCTTCACTTTCTGCTAGATTAGCTAAATTAGCTTGTTTCTATTTACAAAATTTGAAGACTTTCCCTTCTCCAGTAGAGTTCCCCTCTGACTTCCTTCTCTAATCCATACTTCCCATTCATTCGCTTTAGAAAACAAAGACACTGTATAACTTCTATTTTAATTTAGTAAAATTAAATTAAATTAAAAAGTGCCCTACCACTTCCAACTAGGGCATTACTCAACCTCTAAGCTTACATAGGCTTAGCTTTGCATATAACAACTTAGTTTAGAAAACAGCAGAAAAATTTGATGATCTCAACAGTCCTTCCCAGGTTTCCACCTAAACCCAGCTTTTTCCTAGCAGACTCATCATTACAATTAAAGGGCCCAGGTCTACTTTGCTTCATCTCCCTGTATCTGTACTAAGGTTTCATCACAAAAGTATCCTTTTTACTTGATTTTTATAATATTTCTGATTTCCTTTCCAACTCCAATTTTGTTTTTTCTCTCTAGTTATTACCAACAAACATTTAACCTGCCAGTTTTGTGGAGGCAGCTTCATTCTTGCAAAGGAAACCTTATAGTATTTCACATTTTTCAAGTCTCCCTAACCCTGATTCAAACAGTGATTATAGAAATTAAAATTACAGTATTTTACTTAAGATTGATATCAACTCCAAATTGTGGACCATTTTGGATCCAATTAGAAAGAAAATTTTTTAGACAACTGAATTAAAACAAACACTGAGAAATTGGTATTAAGAAATTATTTATTGTTAATACCATTGAATGTGATAATGCTATTGTGACTATATTGTTAAAGTCCTTATCTGCTATGTATCTATAATGAAGTATTTGTGAGCAAAATGATGTAATTTCTGATGTAAACAGATCTTTCTGAGATCTGTTTTAAGTAACCAAATAAATATTTTTGTTTTGTTATTTTGGGGCTCTGAATAAAGCCTATATGGTGAATTTAAGAATGTGTCTATTTTATACTTGCTAACTCTAATCTTAGCTCATGGCTCTCCTTTATGTAAGCAGTACAGTTTAATAAACTACCTTTACTTTTTTTGTAGAGTATATTTTATTGAAAAAGTAATACATGGATTAGCCCAGTATATGCCAAACTTCAGTTATTCACATACAGAGTGAAAAGCATTTTTACTTATTTTTATTTAATGTATTTTCAAATCAACTCAGTTTCAAATTTAAGTGTATTTAAGTGGAAACTTTAAATTATATCACAAATAGAAAATTGACATTTTTCCAAATCTACATAAAAATAATGGCTATAAAATAAATATATTCCATGTACCACCTGAAAATATTCCAAATACCATTGGTAGTAAGTATGGCACCCTTGGAGAACTTCATTATTACATGCTTTGAAATTAGAGATACAACATAGCATGGGACTACAAAACAAGAAAAAAATTTAAAATTTTCATCTTCAGAAATATATCTCCAAACAATTAGTGAATATAGAAAAAGTTACTCAATTGTACTTAGTTAAATAAATGCAAATCAAAACAATCTTTGTTTATGCATAAGATTGGCAGCAATACTAAAGATTGCCAATATCTTGTGTTGGCAAAGTGTGGAGAAATAAGCATTTTTATATACTATTGGTGGAAGTATAAATTTATTACAACCTTTCGTTGAAGTCCAATTTGGCTATAGGCTTCAAAAATTTTAATACATATTTACATGAATTCAGCATTTCTACTTTTAGATACAGTTAGAAATTAATTCTGTAGTTATAATGCTATAAAAAGGCAAAGATGTTTATTTAAAGCATATTCATTGCAACATTGTTTATAATGGCAAAACCTAGCAATAATGGAGATGTTTAAGGGGACAGATAAAGTAAATAATAGTACATATGTATAGTGAACTATGCAGCCATTAAAAGGAATGTGGCAATATGGAAAAAAATGTCAAAATATATTTAATTATTAATTTTATTTTTAAAGGGACTATGTAGAGTAAAGGTATATTGTTTACATTTTCAGTGGATCTACATGTGCCATATATTAAATTTTTTTCTTTGAAAAATATAAGAAATTGGTGATAGGTGCACCTTTCAGGAGAGGGATGATGGGGAAAGACTATGGGTGTGGGTAGGAGAGACATTGCTTAATATTAATATTTATATTTTCTTCTGTTAATTTTTTAAAGACCTTATGCATTTATAATTTTTAAAAGTATGATAACAAAGACTCTCTGGGCGCTGGGATAATTGGTATGGTTTGTTCCTTTGTTTTCTTCTTCATTTTTATTCTATTTTATGCAATTTTTTTTTTTTTTTTGAGACAGAGTCTCGCTCTGTTGCCCGGGCTAGAGTGAGTGCCGTGGCATCAGCCTAGCTCACAGCAACCTCAAACTCCTGGGCTCAAGCAATCCTCCTGCCTCAATGCCCTGAGTAGATGGGACTACAGGCATGAGCCACCACGTCCGACTAATTTTTTGTTTCTATTTTTAGTTGACTGGCTATTTTTTTTTCTATTTTTATTAGAGATGGGATCTTGCTCTTGCTCAGGCTGGTCTCTAACTCCTGACCTCAAGTGATCCTCCTTTCTTGGCCTCCCAGAGTGCTAGGAATACAGGCATGAGCCACCATGCCCGGCCCATTATTTTCTATTTTAGACAAATATTATTTCAGCAAATTCTTCCAATGACTAACCAGTTTTTGTGAAGGGAAACATAGGGTAACCAATATTGGATTGTGTATGATATTGTTTTTCAATTAATTACTACATATCAGGGACCAATGTTATCCAAGTGAGAACAACTATTTCTGAGCTTAAAAGCTGCAGAACCTGCCCCAGAATGACTTTTCCACCTAATTTCCAATTTAGTCCCTTACAGTGAAATTGGAACTATTCTTTCTGGCATGAGAATGCTGAGATTAAAAAAAAATGAAATCCAAAAGGTAAAATAATTGATTGGAAAGGAAATTAAAGTGTAAAGGAGAGTGTATGGTAAGGAGATTCATTTGAGAATCAGAATTATTTCTTTGATGGTGAAGCCTGGCTTAATGAGACTTTGCTACATAAATGATGCACCAAATATATTGAGTTTTATTTCCAATAATGGCATTGAAGAATTTGAAGCAAACATCCTCACCTCAATTTTCCTACCTTGGAAAGAAGAAAAACTGCTTTCTTCAGGAAAAGTATGCCTGAAGAACCGATATGTTATTGAAATCAAGAAGGATGTTAGTGGGGAAGAATTAGGAAAGAGAGGTGTTTCAGGGCTAGACACAAGAAAGCATGAGGCCTTTAGGCAATGAAAGAAATGCAATCTGGTTGGAAGGTAATGAGTAAGGAAAGAGTGGTAAAAGAAAAGGCAGAAGTACCCATGGGTCAACTCATGGCCAGCCAAAAAAAATTACAATTTTTGTTACTTCATCTTAAGAAACCAAAGAAGGCAGTCTGGCTGCAGTATGAAGCATAGATTGGAGGAAGGAAAAGAAGAGGCTGTTGCAATCATCTCAGATAAAGAAGATAACAATTTGGGCTAGGATGAACATAATGACTTGGACTAAGAGAATGACTTAGAAGGTTTTCAATGAGTTAGAATCCGTAGCACTTAATGTTTGGTTGGCCATGTAAATGAAGGTGAAGAAAAAGTCCAACACAACTTCCAGGTTTTTCCATTAAGTATAAAATACCTGGTATCTAGCACACAGAATGACATAAATGTTTTTAAATAAATTAGCAACAGATTGTTTTAAAAAAATTATATTGACAGATAACATTATATGTATTTATCATGTACAACATGGGGTTTTGGAGTATAAATACATCGTGAAATGGTTAACTATAGCTAATTAACAAATTCATTTTCTCACATAGCTATCATTTTTGTGGTAAGAGCACATAAAATCCACTCTCTTTGCATGTTTTAAGAATACAATGTATGTACATCTTAGTTCATTTTCTGTTGCTATAATAGAATATCACATTGTAATTTATGAAGAAAAGAAGTTAATTCAGCTCATGCTTCTAGAGGCTGGGAAGTTCACAAGCATTGTGCCAGCATCTGGTGAGGGCCTTCTTGTGGTGTCATGACATGGTAGGGGGCATGACAAGGCAAGAGGGCAAGAGCAAGAGAGCCAGAGAGAGCTTGCTTTTACAACAAACCCATTCCTGTGATCGTGACATTAATGCATTCATGAAGGCAGTGCTATCATTGATCCATTAATCCATCCATGATGGCAGATGGTTGAAATTTTGAAAACATGAACTTCTGGGGGACACATTCAAATCATTGCATCATCAACTCTTGTCACTTTGCTGTCCAATAGATCTCCTGAATGTATTCCTCCAATCTAAATGTAATTATGAATCCCTTGACCTACATCTTCCTGTCCTCCTCACCCCTTAACCACCCCAGGCTCATGGTAACCACCATTCTACTCTCTACTTCTGTGGGATTGACTTTTTTAGATTTCACATATGAGTGACATCATTTTGCATTTGTCTATCTGTGTCTGGCTTATTTCACTTAACATAATATCCTCAAGGTTCATCCATATTGTTGCAAACGATAGGATTTTTTTCTTTTTATGGCTGAATAGTATTCTATTGTGTACATAATCTTATAAACTTAGACATAGTATTATTGTATATAACACTATTATTTTGAAGAGCTTCTATTATTTTTATTGTGTTATTATCCAAAATAATTAAAACAGTAAGCAGCTTTGTAAAACAAAAGGGTTAAACAACATGTGCTCAAAAATTTGTTCCAGGACTAAATTATTATCACTCTGTACTTCTAAATAATTAATGTAGTGATTCTCTTCTAACTTTGAAATTTTTCTTTTATGTTTTAAAAAAAGTTAGAAGAAAATAGCTACATTCCTGAATATCACTATGTGTGTGTGTATGTGTATGTGTGTGAACTTCTAGTTCTATGGAACAAAAGTAGTTAAAAAACTCTGTGGTACTTAGATTCCCACTTCTGTGATTACTTCTCTCTAAAGTGAGAATTAAATGAAGTTAAGGTGATGTGATTAGTCAAACCAGTAATTCACTATGGAAGGCTACTTCATAAAAAGAGTAATAATCTAGATAACATTCTCTCCCTTCTATTATTTTTTTTACTGTATTTTACATTGTTAGAAAATTGTCTACATCTTTGCCATCTTCTTTATTTCTTTCTATATTTTATTTATTTGAATTATTCTCTAATTTTTTGTGAATAGAAACTGAAAAGAAGTCAATTATCTTAAATTTTACTGGTTTGAGTAATTGTCAAATTAAAAACAAACCTCAAAACTACTTTTTCAGGACCTCAGTACAGTATTCTGTAAAAAATATGCTAACCAAAGTATTTTTAATTTTAAAAGAAGTTTTTTAAAGGCAATACATGTTTTTATTGAATGCATGTATAAGATATTTTTTCATGACCTAGTCATATGCAAAAAATTCTATGAAATTCATTCATTTTATTATTTAAAATAAATTTATTCAAAAATATTTGGGTTTATATTTAAATTGAACATCAAACTTAATTCCCAAAGTAAGTGGCAGATGTTTCTTCTGTACTGAAACAGTTGCTCATACATTGAAACAAAATGAAATATTGAGTCTTTATGACATTCCACCAACCCATGAAATATAACCTATTTCAGAGAAATGAAACTGTGGAAACAAAAGAAATATGCTTTGACTTTATACTCTAAGTGTTCTACTTAATTTTAACCCCAATAAGTATTAATATCATTTGTTTGTGTGTGTGTATCTCAGTGTGTGTGTAGAGTCAATCAACTTCTTTTAGAAATATATTTGTTTGTGAACTATATGTTGTGGTCGTTACATTTTAATTCAGTATATTTAAAAAAATTTAAAGTTCACAGTACTATAAACAAGAAAATTACATGATGAAGGACATAATTAGAAAGCTGTACTGTTGTACTATCCAATCCCCTTGTATGGAAATCATCTGCACTCAGATATTTTTCTTAAAGTGATTTCTAAACCTCAATCTGTTACCTTGGGCCATGAAAGCTACAGAGGGATCTTCCAGGAGTGTGTGAAAAATAACTTCCAGAGTTCTGGCATAGTATTATTTCTTGATCTCAATGCCAATTATGTAGTATGTTCAGTTTGTAAACATTTATCAAATTATACACTTATGATTTGTACATGTTTTTAAATGTATGCTATACTTAAATAAGGTTTTCATGAAATAAAATATAAGGTGTCATTAAAATTCATAGTTTAGAAGAAAACAGGAGAATATTGTCATGATTTGGGGTAGACAGTAATTTTTTATCATGACACACAAAAAAATAACAACCATAAAGGAAGAAAATGACAAACTGGACTATGTTAAAAATAACATCTCTTCATCAGAAAATACCATTAATAGAGTGAAACTGCAATCCATAAGTTAGGAAAAGATATTTGGAACATGTATCACCGGTAAAGGACTCATATCAAAAATAATGTAAAGAATCCTACAAATTAATAAGAAAAAAAGACAGACAACCAAATAGAAAAAAATGACAAATAAATTCATTAAATAAGCTATCCAAATGCCTAAAAAACATGTAAACATATCCAGGACTTCATCAGTTATTAGGAAGAGGAAAACTAAAAACTATAAATTTTTTGCTTTTTGATGCCAGTACACACACATCAGAATAGCTAAAATGAAAAAGATAGATAATACTAGGTGTTGGCAAGTATGTAAAGCAAATAGAACTCTCATTAACTGCTGTGGTAGTATAAATTTGTACAAGAAATTTGCAAAACTATTTTGTCAATATCCACCATATCTGAAAATATGCATACCTGTGATGGAGCTACCCCATTCCTATGTATATTTTCAAGAGAAAGGAGTGCATATGTCTCCCAAATTATGTACAAGATCTCTCATAGTAGCACTATTTGTAATGGCCTAAAAATTGGGAACAAATAAAATATCCATCACCAGTAAAATGAATTAAATATTTGTGGTACATCTATGTAATAGAATACTATATAGCAATGAAAATAAACTAAACTATATGCAACAATACAGGGAAATCTTGACCATCATAACATAACGTTGAATGAAAGAAGCCAGACACAAAGAATTGAATATATGATAGTTCAAAAAACAGACAAAACTAGTCTATGATATTTGAAATCAAGACAGTGGTTGCCCATAGGATTTTGAGGATAATAGCTGGAAGACAGTGTAGGGAAGCTTTTCATTGGTGCAGGTTAGAGGTTGGTGGTAATCTTCTACTTCTTAACAGGGTATAGGTGCCGGAAGTGAACTACTCTTCCAGCAAAACAGGGCCCAAGGCAGGATCATAGCAAGGGATTTGGAAATCATAGGAAATAATATGAAATAAAGAAATAATATAGATGGAGAAATGATTGAGATAGAGGCAAAGTGCAGTTTAAATGATGGTGGAGTTAAGGGTCCTCCAGCATTCCCGTGAGCTGTGAGGCCCTGACTGAAATCCCACGTCAGTATTTATTGTTACAGCAAATAGTTGTCTTTTGTTAAAGAATTATGTGTACAGCTCAGTTTTTGAGGTTTCCAGGGGAACCTTATCTAATTCTGTCAACAAGAATAGACGGTTACAAAATTTTTCTAAGATAAGCATGTTAAGCCCTAAGTTAGAAACAGACCTAGCTGAACATACAAATTAAAGATAAAATGTATAAAATGAGAACACTGAGTCTGTGTACTACTCTACTCTACCTCTTCTAAACACAGAGACATGTAGTCAGGAGTGAAGAAGGAATAGCCTTGAAGTCTAGGATAGTTCCAGCTGCATGTTATCTGCTGGGCAGACATTTTAATCAGCTTCTCCACCAAGGGCCCAAACAGAGCTTCTGCCTTGCAAAAAAGCTCAAGGCAATGTCCAGCAGCAAAGAAGAAATGTTCTTTGCAAACGTCCTCTGACAATGACTCCCTGTTGGAAGCAGCTTCTATTCTGTGAACTAACATGTCCACAGATTCCTTTAAGGCAAAGCCCTGCAAAACTCCTGAAACCTTTCTTATCTTAAGCTTAACCTATTTTCCCAACATACAGGTATATTCATATTATGAAAATTCATCTAGCTATAAACTTGTACTTTTTTGTATGTATTTCAACATTAAGATTACTGAAAAATATATTAGTAGTGCTATGTCAAGAAAATACAGGAGCTATTAAAGAAATTTAATAATCTGAGTATTAACATAATAATGATTACAGTGAATTAAAACCCATTGAATCAAAGAAAATCTATGAGCCCATAATGATATTCAAAAATGAAAAAATACTGAAAAATTATACACATCATTTTGAGCTAAGAGAGTGACCATATCTACTTGCTTTTCCAGAAACATTCTCACTTAACTAATAATGGTACTCACTTTTACTCTCAGAAGTGTACCAGAGTGGATGATAAATTATATATCATCCCACTAACAGACCAGCTTCTTAGTTTGTATTAACAAATTGGTGAATAAAGGGAAAAAATTAAATATTCATCCTATCCTTTCAGGCTAAGTTGAACAGACTCAGATGAAGAGACAAAGGCTTCTTGTACAGAAGAATTTCTAAAAAACGATGTAGATGCAATAGAATTAGAAAATCCTCTTTCTACAAATCCTAACCAATGCATTAACTCAGATAAGGATTATCAGTTGTTAAAACTATTATCCATACAGTTGATCAGGAATGGGATATTCCTATAGTTCCAAAATAACACCACAGTGATTATTTGTTTTGTCATATATAACTGAAAATGGAGCAATCAGATTATCATCATCCTAATTCAGTGAAAAATTTTAGCATTTAAACTAAGGGTAAATCAACCAGATATTAGTTTCCAAATATGCTGTCACATCTTCTATGATTTATTCTAAAAACTGTTTAACTTGATTCTATGTGGCATTTATATTTAAATTCCAGTTTAATGGAAATAAAATGCATTGAGAAATAAGTAAAATGGTATCACTAGAGAAATTCAGAAGGTAAGACAAAACGTAGGAAAACTGGTTCAGCTTTTTTTTTTTTTTTTTTGTAACAAGTCATGGTCATGGAATAAAATGTAGCTCAATGGCCAGAGACTGAAGGGTCATATCTACCAACTGAAATAAAGATCCTGGTTTGGACAAACCAGATGTACAGTGTCTTTTGAAATGCTTGAGGAAACTTAAATATGAACTGAGTATTAAATAAGAGGAAAATGTATTGCTACCAAAAGGCAGAGATTGTTAACTTAAAAAAAAAAAGTAGGTATAAAGCAACATATATGGAATGATGTCTTTAAAAAGAGATATGTGTATGTATGAATGTCTTTGTGCGTATGTGTATAAACAAAGACTATATGGAGGGAGGTGTAGGTAGTCGTTAAGTTTTAGTAGTGATGTTTTAGATGGGGAGAATATGGTACCTTGATATTTAAATAAGATATATTTTTGAGTCACTGTGTTTTCTAACTTTCTATAATGCACATAGACAAATTTTGTAATAATAAAAGGCTAACTTCAATTTTAAAATGTAATACTATAAAGTAAACAGTTAATAAAAGGGTAGGTAAATAACATTTCCAATTTTCTATTTTTTTCTTTGTTTTATTGTTATTAACAGGCATGATTAAATTATAGTACCCAGAATTTAGTGAGCTATTTTAATGTTTAAACATAATAATCTTATTATTTGTGTATACTGTTTATACTATTTTTCTTTCTTGCCTTATTAATCAACCACCATGTCAATTATTAATTCTTTACCATTTTATATTTGTTTTGTTGTTCACTAGTTGCTCTACAAAATATATTCTTTTTTATGCCTTATCTTGAGATGCTTCATTAAATTATAATGGATTAGGAATAAATATTTCAAATAAATAAAAAAACAAATATTGTTATCCCCCTGAGGATATACAAACATTTTAATTGAGAAAATGTTCAAAACAGTTATACATATTAATTATCACCATGAGTCTCTGAAATATTTTATTATACAAATGAAATCTTTAAAAGGAAAAAAAATTAACACTTTTAAAACCTAATCAGTTTTTCCCTGCCTTTGCCATGGGGAATTTTAAGAGACTTATTAGAATATATAAAACATGACAGAAAACATATCATAGAATTAAAATGGGAGTAAAAAATTTAAAAAACAAGAAAAAAGAAAAACAAAATAATATGAGTAGGATAATACCCATATAACTAGTGTATATGATCTAAAAATAATTTTAATGTCAATTATATAGTTAATAATATCCATGAGATAAAGGTGAATTAATTGCTCTTAATTCTAAGATCAGATTGGAATTGCTCCAAAGAGGTACTGTGGGAAGTCATGAACAACATTCTCAACAACATTAATACATGCACTTGGATTTCATCATCTCATTTTCACAATATGCTTAGCATTTTAACTTTGAAACACATCTTTTGGTGTCTTCACAAATTCACAATTTAATTTCCATTTTTCCAAAGAGCTAATTTCTAAATCTTTTTTTTTTTTTTTTTTTTTTTTTTTTTTTTTTTGTTGAGACAGAGTCTCACTTTGTTGCCCAGGCTAGAGTGAGTGCCGTGGCGTCAGCTTAGCTCACAGCAACCTCAAACTCCTGGGCTTAAGCGATCCTACTGCCTCAGCCTCCCGAGTAGCTGGGACTACAGGCATGCGCCACTATGCCCGGCTAATTTTTTCTATATAGATTTTTAGGTGTCCATATAATGTCTTTCTATTTTTAGTAGAGACGGGGTCTCGCTCAGGCTGGTCTCGAACTCCTGACCTTGAGCAATCCACCCGCCTCGGCCTCCCAGAGTGCTAGGATTACAGGCGTGAGCCACCGCGCCCGGCCTAAAGAGCTAATTTCTAGTTCAGCTGACATTCTTTTAAGGTACTGCAAGGTTGCCTTAAGGATATTAATGATATTCATATGAATTACAAGGAATCAGAAAACTTCAGATTAAATTTGATAACCTTTTCAAAAACTCTAAAATTTAAAAAATGCAAGATGATTAATTATGAATATGAATGAAAAGCTATTAGCAATCATCATTGACTTCTTTAGTGTGTATATAATTCTATTTTTTCAAAATAACACATTTTATGAGTGAAAATTAATTTTTCAGTAGCGAGTTATGAACTTTTATTTATTTTAATAGCATATATTTGTTAAATTTGTCATATGTCAAATATTTTGCTGGGTTCTGAGAATCCAGTGGTGCACGGGCACTTGCATTGGTGCATCCTAATATGATGCATCCATGAAATATATTTGGATGTTCAATTAATAAATGAGTGAACTCCATGGTTGAACTATTACTGCTGTAGTCTAATAATTTGGCAATATACAAACAAAGTTAGAATAGTGGTGAAATAATACACAGATCTTTTATGTTGTTAATGAGGTAGAAAATCACCACTGACTCCAGTATTAATTTAGTATTTGCCTTTGACATTTAGAATGTGGAAGAGGAACTTCTTATCTTTAACGCCCACCAGTGGCTGATATATGAAGCTATTATTTTCTTTCTCTCTTTTTACAGAATCAAAGAAATAGTAGGTTTTGATATACTGTGAATTTCAAAGAATCGTCTTCTTCAAAGTTATCTAATAACTCATCCACTCGTTGAGAATACAAAAAGTGAACCAAAGGCCAGGGAGAAAGACAGGAGTTTGTAAATTCTTTCAAAGATTAGGATTTCTGGCTTTCTATTTTTAACATATCATTTTATTTTAATATCACTATGTCATAATTTCTAATAGAAATATAGAAATCACAAACATTTCTACATCCTCACATCCTTATATTAAATTACAGAGAAAGTGTGTGGGGAGAGAAGCAGAGAGAATAATATGAGAATAATAGAAAGGATAAATGACAGGAGAATCAAACTGTTTGATTAAGCTAGCAGTTAATTTAGTTGAACATGAAATCTAAATGTTCCTGGAATGATATGCTATTTTATTAACTTGAATATATTGATTGTTTAATTAAATAATATGCCAACGCAGATTGATAAGTGGCATCTTACACCCTTGTGTCTACAGCATACATTTTGGCAGTCTCTGTCCGAGGGGCCACGTATGACTTAGCCATGGAAACACCAGCAGTTGAATAGGCTTTCCTCATGGAATAAGAATAGTTTCTCTCAGATCCAACATCTATTTGAAAGAAATAAATGCAGAGACATAAAAATAAATATGACTCCATAAACTCTGGAAATTAAAAAATAATGCCATTTTATATATTCTTCCCCAAAAGGGGCAAGAATTTAGATACTCAAAGTAAGAATCATCTAGGAACCCTAAGAAAATCTAATATTTTCATCCTGAAAGTTGTTTTTATATTTAAAATTCAGCCAAGTATTTTTTTATTCTGATGAGGAGAGGTATTCTCTTAGTAGTTTAAGTGGCACTTTTAGAAATCCAATATAACATGTTAAATTATTTAACAATAGATATTTGGCTGGCTCTTAGTCCACTTCTCCATTTAACATTAATTATAAATTTAGTTGACTGAGTGAAGTTTTATATATATATATCATATACATATTATATATGTTTGTGTGTGTGTATATACACATATATATAAAAGATTGTGACATGCCAAAATAACTATTATATATTTGAATATTGGACATAGTTTTAGCCATGGATACTTTTTTCAACTAATATACCACTAACAGGGAAATCAGTTTTGAATACTACAATTCAATTGCCCTTGAACAATTGGAATTTTTAATGATAATAGGTAGGTATTTAAATGAACAATATTACTTTGTTCTTGTGAGATGTGTTTCCACTGGGCTAGGAAAAATGATAATGGAGGCAAGAAAGTATGCTATTTTATTTTGTTCTTACCTTTAAAGAGGTATAAGCAGCAGGTGAGGATAGCTCCTGCCAAAAAGCAACCCAGAGACCCAGCCATTCCAAGCCAACAGGACCAACCAAATTTATATTGGATGCCAAGAAATATATTGTGTAAAATCAAAGAAGAACGTTCCACATAAACATCAACAGCATACCACACAGAACCAATGATTCCTGGGGCACCTGAAAGAAAGAGAGGATGCTAAGAATAATATGGGGTAGTTTCCAAATTTAAATCCAAGGAAAACTGCTTACTACCCAA
This sequence comes from Eulemur rufifrons, assembly GCF_041146395.1. Taxonomy (NCBI): domain Eukaryota; kingdom Metazoa; phylum Chordata; class Mammalia; order Primates; family Lemuridae; genus Eulemur; species Eulemur rufifrons. The sequence continues at coordinate 73,838,728 of NC_090989.1, forward strand.
AATAAATGGCATCATTTAGAGAGGTAACAGTACTATGGATTCATGGGCAACTCAACTTTTAGATACCTCTTCTATCTCCTCCTTTTGCTTTCTATCTTGTATATCTTTTAAATTTTATTTCAGCTTATACATAAAGAGAAATACAAACATAAAATAATGCGGTGTTCATCTGGTTGTGTAAACCTAAACTAACCACCATGATTTTCTTTAATTTTCCTATCTTTCCAATGCTATATTAGTATTGTATAAAGAAAAATATTCAAAATGAAACAAAACAAAAAAAGATCACAGAGTCTAATACAAATAATATAGAGAATATATTCATTCTATTCTGATTTTTAAATTGCAAGTATATATCATTAAGAATATTCTATTGTTCCTTAGCCCCACCATTGAAGCTATACCAGCTACATAATCAGCACCTATATGGAAACTATACTTTTAAAGTCATTTAGTTTATTGAGGTCAAAGACAAATAACCAAAGTAAAAAATTGTCTTTATTTTCAAGTAAGTTCTTATATACCATACCATATAAGAATGGACCAAGAAATGTTATTCCCTTTAAATAAAATTTGATTTCCACAAATTAGCCTCTCTGATAATTGACTGGTTTGAAATGATGCCACTAGGGTTCTCTTACTCTAAAGGAATCAATTGTTTGTCAAAGCCTAGATACAAAAAAGAAAGGTGTGGAGTTGAGGGACAAAAAGCTATGAGGGAAAATTAATTTTTCAGTAGAGAGTTATGAACTTTTATTTATTTTAACCGCTGTATTTGTTAAACTTTGTCATACGTCAAATATTTTGGTGGGTTCTGAGAATCCAGTGGTGCACGGGCACTTGCATTGGTGCATCCTAATATGATGCATCCATGAAATATGGGCTGTTTCTAAAATTTGTAGTCCTCAAAAAAACATTTACATTTTTTCCCTAGAGAGTCTGTGGTATCTATTTAAATACGATTTCACTGCATTTTTCTCCTAATTGTTTAATGCAAGGAATTTAAGAAGAACCAGATCATGAACATATGATCTTTAGAAAACAGGGTATAAATTGCCACACCTTTTCCATAACACTGTTACCCACTGGTTTACACTAGATACTCCTTTTCTGAAACTTCAGAATAGATTATGGCCTTTTAAAAATGTGTCTATTTAGCATACTAATTCCGAATGACGGTTTCAAAGCTTTGGCCATCCCTAGTCATGAAGTCATTTCTTCAGTCATTCCTGCCAGAATTTTCTTCAGTGACTTTCACTTTCTTTAAATTTTATTTGCCTTGTTGTTTTATAAAAAATGTGTGTATAGTGATGCCTCAAAAAGTGTTCTAGAATAAAATTGTATAGCCTTAAATAATGTTTAAATCTATTAAATAAAATACATTGTTATATACAAAAGCTTTATACTGTCAGTAGGCTGGATATAGAAATGAAATGTCCTAAAAGGATAAATTATTAAACTTTTATAATTTTGTAATGCAACCTGAGGATTATTAGGACCTTGACTCAACGTTTCTGTGTGAAAAAATCAGGAAGGCCCCAGTTTTGAGTGTAAAGGTTTAGGCCCTCTGCTAAGAGCTTGCTCTGCAGAATCTTCACAGCAGCAATTCAGGGTGGGTATTATTGCACCAGCTTCACTCTATTTTGCAGATCAGGAAACAGATATCACAGAAATATATCTCCAAGTATTTTTTGTTCCAAAGCCTCTATCCACTCACTTCCCTATGCTGTCTGGTCAGATTCTCACTTATATTTGCTTTACTAAATTTTTGCTACTACCAGACAAGAAGATGGTTTTCTCTCTGGGGTGTGCCCCTTGGTATACAATCTTCTTGTACTTTGATTTCTTCAGCACTACACCTCCTCCCGACGTGCATTCAGATCCAAAGAAGATATAATGTTGTGATAGAGGAGGACTAAGCTTTGAAGTTGAAGACAGACAAGAGTAATGTTTCAATTTTGCCATTTCACTAATAAACAGCACATAAAGAAAGTGCTTCCTGACTTACTGTTTATTAGTCAAGCTTAATTTATTAGTCTTCAGAATTCCATTTCTTTATCTGCTTCTTAAGTGGGGATAATAATATGATCTGTTTATTGTTTCATTTATGATCAAATGGGTTGGTGCATGGGAAAAATTTCATACAGGATTTGGCACAATTTAATTCATTGCTAAAAGGAATTGGTGGGGTGGGTACAACTAAGGAGGCAGTGGTTTGGGGCTTACTTTAGGATTTAACTTCAAGAATAACCACAAAGAAATTATTTTAACAATTTGAAATATTATATAACTTTTCAAATGACTAAAAAATAGTTTGAGAACTTTGGCATATTTTGATATGGGATATTAATAACAGCCAAACTAATTCCAAAGCTAAAGAATGTAGGGCTGGTAGTTGTGCTCTTTATTCATTAGATCTAGAAAAGCAAGCCACGTATGATCCTAAAATGAACTGCTTCAGAACAGTAACCTTCTTTTTCACTGCAAGTCCTTAGCAGAATATCTCTACCCCATCACTAGTCCAGACCAGTACCTGCTATTAGTAATGTGGTTCCGGCAACAAAGCACATGCGGATTTTAATGTACGGCTCATCAGGGAGAAATTTCACACAGTCAAGACCAAGGAGCAGGGTGATAAATCCAAATGCAGCTAGAATATCTGCAGTAATCATCAACGCTCGTGTTGCCACCAACTTCACTGGAAGACCAGGGCATGTGGTTACGGAAGAGACAAAGGAAGGAAACGTATTAACTCACAGAGGTACATCAAAAACAGATGACTTCATAACATTAAAATAGGCCCGCCAACAGAAGTCAGAATTCACATTTTTATGAACTTGGACATGAGTACCCTTAATTTTTTTTATAAAACTCAAAAATATTAGGAGATTATTGACATTACTTCTTTAAGCACTGATGATTACGTGGTTTTGTTGGCATCCTAGCAGGTAGCATCCCGGTAGATAGTTGGTACTAAACAAATGGTTTCCTTTATGCCTCTTGCTCTGAAAAGAGTCTTGTTCATAAGTATTATAAGTGAATGATGACTTGAAGCTAGAATATCTGCTCTACAGAACTACCCATTAAAGGTTGAATGAAGATATGAATAAATTATCACTATAATTGTTCAAGTTTAATTGAAAACAATTATTTCGTTAAAATTTGGCATAGGAAAGCAGGATAAAACATTTCAAGACCTCTCTTGCCTATTCAGGCTAGTGGGAGCCATCAGCAGATCTTTAAAAGGAGGAGAATTCATCTCTGCTATTTAAGTAGTAGAAGACTATTTTGGAAGCCACATCAGCTTCTCTTTCAGCTCTTCAGATATGACTCCTCTTGGCCAACATTCCATATCAAGCCTTCGACCTTATATTGTCAAATAAGCTACAGCCCATAATAATATATGGTAAAAGGTCCAAGAAAGAAAAGATTGGGTAAATAAAAGTGGAATAGTAGCAATCATCTTCTATAGTAGAAGCATTTTCAACTGTGAAAGCCTCCTAAACTCTGAGTTACAGTTATGCTAAATTAAAATGAGGAAAATTATGTCACAAATGGAAGGTCAATTACCTGAAGTCAGAACTATTACTATTCTAGCTGGCTAATGAATAAGAGTAAAAAAAATTATTCCTTTCATATTACACTAAATATATTTTATTTCTATAGTGACCTGAGGTTTCCTTGAATTTTAAATGATTTTTCTCCAGTGGTAAGTCAATTTAGGGCTACTTGGCAAAATGTTGCTTACAAAAATGCATCCAATTTTCCTTATTTAAAATAAAAAATAATTTATGATGCATCTGAAAGAGGAAATCAATGTATAAAATCAGTTCTTGCCTTATTAACAGGAGAATATACTATATGTAATTATCCTATTAGCATAATATATATGAGTACATATTTGTTTCTAGAAGAGAATTTGCAAAACCTCAAAATTTGGCATTATTTCAAAAAATTTAAATGTTATAAATATAAGACTCACATTTCACAAAATAGAGGAAAGAGCAAAATATGCAACTCATTAGGTAATATCACTATTTCAACATAACCTCTTGATCACCACATAGTATATACAAATGGATCTCCTACTCAGTGTCCCAGGCCCAGGGGTCCCTGGACTTTGGAGCACCTCCCTTGAAATTTTCCAAGTCCCTTTTCAGAACCTAGGACTACCCAGGCACAGCAGTACCATTAAGTTGGGGTGGCCTGAACTCCCTCATGCAGACTCTCATGGGTCCTGGTCCTGCCATTTGGGACTCTCTGCCTCTCATCCCAAATACAGGGTCTCTCAAGAGCTACAGGACTCATACCTATGGGGTGGAGCGGGGGTACCACGGCCATCCAGATTCTAGGAGAGCAGTTTTGCAAGTAGATGGTTGATGCCCATAAGAGAGGAATTTCTTTTGGGGGGATCATGTGAAATGTGGCTACTAGGATGACATTAATATGATGATTTGTGGGGACTGAAATTATCTATATCAACAGGAGCCACGCCAAACAAATATTTGGGGCCACACACTTTAGGGCCATAGGGAAATGGAGAGAATTATCTAATTGTGGCTGTATAAAAAATAGCAAAAACTAAAAATGAAATTCTACTTCCTCATAGGTAACATCCCAACATAGAGAATAAAATATGTAATTTTCCTATAATACGTTTTCATCTCTATTGTCTTTAAACATATGATAGAAATTTTTAAAGAAAAATTTGGTATAGTATTTGAAATTAGTAAGTAAAAACAAAAGAAAAAATATGTGAGATAGTATAGGCAAAAGATAAAAAAAGGAACATATTAAAATATAGAGAGTGGTTTTCTCTGCATAGTGGGCTGATGAGTGATTTTAATTTCTTCTTGGATAAATGTATACAATAGTTTTTAAAAGTCTGAAATATTGAATCTTTCATTTTTCTTCTCAGCTCTGACCACATCACTGAATTTTGCAATAGACCGAATTTCCATTCCTAGTCACCAAATTATGTTTCTTTGTAGGTAGAACTAGGTTAGCACAGGGAGGGGAAAAGGAAAAGAATTAAGATCCCTTTTTTTAAAACAAAAATAAAACAAGGACATTATGAATTATGTTAAAAAATGTTTCAGGTACCCAATTCCTAAATAGCAGATTAAAATATTTTAGAGCACTGCTCTTTTTAAATGCTTTTATCTGGACTGAAATAGCTGTTCAGGGGAAAAGTCACATTCCAAGGGTTTACTTTAAATTTATTTTGAGAAAAGAAGTTGCCAAGTGGTGCCATCACCCCTCATTTGCTTTGAAAGAGACTATAAACAGTTTGCTTTGATAACAGGACTGGTGTTTGTTGGCACAGTTCAATGTTCTAGAATAAGTAAGGAAGGAAGGAAGGAAATAAATAAATAAATGCTAGGGAAAAGGATTGAAAGAATCAACAATTATATTTTTTTAATTTAAGAGATCTCTTTATTCATAGCAACATGGGCCTTGCTAACACCTACCTATAACTTAAAGTTGAAAGTAAGGAAGACAAAAGAGCTGGCTTTCATATTGCCTGTAACAACGTGTCACATGTGTTCATTTTTTCATCCACTAATCCCCATAGTCTGTGTCCCTCTTTGGCCACCTGTCTCTTTTTGTCTCTGCCCCTATCTCCACCTCTCTCTTGCTTAGCAAACTTTCAGCTGAAATAACTGCAAACTTTTTCTTTGAACTAAGTTGTAGCTTAAAGATACCGCTGAAAGGCTTTTCATCTAACCTGTCAATTTTAATCATAACATCACAGCACTCTAAAAAAAATCATTTCCATTCAAAAAGTGTTTACTGTAAGTCTACTGTATAAAGCACTATGCCCAGCTCTTTGGGGAATAGCAGAGATAGACGGTATTTCTACCCCTAGAGAGTACAAATATATGGAAAAAGATAAAATATGTTACAATATTTTAAATGTTTTTAAAATGTAAATACTTCCAAAATGTTTCAATTCACATTTCAGAAACAAACTCAATTTCGAATTGAAACATTTCAAACTAGACAGGACCTTAATACAGTACTATAGAACACAAAAACCCACAATGGAAACCTGAGCTCAGCTTTCTGTGGCATTCCCTTCCTGGCAAGTAGAGAGGTCTTAGGCATATACGTACAAGGATGTTCCGCATATATGGAATCATATTCATCACAGGTGCGAATCCCATCAAAGGCATTTGTGACACACTCCCACCAGAGGCCGCGGCACTTTGTGCTCACCTAGATGTCGGAGAAGACACTGTGTAAACAACTCATGCAGACACATTTCAGTTCCCCTTAATCAAAGGGAAAACTTAGCTGTTGTGTTTGACGCAAAGAAAAATGGTTATAAGCATGATGAGAATTTCATTTACAGCAAAAAATGCATTTTAGAATATTTTGCCTTAAGCACTGACAGTTAAAGTTTTTCTGGACCAGGGACTAAGTCCATTTCCTGATGGGGGCTGGGCAGAAAAATAAAACATGGTTAAGAGGGATAAAATCAAAACTAAATATAATATATTCAAATATCTATGGCTGCTTCCATCATAGAGTAATTGTTTAACATGGAAACAATTCATTTCACCTCTCTGTGGTGACATTTACTCACAAAAGAAAAACAATATAAAAATAGATAATAATTGTTGGCATCTTGAGTCTACTAGTAACGTACATTAATTTTTTTCATCATGAACAGTGAGTTCCAGGAAGAAAGGTGTTATTTTATAAGAGGTTCATAAATTTAAAACAATTAGCAAAGAACACAAATAAATGAAAACACACTAATAAATAAAATATGAAGGTCCCAAGTCTTCTTTGTTCCACTGACATTATACAAATGCTTAAGCTATGATATGGATGTCAACAAATTGAACGTTAATTTCATACAACTTGACAGGTATAAACTACTTTTACTTGGAAATGACGTACCCATGACTCTAAGTGTCCACTCAAAGCTAAAAGGTATGAATACCCTGAGCCTTCCCATACCTTGTCCATAATCTGTAAGTCATAGTGGATTTCTTAAAATTGTAAACATGCCAACAGAAAATAGTTTAAGTATTCTTGGCAGAGCTCATGCATATGGAACAGAGCTAATACCATTGTTTCTTCTGACTCAATTATGGATTCACATTACCTTGGAAATCTGGGAATAGTTTAGTAAAGTATAACAAAGAATTATCTTGGAAAATGAAAATTTAAGTTTTTCCCCAAGAAAGAATAAATAATAGAGCAGGGTGGGAAGAGGAATGCAAAGGAAAGGGGGCTAAGTTGATGTGGAAAAGAAAGGAAAGAACATAAAAACACTTTGCTTTGCAAAAGAAAATCATATCAAGGAGTATATGCATATGAAACTCTCTGCCACAAGTTCTGCTTTAAAGCTGTGTTGTATGCCAAATAAAACTGTACTGTTTGTAACTCGATCACAATTTTGAATGTGATACCTTTATTATTACTTTATATGTAAAATATTGATAATTGATAATAATTAATAATTCTATATTGCATCTATACTATGAAGCAGCTACTATTCAGCATATTATTATTTTGTTTATTCCTTAAAGGACCTTATGAGATATTATTATTGTCATCCATTTTACAAGTAAGGAAATGAAGGCATAGGGAAATTAAATGATAACCCCAAGAAAGCAGAGTTAATAAATGGAGCTGACAGGATTCAAACAGCAGTATGTGTGTATACTCTTAAGCATCACAATATACATAAAACTCATTTTTTATGAGTTAGAAATCCCTTTACTGGGCATCTCTTTGGTATACTGAAGTATACCAAAGAGATATCTGCGCCCTATGTGTTTTGCAGCACTATTCACAATAGCCAAGATAGGGAATCGATGTCAATGTAGGTATATAACAACAGATGAATTAATAAAGAAAATGTGGAATATATACACATGGAATATTATTCAGCATAAAAAATGAAATCCTGTCATTCATGGCAATATGAATGGAACTGGAGGACATTGTGTTAAATTAAATAAGCCAGAAAGAGAAAGTTAGATACTGCATATTCTCCCTCACATGTGGAAGCTAACAAAGTTGATCTCATAGAAGTAAAAAGTAGGACAGAAGATACTAGAGGCTAGGAAAGGCAAGGTAAAGGAAAGGATAGAGAGAGATTTGTTAAAAGATACAAAATTACAGCTAGCTAGGAGAAATAAGTTCTAGTGTTCTATACCACTGTAGGATGACTATAGTTAATCATAGTATATTATAATGCATATTTTCAAAAAGCTAGAAAGAGAATAGCAAATGTTCCCAACACAAAAAAATGATAAATGTTTGACATGATGGATATGCTAATTACTCTGATCTGATCACTATACATTATATGTATCAAAATACCACGATCACCCCATTAAAAATGATGCATTATGTGCTAAAAATAATAAAACATGAAAGTAAAAAAAGTTTAAATCCATTTTTAAAGAATTTCCAACTCCATTTCAAGCTAAAGTACTCTAGAGTTGGGTATTGGAAGATAGCCTCACAGGAAGTAAGCCCGTCCTGGAATCTCACGGCAAGACAATTATTTTATAAAACCTCACTTTGCCTTGCTCTTTCTAAGCTTATATCTGGAAGCAATGTTTTGGACTTTATGGACGATTATATCTGACCCAGGGAAACATAGAGACCAAAAAATCGCATGAAGAAAATTCATCTTGTGAAATTTAACACCAGTTTCTAAAGAAGAATGTGAACATCTAAATTATGTGTGCACTAAATATAAATAAGTTATATATGCATTAACTATTAAATATAAATTAATACTCTTATTATCTGTGTTGTAACGTTTGGCAGTATCTTACGTTTTTTGAACTTCAATCTCCTTATCTGTATAAAGAAGATGGTAGGGTAGTTTTAAGGATTAAATATTATAAACATACACAATATAAATGATTTGCTCAATAAATAGATATGGTAGTAAAATGCTTAAACATTATAATGAGCTGAGTAGTGGCTGTGTTCAGCTTTACTAACTAACCACAATGAAAGTGGTGAATGTTGGTAGCCTTCAAAAATACGTGTCCCCATATATAACCCCAGAACCTATGACTGTGACCTTATTTGGAAAAAGGGTCTTTGTAGATATAATTAAGTAAGGATCTTGAGATGAGATTATCTTAGATTATCTGGGTGGCCCCTAAACTAATGATAAACGTCCTTGTAAGAGACACACAGAGGAGAGACACAGACAGAAAAGGGGACAACGTGACCACAGAGGTAGAGGTTGGAGTGATGCAGCCACAGGTCACGGAACGCCTACAGCCTCCGGACGCTGGAAGAGGATAGGAACAGATTCTCCCTTACAACCCCCAGAGGAGGTGCAATATTTTGATGTTAAATTTCTGGCCTCCAGAACTGTGAGAGAACAAACTTCTCTTTTGTTAAAGCCACCCAGTTTACAATCATTTGCTAAAGCAGCCATAGGCAATTAATACAGTAAAGACAATTTGTTCTGAACTGCTATATCATGACAGAAAACAGGCCTTCTCATGCCTATCGCCCTTCAGTTTCTCAATTAACAGGAACACACTGGATCCAGTTCATTTTACCTTGAGCCAGGTGATACAGATTTGAAGCCACTGCTCTGTAATCAATGACTGTCCACAATTTCCTACTGTCTAAGCCATCCACTAAAATAAACTAGCCTACTGTGGTCATTCCTGTTATATATGACATTATTTTAAAAGTGGTTTGAGATGTACATACACAAATTCTTATTTTACACTAATGAGTATTTCTGTCTTGCCAAAATAATCCAGTAGTGGTGTCAACTTCAAAGCTATTGATCATTTACCTGCAATAACCATATTTAGAAAAGCAATGAGCTCATTAGAGAAAACAAGGAATCCAATTTCATTAGGTATTAATGCTCAGGGGCACGCTATTAGATTGCTTGGAATTCACACTGAGTTAAGGTATGTGAGAATAGTGGCTGTAATTAACCAAACTTCTGTGTTAATATAGCACTTACTGGAGACACTCTTAAAGGTGCCTTTGTGTACAAAAGACAAGGTTGAAAGATTTTATTTTATCATATTAAGAAAAGTCCTCTTTGTTATAATATATAGTCTTCTTGTACCTATCTCTGTTTTAAGATGGCTTATTAGAAACTCTGTAAAAGGCAAGCAACTCTAAGTTCTTGAAAGTTTTAAGAAAAGGTTCTTAAAAAGCAGACCGATGCTTAAAAAATAATGGTTAATCTTTCTTAAAGGGCAAAAAATGCAAAATATTAGCTAATAATTTTTATCTCACAGAGTTGTCCAAAATAGATGGGTTCAAATTTAAACTTCCTGCTTCTAATATGTAATTTATACATTAATAAATAACATAAAAATGCTAAAGTAATTTGTATATTATTTCAATAAATACCTATTTTCTCTGAAAGTGAGCAGTGGATTATCTCCTAAATGAAGTGGGAAGATAAGTCAGTTTTTCCAAAGTATGACAGTAAGGTAGAAGGCACAAACATGAGCCCAGCAAAAAACTCTTAATCAGTTACAATAGTTAAAATGTAGAGATTTTACAAAACTTGGTCAGTCTGGCCACCTGAACTTCCCAGTCCCACAAAGCAACATTTAGCATGAAAGGAGTAGCTGCTTCCATTTAGCTGGGGCTCGTGCTCACCAAGTTTCTCACAGTTCCTACCCTATCTGCCTCTCTCATATCTGTATGCTATTTGTTCCTTAAGGCATTTGAATTTTCTCCTTCTGGTATATACTAATGAGAATAACTTCCCTTGCTCTCAATGGGTCAAACTTCTACTTCTTACTCAAGTTCCACTTCAGAGACATCCCTTCTTCCATGAGGCCCGCTCCAGTCTTTCCAGCTGGAATTAACTTTTCCCAATCCTGAGATTTCACAGTAATTTGTCCATATTTTTTGTATAGCACTTATTGTATTCTCTTTTATAGGTGCATTTAGTGCATCTGTCTGCTATTTTTCAAACTATATTTATTGAATGCCTGTCTTGTGCCAATCAACATGCTAACTAAATGCTGGAGATACAGCAATGACCAAGACAGACGTGGTACCTTGCTTCAAGAAGTATACAGCCTCTTTTTTGTAGTATATAATAGGTGCTTAATAGAGGCTTACTAAGGAAAAAAAATCTGTCAATTTTTCTAATCTACACACGTTAACTCTCATTTGAACTTTGGAGTAGAAAATGGTTATGGATACACTATATGCACAATATTTGCTTAATATGTGCTTTCAACTTGACTGAATAAACTAAACCAGCTAAATCCAGAAGCCAAAGAATTATTATTTAAACTGGAGAGTTTACACTAATTTGGTGTAATCCTGGATGCCGTCTGCTCAACTGCTCGGGAAAGTGTTTACTAAAGTACTAAGGATAAGCAGGATACCAAAAAGTTTCAGGAAACCATATTGATGATGATTCTTCTCAGATGAGTTAAGGTGGAATAACATAAATTAGTTCCTTAATCTTGGGATTTCTTATTCTGAACTCTGCAGCAGTCTCCCATTAAGACTTCTCTATCCTAGTCTGTGCCAATTTCTATTTTCTTATCACTTCTGAAATATGAACAGCAATAATTTTTACTGTCCTTTTTTTTGTTTATCTTTTGAGAATTAGAGATACTCTAAAATGTTTGGTATTTATCTCTTCTCCAGTTACATAGTAGATTGTATATATATATATAAAATATATGTAATATATATAATATGTGTAATATATATTAAACATAATATATAGTAATTATATACAGTAGGCTTAGTAAATGTTTATTGTTGGTTAACCACTATCAAACAAGATTTTTGTTTGTCCATAGGCAATAGATGATTATTGTATAGACATAAATAATGCATAAAAGAAAAATAAGCCATTAAGATATACTATTTTAAAAATCACCTTGCATACATACAAGAATTTATAATCTTCACACTACTTTACCATACTTATGCTAATATACTTTAACATTGAAGATGCAGCTTGCCTATAGACAGTACTTACTTAGATATATTTAATAAGATGCAAAAGTTTTAATAATACTGTAGTAAATAACATGTTTTACTACTAAAACTTAATATATTTTCCATTTTAATATAAACTGCATTTGAATTTTTAAAAATGGGATTCTGAACTTTTTTACTTTTATATTTTATTTTATGTTTTTTACTACCCTAGAGTCTAAAAGAAGTCAAGACAGGCCTTAATAAAGATGAGGAAATAAAACTAAAATAATCATAATAGATATCACCTTTCCTTTCTACTTTCTTTATGTTCTACATTGATAAGCTATAAAGGAAAGTCATGAGTTTATTTGCTAAAATATATTTGTTTTACCTCTATCTGGTTATTTGTGGAGCACTGGCTAAAAGTGTAAATGATAAAAATGGGATAATGAAAACTTAGTATAAAAATATAATATTTGTGGTCTTCACTTGGTTTACAAATCTGAACTCTCCAAATATTTTAATTTTAATATTTATTGTTTAATTTATTTAAGTTACATACATTAGAATGTTCTCCTTATAAAAGTAAGATCTTACAACTTTGCAATGATTACTGTCCAGTGACAGAGATCAAAATTTTTGTTGACTGTATTATTGTAAATTATTAATTTTCTTTTTTTCTCTCTCCTTTTTTTTTGTTTATTTCTATCTTTGAAACACTGGGCAGAAAAGCCACATTATCCATACCAGAATTCACTCTTCATCAACTTTATTAGATATTCCAGAAGATTATATCTGTACTCCTATCTTTAAAAAAATGAACATCTTATGGAAGTAAAACTCAATGGAAATCAAGCAGGGGGAGGGAGAGGATTGGTAAAATCACACCTAATGGGTACAATGCACACTTTCTGGGTGATGGGCACACTTGTAACTTTAACTCAAACTGTACAAAAGCAATTCATGTAGCCAAAACATTTGTACTCCTGTAATATTCTGAAATTTAAAAATGAGCAAAACATATATCTTGAAAAATATAAATTGTAGCAAGATATAAAATCTTGCTTTAAAAAAAAAAAAAGTGGTCATTTCCTTACAGACATACCTCTTATTTGGGGCTCAATATGAGATTTCCAAAGATCACCTCATATTATATTTCATTCATTTATTCATTCTTTCAACAGATGTGCCAGGTTTTTTAATAGGTGCTCCATCAATTCATGTGAACAAATGCATCATGAGCTCCTATTATGTGGTTGTCAGTGCCAGGTGCTGTAAGAAATCATGAGATGAATGGGAGAATATTTGTAGCTTCAAATGTCTACTGAAAGTGTTTGAAATTCAATTGGAAAGTAAAACTATTATATAAAGGTTCAAAGTGCATGCTAGATATAATCATTTTAATATTTGCCTTCTGTAGGAAAGAATTATAGTATCATTAATGCAAACAGACATTTCAGAAGAGAACCTGATGATAGGGATAAAATAAATTCAAAAGTGAGTAACCTTCTTTTGAGGTAATAAAATTTCAATCATAACTGTTTTTGGTACATAGCAGGTTCTCAATAAAAAATTAACAAAAGATTAACTGAAAATGGAATCCTCTTGTAAAAATGCTTTTTCCTTCTGATAATTTAGAGATCAGTAACTGTGTAAAGAAACTGTCTTTCTATTTCAGTGTGAATAATTATAACTATATAGTCTATATTTAACATATTAATAATAGATAATTCATAATTTATTTTGCTAAATGTTCATCCTTCATAGATAACTTTTGCTATTTGACTGTATTGTCTGCCTCATTCCCCTGGTCAGACAAACAGGAAATAGTCCTAAGTATAAACATGAGCAAACCACAGCTCAGAGAAGTAAACAAAATTTCTGCAATAAAATCAATAGAGAAAATAGGAATAGAACTTAAATCTCATATCTCTCTGCTCAGTGAACATTATGCAAAATGTCATCCTCTTATTCAGAGCAAAAACAAAACAATAAACTGCAAATAGACAATATATATCTAACATTTATTGGCTGATTTGTATTTGCCTGCTACTACAGCAAATGCTTTACACAAGCTCATTTAATCCTCACAAGAAACTTCTGATGTGTGTATTATTATTCTCCTCTTATGGAAGAGGAAATGTGGTTTATAGCAGTTTAAAAGCCTGTCTAAATTCATACAGATGCTCCCTGGCAAAATGAGATTTAACCTCAGTTCCCTCTGACATCAAATCTAACCTCTAAACTTCCCCACTATATGTACACCGTGGAGTACTACTCAGCTATAAGAAACAGTGGTGATCTAGCACCTCTTGCATTTTCCTGGATAGAGCTGGAACCCATTCTATTAAGTGAAGTATTCCAAGAATGGAAAAATAAGCACCACATGTACTCACCATCAAGTTGGTTTTAACTGATCAACATGTAAGTGTACATATAGGAATAATATTCCTCGGGCATCGGGCAGATGGAAGAGGGGAGGAGGGGATGGGTATATAGATACATAATCAGTGCGATGCGCACTGTCTGGGGGATGGACACACTTGAAGCTCTGACCCTAGGAGGGGGGCAAGGGCAATATACGTAACCTAAACATTTGTACCCTCATAATCTGCTGAAATAAAAAAAATTCTGTTCCTATCTCCAGGTTTTGTGCAACATATTAAGGAAGAAAAAAAAATAGTGGGATGGTCAGAGACATTGCTCCATTATGACTTCTATACAAAGATTAATTTTCTTCCCTTTAAGCTCTCAGTGAGTGAATTCAGTATCCTTCCAATTGCCCCAAATCAATAAGGTGGATTTCAACTTCGTTTTCTTTCTTTTCATCACTTTCTTTCCCACATGCAGTTGATTACAAACCACATCAATTTAAGTGCTTTAGAGTTTCCCCATATCTTTACATACCTCTTCATATTTGCTGCCACTCTAGTTCAGACCACCATTGTTTCCCTCCTGATCTATGGTAAAAGTCTCCTAACTGATCTCCCCATACCTCATTTTACACCTTCCAACCACTCCCCACAAACAGGCAGAATGATTGATCTTTCTAAAAAGCACATACCTGTTTGCTTAGAGTAAAGCCCCCTTGTTTATGGTGGAAGATCTATATTTTACATGATATGCAAAGCCCTTGATGACCTAGCTTCTATATTTCCCGCCACACTGGAAACTCTTACCATGCTGAAATATACACAATGCCACAAACATACAGTGCTCTCATATCTAGAGCTCAGTGCATACAATTTCCTGTGCTTGGAGTATTCTCTATTTCTCCTGCCTCACTCATCTGTCCTTCAAGTCCTAGTTCAGATACCTCTTCTTTTGGGTAGCCTTCACTGATTATCCAAGACCGGGTGAGTGCCCATTTGGAGTTATTCCCACAGCACTTGCCACATCATGCTAAAACTATCAGTTCACCTATCTGTGTCCCTCACTGCACTAGGAGCAACATAAGGAAGCTCTAAGTCTCATTTTCCTTTATAACCCTGTACTTATCAAAGTGCCAGGTATACAGAAGGTTTCAAGGAATATTTGTGAAATGAAGGAAGATGGAAATAAAGAAAAGAGATAGAGAAATGGAGGGATAGAGATGAAGGAGGAGAAAGGGCAAAAAGAAAAAGGAGAAAGGAAGAAAAGAGTAGGAGGGATAGAAAAGGGAGAAAAGGAGAGAGGAGAAGAAAGAGGAAGGAAGGAAGGAGCAACGGGAGGAAGAAAGGAGGAAAGGAGGGTGGAAGGAAGGAAGGGAGAGTGTATAAAGTTATAGAAAAATGGAGAATATTCACACTAGACTCCTAATGGAATTGTCTGGGAAGGCTCTAGACAGCATCAGTCCTTCAGTTATTAGCCAACTCTCTGCAGTTGGACACATGGTCATGAAGTTCTGCTGTTAAAGAAAATAAAGACTGGAAAGGAACTTAGAAACAACTAAGTTTAACTTTACCTTATAATTGAGGAAACAGCTGAAGACAAACTATTAAGTTACTTCATAAAAGATAGTTAATGTGGGTTAAGATGGAAACATAGGCTTGAAAAATCTCAAAACCCAAGTTTTCTTCCCCACATTAGTCTTCCAAGAGCTCCAGTTGAGTCAATGACACAAGCAGGTGGTAGCTCAGAGCCTTTGGTCCCTGATTTGGGGCTGTATACACTGCAATTCCATGAACTATTTTTTTTTTCCCTAAGATTTGTACTTAATACAAAGAACTTCACTCTGCCAGGCAGGTAAACTATGGTAAGACGCAGAATATATGAGCTCTTTCTGCCTCTTGCTAGTGTCGCTCACCTTAACTCTCTAACAAGCCTGGAGCTTTTCCTCACTCTGCACTTCTGCCATATAGTCCTCTTCTCCCAAATGACCCTGTTGTCATTTCTACCTTTTGAAATCCTTTGCATCCTTTTGAATCTTTGCTCAAATGTCTTTGCTTCCATAAGACCTGCTTCAGTGTCCCTAACAGGATCACTGTATATTTTTCTGCTTCAATGATACCTTGTTCATTTCTTTCTCAAAATATGAATTGACCTATGCCTCTTTTTACAGTTTCATGTGTGCCTATTTTCCCCTAACTAAATGTACAGTTCTGTAAGGCAGGACCCACTCTTGCTTTGTCTTTGCCTCCCCTAGTAGGGTTAGCATAGTATCTTCTGTGGACACATATTTTATATTTCTGTTATGTTGAATTGAACCACAGAATCCATCTTCCAACTCTCATGCCTGTATCATCCTAGAATAGTAACAAAGATTGAAATTCATAATACTTCTTGTTTAAATTTTCCATGTGTATGCTTTTAAAACACACACACACATTTTTGTGTTGTTTGTGCAACAATTTTTAAATGTGAGATATTATATGGACAAAAAGGTGATATATAAATGGGGAAGGGGGCAAGGAGGAAGAGAAGTATAGTTCAACTAGTGAGTATCAGAACCTTCGGATTTGTGAACAATAGTATGACTTTATATCCTGGCCAATTGAAGTAGCAATTATTATGAGAGATTCCTCTCTGATTAACAATATTGAGAAATAAAGAGATGGTTGAAAGAGAAGGGGGCCTGATTTGTTATGGGGTTCTTCTTACAATGTGGAGGCTTCTTGGGGACTAGTCTATCAATACATTTCAAGTACAGAAAATGAGAAAGAAGCTAAGAAATACTAACTCTTGTCCAAGATTAGCAAGGATTTACTTGAGGTGAATAACCCGAACTGCTCATTCCATTCATTTTAACTAGACGTATTCTTGCACAGGACAGATGGCAAATTGGCTGGATGTACTAAAATGCAAGAAGGAGCTTTAAATGCCAGCACTCCCAATATCTTTCTCTCTCTGCAAGGTTTGACCCTTTCTAAAATTCTATTTCTTATCAAGTGAAGTTAGCAATTATGTTAGCTTAAGCAGAAAGACTTTCAAATTGTTTTAGAAAACATTTTAATAATGTCTTTAGATAGGATTTAGCATTTTTTTTACATTTTTAAAAACATACTTTTAAGTATTCTCAAGTCCAGCATATTTCTGCATTAATCACCTACCACTGGCAGTGTAGATAATGGCAAACTAATGGCAGCAGGAGGTTTTATCTGCACTTTTCCCTGAGCACTGTTCAAAGGGCATTTTTTTTTCATTCACTACTTATACTCATTGCCAGATAAAATGCATCAGTAGACTCACTTATAGCAGACATTCTTTATAGGACTTCAATTCTATCACAATTTTTTAGAAGTGTAATTTTCTAGCACTAAAGAGGTATTTATAACTCCTTGGTTTTGAAATGCTATGTAGAAGTCAGAGGAAAATTAAAGGAAAAAGTAAACAGCAAAAATAATGCACAGCAAAATAGGAAGATTATTACTTTCTATTTCTAACTCCAACTTGAGAATCTAATAAAGAAAATTAGAAGAAAAATATATAAACTCACGCTTGAGTATTTTCCCTAAACTTCACAGAGGTGGCATTAGAGCGTTTATTAGGGTAAATTGTCCCCTTCAGGATGCACATAAAAGAGCAAATTGTGTTGCTCTATACTCTTTGTTTGAGCTTCTGAAATACTGTTTCTTTTTCTTACCTACACTTTCCTAAACCCTGTTAATGAATAGCAGTTGATTTTGAAGATTTGATTTTTTTCACTCAGTTCTAACTCTCTCAGATTTCTATGGCCACAGAAAATGCTTTTGCACTTCAAAATTACTTCTTTCTGCTTCTCTAGTGAGAAAAATAAAATCTTCAAATGTGAACCCACTCACTCATCTCCTGCACAATAGTCAGTTCCCAAGAGCAACTGATTTTTAAGAGAGGATTTCTTAAATCCATGTCTATCCCCTTTACGTTGGGATGCACTGGAAAGCTTCTTTCTCTCTCAGGATATTTATTTCTACTTGGAAATTCATTAAGATAACATTTTTCTATTGCATAAAAATTGGGTAAGTTTTATATGCCTTGCATTTGATTACTCAATCTGTTAGATTATTATCACTCTTATTTAATAAATCCATCTCACTACTCTTAATACTGTCATCAAGTTAAATTTATCTTTGAAGGAAAGGGAGTTACTGAAACGTTATTCAATCTGGTATATGCAGCAATGGAAGAGGTGGACTTCTGGAGGTCACAGTGGCAGGGATTATTTAATTACCCTGGTGTAAATTTATCCTTATGAAAAATAGAGGGACTATTTAGTTACCTCATCTGTGTAATGGGATAACAATAAGACCTGCCTCATAAAATAGCTATGAGGATTAAATGAGCTGATAATGTACAGACTCAATAGTAGTCAATCAGCCCACGTTGCCTATTTTTGCTATTATTAGTCTTCATAAACACACTGAGTTTTGTATATGGCAGTGGGACTTAGAGAAAATTTGGACTGGCTGGGGTCAGAAAAAAAGTCGCTGACTCCTTACCTCCAGGGAATCATCAGCGTTCACCATCCAACAGTCTGTCCAGGTGGCCACAATCAAAAACCCAGCAGAGAAAAAGGCAAAGAAGCAAGCGACATATGGAAGAAGATCCCTCATCGTGGCGAGTAGCCAGTCTGGAAGGCAACATGGGCAGATATCACCTTGGGCCCATTCAGGTAGCTGGAACGCTGTCGGTCTTCTGTGTTTCTAGTACCTGGGGATGTGAAAATACCAGTCTTTTACTTTTTCTCACACCCCCTGCAGGCGTCTTAAGTTGCAGTAAGAATAATACAAACAGGCTGTAACCAACAGTGGGGTCCTGCAGGTCATTATCCGACGCAACCAACCTCCAATCAGAAGCCAGGTCAGTGAAAGGACTGAGTGTGCTTTGGGTGGGGAAGAGAAGGAGCCCTGGTAATGTTTTCTGCCCCAACTGTGAGCTGATGCAAGATGATGGTCACCCAGAGGCACATGCCACCTCCAAGATGGAGGGAAGGAGGAAGGGTCCCACCCTGTGCTAGAGTCTGTAAACTGATCTTTCTCAGGTCCTCTAGGGAAAGTGAGCTATTCTCCTCCCCCTCAGAAGAAGGCTACACGGTTGACTGAGTCTTATTTTATTGTTAGGACTACTTTAATATTCACTGACTACCTTAGACAGACAGGCCACTGGTGAAACTATGCTAAACAAGCGCTTGCTCAAGGGAGTTTGCATTCCAAAGTCTTGGGCAGAACAGCCCCATGAAGGATTTCCAGCACCTGGGCAGCAGGTACAGCCAAGGCTCCTGACCTTTCAGCAGCAGAGAATGGACACAAGTGTGCATTTTAATCCACACTGCTCTAGATGCAAACCCTTGCTCTGAAGCTTATGGGATGAGAGCTCTTGGGCTGCAGTTTCTGTAAAATGCTGGTATGATACCTTCTTCATAAGATGCCTATGAGGATCAAATGATATTGTATCTATAAATCATTTAGAATAGTGTCTAAATGGTAAATATTAACATGACAAAGAACGTCCTATATTACCAATATTTAAAAATGTGTCCAATGAAAAAACCTATTTATATTAGGCAAAAAGATAATTTAAAAAAAAAAAAGTTTTTGATATAGCAAGGGAAACTGGAGTTTTACCTACACCTAAATGGGTAGCCTTAATGGATATAAATATTTCATAACCAATATTCCTCTAAAAATACTTTTAAAAGCACATATAATATATTGTTGTTTTATCTACATCAGATTTCTCTATATTAAAATAATATTTTGAATGATAATAGTAGAAAAGTTTTTTGATATGATTCTTGATGCAAGAGAGAATGAGAAGGGAGGACAAACAGAAAAGGGGAGCTAGACAGAGGAGGGGGACAAGGAAAAAGATTAGAAATAGTTCATTAGTCTGGAAAGAATCAGCTACAAAGATAATTATTTTAGTAACAGCTCATAAAGGGATTACTTTTTTCTATTTAATAATGATTTGGTCATAGTGTTTAGTATAAAAGGATAAAATCAGTATTGATATAGCATTTTTCCAAGAGTACATTAAAATAATAAACTTTTGTGACAACTTTGTTGTTTCTAATTTTAATTCATTTTTATCCAAGTATATAAAATGTAGATTTAAATATAAAAGCTGGATGAAAAACCATATGTAGACTATAAGCCCAATTACTGCTATACATAGGATCTACAATCATCCCCCATAATATGGGGTTTCCCTTTTTGAGATTTCAGTTACCCATAGGGAACCATCATCAAAAAATATTACATGGAAAACTTCAGAAATAAACAATTTATAAGTCATAAAGTGTGCACCATTCTGAGTATCATGATGAAATCTCAAGACATCCCACTCTATCCTGCCCAGGGAGGTGAATCATCCCTTTGTCTGGCATATCCACACTGCATACATTACCCTCCCCTTAGTCACTTAGCAGCAGTCTTGTCAGATCCACCACATACGGTGCGTATGGAGTCTGATGCTATCCTTGGTTTCAGGCATCCACTGGGAGTCTTGGAAGGTATTCCCCAGGGATAAGAGGGTACTACTCTATACATTAACATTAGTTATCACTACTTTGTGAGGTTCACTTTATATATTTTATTTGACTTTTATTATAGATGCCTTTCATTTTACTTATTTTATTTATTTTACTTGACAGTTAGAAAAAAATAATATGTATTTTTTAAAGTGCTCACTCAAAGAATGTAATTACCCATGGCATATACGTACACACATGCTGCTTTGGTGAGTCACAAGTGAATATTTCCCTGTGCCCTAAAACCTAACATACTAATGCTCTATTGATCTGGGAGAGCAAACCAATTCCAAAAGCACATTCCCATTACAGGAAAAGTCCTGAATTTAGCTGCTAGCTTTCCACCCAGGGACCTTTCACAATGTAATTTTCTTGCTAACAGTGCACCCAAGGGCAGTGTTTCTTAAATGTGAGTGTACTCTGGAATCTCCGAGGCTACTTGGTATAAATGCAGACCTAGGAGCTCCATCCTCAGAGATTTGGATTCAGGAAATTGGGAGTAAAGGCCAGGAATTCACATTTTATGTATGTTTTGTATAAAATTCTGACTCTAAGACAAATGACCATGCTTTGAGAGATTGGTTCATAACAAAAAAAGAAAAACTGACATAAAAATCAGCATACTATTTTTTAGAATCATATACTACGAATCACAGACAAAGCTGTAGGAAAGGGGATATAACAATTACATCTTTGGTACAACCTCTTCCCTAACTAATACCAATAGCAGGTCCCAAATCCAAACATCAGAACTTAATGGAGAGGAGTAAGGAGGGAAAACACACTGAGCACATGCGTGCATTCCCACATGGAAACACACACGTACACACTACCTCTGGAAATCAGAGATTCTTCTACCAGAAAGATCTAGACTATAACTTATTTATTTCACTCTCAGAATTTACTGGATATTGTATATGGGTAGGGGTGAGGGATAATTCAGAACTGTTCCTGAATTGACGTTTACTACTTTTAGAGAATGACATAAGACAGACAAGCTTAAATTAATTTCTATGGATGAGGCCATGATACAATGGTAGACACGAGAAAGAAGAGTCATGCAGACTGACAGAGCAGCAAAGACTTCATGGTTGGGACGTGAGTGCATTTCTAAGGAAGAGATAAATGTGCAGGGAGCAGTGAGGATGGAGGGTGCAGATTTGGAATAAATCACTTACAAGTCTATATAGATAAATCTCTTTCACGTTCTGTCATGCTGTAGATTCCCATATTTAGCTTTATGTACAGTGTACTCTGATTCTAGTACTATGCTAGGTCCTGGGAACACAGAGAACATAAAAGATGGAAGACCTCATCCCAGTTTTTGAGAGATTTACAATGCAATGAGTGGACTGGAGCCAAGCACATTGAGAGGAAGCAAAGAATTCCATTCACATTACTCTGACAACAGCCTTAAGTTATAGTACCATTTCCAATAATAGTACATAGGCATACTAGTTAGATATATTCAGGATTTCCCAATTTATTATAAACACGAAGGACAATTATCTCTGTGTATGGCTCAATAGGGCTTATAGCATATTTTCAAATACATTATTTCATCTAAGCTCCATGAAGACAGACATCTTTGTTTAGTTCACTGGTGTATCCTACATGCTTAAAATTCTACATAGCATGTGGTAGGACCTCAACAAATACACATTGAATTTAATTCAATCACCATAGCCCCCACATTTTACAGAAGAGGGAGTAATATTGGACTTTCTCTTTTTGAAACATTCAGGGTCCTCCAGGATGCATACTAGGCTAGTAGAAGTGGTCTGATCATCCTTGAAGCCCCAGAGCTGTTTGTTCTGCAAAATCCTTAAAACAAACATTTTGGTCAATTCACTACACACCATGTTCCTACTCACCCAGTATTCGCACTGCTCCTGGCTGAGGCTTTAGAGCCACCTGGTGATGAGGTGAGTGACACTCTCAGCCTAGCACCCTGGCTATTGGTCTGTGAAAGAAAATCATTACAGAACTGGAAATACTGCAGTTGTTCTTTTGGTCTGCAGGTGGAAGCAGCCTTGCATTTTCAGTTGAACAAAACAGCAAACATTTTTCTCTGTGTTAAATCTGTTGTTTCCTCTAGTGTCACAAAATGTCCTTTCTGTATTCATTATGATAATGTGAGTTCTTAGAAGGAGTAAGCTGATTTACACCGTATCTTATGAATAATCTTTTCATTCCTTTTTAAACGCCCAGTGTCTATGGGAAAAATCTACACAATAAAATCAGTTGCTGTTGTCAAAAGCTATGCTGACTATAACTAATGGCAAAATAAATCACAAGTTAAAAGCTTGGGCCTCAGAGTCAGGCAGACTTTAGTTCAGGCTAGGCCACCTAATATATGTCAGATCTTGAGCAAGCTACTTAAAGTTTCTGAGGCTGCCTCCTTGTCAATAAAATGAGAATTATGAATTCTGTCTCATAAAATAACTGTAAAAATGAATAACATTTGTAAAGGTCTAAATATAATGTGTAAAATATAATCAATAATCAATAATTTATAGCTATTAATGATTTTATGTTGTAAGCTTATTCTTTTACATGTGTATCGTATATACATGTGTATATGTGTATGTATACATGTGTATATATGTATATGTGTGTATATATAAAACAACTTGAACAACAAGTTGAACACACAGGAAACAAAAGGTATAATTATAAACCTATTTTATTTTTGTCTCTTATGGTAATTTCAAATCCATTTAGTTTGGGCCAATTCTTCCCCTGCCCCTTGGATAAAATCTAGGGCTAGTTCCATGACATTTCTGTCATTATCAAGTAATATAAATTCTTCAGACATCTAAAAGCATAAAGATACAGCCTCATTGCAGTGATGTAAACATCTGTACACAGGCCAATCCCTTTGCTCCTCCAGCGTGTAGGCAGCAGAGCAATGAGCCCTCCATAATCTTTGTCCTTTAGATTTCTTAGACTGGACATGTACAGTCGTCCACTATGTCTCTCCAGATCTGGGGACAAATACAAAGCTTTCAGAGTAGATGAGCTGAAACCTTGTTCTTTAGTTTTAAAGTGGAGTACAAGAACCCTCACTGCCTCCCTCCTCAATTGCAATGTGGAAGTGGTACTCAATAGGTACCAATAGCTCTCTCCAAAAATTCTCCCCTAATCTTTAACTTCTTTCTTGAAGTTAACTTTGCTTTTTTTTTTTTTTTTTTTTTGAGGAGGGCTGGGGAGAGAGATAGCTTGTCCACTAAGGGTTGCAAAACCGGTTCTCAGACTTTTCTTTTGCAACTCCTGCCTTGAGGGTCTCTCATTTCATTTTGGAATGTGGAATTTATTGTCTAGTGGCCTCAGTCGAAACTGGGACTATAATGGTTCCAATTGAAAAATTTATTACATAGGTTTACAGGATGTTAGACTGGAAGTCTAGTGTTCACTCTGGGCAGACCACACCCGGATTTGTTGTGTTTACACCTGGGTACCACCATTTAAGATAAGCTGAAGCCTATCTAGAAGATACGGTTCTAGTTAACGAGACTAATGAGGAGCTTGGCAGCCATCTCATGTGAACTGACTAAAAGGGAAGTTTTCTGGTTTGGTGGATTTCCTGACATTGGAGGTTCAAATAGAGGCAGGATCACCATTGGTAGAAGTGTTACCTAGAGGGGTCATGAGTCAGTTCATGATGGAAATAATTGACCATTGCAATTTGGAGAGTGCTTAGGAGAGCATGGGGCCCTGGGAATTTTATGCTTTTAATTTATCTCTCAGCTTACATAGCATTTGAGTTTTATTGAAGCCAAAACTCAGAGATGACTCAGTAAATCATTCATCACAAATCACACCTCAGATTTATCAGCAAGCATATTCCATTACTCATTCTGTAACTTATTTCACCTCGAAAAACAAGATGTTCATCATAGTACAGAACGATTAAGCCATCAGGGGTGCTTTGGATGAACCAGGATGGAACAAACTTGGTGTTTAAGGTTAGCATTTTACTCCCTTTGAGTTAGCAGGTAACTCATGAAATCACTCTGGCATGAAACTCCTCTCAAACATCCTGCACCCTTCCATGCATATCCTATGTTCATTATTAAATTGCAGGTAAAATGAATCCATCTGAACCAGACTTAATCTCACAAATTGAAGGTTTTTGCAATTGACTCAAGCACATTCGATTGGCCATTATTAATTTTTTCTCACCATTTTGCATTTCCTTCTTTTTGTTTCCTCTCCAAATTTTTAAGCATTCTCTTATGAAGTCAATGACAGCTCTTCCTTTGAAGTCACAAAGGCTATGGAAATGGTGAATATTCAGTGTATACTTAATCCATGTTAGGCAAGAAAACAATGAAATTGTCAGGCAATTGTAGGAGACTCCCTATAGACTGTTAGGTTGTGTCCTTGTCACTGTATTCCTGTCCTCCTTTCCAGCCCAGACAACTTTATTGATATATCTTCACTCAGTTCACCTGCTCCCACGCACCTAAGCACTCTGGAATGACAAGTACATAATGAAAATCCCTACCTAACACAGTAGATAACCAACTTTCAATTTTACTCAAAACAGTGGTGCTCAATGCCATTAAGGATACAAATAATGTTATTAAGGGCCTAGAGACAGGAGGACAAAGTATAAGATTAAGAAGCGGTGAGTCAGTGCTCATGTATGTTTGGAGTTTAACAGATGTTTAGGACAGTATGAGAAAATAAAGCTGGAGTTATGGTAACCTAATGGAAGATCTTCAGTTCCAGATGAAGGAGCATGAATTAAGTTGAACTTATCTTTGAGAGCCACTGAAGGTTTTAGATAAGAGAACAACAGTAATCAAAAAGCAGACAGATGAAGTAGCATCCTTTATTGCTGCCTCTATAAAGGTAACTCCTGTCTGCCTTAATCCTTAGCCTTTAAATCAGAGTGACCTCCCACCAGCCAGGTGTGGGGGAGTTAATAAAAACCAATCCAAGTCAATTATAGTTTAGGAAATTATCTTGGGTTCTCTCCCTTGCTCCTTGCCCCACAACACCCCACACCTGAATTCAAAGCCTCTGTAGTTTATTCATCATTTAAATTTCAGTGTTGAACCCTTGGACTTGAAAATTGTCTTTAGATTCCTAATCTTTTACTTTTTAGTATTCCCTAGGATGCAACTTGTATTCACCCTGCTGGTTAATCTGAGTAACTCTCATCTCATTCTACTCAGCTCTGGTACTGGGACCTTACCCTATATCAGTTAGTTTTCAAGGATTGTTTCCTTCTGCCCACGAAGGGGAAGCAACTCCAGGCCTTGATTATCCTTCTAATTCCTTGACATATGACCAAAAATTCTAGTAATTTAGAAATAAATACATCAATCTAATTTTTTTACGTTTCTGTAATTTTTCCACACTCTATATATTCAGCAGTATTTTTTTGGTCAGCTTTGAACTAAAACAGGAGGATGTGAGAAAAGAATAGAAACTCAAAGCACTGACTTGTTGAGGAAAGAGGAGGTTTCGAGTGGGGATCATTTTGCCACTCCCGCTTTATATCCTATGCTGTATTCCATGTAGGTGACCATTGCAGGAACCACAAATATCTTGTCCATTTTTTACTTATATTTTTGCTCATGCTGCTTTGACATCAGGAACAACCTCCATTAAAACCCCAAATCCACTTATCTCAAACCTACATATCCTTCACAATATCTTTTCTCAGAAAGCCTTTTATTAATAATACTAGAAAAATTAATATTTCCTAATTTTATATATATAACGTGTGAGGATTAATTTTATGTGTCAACTAGACTGGGCTACAGAGTTCCCAGATATTTGGTCAAACATTACTCTGGGTGTTTCTGTGAGGATATTTTTGGATGAGATTAACATTTGAATTGATAGACCGAGTAAAACAGACCATCCTCCCTAAGGTGAGTGAGGCCTCATGCAATCCACTGAAGGTCTGAATAGAACAGAAAAGGCCGACCTTTCCTTACCTTAGAGAGAATTCTCCTTTCTTGACTGCTTTTGAACTGGGACATTGGCTTTTTCCCTGGCCTGTGCACTTGAACTGAAACATCAGCTCCTTCTGAGTTGCTAGGCTGCTGGACTTCAGACAAGAAATCGATTATTCACTTTCAGGGAGTGGGTGGGGAAAAATATATTATTCACTTTCCTGGTTCTCAGGGCTTTGAAACTAAACTGGAACTAAACCACTGGCTCTCCAGGTCTTTAGCTTGCCAACTCACACTGCAAATCTTGGGACCTGCCCATCTTAATAATCAAGTAAGCCAGGCCTTATAACAAATCTGTTTCTCCTTCTCACTGTCATCTATTTCTTTCTTTCTCTCTCTTTCTCTCTCTCTCTCATTATGTACTTTCTTTCTTAATGCCTGATATGCCTGATTACTTCTGTCTCTGAACATATGTTTATGCTATTTCTTCTGCCTGGAATGCTTTTTATTTTTCTTGGCATATATTATAATCCTAACCATCCCTCAGGAATAGATATTAACTTTATGAAGCCTGAATTGATATCTTCAGCTCACTCTCCTCTTTGTTTAACTTCTAGTCAATAACTGAAGAGTTTAACATGTCACCATTACAAGTTTTCTATATGTTAGATGATGTTTATTAGGAAGAAAGGAAGGGAGGGAGGGAGGGAGGGAGGAAGATTTCACCAAGTAGAAAGTATGTGTTAGGCACAGGGTTAGTCACTTAGTATCTATAGATGAATAAAACATTCAAGAAGTCTGCAGTCAAATAGAAGAATAGATAGATAGATAGATGATAGATCCATAGCTATAGCTATAGGGTTGAAATATATGTTTCCACAAATGTGATAAGAGCATAATGAGAGAATGATTAATACTTCCAAGAAATCATTACAAAAGGCTTCATGGAAGAGATGATGGTTGATTTTGTTCTTTAAGAAAAATTTACTAAAGACAAAACAAGGAAAAGAATGTTTCTGAAGGGAAACATCTTGAGCAAAGGCAAAGAGGTGTGAATGTGCATCATTTTATTGAGGAATGAGTTTGTGACAAACATCTTATAAACAGTTTCGAAGCAGGGATCCTTCATTTTGCCTCGGCTTGTAAATGCCCAACGATTTCAAATACAGTGAGTGCATCATTGTAGAAGGCCACATGCTGAGATTGTTTATTTAAGAACTTAAGCCCAGTGGAAATAAGAATTGTGGGATTAGAATGCTGGGTTTCAATACATACACATTGAGTGAATAAATAAATGAACAAATACATTCTATATGCCAGACATTGTGCTAGGCACTAGAAATTAATCAGTGAACAAGATATTCTAGTGTGGGAAGAGTATCAACTAATACTTACACTCTCAATTGATATTTGCTATCTCTCTATCAAATAAAGATATAATTTTACTGTAAGTACTCTAAAGAGATCCTTCTAAAGTGACCCTATACTAGTGTATTTTATTTAGAATATATTTTACATTCAAGAGGAAGGGCATTTTAATAGAAAATACTGGACTGGAATTCTAGACACTTGGTTTCAGCCCAAGGTACACTTCAGGTTTTTTATTAGCTTGGCTTATATGACAATAAGAGAGGCAGGACTTTGACAATTGTCCAATAAATTTGATCATTATAGACAGCCAGTCTGTATAACTGAGGCTCAAAACAAAAAAATGCAAGTAAATTTCTTTGCCTGTTTCAACTAATAATAGTCTATATTCCAAGTTTTGAAAAATTAGTGAAAAAACTCTTTACCAATATTTCTCATTTTAGTCATATTTAGAGCACATAAACATTTCTATTTATATTATTTCATTTTGTACTAAAAATTATAATTGAAAAGGCATTATATCACCATTTTACAGATGAGTGAAATGAAGACCATTTGGTAAGTGACTTATCCAACCTGACAGAGCTAGAAAATGATGGAATCAGAGTTCGGATCCAAGACAAGCAAAGTAGAATCCTGGCAAGCATCCAGTGGAAATTACAAAAGTGGATGTAGATGAGTCAGACAAATGGAAGTCCTCTCGAGTGGAGCAAGGCCGCTCAAAATTGGCACTAGTCAGGGACAGGCTCCCACTCCACCTGTTCCTTGTCCACAACCCTAACTCATTAAGATCCTAAAGCAGTATACAGACATAATAAAATCCTCATCCACTGTTGAATAGGACTGAATCAGGGTGTGGCACTCATGATGTCTGGATTATCATCCTGGTTCCGTGGAAGCTCTCTACTGAAACTATGGAGCAAGTCACTTCGTTCCCTTGAATTTATCAGTGCAGTAGTTTCAACCAATCTGCCTTTAGAGAAGCATCATCACTCCAGAAAGGTGGATGGTTCTATTGTATTTTATATTCTAATCTATACATATGTGAAAATTTTAGAAAGAACTCTCTTCCCATTCTTACCTCTTTTCTGGTCCCCTGACCCCTCCTACTGAGATCGTCCTCCATCTTCAAGAATCTTCTCAACTACTGTCTTCTTATAAGTGCATTGTGAGCCCCCATCTGTATGTAATATCTCCTTTAAATTAATTTTAGCTCTTTGCTTGTTGTAATAATAACTACAGAAGAGGTAGTCACTATTATAAACATGCATTTAATGGATGAGGAAGCAATTGATAGGAGTGGTAATTTAACTTATACCAGTTTTTACAACTAGTAAATAATGGAGCCAGGTTTTAAACTCAGCTCTGACTTACTCCAGAGAACATGGTCCTAAATACCACAACGCAGTATAGACTTCTACCTTGCTTTATCAACATACCTTTTCCTACTAGATCACTGGAAACTAATGGTTAAAATTAGAAGGGATCTCGGAGATAATCTTGTTCAGCCCCCTCATTTTACTAATCAATAAACTGAGTCTCCAGGAAAGTCTTTTACCCAGGGTGACACAGCAGGTTAATGAGACACATAAGACCCAAACGTTCTCTACTTTATACTTTCTGCAGTGTCTGTAAGATTCACAAGGGCAGAGAGGACAGCTGCTCACCCTCTTATCACCCACAGTATTGCACACACATCTTACTCGTAGCAAGTGCTTAAAGATCTAAATTTCATTGGAATTTCTTTGTGATCAAAGATCACTAATTAGCAAACACAGAGATGTCAGAGCTTATCATAGTTATTAATAACATACATAGAATACAAACTAGTAAGTGTAACTTATTTGCATATCTAAGGACACTTTAAATAGAGGATGTCAAAACATTGTTTTGTTTTTTTTTACCAGGAACCACCTAAGCTTTGCTAAACTAAACCGATTTATAGAGCTAAAACTGATAAATCCCAAAATTTAGCCTAAAAATACACATTCTTATGATAGAAGGATAACAACCGTGTGACCCCTCCATTGTAGCGAAATGTTCCGACTACAGAATTTAAACATCAGCCAAAAAAAGTTCTTTGTGGATCAAATGCATTAGCAGCATTTTCTTGGTGCCTCTTTTACCACATTCCTTTTTCTACCTTTTTAAAGATTCCCATCACTCTCAGGATAAAATAAAAAACAGTATTTAGTGTTGTACGCAAGATCTTTCCCAGTCTGGCCCTTCTCTGCTTCTCTATTAATAGATTCGCCTCATATGGGTCCCAAATATGCACCCTTTTTTCCTGCTATTCTGAAATGCGCATAACGTTTTCTCTGGTATGTGGAAAAGGCTCTTCCCTTTGCCTGGAAGGTCCCTGTTCTTCCCTTCCCCTCACCCCCTCGCCACTTAACTAACTCCTCTGCCTCCTTCTAGACCCAGGTTTCATCATCTCATAGCTAATTGATTCTAAAACCTGCTTGATCTCCAGAATCACCTGGGAGTTGCTACTTAAAATTAGATGCCCACAGAGATGATGATGTCTAGGCATTGTAATCTCTTAAAACTGGAATACCAGGCAATTCTGAGAAATCTACACCTTAGATAGCTCCTCTGAGCCTACCCCTTCCTATTACATCAGTTATCAGATGTTCATTCTCTGTGTCTCTTCTCCCTACCAAGTTGGGAGCTCTTCTTGGGTAGAGATGCACCTTCCATTTCTCTAATGCTAGCAGATCAGTAATAAAGTTTGGATGAATAAATGAGGTTGGCAAATCATTAGCTTATTTTCTCAAATCATTTCCTCTGCCATCTAGTTTGTTTTCTGATAACTTTTTCAGATCCTATTGATTAAAGTTAATCTCTCCTTGCTGTATATTCCCATGACAGATACTTTGATTCATTTTTCTCTTATAACACTTTATAGCCTTACTTATATTTATGTGTTTGTGTATTTCTTCCACTGAGCTCCTGGAGTCAGAGACTAAGTTGTTTTTTTTTCTTTCCAATTTTGTGATTGTTTCAGCAATCATCAACATACCTTATCCTCATTGATGAAATAAATTAAAATTTTGTATTTCTTTAATTTTATGCTATTTCATATCATTGAGATTCTCAAAATAAAATTCTTATGACCCTTTAACATTCCATAGCAAAACAGTTCTCTTGAAGAAGTGCTGGGGAAAACCTTAGATGCTCAAACTGGGTATAAGATTCTTAATAATAAATCAATCTGTAATTGATAGTGTCAGCGGAATTTATTCTGAAGGTAGGGATGTGGATTCCTTTGCAAATTGTGCCTAAACCATCCAATGCTAATGTTCCTTCAGTTTCAACCTATGCCCAGTAGAACTTTTCAATACAAAAACAGGACAAGAGAATGATTGTGATGCTTGATAAAATGGAGGTAGTTCCTGAAATTATTGTATCAGATATGATCTGATACAATACTGGGACAGCAGAGACATAAATTTGGAACCAGGTGGCTAATCAGGGATTGTTTTAAAATGAGAATCCTTAATTAAGCAACAACAAAGAAATGGACAAAAGTCAGAGACGGAAGGTGACCAGAGGACAGTAATGATTTATTTGGAGAAGCCAAATCTTCTAAAAATAGAAAACCTATGAGGTACTCATTTTGCATTAACCCACAAATACCTTGCTGGGTAGAAGGAAGACTCTTGAAATGAATAAACTAGAATCAACTGTAAATGCTGAAGAAATAGATAAATGAAGAACAAGTAGATGCATGAACGAATATCTGGTTTCACTTACGCCGTAATTTCAGATAGTACCATCACAACCTGTCATTTAATGCCCTGCTATAATCTTTGTGCAGAGATGTGTAAATCTCTCACCTGTAACTATGTTCAACCATAAAACAAACTGGTTCCTTCCTTCATGGTCCACGTATGAGGTGCTGGTGTTTTCTCAGCTGAGTTCCTGTAATGGCTAATAGCTTCCTCTAGACCTATAACGAGTCTACACTTATAACCTTGGCATTCCAAAGAGCCCAAGGGCTGAAGCAAAATTAAATGCCAAGTTTGCAAAACAAAATTAAACAGCCTAAATCCCCTTGGTCAGTTAACATTTGCAAAAATGCTGTCAGTAAGTTATTAAACAAACATTATTTCTTTGACCTTCAGGAATTATATATGAAAGAAAAAGGTAGGGTTGCTTGTCATTTATCCTAATGTGCATCTCACTAACTGGAGTTTAAACATCCCATTCTGAATAAATAAAAATGGCAAAGTGAAATACAGGGAAGAGAGAAACAGAAAGATCATACTTCACAATAATATACCAGGTAAAAGTTTTGTAAGCATATGCCCCTTTTTATAAAGAAATATAGAATAGATATAAATACAAAAGACTTGTAAATCTAAAGCTATTTAAATGTATTTAATAGTTTCCTATTCAGTATCCTTATTTTGAAAATGTCAAATCCAATGGTAGAGCTAATTACTCTCTATTATCATTAATAATGCTTAAAACTAGACCAAATAGTATTAAAAATCAGCATACGGTACATGTAAAATTTCTAAAATCTTGTTTTAGCTTTACTAGCCTTCAGTCTTGTTTGCAACCTTTGTTTTCTGCTTATTTTAACAAAAATAAATTAATGTCACCTGAAGAAATAAGACTAATAAGTGATATATCTGAATCTAGCTAGGTAAGTTAGTGTCTGGATGAAAGAAAGAACTCAAACTCTCACATGCTGAACTCTAGGTCCAACTACAAAAGGATAGTTTTCTAAAGAGGTGACCAACAGCACGTTCAGTCCTGCAGAATAATAAAGAATGAAGTATTTCAGGGTGTTAGGGAAGGAAAGGGAAGTAAACACTTGCTTGCCACTCCTTTAGATGGCATCTTTCATAAGCTGTGAACTTTTTCTGGTTGAATGCAATTCATGGAACTTGTTGATAACTTACACATTTAGCCCATACACATTAAGGACCTCTAACTCTGCTCACTAAAAACCACACACGCATGCATACATTTTTCAATGTTGGAAGAAGAATAGAAAAATCTAATGGTGCCTCCACAGATTGATGGCCCCCCATCTCTCATATGGTAGACCAGTCTGGATTCTTGGAACCTGGAGATTTTTACCTGCCCTTTGATCTCTCTCTAACCTTTCTATGCCTGAGTTCTATGATTATATGCGATAAAACCTAATAAGCTCAAATTCTGCTGCCTAAAATCCCCACTTGTACTTTCATCACCCAGAAGGAGAGAGAAGCATCTGGAACTAAAGTTCAACCACTGGGAAGTTTCTTTTTTTTTTTAAAGGGAAAGAAAGGGGGAGTCAGAAGTTTCCTAACAAATAAAATGAGTTTTTTAATTACAAAGGAAATATATAAAGATATTTCAGGTCC
Source organism: Eulemur rufifrons (assembly GCF_041146395.1). Classification (NCBI taxonomy): domain Eukaryota; kingdom Metazoa; phylum Chordata; class Mammalia; order Primates; family Lemuridae; genus Eulemur; species Eulemur rufifrons. The sequence goes on from NC_090989.1 coordinate 73,872,219, forward strand.
CTTGCTAGGTTACCAAAGCAGTACTATTCTTTCTTACATTTCTAAAAGTATGGGTACATTCTAGACAATTTATATATCACTGTCATATATATTTCCTACGTCATTAACTGGTTCTGAAGAATCTATTCATGCAGTAAAAATGCTGCCTAAGCACTGTACCAGATATTGAGCAATAAGAGTCTGTTCTCTAGGAGCTCACAATCTATTTTGAGCACAACAGCATTACTTGAGGCAATATAAATTAGTTAACTGCAACATACTATAACTATATTTGAGGCATGCCTGAGTACTCCTCACACTTAAAGGAAATTTAGAAAAAGATATTCTTTCTTAGAAGCTTTATGCTAAAAGTAGAATTCAGTCAAAATTTCCTTTAAGCTTGTCAAGCAGATTAGGAACCAGAGAGCATATTTATTTTTTCATAAGTGAGTCACTCATAAAATTATAATATGTTCTTAGCCTGTATGATTAATGGAACTATTCATAAAATGCTTCTGTCGTCAAGGTGTGAAGTAAGAATTTGCTAGCTGGTAGTTTCAGTGACTCCCAGAAGACGGAAGTACATTATGGATGAGGAATAGGGAACAGATAGGTGAGTCTATGGACTAAGGCTCTGGAACACCCAGACTTCCAGAGAAATATTCATTATATTGAGAAAAATATATCACTGCTTTGAGCCTCATTTGCAAAGCACGAGGAGGGAGGCAAGTGAGTTTTCCATTCTTAAAACTCTTATTCTAAATTGGATTTCCTAAATGCTACACACGTCAAATAAAGGACACTTGAGAGACATAGAGAGTCAGGCTAGTTATGTCAGGGATTGGAAGGCAGAACACATAAATGGCTGCCCTATGAAGAGTTGGGCAGATATCAGCATATACAGTAAGGACTGATATACAGGCAGGCATGCCAGAAAGAAAAGAAAGGTGGACTGGGACCAATAGTCAGGAAATAGGAGCTGGGCTGGATGGAGCTGAAGAGGCAGGCCAGGGCAAGCAGATCAGATACAGACACAAGACACCTGCATTGGGAAGCTCTTGATACCCTAGGCAGGCCTCAGACAAATGCCAGCTTTTATGTTTCCCCTTAAGGAAAAGATCAAAGTAAAGCTAATTGGAATATAATTGCTAGGTACTAAGGGCCATAATACGCACTTCCACAATTCCAACTCATTTAATTCAGCTTAGCTTTCGAGGAAACTGAGGTCCAGAGAATGTTAGTAACTTTCCCAAGGTTCAGAGGACATTAAGGAGCTAGGTATCCATTCTGAAAGGGTCTGGTGATAAGGTTGACAGTTGTGCCTGCCTCTTTTTTGCAAAGCTTTTCAACTTTTGGGCTCAAAAAAGAAATCTCCAAATGCAAGATTTATTGCTATCCGGGATTCAAGTACAGTAAGTTCTGTTGGGACATGAGCTCGCTGGGAAGTGAGGAAGTGGGAGAAAGGGCCTGGGACCTAGAAATGAGACACATTTCACACTGGAGTAGGTGATCAGAGCCAGCATAAGACTTCTGAGATGAGGGGGGCAAACAGCTCAGGAAGTAGAACACAGAAACAAAAGGTTATGGTGGCCATAGATAGGCATCAGTGCTGTCAGTAGATGTTCAACCACCTGGGACAGCAGACATGTGGGCTCCAGAGTCAGGGAGACTATTGTCTGGCAATGCACAGAACTAAAGAGAATGGTAGAGACTTTGAGGGACAGGGCACCTGACATGGAGCTCGGGTTTAGGAGAGAGTAAAACCCCAGTTACTAGTAAAATTGAACAAAATACTCATTAATTGCCTCAACAAATATTTGCTGAGCATCTACTGAATTCAAGGCTTTGCTCTAGCTTGGGATTATATCAATGAACAAAATAGACAAAAATATCCACCTTTACAGAACTTACTTTCTATTGGAGGAAGGAAACCAGCAAATAATTCATGTACCGAGGAACAAAACAGAAACATAATTTCAAGAGCAGATATTAGTGGGAAAATTGAGAACATCAGTCCTTATTATATCCTTATTAATGGGGACACACTTGTTCTCAAAGCCTGGAATGGCTCTAAACTCACTCAAAGTGTGAGTTTAGAAGGGTGAGGCAGCAGGAAGTTCACCACTGGTGTTATAGCATATATTAAGAGGACATTACCTTGGAGAAATGTAACCCTCACATATGTACGACTTATTTATATCTATCTGATTGCCTATATGAGATGCTTAACAATCAGGAGTACACTTACAATCAAAACACACATTTTTGCAGGTTGCACATTATGTAAGTTTAGTTCACCTGTCAGATCATAGTCTATGGGAATTACACCCCTGCAGATAAGCAGTGCACAGCTTGCATAGCCACATCTAGAATCTCTAAGTTTTTACCAAACTGTAATGATTGGTGTTAATTTATAGTGGTGTTAACCAAGACGTATGACACTAAAATCATTCCCTAAATTTTTTTTTTTTGCAAAATACTAAGTTTAACCCATTTAAATTAACTAGTATGTTCAAAACATAGATAGCTAAAGATCCAGCATGAATTGAGGAATTATTTGTTTCTCCTGTCTTCTAGAGAAAGGAGGAACTTTCAGGATTAAATTAGAATAGCTACGTCTGTAAAGAATGATGTTGGTAATTTAATAGGGATTGCATTGAATCTGTAGATCACTTTGGGTAGTATAGACATTTTAACAATGTTGATTCTTCCGATCCACGAGCATGGTATATTTTTCCATCTATTTGCAAGTTCTGTTATTTCTTTTCTCACTGTTTCATAGTTTTCCTTATAGAGGTCCTTTACCTCTTTAGTTAGGTATATACCTAGATATTTTATTTTCTTTGTTGCTATTTTGAAGGGTATTGAGTCTTTAATTTGGTTTTCCGATTGACTGTTATTGGCATATATAAATGCCTCTGATTTGTGTATATTAATTTTGTAGCCTGAGACTTTGCTATATTTGTTAATCAATTCCAGGAGTCTCATGGTTGAATCCTGGGGGTTTTCCAGATATAACATCATATCATCAGCAAAAAGTGAGAGTTTGATCTCTTCCTTCCCTATTTGGACTCCCTTAATTTTGCTCTCTTGCCTGATAGCTCTCACAAGGACTTCCAATACTATGTTGAAAAGTAATGGGGACAGTGGGCAGCCCTGTCTGGTTCCAGTTCTAAGTGGGAGTGCTTTCAATTTTTCCCTGTTCAGAATGATGTTGGCTGTGGGTTTGTCATATATGGCTAGTATCATTTTTAGGTAGGTTCCATCAACGCCTATTTTGTTAAGCGTTTTTATCATAAAAGAGTGTTGAATTTTGTCAAATGCTTTTTCTGCATCTAATGAGAGTATCATATGGTTTTTGTTTTTGCTTCTATTTATGTGGTGAATTACATTTATAGATTTACGTATGTTGAACCACCCCTGCATCTCTGGGATGAAGCCCACTTGGTCGTGGTGGATTATTTTTTTGATAAGTACTTGGATTCGATTTGCTAGTATTTTATTGAAAATTTTTGCATCTATATTCATGAGAGAAACTGGTCTGTAGTTCTCTATTTTTGTTGCGTCCTTTCCTGGTTTTGGTATCAGTGTTATATTGGCTTGGTAGAACGTGTTGAGGAGAATTCCATTCTTCTCAATATTGGAGAATAGTTTATGTAGGATGGGCACCAGTTCTTCTTTGTATGTATGGTAAAATTCAGGTGTGAACCCATCTGGACCAGGGCTTTTCTTTTTGGGAAGGTTTTTTATTGCTGTTTCGATTTCAGTTCTTGATATTATTTACAGACGTAGAGAAAATAATTATACACTTTGTATGGAATCAGAGAAGACCCTGTATAGCAAAAGCAATTTTAAGCAACAAAAACAAAATGGGAGGTATTAATTTGCCAGACCTCAAACTATACTACAAGGCCGTGGTTCTTAAAACAGCCTGGTATTGGCACAAGTACAGGGACACAGACCAGTGGAACACAACAGAAAATCCAAATATAGATCCATTCTCATATAGTCACCTAATTTTTGACAAAGCAGGAAAGAATATACTCTGGGGACAAGAATCCCTATTCAATAAATGGTGCTGGGAGAACTGGTTAGCCACTTGTAGAAGACTGAAACAGGACCCACAGCTTTCACCTCTCACAAAAATCAAATCACGGTGGATAACAGACTTAAACCTTAGGCGTGATACAATCAGAATTCTAGAAGAAAATGTAGGAAAGACTCTTACAGACATTGGCCTAGGCAAAGAATTTATGAAGAAGACCCCGAAGGCAATCACAGCAGCAACAAAAATAAATGAATGGGACATGATTAAATTAAAAAGCTTCTGCACAGCCAAAGAAACAGTCACGAGAATAAACAGACCACCTACAGAATGGGAAAAAATTTTTGCATACTACACATCAGATAAAGGACTGATAACAAGAATCTATTTAGAACTCAGGAAAGTCAGCAAGAAAAAATCAAGCAACCCTATCAAAAAGTGGACAAAGGACATGAATAGAAACTTCTCAAAAGAAGATATAAGAATGGCTAACAAACATATGAAAAAATGCTCAACATCCCTAATCATCAGAGAAATGCAAATCAAAACCACAATGAGATATCACTTAACCCCAGTGAGAATGGCCTTTATCAAAAAAACCCAAAACAACACATGTTGGCATGGGTGTGGAGAGACAGGAACATTAATACACTGCTGGTGGGACTGCAGACTAGTGCAACCCCTGTGGAAAGCATTATGGAGGTATCTTAAACAGATTCAAGTAGACCTGCCATTTGACTCAGCAATCCCATTATTGGGCATATACCCAAAGGAAAAAAGGTCATTCTGCAACAAAGACACATGTACCCGAATGTTTATAGCAGCACAATTCACAATAGCAAAGATGTGGAAACAACCCAAATGCCCATCAATACATGATTGGATTAGTAAACTGTGGTATGTGTATACCATGGAATATCACTCAACTATAAGAAGTAATGAAGATACAACATCTCTATGGTTCTCCTGGAGAGAGTTGGAACCCATTATATTAAGTGAAGTATCCCAAGAATGGAAAAACAAGCATCACATGTACTCACCAGAAAATTGGTTTCCCTGATCATCACCTAAATACACATCTGGGAACGACACCAATCGGATATCAGACTGAGGTAGGGGGTGGGGGTGGGGATGGGTGTATGCCTACACAATGAGTGCATTGTGCACCCTTTGGGGAATGGTCACGCTTGAAGGTGCTGACTCGGGAAGAGGGGGTGGGGAAGGGAGGGATATATACCTACATGATGGGTGCAACGCTCACTATCTGGGGAACAGACACGCCTGGAGCTCTGACTTGGGGGGAAAGGCGATACGTGGGCAACGTATGTAACCTGCAATTCTGTATCCCCCATAACAATAAGATGAAATAAAAAATAAATAAATAAATAAATAAAATAAATAAATTAGAATAGCTGAAGAAGCAAGTCCTACACCTAAGTGATTCTCCGTGTATTTTTTAAAGAAAAAACATATCTTTTCAATCCAATCGTAAAGACTCTTAAAATAGCAGAGTTAGAACATCTCTAAGAAATCTCTTAAAAGGAAAGAGACCTTCCCAATGTCACATAAATGTTAGTGACAATTCTAGTTTCGGGACCCCGGTTTCCTAAAGGCTCATTTAGTGCTGTGTACACCTCCACCATGTGGTCATGTAGAAGAATGTTAGCTGTTTAAGATAAAAGCAAATGTTCTCTGGAGCCTTTCTCAGCATACAAAATTTGCCTTAAAACTTTGTGCTGATCTGACTCAGTTCATGGAAACTTCTCAGGTTTCATCTACCCACACCTTTTATTTGAACAAGGGAAAACAATATTTAGTTCTTTCCTCCAGCAAACAAGTCTAAACAGAGCCAAAGCTGGTTCAGTCATTTTTCTAGCCATTCTTTCGTAAGATTTTGTTTATGATAATGAGTCTGAGTCACTGTTTTTTCCTAAAGATAGACACGAAGAAATATATGAGAGAATGATTATGAGAATACAGAGCTCAATAAACAAATTAACGTGTATTTGTTGACATGAAAAGATGTTCATGATACACTTTTAAATGATGAAACACTAATAGTAAGAGCTTACTTTTCTAAAGTATACATATAGATAGGACTTTAAAAAAAAGTTGTTTAGAGATGAGATCTTGCCCTGTCACCCAGACTGGAGTGCAGTGGTGCAATTATAGTTTACTGTACCATCGAACTCCTGGGTTCAAGAGATCTTACCACCTCAGCCTTCTGAGTAGCAGCTATTTTGTTTTTATTTTCATGTTTTTAGAGATCTTGTATTTAGAGCTCTTACTATGTTGCTCAAGCTAGCCTTGAACTCCTGGCCTCAAGTGATCCTCCTGCCTCAGCCTCCTGAGAAGCTGGGAATACAGACATGAGCCAAGCCTAGAAAAATTTACATCAAAATTTAAACAATCAAGTTCCTCTAATGGATTCATTTTAGAATATTTTGATTGATGGAATGGTTTGCTTATCTAGATTTTCTAATTTTCCTACAATTGTATTATACAATTATTCATTGTATAATAAAATTGACAGAATAATCAAATTATGCCAAATTCCCTTATTAGAATTTGGAACTCATAGACTTAAAGAGCATTTTTGTGCATCCAATATACATTTACTGAGCAACTACTGTAAGCTAGACTTATACTCAATTTCATCGGAACCCCACAATAGCTTTGTAAGTCTGTTAAAAGATATGCTGGAATCGAGACCTTAAAGGTTATCATCTAAGAGAAAAGAAAAGGTATGGTCAGGTACAATGGGCTGGTTAAAGTTACTTGACTTTAGGACTGGTCCCTCAGAGGCAGTCTGAGAATGGGGTCTAAATTAGAGAGGTGCATAATGGCACCAGAATTTACTAGTTAGTAGAGATAAACTAAATGAAGTGAATAACAATATTATTTTGGAAAAAATCCATCTTTTAAGAAGCATGACTGTAAACAGTATAATCCAGAGCAAGGGAAACGACAGCTAATCACATTAAGATTTATGACCACCTATCAGGGAGGCGGATGTTTTACAAGACTGCTCTTTGTGCCCTAATACTACAGTATAAACTAAGATGCTCATTAAGATTGAAAGGCATATTCTCTGCCCATGTGTATGCTGGGATGTTTTTCAGTAGCAAGGGACAGAAAACCCAAACCAAACTAGTTTAAACAATAAAAGGGTTTGGCTGGTTTGCCTAAGGGAAAAGATAGAGAGGAAAGATGGAATTTTAAACATTTTTCATCAGGTTCTGGGGATTTCTCCACAATTCTTATTGCTCCACACTCTTCAGAACGATAGCTTTGTCCTCAGGCTGGTTTCCCTTGTCCTGACAGAATGGCTCCAGCATTCACATACACACAGGAAACTGGATAATACCCATGTGCTAAAAATCCCTCCCCAAAAGCCCTGAAAGTCACTCTGAATGGATGAACTTAGGTCACGTATCCACTTCTATTCCTATCACTGTGGCAAGAGGAAGGAAATGCACTGATTGGCTTAGTTGACATCATTGTATTAGGTTTCTACTGCTGTGTAACAAATTACCCCAAAACTTAGCAGCCGAAACAAGAAGCATCTCTTTCTATGGGTCAGGAACGCAGGATCACCCTAGTTGTGTGGTTCTGAGTCAGGATCGCTCATGAGGTTACAGCAAGCTGTTGGCTAGGGATATAGTCTCACCTGAAGGCACTATTGGGGAAAGACTTGCTTCCACTCCACTGATGTTGACAGCCCCCAGTTCCTGACTAGTTATCGTCTGATCACCAGAGCCCTGTTATGTGCGCCTCTCCACAGACTGCCTGAGTTTTCTCCTGACAGGAAAGCTGCTTTCCCACAGAGCAGTCAGAGACAAAAAGAGAGTGTGCTCCCAAGACGAAAGCCACAATCTTTTTATAACTTAATCTCAGAAGTAACAGACCATCAATTCTGCTAAATATTATTGGCCACACAGACTAATCGCAGTAAAATGTGGGAGGGAACTGCACAAGGTTTGAATACCAAGATGACAGAGATCATTGAGGGCTATTTTGGAGGCGGCCACCACAGCCACGTATACAGCTCTGCAGCCAGGAGCTGTATCAGCTTCCCCAACACCACAGGGAACCCGACAGAAATTAGATTACAAAGACTTTTAAAAAGGAAAAAGAGAAAAAAGATTCTGGGAATGTAACCAACAGGTATCTACTGCAGCCTGCAAATTTCTATTTCACATTACCTAGGGCCACTGAAAATTTTCAAGAATGAAATGGAGCCAAAACTGCGTAAAATATATTCTACTAATTCTAATAAATTACAAAGAGCTCTACAGTAAAGTGGGTTTTGTGGCCAGAAAGTTAAGGCAACAAAATAAAGCAAGTTTCTTTTTGGATAATAAAGCCATTTTAAAACAAAGCATTTTGTGGGCCCTATTTTCTATGGAATACTCTTTGGCATATAGCAAGTTGTACATTTGAACAAAATTTTCACCTTCATCCTCCTTTAACCCTAATATATTATATATTCCTTGCTTATTCAACATTCATGTATTAGATGTCTCCACTGCAGAAACTCACACTGGAACAGTAGTAGCGAATCACTAGTTCATAGGCCAAATTTCTCCGTCAGATGGGTTTCATCTGATGTGTTAGTAAACTCCTAAGGGAGCTTAAATTATGCCTATAATTTCAAGTTTTAAGCATCAATTCTATAAAAGGTCACAGGATAGAAAGATAGTTTCATGGAAGAAATAATGATATATATTATTTTTCTTTCTATCATATCTAAAGTTTCACCATGCACTTTTATATCCATAGTCAAATGCAAACCTTTGTAGCTACCAGGGCAGATAGTGTTATCTATTATAAAGTAAAGAAGAAAAAGACCCTTTTCTTTTAGAATGAAAAGTGAATCTCCCTATTTAAAAGGAAGCAAGATGTGAAAGATAGTCATAACTGAAGATAAGAAGGATTTCAAACTAACCCATGGTTTCAGATTTTGTGTTGAAATTAAAATTTTGAATATTTGCATTTATCTAATTTCTGGAACACTCCTACATCCTGCCTTGGAGCAATTTTAAGGCCTTGGTAATCCTCAGGCATTGTTAATGTTGGAGGCCCTAGCTCACATCATATCAAACACAGCACAGCTATGGCATGTTTCTGAAACCCCTCTATGGGGATAAGACTCTCTCTCACTGAAGCTACTGGGAGTGTTAGATGCTGTTGGCTCACAACTGAGATGTTCTCCAGAGAGTACTCTGTTACAGGGAGCTTCTCTCCCAAGGATATCCTCCCTCCCAGGAAGCAGCCCACATCCGGGATATAGGATAACAAAGTCATGGCCTTCTTCCCACGTTTGGGTCAACTCTAAAGGGTCATCTTAAATCCAGAGCTCCATGTGAAATTGGCCAAAGTCGTGTTGCAACTGCATCAGAGATCAATTTCTCACTCTGTCCAATCTTGCTCCCTCACTCTCTTGAAGGTATGTTCCTACGAGCACTCTTCAGTAAATCTCCTGCTTCTGAGTCTCCATCTCAGAGTCTTTTCTCCCAGGGAACTTGACTTAAGACCATTGATATCAGGAAGGGACCTAACAAACAGTCTTTAAAATGGGATTTTTAAAGCTGAATCATCTACTGACTAGCTGGAAATGAAGATCCTATCATTGGAGTACTCATAGCCATTGGCAGGCTGTGTTAGTGACATTGCTAAAACTTTCACTGGTGATGAACTTGGATGTCATAATGTTGGAAAGTAATAGCCTGATAGTACAATATGTCATACATTTGCAGAAAGACAATGAAAGACTGAAAGTTATAAATTACCAAGTTAAATTGCCAATTTAAGGTAAATGTCAGAGGCAGAATGCAAAAAGACTCTAATCTCCCACAGATGAAGGTACAATAAAAGCAAGTCTGGGACTCAAAAGCTTCAGAAAGTATTGATTCGTTGCCTGGCAAGTATTCTATGCCAAGATCAGGGCTCTGATTGGGAAGGAGTAGGATCCTTAGACTTGGGAGGGGATATCTGGGTATCTAACAACCTTGACTTCCCAACCTAAATCCTCTAGGCCTATAAGAATGTCCCACTACGTCAAGTTAAAGAATAATGTTCCCCCTTGTAGAAATAGGATACTATGATGAAGAAATTGTTGGACCTAGACAAAATATAGTGGCAAGAGTTGGAGTATGTATGGAACAGGACTCTAAGAATCATAAGGGAAGGGTGCTAAATAAAAAGGACTTGGCAAACCACAAAGCTGTAGAAGGGAGAGTTGACTGATCTGGGAACCCTCTTCTGTGATACAAAATTTAATACTTGATCAAGGATCCTGGAAAACACTACTAACAAGCTACTAGGCTGGCTCTTGGAAGCTGGGAAAAAGAGATGGCTCATACTAGGTGAAGTAGAAGTACTAGAACTTTCATGAAACATGGTGGTAGGAAATATCAAAAGGCTTAGAGATAGGAGCATGCCAGATTAGTTACTCTACCTAAAGTTGAAGCCCACCATCCAACTCTATTCTATGGAAGGGTCCAAAAGTTGCTCCATTTACCAATACAGTATAGAATGCACAAGGGAATGGGGCCTCAGGATAGTTGAAAAGATCAGTGGTAGCTATGATTAGTAGGCCAAGACTGATGGAAGGGAAGGCTGTTATAGAACAAGCTCTCTGGTAACAATGGGGATTCTCAAAAATAAATAAATAAATAAAGCCAAAAACAAAAAACAAAGACAAAAAAAACATAGGCCAGTCATGGTGATTAACCACATGAAGCAAGAACATGTAATTACTGTAAAGTTTAGAGTACCCTCCAAGAGACATGAGAGACATGCAGACATACAGAGATAGTTAGTAGATCATAGTCTATCAGGCACATATATGTGAACTTCCAAAAACAGTGTTGCCTAATGCATATAACCAAAACAAATTAAGGATGGATAAACAGGAGACTGAAGGCAACTCTCCAAACAGAAGTCCTAGTTTTCATATCTGAGCCAGTTCTCAAGACCAGAACTCATTGACTAAAGGAGAAAAGGGAGAGAGAAGATTCCAGTGAAGAGAAATCCTGAAAATATTCAGGAGTCCGCCACATGAGTGAGGTTTTGAGGGCTCTGTGGTGTGGGGCATGTTGAGATAGCACCTGATTTTTTTTTTTTTTAAAGACAACAGCAGCCTACATTGCAGACAGAATATTCCCCATTTGAAAATATTTATTTGACTTATTTACCAAGTGACATTCATGACAGCCAGCTTTGAGCAGACCCATCCCAATAAAGGACTCTGTAGAATATCTAGGCTGCAGTGCAGGCAGCTTTGCCACATGCACCAGCCAGATCCTAAGTATGATAAGTTCCAGTAGGAAAATCACAATATAAATCCCTAGGGCTCTAGGGCAAGTCATCTGCAGCAGAGAAGTAAACACCATTTGAAATACAGTTCCTGGTATGCAACTGAGACCTGGTAGAGATGAAGTTTCTATACATGGCACAATAAAAATCCAGAGGCCAGACCTGTCCATCAACTGCTCATTATGAGGTACATTCTGCCAGAACTATTATACAAAGTCATAAGATCAGGCACGTTTACAGCGATCACTGTTAGACAGAAAAGGTACATCGAGGATGGCATGAACAGGACCAGAGCTACACGAAAGGTGACTCAGAGCCCTGAGCCATACACTATTATAATACTGGTACGTCTCCTTGAGCCAAATTATGTTCACATGGGGGCTTCATTATATCTGGCTGAAGGAGGAGGAAAAAGTATGAGTTTGGCTCACAAACATATTCGTTTGGCTCCATATAGGGTGCGAGCCAAATAAAGGACCATTCTGCACTACAGCCTCACTCAGGATAGCACTCAGAGATAGTAGTGAGGAGAAATTCTCCCGCTAGGCAGAACTTCAGGTGATATGGTTGATCCTTCACCCTACGTGGTAAAAGAAATATCTTTTAGTAAGAACATACACAGACTCAAGGACAGTGGCAAACGGTCAGGGGTCTGGAAGATTAGATTTAGTAAAAAGAGGTATACAGAAGAGACATGTGGATAGACCTATGGGGCTGAGCACAAAGTGTCATATTTGGATCACATGTTAAGGCCCACCAGAAACATACACTACGAGAGAGGCACTAAACAACCAAATTAGGCAGTTGACATCAGCCAGTAGGTAACAACTTACTTATAGCTACAGCTGCAGCTCACCTCATCTCAACTCTCCAGGTATCTCATTGATCTGCACCTCACCCTAATTGCCAGACATGGAAGAGAAACAAATAAAAAAATGATACTTTGGTCTTTACTTTCCATTTATTCACAGCATCTAGAATATGATAAAAAATTATAAGACAGTTAATGAAGCAGAAACATGTGGCCAATAATTAAAAGAAAACAGTTTGTAGACACAGTCCCACAGATAACCCAGACCTGTTTATTGTAACTAGCAGACAAAAACTTTACAATAATAATTATAAATGTGGTAAAGCATTTATTTACAGGTAAAGATGAATTGAGTGAGTAAAAAAAGTTAGACTGTTTAAGGATAAAAATGGGAGTCATTTAAAAAAAGCAAATGGAAAGTCTGTAACTAAAAAATACAGTATCTTAAATTACAAAATTCAATTGAGTGGGCTCAATAGCAAATTGGACAGTAAAAAAGAAAAAAAAATAGTGAACTAGAAGACAGGTCAATAAAAATAACGTAAACTGAAACAGAGAGAAAAGACAAATAGGAGGGGGAGGAAATTTGTGTCCTGTGAATTAGAATCAATTGGTTATAATTGAAGTCTCTGAAAGAAAGGAAAAATAAATTGGAAGAGAACAATATATTCAAAAATAATTGCTCAATTTTTTTACAAAATATATTTGATTTAAAAAAAAAATAGTGCATATATCCAAGAAGTCCAATAAATCCAAGCAGGAAAAATACAAAGAAAAGTACACCTGGATACTCCTTTACCAAAAACCAAAAATAAAGTGAACATCTTAAAAGAGGCCAGGGACAAAGAAAAATTAAAGACAATGAAAAAGAAAAGGAAAATAAAATGGAAAGGGAAACAGATACAAATACAGAAACCCATCATGGTTTCACTTTCCCAGGTTTCAGTTATCTGTGGTCAATTGTGGTCCAAAAATAGGTGAGTACAGTACAATAAGATATTTTAAGAGAGAAGAGAGAGAGAGAAAATATTCACATAACTTTTGTTATGGTATATTGTTATAACTGTTCTATTTTATTATTGTTGTTATTCTCTTGCTGTGCCTAAGTTATAAATTAAATTTTACCATAGGTATGTACGTATAGGAAAAAGCATAGTATGTGTACGACTCAATACTATCCAGGATTTTAGGCTTCCACTAGCATCTTGGAACATATCTCACACACATAATGAATAAGGAAGGACTACTGTAATGACTGATTGCTCATCAGAAACAATGCAAGCTAGAAGACAAAAGAAAGATGCATTAAAGACTTGAAATAAAACAAATCAAAACAAAAACTCAACTTAAAATTATATAGTCAGCAAAAACATTCTTCAGAAATGAGAGTGAACTAAAGACAAACTGAGACAATGCATGTTGAAGTATCCAATTACTGATCTTGTTACTAATTTTATAAATAGTATAAAACTGTAAGTCCTCAGTATCTATTAAGTAACTAGTACATAGTGGGTACTGGATAAATATTGGCTGAATGAAAGAATGAAATAATATCATTGCATTGAAGTGTGCAATGTCTGTGTGGTTATAAAAAATGTTTCTTTGCTCTCCATCAAAAAAAAAAAGCTATAATTGAAGGAATTAGTTCACAGCAAACCTAAACTAAACATAATTTCTTAACCACTTTAAAAATAATTTGATGGTTTAAAGCATGCACAGTAACAATGTATTGTGGGGTTTGTCATGTTTAATAGTAGCACAAAGAACAGGAGGGTTAAACATATATATATACTTTTTTAAGGTTCTTTCTAAGTGAAGTGCTATCAATATTATTTCAAAGCAGACAATTATAAGTTAAGAATGCATATTTGAATCACTAGAGCAACCACATAAAAATAAAATAAAAAACAAAACAAAGAGACAGTCAAAATGGTAATGGAGAAAATTAAATAGAACTATATAGAAAAAAAACTTTATAAAAGCAGGAAAGGAGGACATGAAGGAACAAAGAACAGAATCAGAAAAGTAAAAGAATAGTAAGATGATAGGCTCATGTTTAAACAAATCAACAATTACATTAAATAAAAATGGACTGAAAACTCTAGCTACATTTTATTCTTATCTCACTCATCCTCCTTATTTCAACTCTGTTGTTATATCAATTTAGTTTCTTATTAGTTTCCTCATTTTAATGATTGAGAAAGCTTCCTAAAATGGCCATTCTGACTCAACATCTTCACATACCACACCAATATCAGATAAATCTTTCCAAAACCCAAATTTTGTCACAGAATTCAGCTCACACAATCCTTACTGCCTTACCAAATTCTTTCTCAACTACAAGAGAGGTTGCAGATCTCCTATCTATAAAATGTCTGGAGCTGAATTTTGAAACCTTAGAAAATGTCCCTATCGTCCTCCCTGGAAATATTTTATACTGTTTAGAGGATTTTGTACATCCTTTAACTTGGAGCAGACATCTACTCTCTGTTCCAGATCTTTGGGCATCTATACCTTTTTTTTAAGGTTTCTCTGTTTCTTGTCTATTTGTCCTAAATGCTGTAGTCCATTTCTTTTTTAGTTTCACAGTGTAGAGGCTAAGGGTCAGCCAAGCCTCAATCTCAGCTCAGCCCAACCCAACACAGCTGGGCCTAGCCAAGAATTCCAGCCCTTGGCAGAGTGCCAGCTTGACCAGGCGAAGCATTCAAATACTTTGCACTGCTGAAACTCTAGCATGCACATTCCTTCATATCAAGCCCTATAGCTCCTTTCAAGCCACAGGTTACAGCCACACCAAATTTCAGAAATCCCCTGCCCTTTTATTTTTCTTTTCGTTTACATCTTTACAACCACTTCTATTCTTTCTGAAATATCCTAGCCATTTTCTCAGCTTTGGGAACTCATCCTCTAAGACCTGGCTCAAATCTTACACACAGTCTGAAATGTTTCCCAATCAAGTTAGTCTGCCTCTTCTTCCTCAGTAGCCCCACCTACTTTGAACCAGCACAGATCACATTCAATTGTAAGTATCATCTGTCTGATTCAACCATTACACGGTGAGGGACAAGATTTTATTTATCATTGTATCCTCTTTGCACTTAGTACTAATGCTAATATTTGAAAGCTTTTTGCTAGGTGATAGTTGACTGGACATACAATTTGTCATAACATAGAGTAAGCAATTTATCAAAAAGAGAGGAGAGTTATGTTATACTCATTTGCTGGTTAGAAACAGCTGTAGGATTGTCTTAAAGTTGCTGAGGATTCCACTCATTTAATTCAACCAGCATTTACTAAGCATCTACACAGAACTAGAGCTGAAGCATATGTGGAAATAATTTATTCCTGACAATACTGAATGGGATCAGGAGAGTCAAACTGGAAGTCCTTCATGCAAGATGTATGATGTCTGAACTTAATTTAAATGTTCATTTGTTCAGGAGCAAAATTGATGATGACTTTTATTCTACAAAAGTTTTGCCAGAGATGAGGCAAAATATGGTGCATCAAAGTTTGAAGGAGGTGATTAAAACACTTCAGTGACCAAATTATCACATTTTACAAGCATTCAATTACATAGAGAGCTCTGATGCCCTGATTACAAATTGTATTCACTGTGATATAAGAAAAGTTTATTAATTAACTAGAGTAAATATATACATCAAAACAACAGAACATCAGAAAGCCCAGAATGAATCCATCTGTAATTTGAAAAGTAGCATTCTTTAAAAATGATAACAAATTAGTTTTTAGTAATATCCTGAGTTATGAATATTTTCCAAAGAACGGGTCATAAGGCCTCTTATTTAGGAGAGTTTTCCTATTAAATTGTACTATACCTTTCAATAACTACTGAAATTCTTCCAAGAGTGACAACTGGAAGAAAGAAACATGACTTCAGCAGACCTGGATTTAATGAAAAGACTATGTGCATTGAATTTCCATTTAGGTAGGCTAATGTGATGGGTATGGCTATCATTAGTGTGCTAATACAATCTTAGCTTGTTGGAGTCTCAAGCAGTAACCTTGTGTTTGAATTTTCTAGGAAAAGTTTACTGTGGAGACTAACTATGACATCCTGGGAATAAACAGCCAGCTCTCATTGCAAAATCCCACACACTTTGCCATCATCCTACAGTTGCTTCTGTCCCTGAAGATGCTTTTACTTTCCAGTCCACCTTTTGTTTGTGGATGAGAATTTACAGAGTGGGTGCCTCTCTCTAAGTCATCCATTTATTTGTACTCGGAGGAATTAGCCAGATTTTTATTCTGCTTGAAGTATTCAGTCCTGTGTGGCATTTCTACTTTGAAAGTTGCTGAATTGGGGAAATGAATGCATTAATGGTGAGATATTCTTACACTGTGAGAGAAAACACACATTATAAAGCATGCTTTATTTCTAGTATCCTTATGGTACCTCTTGATGATCCTTATTATGACTTAAAATTCAGAGTCTCATTCTGGGCTTACAAAACAGGAATTTGAGGCAAGGAAAAAAAAACTATTTCTCCTAAATAACAAAGCAAATGAGATTCATTCTCATTTATGGAGAAATACAAAGAGGAAAGAAACCAGAGAACAGAGTTCAAGTTCTCAGATTTCTCATCCTTTATAGTATTTCTTATTTCTCAATGTGTGTAAGTTTATGTTTAGAGTTCTAGTCTGTAAATATGGATTGAACGCCTACTACTTAGGGGTGTCTGCACTAGTTCCCATGACCCAGTAAAATAAACAATCCTTCCCCTGAAGGAATTTACAAATCGTGGCAGAGAGACTAATTAATGCTAATATGAATCAAAGTGCAATAAGGGCCATGAGATTAGACTCAAGTGCTGTGGGACTGTGGAAAAGGAAATGTAACTGACAGGGAGATTCGAAGACGGCTTTAGGCAGGCTGTGATGTTTGAATTTAAAGGAAGGGAAGGATTTAGGGACAGCAGGAAGGAGGTAGACTTCCAATCTGGGCTGTTAGGAAACCATGAGTAAAGCACCGAAGTGTGAAAGGAAAGATGCAGTCAATACGGCAAATGTACAGGATGTGGTGTAGGAGTCAGAAAGGTAAATTTGGATTATTTTGTGAGGAATTTTGAGTATTATACTGAGGAATTGCACTTTAGTCTTTGGGAAACCAGAATTTTTTAAAGATCATGTTTGGAGCTTAGAAAGATCCTTCTAGAACAGAGGTAAAATGTGGAATAAGGGAAAAAAAAATGAAGGCAAAGAGAAGAGGTAAGAAGTGGTTATTTTAGGCTAGGCAAAGATACAGAGTACTTGAACCAAAGTGCTGGCTGTAAGGACAGAGGCGGCAATGAATATGAGAAATGTTTGAAAACGAAATTGAGTTCTAAGTTAGGGAAGAGTATGGCTTAATGATTAGGTAGAGGCAAGGCTATATTGGGTCTAATCATAGCTCTGCATAGTTTTGGAGAAGTTTCATGTATTAGAAGCCCATCCACAGAATCCTTTAGTTGAGTGCAGTGGCTCACACCCATAATCCTAGCACTCTGGGAGGCCTAGGCGGGAGGACTGCTTGAGGTCAAGGGTTCTAGACCAGCCTAAGCAAGAGCAAGACCCCACCTCTACTAAAAAAATAAAAAATTTAAAAAAATTTTAAAAAATAAAAACAAAAAAGAATCCTGCCAAAATTTGATATTTAGGACATACTCCATAGGAGGATATTTACTCCATATGAACATTCTCTGTAAACAATAGAGGCAACTTCTTTTTCAGTCCAAAAAAGGGGGGAATTTTGATTAATTTAATTACCTTTAAAGTGATATAAGGATAAAGACTTTGAATATATCTGGTACTCAAATAGGCATTTGCATAACATGAAGATTACTTTTCATTATTTTTTGGATAATATAAAATGCTAGGCTCTGTGTAATCTAGCATAGAGAATCATATACCAGCTATACTAAAATCCTTGTATATTAATTCACACAGGATAATTTTTCAATTTGAATGCAATATTGTAGGACTTTTAATAATTGAATGAGAAAAAAATTTCAACCTAAATAATAAACGTTATCTGCAATCATTAAGCTTCAAAATTATATAAATGATTTATAGTTGTAATAATTCTTTTTTTGCAAATTTTATGGTGTAAGGGAAAGATATAACTTTATTCTTCAAAATAGAGAGCTATTTCAATACCACTTACTAAATCTCATATCCATAGTATTTTTAATTGCTAGCTTTATTACAAAGTAAATTATTTTATATTTTTCAGGATGAATAACTTGGGGTTTTAAATGAGATTGGGGAAAGGCTATCTAATCATGTCGGACAAACACACCTTTGGTTTACCGCAGGTAGGTAATTTACCACAGAGTTATTTGTGCCTGGCAGTTAAAAAAATTTTCCATCAACAGGCACATTAGTCTGAAAATATACAGATTCATCCAGACATGAGGTATCTATGCTGCATGTATACAAACATTTTGTTACAAATAAGAATTATCTAAATTTGCATGTTATCATATCTTTTAGATCTTATGCTTACTATAGCAGTATTTTACCAATAATTAAAGCAGGTCAATCTACAAAAAGGAAGAGACATATTCAAGCTTGTTATTTATTAACCCCAGAAAACGCAGTTATAAAAATAACCTATAAATGTAATCATTAATATATTGTTTACACTTGTTTGATATAAGAGCCTGAAAAGAAAAAAGATCGCACATGCTCGGCCCACTAAAATGATGATTCTTATTCTTTTCAGTAAAAATCATATTGGTTTTCCTCCTGAGTTCCTTTATGCTCAGTTTAGTTTTTAATGACCCTGAATCTCTTCGTGTGAAAGACCCTCAAAGCTAAAAATTGAGCACTTCAGATAGCCCTCATAGAAAAGTAAAAAACGAAACTAAAAACCCTACACAAAAATGAGAAATGTAAGTATGGATCTGGAAATTGCTCCATTTTTTCCATATCCTTACAGCAATAATTAATTATATTGCTAATTTTATTTTATATCGGTGATCAATGTGGCATTGACTATGTGCATACCACTGGAATGTTAATGAATACAAACATCCCATTAAAATACCCTATATATTGGTTCTCATAGTACTATGAGGAATTTTTTAAAAATTGTAATAATATAAGCACTTGTTACTAAAATTAATATAGAATGATATTAAGCCCATAAATTACACATTTTTCTAACAATCTGAGATCTAGTGATTTCTTTTAAATTCTTATTAAGTTTAAATCATTCTAGAAAAGAGGTGGAGCTTTCTACACAATTATTTCTCAGGTGTTTTTTATTAGAAAGTTTTCAAGAAATAAAAATAAACAGAGTCCATAGCACACTGTCTTTGTGCTCCCAAGTCAAAGGTTTAAAGAGAAAGTACCAGCATTTGGGATTTTTTTTAAATGTCAATAATCGTTAAGTATTTAGCTAAAGTGAAGGTAAAGAAAGATCACAGAATTCCAAATTTGGGTGGAAATTAAAATATAAACACAGCAAAGTTAAAGGTATCAACAACTAAAAAACAAATGATTCTTAGTCTAGCCATGACAAATCCTATTTATCATAGACATTTAATTATCTCTGAAAGTGTGTAATGATGGTGTGAGAAAGAGACCAGATTACTAGGAGGGCTTGTTGTATGTGAGAGTAAATCCAACACAAAGGCGTTCTAAAAATAACTTTGTAAGGCTTTATACATGTTAGAGATTCTCTTAGTTTCTTTTCTTCAGATAAATATAGTACTGCCATGGAAAGATCTTTAGAATAATGCTGATTTGTTGAACAACCACTGTGACGCTTTTTGTGAGCCAGACCACTTGTTAGGTACTCAATGTGCTGAGCAGAACTTTTTAAGATGTATAAAAATACAATCACCCCGAGTAAAAGAGAAGATTTTGTGAGCTCACATGGAAAGGTAGGGCTATCTCAGAAAGGGCAGGCACAGCTCTAGTATTAGGAACATACAAATTCAGGGCACTAAACCCTTTAAGATTTCCCATCTCCTCTCTGCTTCTCCCTCTCTATTGGGTTCAGTCTTTAATTGCAGAAACTTCACGAAGTCTAAAACCACGAGATTTCAAGTGGTCCTAAGCTTACATTCCCCACAATCTCACAACCAAAGAGAACAAAAGTCTTCCCTATGGGCATGACTTTTAAAAAGTAGAAAAAACTCTTATTGACCAGTTTTGGTCATGCACCATCTCAGACAGTGGCCCAGGAATCAGGATACAATGATTGGTCCAACTGTCTTGACATCAAGGGAACAAGAAGACAACACAAAACACATGGAAAAAGAATAGCTTCCTAAAGAAAAGAGTGCATCTTCAAAATCTATTCTTTCATATAACATAACATAATCAAGTGAAATCCATCATGTGACAGTTCTACCCACACTCAAGAGGAGGTTCATATACAAGGTCTGCAGACCAGGGAGTGGAAATCTTGGGAAGCCTTTCAGAATTTTGCCTCCCACAGCATTATTAAAAGATTCCTGCAAGGAAAAAAAAAAAAAAAACTGTGGTCAACTAAATAATGGCCCCACAAAAGATATCTTCTAATTCATTCCTGAATCCTGTGAATATTAATTATATGGCAAAAAAAAAAAAAAAGGATTTTGCAACTATGATTAAGGTAGGAATTGAGATAGAGAGATTATCCTATCAGGGTGGGACCTAAATGCAGTTGCCCGCATCCTTATAAGAGGGAGGAAGAGGGAGATTTGATACAGACAAAAGATAAGGCAATGTCACCATGGAGGCAGAGATTGGAATGATGTGGTCACAAGCCAAGGAATGCTGGCAGCCACCAAAAGCTAGAAGAGGTGAAAAGAAAATTACCCTCTGGACTCTCTAGAGGGAGTGCAGCCCTGTCCACATCTTGATTTCAGCCCAGAGAAACTGATTTCAGACTTCTGGCCTCCAGAATTGTGAGAGAATAAATGTCTATTCTTTTAAGGCACCAACTTTGTGGTAATTTATGACAACAGCCAGAGGAAACTGTTAATAGTGCAGAAACTACGAGGTAAAGATAAAATAAATAATGTTATCTTATACTGAACAGAAAAACTCCACAAAAAGAGGAGAGCTTTTACTTTCACCACTAGAAACAACTCTTTGTCAGCAACTTTATGAGTAAAAATGATGATATAAGCAGGTCTGGTAAAGTCAGCCATAAACAAATAAATAAATACATGCATACATACATATTAAGAGGACTATTTTATATCTCAATTGTCAAAATAAACCTTAAGAGTATATTGTGCCTTGAATATTAAAACAGAGCCACCATCATTAACAAAACCTTGAAAGTGGTGTTCATTTCATCTTTATCACAATTTCTTGTAAGGTTTATTTTTAGGTGTTTATACTGTAAGTAATATGACAACTTTATGGCCCCTGGATATAATTAAATAATTGAATATACTTACTTATGTATAATTAAATAATTGAATATACTTACTTCTGGGGTAAGTATATTTATTTATTTATATTTTTACTGTTACGATTAAGTGACCAAAAATCTTTAAAGGCTATAGCCATAAAAAATGGGATGCTATTAGAGGCTTGGGGTCATGAGCTTGTCATGATACTATTGATATTTTAGAAACAATAACTTTGGGAGTACTGTGGGAAGTAAGGCGGAAAAGAGTCTGAAAGCAGAGGGATCAGTCAAGCAGTTATTGGAGTGTATTAGTCACACTAGGTCACTCAGATTTTGAATGAGGTGGCATAGTAGTATGGCTAATAATACAATAATAATAATAAGCAACATACAGGATTGCCAGCTGGGTGGCAGACTCTGTGACTTTGTATTACTATGCATAATAACCCTTTGGGGTAGGTACTATGTTGATCCCATTTTATGAAATCATTTATTCAACAAATATTATTGAGTATTAACTATGGGTTTAGTACTCCATTAGGAGCTGAGGAGGAAATTAAGTTGTAGTCAAGGGCCTAAGGACACAAAACTTCTAGATATTGAGTTAGTACCATGTTCTCGTCTATTTGATCCCTATTCCTGAAGGGCAGAAGAAAGAGGAGAGCAAAATGTGAAAAAATTTAGCACTATTATAATTGCTTGAACCCAGTGTTCTACCCAATGCCTAGAGGCAGTTGATGTAAGCAAAAAGGTTTTGTTTGTTTGTTTCTCCTGAGAAAACAACACAGCCTTGATAAAGAGATTCTCACTGGATACCCCAAACTATTCTGAAAGCACCAGCAATATTTCAAGGTCTTTTTGATGTCCTGGAATTATAGCTTTGGCTTATATTAATGAGACACAGAAAAAGAAAACTGTCACATTCAAATGTAGCAGTTTTCTGTGCAACTTTTCTCAACCATAGTTAATTTGACTTCTAATGACTTAATTAGAGCTAACCTGATTAGCTCTGTCTGGGATACAAAATTCAAACAGCACTTTGCTACAGAAAGTGGAATTCACTGTTAGATTAAAATAGTGTCATAAATATTCCTAAAGTTGGAAATGACCTTGAATGTTTATCTTGTTTAGCCTTCTACTTTAGGGCAGATCTAAACAAAGAGGATTACAATTACATATTCTATTTCCAAGCTATTCCAATATAATTAAATACAACAAATATTTATTGAGAATTTATGTGCTAGGCTCAATGTCTAGAAAAAGAAAAACTAAATTCCCTTGGTAAACCTTTCTTGTTCTTTAAAATTTTTGATTATGCTCGAAGTTAGAAAGAAGCAATCCTGAACTCCCTTCCTTTTTAAACAAGTTTTACTAAGTTATCTCCTCTTCTTTTTTGTTTTTTTAACAAACTCACTCCTTCAGTTGCCCTCCAGTTTCAGACAAATAATGTTTAGTAAAGCACAATCCCAAAATTATAATCAATTAAGACCATTAATTACCTGTGTGTTCTCAACCTAAGAAAATGTAGAATATATGCAATTACCGGCATAATTCAAGTCAGGAGAAACATTTGGCTGTACCTGCTAGAGCTCTTCCTGACATTCTGATTTATATTTGGGAAAACATGGCTCAGTTCAATCGGAATGTTCTTCAATTGTTTTCACAATTAAAAGAGAACTTAATCTTTAATGGCCCTATAATAGAAGGCAAGGATATCCTGGATGGATATTATGGTTCACTCTAGATGGCTAATAGACAAAATAACCTTAAGTCTTTGTGACTTTTTTGACTACTATATTTGCATTCATTATTTATATAGTTGGTTTCTTGGTTATTTTGTTTTCCATTTATTTATCCCTATTGCTCCCCAGCAAGATAGTTCTCAGTTCAGTATCAGCTAATATATTCCATGTTTTTGACTTAAAAAAGAAGTTAAGAAGTAATCATTAATAATAACAATAATAAAAGATTCCATTAATTAATTCAATTTTCACTAAATGCTAGCCACTGTTACAATTTTGCTTTAAATTCACTGGTTCATTCCAATGCTACTACACTCCTATGGAGCAGGTTTTATTTTACACATGAGAAAAGTGAGATTCAGAAGCTAGTGTGGTAGTCTGAGTTCTCAAGAAGCAGCACACAAGATGAGATTAAAAGTGCAAAAATTTAAGTAAAGGAAACACCTATAGGGGGAGCTGGAGAAGCCTGGGAGGGAAACCAGACCAGAAGTCTGGCCCCAGAGTGAAGGAGCCAGGGAGAAAGATTGCCTGCAGGCTAAGGAAGTTTGGGCAAAATTGTTGGAGCCCTTGAGCAAAAGTCACTGGCAAAAATGTCCCCTGACTTTCAGAAATAGATCAGCCTAATATCTATGCTGCACTCAGTCTCTGGTCAGATCAGCCCATGAAAGGCATGGCCTCAGCCCAAGCACGGTAATGGGTTTCAATGCCAGCAGCCTGAGCCCTCAGTCAATGAAGCTCCCTGTGGGTCTAGGAGGTGCGCTCTCATGGCTGCCACAGCTAGTTAAGTGGTCAAGTTGAAATTCAACCGTGTATATTCGTGGCTATAGAGACTTTTGCCTTTACTTATTATATTTTTATGACCTCTGCATGTTCTCTTGATTTTGGTATCCAACACTTTCGTCAACATTTTAAAATCAAAATGAATAATTCTTAGTTGCTTTTAAAAATATGCTTGACATTTTTCTTTTTTAACATAGAGTAAATAACTTTGAATATCTTTAAGATAGTAAGTAATTTAATAATACAATCCAATATTTATAAGAAAGTTTATATGTCATCACAAATTATGATTCTTAAACCCCAAACACTGCTTTCATATAGAAAAGCTTTATCACTTTATATCAGATTTTGGGTCAAATTGAACAGCTTTATACAAGGGATAAAATGAATCATGTGTCAAAAATCTGTTCCTTTCTAAACCAAAGTTCCAAATATTTCCACTGGATTCTTAGAATCTTCATGAAATATTTGGATATACTTAGATATGGGAGATGACTGTTTTTCTCCATGCCCTCCCTGATCCATCCATCAATTCCTCATTATCCCACAGTTTGTTCACCTAAGTCACCTCCTTAAAAGACTGGTGAATCAGTTAGCTATTTCTGTATACCAAACCACTCCAAAACTCAATGGCTTTAACACCACTCCTTCATTATGTTACTGTGCTTGTGAGTGGACTGGGCTGATCTATGCTGCTGTAGGTTGGACTCACGTGCATACCTACAGTTCAGCTGGAGCTCTGTTCTAGGTTAGGCTTGGCTGGGGCAGCACAGCTGGGACAGCTGCATTCCACGCATCTCTCATTCTCTTTCTTCATCTTGGGTCCAGTCCAGGCTTGTCCTTCTCATGGTAATGGCAGAAGCACAAGAGTATAAGAGGAACACAGAAGGACTCTCAAGGCCAGCATGCAGAACTGGCACACAGGCACTTCCACTTCATGCCACTGGCCAATGCAGTCTCAGGGTCAAACCCTACACAAGTCAAAAGTTGGGAAACTATAAGAAATTCCTTTTTTAGAAAAAAAAATAGTAAAGTTACACAGCAAATTATGTCGGCTCGGGAAAAATAAGATGTGGCCATTGATGAAAAATACCACAAATGAAGGTTTTACCTTACTATTGCCTTTTATCTATTTGAAATCAATTAGTTAAATATTTATTGGCACAATTTTGTAAAAGACACTCTGTTTGGCAATGGGGGAACAACTTTCATTTTAATGGGAGAAACAGATATGAAAGTATTTTATTTTCTTCCTTCTGATCTGACCATCTCTTATCCATGAGACTTAAGCAACAGCAGGCCTGCGTGACAGGCTCTTGCTTGTTCTCATTCTGCTCTGTCTCCTTAAGCAATATCTTCCATTCTCATGCCTTTAAATTAAAAATAACTGTATTTATGTGTCTGTGTATCTTTGTAAGAAACAAAATCTTCCAAAGACACACATATACACATAATACTCTCCAGTGTGTGCGCTCTCTCTCTCAACTTCTGCAGGCATCCTGGTCTCATCCTCTATTAACTTTTTCACCTCCCTAGATTCCTATGCTCCAGCCACACTGTCATTTTTTTGTTTGTTCCTCACAAACTACAAGGACATCCCTGCCTCTGGGATTTTTTACACTTAGATCCATGAGATCACCTCCTCATATCATGCAGGTCTCAGTTCAATTGCCATCTCCTCAGAGAAACCTACTCTTACCATGCAAACTGTGTAAGATCATCTCTATCATTCACTGTCAGGTCACCCCTTTTTATTGTGTACGTAGCACTTGTCACTATTTGAAATTGTCTTATTTCTTTTTGTTTATTGTCTGTGTCTCCTATCAAGAATGACATTCCTTGGCTGGGTGCAGTGGCTCATGCCTGTAATCTTAGAACTTTGAGAGGCAGAGGTGGGAAGATTCCTTGAGGCCAGGAGGTTGAGACCAGCTTGGCCAATAGCAAGATCCCATTTCTACAAAAAAACCTAAAAAATTAGCTGGGTGCGGTGGCACTCACCTGTAGTCTCAGCTACTTGGGAGGCTGAGGCAGGAGGATTGCTTGAGTCTAGGAGTTTGAGGTTGCAGTGAGCTATGATGACACTAGTGCACTCCAGCCTGGGTGATAGAGCAAGACCCTGTCTCAAAAAAATAAAAAGAATGGCATTTCCATGAGAGCAGGAACTTTGCCTATCTTGTTCACGGCTGTGTTCTTATTCCTATGATAATAACTGACACATGGTAGGCACTCATAATATTTGGTAAATAATGAATCAATAACTCAATTTTCTGATAGTGTAACCCAGACCTTTCCCTTTAGTCCTAGGCCATTATATCCATTTCCAATGATATATTCCATGGGCACCTCAAACTAAACTTTGTTAACCCTGAATTTTTCTCCTTTCTCTCCAAACCTGCCCTTTATCCAGTGCTTTCTGGAACTGTAAATGGATGGAACTTCTACCCAAATGCTCAGGTTGGAAACCTGACAGATATTCTTGACTCCTTACCCTTCCCACTTACCCTTCACATCAAAATGACTAGAAGATGTTACTGATTCTACTCTAAAAATATTCATCAGAACCATCCACATTCTTCCACCCCCACTGCCACTACCATCATCTCTCTGCAATAACTTTCCAACTGGTCTCCCTGCTAGTCCAGCTCTGCCACATACTAGCTTTGTGACCTTGGACATATTTCTTAACTTCCCAGTGCATCAGATTCCTCATCTCTTAAATTGGAATTGAGTTATCTGCTTAAGGCAATAATACTAAAATAGTGACCTCCAAACTTCATCTCCCCCCGGAAACCCACAATGTGAACTTGTTTGGAAATAAGGTCTTTCCAGATGTAATAAATTAAGATGATGTTATATCAGATTAAAGTGGGTCCTAATGCAATTGTTGGTATCCATAGAAGAATAGGGAAATTTGGACACGGAGACACAGGCAGAGGGAAAACAATGTGATTCACAGGGAGAACACCATGTTAAGATGAAGCAGAAATTGGAGTGATGGCACTACAAGCCATGGAACACCAAAGATTGTCAGCAATCATCAGATGCCAGGAAAAGGTAAGGAAGGATAGTCCCCTAGAGCCTTCAGAGAGCATGGCCTTGCTGACATTTTTATTTCAGACATCTAGGTTCCAGAACTGTGAGAAAATATATATATATTTTTTTATTTCAAGCCACCCAGTTTGTGGTACTTTGTTGCAGCAGCCCTAAGAAACTAATACAGCTGTTGTGAGGAATTAATTAAGACAGCTTACATAAAAAATTTACAGTTGTGCCTATCATAAGATTGAAAAAAATTTAGTTATTTTCAAAATTCCATTATCATTATGAATCCAGATTAAAACTCTTAAAATGCAAATGTGACCAGAATGCATCCCTGCTCACAACTTTTCAGAGGCCTTTTATTGTTCATAGGATACAGTCCAAAACCTTTAGATGGTTCAAAAGACCCTGGAACAAAATGTGGCCACACACCCAGCTCTACGTACAGTACTTCTTTTTCCTTCATTCTTTCTTCTTCACCTAAACAGAATTTCTGTCAAACCTTTGTTCTCTCCCATTTCCAGGCATTCTAACATGCTGTTCATTCCCTCTGTTTCAGTCTTCCTTTTCCTTTTACAGGTAACTCTCATTCTTTAGGTCCCTGTGTAAAGCTCTTCTTCAAGGGGGCCCTTTCCTGATTAGGAGAGATCCCTCTGTCTTACACCCCATAGTGCCCTGCACTTCTGTCTTCAGCTACTTTCTTCACACTTGTAAATGCTCATTTGTATTCTCTGTTACACTATGAACCCTGAAAAGATTGGCCACAGTTGTCTTGTTCTTTGCGTTTAGCCCAGTACTTGGCATATATTCAGCATGAGCTCAATAAATATATATTTATTATATAAATAAATAAGATTATATAAGTACAATATTATAAATACAATAATAAACATAATTGTGACTTTAAAGGAAAGAAAAGGTAGACTGGCAGTTTACCTGGAACAAAGTAAAAGTCAGAAGTTTATGGGAAGGAATGTCAATAAAGTGCAATTATTTCAGCCTCTTCATATATTTCATGAATAAGTACCTGAAGCTCAGTAAGGTAAAGCATTTACCCAAAGCTGAACGGCCATCAATGGCAAAAACTAGAACCAGAATCCCTTTTCCTCATCAGAGAGTCCTTCCATAGCCTTATGCTGCTTACACTAAAGAGAAGCAGAGTGAGGACATTTAAAAAATAAATATGAGGTAACACAACTGAAATAATGGACCTGGAAAAACCACTAGACTTGTTTACAGAGGACAAAAATAATACAGGTGAGATAAGAGTATTTTTAAATAATTCCAGGATTGCCAAATAGGGTGATTCAAAACTGATAGGAAGTAACTCAAATTCCTTAAGTGCAGTGAGAGAATGTGTAACTAAGGGAGGGGAAATCAAATTCCTAAAGTGCAGCGAGTGTGTGATGTGGAGAGGAAAAGAGAAATTCCCTAAACTGAGATACACTACAAAAGGAACAGAGTTTACGAAAGATCTTTTGTCTAGTACTATCCATCCAAGCCAAAATCCTGCCTGCCTGCCCCTAGAAGCTCCTGCCAGCTCTCCATTTTCCTGGTTGTCATAAAAGTTGGTAAGACAAGAACCAGGAACTAAAAGTGCAGCTTAATACAGATAACTGTAGCCAGTGCTGTGTGTCAAGGTGGAGCCGAGTGTCTTAAGTCAGATTTCTTTACCCCTAAAATTGACAAATTTCAATGTTAACCCTGGTGTTAGATTAACTCTTCCTCTGTTCCTGAATTCTGCCTATTTGTTCCATACTCTTTTCCTGAGTAAAAGTTCAATCTTCTTATTCATTCTGGTTACACTTTTAGGTAAGCAGAATTATTTCTATTCAGTCAACCAATCTGAAAACTTTCTATTACCTGACCTTCTCTGCCAATATTCAATGAGTCCCTACATCCCAATCAAATCCCTACCGTGAACAAGAAAACCCCCTTCATAGCTTGGCCTTAGCTAACTTTTACAACCTTCTCTCCAGACATTTTTCCTCATATAATCTATACCCCAATTACTATGTTCTCTGAAATCTTTAGTCATTTTTTACATTTTTACACATTTGCTTATGTTATTCATTTATGGAGGACAAAGGATAATTTAGTGATTTAATTCTGAATTTTTGTCAAAATAAAAATTTGGGCTAAAGCTATACATTAATATATAATTTTAATATATTTTCTATATATACACACAGAAAACGTAGTATATAATATAGTATGCACCATTTCTAATTGTGAACTCTATATACATAAAATATACACTTTTCATTACTCCATTATACTTACATGAAAATTAAGAGTTTGCAATTTATATGCACATGAAATCTATCAAATGTTAATGACCATTTAAATAATATTTAACAGAAATGTCTTTGTAATACTTTTAATAGTAGTAGTAAATATGATTAAGATAATTAATTATAGCTTCTGGGAGATGCATGCCTAAAAATCCACATATGGCTTTTCTGGCAATTTTAAGAAGTTACTCAGAGATGTTTAGGTAATATGAGCAATTTCTTTAAAGACAGTGTTTAGTTACAGGAATTAGGTAACTCTGTACTTTATAATGATAGAGTGATGGCTATTCCTTAATCATGTTTTCAAACTCTTCTTTTAAATTATTTTTTAATTGATTTTATTTTTTGAAATAAATTTTATTGTGCATATTTAAGGTATACAAATGATGTTATAAGATATATATGTAGATTTATATGTGTGCATATATAGTAATATGTATATATAGACATACATGCGTATATATAGTAAAATATAGAAAGATATATAATAAAATATGTGTATGTATAGTATATAGAGGGTAAAAAATATATATAGTGAAATGATATACAATATGATGTGATAAGATATATATAGATAGATATGTGTATATATAGTAAAATATAAAAATTTATAGTAAAATACTATATATGTGTATATACATATAATAAAATATATATGTGGGTATATATAGTAAAATGTATATACATATTAGAAACAAATTAACATATACATCATCTCACATAGTTACTCATTTCCCCCCACCCTCCCCCCCTTGTGGCATGAGCAGCTATAATCTACTAACTTAGCAAAAATTCTGAATTAATACACTATTATTTACTATAGTTCTCATGTTGTATATTAGCTCTTTGGACATGTTCATCCTACATTGCTATTTTGTATCCTTTGACCTATATCTACCCGTTCATTTCCTCCCCTAACCCAGGTTCTGGTAACCACTGTTTTATTCTCTATTCTCTATTTCTATATATTTTACCCCCCCATTTTTGCATTTATTTTTGTTCTCATTAATTTCTTTCATTAATGTTTTATAGTTTTCAGTGAACAGGTCTTTCACCTCCTTGGTTGTATTTATTCCTAAATATTTTATTTTAATATTTTGATGTGATTGTATATGGGATTTCCTTGATTTCTTTTTTGGCTAGGTCATTATTTGTGTATATAAAATGCCATGAATTTTTGTATGTTGATTTCATATCCTATGACATTACTGAATTCATTTATTAGATCTCACAGTTTTTTGGGTAGTCATTGGGGTTATATACATATACGATCATGTCATCTGCAAATAGAAATAATCTTACTTCTTCCTTTCCAATTTTAATATCTTTTATTTCTTTTTCTTTTCTAATTGCTCCTGATAGCAACTCCAGTGCTATGTTGAACAGAAGTGGTGAGAGTAGGCATCCTTGCCTTTTACCAGATCTTAGAGGAAAAGCTTTCATTTCTCCCCATTGATTATGGTGTTAGCTGTGGGTTTTTCATAAATGGCCTTCGTTTCATTGAAGAAATTTTCTTCAGTACCTAAAGTGTTAGACAACATCAAGAAAGGATGTTGAACTTTGCTAAATGCTTGTTCTGTGTCAGTTGATATGGTCATGTGGTTTTTGTCTTTCAGTCTGTTAATGTGATACATCACAATGAATGATTTGCGTATGTTAAACCAGACTTGCATACCAGGGATAAATCCCACTTGATCATGATGTATAATCTTTTTGATGTGCTCTTAAATTTGACTTGCTAATATTGTACTGGTGACTTTTGCATCAATGTTCATTAGAGATACTAGCCTACAGTTTTCTTAGTTTCAGTCTTTCACCTATAACTCTAGTATAATATTTACTTTGTTTTGACTTTAATAACAAGTATCAAAATAGGTATGATTCACTATTAAGACTACTAGCTCCTTGAGGGTAGTAAATTTTTTTATATCTGTAGGAAAACAATCATTGCTTAATGAATTCATAATGTAATATATGCTGTTTTCCATTTTCTTAGGAAGTTAACAAATTTTAATCCTTAAATCAATTTTATTGCATGCCTTTCCTTCAAGTTTATTTCAGCATGCTATCTCCATGGATTTTAAAGTTTAAGCTTTTTTCAATTATTTTCTGGTTGTTACCATAGCCTATTGGGATCTCTTTACAGCTAGACTTGCCTTCCTCACAACTGCTCCTTCACACTGCTGCCAGAGTGATCTTTCTAAATATAAATCTAATAGTATCACTCCCTGCTTGTCCCTGCTTTATTAGTCAGGATTGTGACAGGAAACAAAGACACACACAAATGAAGGAATCGAGAAGAGGTAAATATAGGAACTATTTTCAAAGATGTGAGTAAGATTAAAAGAATGGTAAAGCTCCTAGACTTATTACAGGAAGGAGACACTACTGCAAGTCATCTTAAAAGAGAAGGGAAAGAGCCTTTACCAGAACCTGGCTAGAGAGCTGTAGGTACAGGAAATGACCACTAGGTGAGACTGTGGTCCTCAGTAGAGAAACATAGCCATTGTCACACCCAAGTGACTTAGGTCAGGAAACCCAGGAGCAGAGCATTAGACAGGGAGTCTTGTGCTAGTGATTAATTGAGGGAGTAGGCTTAACAGAAATCTGTAAGGGAGTAAGGAGAGCAGGCAAAGGTGAAGTATGGAGTTAGGCAATAATGTGATTTCAGAAGAGGTTTATTAGGCTCTATCTAATCCCATGGAAAGCTCTAGAACACAGATTGTAATCAGAGGTTTTCCTGCCCAGTTAAAAGAGGGCTGTACTGTCATATCCCTGCATCAGCCATTGGATACAGGCTCACCCTTGGGGTGGGAACAGTTTAACTTCTCAAGTATCTCTGGGTGAGGTAGCTTCAGTCTGCGTAGGACAATCCTCCAGTGAAATGTGCCAGCTTGAATAGCTATCAGTCAAGACCTTGCAGCAACTGGGAGATGAGCACACAGCCCAGTCAAGGGGATCTGGAGAGGCACCAAGAGCTTCTGCCATGTTGACTACTTGTACTTCTCAAATCCATCCTCTTCTCACAATAAGTTCCCCCCATCTGGTCTCAGCTTCTTCAGAATTTCAATTGGTTTCAATTTCTGGAAAAATTTGTTAAGAGTAGCTTTAGTGGGATGAATTGCAGACTTCTCTGCTGCAGTTGGTCTCAAGGCTGTAAATGATACTTATCATCTCCTTTACCTACAATTCTAGATTCCTTTTAGCCTCAACTAGAGCTTCAGATGGTCTATGTGGCTTGTCTGGAGAGGTGACTTAGACCTTCATTCCTGAGAGGTTTGATTCCCTAGTTACCACGCACTTGTCAGGCAATAATTGCCATACCTGTTAGTTTACAAATAAAGTTGGGTATAAGAGTATGAAGAGATATCCTGTAGTTTGCCTGAGTAGCAAAAGTATTCCTCCATGCCCCTGTTAAGTAGTAGCAACACTATCTCCTTAACCAGGCTAAAATACTTTCCCTGTGTATTAAAATATCCCAGTGTACACAATACTTCAAGTATGATAATTTCTTTCTTTGCTTGCTGATCCACTTGAAGAACTTGAAGTGATCATGTATCAGCCATGGCTTTAAGTTTAGTGAGACACTTTCTGTGTCCTTGAGTGAAAAGCATCTCTACTCTGGAAAATAGGACCTCTAGATCCACAGGTTCTAAAGTTGAGGAGACAGGAAATACAAAGTCTCCCAGTTGGGCTCTGGAGTGGTGATGATGAAGGGCCACTATTTCCCCCATCTCTTAGTTTCTGAAGTCATGTATTCTACCTACTGGAGAGCCAGCACCACATAACAGCCCTTAGTTTAGGATAAACGTACTACTTCCTGAAGTATAGTGTTCCCATTTCAGGTATCATCTCTAGACTGGTACTGAAGCTACACCTTAAAAGGAGCATTTCCATGCTCTATCAGGTCAGCAGCCTCTAACTGATTCAATATATTTTAGGGCCAGAGGATGGATCTCTTTTTAATGTTCCCACTACCATGCCTCTTTTACCATAAAGGGGATCTTTTGGTCTAAGGTGATATTATATGGGATACCATCCAATGGATCTCTGTGTGAGCCCTTGAATATAATGCTGATCGAGGTCCTGCTAGTAGAAAAGGCAAAGTATCTGTCCAGTTTCCTCAAACAGCAGTATCATATCAGGGACTCAGCACAGGAATTTTTTTTCTTGGCAGGTTGGACATTTAGCCGTGGCATTAGCTACATCAGCTTCACTAAGAGGAGAACTCTTGCTTTGGGGTTCAAGGATTGTCTCCATCTATGCCATCATGGCTACTTCATTCATGTGCCCATTCAGCTAGCAAAGAGGTTGGCTTCATCTGTTGGACCAGTCATTCTCCACACTTAGTTGTTTTGTGTCTCTTTGATAGTAGATGCTCTCTGATGGGAGTTGACATATAATGGCAAGCTCTTCTTACCTTTTTGTCCATTTCCGTATGTCCATCCACATTTTTCTTCCTTGGATCTCCTTGTCCCAAATTTTCCAATTTTGTTCCTTTTAGGCCCAATGAGCAACAAACCAAACATCCGCCACTGCCCATACATTTGTGTATATCCTTCTTCTGAGCCAGTTGTCTGTCACCACAATTGGATGGTTAGTAGCACTGACCAAAATCCTGCCTACTGTTTGTATTTTCTCCTCACTAATGTATTCCAGGGCTGTCCCTGAGTGGGGCTATATTGTAACAGCATTTTTTGGCTCAAAACCTATTGAGTTGGAACCATCCATGGACCAAGCATGGGTTGTTTTCTTCCTACATTATCTGGTTATAAGGGATTTTCCATGAGGTCACAAGTGTGAACTGAATTGGTGGTATCTGTTGAGAATGTGCTGGTGACATAAGAGTTTGGAATACTTGTACATCCAGCTTACGTTTGCCCTTTTGACCCACTTAAGGGTGATCCAAGATATAACCCTTCCATTTTATAAATAATTGCTGCTGGGACTGCTCAAGTTTATGACTTATTCTGCCAGTGCCCAGTTCATGAAGAACAGATTTGGTCTCATGGTTACTCGATGCAGCTGCATTTTGTTTTTTTGTTTTGTTTTTTTTTTTTTTTGAGACAGAGTCTCACTTTGTTGCCCAGGCTAGAGTGAGTGCCGTGGCGTCAGCTTAGCTCACAGCAACCTCGCAACCTCAGACTCCTGGGCTTAAGCAATCCTACTGCCTCAGCCTCCCGAGTAGCTGGGACTAGAGGCATGCGCCACTATGCCCGGCTAATTTTTTCTATATATGTTTTTAGTTGTCCATATAATTTCTTTCTATTTTTAGTAGAGACGGGTCTCGCTCTTGCTCAGGCTGGTCTCGAACTCCTGACCTTGAGCGATCCACCCGCCTCGGCCTCCCAGAGTGCTAGGATTACAGGCGTGAGCCTCCGCGCCCGGCCGATGCAGCTGCATTTTGAATGATGTTCTCTATTGCAGATGGCATGGCCTTGCTCCAGAATCTCAGCAGTCTTCTTTGAAACCCTTCTGTTGGGGCCTGCTAGGGACTCTACATAAAATCTTTATCTCCTAGAGATAATTCTTGCACCACTATAGGATCTGTTGGGTCACATGAACCACGTGGTAGGACAGCTTGTACTGTACAGCCTGAATGTGCCCTTTCTTGCTCAGGGACCCACTGAAAACTGGCAGCTTTCCACATCACTTGCTAAATCATTCAGTTTAGTATTCCCAATGTGCTATTTGCTGCACTTTGCTTCTTTCTAATGGAAGGATACAAAAGATGCAGTAGCTTTCCCTTTATCTTGGAGGGGATTTCCCAGTATGCCCCAGACCGCTGGATCCCTAAAAGCATCACAGAAGTGGCAACCCACTGAATATCTGCACATATGTCTTATTATGACATCCAGAGTCATATCTAAGCTGTGAATTCAGTCTTCTCTGAAGTTATGCTGTTCTCACAGTTAAGTCCTATGTCTGTCACCAGCTCAGTACACTTCCAAGCTGCGAGTGATAAGAATCTATGTAAAGACTGCCAGAAAGGATCTCTGACTTTTGCACTTAGTTTTAAATTAATGATTAGCCATTTTTTTCTCCTGAGTGTACAAAAAGGCACTCACCAACAGCCACCAAATTCCACATTCCTTAATCATGTTGTTTTCCTTGTTTCTCTCAAATGTGAAAGACACCATAAAAGCTAAGACATCCCCATCACATTAGCAATTGTACTGCTACAATATCCAAGGAACTATTAATACTCCACTTAGCACTAGGGATGGGATCTTTATTGTCAAAGGATAGGGTATGATCCAACACCAGAATTAAATCTTTACAGTCTATGTTATAAGACCATTTCTGACAACAACTATCTTTAATTGGGTTCTCTAGAAGCTCTGTGCCCAAAAAACAGAGTCTGAGACACAAAATCTTATGTAAGTCTTTTATTCAAGAAATGCTCTCAGGTTAAACCTTCAAAAGGGCAAGGGAAACAGAATAGGGTAAAAGAAGAAGCTGGGAAAAGATGTGATTTCAGAAGAAATTCATCCTTAGCCTGACCCACGAAAAGCTGCGGAATGTTAATTGTTTATAGAGGTTGTACTGCCTGGAGGCAAGGGGACTGGGCTGTTACACCATTGCATTGATCAACCACTGGTTCCTAACAACTGGTTCCTAGCCACTGGTGAAGTGAAGAATCACATACCTTCCCAGGTATCTCTTGGTGAGATGGCCCTTACCAGCCAAGGGCTCTACTCATTGCTGCTAAGAATATAAGTTGCTAGCAGCCAACACGGTGACACCTGGGGGATGGGTGTATCATCCTAACAGAGAAGATGGGGTGGGGTACCAATAACATCTACCACACCAGTTTTACTCTCCTCTTGCCCTCTAATTTCCTAAAGGTGCTTCTCTTTGGCCAAAGGCAGCAAGGAAGAGAGACTATGAATCCAAGTGTTAAGATTCACTTCCTGGGGCACAGAGCAAGGTGGAGAAGATTGCAGAATGGATGTGGAGGAGCACAGAGAAAACATCTAGTGCTTGCTGACAAAATCATTCAGGGATTCCACAGAACGTAAGAGATAAAGCCCAAAGTCTATTACATAGCAGGCTCTTCTCGGCTTGTCTTTCTTGTCTGCCTCGCAGCTGCACATTTCACAGCTCCCTACCTGATGTAACATACAGTCTGGCCACATTTCTCAGACTTCCATTTCTGAAATACTCTTTTCTTGCCTGGTGTTCCCCACCCTAATCTCAGTACTTCATTCTGCAGCCACACCACAACTTCTCTCACTGTGCCAAACACACACACATAATTTTACCATAATAACAATCGCTCTGCACTCTATTTCTTTGTAAGTTATTTCTCAAATTGACCTTGAATTACTCAAGCACAGGGATGGCTTTGTTTTTGCGTTGCTTTGGCACACAGCAGCAACAAGTGAATGAATGGAAGAAATTATAAATGATTCATTCATGTTCTTCCAGATTCAGTTTTAAGCAATATCTTTTTAATGCCAATTCTATCCTCTCCTCCCTACCTCAAATTTTTGTTTCCCCTTCACTCTGTTTCCATAATACCTATTATCTACATTTTTCACGGAACTTATCCGGTTCTATTAGTATGGTTTTGTTAGGTGCCTGTTACTCCCACTGAAATATGAGCCTTTTATCTTTATATATCCATTGCCTTGTAAATAATCTTTAAATACAGATGAATAAAAGATGAATTAAAGATGAATAAATAACTGAATGAATGTAACAGACAGTGGAAAACCATAGAATCTCCAGGAGAGAGAGCATTTTTTTTCTTTTTCAGTATCAGAGAAAGAACTTCAAATTACAATAAGATATCTGTAAGTGTGACATGCTCAATGGGCACCACAACATTAGGCAGAATATCACAGACAGGTTGACAGATAGATAAGATAGCTTTATCTAATTAGTTTTCAATCCCTAGAAGGAAAAATTTCCAATTGATATTATACGTAATTTTATCTGTAGTTTTTGAGTAAGGATACACACACTCAAGTTAGACTATATAAGATACTCAACACTGCTAATTCATTAATATATAGAGAGTATCATTGGCCCAAAGATTTCTAAGAACCTGATTGAATCTTAGAATTAACACATTTTTAGAGAATATAAGTTATTTTAAATCACCTTGATCTGAAAGTTGTGGATCCTGAGTTCCTAAACCCAAGGTTTATTTCATTCAAAAATCTCCTTGCCTAATTTTATGCATAACAAGCCTTTATCTCATTATCTGAGATGACCATTCAGCGAGCATTCATGGCACACCACACATATTTTCAGTAGAGAAAGTCTCAGTTGTTTATCAACTTTGTTGGGTGTAAAGGTTTATTTGCAAACAATCTGATAACCTTTGACAGAATTGTAGCATTTATAATGGTAATAATATTCTTTTTTTTCCCTAAACACCTGACTAAAATAAAGTAGGAGGATAAAAAGTTATTTAAACATGTTATGACTAATACTTACAGTCAGTCTAATTCTACTGGAAATATAAGTGTTCCCTCTGTATTCCTCCTTCAATCTCCATTCTTCATTAAGTAAAGTGTGTGCCATCACGGTTCCTGGCTCAGTTTGACTATTTTTATCCAGTTTCTTTACCTCTTCAGCCACAGCATACTTTGTAACAAAAATAAAATCATGCTTTGCTACATCTGATTAAATCACCTTTTTTTAGTCTTCCAGTACATGCTATCTTATTTTATTTTCCTGTAATACACAGCAATTCTGTATTGCTCAATATTGTACTTTTTTTTTTTTTTTTTTTTTTTACGATCTTATCTTTTCTGCTGCCTTGGCTCATAAAGGAAAGTTTTAAGAGTTGGAAGGGACCTTGGGATAATTTTGTCAGGTCTCCTTCTTTTACCTACCCAAAAAACTTATATCCAGAGAAATTGCACAAGAGAGAAAGTGGCTATGCCAGGAACAGAAACCCATTTTTCTGATTAATATTCCCTGTGTCTTCCTTCATTTATCCCACACTACTACTTAAGGTGCTATTATTGTCCCTATTCACCCAGTCATTTATGACTTCATGCATGTAAGCTCTTAGAATCTTAGCTCTTATTGTCTGGTGCATGTTAAGTACAAGCTATTAATGTTATGTTTCGTATAATTAATTAATTTAAATTATTTCATTATATATAATCGGAATTTTTGTTAAATCAGAAACACAAATAATTATGTGTAATATATTTACATAGACTTTCTCTTAAAAAAAATCACTGTCCTTTATAAAATATTTACTCTTCATGGTAGGTAGAATAATAACCTTCCCCTGCCAAAGATGTCAGTGTCTTAATTCCTCAAATTTAGGATTATGGTATATTTCACAGCACAGGGGGAATTAAGGTTGCTAATCAATCGACCTTAAGATGTGGAGATTATCCTTGATTATCAGGTTGGGCCCAATGTTATCAAAAGAGTCTTTAGAAGTATAAGAAGGAGGCAAAAGAGAGAGAGAACCAGACAGATGGCATTGTGAAAAAGACTTGGCCCAAAGTTGTTGGCTTTAAGATGGAGGAAGGGAGGAAGATGGCTATGAGCCAACAGATATAGCAGAAACTACCAGGACAAGGAACAGACCCTCCAGAAAGGTACAGAGCCCTGCTGAGACGTTATTTTAGCCCAGTGAGATCCATTTCAGTTTTCTGAACTATAGAACTGCAAGATAATAAATTTGTTGCTTTAAACCACTATTATAAATTTGAGGTAATTTGTTAAATGGTAGCCACAGAAAACTAATACATTTATTTTTAGAGTGATATAAAAAGAAAATTTCAAAAGACAGGTAGATACAGAACCTATGTTTTTGATCAAATCAATTTTGAAACTGTGACCAGAACATTCTAGCACAGTGCTGCACAACAAAAGCATGTGAGAGGACGGAATGTTCTATATCTGCATTATCAGTATATAACCCCTAGCTACACTGAGCCCTTGAAAGGTGTCACGTACAACAGAGAAACTAAATTTTTAATTTTCATTTTAATTAATTAGAATTTAAATAGCCACATGTGTCTAATGGCTATCAAATTGGACAGGACCATTGGTGCCTGGATTATAATTAAATTATTTTCCCTACATCCTGCCAAAGTTGGAAAGACAATTTTTCAAAAGTAATACCAGAGAAAATGAGAAACAAGTTCTTGCCTGTTCTAAGTACTGGAGCTGCGTTTAGTAAACTATGTACTCAGTAAATATTTACTAAAGCTGGTGGGAATGTAGTGGCAGCCACTATGAACAGGAAGGCAGTAGATGAAGATAGCAACTGTTTGCAGCCACATTCCAGCTCAGCCTCTGTAAAAGCAAGCACAGGCACAGCACAGCTGGCAAGCCAGTCTCATCTACCGGTCTAACCCCATACACACGTGTACCACAGGTCAGAGGGTCAGAGTAACAGAAAATCAGTTTCAAATTCACTCCTAACTGTGGGACTTTTGCAATGTTGCATTCTTTGTCCTCTTTCTAATACTCAGGTTTACTCACTGATTCTGGTTCTACCTGGTTTAACCTCTACCTTGCGCAACTTTCAGAGAATAAGCAGTCTCTTCTAAGGCTTTCTGAGGTGGGAGAAAAAAACAGGATGGGGGAGAAGGCTGAAAGAGTAGCAGATTTTATTTTGAGAGGTTAGTTTTTAATTTGAAGGTTAAAAGTATATACATATATTCATGCCTTTGGAAAATTAATTTCAGTTAGTTTTAATTACTTTTCTAGTGGTTAGTGAATTTTAATTATTTATACCTCATCTTATGGCACAATAAAGCAGCTTCTCCCATTGCAAAATCTCTCACCTCCATCCCATTCTCCATCCTCACAGTTACATACTGGTTTAGATCCTCACATCTTCCTCCTACCCCAATTATTATAAGGGCTAAGATTTGCTGAGCCCCTAACATGTGCCAGGCCCTTTTCTAAAAGGGTTATATGTAATAACCTACTCTTTACCACCACCAGATAATGGTTGTAATACTGGTATTCTTATTTTGAAGATGAAAAAAATGAGGCATCCAGAGGATAATAAGTAACCTAATATTACACAGTTAGCAACCAGTAAATCCAGGACTGGAATACAAGAAATCTGGAGCTATGCCCCATTCTTCCAGCCGTTTTTACTCCATTGACTTCAACAAGTTCATTATGACACACAGCCAGTGAGCATCGGTTAGAGGATGAATCACAAT
Source organism: Eulemur rufifrons (assembly GCF_041146395.1). NCBI lineage: Eukaryota > Metazoa > Chordata > Mammalia > Primates > Lemuridae > Eulemur > Eulemur rufifrons. Next base: position 73,912,746 of record NC_090989.1, read on the forward strand.
TTATTAATCACTATTACTATAAAATAGCACAGTTAATTTAATAATGTAATATCTAGTTAGTTTATTCATTAGAACCAATATTTGGCAATAAAATAATTGTTTTTCCAGTAAATAAAATGGAATTCAAATTTCTGTCTCAGCAGAGCACTTGGAATAGTAAACATAGGGTTAGAACTCAATAAATGTTAGGTATTATATTCTCACACTGGGAAATATTTAGTGTACTTGGACTTGCACATAATCTTGCATTTTTCCATGTATATGTTAAGTGAGAGGAGGAAAGGTTAAGATCTCTATTCTACAATATTCCAGTAGTCCCTTAACTAGATAGCTAACTGGTCTCCAACATACTATAATAATAATTTAATCCCATCAAACTTTTTCAACTTGTTTTTCTTACTTTTCTCTCTATTTGGCCTCTGAAATCCTGGCCTCTGACATCCTGGCCTCTGTCCCTCACCCAGATTATACTAACATCCTTCTAACTGGAATGCACTGCCATCCTTCTACACAACCCCCTCCCAAATCCAATCTATGCTTCAGAGTAATGTTGTTAAATTCAGATCTTTGCTCCTACTTAAAACCTTTTATTGTCTTCCTATTCTCTTGAGAAAAAAATTCAAATTGCCCCAAGTTAAAATAACCATTCACCTCAACATATTAATTGGAAATAATCTCTAATACACATTATTTCTAATCAATCCTCCCTATCCAAAGTCGTCTTATTCTTCCTAATACAATGTAGCAGAGTTACATCTATAGGCTAAAATCATGCATAATATAACTCCCCTTGAAAATCCCTTAAGACGGATCCGTATTAAAGGTCGACATACTGTGCAAGTCCAAAGGTCTAGCTTCTCCTCCATCTCTGAAATGGTTGAAACTGACAGAGGGAATCAGAGTCATGTTTCCCATCCAATGCTCTCCATTAGGGACACACATCATGTCTCTCTCCTGTGTCGGTGAACAAAAATTACTCAGCATTTTTTGAGATTTTTATCACTCTTGGCTCAGAATAGATACTTAAAATCACATAAAAGCATACAAGATTTGTCTCCACCCATCTCTAGTAGGTGTACTCATCTTTTTGACCAATGACCCTGCCTCTCACCAATCCATTCCTGAACTATTCCCATAGTGTCTTCATTAAATTAACTGCTATGTCTGCCTCCTGCCTCCCAGAAAAATCACAAATATGCTCAAGTCCCTGCTTGAATTGTGTGATCTTCGTATTGCCTGATACGTGATAAAGTCCACACTCCTTAGCATGCAAGTCCAGTCAATTTAGCTACTTACATGGTGCACTACCCATGCATACCTTGGCACCAAATGCCTACAGGGCCCAGAGATGGAACACACATGAAGGAAGTAGGAAAAGCAGACACTGTGGAGAAACAGGAAACCAGAGAGCCCATCTAGAGCTGCACAGTATTGCCACCTCCTGATTATTCTAGACAAAACAGAATCTATACTTTCAGGGAAATCTTTTAATTTTTCAAAGTTAAAAGCTAATTTAGTTTTTCAAAAACTACTAACACCGTCTGTTCCATGGCAATGGGACACTTACCCAGATTCACTCTCCGTGCTCCAGATACAGAGTTCAGCATTTTCTAGACATTACCCTAATCAATTTTACTTCTCACAACTCTGTGAGACACAAATATTTATTTTATTTACAGATGGGGGCAATGAGACACATATTGATTAACTAACTTGTTTAACATCATATCTAATGCAAGGAGAAAGCAGTATCATATCCCAGATTCTGTGTTACCTCGAAGACAAAAGCATTAAAAGCCTTATTGCATTGCTACTTCTTTTTGTTTTGATCTTTGTTCTTTCATAAGAACCTGGATCTCCTTGAGGGTCAAAACTGTTTTCACTCACCACTGTGTTCCTAGTGCTTCAGATTCCTTACAATAAAGATTAGCGATTCTTCCTCCAGTCCATCTGTCTGTTCACTCATTCACTTAGTTACCCAACACTAGCTGACAACCTGCTATTCACTCTGATATGACTCTGTTTTGGAGGCTTAGTGAGGACCCAGTTTTTGGGTATTGCTATACTAGGTGGTTTGCAGAGTCACAAAGGAGGCAGAAGATACACATTGGCTTCAAGTGTAGTATAGTATAGTGCACTGTATAAGCTGTCCCACTCAGGAGCCAGACCACTGAGTCCGGATGTCAACTCCACCCTTTTCGAGTTGTGTAACTTGGGCAAACTACTTTGCTAAATCTGGGCCTCATTTTCCTCATCTATAGTGATAGATGAGTACTGAGTCAGTTCATACAAGGAAAGCCCTTAGAATCTAAATGATCAGTAAGCATCAGATAGGGTGGAGGTTAATTGTATGTGTCCACTTAGCTTGTGCACATGTTAGGTCAACGCCAGCCTAGATGTGGCTATAAAGATTTTTTTTTAGATATGATTAACATGTAAATCCATAGGCTTTGAATAAAGCAGATTACCCTTCATAATGTGGTGGACCTCATTTAGTCAAGGAAAGAAAGAGGTTTCCCAAAAAGGAATTCTCCTCAAAACTGAAAGATTTCAGACTCAACACTGCAAAATCAACTCTTACTAGAGTCTCCAGTTTGCTGGGGTGTTTTACAAATTTCACACTTAAAAGCTCCCAAAATTGCATGAGCCAATTCCTGAAAATAAATCTCTAAATTCTCTCTCTCTCTCTCCACACACAGAGACACAGAAGCACACAGTTTCCTATTGGTTCTGTTTATCTGGAGAATCGTGACTCATACAAGTAGTGTTACGTTAAGGAGATTAAGAGTATAATATCATTACCAATTTGACATTGACTCTTTTTTTTTTTTTTTTTTTTTTTTGTTGAGACAGAGTCTCACTTTGTTGCCCAGGCTAGAGTGAGTGCCGTGGCGTCAGCTTAGCTCACAGCAACCTCAAACTCCTGGGCTTAAGCGATCCTACTGCCTCAGCCTCCCGAGTAGCTGGGACTACAGGCATGCGCCACTATGCCCGGCTAATTTTTTCTATATAGATTTTTAGGTGTCCATATAATGTCTTTCTATTTTTAGTAGAGACGGGGTCTCGCTCAGGCTGGTCTCGAACTCCTGACCTTGAGCAATCCACCCGCCTCGGCCTCCCAGAGTGCTAGGATTACAGGCGTGAGCCACCGCGCCCGGCCGACATTGACTCTTGATGATCAAATCAGTTGAGTATTTCTAGCACCTCTAATTATTAAGAGGAAACCTTTCTCCAAACAACAGAAGCAAAAAGATAAAGAGAACAGTCCTCTATTAACTTGCTTCAAAGTAGACTTTTATGATTGAAATAGTATATTTTAATGCTGAAATTCTACTTTCTCCCAAACACACCATTTTTTTGAAGAGATGGATCTGTCAGGCTAGGAGTTTAGGCGAGAGCCTAAAGGGGAGTTTTATGTACACATGATAACAAGGCAAATACTTGATAATAAAAATCTCAACCTACGGATTTGTCCTCCCCGACCCACTGAAGGTCCTCACTGACCTCTGGGAGGGGTCATATGGCTCCACATTGCCTTTCTCCATCTGCTCTTGGCCTGTCCCTTCTCAGAAATAGCCCTTCGGGCATTAGTCCTAGCCATGGACACTATACAGGACTCAGAGGGGAAACCCGTCAAGGCCCAGAGAGGGGGCCTAGAAATTTATCTGCAGCCTTCTCCTTGCTGCCTTTTCTGTTTCTGAACACAAAATTGTATCTTCCTGCTAGAGAAACTGCATATTTTCTCACCACGAGTGAGATTGCAAGAGAACCAAGGCAAGAAAGGTTGTTTCTCAACGAACATGAACATCATTTGTAAGTGACGGGATTAGCAAATTAAATGTACCTGATATGTTTGAAATAATAACTACCATTTCATATGTGTTTGCTATATACCAACTACTCTTCTTAGTAATGCACATGTATTAACTTGTTTAATGCTCATAACACAACTAGGGTTTGAATCATTTGAAAGAGGAAAAAATCTAAGGCACAAGGATGTTGCACAAATTTTTCACGGTAACCCTACTTGGAAAGGGAAGAATGAGGATTCAAAAAGTTTGTGCTTTTAACCATTACCCCTCACTACCCTTTGGAAATCTACAAGGAGTTTCAAAGGGCTGTTTTTAAAAGTTACATCAGTCATGCACAAATCTTTTTTATTAGTAACCTGTATGTTCTAATACTAGAATCCATCCTAAATTTTTACATTTGTACTCTGATCCCTCTCTCAAGCTCTAAGTTGTCATGCAGCAGATTGCGTACTTACTAACTTGTCCATCCATTCTGCTTTTAGCACCTGAGAAGCTCTGAACAGTTGATATTAGCGTATACAACCACTGAGTAAAACATTTACATCTCAGAAGCCTTCTTATTCTCATCATTAACCACTTCTGAGAATCTTCCATGCTGCCTCTTGGGAACTTGTTTTTGTGTGTATTTTCTCTTCTACCACCCTTAGTGTTGCCTTTACTTTCGTGTATCTCTTCAACTTATTCCTGGTTCTCAGGATCATGGCCAAGCACAGGTATCAGTCACACATGCACGTGGAGTAAACCCGTGGGCTACTGCTGTCTTCACACATACCCTCCTCCTCGGCAGCGGCACTTCTCTGCCACGTGATTCTTATTCCCAAGGAGAGAATCTCAGTGGCCTGCAACAGAGATTGAGAAGAGGCAGTCACAGAGCGGAACATCTCACCACTGCCTGGAGATAGAAATACATGATAAGGATGTCAAAGCCCATCCAAAAAAGCCAATTGTCCTCAACTGATTTGGTTCACAGAGAGAAATACTATAGGATAGTGGATAGATTCAAAACTGTGTAGTTTGGAATCCCAGAACTACCTTTTACAAAATGGGACCCTGGGCAAGCAACTTGACCTTTCTGGGTCTCTGTCACTTGCACATAGAGCTAGCACATAAAACCATGAGCTCAACACTTGGTGAGAAAATATTACTCACAAATGTCAACTATTATTATTTAGAAGCATAAAACTTTAGACTGGGTGACTTTTAGAAGTCAATCCCTAACTTTTATTAATAGCAAAACTGAGGCAGAGAAGCAAAGTAATTTGTCTGAGAGTACACAGCAGATTTTCCTACTCCACAGGCCAGGACATTTGCCACACCACTGCCAGTCTTTCTAGAACCTTCTTGGTCACAGTGCTGCCTTTATTGTTTTATGCTTCATATATGAAAGGCTAGCATTGGTAAGTTGTTTTTCCTCTTGAGTTGATGGATTTATGCTGAGCCATTATCTCACCTGTCCTCTACACTGAGGCTAAGGATAGAAAACTAGACAGGATTAAGGATGCTAGAGTTGGGCATGGATCACAGTGAAGCAAACAGCATTCACCTAAGCCTCATAAACATGGTTGTGGGCAGTGAAGTAATCAGCCTCATGCAGACCTGGAATAAAAACACAAAAATACGGAGCCCTGTTGACCACAGAATTCATCCCTCCAATTCCCTGCGAATTGTAGGCTGATAGAAACAGGTTCTATGCATAAACATATTCATTACACTCTAATCATGCCTTTTAAAAATAGTTTTAATTCTCAAATGACTAGAACAACAGCAACAACAAAACAGATAAGATTATATGATTCACTTGGTACTGGTCTACTCCTATAGCAAATTCTGAATACTTTCTCTGTTCTGGGGAATAAAAATATCAAGTGTGATCAATACCTCTTCATCCATACTTACAGGCACCCACAGAACATCCATCTGGACTTAGACAGTAATAAATATCTCCTGCAGGCCCAGACCCTGAGACTATATTCACATGGTCGGGTCCTACAGAGCTTACTTAGAGGATTTCTGGGGTCTGGGAAAGCTGGTAGAAGAAAGACAACCCCTGCTTATCTTAATCTTGGTTATCCCAAATTAAATGTCTTCATTCAGCTCCTGTATTATCCTCTTCATTGACCGTCCCCAAATCCCTGCAAGCACCAGTCCTTTAGCCTCAAACCTTCACAAAAGGTAACTGGAAACGACTAGGTGGGGGTGAGGGTGATATGGCTTTTGTCATCCTCCCATTCCCACTCTGAACATTTTTATCATTCCGTCCTTGGCACAAACTGGCAGCCCCCACAGTATATAAGGGCATATCTTGTTTTCTCCTTAGTATTTAATATGTTTATTTCTGCCTCTAAGGTGCTTCTGTTTTTACTAAAACCATAGAAACTTCTCCTCCCACCACACTCCCAGCACACACAAAAAGCAGTTGGGAAAACATATTAATTATTTTCAACCACAACAGCACTTCTGAGTAACTACAAAGAAGGAGGCTTTACAGACCCATAGAAGGAAACTAAAAGCTGAACTAGACCAAAACCTGAGCGGTGGCATGGCCAGTTACTGCAAATCCAGAGCCAGACTTCCTAAATCCCAGCCCAGCCTTTTATCTATTGGGGAAACACTGTTTCGATATCCTCACCTTTGATGAACAACATCTGATAATTCATTAATGAAACACCCTTGAGAGGGAGTGTGGCCCTGGCCAGGTCTCTCTGATAAGGAATTGCTGCTGTGAGACAAATTGCTGTGGGCAGAGAGGGCAGAGAGGTCCGGGTCATGTGTGTGTGCGCGTGTGTGTAGGGGGGTGGGGGACAGGTAAGCTGCGTTTTCATAAGGAGCGTAATAGCTCAAAGGACATACATTTTGGTCAACTTAAAATGTAATGGAAAGCAGAATGCGGGGGCGGGGGGTGGGGGGACCAACCACTGCATACGCTACTTCTAAATTGCTGTGTGACTTTATAAAAATCGTGTGCTCTCTGGTCTCAGCTTCCTGATCTATAAAGTGTAAAGATTCCGAAGGGTACTTGCAGAGACACAGAAAGACAATGAAGAGAAGGGAGCAGAGGAAGGAAAGGAAAAGAGGGAGGAAGCTGAACAGCGGACCTGCGTGAGGGAGGGGAGGAGGGGCGGAGGTGGATAGAAAAAGTCTTTTAATAAGACACTGAAAAAAAGTTAAAAATAACACCGAGCTCTTCAGGGCTTCATTGTTTATCTTTATGTATTTTTAGGGTTTACATTTATTGTATAAAGTAATTTGGGGGCAACTGTGGGGTGAATGAATGAAAAGGCTGAGAAGCCTGACAAGAGCGAGGGGAGAGATGAGAGAAAGTGAGCGCGGACGCGCCCGGCCCTCTGAGTCGTCTCCGCGACGTGGGCAGTAGGTTCCCTCCGGGGCGTTCCCTGCCGCCCTCCCGGGGAGCAGTCCCGAAACCGCCAGGGGGCGCTGCGTGGCTGCCGGGGCTGCGGCCCGGGGCGGAGCTGCTTTAAAACGCGGCGCCCAGAGGTTTGGCGTCTCAGTTCCTGAGCCGGGGAGCAACGGCAGCTTCTAGCATCCCATCTCCAGCGCCGACCGGACCCAGAACCGGACCTCGACCCGGATCCAGAGCCTCCTCAGCGGCGGCGCTGCGAGCAGGGCTTCCCGCCGTAACTTCCGCGGTGAGGCCCCGCCGCCTTTGGGAGCCCCAGGCGCGCACCTGCCAACTCTCCGCTCTCTGCACCTGCCAGCCCTGAGCCAGCGCGGACGCCAGAGCAAGCCATGGCCAACGCAGGACTGCAGTTGTTGGGCTTCATTCTAGGCTTCCTGGGCTGGATCGGCACCATCGTCAGCACTGCCCTGCCCCAGTGGAAGATTTACTCCTACGCTGGCGACAACATCGTGACCGCCCAGGCGATCTATGAGGGGCTGTGGATGTCATGCGTGTCTCAGAGCACCGGGCAGATCCAGTGCAAAGTCTTCGACTCCTTGCTGAATCTGAACAGTGAGTGCATCTCTCCTCCCCGTAGCCACCGTCCAGAGGCGCCAACCCCAGTGGCTCCCTTGTGAGCTCATTCTGTTGTGGGATGGCGTGGTTATTAGTCTTCAGTTGATCGTCTTCTGATCATGTGCTCTATCGTGAGGAAGTGGAGAGAACCCTGGTTTGGGGAAAGGGAGACCCAGGCCTAAGCTCTAGTTTTGTAACTCCCTGAGTGACACTTTTCTCCCCTTCTAGGTGTAGTTTCATACTGAATTCCCATGAAAGTAGGTGGAGAGTGACAGAAATCACATCAAACTCAAACTTGAGCTCTTAGGCCTCTCCTAGACATTCTAAGATTCTGTGTAAATTGAAAATTGGTAAGGTTCAGACAAGAAAATGGGACGGCTTGAAAAGTTTGGAGGCTGATTGCTTCTCAAGTGTGCAAAATTAAAAAAATAATCCCAAAGTATTAGATAAGAACCAATTTTTAACCTATACTATTAATTTTCATACTGTTACATTCCTACATGGAATGTCACATCTTGGTGTTTTTTACGTATTTACACTTGAGGTTGAATCTTTTGATTCTTTAAGTTTTTAAATCCAGTTAGTGCGGGGAAGTAAGTACCTTCCAAGAACACTCTTTGAAGAAGCCTCTTGAGATTCCCCCAGAGCTTTAGCCTTTAAGCCCAAGGACTTCAGAAGAGGCCAATTGTGTAGTGCTATTTTGGAGAAAGACAGTTGGCAGTTGGAAAAAAAAAAAAAAAAAAAGGAAGACAAGAAAGAAAAGTTCTAATTAACCTGCCCAACATAATAAAAGTAAACGCACTGAAGAAAAATGCAGCAACGTATTCCCAGTTGATGAAAACAGAGGTCAGCTGGGAGAGGAAGATGGTAAGAGGGTATGAAGAGGTGGGTCTTCTCTAGGCTTCCATGTCCCACAAAGGAATTTCTGTGTAATGGATGTTCAGTGCTCACTTGTCAAGTTGGAAAGGATTACGTAGAAAGAAATATTTCTAACCATGGTGCGCAGAAGCATAATGGGATGGCTTTTTTTTTTTCTGTTTTTAAAAATAAAAGATTTTGAGTGCCTTGTCAAAAAGTCATTAAATTCCCATTTACTTAGATAATAACAATTCATGGCTGGAGTATCTTCCTTGAGAAATCACATTAGTTGTCTTGTATTGCATGTCTGTTAACGGCCTTTAAATACCATGAAGAAAAACTTGCTTAGTCTTTGTCTAGATAAACAAGACTGCCCGCCAGTCCCCACTGTATGCTGCGGGTGAGCAGCGTTGGCATTGTTCAAGTTTACTTCACTTGTTTTGTCTACCTCTTAGCGAGGGACAGCTTTTAATAATGCATGTCAAAAACCATATAGTTTAGAGTTATTGAACCTGTTCCAAATCTGTTTAAACACCTTGAATTCCTGTGAGAATTGGTCAACGTGTGTAGTGGTTTTGGGTGTTATCATTTCAGCTTTTAAACGTTCCCACATGAGGACTCCTTTACACCAGAACTAATTATAATTTTAGTATTTATGCAAGGATTATTGCCCTCCTGAGTTACATTTATACTTATAAAGTAAAAAATTGGGAAGTAATCATTGAATTTTCTCATGGAAAGATAAATTTACTTAGGTAACCATGTTGAGGAATTGGCAGATGGAGAAGGTTCTAAGAGCAATTCCAGAGAGTTCTTACTGTTAATTTCATTCTTCTGATCAAAATAGTGCATTTTCAATATCTTTAAATGGGCTGCTTTTAATTTCCCTAATGACCAAATGAAATCAGATTGATCTATGATGTAAATACTCAAACAGATCATCCTTTCGTGTGATAATGTGTTAAAATGTTTTATTTTCATTTATTACTGGTTAATATACTTATCAAAGTTTTTAAAACTGTGGTGGAAACAATAAATATCTCCCCCTACACACACACATTTTAGAGATTTCTTCCGTTTTTTTTTTTTGTGTGTGTGTGTGTGTGTTTTAATCCAGATCAGATTCTACTTTTTGTTTTGGTTAAAGCCATAGTTTATCCAAGGTGGGGCTGAGGTTTTTCTCTCAAAACTAATTCCCAGAAGAGGATCCCTTGACTCACATACTCTCTCTGAACCTGCCAATGACTCACGGGTTGCCTTTAGATAGAGCCCAGAAAACCTGTCTCCATTTCTACACCTGAGCAGTGGTGTTCACACCCACCTGATGTAGAGATCTGGGGTGGTGATTCATTGGCTAGTTTTGGTATAGTTCTGTGACATCTAGAGATGAAAAGAATTATCTCTGTATATGTAAGTAGTGTTTCTCATAAAAGGTTGCATTTCATGAAGTGCTTTTAAGTGAAAAGCTTGGCTGCGGGTTTCCTGAAATTGTATCTTGCTCTCTTTTCCAGTAGCCACTTGGTGACTTAGAGTTCAGATGCAGGGATTTATCAAGGTTTTAGCACTGGAAATATTAAAATCGTTTGTTTCCTGCTTGAACTAGAGTCATTTGTAAAAAGCACATGACCTTCATAGAGTATCTAAAAAGCTACAGTGTGCTCACACTGTATACAGTATACACTGTATACAAGAAAAGAGATATAGCAGAGCTTCTTTTAGGTAGTTCTTGCCATGCAGTTTATGAAAATGTAACTGAGAAACTTCCTGGGGAAACAAATGTCACACTGTGTATTGTAGTTTCACAATGGCTCAGACAATTTTCATTTCATCCAAAGTATGTGATGTTTATTGACATTGATGATTCTTGCAGCTGAAAGTTGGAGTATACAACAAAGAGTTCCAGATACAGTTGCAGTAGATTTTCTTGATTAACCTGTACATCTTGTATTACTTTGATCCAATTCGCAAACTTTTAGGAAGCTAGTGCCTATTTTATGTGCTTATTTGCTTCCACCTGCTTGATTTTAATAGCTAGAGCTCTCTCAAGATTGGGCTGCCCTGGGAGGCTGCGTGGTGGGAGGTGTGCAAGCAGAGAATAAGTAAGCATTTTGTAGGAATGTTGTAGGGAAGATCCAAGCACCAGACAAATAGGAGGTTAGGCTAGACTCTCTCTAAGTCTCACCTAACCATGAGATTCTGTAATTTGTTTATAAGCTCCTGTAGCCTGTTTAACTTGCTTTGCATGAATCCACATGTGTGTAGGTGTGTTTAATGAGTATTGGTTGTTGTGAGGCTTCCCAGCACTATCACCATGATGTCAGGCTCAATCACAGAGACAAAATCACTGACTTGGACAGTCTTTGAAGCGTAGGTAGAGAGGAGGGCACCCAATTCTGCTTCACCAGACTGCCGAACTGAAGGTAGTCAAAGGGCCATTGGTGTTCATATCTGCTTCAAGAATGAGTTCCGATTCTGACAATGATGAAAGTTGAAACAGAAATCCAAGCTTGAAATCAGAAGTTCTCAATTCTTACTCTGGTTTGGCACTAAGTCGCCATGTGTATATTGGTAAGCCACTTGATCTCCCTGGGCTCAAGTAGTGTCCCCCGTTTATAAAATAGGATAGAGTGGGCAGAATGGAGACATAAATCTGTGATTCATTTATCTATTCAACAAACATCAACTCATAGGTCCTATTGCTCATAGGGAATCCGTAAGATGAATTCTAAGGTTCCTTCTAGTGCCAACATTCTTTTTTAGTAACTACAGTGACTGAAAGGAAAAAGGAAAGTGGCATAGCTTAAGTTTCCTTGATTGGAGTGTTGAGTAAGTATTATGGAGGTAATATAGAAGCATAAATTTGAGCATGAGACAATTTCTCTAAGAAACAATCAAAAAAGGTAGCAGAACTTCTCAGGACATCATAAAAAGTGGTAAATCCTGCTTCATTCTGACCACTTCAATTACAGACTGTGCTTATGTCCTGAGGTCCCACCCGGTGGCCACCAGCTCATGCAGCAATAAAGTGGAAATGCTAACAATGAGGACTCTTGTAGAACTTTGAACTTCAGTAAAAGTGAAAGATTGAATAAGTGAAAAAGCCATGGGAGTATAGTTCTGTGACAGTCTGTGTTAAGCTTACTTAGTTGCTGGGGAAAAGAGAGTAAAATATTTTTGTTCTAGATGCCCAATCATTTATTCACCTAATACTTATTAAGCAACTACGGATGCAAGGACGGACTGAATAGAGATTAGAGATATAACTGAAATCTACAATTGACTTTGAACAACATGGGTTTGAACTGCAAGGGTCCACTTATAGCTGGATTTTTTTTCAACCAACCCTGGATTGAAAACACAGTATTTGTGGGATGTAAAACCCATGTATATAGAGGGCTGACTTTTTGTATACACAGGTTCTGCAGGGCCTACTGCAGGATTTTAGTATGCGTGCATTTGGTTATATGCAGGTGGTCCCGTAACCAATCCTCAATGTATACTAGGGGAGGACCGTATTTTGTTTATGACATATAGTATGTAGGGTAGTACGGCAAGCAAATAACATAAACTATGTCAGATATTTACAATAGATTGTGCTGCTTGTGTTGCAAGACTTAAAGCTTTAGAAAAAAAAATCCACATACTTGTCTATGCTTGTCTTTCTACACTTTTGTTGATTAACCTAACTATCATAGATCAGTAACTTCTAACTCATTTCTTGTCTTGTAAGTAGAGGTCTTTGTAAGTGTTTTTTAAAATTATACTTTCAGGTTGAAAGTGGTGAGAACTCCTTAGGGGGTCTTTAATCTCAAGATTATCAGTCTGGCTGAGTATAATTAAAAGACTGTCTTCTCTATTTACTGCTGAATAATGATGAGAAACAATAGTGTAACTTTTTTTTTTTTTTTTTTTTTTTTTTTTTTTTTTTTTTTTTTTTTGACAGAGTCTCACTCTGTTGCCCAGGCTAGAGTGAGTGCCGTGGCGTCAGCCTAGCTCACAGCAACCTCAAACTCCTGAGCTCAAGCGATCCTCCTGTCTCAGCCTCCCGAGTAGCTGGGACTACAGGCATGCGCCACCATGCCCAGCTAATTTTTTCTATATATATTTTTAGCTGTCCATATAATTTCTTTCTATTTTTAGTAGAGGTGGGGTCTCGCTCTTGCTCAGGCTGGTCTCGAACTCCTGAGCTCAAACGATCCGCCCACCTCGGCCTCCCAGAGTGCTAGGATTACAGGCGTGAGCCACCGCGCCCGGCCAATAGTGTAACTTTTTGAATGTTTACTAACCTGATTTTCCATAGACAACTTTAGTCACTAATCCTAATATTGTAGAGGTATTTTCAAAGTTAAGGGTCCAGGGATGATACACATATGCTCCTAGATTTGATCCAATCAGATCAGCTCAAAGTTAATAGTGCAAGACTATATTATATTTCTCTGGTCTAAAATATTATTTTATAGCTTTAAAAAATCTCTTTCAACTTTTTTGCCCTACTGCTCATAATTCCACTAGGGTAAAAAAATAAACTTTATCTTGGAATCTCATTAGAAGCATAATTTGAAAAATAGATCAAGTTAAGCAAAAAGTATAAATTTTAGTTCTCTGCATGAGTATCTAGCTTTTAGTGATTTAAAGTAAGTCTGGCTTTATGTGACAAGATTTCAGCATCCCCAGGCTCTCTAGGGAGATTTTTTCAGTATTTCAAAGATTAAGCTAAACACAAGAAAGTACTTTTATTTATCGTATTAGTACAATTTTTAAAGGATAAAGATATATTCTAATTCGAATTTATTGAACATAGATTGAATAATCCATGTGATTTACCAGGTACTGGTAATAGGATGGGAATAGAAATAAATATCTGGCTCAAATCATCCAGGAGTTCACAATTACATATTTTAGAATGACTTAAAAGGCTTCCATAAGACCTTAATTTAAAGGGATTCATCTGGTTCCAGTTAAAACGGTGCAATTTAGATTTGATCTGCACATAAAACACTCATAACTTGTAACACAATAGTTGCTTACTTTGACTTCTAATCTATCATTATATATGCCTGGCTAGTGAGTTTTCATGCTGTTTTAATTCTCAGCCTTTTTTGTGTTTGCATGTGTGTATTATTTTTACATTTTTCCCTACATAATCACTAAATAATTTCTCCAAATGTCTCCAATGAAGCAAGGTGAGATTTTGCATATGGTGCCAATCTAATATTGTAAAATACAAAGAATTTTGTAAGTTAGTGGTTGCCAGGAAAAAATGAAAAATATTGCTTTGCAAAACATTTTTTAATGGAACATGATCCCCTGTTTGTGTTATATAAAATTCCTAAGTATTATTTTTTCCACTTTCTGCATTTTTTGGTATTATACAAACAGTACATTATTCTATAGAGACATGAAACATAGGGTTATTAGCAGACATAGAATAGAATATCTGTGCCTTTCTCCTTAGAAACTTTATAAAAGAAGTACTAAAAATAGATTTGACACAAATCAAATGTGTTTTCTTTGAGAACTCCAAGGGGGAAAATTTAGAGATTAAAAATGTATCAGATCATTCCAGGTGGGTGCAGATGGTGCCCTGGAGTAGTTTACATACGTGTGCTCCTTGCCTGGGAGATCAGTGGTTTTATACAAGCCTGATTCATGAGATTGATGCCCAGTAGACTCCTCATGAAGTATACCCTGTAATCCAAGTACTCAGACCTGCTGGGCTAGTTGCTTGCTGTTTTACCTGAAGAACACAGCAGTGTGATTATTATATAAGCAAAGTCCTGTTTGGGGCCCTACAACTTGAACAAAGTGAAAAACTTGGAGAGAGATCAGAGAAAGCACCAGAAGTGATTAATAAAGGCTTGGAAAACAGTATGTATGAGAAATTAAAGTGGAAGTGGTTTTGAGATGTAAAAGGCTACACATATTTGAAGGGCTGTCATAGAAAGAATGTTTACTAATTGTGTGATCTCTATATTGAGGGTAAAAATCATATCACTCCTTTCTTAAGACCCTCTAATTACTTCTGATTACACTTAGAATGAGCTCCAAGCCCTTAACCCCAACTTGCAAAGCTCTGCATGACATAGGCCTTCTGTCTACCATGCTAAACCCCATTTTACTTTCCACATCCTGCCATCCTCCAATAGGGTGACCAGTTTTCTCAGTTTGCCAAGATTGAGAGCCTTCTAATGATGTAAAACTTTTAGTTTTAAAACTAGGAGAGTTCCTGGCAAACTGGGCTATGTGGTCAACCTATCCTCTAGGCACATGGATCATCTTTGTTACTTTTAGCATCTCTATGTTTAGCGTTTCTCTGCCTGAAATGTTTTCTTTCTGAGTGTAATCTTAGGACCAAATCTGAAATCTATGTTATATATAAGAGTTTAGTTGTTTTATTTCTGTTTTTCCTTTTAAGTAATGATTGTCTCTGCAAAAACTGCTGGTAAATCAGAAAGAAGGGCACACCTTAACCATAGAGTTATTGGTACTTTCCTCTTCATACTGGAGTATGGTTTGTGATTCCAAGGAAAACGTTTTGTAATAATCTTATAAGCAGTTTCATTTCATGGTAAACCTGTGGTCCATGGAACATGCTTTGATCTGGCAGTTCTTTTACCACCTGGGAAACTTAAGATAAGTGTATAGATGAGTATGCAAGTGTGCCCACACACACTTATGAGGGGATGATTATGTGAGGAGAGTGGAGAGTAGTTCTCTCTCTCTCTCTCTCTCTTTTTTTTTTTTAATGAAATCAAGTAGAAAATTATCTTGGCTTCCAAGATATGTCTTCAATACTGTAAAAAATACCTTTGACACCTCTTAGAAAGAGATTACTGTAATTTTATCATAGACTATCTGCTATGGCAAAGATGGAAATATCAGTAAATTGAAATTTAATGAAGTTTCAGAAATATTTAACTTTAATTATGATTGATAACCTAAGTTATCAACCCTGAAGATGTTAAGACTGAGTCTAGGTCTAAATTCGATATTGAGATACAAAATCTTTCCATATCTCAGCCACTTTTGATGAGCCATTGTCATCCAGGAGTCAATTGTTCCAATCCCCTGGAGAGAGAGATCATAATTCAAATTTTACATAATACAAACATGGTTACAAAGAATACTAAATAGCTTACCCAAGATAGCATAGTTTACTACAAGGTAAATAATATTTATGTAAAAATATCTGTTACATATTAACACTGTCAGTGAGGTAGTGACCTTTAATTGTAGGAAGAAATACATCTAGAATTTAAACAAAATTTTCTAACCAGCATAATTTCAGCTCATTTTTAAAGTCACAATGATGGTATCGTACTTTTATGCCACAATGATGGTATCAAGCTTTTACTCTTTAAGAAACATATGGACATAATCTCTCAAACCTAACCCTGCCTGTTTGATCATGACTTAGTATATCAAAGACAATAACAGAAAATTAGAAAATTAATGGAATTCTGAGACATACTACATTAAATTATTGTGTTTGCTATTTTACCACATGACATTTTAAACAGTTTTAAAAACTAGTGATCTCTTTGGATATCAATATACTACTGTGTCCCAAGGTAATATCTCAAAGGTTATTTTGTTTTAAGGAAATGCTTTTCATATCCTTTCCCACCCTCTATGCCTGACCATGTATGTCACTGGAGATACAAATGTTGCTTATCCAGCCATTATAATCTAATAATTCATTTTTAATCTTCCAAATTCACATAGTTTTTCTGAAACTTGATGATTGGTATGTAAAGCTGGTGACTAATAGCAAGGATATGTTGCAAACCATTTTAATTACAAATGGTTAACATTGAAGATAATGTATATGATTGTTATTTCAGAATTAAAATTCTCCATTAGTAAGGATTCAATATGTATTAGTTCAACTAAACCTATTCAATTAGGTCATTAATTATTTTTCCAGTTGGTTTTGAATGTAATGTTGAAAACACAAAACGTTAAAGCTGGGAGACCTCTTTTTCATCATCCAGCCCAGTGCCTGTTTTCCTGGAGAAGATCCTGTGTTGGGTTATCAACAGAAACATTACTAGGACTGAGGTCTCCTGACTCCTAGTTGAGTTTTCTGTACAACATTGAATTATACTTGGTCTTCTTCCATTCTTCTTTTGTTGGTCTAAGCATATTTTTACATATCATAAAATGTTTTCTGCCAGGTACTTTGCAAGCAACCCGTGCCTTGATGGTTATTGGAATCCTGCTGGGACTGATAGCAATTTTTGTGGCCACCGTTGGCATGAAGTGTATGAAGTGCATGGAAGATGATGAGGTACAGAAGATGCGGATGGCTGTCATCGGGGGTGTGATATTTCTTATTTCAGGTAAAGAAGCCCTACCCCTCATCACCTTACTAACCTGTTCCTGGTATGATTTGACATCTAGTTTTCAGTTTCCTTAGATTATGTTGGATTCATTGCACTTGAATTGATTTCAATCACTTTAAAATCTGCAGACCTGAAGTCCAGTTGACTTTCATGTTCTCATGCAGAAACCAAACGAAAATATGAAATCTGTGCTCACATATGACAGGTCTATTTGTTTTGAGGTTTCAGGTGCCAACAGGTTTATTAGAAGCACTCTTTTCAGGTGAAGAGAGATGTTTGCTATGTAGCAAACGCTAAGGAAAAAGTCTATGTAATTCAGAAAATTTCTATGGTGTCTGTACAGATACTATGTGGAGAAGATGGGGAGTAGTCAGAGAAAACATAAAGAACATATGAATACTACAGGCCTGTAAGGGATGGATGGGATTGGGCTTATTAGAGAAAAAGGAAGACAGTATTTTATTAATAGATGGGCAGATCTAATTCTAGAATAAATAGGATGTACCCACAGATCAATGAAGACAAAGACCAATTGGAATAGAGGTGGAATGTTGGAATGGTAGGGTGTTAGCTTAAATGAGTTAGGGAAAAAAAACAATACAGAAATGCCTTTTTAAAACTTGATAAAATAATGAGATTATATTTCCCACAGAAAATAAATATGTATTTGTTGCATTATTCAAGTGCTAGTTAATAGGTTAGGTTATATATCCTTTTAGAAAATGAGAGCCAGCAGACATGGACAGCAACATTTCAAAATGTTATAGTAAGGTTTCTTTTAAGTATGATAGCATATATACCACATATCTCTCTACATAGCTATATAAGCTATATATACTATATATGTATGAGATAGCATATAGTATAAATAGGTGTAGATAGATAAATACATACAGATATAGTATATACATTTAAAGATATATGTACACACACAAACACTATCATATATAGATAATATATATGCATATGCTAATATATACTAATATCTACATATAGCATATATACTATATATCTGTATATAATATTTTTCTATACATAGATATATAGTATATATTATACATATCTCTATACTACTATATCTATATAGTATATAATATATGAAAATTTATAGCATATATAGATACATATAGATATATACTGCTAAAGACATATGAGTGTGTATATACATATATAAAATTTTAGATTTTATTTATATATAAAATCTAAAATAAGCCTTACTATAAAGCTTTGAAATGGTACTCTCCATGTCTGCTGGCTCTCACTTTCTCAAAGGACACATCATCTAACCCTATCAATCAGCACTTGACTACTGTTTACTATCTATCTAATCTATAATAGATTAGCTATATCTATATAGATAGTGTATATGTATAGATAGTATACAGTATGTAGATATGACTAAGACTACTATGCATAATATATACTATGTATTATATATAGTATACATATGTAAAGTAGTTTATTGCTTTTAGAAATGACATCAGTGATATAAATCTACTACTAGGAAAAACTAGAACAGACTTTCTCTTCTTATTTTTTTTTTGACAGAAGACCTGTAGGGGCTTTTGCTCTAGCATAACACATGAGTTTAATCAATAATGGAGGGAATGTGTCTGTGGCTTTGCCAAAGATGTGGTTAGTTTAAAATGACCAATCGTTTAGTTTACCCAAACACAAATTAGCAACTGCCTGAAAAGGCATGATGGAGTTTTAGTTCCAATAATTTAGTCTTACATCAAAGGCTGTAAATAAACTTATTGCATTGCATCCTTTCTTTGCTTGCCATCTTTTAACTCCTGTAGGTGACTGTATCATTTCCATTTCAATTTCAGGGATTTCCTTGGGCGTAAGGGTCACAAGTTCAAGAGCATTCACATGGTCTATTTGAACAGGCAAAAGCAATAGTGTTTTCTGTCAAGCTTTAGAGAAAATTAGATTGGACCACTTTTTTGGAGGGAAGAGGGAGCAGGATAGAAATATTTTATCTATATTGATTAATTTTTAGAATTACTATTATATAAAAAAGAAGTTATTTAGTTTCTTTGGATAAGAAAATTTGAGGTATTTTATATTTTTTTTATAATTGATGGAATGAATGATTTTGACTAAGTGGTTTCTTTGGTGTTACTAAATGTAACATGCTATGAGAAACTGAGATTGGGAAGCATAAATGGATCTGATGTGGCACCCTCAGCAAATCTCAGGGCAGTCAACACCTATGCCTAGTATTGCCTTGGCCAGTGGAGCAGTAGGAACATGAATGTTCTGGTCCACTCTGAGATAAGTCCTGTCTCTCTGCTATCTAGCTGCTTGTTTCCCTTTTGACCCCGCAGAAATGTAAAATTTGAATTTGGTTAAGAAGAACATAGAAAGCTTTTCATCTTCCCTTTTGCAGGCAACTCTATTTGCACTAATAATGGCAGTGGTTTCATCAAAAGTAGTTTAATACACTAATGTACCTTTGAAGGAGATCTTGTATAACATAAAACTGCTGATTTGTTTACAAATAACATTATTTGTACTAGTGACCCTGAACTCTAGGTGAATAAGATGTCATGAAGAGTGTAAATTATGCCTAACTCCAACCTAATATTTTTGTATGTCTTAACGGAATACTTGGAATAAAACATCTGAACTTCTAATCTCCCTAATACTAAAATAAAAATGTCAGTGCTATTGATGAGATTTAATTCTTATAAAATATGTTTAGGTTTAATGGGTTGTATATTTATGCTTAGTGTTCCATAGAGATTAACAGCCTTTTATTTTGAATTTCTACAGGTTTGGCTGTTCTAGTTGCCACAGCATGGTATGGCAATAGAATTGTTCAAGAATTCTATGACCCCATGACCCCAGTCAATGCCAGGTAATGCTATTCATGTATAAAATAATTTGTTCTCTGAGAAACATACCCTTTTTTATGTCCTGCAAAGTTCTGCTAGTGCCATAGTTTCCCAGATTTGCTTTCAAAAATTGTATGGAATTTTCTGTCATACTTGCAAGCAATTTAAATGACCTGTGACTCATGTTAAGATGAATTTGATAATTGCTTTAACAGCCTGTATTGATGACAAAATGTACTTCAAAGTAGAAAAGTTTCAAGCTCTATACTTTCCAACTGTTTGCTGGAATTTTTTCTCTTGTTTTCTTTTTTCCAAGTATTAATGAAGACATTAATATATTTGCAATTTCCTTTCTGAAGTATATTCTGATGTTTATAACTCCTAAATATGATTATTTGTAAACTATGCACAGTTTATAGTTGACTGAGAAAAATAGTACTACTGCAGAGGTTAACAAATAATATTTTATTCCCAATTGTACATAGAAAGCTATGATTTTTTAAAGTATATTGAGCTGCCACCTTGAAATGTTATGTTCCATCACAATTATAAAATTGACTTTATAAAAGTCATCTCTCTTAATATTTCAAGTTGGGCAAGTTGAAGAGCAGATTCTCGGCTCTCGTATACTAACACTCTTTGATCAGGGACAAGGTTCTTCATCTTACCGTCTTCACATCTTTAAAGCCTAATAACTACATTCAGAGTCAGGATGTTAAGATGTAATTATTGTTTGTTAAGTGCTAGGATGAATGGATGAAAAATCTCCATGTTTGGAGAGATAAGTTGTGCTTCTTTTCATATAGTCACCCACATATAGGAGAACACATACTGTAGTGATTATGTTGGAGCCCATCCCATAAGATTTACAATGTAGGGACAGAAACTGCTTGAGGTCAGTAGGCCCAAATTTTGCCAAAGTGATAATACCAGTAATGCACATGAAAGCACTTTATAAATTGCTAGGCATTATGCACTTGTTATTTACATTAGTGCGCATGATCCTGAAATCAGTCCAGTGAGGCAAGTGGGATTATCCTGTTTTGAGAGGAAGAGAAACTAAGTTTGAGAGGTTGCTCTCTCAGAATTGCAGCAGTTGAGAAGGTATAACAGGATTCAAACTCAGGCCTTTCAACTTCTAGATCCAACCCTTCTCTATCCTTACTGTCTACAGTCACTCACAGATACCTCACTGCAAGTGTGTGGTTTAATAGATCCACCGGTATCGGCTTAATCTTTTTTACAAAACCATAAAATCTGGATTTCAGTTTATGTAGATGCCTGGGACCAACTATTAAAACTCTAATAGTCTCCATCACACTCTGTCAGTTTCTTTACAGAATAGGATTGCTTCTGGGTGCTAGCATAACTTGTTAAGGTTTAGCCTAGGAGTCACGGTCCAAACTCCGCTTCTAAAACATATAAGCATGCTTTACAAGTGTCTTACACATGGAAAAGTCTTTGGAAATATTTGTGTAATTGACCTGGTATTGCATCTCCTATTTCCTGATCCACTATTGCAAATTGTCAACAATTACGATATAAACATTCTGAGTATATGTGTACAGACCTTAAAGTACTTCCTCAAATAATCATGGTAGGTTATTTTCAATAAAAAAAATTATAATGAGTATTTATTTTCTTTCTTAATTATACTAGAAAAGTTGCCAATAATTCATTGATTAACAAATGCATTGTCTTTTCTTCTTAGGTATGAATTTGGTCAGGCTCTCTTCACAGGCTGGGCTGCTGCTTCTCTCTGCCTTCTGGGAGGTGCCCTACTTTGCTGCTCCTGTCCTCGAAAAACAACCTCTTACCCAACACCACGGCCCTATCCAAAACCTACGCCTTCCAGTGGGAAAGACTACGTGTGACACAAAGGCAAAAGGAGACATTCATGTTGAAACAAACAGAAAATGGACACTAAAATACTATCATTGACATTAGGATCTTAGAGTTTTGACTATTGTAATCTCAACTGTGGTATTACAAAAAAAAGACCTATTGCTAGAAATGATCTAGTCTTATTTTATCTTCTTTTCTCAATACAAGAGGAAAGGCTTGTCCAAGTGTATTACTGCTTCCCCCATACTCAAATGGGGGGAGAGTTTGCTCTTTAAATATATATAGAAATGTATATATATAGACATGATTTTCTATTAAAAAAATTAGTAAAGAACTCTTCTCATTATGTTGATACCAGCATACTTAAAATCTGTCTAAAATACAAAAAATATTTAATTCCATATTGATTAAATAAGTTTATTGGTATATTTTCTTCTTTCTCTATATATACATATGTAATAAGTCAAATATCATTTCCCCTCCTTCATCAGCTTTTAGTGTCTTTGCCCTAAGACCAAACCTACTTTGCAAAGTGTGAATTCTTTCAATTCTTCATGTGTGCCCTTTACATGTACTTATTTTATTTTTTACCATAATCTTATAGCAGTTGCTTCTTCATTAAGCCCATATTTGTTTTTTATTTGGTTGGTTTCTAACTCCTGAATCTAACACATTTCATAGCTAATATTTTAATTTCTAAAGCCAATAAGAATCTCTTACAAATCAGAGTTTTGAAGGCAAATCTTTCTGCATGGCTGAAATGATATATTCCTGTTGACCTTCCCACACCATCCCTGTACTCTGACCTATAGCACTCTTGTTTGCTTTCAAAATATTTGTCTAATTGAGTAGTTCTGTGCTGCTCACCCACATGTTGTGACACAATTTTATTGATTGAATTTTTAAGCTACTTATTTATAGTTGTATATCCCCCAAACTACCTTTTCATTCTTCCCTCTTCAACTATATTGTTTTCCCATATGTAATTATCATGTAGTTTACCTCTTCCTGAAGAGGTGTGGTCTGTTTGTCTGAACAAAGCGCCAGACTTTCTGGAGTGATAATGTGGTGACAAATATTCTCTCTGCAGCTGTAAGCGAGTCATTTAATCTTTCTACCTATTTTCCCATCTGTCAAATTGAGATAATGATACTTAACCAGTTGGTAGAGTAGTGTGAGTATTAATTAGTTGATATCACTCTCATTCTTTGAACATGAAATATGTCTAAGTAGTGTTTTTATTTGCTTGATTGGCTGTTTAGAAGTCGCTGAACAAAACCTACACACGTACGTTAGTGTGGTTCAGTACCTTTCTTTCTCCACTGGTGTATATCCTTTCATTAAGCTGTGCCTAGCATGTTGTTGGTGCTTGTTCCATTTTAACAACTGCTCTTACTTTTCCAGTCCATACAAAAAACTGCTTCACTTGTACAAGATGATGTAATGGAAAGGGTGTTGGCATTGGTGTCTGGAGACCTGGATTTGAATCTTGGTGCTATCAATTACTGTCTGAGTTTGGGCAAGGCATTTGGCTGCCCTAGATTTATTGCTTCAGCTGTAAGGGGTGGATTATAATTTCTGATCTGCCTACTTCACAAGATGTTGTGGGAATTCAGTGAGAAAGGATACATGTAAATGTGGTTTTGTAAGGTTAAAAGTGCTATACAAGAAAAAAACTAAGAAATTTAAGTGCATAGCTTTGGAAGTTACTTTTCAAATCTCTGAAAAGAGAGAATATTAAGAAATGGGTTTCTTGTCTTAACCAGTTTCACAAGTGATGAGAGTGAAGCAAAATTCAGCTCACTAAATGAAAAGGGTTCTAAGGAAGTTTAAGATTCTTCAGTGAGTAGTATGGCCTGATGCTTTTGTGGCAGATATAATGAGGAAAAATAAAAGCTTAAATATTGGTAAAGCTAGCAGTTTGGGAGATTTTTTGAATTATAGTAACGTGTAAGTGTCTGTAAGGTGCTATCTTTTAAGTGATGCCTTCAGAGCTCTTGCTATTAGCTGGCAGCTGACACTGCTAGGGTAGTTAGCTTGGAAATGGTACTTCCTAGGGAACCACATGGAGAAAGCTAGACAGAGGACTGTGTCTTATGAGGATTTGGATTTAGAAAAATTTTATTTTGTCTTCCAAACATGAGAGTGTATGCTTCTAAAAGTTAAATTTAAGGAACCTTTGCCACATACGTAGATCCTAATGCTGTGTGAATGTAAATGCCTGTTGATACCAGTTGCTGAACTCTACAAAAAAAAAAAAAAAAAAGCCTATGGTAAAAATGACCAACAGACTAGTTACAACAGAATTTATCCAATTTTAATATTTTTATACTCCATTACCATGCCTGGAAACAGACCAATAGATATTTTGGGGTTTTATAATGGGATTTGTATAAAGCATTACTCTTTTTCAATAAATTGTTGTTGTTTTTTTAATAAAAACAGATTCTTGGTTTGTTTCCTAATCATTTCTATCAAGATGGCCATGCGTGGAAGAGGAAGTGGCTTGGGATAGGATCTGACTCATTGTGTTCCTGGGAAATGGCCATGATGCCTCTGGGCACCTGTCAAATATTTGTGTGGCTCCACCTATTAGAATGTCTTTTTTCCCTCAAACTGAGCTCCTCATCAAGGCTGTGTTAAAAGAGGATGCTAGGGGACATTACTTAATAATTTTTCTCATCCATAAAAAGAAAACATACAGCAATGAATGACTCAGTGATAAGATAGGGAGGTATTTTGTCGGCTGTAAAGCACTGGGCAAGCTTGAGTGTCTGTGCTTGCTCCTCACCGAGGTGGAAGAGTGAAGACAACAGGCCAGAAATCCATTACTGTTTCTGTAATGGTGGTTATCACAACTATCTCTTAGGGAAGCAAGAGATGAAACTCATTCACTCATTATCTTAAAGTATTAATAACTGATAAAACCTTAAGTGTGGCCTCTCCCTGGGCAATTTTCATATTAGTGAGAGGCGGCTTGTAAGCAAAGGATTGCAGTTCTCCAGTGGAATCTTGGGCATTTGCATGGTGGATGAGAGTCCCAGACAACTGCCAGTCAGTTTGATTTGCATCCTCCTTAAATTAAGCAGATTCATCAGAATCTCCACTGTTTCTACAGAATTTAAATCTCTGGGGATAAGGCCCAGGCCCATGAAGTTTGAGAGAAAATAAAATTCCCAGGTCCTTCTGACAAGAACTGAAGAAAAAACTGAATTTTAAATCGTATCAAGGAGACACCACCTCTGTGTGAGCTCATCCTTATCTGAATGTGCCAAGTCATTTTTCATTCCCTTATTCAGTACTTTCTATGTATGCCCAGATCAAGGGAAAATGCTACTCTGTCCCCTTATTCCCACATTTTTTACCCTACCATTGATCCTACTATGATTTGGTTGTAGATTTTCCTTCTTTTTGCAGGTGGCTCAAGTGTAGATTTCTGCATTCCCTTCCTACCCTATCCCACACTTCCCATTTACCCTCAGTTTGCCCTAAAATCTCTTCATTTAGCTGGTATCATGGAAAGTCTTATAGAAGTCATTGCAGGTTCTAGGGTTATATGGAGACAGCTTGTTGAGTCCTAAAATCAGGCAAAAAGAGACATTCAGTGCTGAACCTGTGCAAACCTCATGCATACTTGGTTCCATTGACAGGTATTCCCAACAGAACCTGTATTGACAATTGGAAACTAGATATGAATTCATTAAATTAATATCCACTGAATACCTACCATAGGCCCAGCCCCATTAAATGTAGACAGACTAAAGGAGCTATGAAATAAATAAGACCCTGTCCTGGGACTGAGCAGTGTAAAGAATGTTAAGTGGAAACAGAAGTAAACTTGAAATCTAGCACTGGTTCTGACACTGATGAGCCACATGTACTATGGAAATCCCCACCCACTGTTTCTTCATTTGTAAAATGAAAGCCTAAGACCCATGCAGTGGTTCTTACCCATAACAATATGTTAGAATCACCTGGGAGCTTTTACAATTTCCTAATAATAGGGCCCCACCCCAAATCAGGGGAATCAGAAAAATAGCGTAAGCTCCCCAAACAATTTCCACCTACAGTCTGGATTACAAACTACTAGGCTGGTCACCTCTCAGGACCAACCCTGCCCCAAACATTTTCTGAGTAAACACACATCCAGGCATTCAACAGATTACATTCACCCTTTCTCTAATGTTACTATTTTCTGGTTTGGGTTTTGGGAGTTTTCTTTGTTTGTGTTTGGTGAGGAAGGGGAGGAGTTAAAGGGAGGTGGTCTTCAGAAGCTTTTGTCACATTTCTTTGGAAATGACCCCATTTCTTCTTATTCTCTATTTTTAATTTACTTCCAAGAATAGTCATAACACAGAGCAAATACTGTTTCAAAGAACAACCTTCTGTTTAACAAACAATATGAGACCAAGAGGATAAGTGATTGTACTGAAAGGGGAGCCTGAGTTATTTTTGTTTTTCATGTGGAATTTTCAAGAGAGTCCTTAGCTAAACCTTAACCTTGTTTCATTTATTTTTAATTGAATAGCATTTCTGTGATTTTAGTTCACTGATTTTATAATTTTTGTAATTTATTGCTTTGTTTCTAACCCCCTCAAAATAGAAAAAGAAAAAGTAAACGCACATAACCACTCTCTCAACATATCAATTAAGGGAAGCTAAACTTTGCAAACTAGACTAATATTTCTTTTTTTTTTTTTTTTATTGAGACAGAGTCTTGCTCTGTTACCAGGGTTAAAGTGCTATGGCATCAGCCTAGCTCACAGCAACCTCAAACTCCTGGCTCAAGCCATCCTCCTGTCTCAGCCTCCCAAGTAGCTGAGACTACAGGCACACACTACAACACCTGGCTAATTTTTATATTTTTACTAGAGACGAGGTCTCTCTTGCTATTGCTCAGGCTGATCTTGAACTCCTGAGCTCAAGCAATCCTCCCGCTTCGGCCTTCCAGAGTGCTAGGATTACAGGCGTGAGCCACCTCGCCTGGCCAGACTGTTATTTCTTAACTGAGGTGACCTGGACTAGAGCACATTGTCATCCTAAAGGGGCTTTTATTTATTTCTCTAATCCTATTTCCATTAATGCTGTGTTTTTCCAACTGTCTGTGGCTGCTACTTGACTCCTGTAAAAATTCTAACAGTCTACTGTAAGTGGTCTGGGTCAAGCAGACGTCTAGGTCAAGGGAAAGGAATAGCAGAGAGTATTTCCTGGAAGAGGAGAGTGAAATGTAAAAAGGATGTGTGAGCTCCAATACGGCAAGGGAAGGGATTTTCTTTATTTTTTACCACAATATTTATTTTTCCTGATAATAAAATTAAGACGTAATGAAGAAAGTAAGAAAAGATAGAAAAGTAGAAATAATTATTTTAAGGACTATAATAGTCATGTGACCCAATAGGAAAAGTTTTGGGTAATTTGATAGGATCTTTTGTAGCTGGTTTTTTTTTTTTTTTTCTTTTCCAAAGATAGGCTTTGGGGATTATTCTTATTTTTTTTTATATTTCACATAACATCTACCATCATGTTATGAAAATAATTTTGATTTCTGCTTTATTTTCCATTCAAGTATATGATGATGCACTTTTACCACACAGACTTCATAAATATTCACTCAGGCAATAATTTTGATAATCTAACATTTGTCAGGTATTTTCTGCCACAGCGGAAAGGGTTCCCCTGGAGCTGTGCAACCCAGCAGCCATGAATAGAGTAGACAAAAATCCCTTCTTCCAGCAAGTTACCTCCCAAGTAGGGAATATAGATAATATACAAAATAAATATGCTAAATGTATATTAATATATTAGGCAGTGATAAACCATATATATAAAACAAAAGTAGTCATAGAATATTGAGAAGGTTGAGGGAAGGTAACAATTTAAAACAATGTGGTAATGGAAATCCTCAATTAGAAAGTGTTTAAGAAATAAACAAATGAAGAAACAAATCAAGTGATTAAATGGTGGTAAAGAACATTCCAGAAATAGCATGTGCAAGGACACTAAGTTGGAACCATCTATAAAATACGAAAGAGTAGAGAGGCCAGTGTCACTGGAATGAATTAAGCTAGGAAGATGGTAATAGGAGACAAAGGCATAAAGGGAAGGTGAATCTAAATGTATAGGGCATGATTGAACATTGTAAGGATTTTATCTTTTAGTAAAAAGGAAAGATATCATTGGGTTTAGAGCAGAGGAAACACAGATCTAAACTGAGATGTAAGAGAATCATTCTACCTGTTGCATTGAAAACAGACTATAAGAGGCAAGGAGAGAATCAGTGAGTTCAAGCAGAAGGTTATTACAATAATCCAAGCAAGTGAAGGCTCGGTGATAGCAATGGGTAGTGGGAAGAAATGGTTAAAATCTGGGTATTATTTTAAAGTAGAGCCAACAGGTTTTGCTGATTGGATGTGAGGTATGCAAGTAAAATAACAGTCAAAGATGACTCCAAAACTTTTGGCCTGAGAAATTGATGGGATGGAGCAGCAGAAAATCAAGAGAAGGAAGACTGTGAGAGAGAAGGTTTGAAAGAGAAAGAAGTTCCATTTTGGACATGTTACGTTTACAGTGCTTCTTGTATATCCAAGTAGAAATGTCCAGTAGTCAGTGCAAAAAACAGGGGAGTGTGGAGAACTAGAATGGAGAAGAAGATTTCCAGAGAAGAGAATAATCAAACATTAGTTTCATAGGACTCATCAATTTGAACATATCCCCCAATCTTTGGACATTTAAATTGATAGGCAGCTAAAAAGTTAATAAGGGCAAAAAAAAAAAAATCTATTTTGCCCATTATTGAATCTATCTTTTATTATCTTTCAATTTTTTCATTTCATTTTCTTTTCCTTTTTTTTCTTTGACTATCCTTAAGAGTATAGTCAAAGAAATCTGGTGTGTTTGAGTCATAGACTTGCCCTGGATTCTAATCTTGATTCTGCCCTTTATTGGTGCTACCTTTTAATGATTGCATTTTAATAATTTAATGTAACAGAAACCAACAGTGTCAGTTTAGATATTCTGGGAAGCAGATGCCAAGACAGTTAGAATTTTGCAAGAGACGGATTGCTAATACCTTTGAAAGCAAAAGGGAAAAGGAAGCAGGAGTAGATAGGAAAAGTTTTTGCCAGAGGTTGGCAAACTTTTCTTTAAATGGCCAGATAGTAAATATTTCAGGCCTTGTGGGCCACTGTCTGTCCCATATTCCTATTTGCTTTTGGTTCTTACAACTCCTTCAAATGTAAAAACCATTCTTAGCTTGTGAGCTATACAAAAACAGGCTGTGGACCAGATTTGGCCCATGGGCTGTGGTTAGCCAACATAGCCTGGTCTGACACCTGTGGGAGGACAGTGGGAAGGGAGGAGAATTGTGTCAGAAAAGCCTCAGACTACTGAACAGCTTTATAAAGCCTGTTATAAGAGCTAGTCCACATGGAGCTCTTATTTAAAGGATGCCCATACAGTAGTCCTGCATGGTCAGAAATGGCCAGGCCCTAGTAACCTTGCTGTACTTAGTCATTATCTGGCTGCTGTTCAGAGTATGGCTGAATAAAAAGCTGCAGCAGAAAAGCTGTCAGTAAATTGCTTCCCTTGTGGCAGATTCTTACTTGAAAAGAAATGTACGTAGTGCACCTCCTGAATGTCACTTGAAAGTACAGAGAATTAGCCAAATAGAAGTTGGTTTTTTCTCATATACCAAGTCATCCTGTGGTAGG
Organism: Eulemur rufifrons; assembly: GCF_041146395.1. NCBI lineage: Eukaryota > Metazoa > Chordata > Mammalia > Primates > Lemuridae > Eulemur > Eulemur rufifrons. The sequence goes on from NC_090989.1 coordinate 73,942,131, forward strand.
TAGTACAGAGAGACCTGATGAAACTCTAGCATCATCAATGCTCAGGCACCTTCCATCTTCTTATTTTGTCATTTTTGGTATTTTTAAGAAGGCTATTCTACCTTCACTCTTATTACCTTATTTAAGGCAAGATAAACAAGAAAAAGAGGAAGAAAGCAAAAGGGAGAAAGTAGTGGTAAATAAATTAGAAAACTGAAACTTTTTCAGATATCCCCAGTGGGTGGAAAAAAAAATGGGTAATAGAATAGAATAGACCCAAGCATATATGAGACTCTGATATAAGACATGACAGTATTGCAGATCAATGGGGAAATGAGGGATACTTCAATATATACATGAGATAATTGGGTATTTACATGGGGGAAAAATACTCTCTCACTCACACCATAAGCAAAAATTAATTCCACATGGGCGAAGGACTTAAATATGAAAAACAAAACTTAAAAACTTTCGGAAGAAAATATAGGAGAGAATAAATTCTTTACCATAAATTAGAGATTTTTTTCTTATCATATAAGACATAAAAACAAATCATTTAAAAGATATATACAACTACATTAAAATGAAGAACTCTGTTTATCAAACACATTTACTTGTTACATATATATTCTTCTGTTTGTATCAAATAGTGTATAGGGAAGGCAATAAAGATATGTTTTAAAACAAAGAAATTCTTAGAAGATTTCTATTTTTATGTGTCATTGGATAGAATGATTTTCCATGGTCATGTTCAGCAGCAAGTAAATTGGGACATTTAGTTTCATAAATGAGCATGTTGCTGCCCATCACAGTGAGACTTTGCTTGCCTCATTAGCTATGTGACCTTGGCCAACTTAATATCTCTCAGTCTCAGTAATAACATGTGTCCATCTTAACTCCCAGGGGTTTGGTGGAAGTCAAATGACATATGTGAATGACCTTTTTAAACCAAAACATGCTGCAGAAATGTAAGGGGTTATGATTCTTGGGTATATTTTTTGGTAAAATGAAAGCCTTTATCTTGACATTTTCAAGCACACTGTTGTTGGGGTAGAGTCCTTTCCCTAATGGCAGATGTCATCCTGCTTCAAGTATGTCTTTCAGAATAATATATGAACTCAGCATTGAGAGTCCCATGTAACAGAATTACGCATATTTTCTGATGATGAGATTTAAAAAAAATGATAAAACAGAGATACCATAAAAATAATGTCTAGATGCAGCCACTTTACTGTTTTACTCTTTCATGAAATGTCGGAAGCAAAGCAATTTTACTTAAATGTTGTCAATGAAACTTACTCTTTAATGCAACATTTATTTAGTGCTTACTATGTGCCAAATCCTCATCCAAATAGAACTGGTGTAGAGAGATGAGTGAAACATAACCTCAGGGCCACCTTGCAAAAACCCAGAGTGGCACCATTCTCACTGTGGTCCATGTGAAAGATGTCCCCTAGAGGCCATCCAGTGTACAGCTCAAAAGACTAAACAAAGGGGCCTCAATAACAGAAATTCTGAGAAAGATATAAATATAAATCAAATAGGATACAAAGCGTGTATGTGAGAATAACCTTGAATGACCACCAATAATCAAGGAAAACCCAAAATAATTAATTTCACTTTCTTCAGATTGGTAAAAATCTTAAAAGCTAAAAATATCAAGGATTGGCTAGGATATGAAGAAATGTATTCTCATTCTCATTTATAATTGTAAATTGATAAGCCACTATAGAGAGCCAACTTCAAAATACCTAGTAAAATTGAAAATGTCCTTTTGTTGTGATCCAGCAGTGTTAACTTGAAATATATACCCTTGAGAAATTAATGCATGAGCATATTGCAATGGTGTTTAGCATGGAGGTGAAATTATTGGTATTAGTTGCTAAGGGGAGCCCAGAGATGTGGAGAAATTGATAGCCTAAGAGAGTCTGTGAAGGCTGATAGAGAGGAAGCACTGAAGGATTTTCAAGAATCTACCAGGACAAAAGAGAGAAAGGTATTCACAGTAGAAAGCAGGGTCTGCAGAGGTGTGGGGATTCAAAAGGGCAGTGAAGGAAACACATAAGTTACATTAAGTAACCCAGCATTCTTGAGGCAAAGGTGAAAGAGACAGTGTAACAGAGATGAGGCAAATGCAAAGATTCAAATTTCAGCTCAAGGAATTTGGATAAGTGCCTTTGCTATCTACAAAGATTAAAACAACTTTTTCCGAGAATTAGTGGGAAGATATGATATATGCAAGCCCTTTCTGTCCATTATGTGGGCTTCAGGTATTGAAAAAAAATGGAGTTCATTAATCAAATGATTCAAATATAAAGAGGCTCTTTACTTGGAAAGATGATAGTCAAACAATAATGGAAATGAGTCTCCTGGTAATTTGTTAAGTGTTAAATGAATACATGTTGAAAAATAGGACAGAATATTAAAAGGCATAATGATAGGCTAGATTATAAAATACAGCACAATCTCCGCGTAAAAATCACTAGTGTCTTCGTAGTGTTGCTTTTTAGTTACTACTTTCTCTAAGTAATTTTAATGACAGTGCATTATGGCATCTGAGTATCACACCTTTTTCACAGGGCTTCAAGAATTACCTTTCTTTTGTAGGCTGAGGTTCTTTTCAAATAAAAAAAAGAGCAATTAAAGTGATTATCTCAGGCCAGACTCTATTAAATACCTGGACACTGAGAATTTAATGAAATTATAGAAACTCTAATTAGAAGAAGGTCTAAGAACTTTGATTCTAACCACTCTCCCAGAGCAGGAATCAAGCATCCCTGGTATTTGTTCATCAAGACAAGAGTCTCCTGGAACACATCCAGCAAATAAAAGATGACAATCAGTGCCTGATGAGGTGGCCTTTCTATTATCTCATTAACAGCTCTGTCTCTTAAAAAGTCTTCTCTTGCCTAAGTCAAGATCAATCTTCTTACAACTTTGACTGATCATCTCTCATCCCTCCTTCAGGAGTCACACAAACAGGCCTTTTCCTTCTATCACAACAGCCCTTCAAATAGGTGAAGACAAGGATTTCACACACCTTCCTTCTCTAACCAAGTCTTTCTATTATCTTTATTAATACGATTACAGAATGTAGAGGAAAATAGTCAAGAATCCCTTAGCCATGCATATTCAACTTTGCATCTTCATGTCATCCCTAAGAATACTGGTGTGTCTGATGAATTCTTCCTGTCTCATGACTCTTGGTCTTCCTCTTTTTTTTTTTTTTTATTTCATCTTATTGTTATGGGGGATACAGAATTGCAGGTTACATACGTTGCCCATCTTGAAGGACAACATTTAATCCATCAGCACACGCTGTCAACTCTACCTTCAAAATCCATTCTGAATTTAACCATTTTTCTCCACCTGCTCCTGTAGTCTAAGCCACAATCATGTCCCACTTAGAACAGTGGAATAACTTCCTGATTCCTCTATTTCCAATCTTGTGTCCTAGAGTCTATTCTCCATGTAGCAGCAAGCATGATCCTTTGAAGACATAAATTAGAGAATTCTATTGTGGCTCTATCATTCACAATCCTCCAGGATTTCCAATTCACTTGAAATAAAATCTGAAACTAGCTAGTTTCCCATCCTTATGCCTTATCACTGTCCTCCTGTACCATTCTGCTCAGGCCACTCTGGTCTTGCTGCACCTGAGACACAAGAAACAAATATCTTAAACTTATTGCTTTTCTCTTAGCATCATTTTGCTCCTGGAAGAATTTTCTGTATCAGAAAAGACTTATCTGATCACCTTCTATAAAATAACTCCTCATGACTCTTTCTTCATTTCCCCTGATTTATTTTTCTTTGTAATATGACAGGAATAACAGAATATTACATTTTTATTCATGTAGTAGTATATTGCCTGGCTGTTCCATCAGAATGAATGCTTTATACAGGCAGCAACATTTTATGTTTATAGATAAGTTTGTCTGTTGTAGTGTTAATATCACAGATGTCTAGAGCTCAAATAATAATTAGTAAATAAATTAATAAACTAATGGATAGTGATTAGTTGAAGGTAGAGTATATGACCCAAGTTGGATCAATGAAACTCCATCCAATATTTTTATTATAACTATTAGAGAAGAAAATTCTCTAGAAGATGAAAAGGAAAAAGCCTAGAGCCAAAAAAATCAAATGAAGCAAATTTAACGAGGAAAGCAGAGTACCAAGGTAGAGAAGAACAGAGCCTGATTACATAATTCAAGCTCCTTGATCCAGCCATACCTAGAGCTAGTTATAACCCTAGACTTTTTAACTATATGCACATATACATTTTATATTTTCCTAATGCATTTGGACTTGTATCCTTATCACTTACTTCTGAAAAAGTTCTGACTAATATAATCACCAACCTCCTTGTATACAAATAAGCAAATTGAGACCTGGAAAAAGGAAGGAAGATTTGCCCAAGCCCACAAAATTCATGGACCTAAGACTTAGGTGTGAATCTTCTAAGTTCAAGTCCTGATATTTTTCCACTGTCTTGCTTAGTGGGCAGCACAAATAGATTCCAACTCTTCCGTGATCTCAGGTTGCACATTTACAGAACAGCCGAGTATTTTAGCCAGGAATCCTAGGAAATTAAGTAGATTGAGATGAAGTTTTTTCTGCTATTTAATCTTTTTAAACATAAACTGCTACCTCACCATGGGGGAGTCCAGTTCATAAAAAAGAAAAAGAAAATCCTCCAAAGAAAATATTAGTGTTAATCCTCTCAGTCTAACGTAAGCTATAGGTTTGTTAGGGAAAGGAAAATTGCTTTTATAAAGACTTTTTTCTCTGAAATGTGTAACATTCATGCTTTTTTTTCTCTGAGTTTACTACAGGTCATAAATATTTTAAATCCCAATATCCTGATGAAAGTAGCCCAATCATTATTTCTGTGTACTATTATGTATGTACCTGACAACCCCTACAAGTTCATCTTGAGATTGTCAGAGAACTAGGAGAAAGTGTTTTGCTCAATACTTGGCTCATAGCAGGCAACCGATACCTTATAGTCTTTAAATATGAGCACAACTGTGTCTTGTCTATAGTACTGTAAAAGTTTATAGGGGAATTTTCTTAGTTTTTATAATTTTCAAGCCCTGAGATAAGCCCTCTATTGGATTCCCATTTTCAATACACTATATGTTAGAAGATGATTAAAATAAAGCCAGTAAAGACTATGGTCTCCACAAGTATACTAGAGAAGAAAAAACATGGAATTTGTAACAGACTTTATGTTTTAATCCTCATATTTATTACTTCCTTATCGAGTTTTTAAGACATTTTCAAAAACTCTGTTTAATCCGATTTTAATAAGCAATGTGGTTTATAGTTTATATTAAACTATTTAATGTGGTAGGAACAATGTCAATAAAGCCTAAATCTGTCAGAACCAATGATATGGTTCTTAGAACAAGATTAGGGTAAAAAAATGTTGTTCTTCCCCACTTTATCCCCTTTATTTCTTTCTCTTGTCTGATTGCTCTAGCTAAAATTTCCAGCACTATGTTGAATAGCAGTGATGAAACTGGGACATCCTTGTCTTGTTCCAGATCATAGAGGAAAGGCTTTCAGGGTTCTTCCCCATTTAGTATGAGACACCACATGTGCCCTATAAATGTATGCAAACATTATGTACCCAAAATAATTAAAAATAAATATTTTAAAAAGTGTTGTTCAGATGGAATTGCTTTTAAATTAAGAAATAAAAGTAATGTTTATTGAATTTATCACTTATGCAAAAATGTTATTTTTTTTAAACCCTTAAAGAAAGATTATTTAGTTAATTGCTTAAACAGGGTGTGTCGAAACTTGTTTTTACTAATAGCTTTTTGAACTCTCTTTATTTGAAAAAAGTAAGTTAAAAGCATTTATTGTCCAGAAAATTTAAAAATTCAATTAATTTACATTCAATATTGAAATTTCATACCACACTTACTCATTTTAACTATTAATGCATTATCCTTATATGCCAATCAGCCTTTCATTCAGCCAAAATTATAAATTAAATGCCTACAACAATTGACTATATAGTGTTCTTTAATGAATTAAAAACATTTTTAAAATTAAACTAAGTGTCTACTCTGACATAGTCATTAGGCCAGCACTTAGCTGTGCAAAGATAATGAGACATAGTTAAGATTTTAAGTAATTTAGAGGGAAGTATCTTCAATTAAAAAAAAAAATTCCCTAGCTGAAAACTTCCCCAGACTAGGGTAAATGCCAACAGGAAGCAACTCTCAGAACCAGAGGCACCCTACTTTGGTTTCTCCTTCCTGATTTTCTGTCGCTTCCTCTCAACTAAAACTCATCTGAAACCATCACATGTTTAAAACTCCAGACGTGCTTTGTTCTCTAAACTAGACTCAATAATACAGCTACTTACTTGCTCAACATCTCCATCGGGTTGTCTAATAGAAATCTCTAACTAAACATGGGCAAAACCAAATTATTGATACTACCCTCCTCCTTTTGTCCTCCCCCTCTCCATCCCCCTTTACATCACAATAAAGCAAACAAAACAAAAACCTGAGATCTCTCTTTTCTCAATTTAAATACATCTCTGTTTTTTCAGCCTCTGGGCCAAAGTCTTGACAATACCCTTGACTACAGTCTTTCCTTTTATACACTATGTCCAATCCATTATCCAATCATATTAGCTATAGTTGAAAATTTATCTCAAATCTGACCATAACTCACTTCTCAACTGGACATTAGTTCATTTTGACTATTGATATTTTATCGAACCTTGTTATTGGTCACTGGACTTTAATCCTTGTCCACGCATGGTCTAATTACCAGACAGCAGCTTGATCATCTCAAAACTCAATTCGTATTAGGTCACTGTTTTGCTCAAAATCACCTAAGGCTTTCACACAAAATAAAATTCAATTTCTATCCCTTGGACCATGGCCTACGAGGTCCTATATATTATATGGTTCTTTGTTTCTTTTCTGATATTGTCTTCTCTTGTTGGCTCATTCTTCACCAACCACATTGATCTCCACGCTGTTCCTCCTACACCAAAAGCATATTCCCACTGCAGGCCACTGACCTTTGCTGTGCCCTCTGCCCAGACAGTTTTCCCCCAGATTTCTTTGTGATACAGTCCCTCATTACACTCAGCCTTATGCTTAAATGTCACTTTACCCGAAAAGCCTCCCTTTACAGGGAGGCTTTAGAATATATAGAATAGCACATACCCCAGCTCCTCATCATTCTCTAACATCTTACCTGTTTTTTTTATTTATAATACTTACTACCAACTGAGAGCTACACATTGGTATATGTGCACATTTTTTATTTTCCCATAGATATGTGGAATGTTTCTCTATTTTTATTCACTGCTATATCTCCAGTTTCTAGAACTATGCATAAACCAAAAGCAGGCATTTAATAACTAACTAATAAGGAATTAACTTTTCCTCTTTTTTTCCTAACACTTAAATCATGTGAATTTCTTTCACAGTTCCCTAATAATAAGAACTGTAACAATCATTTATCTCTGGTTTCCCCATATCCTCTGTATGAGATGAAGATAGTATTACCCTTCTGTTTTAAGGTACTCATTGCCGAAAGGGTGAGATAGCAGGACAAAAAGACAAAATGTCCTGCTTAGTTACCTCCTCGTAGAATTTCAAGGTTGAACTGAGGCTGGGAGGGGTATTTATAGAAATGAAAATGGTGAGGAGTGAAAGAGTGGTGTTTTTTTTGCTCAAAATTCTCTTCTACCTGGGGCTGAAAGAGATCCTGGAGGCCAAATGGTGCAATTTAGATTAGGCTCAATTATTTTTCCAGTATCCTGGACAAGTGGCCATCCTTTTTTCTACCTCCAAACACAAAAACTCACTGAAATGCAGGAAGCAGATATCGTAAGTCAGAAACTTCTCCAAGTACGCTCTACCCTCTAGAGACTCTTTCAGTACATCATGAAGTTTTATTTCATTTATCACTAGAGGGTTTTTCCTGTCAAATTCCCAAAGAATCACCCTTCAGATTTTCTGTCAGACTTGATGACAAGCAAGTGTATAACTGTCATAATTTCTGAAGTTCAATGTCAGGCCCTGCTCTCTCTGCCCAATCTTGAGGCCCTGTAGCAAGACTGTCAGGCTTTCTGTAACCATGACTCAGCTCACAGATCCCAGCAAAGAGACACCTGTGTCTGAGGACCTTTCAGGAGAGAGTTTTGTCATGAATTTATTCCAGGGATAGATTATGTGACAAATTTATCAGTGCCAATGAGAAGTAATGCCAGCTACTGTTCTAAAAATCGTGAGCTGCCTATTTGGCATGAACAATCTGGATTCTTTTCTCTAACCAGTTCTGGAATTCATGATGCCACTTGAATAGCTTCATCATTAAGTTCTCTTCCACTTACTACCTCTGTGACTTTGATGAGGTCATTAATTAATATGAGGCTCTCTAAGCCTCGATTTCCTCAGCTGTAATTGGGAAGAATAATAATAATTAATACCTAGTTATTTCAATGATAAATTTTGAATTATTGATCATTCAAATAGAATTTTTCTATAAAATGTTTTTAAAATATACTGTTCTAGTCAAAAATAATCAGATGCTTTAAAATATTCTGCTCAATAAATAATATAGTAAACAGATAAAATATTTTATTCAATTATCTAGACAATTTAATGGCTTCAATTTACATTCATCTTTTTGGTATTATTCTCAACATGTACCCTCCATGGCAACACTGGGTCTCTCAGATACAATGAGATTTGGTTTGTTGGACAAATGGGATGGTCTTGTCAATGTAATAAAGGGAATCATAAAATGAAAAAGTATTTTCTGGGTTTATAGCATAATCACCCAAATTCAGTGGTTTTCAAAGTTTGATACTCAATCTTCTCGGGGACCTTGAGACTTGTTCAGCAGATTCATGAAGTCAAAACTATTTTCATAACAATACTCATGTTATGTATGTGCCTTTTCCACTGATGGTGGAAAAGCACTGGTGAGTGAAACAGCTGGCATCTGAACAGGAACCAAGTGACACCAAACTGTATTCATAGTCATTATATTTCTTACTGCCACATCGGTTTCATTCATTCACTAAAAAATGCTCTTCATGAAGCAGTAAAATATATTAATATTATTAAATATCCACTCTTGGCTACACGCAGTGTTAAACACTTCTGCCGCATACTGAAATATGATCGTTGTCTCAAAGAAATGCACTTGCGTGCATATTTGAACTGCAAGTTGAACCAGTTGCATTTTTTCATGGAACATCATTTTTACTTGAAAGAGTGACTGAATGACAAACTATGGTTATTCAAATTTAAATATTAGGTAAACATTTTCTTGAAAATAAATAAACTAAGGCTGTCACTTCAAGGAAAACAACTGAAAGTATTTGTGGCCAATGATAAAATTTGCATATTCAAATAAAAATATATTGTCTGTTTACAATTTGGAAAATGTATATCCATCACCATGAGTTTGACATCTCCCCAATAAATAAAGACTTTTCTGACAAGATCAGTGATTTTAAAAAATATTTTAGAATTAAATGTGCCATCATATTGAAAATCTACATAATTTAGTGAATTAATATTTTATAATTGAACAATGCGTCATGTTACAAAATCATGTTTGAGTAAAATATCCATTTAAGATGTAAGATAGACTAATGGATTTTGTGGAACAAAGTATGAAAAAATTTATTACTATAGTTTCAGAATCCATATTTCAATTAATCTTTTAAGAAGCTATTTATCAAGTTATTACTATAGTATCAAAGAATAGGGAGGGGGTGGAGCAACATAGCCTAATGGAAACCTCCAGCAATCATCCTTCTGCACAAACACCAAATTCACCCACTATCCATGCAAGCAAGTACCTTTAGAAGAACTAAAAATCAGGTGAGCAATCATACTACCTGGTTTTAACAGCATATCAAGGAAAGAGGTACTGATGATGGCAGAAAAGACAGCCTTGCATTGCCTAGGCCACCCTACCCCCATGCCCCAGCAGTACTGTGCCACCACATTGAGTGGAGAGAGAATCTGTGTGCCCAGAGGAGGGACAGTAAAGTGATTATGGGGCTTTGCCTTGAAACTCAAAGCCACCCTGGCACAAGGGAGCACAGCATAGGGCAAAATTCTGCTGGTGCTCATAGAGGGAGCATTTAGACCAGTCCAACTAGAGGGAAATCTTCTGCTCTGAAACTGAGTATCAGCTAGTCCCAACATCAGCTGACAAAAAGCAGCCTGGGGCCTGAACTAAATACATAAGGCAGTCGGGCCACAAAGGCTGCAGTCCTGGGGCAACTTCTGCAGCTGTGCTGGCTTGGAGGCAGTGGAATTGGGCTCTGCATGACTCAGCAAGACATCAGTGGTTGCAGGCAACCCAGTGCCTGCCTCATCCCTCCCCCAACTACAGGCAGTATTGCTCAGGGAGTCTTCTTCCACTTGGGGAAAGGAAAGAGAAAAGTTCAGAAGACTTTGTTTTGCAACTTGGGTATCAGCTCAGCCACAGTAAAGTACCAAGCAGACTCCTGAAGCCCTTGAGTCCAGACCTTAGTTCCTAGAAGGCATTTCTGGACCCACCCTGGGCCAGAAGGAAACATGCTGCCCTGAAGTGAAGTTGTTTGTCAATGGGCAGACATTGACAAACAACCACAAGCATCAAGAACAATCAGGAAAACATGACCTCACCAAATGAACTAAGAAAGATATCAGTGAGCAATGCTGGAATGATGGCGATATGTGACCTTTCAGACAAAAATTCAAAATAGCTGTTCTGAAGAAGCTCAATGAACTTTAAGACAATACAGAGAAGGAATTCAGAAGCCTATTAGAAAAATTTTAAAAAGAGATTGAAATAGTAAAAAAAAGCAGAAATTCTAAAGCTTAAGAATTTAATTGACAGACTGAGAAATGCATCAGAGTCTCTCAACAGCAGAATTGAAAAAGCAGAAGAAAGAATTGGTGAACTTGAGGAAAGACTATTTGAAAATATTCTCAGAAGAAAAAAAAAGAAAAAAGAATTTAAGAAATGAAGCATGCCTATAAGATCTAGAAAATAGTCTCAAAAGGGCAAATCTAAGAGTTATTGGTCTTAAACAGGATGCAGAGAGAGAGATTGGGTAAAAGGTGTATTCAAACAAATAATAATAGAGAACTTTCCAAACCTAGAGAAAGATATCAATATTCGAGTTACAGAAAGGTCATAGAACACCAAGCAGATTTAACCCAAAGAAGACTTCCTCAAGGCATTTAACAATCAAGCTACCAAAAGTCACAGATAAAGAAAAGGTCCTAAGAGATGCAAGAAAAAGGAAAAAAAATAACATAACATGAAGGAGCTCTGATACATCTTGCAGCAGACTTCTCAGTGGAAACCTTATAGGCCAGAGGAGAGTGGCATGACATATTCAAAGTGCTGAAGGAAAAAATTTTAATCCTAGAATATTTTATCCTGCAAAAATATCCTTCAAACATGAAGAAGAAATAAAGATTTTCCCAAACGAACAAAAGCTCAGGTATTTCATCAACACCAGACCTGTCCTACAAGACATGCTAAAAGGAGTTCTTCAATATCAAAGAAATGGACTTAAATAAACAATAAGAAATCATCTGATGGTACGCAATTCAATGGTAACAGTAAGTACACAAATACAGAATACTCTATTGCTGTAATTGTGGTATATAAACCACTTATATCTTGAGTAGGAAGACTAAAAGACAAACCTATAAAAAATAATTACAACAATTTTTTGAGAGATAGATAGTATATAAAAATATGGATGAAAACAAGAAAAAGTTAAAAAAAAACAGGGGGTGGGGAGTTAAAGAGTAGCATTTCTGTTAAATTTCTCTTTGCTTGTTTAAAATAATTGGTTATAAAATGTTTATTGTAAACATCATGGTAACCTCAAATCAAAAAACCTACAATATAGATACACACACACACACACACACACAAAAAAAAAACCACACACACACACAAGCAAGCAATTGAAACACCCTTCCAGAGAAAATCACTTTTAACAAAAAAAGACAGGAAAATGGCTGAATGGATTAAAAAAAATGAAGGTCAACTGTATGTTTGTTGTCTGCAAGAAACACAGTTCACCTATAAAGACATACATAGACTGCAAATAAAGGGGTGGAAAAATATATTCCATGCAAATGGAAACCAAAAAAGAGCAGAAATAGCAATATTTCTATCAGCTAAAATAGATTTAAAGAGAAAAACTATAAAAGAGACAAAGAAGATCATTATATAATGATAAAGGTGTCAATTCAGCAAGAGAATATAACAATCCTAAATATATATGCACCCAACACTGGAGTACCCGGAAAGCAGGTATTATCAGAGGTAAAGAGAGAGATAGATCACAATACAATAATCATTGGAGACCTCAGTACTCCACTTTCAACATTGGACAGATCATCCAGAAAGAAAATCAACAAAGAAACATTGGACTTAATCTACACTATACCCCAAATGGACATAATGGATATTTGCAAAATGTTTCATCCAACTGCTGCAGAATACATATTCTTCTCCTCAGTTCATGGATCATGCTCAAGGATAGACCATATTTTAGGCCACAAAACAAGTCTTAAAAAATTCAAAACAATTAAGATCATATCAAGTTACTTTCTCTGACCACATTGGAATAAAACTAGAAATCAATAACAAAAGGAACTGCCAGGAATTTGTAACTCTCCCAGCAATACAGGTCCCAGGCAGGATTGTCACAAGAGATTTGGAAATAATAGAGGCAGAGACAAAGTGTAGTTAAAGTAATGAGGAAATCAGGGGTCCTTCAGCATTCCTGTGAGCCAGGAGGCACTGAGCGAAGTCCCACATCAGTATGCATTGTTACAGCAAGCAGTTGTCGTTGGTCATAGAATTCTGTGTACAGATCATTCATTTAGGTTTCAAGGCTCCCCAAGGATTTCAAGGGACCCTTATCTAATTCTGTCTACAAGAGTAAATGGTTACAAAATTTTTCCAAGATAAACATTTTAAGCCCTAAGTTAAGAATAGACTTAGCTGAGCATACAGGTTAAAGATAAAATTGCATAAAGCAGGAACACTGAGCCTGTACACTAATCTAATCTATTTCTCTGTATACTGAGGCATGTGGTCAGGAGTGAAGCAGGAATAGCCTTGAAGTTTATGATAGTTCCAGCTGCAAGTTGTCTGCTGGGCTGGCATCTTTTGATCAGTTTCTTAGCCTTGGGCCCTATGCTGAGCTCTGCCTTGCACAAGCTCCAGGTGCCGGCTTGCAGTTGCCCCTGATCAGTGGGATTCCCCCCTTGTTGCTAAGCAGCTTCTGGTCTGTGAACTAACACACCCACAGATTCCTTCAAGGCAAAGCCCTGCAAAACTCCTGAAACTTTCCATGTCTCTTAGCTCTATTTCCCAACAAGGAACATTGGAAAATATGAAAACACATGGAAATTAAACAATATGCCCCTGAATGATGAGTAAGTCAATGAAGAGATAAAGAAGGAAATTTTAAAAGTCTTCAAAGCAAGTGAAAATGAAAACATAACATATCAAAACCTATGAGATACAGTAAAAGCAGTAATAAGAGGAAAGTTTATAGCAATTAATGCCTACATCAAAAAAGTAGAAAAGCTTCAAATAAACGACCTAATGATGTATCTCAAAGAAATAGAAAAACAAGAGCAAACTAAACCCAAACTTAGTAGAAGAAAAGAAATAGTAAAGATCAGAGCAGAAATAAATGAAATTGAAAGAAAAAATTACAAAAGATCAATATGATAAAAAGGTAGTTTTTAAATAGATAAACAAAATAGACACACTTTTAGTCAGACTAAGAAAAGAAGAGAGAAGACCTAAATAAATAAAATCAGAGATAGAAAAGGAGACATTACAACTGATACTGCAGAAATTCAAAGACTCATCAGAGACTATTATGAGCAACTATATGCTAATAAATTGGAAAACCTAGAAGAAATGGATACATTCCTAGACACATACAACCTACCAATATTGAACCAGGAAGAAATCCAAAACCTGATTAAACCAATCACAAGTAATGAGATAGAAACAATACCAAAATGTCTCCCATCAAAGAAAAGCCCAGAACCCAATAGCTTCACTGATGTGTTCACAGAAGAATTAATACTATCCTTCTTAAACTATTCCAAAAAATTGAAGAGCAGGGAATACTTCTAAACTCATTCTTTGAGGCCTGTATCACACTGATACCAAAAACAGACAAAGACACAACAAAAAAAGAAAACTGTAGGCCAATATCTCAGATGATCATAGGTACAAAAATTCTCAAAAAATATGAACAAACCAAATTAAACAACACATTAAAAAGATTATTCATCATGATCAAGTGTGATGCATCTCAGGGATGCAAGTATGGTCCAATAGGCGAATTGATCAATCTGATACATCATATCGACAGAACAAAGAAAAAACCATATAATAATTTAAATTGATGCTGAAGAAGCATTTGATAAAATTCAATATCCCTTCATGATAAAAACTCTCAAAAAATTGGGTATACAAGGAACTTATCTCAACACCATAAAGGCATATATAACAGATCTACTGCTGAGTAGGGAAAAACTGAAAACCTTTCCTCTAAGATCTGGAACAAGATAAGGATGTCCACTTTCACCACTGTTATTCAACATAGCATTGGAAGTTCTAGTTAGAGCAACTAGATAAGAGAAAGATATAAAGGGCATCCAAATTGGAAAGGAAGAAGTCAAATTATCCTTGTTTGCAGATAATATGATCTTATATCTAGAGATACCAAAAGACTAAATAAAAATACTCTTAGAACTGGTAAACAAATTCAATAAATTTGCAGGATGCAAAATCAAAATACAAAAATCAGTAGAATTTCTGTATGCCAATAGTAAAGAATCTGAAAAAGAAACCAAGAAAGTAATTCTATTTTCAATAGTTAAAAACAAAATAAAATATCTAGGAATAAACTTAGTCAAAGAAGTGAAAGAGCTCTATAATGTAAACTATAAAACTTGAAGAAAGAAATTAAAGAAGATACAAAAAATGGAAATATATTCCATGCTTGTTGATTGGAAGAATCATTATTATTAAAATGTCCATTCTACCCAAAGCAATATACAGATTCAATGCAATCCCCATCAAAATATCAATGACATTCTTCACAGAAATAGAAAAAATAATCCTAAAATTTATATGGAACCAGAAAAGACCCAGAATAGCCAAAGTCATCCTAATTAAAAAAAAAAAAAAAAAAGTAAGTCACATATCATGTGACTTCAAATTATACTACAGAACTTTAGCAACCAAAACAGTATTATCTTGGCATAAAAATAAACACATGACCAATGAAACAGAATAGAGAGCTCAGAAATAAATTCACACATTTTTTTGTGAACTTTTCTTTGACAAAGGTGCCAAAAACATACAGTGTAGAAAGGACAGTCTTTTCAATAAATGGTACTGGGAAAACTGGATATTCATATGCAGAAAAATAAAACTAGACCATTCTCTCTCACCATATAAAAAAATCAAATCAAAATGGATTAAAGATTTAAATATAAACCCTGGAACTGTGAAATCACTAACATAAAACATTGGAGAAACACTTCAGGACATTGATTTGGGCAAAGACTTCTTGAGTAATACCCCTAAAGCACAGGCAACCAGAGCAAAATTAGACAAATGGGATCACATCAAGCTAAAAAGGTTCTGGACAACAAAGGAAACAATCAACAAGGGAAGAGACAACTCACAGAATGGGAGAAAATATTTTCAAACTATCCATCTGGCAAAGAACTAATAACTAGAATATATAAGGAGCTTCAACAACTCCACAGGAAAAAAAAATAATCTGATTAATAAATGGGCAAATAATCTGAGTAGACATTACTCAAAGGAAGACATACAAATGGCCAATAGCTATATGAAAAAATACTCAACATCATTAGTCATCAGAGAAATGCAAATCAAAACTACAACGAGGCATCATCTCACTCCAGTTAAAATAGCTTTTATCAAAAAGACAGGAAATAATAAATGCTAGACAGAACATGTAGAAAGGGGAACACTTGTACTCTTTGGTAGGAATGTAAATTAGTAAAACCATTGTTGAAAACAGTGTGGAAGTTCCTTATAAAACTAAAAATAGAACTACCATATGATTTCACATCCATCTAGTGACTCTTGAGAGAGAGACAAATTTTTCTCTGAAGCACTTGCCTTCCCCAATTTACTGTTGTGTCTCATTGGCCAGAATCAAGTCACAAGTCCATTTCTAAACCAATCATGACAAGAGGACAGGGACTATCCTTAGATCAGTCAGGCCACCATGAAGCTGGGAGTGCAGTCAGCTTCCCCTGGGAATATGGTCATATACGTGACAGTGAAAATGAGTGTGTGTGTGCATGCGTGTGTGTGCGCATATGTGTGTGTAGATATTGGAAGCGAAATAGAGTCCTCTTAGGACGAGGAAGAGGCATAAGGAGGCCACTTAGGCAACCGTCGGCGAGGGTGGTAGAAGTAGCACCGTGGATGTATACTGCTGGGTACACATCCAAAGGAGGGGAAATCAGTATATCGAAAAAGTATCCACACTCTCATGTTTATTTCAGCATTATTCACAATAGCCAAGATTTAGAATCAACCTAAGTGTCCATCAACAGATGAATGGATAAAGAAATTGTGGTACATATACACAATGGAATATTATATAGCCACAAAAAGAACAAATCCTGCGATTTGCAACAACATTGATGGAACTAGAGAACATTATGTTAAGTGAAATAAGCCAAGCACAGAAAGACAAATCTCACATGTTCTCACTCATAGGTGGAAGCCAAATATTAAAAACAATTGATCCTATTGACAGAGAGACTAGAATTATGGTTACCAGAGACTGGGAAGTGTAGCAAGGAGGGGGAATAAAATGGGGATGATTAATGGGGTAAAAATATAGTTACATAGTTAGATAGAATGAACTATATTTGGTAGCACAACAAAGTGACTACAATCAACAATAAGTGAGATAAGTGAGGGTATACTTTATTTACTTTTCTTTTTTTTTTTTATTTCAGCATATTATGGGTGTACAAATGTTTAGGTTACATATATTGCCTTTGCCCCACCCAAGTAAGAGTTTCAAGCCTGTCGATCACCAGATGGTGTGCACCACACCCATTAGGTGTGAATATACCCATCCCCTCCTCCCTGCTCCCATCTGCCTGACACCCAATGAATGTTACTACGAAATGTGCACATAGGTGTTGATCAGTTAAAACCAATTTGATGGTGAGTACATATGGTGCTGTTTTTACATTCTTGTGATACTTCACTTAGTAGAATGGGCTCGGGCTCTGTCTAGGATAATACAAGAGGTGCTAGATCACCATTGTTTTTTGTGGCTGAATAGAACTCCGTGGTATACATATACCACATTTTATTAATCCACTCATGTACTGATGGGCACTTGGGTTGTTTCCACATCTTTGCAGTTGTGAATCATGCTGCAATAAACATTCTAGTGTAGATGTCTTTTTTATAGAATGTCTTTTTTTCCTTTTGGTAGATGCCCAGTAATGGGATTGCTGGATCAAATGGTGGTTCTACTTTTAGCTCTTTAGAGGATATACTTGAAAATAATTAAAAGAGGGGAAGTGAAATGTTGCTATCACAAACAAATGATAAATGCCTTAGGTGTTGGATACCCCAATTACCCTGATTTGATTAATTCACATTGTATGTCCATATCAAAACATCACATGTACCTTATAAGGACATATAACTATTATGTACCCATAATAAATTAATAATAAATAAATAGAAATAAACAAATGAATAAAAATAAAATTGATGCACTGAGGGAAAAAGAGAAGAATATTCACAGTAATCTAAAATGACTATGATATACTTTTCTCTTTTCCAACTACATTTCTGAGTGAGGCCAGAATTTTTTCATATACTTTACAAAAAACAACATATGGCAATAGGTTTACTAGAGAAGCAGCAATGAGAATTCAGCTGTCTTCTATCAGAGAGATTTGCAAATATAAAAAGCAATGCTACTTTTCCCATTAGTTACTTTTAATTTTTTGAAACACAATTTTTAAATCAAAATATGTTATTTATGTTAAAATGTAAAGATTTTAATATTGTTGCTTTTACATATTAATAAAAATTTCTTAACTTTCTCTATTTTACTTTAAAATACAGTAAATGTTGGTAGATGTTTACATAAGCAAATCTTATTGGGGTCTTTTTAAAGAGTACAAGGGAGTTGTAAAACAAAAAAGTTTGAGAACAACTGCCTAAGTGTAGACAAAGGAGAAAGTTCTTCTCAAATATATGTAGACCTTCTGCCCAAGGACAAGTCTGTGCCTTTTCAATGGGACTCAAATAGCTTCCTACAGTGTGAAGGTGATGGATGTTAGGTGATTTTAAGGACATCGAGGTCTCAACGAGATCCACAGCACTGCTACTTTCACTGCAGCACTATTCACAATGGCCAAAATGTGTAAGCAATCATTCATTGAATGATGAATGAATAAAGAAAATGCAATATAGACATACAATGGGATATTATTTGGCCTTAAAAAAGAAGGAAATTCTGCCATATGTCAACATGGGTAAACCTGGAGGATATTATGCAAAGTGAAAAAAGCCAGCCACACAAATACAGCATTGTATTCACCCATTGAAGGATATCTGGATTATTTCCAGGTTTTGACTATTACTAATAAAGCAGCTAAAACATTCATGCACACAGATTTTCATTTCTTGAGAAAAATGCTAAGAGTGCAATTTCTGAGTCATATGGGAGTTACATGGTTAGGTTTTAAGAAACTGCCAAACTGCTGTGCGGAGTGGTTGTACAACTGTTCATTTCTACTTGTAATGCATAAGTAATCCAGTCCCTCTCCATTGTCACCAGCATTTGATGTCATTATTTTTTATTTTAGCCATTCTGGTATGTAGAGATTTTCCACTGTGTTTTTAACTGCATTTAGTAATTTTGCACATCTTTCCATGTGCTTATTTGATATCCGCATGTCTTCTTCAGTGAAATATCTCCTTCTGTCTTTTGCTAATTGTATTGTCTGGGTTTTTACTGTTAAAATTTGAGAGTTCTTTGTATATTCTAGATACTATTCCATTGTCAGATACGTAGTTTGCAAATATTTTTTCTCACTCTGTAGTTTATCTTTTAAGGCTCTTAACAGGGTCTTTCATAGGGCAAAAGTCATTAATTTTGATGAAATCCACTTTATCAATTTTTCTTTTTATGGAATGTGCTTTTGGTCTCAAGTCTAAGAACTCTTTTCCTAACCCTAGGTCCCAAAGAATTTCCCCTGTGTTTTTTTCTAAAAGTTTTATACTTTTACATTTTAAATTTAAGTCTGTGATCCAATCCATTTTGAGGTTTTTTTTTTTTTTTTTTTGTATATGTTGAAGTACTTTTTTTTTGGTCTATGGGTGTCCAATTGCTCCACTACTGTTGAACTACTAAATCTCCTTTGTCAAAAATCAATTGGATATATATATGTGGGTTATTTCTGATGCCTTGACCTAAGTCTATCTCACCACCAACACCACACTGTCTTCATCACTGTAGTTATAAAATAATTCTTAAAATTAAATAGATTGATCATTCCCACTTTATTCTTCTTCCAAATTGTTTTAATTTGGTTGCTTTGCCTTTCTATATAAATTTTAGAATAATCTTGGCCAAATCTATTAAAAAAACATTGTTGGGATTTTAATAGAAATTATGTTAAACCTGTACATCAATTTGGAGAAAATTGACATCTTTCTGTGCTTACTTAGTCTTCCAATCCATAAATATGATCTTTCTCCACATTTATTTATATCTTCTTTGATATCTTTCATCAGTATTGGGTAGTTTTCAGCATACAAGCTCTGTACATGTTTTCTTAGATTTACAACTAATCATTTCATTTTTTTCAAGTGATTTTAAAAAGTATTTATTTTAAATTTTGGAGTTTATGTGTTCATTTCAGGAATATAGAAATAGAACTGGTTTTTCTCTGTTTATATTGTATACTGTAATTTTATTAAACTTACTTATTAGTTCTAGAAGTGCTTTAGTAGGGTTCTTGGGATTTAAACAGCATGTCATCTGCAAATAGGGACAATTTCACTACTTTATTTCTAATCTGTGTACTTTTCCCCCTTTTCTTGCCTATTGCACTGACTAGAACTTCCAGCACCATATTGAATAACAGTGGTGAGAATGGACATCCTCGCCTTTTCCTAATTTTAGGAGGAAAACATTCAGTCACTTACCGTTAAGTATAATGTCAACTGTAGATTTTTTAGATGCTTTTTATCAAGTTGAGCAAGATCTCTTCTATTCCTATTTGTCTGAGAGTTTTTATCATAAGTGTTGAATTTCGTCAAATGCGTTTTCTGCATCAGTTGACTTAATCATGAAATTTTTCTTTTTTAACCTATTAAGATGGTGGATTATATTGATTGATTTTCAAATATTAAACAACCTTAAATCACTGGAATAAATACCACTTGGTCATGTGGTATAATCTTTTAATATATTGCTGAATTCTATTTTTTAATATTTTGCTAAGGATTGTTGTGTCTATATTCATGAGACATTGGTCTGAAATTGTACTTTTGTACCTTGTCCAGTTTTCGTATAAGGATAGTACTAACTTTACAAAATGAATTAGGATACATTTCCCTTTTTTCTATTTTCTGAAAGAGACTGTATAAAACTGTTTGATTTTTCCCCTGAAGGCTTCTTTTCCAATACATGATTTACTGATAAGTGTGTTTTTCAGTTTCTCTGTGTTTGAAGATTTTCCTGTTATTTTTCCATTACTAATTTCTAGTGGTTGGAGAACACACTGTATGATTTCAATCTTTTAAATTTGTTGAGGATTGTTTTATGGCCCAGGATATAGTCTATCTTAGCATACATTCAATAGATTCTTGAAAATAGTGTGTAGTCTGCTGTTTTTGTTCAGCATGTCCTAGAAATATTGAAATACACATCCTGTTGGTTGATGGCTTTGGTACAATTAAAAAAAATATCTGGTCTTTGTCCCAATTTTCTGGCACAGAGCATTAAAAACCCTTGGAATTTTATTTTATCTCTTTTTAGCTATTTTATCTATTTTACCAACTTTTATCCTTTTTTAAAGCTGAGATATAATTTGCATATAATAAAATTCAGCCTTTATAAATGTATACTTCAGTGGTTTTAATATATTCATAAGGTTGTGAAAATATCATTACTATCTAATTTCAGAACATTTTCATCACCCCAAAAAGAAACTCCATACACATCAGCAGTCACTCCCTTTGTTCCCTTTCCCCGGTCTCTGGCAGCCACTAATCTACTCTCTGTCTCTCTGGGTTTGCATATTCTGAACATTCATATAAATGAAATCATATAACATGTGGCCTTTTATGTGTAGATTTTCTCACTCAGCATACTATTTTCAATTTTTACCCATGTCGTAGCATATATCATAACTTCATTCCTTTTTTATGGTTAAATAATATTCCATTTATGGACATACCACATTTTGTTTTCTCATTCACCAATTGGTGGATATCTGGGTTGTTTTCACTTTTTTCAGTTTGACGGTGGTAATAATACCACCATTATATCCAGTTCTGAACAAATTGAGTGATATCCCCAGTGCCCTGGTAGAAATAAAAATATCAGCCTGTGCTGTAAAGCTTGATTAGAAAATGCCTAATCAAGAACATCTTGAGCCCAGAATAATATCCTATTCCTACCCCCATGGAACTGATACACGCACCTTCTCAAACTCAGTGGAGTGGGAAAGTGGCAAGAATATTCTACAGGGGCAGAGCCTGTCCCAGGGGACTTACATATTCTATTGGTGGACACTGGAACAAGGGAAAAAAATGCCTGCAGCCTGAATCCTTGTCACACCCCCCAAAAAAGAAAATGCAAGGCTGTAGGTGCGCCATGACCTCTTCCCCCAGACTCACCAATCAGATAAGTCATCCCTCCTGCTATGAGTAGGACCTTCAAAAAGAACAGAAGTACTTCCCTTATGGGCTGATGCAGAAAAGGAAGACAACAAAAAAAAAGTGACTCCATCATATCTTCCAGTGTCTGTCCATAGAGATAAATTTCTTTTCATTACTCTAACCAGAATATACCCTTAATTTAGTGTTCTGTTGTTATCATTCAATGTTTATTATATTAACATTTTCTATGGTGCTGCTTAGTCTTGATAATTATTATTATCTAGGTAATAGTCCATTAAATAGATGAGGCATATTTTAATTAAATATTACCTTTTAATTGAACATTTTAATTATTTTCTATTTTCAATTTGATAATGATCTTCTTGCATATAGCTCTTTTCCTTCTTTTAATTTTTTTGGTGTATTTTTATAAATTAGATTACTAATTTTTTTGTTAACACCTAATATGTAATGCCAATTTGTTATCCAAAGGATGATGGCAAGCTGCACTGCCACATGCAACTATTGAATTTGCAATAATATGACCAGTATTGTAGCTTAACTTTGTTTTATTAATTTAATCAGTTTAAATTTTCCTATTTAAAATCCCAGCTTTTCTTAGTTATCATTAATGTTTTATTTTCCCAAAAAGATGATTATGTTTCTCTCTGAAATACAGATGCTCCTTGAGTTGCGATGAAATTACATCCCGATAAAACCATCGTAAGCTGAAAATATTGTAAGTTGAAAATGCATGGATGATTGGGAGCTGTGGCTCACTGCCACTGCCCAGTATTGCATGAGAACTCTGATTTTTACTGAACGGGTATTGCTTTTGTACCATTGTATAAACTGAAAAATTGTAAGTCAACCCACTGGAAGTTGGGGATCATCTGTATGTGCATTTCTTAGGGGGTCTGACCTTTTGGCATTTTATAAATTTGTGAGCCAATAAGTTATCTTTATTCAGAAGGATGATTCTCAATCCTTTCCTTCAAAATTCTGAATTTTTGCTTATTAATATAGTCACTGAGTAGCTGATGCCCACAATGGAAGGTGACAGTCTACTTTGTAAGAGACAGAGAGCTTAGAGTCTAGTAAGAGAGGGGGACGCACCTGACACCCGCAATGACCACGTGGCCAGTACTCGCAGTGCTATTAAATTGATTTTGTTCTCGTGCTTTTCTGGGGGTCAAGACACTACTCAGTCATTCATGACTACAACTTATTTCTGGGCACAGGAAGCCACTCTTCACCATAAAGTAAACAGAGGATTAATTCCTACTGGACATACCAGACTTTGACCTTAATACCAAAACTTAGAGGGCTCCAACTTTGAAAATAATGGTTTTTAAAGAATGTAAAGTCCTCTCCCTATCTAGTAAACACTCGACATCTTCCCTTCTGCCATTCCTCTCCCCTCACTGGCTAGATGACCAAAGCCCCTGATCAGATCACTTCCTTTAGCAGGGAAGGAGTTGACTGCAGCTGGGACCCAAGTTCAAGGTAAGGAAACTTTCCAGGGAGGGAGGATTGCACAATACTCTCAATGCAGTCAGCAGCCCCACCACTTCCTTGCTCCCTTTGCTCCACCCTCACTGCCCAATACATTCTTTCAATTTGAAGCCCTGCTTCTTGCTTGTTTAGGATGCCAAAATTCCTGATTAAACCCTGGAAATGGGTATAAAGTGTCTTAAGCAAGGGCCTGGTTCTATCTATAAATCTTTCAGTTGTCCTCCAGTGTGACTCTATTGTTTCTGTACATGTAGAATTAAAGTTGGATGTTAACACCTCCACAAAATCAAAGATCTCAATCTCAACGTCTTAGTCAATTTGCCCTTCAAACATTTTCTATCAAAGCATTTGCATCTTCAGTTTCCAGCTCTGGCAAGTCACCCAACTGTTTCCTCGCTGATTTTCAATTATTTTCCTATGTAAAACATCTGACTATGTCTTAATTCCTGGCATAAGAATGTACTCCTGGAATTATTTAGTTGATCTTCAGAGATTGTGTGCTGGTCAGGACAGCATTTTGCTGCTGCGTCAACACAACCTACCTATTTAATAATCCTTTTTTCTGTATCAAACTCCTCATTCCATTCTAACTTGATAATATTCACATTACATGATCTTTTCAAATCCTGTGGCCTATTTGCCTATATATTAACTTTTTCTGATTCATAAAACAGATTTTTTCCATGAATTTCAGTGGAGGTTTTAGTATATGTGAAATATCAGTATGTATCAGGAAGGTGAATTTGTTTGGAATTTAGTGTTGCTAGAGCTAACAAATAGTATCACCAAAATTAAAAATGAAAGGATCTTGTTGTAACTGCGTGGAATTGCCCCCTAGATTTCTTTGCAGTCCTTTCAGAAACCAGCCCAAAGCCACACATACGGTAGGCATTTAATGAATATTTTTCTTATTGAGCCAGAGAGGTAGTTTATCATTATATATTTGGATTATTATTAATAAAATTGCTTTAGATATCTTTTGCTCACGTTGTTATTGAATTTAAAAATTTATAAAATATCAGTAGTGGAAGCATCTTGAGTTGAGGTTCTGACTGTCCCCCGAGGATTTACCAGGTAAAAGCTGTCGAGGACAGGTCTAGTGACTAGTGAGCTCTCTTGTCCACTCCACTTCTCCTTCTTAAATGCAGTGGCAACTGCATAGGACCAATCTACAGCCATTCCCGTTTTGGCTCATGAATTCCTCCACACCACAACTTAGTCTCCACCTTTGTTCTGAAGCCTTGAGAGCCTTATTTTTGGACTAGCTACATGGCTTTTTGTAGAAATTCTTAAAATATTTTTCAAATACTTCACACACACACACACACACACCCCACTAGCGTTTATTATTATATCTGCTTGGTATGGTACCCTTCCCATTTCTCGAAAGAGTTGCCTCATGTAATTGTAAAACAACACTGCTATTTCAACCTAAGGAGATATCCAGGAGATGTATTATTTTATAAATCCTCTGTCCCTTGGTTATATAACCTGCCGTTCTCTCCTGTGCCTCCTGGTGACAATAACCAATGTTGCCATGGCAGCAGCCAATCTCCCTCATTCTCTGCTGCATGACATCCAGCCAATTGCTAGCTACCCTTTCTTGCCTATTATAAATCAGAGGCGCACTTTGGTTAAACACTCAGGGATTATTTTTGAGCAGCAGCTTTGTAGTTCTGCACCACAAAACTAGCCCAGTTGAAGAAAATGGTTGAAGTTGTTTATAATAATTCCTTTTTTCTTAACGCTCAAATCTAATCTGTCACAAAGTCTTAACTGATTTTTCTCCTCATAAATGTATCTTAAATCATCTACTTCTCTCCATTTTCTCTGCCACTACCTTAATCTAAGCCACTGAACTATTTCAATACCTCCAAATATGCACCCGCCTCCTGCCATCCACGCCTGCCCTCTCTGCTAGTGCTGGGCCTGTTAGTCCTGCAGTTCAGTGCTTCACTCTTCTCATGTGCTTGATATTATAGGGAGGTTAACCCTTGCAGACTGTGAGAACTCAGGTACTTGTTGGCTGGCTTCCTGCTGGCTCTGCCAATGGGAGATACTGGCAGGAGACTGGAGGATGGTAGGAAGGGAGAAGCCAGCTATTTCCATTTTCCCTTCCTACACTGGACAACATTTCGGTCACTCTTTGCCTCTCCTCTGGGATGTAGCTCCTGCCTTTTATGATTCCAGCTTCTGTTAGAGGACCCTGGACCATGGCACCACTTTACCAGCTCCTTTCTGAGCCCCTCCAGCCTCAGCATGTTAGAGACTTTCAGCTGTTCTTAACTCTGGTTCACATCACTTTGATTTTTAATCTATTTCATTAACTACATAACTAATTCACTGAATTAAATTTAGTCTCTTGAATTAAATACTCTGAGTCTTTTCTGTGTTCTTGGTTGTAACCTGACTATTCATTCTCTATTCCATTTTTCCACACTGCAACAAAAGGAATCTTTTCCAAATAGAAATCTGATCAAATATCCTCATCTTTAAAATATCCATTTCTCTTAGGATAGAAACAAATATTTTTAACATTAATCTGCATTGTCTGGTCCCCACCTCTTTCCAGTAGCATGTGCTTCCACACTTATTCTTTCTCGGTACTCTAGCTATGCCGGCCTTCTTTTAGTTCGTCTGTTTAAAAGCTCTTCCCTTTATACTTTATTGTCTTATTTTTCCTTTAGATTTCAGCTTCATCATTACTTCCTCAGGAAAGCCTTCTTCCTTTTATATGCTCTCAAAGTATCTTCCACTACTTTTTTAGAGCACTTATCAAAGTTCTAACTTTATATGTATTTGTATGATTTTAGATAAATTTCTGTCTCTCTCACTAGATCTAGACTCTAAGAGTGCAGTGATTTTTTTTCTAGTTATTGAGTCTATAGTGCTTAGCATGTTACCTGAGACACCGGCATACTGTCAACTATTTGGCTGAATAAATTACCATGCTAGTGAGTGAAAAAACGGAAGAGGACAAATTAGGAAAGAAGGAAGGAAGGAAACAAAAACAATGAGGGGAAGGAGGAAAGCCGGTCTCAGAGGTTATAGTTTTTATATTTATGATTTTAACCAGGTATGTTTATGATGTCTCACTGCTGGATAGCAACTCTGAGAATCTCTCTCGGCTGAACTCTGCAGAACTTAGGCTGGGTTCCTTTATACCTATGTTGTTATGGTAAGAATGGTGTTTGTGAGATGCTAACATTGCCAAGTCATCCATGAGCTCAGAACCACCTCTGTCTAACATGAAGCCATCTTCCAATTATAACAAATGTTATTTTAGCTAAAGATATATTATGGATTAAGATCAATATAGAATCATTATTTTGGCAAGCACATAAAAACAAAAAATAAACTTAAATGGACTGGAGTGTCTCGACTAGGTCAGAGTCTAAGGATTAGAAGATGAAAAAGTAAGAAATTCAATAGATTCTTCCTTTGGGTCAGAGGCTGAGGAAACACACGCTCTTAGTGCTTGGCCTCACTTCATAGTTAGTACTTATGGCATAGTTTAATGCCAAGGCATAGCTAATGACTATACATTAGTGCCTAATCCATAGATACTACAGATTAAATATTTATTTCCCCTCAAAATTCACAGGTTGAAACTGAATCCCCAGTGTGACAGTATTTGGAAGTGGGGCCTTTGGAAATTGATTAGGCCCTGAGTACAGAGCCTTCACCAGTAAGATTTGTGCCCTTATAAAAGAGACTCCAGGAAAAGTTTCTTCCCCTTCCACCACATGAGGTTATAGCAAGAAGACAGCAGTCTAATGAACCAGAAAGGGCACACTCACCAAACGCCAATCTTCCAGTGCCTTATTTGGACTTCCCAGACACCAGAACTGTGAGAATAAATTTCTGTTGTTTATAAGCCACCCAGTTTATGGCATTTTGTTACAACAGGCTGAACAGACTAAGATGCTTGATAATCTGATTTTTAGCTTAGACATCCAGCTCAGACCTAGCAGGACTCCTCTGCTGGTATCATCTTGTTAATTCTTTAGAGAACAAAAATAGATTAGAAGCCAGAACTTGCAACTCATCCCTAAATCAAGTGGACTTTTCCCAGTCTGGAACCGTTGGAGGCAGAAATCAGATAGCTCTGTCCAGGGAACTTTGAGGTCCAGCCCTGCTCTCCTACTTTTCAAGGCCAGGACTAAATCCAGTGGTACAAGATAACAAAGCTATTATCATAGATTAGTTCATGAGTATTCTTTGCAAGAGCTAAGACTATAAGCCTACCACTGAAACTGAATAAGGGCACTTTTTAGAAGGAAAAATCAAGAACAATATACCAAAAAAAAGTGACCATGAATTATTTACTCCCCACATAGACCACTGATGATTGTTTACCATGTAGATTATCTTTGGCCACTTTTGGAATTTCTTTTGGAATATGCTGATTATTGGGAGCATCTGTATTAGATTAGATGGACTACATAAGAATAGATGAAGCAATATGAAAATCATGTTAACATAAAAGTCTCCAGTGATGGTTTTTTGTTGTTGTTGTTGTTCTGTTGTTTCTACAACTACTGAGTAAAGATATCAGTATTTCCCTCATCTGTAATTGCAAGGTTTCTCTGAAGTGCATATGATTCCTTACTACAGTCTTAGCAGTTTACCAGCAATGCTGATGGCCCAAAAAGCCCTGTTAATCCAAACTTTTTGGATGACTGCATAATTTAAAAATATACTTGTTTTTAGATTTATATCCCAGGGAAGTCATACTTTGGGTATGGCTAGGTCTCTTTTCCTTGCAGACTTAATTTGCTATAAGGTTATTGCAATTAAATTGTACAGAAGCAAAGGGCTTCAAACTATATTCAATTAATTTCAACATAATGATTTTAATCTGATACTTATCAGGGGAAAACATAGTCTCGTTTAATTGGGGCTCTGACTGATACTACCAACTGTCCTTGTTTCGGCTGGATTTTTTAGAGAAAGAAACAATTTTTCCAAGAGATACTTTCACCATGACTTTTCTAGGTTGAGGGAAACTAATCTCAGGGTTTGTCTCTGTCATGGTAATGCAGTATAATGGCCCAGAGCATGGACTCCAAGACTGAGAGATCTGGATTTGAATCCCAGCTTTAGTTCTTACCAGCAGTGTAATTTTGGGTAAATTGTTTGAACTCCTAGTGCCTCAGTTTCCTCATATCCAAAGTAGGGACAATAATAGAATTATTATGAGGATTAATAGTATATTCATGTGAAATGCTTACCACAATGCTTGAAATGTAATAAATTTGATATATGTTAGCTCTTTTCATTATTTTTATTCTTATAAATCTACTTATTTTGCATAAATTTTATTAGGAAAAGTTTCTTCAGAGTAATGAAATTTCTCCTTCAAGTACTAGGCATTGAATCAAAATTGAGCTTTTTGTAATAATTAACTAAACATCTTATGTAATTATTTCACTAGAATCTACTAAAGAGTAAATTATAACTCCTATTTTACAAATATAGATACCAAGTTCAGGAAGGTATGCACTTCAATTCAGGTTCTTTCCAATCCCCTACATGATTGGATATACATGAGAGATTCCAGCGAGAACTTAGCTCTCTTTCTTGCTCTTTCTCCTCTACTACAGGCAAACTCCTTCACCCTCCTCTCACCCAGTCATGTTTTTTTCAAATGCCTCTCTTCCTTTATCAGTTCCCATTTTCTTACTCCTCATTTTCTCTCTTTAGTTCCAAACAATTTGATTCAATTCTAGTCAATAATTTTACTCATGACGCTATGTAGAAGGATATAAATATTTTAAAGCATAGTCCAGATTTTAAAACTTTCAAAATTAGAAAATTTCACAAATGATGATGCCCAGTTATTAAATATAAAGTTACAAGAAATACAAGAAATATTTTATTAGGTTACAAAAAATTAAAAGAGATCACATTTCATTAGAGGATTTAGGAAAGACTTGAGGAAAGATCCTTAAAAGATGATTATGGTTTCATCATGAAAAGGTAAGAACAACATAAATGAAGATGTCAGAAATATTTTTTGGGAGCACAAGATAGTTTGATTGCCTTAGGTTATAAAAATAAGTAGAGGTAGTGGCTAAGAATGAGAAAAGGATTGGAAACAATTTTATGGAATGGCTAGATTTGAAAGGCATAAAGGAGACTTTTAAGGCAGGATAGCAGTGTTTATTATTGTATTTTTATGTCTTTCCCTCTAATTTGCTGGCCAGGTTCAAATTCTAGAATACTTAAACTTGAAATTTAGCAACACAAATTTAAGGATCAGATCTAATTAATTACTCAACTTAAAATACAGATACTAGGGTTATTACTTAAAGATTTCAACCTTTTATGCTTTAAATTCTTTGGATATAAAAATTTATACCTATGTGTTTGCATACTTGCACAGTCTTATTATAAGTCATAAGACATATTAGAAAAATAACTCAAATCACATTCTTTTGCCTACTGTAATAACAGAGAGAAATTCAAGTGTTTTGGTTCAAGTCACTCAATAAAGAGTTGGGGAATTTTTGTCATTTTTTATGGAGCTATAAGGAAGAAGAAACTATCTTCTGTATTACGCATTAGAACATTAAGAGAAGATAAAACACATTTTTTAAATTAGCAACTGAGAATTTTATGAGTAGTCTCATAAGGAAAATTCAGCTGGTATGGTAAATACCTCTGGGGGAAAAAGTGGATCATTTAAAAACAACTACTTTGCAAAAACATACATTTGCTAACCGACATTGGCTGAGGCGCTACCAATGGTAACAGTTTCTTTACTTCACTGTCTGCCTGCACTCTCCCTTTCTAATCATTAATATGAAACCTATTTTCCTTCTTGACTTTTTTTCCCCTTGACGATATTATTAAGGATCAGCAATTGTATTAGTCTTTTCTAACTATCAAGATTTGATTTTTTAGATCCTCTCTACCGTGTATTTGTTATTTATGTCACTGATATCTATATTCACTATGTCTTTCCTTTTAGTTTATTTGGATTTAATTTGCTATTCCTTAAAAATAAATTCCTGAGATAGATACTTAGCTCATTGGTTTTCTGCCTCACTTCTAATACATAAAGATAAAAATTTCCCTCTAAATGCAGATTTACCTACATGCTGTAGGTTTTGAAATGTGGTGTTTTTGTTATTCAGTTAAATATATGTTCTAATTTCTATTTTTATTTCATTGACTGATGTTATTTAAAAGCTAATTTTTTAATTTCAAAATGTGATAATTTTTGTTCTGAGTTTTAAAAAAATTATTAATTTTAGTATTAATTGCATTTGAGTGAAACAATGGACACTGTGATACCAGCTTATTAAAATTTGCTGAGATTTTCCTCATGGTACAGAATATGATCAATTATTATAAATATTCATTCAGTGATTGAAAAGAATATATATTCTGAAGTTTGGAGTATACTATTTTACCTATGTCAATTAGATAAAGTTTTTATTTACATGTTTAAATATTCATAGAAGTATTGATTTTTTATTATTTTGTTAAATAACATTTTATTTTATATAGTTTGCATCTGTGTTATTTGTATGCAAATTTAGAACCAATCACACAGGATGCCCCTCTTCTGGTTAGCTTACGTACAATTTTTCTGTGACACCAGGCTTCCATCAGAGCATATCTGAAGCCTTGCCTTGGTTCCTCTATGAAACTCTTCAATTCCTCTGTCTACCTGTGGGTCTCTGATATGCTGATGATGGCTGACTCCTTTGCTTTAGTAAGCTCAGAGTAAATAGCTTCTGCTTTTCTCATTTGGTTGGTCTTTGTTTAGTTGCACAAAAGCTAGTAAAGAATAAAACCTAAGAAATTATTATAAGTGTGAAATAGAATACATGTACAAGAATATTAATTGTGACATACTTTATGACAGACATTGTCCACCAATACAAGACAAATGAATAAAATGTGGTATAATCACACAATAGAAAACCTTACAACAAAAACTGAACAAAGTACACGATAGGCAGCAACATAGATAAATGTGAATAAATAATATTGAGTAAAAGAAGCAACCCCCCAAAATATATGTTTTAATCAATTTTTATAAAGTTCAGTAAAAACAAATCTGAATTACATCTTAGGGGAACATATTTATTTGTTAAAACTGTAAAAAAAAAAAAAAAGCAAAGAAACAATTTTCCTATAAGTCAGGTAGGAATTATCTTTCAGGGAGAGAGTATTTGTGATTATTAGAAAGGAGCTCACAGGGGACTTGTATCATGCCAGCCTCTGGTCTTTATTGACCTGGCTAGAGGTTACATAGATCTTTCTTGATTTCCAATCAAGATTCTTTTGCTGTATGTTCCTTTCTATGATAAAGGTCACAATTATTTCTTGAACTTTGATTTTGAATGCAATGGCATGGGTCACTTTCAACTTCTATGGGATTGGTTCTTGCTTTATATTGAGGAAAAAATAAATTCTCTACTGAGAGCATGAGCTTCCTTTAAAATTTGCTCATAAATTCCTGTCTCAAGCTGTTTTTTTTTTTGTTTGTTTGTTTTTGTTTTTGTTTTTCACATCTCCTACAGCTACAGCCAGACTTTTCTGTTCCACAACTACTGGGAAAGAATAACTACTTAGCATACTCACTCTGGGACTCTAATGGATTCCTGATGCAATGTTAGCCCATGAATGCAGCAAGGATGGAATGAGGACTCATGTTTTAGACAATGTTCAAGTTTCTTCTTCCTATTGATAGGATTCAGGAGATGCTACCCCAAAATATGGCACCTTGGCATTTGATAAAACAATAACAGCAGGAAGATCTCTAACATTTTCTTGCCCTTCTTCCCTGAGGCAGCCTATAAAGGAATTCTCTGACCTTTCTCTAAAATAAGTCATAAGACCGTCATTCAAGAGGTACTCTCGCTTTACCCAGAAAAAAAGGCATTCTTATCTCTGAGGACACAGGGACATAGAAAAGAACCTAAACAAACAGGCCTTATTAAGTCCTTCCTCCTATTAATTACCATTAGATCATAGCCCCTTTGCTCAAACATACTTCTGCGTGACTGTACACTCTTCATCAAACCTAAGCATAAAAACACACATTTCCCTGTTTCTTTGGGTCTTCATTTCTGAAGGCTCCTGTGTCAACTAAAACTTAAATAAATTTGTGTGCTTTTGTTGTAGGTGCTTCAGCCATGAACCTAACAATGGGCACAGAAAGAAATCTTTTCTCCCCTATGCTATCTAGACTGTTTCTTAATCCATCCCTTAGAAACCAGAAGAATAACTCTAAAATTGTATTACAGAATTTGGTCTTAGTCATCATGAAATTTTCTCCTTCTCACCCATTGTTCTGGACACCCAACTCTATGTTCCCTGAACACTCAGAAATGTATGATCATGAATACTTAAAGTTGGAATGGGTTGGGGAAAGATCCACTTCCTCTCTCATGATCTTGGCAGCATCTAAGATGCTCTCTGCCAAAATTCCAGGCAGCTGTTTACAATATGGTACTTGGGAATGAACAGACATGTGAAATAGATGTGTGGGCGCTATTGTTTGGTGTTAATTTATGGGTTTCCCTTTTCAGATTTATAAGCAGTATTAATAATAACCTGCTGTGTCTAAGGTCATAATTTTATTCTAGTGTGCAGGTGCATATATCTAACACTGCAAAATTTTATTATGCTTTTGCATTTTACTAGTCTCTCCTATGATTTATGCAATTATTACACTTAGGAATCTTCACTGATTCTGCTGATTAACATAAGTATACCATTTTTCTGATATGCAAGATGGTTTGTCCTTTTCTGTTAATTCAACACTAACACTTTGCAGTGAATTGAGTCTGAACTCTATTATGCTTGGCACAAAGCTGAATACAAGATTGAATAAGGTACGGCACATACATTTCCTTATACCATTCCACATTCAGTGGCATTAGACTAATCAAGAGGGATTCAGAGTGCTTTCGGTTTTAGCTCCAACAATGTGAAGAGCTTAGAAGTTATTCCTCCTGTCTTTACAAGAAAAAGCTGAACAAATTGAAAATCAAAGACTTTTCTTGGACCCATCAGAAAAGTGAGACTATGGACAAAACGTTACCCTGAAGAGACAGATGAGTTCAGGAAGACACAGCCAAGATCCACTTACCTGGAGCAGAAACTAACAGAGCTATGAAGTGATAGGAATATTTAAATGGGGATTTTGATAAATTTCTGGAGACTGAATGTTGACTAGCATGAAAATGAGAAATCCTGGAGACTTCGGTCTTAGGGGTATCCCCACACTTCTGTGTGTTTTACCTCCAGGAATGCCACCATGTTCTTAAATTAAAGAACCTCTCATGGTCTGGCAGAAGGAGGGAAAGAGTGATCATTGTGAAATACATAAGCATTCTTCATAACAAAGGCCTACTTTCCAAAAAAGTAATAATTTAAAAGGGTCTTATCCCATTTGGAGGATATATCACTGAAGAAACTTTTGTGAAAGTCATAGCCAGAGACAAAGAACTACTAAAAGGTTGAGATTTAATTATAAGACAATAGCCTATTTCTCTTCCATGCCTTACCACCACACCAATAGGTACCAGGATAATAACAATGGATTACAGGTGAAAGCACTGGGAGACACGGAGTTTCCTTGAGGAAGAGTATTTAAGGCAGCCCAATGTCAAGAGGGGAGACAAAAACAAGGATGTTGTAGGAATTCAAAGCTTCTGGTACCTACACTACAGCAAACACTAAAAACAGCTGACTCATAGGCAGATTAACATAAATCCTTACACTAAAGACCAACTTATCTCAGTTCCTAGTATATCTGGCTTTAAATAAAAAAATTAGAAGACACCCCAAAAGGCAAGAAAATGCACAGGCTAAAGGGAGAGAGCAAGTATCAGAACCAGACTCAGCTATGACACAGGGATTATGATTGTCCAACAGGAAATTTAGAATAACAATAATGAGTATGTTAGAGCTTCAACAGAAAAAGTAGACAACATGAAACAACAATTGGGGAATGTAAGCAGAGATATGCAAATTCTAAGAAAGAATCAAAAGTAAATCCTACAAATCAAAAATGCTATAAAGAAATGAAGAAGGCTTTTAATGGGCTTATCAGTAGACTGGACAACATGGCTAAGGAAATAATCAGTGAGCTTAGAGACAGACTTATAGAAACTTCCCAAACTGAGAAGCAAATAGAAGAATAAAATAACAACTACCACAGAACATGTAAGAACTGTATGCCAATTTCAAAAGGTGTAACATATGTGTAATTGTAAAAGCAGAAGAAAAAGTAAGAGAGAATGGAAATAAATTACTCAAATCTGGTAGGGATCTGGTAGGGATAATGTGAATAGTTTATGTCTGGTGAAGTATGTCAAGATCTACTCCATAGATGTGGAGGAAGCCACATAGAGCCTTAATGAAACAGAAATATGTTTTAACAGATTAAAAGTGGGATCGAGAGACTTGACCAAATTTCTTCATTTTCAATCCATTCCTGAAGCTGGATGGCTGTAGGCACCTCCTACAATGAGTCAGAACCTCTCATCATGATTTTTAAAGGTCAGCCCAGCCAGGTTTGGACCACAGCTTTGCAGCTCTGTTTGTGCCACCACCCTGCCATCCAGAACATTCTCCTCTGCTCCCCTTGGCTTCTTTCCCTATCAATATTCTCCAAAAACATAGCCATAGCAGGAATGAGGAATAAAAGAAGCTATAGCAGCAAATACTTTTTTTGGCCCTTTCTCAAGTACCTTTGATATCCTACGTGTGATTTACAACACCATTTTAAGTCAGGAAGTCCAAGCAAGCCTGAGTTTTTCCAATATTATTATACCCTACATAAAAGTTTTCTGTACTCAAATGCCCAGCCCTGCTTTTAAAGTCTACCAGGCATGTGTTTTGAAATAGAAAGTTAGCATAATTACAAAGCTTCCAGCAGCACTAGTGGGAATGGATTTTAGAGAGACAAAACTGGTGGCAAAACAATCAGAAAATATAAAAGTACTTCACGTAAGGGTTGTGAGGATCTGAACTAAAGTTGTGGCAGTGTGCTGTAAAGGAGAGTAGACGGGAGAAAGAGAGAGGACAGGGCACCAACATGAATGTTGGAGAGAGATTAAGAAATTTATATTTGATGACTATGTAGACTGAATGTATTCCCTAGTGAGGACACGTTAGGGTTCTTGTTCACAGGAAAAAGTTTCAAAAATATTTAAGTGGAACAATGATAAAATAAGTTTGATGGGACTAGAGCCTGTATTTTAAAGAGTGAGAGATAAGTTTGAAAAAGTTGAAAAAGGCAGATTATGAGTTTGACATGTCTGAATATGATGACACAGACAGGAAGGCACCAATGGAGAGTCTTGCATGACATCATGCAGCAGTGTGAAGGATGAGTGGGAAGGGGAGAGGTCAGAGGTAGAAATAAAAAGCCTCTGCAGAATCTCAGCCATGGGGTGAGCAGGATTAGAATGAGATTAGGGCAACAGGGAAGTTGGAGGGGACTCCACCATGATCAAGGGCACATGACATACACCTCTGCACTTCAGTTTCTCATCTATAAAGAAAGAGTAGTAATCCTATTGTTATATAGTTATCAAAAAGCTCAAAGCAGCAGTGCAGTATAATGGGTCTGAGTATATAGTCTGAAACCAGGTCTTGTGAGTTTGAACACCAACTCTGCTACTTACTAGTTGAATATTCTTGGTCAAATTCCTGAACCTCTTGTGCCTCAGTTTCCTCATCTGTAGAATGGAACTTAAGGCCATACCTCCTTCGTGTGCTTGTATGAAAGTTTAAAGAATACACTCTGTTCAGTGCATAGTAAATGCTATGTAAGAGTTGCTATAATTATATGCAGAAAGCACCTTGTTTAGTACCCAATACAATGCCCAATAAATGATCTGGCTTATATTTTTAAAATATAATAGTTGATTAGAATATAAGAGGATTTCAAAAATATATAGTAGTTGAAAAAGAGTATAATTCTTACACGAGGACTCAAAGGCCACCTAGTTCAATTCCATCTAAGACTCAGCTCCTTCCCCTATAGGCTCCTCCCGCTACAGCATCCTGGCCCTGCAGTTGCCCAGCCTCTGCTTAAACAATCCTAATAGCAAGGAGCTCAGAAAGACATTTCATGGAACATGCCAGAAATCCAGGGAAAGATTTGCTCTCTGTCTCAACTTCTTTCTGGCTTCTGACAAATAGCCATGAGTCATTACCCAGCTACTCTCAGTAAGAGTT
Source organism: Eulemur rufifrons (assembly GCF_041146395.1). Classification (NCBI taxonomy): domain Eukaryota; kingdom Metazoa; phylum Chordata; class Mammalia; order Primates; family Lemuridae; genus Eulemur; species Eulemur rufifrons. The sequence continues at coordinate 73,978,812 of NC_090989.1, forward strand.
ATACAACCAAGACAGACAGCAGAAGTATCCTATCCCACAACCAGTGGCTACAGCACTGTTTTCCTTAGTCTGTGAGTCTTCCAGAGGCTAAATAGGATCTGCCCCTTTCCTTTTCCTTGTGCAGGTCACTTGGAAACTGAGTGTGATCCTCTACCTCGTTATCACAACCCTACGAAAAGTATAGATTTCCATGTCCTTATCTCGATGAAGTAATGTCTTGCTATACTAATTTGGGAGAATTTATGGAAAAAGCCTAGAACTTGAAATTGAAATAATTCAGCAAATACTGAACAGACACAAAACATCAGACACTGTATTAGAAGATGAGACTAAAAATGAATCAAGTATCAATTTTTCCTTCCAGAACCTCAAGTCTGGTTAGAAAGACAGACCTGTATGTGTTAGGCAGCACATAAAACAATTTTTATTAGTAACAGGCTCTAGATTTTCCCTTCTGAGACTCAAGGTCTTCTCCTCTCTTGGCCTATTTCAACAATGGCGATTCAAATCCTGGAACAGGTAAAGACAACAAGATTTGTCTGAGAATTTGAATATTGGTAACTAAATATTAAATTTTCAATATTGTTTTTTGGCTTGGAACATTAGAAATATTTTACAATGGCAAAAATGATAGAAAATCTGTGGTTGCCAAGAATATTAGAAATACTACAAATTTCATTTGGGAGAAACTTTCACCCTAAATTTAAAGGATCCATTGAATTCCTGAATAATTTCTTCTACCACCTAAGTTAACTCATAAAACAAATTGAAACCTAGACCAAAGGAGAGACTTTGCAAACTTGTGTAGGTGATATATAAGAGCAAGAAGAGGCTGAAGAGGGAGCATCTACAAAAAGATGTCTTGCAAATATTTGGAAATCTGAAACTAAAGCAGAAGTGAGGGCTAGATGTGGATATTGCGTAGGCACTTTTTGAGTACTAATGTAGTTAAAGTCTAGAGAGTGGATTAAATTTCTAAAGAGGGAATTGTTTAGAGAGAAGAGATGAGAGCCAAAGACCAAGTCACATGATAAATAATTATGTCTTGGTGGTAGAAGAAAGAAAAACCTGCAAAGTAATCAGTAAAGCATCCACCTATAAAGTAGAAGAATACCAGGAGAGAATATTCTCATAGAACATAAGGGATTTGAGATTTAAGAAAGAAAGAAATGGTCAGCAAATTCCAATCATCTAGATAGGTCAGGGAAATTGTTGACAGAGAATTGGCCAAATGTGCTCCCTAATAAAATTTGGAAGAAGGAGTTTCAGAAGAGTAGTGACTGCAGAAGCCAGAATTCACTGTGCTAAGTTGGGAATCGAGACGGGCCTTTCATATCAGGAAGTGCTGCTATCTCTTTGGGGAAGGGAACTAGGAAGGCTGGAGTGCTATCCTTATCCTGCTGCTAGCCAGTTTGGCTCCAGAGAAGAGTTTCAGCTTTTATAGAGCCTGATGCTACTCTGAACTCTGCCTACCAGATTGCATGGTCCTTTTACATTAAAGATCCCTACTACCGTTCTTAAGTTAATGCATATTGCCGGAGGTTTCCAAAAGGACACAGATTTTCGATCTGGTAATATTTTCTGGACCTGGGATATTTCTTAATCTATGCTATTGTGCTCAGTTAATAAACGTCTGCTGAGCTCTGTGTGATAGACCCAATGACATTGTGTGCCATTAAAGACACAGAATTAAACGAGGCATATTCCCTACCTCATGGAGAAAAGATACACAACAAGCATCCCATGAGTTGTGCAGACACATGCAAAGTATTGAGAGCCCATAAGAAGGAGCCTGACTGCCTGCAGATTTTACAACAGAAATGTTTTCCTCAGAGAAGCTCCCAGCCCTGGGCCTCTTGCCCTCTCCTCCTTCCCCTTATCTATCCACACCATGTTTAATTAGTCTGTGGGCAGCAAGTGTTGTTCCTATACAGGTGGAAAGACGTCATTTTAGGACTGTGTTCCTGACTCTCTTGACTTGCCAGTAAATGCTCCGTCTGACTCACGGTGCCACAGGTATGTATTGCTCAACAAGCCAGGTGTGATAGTTCTGGGAGATCCAAATCCTACAGCCATAATGAAGGCTAGAATTTTCATTTAGTAAACAACTTGGTCTGTAATTTTGGTTTTGTTTTCTTACTTGATTGAGCTACTGCCTGAAAAGTACAGGCTTTTAAATATCTATATTTATTTACTTTAAATTTACTTCTAAAAAGCATACCAGTTGAATTGCAAAATTTGGAAGAATTTTTCCTTCTCTATTTTCTTGAATGTATCATTAGATGTGATTTTTTTAAAAATTTTCTGATATCCACACAGAAGGAAACCTTGAAAATGACTGATCTGGGCCTTCCATCTGGTTCTTGAATCAGACTCTTCATTACTCCTGCCACGTGGACATCCAGCTTCCTGGTTACCTGACAGTGGGTGGCATGTGACTATACTCATGATCAGTCTGTAACACTGAGCTTTCTTTATGAAATGGCCTATTATTTCTTTTGTGTGTTATCTTTTCTGGGTTTCTGAACACAAGCCTTATCATAACAATCCTATTATCTGTAGTATGTTGCACAATTTTCAAATTGCTTTCACTTGCATTTTCTCATGTGATTCTTACATTCCTGTGAAGAAGACAGAAATAGTATTGTCATTGTATCACCAAGAGTATAGTCACCCAGATACCTGTCTCAAAAACTTTGATTGGCACCCAACTCATAAAACTACAGATTCCTGAAGGACAAATGTATCATGTCCCACTGTTCAAGTTATGTTGCTATTAATATCTTTCAATTAAGTTGCTTGGAGTTGACTGAAAAAAAAAAACTCATTATATTATGGTGCTTCACCATCATTTTGAGGAAAATAATGCCACTATTTTTTTTTTTTTAATCAAGAATAAATTTGGAAACTTCGAGATGTCAAGCCTTTTAAGAGGTGCCAGAATTTAGGCTCAACATTATACCAAATAATAGCCATGGCTGATTTTGTGCCTACTATGTGTCAGGCACTGAGACAAGTTCTCTATATACATCATCTCCCCTAAACTTACACCACTCTGAGGTGCCACTACTCCCATTTTATAGTTGAGAAAACTTAAATAAAATTTGTAGGAGGCCATTAATTTGGACTATGTTCTGTACTAGGCTCAACTGACAACACCGCTATGGAGTCATTCATGCTAATAAACTAATTAACTTGGGAGTATACTAATGTAACAGATAAGTTTCAGTGAGTTACAGCAGCCAAGCTCTAGTCAATTGTAGATGGCCAGCTGATTCAAACAGCCTATAACTAACTTGTTCTTTTTGCCTCACTTCCATTTTCTATCCATAAACACTGCCTAACCACACTGCAGCTCAGAAGTTCCTAGAACCTGTTTTGGTTCTGAGGGTTGCTTGATTTGCGAATCATTTTTTGCTTGTTTGTTTTCTCTTTTTCTCAAATAAACTCAGTTAAATTTAAGGTTGTCTAAGGTTTTATAAAAATTATTTTAAGAAAAGGCTTAAATAGGCAGAACAACTCACCTGTTTAAAGCTTAAACAGAACAACTCATTCTGTGGTGAATAACAGAGAATCTCAGACTCTGAGATTTAAACCTAGACTTTTCTGATTTGAATCCTGAGCTCTTAGATCTCAGTTTCCTAGCTCTTTCTCCAAGGCTAAAGGATCAATTTCTGTGGATAGGACCCAGGCATCTTCATTTGGAACAAGTTGGTGTGAGAACCACTACACTGTGCCACCCGCCCTCTCAAGCACTTTCACAATAGAGAGGGAAGGGCAGGGAAAAGCTTTGGGCTTCATCACACACCACTGGTGCTGCCACATGATAGGGATCGCAACCAGTGTTTCCTGGGGCTTGTAGCCATCAAGGGGGTTGTACCTGGCTATTTTCACACTGTACAAGATGGTGTGGACATAGTTAGGGGCAGAATCAGAAACTGGAGAGTTTTTGCTATCTTTCACTTTTGTGTTTAGAGATAATGATGATAGGTGAAGACTTAAAATCTCAGAACTTTGTGTTTTATAGAAAGTCTGTACTTATTTCTAAATATTAATAGCATTTCTTGTCTATGTTTCAAGGTCTCCAAAGATAAATTATTACCATCCTTTTTAGCTATTCTTGCCATAATACTTTCTTCAAAACTAAGATAAGGGGAAAGAGCACATCTCATTGAGCTATTGAGAGAGACGCTTGGATGAAACTCATCACTTTGCTCTATGAGGAAGACAGTGTAATGTAGATACCATGAGTTTTCAAAAGCTCCTCTGAAAAGTGCAAAAGGAAGTGTCTATGCACAGCCCATAGTGTCTTCTGGATTTCAAAATGAGCCCAATATCAGACATGAGGAATCTTTATACATAAAATACCAATGTGAGTTTGCGCATTAACATTGCTCTTTGCCACCTAATCCTCGTGTGGATGCTGCCTCTCCAGCCAGCCTGTCATACGTCTTTGTAGCTCCTCAAGCTCTAGTGTGGTGAAATACAGCTAACTGATTGCTTTGTTAATGTTGATTATGAAAATCCAATTGCAACTTGGGTAAAGCGATCTGTAGAGAGTCTTGATTTTCTAAAGTAGAATCAAAGTGGGTTATTACTCTTCTATTCCTGTGAAACTCTTCATGATTCTTGCAAAATAAATGTAGTGGTAGTATGATTTAATTTCTTTCCAATTTTTCTGTTTATGAAAGTTTTTATTTTTTTTATTTCAGTATACTATGGGGGTACAAATGTTTAGGTTACATGTACGGCCTTTGCCCCACCCGAGTCAGAGCTTCAAGCATGTCCATCCACCAGATAGTGTGCACTGCACCCATTAGGTGTGAATATACCCATCCCCTCCTACCCCCACACCTGCCAGACACCCGATGAATGTTATTACTAAATGTGCACATAAGTGTTGATCAGTTAATACCAATTTGATGGTGAGTACATGTGGTGCTTGTTTCTCCATTCTTGGGATACTTCCCATTAATATAATAGGCTTCAGCTCTATCCAGGATAATACAAGAGGTGCTAGATCACCATTGTTTTTTGTGGCTGAGTAGAACTCCATGGTATACATATATCACATTTTATTAATCCACTCATGGATTGATGGGCACTTGGGTTGTTTCCACATCTTTGCAATTGTGAACTGTGCTGCTATAAACATTCAAGTGCAGATGTCTTTTTTATAGAAAGTCTTGTTTTTCTTTGGGTAGATGCCCAGTAATGGGATTGCTGGATCAAATGGTATTTCTACTTGTAGCTCTTTGAGGTATCTTCATATTGCTTTCCACAGAGGTTGTACTAGTTTGCAGTCCCACCAGCAGTGTATGAGTGTTCCTATCTCTCCGCATCCATGCCAACATTTATTGTTTTGGGATTTTTTGATAAAAGCCATCCTCACTGGAGTTAAGTGATATCTCATTGTGATTTTGATTTGCATTTCCCTGATGATTAGAGACTTTGAACATTTTTTCACGTTTCTTGGCCATTTGTCTTCTTTTGAAAATTTTCTGTTCATGTCCTTTGCCCACTTTTTAATGAGGTTATTCAATTTTTTCTTGCTGATTTTTCCTTGCTGATTTTTCTGAGTTCTATGTAGATTCTAGTTATCAGCCCTTTATCGGATGTGTAGCATGTGAATATTTTCTCCCATTCTGTAGGTTGTCAGTTTGCTCTCATGACAGTTTCCTTGGCTGTGCAGAAGCTTTTTAATTCGATTAGGTTTCATTTATGTATTTTTGTTGTTGCTGTAATTGCCTTTCTTATTCAATAAATGGTGCTGGGAAAACTGGATAGCCACATGTAGAAGACTGAAATAGGATCTGCACCTCTCACAAAAATCAACTCAAGGTAGATAATAGACTTAAATCTAAGGCATGAAACTGTAAGAATTCTAGAAGAGAACGTTGGAAAACTCTTATAGACATTGGCCTAGGGAAAGAATTTATGAAGAAGACCCCCAAAGGCAATCATATCAAAGTTTTATATACAAGATTAGCCAATCATGAGGGCTGTCCTGTGTAGGTAGTATTCACTTCATTTCTACTGATGAGAAAACATGACTCAGAGAAGTAAAGGTAATTGTACAAAATGATAGAGCTAATGCCAGATTCAAAACAGTAATTTAAGTCACTCCAAACCAAGGGCATTTTCCCCTTCAAGAAACCTTCATGGGAAAAATTCTTCAAAGAGGGATGGAAAGTGTAAATTACTGTTGTTATTGCTGTACACTATTGATGTTACTATGCCTCATGTTGATTTAGCTTTGCTCCTTCCAAGATGCTAATGCCTCTTCCAGGGACTTCATGATAATAAACTGTAACAGATTTCCTGCTTCTGAATGTTTTGAGATTTTAAGTGCAAAACCTGCTTGAGGGGCTAGATGTTGTTTTCATCTCTCTTCTTCATAGGTGGTCTGCTGTGATTTCCAAGACCACCACCATTGTGGAGCTGGAATACTGGCTGATGGTACACTGGGGAATTAAAAGCTGCTGTTTTGTCTTCCAAAACAACAGCTGAGCTAGCCAAGACCAGGTCAGCACACTCACACAGACACACACACACACACATGCACACCTGCATAAAGCAATTAGCCTCCAGCCTCAATTTCTTCATCTAAGTGTTCTCTTAGCCTTTCCAAAGCCTCCACTCCCACTCACAGGCACTCAGAGATCTAGGCAGGAAGAGCTCGAGATCCTAAGGAAAGGCTTTTTAAAGGAACTCCCAATTCAGTGACCCAATTTTCTCAAACAGCAGCCTGAGCAAAGGGTCATGTCCTTTATATTTCTCAATGTGTGTCTCATCTTGAAGATGCATCTACCCCAGCATCAACTTCTATCTCTCTCTCCTGAGGCTTACTGCATGCATTAAAAGCAAAACACAGATCCAGCACCCATAATGATATGCTTCTGTCTGACCATTTGATATGTGTCAGGTATATTCAGCAAAGCAGAGGCAGGCCTGGGATCTGCCCAGTCTTTGGACTCTAACTTTCATATTTCAGCCTATGGTCTCTGTTGCCCTTTCAAAAGAAATGCTACCTATAACTACCTGTAGAACTTTTGAAGTGTGTCACTTTAAAGCAATTCTCTTGGTAGATAACATTTCCTATCCTCAGATATATGCTAGATTGCTGTGTGAGTTGGCCACATTTCAAGGGAGGGGTGACCAACCAAAGACTTGTTAGAGATACTGCTGACATGCTGGTTTTAGAAAAACTTGAATAGAAAAAAAATGCAATTGTATTTTTCTTTTCTTTGTTTATCCCAGTGAACTTTTGTTCCATCAGAACTGTTCTTTCTTTGGAATCTGGCATCTGCTTCTCAAACCACTCCCTCATGCTCAGACATGTTTATAAACTTTTCTCAGAAAGTTCTGACATTACCTCTCTGGGACATTTTAGGAGAAGCTTTTCCTTATGGCCAAACTTAATGAATTCACATCTACTCTTCTAGCTGGCAGGGCCTCCCTCAGACACACACAGCAGTATCTGGGGCCAACGTGGATCAATCCCAGCTTCTTAAAAAGAGAGGCAGAGAGACCAAAATGATCTCAAAAAATCAGTCTGGTTTTCATTCCTAGGACATTCTCCCACTAAGGGTACAGCATGGGGCCTACATAACCTCATCCTAGGTTTTACAAATTTTCTTGGGAATAGGCAGAAGAGGTAAGTAGTTCCAGAAAGTCATAATAGGAAGCTATGAAAAAAGATAAAGTTAGAAATGATCATAGCAAAGAGGAACAGAAATGAGTGTTTGAAAAAGAAAGTTAGCAGTAGGGATTACATTGTACAAAAAGAAGGGAACTCATATCTGTTAAATAGCTGTTATGTATTAGGTACTCAGTAAAACACTTTAAGTATAAAATCTCATCTAATTCCTATCCTATAAAGAATGTGTTATGGGTAGAATTGTGTCCCTCCGAAATTCATATATTGAAGTACTAACCCCCAATCCCTCACAATGTGACCTTGTTTGAGCATGGAATGCTTATAGATGTAATTAGGTAAAATGAGGTCAGACTGCAGTAGGGTGGATCCAATCCAATATGACCAGTGTCCTCATATAAAAGGGGAAGTTTGAACAATGAGAAAGACACACATAGAGGGAAGGTGATGTGAAGTGACATAGAGAGAAGATAGCCATCTACAAGCTAAGGACAGAGGCCTGGAACAGATGCCTTCCTCACAGCCCTCAGGAGGAACCAACCCTGCCCACACCTTGATTTCAGACTTTCAGCCTCCAGAACTGTGAGACAATAAATTTCTGTTGTTTAAGCCACTCAGTTTGTGGTATCTTGTTACAGCAGCCCTAGCAAACTAAAACAGAAGGTATCATTATCACTTTATAAAAGAGGAAACCAAGGCTCAGAGAGGCTACTTAGTTCATTCATAGCCAGTGAGCTGAGTCTTTAACGCAGAACTGCCTGAGGCCAAAGCCTAGTAGGGCCCTTTCCTGCTATCCCATGAAAGCTCGTTGCTGGAATACAATGTGTCCCCTTTTGAAAAGAACATGACAACTCTGGCTTTCAAATATTCTGGCTAGAGACTCCTTTGTTCACAATGTAATGAAGAAGTTCAATATGTAAAACAGATGAAGGTAGAGGTGTTCGAGTTGGAGCAAGGATAGAGTTTCTAGTCTGACCTACTCATCCCTCCCCCCTGGCCACACTGATGGTTCTCACAGGCCTCTGTGAAATCTCCATTGTTCTGCAGAACACTATTTAAAATCCGCCATATATAAAGGGAAATTACATGGGTACTAACATAGCACCTACCTTAGGTATAACACAAGGCAGCAAGAAATGATAATTATTCAATGTTATTAACCACATTATATAAAAGCAGAAATTATACCCCTTCTTCGAGAGTACATAAGGGATGACAAGTCTTAAAAATGTCTTCTCCACTGTTAGGTTGAAGGATTATGGCAGGGAAGAAAGAACACTGGTTGGGAATAAACACGCCACGTACTAACCATGTAATTCAGGACAAGTTCTCCCCTCTCTCATGTGTCTTTGTCTCTAAGGTCTAACTCATCATATGTGCCCTGCGTACCTCACAGGCTCAGTGAGATGCTAAATAGAACAATGGATGTGAAAAGCACTTGGAAAATCATGGAACAAAATGCTACAACATGATCAGGATTGTTCTCTTAACTAAGTTCTCTTGCATAAAACAAATTACACAAACGAAGATATTCAGTTAAACATGTTAAAGAATTAGGGAGTGAAGGCTCCTGATTCCCCAGCCAAACCAGTAAGAGTCAGACTGAGCACCGTGTCTGGGAGAATCAGCACACCGTGAAATTATGAAGTGTGATCATTAACTGGGCCATTCTGCACAGGCCTTCATCTCTGCATTCAGCATTCTCTTTGAAGTCCATGACCTTCTATGTGTCACTGAACTGGTGAATAACTACTCTGAACTGAATCGAAACTTCCAGCCCACCCTGCTGATGTAATCAGACAAGGCTCACCCTACACAGCTGGAGTCCCTGATTAGCATTCAGTTCAGCCATTCAACTGGAGCACTTGGGAGCCAGGAAAGCACGTAAGGCCTGCATTCAGGCAGAAACCATGTCAACTTCAGAATAAGAATGAGTACCCTATGGTTCATTTTTGGCCTGGTAGTCCTGTTGGAAACTCTTAGAGACTCATATATTTTTAATGGGGAATTCAACTAATACTTTGCTAATAACAATGGGAGGGCATTATTTCCCTTTATACCTGTATTTAACAAAATCCCAGAATATCAGAGCAGGTGGAGGACTTGGAGGTCACTTGGTCCAACCTTCTTATTTTGTAGAGCCAGAGAGGGATGTTGACTTTTCAAAGTTTACTCAAAGGGTTAGTGGCAGAGCAAGTGCTAGAATTCAGATTACCTTCCAACTTTGTGTTCTACTCATTGACCGCCAAAAGAATGGATATATTAGCATTAAAGGGATGCTGGGGAGGTTGAAGAGATAGGTTCTAGTTTTTACTAACATACTTTGGGGCTTCAACAACAACAATAAAGACAAGTAAAGTGCCTAATTTTGTGGCTTTGTGCTGGGTAGAGACATTGCAGGCTGCATTAGCTAAAGATACTTGTGAAATAATGTTGGTATATATATGTTAGATGGATGCACTCATTAACAAAGTTAAAAATAAACTATTAAACAGCTTGTTATCTGTGCATATATTTTCATAGGTTGCCAAACTTGATGACTTGGTTTGTAATTTCCAGACTTTGATAAATCACGTGAGTATAGCCTCTAAGTTATTACAGGCATTCTACATAAATTATATAAAAATATGGTTCCTTCTCAGAGTTAATAATAGGTTCTGTACATATCTATAACACTTTAGAAAAACCTTTATAAAATATGTATTTTTTCACATTTAATTCCAAGAAACTGAGAAGTAAAATGACTCATCATACTTTTTTTTTATTTGCAAACATTTGTGCTTGTCAGCTGCATAACAGTGGGCAGATTACTTAATTAGGCTGTGCCTCAGTTTCCTTATTTCTAAAATGGCAAGAGTAGAGCTACCCACCTCATAGGATTGTGCTAAGTCAAATAATGTATGTAAAGCACTAAAGAATTCACTTCTGTTATCCCCAATCCTAAGTTCACACAGATCAGAAGCTGTGAAGCTGGGACAAGAATCTATGCTTCCTGACTCTGGTTTCTCTGCCCTTTCTTTCTTTCTTTTTTGCCCTTTAATCTTTGTCCCACTCAAATATTTTAAATTGTCAATATTTTGTGGGCATATCTTCCCTCAAAGAATCTCTTCTCCTCATTTTGGGGCACCAAATCCTTTCAATTTCCTTTTTATTTTAAATTAGACTATATTTTAAGAGTAATTTGACACTTTTCCGAATATCTAAACAATTAAATTTAAGTATTTACAGCTCTCATTTTATAGTTATAAATCAATAATCTGAACGTTCATTTTCAAAGGAAGTAATATTTTACGCTTTTACAGCACATTACCAATACAAGATGCTTTTATACCATTATATAACGTAATTTTCAAAAGAACCCTGTGATCTAGTCACAGCCCACATTTTATGGTTGAGGACCTGAGACTCAGAAATGTTAATTGACAGAAAAATATCAAACAAGGTAAGTAGCAGAGGGAAGACTATAATCTAGTTCAAGCACCATGAACTTAAATGTCATAAAGTCCAGGCAGGAGCAAACAACAGGGGATAGAGAAGTCTGTAGAAAAGTAGAGAGCTCCCAAAGTAGAAATGTTGGCTCAATATGACCGAGCCTTCCTATTACTTACGAGAAGCAAGAAGTATATTTACGTGAAATATCCCAATTTTTAAGACATTTTGAAGTCCAAACAAAACATAACCTTGGGCCACCTATTGACACCTTTTGATCTAGAATAATGAATTTTGGGGCACATGTGCTTTTTCTTAAAAGTGCAAAAACTAAATTTATTTCAGAAGAAATTATGCCTATCAAAATTTTTCTTTTTCTCTTTGCCTATAATAAACGAAGGCAACTTTTTCTAAATCGAAACCTAGACTCTGGTGTCTAACAACCATCCCAGACTTAACACAGCTAAAATAGAAACATTTATTCCTCCATTTCCTCCCCCTCCCCCAAAAGTCTTATCTCAGTAAATGCCATTACCACCCACCCTGTTGCTCAGGCAAGATCCTAGGAGTTATCCTTGCTTTCCTCTTCTACCCTCATATCTCTCATCCAACACACCAGAAAGTCTTATATTTTCTTTCTTTAAAATTAAATCCTAATCTAACCGTGCCTTGCCATGTAGTCACTGTAACCTTACTTCAAGCCACTGTTCGTTCTTACTTGTTCTATGACGGCAACATCCTAATGGATCTCTCTGCCTCACTTTTGCCCCCTTATAATCCATCTTTTGTACAGCAGAGTGATCATTTAGAAATGGAAACTATATATCATTCCTTTGCTTAAAAACCTTTTAAAGAATAGCCCTATATAATCAGGCTCAAGCCTACCTTTTCTGCCTCTACTCTCTGCCTTGGAAGGCCACATTGGCCTTCTTTGGATCTCTCAAACTCACCAAGCTCATTTCTCTGCTAAGGCTTTTGCAATTTCTCTTTCTTCCTTCAGAATATACTACTGACCCAGATTGTTGAGTGCTGATATGGCATAACATTGCAGGCTCTGGAGCAAGACTTCCTGGGTCAAATCCCAGCTCTGTAGTAGCTGGTGAATCATCAACTGTCTCTGTGCATTAGTTTTCTCACCTGTAATTTGGACATAATAAATAATAGTGCTTTCTTCATTGGGTTGCAGTGAAGTTTAAATCAGCTAACAGAAGAAGAGAGCTCACAGACCTGGCCACGGTAAGCAGTCTGTAACTGCACATGCTTCATCCTTATCACTGATTCTCTCTTCTCCAGGTCTCAATTAAAATACCATCTTCTTAAGGAAACCTTCACTGACCACCCCCTAAAACAGCCTCCCTCAGTCCTTTTCACATTTCTTCATTTTTTTAAATAGCACTTCTCAGTAGCTGATGTGTTTCTTATTTACTTATTTATCTATGTGTTTATAGACTGTCTCTCCCCATTAGAATGTAAGCTCTGATAGGACAGGTATTCTCTTTTGATCACCCCACCTGAACCACTGAATGTGAAGTGTCCCCATGCCCACAAGAGTGCCTGACACACAGTGGATGCCAATATATATCTGTTTTGCCTGCCCCTGCCACCGCCCTTCCGACAGGGCTGACGCACAGGAGGTGCTTAGTGAGAATTTGCTGAAATAAATGGCATTGAAATGTTTTATAGCTTGCCTTCTCACTTCCAGAAGAAGCTTATATCTTGACAACTTTAGAACAGCCTGTTCTTGTGATAAAAGACAATGGTCCTATTCTTCTTTACATAGTTGTCTGGAATAACACAAAGTTTTAAGTTTTTTCATACTTCAGTCAGGGCTGCACCGTGAGTGTTTTCTGCTCTGAAAAATTTCACATAAGAATTTGTTCTCACGTGTTTCCACTTTTGCTGAAAGGACTCTAATCCTTCACCAACTCCAAAGAAGAAATGGTAAAATATTCATTATTGAAACATTAGCAATAGAAAATATTTGTAAAAAACTTCTTTATGCCCAATTGCTACCACTCAGAGATGTCCTAAATCATATCTGGGGACGATATTTTGCTTTTACAACTGCCAGCTACTGTACTAGGTTCTAATAAAATTGTGTATGAGGACAGTCACCACAGGATTACAGCAGGAACGGCCTTTGTCTAACCCATCATTTGGGATAGGAGCCTGCTGGAGCCCAGAGAGGGGACCACTGAGAGTCAAGACCAGACTCAGGTAGTTTTATTTCCATTCCAGAGGTTTCTCCACTGTCTAATCTGCCTTTATATATTTTTTAAATTTTTCTTTTTACTATCTATTTTTTTCTATGAAAAATTTTAAGCAAATGAAAAATGAAAACAGCATAATGAATATTCATGTTTGTAATCTAGATTGAATAATTGTTAACATTTTGCTATATTTTCACCTATTTTTGACTAAATAAATTTAAGGTAAATTACAGATATCATGGGATTTTTTCTTTGTTTTGATTTTTTTTAAAAAAAATAAGGATTTTCCCTATGTAACCACAATACCATAATGACATCCAAAAAATTAAGAATAATTTCTTAACATCATCTGATACCCAAATCATACTCAAAATCCTCCTATTGCTGCCGCAATAATTTCGTGTACAGCTGGTTTGTCCAACTGGGATCTAATCAAGGCCAGATCCAATATAATGTTTCTGATTGTTATATCTCTTAAATCTCCCTTAATATAAAACGATCTTCCTTTGACTGTCTCAACATATTATTTCATTTCATTTTTTTTTCATAACTAAGAATTATGGAAGAGACAGGCAGGTTACTCTATAAAATGTCCACCTTCTGGATTAGTCTAAATCATTGCTTAGGGGTCTTAATTTGTTCCTCTATCCTCCATGTCTCCTATGAACTGAAACATAAAGGCTTATTTATGTGATTATCAAAGTGTCTCTATTTTTGAAGATAGAGATTTGCAGACGTTTCTCTATTATAATGAATTGAATGAAACCCTGAAAATCAGTTGAATTTTGAATGGGTTACAAGAAATAGTAGGGAAAATAGAGGAAAGGCCAACAGGTGGGATGGAGAGGAAGGGACTATCCCAATTACACAATTTGCATTCCAGGATCTCATACTTAGCTGTGGTTTTCAGAACTATATAGTTTGATCAGGACCCCAGAACTTGAATGGATTTAAGAGACACAAAAAGAGTATGAAATTCAAACTAGAATATTACAATAACTTACAATGATAAATGTAAGCATGACACCAACTGGAATGGTACCATTGATAAGACTAGTGCATTTTCTCCAATAGGTCATTAGTTTCCAAGCCTAATTATATATTAGAATCATCTGGTACTCAAAAACTACCACCCTCCCAGAGATTCTGACTTAATTTTCCTTAGGTGGGGACTGGGTGTTGGTATTTTTTAAAAGCACCCCAGGTGATTCAAATATGTTAACAGGGCTGAGAAACTGCCGTAGGTAGGTCTAAACCAGAAACCAATTTGTCATCAGGAAACTGTGTTGGAAACATGAAACTGAAATTTGGGATATTAGTGCTACAAATAAAGTCTGAAGAGTCTATACCAGTCAGTGGTGCTCAAACATCTGTGTACATAAGAGTCCCTGGGATACATTTACTTAAAAAAAGAGAAGAAAAGAAAAGAAAACCCTGAATCTCTGTTTTTCATTTCACTCTCACCTTTTCCAGCCCCTTTAGAATTCTGGTTTTCTGGTTTAAAAGTTCTAGCGTGGACTCCTAGATGTTACTTTAATATACAACAGAGGTGATTCTGATATAGATAAGCTATAGGTCCCTACACTAAGGAATACTAATGTATATCGTCTATGTCTATACTTGCCCTAGGAAGAGATAAAGCCAATGGTGTTCTCAAACTTCAGTTGCTTCAAAACAGCTGCAGGGCTTGTTAAAACCTCCCAGGAAACATTTGGCAGTATCTGGAGACATTTTTGGTTATCACAAATCTTTGAGATTTGCTCATTTTCCTGGTTATCTCCTATGTATACATGAGATATTCATATTATTAAACTTCTGTACATTTTTCTCTTGTTAATCTCTCTTTTATTACAAGGGTCCATTCAACTAAGAACTATGAAGAGTAGAGAGAAAATTATTTTTTCTCTCCTGCATAATGTAATTATAACTGACATAGCAAAAAACTAGTAATTCCCAGTAAGTGTACTTGGTATGTGAACTTACATTCATTATTCTTAGAAGAAGGCATTGCCCAAAGTGTGCCACGTGTTTTGAGATACTAGGTAGTGATAGTTTGAAGCCAACATGTTTAAAAAGTGTCAAAAAATAAAATTACAACAAATTTAAGTTTAAAGATCTTTATTATTGGTTTTATTGCAACTCTAGAATTGAGCAATGTTTCATTCCATAAAATAGAGTAAGTGTTTCCAGGAGCTGACCAGAGGTTGATTTCATAGAGAGAAAAGAGCCCAGAAAAGCAGAAACAGAAAATAAATGTGGATTGGTCATTTCAAAGTTATTATTATTATTATTATTTTTTTTTTTTTTTGTAAAGGATAAACAGACAGGGCTTTTTTTTTTTTTTTTTTATCTTGCCAGCTGAAACTGGCCTATTTGGGGATTTGGCTAGTATGTCTCTCTCTCCTGATTTCTCCAAAGGTCAGACATACAACTTAGTTTCTATTTGGTGATGAGGAACACTAGAATGAGTGGCTCCATTTCAGTTTGGTCTGTTGGGTCTACTGCAAAAGCTCATTTCAAATCAATGGCTTCCTATAAATCTTATTTAACAGAAGAAGTTTGAATACTAAACATACAGAAAATGAAGATATTCTGTATACTTTTCTTTCAGTGATTGGGAAAAACATGCATATTAAAGGCATTTGATTCTTGATCTGGTAATTTACAAAATTTCATGCTATTCAGTGACAGTCATTGTGACCTCTTTTGATGATGCCTACCACAAAAGCGCACTTAAACATTTTTACTGATAGGATGTACAATCAAAAAAAGTTAGAGACTGCTGATCTAGATAACCCTGCCTCTTTCTTCTATTCAGACTTTCTCCAAACATGACAACAAATAATCACTTACGTTTCTGCTTACTACAATCACAGTTGCATTCCCATATTTCCTCTCTACAATAGCACAGAAATCACCTAGATTAGAGTTTAGGGTGTTCCTGAAATTTTGAGACACACAATTACACAGATGGCTTATCATATCAATTTTTCTAAGTTATATCTTAGAGACTAGGCTCATTTTCACTCTTGGGAAATTCTATCTCCGTGCAAATGGCTTATATCAAGTGATGTTATCCTGCCACTGACCTTAGAGGTCATTCTTTTTGTGTTCATTCCACATTCATCCCTGCATGAGAAAGCACTGGCCATCGTGGGTTCTACTCCAGTTGCAATGAACACACCTACTTTCCAGATCTTGATGACTAGTACAATTTCCCACTAAACGAAACCAGGGCTCCTAACAGATATGGTTGATTTCAGGGCTGGGACAGGATCAGTGTGAGAGATGAACCTGGAACATCTTGTTATGCCATAAGTTAGAAAGTTCTAGAAGGAAAGAAAGGCAGGAAGATAAAAAAAAAAAAAGGAAGGAAGAAAGGAAGAGAGGGGAGAGAGAGAAGGAGAAAGGAGGAAAGATCTGGCATGCTACAAGGACACAGGAGACAGCTTGAAGGGGACAATTCTGAGCACCAAAGTAATTAAGCACAATGATAAATTATAAACCATTGACAAATTGATATTTATAAGTCCATGCTAAAATGGATTAATTAATTAGTTAATAAGGGAGGGGTCTCTTGCTTACAGCAAAATGACAAAGGCTAACTGGTAAATACATAGGGAGTGCTGTAGTTATACAATCACATCACGAAATGTATGATTCCAATTATGTATACATTCATGAAAAGAAAGAAATAGAATATATCAAAATTGTCACATATATATTTATTTACAATTTTCCTTTATTCATTTTACGTTTCCATATTTTCCAAATTCTGCATAATGAGCAAAATATATGAAATAAGATTTTGTGACCATCATGGTAAAATTAGATCAAGCAAGAATCCTCAATGAATGCTAAATCTAGGGGAAATTTTGATGAGAAACAGGATATTTGCATGATCTTAATGGGCTTCTCCTGTAGACTGCTTATTAGTTATAAGGGAGAAAACATAAACAGTAATTATATAGTGGAGAAATTGACAACATTATTACCAGAAAACCAAAATTAACATCACCTATGACAAATTTAGATATAATGTGTCTCTATATTTAATATACTGAGAAAAACATAGTATTACATATGTAATATTCTGAGAACATACAGCCTGAATCTAATCATGAGAAAATACAAGACAAGCACAAAATGAGGAACATTCTTATAAAACAAACAAAAAAGATGGGGCAGATAGTAACTTCTAAAATGTTAATTGCCATGAAAAGCTATAGCAATGTTCTAGATTGAAGAAAGCTAGATACTTCATTTAGAAGAATGGTCTTCACAAAAAGGGAAAAGCAAACACCACATGTACTGACTATGAACTTATAACTAATCGAAAAACACTTATGTGCACATATGGAAATAAAACTCATCGGAAATCAAGCAGGTGGGAGGGAGAAAGAGTGGATGAGTAAATTCACACCTAACGGGTACAATGCATACTATCTGGGTGATGGGCACACTTATAACTTTGACTCAAACTGTACAAAAGCAATTTATGTAAGCAAAATGTTTGTACCCCCATAATACTCTGAAATAAAATAAAATTAAAGTAAATTAAATTACAAAAATGAAAGCTAGAGAGACATGACATAGTGTGACCAACTGTTTTGGTTTGCTTGGAACTAAGGGGTTTCCTGGGACATAGAAGTTTCAGTGCTCAAATTGGGAAAGTCCCAGGCTAACCTGACTATTCAGTCCTGGTATATGACAACTAAATACAATAATAGACACTAGACTGATTCTGTACTACAGGGGAAAATGCTATAAAGGAAAGTATTATATTGACTAAAAGTATTGGGAAAACAATAGATAAATGACAATTTATGAAGTTGGTAAACCAGAACTATGTTTATTAAGAGAACATCTCTATTCTTGAGAAATACACATTGAAGTATTTAGAAGCAAAGGACCATAATACATGCAACTTACCTTCAAATCATTAAGGAGATACTTTTACACACACACACACAGCATGACAAAGAACAGAAACCAAAATAAACAAATAAAGGAAATGAGGTAAAATAGTAACAGATAAATCTGAATGGAGGGTATATGGGTGTTCCTTGTATATTATTATTATTGCTACTTTTTGTAAATTTGAAATTATTTTCAAACAAAACGTTTTTGACATATTCTTTCTTTATTTATTTCGGAATATTATGGGGGTACAAACATTTTGGCTGCATATAATGCCTTTGCCTCACCCAACCCAGGGCTACAAGTGTGCCCTTCCCTCATGCAGTGCGCTTGAAATCCATTAGTTGTGAGTTTACCCACCCCCATCCCACCCCCCACCTGACCGGCACCCAGTGAATATTATTACCATGTGAGCATCTTAGTGGTGAAAATTTTTTAAAATGTTGATATAACAAACAATGTATTTGGGTCATATGTTAAATTACATGTTTTTAGTATATTAATTCTTTTCATAGATTTTTTTCTTGATTTGTGGTTTACATGAGGATGTTTAACTTTTATATTATCAAATCATTCATATTCCATTAGTTTTTCTTCTTTTGCTATTTTTTTCCTGTCCTTGAACTTTTTTTATTGATATATAAGAGTTGAATATATTTAGCGGGGTACATGTGATATTTCAATACATGCATAAAACGTGTGATGATCAAACCAGAGTAATTGCTGTTCTTGAACGTTTTAACTTTTTTAATTAATACATAATATTTTGAAGATTTATGGAGTAAATGTGAAATTTTGTTACATGTGTAATGATCAAGGTATTTGGGCTATCCATCACCTTGAGTTTGTATCATTTCTATGTGTTGGGAAAGATTCACCCTCTTTACTATTTTTATTGTTGTTATTATAGCTCTGAAATTTAGCAAAAAATATCCAATGTTTTCAAGTCAAATCCCAATTCTGAAAACAATAAGCAGTATTATTTAGAACAAGTTTTCTAAATTATTTTAGCCTTTACCTCCTATTCATTAAAAAATAAAGGGAGATAAAAGGGAAATAAGGTTTCTATGTGTCATTAATCCTAAGATATACATCCATTCACACTTTAATATCTCTGAAATTGGAATGCACCTTATAATTGATGACATTTTATGTCATTAAAAATGTGGTACTTATCTCACGGGGATATATGAAATAATATGCATATATTGTTAGAACCGGTTCCCCTCGGCCCCAGGAACAGAGAGGCAGAGTCACCGAGGCTGCAAAAGGCAAAGGAGTTTATTGGCTAGCTCGAGCTAGGGTCCAAGTCCCAGAGCACCAATGCAGTGGGCTCTAAACGAACCAGGACCCCGCCCTAGGGTAAAAACTAAGTTTTTATACTTTTCAGTAGGTTACATGCACTGGGCACACCATCCCCCTCCCTCCCTTAGTTCATTTGCTCCTTCAAAAGTGGCTGATCATGTTGGCTCCTGATTGGTTGGCTCCAAGGTCATGTTGGCTTCTGATTGGTTGGTTCCAAGTCCCAGGACCTTTTAGTTGTTATCAGCGGTATTTCGAGGAAGGGGAGGACCCGCGTCGGGAAACCGAAACTTAGGCCTATTCCGGGAGGTTCAGCCTGTCATGGAGTGATTCCTGCTCTCCTTCCTGTTCTACAATATAATATATGTTAGATAATATGGAATATATAATTTAATCAGTGAATTAAATTAGTATCATATAAAATATGCAAAGTGCTTAGAACATAATAGTCTTTCCATAAAATGTAGCTTTATGTTTTTGTTGCCATTTTAATAATGCATTTTGAATCTCTGAGTATATCTGAGAGTGGAATTGTTGAAATGAAAAATATTTTAGACATAATAACAACATAAAGGAAGCTACACATATAGAGCCCTTGCCCTGTGCCAAGGACTATTCTAAGTCTTTCATGTATTTTAACTAATTTAATTCTAACAAATCATCATTAAGGTAATGCTATTATCCTTATTTTAGAGATGAGGAAACTGAAACACAGAGAAGTTAAATATCTTGCCCCAAATCAGCTACGGCGTGTAGATTTGACTCCGTCTGGCTTGAGAATCCAAACTCTTAGTCCTCACACTTGACTGCAGCTATGTGGTCAAACAGAGGTTTCTAGCCTCTGTAGAGCCACACAGAGTGAACCCCCTGTCTCCCAAGGCAGCCTAAATCTTTCCTACATAATCCTGTTTATTAAAATGTTCTTAATACAGATTTGTAATGTGCATCCCCCTGGTTTCTATTCATTTGTTTAATTACAAAAAGAATTAATCCTATCTTTCCCTCTGGAGACAAATAGACTAGTTAGTTTTTCACAAGTCTGACTGCTCTTAAAATATTTATTGACCGAATAAAAAAAAACTGAAGAGAGCTTTAAAGAATCTATTTTTTTTGTTGTTGGTATCTCAACTTTACAACATCCACCTCAAGCGGAGACCAGGGCCACCTTTGTGTTAGGTCTTCAGAATACCCTTCTTTGAGCATGACTGTTGCAAAGCACTTTTATTTTGTGAAGTATTTGATCCTGTAGCCCTCAGAGTAGTCTTGTCTTTAGTCCATTAGAAATATTTCGACATTCCAAGCTCCTCTTTCCAATTTTTTGAGTCTCCATTTTAAGTTCTCCATTTCTGCCCTATTGGATTCCTTTATATTAAATGGAATCTTTACATGTTTTTTTGGAACCTATCTTTAAAAGCCATCTGCCTTGTAACAGTCTTAGTCATGGAATAACTACTAGTTTTTGTCAGAGTTGTTTGAAATCATCTTATTTCTGTAGCAATATAGGAAAGAACTTATAAGTATGTAGAGAAAATAATAGAATTACAGTAACTATTCTTTTAATTTCCTTGATGTTTTTTAACCAAATGTGCCACAAATACTAATTTCTTAAAGATATAAAACTTCTCACAGTCCATGACACAGATCTGTGTTGTATTAAAGTGAAACATTAGGTTTTATGAAATGAGAAAGGGTGGAACCTTTATTTCAAATGAAGAGCTCTTTTCATGGAGGCTGGAGAACAAGTTCTACAGGTTTGGATACAGCCTCTGGGGTTCTGAGGCAACCTCAAAGGACCACAGGGTTTGAGGGTTATAATTGCCACTTGCTTACTCCAGACTGGAGGAGCAAGGCCTGACATTTCTTTCTTAACTTTGAGAGAGACATTTCCACTCAAACAGCGATTTATTATTGCACCCATGTGTTTCAGAATGTGTAAGAAATTGGTTTTATTGATAAGGAAAACTCCCATCTATTACTTGGCACAGCAGCCGCCTGAGACCCCCACCCCTCACGGAGGACCCACATTAGTATATCAGTAACCTAACACCTGGTACATTAACATATCCCTAACCTAACGTTTGGCACATCAGCATAACACTAATCCTATAGCCTGGTGCAGACACTAAACTTATTACCTGGCGGGCATTGTCACCTGAGACCCCCCCCTCCCCTTGGATCACCCCAACTTAATAAAAATGGGAAAAATTAGGTAGATGGGGCTCAGAATTTGGTGGAGACCCCTCTGAGCCCTCCAGCGAATAAACGTTGATTCTCCGACTCTCAGTGTGCCGCTCGGTTTGTCCTCGGGACCACTCACTGTAACACTTGCCGTGACATTATAAGAGCTTGTAAAATCATACACACAAGTAAAACATAATCTAGTAAAACAGATTGATATGTGCTCAGTGGGAGAGGCTAACAATTATACAAGTAACTAAAATAAGCAGAACACCTAAGTGTTCTACCAGAGACATAAGCTATGAACTGTGATTATGCTTGATTTGAATAATCAGGAGAGGCTTCCAAAAAGAAGTGCATTGTAAGGTGCCTGGGATTTGGAAAGGTAGACTTGGTGAAGAATATTTCAGGCTGAAAGAACACTATAAGCAAACATCTGTGGACATCTGTAGATAGTCAGAATAACAGTGCAAGAGTTAAATGCATTTTGTAAGGTGGCTGTGGCTTCAGTGATGGATAGGAAGACTTAATGGGTTAAAAACCAGGATATATTCACAAAAATAAGAAGTAAAACAATAATGAAAAGACTTGGGAATAAAATAGCATTACTCATTGATATGAACTAAACAGAAACCACCATCCGGGTGGGGTGTTTGTTCTCATTTTGAGAGTGACGCTGAGTCTAGCTGCTTATTCAGGATTTCCATAGGTGTCTTACCTTAAAGCTCTCTAGGATTTGTTGGTGTTATCTGTGTTGCATCCTAGCGGTAGATAATAAGGAGGGGAGATATTGTAGGACCAGGACTCTCCACTTTAAAAGCCAGTTGAACTCACTAATGAGGCTTTTAAGGAACATGATAAAAGCCTCATCTCTGGATAGCACTAAGTTTGGCACATTTGGTATACCAGGATGTTTCAGAGCACAATCCCAGTATCTTTATTTTTCCTTGGATTTTCCATTTTTTTTTTTTTGGTTTGTATTCTATTCTTTCTTTTTACTTTTGTCCCCCATATGCATTATGTATTTTATATTAAATGAGGTGTGGTTAATCTCACAGCTGTCAGCTGTAATAAATCACTGATAATAAAATTTTTCAAACCACTGCCTGTTTACTGCTATCCCAAACATGTTTTCTGTGATAAAGTTGAGAATCTGCCAAGAAAGAGAAAACTGGAGGACATCCAGCAGCACATTTCAAGCACTTGTAGTAAGCAAGTGAGTCAGGCCTTCACCTACCAACGTAAGCAGAGTCTTCGCTCCGGGGGGCCACCTGAGGCACCGTAAAGGAGTCTAGTCAGCTACTGGGTTTGAGCAATTCCAGGGGTGGTACCCTATAATAGTGGCATTCTGATGATGGGATCAGCCAAGAATGAATTCACAGAAAGTTCTCAGAAAGTCTGATGTCATTTAAGAACCTCAATTACCCAAGTAAAATAAGAAGAATGTAAAATGGGAACTTCCCCTGTCATCTCCTTGGCACGGTTTCAAAAGGTCTGAATGTGCCACAAAAGGAAGCAGTTCTTCCTCTGCTTCTGTGCTGGTTCCTGCATCATGAGGCTGGGTTATATGAGTAGGTTATCTTAGATAAAATAGTGGACTTTAATGCCAGAAAGAATTGCTGGGCGTCAGCTCTTGTTTTAAGAGAGGCCCTTACATGCAAAATATCTGAAAGAGATTGACGGAACAGAAGATGCCTGCAGTGGAAGAAGCATAGACTTCAGAACCAGAAAGTCTGCATTTAAATACCTCAGCTACTACATCTAGCCATGTCTGGGGCAAGGTATTAATAATACTGTTTTTAACAAAAGAGCCTTAATAATCAAATGTACCTGAAAGTGCCTCATAGGCCAATGAATCGCAAACTTCAATATGCACATAAATCACCCAGATGTCTTGTTAAAATAGATTCCAATTCCGTAGTCCTGGGGCAGAGCCTGGGAATCTGCATTTCTAACGAGCTCCCAAATGATATTCCAGGCTGCTGGCCCACAGAGCACATTTTACATAGCGTGGTGGTAGAGAGTAAAGTGTCAACACAGTGATTGGTTGTTATTACTTTAATCTTTATGTTTTAATTTTCCCCATTCTTCACTGAATCCTACCCCAACCCTCCATATTAACCCACATACCTAGTAATAACACAAATGCTCACCTGACTCACCAAATGCTTCTCCCATTGCTCACCTAACTCTTAAGTGAACCCTACTTAAAATGACAACCAACAGTTTCACAGAAGAGGAGGCTTAGAAAAAAATGGCTTTTTCACTACGTTTTGCATACGATAGTTTCACAATTATCTCTGTGTGCATCAGATATTTGGTAATTATGATGAGACAAAAAAATACATATATTTTTAAGGAGTGGCATGCTAAGTTTTAAGAGAAAAATAAAGGAGATTTTCTAAAAAGGATCCCTTGGAAATTATAATGTATTTGTGTATCACGTACATTTTACATCTGTGTGTTTTTTATATATTTTACTATTTTCAGGGCCTCATTTATTCTTTTAAAAATGGTATACTGGGAAGGTGTCATTACCCCATTTTACAGATGGCGAAACTGGAATGCAGGCATATGAAGTGAGTTGCTCAAGGTTGTACTAACACAGTTGCTACAACAGTGAGAAAAAATCCAGTTCTAAATCCTAATTCAGCATCCTTTCCTTTATCTCCTCACCCACCACAGTGACTCAAAAAAGTCATGGTTTGGTTTGCTGAACCCTGGTTATGAGTAAGGCTGCTAGTAGAAGAATGTGGAAGGTGGCAGATATCTCAGATTTGGGTACAGTGGGGTACTCCATTAGCAGGGAGCCCATAAACATGGATATCTCTCACTCTAATCAGACTAAAACCTACTCCAACCCTGAATTTTTAGATGATTCATTTGCTTGTTTCATTTCCAGCCAAGAATGCAATGTCCTATTCCTTTTGGAATGTTTACAGATGAGAGTTAGAGCCTGGGGGAGAAGACCAACTTGATTATTACAGTCCTCCAAAATGGGTGCCTGGTTTTCTACTCTCTAAAAATATTCTTCTTGCCTACTCTGTGATATGGCCCTGCCCACTCCCGCTCCTGATGATCTCAACTTCTCTCTTCCCTGTGCATGGATCACTCAAAATGTGTGTGTGTATGTTTCATGTCAAGTAAGATTGAGACTTCTTTGTGGGCAGGGACAAATATGTTTCATGTTTCATTTTACACCAAATGATGGAAATAAGAAATAAAGATACAGAGTAAAAAGTGTATTGAATTTGGAGTCACATGACCTGGATTAACTACTCATTAGCCATGTGACCCTGAACCACTTTAACTCTGAGCTTTCGCTGTTTCATCTAGAAAATGAGAATATTAGTACTTACAGCATACTATTGTCATAGAAAAGTAATGAAAGAATATGTGTGAAAGCATTTTGCAAGTTCATAAGAGCTGTACAAATGTAAGAAATGTATTAGTACCTTAAGAATAACGTATATTAAATGGAGTAGTCTGCTGGTAACATCAGTCATACAAATGTATTTACTCTCCCACAGAGCAATTTACGTCTCTATGTCCTGCTATGCAATGAACTATAGACACATGGAAACAATACTATTTAAAGCTGCTTTTGTAAAAGTGCGAAAAATAAAAGTTCTATGATTCAATGAAAGCTGATATAATCCAGATGTTGAAAATATTCATTAACAGCTGTCAACACTGCAGTTTCATGAAACCCAGACACTAGGATTTGGTTTTGGCCTAAGAAATTTCCTTTTAAATTCTCAGTATCTCCGCGGAAATGTTAAGTGAAATAGCATAACCACCGAAACCTCTAAGGAGAGGAAAATGAGTCCACAGTTTTTTAGTATCACATCAGATACTTCCAGTTCTTGGCCTTGAGACCATCCAACAGCAATCCCTCTCCTCTCTCTTACTATCAACTAACCCCCATCACAGATATAACAACAGCTGCCACATACTTAATAACTACTAGGTGTTAGGAGCTGTATTGGTAATTTTTATTACCTGTCACCTTCAAATGCGTCTAGCAAGAAGGTCATTCTTGTTCCCATGTTATAGAAACCAAGACCCAAAGAATCTAAGTACATTGCTTAAAATCCTTCTGTGGATTAGGTAGGAACAGGATTCAACCTGGGTCCCTGTAATACTTTGCTCTGCTCTTATTATTAAATAGCATTGCCTCTCTGTCATAGCCTCCCCTTTTTTTCTTCCAAAACTACTTTAGTTTAATTACATGAACTATTTTTAAAAATGTTTTCAAATCATTTGGATCTACCCACAGACTACTTTCAAATGAAATCATGAAAATATTGAATATCTTCTAGATAAATTCTTTTTGAGTTAAATCGAAAACAATATGTGATGTATAAATGAGTATAAATGAGTGTCCAATATGATAAATTAAGTCACAATAATATTCATATGTAACTAAAATATTTCCTTTTTAAGGAGAAGGGAGTGGTTTAGTGTTTTTTAAAAATCACTATATTATGAAGCAAAAGCCCCAAGTTCCAGTCATTGCTCTATAACGTTCTGTGTGATTTCGGGTGATTCTATCCTCTAGACCTCAGATTTTCCATTTACAAGATAAGGAAGTTCTATGAAATGTCACTTACATATGGTCTACTGTATTGTGGAAATGGATTTTCTAGTTTTATTCCTCATGATTCTACACTCACCTCCCCATCATTTCTTTCCTCCTCTTCCAATCTATCCTTATTTGGCAATTTAATATCTTGCTCAGGCATGTTTTATATTATTCTTCCAATACAATACCCACACTATTTTTAACTTAGTATTTCTCTCTAAATTGATTGAGTTATAAAACTTCAGCTTTGTTCTAACTAATAATATCTATGAATTAACAAATACAGAGTTTTTCCCTAATACACATGAAACTTAACGCCTAACTTAAAAAAATGTTTATCCACGTACTCCTAAAATCTTGTAAACAAATCATATTTTGAAAAACTCAGATTTCCTAAAGCTATCTGGACTCCGCAAAGAAGCCATGCTCATAATGGGGAACACGCAAACAAAGACAGACTGTGAGGAAAAGTCCATGCAAGAACGGAGTCACATGCTTGGCTGCACTCACTGTCCACCTCTTAGGCTGCTCCTCAACACCTGTCCAGTTCACTAGGTTTACCACCCTGGAACTGCTTCTACCACTATCCAGCCCACCTTTCTGAATGCTTTTCTATGTTGACCTATGTGTGCACAAATTCCTTTTCACAACCAAGTTGGCACCTCATTAGAAAATTAAAGGGAAAGATAAACCAAACACACGAAAGGTAAAAAAGCACATTAAGTGGTGATGTAAAATGACACAGATTTCTAATTGTGCCCCAGTCCTCCTTCCCTTTAATGAGGAAAATGCCTTCTTCTCTGGACTACATATCCATATTCTGAATACCAGAACACTAAACTGTTCAGCCTGGTCCATCTCATCATTCCTAGAGATCGTTCTGGCTTTGAGTCCTGGACAGCATGATGTGGAGTGAGACCTGATTTTTTCTCTCTGGTTTCTTGGTTGTATGGAGGAACAAACACACTTGGGAATCAGACTGAGTTGGATTATAGTCCTAGATTTACCACTACTGGTGGTGTGTCATGAATAAGTGAAATAAGAGCTCTGTGCCTTAGTTAACTTGCATATAAAATGGGAAAACAGTAACTTCGTTCCACGGGTTTTGTAAGATTTAAGAAAAATAACATAGGTAAAATATTCAGTATTGCATCTGGCAGAGTTCTTATCAAAAGTTATTTCCATTTCCAGTATCTGAAACTTAGTTACAAGGAAGCCATTATTACTGGAAACATTTAGTTTCTTTAGTTACAATTACATTTCTTTCTGTGCCCAGTGAGAAGACTGTCCAGTGGACACCTTCCTACTTCACGTCAGCTCCTTTGACAAGACATTTGTATTCAAACCTGACTCTCATTATGTTCCTGTTTCTGGTCTGCGGGAAGCCAATTTGAAAGCAGAACTGATTTGACTTACCCTGAATGTTTAAACCCATTCTGGCTTAAAACTATGCCTTTCAAACTATTCCTATCTGATAATCTAACCAAGTTCACATTACCACCAGCAGAAGCCTGAATAATTCACATACTCAGTGGAAATAACATTCATTAACATCTTTGGTAAAATATTGGTATTTATCAGAAGGTCAATAATAGAAATATAGAAATGCATCATACTATTTTACTTCGGTATAGGTTTAAAAATTTCTGTAGTAAGATGCAAAAGAAAAGTTCTCTTTTATGAGTTTCCAAATTACTGCTTAAATCATTGAAAAACCACCTTAGTTTCTCTTGCTTTCATTTACTATCTTCAGAACATCTTGTCTCACTTTATCTCAACTCATATTATCTACTATGACCAGAAAAAATTATTTACCATCCTATGTAAATGAAGCAGTTGATTTGTTGCTATAGCTTACATATAGTCCTTCCCTTTTACGTGGAATGCTGCCCATGCAAACTCATTGGATTTTCCATGCAAATTCATTGATGTTTCCTGTTGAGCTTTTGTTTTTTTCCCCCCCTGAACATTGCTAACTGCCTTCCACAAGTAGCCTTCCATAAAGGCATTTGACTGAATTCTATGAATCGAGTCTATCTCAGGGAAATGGTAATTGTATAAGGGAGTGTGCTATGTTTCCATGACCATCTTTGAGTTCTTATTACTTTCCAGTAGGGTTGTTTCCACCTTTACTTTAGTTTTAAATTCCTCAAAAACAAAGATGATGTTTTTCACTTTCATAAGAATTTGTCACAAAGTCACATGCAATGTCTTCTGCAATATGAGACCTCAGGATGCCAGTTCAAAGAATTTTTTCTTTTTCATATTTAGAGATCTGAAAGATTCTGACTTCCCTAGGAAAGTAAAGTGATGAAGTTCATAAAATTAAGGATTTCATAAAATCATGTGATATTGAGGGAATGATGTCTAGACAGCTTAAATCATAAAGGCCATTTTCTAATTCTTTCCTTTTAGTCTAAATGTGGAGATTTGTTTTTATTTTCTCTCATTACTATAGTTATTCTTTGTTCTTACCATCCTTCCTGCTGATATCAGCTCACCACTGATGCCGTAGCCATTTTAATAACTGTTAGAAGAGAAAGGTGTTTGAGAGAAATACTTAACATAAATTGCTGATACCTTGAAGATGCTCAAAATATATTTGTTGAGCAAATAATTGGATTACCATCATCACAACCCCAGCCCCAACTCTGTGCGTGTGTGTTTGATGGAAAGTGAGTGTCTTATAAGATAATTGGCATTGAGAGATAGAGTTATAATGTTCATTGTATTGATTATGGATAGAAAAACACTCTCTTGAGGGGGGCAGAGGGCAGTAAACTTATTCTATAAAAAGAAAAAAAAGAAAAATGCTGTTTCTCAGGGTTCCTGCTACATACCTAGTCAAATGGGAAAGCAAGATTTCTGATGAACTCTGAAATCTCTAAAACTTTTGTCCTAAAAACCTACAGAAGATACTAGACTAGAACATCACCAAGGATACTTTCAAGTATAAAGCTCTGATTCTTACAATTTGGTATTAAAAAAAAAATGCATGTCTATGACTTTTATTTAAATTAAGAAAGAAGAAAGGAGGAAGGAATAAATGGAGAAAGAAATAAGGAAAAGAAAGAAAGAAAAAGAAGTAACCAAAAAAATGGTTGAGGTAAATTGGCTTCTTGGTTTAAAAAAAAAAAAAAAAAAGATGAAAAGAAAAACATCTATCTGCTTGAGTGATGATTTCAGGTTACATAAGTAAGGCAGTAAAAGTTTAAATAGTGTATTCATGTGGCTCCACCTATCGGCAGAAAGAGTGTCTTTCAGATCCCTGGTCATTGAGGCCTTTCAAGTGGCAGTTGGTTTCTAAGTGAGAGTTCAAGCACTGCTGGGAGAATTACATTTTTCCAAGAAAATGTGTTCCATTCTGCTATGAATAATGAGATGAACTACTTAGCTTGTAAAATCATTACTAATTTTATTTTTAAGAGCTACATTAAAGGACCTTGAATTGTTGAGACATGGTAATAAACATTTCACAAGACCACACACTCTGGAGGCCACATTAAAACACAATTTTTGTTATGATTTCTTTGGAGTCTAATTTCAGCTATGCTGAAAATAGCCAATACCCATACATATTTACAACAAAATAATGTCTTTTATAGAATGTAGATCTTATGAAACCACTTTCATTAATTAATCCTTCTCATGGGGCAGAATTAAAATATCACCATCCTCTCAATTAGATAGATGTTGAAAACAAGACACAAAAATAGATCACTGTACTCATTTGAATGCAAATTAGTAACTGAGGTTCAGGGAACACATTGACATGGAGCTGAGGATTTGCAATTCAGGAATCAATCCCCTTAGTAGTGCATGAGAATTCCTGAAATGTTTTCTTGCTATTTCTGCTTCTAAAATTTATGAAGACACATACATCAAGGTTCAGATAAGTTATATCCTTTACAACAATGTTTTCTTGATTTTCATATTCAAGAAATATGCTTTTTCTATTCTGTACTCCTAACACATACCTCTTCATGATACTTTTAATATTTATGTGTAATAATTATTGAGTTTATATCTATACTGTGAGATATTTGAGGACAAGAACCACCTAGTTTTTAATTTTTCTGCTGTCTCAAATTTTCACTGGGATAACGAGGGGTAAAATCAACTAACTATGTGTATAAAAATAAACAGTGCCTAACATAAACACTGAACATGGTAAAAACCCGAATAATGGTTTTTGGATGAATGAACTGAATTGAATAACTGCTGATGTGTGAATAAATAAATCTGTGAAGGATTGAATTTAGCGAGGTTCAAACACAACTCCATTTAAGATACCTAAAAGGAAACATAGATCAAAGCAACATAAACCAATATTATATAAACTACGTAGAATGCAATGCTAAAGCACCACAGGGTGAAGGCATGACAGAAGTAGGTTTGGGATTTTTCAAAGAGCAAGTAAATTGTGAGCCAGGATGTGAAGGATCTTAACTAGTAGGTATATTCTTTTGCTCAAGCACTACACAACATGGCCCTACCATTTTAAATTTGTTTAATACTTAGTCCAGATCTTAGTAAGGTAGACATAACATTTTAATAGCTTATTAGACAACATTTTTAATCTCTCATTTTTCTTGTATTTAGTAATTAACACATACTCCTTAAATTAAAATTTGAAAATATGGAAATGTTGAAGAAAGAGTGGGGAAAAAGCCATCCATAAAACAAGCAATTGGAAATAATCACAGTTAATATTTTGGTGGACATACCTGGAGAGAGTTAAGAGCATAGACTCTGGAGTAAGAAGCACCAGGGCTTGAACACTGGCTCTCTCATTTCTAAACTGCACAATTTCAGGCAAGTTACTTAAACTTACTAATCCTGTTTCCTAATCTGTAAAATGTAATTGCAAATAGAGTCCACATAAAAATTAAATTAATTAATGCATGTTAATAATTTAGCACATAGTAAGTGCCCATTAAATATATTTATTTATTCAATATACATTTATTGAGTGCTTACTATCTGTCAGACAATATAATAGGTGTTTAAAATATAGAAGTAAACAAGTCAAACAAGATTATGAAGCTTATGTTATCATATGGTTGAGGGGGAATATAAAAAGTAAACAAATATAATAATTATAAATAGAGAGCTAAGATGGAAAGTAACTAGGGGAGATCAATGTAGCAAAAATGTCAGGAAAGGTTGTGATAATAAGGTGACATGTATTAATAACTAGATAACTGAAAGAATAAGATGAGAACAGAAAGCAAGACAGTTCACTGGGGGAGATGTTCTAGATATATAAAGAAGCTTACATGTGGGAAAGAGTTTGGCATACTTAAGTGACAGAAATATGGCCATTGTGAAGAGTGTAGGGAACTTGTGGTAGGCACATAAGAAATTATTTTGGCAAGATAGACAAGAGCCAGATTCTGCAGGGATTGTAGGCTTCATTTCAACATGTTTGGATTTTATTCTAGCATCAGTGGAAAATATTGAAAAGTTTTTAGCAGGAGAATAGAAAATTTTATTTAATTTTAGAAAGATAACTTATTTATTTAAAAAGAAATAAATTGGAGATGGGCAAACCAAAATTTGGGAGACTAGTTAGAAGACTTTTTCTAGGCAAAAGATGGTGCTGATTTGGACTGTGATGATAGTAATAGAAATAGAAGCAGATGGATTTGGAGATAGAACTAATGTGACTTTATGATTAATCAGAAAAAAAAAACACAGCAAAAGGAAGAGAGGATTTGTAAATTTTAGGCTTGAGCAGCTGGGTCGATGGTGGTATCATTTACTGTGATAGGAAAAACAGGGGAGAAACAAGTTTGGGGCATGGGAAATTATGAGTTTTATTTTTAATCTTTTCATTTGGAGATCCTTATTAGATATCCAAGAGGGAATCATTATTCACTCAATATGTTGATCCAAGGTTAAAATGAACTTCTACCACACTACTGGCTCACTGAGTGACAGAGAGTGAAATGTTTTCATTGAGCAGAGCTATAAGCTATATAGTTGATCATCCTTTTTACGTGGAAGAAGAAATGGCTTAAGGTAAATATCTGCATAGATTCCTGGGCAGTGGAAATTGACTCAACTGGCCTAGAAAGAACAAGACCACATATGTGAGATGAAGAAATGAGAGGAAGAAACACATTGCTGGATCTATGGGAAAAATCATAAAGTATAAGGTTATTTGGATTTCATATTAATGCCTACCAGAAAACATTAAAGAGGAAGTATGTATCCTAAAGAAAAATAGGATAATTCCTCTGGTGAGTGTCAGTAACCTTCTCTACTTGGTCACTCCAATGCCTGAATAAATGCTTGAATAAATGGAGTAGCCACAGTGGCAGAATTGGAGGTGCTATTATAAATATCTTACAAAAGGTGATCTAGCTACTGCCACTGCTGTATGCCCTACCTGCCAATAGTGGAGACAATTGCTATGTTTTTACATGATGCCATCCCTTGAAGAATTTGGCCAGCCACTTGGTAGAAATTTGATTACATAAGGCCTTTTATTCCTTGGAAGAAGCAGCAATTTTCCCTTACTGGAGATGACATCTCTTCTGATTATAGGTTTACTTTCCCCATCCATAGTGACTGCTATAGAATGAATTGTGCACCCATGCCCAAATTCATGTATTGAAATCCTAATTCCCAATGTGACTATATTTGGAGATGGGGCTTTTAGGAGTAATTAACATTAAGTGATGTCATAAGGGTGGGTCCTTAATCTGATCAGAATGGTGGCCTTATAAGAAGAGCAAGATATCTCTCATCTCTTTCTTTTTCTTTTTTCTTTTTTTTTTTTTTTTTTGAGACAGAGTCTCACTCTGTTGCCCAGGCTAGAGTGAGTGCCGTGGCGTCAGCCTAGCTCACAGCAACCTCAAACTCCTGAACTCAAGCGATCCTCCTGTCTCAGCCTCCCGAGTAGCTGGGACTACAGGCATGCACCACCATGCCCGGCTAATTTTTTCTATATATATTTTTAGCTGTCCATATCATTTCTTTCTATTTTTAGTAGAGATGGGGTCTCGCTCTTGCTCAGGCTGGTCTCGAACTCCTGAGCTCAAACGATTCGCCCACCTCGGCCTCCCAGAGTGCTGGGATTACAGGCATGAGCCACCGCGCCCGGCCTCTTTCTTTTTCTATATCACCACCATGTGAGGACACAATGAGAAGGTGGCTATCTGCAAGCCAGGAAGAGAGCCCTCGCCAGAAACTGACCCTGTGGAAACATCATCTGGAATTTCTAACTTCTAGCTCTATGAAAAAATAAATTTCTGATTTTAAGTAACTCAGTCTATGATATTTTGTTATAGTAGCCCAAGCTGACTAATACAGTGATCTTCCAGAAGCAAGAAGAGCTCACAAAAAAAACTTACATACAAACAGAATATTACATCAGACCATAGAACTCATTTTATGGTAAAGGAGTTGCAACAGTAGACACAGAGTCAAGGTATCTATTGATTACACCACATATTGCATCACTGGGAAGCAGCTGCTCTAGAAAAATGATGGAATGGTCTATTAAATGTTCAGCTAGGGTACTGGCTCTGGAATAACATTCTGCCAGATTGGAGTATTTTTCTCCAGGATGTCATATATATGCTCTGAACCAAAGTTCAATATATGGTGCTATATCCCCAATAGCTTAAATTCATGGGTCCAGGAAACAAAACGGAGAGTAGAAATAGGCTTGGCCTAACTCACATTTCATCCTGACTCATGGTGACCCAATTGCAGAATTTGTGCTATCCATAACTGCAACTTTTAGTTTTGCTAGATTAGAAGTTCTGGTTCATGGTAAGAAAAATCTTCCCACTAATAAAATTTCTACTAAATCTGAAAGTATGATTACAAATTTTGTCTTAGTCCATTTGTGCTCCTATACCAGAATGCCTGAGACTAGGTCATTAATAAAGAACAAAATTTATTTTACCATGGTTCTGGAGGTTGGGAAGTCCAAGGTCAAGATGACAGAATTCGGTCTTGTGAGGGCATTCCTGTTTCATTCTCACATGGCAGAAGGCAGAAGAGCAAGTGAGCTAGCTAGCCAAATGCCGTTTGAAGCCTCTTTCAAAGGATCTTAATCCCATTAATAATCCCATTAATGAGATTATGGGTTACTCATGGCTTAATCATCTCTTAAAGGTCTCACTTCTTAATATTATTGCATTGGCAACACTTGAATTTTGGAGAGGCCCATAACATTAAAAACATAGCACAGCTGGTGGCTCTAGGCTTCTCACCTAGACTAGCAAAAAAGTTATAGTGGTATGGAAATCTACACTGATTATCACGAAAAGCTACAGCTGCTGCTACACACTGGTGGGAAGTGAGGGGTATATGAGTCCCCAAGAGATTCATCAGGGTGTTTTCTTGGTTGTTCCAGGCCAGGGATAACCATGAAAGGGAAAATACAGCAACGATAGTCTGTCAAGGATAAGACAAACTAGGGTCTTAGACTTTTTGGGATAAAGATCTGAGTTTCCATACCAGACATTAAAACTAGGCCTTCTGAAGTACCAGCTGAGGGTGAGTGTCATCTACAATGGCCGATGGACAGGAAAGATGATAAACAATAGTTACATCCTTGGGACCAGTTGTTGCAGCAGGACTGTAGCTTGCTCCACTGATTCTTGTGTATTAAATCTTTCATTAGCAATTGTGTGTGGCTGGTTACCACCTTAAAGACTTGATGACACATTAATTTTAATGTAGAGTACCAACATATTTAGTGGTGCAAGGAGTGATTTATTTCAGGCATTTGTTCTCTGCCTCACATTCTCTTGACCTTACCTCTGATTCCAGTCATGAGTGCAACATTATTCAGGCTGGGCCTCAACTCACTTTGCCCTGATAGTGCTTCACTTCAAATGTATTCCAAGTATGTTTTGCTTTCTGTACTGGAGCTTCTGTGACACTGGCAGAAGTTCACCTAACATACATGTGTAACCCCATGGTAACTCAACCAATAGGGTCGGAAGCCAACAGATAAGATACATGAGAATTTTTCGGAGTGGTTGTTCTTTCTTCACCTTTCTTTGTGGCAATCAGAGGAGACAAAGATGTAGAATGGATTGGATATGGGACAGAAAGGAAAATCAGTGTGTGGTGTGAAATCCACATGTCACGTACAGGAGCATAAAGTAATAACACTTTCCTCATTTGCCTCAAGTTATTAGTTAGCAATTAGTTTAAAAACACAACTGGGACAACATATTTTTTTTTTTTTTTACTTTAAAAGGAAAAGATCAGAACTTGATTTTCAATGAGTTGAAAACAACAGGTACCATTGTTACTAAAAGCGAGGGTCTTACAAACAGTTCAGGGGAAAGAAACCCATAACGGACTATTATTGATATAAATCTTGCTCTTCTAAAATTTATATGCTGTCTCAATCATTTTACTATACCATTAAGTATTATCTAAATGTATTATTTTATCAAGAACATGATGCTGTATTATACAGATATTTTGCATTATCTTTAAATCATTGAGATATTTTCCCATTTTAAATCTTATAACTGAATTACTCTTGTTTCTGTTCGGATCATATAAATCTTTTTGGCTTAAATCTTATAACTGAGCATAAACAAATTTCATTGTTTATAATTCTGATCACACCTATAAGATAATTTGCTTCAGTAGTTTAAATGGTTTGCAAGTTTTTAGGTGAAAAATATTTTATTATTTTTATTAAACTTCTTTGATTGTTAAGGAGATTGAAATATTATTTAACATGTTTAATTAACAATTCATATTTATTTTTTGTGAATTCATGTATTTTGCTTATTATTCAGTTGGGGAGTTAGTATATTTCTTGGGGATATATAAGAGCTTTTTGTAGGTTGATTATATAATCTATCTTGTGTCATATACATTGCAAATATCCATATCTGGGAAGTTCTTTTCTTTTAATATTATTTATGAAGTCTTATTATCAGTATTTAATTGTCCAAATTTAGTGATTTTTTACTTGCTAGTTTAATTAATTACTTTCATGTTTAGTAAATCTTCCTTTATTCTATAAGAATAAAAGCAACAGTAATTTTGAAAAGTGAGTAAAGAGAATTTTCAAGACGTATTTTTTAAAGTTACAATAACTGCAACAGTATGATACTTTTACAGGAAAAACAAATAGATCAATGGAATATAAAAAAAAAAGGTAGGAAAAAGCTCATGCACTGGCATAGTAAATCAGTGGAGAAATAAATCATAAACATTGATTTTTTTAGTGGAAAAAAAAAATTCATACTTAACTTAGTATTCCAAAACAAATTCAAGATGGAACTAATACCCACATGACAATAATAAAAAATTTAAATTGCTAGAAGTAATTGTAGTAAGAGTTATCACAGAATTTGGGTAGAAAAAAATCTTCCTGAACAGGCACAAAGCCAAAACATATAAAGGATTAATATATTTGACTATATTAAAATTTAAAAATTGGATATAGAAAAAAATCTATGAATTACCATGTTTTCTCTCCTTGCTCATATTTTTTTAGCTTTCTTTCAGATAGATCCAGTGCTCCTTTTCACTTTTCTTTAATTTTTGAAAGATACCGGTTCTATTTTCATTATTCTAATAACAACTATCTTTAAACGTTTGATATATACATTTAAAACTATTTTAATAAAATCTTATTTATTTCTCCCTCTGTTCAATCCCCATGCTTATATTTAATTGTTTAGTTACCCTCTTGTCACTTAAAGCTATTTATTAAACAAATAATATTTAGATTTACTAATCTCATTTGCTGATTTCTTTACTTGCTACTTCTTCCTACGCGTTAATATTTACTATTAAGTTAGTTTTATTCTTGGTAGACTATATCGGTACACTATATTGGTTATTTGCTCTTTCAGAGGATCTGTAGATATAATTATTGTATGTCAAAAATTGTTTAACCAGCTAAAATAGATTAGCTAGGTATAGAATTCTATATTAAAAGCTATTTTATCTTAATAGGATAAAGATATTGCTACTTTGTCCTTTTGAATACAGTATTACTGATATTATTCTATTTCTCATTCCCTTGTGATTTTTCTCTTCTGTGTAAAGTTTATCCTTAGAAGTTAATTTATTTTCATTATTTCCTGTTAGGTTTCATTTTCTTATTTCTAGTCATGGGTGTTTGTTCTTATGTGTGTTTATTAATCTTGCTTGGCAATTAAAAGGTCCTTTAATCTTAAGAGTCAAGACTTCACTTTTTGAAAATTCTTGGCCATATATTTCTCCAAATATTGTCTCCCCTTCATTCTCTCTTTTTTTCTGGAATTTCTTTAAGCTGAATATTGGCATTCTGGATATATTCTTGTCTTTTAATTTTTCCATATTTTGGGGCTGTGTCAAGGAAATTTCTCCACTCCATTTTTCTAGCCCATTTTTATGCCCTCTATTGAATTTTTTAAAATAAAAGTACATTTAAAAAAAATTTCTACAATCCTTAATTTCTTCTTTATAACTATCTGTTCTTTATCTTTTTTATAGTGTCTCGTTCTTGCTTATTGGAGAAAGTTACTTCTCAGCTCTTTCAGATTATTAAATGTAAATTTTAAATAGTTAAAATATTTTTTAGGCTGCATTATTATCCTAACTTCCTTGCTCATAAGTTCTTTTGGTGTTTGAGTTTATGTTTTTCTGTAAAGATGTTAGTATTACTTAGTTGTTTGTGCTCCTTGGTTGTTTGCAGAGGAAGTCACATTTTCATATCTTGTGGTGGGAATTTCTCTTAGTAAGGTAGCTTCACAATAGCACCAATGTTAACCTTGAATGTGGCTTAGCTTTAGAATTGTCTACCGGGCAGAGAAGCCTCATAATTTGTTTCTAAGCAACGCAGCTCTAGTTTCAACTTCATGACAGTAAAGAAGCAGAATTTACTGTGGTGCCTAGTTTGCTTTACTCTTTAGAAATGTCTCTCCAATCCTCATTCATGAAGCATTATCTTATCTTATTTGTTTTTGCTTGACTTTTTTTTTTTTTGAGACAGAGTGTCGCTTTGTTGCCCTGGCTAGAGTGAGTGCCGTAGCGTCAGCCTAGCTCACAGGAACCTCAAACTCCTGGGCTTAAGCAATCCTACTGCCTCAGCCTCCCAAGTAGCTGGGACTACAGACATGTGCCACCATGCCCGGCTAATTTTTTCTATATATATATTTTAGTTGGCCAGATAATTTCTTTCTATTTTTAGTAGAGATGGGGGTCTCGCTCTTGCTCAGGCCGGTCTCGAACTCCTGACCTTGAGCCATCCACCCGCCTCGGCCTCCCAGAGTGCTAGGATTACAGGTGTGAGCCACCGCGCCCGGCCTGCTTGACTTTTTTATCTTGCTTCATTGATGTTGTATCAACTGCTACTACTAACAATATTCAATACCAAAAGTACTACAGAACTCAAACACAAAGAAAAAGTTTGCTTTTATAAATTTCCATTTTGCTTTCACTTTGATAAATATGTACATATAAACACATGCCCTTACCATAAAGATTATCATTCTACTTTTCTTTTTAACACATATCTCTATTGAAATGACTCTCCCTGGTATGCTTTTAAAAGATTTAAAAAACTAGCTAAGGACTTGTTTAAATGTTATTTAAGAAACCTTCTAAAGCATAATTTAATAAGTTACATTTATTAAAGAAGGAATACCCAGTCTCAGTCTTTCTTTTTAAACACCTTTTAAATTTAAAATAGCATCTTATAAGAGCTATTACAGGAGCTGTTGGGTTGGCTATTAAAGTTATCTATGGATCTTCATGCTACTATATAAATTATACTCTAATGGTTATAGTGTCTATGGCTGTGCATTAAAAAGACGTTTTTTTGGCTTTGTGTATTTCTACTTCTCTATGTGTAAGCTAAGTTTTATTTTCTAACCATAGTCTTTCACCACAGAGAAGAAAAATGAGATAACATCTGTAAATGCATTAAATGTCCAGAACTTACTATCCAATAAGTATAGAAGAGACCATTAGGCATGCAAGATAAAACAAAAATTTATTTGTTTCGAATCAATTTGACAAAGAAGAGAACAGGGGACAAGCCATTCACTTCCATTAATTGATTAACTCATTAATTCATTCAAAAAGTCATTGTAAACCAACCATACACCAAGCATCGTGTGAAGTATGGGGATTGCAAAGTTGGAAAAGATATAGTCCTTTAAAGAACATGCTATCTAGTGAGGGAGACAGATATAGGTGCAAAGAACTGTAACAGCCAAAAGTAACAATCAACAGTATGCAATAGGAAAACAACCATGTAGGAAGGGAAGCAGCCAAGTAAGAGTTTGTTGTGACTGACTTTCATTTTTGTAAAGCTATTGGTTATATTTACAAACTACTGTAAGAAAATGTTTTAAAAGGTTATATCAGCACTGTAATATCAGTGTGTCAAAAATTTGTCTTAAATTAATTTGTAAATAATCTTAATTTTTCATAACTAATTGATGAAATTTTACAACTCACACCATAGAAAGTTAACCGAGCAAAATATGAATCCTTCACTCCATGCCCCCAATC
This sequence comes from Eulemur rufifrons, assembly GCF_041146395.1. NCBI lineage: Eukaryota > Metazoa > Chordata > Mammalia > Primates > Lemuridae > Eulemur > Eulemur rufifrons. The sequence continues at coordinate 74,018,596 of NC_090989.1, forward strand.
ACTCCTCAGAGGTACCCACTATCAGTGACTTTGTATATCTCTGTGCCCTTTCTTCTATTTACTGACACGTATATACATGTCAATTAAAAACATATTTCAAAGATAAATGGAAAGCATTGTTGCGCAACTTGCTATGGTCAATTAAAGTTATTTCTTACAAATGTCCACATCATTACATATAGATATACCTCTTTCATTATTATCTTGCATAGAATTCCACAGTGTAATTTAACTTTAGAATGGGATCTGAGTGCCTGAGTATCCAAGGTTGCTCATAAGGTTTCCAGGAATATATGAGAATAGGAAGTTTTCAAGGAATTGATTTCCAGATTTTCAACTTTCCAATTTACTTTTCCCTAAAATTTATTTGCTTGAGAATGTCCCTGTACTCTGACTACTCTTCTCTCCTCCCTCCACTTCCACAATCAATCACAATTGCAGAAGAAAAGTATACCTTTCATTAATGCCTCATAGTCACTATGATGCAATTGCCTCAAGTGTAAAAGATTTTGAAGTACAAATCAAGGGACAATTGGAGAATGCATAGCTCCTGGGAAAAGAGGCCAGGAAGAGGAAGGCACAGAAGGTTTTAACATATTGAGGTGGGTGACTGAAATAGTTCAGATTTGGAATTCAGATGTGAGATGGTTGCCACTGAAATTGATATTTATATATTTATTTGAATTGAAAATGAAGTCAAATTTTTCTGATGCAAAGTTAGAACTATCTTTCCTGTTTAGAATATGACAGACGTTTTCCACAAATTAAATAAGTGGATTTATATCATCTAAGTTTTTATAAAGATATATTTAAAGCATGTCTACAATATTAAAAACATCAGAAATCACATATTTTGAAATATAACATAATTAAGGTGTATGTCATAGTTCCTTAAAATTCTTATGAGGAATATGGTTACAAAATTTTAAAGATCATTGTCTTATGATACTTTCCTATTTATGGGCTTCCATTATTCTTTCCTTCAGCAGATACTTTGTGAGCACCTACTATGTGCCAAATGACTATTTTAAGCAAGGAAGGTACATTAGTGAGTAATAATAAATGAAAATAAAAATCAGCCAATCAAACCAACCAAAAACCTGGCCAAAAAACAATTCAGTTGGAGGAGACAGAAAATAAATACACAAATTTATGAAAGCATAAAATATGCACTATGTTAATGATGAATCTTGTAATTTCAAATAACATGATCAGGAAAGCCTTAATAAGAAAGTGACATATGAGTCACTTGAGTGAAAGCTTGAAATAGGTGAGGGAATAAGTGACAAAATACAGGCCAAAGAAACAGCTCGAGGGCCCTACCTTCAGACTATGCCTGGAGGTTTTGAGGATTTGAAAGGTGGCAGGTGACTATACCTGCTGTACTAAAAACAAATCACAGAGGGATAAGGGTGGAAGTCAGGAGACCAGTTAGGAGGCGGTTTCAGTCATTCAAGTATGGTCAATAGTGGCTCAGACCAGAATAATAGGAATGGAGGAGGTGAGCAGTGTTTGCATTCCTCATACCTCTTGAAAGCACAGCCAGTAACAGGGCTATACAAACGGCTGACAAATTGGATGAACGACATGAGAGAAACAGGTTTCAAAAATGCCTTCTAGGATTTTAGCTTGAGCAACTGGAATGATGAAGTTTCCATTTACTGAGATCTAGAAGAATCAGGTGTAAACAGGTTTGGAAGAGAAGATCAAAATTTTGTTTTTCAAGTTAAGTTTGAGTTGCTTATTAGGTATAGATAAAAAAGATGTCAGACATGGAAGTAGATGGATGAGTTTGGAGTTTAGAAAAGGAATGTGAGCAAGAAATATAAACTGAGGAGTCACCAGTAGAAAGTGAGTCGAGAGGAGGGCTGTAGACATTGAGTCAAAGAACCAACAGACCCTGGAGGAGGTCACAAGGAAGTAAGTAAGATAGAGGTCTGAGGAGGGAGCCTTGGGGACCTATAATGTGAGTAGGTGCCCGTGTTGGGGATGAAGAGAAATCAAGAAAAAGGACTGGGTCTGAGTGGCCATTCAAAAAGTGAGCAAACCAGGGAAGTGTGTTGTTTCGGAAAACAAATGAAGAAAGTTACTTCACTTTAAGGTATTTCCCATTTTTCACTATTATTTTTTTAAAAAATGGAAACATTGAGCATATATCTTTTCACACATATGTGAATATTTCCTTAGAATTGATTCCAGAAGTAGAATTGCTATGTCAAAAATAGGGCATTTAAAAATTTTATAGTTTCTGTCAAACTGCCTTCCAAAAATACTCCAACAATTTATCACTATTCAAAAGTATTTGAGAGTGCCTGTTCTCCCACATTATACATTCCTGATGTTACCAAACTTTTAAAATAAAAAAATCTTATTTTAATTTTCATTTGTGTTTCTGATCCTTGTTAAGTTTGAGAATCTTTTGATCAGTTTATCAGACATTTGTAAGTCTTCAGTGCACCCAATCCAGATCATTTGCCCATTTTCTAGAGACTAATTTACTTATGGATGTATAGAAACACTTTTAGATTCTCAGTGTAATTTCCAGTCTGTCACTTATTGTTTAACTCTGTTTATGGTGTCTTTCATCACAAGAAATTAAAGATTTTTATGTATTCAAGTGTGTTAAACCTTTTGTTTATCGCTGCAGGGTTCTGTTTTGCTTAGACTTTTCCAAACATACAGTTATAAAAATTATTCTGCATTTTCTCCTTAATACTTTAATAGTTTTGTTTTGTACACTTCTCTAAGCATAAAGAATTCATATTGGTATGTGGCTTAAAGTTCACAATAATTTTATGTTTTCCAAATGCATAATAAATCTTTATAATACTGCTCATTAAATAATTGCTTTTTTACCCCATCAACGTGAAATGTCACTTTAATCACCATCTGAGTTTCAATATTTGTCATGAGTTTGTTTCTGGACTCTGAATGCTATTCAGTTGTCTATTTGTTTATTACTATATAATTTTACATCTTTTAATGACTAGTATAATACTTTTTTATATCTTAAGCAAGTTCTTTTTTCTTTTCTTCTTTTTTCTTTTATTTTTGGTTATTGTTTCACTTTTTCTCTTTCCCTTGAACTTTAAAACCAATTTATAATGTTCAAATTTACAAACCAAAATCTTTTGAAATTGCCTGGGATTTTTTGAATTTATAACTTGATTTGGGAGGAGTATTCATATTTAAAATAATGAATTATCCTTTAGAAGTACAGTGTATCTTTTTATTCTTCTGTGTTCCTTACTATGGTTCTATAATTTCCTTCATGCATATCTTATTCATTTCATATTAGGCTTATTCCTACTTTATTTTTTTTTCCTAAAATTTTATGAGGGGGAATATTCTGAAAGGGTGCCCAAGCTCAACTTTAAGAGTAGAGTTTACCTCAGATTTTGATTTTCCTAACTCTGTTGGCTGGCCTCCAATATACATACAGCATATACCATAATTGAAATGTGTCTTTGGGTAAATTTTGTTTTTATTCTTTTGCACGCTAGTACTTGCCAATTTGCAGTGATAATATAATAAGACAGACCACTAGATGGCAGAATACAGCATCTTTCCTGGACTTGTTTAACCATTTTTAGACAAGAAACTGATCCCAACCCCACTGAGAAGAATAAATCATTTTACAGCCCACAACACAACAGTGTATACTGACAATAGTATTGATTTTTTTTAACTTCCATATGAAATACACCAATGATTCCTGACTCTGAAATAATTATATTAAATTTCTTTTATGTCTATATATATATATAGATATATTGATATATATTGGTCTTTCTCCAGTTCCTCTTTCTAGCTCCACTGCAGAACTGTGGGCATTCAGCAGAGTTCAAGTTTTGATCTTCTGCTTTATTCTTTTTGCTTTTCTCCCTCCAAATAACTTACCTACTCCAGGACATCAAACATCGCCTCTGTGTCCATAACACCCAGCTGATTCATGGCCCTAAACTCACTTTCATTGTCAAGTCGCATGTTTTTAATAATGGACCAACATAGCCTTCAGGCTACCTGAGTGCTTCCCTTCCTCTAGGGCACATAGGTTGCCAGTATTCACCTCCCCTACTGTCCCTTCAGCCAATACTTTTCAAACAGTAATTTGATCAAATTACTGGGTTGTGAAATCAATTTAGTTAGTTGCATTCGCCAACATAAAAATAACATATAATGTGGTAGAAAAATGTCAGAGTGCAATGCTATAGTAAGGGCAAATATTCCTTCTAGAGATATTTTTGTTAGCTAAATATATTCATCTATATAAATATGTCTACTGAGCTGTGATAAAAAAGTATTTCTTACTGTGAGTCACATTGAAAAAAATTTGAAGAAAAAAAAAAGAAACCCGGTAGAATTTCTCAGACTGCATCTTGCCTAATGGAGGATCGATTCCAAGGCTTTATTTTCTGAAATACATCATGTAATGCCATATACTATTCCCTCAGAGTCTTTGCACAAATGTTGAACTCCTGGTCCATGCCACTGAAATCTACCTATAGGTTCCCTTAAAGTCTTAGAAGTCCTAACCTGTCTAAAGGTGTTTTAAGTGTCTCAAGTTCTTCCATCTTTCCAACCATAAGTAGCTTCAGGTTCCTGCACGTTGTCCTCTATGCCCTGCGGTATGCTATACCCATGCCTGAAGTTTTTGCAAGAAGAGGTTTAAGCATTATTCATGCTGAAATCTCCTTAATGTTCACTTGCATGTATTACTATCACTTAAAAGTGAACACTTTAAACCTTAACTCATCTTATTTGTCCCAGATCAGCTCATACCTTATTATTCTTTTTTTGTACAGGCACATCTCAGACATATTGCAGACTCAGTTTCAGACCACCACAATAAAGCAAATATGGCAATAATGTAAGCGAAACAAATTTTTTGGTCTCCCAGTACAAATAAAAGTTATATTTACACTGTACTTCAGTCTATTAAGTGTGCAATAGTATTATGTCTAAAAATGCACATACCTTAATCCAAAAATATGTTACTGCTAAAAAAGGCTAACAATCCTCTAAGCCTTCAGCGAATCATAATCTTTTTTGCTGGTGGACGGTCTTGCCTCTTTGTTGAGGGCTACTGACTAGCTAGGGTTGTGGTGGTTGCTGAAGGTTGGGATGGCTGTGCCAATTTCTTAAAATAAAACAACAGTGAAGTTTGTCACATCAGTCGACTCTGTCCTTCATGATAAACTTGACCTGATGAGGAGTTGCTTCTTATGAAATTAAAGATTTCTCTGTAGCATGTGATATCGTTTGTTAGTATTTTACTCACACTAAAACTTCTTTCAAAGGTGGAGTTTATCCTCTTAAATTCTGCCACTGCTTTATCAACTAAGTTTATATAATATTCTAAATTCTTCACTGTCATTTCAACAATGTTCACAGTATCTTCACCAGGAGTAGATTCCATCTCAAGAAAACACTTTCCTTGCACATCCGTAGGAAGAAAATCCTTATTGGGTCTAGTTTTATTATGAGATTGCAGCAATTCAGTAGCATCTTCAGGCTTCACTTCTAATTCTAGTTCTCATGTTATTTCTACCAGATCTGCAGTGACTTACTCCATCAAAGTCTTAAAGCCCTCAAAGTCATCCATGAAGGTTGGAGATCAGCTTCTTCCGAACTCCTGCTAATATTGATATCTTTATCTCACCCTATCAATCATGAATGTTCTTAACAGCATCTATAATCATGACTATTTTCCAGAAGATTTTCAGTTTACTTTGCCAGATCCAACACAGGAATCCCCATCTATGTCAGGTATAGCCTTACAAAATGTATTTCTTAAATAATAAGATTTGCAAGTCAAAATTACTCCTTGTTTCAGGGTCTGCAGAATGGACGTTGTGTTAGTAGACATGAAAACAACATTAATCTCCTTGTACATCTCCAGCAGAGCTCTTGGGTGACCAGGTGCATTGTTAGTGAGCAATAATATTTTGAAAGGAATCTTTTTTCTAAGCAGTAGGAGTCTCAAAATAGGCTTAAAATATTTAGCAAATCATGCTGTAAACAGAGGTGCTGTCATCCAGGCTATGTTGTTCCATTTCTAGAGCATAGACAGAGTAGATTGAGCATAATTATTAAGAGCCCTAGGATTTTTGGAATAGCAAATGAGCATTGACTTCAACTTAAAATCATCAGCTATATTAGCCCCTAACAAGAGATTCAGTCTGTCTTTTGAAGCTTTGAAGCCAGGCATTGACTTCTCCTCTCTTGCTATGAGGGTCCTACATGAGAGTCCTTTCAATAGAAAGCTTTCTTGCTTCATTGAAAATCTGTTGTTTTGTGGAGCCATTTTCATCAATTATCTTAGCTAGATCATCTGGGTCACTTCTTGCAGCTTCTGCATTAGCACTTGCTCCTTTACCTTGCACTTTTATGTTATGGAGGTGGCTTCTTTCCTTAAACCTCATCAGTCAACCTCTGCTAGCTTCAAAATTTTTAACTGCACCTTCCTCACTCTCTCAGCCTTCAAAGAATTGAAGAGAGTTAGGGGACTTCCTCTCAATTAGGCTATGTCTTAAGAGGATCTTGTGGCTGCTTTGATCTTCATGCAGTCTCTTAAAACTTTCTCCATATCAAATATAAGGTTGTTTCACTTTCTGTACATTCATTTGTTTACTGGAATAGCACTTTTAATTTCCTTCAAGGATGTTTTCTTTGAATTCACAACTTGTCTGTTTGGTACAAGAGGCCTAGCTTTCAGCCTATGTCAGCTTTTGACATACCTTCCTCACTAAGTTTATAGTTTCTAGCTTTTGATTTAAAGTGAAAAATGGGCAACTTTTTCTTTCATTTGAACACTCAGAGGTCATTGTAAGGTTATTAAATGGCTTAATTTCAATATTGTTGAGTCTTGGGGAACAGAGAGACCCGAGGAGAGGGGAAGAGACAAAAGAATGGCTGGTTGGTGCAGCAGTCAGAACACACACAGCAGTTATGGATTAAGTTCACTGTCTTGTACAGGCACTGTTCGTGGGGCCCCCAAACGATCACAGTAACAACTTCAAAGATCAGTGATCATAGATCACCATAATAGAGATAATAAGGAAGAAAAAGTTTGATATATTGCAACAATTACCAAAATGTGACACAGAGACACTGAGTGAGCACATGCTGTTGGAAAAATGGTGCTGGTAGACTTGCTCAATGCAGGGCTGCCACAGATCTTCAATTTGTAAAAAAAAAAAAAAAAAGAAAAAAAAAAGCAATATCTGGGAAACACAATAAAGCAAAGCACAATAAAATGAGGCATGCCATATCAACAATAACAACTTTCTGTTAATTACTTAGATTGAAATCTCAAAATGAGTATTAGATGTTGAGAACATTAACTTTGGACTCAGAAGAATCTGAAAATTTGAATATCAGCTTTACCAGTTTTTTCTGTCTTTATGCTAATTACTTAGCATCCCTAATTTTCAGATTTCCTGATTTATAAAGTGAAATTATGATAATCACCTATATTATGGAGTCATTTAGATGAATGCTATAATGCTCTCAAGCACTTAACACAATGTTGGGCAAATAATAAGAACACAGTAAGTGTTAATGGTTGTAATAGTAATAGCAATCTTGAAAGAAGTCTAGAGAACCTGTGGAGTCTTTCACTCTCTTTTGATATGATCTGGACTCTTCTGAGCTTTTTAACTTCCATAGTACCTACCTTAATGTCTAGTGCATGGAATATACTCAGTAACAGGGTGTACCTCTGATAAATTTTTTATCTTAATATTCTCTAATTGTTCATTTTAGTTATTTTACTAACATTTTAATAATATTATCCTTAAGTACTTCCATGTGCCTTTTATATGAAATTTATTTTTTCCAAAAATGCTGTTTATAGTCCACCAATTTTTAGTAAAAATTCTAATGTATCAGTGTTCTTCTTAAAAAAAAAAAAGAAAAATGTATGTATGCTTTGTTTTTATAGAGAATAAATGAATAAAATCTATTTTTCCTCATTATAAATTTCATGTTTCAAATGTAAAATGGGGAGAATCAAAGCCTAAATGTTGGGAAACTACCCTAAAAATGATTTGGGGGTCTCTTTTCCCAAATATTTGATGTATTTTGGAAAATTTAAATTATCTGATTTCTTGACATTCTCAAGATATTCTGGAAAGAATATATGTTCAGTGTAGTATAAAAAAAATATGATCTTTGGAGATACTTTGTTCCCTACTTTTTGTCTATACCTAAACCAGTACCTCACATGGTGCTCAATAATATTTACTGAATGAATGAATAAATACATTGAAGGTATCAAATAGTGGTTTCACTAATTAATATCCTGACTGTAGGCAAGTTATTTAACCTTTGGAACTTACTTTTACCCTTCTCTAAAATAGACCCCCCTTACAGGTCTGTCATCATGTAAAAGGAGGACTGTAGAAAATGCGTGATAGGCAGTGAGCATGTTATTAGCTTTCTTCTCCATATAATTGATGGTGTAATAAAACATCTATCCACATGTCTAGGTTAGTCTTATTAAGAGAAAGATTTAGTTGCTTTGGTAAGGTTGTAACTGTGCAGGATATATTGTAATTAAAGCCTGAATTTTAGGTATTGGACACCACTAAGTTAACCCTAGAAAGGATTTTAGGCTACTTAATCTTGTTGCTTCCTTTTATGGATGAAGAAATTGAGGCATAGAGAGAAGAAGTAACTTGCCCAATTTTTCACAGCAAGTTAGTGGCTGCTATGGAACTACATTCCAAATGTCTTAATTCTTAGCACAGCACAGAATATTTTTCTTCCTTTCTCTCTCTTTCCTCCTCATTCTCCCCTTCTCCTCTCTCTCCTGTTTCCTCTCGCTCTCCTGCTTTCTTTCTCTCTCTCTCTCTCTATCTCGCTCCCTCTCCCTTTATTCTACCAGGCAGCTTTCCAAAGTTAGCGTTGATGATCATTGGCCAAGAGGGACCCCACCAGAGAAGACAGTAAGACAGCAGGCAAAGTTAAAACACAGCATCTGTTAATGTTTTATTCTCATGTTAAACATCAGCTAGGGACTTAGGAAGAGCTCTCTGGGGTGGCCAGGGTTGTGCCACACATGTGTAACACATGCTGTCCACCCTGGCCTTTCAGATTCTGGGGCATTGATGGGCAGCTGGCTGGAAATGAAACAGTCAGCAGTTAATCAAAGGGCAAATTTGCATTATGGATGAGAAATTGGGCCTCTCTTCTGAGCAATCAGACGGTGGAATCTAACTGGCCCTATTTTGCTATGTGTCACTGGGACCTGTGTTTAATAAGTATTTAGCACTTGTATTAATTGAGTACTTAGATATTTCATTAGCCATTTTTTACCCAAAGTAATTATTTACTTGTGTTTATATCCATATTTAAACTATATGTCCCTAGGAAATATGTTAAAAATTATATTTTGGATACATAAAAATAAAGTTTACTAAGAAACAAGTAATCATTTGTGTTCACTTAAAAATTTATTTTCTTAAACTTGCATTGATCTTTTAATCGAAAGATGCTTTGCTTATTTAACCAGCTCCTCCTTTAGAATATTTCAGAAAAATCTTGACATCTGGTAAAAAGATGTTTGAAAAAAAAAGCAGATGGAGTTTGTTAACTCTCAAAAATTGACATCATGTTTAAATGCTAACTTTTTTATTTTAAAATAATCAGTAAATTGTTTATTTTTAGTTGATTTTGAATGAGTGGATAAAATAAGTCTCATCTTTTGGAGAACTTTTAATTTCATCAGGAACTGAAATTTGTCAGATCCAAAGAAGCAGAATTAATTATATGTATAAATGCATTCAATTAATTGTTTGTTGAGCATTTCTTATTTTCCAGGTCCATGCTAGCATATTTCCTACTGTGTACTTACTACAAAAAGACTTCATAGTGGGTATATTAGCCCATATTCCAAATAAGTAAATTGAGGCTTACAGAGGCCCAGGTCACATCAATAGTAAGAAGCACGGCTGGGAATCAAATCCAGGGTATCGGGGGCATCTTTCCTTGTCCATAAAATTTGAATAAACTAACAATATTTTGTATTTGTTTAGAAGTTACCACATGTGAGACACCATTACAGATAGAATCTATTTTTCTCATACCATGTCTCACACAGGTAGGTGTTATAACAATCAGAAACAGAACTTCAGAAAACCCTTACTAACCCAGTGCAGAGGGATGCTGATATTTCAGTCACCTTCCATATCTTTTTGATTTTAAACCCAAAATTTTCTAAAGGTTCTTAATCAGAGATGTGGAGATAAAATTCATGGGCTCCATAACTTGGATCAGAAGAAGATTGTCATTTTTATATTAATATTTAACTAATATTTGACATTTTCTTCAACTATGAATGATGGCAAAAAAATCACAGTAGCACTGGAGGTCCAAGTCAGCCAAAGATCACCAACATAAAAAAAAGTTTAAGATTCTAAAAGCTCCTTAACTTTTCCTTACTGCCTTAAAAAATGTTATTAAGTCCCTATCAAGTGTCTGACAATGGGGTTCGTAAGTTGACAGAAAAAATTACCCTAAATGATACCAGAGGCTTGTGAAGGAAATAGACGTGAACATATCTATAAATTCAGCATTTAAAAGTCATAATAGAGGAGGTAAGACAAGAGAAAATTACCAGCATTATCCCAGACAACTCTTCAGCAATAGAAGAAAACAGCACACATTTCTTAAGAGTTCCCTGACCTATATCTTCAAGAAGAATAGGAACTCACCTTGTAAACTGTTCAGGGAACGAGTGAGAATTCTTGGTAAAAAGAACAACATGCAAAAGCACCAAAATATGAAAGGCAAGGTTGCAACTGCAGATTGCAAAACAGTTCAGGATGAGTGGGCTGTGTGCTGTATGTAATGAAGAGTGTATGGAAGAGAGAAAAAGGCTTAAGTATCTATCTACAGTGAGAATTCGCGGTGTGTTTAACAAATAAGTGATCTGGGTTGATTGCTATATACTTTCATTATTCTCTAACTACAGGGGCTGATTTTGGTGTCAAAACTGCCTTAAGTATTGGGTGGATGATTTCTTAGAAGTGCAGTAGAAACAGCTGAGGTTGACTGAGATGCCCCAGATCCAGGGTGGGCAGGAGCCTCTTACTGTGGGGTCCTGGGCTCCGGAATTTCAGCCATATGTTCTGACAAAGCTGGAGTTTGTTTTCCTTCTGAGCATGGTTCTCACTTTATCCTGTTCACTCAGTCTTACAGCTGGGTACAGAAACTGGAAAGGAGGGGGCTTGCATGGGTTCTAGGAGACATGAAAGGAGGGAGATGAAAGCGTTGGCACTACAAATCTTTGCTTTTATTCCAGGGATTAGTGCAGCTCTTTCTGCATTGCTCTGAGAACAGTCTACAGCTTCATTGGAAAAAAACAAATGGCATTTTCCAAAGGGCTTGTGTACTAACAGGAATCAGAGATCAAATGTACTATAGTAATAGTAATTGTACCCATTCAGTGTGTCAAGTACCATGCTAAACATTTTACAAACATCAGCTTATATTTTCCTCAATGGAATCCCTTGAGGTAGAAATCACTTTTTGTATTTTATTGGTTAGAAAGTGGTATTAGCGAAGCTAAGTAGTTTCTCAGGCTTCACCTACAGTCTATCTGTGTAAGAGTCAAGTTTTATACCCACATCTGGCTGACTCCAAAGTCCATATTCTATAAAGAGGAGGTTTCATGTAGTGAATAGAGCACTTTATAAGGAGTCAGAAAGTCTGGATCTAACTTCTCACTCTGCCACTTATTTACTGTAAAATCTGAATTGTTATTTAATTTCTCTGTCTATTGGCTTCCTTATATGCAAAATTAGATTAATAATAATTTTATTTATACAAAGATTTGTTATAGAAATCAAATGAATTCATCTGTTTTTAATGTTGTCATATTCTATGTAAAAGTTAATTAATATTAATATTTTTATTTTTTTCAAAGCCTCAGTTTTCTCACCTATAAATGTGGGATAATACCGGTTCCACATAACTCACATGGATGTTGGAAAAAACAGTCAAGATGGTCTACACATAAGCACTTTATAAACTGTACACTGATGGACAAATGAAGTAATGTACACGCAATCACTTTAGACAGTAGTCCCCCCTTATCCACAGGGGATATGTTCTAAGACCCCTGGTGGATGCTTGAAACCTCAGATAGCACTGAACCCTATATATACTATGTTTTTTCCTATACATACATACATACATACCTATGGTAAAGTTTAGTTTATAAATTAAGCACGATAAGTGATTAACAATAATAATATAATGGTACAATGTTAGGTTGGTGCAAAAGTAATTGCCATTTTAGGATTGTTGAAATTTGCCATTTGATATTTGAATATGTTCTTAAATAAATGTGGTTATGTCATACATCATTCTAATGTGCATTTCTTGCTTTATGTTTTTTTGCTAATGACTTATTACTTGCTATTTATTTTATATTTATTTTAGACTATGGAAATGATGACAGACAAAAAGCAAATTTGAGCGATTTTCTTATTCAAGTTCAAAATGGATCATAAAGCAGCGGAGACAACTCACAACATCAACAATGCGTTTGGCCCAGGAACTGCTAATAACTATACTGTGCAGTGGTGGTTCGAGAAGTTTTGCAAAGGAGACAAGAGCCTTGAAGATGAGTAGCGCAGTGGACGGCCATCAGAAGTTGACAATGACCAATTAACAATCATTGAAGCTGATCCTCTTACAACCACACAAGAAGTTGCCCAAGAACTCAATACCGACCATTCTTTCATTGTTTGGCATTTGAAGCAAATTGGAAAGGTAAAAAATCTTGATAAGTGGGTGCCTCATGAGCTGACTGAAAATCAAAACAATCGTCATTTTGAAGTGTCCTCTTCTTATATGTAACAACAATGAATCATTTATCTATCTGATTTTATATCAGATAAGTGGATTTTATATGACAACCAGAGAAGACCAGCTCAGTGGTTGGGCTGACAAGAAGCTCCAAAGCACTTCCCAAAGCAAAACTTGCACCAAAAAAACGTCATGGTCACTGTTGGGTGGTCTGCTGCCGGTCTGATCCACTACAGCTTTCTGAATCATCGCGAAACCATTACATCTGAGAAATATGCCCAGCAAATCGAAGACGTGCACTGAAAACCACAACGCCTGCAGCTGGCATTGGTCAACAGAAAGGGCCCAAGTTTACTCCAGGACAATACCCGACTGCACATCTGTAGCACAACCAATGCTTCAAAAGTTGAATGAATTGGGCTATGATGTTTTGCCTCACCAACCATATTCACCTGATCTCTCTGCCAACCAACTACTACTTCTTCAAGCATCAAGTTTTTTCAGGGAAAACGCTTCGACAACCAGAAGGCTGCCGAAAATGCTGAAGCACGGATTTTTACGCTACAGGAATAAACAAATTTATTTCTCATTGGCATAAATGTGTTGATCGTAATGGTTCCTATTTTGATTAATAAAGATATATTTGAGCCTAGTTATTAATATAATGATTTAAAATTCACTGTCCAAAATCGCAATTACTTTTGCACCAACCTAATAAAGCAATATACCAACATCAGTACTCTTGCACTTTGTGACCATTATTAAGCAAATGTAGTGTTATTTGAATACAAGCACTGTGATACTGTGACAGTCAATCTGATAACTGAGATGGCTCCTAAGCAAGTATGGGTGGGTAGTATATACAGTATGGATATCCTGGACAAAGGGATGATTCACATCCTGGGTGGGATGGTACAGAATGGTTTGAGATTTTATCCTGCTACCCAGAACAGTTTGCAATTTAAAACTTATGAATTATTTATTTGTAGAATTTTCCACTTAATATTTTTGGGCCATAGTTGACTGTAGATAAATGAAACTATGGTAAGCAAAACTGCAGGTAAAAGGAGACTACTGTAATTCTAATATGTTATAAGGGATTATAGTGATTACTCCATAATCTGTAGTAATTCCTCTGAGACTAGTAACATGTATCACCATTTAATATTCTTTCACTTTTATTAGGCTCCCACAATTGCCTGTGGCATATATTTTCCAAGTAACTTGGCCTAATACTTTCTCCTAGTCAGCTCTCCCCCTCCCATTCCCTCTGCCACTATAAAACAAGATGACGCCATTATGAAAATAGCAGCATGTTCTTTGAATGACCTGCCCAAGTCAGAGCCTCATGTATTACATATCCTAGGATCTGCACATGCACTAATACTATAAAAGAGGTTTTGTGAGAGAGACAAATACAAACACCATGAGGTCACTTATTCCAGAGTATAACAGGATACAGACTCTTGGAAGAAAATAGTATAAACGTCCTTTTGGAAAATTTTTTCTCTGAGCACAGAACACATTATAAATTTTTCCAAAACCCTCCAACATACAGTACATCAAACAGTGTGCCTTTTCTTTTCTTTCCTTTCTCTCTCATCTCCCTCTCTGTCTTTTTAAATAGTTCTATTTTCATAGAAAAGAGGAAAAGCTGGGAGGAGCTTTCAGTTACTAATGATTTCTAACATCAATTTCTGCTCTTAGGGCCACAGTCTGTTTGCAGAAAGAGCAGTGTAATGGGTCCAGAAATCTAGATACCAGCCCCGCTTTCCCAGCTGGTTGAATAGTTCAATTTTCCAGCCATCTTAATCTGCCAAAGAGGGCAGTATGATATGGAGTTAAATAAACACTGAAGTGGAAATCAGGATATCTGAGCTCTATTAAGTAATTCAACAAATAATTGCAGTGTGATGAAATAACTACTTTTAATAATGTCTACTGAGTTCCTGGCACCACGTGGTGGGAGCTCGGTAAACAGTTGTTGAATGAATGAGAAATATATATATATACATATATGAAAATATGACTATACTATGTATAAATACATGTAGTATATAATATGCACAATACTCAGTGAACAGTTAGCAAAATTTTAACAGAGGCATTCTGATCATGGTACTTGCAGACTGCAGGTGGTGCTGGCAGAAGCATATAACAGTGGAACAAAAGGGGAAGTGTAAGAGCTGTGAGTTGAACTCAGGTCTGTTGCCTCCACTAAACTATGCTGCCTCCAATGGTGAGCCCCAGTTTCTCCATCTATAAATGAAGCAATTGGGCTAGATAATCCCTAAGAACTCTTTCATCTCTGCAGGTTTACTTCTATAGTGCAGCGCATAACAATTTAAGAACCCTAGACTTAGAAACAGTTTTCAGAAAACACTCAAAACTAAGTCCTCATTCCAGGAAGAAGATATCAAACACACGAGAAGTTGTATAGTTTCTTCTTATGGACAGTAGTGCCATATTTCCTTTGGTGTTTCATTCAAGGGTTTGGCTGCTTGGTTAACTATTGACTCCATTTCCAGAAATACTAAGTATACATTTGAGACCTTTTACTCCCATCCTATTCTCTAGGTAATTAATTTTCTTTTATTAAAACCTTCAAAGACTGTCAGTATAAGTCTTCAGTCTCTTCTTTAAACTACTAGTTTTCATTTGTAACTACACATTAATATCATCTGTGTAACTTTTAAAACATAGGGATATACAGGCACTATTCTCTGAAATTCTGATTTAATTGGTGTGGAGACCAAACACCATTTGTCTGGTTTTTTAAAAGCTATTCAGGTGAATCTACTACACAGTCAGGGTTGAGAACTACCATTCTAAAACAGTGCTTCTTAAATTTTAGTGTGCAAATGGACCACCTAAGAATCTTGTTGAAATGAAGATTCTGACTCAGTGGGTCTGAGGTAGAGTTTGAGATTCTACGTTTCTACTAAACCCCCAAGTGATGTTGACACTCTGACCATTGCTTCTAGAAATGTGGTTCATGGACCATCATCGTCTGGGAGGTTGCTGGAATACAGACTCTCAGGCACTATCCCAGAAATACTGGATTTGTCAAGGTTCTCCAGAGAACTGGCTCATAAAATCACGGAGGCTAACAAGTGTCAAGACTTGCAATCCGCAAGTTGGAGACCCAGGATGGCCAATGGTGCAGTTCCAGTGTGAAGGCCTCAGGCTGAAGACCCAGGAAGAGCTGATGTTCCAGTCTGAGGGTAAAGGCAGAAATAAACTGATATCCCAGCTCAAGGCAGTCAGGCAGGAGGAAATTCCTTCTTATTCATGGGAGGTTCAGCCTTTTGATTCTATTGAGGCCTTCAGCTGACTAGATGGGCCCCGCCCACATTAAGGAGGACAATGCTTTACTCAGTAAGGATTCAAACTCCCATCTCACCCAGAAACATCCTCACAATCAGAAAAATGTTTGATCAAATGTCTGGGCTCCCCGTGGGCTAGCCAAGTTGGCATATAAAGTGAAACATCACACCTACAGAATCAGAATATGTGTTTTAACATGTTATACACATTCATACATTTAGTACACATATTAAAGTTTAAGAAGCACTATATTATAACAGTTCTAGAATGTTTAAGCCTCATGATCCATTCATACTCTTACAAATATTAAAGACCCCAAAGTGCTTTTGTTTATATGGATTATATCTATTGTTATTTCCTATATTATAAGTAAAAACTGGGGACTTTTGAAATTTATTAATTAACTGAACAAGAATTTAAAAATTATAAGTTAAAATAACATTTTCATGAAAAATAACCATATTTTTATGAAACAAAAAATTGTGAGAAGAGTAGAATTGTACCTTTTTGAAACTCTCTTTTATGTCTGGTTTAATAGAAAACAGCTGGATACTCATGCTGGCTTCTGAATTTAATCTACTGCAATATTGCAGATCATGTAGGCTCTGGAAAACTTCAGTCAACTCTAAGATAATGAGAGTGAAAAAGGAAAATAGCATCTTAACATTATTACAAAAAATGTTTTAACTTTGAATTCTTCCTTAAAATGTCTCAGGGATCCCTAAGGGTCCCTGGACCTCCTTGAGACTACTGTTCTAGACTAAAGTTAAGAATCTATATAACTCCTTTTAAAAGAACTCAACCTCAGATCTCACCAGCAAATTTGCTACAATTCTACCAAAATTTCAAGCAATTAGACCACTGCGAGGGAGAAATCAGCCTTTTTTTTTTTTTTCACCAGCAAATTACATACTGCTAGCAATTTTAAGGACCAATGCTTAGAATGCCTGTTTTGAAAGTTTGCTATTCCCTCAGCAAGACCAATGTTTCTCAACTTCAATACTATTGACATTTTAGGTCAAATAATTCTTTGCTGGTGGGGAGGCTGTCTTATGCACTGCAGGAGGTTTAACAGCATCCTTGACCTCTACCCACTAGATGCCAATGCCTTTTCCCCATGGGTCTCCCCTGCAACCCCCCAAAATGTCTCCAGACATCATCAAATATCCCTGGAAGGCAAACTTATGCCCAGCTGAGAAGCACTGGTACAGACTAAGAAAAACAATAGAAGTGGTGAAGGTAGGAGACAAGATTTCTGACTGTGAATTGGTCTTTTGTATAGATGGTGCTGATTTCAACTGGAATAGGAAATAAAAGCCCTGAGAGGAAAAACAATGAATTCAAGTTTGTGTGTTGTTGATTTTGAAATATCCAAGAGCTGTCATTGCATGGTCAGAACGTGGATTGAGTTAACAGAGGAACTGCTACTGAAGACTAGAAGCAAAGGTTCTCTAGAGTAGCATTGTAACTCTGAGATAATGTCATGGAATTTGATGTCAAAAAGAAACTCTTTTCATTTGTTTATTATGTTTCAGGAACTTCATAAGACCTCTTAGAAGTAGCTGTTATTCTACCTAATATGGTCCATATATTATACTAGAGAGAAATAGTACATTGAAAGAAATTGAGTAACTGTCCAAATAACATCTTAATATTATTTTTTAAAAAACTCATAAATGACAAAGTTTGGTCTGTGTCCCTGAGTTCCCAGTATAAGGGCTTTCTAGGACTCTGTTTTCCTTCCTTCCTTCTTTTTCTTTCTTTCTCTTCCTTTCATTTCTCTTTCTTTCTTTCTTTTTTTCTTTCTTTATTCTCTTCTTTTCTTCCTTCTTCCCTCCCTATCTAACTCTCTTCCTTTCTTTCATGACATACAAATGATTACCATGTGCCAGCAGATGTAGACAGTGTTGGTATACACTAAAGAAAGGACAGATGCAGTCTTTGTTCCCTGTGGAGCTTTCAATCTAACAGCAAAGATAGAATATTAAACAAGAAACAATAAAAGATGTCAATTGCTATTGTAGAGAAATCACAGTGCCATAGGATCCCATGGCAAGACCATTTATTTTAGTCTTGAAGGGGAGGTCAGAAAAGGCTCTCTACAGAAAGTGATATATAAGCTAAGATCTTAATGCTGAGCAGGAATTAGAAAAACAGGAGGAATTAGAAAAGAATATTCTGTCTGAGAAAATACTAGATACAAAGAATGCCTCTTTCCATTTACTGATGTTCTTAAATAAATCTAAATTCTTTTATTTTCTTTAATCATTTATCCCAAATATATTTGTATCCATGTATTCATATATAATTTAATTAAACCACATAATACATGGCTTTATTAAAAGTACCTTTCTTTGAATTTCAATTAAATCAAACCAGGAGAAGCAATATGGCCTGGAGAAGTTTTGAAGCCTAGATTCAATCCCAGATCTGTACCTTTCTAGCAGTGCGGCATTTCTCTCCTGGGTTTTCATTTTTTTTTCTTTTGTAAAAGGAGAATAGGCGACTGTGAAGACTATACGAATGCTTGTGCAGATGTGGGCTCTTATTAATAACCAAGCTATTATTCTACCAGTTCAAAGGATCAGCATGAGTAAAGACATGAAATATGAAAACAAAAGACATATTCAAAAAAGGAGGCAATCCATATTACCTGCCGTAACCTTGGGATTTGATGGAAGATGAAACGAAAGAGTTTGAGCTATATGGTGGTGGGCCTTAAATACCAGAGGAAGGAGTTTGTACTGAATTGAAAAAATTTAATAGTCAGTTCATCTCATTGTAAATTATCACTATTCCTTGCTTTATGTTGGAACAAGAGCCAGTATTCCTGGGGAACTCTATAGCAACTGGTGGTATCAATGAAGCTTTTATAAATACCAGTATATTGTATGCTATCATTTTCACAACTAATTCAGAAACAATTTAAATATTGATGCAATTTCCAAGTGTGCTTGATTTGAAGTTGGGGTCCACAAAGCTGTTTAGCACATGTGATAATATTTCTAGGGTACAGTAAGAAAAAAATAAATATTAGGCTCAATGTAGAAATATCTTAGGATTTTCCAGAATATAAAACGTAATTCTTTAATCAAATACCTTGTGTGTACATGGGGAAAGAGGGGAGCAGTCACAACACCCAGAGAGGTGCCCCCAGGATGAAAGAATGTGGCCGTAGTGTGGTTGCACTGATGTAGCACAGAACAGAGTTGAATGTCAATGATGATCTTGAAAAAGCAATTGTGAAACAGGAGTGTCTGGAGTGATGACTCCTAGAGGCACACATGAAGTAGTGGAGGCATAAACAACACTGAGGCCTGCCCAAGGGTCACCCAGACAGGCAATAATAAAGGCAGAACTGGAGTCCAGATTCTCTGAAACTAATCATGAGACTCTTTCCCCTCAAAACATTTATCTTCAAATCAAAATAGGATAACAAGACACTTAATCAGAATAGTTATATAGAACCAGTGACCAAGCAACAATGCACGAATAGTGTTCTGGATTTCTAACCTCAAACGAAAGTTTTCTAAGGTTAACATATTACCGTTTTTAAATACGTAAGAGGAAATATCGTACTTGCCCTGAACTTGGGCTGGGGTGGTAAACATTCAGTTTATACAATTCAGGGCTTGTGGCTTCAGAGAATTTCCAGACCGGTTGAAAGTTTTACAGATTATGATTTTTTTTTTTTTTTTAAGTTTTGCAAGTCTGTGGTTATGCATGTATGGTCATGTTCAATTTTTAGCATGTTTTATATTTATTTTAGCTGAAAAATTTTTAGGGCAGCTATGAAAAATAAGTTAATATTTCTCCCACTTTACAAACTAAAAAAAACCAAAATACACAGGTTATAGAGAGTAACACAAGAGCAGAGTCTTGGGCCTTCAGTCCTTTCCTTGGCTCACTGAACCGGAGAGTGGGACAAAAAGCTATTTTACTGCTGAGCTTCACCTTCAATGTGAGTGCCCGGCGACCCTTGTTCCATGCAATGGAGCGTATTTATTCAGAAATATCATGCAACATTCAGAGAACTGGTAGTCTCACATGTGCCTTTGAAGAGCAAGAGTTACAGCTTTCAAAAATATCCCCACCTTAGGGTGAAAACAGGTCACTTTATTGTCACTCTCTCAACTACTCCTGTCCCCCCGCCACCAGCTCCCCACCCCACTGCAACTCTTGAATTCTCTATGTCAGTAAACCCATACCCGCCATTTTTCTGAAGGCTGAATTCAGACACCACTTTAGACTAGTTTTCCATGTCACATCCAGTATAACATCAAGCCTACTGCTTCTTAGCGCTTGCCTCTTGAGTCCATCCTCTCTTTCTTCTTTACTGCTACTTAGTTCAGGTCACCGTTCTTCTACGTGGCTTCTCTTCCTCCAGGCTTGCCTCATTCCAATGAGTTACACATAGTCCAGCCAGGCTACTCTTCTGAAGCATAAATTAAACTGTGGATATTTTGCTACTTTAAAACACTTCAGTTCCTTTGGCTAGCCCCCCTACTCCCACTCCCATTCCCACTCTAATCTTTCGATCCTCTTCCAGGACAGCATTCAAACACTCAATGTGGCTTAGAAGACTTTCACAATTTGGCCTGCATCTCACCCCCCTCATCTCTCCTCACTCCATTTTGTACTTTATGTTCTAATCAGGCTGAATAATTTACAGTCCCATCAAGGCACCTGCTGCTCTTCCCACCCTATTCTCTGAATTATGTAAATATGATTTCCTCTACTTGTAACATTATTTTATTCTAGTCCCCATTCTATCCCTTCTTCTTGCACCCTTACCCTCGATAATACCTACTTGTGCTACTGGCCTCAGCCAACACACCCAATCCTTTAGGAAGCCTCTCTGAGCCCTCTAAACTGGATTAGGGCTCATGTGTTGGGCTGTGGGCTGGTTGACAGCTGATATATACTCTGAGTTAGTACAAGTGGCGTCATTTTAAAATTGCACAGTTATTTTGTCTTACCTCCATTACACTGCCAGTAATTTGTGAAGATTGTGCCTTCTAATTATTTGTGTAACTCCACAATAGATAGCATAATGATTACACTTAGTAAACTCTCGATAAATATTAATTGAAAGAATAAATGATCTAAATAATGAATAAAGGATTGATATAATAAAGGTCCCTATAAATTAAAATTGTGTTATCTATGAAAGATGACATATTAACATCTCCTTAGCCCTTGCCTAACACACATTAATATTATAGCATAGGGGATTTTGATCATATTATGCAACCTTAGCAAGTGTTTATTTTTTCTGTTTTTTTACTGAGAGTAGAATAAAACACCACAATTGGAGCTGTGATAAGTAAAGCAGCTTAAAAAATTCTTGGCATTTGTCTCAACTTTACCAATACTCAGGCTTTATCCTGGCTTTGTCTTAAGATTTTTATCAACCAGCGGAATCCCTGGACTAAGTGTTTTGGCACTGGTTAAATTAACACAGTTTTATTAAATTAAAAATGTGTCAGCATCTTCCCAGAGTCTGTAAATTAGTTCCTGGTAATGATTTAGGGATATACTTCTCAAAACGTAGCATCTATAAGACTTCTAAAGAGTTTCAGAGATTTCCTAGTTCCCACCCTCAATGATACTTGGAAAAAGTCTCAAGAATTTGCATTTCTAACGAGTTCCCAAATGAAGCTCATGATGCTAGCAGTTCAAAGCCATACTTCAGTAGCATTGGTTTAGGCAACAATCAGCAATTATTTATTGAGAGCTTGCAGTGTAAAGGATACAACAGGCAGAGAGAGAGAGACTGCCAAAAGAATATCCAATCAATTCCACAAATACTGAGTGCCTACTGTGCCACCAAGTTTGGTTTATACAACAGGATTCAGAGATAAATAAAAAGCCATCTCTGCTCTTCAAGTGCTCCTGGTATCATGACAGAGAGTGACACCAGTAACTCAAATTGTGATACAGATTATGCTTGTTGAAATAAGTAGTTTGTCTACACTAGAGTAAGGACTAACTCATGTGATGGACAAAAGTAGAAAAGGGAGATCTGTTTTGGTGGCCCACACCTGTAATCCTAGCACTCTGAGAGGCCAAGGCAGGAGGATGGCTTAAGCTCAGGAGTTCAAGACCAGCCTGAGCAAAGGCGAGACCCTGCCTCTACAAAAATTAGAAAAATTACCCAGGCATGGTGGCATGTACTTGTAGTCCCAACTACTCGGGGTGGGGGAAGGGCTGAGGTGGGAGGACCTCTTGAGCCCAGGAGTATAAGGTTGCAATGAGCTATGATGAGGCCACTGTACTCTAGCCAGGGCAATAGAGGGAGACTCTATCTCAAAAAACAAACAAGCAACAACAAAAAAAGTTTCTGGCCAGATAATGCAAGCCTTTGGATCTTACCTTAAGGAATTAGAACTCACTTTTGTGTGCCACATGGAAAACAAGATTTTTGAAAAGAGACATAATATAGATGGTTCCTTGGAGCACTGATAGCAATTCGGAGAGCAATTTGCATGGTTATATGGATGGACTGAGAATGGGAACAAAGAGACTGGTGAGGAGGTAACTGTTATCATTCTAGCAAGAAGTAATGACAGCATAAGGTGGGGAGTGGCAGTAAAGGTACAGTTTCAGTACAAAGATAGAGCCCCCTTCAGACACAGTAAAAGGACTCCTGCAGTGTTCTTACTTCTCAGGTAGTATTTAAGGCCCTATCAAGGCCTTATAAACCAATTTGTTGGCTGTTTCTTCATGTTGAAATGAAAGGAGGAAGCAAGTCAATTTTGTTTATTAATGTATTCCCAGCACACAATAAAGTTCCTGGTGCATAGTAGGTGTTAAATTAATATATATCAATTGACAAGCCAGAAAAGGCCATAGATATCATCTAAACTTACCCCTTCGTTATTTTTTTCATAAACAGGAAAACTGAGGCCAGAAAAAGAAGAATTGATTAAAATCATACATCTGATTACCACTAAAAGTAGGACTAGAACCCACATGTCTTGACTTCCAGTCCAGTGCTTGTTAACATCACACCAAGCTGTGTTGTCGGGCTTTTATTTTTGTGTTCAGGGTAATGAGCTACTTCTGCATGACCTCATTGTTTTCTGTTTGTCTGCCACATGCTGTGGTCTGGCAGACAGCAGCTCATTTAAACTCATCTTCCAGCCAATGGCATTCTTGACTAAGACAATAAAGTGTGTTTTTCTCTAGTCTGTACCTCATTTCAAATTGTTTATTTTTCTCTACCCTGTATTCCACTACAACTGGATCAAAACTTAATTCCACAAGCCTTTCAAATGGAGAAAAGAAAATGATTTACAACAAGCAGTAACTGCTGAGAGATATTAATCCTCAAACCGCATCTCCAGCTTAAAAATGTATCACATGGAAAATACACCAGGATCTCTTGGCCAAACATTGTAAAATATCTCTCTGCTGCAAATGTTCTTGCCTGTGTCCTCAATAAAGTTCTTCAGTAAACGCATTGTCTTGGCCTCAGAATGTGTGTTCTGAAGAAAATAAAAGGGAAAGGAGCTGAAGTACTAGAACTCCTAAAGGGAAATTGGCCAGGTTCCTACCACTTGCACTTCTCTATCTGTGCAATGCCTTGGTGTTATATATGATACACAGTAGCATAGAGCTTCATGTGCCTGTGACAAGAAAGAACACTGGGTTATAATTTCAAAGTTATGGTTGTTGGTCACTACTCACAGGGTGTGTGGTCACAAAACCTCTTTAACTCTCTAAGTTAATTTCTTCACATGTAAAAGAAAATGTTAATACCTTACTGATTCAGAATACTTGAGGATATTCATAGTTACAATTATGAAATGTACAGATTTATCTCAATGTCACAGATGAAGAAAACAGAGTTCCAAGAACTAAATTATCTTGCTCAAATGAAAAACCTTAGAAATGGTGGTGTAGAAATTCAAGCATCATGTGTCTAATTAGAAAATCTATTGTCTTTCTTATACCACATGAATGTCAGCTTAAACCCTACATTTCATTTACAATCAGACAAATTTGGATGTTTTAATTTTTCAAAGGAAGAAACCACTTTACTGGGCTATCTGGGTAAGATAAAGAAATAACATACTAAAAAAACACTTAAATATTTTCAGTGATCATAGTATCACTAATAGTGTTGGTGTGGCTGTCTGAGACAATAGAATGTACAACCTGGAACAAAGCAAATGCATAATGATCTGATATTTTAATTATATCATCTCTGATGTCCTTGAGAACCAAGATTTTGGTATGTTAAATAAAGAAGATAAAAATGTATTGTTCCCTACAAGAAATTTTCTGTTATTTTTCTTTGTTCCTTTGTACATAATCTGTCTTTTTCATTTGGCTGTTTTTAAGTTTTTCTCTTTACTGGCTTTGAGCAACTTGGTTCTTATATATCTTGGTGTAGTTGTCTTCATAATTATTGCATTTGAAGTTTATATACTTTGTAAGTTTATAGTTTTTATTAAATTTGGTCATTATTTCTGCAAATCTTTTTTTGTCCAGCCTTTTTTCTCCTTCCTCGACTCAGGTTACATGTGAATTCACTTCCTAGAGCTCATTGATGCTGTGTCCATTTTTTTCATTTGTTTCTTTAGTATTTTTTCTTTTTATATTTTATTTTGATAGTTATTAACTTTAAGCTTCAATTCACTGATCTTTCCTTCTGCCATATATAAGCTGTCATTAAACAAGGCAGTATATTTTTCATCTCAGATATTATAATTTTTATTTCCAGAAATTCATTTTGGGTCTTTTAAAATTATCTTCCATATCTCTACTTAACATAATCAATATTTACTCTATCTTTTTGAACATGTCAAATACAATTATAATAATTATTTTAATGTCCTTGTCTAATAAATCTAAAATATTTAGCTCAGTTCTGGGTTGGATTTGGCTAATAGATTTTTGTCTTCATTATAGATTATATTGTCCTGTTAGTTGGCATGCCAAGTAATTTTTGATAAGGTGGCAGACATTATGAATTTACATGGTTGGATGTTTGTTACAGGTTGAATTGTGCTCCCTAAAGAAGATACATTCATGCCCTAACCTCCAGTACCCCAAAATGTGATCTTATTTGTAAATAACCTCATTGCGGAGGTAATTAGTTAAGATAAGGTCATACTGAAATAGGGTAGGCCCCTAACCCAATACGACTATTGTCTATACAAAGGAGAAATTTAAATACAGAGACAGAAGCACAGAAGGAAGAGAATGTGATGATACACACACAGAGAATGCCAGGTGAAGATGGAGAATTGGAATGATGTATCTACAAGTTAAAGACACCTGAGGCTACCAGAAACTAGGAGAGAGACATGAAACAGTTCCTTCCCCAGTGTCTTCAAAGGCAGCATGGCCCTGCTGTCATCTTGATTTCAGACTTCTGGCATCCAGAACTGTAAGGTAATAAATTTCTCTTGCATTAGCCACCCAGTTTTTGACTTTGTTATGGCAGCCCTAAAAAATGAATACAATGCTGGATATTTTTGAATTCTTATAAAGATTTGTGATCTTTGTTCTAGGATTCAGTCAGGTTACCTGTAAATGGTTTGATCATTTTGGGTCTTGTTTCCAAGCTTTTCTAAGAGATCGTAGAGTTGCATTTATTCTAGGGCTAATTTCACCCCACTACTGAAATGAGACCCTTCTTCTAAGCACTCTACCTAATGCTTTATGCATTAGGAGTTTTTCCAGTATGGCTATGTGGCAAGAGGAACCCATCCTGGCCTTTTGTGAGCTCCAAGTACCATTATTACTAATTCTTTTACATGGTTCTTTCTCTGGCCTCAGATAGTTTCCTCTTAACTACTCATTTATCAGTACTCTGCTGAATACTTGGGGGAGACTCTTTGCAGATTTCTGTAGTTATCTCTGCATACAGCTGTCAGCTCTCTGGTACGCTATCACATGAAGTCTAGTTGCCTTTTTTTTTTTTTCCCCCAGACTCTCCTCAGTCCTTGAGGCTGTGGGCTCCTCCTGAGTTTCCCCTCTCTGTGCCACAGACTGAAGACTTTCTCAAGGCAGTAAGCCAGGGCAATTGTAGTGATTCTTTGCTTACCTGCTCTCAGAGATCACTGCTCTTTGTCTTCTGATGTTCAATGGGTTGAAAACCATTGTTTCACATATTTTATTATTTTATCCAGATTTTCAGTTGTTTCAGGTGTGAGATAAGGAGACGAAAGGTAAATCCAGTCTCTATGTTTCCACTGGCCAGTGCAGAAGTGTGTGTGTGTGCATGTATATATATATATATATATATATATATATATTTCATTCATTCATTCATTCATTTCATTCATTCTTATCACTATCCATTAAAAGACCTAGAAACAATGGTGCAAAAACCAATATCAATGAGTTTCTCTAGTACCTAGATTATAATCATTTCCTATATTTTCTACTAAATGGAACCAGGGCCTTTTGGAAAAATGGCTGATTCCAGAACTGGGGCAGGAATATATAAAATGAACCTGAAATATCCTACCTTAGAAGGTAGCAAGGAGGCCATAAAAGAATACTAGATTTATTCCCACATGACTCAGGAGTATATTTGAGAGGCTCTGGCTAACTAAGAATTGGAAATCTGAGACTAAATAGTATATTAATTGCACTACAACAAAAATGTTTACATCTGTGAGTTAATCATTATCATCATCATAAGAATTAATTGGTCACCCTTATAGAATGGTAAGATGTCTACTAATTATTTAGAAAACTGAAAGTAAAGGAAAAGAATAACATTTTTACCCTGTCTTTCCTATCAAAAGTACACCACAGCATAACCATAGCAGAAGGGAAATTTCTCTTATAGAAGTATTTGTGCTAGCAAATGAAGGTGCAATAGAATTAGAATATCCCAATTTTGCACCCTCTAATAAATTAATCAATCTAGCCATTGATCATTAAGGATTACCAATATCACCAAAAAACACAGAATGAAACATTATATATCTGCTGATGAAGAAAGTCAACAAATTGAGGGAATCCTGCCAAATAAATTAAACCCAAAACCTGATCAAGCCTATGAATCTATCATTTACAGGAAACAATGATGTCAGAAAAACACTTCAAAATATACCAAAGTGATGTAATCAGCAAAATTCATACTGTGGAAAATCCTACAGAATCAATGATATGTTTTATTCAACAGATAAATTGTAAAAACAAAGATGGGGTTGTAACCTATAAAACTAAAGAGACTTAAAGGAGATATTTAATTTTTTAAAGTGCATAAACCGTAGTGTTTAGAGATGCACACTTTGTTATAAAAGCATAAAGTAGAGTAAGAAACCAATTATCATAAATACCAGAGTAGTGATTACCTTTATAGGGGAGGGAAGGGGGAATGTGATTGGGAGTGGGTGTGGAGGGCTCCTGAGGTGGCTGGCAAAGCTATATTTCTGACCTGCATGTTGGTTCCAAGAGTGGGTCACATTCACTTATT
This sequence comes from Eulemur rufifrons, assembly GCF_041146395.1. Taxonomy (NCBI): domain Eukaryota; kingdom Metazoa; phylum Chordata; class Mammalia; order Primates; family Lemuridae; genus Eulemur; species Eulemur rufifrons. The sequence continues at coordinate 74,046,188 of NC_090989.1, forward strand.
CATACATTTCTTTCGTGTATATGTTTTTTCCTGCTATATTTTATAATACAAGTAGTTTAGGAAAAGAAAACACACTAATGAAAACAAACTGAGGTGTGAAAGTGAATATTTTTTACAATAATAAAATAAATAATTACTAGTTACACTTTTTTAAAAGCTGACAGTACCACAAATATTTAAAAAATCCAAAAAATGACATCTTTTTTTTTAATCATTTAACAGACTGACACACCTTTAATATCCATTTTTCCTACACTTTTGGCTCCATACAGTTCAACCTCTCTTCATAAGACAATAATGTAATATTTTCTACATGCATAAGAAAGATAATTCATATTTGCTCTAGCATGATTGATCAGTTTATTTACATTCTTGAGTTTTAAAAAATTTCTTTCAAATTTATAAGTCAATATTGGACATTTCATACACAAGAGCAATTAAAATGCTTTTGAAATTGCTTGATATGGTATATTGTTTACACAATTATATGATCAAGTAATAACTATACTATATAAACTGACTTATTCATGAAAAGGTGTAGCAACACTTCTTTCTTCAGGCCATTACACTGCGTCAAACACAATTTTGCACGCTATTTCTTCTGAGAGCTCCCTACTTGTTGGGGCAAGAGGAGGCAGATATGCTTAGACATGATCCCACACGCTGGGATCTATGAGACATGAATATTCACTCAGAGATGGACTCCCTACTACAGCATTACTTCACGTTTGCCCCACCAAACACAGACATTATGATATATTCTATTTTGCACAGTCCCTAACCAAGAAAGATGATGTTTATAATTGCATACCCTGAAATATTAAGTATCTTTCTATCAGGAGAGATCTTTCTTTTGATTAGGAGCTAATGAAAACATGCCTTTTCACAGATTTTGCATCTAATATTTGGGAGAATTTCCTATATATTATCTTCCGGATCAATGCATTTTAAACCTTGTTTTCCCTTCTGCTACCCTGTATTTCATGTGCTGAGTCACCCAGGACCCATGTTTATCACATTGTGACCTCTGGCTCTGCATCTTTATGTCACATTACTTCATAAGTAGACACAGTGACTATAGAAGTACTTCTGAAAATCATTTCTACATAGGGTGAGGTTAGCAATAACCTACTTTTTTAAAGTTTTTAATTGGGAAATAACTTTAAACTTACAGTAAGTTTTCAAAAATAAACATGGTAAAGAATGAGTATATTACTCTTTCCCAGATTTACCTATTGCTAATATTTTACCCTATTTGCTTCATTTTGTGTGCTTTCTGTCTTTTCTTTAGTTATTTATTAATTTATATATTATCATGTGAATTCATAAATTCCTATTTATTCAATGGTTTAGAATTCATTACTGTATTTAATTATTTTGTTCATCAAATTATATGGCCACTGGGAGCCCCTTTAAGCTGGCTCCTGAGTCCTTGTACATGTTTCTATACTTTTTGAGCACTTTATTTTCTGGACTAACAAGTTTTTCAGCAGGCTCACTTTGTACCTGCCCCCACACTGGTGCCATCCATAACTTTAAAAAGCCCTGATTCCTTTTAGTTGAGATGGTAATTGAGAAAAAGATCTGTGTGCTAGATCTGGATGCTCATTGCTACTGGTGTATAGCACTCATACTTTTAACAAAAATAAATGCAAGCCACATAAATATATTCCTCTGAACCCAAAATAAATGTGTCCTCAACTCAACTTCCCTGTAACCACTTCCTGTAACTCATCTTCCCTGTAACTGTAACCACTCCAATGTCACTATTCATAAATGCAAGTGTAACAGAAGGAAATTTGAAATGAAAAGAAAATTTTGTAAACTTTGTAACAATGTAATACCTTATGGTTGCAAAATGTAACAGGGGTCTAGAATGTACACCTTCATTAGCTCTGTGGTAAATTTGCAAAAATCATCAAAAATAGGTTGCTCAACTGGGATTTTATGAAAGTTTTTGATTATACGTTTGTTGATCTTTTTTAAAGCTCTTCATCAAGTTCTTAGTGTTCACCATCATGGTTTTTCCCCAATGGATCACTTTTCATGCTAGCTTCTTACTGACTATTGGGTATTCAAAATGACTGAAATAACATAGATGGTTTAAAACTATTCCTTATCAACTCAACTACATAAAAATTTGCTTTTATGATGTTTTCTGGTGTCAAGTGCATCAGACTTTGGGAATAAGCAGGCCTTTGAATAATTATAGAATAACTACAGCTAAGTGGTTCAAGGCCTAGGGTGCCTGGTTAAGATGTCCATCTGTTTGCCCTCCACAACCCTCAAAGTAATAGGAGTTGCCATTTTCACGGAACTAGGAGACAATCCATTCTAGTTTAACAGGGAAGTCTTGGCTGTTGTGGTGAAGTGGTCTTCGGCTTAATTAAGAATGAGTCAGGCTTATCATTGTCTTTCTGGAATTCTGTGCACATTTTTAAATTAACACATTTATAAGCATGATGTGAGGTTTCTATCATTCTCTATGTGTTATAATTCAGGTATCTTACATAGAAAATAAATCTATTTAATATTAGATCATTGAATATGAAATATCTGATTTCAAACCAAAAGTGTGGTTTATTACATCTCAAACAAGAAGCAGTATAATTAATCAAAGTATGAATCTAAACTATCGATACAGTTTTGCCAGCTTAACAGTAGCTTATTTATGCCAGCAGCGAAGAAGTCTGGAGAGGGAGTGGTGATGAAATCACACCACAGCTTGTTGAGAATTGAAAATTTTTTCTTGCAAGAAGCGGTCAAAGGCCTGGAAAAAATGGTAGTCAGTTGGTGCAAGGTCTAGTGAATATGGAGGATGAAAGAGAATTTCCAAGTCTGGCTTCTGTAGTTTGAGCAGTGTTGTTTATGCAACTTGTGGTCAAGTCTTGTCTTACAAGAGAGTTTGCCTGTCTCGGCTGCTTAATCACCAACATCCTCATCATTTTGTCCAGTTGGTTGCATTAGACATCTGCTGTAATCCATTGATCAGGTTTCATGAAGCTGTACTGGATGATACCAGCACTAGACCATCAAACAGACACCATTAGCTTTTTTTGGTGACTATTTGGTTTTGGACTGTGTTTTGGCACTTCATCTTTATCCAGCCATTGTCCCAAATGCTTGCGATTGTCAAAAAGAATCCGTTTTTCATCACACGTAACAATATGGTGTAGAAATTGGTTGCCTTTATGTAGTGACAGCAAAAAAAGGTAAGCTTCGAGATGATTCTGATGCTCGTTTAATTCATGCAGTACCCATCTATCCAGCTTCTTTATGTTGCCAATTTGTTTCAAATGATCCAATATTGTTGGTGTAGTAACTTTAAACCTTGCTGCTAATTCACGCGTAGGTTGAGATGGATTCTCTTCCACTACACCTTTCAGCTCATCATTATCCACCTTGGTCTCAGGTCACCATGTGGCTCATTTTCAAGATTAACATCACTAGAATGGAACTTCTCAAGCCATCCACGTACTGTGTGTTCATTAGCCACATCCTTCCCAAATCTTTCATTGATATTTTGAGCTGTCTGAACTGCATGGGTTCCACAACAGAACTCATGTTCGAAAATTACATGAATTTTTGACTTATCCATGGTTTCACAAAAATTGCTTTAAAAATTTTTGAAAAATAATCACAAGCCAAAACATACTTTTGAAAGACTGAGGATGTATCTTCACAATAAAAACAAAACAAGTATCAAAGTGAAATGTCAGCGATATCAACTGTCAAACTTGGCACTCAAAGAAATCGGACATTTCATACTTAATAATGTAATAGCTTGTGTAGTTCGAAATCATTTATGGATTTTTTGCTAAGGGAAATTACAAAATAAGTTAGAAATAAGCTACCTAGAAACTAATACTTTGATCATTAATATATCAACTCATTGATAAGTTAGAAACTGACTAAATATATTATATACAATTTTATGGACATATATTAAAATATATATAATATTGTAACTTAATTTTCCTAATTTAACAATCAGTAATATGTAGACACCAAGATGAGAACTAGAAAATTTAACTTGGTAATCTAAGAGTTTACATGTTTTCAACATGCAGACTTATGTGTGGAGTTATTTCATTTTTAAAAATCTTCTATGAGTACTTAGAGATGCTTATAAAAATTAGCAGTGCCAGTTAAATAGTCTATTTCCCAAGGAAGATTTAATTAGTAAGGCAAAATTAGTGTCATCAGTTTGACTGTCAGTCTGTATCCAGATAAAAAAGAAAAGCAGAATGCCCAAATCACATGGACTTGCAATGTTTTGAACTCTCAGGTAAAGTCAAATTTTAAAATGGTTATATAAGCATCCAGGTTAATTATTTAGCAAAATAAATACTCCTTGTTTTTAAATAAAAATAAATATAAAATTTATATTAAAACATTCTCAAAGCCTTTTTATCTGTCAAAAGTTTCTGAGGGAAGTGTCAAATAAAACATCTAAGTATTTTGGAATTTATATAAAGGTGAAACTTTTAGAATCCACTTGAACACTGATGGTGACTTGCACAGGTGCCTGAATTTGCGTCTTCTAGGATGTCCTTACATTCTCACTGAGAGTTACTGGTTGAGGCAGCCCACTCCATTACGGAGAGCATTAGCTTATGCATCAAAGGTCACAGGCTCAGATCCTATCTCTGGTACCAATTGTCTCTGTGATTTTGAGTGAGTCATTTCTCCTCCAGAAATCTCAGGGATATCATATATAAAATGAAGGAGATCAACTTGATTAGTGCTATTCAACATATGACCCACAGACTGGTGCCAGTTCTTAAAATTTTGTTACTGGTGTGAGATGAGATAAATAAGAAAATGAGAGCAAACATTTCACAGCATTCTGACAGAGCAAATTTTTTTCTGCTGGATTTAACAAAACATGGAGCCTAATTTCTATTATCTTTTAATCTAGTAACTCAATTTTTTGTTTTATTTTTCTAAAAGTATTGATATGTCACAGATTGGAGAAAAATAAACCCAAATCTGGTTCTTTCCACAGAAACACAGGACTAAATGATCCCCAGAGAGCTTTTGTCTGTTTTCATGTACTCTACTTCTTTATGATTTTAAGAAAGTTCATTATAAAATGAGCAATTGTCTAACTCTCAGTTTCCTTTAAACTAGGCAGTTAGTAACAGCACAGGAACACACAGCTTTATCCAAAGTGCTTGACATTTGCCAACTAATTTTGATTACGAAAGGCTGTCTGGGTTAGTCATGTAGTAGCTAATTTGGACTTGTCCAGACGAAATCAGAAAAGGAATTATGAGGCTGGCTGTGATATGAAGCAATGAATAGAACATGTACTGTTTCCAGTTGTTTTAGGAGAAATTTTTCTTGAATTCTAGTTCAAGAAGAAATGCCAAATTTCTAAGGAATCTACTCATTAGTGTTTAATGAAGAGATAGTGGAAAGATATTCTTTACTAATTATAATAGACCAAGATGCTCACATGCTTTAGTATTCAAGAAATAAAAAATAAATGTTAGATATTTACGCATTTATAGTACCTGCTCTAAAACCCATATAAAATAATCTTATGACTAGAAATATTGTATAGATTTCTAGTTGGCCTAGATATTATTTAACAGAAGAATCACCAGACTTGAATTTGGAAGACAAATTCCAGTTCCCTTACTGCCAGTGATACTTGATCATTTACCTCTGCAGGACACAAGTTAGACATATATTGAATGAGGAAATTAAACAGATACATTAAAAAAAAAATCCCTCTATTTCCAACAATCTGTATTCCAAATGATCCTGTTTTCTGGTTCTAAAAGAGATAACATTTTATCCTTATTTTTAATGGGCATAAGGAAATGATTAACCTTTGCGCCATCAGAAAACCAGCAATTATTTAAAAAAACAAAAAATAGAAAAAATAGTTTTATCTTCTATTTTTAAACTTTGAAGCCCAAGATTAAAGTACCTAAAAGTGGTCCATTTTTGTGAATAATGGTGATGGTTACTAACCATTGCTCACAGGTTGCATGCTATTTTTTATATTAGGAAGGAGTTTGGGCCAATCAAGTTATATATTTCCTCACCTCTTTCCTTTTTGTCATCAACAGTTTGAACTGATTCAGACCTGGGATAAAAAGGGAGGAAAACCAACTAAGCACAAAAAGAGAATTTATTTCCATTGTAGATCTTTTGAGCAAGTTACTTATTTTTTTTTAATTTCAGCATATTACAGGGGTACAAATGTTTAGGTTACATATATTGCCTCTGCCCCACCCAAGTCAGAGCTTCAAGCGTGTCCATCCCCCAAATGGTGCACACCACACCCCTTAGGTGTGAATATACCCATCCCCTCCACCCCCACCACCTGTCTGACACCCAGTGAATGTTATTACTATAGGTGCACATAAGTGTTGATCTGTTAATATCAGTTTGATGGTGAGTACCTGTGGTGCTTGTTTTTCCATTCTTGTAAGCAAGGTACTTCATACCACTGGCCAAAAACTCTGGATTTAGGTATAGAAAGTGTTGGAGAGTGTTTCTTTTTCTACCATCATGATTAGTATTACTACTTTCTGGGTGATAACATTCTATTTGGAAAATACTGAAAGAGATCTATATAACAACACCCACATGCTGAAATTAAGAATGTAATGAATATATTTATTTGTATTATATGAAATTATTCTTTTACAATGATTAATTACATATTCATAATGGTAAGAACTAAAATGTCTTTTAATACATTTTTCAAATTGGTCAATGTCTGTGGACTTTCCTCATCAGAATCTCTTGGTGAAATTTTAGAAATTATAGATTCTTTCTCTCTACAATCTCCTTCCCTATTTTGAATATTGCTATTTTCTAGAATCAAGAACTGGGATCTAGAAATCTGTATTTTTAAAAAGCTATGCCAATTATTCTGGGATCACTAGTTTCTGGAATCTCAAATCTGAAGACTGAATTTTCTGTATTACCCACCTACCAATGGATGTTCAGTATGACTGGTCCTTTATCCTCTGCTTGAACTCCTTCATGATGGAGAATGCTGTTGGAGTCAGCACTGAGCCTGTTAGAGTGACATACTTAGCATGTGATAAATTATTGAATATACGAAGGAAGGAAGGAAGGGAGGGAGGGACGGAGGGAGGGAGGGAAAGAAGGGTGGGATAATGGAATGAAACTATCTCAAATTATCAAGCAAAACTGTATCATCTTTGCTCTGTTCTCCATGTTAAAGGGTGTGTTTTTGTTGCTGTTCATAATTTTCACACATTCTTTCTGTCCTATGAAATAAATAATTTTTAAATGATATCAATTTTGCTTTTTACATTTTCTTTTGTATCCATTATCTCATTAAACCATAATGAAATACTACGCAGAAGAGAAAATGAAGGCTGCTCATAGATCAAAATACATTGTCCAAGATCATACATAATTAGAGAGTAGCATAGCTAAGATCAGAAGTCTAATGCTCTCTTCACTAATAATTAGAATTAATGTATATGTAGTATTGATCATATGCCAGGCACACTTTTAAGGTTTTTACTGGTGTTAACTCTATGAAATGTAATTATATCTCCATAAGGTAGAGACACCAGGGGGTAGAGACACCATTATTAATTCTCCCGTTACCCAAGAGGAAACTGAGGCATAATGAGGTACTTGATTTGTCAGATGTCATTCAGCTAATAAGTGACCAACTCTGCATCATTAACTTCTAAGCATGTTATTCTGTTTCCCAAAATACACATATGGTGCCTCAGATGTACATATAAAATGTTTTAAAATAATAGCTAACCAAACCACAAGTAGTAATAAAATCAATTATTATATTAGCATTTGTTAATATCTTTTTCTTAACTGCTTTTAACTCTCTTAAGACTATTTTACTTGGGGGGGGCATTAAAAAAAGACTATTTTACTATTCTCCATCACCTGATATTCTGGCCAATAACAATTTAACACATATTATTCTTCTTTCAAGTGGATGACCATATGGGAGCATAGAACATTTAGAACAAGTTAATAAAGATATACTGTTACTTTACTCTCCAAGAAGCAAGGTGTGTAATTGTTCTTAATAGTCTGTTATGATCCCTTTTATTTCTTTAATACCAGTTGTAATGTCTCCTCTTTCATTTATAATTTTATTTATTTCAGTACTTCCTCTTTTTTCTTGGTTAGTCTAGCTAAAGGTTTTGCAATTTTATGTATCTTTTCAAAATTCCAATTCAGTTTTGTTTATTATTTATTGCTTTTCTAGTCTCTATTTCATTTATTTCTACTCTAATCTTTATTTCCTTCCTTCTGCTAAATTCACGCTTAGTTTTTTCTTCTTTTTCCTGTTCTTTGAGGTAAAAATAAAGATACTTATTTAAGATATTTCTTTTTTCTTAATGTAGGCATTCATTACTATAAATTTCCCTCTTAGAACTGCTTTTTGCTTCATCTCATAAGTTTGGTGTGTTGTGTTTCCATTTTCATTTGTCTCAAGATACTTTTTGATTTCCCTTTTGATTTTTTTTTTTGACTCATTGGTTATTCAGGGGTATGTCATTTAATTTCTAAATATTTTTTAATTTTCCAAAATTCTTCCTGTTATTGATTTTTAGTTTTATAACACTGTGGTCAGAAAAATACTTGATATTTCAATCTTCTTAAATTTGTTAAGATTTGTTTGTTTATCTAACATATGATCTATCCTGGAGAATGTCCTATGTGCACTGGAAAAGAATATGCATTCTGCTGCCATTAGATGAAATGTCCTACATATGTCATGTAGGTGCATTTGGTCTGTAGTGTTTTTCAGGTTCACTGTTTTCTTGCTGATATTCTGTGTGGATGGTCTATCCATTATTGACAGTGGGGTTTTAAACCTCTTGCTGTTATTGTATTGCTATGCATTTCTCCTGTCAGTTCTGTTAATATTTGCATTATAAATTTAGGTGCTCTGAAGTTTTGTGCATATATCTTTACAGTTGTTATATTCCCTTGAGGAGTTGACCTCTTTATTGTTATATAGTCATCTTCTTTGCCTCTTGTGGCAGATTTTGACTGAAAGTCTATTTTGTCTGATATAAGCGAGTCATACTGCTCTCTTTTGGTTACCATTTGCATAGAATATCTTATTCCATCCCTTCACTTTTAGCTTATGTGTGTCCTGGAGATTAAAGTGAGTCTCTTGTAGGCATTATATTGTTGGAACTTTTTTTTATCCAGTCAGGCATTCTATGTCTTTTGATTGGAGAATTTAATTCATTTATATTTAAAGTAATTATTGCTAGGTAAAGATTTACTATCATCATTTTGTTAATTTTTTTCTGCCTGTTTTGCAGTTCCTTTTTCCCTTTCTTGCTGTCTTCCCTTATAATTTGTTTTTTTTGTTGTGTTTTGTTTCATTTTGTAGTAGTGTGCTTTGATTCCTTTCTCTTTATCTTTTGTGTACCTACTAGATGATTTTTCTTTGTGTTTGTCATGGGGCTTACATTAAACATCTTTTAGCTATATCATTTTATTTCAAGCTAATAACAACTTCAATTGCACAAAAATGTTACACTTTTACTCTTGTCTCCCACATTTTAGGCTATTGATGTGACACTTTACATCTTTTTATATGGTATATCAATTAACAAATTATTGTAGCTAAACTGATTTTTAATGCTTTTTTCTTTCAACTTTTATTTGCTAGTTAAAAGTGATTTAGTCACCATCATTACAGTATTAGTGTATTCTGATTTTACCTATATTTTTACCTTTACAGTGAGTTTTATAAAAGTTGAAAATCCTTAATTCAAAAATCTGAAATCTGAAATGCTCCAAAAATCCAAAACTTTGTATGCCACTGTGATATTCAAAAAAATGCTCACGGCAGTATTTTAGATTTTGAATTTTTAGATTGGAAATACTGAACTGGTAAGTATAAATGAAAACATTCCAAAATCAAAAAAAAATTCTAAATTTAAAGTACTTCTGGTCCCAAACACTTTGAATAATTGATACTCATTTTTTTTATATTATTACTTAGCATCTTTTCATTTCAACTCAAAGAACTCCCTTTAGCACTTCTTATAGGATAGGTCTAGTGGTGATGGACTTCCTCAGCTTTTGTTTGTCAGAGAATGATTTATCTTTCCTTCAGTTTTGAAGGACAGCTTTTCTAGGTGTAGTATATTTGGTTGGATGTGTTTTTCTTTCTGAATTTTGAATATATGATCCCAGCCTATCCTGGCCTGCTGAGTTCACTGATAGTCTTACAAAGGTTGTCTTGTGTGTGACAAGCTCTTTTCTCCTGCTGCTTTCAAGATATTCTCTGCCCGACCAGATGCAGCCGCAGGTCCCGCCGCTCCATTACCAAGAGCTCTTCGTGCCACCCGGTTCCTGCAGGCCAGAGTGGCCCAAGACAAAGATGGGAAGAAGATCTTGGCCCGGAAAAGAACTGCCACCCACACTTGTGACTATGCGGGCTGCGGCAAAACCTATGCAAAGAGTTCTCATCTTAAGGCACACCTGCGAACCCACACAGTGAGAAACCCTACCACTGGTACCGGGATGTCTGTGGGTGGAAATTGGCCCGCTCGGATGAACTGACCAGGCACTACCCAAAACACACCAGGCACGGCCCCTTCCAGTGCCAGAAGCGCGACTGAGCATTTTCTAGGTCGGACCACCTTGCCTTACACACGAAGAGGCACTTTTAAGTCTCAGACAGTGAATATGACCACACTGCCGGAAGAGAATTCAGTATTTTTTACCTTTCACGCTATCTTCCCGATGAGGGGAGGAGCCCCGCTGGAAGCATTACAATCACAGTCGGTTCCCAGATGAATCCACGTGTGAATGAATAGTCAGAAACAATGAGGAAGCCAAAAGTCAAAAATCAAAGAACAGATGGCGTCTGTGACTGGATCCTCTATCATTCCAATTCTAAATCCAACCTGAATATTCCTGGACTTACAAAAACGCTGAGGGGGTGATTGGAAGCTGTGGATATCAGGGTATAAATTAGATCCGTGAGTTAGGGGAGGGAAGACCAGAATTCCCTTGAAATTTGCTTTGATGCAATATAAGCATAAAGATCATCTTGTATTTTCTTCGCCTTCTAAAAGTCATTATTATGGTGTTAGAAGAAAAGGAAGAAATTCAGGTACTGAAAATGTGTTTTTAATAGCCTAAATGATGGTGTTTGGTGAGTCTTGGTTCTAAAGGTACCAAATGAGGAAGCCAAAGTCTCAAACTGCTGCATACTTTGACATGGAAAGTAATGTGGAGATACCTCAAAGAGCTACAAGTATAACTATCATTTGATCCTGCAATCCCATTACTGGGCATCAACTCAAAGGAAAAAAAGACATTTTATAAAAAAGATATCTTACTAGAATGTTTATAACAGCACAATTCACAAGTGCAAAGATGTGGAAACAACCCAAGTGTCCATAAATCCATGAGTGGATTAATAAAATGTGGTATATGTATACCATGGAGTTCTATTCAGCCACAAAAAACAGTGGTGATATAGTACCCCTTGTATTATCCTGGATAGAGCTGGAACCCATTATACTAAGTGAAGTGTCACACGAATGGAAAAACAAGCATCACATGTACTCACCATCAAATTGGTATTAATTGATCAACACTTATGTGCATATTTAGTAGTAACATTCATTGGGTGTCAGGCAGGTGGCAGGGTGGGGAAGGCGATGGGTATATTCACACCTAATGGGTGCAGTGAGCACCATCTGGGGGATGGACACGCTTGAAGTTCTGACTCGGGTGAGGCAAAAGTAATATACACAACCTAAACATTAGTACCCCTGTAATATGCTGAAATAAATTTCAAAAAAGAACTAGAATTTAAAATGAAAAAATAAAATGAGTTGTAAATTTAAAGTGAGCCTACGTTTTTCTCCAGCCATGTTTGGCAACTCAGGTGTGAACTCAGAGTAATAATAAAGTTGTTTTTTTTTTCCCCAATAAAATCAATGGAAAGAAAAAAGCATAAAGCATAAATTTGTGATTTATGACCATGGTCCACAGTGGTGTAGCCAGGTGAGGAGATCCATAAATGAGAAAGTAAGATCACCATTCCACCTTCCACTTCTACCCCATTCTCACCTACTATAATTTAGTCACAATAATATTATTATTTGTATTAAAATCATACTGACAAAAAGGCTTACGAAAATTCAATTTTGAATTTTGAAGTTGCTAGTGGAATGCAACAGCTTTTTTTTCCTTGCTGGATTATACTGAGTAGTATAGTAACATGAACTAATATGTACTGAACATCCCCTTTGCTCCAGGATCTCTTACACAAATCTCTTTCTTCAAGTGACCATTATAACCATTTTTATTAGTGGACATTTTGTCTCTGATTTTAATTATAGACAAACTAAAGATCTTGAAAAGTAAATAACTTGCCCAAGATTTCACAGTTAGTAATAGAACTTTATCAAATCTTTTTCCACACTAACTTCCATTTCCTAAGCATAGAGCTGAAAGCCCTTGGCAAGAGTGAGAATATTGGTCTTGAAGGGACCTCTAGACTACTGCTCCACAGTCCTCTTCAAAAGAAAAGCACAGACCTTACTTTGAATTCACTAACAAAACTCTGAGATATAGGATGATAAAGGCCTCCAATTTCATCAAAAGAAAGAGGAAGATTCTCTGATCAGACCAGATGATAAAAACAGAAACAAGAACAACAAAAATAGGCCAGGCACAGTGGCTCACGCCTGTAATCCTAGCACTCTGGGAGATTGAAGCTAGTGGATCGTTTGAGCTCAGAAGTTTGAGACCAGCCTGAGCAAGAGGGAGACCCCATCTCTACAAAAAAAAAAAAAATACAAAGTAATTAGCTGGACAACTAAAAATATATATAGAAAAAATTAGCCAGGCATGGTGGTGCATGCCTGTAGTCCCAGCTACTTGGGAGGCTGAGGCAGTAGGATCGCTTGAGCTCAGGAGTTTGAGGTTGCTGTGAACTAGGCTGATGCCATGGCACTCTAGCCTGGGCAACAGAGTGAGACTCTGTCCCCCCTCCCCCCCAAAAAAAGAACAACAAAAATAGGCCAAGGTAGCAGCCAAGCACATAACTTGTCCCTGAAGGAGTTCTCCAGGAATCCTCTTCCCTGGGCAGGATAGGAAAGGCCAGAGAGCCCACTCACACACTGATGGGAGATTCACCTGGAGCCCAGCTTTCAGATCCTTTGGGATCAGCTGGGCTACTCGTTGATCTGGTTGGGCCTTCAGCTACTGCTCTGTGCCTAATCTTCTAAAGATTGGTGACCATGTTTGGATCACTATTCCTCTCAAAGGCTAGGAGGTATACAGGAATATTTTTCAGACATCTCCAGAATTAGCGGAAGGGATTTGAAAGACCACTGAATCAGCATGTTGAAGCAAACCACTGAGTAACATGATTACCATATTCTATGCTCCAAGGCTAAGATGTAGTTAGTTGGGAGAAACACAATTTATCTGATGAGGGCACTGGAATCCAGAGAGGTGAAGCAACTTTCTGAAGAACTCATGAGATGAAAGGGTATAAATAAGACAGCTCAAAGGCCTCTGACATCCAGAGAAGTGTTCTATCTACAGTTTAAGAAGAGTGCAGGCAAAGAAAAAATTCTGTCTCAGTCTAGAATGTCATTCCAAAGAGTATCAGTGTCACTCAGACAAGTGCTTTCAGGGTCCTCGGTGGTTTATTGAAAATCCTTAATTTTCCTTTGGAGGAGCCAGTCTGTGTTACTACTCCAGCCAAGGCGACCCACCCTTTGGCAGGTTCACCAGACTTTTAAGGGTGTAGTTACAAAGGGCCCCTGTTTATAGTGCAACCATCCAAGAAAGCTGGTTTTGTTTTGCAAACAAATAAAACCCTCTTTGCTTAGAGAGTGTTGATTATGTATTTATGTATAATGAGTAATAGATGGCCAACAGAAAGCTTTCTCTATTGGGTAAAAAGAAATTTTGTACTCTACTTTTCTGGTTGTTTTGAGACTCAATATTGGCTTCTCTGTGGGGTTGCCACCAGCTACCAACCGGCTAATTCTTCCAGTTTTGACCTTCAGTTCACTCCTGAAATGTTGAGGCTATATTTGCAGTGGATGACATGACAGTGACTCCATCAAATATTTCCCATTACCTAGGAACAAATGATGGGTATCTCTTACCTGGACTCTTGGATTCCTTCCTTCAACTCACATCAATTCAGTCTATCCTCCACAGCATTATTTTACTGAAATGTACTCCTTAATATGACATTCTAGGTCCTTTACTAACTATCTTCAGTTTCTAGGTCTATTTTTGGCCACTTACCTCTACCATCCATATATCCAATCATACAATACTAAGTGTTGTTATTAAAAATGTCTTTGTTTAATAGGTCTATGCCTTTATTCATGCTGTTCGCCTTTCCTGATCACCATTGCTCTCTTTGCCTGTTATAAAAACTATTCTTTCTAACTGGCCAATCAAAAATGCTTTATCCTCTTTGTAGTTTTTCTTGGTTTCTGTTTCCTAACAAAAATTATTATCTTTTTCATATGTTTCCATAAATTTTATACTTATCCTTGCAATTGTGCCTGTGTGTGTGTATGTATGTGTGAGTGTGTGTGTTATCATTAGATATTGGGAACTTCTTGGAAGCATGGACTAAATATTGTTGTCCTTGGCATCCTCAGTACTCTATATAGTATTTGATAAATTGAATTAATGTACTTCAGCAAATATAGTGTGATTGAGGGTTTCTTTTGTTCTTGTTTGTATATTTACTTTTGGTTGGCTTGTCAGTAAAGTCAAAGGAAAATATAAACAATACCTATGAGCCTACCAAACTGAATTTATAAGTAACAGTATTACATAAAATATGCTTCAAATTTTAAAAAATAAAATATTATGCAAGTGTTGTGATACCATCTCAAAACCCAATTTCTTCTTTAAAGGCAATTGTTCTCATGGATTTGGTGCAAATAAATCTATATTTTCATACTTTTCCCAAATATATGTATGTAATAATAAATGAATTATATTACTATTATAGATATATGATTTATTTATTTATTTGTCTATCTATCTTAGAGACAGGATCTCACTATATTGCCCAGGCTGGAGTGCTGCGGCTATTCACAGGTGCAATCATAGTTCAGTACAGCCTTGAAATCCTGGCCTCAAGTGGTCCTCCCATCTCCACCTCCCAAGTAGCTGGGACTACAGGTGTATGCCACAGTGCCTGGCTACTATGCTACATATTTTAAAATGTATATATAAGTGCTATTATACTGTATGTATCCTTTTGTAACTTGCTTTTTCTGCTTATTATCTATACATGTCAATTATTATAGTCTAAATTATTTCTTATGATGGACATATATTTCCTTATATAAATTAATTATTCTTTAACCAATGAAATTATTTTTATTTTTTGCTTTACAATCAACATTTCAATAAGCATACTTTTAAATGTATTTTATGAGAATATATCTAGGAATTATACCTAGAAGTGGAACTATTGGGTCATTTTCTGATTTAGTAAATGAGGCCAAACTGTTCTTCAAGGGGATTTTATAAACTGAAATTATATGAAATAGCTGTTTTTCTATAATCTTGCCACACTACTATTTGCATAATTTTTTGGTCAATCTTATGATTGTTCATTTTCCCTTCAAATTTTCCTTGCCCATAACTAGTAACTCCATGGATTGATGCCATTAGATTCCACCCTGAAAACAATGGCTCTTTGGGGCATTTTTTCTCATTTGGCCTCAACAATTTTTGGTTTTGTGTTTTTGGCTCATTAGTATTGGGAAAAACACCGGGAGATTGTCCCTATCCCTTTTGTGCTACTAATCCTCTATTCTCTACTGGTTGCAGTTGGTCATTGTACATAATCCTTATGGTTCTGCCTTTTTCAAGTAACCTGAGATAAAAGCATCACCAACAGTTGTGCCTGGACTGGATCCTCTTTTTTCTTTCCTAATACATGGCCATATTCTTCCTTATGTTCTCCCTAGGTCCTCATCTCTAACTCCTACCTGGCTTGCCCTCCCCCACTGAGAACACTATGGGATACTAAATTCCTTCCAAGCCCCTTTCTGCTCTAACAGGCCTCCAGCTATTTTCCTACCTCTTCATTTCCCTGCTATTTTCCACAGCCTTTTCCTGACCATAATTTGGCACTCTCACACCTATTAGCTGATTCATCATCTTTTCAATGTCTGTTCTTTGCAGCCTCTGGGCCATAGCCCAGAAACAACAAGATTTCCTGTGCTGACTCCACCCACTTCTAGTCATCAATAGCAGCCACAGCACCTGGTATATCCAGCCTACACAAGCTCTGACAGTTTCAACCCCTATGATTTCCAGGGGTGTTGGCATTTTAACACCTGGATAAAAAATGTGGATGGAGTGCATGTACTGTGATTCATCCCAGACCAGGCACTCCCTAGGGACAATAAATACCTCTAGTAGACAAGTTTCCAGTTATCTGCCACACCCACAGTCCCTAGAATGAGCAATCTTATATTTTACATGTCTCATCTTTCCCTGCTCCCCACCACAGGTGGATATCAGACCAACAACAGCAAAACCATTAAGTGGCCTGGCTTTAAATGGTGATCTAGGTCATTGGTTTGCTACCCTGGATGAACATTAGAACCCCCTGGCAAGAAAAATTTACTAATGGCCAATCACCTCCCCCAGAGATAAAATGTTGATGTCCTGGTATGGGATAAGCCATATATTTTTTTAATGCCTTCCTCCTCCAGGTGATTCTAATAAGAGATAGCATTGAGCACTGAGAATAGTAAACCATCTAAAACACAAAACTTAGTGTGTAAATTAACAGAACTTTGAGAAACTTTAGCCCAGAAAGATGAAGTTCCAAGTGACTTTATTGTTTGTTTCAAGAAATACCACCACCCCCAATTTATTTATCTGAACAACAAACTACTCAACTAGCTTTTCTTACCCCGTTTTAGGACAATAGGTCACTTCAGTAGGCTCATCAAAAGACTGTCAGCTCTTCAAGATTCAGAAAGCCTCACTTCACTGTGTTGACTATCCTAAACTCTTTTCTGTAAGAAACTTGTCCAGTCTACAGTTGGTTCCAGCATTGAAGCAGTCATCTTAAAATAGACCTTCAAATCCTCAAATTCCTTCTTCAAATCCATTCCTCCCTTTTAAGATGTTACTAAGACTGTCAAAATGTTGGTCTCCCTATTGTAGTAAGCAATAAATTCTATTTGCTTTATCAAGAGGTTATTCTGGTGGCCAATAAGTTACATTAGTGGTAATTTCAGGGAGTGGGCAATACATAGAATATACATTGGCCCTAATTTGGGCCAATTTGATTGCCTTTCTGATCTAAAAGACCTAGAGATTGTTGCCATTTGAAGGTAGATGCTAGATGTAAGAAATCATTATGATTTCTTACGGGATCACAGTCACAATGAATCATGTGCAAGACAAATATGCAAAGGAAGGTGAATAACGAGGGGAATGGAGCAATATTAAGCAGAGAGAAGAGGCAGTGGGAAAAATGGCATGGCCTTTGAGAGTTAGACTCATCAGTACCTGGCATTCCAGCTCTATGATCTGTGAGGTCTGAGTATAGTATCTTATCTCCTCACTTGGAAATCCGGGTGAATGCTTGCAGTGTCGTGACAAGGCAGGGAAATTCTGCTCATGTTTTGGGCTTTTATGTACTTACTTTTTTTCTTTTTTTTCTTTCTTTCTTTTTTCTTTTTCTTTTCTTTTTTTTTTTTTTTTTTTTTTTTGCTGCTTTATCAAGAAGTCTGGTTGCCAGCTGTTGATTTGTCTGGAAGGAAATAAATCACTCTCCCTTCCCTCTGTATGGAAAAGAGCAACAGTTGTGTTTCTAAGGTTTGAGCCCCAATATATTCAGTGAGCATATAAAGTGTATTTTGTGTTGCTAAGTCATGGAGCTCCATATGATTGGGCCTTTAACCTCTTTCTGATTAGTTATTAAGCCCATGAGGGACAAGAAACTGAACATGAGTTTGAAGAAGAAAGCCTAAAGAAGATGGATCAGGAAAGCAAAAGGGGAGATAGAATCCTCATGGGCTCCATTCTGTAAAATGGACCGTTGATGGTCTGTGTCTTATAAACCAGCAGGGCCTGAGGATCTGAATAAAACCATTAAGTGCCCAGAGCTGTTTTCAACAGAACTGACTTAGTGCCACGGCCAGCTGCTGATTTCCTAGGAAAAGCTTCCCTTGTACATAGAGAAACATTGTCCTGTCTATACTACATACTCAAACATCCAGGCAAATCATGAGTGAAGTAAATACCTTCCTTTGCTTTAAGTTTTCATAGATCAAAGTAAGTGTGTCTTTGCCTGGTAAGTCAAGGGGTAAATCACTCTGAGCTGGACTGGAGTATATTAGCATATCCCAAGTTGAGAACAGAAGAGAGTAGATTCACTCCCTCCTACCATGAAGAATATTACACATCCATCCCTTCATTTAAACTATTTTCTATTTCTTGAAAGAAAAAATTATTGCTACAATAATGGTCATCTTAGTTTTACAGGGTATGTAGAAACTTCTAAGGCACTTAATAAAGACTGACTATGCTGAGCTTTTAAATAACCCTGGAAAATAAATGTACTCATCTCCAATTTACCAATAACTAAATAGATGTTCTTATTTTTTAACTAAATCTGAGGTTGAATAACTTGCCCAAAATCCAATAGCACATCGAAGGCACAATGAGTCAAACCCAGATCTTCATTCCCCATTATGCCATTTAAAAATTTTCAGGGTAGCTTATCATAGTAGGTGGGACTGAAGTAGGCAGGAGAATGGTTCCACAAGAGGATGTATCCAAAGTTCTAGCATAGCTTTCATAGCAGTTCTTAAAACAATCCTATAGAGAAAAATCTATGGAGAATTATGACGGCTAAGGTAATTTTATTTTTCATGGCTCAAAAAACTCCCCATGCTTCAGATCTTATGGAACTAACTAAATGGAACATTTGAGCTTAAAAACAAGAAAAACAAATAAAGAACCAAAAAGTTTTACTCTTATTTTCTCTTAATGATTACTAACATTTTTTAGCAGCTGCCTTCTACAACTGCAGAAAGCATTCATTTGAAAAACAACTAAATCATTTTTAAATGCCAAGGAATTCAATTTTCTCTCTGTTTGAGTGCCTTTCAGTCCCAATCAACATTATACTATTTCTAAATAATAAATTTAATACTAAAACTTCTTTATGAATCAAAACAAAAAGTAATGTAATTCTATAGTTAACTTAATATTTATTGGAGTCTTTTATCCATATTCATTAAGAGTACAAGGTAATTATAATTAAAGATTATTTCTAATTTTATTATGCCTTTCAGTATTAATATTCAACTGTTTCATCATCTAGCTAATTTGATCAATTATGAATTTTCTTTTTTTCTCATTGAGGCCTAGAGAATAATGAACAGCTAGAATTACCTAATATCAATGAGGCGCCATTGGCTACCATTTGTTAGAATGATAGTCTTTCAATAAATTACTCACATCAGTAATTATAAAGATATTTGCTTTTCTTTCTGAAAAGAGTGCAATATCATCAAACATCTAGCAGAATCCAATGCTTGCTTTGTTTGTTTTTGTTACAAATTCTTATGGCTTTAATAGGAAAATACTGGCACAGTCATGTGTAAACTGTGCATATTTCTGTGCTTTTTGAAGGCTTTCAGAGACTTGTTTGCTATGCAAGCTTTATTCATTCATTCATCTACCTCAGTAAGGTTGACCATCTGTGGACACTGTTAAGCAAATTGATGTATCCTTTCTTAAGTGTCTAGCCATCCTGTCTGTCTTGTCCATTTGTTCTTTCATCGTACATGGTAAATGCTTGGAAAACAAAAATAAAGAGATCAACATCCCTGGCCTGAAGGCCTTCAGGTGAAGACAGACATATAAACATCTATTTGTAGGAATGAAATAAAAAAATTTGAAAACACATCAGAATTCAACTAAGTTTCTTTCAGAATACCTAGAAAGTCATGCTTAACATTGACAAGATAAATTTTAAAAAGCTAATTAGGGAAATGTGAGTTGAGTTGAATTTTGAGAGAGAAATAGTAACAACTGACACTGAGTTTTTATAATAAGCCAGACATGTTCTAAGCCTTTATATGTATTAGCTCATTTAATACACACAACAACCATATGAGGTAAGTACTATTATTATCCCATTACCTCATTTAAACATCTTTTTAAATGTGGAGACATTGCAGAGTAGTTAAGTAATTTTCCCTATGCCACTTGGCCAGGTAATGTAGAAAATTAGAATGAGAATGTTCCTGCCTCTTTTTTGACTGAGGTCCTAATAAGATGAACATCAGTCACCAAAGCATAAATCAAATCCCTCCCCATCAATGCAGTTTTATACATGAAATGATACCTGGTCTATTGAAGGTGTGGTCAGGGGATTTGCAGAGAATTTTCTTTGGAAATATGTTGTTATGCTTTAAATCTCCACCCCACTCATTTGTGGAGAAGGCTATTAACTTCTTGCCTTAAATGTAAGGAGACTGTTTTCAAGGAAATAATTGAAAGGGCTGAGAAATTTGTTTCCAGTAATCGAGAGATACAAAGCACTTTGCCTGCCTCATTTCTAAGAGAGCTTTATCAAGTCGTAAACTAAGAAATCTGAAGGGAAAAGCAGGCCTGGCTTTGGTGACAGAGCCTGGAGAAGGCTTCTACATTGGGATCCATCAGCTCACACTGGGTAAAGGGGTACTGAGGCTTTCCAAGGGTCAGATAAAGGTCACACAAGATAAAGCAAAGGGTCTTCTTGGCCCTGTCCAAGAAGGGTGGCTTTCACAAAAGGGTCTTGGTGAAAAGATTGGATGTGTGACCCCAGGCAGCCAGGTGCTAAAGAATGAATTACAAGCAGCCATCTAGAATAGAGGTGTCAAGATGATTTAAGAGAGACATAGCAAGGAATCTCTGGAGAAGTCCCAAAGTCCTCCAAAAGAGAAAAAGCCAACTCTTACGGGCCTGATTTAGGGGCAGCAGCTTTACTCATCTGTCAGGTCCACAGAAAGTCACCCACCAAGTAAGAAATGCCCTGTTCCTTTGTCTTTCCTTTTTCTCCTGCTTAGAGTCTTGTAGTAGAGAACAAAACCCTCAAAACGCCAGTGAGTGGGTGTAAAAGCAAGCAGGGAGGGGACAGAGAGAGGAAGGTTCTTGCCACCTTCCACTGACTCCTTGCCTCCCTGAAGTCCTCCAGCCTGAAGTGGACCCAGACTTGGCCAGGGAAGCCATTAGTTGATACATCAGGCTCAGGATTTTGTCTAGGATCTGGGACAGGACATTTTATAGTTTCCAGATTCAGACTGTATTTATACTTCAAGTAACTAGAAGCATATAACCTAAGAACTGAAGTCGTGGAATATGTGAGGGTGCCGTCCAGGGCCCCTGGAGAGCTGCTCCACTGATGAAAATTTGGAGGACAGTGGTAGACACACAAGTTGTATTTCATTTATGTCAGAAGTTCCACATATGAATGATACTAGTAAAAGCTAAAGTAAGTCATCATTTCCAACTGTTTTCGTCCCTCAAAAATAAACAAATCTCCAGATATTCTCCAGGTTAACCTCAGTTGATAATGAATGATGACTTCCTATGACACTGTAGGACTGACTTTTCTATGTAAAAATTATTTTTTATCAGGGAAGAAATACTAAACACTGAACTAGGATTAGAACAATTTCAGTTAAGTCTCTTTTCATAAATACTGATGGATCACTTAATTTGTAAAATGTGTGTGTGTAGGGGGGATGCATTTTGAAGAACAAATGACAATAAAATTTGGTAGTTTACACAATAAATGACAAATATATATGTATATACATTCCTTCCCAATATGAATAGAAGTTAGAATATAATATTGAATAAAAAAATAAGGGGCAGATTAATATGTACAATAAAAAAATTATACAGAATTTAAAATACCTCTTATACACAACAAAAAAGAATACTATACATTATTCCTAGAGACATATATGTATATAGAGACATATATGTGTATACATATATACACACACTATATATACGTACACATGAGATGGGGGAAGTAGTCAAAGAAAACTTCACTTTTGGAGGGTGTTCATTCTTTTTTAAAAAAATAGGCAAAATGTTAATAGTTATAAACACTGGGTTGTAACAACTCAGAAACTTATGTTATTCTTTGTACATCTTTGTGTTTTCTTAAAGTATATTTTTATAAAACTCAAAAACACAGATACACACATAAAGAGCAAATTAGAAAACAGGTATTATAGTGCTGGAAAAATTATAAAAACCTACATAAACATAAGGTCATATTCAAACATATTGTAACTTTTAATCTTGAGATTTAAACTGTGTTAAAGCTCTTTTTACATTCCATTGTAATAAATGAGAAATAATAACAAATATCCTGAAATATATGCTCAGATAAGTTAACACTGAATGGGTAAAAAGCATTTTCTTTTAATTACAAAGGCTAATATAGGGTCTGTGATTTAACACATTGACTGCCACACTAGAAAAAAAATTTCCTTGGGGTCACAGTGTTTTATTACAAAAATAGATTAAAGTTTCAAAAACAAAATGATCCTTTCTAATTTAGTGAAAAATTTGTTATTTTTTATTCTTTTCTGTGTGTCAGTTATATGCAACTTGAAAAATAGTTCTCACGGCTCCCAAGGTAAAGAGACATGTTATGCTTCATGAGGCCTTGGGTTCAAAACTGGCATGAATTAAATACAATTCACATGGCAGTTAATGTGTTAATCAAGTCCAGGAGTCTGAACAATGCAAATATTAGTCCAACATTCTAAGTGCAGACCTCTATTTTTGAAAGCTCTTTGTGAGCTCAAATAATTGAAAGAATCCCAAAATCTAAAAGTAAATATCATTTACTTGTTTCTCTTCATAACAGAAATATGTAACTTGTGAAAGATTCCTAAAGCACAAGAGTTAGGTTTAAAAAAATCAAAACAACACATAATTCTACTTCCTGGACATAATATTTTCTTTCAAGTACTTTTATTTTATAATTGGTATGATTGTTTCATATATGCTTATGTGTTTTGTTCTTACCTTAACTCTGGCCCACATCATCAAATTTCCTTGGAAACATGTTTTTATTATGGTAGTCCAGCATATGTTGATGCCACTATTTATCTTACACTCTCCTATTAATACGCAGTTTATTTTCAGTTTCTTACTATTGCATATAACATTCTGCCGAATATTATTACTTAAAATATTTCTATATGTTATTGACTATTTTTTCTTAGAATAAAGTCCTAAGAATCTCTGATCTTTGGATTCTAAAAAGGTAAACATGTTGTCTTTACCATCTATTAGTGACATCCTTCTTGGAGTCTAAGCAAATGCTTCTAATCAAAGCCATTACTATTTCCTTAGCAAAATGTGTCAATAGTTTCACTAAGTAAAATCAGTAAAAACTACAAGTAGCCTTATATGAATTCAAGTCAGTTTTTACAAGCAAATTAGCTGGGAAAACCTTTTAAACTTTGGAAGTGTGGTAAAGGGATTGTGAATCCATACCAATTTATACTCCTTCCCAGAGTGGGTGAGAATGGTGATTCATAGAATTTTCAGCTGCTATTATGTTTAGACTTTACTAATTTGATAAGCAAAAATAGAATATTTAAAAACTTTAACAACTTTTCATATGTTACTCATTTATATTTTCTTTCCTTTAGCATCCACATAATGCCTTTTTCTCTTTCACAATTGAAGCATTCATCTTATTAATTTGTAAGAACTTTTTATATTAACAATAATAGCACTTTGTAATGTGTTGAAATCTTTTCACAGTTTATCATTTATATTGAATTTCAACATTTAAAAATTATCTATATAGTTAAGTCTCTTGATCTCTTACTTTGTAACTTATCTGGTTTTATGTTAAGAAATTCCTTCTCCACTTAGAGATCAAACAATTATTTTTTTTTTCTGTCCCCCTATAGCATAGATTTTATATTTAACTTTGTTCCTGTTGGGATTTTATTTGGTGTATGTTTAATAAAAGGGATGAATTTTGTATTCCAGTTTTCCCTATTAAAAATGGAACCATTTCAGAGGATCTTTGAAATTCAATTTTGGGCTATAGTGGTATGTATGTAAACTACTGCTTTGATTTTTATTCAATTTGAGTTAAAAATAATAATTAATAAAAAAATTGAATACATAGATGTAAAATACGTACAGATGTAAAATCATCACAATTCAGCACCATTTACACATTTGTTTATCTTATTAATTCAAATTATACTTTATGTTTTGCATGGATTTGATTCAGCTAAGTATGGATAAGAATGAAAATTCTAACTCTACTCAAAATGTCAAAAATCAACATGATCCTCTCCTTTCAACCTCCATCTTCAATTTGCCCTAATTAATAAAGTTCATTTTATTAATTCTTTCTTTAAAGGATCATACTTTTGGTGTTATATTAAAAAGTTAAAACTAAAGTGAAGTTCATTTAGATTTTCTCCAATGTCACTTCAAATTTTATAATTCTGCATTTTACATTTAGGTCTGTAATTCATTTTGAGTTAATTTTTGTGAAGAGTGCAAGGTCTGTGTCCAGATACATTTTTTTTTATTTTTTATTTTTTTGCATGTGGATGTTCAATTGTTTCAGCAAAATTTATTGAAAAAAATCTTTTCTCCATTGTACTGCCTTGGATCCATTGTTAAAGATCAGTTGGCTATACCTATATGGGTCTATTTCTCAGTTCTCTATTCTGTTATGTTGATTTATTTGTCTATTCTTTCATCAGTACCACCCAGTCTTGATTACCATAGCCTTATCATAAGTATCCATGTTAGGTAGTGCCAGTCCTTCGAGCTTTCCTTCTCCTTTAATATTGTGTTAACTATTCTGGATCTTTTGCCTGTCCACATAAACGTTAAAACCAGTTTGTCAATATTCACAAAATAACTTGCTGGAATTTTGATTGATATTGCACTGAATCTGTAGATCAAGTTGGGAATAACTGACATTTTGAAATATTCAGTCTCCTTATCCATGAACATGTAATATCTTTCCATTTATCTAGTTCTTTGATTTCTTTCATCAGAGTTTTATAGTTTTTCTCATATAAACCTTGTACATATTCTTTTAGATTTACACCTAAGTATTTGATTTTTGGAGGTGCTAATGTAAATGACATTTTCTTTTTAATTTCAAATTCCACTTGTTCATGGCTGGTATATAGGAAAGCAACTGACTTTCATATACTAACTTTGTATCTTGCAAACTACTATAATCACCTATTAGTTCCAGGATATTTTTAGTAATAGACCATCTTAGTTGTTATGAAGAAAAAGTTGGAGGATACAAGAATGGAAGCTGACGACCAGAAAGAAGGCTATTGCAGTTTACCAAGTCAGAGATTATGGCAGTTTGTTCTCAAGTGGCCTAGATTACAAATAAATGGGATGCATTAGTGACATATTTTTTAAATTGGAATGTACAAGGCTGAGCAATTAGCTATTGAATATGAGAAAAAGTAGATCTCAAGAATAATTCTGAGATTTTTTGGTTTGAGCAACTAGTTGAATGTTGATAGATTTAATGATATGGGAAAGGCTAAAAAAGATAGATGAGATTGAGAAGAGGGGTTCAAAATAAAGAGACACTTTCTCATTTCTCTGATGTTCCGAGAACAATTTGGTTGAATCTGCCCAGTGCGCTGTCTTTGTTTTTCCAAGTTCCTTCAATTTGCTTCTTGGATTTAAAATTATTGCTCAGAGTCTATTCCTTAGCCCTCACTGAATCTCCATTGTGTTTAGATCTATCTTCATACCCTGCTGCTGGTTAACAATTGCTTGGTTTGTTTACTTGGTCTTCTTGACCTGTACCCTAGAAATAAATGAGAATATCCTCTTTCATGGAAATATGAACACACCACAAATGCAATAGAAAGTAAAAGCAAAAGTAACTTCTAAAGTTTTGTGCAGTTGAACAGTATTGATGTTCTCAACTTTGGGTCCTTGAGAAATCTTGAATGTATTCTTTGTCTTTAATAATGTCTGCTTCACAAATCCTGCCTGGACTTCTGTGGAGTGTGTTGGCTGGATGTGTGGTATGTTTGAAGTGAAAGTTTTTCAAAGTTTCTGTTTTTTTCTAATACAGTGTATGCAAATAAAATTCAAGAACTCTGGCTGAAGTGGGAACAGGCGGTCCAAGAGGCCTCAGAGACTCTAAAACTTCTCTAAGGATCCCATATGCAGTTTATCTATGATTTTAGATAAACCAGCAAAGAAGAGTTCAAACCTCAATCTTTTTTTTTTTCTTTCCTGGCCGTTATTAATCATTTCTTTCTTTTTTTTTTATTTCAGCATGTTATGGGGGTACAAAAGTTTAGGTTACATATATTGCCCTTGCCCACTGCCCCCAGAGTCAGAGCTTCAAGCATGTCCATCCCCAGATGTGGGGGGTGGGTGGGAGGGGATGGGTGTATACCTACATAATGAGTGTGAAACCTCAATCTTGATAAGGTCATTCTCCAAAAAAAGAGCCTTATCTACAAAAGTGTAATTTTTATGCTAGTTCAGCCAACAAAATCAGTACATTCTTGTGTATTAACAAGGCATTTTCTAATATGGGCCTCAGGGTCTTCACCTGAGTCAGGGATCTGGCCTGGACAAACTTGAAAGGTTCTCTCCACCTGGAGCATCCTATGAGCTTAACTATTCAAACTTGTCTCTGTTGAGTTTCCACATGCATGACGGACGACCTCATCAGTTTTCCCTTTGAATGGTAAGTCAAGTGTGTGGTTGTAGGGGAGAAGGAAGGTACTGGGAAGTGTGGACAAGCATAGTAGTGCCTCATTCACTGATTTAGTTCTAGATTCATTGTGAGATTTGGAATAAAGCAAATCCTCAAGTCATAATCCGTGTCACTCTCAGAAAAAATCTGCAAAGTTTAGATCTATACTCACAGGAAAAAAGAACAGAGACTATGAATAAATACATCACCTGGCCACATTGTTCTGTTCTTAAAATGTCAGATGAGAGGCCCTCTTATAAGGAATGTCACTGAAGAGAAATGAATAAATAAAAAATTTATCTCTGACTTTTAATGTCCTTATTAGAAAGACTTAGTCAATTACAGCATAATCTTCCAAAGGAAGTGTTGTAAGTTTTGCTAACTAAAATGAGGTAGCAAGAGTTATACAAGAATAAGCTCCTATTTTCATCTGTTCTTTTCTGTTATCCTGCAATAATACAGAAGCAGATCTCTGGAGAATTTCAAATTTTGTGTAACAAAACCTGAGGTCTGGCAGTCTTTCAGATGCAGAGTGTGGAAGTTAGTTACCCTTGTTTTCTTGTGGCTGTAACAGAATGAAGTGGTAAAAACAATAGAGAAAAGAGAGACATTCAACTGTAACTCTTTCATATATCCCAGAATTTTGATTCATTTTGTTAAGTTTATTTTTCAAAGTGCAGCAAAATTCTGGAGTGCAGAGAATGCCTCTAGAAAGATAAATGTATTCCTTTAATAAAATTATTTGCCAAAAGTTTTCAATAATGAGGGAGATTTGATGGGGTAATGGAAAAAGAGGAGGGGCACATTATTTTGGAGTATGGAAGCCCTGGGTGAGCAAATTGTCTTTTGGTTTGCTAAAAGCAGTCACTGCTTTGCAACATAACCCAAAGCTTTTGGATAAAAAATGCCCAGGAGACCAGACCATGTAAGGAGACAACAGCTGTATCACTATCATTTTACATGTATGGAAGGGCTTTGAAAATGAACAAGAGCTATAAAAACTGAAGCAATATCATTTTTTAAAAAACAGTGATTATTATCATATATAAAATGATTGCTTTTGAATCAAAAGGAAAGCCTCTGACTCTTTAGAAGGTAGATTTTAGTCACTGCATTATTTTTAATAAGGGTGATTCTTTATCTTTGGACATGCGTTTGAATTCAGGAAATATCTAAATGTCATCTGACCTTGATTCTGGAAAATAAATTAAAAAATATCCTTTGTTGGTAAAATTCAGTTTTGATTATAAAATAGTATACAGAATTTCTCTACAAGTCCTCCCCAAAGTACTAACATCAATGAGATTAGTATATGGCATACTAAGGTGTCTACTTTGAAGGAAATTAAATCTACATTTTCTTTCATGTTTATTTTAACAAATCAACTTATGATTATATTTTATGTGGTAGAACCCAAAGTCTGGCAGCCTTTCAGATGCAAAAATGTGAAGTTAGTAACCTATGTTTTCTCATGGGTATAGTAGGACTGAAGCAGGGAAAAAAATAGAGATTTTATTTATACAATTTACGTCATTGAAAGTAAGAGGAAGGAGTCATCTAAAAAGTTTTTAAGTGTATATGTGTATTTTTACAGTTTCTTAAGTGGTTTACAGTTAATTAAGTTCATTTAAAAATATGAAATGTCTTTCTCCCCCAAAAGTAAACTAGCCCAGTTGGCTTACTATATATATATTCTGAATTTCTCCAAGGGACAGAGTGGTAAGGGGGTTCAACTCAATAAAAAAGAGGAGTTAAGATATTGGTTTGGCCAATTATTTATTATATTTTTTATGTAAGCCACTTCATCATTGTGGTACATAGCTACTCCATTTATCAGGTGGGGTGGGAGAATAGGGTAGCTACACTCTACTCATTATTTTCCCTCAGTCCTGGATTCTTCTTTCCTGTGGGTAAAGGCAGAGAGACAGAAGAACACACATGCTGGACAGACTGAAGCAGGGATTTTCCCCCGGGGGCTGGGGCATACCGACCGACTCTGTAGTGCCTGCAATTGTTACTATGCTACGGGTTGGCTCCCAACAACAACAACAGTCTTGCTTTACTGGCTGAAGCCAACAGAGATTTCTAGAAAAAACCAACAAGCTCTGAGTAAGCTGAGACTTTTAATGACTCTAGAGGGTGCTTAGAAATTTGCTTGGGAAACAAAGTTTAACTTTATCCCAGAGATAGATGTAGGGAGAGGGGGAGCAATGTTTGGGGACTCCTAGAAATGTGATAACATTATATATTTTAAATGAAAGAATCAGAGAATATGGAGACCTGGAAGAAGCCTTGGAGGTCTAGTTTCACACCTTTCTTGATCGTGGTAAAAGAAGCCCAAAAAGAAGTGACTTGTCTAAGGTGTCACACCTGGCTCATGGCAGAATTAGATCAGATACAAGATCCTGATTTCCTGTCCAGGGTAATTTTATGTGCGCATCTCTTTTGAAATACGTATTTATTGTGTTCACTCACCCAATTATGTGCTAGATCATAGCCACAGTGCTGAGATTGCATAAATTTCTTTCTTCCCAAGAGGTTAAGAGGATGATGATCAGTAGTTTATATCTTTAAGTGAATTTCCATTTTGAAAATCTTACACGGTCAGGTACTGCTAATAAGAGGTAGTTTGGAAGTGAACACAGCAGGAGTGGACTGATGTATAGGATAGCCTGGTTAAAGAAACCTGCCAGGCTGGTGAGTAACACGTGGTCAGGTAATCAAGAAGCGGAAATCTATTTCCAGGGGAGTCTGAGTGAGTAGTGAAGGCAAAATCTAAAATATTCAGTACACTGAGTGAGACATTCTCCAGCAGAGCCACATTAGTGAGTTTTATGGGTTCTGCCAACTTTTTTTGTTTGAATTCTTTAAAATCACTATGATAAGCAAAGTAATTTTAATGACGTAGGTATTAGATATTTTAGCTTTGATAATCTAGCTTTGATCACTGAGACTTGCTGAACAGTTTGAAATTTCAGCAGAGTGAGATCAAGACACTTTTTTTAAAATTCAAAAGTAAAGCAAAGCTGTCTTTTTTTCCCCCAGACTTTTTTTTCTCTTATACAAATATACATATGAAGTTGACTCTTTATCTAATTACCTTGCATTCTATAGTTGATAGCAAATCATATGAGTTGTTAATCTTGGTAATTATAGGTCTGATTCTGTTAAATATGAGGTGCTGATGTTTTATAGATATTTTATATATAAGAATGTATGTATATACGTGTGTGTATATATATACATATATATATATAAAATGCCATTTCATTACCTTAAAAGAAATTTAATTAATGAATCCTGAGAGTTCTGAGGCCAGGGTAGGAAAGAACTATACATTTCCTTGAGACTTGGAGGGACTTCATCCTGCCGCTGGTTGGGGTGGGCTGCTGGTACCTGTTGGACACTAGAGAACAAAACAGAAGAGGAGGCTCAACAGTTCCGGACAAACAGTTCAGCTGTTATGCAGAGAAGCAGGGATACAAGGCAAGGTGGGGAAACTCGGTGCCAGCTTGCAGGGTACCACAGTTTAGACCATTCATAATGTGGATGTCTAAGGGAAATGGTGGTAAGTGTGGGCAAAGCAGTCAGATTAATAAGAGGGATAGACACCCAGCAGTAGAGTTTAGGGGGTCAGAGTAGTTAAGGCTTCCCCACTATGCAGCTCTTTTTATTTTATTTCCCTGCAATCCAGCACGAAGATGACTTGGAGACTACCAGAAGAAGCCTGGAGGAATTGAGAACAAAGCTTTCTGTTGGCAGGTGCTAAAAGGAATTCCTGTCTGGAGACCCTAACAGGACAAGGAAGAGATCATTAGTAAAGTGAGGTCTTGATTCCGATTCAAGTCTTTGCTCCTTAACCTATTAATTCTGTGGACTTTCTAAAAACTTTTTACAACCAAATTTCTTCATTTTTGAAGTTTGTATGATAATATATTCCTTAATTCCTCCCCTTCTCCAAACCCTAAGGATCAAATAAAATCACAAAATGTTTCCAGCTTAGAATTGTCAATTAGTAATACGGGAACATGAACAAAGATGACAGTTTCATGCTATGAGAGAATTGAATGTAAATTCTTTATTAGTCAAGTGATATATTTGTATTTCTTCTTCTGCTTTTTGTATTTGACTTTCCATCTAGATCCCCAACAAAATTAAAAAACTGCAGCAGCTTATGTGTTTTTGGAAACCGTACAAGATATGATTCATAATTGAAGTGGGCTTCTGCATCCTTTTTCCATGAAACTGAGGCCAGAGAGATAAGCACATCAACAGCTCTGTTGTAGCCTAGCCAGGACCCAGTGAAGAGCATCAGCTTGGGAGCCCTGTCAGAAGCAGAGCAGGCCAGATCCAGAGGGAAGGGGCCAACTGGTCAGAACTTTAGTGGGACAGACTTAGGGATACACAAGTAGCAAATGACAAGATGAAATGCTGATGTCCAATGGCAAAGAAGTAAGTTTAGAGTGGCTTTAAGAGGAGACAGGAGGATGCCACAGCAGAGCGATGAAGCTCACACTCAGAGAGTTTGTTAGCAAGAACAAGGTGCTGGTCCAGGCAGGGTAATGGCATTACTCATGTGTAACAGCTGGGAACAGGGGTTCGGGTTTAAGAACAATTTCAGTTAGAGATAGCAGGAGCAAGGAAAGGGATCCATTTCAGAGGAAATAGGGCAATAATTATTCTATTTAGATAAGTAGAAGCTTGGAGAGAGGGCTCATTTTCCATAAATGTCTTAATAAGGAAACTTCTAGAGTAAAGCTTCACACTTCTCCAGCTTGGCGTAGAAATAAGGAGGTAAATTTGATTTGAGGGTGTGAGTAGTAGAATAAATAAAAAAAAAAACATTTACTGCAGATTAAAACTCATGTTTTTCAAGCCTGTTTATTCAGCAATAAAGGTAATATTTGGGTATTTATCTCCTCCATTTCTGGGTCTAGTCAAGTGATTCCAAAATTGAAGTTGGGAAACAATAAGTCATTAATACAAGGGTTCAGCTTCAAAACCAGGGTTCAAAGGCAAAGCAAGCCAGTAAGAGAAGAGTGGTGCCTACTTTGCCATAGGACAAAGCCTCCTGGAACTACCAAGTGACAAGGGCCAGACTCAGTCCCTAGAGCCTGCAGCAGAGATGAGCCTGAAATGGCAGGTCAGGGGATCCCTGCTAGGAAGAACACAGGGATGGAAATGGGAAGGGGGTTTCAAAGATAGGTAGGACGTGAGGGTTATCTCAGGATGACAGATCACCTAGATCACCTCATGCATACAGTCTATTCTTCACTTGGGGAATCTCTGATGCATAAGGTTTTTCTTTGAATCCATGCACAGTGACCTGGCATCTCTCATGTGGGAATAAATTAAGACCTATTTATTTCTATTGTCATGACTGTCCCTATATGCATTACACCACCTATCAAATTGAGTTCACAGTCTTATTTGGCCGGCCTCTGTTTAATACATATGGCTTTACCCACACACATACACACACCTTTCTCAAATTTATTTTGCTAAATAATTTTATGAGTCTGTGACTTTAGCTGAATGATGAATCTAAAGGAAAAATATGGACTGTATAAGTTGAACGAAAGCAGAATTTTGACAGAAGCCTATGAAGATATATTTAGGCCTAAACGGAGGCAATGCAATGGATAAAGCACTACATAGCCTTCAGTCCTGGCCCTGTCACTTGCAAGCTATAGCCTTAAGCAAGTCATTTCTCTTTCATAAGGCTCAGTTATTTCATTGGTAACATTATAATACTAATGCCTTACTAAAAGGGACTCTTGAAAGTTACATGACTTAATGTTTGTAAAAAAAATTGGTATAATACCCTGCACATAAGATATACTCAATACTGTGTGGATTTCGATCTGAATTGTGTTTTTAGCTTATTTTGAGAATAGTTAGCATCATTTATTTCACTTTTTTGTTGTTGTTGTTCAACCAAATGTGAGTCTTCCAAGGAATGAAGTTAGAATGCCTCTATTACATGAGCATAAGGATAGTGTGTTTGCATGCTTTGTTTGATTTGGAATTTTAAAGCTCAATTGGGAATTAAGGTAAGCACAAGGATGTAGCTATTAAGGAAACTGGAAAGGAACAGACAGTCCTGGAATGTGGCAGCTCCTGTTTGATTTTAAATGTAAGTTAAATATTAATTTTTCTAAAAAAAAAAACTCCCTCCAGGGAGGGCTTTCTCTCTTGCTCTCTTATGTTGACAGATTGTTGGTGGCTTGCCTTTCACACTAACTCATTTAGAGGAAAAAAAGTCTTAAGATGATCCTATTTGCGTAAGAAAAAAAAATCTTCAAAACAACTCCCTTGTCGCCAGCATCAACAGCAGCTGAACACGAGTTGGGTTGTTGCACAGTGAGAATTATTCCTTTCATTTCAAAGAAATCAAAGATACTTGGGGCAAGCAAGCACTCTGGTTACACATGATCAAATAAACTAATATCAGATTTGCTTATGGAAAGTGTTGATTAAGTCTACTGCTGAAGTCCGAGTATACTTTTAATTGTTCCAAAAAGATTTGGTAGGAAGGAGAAAAGTCAGCTTTAAAAAACTAAGCTGATTTGGGGAAAATAAGAAGCATTTAAAGATCTCTTCTCTGAATTCCTTCCTGCTAATGGTTCCCTAAAACAAGCTGGTACAATGATGCTGTTGACTTGTAAACAGAAGTCAAAAGGAAATTCAAGCTTCTGTCAAGATTCATTCCAAATATAATAAACAAGGAAGTGATTGAATCCCTTTTAAAGTTTTTGGATGGACTTTCTTGTGCTTTGGCTGTTCTTTGAATTTGTAAGAATTAGGAAACAAAAGCAAAATCTCAGGCTCCCAGTTCATACCTAGTTTAGTAGAAATTTCAACATTTTATGTTTCCAATAGCTCCTTTTCCCAAATCATAATTTCATTCTTCTTTTACTGTATTGTACTTTTTTTCTTTGTCTTTTTAAAAAAGGAATTTTTAAAAATACTATCACCTAGTGCTCCATGACAGTTAGCATATATGTTTTACAGTATGCTATATAAAATTAAGCATCCTACTCTTGCTACTACCTTTCTATTTGACCTGTGGGCCTAAATTTCCTCATTTATAAATAAGGGAATTGGAAAACGCTGACAGTGCTGAGACGATGCTCTGTCCCAGGGTTCCTCAAGTTTGGCACTATTGACACTTTGGGCTGAATAATTCTTTGCTGTAGGAGGCTGTCCTTTGCATTGTAGCTGGTTAGCGCTATCTCTGCCTTCTATTCACTAGAGACCAATGGTATGAATGTTCCCTCCCTTTCCAGTTGTGACAATCAAAATGTCTCCAGACACTGCCAAATGTCTTCCAGGGGCAGAATCACCCCTAGTTGTGAACCATCACTCTAACTGAAACAGTGATTCTCAAACCTTGGTTGCTATCAGAATTCCTTGAGAACTTGGTAATAACATAAAAGCACAGACTTGATTCTACTTCAAAAAGCTAGAGCCTCTGTGTTTTCTAATTAGCTTTTTTGATTACAAAAAAAAAAGATTGAAAACCACTGTTCATAAAGGATTGGATAATGAAATATGGCTCCTGCACCAAGAGATTCAGCATACCAAAGAACTATTAATAGTTCTAATAGTTAGAAATGCAAACTTGGGTGTTCCATGCCAGATTTATTGAATTGGGAACTCTGAGATGGGAGCCAGTTAATTGTCTGAGAAATGGACCAGCTCGATACACCCAGCAAGAAGTTCAGGAGTGCAAGAGACCCATGGATGACTGTCTTATCCAACACAGAGTAGGTACCACTGGGCAGAGCATGACTTTGAAGCAACTTCTTTGCACTGCATGGCTCTTATCACCATATGGTCATGCCATTTTTGTCCTGATACAGCCTTAAAAGGCAGATTAGATTGACTTTCTTGGGGAGGGGATATCTGAGGGATTGCAGAAATCCTTGCCTATTCCCATATCTCTGATTCATGAATCCCCCATAGCACCTGGCACCCCGAACTCATAGACTTACCCTTTGGGCTATGGCATTGACTCTAGACTAGTGGTTCTCAACCTTGACTTCATAGTAGAATCACCTGGGAAATTTTCAGAAGTCCCAATGCTCAGGGCATATTTTAGACCAACTAAACTAGAATCTCTCAGAATGGAACCAGACAGCAATATTTTAACTTCCTCAGGTGATTCCAATATTTAGGCAAATTTAAAATGTCAGTTGAACAGTTTTTCTGACATCAAGTAGGGATTGTTCAGATGGAAATAAGGTAGTAGAAAATGCAAAAGGCTGGAAAGGACCTGGCCACTTTCACAATCAACACAATGTTTGGTGTGGTTGTGGACTATAGGTTTTCGACTCTGTGCAATGCCAATTCTTTCCCTATGTTTTCCGAGATCCTTCCAGCCAGAAGCCATCTTTGCAGGCTCTGTGTTCCTGTAGCACTTTGAATTTAATCTAACCTGTACCACATTGTATTTTGTGGTATAGTTCTACATATCATGTTTGTTTCCCGTACGACACTGTGAGCTCTCCACAGATGAGGACCCTGGGTTTTTCATCTCTTTCACCCAGAATACCTACACTGAGAGTAGGCATCTGATGATATAAATTTAATTGAAATATAGTAAGTGATGTAGAAATGTCACCAAGTGTAGAGATAGAACATTGCAAAACATCCTGGCACTTTGCTTTCAGTCCCAGAACAGGAGTTCTTATCCTAATGTGTTTCAAAACCTTCCACAAGTGGATTGATAAACTCTGGACTCTGACATCTTTATCTGAAAATAGAGACGATCCCTAGAGAAAAAGCCTGGGCAGAAGACACAAGTGCTAATTCTGGGACATTAACCATCCAAGGCGTTCGATACAAAACTCTAGTTTTTTCACAGTTATATGAGCCAAATAGTTAGGTTTGGTGGAACACATAAGAGCATGATTCTTCAGTGCCCTTTGGAGTTACACAGCCAACATTATTCATAGCCTAAGTGATCAAATTCAACAAAAAGAATGAAGGAATGAGAATGAATTTCTGGCAACCTCATCAGCAAAGTGGCAATTTCACACAAAAGCCTTCTTTGGAAAATCCATATCAACTAGGTATACATATGGTTCTTTCCCATCACCCTTCCCTCACCATGCCAGTAGCCAAAAGACTTGGTGAAACGCCCACAGGCACTAGGAGACCACAGGAATGCTTCCAGGAGGCCAGCTGGAGTCCAGGGGCCAGCAGCATAAGCTTGTACGCACCCTTGAGAGAGTGTGGAGCCAAGGAGAAGGAAAGAGGGGAATACCTTGGCTAAGAAGGTATTTATGACAGAGGAAAAGGGGAGGAACAGGAAAGCCTCGGGCTAGTCCCTTGGAGTCTGGCAGCCATTTCTGTCCGCTGTCCTATTCCTAGATGGATGCTCATTGCTTAACTCCTGGGGGTACTGGACTTATTAAATTGCCTCTTTGTTCAACTCTTACAATAATAAGAATTTATGTCTGAATACCATTGGGTGTGTTAGGATGTTTGGCTGTATAAGAGCTGAGGAAACTGAGGCTTAGTTGCCAAGCTCACACAGCTGGTAAACTGACAGAGGCAGAATGTAAACACAGCTCCTCCTCCTCCAACAGTGCTCTGGGCCCTGTAATACCACTGTCTGCACAGGAAAGGCAGGCTATGGATTGTGCTTTCCCTACCCCAGTCCCCTGCTCCAATGCACCGACACACATAAACACACTAAGTGGAATGCAAAGGCAAGGGAGAGCCCCTTCCCAGGGATAGCAACAGTAAGCTTTGATTCCAAAGCCCGGGGGTTGAGTCCTTTCTTTGCCCCTTCTCACCCCTAAACTTGTGCAAATCACTTCTCAAACCTCCGCGCCTCGGCCTCGACCTATATATAGGGCCTGTAGTGCTTCCCTCACAGCCTGAGATGCAACTACAGGTTTCATCTGAAGGTGAAGGACTCCGCAAACTGAGAGGTCATGTATAGATTCCAGAAAATGATTAAAGCCCTAACCTCACTATGGTGAAGTTTCTTCATCTCCAAAAAAGACAGTAATGATATCCACTTCTGTAACCTAAAAGGCAACGCACAGGTAAAGCTCCTCGCCCCGGTAGGCCTCAAGCGGCGCTAGCTCTCCGGCTGGCACTTGAGTGTGTGGCCCCTGGCAGCCCCAAGGCTGCAGCAGGGAGCCTGGGAGAGCGGCTCGCCGAGGCTCGGGCAGCAGGAGGAGCGTGTGAGCTGTGGGCGTCCCTTTAAGAGTTGCTGGCCAGGCAGGGCCTCCGCCTCTCAGTCCGCGGAGAGGCGGCGGTCACCTGGGACTCGCAAGGCAGCCAGATTGCGGCGGGGTCGGCGTTCTAGCCATCGTGAAGGTGGGAGAGGGGACTCGGACGTGAGGTGCCCGGAGCCCTCACGGAGAGTGGCCGTCCTGCGCTTCTCTGCGGCGGAGGATGCGGGAGCGCATCTGGGCGCCGCTGCTGTTCCTGCTACTGCCGCCGCCACTGTGGGGCGGCCCCCCGGACAGCCAGCGCCAGCAGCTGGAGCCCGAGCCCGGGCCTCTGCAGCCCTTCGACCTGCTCTACGCCAGCGGCGTGGCCGCCTACTACAGCGGAGACTACGAGCAGGCGGTGCGAGACTTGGAAGCGGCGCTGCGCAGCCACCGGCGCCTGCGGGAGATCCGCACGCGCTGCGCCCGCCACTGTGCCGCGCGCCGCCCGCTCGCGCCCCCCGGCGCGGGCCCCGGGGCCGAGCTGCCCTTTTTCCGCGCCCTGTTGGAGCGGGCGCGCTGTTACCGCAGCTGTGAGACCCAGCGCCTCGGGGGACCCTCGTCCCGCCACCGCGTTAGTGAGGATGTGCGCAGCGACTTCCAGCGCAGAGTGCCCTACAACTACCTGCAGCGGGCCTACATCAAGGTACCCAGAGCTCGCGCTTTTCCACACCCAACGCCCCCTGCAGCTCTCAGACACTCTCTTGAGCCCTCCCTACTGC
Organism: Eulemur rufifrons; assembly: GCF_041146395.1. Classification (NCBI taxonomy): domain Eukaryota; kingdom Metazoa; phylum Chordata; class Mammalia; order Primates; family Lemuridae; genus Eulemur; species Eulemur rufifrons. The sequence continues at coordinate 74,083,933 of NC_090989.1, forward strand.
TCCTGTCCTCTTGCCATCGCTGTGTCCTTCAGTCTTTCAGATGGGGTCTCCTTAAACATTTCTGTCTCATGTTTGTGAATCCAGATGTCTGGTGGCCCTAGCTCTGTAACCAAAAATTGATGAATTTGGGCAAGTCCTTCTCTCTCTCCCCCGGTCCCCATCAACTTCTCTCAAAAAGAGGGTTACACTGTTGAGATGATGTTTAATATACCCATTAAGCACTAATTCATGAGGCTTTGGCAGAGCTGGGTCTAGTGCGAGCTCTCTTCTCCGTTCACTTCTTGGTATGTAGTTCTATCCTCATTTCTCTTCTGTCTTCCCTCCTACGCTGTAGTCTGCACCTTTTCTCTGAAGTTTGAAAGAAAGCATCCTCAAAATTGAGTTAAAAGTAGACCTCTTTTGAAAGAAATTTGTTTCTCTATCTTCTCCCCTTCACTTATACAAAAAAGTAAAGATCAAAGGTTAAAGAGAAGATATGCTTGGGGTAAAGATGTGGGAGTCAGTCTCACTAAAAGGATTCACCCAAAATGCTGACATTTTCCTCTTGATAGAGGACTTCCAATTTCTGGTGGTAAGTAGTAGACTGGGTTATTGGACATGCGATTCTCAGTGCACTCCTTATTTTTGTGTACTCAACCTGTCTGAAGTTATTGGCAGGAGGTATACTGCCGTGTATATTGGTATATTTCCCACATCCGTAATTTTGAAGATCTATCTGGATGCTTCAGCAGAAGGAATTTAGAATGAATTCCTCAACCCCCACCCCCACTCACCCAATGTTGCTCTGAATTTACTCTCTCCCTCCCCCATCACTTTCTGTTTTCTGTGTCAATATATCCAATTTCTCTTCTACAGCTGTTGGAGAAGTGGCAACTCTGGGGGTTGATTGATCATGCCAGCCAATGGACCAGGCTGCGTTTCTGAGGAAATGAAAATAAAACACATATCATGTTCAAATATCCAAATGCCTTTTGCAACTCATCTCACAAGGTCTCTGCCCTCACAGGTGATAGGGTTATAAGATTCACAACTGTTGATAAAGTTCATGAAATTCCAACTGAGACTAACTCCTAACTCCCAGTGTCCTCTGGCTAAGGTGCTGGAGCTCACAAGAGTAATATTTTGGGCCAGAAATGGGAAGAAAACCCGAATCTTTTCTAGGACTTGTATTCTACTTGCTTGTGTCTCTTGATGGATTTGCTAAGGCAGGCATTAAGTATGTACTCTGACTTCTTTTAAGTGAGTGACACAGTTTTTCGTGGTCTTACAGAAATCATTCAATAGTGGGAAGAAAGGGGAACTTAAGTACATGACAGTGGAGATATCCTAAGCTACATGGGTGGTCCCTGTAGCATGGTTCCCAAGCATGGTTCTCCCAGGAGTTTCAGATGTGAGGTTGGCAGTCCTGCTGATAGTTCTGTCACATATCTTGGACAGATTTTCCTTTCCCAGGTCTGGAGAAGGAGTGCACATTCATGTTGAATCCTATAAAAATAAATAATCATGAGATAACTTTCAATGTGTGAGTTTCTTTGGTTCTGTAATTATGTTTGCTTCACTGTTAATGGTAGCATTTATTAGTCATACTCCTGTCCCCTGGTTGGAGGTAAAAGAAGGTAAAGCCATAGTTTTAACATGCCTCACATTTTTGCAGTGAATTGATTACAGGAACAAGTCATATTCTGTAAGTGAATTACTGGCTGTTGTCTGATGAATTAATGAAGTTTAAGAAGTTCTTTCAAAAATGTGTGGCTTCATGTGTTAATTTCTTTTCTAGCAGCAATATTTATGAGAGCAGAACAAGACTTGCAGCTTGTCCCTACTTCATCTTTGCTCTGACAGGCAGAGCTTTTGGGTCTACATGATTGATAATCTCTTAAGGAGAAAATATTTTTACCCTTTTGGAAATTCATTTTTGATGGTTGGAGTTTGTGACTATCTAAAATATACACCATGGTTCTTCCCTCTCCTATGCTCTCCACCCCCCAAGAACTCCACAATTTTAGCTTTTGTTTGGCTTCCTTGGAATTTCACTTATAAACACACACACACACACACACACACACACATGCACACACACCATCTTTTGACACTATAGAAAAACTCTCAAATAATAAAAGAACATTCCGGAGCTCTGACAGGTCTGGATTTTGGGATGTTTGTTTTCTGATGATAAGATGAGGAGCTCCCTGCCTGTGCTCAGGGAGCCCTGTATCATTGAATTACTTTTGACATCAGTGATCCAGTTTGCATTTGAAAGGATAATCCTGGGCCAGATCAAATTCATTGAGGACTGGAAGGCTTCCTAGAATTAAGGAAATACAGTATTCTGAGCCAGGAGATTTACAAACTCCAGAAGCTCTCCGGAGATGTTGCTTTTCCCCCAAATCCTAATTAGTGAGCCACTGCCCCTGGGAGCAGATCCTTTATGCTGGTGGATTGGAGGGGAAGAAGGATTGAGAATGGTGAAATCTGAGACCTGTTGAGTTCAATTTCTTGTTTCGCAGATGAGGAAAGAGAGGTCCAGAAAGGTAAAGAGGTTTATGCAGTGTCACATATTTAGTGGCATACCAACATAATTTGATGAAATGAGCACAGGACTGAAATTTGTAAGTCTAGGTTCTGCCAGTAGTTGATTCTTATGCCTGTGCTGTGCCCACTGACCCATGGGGTCACCTGTGGTCTCAGAGAATGCTGTGTTCCCCAGGGCTATCCTTATGCCAGGTTTGGACAGCTCCAGGGATGGATAGGTCCTTGTTCTGTAGGGCGATAGACACTCACTGCATTTATCTTAAGGCTTGCTCTGTAGAATCTTCCTCAAGGCCTGGCATGTTGGGAATTTGTCTGAACAGCTATGAGGTAGTAGCTCCACCTGGCTCCTAGCCACACTTTTTTGCTTAAAGGTAGAATGAGACTCTTCAAACTTTTGATTTTTATCATTTAAGATTGTAAGATATAACTCATTATTCATAGCCTAGAAACTAAAGTATACCTTTAATCATAACATTCTCTGCTCAGAAATCTTCAGTACTTTCCCTTTGCTACCATATAAAGCCCAAATAGTTTAATGCAGCATCCACAGCCTGGCTTCCCTCTAACTTCCCTGGTGCAGTCTCCCCCAACTCTGCCATCCTCCAGCCAAAGGGAACAATGAACGCTTTGTCTTACTTAGGTCTGACACTTTCGCATCTCTTGGCCTTGTTTATTCTTTCTTCAGAGGCATGGAGGCTTTGGAATAAGATAAATGTGGGATTAAATTTTAACTTTCCCATTCTGTTGCGTGACTGTGAGCAAATTACATGAGCCTTTTGAGCTTTAGATTCCCCATAAGCAAAATGGGAAAATATTAGGACCCACCTGCTTGCTTTAGGTTAAGTTGAAAAGATAATGATGTAAAGTGCCCAGAATGGGGCCTGATTCTCAGTAAACACTGCAGATGTATTTCTTATTAGTAGCAGTTTTAATAGTAGATTTTTCTCCTCTTTCTCTATGTATTCAAATCATAACTATCCTATACAAATGTATCTATTTCTATGAGGCCCTCCTTCACTCCCTCTAGAACTCCCAGCAGTCCATCATTTTTCCCTTTTCTGAATACTCATAGCAAGGAATTTAGTCTTCTCTTATCACTTTTCATTTATGACCTTGTTTTGGAAAAATTGGTACATTTGGTATCACTTATGTGAGCTCCTTGAAATAAGAACTGTCTTAGATATTTTTGTATCTCCTAAAGCAAGGTTCCCAGATCTAGATGATTATTATATGAATGATTATTATTAATCATCTGAGACATTAAAATATGATTTAAAATTAGAGATTTAGTCTCAGTAGGTCTGAGGAATATGGGTCATTGCCACCCATATTCACTCCAAATCACTGAAACAGGGAATGGTAGGAGGAGATGTTCAGTATATGTTTGTGGAATGAAAAATAGCTTGATTCTATGTGTGTGAAATATTGATGAGAAAGATTTCTATGTGGTGGCCAAGGTTTTCTCACTTTAGTTGTTTGGTTTCCTGGCTGGTCTGTTGGGAGAGAAAGTTACAGCAATATGGGTTGCCTGGCTCTTGTAAGTTCTGGCTCATGTTGCAAACTTCCACCGCTTCCCCCTCTACCTTTTTTTTCTAATTTAATTCTTATTACTTAAAACTGTACTTCCCAAAATCCTTGACACACTGTACCTGCTTTGTGTACATTTGTGGAATTTAAACAGATGTAAGAGAGAGAGATTCTTATCTGTGTCCTTTATAATCAGAAATGTTTCCACTGTATCTTTTTTATTTTCTCCCAGTTTTCCCAGCCATTTAAGGAAAAAACAAAAACAAAAACAAAAAAACTCTAGTGCTGTTTATTTATTTATTTATTTTTACTCAAAACAAGCCTGCCCCTACATGTTTTGTTTCTGAGTTGGTCCTTTGTCCCATTTGACCTTTGTTTTTCTTTTTAGGATTAAAGGGAAGGGGAAAGAAAAAAAGGAAATGCGATTAAGTTAGGCAATTCTCTCTCCTTCCTAGAGTCATCTCTGGAAACTTTCTTTATCTTGACCATAATCTATTTTATTAGTGGTTTTTAGAAAAGAAAAAAGTAAGCTGAAGGAATTTCCTCACTCTTCCTCTGCTTTATCACTACTTTCTGTTTTTAGAACGAATGCCTTAAAAAGCAAATTGAAAACCTAGACAGTTGCATCATATAAATCTTGTTAGTGCAGAATATAAAACCTTTCCTGAATCCAATATTTAAATCTCTTTTTACCTATTTGTAGAATATGTATATTTTGTCCCCAAATTTCAAATAAGAGTTTGATTTCTTCTTGAAATGACTATTCTGGAATTGTTCTAATGTTTATTTCCTCTGAAGATGAGGCTTTCTTCCCCTCTCTTTCACAACAGAACCCATTTTTGTGCTTGAATCATCAAAATGCACTAGTTGCCATCTTTATGTCCCACTCCTTAAGAAGGAAATCTGAGAAATACTTTGTGTAGGCAGTTTTGAGGTCCTGTGTGCTAATGCGTTAGAATCACAATTGTTTCCTTATAGGGAGCTGTCCATTTGAAGGCCTGGTCAGGTCCTTATCCGTCATCCATTGCCCTTGTAAATAACAAGTGCCACAGAGGCTTCAAATTCAATTAGAGGAGGGCAGCAACTGTTGTTAAGTTTTCTCCCATCTCAGCCTGGTGAATCAGGGATTCCTTTACAGGTTTTAATAAAGGAAAGTAATAAACCGCTTGGCTCTCTTTCTTTATAGATCCCATCTCTGAGAATCAAATGGATTCTGTCACTAATATCATGTGCTCGCTGATAAACTCCAAAGGGGTAGCTGTGCGGAATTCTTTTGGAAATGTTTGATAAAATGTCAGTTTGCTTTATAGGTAGGATAAATTCTGAAAGGTGGGTAAGTTCACCTAAAATGAAAACTCAGTGAATTTGGTATAATAATGGTTCTCTTGTATTGCTAAGGAATTGAGTAAACTATGATTTTCTTAGAATCATAGATCTTAGAGCTGGAAAAGACTCTAAGAGAACATCTTCAGGTAAAATAATTGCTTTGGGGCAGTGACAGGAGTGAGCGAGTGAGGGATAACTATTTTTGTTCAAGAAATGTGATTTAGCAAGGATAGGGGTAGTCATTATTGAAATTATTAAAATGTGACAGCTTGAAGGGCCCTCGAAGATCACGAAAAAAATCTATTCCTGTCACTTACCGAATGATTACACTGGCCTCAGAGATTCCACCACAAATCAAGGAGGTCCTTCCTGCAAGTGGGGCTTCATCCAGAATGTAGGTATTCTAATTTATAGTCCTGTGCTCTTTCCAGACTGTATGTAATGGGCATGGCTACCTCCTGAGGGTGGTCTGGTGAATCAGTGGTGCACTTGAGACTTGTCATGGACCTATTGCCTTCAGAGACAGAGCAGACACAGGCACATCTTCCTGGACTGCCCCCTCCACCCTGCATTTTCATTCACATGATACATAAGTCATTCAGCCAAGAGTCACAGTTGTCTGGTGGAAATTTTTGCATTTCTCATTAGGAAAAATAATTTCTCCTGTCTTTTTTTCCATTCAGCTTTCTTCTGTAATTCTTTTTCTGTCTTTTTATTCACCCCTCTTTTCCTGCTGTCTGACTTCCTAGCTATGTAATTTCCACCAGACCTGGCCATAATTTGCCAAATAGCCCAGACATCTTTTTAAAAAAATAATTTGGAGTCAGGCTTCTGAGTGGTACGCCTAGTATTGTGTGTGTGATTTTCTGATTTTAGTACCGAAGAGGACTTCAGACTGTTGTTGGAAGAAGCAGCTGATTTCACTTGACTACACTCCTTTCTGCTTTCTTATACTATGTAGTTTTCTTATTTCTCTGCTTTTCCCTTGTCTCCCACTCCTATATTGTCCTATTAGTGGTCTGCACAGTAAAAGTACATCTGAAAAAGAAAGATTTGAGGGGAAAAATGAGAGAAGAGAAAAGAAGATCTTGGTAGACATGAGGTCAAGTTTCTGGTTCTAATAAAATAAAAGCCAAAGAGCCTCTTATTTAATCTGAGAAACAGTCATAGGCATCTACTTTTTTGAAACTCTTTTTATGTCCCTTACTCACATGTGTATTGTGCAAGGCTTAAACATGCATTGGCGGAAGATGTTCCCCTCCAGCTCCCCATCTTTCTGCAACTGACTCCTGGCACATTCATGGAGCATTAGTGCTCCAACCATCCCATTTTACAGATGACAGAATAAAGCCCAAGAAAGAATCGAGTTGTCCAAGTTTAATGCAATTAAATGGAAAAACCAGGATTAGAATTCAAGAATCCAGACTTCCTCCCACCTCTGTGACATTGCCATTGACCACTATTTGTAAGATTCACATTAGAATAGGGTCTCTTTCCTCCATGAGCTCATGTCTAATACAGTGGATTTAAGATGATCCCTAATTATAATACAAGGCTCACACGGGAAAGTCTCAACCACGATAAAAATTAGAGGACAATTTTTATTTTGCTCCCAGTTATTCCATTAATGAGAAGGAAAGTAACTTAACCCTAGGGATATTAACTATTTGAGCAAGTTTCTTTTGCTCTCCCTGAGCTTTTCTCATGATGATCTGTGAATTTAAGTGACTGGACCAGCTTCATTACTTAGGTTCCTCCAGCTCTGTGACTCTGAGACTGAGGTTGTCAAGGATATTGGTTATGCTGAGAATTCAGGCATCAGGTAAAGAGTCAAATTAGATGACCTGGGGTTCTTCACAAATTGTCCCTCTGTAGGAAAGTTCATAAAAAAGGGAAAGTCACATCCAAGCGGGGAGTAGGAAGACCCAGGAATTGGTTTCATGAAGGAAGTGATGCTTAAAATGGGTCTATTCTAGAGAGGCTGATGCTAGTTTCCAAACAGGGGTTTTGGATATAGAGAGGAAAGCTACAGTGGTGCCTCTTTATGAAATATATTAAAATAGAGCCCCTCTGGTAGAATAAAATAAGGCCTTCTTCCTACCTTTCATCTTTCCATCGTTTTGCACCTGTATCCCACCACATTGTTGGAACATTAGCATTCCAGCCATCCCATTTTTCAGATGGAAAATAAAGACCAAAAGAGAATTGAGTTGCTCAAAGTTTACAGCAATTTAATGGAAGAGCCAGAATTAGAGTCTAAGAACCCTGAGTCCCACCTCTGTGACATTGCCATTGACTATTATTTGTAAGAGCAACACTGAAAACACAAACCCAACAAGGTTAAAATAAAACACATATCATGCCACTTAACATTATTTGCTAAATGAAAGAGATCCTGAAAATAAAAGTCACCATCCCTTTGCAATGTTATTCCTTGCTCTATTATTCTGCCTACTTCTGGGAAAAACTCAGAAATGGGAACCTAGGTAATTGCTGTTCCCCAGTAAGCCTAATGAAAATGAATGAGGCAAAGAATCTTCTCTGGAAGGGAAATGAAGGAATAAGAGCCAGAAAGAGGGAGTTCCAAGATGTCAGAATTTCCAGAAGTGCAGGGCTATCAGAATGATCCTGCTGGAATTCATTATCTGCAAATAATGGATTCAGTTTTTGAAAATAACAGAACACTGTTGGAGATTGCAATGTAATTGTACTGAGACCCTGGAAAGGAATGGATAAAAGCAAAAAGTATAATAAAATAAATGAATAACAACAACAACAAAAAGAAACTATTAACATACTCTGAAACACAGGAAAGTTAATTGAGCCAATTTTGATTTATTCTTCTTGCTTGAGTGCTAAATTTTTAGCTCCTCTGCCAAGATCAGTAGTAGGCTTGCATGGAGAAATCAACACACAATTAAGGATCCAGACACAGAGAATCACCTTAAAACCAGATTTGGCTATTTTAAAAAAAGATCTCAAATTAGAGTACAAAGACTAATCCAGTAGACCATATAAATTATTTCTCCACTGAAGCAAGTGTTACTTCTTAATAATATTTTTATATTGGATTCAGAATTAACAATCAGCATTTGATTCTAACACATGGCATTTATAAATGCCACTAGGGACAAAGATTTTCACAGTCAATCATTGTTTCTATAGGATTACCAAAGGCTCAATTAAACAGTGGAATCTGCAAGTTTTCAGGTCAGTAGACATTTAACCCAGAGTTTTTCAACCTTTGCTATTGATATTTGGGGATGAATAATTCTTTTGTTGTGGCAGGCTGTCCTGTGCATTTTAGGCTGATCAGCAACATCCCTGGCCTTTACCTGCTAGATGTCACTAGCAACACTCCCCATACCCCACCAAGCTGTGATGACCAAAAAAAAAAAAAAAAAAATCTCCATACATTGCAAAATGTCACTTGGAAATCAAAATTTCCCCAGATTGAGAAACACCAATTTAAATGTTTAGTCATATTTAAGATGACTGCATATCAAGGTTAGAAAACTACAATTCCAATTTTTGACAATATATACTAAATGACAACCTGCCCACTGATGAATCATGATATTTATGAAAAAGTTTGGCTACAGCTAGACATCGTTTGGGAGAAGAAATCCAAGATGCAAAGCACTGACCTTATATCTCATAGCTGCTCCTCCATGGCTGCAGTAGGTCAGCTTATAGAAAAAAAAAAAAAAAAAAAAAAAAAAAACAGAGGCTCTGGCTTTTCTCTACTTATTGTACTAACGTGACAAAACAGGTTGCTTTAGCAATACAAGCACCTCTTAGTTGTGAATTCCAAACTCCGGAATCACTGTATTTCTCATTCAACTTGTAAAGTACCCAAACCTAGTCATTTAAAAATAATCCACTGCAACACTTATGTTTTCTTTGGGTTAGTGCTTTATCATATGTTCTTAGGAAACAGCTTGACTCAAACCAAAAATGCCAACTTATAGAAGTCTGGGAACTGGGGGAAATAGGAGGAGGTCAGAGGAAAGAAGAAATGCCACACAGATAGAAAAAGAGTCAAAGGGTGATACAGAAATAGAGGGAGAAGGACAGATAATAAACACAAACGAAGTAAAGAAAAGCGAGAGCAATAAAATTGAAGTCCAAGCAGGATCTCAAGCATAAAAGAATGCACAAAACAAAACTGAATGTTGCACACTCTGATATCCATCTCTCTGTAATAAACCCGGTAATTCAAAATCAGATTTTGGTCTTCCTTCAATCCTCTAGTGCCATTCGCCCATACTTTGCTGAGACGCTTCTGCCTTAGTAAAGCCCATGACAGCAAAGCCAGGGGGTTTCCTCAGTGAAGAGAGGGAAAGAATTCTTCTGGCAAGAGGTTCCACATGCACAGCACTGCATAGTTGCCAAATGATAAGATTCCCCTCTAAAAAAACAAAACAAATTAACAAAGAGATTCCCAATTTAGAAAATGTTAACGATTAATGTGCATTGTTATACTGTTTCCCCAATCAGCAATTAAAGAATTTATTGGGGCCTTTTAAGTGTAACATTCTCTGTTAGGCCCCAGAGATAGGAAGATGAGTAAGACACTTTTTCTACCTGCAAGTAAATCACAGTCCACTGAGGCAAACAACTGTGCATATAACTATAATATTATTTCTTCAGGTGAGAAACAGGGGTGCTCCTATGTGATTGTGTGGTGGCAATTCAGGGGTGATTTGTATCAAAGCAATGAAATTAAATATGGAAAAGAATTAAACTTAAGATTTATGATATATGAGACATGCTATTTTAAAAATTCTGGTTACTTCTGACATTTAGATTGGAAAAAGGAATAAAAAAACTATTGAAAGCAGCGACAATGAAAAATTTGAAGAATTCCTTTGATCAAGAATACAGGCAGTTTTAAGAATAAATTTGACTGATCATATTCTTTAAAAGAATGTGTACTAATCTGAGGCTTGAAAAATATCAACATATGGTAATATACGAAATAATGCCTTTTAGGGAATTTTACTATTATTTATAAAACATATTGCTTCAAAGCTAAGTCAACGTGAATTGTAGTTTTCAGTGAATTTTTAAGTTTTTTAAGGAAAGCGTCATTTTGCCATTTCAGGTTTCTTTGAAATCCTAGGTTCAGCTCAACCTTCCCATTTATAGTTTTCCATATTACTCATTTACCCTCTTTGTGCCTCAGTTTCTATCTCTGTGAATAGGTACCCATAATAATTAAAAATTTTAAAAAATTAAAAATTACCTAATTCACAGAGTTGATGAAAAATAAAATAAGCAAATATTTGTGAAAGTCATTTATGAGAGATAAGCATAGAATGATAAATGAGAAAAGGGAGGAATTAAAATCACTATTAGTAGACTAAATCATGTACTAAATCACATACATGATAAGGCTATGAAAAGCAATAAGAAGAAAATCTTCCATTCACACAGCTCAAATGTGGGTCAAATGACTTTCTTACTTTATCAAAATAACTTATTGAATTATTTTTACCTCAAAAAATAAAAGCATATCAAGAAAGTAATTAAACTAATAAAGAAACATGTTTTATGTGTATGCAGGAAGAATCAGACTAAAATAAATACCCATAAAGGGCAATTATTAGTCAAACTTTGAAAATTATATAATATTAATATTATTTTCTTGACACATTTTGTTTGCAAATCTATTTATAAGGAAACGTGTGGCTGGACTCAGTGACTCACACCTGTAATCCTAGCACTTTGGGAGGCTGAGGTGGGAGAATCGTTTGAGGCCAGGAGTTTGAGACCAACCTGGACAACATAGTGAGACCCTGTCTCTACAAAAAGTTTAAAAAATTAGCTGGGTGTACTGGCACACACCGTAGTCCCACCTATTCAGGAGGCTGAGCCAGGAGGATCAATTGAGCCCCGGAGTTTGAGGTTTCAGAGGTCTATCTGTGGTCACACCACTGCACTGTAGCCCTGTCTTAAAAAGAAAAAGTCACTGAAACAAAACTCTTGGACTTAGGTTCAAGGCTGAGTTCTGTCTGGAAAGCATCTAGCCATTGTTAATATAACGAGAACAGTTTGTGTGACGTGGATGCAACCTGGCAGCCAAGGAGAGGGGACTGGAATGCACATGCCTGAACAATGATGACTTCACTGTACTAGTCAGCCGGGTGCTACAGGGCATGGAGTGAGCATGTATGTGTACTGTGTGGCTGTTACATTCAAAATGATTGAGCGAGTAGGACAACAAATATGCATCAAATTTTGCGTTAAGCTTGAACATTCCTCCGTGGAAGCTATTCCGATGATTCAGATGGCTTTTGGGGATGATGCAATGAGTGCAGCACAAATAAAAGAGTGGCACAGACGCTTCAAAGGTGGTCGAGAATCTGTTGAAAGTGATCCACGATCTGGAAGGCCTGCAACAAGCAGAACACCTGAGGATGTTGAACGTGTACGGGTTAGGTTAAGAGACGCTGGGAGAACTGTGTGAGGTGCCAAGGTGCCTACTTTGAAGGGGACTGAGGTGTCATTGTCCTATGTACAATGTTTCTTGTATCTTCTTCAATAAATGTCTCTATTTTTCATATTACATGGCTGGATACTTTCTAGGCAGACTTCATATTACTGTAATCATTAGTAATAATAAATGCTATTTATTGACCATTGCTATGTTTCATTTGTTATGCCAAAAGCTTTACATAAATTTTCTCATCAAATTCTCACAACAACCCTAACATATAGATTCTAGTATATCCTTCAGAGGTTGAAAGGTTAAATAATATATTAAATAGTATGTTTGAGGTTACATCACTAGTGAATAACAGAGTCAGAATCTGAATTGAGGGTTCCTGATCAAAAAACCTGAGTTCTCATCTACTTCTTACAGCTTGGGTTTGACACCAGACAGATGTATAGTCCAAAAAGTCCCACCTTACATTAGTTGTATGACACTGGGAAAGCTTGCCTAATGTGAACCAAATTTCCTGTCAGCAAAGTGGGGATAATCGTATCTCTTCACAGAGTTCTTGTGAGAAGTTAAAAAAAAAAAAAATTGTCCCTCGCATCATAGCTTCTAGGCAGAGGTATGATCTTCTTGGAAGATGAAGGGCAGGAGAATTTTTAGACACATGTGTCATGATAAATGGAGAAAATAATTACACATACACCAGGTTTAGAAAACTAGGGGACACACAAAACAAGAACTTGACCTATTCAATTGGAGCTACTGGATTCAGGTTCAGCGCTCCACACGCTGGAGCACAGACTTACCAGCCTCCTCACTATCAAGCTAAAACAAAAATCATCCTCTCAATGGGAATTGGGAACTGCTTGTTTGCTATGTTAAGAAAAGTCCCTTTGCTCTCTTCCCCACTGCATTCTCCCATCCTCTGGTTTTACAATTTCCTTGAGATTGTGGCTTCTCCTTTGTATTTTTCAAAAAATGGACTCTGTTCAAACACATTCCAAACCCTCTCTGTTTCATATTAATAGATAAAAATCTCTTCCCACAGACCAACACATCTTGGGAATTTTAAACCCCTTTAAGCCTTTTTCCCACCCCATGGGAAATGGCCTAGGTTTGGGAATCAACAAACATCTCTTCATCACAGACACCAAAAATGAAACTGCTTTTTGTATAATAATAAGGAAAATGGGAGAGTAGCTCAAATGAAAAATTAGAGGGTTGTCTAGGAATCAACAATTTAGGCTCTATCTCCAGTTTTGTCACCACTGTTTTTCTCTAGCCCTTGGAGTTTCCATTTGGACACAGGCAGCATTAGACTAGATGGTTCATAAGAACTCTTCTACATCCGCTGGCTTGAGATTGTAAAATACTGTGGTGGACTGGTACAGCAACCCAACAATCTACCTATGGAAACAGAAAATTGATGAGATAATAATCTAATGGAACATAAAGTACAATGGAAATAAAAGTAGTTTAAAATGTTAGAGGAAAGGAGGTACTTCTAGTGTATCTGATGCTGGTCCTCAGCTTGGGGTAGTGAATAACTTTAAAGTAAAACTTGAAAGGAAGTTACACTAATATTTAATTTGGTGGCATACATTAAGAGGACCGGATAAACTAGGCCATATTCAAGGACAAAGAAGATAGATAAAATACTCAAAACCACGATATATGAAAAACAGTCCATTATAGGGATGAGTAGACTAACAACAACAACAAAAAGACAAAGGACAACAAAAAACCTTGTCTTAGAGGTTTAGAAAAGGTCATCATTCAAGACAATTATTCTTAATCTTTATGGCACCAAAGAATTGAAGCACTAGAACCTAGAAACAGAAGTAACACAGAACAAGATCTTGGCTCAAACATGGAAAACTTTTCTTACACTAACAGCTCCTGTAAGGTATAATAGGAAGACCCAGAAGAAGGTGTTCAAACATGAATCAAACACATGCCTAACAGGAATTTCACATTTAAGGTTCAAGCAATAACCTTGAAATAAATGAGATTCAATACATTTTTCATTCCAGAGTCAGTAATACTCCATGATTTTGTGAAATGAAAATTTGTCTCATACCTGCACAGGGGATCATTGAAGACTTTTTCATTGGAAAAGTCTACAGTTCTCTATCTTGTTTTTTAATTTTGGTGAATATAATCTTAGGCCTGAATCACCAGCATACTCCCTATTATAATTTACATAATACAAAAGAGAAAGTAGAAAAAAATAGTACCAAGGCCGTAAAATGCACGTGCAGGAACACACACTCACAGAATAGATAACAGTTTAAAAACATTCACATGCATGTTCTGCATCAGTCTGCTGATTTCTGACTCATGTCGCTATGAGATAACATCTGAAATGGATTTAGTTGTGGTTATGGAGTACCACTGGCAGTTTTAACTTAAATTTATTACAGCTGATCAGAACAGCCATGCTTAGGAATTGAAAGCGGGTACACTTCTTTTAGAAAGTACATTGTAATATATAATGCTAAGACAAAACAATTTAAAGAGACTTTGCAATCTTATTCTGATTTGCTTCATTTGTGTTCTGTCTAGAGGCCAATCCAAAAACCTGGTGGTGTTCTACACCATGGTTCATTTATTGAACTTTTTGCCTGTGTTAATTTCAGTCAGTTTTACACGTGGGTTGCTAGAGCATCTGTCTAGGGCCTCATATTTAAACACTATTAAATATTCTTAAATTATATATTGCTAAAGAATATTAAAGGGCATTAAAATATTAAATATTTTAAGGAATATTTAAAGAGTTCTTTACCTGGCTCCCTCCTTTTTGAAATTCTTCCCTTATTCTCTAGTTGGGAGGGAGAGGAGTGACTGCTACCACCATTGGGGAGGAGGGAAGTAAGTGGAAGTCCCGGCTTTCTGTTGGACCAGCTGACATCAAGGTGGGTTGGGGCATGTTTTTTCCCCCATGCTGTTTGTCTGGAGTAGAGCAGATATCATCACAAACATTTTTGTTCTGCTATGTCTAACTTTTCCTAATCCTTTTGACTAGAGAGAGCATGCTTTCTAAATAATCTTTAAATGATGATGATGATGAATACAATTTGAAATGGACATGATTTTGGAACTCTAACAGAGCTTTGTTACCAATACTTTACCACAAAAGGCTACAGAAAGCCTTTCTAATCTCTAATAAAAATCTCTAGTCAACTTTTTATTACCACCACAAAATCAACCCGAAGAAAATCAACTGGATTGTTCTATAGTTCATGTCAAGTTGTTAAGAGTATTCTTTCCAGGCCAGAGTGGGAGGGGGGTGAGGGATTAAAAAAAAAAAAAAAAAAAAAAAAAAGAATATTCTTTCCTACTTCTGCTTTAGAGATGTGAAAAAGTCCCAGCACTCTTGTTGAGTTTCCAGCAGCCTGCCTGCCTTTTCACTTGTTTATATATAGGTCATAGATGAGGCCCCTCCGGAACACTGTGACTTAACTCTTCATAAATAAATAACTGTTTAATCATCCTGGCCCATTTTCCCAGTAGGATAGTTAACAAAGTTTTGCCTAATATGTTATTTATGGAAAACAATTTACTTAGAATTCAGAATAGGAAAAAAAAAATGCTCCTAAGTAATGATTCCTTTTTCTCTAAGCCATTGTCTCAGATTAAATGTGAATTCATATAACAATACCTCATAAACTTCAGATTATTATGTGTGAGTCTTTGACCTAAACACTCAATGTGTCTGACAGTACTATTTGAGTCTTGGCACTTGGCAGAAACTCCATACATGTTTGTTGAATTTGAATTGTCAATTCTCTTAGAACATAGGTTTGTCCCTATAATTCTATGCATAGTTAGATATTTAGAAATAACAGGCATACCTTGCAGATATTGTGCAGTTGGTTCCAGATCATTGCAATAAAGCAAATATTGCAATAAAATATACCATGCAAATTTTTAGTTTCCCAGTGTATATAAATGTTATGTTTACACTATCCTGAAGTCTACTTAGTATGCAATAGCATTATGTCTAAAAACACCAATGTATATACCTTAATTTAAAAATATTTTAATGCTAAAAAATGCTATAAATTATCTGAGCCTTCAACAAGGTGTAATGTTTATGCTGGTGGAAGGTCTTGCCTCAATGTTGATAACTGCTGACTGATCTAGGTGGTGGCTGCTGAAGGTTGGGGTGGCTGTGGCAATTTCTTAAAATAAGACATCAATGAAGTTTGACATATCGATTGACTCTCCCTTTCAGAGTTCTCTGTAGCATGCAATGCTGTTTGATAGCATTTTACCCACAGTAGAATTTCTTTCAAAAGTGAAGTCAATCCCTTCAAACCTTCCACTGCTTTATCAATTAAGTTTATATAATATTCTAAATCTTCTGTTGTTATTTCAACAATGTTCACAGCATCTTCACCCGGAGTAGATTCCATCTCAAGAAACTACTTTCTTTGCTCATCCATAAGAAGCAACCCATCTGCTCAAGTTTTATCATGAGATTGCAGTGATTTGGTGATATCTTCAGGCTCTACATCTAATTCTAGTTCTCTTGCTATTTGTACCACATCTGTGGTTACTTCTTCCAAAGAAGTATTGAACCCCTCAAAATCATTCATGAGAGTTGGAATCAACTTCTTCCAAACCCCTATTAATGTTGATATTTTGACCTTATCCCATTAATCATGAGTGTTCACAGTGGTATCTAGAATGGTGAATCCTTTCCAGAGGATTTTCAGTTACTTTGCCTAGATTCATCAGAGGAATCACTATCTATGGCAACTACAGCCTTATAAAATATATTTCTTCAATAAGACATGAAAGTTGAAATTACTTCTTGATCCATGGGATGCAGAATGGATGTTGTGTTATCATATATGAAAACAACATTAATCTCCTTGTACATCTCCATCAGAGCTCTTGGGTGACCAGGTGCATTGTCAATAAGCAGTAATATTTTGAAAGGAATCTTTTCTTCTGAGCAATAGGTCTCAACAGTGGGCTTAAAATCTTCAACAAATCATGTTATAAACAGATGTGCTATCCTCCAGGCTCTGTTGTTCCATTTCTAGAGCATAAGCAGAGCAGGTTTAGCATAATTATTAAGAGCTCTAGGATTTTGGGAATGATAAATGAACATTGGCTTCAACTTAAAGTCACCAGCTGCATTAGCCCCTAACAGGAGAGCCAGCCTGGCCTTTGAAGCTTTGAAGCCAGGCATTGACTTCTCTTCTCTAGCTGTGAAAATCCTAGATAGCATCTTCTTCCAATATAAAGCTGTTTCAGCTACATTGAAAATCTGCTATTTATTGTAGCCACCTTAATCAATTACTTAGCTAGATCTTCTGAATAATTTGTTGCAGCTTCTACATCAGTATTTGCTGCTTCACCTTGAAGTTTTATGCTATGGAGATGGCTTCTTTCTTTAAACTTCATGAACCACCTCTGTTAGTTTCAAACTTTTCTTCTACAGCTTTCTTACCTCTTTCAGGTTTCACAGAATTGAAGATAGCGGAAGTCTTGCCTTGAATTAGGATTTAGCTTAAGGAAATATTGTGGCTGCTTTGATTTTCTATCCAGACCTCTTAAATTTTCTCCATATCGGCAATAAGGCTGTTTTCCTTTCTTATCAATTGTGTGTTCACTGGACTAGTACTTTTCATTTCCCTCAAGAACTTTTCCTTTGTGTTCACAACTTGGGTAACCGGTGCAAGAGGCCTAGCTTTTGGCTTATTGTGGCTTTCAACCTGTCTTCCTCACTAAGCTGAATCATTTCTAGCTTTTGATTTGAAGGGAGAGAGGTGCAACTCTTCCTTTCACTTGAACAATTAGACATCATTGTGGAGTTATTAACTACCTAGCTGTAATTTTGTTCTGTCTCAGGGAATAGGGAGGCCCAAGGAGAAGGAGAGAGATAGGTGAATGGTCTGTCAGTGGTGCAATCAGAACACACACAGCATTCATTAATTAAGTTTTCTTCTTATGTGGGCAGGTTCTTGAGACCCTAAAACAATTACAATAGTAGCACCAAAGATAACTGATCACAGATTGCCATAACAGATATAATAATAATAATGTTTGTAATACTGTGATAGTTACCAAAATGTGACCCTGAGATAGGAAGTGAGCACATGTTGTTGGAAAAAATAGTGCTGATAGACTTGCTTAATGCAGGGTTGCCACAAATCTTTGATTTATGAAAAATGCAATATCTGGAAAGCACAACAAAGTGAACCACAATCAAAGAACATATGTCCATGCCTACCTAATTTTAAAATACCATTATCTGTACTTGCTCATAATTTTTTAAAGATAGCTTTTTTGTGGCAATACCAACTTCACAGGTCAATTTAAGAATAGTAACATGAAATTGGGTGTAATACCTTGGTACAGCATTAGAGTAAGGACTTAGGAAATTGTGGCTCTAATTATAACTATGCCATGAACTCTGTAGGGATTTATGACAATCCTTTTGAGACCTCAGTTTCTTAATTTATAAAATGAGGTGATTATAATGTATAATCTTGGAAGTCTCTACCAGCTTTAATATATTTTAATATTTGGCAGAATAGTTACTCTGATAAACAAATTCATTAAATATCGCTCAACTGAGAAACTCAGCAGTTGTTTTCTCCTCATTTTGGTCTTAAATCCTAGTATCTTATCTTCAATACTAAAAATTGTGATGTTTGGACACTAAAATAATAGGCTTAGACAATACAAAATACTGAATATATTGGGGAGGAAAGCCACCTTGACAAGCCCTTTGCAATCATAGAAATGGTCTTTTGTAGCAGTATCAATATCTTGAAGAAATATTTTGGTCTTATTACTTAATTAAAAAACTAGCTTCAGTGCCTCTTCTTAACTTTAGTGTTAGTAAAAGCACTGTATTTGCTACACAGTTCTTCAGACTCGCCTCTGGAATGATTTAGGTGAATGGTTAAGATTCAGTTTTATTCAGAATTTTCCCTATTTTCTGTAACATTATATCAAGATCAGGATATAAATTGTCAACACCAACTATTCTCTATGAATAAAGCAGTTTATGGATTTGCATTCAGGTAAGACATTTTTTGAAATGTGCTTTTTTTGCTGCACAAAAAACTCAGTTCTCTGTCATCCATTTTATTTCAATGCACTTTGGTTCAACACACCCATGTTCTAATTCACACAATATTGTGAATTAAATCAAAACAACAAAGTACTTGCCATGGACTTTGAGTGATAAAGAAATGAGTTATTCTACACTTCTCCCTTGCATATGTACCAATTATCCAGATCTGAGTCTTCTCTAGTGATTTGTCCAACTGTAAAACAATACCTGTTCTGTCTTAACATGTGATAGTAATTGTTCTTCCCCACTGTATGTATTATGTTATGTAATATCCTGCAACATCATTTGAAAATGCAGTTTTTCCAGAAGCTCATTTTTCTTTCTAATCATAATGTATTTTTAATGATGAAACACTTTTACAAGCTTCTAAGTAATAATATTTAATGTAATTATTTTTGCTGCAAGAAGTGTAATTTTGAAAAATTTTTTTTTACTAGTTACATTATTTTTAGTTCTAGTATCTGTTACTATTTTTATGTCTATTATTAGGCTTCAGTGAATCACTAAAAAAAATGTATCTTTTTTTAAGAGAGCTATAGCAAAACACAGCAATAGTATTAAAGTTACAAATTTAATAAAAGTACATAACATTGTGTAAATAATATAAAGTAAGCAAGATTAAATACACATTGATAAATGAATGGTAGCTGAGAGGAAATATCCAGTGGAATCCAGTGAAGAGCTTGTGTAACCTTAAGAATATCATAATTATTAAGAATATAATGATATTCCTATAAAGTTATAATTAAACTTGAATTTTAATTTTGTGAAATACACCTGACTCAAATCATTTTCAGGTCTGAAACTGTTGGCAGTCCATGTAATAAATTATGGATAATGGATATATTTTGAGAAACACTGATCTAGCGAAATAAATGAGATGGTGTTTTATTACCTTGGGCAAGTTACTTAAAGCTGTTGTGCTTCTGTTTCCTCATCTGGGAAAGAGAGGTAAATTACAACAGTATTGTGAGGATTTAGTTAGTGAACACAAGTTAGGCTTTTAGAATAGCACTAGCTTCTAGTAAGCACTCAGTAATTAATAATTGTTACTGATGTTATCATTATTATTTTTCTGTGGGCTATCATCTATTATTTTGTCTCATGTAAATTAAGGAGAATTGTGACAATTGTTGTTTTCAGACTTTATGTCTTAATTTTTAATTTTGTAGCATGAGATTAACTCTAACCTATTGTGATTTAGAACCTAAATTGTACACAATCAGATTATAAAACAGTAAGACTGATTCCACAGGTCCCTGCAAAAATCATTAACTCTTTTGAAACTTAGTTTCTCCTTCTGAAAAATGGGGACTACTAATATTTATTATACCTATGGAACAAGTTTGCAATAAGGACTAAGGAAAGTGTTTTGAAAATGTTCAAATTCTATACAAATGTAATGTAAAAGTAAGGTCATGTCTCATTTATATGAGAATTTGTATTTTTTTTTTTTTTTTTTTTTTTTTTTTTTTGAGACAGAGTCTCGCTCTGTTGCCCGGGGCTAGAGTGAGTGCCGTGGTGTCAGCCTGGCTCACAGCAACCTCAAACTCCTGGGCTTAAGAGATCCTACTGCCTCAGCCTCCCAAGTAGCTGGGACTACAGGCATGCGCCACCATGCCCGGCTAATTTTTTCTATATATATTTTTAGTTGTCCATATAATTTCTTTCTATTTTTAGTAGAGACGGGGTCTCGCTCTTGCTCAGGCTGGTCTCGAACTCCTGACCTCGAGCTATCCACCCGCCTCGGCCTCCCAGAGTGCTAGGATTACAGGCGTGAGCCACCAAGCCCGGCCGAGAATTTGTATTTTTATAAAATTATTTTATTTTTAAAATTACTTTTACTATATTCATAAAATGTTTCTTTTTATGTTTCATCACAATAATTGTTTATTTTTACTTTAACAATGGCAATGCATATACTGGTCATAAAGCTTAATATGACCTAATGTATTTTTTCAAATGCTTTGGAGCTTACATAAATCAGATATGGGTAGTGCAGACATAAGAGAGCATATGTAGAGGTTTCTTTTTGGCCTTGAAATTTTTAAGGCCTCTGACCTCCTTTAATGCATTCCAGACCCACACATGCCTTTAGTTCAAGGGGGGTGGGGAATGGGGGAGGGAAGCTCTTGCTTAAAACAACACTTGGAGCAGGAATTATTTGATAAGGCCAATGGTTAAGAATATTTGCAGCTTCTTGTTTTGAATTCTTATGGTAATATCCACTCCCAAAGATTATCTAGCAATTTGTGGGAAATCTAGCAACAATAAAAACTGGGCCTTCAAGACTTCCTAGATACGATACAGGAAGCAGAAAGAAAGAAGGGAAACATAACGGAGGTCTGCCTTGGCTCCATGGTGTAATAAGTAGGCAGTCTCATTACTGTTCACATCATGTGATCATAGTTTTTGTTTTGTTAGTTGGTCAATAGCTGTTTGTGGTTATGAGTCCGTCCCCTATTGACTTCTTTATTGAACTGTGCACAAGGAGTCAGCACCGTTATTTCTGATTTTCAAGTATGTAGAAAGAATTACTGTTGGGAAAATCAGAGCAGTTTTTTCTTTAAGTCATGCAGTGTATCAGTTTATGTCAGTACATGCATAATATGTTCCAGCACCCAGTGTCACGTTTTGAATGGTGAAAATTGCAATGAAAATGAAGATGATCACCTCTCATGTTTACATCATGCTTTGAAATTTGTGACGTACTTTAACACAAACATCTTCACTTCCTAATGAGAGCCCTAGCAGGAAGCTAAAGTCCAAGGGTTTGACCTGTCAGCTTGGCAGAGCTGTGACTTGGTTTTCTGACTCTATGGCCGATGTTTTTTGCCAAAATGTCACAGGTGCTGTCTGTTGAGATTTGAAGTTCTTTGTAGACCCAGAGCTACAAACTCTAATGAATTTCCATTTCAAGGCCCTCGTAATGACACTTTTATATGTCTTTATCTTTTCTAATACGTGGTACTTCCAAGCTAAGATTATTATAATTCATTTACCTTACTCTCTTGTATATGGAGACCTTTTGGCCTTGTTCTGTGATAGTCATGACAGAAGCTGGGTGTGAAAATACTGTTTCCAGCCTGAAGCTAACACAATAGCACAACTGAATGTGGGATGGATCACTCAAAAGTTTTTTTCCATTTCAGGTGCACTCCATACCCCTCTCTTTCTTTCTTGAACCCCCAGAAAGTATTCCCAATTGTCCTTTATTTCACTTGAAGGGAATGGCAGTTGTACGGATCTATGTCTATTTGTCTTATTCTTTGTGTATGTTTGTGTTCTGTTGGCAAATGTTCTGTTTGTGCTCTGTATATACACTGATGTACAGTGCAGGATTTCATTCTCTGACCAGGTAAAGGACTACATGATTTCCATAATCTAAGAATGGACAGTGAAAGATACAGTTTACAATTACACATGAGTTTGCTGTTGTTGTTGTTTTGTCTTTTATGCTATATTTACTTGCCTTTCTCTTGAGTTGTAATGAGTTAGAATTACAACTTTTTTTTTTTTTTTAGCTTCGCCTTTAGTTGATGCA
The DNA here is from genome assembly GCF_041146395.1 of Eulemur rufifrons. Taxonomy (NCBI): domain Eukaryota; kingdom Metazoa; phylum Chordata; class Mammalia; order Primates; family Lemuridae; genus Eulemur; species Eulemur rufifrons. Next base: position 74,106,406 of record NC_090989.1, read on the forward strand.
TCTTCCTGGACTTTGCCCTACCTTAGCATTGCTCACTGTGGAACCCAAGAAAAATTTGAACTTAATTTCTGCTCATAAACCTTCAGATAGGATTTGTTATTCTTTTACATTGGAGAATTATAAGCAAAATGTTGAACATTATATTACTCTTTTTGGTATACATATGTATCCATTGCTAAACATTTCAGGAAGTAATTCTTTTTGTTTTTTAGACTTTGAGGCTATTTGGCTTTGAGACACAGTTCATGTTCAAGCTCCTGTGTATAGCTGTGTAACTTTGGGCAAGTTATCTAATATCTTTATGACTCAATTTTGTCATCTGTAAAATGAGCATCATAATGTCTCAGTTTCCCTATCTATAAAATGGGCATCTTCCAAGAGTGTTATGAGAATTAAATGAGCTAAAGCATATTAAGTGCTTAGATATGCCTGGCAAGTCATAACGATGAAGCACAAAATAACTTTGCTATTAAAACTGATGAATCTCACTTTGGAAAATACTGGCTCTATTTAAAGAAGTTTTCAAGCTTGTGATATTTGTTGTATTTGGCCTGACTATGGCAGAATTGTCTTGATATGATGACACAATCATGGATGATCAGTTAAGAAATCTAGATAATAGTCTTGGTCATTCCCTCTCTGATTGCCTGACTTTGAACCAGTCAGCTTACACCTTTAAGCCTCATTATTTTCTTCTGGTGAAGAAAAGGGTCACACTTATACTTGGTCTTCTTCCTTTACAGGATTATCAGGAGGATGTTTCTTTATATGACTGTGTTAAGTGCTTTGCAAATCACAAAGTACTATATGTGCCTCTTTGTTATCTCAGCTTTATCAATTGAGTTGGACAAAATGTCAGAGGGACTCAGTATTCCACTCTTGTTGACATATTGTGCTCAGGCACAACCAAATTGTTACATCAGGGCTGTGACCTTGAGTCAGCCTTTCCAAGGCCACCATTGTCCCAATGACTATGGAACTGTGCTGGGTTCTGGCGAAATTTCAGGGAAAATGTGAATCAGTGGGCTGTTTTACTTGGCTGACAAATTTGGTTCACTGTTTCATAAATCAGAACAAATTTGTCTAGGATGATTCTTGTTGCCACCAGCAACCAGGGTCATAGAACTGAAGGACGTCAGATATGAAAGAGAAATGGAAAATAACTTCTCAAAGTAATGCCTTCTGCAAGAATCCCAAGGCTAGTTGCAGTGCTGAGGACAGCTGAATAGGAACTGTAATTTGAAGCTTGGGATTTCCTGCTTGTTACTCAAAACGGATGTGGATGTAGACAGGAGGATGTGGTCCAAGATTTCGCTTTCCAGGGTGGGCAGAATGGCTTCAGTATTGGAGTGCTGGTTAATGTCTTTGCAGTGTATATAGCTCCACAGTTCAGTTAATAGATCAGAGATTAATATTCCAGAGCAGTCCATTCTCAATTCTGGTTTTACAGTATATCAGATTCTTAGCCATTGCTCTCTACCAATGTTTGTGAAATTCTTAGAATTAATCAAAATTACTTTAGTTAATGCTATATAGCAACATTTTTCTTCTCAGAAGCAGAGGTGATAATGGAGAAAGGATGTGGATTTTTCATCATGTAAAAGGAAACCTAAATGACTTCATGGGAATCTTTTAAAAGTAAACCATATAAATTTGTAACATTTAATCTTCAATTTTTCGTGAAATTTTTATTAAAAATTAATACAGTGAATTTTGTAAAATTTACAAAAAGTCCCCAGCATTTTAATTATTTTCAGTGTATCTACTGCTAATCCTTCTGACAACAATATTAACTCTAACCAAAACAAAGCAAACACTCTAGTTATTAATAGTAACAGTCCCTTTTTTATTCCCACTCTGTCATATTTTTACCAGTGCCATCTTCTAATTCCCCTCCTACCCTCTGGACACCTTTCCTGATGACTTCAGTTTCTGGCTTGTGATTCATCACAGTCCTTAGTATTTTTCACTCTCTAGCTACCAACTGTGAATTCAACAACAACCAGGAGGACACTACTTCAACAGTTTTCCTTGAATTTTCTCAAATTTATTTATCTGATTTTGCCCTTACTAGCTATCCAGCATCTCAGAACTCCCCTCGATGCCCTTCCCTCTTCTTTTTACCTTTCTGTCCAGACAAACTCCAGGGTCAGCTTCTTTAGCTATTCACCTGTATAGAAAAGCATATGACCATTTGCATTGCAGTAAAGATTGGCTATCACTCATTTCCTTAACCATCTGTCTTGTCAATCTTAACAGTGCTCAACCCCTGTTCACTGACCATTGCAGACAAATGCCACACAGCCATGCCTCTGCCATCGACTACATATTGTCACTGTGTGATCACAGCAAGGACTTTTTAAGAGTTGTTTAGCACTTTTCTGCTGTTCAATATTTTTTCTCAGAATTGATATTCAGAATCATTTATAGTTCTCAAATCTACAACCCTTCATTCTTTGCATGATTTTATTTCCCATACTAGTAAGGTAACCTTTAATAAGGGAAAGAACTTAAGGTAATATGTTAGGAAAGGAGAAAAGAGAGGACTTATATAAGATACTAAGCAGATAAAACTAATAGGTGTTTGTATCTTTCTTATGGATAAGAGAGTAAAGGAGGGATATCAGAATTGATGCAGAGATTTAGAGTCTGGGTGATTGATGGCTTGTGATTCCATGAAAAAAACAAGAAGTACAAGAGCGGATGTAGAATAGGGAAGAATGCTGTTATTTTTCTCTTGCCACTTTTGTTCCTCTTTGTCTTTTTTAAGAGTCTAATTATTTGTGCTTAATTGCCTTAAATAAAACAGAAAAAATTGCTGCTTGAAATGGATGAGCTTTCAAAATAAAAGGGCACATACCTGAAGGACTAAAATGAGTTCAGCTCTTGGCTTCCAGAAAGAATAATCCTCTTAATAAAGCAGGTTTAAGCTTTTTAATGTTAGATAACTAGAACAGCATTCTGCCTTTGGAAAAATGCCATAAGTTCCTTGTCCTGTTTCGTATTTTTAAAAATAGCCATGTAAGTGAGATGTAGCTCTTAATGAGAGTATTTTCTAGACTTTGTGCCTTGCATTAAGCACCAAATATTTTGCTAAGAAACTCTCTCTTTGAAGAGTTTTGCTTTTTAGCAAGTGGAAGATTGACAGACTTGGTGAGGAAGTGACACATGGCATTGTGGTTATTTTAGTATCAACTACTTGCCCTGAGTATCCATGGCCCTTGTATACTATTTCAGTTGATAGTATACATTTCCCTTCTGATAAAAATACAGTGTTGCTAACAACTAGTGAAAAACATTTTTAATGTAAAACATGGCCCCACATCTTTAATGACATTAGTAGAACCTGGGATCCAAGTTGTCTCTATTCTAACACATCAGGTTAGGCTCTCTTCCCTTTCTAAGTTTTTTCTTTAATATCTCAGTCTCTTTGTGTCTAACCTTTCCCACTTCACAGAGGATGTCAAAACATAAGAAACAAATATGGAGTTTCCAACATCTTCTTGTTTTTATACTGTCAGAATACTGTTGACCCCTACCAATCTATGTGTTCTTTAAAAACTTCATTTGCCACCATTCTTTTCAGAATTATCCAAGCAGTCTATTTATTACTGGTTTGGCTTGTGCCATTTTTTCTTTGAAACTTCCATTAATTGGTATTTTTTAAAGGAAACTTTCTGGTCTAAAACATATAATAGTAACAGACACTTTTTTATAGATGTTAAGAAGTATCTTTTCCTATGTCACCTGTGCTATACCTATGCTATAATAGCACTTCCTTTCTTTTCTTAAACTGGGAAATAGCCTTTTATATTATGTCATTGACTATGAATTAGAGAGAAGCGTGAAGTTGCAAAAATATATTTGTTAAAATAAGTTACTGTCAAGGTTACAAATGTGTTCATGTTGGGTTTTTATATGGCAAATGTGACTCTTAGAATAACTTTCATCAATTTGAATGCTTTATATCAGACCTGAAGGCATTCAGCGAATTTGAGCTTAAAGTTGTCACTTAGAAAACATCATTTAGAAGGTAAGCTTGTCTACTCACATCAAAATTTATACCAAAGCCAGTACACATAATTTTTAGATTACCTGCCTTTTGATTTATTCATGTCTGATATTCCTTTTAATTTGTACAATAAAAAACTAGTTTCAGTATTTAATTCATTTATAGAACAAGCATCATATACTCAATAAGACAGAATCCCTGCCTTAGCAGTGTGTAAAGAGTATAAAGGAGCACAGACTTACTCATTTGTTCATAGCTTGGGGAGAGGACAGGCAGAACACATATCTCAGTACTAAAAATAGTACATGATGAACACTGTGATAGTACAGTTGAGGGAGTACGTAACTCTCGGTGAATCAAAGAAAACTCTGAAAAACAGACATTGAAGTTATTCCTTGCAAAGCAGTGAAATGTTCTAGACAGAGGAAACAGAGTAGGTCTTCCAAGTAAGGAATGATGTGTATAAAGACTTGGAGGTGTTTAAGTGCTTCAAGAATTCTACTAGGGCCGGGCGCGGTGGCTCACGCCTGTAATCCTAGCACTCTGGGAGGCCGAGGCGGGTGGATTGCTCAAGGTCAGGAGTTCGAGACCAGCCTGAGCGAGACCCCGTCTCTACTAAAAATAGAAAGACATTATATGGACACCTAAAAATCTATATAGAAAAAAAATTAGCCGGGCATAGTGGCGCATGCCTGTAGTCCCAGCTACTCGGGAGGCTGAGGCAGTAGGATCGCTTAAGCCCAGGAGTTTGAGGTTGCTGTGAGCTAAGCTGACGCCACGGCACTCACTCTAGCCTGGGCAACAAAGTGAGACTCTGTCTCAACAAAAAAAAAAAAAAAAAAAAAAAAAAAGAATTCTACTAGGAGTGTAGTTTGTTTTCTAAGGTAATAGGTGGTAAAGAACTTTTTAGTCTAAAATGTGCTCGGTGAGAACTGAAACAATTATTTCTATAAAATATCTTTTCACTTTTATATAGAGATTAATATTTTTCTTTCAGTAAGCTTTTTACTCAACATATTTATTTAGTGCCTATGATCTGGTAGACACCAGACAGAAAAAGAGAAATGGAAAAAAAAAAAATGATACTTTCTAAAGAAATTTCCAATCTATTTGAGGGCAGAGCCATGTTTATTTAGTGAAGAAACATGTTTGACCTGATGCCTAATGATAAATGAAAAGATGCTGTGGGGCACAGAGGAAAGAGCAGTTCTGAGGACTTATCCACAAGGCCCTAGATTGACCTGCCTACAGAGTGGATTCATTGACTGCAGATTCTTTCTGCTTTATGACACAGACTCCAGACCACAAGTTCTTTACCTCACCAACCACTGAGACTTTGCCAGGCCCAGAAAGCCTTCCCAACAAAGGGCCCCATTCAACATTTCTTCACTCCATGATTGAAATGTGATGTGGTATAAGGCATTGCTAGCTAAATATGGGATAAAAAACCCAAATTACACTAGGGTGGTAGCTTTGTGGTATCCAAGTCTTTTTTAACAGACCTCACAAATTGGACACCCATCTTGTCCTGCCCATATTATTATGACTCCATGGGCTTGCAAACCGGCATGACAACCAGCACTTGTCTCCCAGTTTTTAACATGCTCCTACCCCTCAAGTATCTCAGATACCTCTATGACTTATTTCTAAAAGGTTACCTCCCTGCACCCACAAAATACAGAAAGAGGGGAGGTGGGGGATGGGGCATAAGATAAGCATTTTTTACCACCCTGTAGAGTCAGGACAGACTATCCCTCTGGTTTGCAGAGCAGGAGCAGAGGGTCACAAGGAAGGAGAGGTCAAGCAGTTCTTAATAGTCTGGCCTCAGGACCTGTAGCCCCATCCTGTGTTGCCCTGTTTCAAATGACTACTTTGAAATTTTTAATTAACTTTGACATCTGATTCACTCATTTGGAACCATTCTTAATCATTCTGTATGAATGGTGGTGGCTGGGGCCCTAGGAGACAAAATAAAGGTCCAGTGGGTGTGGTATCAGTGTGGAGCTCCCAACATCTGCTTGGGCATGTCTCAGGGGCCGTGGTGAAGAGTTCTAACAAAACTGAATCTATTTCTTGTTTCCTATGTTTCTCCTGCAGGGTAAGTACTCAGGGTGGTGTCAAATGTGGGAGAGTTGAAGGTGGTATAGGTAAGGGTTAAACACTGCGTGCTCCATGGGTAGAGGGAGGTTCATTTATTCATGAACATCCCCAAGTATTACAGGAACTGTTTTCATGGCCCTGAGATTTGTTAAAATTCTATCTAAAATTTTTCATTTTAATAAAAATTAGTCTCAGTTGTTTATTGTTTTTTAAAAAATGAGAAAATCAAGTGCAAGATTCCTTCTTTTCAATCTTTGACATTTTCACTAGTTCATAACTATTATTCTGAGAAGAAAAACTAATACACATTTACCCCTCATTCTGATATGGTCTCACATGTGTTAATTTTCACAGTAGTACTGCAGTTACCAAGAATGAGCCAAGAGCAGGATAAGATATTAAAGTCAATTTTTATCCTTCTGTCCTCAACTATGACTCATTTCAGTGACAATCTAATTATAAGAGAGATCTGCATTTTCTCACACATCAGTGTGTAGAAGGGAGCACAGACTTAATTTAACATTTTTCAAATCATCAAAGAAATATAGAGCTTTTGAGATTCATGAGTAATCTGCCTTCTCTCCCAAGACATCTCAGCATATGGTCCAGTTAATTTATTTCACTCAGTATTGCCAAAGGGTTTATGCCACAGCATGCTTGCCCAAATATAGTATTAGATATATTAATATTTTGAGTAAATAACATTTTAGTGATTCTAATTTTTAAATGGCCTGTTCATTTTAAGGACCTGAGAAAGAACTCTTTTAAAAACGGCTTTAAATTTTATGATTATCATCAAGTGAGACCTTATTGAAATAAATATTATTTCCATGTGTTCCATATGGAATTTTATGTTTGGTCTCTGTTAAACTTACCTTGAATAAAGTCAAATTGACAATCTGGCACATAAGTTTTGATAAGAAAAACTGTCACAGTATAATTCATGTGTTGAGAAGTTAGAGGCAATCACTTTTAAGAACTTGTTGAAAACTCAGACCGATGCCTTTATTTCTAATGTTAATTTATGTCTGAAATATAACTAAAAGTATCTTCAGATTAGTTGTCTGTGAAAGTGTGGGTATTAACTCTCCCTTTAATTTATAGTGAGCCAGACAATTTTTGTCTTAAGTCTTCTGTCTTCCACTTCCCTGCACTTTCTTCCCACTCATCCTCTACCCAAGAATCATCATCAAGAACTAAACTAACAAAAATCCACAAAAAAATTGACGTTGTTATGGAAATTTATAGATCTAAATTTGGAATTACTCATCTATTCTTCATCAAATATTGAGGTCCTACAATGTGGTAAGATCTTTACTTTATATTGAAGAACCAAATAGATGGATGGCATTGATCTTTCCTTGAATATACTATATTAAAACAGGTGATACATATGTATAAACAGCAGTGATAGAATTTGAAAAGTATTTTTATAGTGGCAAATTTAGTGTATTGCATAGGAAGAATTTGTTCTATCTACCTGATGGCATTTGTTTAACAAGGTCTAGACAGATGAATGAAATTTCACAGGGTTTTCAAGGTAGAGTAAATAGCATGAATTACCATATTGGGATAGAGAATTTATTTGCTACTACTCTCGTGTGCAAATAAATTAAAGCTTATGCTCCATAGCATATTGAATCTTCCTTACAAGTTTCCATCCTACTGGATAAGGTGAGCTAAGGCCCTTCAGTTGAGCTGTGAAGAGGAATTTTAAATTGGCAATCAGTGACATCTCATAACTTTCTGGTTTTGTCTGTTTTGCATGGCTCAATCTTTGGGGGAAAATGCACAGTCTTTCATATTTCCTCTCTCTTCTACATGCTCCTTTCCAAGATAATGTCTGGGTATTTATGTAACTTCTTGGTAGCAGAGATGATTTATTCAGATCTTCATGGAGTCATCTAATCCTGGTCTGGTTTAGATTTTGGGCTAGTATTCACTCAATTACAATTAATCCTACTAGACCTTTAAGGGAGAAGAGTTGGGATTCATGATTTCCCTAGTCCTAACCATTTATAAAATTATGAAATCTTTAGATACTGCATCCTCACTACATGACCTCAGGCCTCTGCACATCCACAATTTTATCAATTCTGAGCTTTCTCCTGTGCAAGTGGGATTTCTGGATCCCCATTCTGCTGTATGCAGGCTGAGAAATCCAGGAGCACTGCCGCAGGTAGGGAGGTAGAAAGAAAAGGTGGGCATCTGGAGGCCATAAACCACCCCCAGGAGACATCCAAAGAAGCAGACATCTCATGCTGTGGCACTTACCTTCTTCTGTAGATATCTGGTTCTTTCTACAGAGGTTCTACTCTGAGGTAGCCATCTTTGCTTGTGCAGGTAGAGAGTATTAGGAGACTGTGTGTGAGAAATAATGAGGTGCTAAAATAGGACAGTGGCCTTGAGAATAAAAGAAGACAATGGATTCAACATGCATTATGAACGTTAGAATCAAACAAACATAGTTTGGATTTGGGGGATGAATATTTCAAGATGACCTCAAGATTTGTTACAATGGGGTAGTTAGTGATGCCATCAATCAAAGTAATGAGTTTGGGAGAGAATTTAATGAGGCCAGTTTTGGTAATGAACTTTATTTAAATCTTTTTAGTAAATTTTGCTGTATACGATGGAATATTCTCATCTTTCTTTACCTGTTCAGTGAAAAATGTTACTTTGAAAATTCAAGAATTAAACCATTACATATTATTAATTTTGTAAAAATGCTGGAAATACATGAAAGTGTGGATTTTTAGATTTGAGACCCAAGGTAAGGAGGATATTATCAACAAAGTAAATCATACTTTATGATCTATGTTAATGAAAGGAGGGGGAATTCACACGCATATTAAATACACCAATAATTCAAAAGTTACCTTTATCTGAAAATATTAGTATTTTTTCCTTCTAGGTTTTCCTAACATGTCTCAAACAAAAGGTTAAAAGTGATTGTGGAACAACAAAAAATAACCTACAAAAGAGAAAAATGTATGGTCAACTCCAATAAGGGCAACAACTCTAAAAAATAATTTACTTACCAGGAACACATTTAATCTATAAGACTGTGTGAAACTGCACATGGTTAGATAATTTGTGCAGGCACATATCAAGCAACTAGGAAATCGATCATTTTCCTGCTGTGGCAATATTTCTCTTTTCCATTCAGAAACTTGTGTATTTAACCACCACATGTCAGGGACTTATAGCGTTGCACGGAATTAGCTGTGTTTAAGTATGTCTGTATCAACCAACTTAGAAATGTCATCATTTTGGCCTTCTTGGTTAACATCACGCGTACACTAAAAATCCTCAATAAAAACAACAGACCTCATTAATGACTTCATCATTAGAGAAAATGCTGTGTAACAGAAAGAGTCCTGGATTCCAGTACCTTCTGCTGTCCCAGATTTACTGTGACCTTGAGCAAAAGTCACAATTTTTTTCTGGGCCTCATTTGTTGCATCTGTGAAATGAGAGTTTTGCCAGAAGCAATATAAGAATAATCCAATGTTGACTGCCCAAACAAAGGACCTTAGGCTCAGGCAGGATACACTCTCTAATTCCATATTTAGGATTAACATAATGATAAATATTTCACTGAAGTCTTCATAGTTTTTTTTTTTTTTAAAGAACTCTCTATAAAAGCTGCAAAAAAGAAATTCCCCTTAAATAGAGTACTATGAACTTTATATACACTATTTTACACCTGCATTCACCTACTGAGAGAGATATTAATTCTGTTCCACAGGTTGAGGAGATTGTGATTAAAGAAACTTGATTCAGATAATATTGGACCAAGATCTGTGTTACACCAAAACTTGTGTACTTTGCATTATTTCATATTGTCTCATTATAGGAAAAGTGAGGAAATGGAAGAAAGGTGCTTCATAGAGTTGGTTTATTTTTATGCATTAATATTTTGTTCTACATTTAATATTGAGAAGATTTTTAAAATGTGAAACTACTTGTCAGAATTTTAGCTTTAGCACCCATGAGTGTTCATTTACTTAATTATTAGGACTGCCAGGATCTTAGTTTTTATAGAGTCTCTCTGGTTGGGCTTCCCTCCCTTTCAAATATGCTTTTAGATCTTATAAGTCATGTGAACTAAGACTAAAGGCATGTCTTCTGGCCAAGAGATGGAAAAAATTAATACAGCTTTGTGAATAATTTAGATACAAAAGAATGCTGTTAGTGTGCTATTTAAAATGATGGCAAAGGTTTGTCAAAAAAATCATCAGATTAATTGCCATCCATATTCTTTGTTAGCAGAGACCTCTTATTTGTCATCTACCTATTCTGAAGGTTGTTAGCTGCAAACACATTGCACAGGTTTTGGTGAAGGGTAAAGGAAGTGAATGGTGAAGAATCATTCAGGAAATTCTAGCTCTAAACACAGTATATGCAATACACACAATCATCTCTTTTGAGTTCTAACTTCATGTGTAGATTCAAATCTTTCCCCTGCTCTTTAATAGCTGTTTACCCCTAGCTAAGTCACTGGGGGAATATGCCACCCTTAAAACTGTCTTCTTGTTGAGAATCTAAATTATTTTGAGAAATATCTTTGGATTTGACATTTTTTTTCCCAAAATAATGAGCATAGAGCACATTAAATAGGCTCTTAACCTAAAAAATATTATGGTAATGAAATTATCCACATTCCCATAAAATCCAACCAAGTTTGTGTTTATTGTTTGTTCATTTTTAAAGAAGCATTACTTTGTCTGAACACAACTACAGGCTCAATGGGAGCCACAAGGCAGGACTCTGTTTTATGGAGCTGAGTGTTGCTCTTGGGTTGCAAATAGCAAAGGGAAGACAAAAGGTTTGATGTTAATTTGAAATGTCTCTAAAAGGCGTTATTTGAGAATGGATTAGACATCTATGACTGCCTAGGAAATTCTTATACTCAGTTAATTCTGGAAAGAACTTTTATTTAGAGCTGCCTTTACACCTAAGGTGGGGTAGACAACACTACAATTACACATTTTTAGAAGGGAGGATCCTTTGATGACATACATAATTTCTACCCCCTCATCTTTCCCCAGTTAAAAGATTACCATTTAAAAATCCTTTGAAAATAGTTGGATCCTTTTTGCACATGCAGATCTTTTCCAGACCAGATTTGTGTAGGCTATAGTTTTCAGTCAAAAAGAGCACACAAGGAGTTGAGTCCTTTTCCTTATCCAAAATAGAAAGGGTGTGGATTTTCCTCCTTTGATGTGGATGAGTCACAACTTTTTCCCTCACACTTCTGATGGCTTTAGTGTTTCCTGTTGTTAGGAAAGACCATGAGCATCCCACCATGAGCATCCTATCCCTTCTCCTTGCCTTTCTCATAAAATACATAAAATATTTTGCATTTCTCAGGTCACATGTGTTCTTGGATAAGTTAGGCTAAAGAAACAAGGAAGCAAATTATTTTCATAATTGGGTTTTCAAAACTTTAGAAAATCAATTGTGTCATAAGAACAAGACCTTGAGATCATTATTAGCTGTTTAGTTTTGAGGATTTTATGACTTTTGGTGAATGCAGATAAGTTCCATGGTCCCCTGCATTATAAGATTCTGATTTTATATATATATTTTTCATTCACCTATACTTGGAATATTATGTTTCTTCATCAAAATAGGATTACAATAACATTTTCAATTTTTGTTTAAAAATGTGTGTGCATAATCTTTCTCTAAAAGTGATTTTTCATTTTCCCTTATTATTAATATTAGTGGTGGTAATTACTCTTTCTTGAGCATATACTGTATACAAAGCACTCCACTAAGAACATCACCTTCATAGATTTATTTATTCCTCTTAAGAATACTAAGGTGGACATTATTGTTAATCTTTTTTTGTAGATGAGGAAACAAAGACTATCTTGTGTATATTCAAGCAAAAGAAAGAAAATTCAGGACTTGTATCCAGGTTCATCTTAAACCAAACTCAATATTTTAACCATGTTTATCCTCTTCAGCTGAATGCCTTAAGTCTCATGTCTCAGAAAGCCTTACAATTCAGAACACGTTTGTTCTCCAGGAATTGTAATTTTGCTAGAATGAGTGGCTGGGTATTCTCTTACTGCTGCAGCCCTATCATTGACTCTTCTAGCCACTTCAGCTTTTCTGCATTTCATATTATAACTTACTTTATGTTCTAAAATACAAGTGGTTTAAAGCAAATTTATGATTTAAAGACTTCAAGGAAGGTAATGTAATGCAAAGCAAAAATACCTAGGGCTGGCATAGAAGCAATGTTAACATCTGTATCATGGTGCCTCTCCTCTAGACTAGAATGATCAGCTTAGAAGGAGTCATTTTATTCTCTCAGGCTGAAGAGGAGAAAATGTTCCAACTGGATGGTAGTTCACTTTTAGAAATCAGACTCATTTTCTTGAAAAAATTTAAAAGCCCTTTCATTTTTTTCTAAATCACTCTTTTTCCTTTCCATTTATATTCAATTTCAGTTTTATAAATAAATACAACTCAACGTAGGAAGCCCTTCTATTATAGCCACTTACTTTGGGCTTGACGGTAACATGAAACTATATTTTTTGCATCTTAATTATATAGCAATGTAAGAAAAATAAATCAGACAAGAAAATCTTACAGACTTCTATATAAGTTGTATAATGCTATAATCTCTATTTCTAGTCTTCCATATGTCAAAGTACCTTATATATGTGAACTTACAATAATAATAAATATAACAAAGCATATGAAGTATTTAAGTTTACAGATTGATTTATGTTCTTCATCTTATTTGATAACTTCTATAGCTCTGTGAAAAAGACAGGAATATTTATGCTTTTCTTATTATACAGATTGGCACGTCTGTTCTTCACAGAGGTGCCAATTGTTTGCTCAGAGTAAGTGTAAGCACTAGCTACTCCAACTGGGTGTGAATGTTGGCCATAGCCATTCACGTAAACATGGTAATCTAAGCTCTGAACTTCTTTTGAAGGAAATTATTGTCTGTGTAAGAAAGAAACACCAGCATTTTTCTTTTTATTTAATTAAGAGGTTCTAGAAGGTTTCTGTTAATTCAACAGATGGGAAAGCTGTTATTTTTATCTCATTCTCTCTTATTTCTCCACTACAGATTTTACCTTTTTTTGTTGTTCTTTTTTATTTGTTTGTTTTGTTTGTGGTTTGCTCCTCATTTTTACAAAGATCATCTACAGTGGGGGTTAGAAAAATCGCTCAAATATTATTCTCTTCCAGCTCTGGCAAAAAGGTCAAATATTGGGTTGTCATCCGAGAACAACAAGATGGCCAACAAGACTCTTATCATGACACTCTACGTCCTTCATATTAATACAATAAAGCTTTGCTCACATTGTAGCCTCAGTGACCACTAACTACTTATGCCCATATCTTATTCTTCAAGTCTAATCAAAATATTGAAATTGCCTGAAAGCATGATGGTCACTCATATATCCACGATTTGGGCTATGCTCTTCTTTTTGCCTGCCAGGCCCTAATGCCACCTTCTGAGCTGATTTCCAAGACTATACAGCTACTTTCCTAACTTACAGATGCCTTTGAATTCGCATATTATTTGTTTTTTTCTGCTTCTAATGTAAGTATAATATATAACTTGCCTTTGCCTATTCTGATAACAGTAAAGTTATTTATTGATAGTTTTATATTACAAGCAATGTACTAATCACTTTTCATACATTCTTTAAATGGTATATTACATATCACTGATTCCTATTAATACTGTCCTTTCCCCCTTCATAGATGAGAAAACTGAGCACTGGCAGATTGACAACATAGGTCATGCAGTTTGTAAATGATAGCCAGTATTTTAATTCAGGTCTAGCTGCTTTAAAGACAGGGTTCTTGACCACTGTCGTATACTGCCTCAAATCAGTGAATTAGGAAAGGGGAGGCCCAATGTCTAAAGCATTTCTGTTTCTAACCCTATGTGTGGCATTGGGAGTCACTCAGTTAAGAAGGTAGAAAGGGTGACGCACAGTGGGACCTGACTCTCTGTGTCTTTGGGACATTAGTGGACTCTCAATTGTAGGAAGATCAATTATTAAGAAGATACGGTGTTACGGGATTTGAGCATATATCTTAAGAGATTCCACCAAATCATAACCTACTAAAAACAAAATTTAAATTTATTTATTATTTATCTGTACTTAGCATGTATTAACTCAATTCTTACAACACTCTTTTGTGGTAGGTACCATTATGTACCCAGCTTTACAAATATGGCTTACTAAGTCACAGAGAGAGAGGTTAAATTGATTTCAGAGTTCACATAGCCAGCGAGTGACTGAGCTAGGATTGGAGCACAGTGGGCATTCGGACTCCAGAGACCATGCTCCCAACCACTGTGCATACAGTGTCCATATAAACAGTTCTCTCAGCTTCCTGCACTTCTTTGGAAAGAGTTCAAGGGAGCTGTCTGACCATTCTTCCACCCTTTAACTGATTTCTTCCCTGCTTCCCTGGAAGAGCAAAGTCCTAATCATCAGGGAGAAAATGATGATCCTATAAAGAATAAATTAAAAAAAAACAAAAAGTTTGGTTGTACAGCCAGTTGAACCAACTGAGCCTATTTATTTTTTCTTATCTATGAAATTAAGAATGAGGATATTAATGCTTAAAATTGCTATGGTTTTTTCCACTTTGTGAACACATATATCATTGGGTCTTAGTATATACTTTCCTGTCTCATAGGGCTATTATAACTTGTTGATCTCCTCTGCTGGATTGTAAAGCTCATTGTACACTATTCTCTCTAATCACTTGCCTTCAGTAGGTGGTAAAGACTGATGGTTGAATTAGACAATAGTAGAAGAATAAACAACTATCATTTACTGAGATGCTATTGAGTGCCAAATGATTAACATATTTTTTTTATTTAACTCTAGTAATCATGACTTTTAATTAAATTCATCATAAATGCAATAAAAACTGCTAAAAATTACCAGTTTTATAGCCCTGACCATTGAATTTGTCCCATCTTTTAACAAATTATTAATATCAAACTGTTACCAAATTGTAGGCCCTATCCTAAGCCCTGAAGATATAATGATAAGCAAAAACTAATATAAACAAACAAAAAGACATGATTTCTGGATTCACGGAGCTTACAGCCCAGAGGCCTTTATCTTAGGTACTCCTCCACCTTGCCTACTGCCACATTCCAGTTCTGTTCTGTTATCCTTAGGGGATGGGGATGGAGAGGGTTTAGACTTGCTACTCACCAATACTTCCATCTCTTGAGCTATATAGCGGAAATGGTTGGAAGTGCCCTTGCTTTATTTGCCTTGGGCCAATTTGAGTAATTTTGAGTCATCCAAAAATTGCAAGCTTGATGACATTTTGCTTTGACTGGTCTCATAATCCCCATCAGTTGCAATCAATACTCTCCGTGGATCCCTGGAAGGCTCTGGTACAACTTGAAATTTGGATGATAAAAAGAGAATAAATTCCAGTTTTGTCATGATAGAAGCTTTGATCTTAAGTGAATAACGACTGTTTTTCACAGACTTGCTCAGTTGTTTCTCTTCCTAAATACATGTCTAAAGGACATTTCCTCTGCTTAGTGTTAAAATTAATATAGTTGGTGTAATAACTAACATCAATGCAGCCATTATTGTTGCAAAACTCTTTATCATTCACTATACCTTAGAGTCTCACAGTAACACTCTGAGGTGGATATTTATCATGTCCCTTTTACATGATGAGATAAATGAAGAAGCAAGTGATGTTTCGAGTTTCTGCAACAGGTAAGAGGCATTCCCTGCTTTTAACACTAGGTAGTATTGCCGCCACTTAGGACAGATTTCAGGGCCATTCTGTTTGCTGGTTTGTGTACGTGTACGTACGTGTGCGTGTGCATGAGTGTGTGTATGTGTGTAAGTGAAAGGGGGGTGGAGAGAGAGAGAGAGAGAGAGAGGAGATGAGGAAAAAAAGGGAGAGGGAGACCTAGAAGAGGATTAAAAAATTTCCATCTCAACTGATTTTCCAGATCTGAACCCAGACGTCAGACTCTTTTGATGGCAAGAAAGGTTTTTGGTTTGTCTGGACTGAGGACGAAAGAAGGACAACCATGAAAAAGAACCAATTGCTACAGATGACTAGGCAGAGAAAATGTCAGTGTTGCTAGGAAACCAGGTCTGCTGTCAGGCTCAGGAATGAGAACATGTCGGATGGAGGGCACTGGGCTGGAATTCGTGTTTGACATAAACCATTGAATCATGCATGCCAGTGAGACTGAGTCACAATAAACTGAAGCTAAAAACAGTCAGGAAAGTTTTCCTACCCCTTTTTTTATTTTTCCCTTTTAATTTTTTTTTTTCAGATACAAACTAAAGATTCAGCAATACATGTGAGATGCTTAGAATTTTTAGTAACACCTTGAGGTAAAGGGTAAGCCACCATTTAGAATGAAAAACTCTTTCTCCAAAAATAGTAAGCCCAAGGGGAGTTCTAACTTACTTGTCTTCAGAGTTCCTTTGAGGTCATCAAAATTATTGATAAAATGAATCATCATTACTGAGTTAACGCCTAGACTCTTTGCACTGTTTACAAGACAAGACACTGTAGTCTGTCCCTACCTGGGCTCAGAAGAACTCAGTACTTATCTCTGTGCTCCCACCAAGCAGCCACGTGGTCTTAGACATGACATCTTTCTCTATGGGTTTCCGTTTCCTCAGGTAAATGAAGCCAGAATTATGGGTTATAATACCTTGTGAAATATTCAGCTTCATTTGGTTCCAGGACCACAGATAGGTGTCACCAACCTAGATCTGCTTATATTAACCCTGAAGCACAGGTATTCAGGAGTCACAAGGTAGATTCGGAGAGGAAGAATATGTGGATCGCTGAGCAAGCATTCTCACTTTGCTAGAGTTGTAATGATAACTGCCTTATCTTTGCATAATTAAGGTGGAGCTTCACTGTATTGAAAAATTGACCAACATTCTTTTCCTAGAACTAGCAAAGAACTTCAGGGAATGTTCTGGCTTTGGATAGTTTATGGTTAAACACATTCTCTTTTTTTTGTAAAGATTCCAAGAAGCAGAGAGTACTTGGCTTTCAAAATCCAGAGTGTGCTCCTGCCAAAGCACATAAATATCTTAAAATTAAGGACACTTGTCCTTAATTATTTCAGTGTGTGATATATATATATATGTGTGTGTGTGTGTGTGTGTGTGTATATATATACACATATATATTTCATATCTTACACTGGCTGGAAATCACCACTGCTGACATTGAAGGTTAAGCTCAGGAAGAAACAACCCCAAATTTGTCCAAGAAATAAGAACCGAATAAATGAAATAAAATCTGCTCAATTCCCACCTAATACCATGTAGAGTGACAGTTTGTGTTACCATGAGCAATACAAGGCAAAGCTGTGTTCAAATTTCTCTGGAGGATTTTCCTTGAAAGGTAGTTGACACATTTGCGGAAGAAATGCTTTAGCTTTGGGAATTTCAACTATACATTGTTCTAAAGTGCAGATTTAATCATACTGTTCCTTCAAAGTATAATCTGTAATGATTCCTATATAGGATATAAAGTCTGCCTACCTTAGCCTGGAATTCAAGGCTTTCAGGATCTGACCCATCCTAGCTTTCAGCCTGATCTCCCACTAATCCTTTTCAGGTACCCTAAGTACAAACCAAACATCTCTCCTGCTCCTCTGTTTCTTGGTGTTTGTTCCCCTTCATCTCCATATGTCTAAATCCTACCCTTTTTTCAAGGCACTTCTCCAATGCCATATCTTTCAGGAAGCTTTCTCTTACCTCTGCAGTGTACAAGAAAGCTTTATCTTCTCATAAATCCCCTGAAATTTTCTTTGTACCCATCTTAATGCATTTATGATTTTCTACCTTGTATGATAGTTTTTTGTTTTATGTTCTAATCTTTTCCTACTCCCAGGCTGTGAACTCCTAGAGAACAGGGTCTCCAGGAGTAGTCATAGCATCACCCTCATTATATGCTAATAAGTGAGAGTGGAGTGGAGCAACATATCAGAAGGAAGAGCTGTTTGTCAGGGGCCCTCATTCAGGGTGAATGGAGAGCAGCACTGTGCAAAGTTAGAGGGCAAATCTCCTCTAACCAAGGGGAGAAGATTTAAAAGGAAGTGATTATAGACCAAACTGTCCTAATTGTCTAAGGAATTGATTATCTGTGTATATTTTCTTCTCTCTATTGTACTTTCAGATCTTTTCTTTCTTAATTTTATTTTTATAATCTACTAAAATTAACTAAGAAAATGCATGAGGAAGTGAGAGAAAAGACATGGAACACATAGTTGAAAATCAAAAGGGAGACTGGTTAAGGAGATGTTAGGTTTGCATTCACTTGTACGTGCACATTCTCTCTCTTGGTATCTTTGCCCTTGTGATTGTAATGAGATGGTATTGGTTTTATAATATTCATATAGACACATCCCTTTTATAAACATTGGAATTATTAATACATTGTGTTTTGATAAATTAGGAGATCTCTTTTTTTACAGTAAAACTTTTAGTGTGAAATTATAAATTTAGAAGCATAGTGTTTTAGATTTAAATTCAGAATCATTGTGGTAACTTAATATTAAGTGATCCAATTATACTTATTAATTAATTAAGAAATTAAAATAGCACAAGATCAAATTATTTAGAGTCACAAAGCTTTTTCATGAAGACTCCAGGGTAAAATCCAAGTGTCCTGACTTGTAGTTTAAGTGTCTTGTCTTTTACTGATGCAGGAGTATTTCTTAATCTAATGACAAATCATTTGCTGCATGATCTGCTTCAATAGGTGGTCCTTCCTCAAAAAAAAAATGAGCTACCTTTAAAAGCATTCTTCATAAGTTTTGTCACTTAAAAAATCAGGCAAAGTTACTACAGTTGCAGACATGATTCACCAGTCTTATTTGTAGCTCGCTTGAGATATGGACTTAGTACAAAAAGAGCAAAAGGCTTTGGTTGCTCTTGAACTGTTTCCATTATTGCAAACATCTCTTCCTTCAGCATGCATTTATTGGGCACACAAACACCACTGACTTTGATGATGAAATTCAGTTTGCCATAAGCTGAACCTCAGAAATTCTGGTCCTACCATTTGCACTTGTCCTACTTTCCTTGACCAAACTACAGTTTCTGGGCACACTTCTGTCTTTGTCCTTCTGTCATGCCCACCAGAGCTGCTGCGGTGTCCACAGTTCTCAGGACAAATGACAGGGTGAATTCTAGGTCTTGGTGGTTGATGATCCTCTTACCATCTGTGCTCAAGCATGCCTGTAGCTGATTGCTGAGACTTGCCTAGAAGTTGAAAAAAAGCAGATTATTTGTGGTTCATTGGGAGGAAGAGGGTTTTATCAGGGCTGTGCAGCAATGGAATGATACCTAAGCCATGGTGGCATTGCTTATCGGTAGCACTGAAGAAGTGGAGTGAGAGGTTGGAGCAAATGAACTCTCAGGTTTCCTGCTAGTTCTACCATGAGTCTGTGATAAGCAAGCCAGGAGTCACAGGCCAGAATTACTTTTCATCTTTTTAATTGAGGTATAACACATATACAGAAAAGTGCATAGATTCTAAGTCACAAAATGAGCACGCATTTAACGAAGACTACCATCACCTGTGATCAATTCAAAACTCCAGATTAGATATATCTGTTTTTTGTGCCAAATTCTGCTAATAAATACTTTTATTGGATTGATCACAAGCTACTATATATAGTACCTCTGTACATATCATGTGATTTTGTAACTTTGCTATTTTCAAAGTGATATGAATATAGTTGAAAAATAATACAGGAGATAGTAAATCTGATATGAGATCATTACAATAGTGGTATAAAAATAACATTTACTTTTTCTGAAATAATATATGTTATTCATTGTAGATAATTTGAAAAATACAGAGAAGCAAAGTAAAGTTGATAAATCTAAGAAATCAATACTTAATATCACCACCCAGACCTAACCTCTACAACATAACATTTTGCTGTATACCATTTCAAATGTACATATTCCCACATGTGTGTATATATACATATATATATATAATAAACAAAATTTGAATCGTATTGTACATATAGTTCTGCAACTTTTATTGATTAAAATATATAAGATGCTACTTCTAAAATTTTTAAATGTCTATGGTATAACTTATATGAATACATTGGCATCTGTTTAACAAATACTGCTTTAGTTATTTGTATGCAGTTTTGCACTCTCACAAATACTGCTTGACGCTCATTGTTGTATTTGAATATTAATTTCTTATCATTTTCTTAAAGTGTATTCCTAGAAATAGAACTGCTGGGTCAAATAATATACACACTTTAATATATTTGATATATATTGCCAAAACATCCTTTAGAAAATTGGTACCATTTAATATTCTAAACGGGCATGGATGAGAATCTCTGATTCCTAGATCCACTACCAAAATCTCTAAGTTATACTTTAAGTTTTAAAAAAACTATTAGGAGTAAAAAAAAATAATAAAAAAATAAAAATATAAAATAAAAAATGAAAAATAAAAAAACTATTAAAATCTGAGGGATTAAAACTTCATCTTGTCTTAATATGCGTTTTCTATTATCAATGCAAAAAATCTTTTTAAAATGTTTTTATTGTTCACTGTTCATGTATTTTGTCCATCTTAATGAGGTATTGATTATTTTTCTTATACCTATATTAGATTTATTTTATGGATAGATATACACATACTTTTCCTAGTTCATCATTGTCCCATGAATTGTTTATTACCCAATTCAGATCTGGAGATCAACAGATTATTCCAGGACTACTTTAAAATAAATCCTAGGTACTGGAAAAATAAATTATCTTTTATTACTCTCAGATGACTCTCTCACATCTGCAACTTTTTCTTCTTTGATTTCAACATGTGTGTGCCTAGATAAACTCCATAGTACAATATGATTTTTCTTGGAATGGAAAGTAGTAAAATAGCCCAATAGTGCCTTAAAAATTCTCATTGGAATAATTTAGAATAAATGTAATTATCCTTTTTAAAACTTATTGATTTATTTTTTATTTTTATTCTTTGCAATGAATTTATTTATTAAACCATCCTGATTATTAGATATAACACAAGATTAACTGTAGATCAGCCATGTATCCTATTTTTAACTTTTCTAATAAAAATTCATAGTGGCTATTAACCAGTATCTGCTCATTGATAAATGTGATTCAGGATTAGTATAGAAGTTGAATGGATTTACATGTCCCTAGAACTACAAATAGATTTAACTGATCTGGCAGGAAAAAATTTATGGAACATTTTAAGTTTTAATTCAGCATTCATTCCAAGTAACAGATTCTTTTTAGGGACTGACACTGAAAAGCCTGCTTATTGTGGTTTGTAATAAGAGATTTCAAAATTAGTGTAAGCCCTTTGAAGGGTATTTATTTTAGCATTTACCTAGCAAACATTTGGGTATTGTCTGAGTGCCTAAAACAAACCATGATAGCTAAAGCTGATGTCATGGGGATTTGCTAAGTTCATTAGTTTCAGTGAAAATGTGTCATCCTGTAACATGTTGGTATTTATTGAGGAAATTAGATACTTCAAGTTTGATGGATCTCTTGGAAGGTAGTGGGAAAATGTTTTCAGATACAGAATTAGAGCCAGGATCATTTTACTCATTAAAATTTTTCTGAAAAATTATTTTCATTGATTTAATTTATTCTGCTTTTAAATCATTTAAAAAGATTGTGTGCCGTCTACATAATATGATGATGATGTACTATTCTGGTCAGCTTAAAGAACAACATTTTTGACTCAATTAACAGGAGTTAATGAAGTGAGAGCAATGCATAAGCGTGAAAATTGAAGCTGTAGCAAGAAGCTGGAATTTGGGGCAAGTTTGAGGTAATGGAAATTCACATTTCAAGCAATGTGTTTTCACTAAAGATAGCTTTTTTGAGAAGACTGGCTGTTAATATGGATTGTTAGTAATAAGAGTTTTAATGTGGGAAGAGAAAATGGCTACACATAGACAAGATTTATTGTCCTATAAGCTCTTGCCTCTTTGATGTAACTGCAACCACGCCCTTCTGGGATGGGGTACTCTTTTTTTTTTTTTTTATTTCATCTTATTGTTATGGGGGATACAGAATTGCAGGTTACATACGTTGCCCATGTACCGTCTTTCCCCCCAAGTCAGAGATCCAGGCGTGTCCGTTCCCCAGGTAGTGTGCGTTGCACCCATCAGGTAGGTATATGTCCCTCTCCCCCCGCCCCCCCTTCCCG
The DNA here is from genome assembly GCF_041146395.1 of Eulemur rufifrons. Lineage (NCBI taxonomy): Eukaryota > Metazoa > Chordata > Mammalia > Primates > Lemuridae > Eulemur > Eulemur rufifrons. The sequence goes on from NC_090989.1 coordinate 74,128,766, forward strand.
AGTCAGCACCTTCAAGTGTTACCATTCCCCAAATGGTGCGCAATGCACTCATTGTGTAGGCATACCCCCATCCCCTCCCCCACCCCCCACCTCAGTCTGTTATCCGATTGGTGTCGTTCCTAGATGTGTATTTAGGTGATGTTCAGGGAAACCAATTTTCTGGTGAGTACATGTGATGCTTGTTTTTCCATTCTTGGGATACTTCACTTAATATAATGGGTTCCAACTCTCTCCAGGAGCACCATAGAGATGTCATATCTTCATTATTCCTTATAGCTGAGTAATATTCCATGGTATACGTATACCACAGCTTACTAATCCAATCATGTATTGATGGGCATTTGGGTTGTTTCCACATCTTTGCTATTGTGAATTGTGCTGCTATAAACATTCGGGTACATGTGTCTTTGTTACAGAATGACCTTTTTTCCTTTGGGTATATGCCCAGTAATGGGATTGCTGGGTCAAATGGCAGGTCTACTTGAATCTGTTTAAGATACCTCCATAATGCTTTCCACAGGGGTTGCACTAGTTTGCAGTCCCACCAGGAGTGTATGAGTGTTCCTGTCTCTCCACATCCACGCCAACATGTGTTGTTTTGGGTTTTTTTGATAAAGGCCATTCTCACTGGGGTTAAGTGATATCTCATTGTGGTTTTGATTTGCATTTCTCTGATGATTAGGGATGTTGAGCATTTTTTCATACTCTTATTACAGCACTACTATGATACGGCCGGAAAAGAAGAGATGAGGTCGCATGGCTAGGAAGAGAAGCCCCTGGATACTCTTATGGAGGACATATTCAATTTTTTGACTTTAGGAACTCGCTTGATATTCGTAGGACTCGGTTACCACAAATGCCAGACAAGAAAGTTCAACCAGATACTTTCTAGAGCCCCTTCTACATCTTCTGATGTACTATGACTTCTAAGGCAGCAAGATAGATCGGATGAGGACCATCTCATCTCACCACCAACTCCTCCAACACACTTTTCCAGAATCTGCTTCTCTTCCTATCTCAATAGTAATAATAGTAATAATAATAAATCTCTCTATGAAAGCAATACATTTCAACATTTTTTACTAGTACCCTGGATCTAGCCTATTTATTCTAGCCTTTGAAAGGATTTCATGCTTTGAATTATTCTTTTTTCCTGCATCATCAATTTCTTCATAGCCACCCATGAACTAAAAGGAAGAAGCTGAGGCAAATTAATATAGGTAGAGAGTTATTTGGGCCAAGCTTGAGAATTGTAACCTGGGAACTTAGATTCAAGTTGCTCTGCATATATACTCTGATTAGCAACAGTTATAAGTGGATTTTCAAAGGCAAAAAAGGGGGACAGGGAGTGGGCTAATACAAAGTTCTTGGGAATTCTTATTGTTTTATAGAAATAACATGGATTAGTGATTGGCTATAGATTGTATACATTGTTAAACTAGAGTGTGTGTTATAGTGTCCTGTGTGGCATTAATGGGTTAGTTTATAGCTACTTATGGCAATAGCAAGCAGTTTCAAGAGATGAATATGTAGCTTAAAGGAGGGGGCCAGTAGGACAAGATTGTGGTCTCATTTTAATGTCTCTATGGGATTGATAATTAAAAGGACTTGCATTCCTCAGACAAAAGTTCTTTTCTCACACTGGATGCTTGCCATTAGCACTCAAACCTACCTTAATGCACCCAACTTAAGACAAATAAACCAACTTTCACCTCACTTCTCATCTATTATCACAACTTGAAAAACTTGTCTATACTTGCTGGCTCTGCTTCCTCTTCTCCCATTTTCTCCACAAGCCATGTTAATTAGATTTCCATCTACACCACTGCACTGAAGTGTCACTCATAAGAATCTTTAGTTGTCTACATCATGCTGGAGCCAATGGTCAGTTACCTGCCTTCAGCTTCTTGACTTCTTAGTAGCATTTCATTATCATGACCTTACATCTTAGAACCCTGAACTCTGAGCATCCTTTTACCCACCCTTGCTAGATTTCTTTCTTTTTAACTGGTTGTTTTCTCTCTATCTCCTTTCTTGACTCTTCTTCTCCTGGACCACTGAATGTTGGAGTGCCTCAGCATCTATCTCAGTAGTTGAAGAGATAAACAGAATTTTAACACATAGGGATGAAGATAAGAAGGACTAAGAAAAGGAGGAAAGGTAAACATGTTATAAATTTTACAGAGAATTTCTGTTTGAAGCTTACAGTAGGTAAAGAGGAGGTTCATTTATGGGAGGAACTTAAAGTATCCTATCAAATATGTTATATTTACTCTGAGACTTGGAAAAAATTTCTAGGGGCTGTAAACCCTCACTTTTTTCTAGTCCTGAAATCAGTGAAAAGCCAAAGGATGCTAACTCAGTGGGGCTGGTAAGTTAATTAGGCCTCATACTGAAGGTAACAATTTCCTTTTATTGGAAATCCAAGTCTTAGCAATGTCTCAAAAGAGAAACCAAGAATGTGTCATCCCATGTGTCACAATAGACTTTCTTTTTCTTCTTGGTATACTTTCTCCACATGGTACTCTAGGGTCTGGAGCTAAACCACATGGTGGCTAATATTTATTCTTTAACTACCTAAATATTTATTGAACTTCTATTATGTAGAAGGCACTGATAAGTGAAGTTGTCTTAGATAAATATACCAGAAAATGGAGTTTTCCTTGGGACTAATTAAGGTGCCACCTATGAAAATAATGACTTCATGCATATGAAGTATTTTTTCTCATGGTTTCTCGGTATACTGCTGGGCATTGGATGATATATAGAGCAAGAGTTTAGTTGATCATAATAGGAGATTAAATCTGTTTTTATTTTTAAATTTGCAACTGTTTTTGTAAAAGTCTTAGAAATTATACTTTGGTTTGAATTTCTTGGATGCAAAAGCATTTATATGTATGAGAGATGAAATTATTGCCAAAAAAAGAAAATATGCATTATGTAGATTAGCAAATAGCAATCTTTTCACTGAGCAACCTAGGTGACCCTTTTCAGTGGTAAGCCTTCTCACTCAGGAAATCCCACCTTCAGCTTTTACAAAACAGCTCTGCGTACACCTGCATCTTCATTCAGGAATGAACTAAGCAAGCTGTAGTTTTTCAAAGAAAAATACATAGATTTACTTTATGTATTTTTGCCAGCTCCTTAGAAATGTTGAAAAATAGGAAACTGTTCAGTTTTGATATCACTGAGAATGTAGAGTAAGCATAATTTGCCAAATTTGACATTTTTAAGCCTCAACAACTTTTGTGGGGGTAAAGGGGGTATGATAACTTTCTACCAACATCTGTATGTGTCCAGGCAGCTGAGCACACCCCCATGTGACCAGACTGCTTGGGGACCTACAGAGTGACTGTCGGGGTTGAGGTGTCTAGAGTCTAGTAATGTTTTAGAGGATGGAACAAGGTTCACTTGTCGACCTTCTTTTCAGTACTTGTTATTTACCTGTTGCTTTTAGTTTTAATTGCTGTTAAAATTCAACCAGGTTAATTTTCTTCTGAAGGTCCTTTTGAAATGTTTTGTAACAATTTATTATCTTTAAATATTTTGAGAAAATATTTTGTAAGTGATTTATAAAATTTATCTTAGCTTGAATAAATAATTCAAAAACTTGTTGTCAAACACCTAAAGAGGGAAGAATAATCAAAAATGTATTCTTAGTAGGTAAATGTGTCAACACCATATGTAAATTAATATCAAACACCAGAGAGTAATACAGAATCCCTAGTTATCCAAAAGAAAAGCCCTAGAGAAACTGAGATGACTTAGAATGGTAGAATTTGTCTGAAAATTTGTCACAGGGAGGTTTTACATCACTAATTATTTATTTTTCTGTACTTTTGGGTGTACGAGGGAAATAATTAGTAAAAGTGATATGAAAGTTAAGCAAGGATTTGACTCTCTGCTTCTGTGGAAGAAACATGGAGCTCAAGTCCTAGGGTATATAGAAGAGAACTTTATAGTAATTCATATTCCTTTCTCTTCCTCCTTTCCCTTTCCCCTTTCCCTTCCTTCACTTTTTATTCAATAAATATTTCTTGAATGCCAAGAGTCTGAAAGAGAGATCAGACTCAAGTCATGTCACTAAGAGATATGAATCTGATAGTGGAGACATCTACAGAAATACAGAAATTATAGTTAAATGTAAGGATACACTAGTGGAGAGAATTATTTATTGTTCAACTAGTGACTATCCGAGAAGGCTTTACTGAGGAAGTAATGTCTGAACTGGATCTGGGAAGGTAGGTTGGGAAGACATTGTAGGCAGAAGAAACAATTGTGAGCAAAATCACAGATGAGAGGCTCTCTGGCTTTTGTAGAGAGCTTCGAATAGAATAGACAAGGCTAGAGCTGTGAGTTGGAGCCTGATTGCCCCTGAACTTGAATGGCATGCTAAGAAATTTGGACTATAGATAGTAAGTCTCAAATTATTTTAATCAGAGGAATTTCTGTATCAGGTTTATTTCATAAAATTGTATAAATGATAGTTTCTAGGAGGACAGACTGATGGAAAACCAAAAAGGAAGCTACTGCAATAGACCAGAAAGGCTTTCTTATATTAATATCATGGTAACAAAAGCAGATATGATGATCAAATACTTGTAGGGCATTTTATATAATTAAGGAAATGACAAAATAAGCCAAACTTAATAATTCTTTTTGAATCCTGTATTGACCAAGGCTTTGGCTAGAGAGAGTCTTCAGTTAGAATGCAGTTCCATAGGAGTAGGTACAGAAAACAAACAAAACAAACAAACAAAAACCATCTGTGTTTCTTGATTAATATAACACTGGCTGTTTTAAAAGAGAAACACCTGAATCTCAGTGGCTCAAAACAATAAAATGTTTTCCTCATATAAAGTCCAAGATGTGGTATGTGGCTGTGAGGAGTTCTCTTTCTCTGCCATCTTCAACAAATGGCTTCCAAGGTCATCCTTGGTATTGACATTAGTCAACCAATTGTTAGACAAGGGGAGATACAGAGAAAGTGAAAGATCCCATGGAAGAATTTATGGACTAGGGCTGGAAATGGCATATATCAGCTACATTTACACTCTGTTGCATAACCAAGTCATGTGGTCACCATTGATGCAAAGGAGCTGCAAAATATTCTCTCACTTTGTGCCCAGGATGACAGGGTAGCAGGTTAAGTGAATAACCAGGCAGTCTCTGAAATACTGTCATTGCCAGCACTGATCCTTGGGGAGACTTGATTCCTCAGTGGAGACAGTGCTATCCTGGAGATCATGGGCATCATGCATTTTGACACAAAGGATTTTTAGGTACGGAGTCCTCCAAGTAGGGGGAGCCAGCCTACCAGAAATCAAGAGCCCAGATTCTTTACCCAAAAGCAGACTTTGCCTAGAAGAGGAAATTAGCCGAACAGCCCCTATAGTCTCCTATTTGGGCCTAATGAACCTGGCTGCCACAAAACAAGAAGGCTTACCTTAGATCCACTGATACGTCCTCCTGTTTTATCCCTCCACCAGGAACATGCTCAAGATACTGTGTTAATTTAGGGGAGATTTACAAAATAATACATAACTATTCAAATTTATCTTTTTTTTTTTTTTTTGAAACAGAGTCTTGCTCTGTTGCCTAGGCTAGAGTGCCGTGGTGTCAGCCTAGCTCACAGCAACCTCAAACTCCCGGGCTCAAGGGACTCTTCTGCCTCAGCCTCCGGAGTAGCTGGGACAATAGGCGCTCACCACCACGCCAACTAATTTCTTTCTATTTTTGGTAGAGACGGGGTCTCACTCTTGCTGAAGCTGGTCTCGAACTCCTGACCTCAAGCAATCCTCCTGCCTTGGCCTCCCAGAGTGCTGGGATTACAGGCATGAGCCACCATGCCCAGCCTCAAAATTTATCTTTTTCAATGTGAACATTTTTGTTTTCATAAATATATACCTTAGACTGTCACTTCAAGGAAGCCTGGGCTGTGCCAGTTTTTGCTCTCCACTTGTCCCAGGTGCCTTTTAGAGTACCTAGCACACCATTAAGTCTCAATAAAAATAGGTTAAAAAAAATATATGTGAATGCACAAAGACTGGAAATGTATATGGGATATTAATTATATTTATATTGCTGTAAAATATTCCCCTGCTTTAACCTGTCAACTCCACCCTCTCGATATTAATCTGTTGATGAGATTTACATGCAGCTCTCAGCCTGGACCTTCCAGCACAGCACTGTCTGCTGACTCACTCCCCAGGAAGAGTAGAAACAAAATGACCTAATTATATTATAGAATTTTATTATTAAAAATGTTTATGGTAAGCTTACTTTTTAAAATTTTATTTAAGTTTGATTTGAATTTAACTGTTTAAATAGATGTGTTGTTAAATATAAATGTTCTCAAATCTAACTCATCATACAAAGAGAATGAAGGCTCCTCAAATTCCTATCTTGCAGAAAATAAGAAATTAGGTGCTCTCTTTAAGGCCTCTGCCTCTCTCCTCCCAAGCATTTTACTGCAGATTCTGGGGTACCAGCTTACATTCCGGAGGTAGCTCAAAGGGTCTCTAATGGTCGCCAGATAGGCTTCACTCACTCCAAGAATAAAAATTATAATTATAACCACCACCACAATGGGTGTGAGGAGACTTGGACATATTTATATGTCACAGAATGTCAAAAATGGAAACTTAATTGGAGATATATTATTTGAATCTCTGACAAAACATACAACTGGTATTTAAGCAAAGAGGACCTTTCAAACTTAGAAATGCAAACGGAAGTCTGAAAACAACTACCGCCATGACTTTTAAAAATAACTTTTGTACCAAGCAATGTCTACTGTGGTTGTCCTATTAAAAGAGAGCTGTTAGTACTGCCTGTAATGTAATAGCCAAACACATTGACCAGAGTGAGAGTTTAGCAAAATGCGTTTGTCTCAAGAACATTTGCTTGTGTTTTTGGTGTCCTGTGGAGTAGGATGCTGTGCTCAAGCATGGAAATGATTAATTCTATCTCTCCATATCAGACTTACTGTTTACATTTTAATAATCCACAGCTCCTGCTATCTGTAGACTATCATAGACTATTAATAACTAAAAGCAGCCTATCCTTTACCAGTAGCTGCATTCCACCCATGCACATTTTTATAGATTATGAATCAATTTGTAAAGGTAGAACTCTTAACTATATAGTGAAACATCTCAGGAGCCATTTAATGGGTAATATGGTTTAAGCCCAAATACACAGACTTAATAGAATAGCTTGACATAACTGCTTAGAATGAGTAAAGATCTTGGTAAATGAAAGCTCCAAACTAAATCTAAACAATTGTCCAACAGAATTTGCACATGGCTTCCACTCTTGCTTCCAATTCTGGTATTATTCCACTCTGGCATTCTCCTTCCACCAGTTCATTTTGTCGGGAGCTATTTCCCTATTGAAGTCCTTGGTGGTGGTTGGGGTGTGGAGTTTCCTGATATGAGAAATTGTACAGGTGAAGGACAAAGCACTCACACTGAAGCAAGATACTATTGTTAACCCCATTTTACAGATGATAATACCAGGCCACAGAGAGATTAAGTAACTTGTCCAAGATCACATAGCTACTAAATACAAAAGCTGGGATTCCAACACAGGATTTCTGGCTTTTCTTTTAAAATGTAATAGTCACACATGATAATGGTGCGAGCTTTGTTATTAATCAATAAGTAGTCACTGGACATCTATTAAGCCCTATATTAAGAATATAGATATTTTACATTCAGTGCTAGAGCACCGGGCAATGTATGGCCAGTTTCAGTTATTAGAACTAGTTTTTAGCAGTGAAACATTCTTTATTTATTCAATTTGAATTTGTTAAATGGGGCTGTTCTGTTCTATGCAGGGCACTCTGAGCCTGGAGAGTTAAATAAATGATGTTTACTTCAAGGATTGTGTAAGGAGGGAATAGGTGATAAATATCTGTTTATGATACAGGGCTCAGAATTAGGAAGTATGAAGAGACAGGTGAACACAAGGAGCTGTAGGATTCAGGGGGAAAGATCAGGATTGAAGTGAATAGGGAAGGATTTGAGAGCAAAGAGAAACTCAGTTTGATTTTGAAGGGTGAGTGGCATATGAACACAATTGGTATAAAATGGCTGTGATGAGGGATGAAGAAGGCTGCGGGAGACTTTCAGAAGAAAAGAGTAAAATTCACTTTGCTTATTACCTGTCGAGGAGTGGAGGATAAGCTGAGACTGGACAAGTAAGTTGGCATATCATGGAGGAACTTGAGGAGAAAGAAAATCCAGCTATCATTGGATACCTAAGTGCCTAAGATACCAGGCATTTTAAACGCTTTTTCTCATGTAATTCTCAGAACCACATACAGTTGTTGTGTTTTCTATTTTACCAAGGAAAAAACTGAAGCCTGTACAGACCAAGTAACTTTCTCAAGATCAATTAGTAATATGCTAGGATTTGAATCCAGCCTTGCCTGGATCCTAGCACATGTTCTTTTCATTCCGTCACAATCTTTCTTCTGAGGGTAATGTGGAGGCATAAAAGATTTCTTAGGAGGGCACATGATATTGGGCATCAGTTTGCCTAATGAGTCAGAGGGAGGCAAGACTGGAAGATACTGGTGTCCTTAAGCAGGGCATTGACAGGTGAATGGAGAATAAGAAATCAGCCACAGGACATGGTGGAATTAAACTCTTCAAGGTTTAGTATTATTTCAGTTTTGCAGCAGTATAGTGGGAGGTGCTGGTAAACACTAACTGGGTGAACTGTTTCTATCTCTAAATTGTGTGGTTGAAAATCATCCTGCTGAAGGTCTTTGTAATTCTCAACCTTCCCTTGAGCCATTGTCCTCACTTCCACCTTCTTATAGGGTTTTGCATTAAAAACAGAATTATATTGCACTAAATAAAATCTACCCATAAACTCCTGGCATCGACTTTTCAATGGACTGTGTGTCCTTACAGATGTCAGTTTTCCCTAAGTTGGGATCAGTACCAAGTAAATTCCCCAATACAGAATACTACGTAAATGCTATCCTGAGGACCAGAGGAAAGAAATTGGAAGAGCAATTCTCAGGCAATTGTGGGGAAAGCAAGAAGAAGAGTGGGAAAAAAAGTGTTTTAGTTTTGTTTTTAATTCCAGCTCAATCTCACTTTGTATATGCCTCTATGGTCAGAAAGAATGGCATTGGCTATCCTCCCAGCCCTTAGGCAAGAATGAAACAGGCTTTTAGTGTTCCATAAAGGTGATCAAAATAAAACAAACTGTGTGATCATTTCTACACTCCCTTTCTCTATATTTCTAGCATGCTATTAGGTGGATTTTGATTTACAATCTCTTCTTTCTTTTCTGAAATTTTTATAAGCATATTCACCCATTTATGAGACAGTGGAATAAAACAGCACTGACTTGTAATTTGATATGAAATCTTTGCATTTCCCTTGGGGATATATTAATACATCATCCAAGTAAGTGGAGATCATAGCCTAAATTAGACCCTTGTGACTAAGATGCAGTATATCATTCAATTACTTAAAAACAGAGGGCTGACTGAAAAGCAATGGCAACTATTAAAAAAATAAAATTGGAATTAGAGCAATTGAAAGGGAAATACAGGAGTCACTGATTATTTAAAAAATCCAGGAAATTTTTCTCTTAAGTCTGACTTGACATTCATGGTTCTTCTAATTCCCACAAAATTAATATGTGAACTTGAACAGATTTTGTGTTCACTGGTAACCTCCAAAAACTTGGTGGCCTTGGCTGCTGAATGAGTTGCAAGTTAGATATGAGCTTCCTTACAAATTTCAAGCCTACTTTTAAAATAGATGCCCTGGGTAAGGATTTAACCAAATACTTCATTGGTGGCAGATACTGTATTTTTCTATGGCCACTTCTTTCCCTTAATATCCAGGCATTTAGGAACCTCCAAAGCAGTGAATTTCAATAAATTTGGTGCTTCCAAAGGCTGCCTCAGGACAAACATTTCCTGCTATTTGTTGCAAAACCTGGGTATTTCTCAGGCATTGGATTAACCTTAAGCAAAATGTTCTCATCAAAATGTTCTAAATTCTCAAGTTCAGTAACTTAGGTAAAGCCATTTTTTAGAAGAAAATTCTTGTATTTGTCCAAAGCCTCATTATCTTAGCAGTCCAAGATTTCTCTGAATTTCTTCCTTAACATCTCGTACCTGGGAAAGTTTCTTTTTTTTTTCCCTAAAAATGAAACCATATCTGTTAGGATTTCTCAGTGTAATTTATTTAGAGTCATGATGGTACCCTTTGGCTTTGCAAAATCTCAGATTATGAGCAGGAATCCTCACTCCCACAGTGTGAAAAACAAGAATTCAGATTTGTAAACAAAAGCATGCTGTGAAAAGAGCATGGTATGGGGTTCTTGCAGGATATTTTAAAAAGGCCATGAATATATTCGTGCCGGGGCATTCAGTTTTTTTTTCACATTCTACAGACACTGCCAGGATGAGAAGGCCAGCAGTGGTGGTAGTGGAAACTGGTGATAAGTGTTGCTGGAGGGATGAGAGGCAGATGCAGTGTAGGTGAGTGACGCTGGAGGTGGAGGGGACCAGTGAAGTAAGGATATAATGACAAATAGGAAAATGTCACTTTTTCCAATTCTGGCAGTTCAGAGCTTTCTTATTCCTTTAATCTTTGCCTCTTTCAACATGACATGATGCCTAGAGATGTAGGAAGGGAAAAGATCTCTGTAACTAAAAGAAATGACCTTTCCAATTTTCCATCCTCTAGTGTTATATGATAGCTATGTGCTTTTGATGCTGCCTGGTGCAGCTGTGCAGGGAGTCTCTTACTCATGGACACTGTCTTTCTGGAGTACAGTTGCCAAACACTTACTGAGCACCTACTATGTGCACTGGCTGTGTAAAAATGTAGGTTACACAGACCTGCCACTTAAGGAACTCACCATCAGTAGGGAAAACAGACATGAAATGATAATGATGCTGTTATGCCACAGGTTGGGGGATAATAGAGGCATGCCCGCATTGCTGCAGAAGTATAGGGTAGGAAGCTACTGCAGCCTCACCAGCTGCCACAAAGCAGATGCTGCCAGTCTGGGCCTGCTTCTCTGTGGCCCAGCCTTTGTCCAAGGGAAGTCTTGGGTAGCAGGAAGTGATCTAGAAAAGTAGTTTTCAAAGCAGAACTTCCACAACTGGGTGTGCTTTGTTGGTAGCTAGTAAGAATGCCCTCCTTCCCCAATCCATTAAGCTAAAAGGACAGCAGGGAAAGAAGGAAGCCACAGTATGCCGCTAGAAAGACTCTTCAGCAGAAGTCAATTGTTTTCTCCCCGAACTAAATCTGGCCTTCGTTTAGTGAGTTTGCTTTGTGTGTGTGCCTTCCCTGGTCTTTTCCCAGAGTCCTTTTATTATCAGGGACGGAACACTGTGACCCTTTGCACAGGGTTAAAATAACAGCAGTAGCTCAAGTGAGGGTTGATTTTGCTGACCATTTTACATCCTCCCTATAACTTGCTGTCTGTATCAGCAAAGCAGGGGGGCCCTTCTACCCCCAGCTTCCAGCATGCTGTTGAACTTTTCAAGGCAATTAAATCTCTTTTACTCTTTTAAGTTGATATAAACATTTTGCCCTTTCCATTCCTGAACACCCCCTCTTTTGCCCCTCACTGCCACTCTATTACCAAGATTTTTCTAGCATTCTTGGAACCATTCACTCCCTATTCCATCTCCCATGTTTGACCCAAGCTGGAAACTACAAGAGTTTGGCTCATGTAGTTCCTGTAGAGTCCAGCAAATTTGGCTCAGTTTGGAGCATATTTTTATGGGGGCAGGGGTCACTGGTACCCATTATCTTGATCTGTAAAAAATTTGATAAATGCTACTTATCTGTACACAGAATAGTATAGCTTTATCACCATCTTACTGGAAAAGGACGGGGTCTTCAACAAGCCAATGAACAGACATGGACTAAATCTTCTATGTACAAGGTAGTTTGCTGGCCCCTTAAAGGTATGTGTTGAACAATATGCATTTTACTAAATTATACTGAGTCAGGAATGACTGAGGTGAATTTCCATACTCATGCTCTTTTTTGGAGGGTTGGGAAGGGAGAGCCTTTCATCCTGTTTTTGATCTGCTGCTACTGTTTCTCTGTCTCTTCCACAGCCGGATCCAAAATTCTTTTCTCTTTTATGGCTTCATCATGTTGAAGGTCAACCATGTGTTAGTGTTGGGAGTGACTGAGAAAGAGAAAGGATGCAGGGAGAGACGCTCCCAACGGTGACCCTTGCCTGTCACCCTTACACTTGGAAAGTCGGTTTCTACTGCTGAATACTTTATTCCTTCACCTTTCTCTTTATTCCCATGTTTCTATGGAAAAATGCTCTTAGCAGCCGAAGTTTGAGTTTTTATTGAAATGTAGATGAATTTAAAACAAAGACCTCACACCCAACACCGTCTCTAGGTGCCCCACCCTTCCCTCTGCAGGAGGACCCCTTGAGACATAGTGTGGCAGCTCCTTCCTTTCTCCCCGGCTGCCAACACCATCCTCCTAAGTGGACACACCCATAGGAAACCTCCAAAGGATTGCTTGCTTGCTTCAGATGGAGGAGTAACACATGACTCAGTTTCCAGGGAGCCAGAGAAAGGCACAGCCCCGGTGGAAGGGAGACCTCAGGAGACAGTTGTGAGAGGCAGTAAAGAAGTTCATCCGAGGCCTGACTAGGAATCAGAACCATTGGGGTTCAGATCTACCCCTGGGACTTAATCTCTGAGACGCTTCCTCCTGACTCTGAAAACCTGTGCTTCTCGAACTGTCATGTGCATACAAGTGACCTGGGGTATTTTGTTCAAATGCAGTTTCAATTTAGATTGTCTGATCTAGAGTTTGTAATTAGCATTTCTAACAAGTTCCCAGGTGATGCCTTTGCTTCTGGTCTGAGGAGCACACTTTAAACAGCAAGACTGTAAACTACCCATCATTATATAAAAAGAAAAGAATCAGAAGATATTTAAAGTTAAATCTTCCAACCTTTTCAAATGGATTTATGGGTAGTACAGACATCCGTTTTAAAATTCCATCTCTTTCTGCTCTAGTTTTCCCTCTTCCCCTCCTCCCGTGTCTGAAAGGTTGGCAGCAGCTTCATCAGCCCTCTCTGCTATAAATGAACCCAAGTTACCCTGAGATGAGGTCACATTTTCCAAAAACACATTTCTAGTGCGTGGTGAATTGAAGGGGGAGGGTCTGTTTGAATAGTTGAGGCCTGGGAAGTGTATCCTTTGTAAGGCAGAGCAGAGTCTGGGCAGAGTGTGGATTTGAGGACATTTCCTAAGCAGAGGGAGTGGGGAGGCCCAGAGCAGCTGCATGTGCTTTTCTAATCCAGCCTCCTGGATTTATGGAAATAGACTCTGTGCTGGCATGTTTAAGGCATCTCAGTGAACCAAAGTTGGGAAAAAGTCTCTATCATTTCTGACTGAGCTATCTGGGCTCACACCAAAGTCTCTATCACATCTATTGGTACCTAGAAGCTTAATTGTAGTTTAAGACTTTTGCAGAAGGAATGGATTAATCCAGATTATCATCATGATTTCTTAAAATTGTATTCCTTATAGATGGCTTTTCAGAGAGAGTACCAATATCAAATATTCTGAATAAAATGAAAATATTTAAACATTTTCCAAAATTCATTTGCAAAGGATCTAGTTTTAAACCACATATTTTCTCATAAATGTTCATTAAGCACTTGCTGTGTGTGGACCTTATGTTGAGTACTTGGGAATATAGTTGTGAACCAAATGAAGGTAGTAGCTGCCCTCAAGGGACTCCCTACAGTCTCAATCAGGGGACAGCCGCCTAACAAGTTGTATTAGTCAGCTTGGGCTGCCATAACAAAATACCACAGTCTGTGTGACTTAAATAACAGATATTTTCATACAGTTCTGGAAGTTAGAAGTCCAAGATCAAAGTTCCAGCTGATTTGGTTTCTGGTGAGGGCTCTCTTCTTGCCTTTTGAATAGTCACCTTCTCACTGTGTCCTTGCATGGCCTTTCCATGTGAGAGACAGAGACAGAGTGAGAGGGAGAGAGCTCTCTGGTGCCTTATAAAGATATGAATCCTATCATGTCCAGGCCCCACCCTGATGACCTCATTTAATCTTAATTACTTCTTTAGAAGCCCTGTCTCCAAATATAACCACGCCAAAGTTAGGACTTCAACATATGAATTTTGAGGGGACACAAACAGTCCATAATACAAGTAAACACACAAGTAAAGTCCAATTACAAAGTATAGTACTTGCCAAAAAGGGCTCTTTTTAGAGCTGTATTCCATGGAATTGCTTTACAAAGATTACTTTTATTATCCACTAAAAACATAAATCAGAAGAGCCAGGAGATAAAAATGAGAATGACATTGTATTCTGTATTCTTTTTTTGAACCCTGAGTCTATTTTATTTGTCCTTGCCTCAACACCCACATAATAATCTTTGACTTCCTTAGAGAATATGATCATTTTGTAAAATATAACTATAGCCATTGCCTGACTCTTGAAATGTAATTACTAGATGCCTTACATATTTAAGTACTGGACCTTTTTGTATTCAGTGAAACTAGAGAAAGAGAAAAGATAACACTTCGGATAGAGTTCCTTTCTCAAAATGTTGTTTATATTTTGTTTAGCATCTAAGGGTCTTCATTGCAATGCATTGAAAACTCTGTTATCGTGGTTGTTATTTATGTCAAAGGGGTAAAATTAAGAATACACCAATGTGAATTTCAGTTTTTCAAACTGAGTCTTATAGGTCAAATATAACATCACTCATTGGCAGAAGAAAATCAACTTAGAAAATTTTTGGAAGTTATTATCCAAACCAAAATTAACTTTTGGTAAGTAATAAGGAAAGTACTGAACATGAGACCATATATTATGTGAACCTTGTTATTATTCCTAACTCTAAAATGCACTATTAGAGCTTCTTTATGGTCACAGAGGTCAGTGTTCTCCTTAACATGTGATGGTCATGTTACACATTCCTGCTTCTATTGGGAAAGACGGGGGAGTCTCCTGATTGATTGAGGCCCTTCCTTCAGAGAACAAGAAAGGTGTGCATTGTGCTTCAACTAGTGATAGTGGGAAAAGGGCTTGAGGAATTCCACTTCTTGTGGAATGATTCTTGGGGAATTGTGTTCGTTTTTGGTCTAGCCATTGAGGGATATTGAAACAGGAGTGCTATTCAAGATGGAGAACACAATAAATATGTGAGGAAGCAGGAATATTAAGCTTAATTCCTAGCCATAATTCTGGGTGGATTGGGGGAGTTGGGGTAACACTGGAGAGTATCTTCCTTTGCCTGATGGCCAGGCAGGTGGAATCCATGAAGGGCTACAAAACTTGGATTTATAGGTGAAAGATTCAGACTCATAGATGCTACACAATGTGAGAAAAAGTTTTAAAGCAACTAGGACTGACCACAGATGAATGGGCTGCCTTGAGTAGGGGAGGGAGAGATGTTGGCCTCTCTGTGGAGATCCAGTAAAAGTTTGATGATTGACTGAAGGTATTTACATGACAAAAGAGATCCTAGTGTCAAACAGCTAAACTACAAGCCCAATAGTATGTCTCCCAGTGCTGAGAGTCAATGAGCTTTTTTTTCCTCCACCACATCCCAAAAATAAGACAAAGCTGGATATCCCTTCTGATGTGGGCTTTCTGGTGAGTCTGTGTAATGGGTGATGGCTTCACAAGACCCTTAGAGAGCAGGAAAGTCTACCTGAGGATTATGCAATATGCAGGTTCCTCAGACTATGATATTCTGGCGAAAACCATAATTATATAAGCCAGATTCTTTCATTGCCTAAATTGCTTTAATCATGATAAATAAGGCATTTACAGACTAAACAACAGGTGGGAGGGGGGAGCTCTGATTAGGCATTATTTCAGTGACCTCACTGTTGCACTACTGCCCTCAGGGTGTAAGCAGCATAATGGTTAAGAACATAAAATAATAGAGTTCAGATAAATCTCCCACAAATATGGGCAACTGCTTTTCAACTAATGTACTAAGGCAATTCAATGGAGAAAAAATATTTTTTTCAGTAAATAGTGTTGGAGACATTGCTATACAAAAATTAACTCAAATGGGTTATAGACACAGATATAGAAGCTTCAATTATAAAACTTCTATAATGAAACAGGAGAAAATCTTAGTAACTTTGTATTTGGAAAATATTTCTTAAATAGGAAATGATGATTTTTTATTTTTTTATTAAGAGGCACAAAGTGCAAGAGGAAAAATAATCTACAAATTGGACTCCATCAAAATTAAAGTGGTTGTTCTTCAAAAGACACTGTTATAAAAATAAAAAAAGCCATAGACTGTGAAAAAATATTTGCAAAATATATATCTGACAAGGGATATGTATCTAGAATATGTAACAAACTTCTAAAACTTAATAATAAGAAAACCCAATTTTACAACAGCAAAATATTTGAACAGATACTTCACCAAAGATGATAGCAAAAATGTACATAAAAATAGGTTCAACATCATTAGAGAAATTAAAGACTTGTATCTGAATTATTTGGACAACTTCATTTATAACAACTAAAAATTGAAAATAAATGTCATCAACAAATGTATAGCAAAACCAATTGTGGTATTGCCATATAATGGAATGCTACTAATTCAAAAGGATAAACTAGTGACATGTGCCACGATATGGTTGAATCTAAAAATATTATAAAATAATGTTCTTGCTGAGTGAAAGAAGCCAGACAAAAAGGTGTATGTTGTATGAATTCCTTTTTATAAAGTTCTAAAAAAAAAAAAAAAAATCCAAACTAAACTACTGGATAGAAAGCAATTGAAAGATCAACAATTGCCTCAGAATAAACAAAGGGAGAGAGATGAATTACAAAGTGGCGCAAGAATACTTTTAGGGGTAATGGATATATTCATTATCTTGATTGTGGTATGCTTTCATGGGTGAATGCATATGCCAAAACGCATGAAATTTTATTATTTAATATGTACAGTTTATTTGTCATGAATTATACTTGAGTAAACATATGTGTGTACATGCATGTATAATACATTCATATGTTATACATGCATATACACATATATGTGTATACACACATGGACATATAATTACCTAGATGGTACACATACACATACAGCCTTATGTTTTTAAGCAAGTTAGTAACCTTTCAGTTTTCAGTTTACATTTGTATAAATTGGGACTATAATATTACTCAATTCATGGAAAACAATAGTGCTGAGCACAGAGAAAGATCTCAATAAATAGTAGCTAAAATTATTACCCTGTGGTAAAGGTTCATTTCTTTTAAAACATTAATTCGTTTATTCTGTCCCTCTGTTTTTCCTTTATTTTTAAAGGTGTTTGTTACCAGGAAAGGCATTGTGTTACCTCAAGAACTATTTTTTAGTGTTTAGTTTTTTTGTTGTTTTTAGAAGGTTTGACTCCTTTGCAAGTGTGGATAGAACAAATGGATGAAGAAGCCTTTCAAAATGACATTCCCAGGCATGAGAGGGGAAGTCCTTGTGCTCTGAAATTTTCCATCCTCCTCCACAGCTGAAATGCTTCCCTTGGCTGAAATGCCTCCCTCAGCATTTTTGTTTTGAACGCCCTTTCTTGGGGGATCCTAACCCAGCTGCAAGAATTCACCGTGGGCTGAAACCTGGCAGATTAGATCTTGGGGAGGGAAAGTGATTTGAAAGTAATATTTGTTCTTAAAATGACAAACAAGTATTACAGATTTCTATTATTTTCTGTGTTCCCATTACATTGTGGGGAATTTTGCAGATCACTTACAAGAGATTTGAATTTGCCAAATGGCAGATTTACTTTGCTTCTTTTAACTTTTAAAAGAAAATGAAGTTAAGTTATAAGTTTTAACAATCAGCTCTTCTTTAAATAAGACCTTATTATTATAGGTACTAACTGCCCAGGATTTGTATTTACATGTTTTTTAACCATGGAGTCTAGTAGCAGTATGGAAAATTTAGCAAATTATTTAAACTTTTTCATGTTAAATTGTGTTGTTTGACCAAAGAATGAAATAACATTATTTTTATTTTAATGCCATAAAATTCTATGTCATTTTTTCCCATTTCCATTCTTTATAGAGAAAAAACAAGAGTCTGGTTTCATACTGGCTGTCCAACATCATGATTGTGGTGACTTTTCCTTCAGTTGCCTCTTCACTCTCCCATCATCCAGAGTAACCTCCCAGCTCTCAGCAGCCTACTTTCTTCAGATCCTAATCTTCACCTACACCAGTTGCTGTTATCGTTCTCCTGTTTCCACAACTTTATTGCTTGTAACATATCATATTACACGATGGTACTATTATGGATGCCTTAAATGGTGAATTGACAACAACTGTACTATCTGTAGCTATCAGACTGGGCTACTCCCGAGTTTGCAGATTAGGAAATTGCTACAGATTAATATTCTACTTTCAGAAGGCATCTGACAGTGTCTTTTATTGTAATATTCATGACCACCTAGAGAAATGTTCTCTTATTGGTGTTATGTGAATTTGTAACTGCTTGAAATGATGTACCTGGTATCAATGGTTAAGCATTAAACTGGAAGGAGGTCACTAGTACAGGTAGCAAATTCCGGAGTACTAGTCCCCATGCTCTTAAAATGATAAAATGTGCATGAAACTGAGATAAGATAATTTATAAGAGAAGGAAACTGAGTAAAAATAACCAATTTATTCTAAAGTACTGTCACTGTGATGGAGAGTAAATGAAATCTAGTAGCCTTGTGTTTCCCTAATATTCCTAGAAACTCACATATACACAAATAATCATGTAGATATAGAACTGTAGAGAATCGACTTAGTCACAAAATTTATAAGAACTCAAAATCTTTAGTAAATGAATGGAAATCAATGATGAGACATGCCCACCAGGAAAAAAAAAAAAACAATGAGATCTAGGTCTGCATTTATAAAATCATCTGTGAAAGAATTTCTGTGTTAATTTTGAGGTATCATACCTAAAAACATTGACAAACAGAGAGGATTAGAGCTCATAATTTGACACATTAATTTAGAGCTAGAGATTTTTTTTTTTTTTTTTTGCAAAATGGAAGATTTTGTGGGAATAAAATTGTGGCTTTGAAATATCTGAAAAAACTATTGCAGGAAAAAGGGATTAGATTACTCTTGTTTTTGTTCTTCCAAAGTGCAAAATCAAGAGCAATAGTGTAAGTTAAAGGAAGATAGATTATGGTTAAGTGTAAGAACAAATTACATCTAGACTTAGATCTTTTGTAAACACAATGGACTTTTTTGAAAAGTAGTGATTTTCTTCACACAGGGAAAATTTATCCAGAGACTGAGCAAATACCTTGGGTTAATTTAGATCAGACTCTGTCATTGCCTGCCCTGCAGATCACTACTGTTACAAGATATTTTGCAAGATTTTGAGTCAACCAACTTTGAAAGATAGTATATTGTTCTTTTGGATATCGACAACATGCATCAACATATTGGAGACTCTGGAAGTTCCACAATAAAGAAATTTGTTTAACTTTGTGTAATCCAGCATTTCCCAATTTATTTAAACCTCTAAAGTTTTCCACATGTTGTGGAATGAGTATGCTTCACACATTGAGAAATGCCATCAAAGGAGGTGAACTATATGACTTTTATTCCATGAAACCATTCTCTCCATATGTACTAACACATTTTTATAAATTCACACACGTACACATGTTTGTGTGTGTGTGTGTGTGTGTGTGTGTGTGTCTGTGTAGCAGAGGGTGGATTTTAAGGCTTGTTTATATGTACTGACAGTTTTGAAAGAGTTTTTATGAGATTTGATAAATTGATAGCATGATGAATTAATAATCCTTTAAGAATCTCAACTGCCTCAAGAAAACTACAGTTCTTAACTTTCCCTCTGAGAGGTCATGAAAGTCAAACTTATTCACCACACATCAACAAACACTCATCAACAGGAGAGTAAGGCTATAGCCCAGGCTGGATTTTTTTCCTTCTTCGTCTTCTCCATTTCCCTCCCCTGCTATTTAGGCAAAAAGCCAGTTTCTTGAAAGTGGCACAGGAGGGCAGGAGGGGATGTGAGCAAATACAGGGTAATGGTTGAACCACATCTTAAACATATGGTTTTATTTATGTGTAAGCACCGTGAACAGAACTTAATTAATGTGACTAAAAAAAACATGTGTTGACTGAAATATTAGGTAGTGCCTCATGTGTGTGTATTTCTCTTTCCTAAACTCTCTCTGATCCTGGTCTCATTATCACACCCTCAAGATTCAGTTATGGGCAAGACTTAAGAACTTGCAGTTTCTCTTCCTCTTCTCTTTTCTGACTTTCTGTTTTTCTTTCCCCGTAGTTTTATATCTAGAAAACTACTACTTTGGCAAGGGTTGAGGACTGAGTCACAGACGTGCCCTTACTCACGTCTTCTGTAATTTGAAGACAGAATCTGAAGCAAATTCCAACACAGCTGTGACAGGCAGCCCTTTTTGTTCTTGAAATGCGAACTACACACATTGGCACACACCTGCACAACTGTTTTTCTTCTTCCTCTAGAAGATCCTAAGGCTGGAAGGACATGTAGATAGGAAACAGTAAGGGGAATCCCTTTCCTCTGTCTGTTATAGAACTTAATTTTTTTAAACTTGTAAATGATATGACACTGACCCAGAAAAAACATTGCTTCCAGGATATGTTGCAGCTGATCTCCAGCTGTTGTTCCTATAGTCCACCCAGGCATTAAAATTCTTCAATTCTGATAATCTCCTCCAGGAGAATATTTTTGTGAATATTTTATATAAAAATTACATACCTCAATAAAGTTATTCAAAGAGGGAGAAAGTAATAGATTGAAAATAGGCCAAAGATAGCAAGCTTGACTTTTATAGTCAGTGATGTCAAACTTAAATTTTAACTTTCTCTTGTTTTTTCTTTGTTTTTGTGTTTTAATGTACTTGATTATTAATATCATAGTTCATTAGTAACCTACTAGATACAAAGGATCTCTAATAAAATAATGCAAAAGCCGGTGTAGCTATTTTCAAATCATTTTTAAATTAGCAGAAGCAATTTTTAAATTGAAATCTTTTGAATGATTGTGATTTTTTAAAAAAAGAAAAAATAATAAATGAAGAGAGTTGTGTTGGTAAAAGTGCACCTCTTCTCTATTCAACCTCTGAGATACATTCAGGCACTCAGTGTGACAACCTCTACTCTAGAATACAGGAAATCTGAAGAGCTGTATTCATCAGAAAGTGTAAAGTATGTGACGTATAAGGCATAACTAGATCACCCCTTCCAAATAATTTAGCTCTTGTTTTTAAATAATATTTCCTAGTATATATTTGTTTTTCTTATTTTCATTGTACCTCAAACAAGTGAAATATAAAAACATATTTTTAGGTCCAATTTCCCAAGTAACACTCTGCCTCAAGAACATCTACAAATTTTAAAACACTGGTTCCTGGGTCATATCCCTACAGGCTCTGATTTGGTAGATCTTATGTAAGGCTCTAGCATCTGCATAAAAAAAAATAAAATAAATAATAAAACTTTCCTAAGGGAGTCTTTTGTGCACCCAGGTTTAAAGCTATGGGCTTTAGATTACTTATCTTCCAAGGCCACCCCTCAAACACATACACAAAGACAGAATCTTATAACCACTGGATCTTCAGTCCAATACATTCAGTACTTTTGATTGCCAGTATAATATGGACACTTAAGGAATAAATATAGAACATGTATTCTATCATTTTATTCTTAACATCTATGATTTTTTTCTTTCATATTTCAGATCATTTCACTTATGTTCACTACTCATTAGGTATCTAACTATAAGGAAAATACTTATGAGATTAAAAAATGAATAAGGTAAAGTCTTGCTCTAAAGAGGAAGATGGATTTAACAACCTAGGTTGAAAAAGCAAGCCCTAACATGTAACCAAAATGTTTGTACCCCCATAATATCCTGAAATAAAAAAAAATTCTCTGAGAGCTCAATGAGACTGACTATCTGTAGTTAGAGGGATCGGGTAAGAATTCATGGAATAAGTAATCATTGAGTTCTTCCTTGAAATATGACTAGACTTCCATTCTGTGTCAAAGGGGATGGGTAGAGAAAGGCGTCTAAAGCAGAGGAAATCTAACCAGTAGGGAATATGGAAGTTGCTGCCATGTTAAGGGGGTGATGAGCCGGCTGTTGTTGGTCCTAATCAGAAAGGCACAAAAGACCCTAAAGGGTAACTGTACGCAGATTTGGGTTCTCTTAAAGGTTTCAGGCAGAAACACCAATATGGAGGTGGTGGGCATATGGGAATCAGAGTATACTGATAAGCCAGGAACATGAATAGGATGCATTGGACATGATGGGAGGAAAATTTATTTCCATGTTAAAGGAGTCTGGAAACATGGAGAATAGATGCAGTTGACATGAGGATACTTAATTGACATTGACTTGGTGAAGCAGTGGCAGCCTGGGAAGACTGAAGATGCTCTGGGTGTGAGAAAGTGTAAGGTAAGCACAGGCTTACCCTGTTGTTCAGATGTGTTAGAACATGAGTAGATGGTGTGATAAACACTACATAAACACTCAGCTACAATGACTTTTAACTTCAAATAACACATATTTGTTTTAAAATAAAAAACATACTGTTTGAGTATTTTAAAAAATAAATTGGACAGTTTTTAGTTTTCCTAAGAATAAAATGCATTCATTGCAAATGAAAAAAAAATAAGAGCATAGAGATAAGTAAAAAGAAGAAAATAACAATCATTAAATAATCTCAATGCCCAAGGACAATCATTGGTAACAGTATGAGATGTATGTTTCCAGTCTTTTTTTCCATATGTTTATGAATCTTTTTCAAAACTAGTATCACTTTGCCACTTTACTATTTAGAGCCCATATTTTTCACCATGTAATATATCATAAAGTTTTTCAATTTTTTTGAAAATGTTTAATTTTTATGAGTGTACAATTGTTGTACATATTTATGAGGTACATGTGATATTTTGATACAAGCATACAATTGTTATGATCAAATCTGGCTAATCTATCAACTCACACATTTGTCATTTCTTTGTGTTGGGAACATTCCAAATCTTCTCTCCTAGCTACTTTGATACATACAATAAATTACTGTTAATTATAGTCTCTCTACTGTATTATTTAATACTAATACTTATTCCTTCTATCTAACTACATTTTTGTACCCATTAAGCAACGCTTCTTCATACTCTGCTCCTCACTATCCTTCCTAGCCTCTGGTACCCACCATTTGATTCACTACCTTTTTGCGATCAATGTTTTTAGGTCCCTCATATGAGTGAGAACATGCAGTATTTGTCTTTCTGGGCCTACCTTATTTCACTTAACATAATGGCCTCCAGTTCCATCCATGGTACTGCTAATGACAGGATTTAATTCTTCTTTATGGCTGAATAATGTTCCATTGTGTATATATATATATATATATATAACATTTTCTTTATATATTCATCCACTGATGGACACTTAGGTTGATTACATATTTTGGCTATTGTGAATAGTGCTGCAATAAACATGGGAGTGCAGATACCTCTGTGATATACTGATTTCCTTTCTTTTGGATATATGCCCAGCAGTGGGATTGCTGGATTATATAGTAGTTCTATTTTTATTTTTTTGAGGAACCTTCATACTGTTTCCAAACTGTTTTTCATAGTGGCTATACTAATTTACATTTCCAGCAATAGTGTACAACATACCCCTTTCTCTACATTTTCACCAGCATTTATTTTCTGTTTTTTTGGTAATAGCAATTTTAACTGGGGTGAGATTATATCTCATTGTGGTTTTGATTTTCATTTCCCTGATGATTAGTGATATTGAGCATTTTTTCATATACCTGTTGGCCATTAGTATGTCTTCTTTTGAGAATTATCTGTTCTTATCTTTTGCCCATTTTTTAAATTAGATTATTTGCTTTTATTTTATTGAGTGGTTTCAGTTCCTTATGTATTCTGGTTATTAATGTCTTGTGGGATGTATAGTTTGCAAATATTTCTCTCATTCTGTAGGTTATCTCTTCATTTTGTTGATTGTTTCTTTTGCTGTACAGAAGCTTTTTAACTTAATGTAATCCCATTTGTCAATTTTGCTTTGGTTGCCTGTGATTTTGAGATCTTCTACACTACCATTTAGAATGGCTTAATAGGGTTTAATGATATGAATTACCATAAATTTCTTTAATTTATACTGATGCTGAGCATTTGGTTAGTTTAATCTTTTTTATCCAGTTACAATTTTTATTGAGGAAAATTCCTTTACATCAATTTTTGTACTCATACCTAATTATTTCTTTAAGGTAAATTCTTATCTATGAGGTTATGGTGTTGAAATATTTATTTTTAATGGTACTAGTCCCTGTGACAAGCTATTCTATTGCATCCTATAATAGCATCCAGGACTACAGTGGCCCACACATCCAAAATAGATTCCCCAAGTTCTCAAATGCTTGACAGCAAGCAATGCTCCCACTTCGGCCTCCCAGAGTGCTAAAATTACAGGTATGAGCCTCCACGCCTGGCTGATGGCTCCCAAGTTCTGATCTCTCTTCATCATCATCTACCATGACTTCATTTGGCAAGAACAATGGAATTTGGCAGCATTACACCTGAGTAACCGTTCTTCCTTTCTTCCTCTTCACATAATTGACTCCGTATTGTACAGGTCGCAGAAATGAAGGAATTATGTTGGTCTTTACCCCTTTCCTGTTTGGCCTAGGTTATCTTTAAGATATTAATTCAGAATAGATGTGACCTCTTGTATCAATCAGAGAAAATTAGAACCAGATATGTAATAAGAGATTTTTTGCAAAGAAATTGCTTACATGATTGTAGAGTCTGGCTTGGCAAGTCTGAAGTCCTTAGTGAAGGTCATCAGGGAGGGCAGGCTTGACCTCTTCTAGGAGGAACTTATTTTTCCTCAGGAAAAGAGAAATTCTCTTCTTAAGGCCTTTCAACTGACTGAATCAGGCCCACTCAGATCATCTAGGATACTCTCTCTTACTTAAAGTCAACTGATTATAGACTTTAATCATATCTACATAATATGTTCTGAGAAACTGTATTAGTGTTTGATTTGGGCTATAGTCTAGCTAAGTTGATATATAAAACTGCCCATCACAGCTCTGTAGTTAGTTTATTTCTCTCTCTCTCTCTCTCTGCCATAATTAGAATTAGGGTATATGAAGGATTTGGGGGTAGGGAGGGAAACAGGAATAAAAGGCAATAAATGGGAATGTGGATTAATGGGAAGAAGAAAATTTAAATTTTTTTTCATATGTCTTTTCTTAAAAGACAGCCCTATTTATCCTCACTGAAGAGAAAGAAACTTTAGAAATCTTAGCTGCCAGGAAGCTCATATCTAACTGTAAAACCCAATTGCACTGATTTTATCATTCAGAGAAAGGTCCAAGCTCCTTACATTGGCCTACAATGCCTGAGTTGATCTGGGCCCTGCCTACTTATTAGGACTTCCCTCATATTATTAGGTCTCATACAACCTAGCATGTTTTCCTTTTCCTCAAAGATACCAAAGGTCTTCCAAGAGTCTTTATACTCGCTTTTCTCTTTGCCTTGAATACCTTCCTCCAAGTATTTTCTCTCCTGGCCTTTTTATTTAGTTCTCAGCTTAAAGGTTCCTTTCTCAGAGAGGCCTTTCTGGTCACTCTATCTAAAGGAGTCTCCTCTCCCCAAATTGCTGTATCCCATTATCCAATTTTAATTTTTATAGTGAAAAGTTTTATTTGTGATAATCTTAGTGATTTATCAGTTTTGTTAGTTATCATGTATCTTCTCTTTATCTACATCTTTGAGAACAGAGACTCTCTTTTTCCCTCCGTTAAATCATAGTGCCAAGAGCTTTATCTGACATCTAGTAGGCGTTTACTCCATACTTAGGAAATGCATAGAGGCATCCCAATTCACTTTTCAGGTGCAGTCAATCACTCCTTCCTATATGATTTTTTGTTATTCTAGCTTCTAACATTATATTTTCTGGCTATATATATTTTTGTTGTAAGCCACATTATAATTTTTGGAAGTTGTTGGCATACACTCTATTGATAAATGTATATACTTTTGCAGAATTAATAAAGTGTCTCTGGTAAGGAGTGTTATGCTCCAGTTCTGAGTGGAATAAACTATATCAATTTCCTAGAATTCTTATTGGGACCACAAAGGAGGCAAATGTCAGAACTCTATTCTGTGTGCTGTATGTTCTAGCAAGAGGTGTGGCAGCTGTAAGGGAATTGAGGGTTGAGGGAATGTGTGTTGGCTAAAAGTTTCTGTATCATTCCACCACACTGATTTGTCTGTACTGTAAAACTTCTCCCACTTGG
Organism: Eulemur rufifrons; assembly: GCF_041146395.1. NCBI lineage: Eukaryota > Metazoa > Chordata > Mammalia > Primates > Lemuridae > Eulemur > Eulemur rufifrons. The sequence goes on from NC_090989.1 coordinate 74,155,135, forward strand.
CTCAGGTTCGGCTGAAACTAATATGTCATGTGTCCGTATTATGAAGTGTGGTGAGAAGACAGGGAGCATCTGGGGAATAACTTCTGCTCCTAACATGTGCTAACTTATTGGCTGATGACTTTCAAAATATCTTGGGAATGGATTTGGGCACCTGTCCATTCCCTTACTTGTGCTTTGTTTTGTTTTCATTTAAAAAACACTCATTTGACTCTGTATATATTTTAAGAGATGTTCAATAAGCAAACTAAAAATAAAACGTAAAAATTTCTCTTTCATTTTATACTTATTTGCACAGCGTTTATTACTACCTGGGAAGTTCAGGAAGGCAACATATTTCTGTTTGTTATGTTTTGATTTCTCCCCGGAATTCATCTAGATAACGTTAAAAAGCTGTTATTTCTGCAAGAAAAGCCCAATTTTAAGACAGATTTGCTAGAAATTTTTTTTAAAGAAGTATATCTTTTACTCCAGTATATTCTATTATAGACACATGTATGTTAAAAATAACACTATCTTATCAGCAGATTATCATTTCAAAGTTTGGATATCGTAGCTAGCAGACATTTTATGAGAAAAAATTGTTTTCTGTTTTCTCTATTGCCCATATGGTTTTCTGGTAGCAAGGACATGACTTTACATAGATTCTCAGGATACTATTAGGGCAGTGTTTAGTAGCGGAATAATTATGTACTTTCCAGGAATTTCTGAAATGGAATTGTGCTACGTAGAATGTCACCAACTCCTACTCTAATAATATAAAAGGTTCTACTACAAAGCAGGCAATACAGAAGAAGCATAACTGAACTCAGAAGAGATAAGTATATTCTCCATGTTTATCAAGAAGTAGTATCTATAATTTATGATTGCTCTTCTGTAGATGTGAGCTTTCTAGTTTCAGAGGGAGAAACTTTCTCTAAATGTCATTTGCTTTTATGAAGTCACTCTTGTAAGAATGTGATTTTTGGTCTCTATCTTAATACACTAAGACCATCTGCATCGCCAGTACTATTTGAATTATGAAATAATTTAGTTGATAGGATTTTGCTTTTCTTCTGGAAAATTTTTACCAGACATAGATAAAGGCTGGCCACTCATATTTATTTCAATGGCCTTTTTTAGTATGTAAGTGATTGACCTTGTCACTCATAGTCGGTGGCTTTGGTAAATTTCATAAATTACAAAAGGAATATCTTCTCTAGATGAAATTGTTTAGTAATTGTAAACCTACAGAAGTAAATGAGAGGAATGTTGCAAATAGAGACCCAAATTGCAGCATATTATTCATACAGATTTTTGTATCATCTTTGGACAGGATGAAAACATGTTTCAAATAACTACCCTTCAAATGTCCTGACTCGGTGGTTAGATGGGATCCTGAACTGTGTCATCAGTGGTGTGTCCTGGTCCCACACTGTACACTAAACACAAGTCTTTATAGTTGCCAATGAGAAAAAAGATAAGGAATTCATGGAGCCCTAAGAGACAGGGAAGTTTAACTTGGAGGACAGATGACATAGGGATTTGAGAGCTGTCATCAAGTTCTGAAAAGACTGTAATGTAGAAATGAGATGGGGTTCTTAGAGATGACTAGAGAAGTCAGAACCAGTAAAAACAGGGAATTCACCGGGTTATAACTCAGCACAGCCAACTCGAATCCAAAGGGTACGAAGTTTCTCATCCCTGAAAGAGTTCACACAGGGCCTGCACAGCCCAGGAGCAGTGTTTTTCTGAGCCCCAGTGTAAATGTATGTAAAGAAATTGATGGGCGTATTTATGAAGCTGTAGATTTGTTTTTAAGCCTTCACGCCTCCCTTAGGCACTGCCATTTACTGAGTATTTACTAAATGCAAAATATTGTCCTAGAAACTATTAATAGGAACTGAATATATACATACATTATATCCTAGTTAAACTTTAGGTAAACAAGTAAGGATCATAGAGGCTTAGTATTTTGCCTAGTAGTTGACAAAACTGGTATTCAAAGCTTGCCTTGTTGGCTTAAAACTTACTTTGTTTGTTTTTGTTTTTCTTTCTTCTGTTCCTTCAAAATGAATTTGCTGAATTAGCAATTAAATGCATTAGCTCTCCTTCCTCTTCCCACAGTTGCAGAAGAATTAAAAAAGAGACTGTCGAGTACAATGGAAAGGACATCATTTTACTGAAGGTCAGAAAACCTGAGTTTTAGCTCTGATTCTGCTGTTGACCCTCAAGAACCATGGACAAACCTCCCCTACCCTCACTGCATTTGTACCCGAGCTGCACTGTCCCCACGGGAAGGTCAAACTCTGTGCCTGAGACTCCAGGCTCCTCCGTCTGACTCTGGGAGACATGGCTAAGGGCTCAGCACGTTGGCCCAGGGTTCATAATCTCTACTATCACCGTTGTTCCTAATCATGATATATAGACACTTGATGGATATCAAGACAGTATAAGGGCTTTGTAGAGGTAACTATGGGAGGTGATGGACACGTTATTTAGTTTGATTGTGGTGATCATTTCACAATATAAACATATATCAAAACATCAAATTGTATACCTTAACCACATACAATTCCTATTAGTCAGTTATACCTTTGTAAAGCTGGGGATAAAAGATCAACAGGAAATTCCTGTATAAAGAAATTATGCCAAGGTCTCACAGGCTACCTGCATTTTGATATCCTTCCTTCCACCAGCATAAAGTACTTGCTCAAAGAGGATAAGTAAGTCAGCACTTTCCACCCATCACTCTACTTTCCATTCTTCAGTAGGCCCCACAGGAATTTCTGGTGTTAGAAACTCTAGTTCCTTAATTTTGATTTGTTGCTTTGGATTTTAGAAGATGAAAACTGCCTGCATTTTCATGAGGGCATATAATAAGCCTCATATGAGAATCTTACTATAACTAACCAGAAATATGATAAAGGTAATGTTCCACCTCAATGTGCACACATGCATGCTCACACACGCTTCTGTTACTCTATAAAAATGAAAATATAAAAATGATTTTGGGATTGTTTCATTCCTTATATTTCCAAGGACTTTCCTATACTTACTCTCTCACAACCCTTTACTAATAGGCCATATATCTTACTTTGTTTTACTGCTAGAGATTGTTTTTGGAAAAAAAAATTAGTGACCATCTGTAATGGTTACATTTCAAATGAAGATCTACCTGCCTTTTTTTTCAGCATTAAAATCGATTAGCTAGCTTTCCTAGTCTAGGTTCCTCCTGAAGAATTCTTTTATGAATAAAAAACAAACTTAAGGACTCAAGAATTTTCTCCAAAATATGGAACTCTGGAAACAAATTTTCACTGTGTGCTCCTGCCTCTTGTTTCTAAGAACTGTCAGCATGCTGGAGTCCCCCTTACCTTTAAAAGGGAACAATAACTATGTCAATGCAAAATAGGAACCACCTCTTTGAATTCAAGTCAAAAGGTTAACTGTAGGGACTGGACATGATGCAAAGTAGAACATACAGTATTTTTATCCACAAGATTTTTCTGAAGGAAGATGCTACATTAATTTCTAAAGTATTTTCTTACAAATATAATAATCTCTTATATTGCAATATAGCTTTAGAATTTATAGTATACTTTGATATATCCCACAACATCCCTGTGAAATAGTTGATCAAATTTTATGTATACACATTTGTGTGTGTGTGTGCGTGTGTGTACATATTCTTACAAGACAATGAAGTTCTTAGGATGTCCTGTCCAAAGACACACAGTGTAAACAAGTAAAATTTTTTTAAACCATATCATCTGATTCCTAATACTGTACACTTTCTGCTGTCAACACAACAATTTCATGGTTACTTGCCACAAACTTTACCAACCGGATCATTTAAACAAAAAGCATCAATCTGGGAGCGGTGGCAGGTGCCTGTAGTCCCAGTTACTCAAGAGGCTGAGGCAGGAGTGTCACTTGAGCACAAGAGTTCAAGTCCAGCCTGGGCAACATAGAGAGAACTTATCTCTACAAAATAAATAATAGCATCAAATACAACAATGAACCTCCCTCCATCCCCCAACACAATCCAGAATGTTATTTTCCTATTCATGACTATTAGGTCAGTTACACATGAGAGGATCCTGCTCTGGATAGGTCTTCAACAAAATAAATAACTTTTTTTTTGCCCTTCCCTCCACTGCTCCACCATTGCATTCAGACAACAGGGGCCAGTTTTAGAGTATGTAAAACGGCTAATTACCAGATGGCATTGATTAAAGCACTTATGGACTTTAATCATTAAAATTAAGGTATTTCTCTCGGGGGAATATGTTTTGTGTACATATGCCATTCAGAAATGTAAAACAATCTAGGTAAGAAAAACAAAACAAACTAGGTAAGTAAGTAATTACTTTCTTTTTAATCTCTTCACGTCTTATATGTGAAGAAATCTCAAAAAAATTGAACTTCCCATGACTGTGAATTTTTAAGTTCTCTTTGTAGTATTGCATTTTACTTAAAAATTAAAAATTGTCCTTGTGGCCAAAAGAGCAAAGTTTCGCTCTCTTTGTCCTTGGGGACATATAAAGCTATATAAAAGCAATTGGGAGAAATTATTTAATTTAGCTTTTAACATGTTAACAGACAGTCAACAATGACTAGGCCAGATGTTGAGCTATTGCCTACATCTTTGGGGCCTTTCAGGTTCAGAATAGCAATTATTCCCTTTAAGCATTTGCAAGTCAGGCATGGAAACTTTTAGAGCTCTGACTAAAGTGACAGTTTGCATCTGTAATTGAGCTAAGCAGGAGCCAGCTGTGAGCCCCTCAGGATCCCCTTATTGGACTGAGATTTTAAACATTTTGCTGAGCAGGCAGTAAGGTTTTCTTCTCTTCACTCCCACCCTCCTTGTAAAAATGCACTCTTAATAAGCTTAAAATAAACAAGATAGGAACAAAGCTAATGAATAACTTGTGTTAAACACAGATTTTAGTGCCTTCTTAAAGGTGACACACTTCATCATGTGGACCTTAATTTATAACTATTACGTACCAGCTTTGTAGTAGGTGCTCATTAGATATTTATTGAATGAATTCCATGTTGATCAGCTCAGCTTGTGCATAGAGTGTAACAGAAATATATTCAATCTATCTGCAAGTCCAATAGCTTTCCACGGACAATAATACAGTTTGTCTTATGTCAGGGCCACTTTGGTTGAGGGCAACAAACCAAAAGATGCAGATGACTCAAAGTAAAATCATCACCACTCCTGGAAAAACACTGCTGTGTATGTTCCTGATCATGAAGATTAAAACACTGCCTTCATAGATGACAGATAGGAATTTTTTTAGTTCACATATCTGGTGTCCTTAGATGACCAGTCAGATCAAATTCCACGTCTTAGGAAAAGATGGTGCACTTGTGTCTTGACTCTGATGGAACAGGCTAATTTTCCAAAGTTATTCTGCAGGTGGCAGATTCAGTATCCATTAGTTGGCATTCTCTCTTTTAAGCCTCAGGTAACCCCTCTCTGCACACCAGGTTTGTGGCCTAGATGAGTAATACAATGGTTTATAGGCTCAATAAAATCTATTTAAATGTCTGGCAGTGCTTTACAAATATCTCCATCCCAGATCCTTCAAATCTCCCCTGGAATCTATGCTGCCTGATGTGCAGTCATCCTGTAACTGGTGGTCTCTTGCATACCATTTGTTAAAGTGTAAGACAAATTTCCGTGGTGCCAGTTATTAAGGATACTATGACACACATACTGAATTATTACATGAAAAATGATTAAAAAGCTAAATATTCATTTAAGAAATATCTAATACAACTGTCACTATTTTCATTTCTCTATGATCCAGTAAATTTTTGTTCTGTTCCTTATTTCTAGAGTGTAACATAACTATTTTAGAAATGAACATCATACAAAGTAAATACAGGGAACAGACAGCTTAATGCATTCATTTATTCATTACTTCCAACCAATGTTCGCTGAACAACTGCAGAGTGTTCTAGGTTCTCTGGGGAAACAAGAATAAATAAGTCCCATTTTCTTCCCTTACTGACTTCATGATCAGGAAAAAATCAACTCAAATAATCCCTAACATTGATTCCTCCCCTTGGTAAGTCCTCATGCCATTTTGGAAGCCTATGGGGGCATTTAACATAGTCTGTATTACTTTATAGTGTCAGGTGTGTGGTTTTTTTTTTTTTTTTATGCTTTTTGTAGACTTTGAACTCCTGGAAGGCAAAGACTATGCCTTCCTTACCGTTGCATCTCTGGTTCCCAGTATAGATCTTATGTGTACTAGTTAGTTAACAAGTTTTAAAATGAATGAATGAATGATCTGATGGTTTTGCCACTAAAAATATATAAGACTTTTAGCTTGTATCTGTGGGGTCTGTTTCCTAATTTTTGAGTATACTACATGCTACATCTCATAAAGTTATAATATCATAATTAGATACATTCAATTTTGCAAACTGTGAAACACTGCACCAATGTACAGACTCACTTTTTTTTTTGTTGTTGTTGAGGATCTCCTCTTGCCTGGGCTGGAGTGCAGTGACATCATCATAGCTCACTGCAACCTCAAACTCCTGGGCTCAAGTGATCTTCCTGCCTCAGCCTTCTGAGTAGCCAGGACCATAGGCGTGAGCCACCACACCCAGCCAATTTTTCTATTTTTTGTAGAGACCAGCTCTCGCTCTTGCTTAGGCTGGTCTCAAACTCCTGGCCTCAAGTGATCTTCCTGCCTCGGCCTCCCAGACTGCTAGGATTACAGGCATGAGCCACCATACCCAGCCCAGACTCACTGTTATTAAAATTGATATGTGCTTTCATTTATCCATGAATTGTCATTTAACTATGGCTGGTAATTATGTTTGAGGGATTCTATTGGACCTCACTATTAGTGGAGAACTCAACTATCATATGCCCCCTAAAATTTTCCTTCCTTATGATATTCAATTATTAAACAAAAAATTTGTTAATAAAAGTAGGGTCTAATGAAGTATACTAACTCCAGTTTATTCTTTCAAACTTTTAACCTCTGTCTGGTCCATAAAATGTGAATTATTATGGCATATGGTTTCATTCAGGGTATAAAAAATGCTCTATGTACTTTAGGAAGGAAACTATAAGGTATGTTTCTGGCTTGTCTTGAGGAAGAAATAAATGGCCTATGCAGTCATTTCCATCTCTGGTTTCAGTGATTAACGCATCCTGGAAGAACAACTTCTTTTTGCTATAATGCTGGTTTCTATCCATATTTTCTCCCTGGGGTTCTAGGCAGAATGTGAACTGAAAAAAGGACCAGTTTTTATTTTAGATTATTTTTCCTACTCCTGCTTGTGTTTCTCACATTCTCTCTTATTATACAGTTAGTTCTTCTTGTTTATATCTAGGTTTTAATCTAGAAGGACACCTGGGTGATTGAGATAATGCAGGGCTGTGCCTGGTGCTTGTAGGTGGAGTGGATGCTCAGGGTCAGGAGAGACTGCGGCGGTTCTAGTGCCAGCAGGTGCTGTGCATCGCACCATGTTGCTAACTCACAGTGTCCAGGAAGCTTGGGGCCAATCAGGGTTTCTTGTTTGTGCGGAATCTTGCCTTGCCGTGTTGTTAGAAATAGTGGATGAACATTTAGTGAAACAGTTTGAGGTGGGAATCAGACAAGGTTTGCTCTAATTTTCTCTTGGATTTAGCTGTATCTCAATACCAACTCCTAAACCAATTTTATTTTTCTTATTTTGTAAAAATATAGTTTCTATCACACTGTCAACTAACTTGTTCTTAGACCTTGGAGATCTTTGAGATCAGTGAAGAAGTGTCAACTCATCACACAGCCAGAAAAAATGGCAGCTTTGTTACAAAAATAAATGTTGATAATGACTTATAGATGATATTATTTGAACCCACATGTGATGCTTACACTGCTGGAGGAATAATCCCTTATTTTTTAATTACGATCCCTAATAAATATTGAATGTCTGCAATATATGATACCAAAGGAGATGCAAAAAAATTAGACACAGTATCCATAGTTAAATTGCTTGCAAATTGATTTTATTAAAATGTCTTACCATAGAGTCATCAATATTCATATTTCAAATTATTAACATGTATCATAATTTTAAGTAACCTTAAAAAGTATGTGATCAATAATTATATGAAGAAAGTAGTGTCATGCAAATAGGGTGCATAGACATGGGAAACTGAGGTACTGGGACTGAAGGAAAAGAATTGATGGAGAGGAACAAAATCAATCCACTTGCTAAAATCTGAGATCACAGTATCATATTTTTTCTGCAGACTCTATCCAGAGCAGCAATTGTTCCCTAGGGTCCATATTCTTTTTGAAGCTTAGGGTTATATGAAGCCCATAAAATTGTATGCAAAATTGTATATATATGAACATCTTTCTGGGGAGGAATCTGAAGCTTATACTAGATTCTAAAAGTAATAATCCAGTAATGTTAAGAATCACTAATATAGATTTTTACTTATCATTTGTCTTTTCTTTTAGGGAAGACAGTGTGTTTAGTGGCAGGATCCTAGAACTGAGTCAAAAGAGTATAAATTATAGCCCTTAATTCTCTTCTTTCCAGCTGTATGACTTCAAATTACTTAACTACATTGCCTTTATTTATAAAATGGACTTATAGTCCTTACACTCCTGACAGTCAAATGAGATGGGCTATGTGATTGGCCAGAATAAACCATAAAATATTTGCAAACCTAAAGATTATTACTGTTGTTTGGGGTTCTGTATCTGCCGATCCGTGAAATTTTTCTTTGTTAGTTGAAAATTTTATTCTATTACCAACTAAATGTATCTTTTCTATCTTGACAATGTGGTCAACTTAGTTTGTCAAGAACAATGATTAATTATTTTCCATGCCTTTGCTTTTCAATGAATCATTGTAAGTATCTAATGTACCATGGCTGCTGCCTGGTCTACATTATATTGGAGAAGGAAGGATCACCATTCAGGGTCAGAGCAGAGGGTGTCCCTGGCCAGTGCCAGATTCTACAGAGGGAACTTGGAAGAACCATTTTTTTTTTAATAAACTAAAGTCAAAGGTAGATTGAATGAGTGAGATTGAGGAAGAAATGGAAAGAATGTGAATGAATGTGACTGGACGTTAGGTTATGAATTGAATTTTCTGCCTTGCCACCATGCAATCTTAAGCAAGTCATAATCTCTTTAAGATCCAAAGTTAGTTGTTTTTTTTTTTTAAAAAAAAAGGAGATTAAAAAGAATGATCTCCTACTGTGTGCAGTGTCTCATGCTTGTAATCCCAGCATTTTGGGAGGCCAAGGGTGGAAGATTGCTTGAGGCAAGGAGTTTGGAACAAGCCTGGGAAACATAGTGAGATCCTGTCTCTACGAAAAATAAAAATAAAAAATATCTGGGCTTGGTGGCACAGCATGTATAGCTCTAACTGCTGGGGAAGCTGAGGTGGGAGAATCAATTGCATCAGGAGTTAGAGGCTACAGTGAGCTATGATCGGGTCACTGCACTCCAGCCTGGGCGACCAAGCAAGACTTCGTCTCTAAGAAAATAAAAGTAAAAAATAATAAAAAAAAAAAACTCACAAGATTATATTATGCATGAAATAATTATAGCTGTGATGGGATGCAGCTTATCAACTACAAAATGATAGGCCAGTTTAAATGTTATTATCATAGAAATTTCCACAGAATTATAAGGTGCAAAATAATTTGCTCACTCCCTTGGACTTCCTTATGATCGGATTTCACTACTGTTGTACTTATTCAAACATGTATGTAATCTGTCTGTATGTATTATTTACTATTCAGTTGGAATGACAAGAAACATGTGAGATGTACTATTAGTTGAGAATATACTTCTTAAATGAGAAATCAGAGACTAAATAAAAATGATAAAGAGTGTGGGAGAAAAGGGAGAGTCACAGGGTTAAAAGAAAAGACAGAAACTACCACTTAATTTTAGAGAACAACAGAAGTGGGAAGGAGGTGGTGCTGGCAAACAGGACTTTCAGAAGAAAATTTTATTCTGAATGTGGAAAAATGGGAAGCCAAATCATGCAGAAGTAGACAGTAGAGCTAGAATAAAATAATTGGTAGGAAATATTCAGCTACTGACAAATAGTTTCCAGAGACTCTTCCCTGCAGCTTATTGCATACAATTTAAATGAAATTACTTAACAATTGGGCACATAACCTGTTTTTACCTCTTGTTTCCTGCCCCCTCCCCCCCGCCCCAAACCCACTGCTAATTATTAATAGAAGCACATGCTGAGGGGAAAAGTCCAGTAAGACATTCCAATATGAAATCTAGGTTTGCTTCAAATTCCCCAAATCCCCTCAAGCCCAATAGATGGTACTTGGATTTTTGCCCTTTTTTAGGTGGGAATAATTTTGAGGCAACAATAGTGCAATCCTCCCAATCCTACTGTCCTTTAGTGTACATTAAAGCAAAGGGCATGATAATTATACTAATAAAATAGCAGAAGTAAAAATGAAACCCATAGGATCATTAATGGGTGACAGAGAATTGCTATATATATCATAGCTGGTGGATTAAAAGGGAATGGACAACCAGGGTGTTCCAAGAAATTGAATAGTGGATTCAAAGCAGAAAAAATTCTGTAAGGGTTTAACACTGTTGAATCTTTAAGGATTTAAAATTTTTAAATATCTCTTTCATAAGCTTTATATTCATACAAAATTGTAATATGATTTTATATAAACTGACTCAATTCCCAAATACAATGAGGTGGGCTGGGTGGCAAGTATCTTCATATACATTTTGTATTTAATGAACCAGGGAAGTTAAAATGTTTTCCTAAAGTTATGCAACAAATAACGTAGGAGCCAAAGTTCAAACACTGACCTTCTGATACCAAATCCTTTGTTTTATCAACTACTCGTAGTTATCAAAGAAGCAATTAAAAACAAGAAAAAAAGAGAAAAAAGTTATTCAGTCAGAGTTCTCAAATATTTAAAGTTACATACAGTAAAATTCAGTTTTTTGATGTATAGATCTATTACTTTTGAAAAATGCATGCAGTTATGTAACCACCACACAAAAATTAAGATACAGAGCAGTTACCCCCTCCCCCCAAATTCTCTGTTGGAGCCCTTTCATAATCAACCCTTGCCTCCCTCCCAATCTGTGATAGCCAGCTGGTCTTTGTCTCTTAATGGAATCAAACAATATGAAGCTTTTTGATTCTGGCTTCTTTCTGTTTTCAAATATTTCATATGGATGATTGGAATCACATGGAAAATATGTGACTATTTGCCTATATTTTTTATTTGTACCTGATGCTGTACAATCCTGGAGAATCTTCTACATTCTCATGTTTATTGTCAAATCTGATGTCCAAATTCTGAGGCAAATCATTGTTCAAATCCTCCCATCTAAAGGCTGTACCTTACCTGCCTAGAAATAGTACTAGCACTGAAAACACAAGTCCAGCTGTCACTTTAAGCATCTCCATCATTACTAAATTGGACTTTTGGTTGAGTTTATCAGGTATAATTATTGATATGTGATTAGGTACTTCAGCTACATTTTTGTCCAACCCCCAGTCCTCTGGAAAACATTATTAATATTTATAAGAGAGGCCTATGCAAATTTTTAGATGTCTTTACATCATGTTGAGTCTTATTTTGCTGCAATAGGGAACCACATTAAATTTTTTAGAACAGTGTTTTCAGTTTGAATATTAAGAAAGTGTTTCTGTAAAATGAACTTGAAATTGTAGCAAAATCTATGTTAGGAAAGTAAATATATACATATCCAAAAGCAGAAAATATGAGCTCCCATGGTTGCCAAAGGAACCATTTGTATGCAAATTTCTGTTTATTAAATATTTGGCTCTAAAAGAACAAAACTGTTGAAAGGAAATAGCCTGAAGAGAATAATTAGAATGTTTTTAGCATAAAGAAAAGATAAATATTTAAGATGATGGATATCCCAATTACACTGAGTTGATCTTTACAAATTATATGAATATATTAATTTATCACATGTATCCCACAACAAAAATCTGTTGAAAGGGAAAGAACTTCTTCACCTTGGGCAAAATAACATAAATATCACTCACCTCTTATTGGAATAATAACCAAAAACATGGAATTTCAGTCTAGAAGGTTTTCTGCAGTCTCTTGTAAATAGCTTAAACCATGGAGATTATTAATGGGCAGTAAAACCAGGTGCAGGTAACTTGATAAGAATAGTCTTTCTTTCTTGGGAACTTGTAGAGTCAAGTGTATAGGACCAGTCACACACAAATAGCATGGACTGAGGGAGGGATGAAGAAGTTTCTTTTTACAGAAGAAAACTAAAATGCTGCTGCCAGAACAAGACAGAATAGTTGCTATAGGTAAAACAATAGATATATACTGAAAGTACCAGATTAGCTAGTGAAAGGAAGGATCATAGGTTTTCTCTTTGCAGTCATAAATAGCAAAAAAAACTTTTTAAAATGGCAGACAATTTACCATAAAGAAGTATGAGAAAAGTACCAATTTGCTATTTTTATTTTCTTTCACAGATTTCTCTGTATGCCTTTTTAATTTCTTAATATTAATTCTTAATAAATATTCATATTCTGATTTTTTTAAAAAAGAAAACACCACAATATTACTAGTTATATAACACCTACAACGAAAGCCAAAACTTAACACTCTACCTTGGTGACGCTATCATCCTGTGACAATTTAATTTAATTGTGGATAATGTTTCTGGGAGGAAATAATAAAGTTTGAAATGCTGACCTTGACAAATCCAAAGCTCTAAGTGTACCTCTACATGTTCTCATGGCTTCTGAGTCAGTGTCCAAAGTTTTCTTTCAGTGTTTGGAGCCAGCCTGCTTGTCTACCTGCTCTCTTCTCCTCCTTCTCCTCCTTTTCGACTCTCTCCTCCTCCTCCTTCTCCTTCTCCTTCTTTTTTTGTAATGTTACTAAAACTTTAACACTGAATTTGTACTCTGAATTTCTTGAGACTAAATCACAGAAATTGTGGAACTGAAAGGCAATATATGTAACCAAAGCATTTGTACCCCCATAATATTCTGAAATTTAAAAAACAAATAAACAAACAAAGAAGCAAACAAGAAAACCTAATACAACTACAGTTGAACCAAAGGTATGAATCTTTAGCCTTCAGGGCAAATCCAATGGATGGACTTGATCTCTTTGGCTTCCAAGTATAAATTTCCACTATCCTTTTAATTACTTGCCAATAATTTTTATGTACATAATTGGAATCTCATCATCTCCATAAAAATTGAAATATCTGCCAGTACTTGACCTTCATCCCTAAAACAATAATTTACTAGAGCTCTTTAATTTGTCATGATTTTTGCCATTTCCTATAGCAAACTTTCAGAGTGGTGTTTGGATCTGCAACACCAGCTTCAACTGGAAACTTTTCTAACAAGTTTAATTTTTCAAGATTTTAACAAGAAATTCAGTTTTTCTTGCCCCATAACAGACCTCTTTAATCAGAAACTTTGAGGGGAGAGGACCAGCTATCTGTGTTTTATCATGACTCCCAGGTGTTCTAAGGCATGCCCAAGTTTGAGAACCACTGCTCAATGGTCTTACAAAGTGTGCACCACCTGCCTGGACTTTGATGGCATTTGTGGTTTTGACCTACTTAGGGACCCTCTGAATCTCCAACCTTGCAAACAGAGAATTTTGTTACACAACAAATCACATTTCTTTGGGGATAATATGTTAAATAAATAACTATATACAGTTGTATTCCATATAAAATACCTCAGGGAAACTTTCACTAAATTTTTATTTCATAAAGAAACAAAAATCTTATTAAATCCTGAGAGTTACTACATTAGTTACCATGAGTTTAGTAAAGCAAAGCCACTTTAAACTGAGGATGTTGTTCCCTTGGCTGGATCCACTTTCTTGAAGGCACACCCCAGTCCTGCAGGGCTCATCTGTGCCTCAGTGCAATTACAAACCTACTACTTCCTAAAGGCCTTTGGGAGAGGGGACCTCTTCTCAGAGAGCTGAAGTCACAAACATTACATTTGCAAAATTTAAGGATCTACTGCTTATCATACAGAATATTATTTGGGAGAAGCTATTTGATGTTTATTATGAGAAAAACAAATCTATGCAAAAATGTATTTTTCAGTTATTGGGAGAAGTCTGGTTAGACTGCCATTTGTAACCAAGGTAGTCTCAAGACCCTATAGAGGCTAATGTCATTGTAAATTCCCAGAAGAGCATTTTTTCATTAATGTGTTACTAAAATAGTGATTGGCACATGATATGTACACATTAAATATTTGTTGAATGAATAGGTAATGGAGTATCATTGACAGCTTTTAAGAACTTTTCTGTAATTTCAGTTACTTTATAGGAACATGCTGTCAGACGGTATTCCACATAGTTATTTGTCTAAAAAATTTCAGGATTTGCAAATTTAGTACCACTAGGCTGGATCAGTGAGATCAGGGATGTTGTCTGTCTTTTACACACTTGGATCACCAGTACCTGGCACTGTGCCTGGCACATGAAAGGCACTCATTTAAGATTCATTAAAAAAAAAATGGTTGGGCAGATGGGTGGACGGATGGACCAATGGATGGGCAGGCAGATGCACAGCCAGTTGGACAGGCATCTGTTGGTATGAATTTTACAAATTTGGGCAGTTTAAGCCAGAAGTATGGATTTTATTTTAAAAAACTGAATGAAAAATAGTTTACATAATTTGGGAATGAAATATTTGTGGAGAAGAGAAAGTTACTTTTTTAGAAAAAGGAAATTATGAAGGGAAAAATATATTTGGTTAGGATTCATGCATTATAACATTGTTGAAAATCTAATTGTTATAAAACAAAAAATCAAAAAAAGGAAGCTTTAAAAATAAAATGAAACAGGCAACTGAATTTCACTTTTATAGGCTTAAGAAAATGCTAAAAAATAAACAGAGACAAAGGCAAATTATTATTATTTTAATGAGCTCCACTGATGCATGAGAAAAGGAACCACATTTGGTCTTACTGATTGTGTTTATTTCTCCACCAGATTAAAACATCTGCATAAATGATGTGAAATCTCTGAAATCACCCAAATATTTTTTGTTGTTATATTAATTTTTCAAACCAAATTTCTGATTATTTGAACACAGTTCATGTTGAGTGTTGTGTAAATATAGGTTTCCAGATGTCCATAGTTTGACATTATTTAGAATAAACATCTGGAAGACTCTAGCCTGGTGTAAGGCAAACATGGTTACTTAGGGGACTATGGTTTTCCAAGTGGCTTTGGGAAAATCATTTCCTTTTTTTGGATCTTAGTGTCTCTTTTTATAAAATGGAGGGGTTTGGGCTAAAGTGTTCCTAAAAGTTCCTTGCAACTCCATGGCCATCCAGTTTTCACCCAGCATTTTATTAATAACTGGGTTTTTGTAGACCTTGCTTCCTTTTGCTTTTTCTTTTTCTTTTTTTGAGGCAATAACTTGCTCTGTTGCCCAGGCTGGAGTGCAGTGGTGTGATCCTAGCTCACTGTAACCTCAGATTCCTTGGCTCAGGCAATCCTCCTGCTTCAGCCTCTCCATAGCTAAAAGTATAGGCGAGCGCCCCCACACCAGGCTAATTTTAAAAACATTTTAGTTGAGACAGGATCTTGCTGTGTTGCCCAGGCTGGTCTTGAACTCCTGGACTCAAATCACCCTCCTACCTTGGCCAAGTGCTGGGATTACAGGCATGAGCCACCACACCTTTCTGGTTTTACATTTTTGACATAGTCCTGTCCTCCTTGGAAAATGACTCCTTATGAAGTCTTTCTAAAAAGCCAGTCAGGCTGCAGGCACTTCAGCGGGCTTAAAGTAATCAATGTGTGTGTGGCAACTGCCCAGCCAGACCACGCACAGGAAAAAATCACCCCACCCCTGGATGGGCTTCACACTACAAACCTACATTAACATGTGACCCTATTTAAGTTTGCTCTGTTTCTGGGACTGATTAGACATAGGAGGCTTTCATGAAAGGGGAAAGTTTTGACTTTTAAGATGAGACCTGGAGGTCAGGCCGGCTGAGCCATAAAGAAGATGCTATGAGGGAGAGTCCTTAAATGACTCTTCGTGGCTTCTTTGAAGTTACCACCGATACTATATTCGGGGATCCAGTAAGCTGTTTTAATTAAAAAAAAAAAAAAAAAAAAGAAGAAAAAGAAGAAGAAAGAAGTTGGATTAAGATGGAAAAGAAAAAGAAAAGGCAAACTTGGCTATTAAGACAGTTCTTCCACTCTTTCCCAAAAGGAATATTCTGATTTATTTTACTTTTTTCCTAAATTTCTTTGACTTTTCCATTATCAAGTTCACATATTTTTGTGTTGAAATATATCCATGATTTCATCTCCACTGCTGTTGAGATATAGGATACAGGTTTCTTAAATCACAACCTTCATTTTTACTTGAGTAATTTGGTGTTGAATATCTTGGCCTTTCTGAAGGTGGTAGCCACCACAGCTATTGGAAGAAACTCTGAACTAATGCAATAGCATCCCACTTTATTGTGAAGTAGAACAACTATGAATTTTTCTAATCTAAGTTTTCAGGCCTGTGCCCCCTCCTGCTGCCAATGATCATGACTATTAGCAGAATTCTGTCCACTGGACACAGTGTGTTAATATGTTAAATTTCATTCTCATCATTATCATTGCTATCCACTGAATGCTTACCCTTCCTGAGTACTTGAGATACCATGAAGCAAATGACAAGTCCTTGTTGAGATGGTGAGGAAATATACTTAAATAGGATTAATTATGGCAACATCAATTGTGGGTTTGAGGGTATATGTATTTTTGTGTTTTCTAAGTAACACAAGGCTTTTCTCATGTGTTCCTCACAGCAATTCATTGAGATAACCCAAGCAGGGATCATCATTGCTATCTTACTGATGAGGTTTCTGAAAGAAGGGCAGTGAAGCAACTTGACTGAGGTTCCACAAATGGAAGATAGACCCAGATCATCTGTCTTCTTACTATTACAATATGCCAAATTAATTGCAGTAGAAATTATTAAGAGCATCTGCCCATGTATGGATGTAGGGATAAAAGAACATTCTCATGTAAGGGTAAACAAATAAATAAATGAAGCAATACTATTGAGTATTTTGACCATTTCTCAGTTCTAGATACTAAGCTTAACCTCTCTCAGGTATTCTGAATATGGAGCTCTCACACTGTACTTTTGGAATGGAAAAGAATACCTTATGTTTTGGCATAAAAATAGGCATTCATTCCAGGGGAAAGGTGGTTAAAAATAACAACAGCATAGTTAATCTCCATTGCCTGAGAGGAATCTGTGTTCACAGACATGGGGAGGGCTAGACCCCTTTGGGTTTTCCTCTCTTCTGTCTGTCTAACCAGCCCTTCCTTAAATGCCAGGTAAAAATAGTGACTGCATTGAATCTTCCCAGTTATTGAAATGAATGGCAATTTCCTTGGCTTTCTCAGGGGAGGCTTTGGTCAAATTGTGTTCCAAATCTCTCATGTGTGTTTTGGAAAGGGATGAGTGGTAGAGAATCCAGTAATTTCTTCCTACAGATGTCATAGTGGCACTAAAATTTCTTCACGTATTTCCATAATAGCTTGGGCCATTACCATATAAGGAGTTTGCCGATGGCTGTATTAAAAGGCAAGACAGAAATATTTGCTGTGCCTTAAAATAGTGAACAATTTAGAGGAGTACAACGATCTCAAGTGATACATGCAGAAATATATCAACAACCATTTATAGTTCATTTCCCCTTATGCCTATATAAAAATAAACTAGCAGCATGAAACAGTAGAAGTAGAAAGATCTAATGTACTAAGTCTTGGTTTTTTCATTTGTAAAAATGGGACTATTGACACTTGCCTTATAGTGATGTCAAAAAGATTAAATAGGATAGTGCATTTAAAATGCTTAGCAAGGCAGCACTAATACATGGCAATCATTATTATTATTACTCTGCAGAAATGTGCATCTAGATGTAAGGAAGATTGAACTAGTGGCAAAATGTGAATAATTAATTCAGCAAGACAGACCACAATGACTGAGAAAATAAGTTAAAATAGATGTCCTCTTCTTAGAAATTTTCTTTGCCAAGTATTATAGAACAACTCTTCCTTATGAAGTTTCATGCAATTCTTGACCAGCTGCCTGTAAAGCTTTCATAAGAGGATAAATTTAAAAAGAACTATAGAATTGATCACTGAGACTTCACTCAGCTGACAATTTGTGGGAAAGTTCGATCTAAATGCTTTTATTTCCATTGACTTGTTCAGATTTGTTACCTTGTGTTTGTATGCATGTGTATATGTGGAGATGTATGTGTCTATGGCATTAGCAAGTTTTCTCTGCCAATAAAGCACTTTTTGGCCCTTTCGGGGCCAATTTTCACCATTCCGATGTCCTGAGTAATTTGGTTTTAATCACAAAGCCAGGATCATTCAAGTCAAAGAGAGAAATCCTTTCGGAAATAGACTAGAAAAATATGATGTTCATCTGTTTGCTTGTGAATCCACAAACAAAGCATGCCTTCTGTTCCAAAACTAGCAAGGGCTGTAGCATTAGCCACACTCAGCAATTCATAGCACATGCACAATGCACTGTGGCTTAGGGGTGCGGCTTAATGGCAAACACATAACTGCGGACCACTGGCAATGAATGTGCTAAGGAGAAATCCAGAGGAGAATTTCCTTTTAAATCCATTCCCATTATACAAGCTGTCTTTGGGACTTGTTTTGGTTATTGTCAGGAGTCAAATATATTTACCATGTTGTTGCTGGCTCCATATAGTCAACAGATCTTTTGCATCCCATGTGTGTGCTATTTAGCCTCTGGAAATAATCTCTTTTTAAAATGTTTGTTGGGATGATTCCCAAACTTTTGTAACTGGAGAACCAACAGTAAAATAGTTGTGTTTTTTTTTTGTTTTGTTTTGTTTTTCCCCTTTCCGGAGAAAGCAGCTGAGGTGGCTTAAATTTATACTACTAAATAGAATTTCACTGCTCCAGTCACGGGTGATTTATGAAGGAGCAAGAAATGACATTGCCCTATGTATCACGTATAGCTGCTTCTGTGAACAAAATTTTTCAGGGTATGGGGGTGGTGCTCTTCTGACTGACAGGACAGTCGGAAAAGGACTAAAGAACAGCTGCAAGGGAACACAGAAAAGACATGGCAGAGAGAAGCACAGCCACCTATCTGGCTTTAGCTGTAAGATATTGGTACCCCATGATAAAAATATTCTTAAAGAAACAACATTTTCTACTGAAAGAACTCATTGGTTCAGTGTATCTGTACTTGAATGGCTACCTTAGACCTACTTGGAATGGCTGTGACCAGTAGATTGACAACATCTTGGTAGAAGACAGATTCCAGTCAACAAACAGTAGGACTTTGGATTGGCCAGAGCTGTCCAAAGCTAGAATGGGCTGTTTTGGAAGCTAGAGAATCTTCTGTCACTGCGTATATTCAAGAAGAGACTACAGGACAATTGACAGAACATTGCAGAGGATCCAAGCACCAAAAGAGAGGGTGAGGTTTCAGTCTCTGAGATTGAATGGGAAAATGCAGTAGGAATACATTAAAGTTATGTTGGATTTTTAATTTAAAAACTTTGCATTATTTTCACAAATCACGTTCCATATTTAAAAAAAAATTAGGAATTGGTATTATTATTACCATTATACATATGAGACAATTAAGTAAAAACAGATTAGGATTCATCACACCCCAAAACCAGAAGATTAGGAAATCCCACTAGTGATGTATGTTGTGGATTTCTTCTCCCTCTGGGATAAAAGAACCACAGATGTGATAACTGATAATTGAAGCAGAGGATTCAGAGGCAGAACAACAACCTAAAGACCAAGGGCATTTAATAGAGACCTACCACCTACCATCATGCCTGAACTCTAAGGGAAAATAATCAGCCAGGAAGCAGAATGCAAACACCCTCTTCCTTCATCACACACACATTCCTCCATCCAAACTTCCCCTAACTGCTTACTTCCAGTGGGCTATTTATCTCCAGTCCTATCCTTTAGGGCAGGGTTTCAGGCCAGGCAAGAGTATAGCTGTTATGATCCTGTCCAAAGCAGTTGTCCATAGGCACTTGCTGAACCTTAGCTCTGTTGGCTAAGGTTGTATCTTGAGAAGTGGTAACTCAAGGTTGGTCAAAAGAAAATGTGTAGGTCGGGTGCCGTGGCTCATACCAGTAATCCTAGCCAAGGTGGGAGGATTGCTTGAGGCAAGGAGTTCGAGACCAGCTTGAGTTAAGAGCGAGAACTCATCTCTACAAAAAAATAGGAAAGTTCACTGGGCATGGTAATGCGTGCCTATAGTCCCAGAAGCTGAGCCAGGAGGATCACTGGAGCCCAGGAATTTGAGGCTGCAGTGAGCTATGATTACACTACTGCACTCTAGCCCCAGCAACAGGGGGAGACCTTGTATAAAAAAAAAAAAAAAAAAGGAGGAAAGAAAGAAAACAAGTAAGAGAGACAAGGAGTGTTGATGTCAGACTCGGAGATCAGCGATATTTCTACTATGGAACTCTTTTACTGGCGTGGAGGGAATGCCCTGGGGTAGGAATCAGTTATTCTTTAGTAAGTGAAGACAGCCAGAGGGTCTCTGAGTAAGTCTTGTTATATACTTAAGCACCTTTTTAAATTTTTCACAATTTAGTTTCTAAAATGTATTAAGCCAGTTATACTAATTATGCCTTTTGTGCTTAGAATTTATGTAATCTAAATAAATATGTAAATGCAGCAAGCTATAAGTCATCTTAACATCATCTGGCCCAAGCCTTCATTTCACAGATGAAGTAGCAGATTCACAGATACTGAGTGGCTTGCTAAGGTCACTCAGCAAGTTGGCAGCAGAGCCCAAACTAGAATCCATGTCTCCTAACTCCTGGTCTCATATATTCCCCTTTACCCAAGACTGCCTCCTTCCTCATAAGTCAAGTAAAGGAATTCCTGTGGCTCTGAAGACATCTACTTGAGAGTTTGGGAAGAGTGATATTGAGCAGAATGATAGATAAAGAAGGCCCCAATGCTAAGGCCAAGGCACCTGAGAAGCCACAAGGCCACCAGGAGTGACAAAGAAGACACTGAGCTTCTCATTTTGACTCAAACCATAGAAGATGTGGTTTAGGATTGGTGTCTACATTCATATAAATACATACACAATGTATCCCAATATCCTACTTCTCCCCAGCTATCAGCCTCAGCTGTAGCCAATCGGAGCTTTTCCCCAGTACATAGCCTGCACTTTCTGGGGACCCTGCTTTTGTCAGTTACAGTTACCTCACCTAGAATGTGCCCTTTTCATAATCAGCTGTCAAACCCCATCCCTCCGTCAAGATTGACCCCAAGTGTCCTCCTTTACAGAGTCTTACTTCTCTCTCACATAACTGTACCTGTTGATCTCCTGTCTACTTTTCTCTCAGAAGGAATAAAAATTATTTGGATAAAAATAGCAGAAAGTAATTTTAATGAAAAAAACAAGAAATTCTCTAACTTCACGAAGACTTAAGATAGGTATTCATTCATTCATTCAATCTTTTAACAAACATTTGATGAGCACCATTCCTAATATCCAAATCACATCTTTTCCTCCTAGATCAACACAGATATTATATTTCTCATGAATCATTCCCTAATTCCTCACCGGTAATAAATACTTCTCATAAATCAACTATTTATTGTCTATATTTTGCTACCAAAAGTTTTTCTCCACCTAGTAGACAGTAAATTCCTGAAGAATAATTTTCTTCAGGAAAAATACCAAGGAAAAAGAAAACATATAATTTTTTTCCTATTTTTTAAAAAAATAAGATCAAAGCAGAGATTTACTGATACCCTTCTCACACCAAATTACTGGTGTCAGTGTAGTATTTCATATGCAGAAGTGATTAAGTGATAATTTAATTGAATTTTAATAGGTTTTTCTTCTCTCGTGGAGGATTTTCAAGCCATTAGCATTTGGCAGTTAGGACCATTCCACTTACTCTCTGGTCCTGGAAAAGATATTTGAAAAGATATTTGCCAGCAGCAGGCAAAGCCAAAATTGTTAAAATCACCATTTCCCTAAAGTAAGTTAGAAGTCCTAAGGGGAAATATTTACAAGGAAAATCTGTTTTCTCTTTGGAATTTACAGATTTTATTTGCCTATTTTTCTCTTCATAACATTTCTCACCCTTGCCCCATCCTACGTGGCAAGAAGGCAGATCTGCTTGTCCTTCCACAGATGTGTCCATCATCGAGTAGCTGACTGAAGTCTATGCCTTTTCAAGTAAATGCCTTCTGGTTAATTAGTTTGCTAACAGATTTTCAATGTTATCATTGGTTTATTTCTATTTTTAGAAATTCTTAAAAGTGACTTAATAGTTCCAGTTTGACTAAACTCCTTTTAATAAACAGGTATCAGGAGACTGCTATAATTTTTAACCAGCTACCATGATTTTGAAAATTTAGTGATATAATAAATGCCACCTATTTTGAGTTGGGTATCCCTTCCATGTGTCTCTGCACCATTCTCCTTTGCACTTGACTTACCTGATCATTGTCTTGTTTGTTTACTTGCTATGGCCCTCACAATGCCATAATGTCTTATTTTATTGCTATGGATATTTATTGAGAGACACACTCATGCTCCGTGTGCCTGTTATGTATAATTGGTGACTAGCCCACAGTAACACATTGAGGACTCTCAATCTATGTTTGGTGAATGAACAACTATACGAGCAACCTTTCACTTAGTTCCTGTTGAAAGCCCAAGATGAGCCAAGGGGAGTTAGTTACTGGGAATACAATAATCCATCAGAGAAATATAAAGACCCAGCTCTTTATAAGCTGAGCAGACCTTCAGCTTAAAAGCAAGAAGATAGTTCTGTTTTGCTTTTCTACAAATGAATTTATTTCTTTTTCTCACTTGCAAAATCTCTGAATCTTCTATATACTAGTCAACAGTGTCTTCAGAACTCTGCCCCCAGAGAACCAATGGAGAACTCAGACATATCAGAGTTTGATTGTAATAGTGTGAGAGAGGAAATATGAGGAGAAGTTCAGAGGTCCATGGGATAGCGTGGGATTTGGTTGTTCATGGAAGACACAGCAGAGGAAATGATGTTTAAGCTAAAGACGAGTGAGAAAGAACCAGGCTGAGATTTGGAAAGAGACATTTCCAAGAAGAGGAACACTGCAAATTCAGAGGGAAGACTGAATGGAACTGAGACAAAATTCAATAAGACCATAGTTTAGAAAACAACAGAGAATAATGAGAAGTGAGTCTGGGCAGGTAAACCAGGACCAGTCAGGCAGAAGCTTGTAAGTCATGTTAAGGAATTTGAACTTTATCCTCGGACTGGTGGGGAGCCTTTGAAACTTTTAAGTCAGAGAGGGATAAGATCAGATTTACACTTTAGAGAGATCACTCTGGCTGCAGTATGGTAGATAGATTAAAGAGAATAGGAGTTCACAAGAAAATTCCCTACAGCTGTTTTCCTTTGTGCATTTAAATATCATATCCTTCACACACACACATGCACACACAGGCAAACACACACCTACCTACATACAAACACATACCTTTTCAGAATTTCATTTGTCTCATATAAATTTACTGCTGGCATTTTTAGACCTTCTTTCAAGATGAAGTCCTTCCTTGACTGAAATATTTCTTTATTCAGAAAGTTGTAATTAATTTCTACTTTTGCTTACTTTCTCATTCTATTTCCATTCCTGTTTCTTCATATGCCATACATATATACTATATGTTTGTTTTTAAAATTAGAAAACAAGGAAAAATAAAAATTAATTATTGTCTCCCGCCTCTACTTGGATACAACTATTATTAATATTGGATGTATAAAATTTTTCTTATGAATTTATATTACATAAGCGAAATCATACTATATATTGTGTTATACAGTCTGCTTTTTTCATTCAAGAGTATATCATGAGCATGTTAGTAAATCTTATTAGCCTCAGTGGATATATAATATTCTACCATATGATTGTGTCCTAATTTAGCCCATTCCTGTTAGAAATTTTGCTTTTAATTTAATCAGACCAGAGTTTATATGGAGTCTTAGAAATTCTGCTTCACAGAATTAAGATGACATTTCCCAGGCAGGCTTTTCTGTCTGGGTCTCTAGTTTTCTTTGTTTTCAGCATTTTTTAAGAACTTTACCAGCTAATCAAAATAATATTGGGAAAGTATCTTCCCTTTGGGAGTTTTTCTGCATTAGGGAAACTTTCATTTAAAATAAAATAAAAAGAGATGCCTAGAGGAAGAGGGTCTTAATCAAACTTTTTTTTAGAATAAACTGAAGTGGGAGGTTTAAGTACCATAAATAAAAAACAGATGTATCACTCCAGAATGCCTACAAAAGAACATTTATTTACCTTGACTTTTTTAGTCTTATCCTGAGAAGTTATCAAGAAAACCAGGCATCTTTGTTTAGAACTCTACTTTTTCTTAACCTTGTTTCTTATCCTGTTTTTTTTTTAATTTTTTATTGATACATGATAATTATCCTGTTTTAATGTCATAATGGATCTTCCAAGGTCACTTCATGAGACTTTTCTAGAAAGAACACTGAATTAAAAGTTAGAATGCCTTAAATTAGCTGCTATCATTGTTGTTGGTCATATTGGGAGACTATAGCACAGAGATTAAGTCTGAGTTCTGGTGTAAAAGAGTTTAAAATCAGACTAAATTATTTATTGTTTTTAAATTTCTCAACTGTAAATGAAGTTAATGCCAATGCCAAACTCATTATTTTCCGTGTATATTAGTTTGCTAGGGCAGCCATAAGAAAACCACAGACTGGGTAGGGTGGCTTAAACAACAGACATTTATTTTCTCACTGTTCTGGAGGCTTGGAGTCCAAGATCAAGATGTCAGCACATTTGGTTTCTGCTGAGGCCTCTCTCCTTTGCTTGCAGATGATTACCTTCTCACTGTGTCCTCACGCAGTCTTTCTTGTGTGTGTGTGTACCCTGGGTATCTCTTTCTGTGCCCTAACCTCCTCTGTTTATAAAAACACTAGGCAGATTGGATTAGGGGCCACCCTATTGGCCTCATTCTAACTTAATTTCCTCTTTAAATGTCCTATCTCCATATATAATCACATTCTGAAGTATTATTGGGGGTTAGGGCTTCAATATACAAGAATTGGGGGACACAGTTCAGCTTATAACACATGGTAATATGTAAGACATTTATTTCAGGTCTCTTGGCATATTAAACATGCAATAATAGTAGCAACTATTATTACTTGGCCTCTCTGAACTTCATTCTTCCCATTTATTGAAATTGGAATATTAGTATCTGCCCAGCCTACATATGATGATGACTTGAGGTTATTTATGTTAAAGCTTTTTGTAAATTAAATGGTAGAAGATTGTCATTTATTTTAAGTGTATACATATGTACTCAGCCTCTTCTCTTTGAAAGTATTCAAATTGCATCCAGGCATTTGCTATTAGCTTCTTTTTTACATTAAAGCTGTAAGCTGGAAAGGTGGGATTTAAGCTCCCCATTAATCTTCCCCTTAATTTTATAGGGTCTCAGCCTCCTCAGTTCCTGGACACACAAGGTTAATATGTGTCAATTCATACAGCCTTTCCCGTATTAACTTCCTCTGCTCACAAGGGGCAAGGGGCAAAGATTAATGAAAGTGTAATCGAATCTCTCTGCCTTAATGTTTCCAAGTAGAGGCAAATGAGAATTCCTCTAGTGCCTCAAGGGAGTGTTTTCAAATGAAAAGAACAAAAGCTGCTCATATTATTTTACAATAGGACCACATGTTTTTCTGGGTAGGAAGAGTAGAGGTGGCAACTCTCAGAAGGAAGGCTATGTTCATTTTAATGACTTAGCTAGGATTTCTCTCTGGTTCAAAACGGGTCTTGCTATGGAGTCTTCAAAATATAAAAGACTTTAGGTTAACAGACAATGAGTCTGCCAGAAATGTGAAATGTAGCAGTGTAGCACCTTATTGGTGTACTCTAACAACTGACCTTTTGGAGTGTGGCCTGATTCAGGCCAGGTGGAGACCAGAATTGAGGGAGTAGGGCACACTGGCACCCGCTGCTACTCAGTAGGACTTATCTAATTCAGCTCTCTCACTACAGACCATCCGATATAACTGGAACAAACTAGTAGCCTAGACTTTTTCCTCTCTGGTCAGATGGAGATGTTTCTGAAGGGATTTTAAAAGATTCAAGTCACTCTATTGCTTTAAAATTTTCATGTGCTCCCCAAAATAACACAGCATGCATTTAGATTTTAAACCCTATCCCACTTTGGCCCCAGAGTACGCTTTTTGTATTTTCTGTTACTCTAAAGCCCATTCCCAATACTTATACTGACAATAAACTAATTCTTACACGTGGATGACACTTTTCCTCTATGTCCTTGGTGAAATGTCCTTCCTGGCACTTCTGTTAGTTGACCATCCATCAAGTAGAGTCCATTACAAATGCCATATTCATAAGATTTCCATGAAGACTTTCCAGATCCACCTATTCAGAAGTGCTTTCTCTTACTTCAAATCCTTACAATATTTGTTTTTACTTCTTTTAATGTCCCTTACTCAACCCTGCATTATAGGTGTTTGTATGATTTCCTATCCCATCCTCCAGATTAGTTACTCAAAAGCAGGAATTATCTCAAATTTCCCCCCACTGCCCTGCCCACCCAATGTCCATCATAAGGCTTTGATTAAATGCTGGTCAAGTTGAATGGAAAGATGAAGTAGAGTATCCTGAGCCTCAGAATCTCTAGAAATACAAAGCTTATGATATCCCATGCAAAGTAGGAACATTGGACTCCATATGTGGAAGTTCACAGGGGCAATCTTTTCTTAGCACAGACCAAACATGCAGCTGCTAAACTCTACCACAGTATAACCTTTCAAGGGGAAGGGGGCCAATGTAAACCCACAGTATGTACAAAATAGAAATCAGAAACTCTTGAGTTTTTTTAACCACTGAATACAATTTCACAGTCTATTTGATATGATTTTTGTAGGATTTGGTTCAATTCAAACCAATCTTTTCATTTGAACACAATCCTATAGTTCTCTTCTATACTTATTAGCAGTCACTTTACAACTTTAATTTGGCTTATTCTGGGTGGCATGGAGAAATGTATTTCTACCACTGACTTGTGGAGGGAAGCATTTTGGGCATAAATTTTTTATATGCACTTGTTAAAAATAAAAATGGTAGACTATTTTCCTGCGGCATAAGGAAGATTTACTACTTGGTCTTAGACACAATGGAATATACTAGAAAACTCATTACTTTGCAATTAGAAGATGAGGTTGTAGGTCCCAGCTCTTCTATCAGAATCCATGTGACCCTGAGAAGAAAAATTAGGTATCTTGTTTATATAATTATATTAAGGAGGTAGTGTTATACCAGATGGTCTTGAAGGGCTATTTTAGTACCTATATTTTAGGGTTCTGGGATCACTTAGGTGATGATTTTATAATTAAAGTCATTTTTTCATCAAAGTTAGAGAAGTTTACCCAATATATCTCTGTCTTTCTCTCTCTCCCTCTCTCTCTGCCCGCTCTGTTTCTTTCTCTCTTTCTCAAAATAGTAGAATCGCAGAAAGCTGATTAGTCTTGCAGGCCGCTCTAAAGCAGACAGGAAGGTTTTTGGTCAAAAGAGTTTGAAAAATGTGAAATATAACTTCTCATTCATGGAGATTAACTGTTAAAGTAGTACATTAAAGACTCTGAAAGCTCTATCCTAAAGAAATATGTTTAACTCTTAATATAGCTCATCTTATACTTTGTTAATTATAAAAGCATTTTTATGAATTTTATGGACACCTGGGGGAATACACCTCCTAGCAAGATAAGGACTGACTACAATCCCAAAAACATTTTTTCTCTGTACTTCTTGGTTGCTCTGACTTATTTATGATATTGATTGCTCACTCATCTAGGAGACTCTCTTCTCTGGCTTCTTTGGGCCAAAGACCTGAAATGTGTCTCAAGTGAAGACTTTCCCAGCACCCAGGCTATCAGATCTCCTCTCAAGGTTCTTGACCGCTAGGAAGAAGTGCTTTGGGAGGCTTCCCATTCTATAAAACACAATCTAGCTCAGAGTGAAATGATAATTTCCTCCAACGTACAACCAAAATTTGTAATCACCTGTGTTTCACTGCTGTTACCATAATATTCCTAGTTAACTGGCTTTGAAATTGTAAGCATGCCCCTAACTATTACATTTCCCATTTGTCAACTTACTTTTTCTCCATTATTTGACAAAGGGAACTGCAATGGTTTCCCAAAAACTTTGTCTTTTCTCTAATCTCAACTTACTCCCAGTTAATCTTACAGTAACCAAGCTAATATTTCCACAATGAAAAGAATATTATCAAGCTGATCATATGTCCCCAGTCTCATACCCTTATCCCTGATGAAAAAGAAGTTTTCCATGGCTATTTCACGTATTTTAATTTTTATATTTTAGAGTTCTTTTTGAAATGAAACAGGATATATTTTCATGACTACACTCAACACACATGTATATGCAGATGCTTGCATAGATATATCTGCTTCATCTTTTCCAGGAATAAAAACAAAAACACCTCAGCTTAGTGTTCAAATACCCCCACAATCCAGTCCTGTTCAACCTTTTTTTTTATCATTACTCTGCAATTCATACCTTATACATGAACCAGGACAGCCAAATTGCTGTTTTATAAGACATCGGAGGCATTCCTGTTGCTCCCTGATCGTGCTACTCTGCACCTGAAACATCCACATGTTTTATGTTTTCCAAGACCCTCAACGAGACCATTCCTGAACCTGGATCGTGTTGCATTTGTTTTGTTTTGTATACTCAGAGGCTTGGCATCTATCACAGTTCATTCATTCTTTCTTTTCTTTCTTTCTTTCTTTTTTTTTTCTTTCTTTCTTATTAAATTTGTTTTTAATCACATATGGATAAAATTTACTTTTTTGATGGGCATATCCATAAGTTCTGACAAATGTAGACCGTTGTGTAACTACCACCACAATCAAGATACAGATAGTTCCATCACTCTGAAAATGCCTATAGAATTCTGCACTGACAGTTATTTTCTTTCAGTACTTTAGAGATGACATTCCACCATCACAGTTCTTTGCAGTTCTATGACAGAGGAGATCAGCAAACTTGTGACATAGATGAGAAAGGCACAAACTCATTACTTTGAGATAATGTGACTGAAATCCCAAGTGTGCATGTGTGCGTGTGTGAATGTTTGCCTTAATCAAAGATGTAGATTCTAATGATAGTCTTGTCCCTAATTTTATAGTCAAATCTTTTATCCATCTGTAAAATGAAGCAGGAGAAATATTCATGATGTAAAGGGCCTTTCCAGCCCAAGTTCTCTATGGCTAATGGAAGTTAGTGTTCATAAGATCAACACAAGAGCCACAAAAGTAACAGAATTGATGCTACCTGATATATTTAGTCAGTAAGTAGATTTTTTTTTTCCAAACTTTAACTTTCTCAGGAATTCAGATAGACTGTAACTTTCTTTCTAGTATAGTCTCTTGGCTAAGGAACAGAGAAATGTTTGGGTTTATATTTAACCTGTATATATGGCAGGAATATTTCATATACTATACAGCCTGAAGGTTATTGCTGTGGCTGAATACTTTAAAAAGTGCAGGTGTGATGCCAGAGGAGCTTATGAAACATTGAAAGAACTCTATCATCAAAATCATCTCTTTAGTAAGACCACATGGCTTGTCAGGTTAGGAGCACCCCCTAGTCAGCTTGATGGGTTAAATACCTGAAGGGACCTCAATCTCTTCTTCAAATTCCCTCCAGGAGAAGTCTTTGGAGTGAAATTCCCTTTGGCTTGCAGCCACAGTGCATTCCTTTACATGAGCTGAAATGCGTGTTTAGAAATATTTTTTGAAGTAAATCTCCCCACCCCTATAAAGCAAGAGTTTATATTTCACAGAAGAACGTGGCATATTTATACCAAAAAGGTACAAGTGGAAAAGCTTTTGATTTGCTTGTTTGCTTTTCTTGCATTTCTCACAGTGGAGTGGTTTGGGTGGAATGTTAAATTTGTTTCATAAACACAAAATGAAGGGAGGCCAAGCACATTAGAAATTGTAATGACAAAATTTATCTGTGCACCCACAAAACCCTAAGCCCTCCTCAAATCATCAATTTTGCCAAGTTTTTTCCAGTGTTATCTTAGTACTGTTACAATTTTCAACAAACCAAGGCCCAATTGATCACTTCTTTTCCCTAATCCACATGCCTCCATCTGCAATCCACTCAGGAAACATAGGTACTTACAGGAGAGACATGAATTAAACCCACACATTAATTCCCAGTCCTTGAATCTCTCAGTTCTTCTCACCTATGACAAGTATTTTATGCCTGACACTTTGTCATTTCACAAAATAGACATGCAAAAAAATCTTTTGAAACTTTTTCATATCCTCGAATTCAGAAAAAACAGTCCAAGGTCTTTAGTGAGCTATTTAATTGCTGATTTTCTTAGAAGCAGAAACCCATAGTTAATTGCCTTTTTGCCATCATATTTGGCAAACAAGTTAAAAGGATTGCAACATCATACAGTTTGGACTGCAGAGACATAACTCTGGTAGTGAACAATTAGGGAGCTCACTTTTGGCTCTAGTGAAGTGATGGTCAGCGAGAACTTTTTTCTTAATGGGTCCCTAGGGAAAGACAACATTTCTCTCCATTTATCATAATGAAACCCAGGCAAAAGCAAAAACATGAGTGCACAGTTAGCACAGTAAAATTTGTTTTTGTACCGTGAAGTTCAATAAGGGCAACATTGTCTGTCCCGGCCCAAGTTTCTACTTGCTGCTATAAAATCATTGTTTGTATCATAATGTGCGCTAGTAAATAATGATCAACTACATCTGCACTGGGCCCGAGGGAAAGGTAGGGGGCTCATCTCTCCACGTTTAAAAAACACTCAATAAATGACTGTTTTCATTGCTTTTACTTTTATTAGTCTTATTGTAAAGGGCTTGGCAAACTACACAACAACATATAGAGGTAAGTTCTTATTAGCAACCTCACAGACTAGACCATGCTCGCCAGTGAGGAGCCAGGCATGAGAGGAGTGCAGTTTTGAGCCACGTGGAGGGACGCTAAATTTCTGTTTATTTATTCTTCAAAATCTGACCTGAATAAGATTCTTTAGTCGGTAAAGTGATGACTACTACAATGGTCATGGGATGCTGGCAAAACTAGGGTATGAAAGTAATGACATCTACCTTCAAAAGAAATTTTTCAAGAGTATTAAAGCTGTTTCCAAAAACAGTAGCAGGAAGCAAATGTCAGAGAGGTCTTGGCCCAAACCTGCTTTTCGGTAACCATTAGTCATCTTCTGACAACTCAAGGGAGACTGCTGGACAAACACTGTGGAGATTAAGATGCCTGCTCAGTTATTCAGTGTAACCCTGTCCTAGCGTTTAGAACCAAAAACAACAGTAACATACCGATAAACCACATGTACTGATTTCATTCGATCCAAGGCAGAGAGGACTCATCCGCATTCCCTCACTAAGATGGTGCACTCCCCTCCTCACCTAGCAGCCAGCCAAATTTTGGCTGTTCTCTTGTTAGAAAGTTAGACAATACACAGACGGCTTGAGGGATTCCGTCCAATTAAAAGCGCACACTTATTTTTGGCTAATACATTGAGGTTTTTTTTTTGTTTGTTTGTTTTTTTAACAATGGCATTTTGTTTTAAATAGTCTCTAATCTGAAATAGTATGTTTAAAAGTTCTGTTTCTTCACTTTAGTGTTTTCCTTACCCAGAAAGATGGTTTTTATTTAGATAAGAAACCTCCTAGCAGATTTAGCTGATGGAGTCTGTTGTTCCACTGAGCTTATAAGGGTAGCCTCACTCAGCAGTGGCGACTCACCAGCAGTGTTTAACATTAGGATGTAAACATCAGATTAAAACTTCACTAGAGTGTTTAGAAAGAGCAGCAGTCTATTAATCAGGCTCATGACCATAAGTAATTGAAGGAAAGAGCATAAGCAGTTTGGCAAAAGAAAGTACTTTAAAAAGACATATTCTTCCTTTCCAACTTACTCCATAGAGGAAATGTTACTCTTTAGAAATGTCATTTCCCATTTAATCCTTACCAAATTGCATTCTGAAAGCTATAAATATTTACTTATAACCATGACTACATTAGACTAACCTTCCATAAATGCAAAGATAAGTTCATTTTCTACATTAAGATGACCACCTAACTTATGAATTAATATGTGTTCTTTAAAGCTAGGAATTTCTAAATGCTCTGCATTGAGATATAGGAAAGAAATACAATTTCTAGAAAATTTTCTTACTATGAGGGTATATAGTTTTAATGAATTGTACCTTTCTTGTGTCCAAAAGTCTTTGAGTCACCTTGCCAAAGCAACTATTGATATTAGATTTTTGAAATGGAAATAGAAACAAATCACTCAAAGAAAAAAGGGAAATATATCAGCTTTAGTTTGACATACTAGAAACCTAACACCATATAGTTACTGTGAATGAGAATACATGTAGTTCTGAGCTTCCTAGTAGTCAAAGCAAAAAAGGACAACATAATTTTTTATGTGGCTCTCAATGTACGTAAAAAATAATTTTATAAATTTGTCAAGAGAAACAAACCATTATTTCCTATAACTGAATTATGAAAATAATTTCAAATATGGACCTTTTTACAAGTTATATTAACATAAAGAATGGTAATATCACCAACAATTTTGAAATAAAATGCAAAGTTGCTTTTTTATGGCTATTTTTTTGACTTAATAAAAATTTGACTCCATTATATGGAAATGTTTAGGAATTTCCTAAAATAAGGTTGAATTCTCACTAAGCAGCCTGGTCTTTATATTTAAAGACTATGATTTACAGGATCTAGCTTAATCCAGTAGATCAAACAAACTCCTTCTAAATTTCTTTTCAAAATTTGATTTTTTTTAATTTTAAGAATATTCTTTTAATATGTTGTAAAAATTTATTTATTCATTCATTTATTTGGTTTTGTGAAGTAAAATTAACTTTTGTTGGCAAGAATTTCAAGCAAATTTGGGGACTTAAGTAATGAAGTAGCTGCAAAAATGTCTGGTGTCATATATTTTATATATTTATACACACACACACATACATGAACATACACACATATATATCTTACAGGTTCAAAAAAAGAAAAGGAAGATTAGCATTTTTAGCCCATGAATTTTTAGTACTTAGTGCATGTGATGTGCATGTTGTAATATGATGACTTTGTTTCCCTCTAACTAGTGTACTTACACTTCTAGCTAGAGCTTAAAACTTCTAACTCTTAGAAACAGGATGTCTTCAGTGTCTGCTTACATGCTTGTCAGTGGGGGTTAAAAATCTCTAAAGGTACTATATGGTGAAACTTAAGTAAAAAGCCAAGGCAAAAACTATAACATTTCATCAAAATGTAATGGATAAATTCCCAAAGTTAGGATGATGAAAGTAGAAAAAGAATTCCCTTCTTTATTTAAAGTGTTGAGGTTTGGGTAGAAGAATAAAAATTGCTTATGTTAGGCTTGATGTTTTACTCTGATTATATAAAAAGCCTTCAGAAGATAAAAAGTCATGCCAAATATTCCATTTCAGTCTTTACAGGTTTTAATGTGTGGAATTAGCCTCATTCCTATGCTGCATGTGTATTACAAGCTGGTCTCAATTTCATATTTAAAATATTTGAGCTCTATATTTGTCCTAATTCAGAAGAAAGCAAATTTGTATATTTTTCTTCAATATGTTTGGAAATTAAAAAAAATTTTCCTTTTGTGCTATGTGTTTGCCTTCTGAATTGATAAAACATTGTTATAGCAAAGATGGGAAAAATGGAGACGAAAAGAAAGAAATGGAGGGTGTGGAGGGGAAGGAAAGGAAAAAGGAGGCAACTGCCCTATGCTGCCCTATTTTTACTTTGCAAAGTATGATAAAAGCCTTATCTCTGGCCTCAATTACTGCAGTGTTCTCTTGCCTGCTAGAGATCTGTCTTCCACACAGCAGTCTGAATTGTCATTTAAAAATGTCTATCAGATCTTGTTACATCTGTCTTTAAAATTAAAATGACATTTAAAGTCTACCGTATCCTCCGCATGATCCGTCCTTCTCTAACTTCTCAGCTCTGTCTCCTTCGTCTCTGCTCTGCTTTTAAGACACGTCAAGGTCAAGGCTTTTTCCACTTCAAGGCCCTGTGCTTGATTTTCTTTTGTCTGGAATGTTCTTTCTCTTGTTCAGCTCATGATTGGTTTCTCAACTTTTAGGTCTCAGCTCAAACAGTACATTGCAGAAAGATCTTGACTAATTTATCTAAAGGAGTCTTTTTTCCACCCTAACTGCAGCCAGCACTCACAACTTTCTTCATTTATTTCTTCAGAGCGCTTGGCATAACCTGAAATTATTTTGATTAGTTATTTGCTTACTTGAGATTTGTCCTCTTTACTGAGAACGTAAACATCTAGAAATCAGGGCCTTTTTTAATCTTGACCACGTAGGTATTCTCGTTAATTATCATCGCGTCTGGTAAACAGTTGGTGGTAAATAAACATTTACTGAATCAGTAATAAGTAAAATAAAGAATTTGGGCATGGCTGGAGTACTGGATCTATGTGTGTTTTCTTCACTCGAGGGATGGTCAGTTATAAAACTTGTGGACATTCAGTTTGTCTGGGAAAAGGGTGCATAATGACAGATAGGAGGAAGTTACGCTAGAAAAACTGGAGTTAAACCCTGGAGTTCTTGAGTGCTATGCTGCAGAGTGTCTGGAATCTCTTTTGTGGTCAATGGATAGCTACTGAAGATTTTTGAGTAGTCCATGTGTGCTTTAGAAATGCCTCCTTTATTACCAGCTGTGGAAAACTCTGTGTGTGTCAGAAGAGCCTCATTCACTCACCAGTTCAAGGACACCGAAACTTCTGAATGCTAGCAGGGGTGTTGCTTCAGTCAGTGCTCATTTCTTTTTCCATGCAGCATGACTGCCACGTATGGTTGTGCTTCTGGGCTGGCAGGAGAAAATGTTTGCCTTAGTTCTTCACAGCCTGAGATGAAATGACCTGGTGCTTCTGGAAGACATTTTTTTTAAACCAGTATTCTCACATCTCAGTGGGGCAGTGGCCTTCCTTAAAAGTTCAATACCATCTTATTGTCAAATCATTCCCTTTGTCAATTGTTCTTTATTTCACAACTTATTTTTCTAATGCATAGAGTTACTTTCATATTAGACTTACCCTCTCTTTGGTTTGTTTTAATTAGGTCTTAAAGGAAATCCAGTTTAAAGCTTTTAAATGCAGTTTACTTTTAGTTTGTTTCAGAGGAGTGAATAGATCCTTTCTTAGCTGAAACATAATACTTAGAAAGCCGTGTAATAATCTCCATCCAATAATATGACTTATATGTGGCATACACATGTTCACGTGGACTTTTCCTATCACTTTGTATATGTGTGCTTAATTTCTAAAATGCAGTACAAAGACATTAATATCAAGCTTACAGTTAAAACAGTGATCTATTTTATAGACTCTAGCAGATAATTCTGGTTTCCTGAACTTGTTCACAATAATTCAAAAGCCAGGGCTAGTTCATCAAGTTTTATAGTTCCATCTTAAGTCATGGAATCTCTTTTATATTTATATTTGGGAAGATGGTATTATGGTCAATACTAGATTATAAAGGAGGAAATTACCAAATAAAACCCCACTCTGTTCAAATTTGAGCAAAGCAAACAGTTTATCAACACTGACTGACAGTTTTCAAGAGCTATTGTATCACATTAGTCTGTGATAACCACATTGGGTTATCAATATGAATGATGAGCTCTCAATATGAATGATGAATTCAGAGATATTTTTTAATAAACTTGCATACTTTTAGTACCTTATAGCTTAGGAGGCACAGTCACATGTAATATACCTTTAAATTTATGTAAAAAAGATTTACTTCTTACAAGTTTTTTTCTCTTAAGCACATCATAAACCTCATCTATATGTAAAGTAGGTAGAAAACAAAAAGATAAATAAGTCATAGTATTCCTATCCATACAGAGCTCTACTAGAAGCAAATATACTAAGATACATACAGTATAAAGCACAGTATGGTAAGTGCCAGTAGAGAAATAGGGATAAGATGATATGGTGGTGCTTGACTATAGCTATAGGACGGGGAAGGCTCTCTTAGAGAAGGCAGGATTTAAGCTTCGTCTTATAGGACATGATAGAAGAAGAGACAGAAGGACAAAGTTTCTCTAACTCAGTGGAATAGCCTGAGCCAAGGCATAAAGGTTCGGAAATGAAGAACATAAATATTTATTTGTGTTCCGTCAACTTTAATGTCTGGTGCTATAGAACCAGAGTATATCAGTGCTAACCTGTTTTACTCATAATTTGGCTATTACCTGAAGACAGTTTTCACCAACCACAAGCACATGTGTTCATGGGAGCTATAAACTCTACTCTTCATTAATGAGAGCATATTTACATCCTTGAAACAGATAGATCATTTATAAAGTGTATGCTACTATTTGTTGCTTTTTAGTGCTTTAGTGATGTTTGAAGCACATTCATATATATTACAAAATTAAATCTTTCCAAAATCCTATGTCATAGATGGTGGTAAGCAGTTATGAGCTTCTTTTCTTAGGAAATAAATGAAATAAAAATGTTAAATGACTTTTTCCAGGTTCACTTGGGAATAAATGTGAACCACATGCAATTTAGAACCCATTCTTCTTCGTCTATACCTATATAATTGTGACCGTGTAGATGTCGAAATAATTGATATATATCTGTTTTCGTGTGTAAGAAATTGAGAAAATTAAAATTGACAAGAAGCCAAATCCAAAATTAGTTATTTTGACAGGATAATTCTGGGTGTACAGAATTGAGGACAAAGGTATAAGTGGTATGGAGAGCTGATTTCAGGCAGGATTTAATGGAAGGAAGGTCAATAGCTAAGAATATACAAATTAAATGAAAAAAGGGAAGGTTTTACTATTAATAAACAAAGTTAAAGATCTCAAGACTTAAAATAGGGCAGTTTATATTTTCTATGGTGAAAGCTGATTTTTTTTTTAATTTTTAATATTTTTTTAATTTCAGCATATTACAGGGGTAAAAATGTTTAAGTTATGTATATTGCCTTTGCCCCATCTGAGTCAGAGCTTCAAGCCTGTCCTTTTCCCAGACGGTGCCCACTGCACCCATTATGTGTGAACATACCCATCCCTTTCTCCCTGCTCCCACCTGCCCAACACCCGATGAATGTTAGCTGATTCTTTATATACCGCCAGACTGCAGTGAGTGGGACTTGTGAACCTACTATTAGGTTATTAAATATGAAATGTACAATTTCAAATCAAAAGTGTAGTTACTTATATCTCAACCAAGAAGTACAATTAATCAAAGTATGTGCCTAAATTATTGACACAGTTTTGCCATCTCAATGGTAGCTTGTTTATGCCAGCAACGAAGAAGCCTGGAGGAGAGTGAGTGACAATGAAACTGTGAAAGATGTTTTCCACAGCTTGTTGAAAATTGAGTGTTTTTCCTTGCAGGAAGTGGTCGAAAGCCTGACAGAAGTTGTAGTCAGTTGGTTCAAGGTCTGGTGAGTACGGTGGGTGACAGAGAGTTTCCAAATCCAGCTTCTGTACTTTGAGCAGTGTTGTTTGTGTGACATGTGGTGGAGCATTGTCTTGCAAAAGGATTGGCCTGTCTCTATTAACCAGTCTCTGCTGCTTAATCACAAGCATCCTCATCATTTCATCCCATTGGTTGCAGTAAACATCTGCTGTAATTGATTGACCAGGTTTCATGAAGCTGTAGTGGATAATACCAGCACTGGACCACTAGGAAGACACCATTAGCTTTTTTGATGAATATTCAGTTTTGGACTGTGTTTCGGCAATTGATCTTAATCCAACCATTGTGCCAAATGCTTGAGATTGTCAAAAAGAATTCATTTTTCATCACACATAACAATACAGTCTGGGAATGGCTCACCTTTATGTCGTGACAGCAAAGAAAGGCAAGCTTCCGGATGATTTCTCTTCTGACCGCTCGTTTAATTCACGTGGAACCTATCTATCTAGCTTCTTCTTTACCTTGCTAATTGTTTCAAATGGTCCAATATTGTTGGAATAATTAACTTCAAATCTTACTGCTAAGACATGTGTAGGTTGAGATGGATTCACTTCCACTACAACTGTCAGTTCATCTTTATCCACCTTGGTCTCAGATCGTCCACATGGCTAATTTTTAAGACTAAAATTGCCAGAATGGAACTTCTCAAACCATCAACGTACTATGTGTTCATTAGCCACATCCTTCCCAAACTTTTGGTTGATATTTCGAGCTGTCTGTGCTGCATTGGTTCCATGACAGAACTCATATTTCAAAATAATACGGATTTTGACTTATCCCTGGTTTCACAAAAATTGCTCTAAAAAAGTTTTTTGAAGGATAATCACAAGCCAAAATGTACCTTTGAAAGAATGAGGATGTATCTTCACAATAAACATAAAACAAGAAGTGTCAAAGTAAAATGTCAGAGATATCAACTGCAAAACTTAGTACTTAAAGAAATAAGACATTTCATACTTAATAACCCAATACGTCTTTCTATTTTTTAATAATTGTGTGACTAGGTGTCAAAAGAAGACCTAATTGAATCTTATATGCCATTCTGTGGTTTTGTATTTCCTTGTTCAATAACAATGAGTTTTCATTTTTTTACACTTTAAACTAGATTGAAAGTATGTTGAATTTCACCATGAAAAAGACTACTCATGTGAATATTCATTTTTATGATATGAGGTAAATGGATTTGTCTATAGACATTCTCTGTGACTAAAGCACATGTCAAAATTCTTAAATTGAGTAAACTAATTCCATTTTATTAAAAATGCATCATTGTTTGTTACACGTAAGGCAGTGTATGAAGCGGTTTAGGAGGAGGTTGACAGTGTCTGTGTAGGGGTTATGAAAAATTCTTTCTTTTATATTAATGAAAATCAAAATTATAAATTAAGAATCAAAAATATCTTAATCAAAGCAGTGTGATAAAGCATTTTATGTGCTGTATTGGGCATTTTATAATTATACGTTGGAATAATTCACCCTTTTAACTTTTTTCACGTTTTATTATATTTTTAATTGACACATACAAATTATACATATTTATAGAGTACAATGTGATGTTTTGATACATGTATACAATGTGTAATGATCCAATCAGGGTAATCAGCAAATCCATCACCTCAAACATTTATCATTTCTCTGTGGAGAAAACATTTAAAATCTTCTCTACTAGCTATGCTGAAATATACAATACATAATTGTTAACTGTAGTCACCCTACTGTACAGTAGAACACCAGAACTTGTTCTGCCTATCTAACTGTAACTTTGTACTCTTTGACCAAGCTCTGGTCATCCCTCCTTCACCGTACCCTCCCCAGGCTCTGGGAATCACTATTCTACTCTCTACTTCTATGAGATCAGCTTTTTCAGATTTCACTTAAGAGTGAGATCATGCAGTATTTGTCATTTTGCTTCTGGCTTATTTCACTTATCACAGTGTCCTTCAGGTTCATTAATGCTGTTGCAAATGACAGGATTTCATTGTTTTTGTGGCTAAATAGTATTCCATTGAGTATATATTCCACATTTTCTTTATTCATTCAGTCATTGATAAACACTTAGGTTGATTCCGTATCTTGGCCATTGTGAATAATGCTGCAGTAAACATGGGGGTGCAGATAGGTCTTCAAAATACTGACTTCATTTCCTTTGGCTATATTCCTAGTAGTGGGATTACTGCATCATACGGTAGTTCTATTTTTAATTTTTTGAGGAACCTCCATACTGTTGTCCATAATAGCTGAATTAATTTTCATTTTCACCAACAGTGTCTAAGAGCTCTCTTTCTTCCACATCATGCGAACACTTATTATCTTTTGTCTTTTTGATGAAAATCATTTTAACTAGAATGAGGTTATATCTCATTGTGGGTTTGGCTTTCATTTTCCTGATGATTAGTGATGTAGAGCCTGTTTTCATATACCTGTTAGCCATTTGTATATCTTCTTTTGAGAAAAGTCTATTCAGGTCTTTTGCCCGTTTTTAATTGGATTACTTTATTTATTTATTTATTTTTGCTATTGAGTTGGTTGAGTTCCTTATTAACAATTTGTCAGATGTACAGTTTAGAAATATGTTCTCCTATTCTGGTAGGTTATCTCTTCACTCTGTTGATTGTTTCTTTTGCTGTCCAGAAGCTATTTAGGTTGATATAATCTCATCTATATATTTTTGTTTTTATTGCCTATTCTTATGAAGTTTTATCCAAAAAAATCCTTGCCGAGACTAATGTCAGGAAGTATTTACCTTATGTATTTTTCTAATATTTTCATAGTTTTGGGTCCTACATTTAAGTCTTTAATCCATGTTGATTTTTTTATATGGTGAGTGATAGGGGTCCAGTTTCATTCTTCTGCATGTTGTCTTTTCACTTTCAAGCTGTGAGACCTTCAACTGATCTCTTTATTTCTCTGTGCCTGGTTTAGAAATATTTTCCTTCATTTGGCTCCTTTTTTTCTCTCTATAGCTTAACGAGATGGAGAAAGCAGTGGAAGCAGCCCACACATTTTTCATGGCCAACCCTGAGCACATGGAAATGCAGCAGAACATAGAGAATTATAGAATGATGGCTGGTGTTGAAGCATTCCAGCTGGTAGATCGAGAAGCCAAACCACATATGGTGAGCTCGGGAACTCCTCTCCTTATGATTCTCACAGGGAGCTGTGTTCCATTCATTTCATATGAATGGATATCTCAAATTGAGTCTCAGATTCCAGTAACATGTTTACACTTTCAAAGTTCTCAGATGAAATACTGTAATTATCACAGCTGACAAAATTAAGATAATTTTTTTAAAGTTTTAATTAAATTTTTAAAACTAAAATTAAAAAAACTAAACAACTACAAATTTAAGAATTGAGAGAAAATGAACTTAGAAAATCAGCATAAGGTTGTGAAAAGTAGAACATCATATAAATACCTGTAATCCTTACTAGCCTCAGCTCCTCTCCAACACTTCTATTCCATGCCTGGGAGTTAAAGCCGATCTGAATTTTTCAAGGTCATGCTATGGTTTTCCAGTTCCCAGTCAGTGGTTTGTCCATTGTACCTTGTGCTTTTCAAAGTGGATTTTTAAAAAGCCACATAATTCTTTGTTTAGATGAAATGTTCCCTGAAATCACATGTTGAAAGAGTTTTTTCTCCTAATTTTTAACATCACCAAGCTCAATGTGCAGACTCCAAAATCACTGCAGAAAAGAATAAAAGAGGAAGATTTTAGATGGAAGCCTTTTTTTTTTAAAATTGGGCAAGGCCTGTCACTTTCACCCACATGTGTTGTCTTGCACTTGTTATGTTGCCCTACCTATGGGCAAAGGGATTAGAAAACACTGTCTTGTGTGTGCTGAGGAAGAAAATGAAATTGATTGTTCCCGTTGCACTCTACGTGCTAAGTAAGTCCCCTCTTGTTTACAATTATTTGAAGCCAGGAAAGTTGTACTTTATCTCCTAGTGCAATTCTTCTTTAACCCTCCACAGCACCGGAGTTCATACCCCGCCTACCTAAATGATCCCAAGTCTGCCTATATTCTGCTCCTTGAAAATGCTTTTTTTTTTCAGGAGAGTTATAATGCAGGAGTTAAACACTATGAGGCCGATGACTTTGAGGTGGCCATTAAGTACTTTGAACAAGCTTTAAGAGAATATTTCAATGAAGATATGGAATGCCGAACCCTATGTGAGGGGCCTCAGAGATTTGAAGAGTATGAGTATTTAGGGTATAAAGGTGGTCTGTATGAAGCCATTGCAGGTAAAACTACTTTTTCTTTCTATTTATTTCCTGATTATAAATGTACTATATGCAGTTTATAAAAATATTCCAACAATATAGAAGTATACATTATAAAAATGAAACTCTTATATGTCTATTCCACTCTATCTCCTATAGATAAATTTATGCAGTTAAAATTTTGGTGACTGTCCTC
The DNA here is from genome assembly GCF_041146395.1 of Eulemur rufifrons. Lineage (NCBI taxonomy): Eukaryota > Metazoa > Chordata > Mammalia > Primates > Lemuridae > Eulemur > Eulemur rufifrons. The sequence continues at coordinate 74,197,208 of NC_090989.1, forward strand.
CCAAACTTTTCTAGATGCATATGCAGATATTTGTGTATTTATTTATAATTGTTATTTAAATTTTTATAAAAATAAGGCAATGCTACACAGATTGTTTTTCAACCTTTTCATTTGTTTGTTTTATTTTACGCTTAACCACATGTTGTGGACTTCTCATGTGAGTATATGTAGACTTATCATTTTGTATTTAATGGCCTGGTAATGTTCTATTATATAGGTATATCATAATTTATTTGACCAGTTCTTTACTGGTGAATATTAAGGAGGTTGTAATTTTTCATTATTATAAACAATGTAGTAGTGAATGCTTTTGTATAATCTTCAATTATTTAAAAAAAGTGTCCTATTATATAATGAGAATTTAACATATTCCAAAGTTGAATTTAAAATAGTAGGTAATATGCTTTATACAGTAATTGGGGAGATTGGCTAGTTACCCATTTTTAGTGGTAAAGTAATTTCTATGCTATACATCATACACAAACATAAATTATATTTGTATTAACAATATAAATGTAAAAAAATAAAATGTTAGAAGAAGATGCAGAAGGTTATTTTTATTAATGTGATACTAAGAGAAGAAAGCTCTTCTAAGCATGACAAAAAACAAGAAAAAATGAAAATTAATAGATTTCACATGAGATTTATAAATACAAATTTATATAATAAACTAAGCTGATCTACAAATGACAAATAGAAAATATTGCAAAATATTTTATAGGCAAAGAGTTAATATCCTTCATATTTAAAGAGACTGTAAATTATTATTATTAGTAGTAATTTACTTGTTAATTAGTAGTAATAATAATAACCAACATGTATGTGGCAGTTATAACACACAAAGTGGTTTAAATATTTATATCTCTTTTAAAGCTCTAAACAACTCTTCATAGATAGACACTATTGCTATTTACTCTTCTCTCCCTTTTTTTAAATGAGCAAATTTTATCTCAGAAAGTTTAAGTAGTGTGACAATAGTGAAGCTGCAAATCAAATTCAGGCTTTCATGAATTTAATACCTGTACTTTTAATGCCTAAATAATTGAAAAACAGGCAATTAATTTCTTCAATAATAAATGTTTAACAAATATTTCTTGAGCACATATTGTATTCCAAGTTATACATATATGAAAAACAATGTTCAACTTAATGTACTGATAAAAATTCGCATTAATGAAGTCAGTTTGCTCTCCCAACTTCCAGTGTTTTCTGTCTCCCGAGAAAGCACTACTCACCTAGTAGCTCAAACCAAATCCCAGGAAGTTATCTTGCAATCCATCCTCCTCCATTTCTACTCTGATCTGATTTGTTACCAAACTTTGTTAGACGCTACCGGCTAACAGCACTTAAGACTTCCTGGCTCTTTCCATCCCTTTTGCTACCACCCAGGGTCAAATTGACAGCAACTGCCTCCTTGCTGCTCCTCATGTCCTGTTCAGGTTTTGCTCAGAACACAGGCAGAGCAGTATCTAAAAAACAAAATTCTGTTCATAGACCTGGTTAAACACTCCAGTGGCTTCCATTCCACTTAGAATTAAAACCATAACCTTTAATAAGGACTTTTACGATAGGACACTTGTATATGTTTTCATCCCCCCCTCTTTCCCCACCTACTGTACTTTCTTTTAATTCCTTGAATATGCCATGCTCATTTCCACTTGCAGACCCTTCAAAATGTTGTTTTCCTCTATCATGTGCCTAAAGCCCTATCTTTTTCAGTACTCCATCTTCAGTGCCCAAGTACAGTGACTGGCAAAAGTAGGTATTTAGCAAACATTGGTTAAACGAACTGGTTGATGAATGAATGCATGAAGGAGATGACATATCCATCCATCACATTAGAGATGAAAAGAGTTTGGCTGATCTGAATGCAGTAGTGTCTACAACTAATTGATCACAAGCAGTTACAGATGTTTTTGGTCTTTCTTCACTCCTACTGCTTCACTTTACTAGCCTCAAAAAAAAAAAAAAGAGTTAATAATACTCCATGTTTTTAAGGATGTAGCTTATAAATTGCTGAGGTTTTTTTAGAGAGACAATTAGGGTTATAGATAACTATCAAAAGTTAGACAAGAAAGTAAAATATTCAGTAAACTGAAATATGTCAAATGTCCAATTTGCGACACACCCAAATGCCCTAAATCAACTCAATTCAATTAAAATCAATACAACTATCTGGATTATTGAGGATCCCCCCCCCCAAAAAAAAAAAAAAGTTTGTTTTGCTGGGTCTCTGTCAGATTCATTTGCCTGCATTTTTGTGAGCACTGCTCATTTGAATGTCAATTGTATGTGTGTTTCACATTTTAATTGCTGAGTATATCTCTACACTGAATCTTTTATTTGGGAATGGGCAGGCTTTTCCTCTACTATAGTTAGCTATATTGTGGTTTTGTGGGCACAGGTGTCCTGCTATCACCCTCACATTCACCTCTACACCTGCCTCTACCAGTGGCCACAGCACAGTTTGGCAAACATCCTAGATCTGATTGAGGAAAATTGACTGATGGTTTCCCACAGATTAGCATTTAGTGATTTGCTCAAGGTCACCACAGCACACTGGTTGCTGGAAAAGAATAAAGATCTCTTAACTCAGGCTCTTTAATTTTTAACACGACTACCACCATCCACACCACAACTTCCAATAAAAAAATGATTTTAAAAGGAGTAATAGCCCCTCAAGTCCAAACCAAATACTATCAATTACAGAAATATGGTAAGTCTTCTTGGGAATTTGAAGCTTATCCAATTTATTATGAAAAGGAAAATTTTTAAAGTATTCCCACACAAGTGTATTGGATCTCAAAATTATTAGAACATATTCATTGCACAGTGGCATTCGAGACAGAAAGAAGGCAAGGGATACAACTAATAAAAAGTAATACGACAACTCTCACTATGTAAATTCTAGACTGGTTGATATTTGTCCTAAACTAGGAGTAAAACTGGCTTTTAAAATACAGAATGCATTACAAAGCTAGAATATTTGAATTTTAGAGTCTGAAAAGACATTTCAGTTGGAGAAAAATACAAATGGCTCCTGAATGCAGTTATTTATTCCTGGCTGTGCTTGATGAAGCTCTAAAGGATATCATTTTGTCACTCTCATTTTGCTGCTATTCATATCCTGCTTTGAAAATATTTTCATTCAGATTTTGAATTCTTGGTGGATATGACTTTCACCTTTTCCTTTTTTTTGTCATTTGGAATTAGAAGGAGTGTGTATTAGAAGGTAAAGTGGAATGCAAATGGTCACTTAAGTAGGAGAAAATAGTTGAAAGTTGTTTGTTGGTTTTTCCTTAAGAAATAAATCAGCTGGGTGTTTATTTCAAACATACTAATTAAATAAATAGAGACCATTCTTCCCTTCACATCCCTCAGTTGGCATTAATAACCAATGGACTTTGGGGATTCTGTTAGCTGTGCTGTGTAGGATCTAGTTAGCCAGATTACGTGAAACTGGCACATTTTCCCCCACACCAGTAAATGCACATTTCCTTCCTGTTGTGTTTTGGGGACCCCTCTGCAAGATCACAGAGATCCATGCCAAACTCTGACTAAACAGAGAACCTTTTGAAAGAAGGCAGTTGTGTTAAATTAAAGTGTACAGCCATGAAGTCAAACGATTTTATCATCCTCCTCAAGGGAAGCCACTCTGCGCAAGCATGAATGAACAATTCTCTTTCTGGAAAAGTACTCCATCTTCATTACGAAAATCAAAGTTGAGGCAAAATGTAGATGGTGTTTTTTTTTTTCCCTTGGTACATTGGCTACTTGTGTTTCCTCATCTTGTGCTTTGATGAGATAGAACCTAGAGCTAAAAGGGGCTTGAAAACTCCTACACATCAGGATCCTCACCCCATTTACAAGAGAGAAGAGTGGGAAGAATAGAAAGGGGAGCAAAGAGAACAGAAAAATGCTTGTTAAAAATCCTTCTTCCTACTTTACCAGTCCCTAGTATTCAAATATACAATATCTAGGTGATGGACTCATTTATAAATGAGTGGAATAGAGTACTGATAAATAGATGTAAAAAATAATGTTTTTATTACTTCTTTAGGAAAGTTTGGCTTGAAACATTAACAAAGAAAAAGAGCATTTTTGCTTCACTTCTCATCCTGAACTCTCCTCGGACATGGAGATTCCTCTCTCTGAACTGTTCCTTAACATCACCAGCATCTGAACGTCCAATCCTGACTTCAGGGCACTTCAGGCCATCTTAGTATCCAAAGAGAGACCCCAAAGTTGTTAAATGAGAAAGTTAACATTCCAGTGGGTGTGGGTGGGGTGAAATGGACTATGTCACTTTCAGGAGGGGTAGAAGGAAGGGTATATGGGAAGGGAAGAGTGCAGCACAGAGAAAGGACCATGAGCCAGAGGATTTGGGATCTACCATTGTTCTAGTGATCATGGACCGGGGACCTTAGCAAGTCACTTGCTGTCTTTGTAAATAGGTTTTGCCATCACAAAGTGATGATAGTCATAATTTTGCTCTCAGAATGTGGTGAGGTAAGGAATGTCCTGTGTATCTCTGGCTCTGACTTTGCATTTGGGCTTTCAGCAGAGCAGAGGGACACACTTCTTGGCTCTTGTCTTCCAGATCACTACATGCAGGTGCTGGTTTGTCAGCATGAATGCGTGAGGGAACTTGCCACCCGCCCTGGCCGCCTCTCACCAATAGAGAACTTCCTCCCTCTGCACTATGATTACCTGCAGTTTGCCTACTACCGAGGTAAAGCACAGGGCGTCTGTGAAGACCTACCAGGGTTGCGGTTCAGCGTTACAGCCATGGCACTCTTGTAATTTAGTCCTCTGCTTTCTTCAGTTTATCATCAAAGCAATGAGGGTTTATGCATTTTCTCTCTCATCTCACATCCCTGCAGCTCTGGACAAGAAGAGCAGAAGGTCAAACCACAAGTGGGCAAAATACAGAATTTAATGCTGTGATAATTTTCTGAAAAATTATACTAAACTGACACGTTATATGATTTTTAAACTTAATTTTTTAACTTAATTTTAATAGATAACATATTCATAAGGTTTAATTACCAAATACTATAGAAAGTCTCCCTCTCTTTCCTGTCCCCACAACCCAGTTTCATGCCCTGCAACCCAGTTTCTGATTTATACACCCCAAATTTTTTACAGAAACAACAAATACACACATAGTTTTATTTCCCTTTCTTTTACACAGAAGGTAGCATACTATTTACACTATTCTCTACATTGTTTGCTTCACTTAATACATGTCAGATTTATTTTAGTAGGTTAGACCTATGAAATTACCATTTTGTTAGGTCAAAAAATAGATTTTGGCAGTTTTATATGGTTCAACTTAACTGTATCAGTACATAAAGATCTTCCTTATTCATTTTTCTTTATATCTGCATATCATTGCACTATAATTTGTTTCATGTGTCTCCTAATTGATTGGCAGTTGTATTGTTTTCAATCTTTTGCTATGACAGTCAACATTCAAATGGATAATATTTTACATATGTCATTTCACATCTGTACACAATATCTATTGGATAAATATCTAAAAGTACAATCACTGGGTCAAGTGGTTTATTCATCTGTAATTATGATAGATGCTGCCAAATTTTCTTCCATATGGAATACATTTTCCATTGCTTATCAACATATTATCAAATTTTTAGACATTCCCCAATCCATTAGGTGAAAATAAGTATCTAAATATAGTTTCAATTGCCATTTATCCTACACACAGAGAGAGCTTGAGCATGTTTTCTGATGTTTAAAAGCAATTAATATAATTTGGATTGTTGAAATTGGCCTTAGATATCATGTTGTCTAACGTTTTCAGCCTGTAAAGAAGCAACTTGCTTAACGTCACCTAGCTTAGTGACAGATCATAATACCTGGTACATTGTTTTATTAATATTGATATTTCTCACTAGTGCCAGCATCAGGCTGCCTTGTATAGAGGTCAGTAGTAAAGAAAATGTTTCCCTTTTAAGATAATAATAAGAAAATGTCTCAAGCCAACATTTGGAAGATACTTTGGCAAAGCCTCGCCCTTTCCGACAGCAAAACATTACTCATCATCCTGGCACGGAGGGCAAACAATAGATTACGTGCTCAAGTCATGAGCAGGGAATGCAAAGCAGAGAGCTGCTTTATTTTTATCATTATTTTTAAAAATCAGAGCCAATACATATATATGGAGGAAATTTCTTTTAAAAAGAAAGCATTATGGAGGTATCTTAAACAGATTCAAGTAGACCTGCCATTTGACCCAGCAATCCCATTACTGGGCATATACCCAAAGGAAAAAAGATCATTCTGTAACAAAGGCACGTGTACCCAAATGTTTATAGCAGCACAATTCACAATAGCAAAGATGTGGAAACAACCCAAATGCCCATCAATACATGATTGGATTAATAAACTGTGGTATATGTATACCATGGAATATTACTCAGCTATAAGGAATGATGAAGATACGACATCTCTATGGTTCTCCTGGAGAGAGTTGGAACCCATTATATTAAGTGAAGTATCCCAAGAATGGAAAAACAAGCATCACATGTACTCACCAGAAAATTGGTTTCCCTGATCATCACCTAAATACAAATCTGGAAACGACACCAATTGGACATCAGACTGAGGTGGGGGGCGGGGGAAGGGATGGGGGTATGCCTACACAATGAGTGCATCGCGCACTGTTTGGGGAGTGGTAACACTTGAAGGTGCTGACTCGGGAAAGGGGGGGTGGGGAAAAAAATATGAAACTATTGTTTTTAACTTGGAAAAAAAAGAAAGAAAGATCAAATAAAAATGTGTCGGATACAAAAAAAAAAAAAAGAAATCTAATATTGTGACCTATTTGGAAACAAAACATATAGTCTTTAAAAATTCCTCTTATAATAGCTAAATATTTCTATAACAAAGAGTTCATGGTTGAAACATCCTTGTTAGTTCCTTTTGGTGGTTTGCTACTGTTGGAGTTGCTGTAGATGTCTAGTGAGGGGCTAAAGGAGGATCCTCCAGAACATGTGGGGCTCTATGAAGGACTTTGCATGAAAGTACCAATTTACCACTAACTTTGCAGCAATGAGAAATAACATTTTGCAATCACTTATATTACTCATACATTATGTACAAAACAGTACATCATTGTTGTAGAAGATCATCATCAGGATATTTACTTAACTCAAACTCAGTACAAAAATGTTTTATTTGTATTAAATACTAAAAGTTGTCAACAAACATCTTCAGGCAGAAACTTTCGATGTTTTATGCAAAACAACTGGCACTAAAGCAGACTATAGGTAAGACCTTTCGAATACCTGAAATCATGTCCCTTCTTTGACTCTGCAAGTTTACCTGTTCAGCAATTTGTCTTCCCTCTTACTCGTGTTTGATGCTAACCTCTACAGACATGTTGAAGTCCCTCCTTAAATTCCTTTGGGCAGACCTACGCTGACTCTAATGCTGCAACTCCTTGGTCTTTCAGTTGGTGAATACGTGAAAGCCTTGGAGTGTGCCAAAGCCTATCTTCTGTGCCACCCTGATGATGAAGACGTCTTAGACAATGTGGATTACTATGAGAGTCTGTTGGATGATAGCATTGACCCAGCATCCATTGAGGCCAGAGAGGTGAGACTGAGAAGTTCTGAGAAGAAACTATTCTGCCTGTGCTCTGGGAGAGCGGATAAAAATATAACGTGGCTCTTAAAGATATCTAACAATTTTGCAAAGGTTCTAGAACTCAGTTCTTTCAAACCTTAATTATTCATGCCCAAAGCATATTTTTCTCATACTTGCTAGTTTGTGAAAAATCTGTTGAGTAGGAACATTTTTTGCAGCTCTGAATATTTCTGTTAGCTCACTTGTCACTATCCAATGAGAAATATTTCTACTTGAACATTTATCATAGCTCTTACCTGTTATTTAAATAAAATTTTCCCCTCATTTTCTTTTCTCTAGGATTTAACAATGTTTGTGAAACGTCATAAACTGGAATCTGAATTGATAAAATCAGCTGCAGAGGGGCTGGGATTTTCATACACTGAACCGGTGAGAGCAAAGAGGAAAGAGAAAATGTTTATTAAACAGACTATTCAGTGGAATTCTTATTTATGTTTTTATTACCACATTTATTTGTTGAAGATTCTAATGCCCTCCTTGAGGTAAAAATTGGAGGCATGGAAGTGTTTACTCAATAATTGTGATGAACTTTAAGAGACATTAGTATATGTCTGTATCACTGAGATCCAAAGTCAAAGGCAAATATATTTGGTAGAAGTATTTTGTATATGATTCATTTGCCCTAGGATTGTTTTATTTTCCCAAGTTCTGGGTGTGACATTTTATATTTTTCTCTTAATGCTTGTTTATTACCTAAACCTTAAAGAGACTTCAGAAAGAACACCATCAGTCACAATCCTACCACCCCTCGGGCTGGCTTTATTCTGCTTGTCCATGTTGTCTTCTTTATCATTGTTCATATGAAGATGCACTTTTTTCAGAACTAGTACTATGGTATAAGTAGATTTGTGTTCTGATTTTTATTTAAGAAGGTATCATAAGCAATTTCTATATTTGTATTGTTTTAAAAATTATTTTAGCTACATATGTAGAATTGATGTACAATAGATAAATGAACTCTTCTCCTGCTGCTAGACATTTGAATTATTTCTGACTATTCTATCATATTTAATGCATTAAGCATTTTTCTCTCTATTGAACTATATTATTCCTTAGAATGTACTTCCAGGACTGGGATTTTTCTGTCATCAAAGGATAAGAGGTTTTAAAGTTTCTGAACCTAAATTGCCTTCCTCACAGATTTCTCTGATACCATTATTGCTCCTAGTAATGCATAAAAGTACCAGTTTACCACAATTTCTCAGCAATAAAAAATAAGCTTTAAAAATCTCTTATATTACTCATATGTTATGTACAAAAATGATACATCATTGTTGTTTTGACTTGTATTCCTTTGATGGCCAGCAAAAATAAGCCTTTTCACTTATTACTAATAATTTTTGCTTTTATTTGAATTACCTGGGCATGGATTTTGTTCATTTATCCATTGGTTACTATTAATATTTAAGTTCTTTGTATAATGTAAATGTTAATATATTTGTAAAATCATTATTTGCAATATATCCTATTTGCAACACATTTGGTTTTTTTATTTACGTCATATCATTTTAGAAATTAGGTTAATTTTAATGTAATATTTCTAATGTAACACTTCTATCATATTTATATCCAATACTACGTATTTTTTAAAAATTGTGTTACCCTAAGTGACCTTAGATAATGTCACTTACTTCATGACTTGTACAGATGATTACTCAAGCTAAACATTTTTTGTTTGCTTATTTTATTCATAAAACATAAAGGAGTTGGACTCAATGATCTTTCAAATGTCTTTGTGCCCTCAAATTCTAATTGGGTTTTTTGGACAAAAAGATGTAATCTCAGGCTAATTCCATATTATTTTTTAACCCATTTGTGTTCTATGTTGTCTTTGTCAAACTTGCATCAACTTTGCCTTCCTTTTTATTAATTTTTTAAGACATATTGTATTTTTATGTAATATGCAATTTCCCTAATATTTCAGGTCTTTTGAATATTTTGCATATATTTTATTTTATTTTACCTTATTTCTGTAAATGATATTTTAATGACAAAATTAGTGTTTCTTTTAAATTTAAAACAGAATTATTGGATCAGATATGGAGGACGACATGATGAGAATCGGTAAGTCCTCCACTTAGAACACAAACTGTTTATTCTTCATGAGAAGTAATATTTAGAGTCATAACCTATTATGAGAAACTTAACTCTATGAAATAGGCAAGAAAATATAATTATAAATGAAGGAGTTCTGAGCTGTGAACTAGGAGCTCTACATCCTGGTTCCAGCTCTTCCTGCCACTTTTGTATGTCATTAAGTGACGTATCTTCTTCTCTCTGGATCTCATGTTTTTTCCTGAAATGAAGGGAATGAATCAGGTGATATTTGAGTGCGAACATTCTGTGATTGCAAATTTGAGTAAGTTGGATGCTGTTTTTGACTTATTAATAGAAACTATGAAATGTTCTTTTTGATGGTAAATTCCCTTGCTGTACTTATTTGAAATTAAGAAGTTCAGAAAATTTTACTGCAAGGTGAAGTATTAGGTGTCACTAACTCAATCAGAAATGAAGAGAACTCCTTTTCTAAATGATAGAAGTCAATTTACATGTTTTGAAGAACTCAAACTCATAAAACATTTGAATTACATGTTTGAGATCACACGGTCCAGACTATTCATTTTCAAATTATGAAAATGAGGCCCTGACAAGGCAAGTGACTTCCTTAGAGTCCTACCACAAGGGAATGACAAATCCAGATCTTCTTATTCAGGATCTTGAGGTCTTTCACTAGGCTTCAAGGACTAAACTCTTGAGCGGCCTAAAATGTTTGCAAGAGATCCAAGAATGTATACGCACATTTGGATTTATTAAATCTGTACATGTTGGAAGTGACAGCCTGCTATCACTTGTGTGTTTGCAAAATTTGACACAAACCCATGTCTTCTTTGTCAGAATAATCAATAACCATTACATTAAAATGTAATTTATTTCAGTTCAACCATTGTTCAGTGATGCACTCTGTGTTCAAGACAGCATAAGATACTCTGAGCATTATAGAGATTCACATGAAAATTTTTGTCCTGCTCTTTTTGGGAATAAAGTCTAATCTGAAGGGGGTTCAGTTATGGATATAACTAACTGAAATAAAGGTTGTTAAGAAGATTTAGAGGAGTGAAATACAGCATACTCACTGAGGAAATAGAGAAGAACTTCATAGAGGCAATGACATTTAATTTGATCTTGAAAGATGGGTGGACTTATGTACAGCAAAAATATACAATATAGAATCACAGGCTATTTAGGTAAAATATACTTTGCCTTTGAACATCTTTATTAAATATGAAATTGCCATTTCAACTTTTTTGAATGGGCAGGGTCCCTTCAGGAGTGAACGTGGAGGGAACAGAAGTTCATGGATTATCAATGGGAAAAAAGTTATCACCCAAGATAGATCGAGACCTAAGAGAGGGTAAGTACCTGTGCACTTTAACTCTGTAAAGGAAAGGAAAGGGAGGAGAGAGCTTGACCAGTTCCTATCCAGATCAAGGCAGAATCTACTTTCTTTGGAAAATAAAGATAGGACAAAGCACTATAATTCATAATAGTCTGAAAGCAAGGCTTAAAAACAAGAATGTCTCATATTTATATATTGTTACCTTTGGTTTCCAACAAAAGCACTTCTAAATTCACTCACTCATCTGTTTCCTAAGGAATACTGTTAGGCAGAGACTGTAGGGTCATCTCTATTCTCAGAATACATGAGGCTTAGCAAGGTCACAAGACTGACTTCTGTCAGGTAGTGCGTCCTAGATAGTGTGGGACAGACTACATAGCAGAGGAACTTGGGGAGGAGACAGGTCACATGGGATAGATGGTTAGGTTAACTAACCTAGTATCATAGATATGAGCAGGGCAAGAGAAAGTAGAATAAAGATGGAATCGACAGGGGTGTGGAGGAAGCCATTCTAGTGAGTAAAACAGACAGAGCAATGGCATGAAGATGGAGCAAGCAGAACCTTATGCGTCTACAGACTTAAGATCAAAATACACAGGTGGAGCGTTGCCAAAAATTGTTTTTAAATAAAGCCAAAACATTATTATAATAATAAACTATTAACAATAGTAGTACTAACAGCAGTGGCAATTATTAACAATTATTTTTTCTGTATGCTTTACAATTTTCCATCAATTTTACACACAATTTATTTTAATGCTAGTAGGATCTTATGTAAGAAGATTTAGTGATTTCTCCAAAAGTCTCACAGCTCATAACAGATTGTGCAGGCGTTTGAACTTAGACTTTTGGAATACCATTTGCTCTTCTTCACCTGCTGCATGGAACATAGAAGTATCTAGATATGTAAAATATAATACTTTATTGATTAAATTATTGCAACATAAAAGGAAGCTTTCAAACACCCTGCATTGAGAAGAAGTGCAGTACTTTTTTTCCCCAAGAGACTTTGTCAGCACATTCCTTTAGCTGATTTGAAAACTTCTGGCTCTTTACAGCTCTTCCATTTCCCATCCATTTCCTTCCTTAGTTTCCAAGTCAGTTTAAAGCAGTAAACAGGATAATATGCTCATCTAATCTGATGTGGACCTCAGTTTGTAGCCACAAAGCCTAAGCTGTTTTACAAGTGCCAGAGAGCCATGGTCAGCCAGAGTTCATGTTGCTTTTTAAGCTGAGAAATCACCCAGGAAGTTCATGCCAATAAGCCAGCACTTTGCTGTAATGTTTGGGAAACTCCAGGGCAGTTGCCAAATTTCTAAGCATTTTTTTTTTTTACTGGCTACCAGGGAATCTGATGTCTAGCAACTGACTAGGAACACTAATGGGAAGAGTAGAACAGAAGACTATATGTGACAAAAAATGGTTGTGATTAATTGGGTTACCAAAATCTACTATTTCTGCAGAATTTTCTTAGTTGAATTGGCTAATGGATCTTAGGATGTTCCCTGAGAACCTACCGGTCTAAAGGAAAAAAATAGATCATTTTTACTTGCTATACTCTCACACTGACTACAGAAAACTTCTGTGGCCAGATGTGTGTAGGGGGGATTTCTCCACACACCAAGTAATTCTCCAACAGACACCAACTGGGGGTCAAATAATTCAATTCAATTCTGACAGTATCTACCAGGAAATTAGTGTTGTGTCTCACAGATTGAGGGCTCAGCCCCACAAGACTGCCCCCACTGCAGAGGCCAATTGCAAATATAGCTTCTCACCTATACCGCAGATCAACCTCCTGACCCACTGGATACAAACCTGGGTTCCCACAACCCCCTCCTTGGATTAGATTAATTTGCTGCAATGGTTCAAAGAATTCAGGAATACACTTAAATTTACTGGGGTTTTTTTAATCCAGGATATTATAAAAGATACAGATGAAACCCCAGAGGAAGAGGCACGTATGGCCATGTATGGGGTGGGGGCTTCTATGTCCTCCCCAGAAAAACCACCTTCCCAGCATCTACACATGTGCAGCAACCTGGAACCTCAGCAAATCTTGTTGTTTAAGAGTTTTTATAGAACTTAATCTCCAGCCCCCAGTGCAACCCCACACCCAGAGGTCCATAGGTGGCGCTGAATGTTTTACTTCTCTAATCACTTGAACCTTCTGGTGTCCACATGGTTCTGGATCTATTTAGGGGCCCTACCCTAAGTCACCTCGTTAGCATAAACTTAGGTATGATCAAAAGAGTCACTATAAATAGCAAAAGAGACTCCTATCACCCAAGAAATGTCAAGGGTTATAGAGGTTCCGTGACAGGAACCAGGGACAAAAAGCAAACATATTTCTTATTGCACTACAACGGGAAGGACTTCTGTCCAGTCATCAGAGATATAAATAGGATCTAAATTAAGAACAGTGGTAGAACAAGGCCAGATTCTCAACCAGAAAATGCTTTCAAATCTTAGTCTCACTGAAAGCAGATGTCAGGGAGGCAAGGACACATGCATCACAAAATAAAGTATATTTCAGCTTTTCTCATCTTCCACAAAGAGATTGTCGTCTACTGGGGTTACCTCACAGTATTTATTATTATAGTATTCAAACTGGACAGCTCCTAAGCATTAAGACGAGAGCGACCCAGGCTACATCCCACAGAGACTCTAGTCAATGGACCATGCATGGTAGCTTACTAAAAACATTTCTCTCACTTGTCCATTCTCCTGTCAAACCTCCAGTTCTCCAGAGGTCGTGCTACATAACGGTTCCAGAGTCAGTGGGGGTATAGCAGAAATAACACTGAATTTGGAATCAGGAGACTTAGTTTTTGGGATTTTCTTAGTCTGATGTGCTCCACAGTAAAGAAGAACTAGAGACTCAATGTTTGTGGGCCCTGTGATCTTTATCAGTAAAAGAAGGATGATAACATTTTTGAGAAGGTGACCATGAAAAGTTTTTTGTAAACTGGAAAGGGCTTGTTAGTCTGCACATCCCCATCATGCCTTTTGTGATCTTATGATATTTTTGGTAAAATGATCCTTCTTGCCATGAGCCACAGGCAGTGAGCACAAAGGAAGACTTTTCTAGATGAGCCCTCCTTGTCACAACCGGAGAGTCAGAGCCAGGCACATACTTTATGAATGAGAGAAGAACTAAGTTGTTTAACTAAATCTTCTTGGGCTGTGGTTAAAAATTGGCTGAAGCCATCAAATCAGGCCCCAGGAACCACAACTTATTGGACTACATTTTTATTTTCCTTTTAATGATTTCCTCTGTCTGGTGTGCTACTAGTCATCTGAAGGCTGGTTGACTTGCCTTTTGAATAGCAGGGTTTATTTTTTCCTTTTTTTTTTCTTTTGGTTAGTGGATGGGTAATTGGTTGTTTTGGTGGGTGGGTGGGTGGATGGGTAATATGTGTGGGAAATCTCTGTATAAAACTCTATACTTAATAATTACATTGGCTACCTAAAAGGCAGATTTCTAATACAGATTCTCCCTGTACCTGTTAAGATTCAGATATTTAAGATGCCAGTGTGCTCTTCATTTACTTGATTTCCTCATGCTACTTATGGCAGAGTTAGAGGCATTGTCAATGTTCTAGTAGCCCTCTTTTAAACACGGTCCATTATGCCATATGCTTATTAAGATGCTTCCATCAGAACTTAGTGCAGTATCCCAGGTATAGTTTATTATTTCAATAATAGTGATAACAATAACACCAACACTTAAAACTTACACGTGGTAGTCATTTTTCTAAATATTTCACTTTTACCACCTTTAAAAATCCTATTTTGAAAATAAGCTGACTATATTTAAGGTAACACACCTTCAATATAGAAAAATGAGGAAAACTTGGTAAATTATAAACCAACAGCTCACTAAATCCCTCCTCTGTCTGCCATTTCTATATGCATTTTATACTAGCAAATGCTTTTCAGCGAACCTACAAGTGTCTTGTCTTTCTTGTTGAAGGAATGCTTCTATTTATATTTCCAAATTGGAATGGAATATGTTGTTCACTTTTCCAAATATTTGAGGGAAGGCCTACCTCAATTTGACTGTGAATCTGAATCAGCTACAAAGGGCAATAGTTCCAAAACTATGTTCCATGCTAAGAGGTTCTATGGAGGGAGGAGTATTCTTTTTTTATTGCTGTATAAAAATTAGCACAAATAAAGCAGCTTACAGCAACATCCATTTATTATCGCACAGTTTCTGTAGGTCAGGGATCTGGGGACAACTTAACTGAGTCCATTGCTTCAGTGTCTCTCACAAGGCTTCAATTAAGTTGTTGACCAGGGCTGAGGTCTCTTCTGAGTCTTGACTTCTTCCACGTTAGATGGCTGAATTCAATTTCTTCTAAAGGGTTGTTAGACTACCGTCCTTCAGTTCCTTGTTGGTTGTTGGCCAGAGGATGCCTTCAATTCCTTGCTAAGTCAGCCTCTCCAATACATCCACTTGTTTCATCAAAGCATATAAGCTGAAAAAGCAATAGACTGAGTCGACTATCAAGATAGAAATTGTAACTTTTTGTAACATAATCACAGAACTGATATCTCACCACCTTTGCCATACTCTACTGGTCAGAAACAAGTTCCAGGTTCCATCCATACTTGTAGGAAGCAGATTACACAAGGGTATAAATACCAGGAGAAGGTGATCATTGGGGGCCATCTTAGAGTCTCTCTGCCATAGGAAGGAAGGAAGGGAGGGAGGGAGGAAGGAAGTGGGGAAGGAGGGAGGGAGGGAGAGAGGAAGGGAGGAAGAGTGGATATTATGTCCATTGAAAGTTAAGAACTGCTACATATTATGTCACTACTTAGGGGACTCATAAGCCCTCCTCACATATTAAAAGTTTCAAGAAGCCTTCTTATAGTTTATTTAACCCAGTACTTCCAAAAAACTATTCAGTGCAGCAAACTTTGATAAACACTGAATTGTAGAAAAAGGAACATAAAATCTTCCTCCTGTGCAGAGAAAAATACTCTAAAAGCAAGACCACTTTTACAGTCAGTTAAGCAGTAGGAAGAAGACTGAGAAAAGGAGTCAGGTGACTTGCATGTGAACTTGCATGTGAAATACCTGAACTACCTGGTGGAGGCACTGCTCTAGATACCAGTGAAATTGAGATGTGTACTTCATGCCTGGGAAACACAAATATGTAATCAAATAGTTGCCTGTGATGTTGTAATAGAGGTATAAATGAGAGATTGCAGAGAAGAGCAAGTCTTCTCAGAGGAGAATCCTATGAGATGCCCTGTCTACTTTTCAGGATCATCATTGCAATGAAATGTAAAACTGGTTTATCCATCCCAAAATACCATGAGAATGTAAAAAGTCTTATGACTTTATGGGGAAACCTGGTAGTCAGCCATATATCTTGTTCCTGAATCCCTAATATGTTTACCAAGCTTCCTAATTTGTGTTTTGTCTTTACATTCCTAAATATTGATGAGGAAACTGACTCTGTCAAACTGCACATTGAAAGCTGCTGGGTGCTTGTGCTTCCCTCCTTGGGGACAGGGGTAACAGGGAAGACAATGTGCTGTCACCTTTTAGGTGGTCCTCTGCTCTACGAGAACATCACATTCGTCTACAACTCAGAGCAGCTGAATGGGACTCAGCGGGTTCTGCTGGATAACGTCCTGTCAGAAGAACAGTGCCGGGAGCTCCACAGTGTGGCCAGTGTGAGTACCCGGAGTGGGAGGGTAGCCAGACGGGGATGGCCTGTCATGAGTCTGGAGGTGCTTTGATCCTGGTCTCATCTGGAGTCAGGGAACAAGGCCTGAAATCTCACTTTCTTTAGGAGAAGGACATTGATTGTCATGGAGGCACTTCCATAGCCTTTGTGTTGGGATGATTTTAGTTTTTCCAGGTGGGATCTGGACTAGCTAATGGCTTAATTCCTAGGATGACAGCTATCTAGCATGTGCCCTGCCTAACATATAAAGTCACTGGGAAAAGCTTTTATTTTTATCAATAATTAGCCAGTATATCAATCATTTACATTCTATTCATTTCCATAAAATGTGACAATATTTTATAATAAAAATGTAGAGTGAAGATAAATAAAGATATCTTTTTTCACACTGCAAATATGTGGAAACAACCCAAGTGTCCATCAATCCATAAATGGATTAATAAAATGTGGTATATGTATACTATGGAATACCACTCAACTACAAAAACAATGATGATCTAGCGCCTGTTACATTATCCTAGATAGAGCTTGAGCCCATCCTTCGAAGTGAATTATCACAAGAACAGAAAAATAAGTATTACATGTACTCGCCATCAAATTGGTACTAATTGATCACACTGAGGTTCTCACATGGTAGTAATATTTGTTGGGTGTCAGTCAGGTGAGGGTGCGGGGGTGGGTAAACTCACAACTAATGAAGACGGAGTGCACTGTAGGGAGGAAGGGCACGCCTCTAGCCCTGGCTTGGGTGAGCCAAAGGCATTACTTGTAACCAAAATGTTTGTACCACCGTAATATTCTGAAATAATTTAAAAATATCTATCTTTTTTAATTGGAATAAATAATTATATCAGGATCCTGGAATGAAATGGGATGATTGTGGGTATTGGCTATAGTTTTCAGCTTTCTGGTAGTCAAGGAAGAAAGAGAAACTCATTGAATTCATAATATCATTGATAAAATATCTTCTTGTATTTGCTTCCAGGGAATCATGCTTGTTGGAGACGGATACAGAGGGAAAACTTCACCCCATACACCCAATGAGAAGTTTGAAGGTGCAACTGTCCTGAAAGCACTCAAAGTAAAGTCTTCACTTCTTTTGGGTTTGGGTTCCTCTGTGTCCATCCAGGGCTTCTGTAAATGGTATACAGGAAAGAGAAAAGTTTATGATATATATATATATATTAGGACAGTTGTAGGAAAAAATATAAAATGAAACCTTCATTGTTTTTAATCATTTCTTCATTCAGCCATCAATTTATCAAACTTTACATTTCCTAAATTTGTACCTGGCCAAAAACATATAACCTTTGTCCTTAAGGAGCTCATGATCTAATAGTGAAAATATACCCAAACAAGTAATTATCCTCTACTGCAAGAAGGGTTATTAGAGAGGAATGTAGAACATACTATTATAGAAGAGAGGAAGGAGCAATTAGCTTTTAACTTTCCCTCTGTGATGGGGAAGACCTTATTCCAATGGCTTATTGGCCTAACCAAAATCCAGAAGCATGTAGTAGTATTCCCCTTAGTCCCTTAGGCAACACAAAGATGATCTTATATTGCCTTAATGACACCTGGTGCCTGTTTTTCTCAAGTCCTCCAATCAACTCAATAGTTTCTCATATTCTTATTTTTTTTTTCAGTTTGGTTATGAAGGCCGAGTCCCACTGAAGAGTGCCCGTCTGTTCTATGACATCAGTGAGAAGGCGAGAAAGATTGTAGAATCCTATTTTATGCTGAACTCAACCCTGTATTTTTCCTATACACACATGGTCTGCCGAACAGCTCTGTCTGGTGAGATTCCAGAGTCTGAACTTATTCCCTTCTACTCACAATGTAATGGGAAATAAAACAATGCAAAACAAAGCTCTATTGCATTTTAGACGAGTTCTAGATTTCTAAAGCAAAAGAAGCTTACAAACTCTTATTTTCCCGTCCCTCTTTTTCTCCTTTTTGGTTCTCTAAAGTTCCAGAAGACTGCATGTTTTCTCTTTCAAATTCATTTTTCCTAATTGGTGAAGTCATGCAGAAAAAAATGCTTTTCTGCTCTAGGTTTCCCTTTAGGGGAACGAGAAACGGGGAAATTACAGTGGCCTTTATGTCCACAAGCACTGAGTGGAAGCGTAGAAGATGAGAGAGTTATTGAAGGAAATGTTCTTAAAAAGACAGAGACCCTATACTTCCTGCTCATCATTATTCCTTCTTTACGTCTTCTCTCCCACCCACCTGAATAGGAGGGGAAGGATAATGTCACAGGAGTAGACTTTCATACTGGTGAAATGGCAGCTGAATCAAAATCTTTTTTTATTTCATCCTTATCCTTTTGCTGCCCCATGTGAAGTGTAAACCCATGAAATGCATAGAATTTGCAAATGTATTAACATATTTATATTAGAGAACTTTTATAGGTGAAGAGACAGGTGTGACTTGCCCAAGGTTTCCCATCAAGTTCATATCAAAACCAGAGTCTCTTGACTGCTTGTCCACTGTTCTTTCTTGTATTCAGTCTTCTGTCTCCACATTTGCAAACAACACCAGGAATGGAAGAAGACAGGCAGATTGTCAGGTTTTTTTGTTGTTGTTGTTGGAAGTTACTGCACTTTATCTCTCATTCTTCCCTGTACCCTTTTATGGCAGGTCAGCAGGATAGAAGAAATGACCTCAGTCATCCCATCCATGCTGACAACTGCCTGTTGGATCCAGAGGCCAATGAATGCTGGAAGGAGCCTCCTGCTTACACATTTCGAGACTATAGGTACAGCCAGCACCTGCTCAAAACCGAGCTTTTACCCAACAGTTATCAAAACCCATGGAAACTGGAAAGCTGCTCTGTTTTGCTTGTCATCATGTTCATCTCTGTGAAGCAGAGATTCTCAAGTAATCCACTGAAGCAGTTGCCATAACTGAGAAGTGATGTTATCATTTCATTTTTATCTTAAAAATCATGCATATGCTGCATCCTACACCACTCTTCCATTTTGTTTTCATATAAAAAGTAAAATTTATCTTTTAAATTACTTTGTGTTCACTGAAACATAATCTTTGTGGTATGTGTATCTCAGTCTGAGACTTCAAGGGCATGACATCTCAACACATATGGGGATCTTATCACATTGCTTATCTATTATTCAAACCCATGAAGAACTTTGTGTACATTTTATAAATAAGAAACAAAAACTCAGGAGAAAATAATGTTTTACCTTACTAAAAGATATTTTAGCATGTAAAGAGTCAGGAGTTTTAGTCACCATATATACAACTGTGTGTTAATTATTACTACATGGTGCTCTATTCAAAAGCACTTATTTGAGCACCCTTTACCTGTAAGACTTGGCTAGATCACAAGGAACCCTCCAGCTTGTTAAGGAAAAAAAATACATCCTTCAGAGTTGCTATTATATAAGTGAATACAAGAGTTATAAGTAGTGTGAACAGGTTCAGAGAGCTAGATTAAATTAAATCTAGTTAGATTTTCTGTGGAGGAAGTGAAATGTAAGATGAGCTTTGAAATATGATTAAAATTTTAATGTAAGTGAAATAAATAAATACTTTAGAGGTATAACTCAAACTATATCTGATTTCCTCTTCAAGAGTTTGGAGGACCAATTATCTTAATGTCTAGTTCAAAGGAAACTTACTAAACAGTCCGGTCAGTACCTCACCAGTCTGCAGTATTCTATGACCATGCTGTTGTAAGCACATACATGTACAAATGGTTTCCCTTTCTTCTCATAGTGCTCTGCTGTATATGAATGACGATTTTGAAGGAGGAGAATTCATATTCACTGAGATGGATGCTAAGACCGTGACTGTAAGTAAACCAATCCTACAAATTTATTTAGTACTTTTTATGTTGTATTGCCATTTTTCTAAGGACTCACAGATTGTTATATTTCAGATACTTCTGAGCTCAAAAATTCAACAGGAAGAGAGATTCCCAGTAAATCTATAGATTATAACTGTTAGAAATGGAAACATCTGTAAAATTTTTCTAGTCCATTGTAAAGATGGGCAAATTAAAGAATAGAGATACTATGCATTTTATCATGATCATATAGCTAGTTAGTGTTAGACTTGGAACCAAAACATAGCTCTATGATTCTTTGTCAAATAATCTAATGGAAACATAAAAACATTGGTTCCTAAATCACCCAAGTCTAAGATAAGTCAAACAATTCTACAGAATGGCTTTCAAGTAACCTGGTATTCTACATACTTGGGTTGAGCATTGGTTTCAAATACCTAGTTATCAAAATTATCATGTATGTGCGTCTACACACATATGTGTCTATATATACAGATAGACATATATGTATATACCTGTACTTGCCAATTGATACACACATACACAAATATGTAAATCAAAAGTAAATCAAAGGTTAAATTCAATCACCATCTTCCTAAGCAAACCAGTGCCTTTAGAAAACCAGCCTACTTAGCATTTAAAGACCATCCAGTTAGCATCATTTGGTCTTTAAGCCAAAGAACACACACAATGGTAGAAAAACAGGTTTTCCAACTGAGGAAATAATCAAATTTTAGATTATGAGGTATCTTTTTCCACCATACAAAATTTAAATAGTGGGATATGTATGTAATAAACTTCAAAGTTCTGGCACTACGTAAGCTATTTCCAAAACTTTTCTTGAATTTTATGCTTTTCTCCTCATAGCTTGCATGCTTTTCTCAATAGCAAAACTTATATCATTCCAACACACAAATACTCATGAAACACTACTGAGACATAAGCAGGTAATATAAAAAACTCTGTATTACTGGGTTTAAAGGTGATTCCTATGGGGAGTCTGGTTAAAATTGTCTGGAAACGTCGTTATAATTAAGGAAAAAATATTTCATGCAATTTAATACAATAACATATGTTTAAAAGGTCACGATATCTCACTTTTGGGGAAGAACTTAAATCTTGATATGGGAGTATTTTAATAGTTCATAATCTGAGAAATTAAATCAAGGTTGATGACCTGGGTTGGAGTTTAAAATCCCTATGCAAAATTTTCACCTCTGGAGGAGCTTTGTGTAGAAAGAACTTGATTTCTGAGCTCTGCTAAGATGAAACTGAGGTACAAAAATGCTGCCATCTCACAGTTTAAAATAAAATCCAAGTGCCCATCAATACAAGAGTGGATTAATAAAATGTGGTATATGTATACCATGGAGTTCTATTCAGCCACAAAAAAACAATGGTGATATAGCACCTCTTGTATTATCCTAGATAGAGCTGGAGCCCATTCTACTAAGTGAAGTATCCCAAGAATGGAAAAACAAGCACCACATGTACTCACCATCAAGTTGGTATTAACTGATCAACACTTAAGTGCACATATAGTAGTAACATTCATGGGATGTCGGGCAGACGGGAGTGGGGAGGAGAGGATGGGCATATATATACCTAATGGGTGCAGTGCGCGTCATCTGGGGGATGGACATGCTTGAAGCTCTCACTATGGTGGGCCAAGGGCAATATACATAACCTAAACATTTGTACCCCCATAATATGCTGAAATAAAAAAGAAGAAATAAAAGAAAAGCAGACAGGTGGTTGAAAAGATTTCTTTGCTTCGCCTCCATCTAGTGGCTATATTTGGAAATGCTTAATGTTCAAAAGCAAGTGATGGCCTCAATCAGTTTCATTAATTGTTGAATGTACCTTAACTGGAATTCTGCTTTTTAAAAATGGGAAAGCAGATAAGATCCCATTTTTGAGATTATAATTTTAAGAAAAATATGTAACTATTTAAAAAAACATTGAATCTAGCTTCCTCTGAAAAAAAAGTAAAGGAAAAACTGATTTAAACAATTTTTAATCCAAGAGCTTTAATTTCAGAATATTTATTTTCCCAAATCAATTATACTTTATATTAATACATACTATAGAGTTTTAAGGGAATTTTATAGATAATTAAAATTCTTAGGTAAGCCAGTTCTTACCTCTTTCCCATAGGAAATTTATTCCAGTGCCAATAACAAAGGGAAATGGGTAGTTTTCTGTGTTAGCATCTCTTCTGTGGCTGTGCAGGGATGAACGGAGCAGGGAAATGGTCTAACTTGGGGCCACACAAGAAAGTGAAGTCTTCTAAGTCCTTTAGTTTGGAAAAAGTCTGGTGGCTGAATGTTTGCATTTATTCGAAACAAGTATAATACAAATGCTTCTCTGAGTCTTAATCAGTGAGATGGAAAGTAAAAGGAATTTTAAAAATCACACTTAGAAGATAGTATACATGGAAGATATATTAGTTATTTTTAACAGTAGCATTTATTTTTGAGATGTGGGAATTAAGGGATTTTGGTTTCTCCAGACAAATTTGAAGAAGATAAAATTTAATGAGTCCCATTTGCTTCATGAAAAATTAAGTTCAGTATGAATGGGGCTGTGTTCAGAAAGGATGTTTACAATCATTTATTTTCCTGTAGAAACAATGTCACAAATAGAGACAAGTTAACAAAAGTGTGTTTATTCTTCCACACACCTGGTATATAACAGGTGGATGGATACTCCCTGTTTGATGAAATTAGTCTTAGAGATCCTTGCGAACCCACATACCTATAATCAATTCTAATTGCTTCAGGCAGTTGATAGCTTTCTTTTTTTCCTTAAACTTTCCCAAAGTTCTTCATGTTTAAAGATATTTTCAATTCTTCTAATTCCATTAGAGAGAAAACATTAAATTGTTCCCACACTCTTTCTGAAACACTGTAGATGTTACCAAGACTTGGTAGTCACACAGAGCACTGGCAGCCGCGTGTGGTCGAGTTGCTCCTGAACAGAACCAGGTAGCAGGCAGCTCAGAAAACCTGAAATTCTAGATCCCAAGGCCATTTACTAGGAAGGCTTCTCTATCCTACTTCATATGCTTTAAATGTCACTTATTTTTCTGTTTCTATGTGGAATGTACAAGTTTCTTCTCCAGATAACCAGAATCAGATTGATACTGAGAGCACCAGTAACTAGTGAATTCTCTAGGTTTACATCAGAGAAGTTGCCTTGATAAAGATGTTTAAGAAAGGCAACTCTAGCAAAGAAAAGTTACTGTGAATAGAAGAATATCAGGACACTGCTTTTCTTCTGCTCTTCTCTTTAATACTTACACACACAAAACACATGAACATGCACACATATGCACACACATGCACACACAGGCACAAATGCAGACACACACAGGCACACAAATACCCGCATACATAGGCATGCACAGGCACACACGCAAACACCTGCATCTCTGGCTTTTTGACTCCTTCACCTACTCTTGACCTTCCACATGTAGTTATATAGTTGGGAAGTACATATGTTATGTATCACCCAAGGACTTAGGAAATTTTTCAAATATTCCTCCTGAAGCTAGCAGTGAAAAAAAAGCCATCTCATTTCATGCAGAAGGAAACCAAAGATTCTTCTAATGGGCATGTATCAACTCAAGTCAATTCAGAAAACAGCTAGTTAGAAAGGGCCTATCTTATCACAGTAGAAAAGCTTGTACGATTTTTCTGCTTTTACTTTACGTTTTTGAGCTCTTCTATAGAATAGTAAGGTCTCTGTATTTACCAGGGAAGAAAAATGGACTTTATTCACAACAGACACTTCTTAAAACACAGAATCGAGGCCCCTAATATTCAGTTGCTTAAGCTCACTCAACCTGAAGAGCCTGCTTGTGTGATTTGACACCCTGGTTCAGTGTGCCCAGCAGTATTTCTGTTAGTCTCACTATACTTTTCTACTTAAACACTGTGGACAGCTCCACCTGAGCAATGCACAAGCTTGGAAGTCCTGTTTCAATGATCTCAAAACACTTGGAGGTCATGGAATAGGCCACCCCATGGGGTAGTGTGTTCTCATCATTGGAGGTATTCAAACAAGGCCAAAATGACCAGTGTGAAGGAATATTTGAAAGGGAATTAAATATCATATGGGGTTAGAAATGACTTTTTAAAATCTTTGCATTTTGAAATGTATATAACCATAAATATACAACTTAGGAATTCGAAAGGGTATGCAGCCATGTACCCACCACTTAGTTCAATTATAGAACTATCCCAGCACCCCGTATGTCCTTTTGTTTTGTTTTGTTTTGTTTTAACTTTACAAATATTGAATGTATACCTACCTTGTATCCAGATACTTTGCTAGTGTTAAAGCTAAAAAAAGTGAATTAAAAGAGAGAACATTTGCCTTCTTGGAATTTGCAGGCTATTAACATAGCATATATTGAACTATGTGCATGGACTTTGCCACACATTTTACTTGAAATGTTTTACTTTCTGAGGTAGATATTATTTTGACCTTATTTTTATTGCAGAGATGAGAAAATTGAGACAATCTATGTCTTCTTCAACCCTGGGATTCCATTATTCTTTGATTCAATCCTTAGCTCAAATAATTCCATAGAAGGCTGGGGAGAGGGGCTTGTAGAAATGTTTATGATATAAGAATTGAAAGTCTAATTTTATTTCTCAGGCTTCTATAAAACCAAAGTGTGGGCGCATGATCAGCTTCTCATCTGGAGGAGAGAACCCTCATGGGGTGAAGGCCGTCACCAAGGGCCAGAGGTGTGCTGTGGCTCTGTGGTTTACCTTGGACCCACTTTATAGAGAATTGGTGAGTTCCTGACCCACTCAGAAAGCCAGTTAAACTTGCTTCATGAACTGCTTTATCTGTAAAGTCCTTTAAATTGTTTCATAACCCTTCAGGGACCTTAGAGATCACCACAAACCTTTTACAGGATACTTTCTGGTTTCTAACACTGGCACTATTTTCTAAGCAAGAGCAAGTTTTTCTGATCAGATCCATGACCTGCCCATCACACATCAAATTTTTGCAGTGTGAATCTGAGGAACAGAAGAGGAGCTATAAAGGCAATTCTCAATCGGATGTGTTCTAATAAGTGAAGATGTTTGCAGACATGATGTGATATTTGGCAGTCACTCATCAGTCTTAAGCTTATTAACAAACTGTAACATCAGGAGACTAGGATCACTTTCTACTGTTCACAGGGAAGACTGACTTGTTTTCTCAGCAAATCATTAAAAAGAACATTGACTCATTTAGGAAACGTGGAAGCGCATGAGGGAATATGAAGGATTATTGTTATTAATTTAAAAATTATAATATTAATATTATGTTTGAAGTAGCTGAGGACACTTACCTTGGATAAGAGACCATGATCTCATCTCTTTGGGTGCCCTTGGGCAGAGGTTATGGACTCTATCTGTGAAGCTGCAGAGGCAGGCATTAAGATCAACGGGTATGGGTAGAAGCCCCTGGGAGGAAAATTTGTGCTCCACATTAGGAATAACTTGCAAATAGTCACCACAGTTTGGTGGAATTGTCTGTTCTCTTAAGTACTGCTTAGATGGTTCCCATCAAAGCCCAGGCCACTTCTTGGCTTGGAATGCTGACATTGAAACCCAAGCATCATAGCTGGGACTGAGCTGAGTAACTTCAAAGTCTTCTCCGGCCCCAAGGGTTGAAGAAACTATGAAATTCTATTATCAAAAATGGCATTCTAGCCAATTTTCCTTTTTAGGTCCCTAAATTGAATCTAATTTTATCAGAAACTGTTTAAAAATAATGTCTTTTACTCATATACTTTTCACTATCAAACCTAACTCGCAAAGCTTTTTGCTCACATTCCCTAAGCACTCTTTCTTTCGTATGTTTTACAAAAGACCTCTTATGCTCTATTACTTTGCAGAAGACCCATTATGTGCCCGGGGAGCTCTGCCTGCAGGCCCTAGCAGTAGTGTGCACACAAGGCTCAGGCCTAAAAGTGAAGACCACAGCCAGGCACAGAAAGAGAGAATGGCCCCGACAAAGGCAACAGAGAGCGTTCTGAAAACGTCAAGGGGCACTAAACAATCTGCTTCACTTATAATTCCTTTGTTTCCTTGTGTTTTCCATCTCCAAAATGCCAGCATTCCTTCAAAGCACTTTTTTTATGCCAAGGAACCTAGGTAAATGAGTAGACAGTGAAGATAAATTGTCAAAAAATGGCCTATTTCAGTATTTGATTCAGCAGACATTTAATCTATTTTATTATTCATTATCCAAACTCTCTCTTCCAAGACGTTGTTCTATCAAAATGAGCCAACACAAAGTAAGTCCTCTTTGCTACTTTCTAATCAGGAAACATTAAAACCACTGTCCCCTCCTTTGACAGAAAAGTACTGGAAGACTTCTGTAATTTTCAGGCCGTAGCGACATCTAGTGGCCATAATGGGAAATGACCAGAGCCGCTTCATCACTAATAAAAAAATTTAGCCTATGCTGTGATTCACATACTTTGCAACACATTGGAATCATCTGGGGATCTTTACAAACTACTAACATCTGGCTCCTACCTTCAGAAATTCTTATTTTATTGGTACGCAATATGATCTGGGTGCCAGGAGTTTTAAAAGCTCCCCAGGTGATTCTAACACGCAGCAGAGTTTGGGAGTCCCTGGCTTAAATGCCTTTTCTCAGTTTGAATCCCTGAGCAAACAAATCTTGCCGATGAACAAGTCATTAGAGCTGGCAGATTCTCATGCTTATTATAGATTATTTTAAAGACACTCAATTCTCAAGATGTATTTAGCAATATAAACTCTGAAGGATGCAAGGATATTAAAAGCTATATGTATATATGTGTGTGTGTGTCTGTGTGTGTGTATGTATGTATATATAGGTAACAGCTCTTAAATTTCTTTCCCTTCGTGAGATATATGATTATAATAGTTTCCTTTGGCCAACAGATGTGAAAGCTTTGTATGTGTGTCAATTTGTGAAACATCAAGATTGTTCTCCCCTTATTCATAAAGTGGTACTCAGGCTTTTTACTTAGATATGACAGCAATTTAGTTTTCTGGTATTAGTACATTTGGTCCTTTTAGTTGCCTTTATGTCAACGTCATTTTCAATTACGAGCTCTTGCATGAAAGGGGCTTTGTGTTCAAGTCATAAAATAGTGACTTTTATAACTTACTGTGCCGAGCACTGTGGTAGAGACTACCCATGGGGATGCAAACTAGGTAAGACGTAACCCTTGTTTTCAAGGAGCTTGAAGTCAAACTGGAAGAGATAACACTGAGGCCCAAGTAATTAAAGTGCAAGGCAAAGTTTGGTAAGAATTGTTAACAGCAAACATATGGTTTAGGGGATAAAAAGAAGCAACCAAGAAAGGCTTCCTTATGTAGATTACATTTGAAATAAGCTTTAAAAAATGAGTAAGATTTTTTTTTTTAGGGAGTGGCATTTTAGACAGAGAAAGCCTTCATCTATTTACATATTTATTCATCAAATACAATGGAGCCCTTGCCAAATGTCTGTAGTTTTTCTGAACACTGGAAATATGACAGTGACCAAAAAGATAAGATTCCCTGGTATCATGGAGCTTATATTCTAGTACACATAGAAGACAGAAAAGTAAGTAAAAACAAAAAAATAAATGAAAGATTTTCAGATCTTGATAAATAATATGTGGAAAATGGAATAAGGCAACTCACTGGGGAGTAAAGTCGGGGGGCGGGGTGGAAAGCTGGGGGACCTCTCTGAACAAGTGACATGTGAACTGCAACCCAAGTGACAACAGGAAGTTGACCAAGATAAATGTCTGCAGAAGAGTATTCCAGGCAGAAGACAAGTTGCAAAGTCCCAGAGATAAGAGGGAGCTTGGAGTGGTCAAGAAACAAAAAAGGCCAGAGCAGCTGGAACGTGGCATACAAGAGGGAGATATTATGCAAAGAGGATACAGAGGAGGAAGGGGCCAGATTCTACAGGCTGGTTAGAAAATGTGAATTTTATGCTAACTGGTGGGAATTCATTATGGTCCCCCCGCATCCCTCCCCTAGTCTTGGGGAGTTACAGGATATAAAAGACTGCTTTAGTTCACATGTGGGCTTAGACTAGAGTAAGAATAGAGAAGATGAAAAGATGCAAAAGGTTTGATATGCAACTGAAGGTGGACCAACTGGACTTGCTGGCGGATTGATGTGGGAGACAAGAGAAAATAGAGGATATAATGGTAGTATTCAGAGAAGCATTTAATCTGAACTAGAACTGTGGAATTCTTCTTTAAGTGTTGTGTTCAGAGAACTTGAGGTAAGTTAGGAAGTTGAAGTGTAAGGTAAGAAGAGGGAAAAAGACAAAATCAGGCTAAAGAAGAGAGAAAGATATGAATCAGGCAACTCCTTATAAGCACACCGAGAAAATTGGACCTGGAACTTCAAGCGATGGGAACCCAGTAAAGGGTTGTGAGCGTGAGCAGGAACGTGACGTGGTCAGACAAAGTGAGCGGGATTCATCAGAAGCATGTGGGGGTGTAGTGAAACAGGGGATCGGGATGGAGGCTGCCGAAGCAATTGAGTTAAGAGATGAGCAGCTCTCAAAATGGAGCAGTTTTGCCTTCCAGGGGACATTTGTCAATATCTAGAGACATTTTTGGTCATCACAACTTCGGGGGAGGTGTTATTGGCTACCTGTGGCAGGTAGAGAAGCTGAGGATATTGCAAAACATCCTAAAATGCACAGGGCAGCCCCTCACAATGAAGAATTGTCTAGTCTAAAATATCGATAATGCCAAAGCTGAGAAACCCTGGCCTACACTAAGGCAACAGTAATGTGCATTGAAGAGAAAGGGGCAGAAGTCGGAGATAGAACAGAGAGGACTAGGTGACATCAAATGCAAGAAACCATGGTCCAGCTTTTAAGGCAAATGGGGAAGCAGTGTCTGTCTTTACTGAAAGAGACACTATGCGAAGGACGGAGTAGGTTTATGGGAAACAAAATGGTGCATTTAGTCTGAACGCTGAACTGAGTCGGAGATGTCTACGAGGCCATGAAGGAGAAAGAGTAGTAAACAGTTACACATACAATACTGCTTTGCAGGAGAGAAATCTTGGAGAGTAATTGCTTAGGATATAACGTGTCAGGAGAAGGCACCAGTCTGGGAATGAAGATGAGGTTCCATTCTTAACTGGATTTAGCACTAATCCATGTACAGATGGATGCCAGGAAGCGTTTGGGAAGCATCTGCTGCTGGGACTGATTATTATGCTTGTAACAGAAGTGTGTAAATTGTCTTTTTTGCAGGAGCGAATACAGGCCGATGAAGTTATTGCAATCCTGGATCAAGAACAGCAAGGGAAGCATGAACTGAATATCAACCCTAAAGATGAGCTATAAAATGAGAAAGAATGTTCTATCAAATATTTATTTAAATTGTTAATCTTATGAGAACCTTTTTATTTTTGTACAGAGCCGTGGTTTAAATTAACAGGTTAATACGAGTCATCAGATCTCCCTTCTTTTCCTAAGGACACTTGCTGTGCCTCACTTAGTCTATCTTTCTTGCGTTTTTCCCCCATCTTTTTAGAGATGGGGTCTTGCTGTGCTGCCCAGGCTAGAGTGCAGTGGCTATTCACAGGTGTGATTATAGCTCACTACATCCTCAAACTCCTAGGCTTGAACAATCGTCCCACCTCAGCCTTCCGAGTGGCTGGGACCACAGGTATGTGCCACCATGCCCTGCTGTCTTTCTTGGTTTTTCATAAGTTTATCTATCAAAGCCCAGTCACTGCTCCCCAACACACACACACACACACACACACACACACACACACACTCACAGTGTTAATCTGCTGCAGATCCAAACAGTCAAACAGAGAATAAGCTTATTCTTGGTGACACTATAGCTCTCATGCAACTACAGCTCTCATGCCTCCTCCAGTTCTAGTTGGCATGTGATTTGGTCTGAGAAGGCCTCTCCAGCTGTCGGCCTTTCATTCCCATCCTCTCCTGGTGCTGACAGCCATGAGCTCTGCCCCTCCAAAGTCAGCTCAGCTGTGGGTCCGAGGAGCCCCTGGCAGAGTCCGCACTGCCTCAGGTATCACGGGCATAAAGACCAGCTAGGCTTCAGGAAAAAAATATTTCTCTGATGATAACTGTGTAAGACAGAGGGGCCTTCAGTCTTTCCAGGGCCTTGGTGGAGTTTTTGGCTCTGGTGTTTTCACCAGGGAATAGACTTACACTGGAAGCTTCGATTCACCCTCCACAGTGCTCCAGAAAAGACTGTCCTGTGAGCTGTCTATTTTAAAAGGTCATATGGAGGTTGAAGTAGAATGACTCTTCACCCACTGACTTTGCAAGAGTATCTTCACTACCACCTGGATCAGGGCACCATTGCCGGGTCTCCTGTGAGTGATACCCACTAGTGAAATGAGGTGTTTTGTATTTAAATAAGAAAAATAAATTTCCAATTGATTTTCATCTTCATCTGCATGTTTTGGTGGCCCTCCTCATTGCTGCTGTCCAGCACCCAGATTCATGGTCTTGTCTGATTCATTTAATAAAGGGAGCCTTATTTTAATATCTGGCATTTATTGTTCTTCTCCCAAATGTTTGGTTTATCTTTACAGAATGGTTTTTTGATCCCACAGGAGCTTTTGAACATCCTAGGGGCAATGTCTGGCCATGACTAGTTTTGCTGGCGCATTTTACTCTGGGGCTTTGAGAGAGGTGGGGACACAGCTGTTGAAGAAGCAGAGATGGTTAGCAAACAGGGGATGCTGAACCAGAGAATGCCTTGTTCTTGGTCCCAATTCCAGGGAGGACACTGCAAAGATATTGTTCACTGGATCTGGGGTTGTTCTAACCTATTAACCAGTGGAAGATCACAAAGATGGCCAGTGGGAGAGGTAAAATCTTTTGCAATTTAAGATCCTGGTTAGTGGTAAGAACATTCATCCTTCGAAACCAAAAAAAATTGAGTTATAATGATTTCTGTGCCATTGATATTCCACCAAAATTTTTGGTTGCATTTTCATCACGGAAAGGAAGAAAGTGGAAAGATCATTAGATTATAACTCCAGCCCTATCAAATATGCCCTGCTGTGTGAGCTGGAGCTACTGTCTTTCCTTTTCTGGGCTTTAGTTTCCTTCTCTGAAAATGACATAATTTAATGTGATTGTTTTCAGAAGTCCTCCCTCTTGCTCAAAATAAAAACCAAAACCGAAACTAATTTTAGAAATATTCATGAATATGACCAAATTTATTTCTGCTAACATTTTGAGAATTTTGAATGAGTTCATTATGTGTGTATGTGATTTTAAAATCTTAAACCCAATTTTAGGACAAAAAGGACTTTGAAAAGGTAGATTACTATTTGTTTGCTCTCCCACAGTGTAGAGCTTGCTGGCACTCAGATTTGCCGATAGGAGGATTTGGGCAAGGATTTAATTTCTGTTTTCTGGCAACAAGGCATCAACAAACAGTCATTGGCTCCTTGTGGTTCCTGCTCCCTAGGTGCACTGGGCACTCTGGGAGGGGCCAAGACTTCAGCACTGATTCTGATATTAAGTCCCACAGAAAGTGGGTGAAGGCCTCAATAGATCCCCTGTGTTAGATCCACATCTTGTGCCATTCTCTAACAACACAGGGTGGTTATTCTTGTTTTGCAGGCTACCCTTGTTGATTTACACCAAGAACATTGTGTGTATACTAAAGCATTTATTTTTAATCTGCTCCACATCAAACCATACATCATTTCTTTCAAACTATTTAGGGAGTGTCATCAGATGACTTTTTAAAAAAAATCAAGCTCAGAAATTTCAGTCTGTGTGCTATCTGGTCCTCTGTGTAGAAGGATGAAAAGGCTCATTAGAATCTTTGTCGCTTTTAGAGCTGAAGGAGAGCATAGAAATCACAATTCAATTCCATCTTTCTTTTGGGGTGGAAACTGAGGCTCAGAGGGAGGAAAGATGATCCAATTGGTATAGAATCCGAGTAGGCAGAGCCAGGGCTAAAGCCAGTACTGTTGAATTTGGTTATGCAAGAATGCCTGGGGGACGAGCACATGGGGTTAGAATCCTGGCACAAGGCTCTGTCCACAAGAGGAAGGAATGCCTCTTTCTATTTGGTCAAAGATGGTACTTGCTCACCAATCTGTGGACCTGCAGGACCGTGTCTGTCCAGAAAGGGACACACAAAAGTGTTGTTTGTGCTTGAGTCAGCCTAGGCTAAGAAGCCCGGTTTTTATGACTAGTACTCTTCATCTGTACCACTGGGGAACTACCATTTTCCTCGATGACTATCCCTCCTTTGTGCAAAAAGCCTGCATCACCAAGCTTTTATTTTCACCTATGTTATTGTATCAAAAGCTTATAACACAGAGCATGTTCATACACTAAGAACCCCAGGAGGAATTCTGGGCATGGAATATGATGTCCACTTTGCAGAGGAGGAAATGGAGAAAAGTGACATGAAATGATTACCTGTGATCACTCAGCTCAGAGCATCTCTGAGCTAGCAGCACAGTCTTTTTCTGAACTAGAGGGGAGAGCAAAACGCAAGGGTTATTCCTCCCTTGGCCATGCTCCCAGGTGTATTAGATATAAAATTATAAATGAATATGAAGAAAACAGTTTGATTTTATAAAATCAAGAAAACTTTTTCTCTTATTTTATTTTCCTGCTGAGTGATGCATGGTGGCATGTTTACCCTTCTCTCCTCCGAGATATAGTACATACAGCTCGCATCATTCAATTTGATTCAGCCCCAGTTTTGAGTAGACACCTGAGGCCTGGCCCTGCTTTATAAAGCTCACAAAAGTGAAGAGGATTCTAGTCAGGTATCATTTTTCTCTCCCTCAAAGGCAGAAAGAATCTTGAACTTAAATTTCTTCTTCAGAAAAGACTGGCACAGGATAAAGTGATACTCTGAATGTGTGAAGTACTTTTTTCACACCCCTGAATATAAATTGACGAGGAAATCTTAGTTTTAATGCACTCGTCATCATTAACGCATATGTAACATTTTTTGGTACTTAAGAGAAGCCAGGGAATGAGTTAGTGCCATTTAATAATATGCACCTATGAATTTTAATTGAAGTGCAAATGCTGAATTATTTCATGTAAGACAGCCAGAGGGAACAACTCCCTCACTGACGTCAAGAAAGGAGATAATGGGGGCCGCCTCCCCAGTTTCTTATGCCAAAGCATTAAACATTCTGAGGCGACTGACAACGGTGTGGCTGAGAAGTGGGAAAACATTGAATGGTTCCCAAGTGCAGAACTCTTTGGGGAAACAGGAGCCATCTGGCAAAAACTCCAAACCACAAGTCCGTGGTTACAATCCCTCCCTACCTCCTGCCAAGAAGCCTGTGGATGTGACGTCCTCACATAATTCCAGGAGCCCACCCACAAATCCTCGACTCCCAAATAATTTGATGTTTCCAACGTGAGACATCATTTTGCAAAGAAGCTTCTGTTTTGTTCTGGACCTGGTTGATTTCTTCAAATACACTGAAACAAGTAACAGCAACCTCTCTTTGAGCTCACTGCTGGGTTGGAGCTGCAAACTCATCCCGTCAGAGCTTCCCCCCTTACCTCCTCCTCCCTGTAAATCACGATGTTTTCTGTGCCTGCCGCTGACCTCTGAGGCCAGATGATGTCAAGTCTGGAACAATCTGATCATTTATCCTGGTCTACTCTACGATGGATGGCATCAGCCCTGTGAAAAGTTGGGCTAATGAGTCACCTCTGGCACTCAGAGCTTCAAAAATCTTGTTAAGGGCCCACAATAAAAATGACCAAACAAGATGTTCCTCTCATCTTTTTTTTTCCTGACACATTGCTAGGGAGGAAAATCTGAACACTCCCTTTACTCAACACAAAACACACCTGTTCTAGCCACTTTATATGGTACATTTGGGGGAACAGGGAACAAAAGGTGAACACGATACACCCTGCTCTCTCTTTCCGTGGTAGAACAGCCACAGTGCAGATCCAGGATAGAGAAGAGTTTGATAACCTTTCTAACTTAATAGTCTCTCTCCTAACTCTCTCATCTTCTGCTCTTGAAAGGCCAACCAGTTTTGAATAAATAAGATCAAGCACCTCCTTCATCTGAGTCTCCATTTCAACAGTGCATTGGGTGTCACCCATATATATTGGACATCTTGCCCTGGGCCCCTTTTGTCAGACTTGGGTGCCTTCCCTCATGATGACAATGTGATGGTGAAGGTTCTAGTAATCCTACCTAGACCCTAGTTAAACCCTCCTCTCTTATTACAAGTTTATGTTTTTACTTCTAACCTACTATCTGGTGATGGGTGGGGAAAGAAGTGGGAACGGAGAGAGAAGCATTACCTGCTGTGTCTCATCTTCTTCCACTTGTTAACCATATACCCCATTGTTTCAAAAGGCTGTAATCATAGTTGACATTTATAAAAACTTTTTATGGTCTTGAAGTACTTAGCAATCATATGTAACTACATAATTGTCTTGAGAGACACATCAATGCAATCTTCATTTTATAAATGGGAAAAACGAACAGTCACAAGGAAGGCAATAAAGTAAAGCTCTGGCCATTTATGAATACATTTTTCAGATAGTTTTTGAGTGGTTACTCAATAGTGGGCTTAGGGAGATATTCAAAGATGAATAAAATTTTATCAGCTCTTTTAAGGAGCTCAAAATAAAGTGGAAAAAATAGACATAAGAATGATCAATATAAAATAAGGTAAATGCTATGATACAAGGGATATGATAGAGGTAGGTGGAAAAGGCCATGTGAGTTCAGGGAGGGAGTGGTTGGGGACAGAGAAAGGTTTATAGAGGCGGTGACAGTTAACCTGGGTCTGGCATGCCTGTTCTGCCACCGATAAGCAGGAATGAGCCACATAATCTCTCATTTCACCACTGTGTCCTCAACTGGAAAGTGTTGCATTTGACCTGGATGGTTCCTTGGGTTCTAAAATATTGAGCCTTCAGAGAATTTGGGAGAGTTCATAAAGTTGGTATTTTGGAGTGGGGTGGAATAATATCTTTACTACAGATTGCCAAGGGAGAAACACTGTAATGAATGTGTGGAAATTCAAATAAATACCAGCTTAAGAGGAAGTTTTATTTATTCCCTTGCAAGGGAGGTATTATTCAAGTGGGTGGGGTGAAGCCCTCTGGAACCATGCTTCCCAGTGAAAAGCAAAGGAGTAGCTGGTGTCAGAAATATCTGAAGTGAATCCATCATTCAGACTAAAGTCAATGGCTCTACAAGCACCATTTTCCTCTCCCCAGCAGTCCATGAAACCTTCTACCCCTTATGCCCTGAAGCCAAATTATTACACTTTCACATCAGAAATGGGAAAAATGGTGGTATTCCAGCCCACAGATATGTTGTCTGAAAAGCTTAGCATTTGGTAAACTCAGTCAGTCTTTTAATAAAACCAAAAAGCCATGTAATGCTTTATTAATGACATTTCTTCCAACGTCAAACAGAGAACAAGATTTCAGAATCCTTGGGAATCACTGGAAGCAAACTATCTCCAACAGGAGTTAATGAGGCCATTTACCTCATTTAAAACCAAAGGATCAAATAGGACATAATGCAATGTGTCCAACCACCCTTACTTTGTTTGTTCTCTCTACCTGTGTTTTGGTTTGTTAAATTTTGCAAATGCCTTTGAAGGTCTTAGGCAATCAGAGTCCTTACATTTAGAATAAATTATAGAGTCCCCGAGGCACAGAAGGCAACTTCAAGGCTTCTGGTCACTGGAGTAATATTCTGGTCTCTCATGGTGGTCCAGTGTTTAGCAATATTTACTGAACAGACACTGGTATTTTTATTATATTTAAAGTTCAGAGTTTCAGGACATGTGTTTCTCTCTCACAAGATAATACGAACTAAACTTATATTTCCTTGAATTTAACATTGATAATTAAATAAAGACTACTTAGGGATCCCCTCTCAGTATCCAAAATAAAGGTGTTACAATATCGTTTAGCATAGTTGGATTCTGAGTGGTCTTAATTTGCAATTTATCCTACCTTTAGCTACTTAGTATCAAGTGAAGAACAGGCAAGGAAAGCATTGTTGGAGCTCCCTTGAGTAGACAGAGTGACGATTGCTGGGAGAATGTTCCACTTTCCTGAATCGTTTAGCACTAGGGTCATTAGGCTTTTCACAACATTGAAGTAGACTAGATCATTATTTGCATATGGGGGGAAAAAGAGTAGATAATTCAACTTAAGTCAAAGTCACAGTAGAGGTCAGTTCCACTCCCCGCCCCTCCTCGAAAAAGTGGCTGTAGTCTCTAAGGGCGTTTTGCAGTTTTGGCCATTTTTGATCTTTTGCACATCGAGGGGGCAGAAGGAATTATTATGAGCTTATTTCATGCCAGGTCTCACCCACTGCTCCACACGCCAGTGGAAATCCAGAAAGAGACGACATCTTCAGCAAGAAGGTTGCTGCCACTGCTCTGAATCGCTAAGTATGATTAAAGCTGTGTTCAAACATGCCCTGGCTTCCTCACAGGCAGCATTTGGAGCTTTCTCTGAACTTCCAGGCCGCAGGGCTGAGCACAGGGTACAGATTTTTTCTTCCAGACATTTGGCTTCTGAGTGATGTTTTTTTGTCTCTAGGGTAATAAAGTAAATCAGATGTTGCTCCCTGTACCAGGAAGTTTGCTTTGAAGCACTAGAGAGCAGCTTCAAAGGCTGCGCGCCACACAGAGGTGCCCTTCTGGGGACTCTGCTCAGTCGAGGTGTGTCTATCTACCTGGGACACATTGCCCACCACGGCACTTACCAGCTAAAGACTGACTGATTGTCAAATAAGTCAAGGGTGATAAACTGACATGCCAAAAACTTAAAACTGTCCTGCTTTCAGAATCAGCGTAAAATATATCATGATGCCTTGATCTCTGTGGAAAAAAAACCCACATCATTTATAGGCATTTATGAATTAAATAGAAAGATATTTGAATGGTCAGCAAGCTCAGCACAGAGTTCTCTTTATTGTTGATCTGAGGTCAACATTTCCAGTTAACTGGGAAGAACAAGTCAGTGGTAAGGACCCCAAGAGAGAATCATGGCCACAATAGTGTTTTGTATTTACAGTTCAGTAAATGAAGGCCACTACAAATAACTGACTCAAGGTGGAATGGGATTTAGAGAGCACCTGGCCCTATACCCCTTATTTTAGAGTTGGAGAAACTGAGGCCCAAACAGGAATATGATTTATCTAACTTTACTGAAATGGTGGTGGTAGTATATGGACTCAAAGCTGGGTCCCCTGACTCCTAGCCCAGAACCCCATCACAGGAACCTACAGAATTGCAGGAGAGAGTGCAGGCTTTGTGTGCCTTAGACTTGGCACCCTTTGCAGCATTTTCTAGCTGTTTAATAATGAAACTATTTAGAATCCTCTCATTTTCAGTGTCTTTATCTGTAAAGAGTAGCCTAGTAACACCCATCTCATGAGTTATCAAGAGATTTAATGAAGAATATAGAAGGAAAGTACCAAGCACATAGTAGGCCATCATTAAAAGGAAATGACTATTGTTAATAGATCAGGACACCTAAAAATAAGGAAAATGAACAGGACTGGGAGTTCTCTAGGAATGTTTTCTCAACTCGCATGACTTTTTTTTTTTTTTTTAATAAAAGCATTATCCTACGATGAACCTCAGAATCTCCAGAATTAGTTAATTTTCGTATAATTACATTTAGAAATCGTCTGTGATCATAAATAACACACTTATTGCTAGGACAGGAGTACAGGAGCAGAGAAACTTGCCATACAAAATTGAGAGCATTTTTTAACTTCAAACTGATTGTTAATCACCAGTCTAGAAAGGAGATGCCTGGCTTTCCTACATCAATGTCGTCTGGCCCTTCTGACTTCCTAGCTTCATCTGTACCATTGCATTTCAGCTGCTTTTCTTAGTCCACTCTGTCCCAGGCACTTTGGAAGGCACAACAATTTTTACCAATTTCCTTTTACTAATCTTTCTTTCCCCTGATTTTCCACCTTGTAAGAAACATCATTGGTCAGCAGCAGAGGGCACTATTAGCATATTTTGCTTTGAGGGGTAAAGCAAAAAGAGAGAAGTGCCTCTATGCATGCACACATTCATTCATTCATTTTGACAAGTCTTTATAGAACATGTATCGTGTTCTCAGCATTGAGATGAATGTTAAACAGACATAAGATCCTGCACTTACAGTCCAGGTGGGAAGGCCATGTGTGATGATATATGTGGTACCTGCCTAAATACAAAGGACATGTGTCTTGGAGGTTTTTGAAGAGAGCAGAGTTCAAGATAGGCTTTGTGGCCCAGGAAGAGTTTGTCAGAGACTTGGCTTAGAGTTGTTCCTTAAATGATTAGCAGGATACGTAATGGTGAACATTAAAGGTGTAAAGGGTAAAGGGTAAGAGACCATACAAGTAAAAGTCATGCATTGCCGTGAATATCAACACTATAATCGTGACAAAGATTACCTCTACTGCTTACAATAGTCATCACGGTTCACTGGGTGGCTGCTTTCACAATCATGATGTCATTTCGCCCTCACTTTAATCCTGTGACTTCAGTTCTACAGGTCTTATTATCCTAATTTGACAAGAAAATCAAAGCTCTTAGAGGGAAAGTGACTTGCTTAAGGTCCCACAAACAGTCCCTGGTAGTGCTGGGGTCCAAAACTAGTTTTCTTCCCTGCTAATACAATAGGTAACCATGAATTTTGCAACACAGATATTCCTACTGAAGAGACTTTGGGATGCAGAGTAAATAGAAAATATATCATCAGTGAAGCTAACTGCGGGTTACTGAAGGCTGACAGAAAGCTAGACTGAGGTATTGAGACTTGATTCTGTAAACCTCAGGGAAGATTCTGAAATTTGGGGAAGCTTGAGACAGGTGCTTATATACTACAGTTGGTATATTAGCAAAGTCGGAATACAAGTGGTTGGAGGAAAAAAGGATGGCTGTCAGGGAGACCAATGAAAATGTTACAATAATCAAGGCTTGGGGTAGGGAGCATTTGGGAGTTGTCTGCCCCCTTGAGAAGGGGATTTTATCACTGTCATTATTTATAATTGTAGGCACATAGAAATAATACAAAGCAGACTGACTTCTAATTGCTTTTATATTGGCTTTAAATTCACTACAGCGAATACTCCCATTGCCTGTACCCAGAGGGTCCTATCCGACTGTCACCCCCAAACTTTGTCCACCACTGCAAAGGCACATATGAGGAAGCCTGAATCAGGCTGGCACATGAGAGTAAAGGGCAAAGAGAGACATTTTGAAAGAAAAAGAAATCATGACTTGGAGGCTGACTGGCTCACTAAAGAGAAAAGATAAAAATTATGAGGCTGAGATCTTGAGCCTATGAAAATAATTATGCCATCACGCAAACAGGGAAACAAGGGAAAAAATAAACCGGTTTCACAGAGAATGTGACATTGGACGTGAGGACTTCCAAGTAGCAATTGAACTCTCAGCTGAAATGTTTTCATGCAAATATGTTGATTTCTTATCACCTATTTCTTTACTGGAAAACTTATAAGTGATTTTTACTAGCTCTTTTACAAGTAAATAAACTGAAGCAATGGATAAAACTGCCAAATTGTTAGTGTTACCACCCTGCTTAAAACCCTTCCTGTGACATCAAAACAAATCCTAGTATTCTTACGGCTTGCAGAACTCTGCACGTTGGAGCCTTTGCCTACCTCCTCAACCCTACCTGCTGCCACTCCTCCTCTTTACTCCCTATCCCCTAGGAGAAAACCCATTCTGTTTTCTCTGCTTGGAACACTCTCATCCTCCCACCACCACTCCAGCTTCATCAGGACACTCTCTCAGTAGAGTGGCCAACTGTCCTGGTTTCCCTTAAAACCAGGATTGTCCTGGGCAAACCTGGTCATTTGATCAACGTACATCATGTATCTATCTATCAGCTTTAGTCTTGAATATCTCTTCCTCTAGGGAGCCTTCCCTGATCCCCGTCCTCCTAGGCTAAATTCAGTCTCCCTGCTGAGTAGTCCAGCCCAACCCTGCTTTCCCCTCCCACAACTCTTTCTCACACTCCTAATTACTGAATTTTTTCCATTTTCTCTGCTATCCACAGTAGCTGCCTTTGCACCACTACCATTCTCACCACCTTCTTCCAAGCAACCATCATCTCCCTGCTGAATTATTGCAATATCCTCCTAACTTCTCTCCTTGATTCCACCCTTGTCCTCTTTCAGTCTATTCTCATCGCAAAAGCCAGAGTAATCTTTTTAAAACACCAGTCAGATAGATTCAAGTTCACCTTCCTTGAGAGGTCTGCCATGATTTCTCTTTACAATTGAACTCTTCTATTGGCATCCCCACTCCCAAATCTGCTCGATTTTATTATAGCACTTATTATTATATAACTTCCTACTTAACCTTTTGCTTCTTTTGTTTATTGATGATC
Organism: Eulemur rufifrons; assembly: GCF_041146395.1. Classification (NCBI taxonomy): domain Eukaryota; kingdom Metazoa; phylum Chordata; class Mammalia; order Primates; family Lemuridae; genus Eulemur; species Eulemur rufifrons. The sequence continues at coordinate 74,238,219 of NC_090989.1, forward strand.
TCCCTCCACCCAGAATATAGTTTCTAGGGCAGGGATTTTATTCATTGCTGTATTTACGGAGTTTAAAATGGTATGTGACACAGAAAAGAAACTCAGAAGTATTTAGTGAATGAGTAAATGAATGCATGTATACATGATAAGATGAAAAAGTGAATAAACACAGTGAAAAAGGCAATTGATTGAAAGTCACACATTTTAGCTCAGTATTTAAGAGACTTTGAGAAAATTGCTTTCTAATTCTAGTTTTTATTTCCTCCCACTATAAAATGAAGGCACGAGATTCAATACTCTTTAAGGATAGTACAAATAATGGTATTCTCTATGATAAGTAAGAGCTAGAATCCAAATTTGTTGTTAAATGGCATTTGAAAACAACATTAACCAAGTAAAGAGAAGCAAATTGTGCAATTTCAACTGAGGAAAAAAAATATTTGCAAGAGACAGGAGAATTCCCCGATGTGAGGAAATGCAAAGAAGGCAGGTGACTGAGCTAAGCTGACACAGACAATCTACGACAGGGCTAGAAGGGAACCTCAGCCTAGGGGTACGTTGCCCTGGCAGCCTGGAAGGGAGGGCCAATCCGGGTGTGATTGCAAAGCCCTGCGCTGGTACAGTTTGGGACTAGAACACTGCCTGGGAATCTTCCCTTGCACCCGCCTAATGGCCTCCAGAGTGGGTGGATTCTCAAATTAGTCACATGAGAACAGAAGGTTTAAGAGAAGACAGATTTAAGTTCTAGGCTGTTCTATTTGGAAAAGTGTCATTTCTTTACAAATGGAAAATGGTTCACTGTGCGTCTGCTGCCGCGCTGTCTCAGGTGGGAAAATAAGTCGGCCACCATCTTAGAGAGGATACATAGAGAGAGAGGGTGGAAGGGGCTGGATTAGTAAATTTAAAGCAGACACTTTAAGTGTTACAGATGCCCCACCCTGTACAGTGTGAGGGATGAGACCGGTTATTCAACTTCCCCTGCAGAGCTACTGTGTGGAAACAGAGCTGAGTAAGGTCAGCAAGTTACTCTGCAGTAACCAAATCCGTGGTGTTGCCGTGATTATCAGAGCAATCTCCTTCTGCCGCTGTGGTTGAATAGGATTTTGCTGTTGTCACCCTGTTTGGTAATGCAGCCATGGCAAGTGTTGCAAGTGCAAAAGTCACTGTTGAAATATCCTCTAGGCAGTTCCTGGTGTGTGCGTGTGTGTGTGTGTGTGTGTGTGTGTGTGTGCTCGCCTACCATCCTCTTCAGTCTTTACAGTGTAGCTGTGGGAACTTGGTTTCCATCTCAAGAAAGTAACCATGGACTGGATTTAAATACAACTAATAGATATCAAACTTTTAGCTCATTCCTGACATTGTATTGGATGCTTTGTGCTGCTCTAAAACCTTGAAAGCTGGTACCGTTGGCTCATTGATAGATAAGGAAACTGAGGCTCAGAGGGGTTATATAACGCATGCAAGGCACTACTAAGAGCAAGTTGCCAAGTCAGGATTTAAGAATTTCAAAATTTGTTCCCCAGACACAGAAACATTTCTTCAAATAAAATTTTAGGCAGAATATCACTGTATAAAACAAGAAAAATCAGGGCTGCTTAGGTTGAAGCTGAAGTCAGGAATTTGGATCCCTGTCCACAGATCCCTTCTCATCTTTTCCGTGGTCTTCCTCGAGCTCCATGAGACATACCCAGAAAGCCTGCCGGTTGAACTCCAAGTCACTCCCAGCTCTAAAATGCTGTGGATTTGAGATTCTGAGAAGTTCCTACTCATGTCCAGATGCGGACTATTCACTCCTTTCTCTGGGCAAGCATTCACGAGTCAGACCTCAGATATGGACATCTGAATTTCTTCACAGAGTCTTCTTATACAAATTCTTACAGAATCCTAGGCTGTTAAGGATAGAGGAGACTTTAGAAATCAACAAGCCCAATAACTCCACATTCTTATTATAATAAAATGATAATCCTTTTTATTTTCATTGAATCATAACAGCTCAGAAAGAGGAAATGACTGCCCAGGGCAATCATCTGGTCAGTTGTCCTCTGTCTTCCAAAGAGGTGATATTTACGAAATATAACAACTGGTACATTCTAACCCATCAGAACAAAGAAAGTACTGGGCATGGTCCAAGGGCCCCTTTTATGCCAGGCCTTAACCCTTCAGCCTTAATCGTCAGGAGGTCCCTGGGATCCTAAAGGAGAAATTGAGGCAGGTAGAGTGCAGGGTTTGTGGGGGATTGTTCAGGGGTTGGGGCTGGAAGAATTGACTACTTATAAATAATCTGGAATTATTTAATAACTGGCATAGCCATCCTGCTGCATAACAGTGGAATAGCAGTTCTAGCTGGTAAGTATTTACTCAGCAGAATATACAAAGCTGCAGGGTTTCCTTATGATTCCCAAAACTCTTCTAAGGTTCATGGGGCTTTGCACTACTGCTGATGCTGCTTCCTTTTCAGGAGGGGAAAAAAGAGGCAGAGAGGAGCAGACTTGTTATCAGCCAAGTGTCACGTCAGAGAATTCCACTCAGATCCCCACAGGTGTAGATACCTGAAGGCCATCACCATTCAGATAGTGCTGTCTCTGGTAATTGGGTTGACATCATCTGGCAGCTCAGAGGATTTGAATCCCTTCCAGGGCTCCTGTCACCTCCTGTCTGGTGGTGAAAATCCCAGGCTGGAAGTTGGGTGGTTATGCAAAAGCAAATACAAGGAAACTAAAAGGTCACACTCTCAAGAGAAAGACTTCCCCATAGGTTCTGATCCAAATACCCAAGGAAAATGAAAGGGCTGAGACCCCAGTTGCCTACAAATGGGTACAAAGAGGGTACCATGAATCATTACAGAATTATGTACTAATGCAAGTAGAAGGCTCCCTAGTTATCACTTAGTCCAACCCCCTGTCTAAGGCTTGAATCTTCAAGATGAACCACCCCTGACCCCAACCAGCCTGAACGATGCTTTGTTCCTAAATAAACCTCCCACACTTCTAGATCTTTCTCAGTATAGTTTTGTCAGCCTGTAATACCCTTCCTCCTTCCCTGCTTCTTTGTGGCCTATCTTCTACTTGCCTTCCAAGTTTCATTTGAGATAATGTTTTTTTCAGAGAATCTCCTCTGATCCTCCAAGTCTGCATTAGATTCCCTGTAGAAACAAATCCATTGCCACTGGAACTTCACACATGTAGCATGCATTACCACCATGTTTTCATCGCTGTCTCTTTCCCTAAACTCTGAGCTACCTTAGGATGGAAGGTACTGATTTTGTTATGCTTTTGCAGCAGGGCCCACCACAGGGCCTCACCCAACAAGGGCATTCAAAAACCATAAATGAAAGAGTGAGTAAATGAATGACTTGCTGTGTCTTGGCTGCTGATAAAGTGTTTACCTTCATAATCTCATATTTTCATTGTACTATGCTTATGAAGAAGATAAGATTTTTATGTTTATAAGAAGTAACATTTTTTTCTGATGCTTGTGAAGTCAGAAAAAGAAAAGAAAAAAGAGAAAAAGAAAGAAGTAATATTTTAATTTCCATTTTATGGATGAGGAAAACAGATTCAGAGAGATAAGGAAGCAGTTGATATATATTGAGGACACGTAGGAGCCACTCATTGTACTAGGTACTTTCAAATTTTTTATTGTCCTTATCCTTATAACTGACCTTTGAAAAGTTATTTTAGTTACTTTTTTAAAAATTACTTATTTTTAAAATTTGCATAAGGTGCAATTCATACATTTCAGTTCTTTGAGTTTTGACAAATGCGTGGAGTTGTGTGGCTACCACTGTAATCATGACACAGAACTGTCCTCCACCATTTGTATCATTCTCTCCCCACTCACTCCCTGGCAGTCACTGGTTTCTTCTCCATCCCCATAGTTTGTATAATCACATTTTTAACAAATATAAAACCCAAGCTCAGAGAGTTTAAATAACTTGCCCAAGGTGAGGAGCTAATAGCCAATTTGATTTTGCTTTTGAATCCAGCACTTCTGATTCCCTGTAAAGGTAGAAAACAAGAGTTTGGAGCCAAGGAGAACAGCTGTCATATACCCGCGCCTACCTCCTGCCTTGCTTTCTCAAAGAAGACTCTGTTCTTAGTGTTCCGTCAGAAGCAAGGTAAATGTAGCCTCATTATCCAAAGCAAAATCTGATAAAGTTCCACCTCTGATCATCTAATAGGTGCTGAGGGAAGACCCTGCTCCTACCCAGAAGAATAATCTGAAAACCATTATGATCTGCAGGCTGCTTAGCAGACTATGGTGTAAAAGATTGGTCTTTTTCCAGTTCTCTCACTTATCTCCAAGACAAGAGGGTTTTGAGAGGAGGTCACAGCTAACCATCTAGCTTCCCAAATCATCAGCTTCCCCACTAAGGCCCGGGGGCCCTTTGCCAGACACAGGTAAGACTGCAGGTGAGCCTAACTTGCACAAGGTGGGTGCTGCTGCTAATTGGGTTGATGTAATTAACTGTTGTGATTGTTCACCCGGGAAGCCAGCCATGGTTTCAGCATGAGCAGCCTAGCGGGGCCAGCCCATGGCAGCAAGCACAAATCTCACTGGAGCTCTGAAAGCAAACAGGTTTAGAGGAGGCTTCAAAGGTAGAGAACTGGGCTGCCGCTGGGAGAGGGCCATTTCCCTGGGAGGCATTGGCTTTGTAGGACATGAGGGATAGAGAAATCATATTATCTTCATCCTGCCTTTAATCAGGGTGGCAGGATATTGGTGCCACTTTTGTCTAAAGATAATCTCTTTTCTAAATAAAAAAAAAAAAGTACTCGCTTGGGACTGAAGGATGACGAGTAAGCCATAATCTGTCCTGACGGATGCAGGAAATAGCTATAGGCCTCCTGTTTCCACCCTGGACCCCACTGAAGCCCCTTCTCCTTATCATCCTGAGACCCTAACTCTGTCTTTCCTCCCTAAGAAGGTACCTTAGGAAATACTTCACAACTCATGAGAGCTGAACTTTCTCTTCAGGTTCACAGCCTTTGCTGCAAAATGCCAACTAGCTGTGCTCAATGAAACTGGATCTGCTAGTGGGGGCTTCTCAAACCAGTAGCCCAGACATGTTAGGTGCAGGAGCGTCCAGACTTTGCATCCTGTAGTCTCTGTAGTGGAGCAAACCAAAGCCTCTAACATAAAACTAGGGATAGAAAATAGTTAATGGTATGTCATAGGCTATGGAAACCTCACTCTCTGGTCTAGTTACTAAGTAGTGGGGGGATTTTGGAAGAGTTGTTTACCTTCTATACGGACATTATCTTTCTCATCTGGCAATGGGAGAAATAATACCTATCTTACAGGGTTGTGGAAAGAATAGTGCATGTCAAGTGGCCTACAGAACATACTCAATAGCAGTAATTATGGTCACCCCATCATCACCATCATCATTACTCAACAAAGTTTGGTTTAAACAATGTTTGGCTATTCCTGTAAATTATACTTCTGAGGTGTTCTCTGTCTTTTGCTGTCAATCCATAATATGGTACAATGCAAAGATTGCTCCAGCCAATGCCCATTTTTTATTCTTGAATAGAACATGTTCCCTGAAAGCTTCTTCTTTTTCCACCCTAAACTGGGTTACAAACCAATAAGCATACAGAAAGATCCTTTCTCTGCCTGGGTCCAGAGCTCAAAGCCCAGAGCCCAGGACTAGGTCAATGCTGCCTACCCTTGCCTTTTTCTTCCACATCCTACTTGGTCCCTCTGGATCCACTGAATCAAAATTCCTTCCTAAACAGAAGGCAACTAACTTATGGTAAGAAAATCTCAAGAAACCTCAGGCCAGCAATGCAAAAAAGGGAGAGCCAGAAGTCCTTTTGTTTTTCTACCCCATTAGCTTTCTCAGTCTGGGAAGGCATTTCCTGGGGATGGGGCTATTCCTTGGACCCAGGGTGAGCATTTTTCAATCTCTTCCAATCTTTGCCTATTTTAGGTAGAGTTCTCTTGTCATGATGTCTGGGCATCAGAGGAGAGGGTGTGAGGCCCAGGTATGTTCAAATCATAAGATGTGAGATAACTTGAATACAGAAAACTGCCTTTTATAACACACCTAACTACCAGTGTAGGGGTGGTTGATGTTATGGTTCACTTGTTGCCTAGTTCCTGAATCAAAATTATAACAAATCCCCTCATCTCACTGACTTTTGAGCTACCTCATGCCCTTTTTTTTTTCCTTAGGCCTCAGCAACCTGAAAATATGGGCAGAATAAAAAAGGATATGAATCAGGTAAAGAATTAATTCATAAGACAGTCCCTTAATTTGTAAGAATCCTGCCATCCTGCCAGCTTGTCTGAAGTCAAAGGTTAATTTAGGTGCCTTTGCCCATTGAATGTATGTAAACTTTCCATCACACTAACACACCAATACTTGGTATTTAAAGATCAACATTCAACTTGGTACTTGGAGCTTGTATTGACATTGGCTCTAAATTGTCTTTCCTTCTCTGAGGGCAGAAATTAAGGACTAGGAGAAATTTTTAAATTTACCCAAGATCACACAGTAAGTGATAAGAACTACTAGTTCTCTCCATTCCTGAACTACTCTTCCAGCCATCTTGCTCTCTCAGTTCCTTCTCCATAAAATGAAAATCATAATTATCACTTTCTGAGGAAGTATGTTAAAAATTATAAAAGAGAAATATCTAAATATTAATGGTAGTTATTTCTAGATGACAGCATTATAGATACACTTTTTTTCTGTTTTTTCCCCCATATTTTCTAATTTTTAATACTGAACAATTTATTAATTTTATCCTAAAGAGATATATATTTTTTAAAATGCCTATTTCATAAGGCTGCATGTTGTGGAATACAAAAGTCCTCTAAATAGTCAACACAAATAATACACTTGCATGTTACTGCTATGAAATCTCTCAATCACTCTGTAAACTGTTAGGCCTTACCTCATGCTTTTCCTGGGGAGCAGCCCTAAACAAAGCTGTTAGATTCAAAGGGTACTCAGAGAAGTGTCCTCTCTTCTTCTAGCCATTTAAAGACACAGTCACTTCAGCCTGTACTTTCTTTGGCCACTGCAAAATGCAGCCAGTAGCACCGTGACAGAATCACATCACACTCTATTCATGCTCTGGAGGTCCAGGCCTGACAGAATGAAAAGAACTGGTGGGTGAGAGAACCTTGTGTGGGGAACAGAGCACTGAGTCATTAAATTCTCACCAGGTGTTAAATGGGAGGCTTCGGCCCACCCAGTAGCCTTAGGCAAAGTCTCTTGGCCACTGTTTCCCCACCTGTGGGCCCTGATGCTGACCATTCCTTCCCTCTGGCACCTTATATGGGAAAGCTAATTAGAAAACTCATCTTGCAAGAATGTTGCAGAGAGACCTTTCACACGGAGTGGAACCACAGAACCCAGAGGCACTGTGACTCAGTGGTGGAGTTGACTTCCAACACCCAGGCCTGATCACTCTCCAGCCAAAAAAGGAGGTGACCTATATGGCAAAGGCCAGGCAAATTCCCATGGGGCCAGTCATGAGGCTAGGGCATGGGTGTGGCAGGTCCTCACAGTGCTCTAGAACGCACTTTTTATACCCATGGTGTCAGAAGGAGAAGGGAAAAGGCCAACCAATTTATTGTATTTACTCATTTATTTATTTTATTAGTATATATTTTCTGCCCCCTAAATATTAACATATTGTCATCAATTGATATATTTACATCAAGGGCTGCATTATTTGCTATAAGGAAAACAAAGATGAATCAGAGAGCCCTGGCCCTCAAGTCCAGTTAGAGGGAAAGATAGACATTAAAATATTAAATGCCTCATAATTGCTGTAAATAAAAGCATATAAAAAAGGCATGGAATTACAAGGTCAGCTATAGCTTACACTGAGAGGAAAACTGAAGATTTCGCACGGGAATTAAATTTAAGTTGGGTCTAGAAGAATGATAGGAGTTTTCCAGGTGTGAAAACATGCCTGTTACAGGGACAAATGTACACAAGTAGGTAAATAGGAACAAATAAGGCAGAGTAAACAATTCAGGTCTTGAAAGTTAATTTCATTTCCTAAATATTCCATAGCTCTCAGCCATGTCATTCTCTAAAATTGCAATGAGAATTTCACCTCTGTACCCAAAACCCACCATAAAATCGGTATTCCCAAGGAGAGAGAAAGGGAAAAATGTAGGAGTTGAACAATTTAAGGCTTCCTCAAAAACAAAGTACCCATGTCTTTTCACTTGAGACTCCAGGATACTTTGTCTTAGAAACAGAGGCTCAGCCTAAGCTGGCTCTTGTGATTCTTCTACTCCATCTGCCAACTTAATTATTTGATACATTTTTTTTTTTTTTTTTTTAACTAGGATGGCTTGGAACCAACCAATACCTGTCTGTGTGTATGTGTGTTTTTTAATGTTGTTATTCCTCATGTTTTATCTTTTGTTTTTATTTTTCATATTTCCTGACTTCCTCTGGCCTTGGGTGTGTAAAGAAGTGTAAATCCTCTTGTTTGGCATCTTTGTGAGACAGGTATGTGCCGGTCACAACCTTGTCAGTGTAGCCTTCATTGCATTGCTGTTCACCATGTCCCTCCGTCTCCTGAGAGTAAACGCCCTACCCACGTGCTTTACTCTGATTTCTTCAGCTAAAAGTGATAAGAAAATAAGGTGTAGCAACAACTGTTGAGATGAAAAGAAGTTAGATATTTGGGAGACCAGAATGCCTTCCTTTTTCCTAGAGGCCACTGTGAGCAGAAAGGTAGAGTCATCACAAGAACACACTGTTCTCAGCATGGTCCCTGTGCCATTCCTGACTTAACAGATACATCATGGGGACCTTGCAGTCAAACTCCTAAATGATTCTGTTATTTCATTCCCTAGACAAACCAGAATCTCCTCCGGAGATTTATAAATATCAGGCTAATCATGGAGAGATCAGAAATTCCTTTGCAAAATATTCTTCTCTCCTAGTGTCTTAGTTACTATTCTTCACTATGTTAATGTCTTTCTCCAAGATCAAAAAACTGTGATGCATAGTTCACAGGGGCAAACTTCAGCTTCTGTCCTTAGACTAGAACAGGTCCACCTGCCACATCTCTTTACTGTTTTAATTTAACATAAAGATGCTTTTGCCTCCAGTTCTTTTCTTTAGTCCCTAATGACCACATCCATCTTTCTGGAAACAACACTCTGATAACATCATCTTTCTGTTTTAAAGTCTTCCTTTAGTTTCCCTCTGCATGCTATATAGCCATGCCCTTAAATCTCATAGACTCTCATTTAATTTTCTAACTTTACATCTTAGTAGTCTCAGCCACATTTCCAACACACATGGCTACACCAAAGTGCTTGAGGATCCAGTACATACACACGTCTGCCTGCTCACTGGAGACTGTTACTCATCTGTGCTTTTCTGCTTAGACTGCTTTTCTTCTGAATCTCCAAAAACAGGAAAGAAAAGAAAAAATGGAGCTATAATTTATGGCTCACCTGCCTTGGCCCTCTCCAATCCAATGTAATTGCTCTATCTTTCAATAGAATGCTAGTAACATTCTACCTGTGTTTCTCATTGGGGTACTTGAAATGTCTCTCTCTCAGCACAATTAAATTCTTCCCTTGTGAAGAAAAAGCTACTTGGAGGCAGGGACTTTTTGTCTGTTTGGTTCAGTGGTATATCTTAAGCACTTAAAATGGTGTTTGGCCAGTGCTAGATGCTCTACAAATAATTATTGAATTAATTAAATTAAATTTTCATAAATATTTATTGAGTACCTATGCTATGCTAGACATAGTGCTAGAGTTACCTGTCTGCATACCTTGTCTTTCTCCATTGCCTGTGTGTTTTTTGAAGGTGTGGAGGCCATGGTTTATTCATCTCTAATGTACTTAGCATAAGACCCAGCACAGACTAAGAACTTGGTAAATGTTTGTTCAATAAATGACATAATGAATGCAGGAATATCTTTATAGATGACTGACCTCACCCAATATCCTTCTAATTTGTCAATAATTACTTTCTTTATGCCTCTATTCTTCAGATTCCTGTGACAAGGTTCTGTGTTGCACTTGAATAGAAAAACGAATAACACAAATTTGTCCTGCCTTTGTTACTATAAACACTTTTTACCAGTGCTTTACTCATACTCTAAGTATACAATTCATTGTTTACTATGGAGTTCAGACAAGTGTTAGTGGTGAACTGGAGTGATCAGGAAGGCAAGAATTAAATTAAATTGAGTGATTAAAAGAGTAAAGAAAAAATAAAAATGCTGCATCTGCCAGCCCACAAATTGTACTTTCTAACCCCTTTGTTTGCATATTTCACTTAAATTTGTGCTATTTCAATACCCTGAATATCTACTAGAAAACTTGCTTTTCCATGTAGAGAATCAGCTTTCAAAACACAAGATATTACTGTTTGGTGCATATTTATGCTGACTGGTGTTCTGAATTTAGAGTAGTTATTATAACTATAATAATTCTAAGCTACTGTGTCTCAAATGATATCTGGTAATGTCCATAAAGACAGAGATCAGATTTATTCACCTTTGTGTTGCCATTAATTAACCCAGTTCCATACACAGAGTGGGGTCTAAATGTGCATTTAATTATTACATGGTTAACCATTCAGTTTATCAATTGAATGAATGAACATTTACTAATGTCTTGTTATATGCCACAGTTTGCTACATTCTAGGATAATACAAAGCCAAATATGACAATTACTCCTCCTGAGTTCTTCACAGTATAATAGATAAATAAATCCATGATGAGTTGCATGTTACATGAAACAATTTCATGATCTAGTTACAATATTTTTAAATCTGTAAATTAGAATGTAGTTAACATCCATGAACATAGATGCAAAAATACTTAAGAAAATATTAGCAAATCAAATCCAACAATGTATAAAAATAATTATACACCATGATCAAGTTGGATTTACTCCAGGTATGCAAGGCTGTTTCAACTTCACAAAATTAGTAATGTAATCTGTCACATCAACAGGTTAAAGAAGAAAAAATTATATGATCCTATCAACAAATATGGAGAAATAATTTGAAAAAATCCGACACCCATTCATGATAAAAACTCCCAGCAAAGTAGAAAAAGAAGATTTCCCTCAACTTGATAAAGAACATCTACAAAAACCTACAACTAACATCATATTTAATGGTGAGAAACTAGATGTTTTTTGACTAAGATTAGGAATAAGACAAATATGTTGATTCTCACAAATATTATTCAACCCCGTACTATAAGTTCTACATAGTGCAATAAAAGAAAATAAAAGACATACAGATTGGGAAGGAAAAAAATAAAACTATCTTTTTTTTCATAGGTGACATGATTGTCTATGTAGAAAATCCCAAAGAAGAAAAAACTATGGAACTAATAAGCAGTTATAATAAGGTTGTAGGATACAAGGTTAGTATATAACAATCAATTGCTTTTTTTTATAATAGCAATGAACAATTAAAACTTCAAATAAAAGAAACATTACTTACATCAGAACCAAAAAATAAAATACTTAAAAATAAATATAGCAAACTATGTATAATATTTATATGAGAAAAACTACCAAACTCTGATAGAAGAAATCAAAACTCTAAAGAAATAAAGAGATATTACATGTACATGGAGACAAAGACTCAATTGTCAATATGTTGGTTCTTCTCAACTGGATTTCTAGATTCAATGCAATTCCAATCAAAATGCTGGCAAGTTCTTTTGTGGATATTGACAACCTGATTCTAAAATTTATATGGAAATGAAAAATACCTAGAATAACTAAAATAACATTGAAAGAAAAGAACAAAGTTGAAGAACTGACAGAATCCAACTTCAAGACTTACTGTAAAGTTACAGTATTCAAGACAGTGTAGTATTGACAAAAGGATGGAAAAGTAGATCAGTGGATCAGAATAAAGAGCCCAGAAATAGATCCATATACAGTCAACTCACCTTTGACAAAGGCAATAAGATGTGAAAGAATAGTCTTTTTCAACAAGCAATACTAAAACAACTGGACACTCACATACAAAAAAAAAAAAAAAAAGAATCTAGACACAAATCTTAGACCTTTCACAAAAATTAGCTCATAATGGATCATAGACCCAAATGTAAAATGCAAAATTATAAAATTTTTGAAAAATAACAGGAGAAAACCTAGTTTACCTGAGGTTTGGTGATGACATTTTAGATACACTAAAAACACAATCCATAAAAGGAAAAACAGACAAGTTGGACTTTATTAAAATTAAAAACTGTTCTGTGAAAGACATGTCTAGAGAATGAAGCTATATGCCACAGACTTGGAGAAAATATTTGCATAATCTATATCTGATTAAAAAACTGGTACACAAAATATAGAAAGAATACTTACAACTCAACAATAAGAAAACAAACAGTCCAAATAGAAAATAAGCACAATATGTGGACCATCACCTCACCAAAAAAGATGCACAAATGGCATATAATCAAGGAAAAGATGATCAACATTATACATCATTAGAAAATTAAAAATTAAAACAACATTGGGATACCACCACAAACATATTAGAATGGTTAAAATCCCCAACACTAACAATGCCAAAAGCTGTTGAGGATGTGGAGCAACAGGAACTCTCATTTATTATTGGTGGGAATGTAAAATGTTACAACCACTTTGGAAGACAGTTTGGCAGTTTCTTACAAAATTAAATACAATCAGCCCTCCTTATCTGCCGATTCTGCACCAGCTGATTCAACCAACTGCAATTGAAAATGTTGGAAAGAAAAAACCCCCACAAATATTAAAAAAATGCAACAATAAAAATAACACAAATAAGAAAGCAATACAGTGTAACAACTATTTACATAGCATTTACGTTGTATTAGGTAATATAAGTAATCTAGAGATGATTTAAAGTATACGGGAGGATATGTGTAGCTTATATACAAATACCATGCTATTTTATATAAGAAACTTGAGCATCCATGAATTTTAGTATCTGCAGGGGTTGCTGGAGCCAATCTCTGGCGATACTGAGGGATGGCTGTAAACTCTTACCATATGGTCCAGCAATCATGCTCCTTAGTATTTATTCAAATAAGTTGGAAACTTATGTCCACACTAAAACCTACACGTGCATGTTGATAGGAGCTTTATTCTTAGTTGTCAAAACTTGGAAGCAACCACAATGTCCTTTAATAGGTAAATGAATAAATAAACTACTACTTTCATACAATGGAATATTATTCAGCACTAAAAAGATATGAGTTATCAAGCCATGAAAAGACATGGAAAAACCTTAAATGCATTTTTCCAAGTGAAAGAAGCCAATTTGAAAAGGCTACATACTCTATGATTATAGCTATTAAATATATGACATTCTGGAAATGGCGAAACTCTGGAGACAGTAAAAAGATCAGTGGTTGTTAGGGACTTGAAATGATATGTAAGTGGATCACAGGAGATATTTAGGGCAGTAAAAGTTTTCTATATGATACTGTAATGGTGGACGCATAGCATTATCTTTTGTCAAAACCTATGGAATGTACAACACAAACAATAAATGCCAATGTAAACTATGGACTTTGATTAATAATGTAATATTGTCTGATCAATTGTAACAAATGTAACATACTAATGCATGATGTTAATAACAAGGGAAATTAGAGGGTAAGGAGAAGAGGGGGTATATCTATACTTTCCACTCAATTTTTCTGTAAACCTAAAACTGTTACAAAAATAAAATTTTTTAAAAGGTGATTAATAAAGGGGGCCAGTAATTTTACTATGACAAATGCCATTCGAAAGAGAAAAATAAAAGTTATAACCCATTGAATAGAATGATGAGGATGCTTGCTATTAAGCAGCTGAGATTGGTCAACAGAGATAGACCAATCCTCTTGCAAGACAACACTTCACCACAAGTCACACTAACAATGCTGCTCAAACTGCAGAGGTTGGACTTGGAAACTCTCTGCCATCCACTGTATTCACCACACCTTGTGCCAACTGCCGACCATTTCTTCCAGGCTTTGCGCCACTTCTTGCAAGGAAAATATTCAATTCTCAAGAAGCTGTGGAAAATGCCTTTTGCGATTTCATTGCTACTTGCTCTCCAGGCTACTTCACTGCTGGCATAAACAAGCTATTGTTAAGATGGAAAAACTGTGTTGATAGTTTAGGCACATACTTTGATTAATTGTACTGCTTCTTGTCTGTGATATAATAAACTACACTTTTGATTTGAAATCGGACATTTCATATTTAATGACCTAAATACAATGGAATGGAAGGAAGCAAATTGATCGGAAATGAACTTCAAGAACAGTGACCTGGCGGCATCTGAGTAGGATGAATCGGATTACAAGATTCTAAAAGCAGTGAGCTCTGACATTGTGCCTGTGCAATGGTCTAGGGGAGAGGTAGTGAAGGCGTGAATTAAGTTTCTTTCAGAGAAAATGCAGAAGAGAAAATATGTCTGAGAAATATCATAAAAGAGACATTGTCAGTATTTGGCAAGCACTTAATTAAAGATGCATTTATAGCCTGGAAAACTGTAGGAGCAGTAATAAGAACATGAGGTGAAAAAAGTTTGTGTAGGAGAAGATTTGGGTTTAGGTATCATAAGGCTTATTTTATATTTTTTATTGCTTTCTTTTAGTGCTGATGTGAATTCTAGCAGATGTCTAACAGAGAATTGAATTGTGTGGCTGGAAATGAAGAGAACTTAAAGCACAAATGATATAAATTTAGGAATCACCTGTATAAAGCACAGGGGCTGGCTGATATACTCTTAAAAAATACTTAATAGTCAAAACTGTGAAACTGGATGAGCTTCTCTAATGAAGGAGAAAATAAGACAGTCAAAGACAAAACCCTTGTTTTAAAAATTGCTTTTAGGGAGCAAAAAGAATTATCATCAGAAAGACAAAATTAACAGGGAAGATGGAGAATGAGGAGTGTGCCTTGAAAACAAGGAAGGAACCAGAAACAACCCAGACCCTTGCTTCTGTAAAAGGTATCTGTGTGTGTGTGTGTGTGTGTGTGTGTGTGTGTGTGTGTATGTGAATCTAGCTAAAGATGGGCTTGGAATAACTCAAAGTCCATTAATTTTGATACTTAAGCAACTCCGTATCTGGATCCTAGAACTTCAGTATTCTAACAATCTCCCATAGCTAGATAGATGACATGATTACACCGGAGACTTGTCTGAGGATCCTTAACCAGTATCGTAATGTTTAAGAATCATTACCTTGCATCATAATCTGATAACTGTATATTTACTTTTAGTGACTTATGTGAATTCTCACACACATCTTGTGTAAATTCTAAAATAATCCTTTGCGATAGATCTTTTAATCCCCATTTTCACACTGGAATTCAGGAAATTTAAATTACTAATAACAGTGATGAGAATAAACCACAGGTCTTCTGACATTA
Organism: Eulemur rufifrons; assembly: GCF_041146395.1. Taxonomy (NCBI): domain Eukaryota; kingdom Metazoa; phylum Chordata; class Mammalia; order Primates; family Lemuridae; genus Eulemur; species Eulemur rufifrons. The sequence continues at coordinate 74,253,598 of NC_090989.1, forward strand.
TCCAGTGCACTTGCTGCTATATGGCACTAACATCACCTTGCACAAAGAAGGGGGCCATAGAGTTCCAAACACAGGAGGCATTCTGTTTTAGACCCTGACACACTGGGACCTTTTTGTGAGACAGGATGACAGGATCATATTCCGAATATCTTTTCAGCTACCAGAAGGCTGAGGGAGAAAAATAAAGTCTTCTACCAGGTCATTTTGGTACAATATTCTCCCTCAGTCACATGGTGCTACTTTTTAGTTTCAAGATAGCATTGTGGATAGCGTTGTGCTGATCTCTATCAGGAACTTGCAATGAATCTTGTATGAGCTAAAGGATCTTATCGAGACTGGTGCCTGAATAATTTAATGGTTTTCTGAACTAATAGTACCCAGAGGCATGTACGTCGAATAAATTAAGCGAGATAAGCTATCCGTATCCCCTTGTTAGTTACACATCTCTTCTCTCTACCATCTTCTCTTGCTGTCATCATTCTGGAAAAGTGACTCAGTCTCACCTGAAGGGAAATGGAACTAAGTGGTTGGTAAGGCTGATGACATGTGGTTTATGACTAAGCATTCCCAGAAGCGAAGGGTTGATCTTTTCCCCTGCGGCAAGGTACTGTATGGCAGCTGCTATCCTGAGACTGCCCTGATTTTGTTGCCAATTTCCTTAACCCAAGCCCAGTTAGTACCTGGAGGAAGTCCTGTTAAGGAACAGTAAGAAAATGGCCTGTTTGGCAGCTCCGCTCATGTCCATCATAAAACATTGCTGATTTATGCTAAGAGTAAAGTTGATCCCAGAGAACCCAATAAATCAATTTTACAGCAGGGATTTTTCAGGGTTTGGTAATTTATTATGAGATTGAACCATTCACAAAGGTAAAAACGTAAGGATTGGTCTAATCCACTGGCTCTCATACTTGGCTGCACATTGAAATCACTTGGGGAATTTTTGAAAAATACGAATGCCGGGGCATCAGAAATTTTGAAAGATCCGCACGTTCTAATATAAAAAGGTATTTGAGAACCACTAATCTTACAAATGCTCTTAGTTTAGAATTTGGTTTTCAAAGCTTTCTCATTTCTATTATCTAATTTTATTTCCAAAACCACTGTGTGCACTGGCCCAGGCAGAGATTGTTCTCTACATTTTATTGAAAATGTCAAGTTCACACAGCTAGTCAGCAGCCAATGTCTTGATTCTAATTTGACACCTTCTTTCATTCAACAGCCAATGTTCTCTCTGAGGGCGAATGAAGGACGACAGCTGGACAGAGGTGTTCATGCTTAAACGAACATGACTGTGTGAAAGTTAACCTTTGTGAAGGGACACTGGACTCTGAAGTCTTTTCACGTTTGCCAAACATCCCACATGAAAAAAAAAAATTGTGCGGCCTTCAGAGGATTGTTTCTAATGAGCACCTGCATTAAAAGCACCTGGGGATCTTGGTAAAACGCAGATTCTGAATTCAAACCCAAGAGGATCTGATATGCTCAATCAGAGAGGGAACTTTGCAGTCTGCCTTTTAAAGCTCTCCAGGGTGATTATTATCCCCACTGAAGCTGGAGAAGCACTGTCAGTGTAGTGCTCAAACTGTCCTGCCCATGGCCCCAGTGTCAATCTAGATTCCTGTGGCTCTGCCCTGAGATTTAGAATCAAGATTTAGCCATCTGTTAAGACTTTTCTACTAACGCTGTTGCAAAGTGAGAACATAGAACACTCCTCAAAATCTGGTAGTTGAGGCAGTAGAAATATTTCTCCCAGAATGTCCACAGGACTGAGGTTCAGCTAAATAAGCCTGGTAAACACCAGACCTGCAGAAAAACCCAAAGAAGCTTTTATATTTGATATGTATGCACTGGTTATTTATAGTCAAGATATGCCCTGTACTGCTCATGCAAAATAATTACCGAAGTTTTCTACTTGCTACAGAAAAATATCACGAGAGATCACAAGACGTAGTAGTAGAAAGAGCATTGATTGAACTCAGTGTCAGATGAATTAAGCCTGGTTCCACCACTGATTATCCAGGTGACTTTCTTCCCTGATCTTAGTATTTTCATTTCTAAATGGGATTAATGCCTGCTGTGCCAATGTAACAAAGTTTCAAGTGGTACACTCATTATGAAAGGGCATTATAGACTTATTTTGTACACGTGTAATAATTCCATGGTAGAGCCAATGGGATCTTCCTTGGTAGCCTTAGATAGAGACTTGCTTCCCAGTTGGCCATTTTTTAGGGAGAAAGGTGTAGATGTGTAAATCTCAAGAGAAAATTACTCTGATAATATTTATCAATATGGTACAATGACATAACCCTGAGAAAATATTACCTGTAATTTTATCCTGGGGCCAATGTTTATTATAGTTAGTCCAAATGTTTTTAATAACCAATAATATATGCACTTAAAAATGCATTTTAAAGAAGATATATAGACATGCTCATTGTGACAAATCAAGTGGAAAAAAACAGCATATACCTTGTATATACAATATTATACCCATATTATAAAATATATATAAGCTATAAGTTAATTCAAAATATTTGAGCACCTACTATATACAATAGTGAAAAGTTCTTATGCTCTTTGTTCATAAACATAACAGTTGGATGAAAAATATTCCATTATATATTTATACCACAATTTGTTTGATACATCTCTTTTTAATGTCTAGTTTGGCTGTTAACATTATTTTTGCTGTTACTATAGTACGAGATCTCAAAAAAAAAAAATCTTCACTGATCATGGAATCACCTCTGGGTCCTTTGAGCCTATACATAACATTAAGCAAAGTTGTGAAAATTGTGTGTGTGAAAAAAATGTACATATGCATATTATATGTGAACATATTGATGTGTAAGTGTATGTATATGTCTATATGTGTTTGTGTGTGTATATATATACATATGCAGTTTGGGATTATAAAATTATAAAGTTATATTTTTAGTTAATAGGTTACACATCTCTGTAAACAACCTAAGATTATAGAAAGAAAAGCATTAGTTAAAAGATAAGTTACCAAATTTAGATAGTGCCTAGAATCTAAGGAACATATGGAGACCAAAGGACCCTAATCTTAACCGAGAAAGTCCAACTGCTAGAACCTAGAGCCTAGCTTCTGGTTAGCACTTGTAAAAACAATGCTTTACTGAATCAAATGGATAAAAATTTTGGTCAAACTTCTCCAAGGTGAACATTTCACAGGTTTTTCGCCTTAAAATGCCTTGAGGAGCATAGCCTTTTTTTTTTTTTTCTGTTCACCTGCCTATGAACTGAGAGCCTTTACAGAACACTCCTGTCCCCAACAGGGTTCTCCTTTGTTGGTGTTTTAAGGAGAAGTAATGGGATTGTTGTATGCCTCTTCTTTCTCTTTGTGGGAAGAGGAGGGAACAATTTAGTTCCTAAATAAATTTGGAGGCAAATTGTGTGCTCTAAAAGGAAAGTTAAGGGATCTTAATTATCAGAATTTTAAAGTTCAATACATGGATCTATGAATAAAAACAAATTTTTCAGTGAGCTTTCTTATATATAAATATTTACCTATATCTTTGATAAGATCCTCCAGGATGTGACAACTTTAAGTCGAAGGGTATGATTATTTTAAAGCTCCTTGAACAAGTTTCCCAGCTTACTTTCTGAAAGATTACACCCATTTATATTCCCATCAAAGTGAGTAAAGTGCTTAATTGGCCTGGCCTACAATAGAGGTTAATTATTGTCAATTAATAAGCAGGAATCAAAGAAATAGCTTTTTTCAAATTTTCTTTTATAACTAGTGCAATTTTGTCAGATCCTCTTTTACTATTATGTACAAAGTTAGCTTCTATTCCCATTAGATATTCTTCATCAAGAAATCACCTTCTATTTTTAATTTGATGAAAGGTGTTTTTTTATTATTATGAATGGGTATTAGATTTTTCCAAATGCCGTCTCTGCATTTATTTGAATGATAATCTCTCATTTATTCTGTTTATATTATGAATGTCTAATCTTCAACTAATCTTACATTCCTGGGATATACCCCATTTGGTATGGCATATTATCATTACTCTATATTGCTGGGTTCAAGTTGCTAATATTTTGAGAAGAATTTTTATATTTGTGTTCCTGAAACATACTGGTCTTTCAGATTCTTTTCTTATAATGTTTTTATCTGGTTTTTTATCAGTATAATGCTGACTTTATAAAATTAGTTAGCAAATCTTTCTTCCTATCTTATAAAGTATAGGATTGGTTTTATTTTTTTAAATTTATGTTTGATAGAATTCACTAGTGAAGCCATCTGGGATTAGATTTTTATATGGTTGAAGGTTGTAAATTACAAGCTCAATTTCTCTAATAGACATAAGGGCTATTTAGGTTTTATATTTCTTTTGTGTTAGTTTTCATAATTTGTGTTATTCAAGAATGTTGTCCATGTCATCAGTTTATAGAACAAGGAAATATGCTAACTGGTGTATATACACATATCTATAAATATTTCTATTTATATCTCTCATTTAAGCTAAACAAAAGTTCATACTTATGTCTCCAAATATAATCCATTGACATATGGATAATTTCGGCATACTTTCCTTACCTACTGTAAACTCACACTCCAAAAGGGAGAAATCTGGCTCCCAGCATCCATCATCCATTTACCCAATTGTTCAGTTTCAGTATACATGTATAGCACTATCAGAACTGGTAACCGCTACCCCCACTGGAAACAACTTTACTAGAATATAGTGCTTGTATGTAGTCTCATTTACTTTCAGTTGTACACACTCAAGTACTCTCCAAAATTCCTTCAGTCAGTTCTTTCCCCACCCAAACCCTTCAGTGTGGTTGTTTCATACATTTGCAATACATTTAGATTCTTTGGCACAATCTACACTTCTTGCTAAAGTTCTCCAACTTAGTAAATGATTTTTTAAATTAGCATACATTAAGGTTCACGCTATGTGTTCTAAATAAAGTTCTACAGATTTTGATAAATGCATGTCATGTATATATAATACCACTACAGTATCATACAGGAAAGTTTCAGCACCCTAAAAATCACCTGTGCTTCACCCATTTAACCATCTCTCCCTCTCACTGAACCCTGGCAATCAGACTTTTTACTGTCACCATAGTTTGCCTTTTCCAGAATGTTCATATAATTGAAATCCTACAGATTGTAGCCCTTTTAGACTGGCTTCTTTAACATACCAATCAACATTTAAGATTTTTCTATGTATTTTTATGACTTGATAGTTTACTTTTATCATTGAATAATATTCAATCGCATAAATGTATCACAATTTGTGTATCTCTTCACCTATTGAAGAACATGTTCATTGTTTCCAGGATGAGTGAATGTAAATAAAGCTGCTCTAAACATTTGTGAGCAGATTTTGGTGTAGTTATAACCCTTCAAATCTATTAGGTATATACATAGGAGTGTGATTGCTAGATCATATCCTAAGACTGTGTTTAGCTTTGTAAGAAACTGGCAAACTGTCTTCCCAAGAGGACATACCATTTTGTATTACCACTAGCAATAAATGAAAATTCCTCTTTCTTTGAATTTGCCCTAGTAATTGGTATTGACAGTAGGTTTTTTAATTTGTTTCATTTTGTTTTAGCCATTATAATAAATGTCTAGTGGTACCTCATTGTTTTAGTTTTTAATTTTCTAATAATAGTTTTTCTTTTTTAGATAAGATGGGGCCTCACTATGTTACCCAGGCTGGTCTTGAATTCCTGATCTCAAGCAATCCTCCCACCTCAACCTCCTGAATAACTGGGACAACAGGTGGGTGAAACCACATCTGGCAGCATTTTCTATGTGTTTATTTGCCATCTGTATATCTTCTTTGATGAGATGCCTGTTCAGATTCTTTACTCATTTTTATTGGGTTGTTTGTTTTCTTATTGTAGATTTTTAAGAGATCTCTCTACATTTTGGATACAAGCCCTTTCTTTATTAGATATGTGTTTTGCAAATATTTTATCTGAGTCTGTGAGATTAGATCCACTTGATCATGGTGGATTATCTTTTTGATGTGCCATTGAATTCAGTTTGCTAGTATTTTGTTGAGGATTTTTGCATCTGTATTGATAAGAGATGTTGGTCTGTAGTTAACTTTTGTGTGTGTGTCCTTTCCTGGCTTTGTTATAAAGGTAATACTGGCTTCATAGAATGGGTTGGGGAGGATTCCTTTCTTCTTGATGTTATGGAATAATTTCTGTAGATTAGGTACTAGTCCTTTTGTAGGTCTGGTAGAATTTGGCTGTGAATCTGTATGGTCTGGGGCTTCCTTCTTGTTGGATATTTTTCTTTTATTACTACTTCAGTCTTGCTGTTCATTATTGGTCTGTTCAGGATTACTATTTCTTCTTGATTTAATCTTGCAATGTTGTATGTTTCCAGGAATTTCTCCATTTCCTCTACACTTTCTAGTTTGTGAACATAGAGATTTTCATAGATGATATTTTGTATTTCTGTGGTATCGGTTATAATGTTTCTTATTTCATTTCTGATTGAGCTTTTTTGAGTCTTTTCTGTTCTACTTCTGGTTAATCTGGCTAGTGGTCTATCAATTTGTTTATCTTTTCAAAGAATCAACTTTTTCTTTCGTTGATCCTTTATTTTTTTTTTCAGTTTCCATTTCATTTAATTATGCTCTGAGCTTTGTTATTACTTCTTTTCTTCTGCTGGGTTTGGATTTGACTTCTTCTTCTTTTTCTAATTCCTTGAGATGTGACATTAGGTTGTTAATTTGTGGTCTTTCTGTTTTTTTGATGCAAGCATTTAAGACTATGAACTTTCCCCTTAGCACTGCTTTGTCTATACCACATCGGTTTGAAAGCTTTTGTCCCCTTTGTCATTCAGTTCGAGGAATCTTTTAATGTCCATCCTAATCTCATTATTGACCCAAGTATTGTTCAGTAGCAGGTTGTTTAATTTCCATGACTTTGTGTAGGTTTGATAGTTCTTCTTGGAATTGATTTCTGGTTTTATGCTTCTGTGGTCTGAGAAGATACATGGTATGATATCAATTTTTTCTTTAATTTGCTGAGACTTGTTTTGTGATCAGTCTTGGAAAATGTCTCATGTGGTGATGAGAATATATATTCAATAGTTTGTTGGGCAAAATATCTGTAAATGTCTATTAGATCTATTTGTTCTAGAGTCCCATTTAAGTCCAATGTCTCTGTATTGAATTTCTGTTTTAATGGTCTGTCCAGTTGTGTCAGTGGAGTGTTGAAGTCCCCAGCAATTATGATACTAGTGTTTATTTCTTTGTTCAGATCTAGTAGAATTTGTTTTAGGAATCTTGAAGCTCCTGTGTTAGGTGTATACATCGTTAGAATTGTTATGTCTTCTTGTTGAATTGCTTCCTTTATCATTATATAATTGTCTTTTTTTTTAAACCATTGTTGATTTAAAGTCTACCTTATCTGATATGAGAAAGACTACCCCTGCTCACTTGTGGTTTAAATTTGCATGGATTATTTTTTCACACTCCTTTACCTTGAGTCTATGCAAGTCCCTGTAAATTAGATAGGTTTCCTAGAGACAGAATATAATTGGGTTGTGTTTTTTCATCCATTCAGCCAGTCTTTGTATTTTAAGAGGGACATTAAGGCCATTCACTTTCAGTGGATGTATTGATGCATGGAATACTGTTCTGTTCATCATGTTGATACCTTATTGTTTTGTTTTTCCTCTTATGTATGGTTTTATAAGAGTTGTGAGCTTTAACTTTCAGGTGTTTTTACACTGGTGGGTATCTGTTGTGCCATTCCATGTATAGTGCACTTTTAAGCATTTTGTAGACCAGGTTTAGTAGTGACACATTCCTTTAGTGTTTGCTTGTCTAGAAAAGTCTTTATTTCTCTATCATTTATGAAACTTAATTTTGCAGGACACTAAATTCTTGCCTGGCAGTTGTTCTGTTTAAGAAGATTAAAAATGGAGCCTCAATTCCTTGTGGTTTGTAAAGTCTCCACTGAAAAATCTGCTGTTAGCCTGATGGGTTTTCCTTCGTAGGTTAGTTGTTGCTTTCATTTTACATCCTATAGAATTTTCTTCTTCATTTTGACTTTGGCCAGGTTGATGACTATGTATCTTGGAGATGTCCTATTTACTAGGACTTTTCCTGGTGTTTGGTGATCATCTTGTATCTGGGTATCTGAATCTCAGGTGATACTAGGGAAGCTTTCCTTAATAATTCCCTTGAATAGGTTTCCCATGTTTTTGCATTTTTTTCTTTTCCCTCAGGGATACGTATAACTCATATGTTGGCTCTTTTTACATAGTCCTATATTTCTCTGGGTAATTGTTCATTCTTTATTCTTTATTCTGCATCTTTGACTAACTAGGTTAGTTCAAAAGCCTTGTCTTAAGCTCTGAGATTCTTTCTTCTGCTTAGTCTCGCCAGTTGTTGAAGCTTTCTGCTGTATTTTGAAATTCCTTAAATAACTCTTTCATTTCTTTAAATTCTGTTATATCCTTTCTTTTTTGTCTATCTCTTTAGTAACTTTTTCATTTTTTTCATTCATGTCCTGAAATATTTTTGGCTTCTTTATTTTGGTTTTCAACTTTCTCTTCAATTCCATTTATCTTATTTGCCATCCATATTCTGAATTCCAATTCCTTATAATTTTTGTCTCATTTATAATAATTCTTTCATTTTAAAGCATATTTTCTCTGATGCTATTAGACTTACTCTAAGTGAATTTAAGTTAATATTTATTTGCATACTATATCTTGTTTCCACTCTTGTTTTTAACCTCTCTACATGTTTACATTTAAGGTGTGACTCATAAATTGATATACATTTTTATTTTTATCAAGTTTGAAATATGTATTCTGTTTACAGATAATTTATCAGTGATATTTTTAAGTTTAAATCTACCATCTTGATATTTGTTTTTTGATTGCCTCATCTGTTCCTTTTTTCCTGCTTTGTTACCTTTTTTCCAATTTTTTAAATTATCATATCATTTTCTTCTCTATGAACTTATTAGATACAAGTTATTTCTCTCTTCTTTTAATGCTTACCTTAAAGAGTATGACATAAATTCTTGAATTATTAGTGTCCACTCTAAATTAGCATTTTGTTTATTTATCAGCATATGCGAAGACTTAAGGACTATTAAATTCCATTTACCCCATTCAGGATTTTTTTTAGTATTATTGCCAAGCATTTTAATTTACCTATGTATTTATCCTTTCTTGTGATTTTTTTTCTACTTACATTTTTGCCTGGGATAATTTCCTTCTTGCATTTCTGTGTAGGATCATTTTTCTTCTGCCCAAAGGACACGCTTTAGTATATGTTTTAGTGCATGTCTGCTGCCACTGAATTTTCTATTTTTCTGAAAAGATTCTTATTTATGTTTAATTTTGAAAATATTTTCCATTTGCATACAATTTTAGCTTGTGAATTTTATTTTTCAATATTTTAACATTATCATTATGTTGTCTTCTGGCTTTCATGTTTTCCTTTGAAGGTACAGAGAGCTTTTTATTTATTTATTTATTTTTTGAGACAGAATGTAACTTTGCTACCTGGGCTAGAGTGCCGTGGCATCAGCTTAGCTCACAGCAACCTCAAACTCCTGGGCTCAAGCAATCCTTCTGCCTCAGCCTCCCGCGTAGCTGGGACTACAGGCATGCACCACCATGCCCGGCTGATTTTTTCTATATATTTTTAGCTGTCCATATAATTTCTATTTTTTAGTAGAGATGGGGTCTCGCTCTTGCTCAGGCTGGTCTCGAACTCCTGAGCTCAAACGATCCTCCTGCCTCGACCTCCCAGAGTGCTAGGATTACAGGCGTGAGCCACCACGCCTGGCCCCATGGAGCTTTTTAAATTTGTGGATTAATTTCTTTTGTCAGTTTTGGAAAATTCTTTTTATTTTTTCGTATATATTTTTAGCGTGTTTTTTTTCTTCCTCTTGGTCATTTTATTCTATTCTGGGATAACTAGTAATTTTGATTTGAATGTTCCAAATTGTGTATAAAAAGTTGTAGCATCTCTGTATGTTCTTGTTTTATCTCAAAGACAGATTATAGGTAGAGCATCTCAATTCTATAAGGGATTATGCTAATTTGAGGCTTTCAGTCTTTGTGTGAACTGATCTACTTCCAGGGTACCATTACTCCCACCAAGATGTGAGAATTATGTAATCCATTAGTTCTCTTTTCATTGGTTGCCAGGAAGTTCCATGTTAAGTTTAATGTTTAAGTACAACTATATTGACCTTGCTTTGTATATTTTTCTTGTTTTTATAAAAATGTTTTGTAATTTAATTATTATACCTATATCTATTACTATAAAGATTTTCAAATACTTTTAAAATTCATTCACTCTTTATTAGCATTTGCCTGCACTATTTGGGGCACCAAATTGGGCTGTAAGTAAGCCTATGGGGATGCATTCCATATTTTCTGACTTAATGGAACTTGAAATTTAATAACAGGACAACAGACAAACAAATGACTGGAATAGGAGAGAGTAGACAAACTGTGTAACATGTGCGTAAACAACATGCTATAGGAATGTACACAAAGGAATAGCACAGTTTTCCTAGAATGATGAGGGAGAACATGGTAGGATGGAATTTGAGTGGATGCTATGCCTGGAGAGGGACATTACTTCAGGCAAAGAACACACAGCATGAACAAAGATACAAGAAGAGAAAAATAGGGTATTTTGAGAGGAGAGTCTAGTAAAGGAAAGGATGAATAACGTGGGGGATATTGTTGTGAACATGAGACAGGGGTGGGTAAGCCTTATTTAAAAACTCATTTCTGAGATTTGAAAGCCAGTGATTCTGTTGCTAGAAATATGACCAAGTGTTATTCTTTGGTGATGTTAAGATTTGGGCTGGTTCTTTAATTACCTCCCAAGAGATTTATTTACCAAGTTAAAAAAAAGAAACAATTGCTGCCTCCGGGGCTAAGAGTAACTAAGGAAAGAGAAACACACCTGTCTTTTTGGTCACCAATACTAATATTTTACTTTCTTACATCTTGAATGGTAGGCTGAAGCCAGGAGTTGGAACAGAATGCAGGCTGCTCTAGGGTGATGATTCAGGATGACTGGTTAGACTTACAAAACTAAATGTGGGTGGTTTTGTTGTGTAATCTTTTGCCTTAATCTTTCTGCCTGTAATGAAGTGCTTTGACTGTCTCTTTATATGAGTGTCTGTTAGAAGTAGGACATGCATGGAGTTTCCTAATAAAAACCTCATCAAATCTAAAGTCATGACTGAAAAATTGTTTGCCTTAGGTTAAAACAGTCCTCTCTAGTTATTAAAAAAAAGAAAGAAAAAAAGAAAAAGAAATACTAATAATCAAAGCCAGACTTAGCAGTTGGTATGATCTTATTTTGGAATTTAAAGTCCAGAGAATATAATAATTTGATCAAATTTGCTTCCTATTTTAAGTGAATTTTTGATCTGGGATTTAATATGTACAAAGCTAGTGTACACATGTAGTGTTGGAGAGAAAATGTGGATATAGATGGTATGAATAATGGCCTATTAAGTATTAATTGAATCACCAATTGAATGTTTTGTTTACCATTTTGAAAAATAACAAAAAGCAAACATTTTTTTTCAAGTAATATGCCATTACTTCAACTATTTCTCAATATTTCAGTCAATATTCCTTCAGCAAACATTTATTGTCTACTATATGCCAGATTCTCTCCCTGCCTCCAGAGACAGTGATGAGCAAAGCATAGGCACCATTCTTAACTCTTTGAAGATTAGAGTCTACTGAAAATCTTCAGACATTTATTAAATAATCGCACATGTAAAAGAATAATTCCAAATTAAGAAAAATTCTCTGGGATAAAGAAGCACAATTCCATGAAAGCCAATAACAAAGAGGTTGCAAATATATATGTTCACTCTTTTTTGACCTCAGAAGTGAGTGGCATAACAAGGAGTTGGTACTGTGAGCTGCTTGGTGCTATGGAGAGAACAGGAGTCTTAGAGTTAGATTCTTGTTCTCGAAACAATTAGAGCTTTTCCATGATGTCCTGCAAGGCCAAAGATTCCTAATTGGTTTCTGAGGTTTGAGTTTCCTGCTCCTACCTGGACTAGCACCTTCACTGGTCCTTGCTTTCCTCCAGTTCATCTCCACATTGCTGCCAGAGAGATGTTTATAAATCGCAGCTCTAGAGTGCCTCTTTCCTTTCCAAGTCCATCTGAAGTTTCTTCTCTACACAGTTCCACATCTCTGCTTCATATTTGTATAAAATTCAGTTCTAAGTTTGGCTTATGGGGCTCCACGATCTTGCCAGACTCCGACCAGCCTTACCAGATCTGCCTTCCATCCTCTTTTCCACACCTCATACATTCCACATTCCAGCCTCAGCTGATATTTTGAAACAGAAGCATTCACTTCCCTGAAATAAGAATGTGCTCTTTCCTTTTACTGGGAAGCATTCCTTCCCTTATTTGCCTAGAAAGTAACGATCCAGGTCAAATGTGACTTCTTCCCTGAGGTTTTCTCCTAACCCCTAAGGTACAGTTAGTTACTTCCTTCTTAATATTCCCTTAGCACTTTGTACCTGCAGCTCTCATCACTTTGCACTGTGACTACTGACTTTTGTGTTACTTTGTGAATTAGATTGTGAACTTTCTGAGGGTGAGGACTAGGTTTGGTGCATTTCTGTAATCTTATTTTGGCTCCTCTCAGAAGGATACTTACTACTGTGCTTTGCATATATTAATGTGTGATTGTGGAAGGAAAGAAGAGGCCTAGGGGCCCTTGGTATCATGCCTTTTTTATTCCTAACTAAACAATGACCCCTGGTATATTCCTAAATCCTGCACATATGAATGAAATCAAGAGCTCAGGTGGTTCTTAAAAGTAAAACTTTTAGGGCCAAATTAGAAGACTCCTTGATACTTAGGAGTATAAATGGCCCCTAGTTCATATGACAACTGTATGCAAACTATAAAATGCTGCCCTTTTGTCAAGACCGTTTACTTCTATCTATTGGAAAATTGTCATTATATACTGGTTTTGTTGGAACAAAGCACTTTTTTTTCAGCTCTCCACAATTGCTGTCATAAATATACAAGTCTATGTAATATCTGCAGTAAACATTACAACTTTGGATGTTGTGCCCATATGCAGTTTTTAACCTGCAAGACTACCTGCATGGAATTTTAAAAAGATAATACATTCTCTATTACAAAAAATACACCAGATTTCTGCTTTAAAATGAAAAAAGAAACTTACAACTTGATCTATAAATGGACATCATCATTATCATCATTAACAACAAATGGTTACTGAATATCTAGAACATATAGGCATTTAGGTGAGCCTTACAAAAGACAAGAGAAAGAAAATGATTTCTTTTTTATCTGAACTTTTAGCATATATTATCTCTTCTTCCATATAGTTTATCCCACCTACTTCAAATTTTTTAGTTAGTCCATTTATTCTATTTTTCTCAAGCAAAATTGCCTAGGCATTAGTGTTATAATTGGACCTAATTTTACACAAAGAAGTACTCTTTGATATTGGTTTTAGGTACAAGACCAGTGGAGATGGGTAAGAGGGAGAAATCTAAATTGACGCCCATGTCGATAGATTAGGTAGATGAGAAGTAGAAGTTTATGCTAATTACTAGGATAGCATTTTAAACCCATGATTTTTTTCTTTTTTTATGGTAATTTATCTATCTGTTCCCACATGTGCCTAATCAAAGGAATGGTTGTTCAGGCATTGTTGCCTTAAAAAAAGAGAAGTTTCAAGGTAGATTTAGAAAATAATTTGCTAGCGCTTTTCTAGAGTTTGGGTTTAAATCTCTAAGGGTAACTTAGAGAATTTTGGAAGAGAAAAAAATATCTTAATATCTTAAAGAAGATGAGAATTGACTTCCTCCAGACCATGGAAGTTTTCCTCATTTAGAGAGAAATGATGCAGAAAAGATGAGAATATGGGCATTGATGGGCACTGGAAGAAGAGCCATGCTTCCTCCTTCAAGAACAGAGCCCTGGTGAGGTAGCAAGACTTAATATGGACCTACTATATGTAAGCCTACATAAAGTAAGAGCCCAAAACAGCATCTGAGAGATTTCCATGCTTCTAAACTTGCCATAGAAGGAGCTTCAGGCCTGGGATGGCCAAGGGAGTGGGAGAAATAAGCCTCTCAGAAATGATATTCATGGATTAATGACTAAGGACCAGATGGGGTTATGAAATCCTTAGTAGACATCTGAGCTGACAGATGACCGAACGGACCTGAGGCTCCCTACGACCACTTAGACTAAACGTCAGTCAGGCAAAAAAAGAGGGAAAGACTGAATTGACCGAGACTGGTTTTTTACCACACTAATGGCTAAAAGGAAATATGAATAGAAATTAAGCCAAAATTTAATAAAAATAAAGAAAGTTAAATTTCTTGTACATTTAAGTTGTGGACTGAGATTCATACACTGAAGAAAAGGAAAAAGGGAGTAGGTGTACTGGAGGTGGAAAGAGGTGTGAATTCAGCTAAATGAATAATGATGAGTTTAAATTTCCTATGGGAAAGTCAAGTGCTATATGCAGAGTGCCCGGAATACAAAGGCACCTAAGTAAGACATGATCACTACCTTTGAGAAGTTTACATATGGCCTATAAACATGCATTCTTTAAAAGATCAATCCAAGGGATGATATGCTAAGTGTAACAACTGCAGATGTAATTCAGGTGAGTGAATGACCAGTGAGGTTTGAGTAGTTAGGGAAAGCCCCACACAGAGATAAGACTTGAACTTTACCTTGGGTGAAATATAACACTTAGGCAAATAAAATATATCAACAATGGTGTGGTAATAAAATTATACACAGTGTGCACGAGGGACAGTGGAGACTAGTTGTTTCAGGGCAGATGGTTTTCCTGTGTTTAAACATAGATTTTAAAACCAAGCACACCCCTGCCTGGTTCAGGGAAGGGGACGTATGGAACACTCAGCTAAGGAGTTGAACTTTAATCTGGGGTCAGTGAGGAACCATCAGAGATGTGTCAATGGAGGGATTTTCTGTGAAACAGGATACTTCAAAAAATTAATTTCCAACAGTTTGTAATTTTGCTTCTAGTAAACTAGGCACACTGTTATATAAAATAATCCTAAAGCAGCTATTTCAGTGAGAGAGACTCTACTCCAAAAAGGCAGAAATACTAAAGATAGAATCTGGAAACCAGCAAACTGAAGGTTAAGGATTCCCAGATGGAGCATTTGTAGCTTTATCTTCATATTAGAGATTACTTACGTGGACTTGCTTTGCAAATGTCAAAGACCATTACCATGATTATCTGAAAGACAACATTGTAACATGAATGAATCAGTAACCCATGTTTACTATTAGAGTTTAGTTTGCTCATTGGGCTTGACTATAGTGTGAGATCCAAGTCAGTTCCTAGAAAGTGCTTTGCATAGAGGCTACTACAGGGACATATGGGGAAAAGAGTAATCTTTCACACACATAACTTGGATTTGTTCCTCTCTGCTCAAAGCCCTTCAGTGATTTGCTATCAGTGAGATTAAATAAAATTCATAGTCCTTACCATGGGTTACTTGGCTCTACACAATCTGGTCTGGTCTCTGCCACTGTGTCTGACTTTGTCTCCTAGTACTCTTGGCCTGCCTCACAATACCATAGCCACACTGGATTTCCTCCTATGTCTTTAGCTTTACGAGTATATTCCTACCAGGCTATTTGCTTTCACTAGTACCTCCTCCTAGAACTGTACTCTTCAGATCTTTACATGGTTAATCCCTTCAGTTTATTCATGTCTCTGCTCAATTGTCCTTGCCAGAGAGGACTTCTTTGACCACCATGTCTAATAATAACCTCCATCTCCCAACACTTATCTTTTATTTATTTATTTATTCAGTCTTGCTTCAACTTTCTTTTTTGTATTTATCAGTAATTGACATTGTATGGAATATTTATTTGTGTGCTTATTATTTATCTCCCTTACTAGAATATAAACTCTGTGAAGACAGGGTCTTTGTTGAATGCCTCTGTAATTTCTGGCCTAGGAGAGGCTCTGACACCTAGTGGTAGGTGCTTGATAAATATGTGTTGTATACATGAATTAAAAATGAAAAACTTTATTATTATTGCTATCATCTTCATTATTAATAATCAATATGTATGGAGACTTTACCATGTGTCATGACTGGGTTATTAAAGGTTGTACTTGGTCATTTCATTTATTTCTCACAAGCCTTCCCTATGCCCTGAGTCACAGACAGGTGAAGTAACTTGAGTAAGTTCACTAAACTAATAAATCGGTGAGTCAAGGTTTAAACCTGGGATTGCCGAGCTCCAGTGATCTTGCTATAACATATAGTATATATGGTAACTACCATGCTGTACCATAGGGTGTATATGAAAGCATTAGTACAATGCCTGCAAATTAGTAAATGAAGGTCACGCTCTTGAACACAGATCTCCAAAACTTTGGAACATATAGCCAATAGAATGCTATCAGGTTATAGTCTAGATACCCTAAGAATATTTTTTTTCCATATAAAATTGTTTATTCTTACATTTGTGTCCTGGACATTGGTGTATTTCACTTCCAACAGCCAGCAAGTGTGGCTGTTTTTGGAACACACAGAAAGCTCGAAGTGCCTGGGAGGAGCCCTTTGCCAGTGATTGTTAGGTACAGGGTTATGAAATCTCAAGCTCTCTAGCCCCAGGTTGGGACCTCCTTGAGGCAACCTGACATTCCAGAGTTCAGTTTCAAGTTCAGGCTGAAGCCCCTCTCTCTTGTCTTTGCCTGACACTGTTTCCTTGCTTGGGTGGCTTCCTCCCCTCTCTTGTCTTACTTCCACGACACTTTTACTATTTTTCCTTGAAGCACTTTGTTAATAAATCACTTTACATTATGTACATTATGAATTTTTTCTGGGGCTGATGGTAGGGAATTTAATCTAAGACAGTGAATCAACCACTACCTGTTAGTGCCAATGAGCATACTGTGGCCACACCTTAATTGCCTTTTCACGGGCATTCATGCCTTTCTCTCCATTCATGTGCTTTCCAGACTTGTAAATGTGAGATTCTTACTCACTGGAGCAAAGTGCTAGGAGAGACTTACCGTAAAGGAATAGCATTTTGTAGAAAAATCACCTTGGGTGTGTGTAGATTCTGGTTCTTTGCATCATGGAGCTCAAGCATAGATTTGACCTAACTCATTTCCTTCCCACATTCCTGGCCGGTGGACAAAGGCAGGGAGAAAGAAGGAGCTGAGTCACTAAGGCTTAATTCATTTGTCTATTTCTTGGCCCCTAGAGCTTGGTTTAATTGAAGAAGGTTTCAGTAGGATTAACTTTGCTCCAAAAATCACACTGGATCTCTTAAAGGCAGGTCTTTGGCTGTATTGGATCAGCATGAATACTTAAGATCTTTGAAGAATGTAGGAATTTCTAACTCTGATGGGACTGCTTCTCCAGCTGGGCCCAAACAAGTCACCTTCCCCTGTATGATTCCTGTGTCTGTGTTACAAAATTTCTAGAAATAGCAATGTATGGGTGCAATGGCACCAGTTAACTGCATCACTGGTCAACTGCATCAGATGACCAGAGCAGAAGGAGGGGAAAATTTCCCTCCTGTTTGAGCTGGGATGTCCATCTTCTCCTGCCTTTGGACATCAGCATTCCTAGTTTTCCACAAGGACTTACATCATTCACCAACTCCCTCCCTGCTCCCACCTCATTCTTGGGCCTTTGGACTCAGATTGAATTACACCACTGGATTTCCTGGTCTTAAAGCTTGCAAACAGTAAGTCATGGGACTTCTTATTCTCCATAATCGCATGAGCCAATTCCATTACATATATATGTCCTATTGGTTCTGTTTCTCTGGAGAACCCTCACTAATACAATCTGTAACATGGCAATGCCATCACTTAACTTACAGGACTGTATGGAGGTAAACAAACTAGATGGAAAAAGAAAAATTAGTGTGGGAACTATTATGATTACACTTATGAATATTATTCCAATTCTATGAAATTTGTCTATCTGCACTATAAAAAGCAACATAAAAATGGATTGGAGGAAATTCTCTAAATTTATGGTGCAGAATGTTTCTGGTTCCAGGTAATGTGGAAAAGTGACAGGGAAAGATGTGCAGGCCTTGTTAAAATATACCCCAACAGACAGATGAAATGGACTCCCTGTGGCTAAAATGAGACAAAGAAAAACAAAACAAAACAAAAAACCAGAATCTCCTGGTTAGCAAGATGAAGGATTGGTCACATCAAACAGAAACCACCTCATAAAAAGCATTGCTAAAACAATTGCAACTGGAAAATTTCCCAAATGAACCTGACAGACCACCTGAGGCCAAACAACCTTCTCCCCCTTCCTGTGGTCCTGTCATAACTCCAATCTGACAGAGAACAAGTCTTATAAACATTCTTCATTGATAAATATCTTCAGGCCTTAAGCCAGTTTCAGCCAGCTTGTGGGGACTTCACACAAATTGTCTTTGTGCCCTATATTTCACTTTTTGACATAAAGAGCCAAATTCCACCTCATTTTAATACTAAAACTGTTACCAAAAGCTCAGCACTTGTCCATAACCTCCTATCAGAAGAATGAGAACAAGTGGTTTGAGGAGGAGGAAAGAGAAGTTTATTACTTTGCTGGCAAAGGAGGAAAAATGGCAGACTCTATCTCAAAATCCAAATTTCCTGAACATAAGCAGAAATACAGAGCTTTTAAAGGGAGGGCCCTCAGTTCTAGGCTATTGTCCTTAAGGATTCTAATCTTCCCATCTCTGCTGAAGACAAAGCCTGTGACCTCCCCTACCTGGGAGGCTGGGCGGCCTGGGATGGCTGGGCTACCTCCTGTAAGCAAAGAACAAAAGACATTCCCCTGCCCCTCCTGACCACCTGCCTGAGGCAGGGATGCAGGCCAGGTTGCTGCAGTTCCCAAAAAGAGTGGGGGAGGTTTTAAAGAGACAGCAGGCCATTCCCTTTGTTACATATTCCCCACTCTCAATTTTATGCTTCCATATCTATGGGAGGAAGGGTGACTACTCTGTTACAAAACCCCACCCCAAAGTGAATGTGGGATGTATGTTACATAAAAGTTTACCCACTGTGCAAGTGCCTCATTTCTCTCATGAATATCCATAGATTTTCCCCAAGCCTGCTCAATATGCATGTCAGTTTGACTCTGGAAGACTTATATACCAGATCCGCCTTCTCTTCTGTGGAGTATGCACTTTCAATTTTTCCCACAGCTTCATTTTCCCCATTGGAAGATTTTTTTCTCCCTCTGAAAATAAAGTATTCTTTCTTTCCTCTATGGATCTCATGGTCATTTGTTAATAGCCTACAGATGGGGCATAAAGTGGATGCTTACTTTGTTGTTATGTCTGATTTATAGGAAAAACACACAAACACATAGATTTCTGGTAAACATGAAAAATGTTAATCATAATTTCTGGGGAATAGATGAAACCATCTATATTAAAATAATAGAGAGCCATAAGGTATAAATAGTAATCAAAGTCTGATTTTCATAGAAGTACAGATATAGCCAGAAGTTAACCAGCCATTGTTCTTTAACTTCCTCACTGCTATAATGTTACTGCTCAACAGTACTATACTCTCTTCTAGGTACAAGATTTGTGACTTCCTCCACTACTTCTGTAGATAACATTGCCATTGTAAAGCCCTAAGGTTTGTGCTTCTATAAATAACATCACTATTGTAAAGCCCAAACTTGTGCTTTTCTAAATAACATTGCTATTATAAAGCCCAAGACTGGTCTTTTAAGTATTTTTCAGACTCTGCATTCTGGGGGGATCCACTGATGCCAACCAGACCCGTGGATCAGTGTAGGAATGGATCCAACAGCCGTGAGACTCCCCTACCCAGGAAATCTCCCAACTGAGAAGATAATCTCTGCTTTCTAATCTTATGAGTTCATCCCCCACCAATTAGCAGACCCAAGTCCCTAGCCCTTTGCCTGCCAAACTATCTTTAAAAACCCTTTCTCCCAAATTCTCAGTGAAATGGATTTGAGAAATTCCTCCCATCTCCTCGCATGGTACCTGCAATATTAAACTCTATCTCTGCTCTGATCCCTGCTGTCTCAATATATTGGCTTACTCTTGCGCAGTGAGCAATGAACCTGGGTGGGCTGGCAACATGATAACATGTATCATATTATTTCTTAAAATTTTCCCTATTTTTAAAAGTACAAATTCTATGTATATTAGAAAAATATTCATATCACGTCATAGAGCTTAAGGTATGCTTTTTTGACACTAATTCTTTTTTATTCAATAGAAAGCATGTCACTGGCAAGCCAATGGACAATCAAGAAGAAGCTGGAATAGGTGTTAGTAGAGCTTTAAACTCCAGGAGGAAAATCCAGATGAAGTTGGAAAAAGCAGGTGAGATCTCTAATATCCCAAGGAGTTATTTTCTAGCCAGAAATTGGGAGTTATTCCATTTGCATAGTTCTGTCCCTTTTGTAACAGACAGGAGCTGAACCACCGCTGATGCCTCATATAGTATGACTGAAACAAAACCGTCAAGGAAAAAAAATACACGCATGTGAAGATAAATTTTGAGTATATCCATCTAGTATCTTTTCATCTTTCTATCTCCCTCAACTGACAGCTATTCAGAGAAAGAAAAACAATTACCTGTTTTTCCTGTTTGCACAGTTTTTATTATAATTTTGAAATAATAATTTACCAAATCTTCATTAAACATTTATTATGTTTTAAAAATTTAATTTGGGGCTGGGTTAGAAAGTTGGATATTGAACGGCCACTATGCAGGATGAACTTTCAAGAGCTATATGACCACAGAAAAACACAAACCAGACTGTGCTGATGTCCATAAATGCAAAGGTTATATTCAAACTATTTAGCAACCCATAGAGAATAGGCAGAGACCACTCAGAATGTACACACTGACTAATCAGAATGAGTGCCTTACTTTAAAACATAAATATTTAGGGGTCTGAGGAAATAATGAGCTTTCTTGTGTTAAGGAGCACCTGGGTTTTCCAAAAGGCATTTTTGAGAGATAGGTAATATATTTGGCAGTAACTGAGGGATATATATTTTTTTCCATTTTTTAAATATTTCTTACCCTCTGGAGGATAGGAGAAGTGTTGTTTTTGTTCTGCCCCACAACAATTAAAATGTTTTTCAACATTTGGAAATAAAACCAAGAAGAAAAAAAAAATGACCAAACTAAATGGCAGAGATCATCCATACCACAGAAACAGGAATACAACTAAGTGCCATAGATTTATTCCAGTGGTGGATAATCAAGAAAGTTTTATTGTGGAGGAGAGTTTGAGTGAACTTTTGAAAGATGAGTAAAAAGAGGTATATTGAGATGGGTGAGACTAGGGTCGAGGCATTCTCTTGGAGATAATAGCATAGCAAGAACAGGGCTGCTCTTCTAATCTCTCAGGAACTAGAAGAGACAATTATAAAGGAAAATAAAATTCTCAGGACCCCCCTCACCCCCAATTCCTTATGCAAAAGGAAAGTGAAGCCTGGAGGCTGAGTCATGCAACACTCCCTTCCAAATGAATAGCTGTCCTAACATTATGCATTAGCTGGATCCCCACGGAAACGTAAAAGTCCTCAGGTATCTACAAGGACAGGATGTCCCTACAGATCATTCATAAGGAAATTCTTTGCTGGATTCCCATAAACAAGAACATGCACATTTTAACTTTAGGTCCACAAAGTAAGTCTACCTTCCAAAACTAAAGCTTGTTAAATTCCACACTAATAATGTTGATTGCAAGTTTATCGTCCCAGGTGCAAAACAGAGACAAGAATAATCATTCTTTCACCTACCCAGGGACATCTACATAATTGATTTTTCCTTACTTCCTTTTTCTCTTTAAATATGCACCTCATATTATATAAAATATAGATTTCCTGGGCCTCACAAGATTGTAGCCATTTGTCTCACTGCCCACTCCTCTCCTCCTTTTTCTTTTTGTATGACTCTCCCCTTAAATACTGAAGTTTCCAAATCCCTCTTTGGAAAAATACAGTCATAGATGAGTGCCTGGCTTGTGTTTTTCCTGGGCGCGTCCTCAGATTTTGGCTTAATAAACCTCCATTGATTGAGATCTTTGCCTCAGTCACTTACTGTGGGTTGTCAGTATGAAGGGATATTGTCATGGGAAATACCCACAGCCATTGCACAAATCTTTGCTTCTATCCCAGCTATTCCTATCAGCACCTCCCACAGTTTTTACCTAAATGTTGTTAATTTTTATAGCCTCTTAATTATAACTATGTAATGTCAGCATGTAACTAAGTCCCCATTATCTTTCTCAAATGGTAGGCTACCTCATGTGGAAATATACGTTTCTAGAATAATGATGCCAGAAGAGAACTTAGAGATCTTCTACTCTATCCTCTTTCCTCTTAGAGCTGGGAAAACCAAGACCCACCTGACTTGTCCAAGAATACACCTGAGTTCACAGCACAGGGAGGACCCTGCTGTAGGTCCCAGGAGGGTCCCAGGCTGGGGCCCCTCTAGCCTGTGTTCCTCCCACTCCTGGTAGCACAGCTCCTCCCATTTCTGCCCTGGTTATCTCCTCAGGGCTCCAGCTATGCATTCCCTGATGCCTCTGAAATGAAAGGGAGAAAGGAAGCCTAACATCTCTCTTACAAAGTGTGGGGTAACATTTATGGCAAGAAATGCATCAGAGGAAAGCTGGTTTCAACATGGGGAATAGGTGGGTCTTTCTCAGAGCAACTGTGAAGCTTCAAAACTGTGAAGCTCAGACTAAGGTTCCCAGGATTCACCTATGATAGGGACATAGAAGTGTTCTCACTAAAAAAAAAAAAAGATAAAATTGATCCATAGAGACTTTTAACTATTCATTAGGCCTGTTTTAAATGCTTTACAGGTGTTAATTTATCTAGTTCTCAGAGTAGCGTTATGAAGTAGCACAGTTATCTCCACCTTACACATGAGGCAAACTAGCCAAAGAGAAGTTAAGTAACTTTTCCAAGATTCCCAGCTTAGAAACTGGGATGGGAACATAGAGCTAAGACTACAGAGCCTAAGCTCTAATTTACCCTTTCATTTAACTCATACTTCCTATACACACTCTTCCATGTGGGCACTGACTGCCTCTCAGTGTGAGAGAAGTGATACAAAATCCCCAGGCCCAGGCTTCCCCTGACTTCAGTGGATTCTCTAGCTGTCTAGACTATATACATACACACACACACACACACACACATATATATATAGAGAGAGAGAGACAGATACTGCTTTTTTGGTGTTTTTTCTTAAGTGTAGTCATCATTAATTCAGGTACCATGATGCACATTCTCTTTTGCATTCAAAACAAAAAAACATAAAAACAAAACATAAAACCAAGTGGCAGAGGCAGCAGGAGGTGAGTTGCACAGCTCCAAAAACATAACATCTAAAATTGATTCCAATACTCCCATTATGTGAATTCCAGAGTTCTTTAGGACAGGGGTAACCAGAATGGGGGTGAAAAATAGTAGAGCAAACAGAGAGTGAGAGAAAAAACACTTGTAAGCACCCCAAAGTATTCATTGACAAGTTCCATTGAGAAAAGAGAGGAACAGCAACAACAGGGCATTGCTGTGGCTTAGCCCATTTAAGCAGAGGTTGGGTTGTGTTGCATTAGAAATGCGAAAGGGAAGGTCTGGACCCACTGGTTCTTACTGGCTCTGGCCTAGCTGAATGCAGCCTTGTTCTCAGACACTGGATAGTCCCTTTTCCTGCTTGGGCCTCAGTTTCCTACTCCACAAAATGAAGAGTTTAAACTAGATGATTCTTACTTCTATGATCATAGAGCTGTGTATTTCTCAACTTGGAATTTCTCACAGTGCCTTGCACATATCACAGTGTCAGGGGAAGGTCAGTGACTCTTTGGACAGAAAACACAAAGAGAACTCTCATAGCACCAAAGCTCACTTGCAGCCTCTGTGCAGACCCCTGCTGAGCTCTGCCTGCCCCGTCAGATTCTCATATCTCACCAATGCTTACAATGCTTACTGCCTCTGGGTTCCTCACCATGAATGTACCCGACCCACTCAACATGAGCAGGAGAGCCTGGTATTACACAAGAGCACCACAGAAATAATTAGAGTGGAATTTACAGGAAAATAGTCTTTCAGCCAAGAGACAGGAAAGCTTTTTTCCTCAGGGAAGGAACAAATACATTACAGTCACTGGAGAGAGGCAGACATTCGCCACTCCTGCTTTCCTCACTATGGAAGGCATGGGAGGTCAAAGTGTTACAGAGGCTGTGATGATGACTGAGACTGTGGTGTTGTACCCCGGGACAAGAAGTAATGAGGCTAAGGAGATGACAGATGCAGGGGAGAGCCAGCCAGACTACGTTCTTATGAGTAGGATATTGTACCAGGGAAGAAGAAAGGCTGTATCTGAGGAGACAGTACTCCCATGGATTGCCAAATGCTGATTGAATACTCACCAGCCATGGAACAGTATGATGCCCTCTGCTGAGCCTTTGAGACTAGGCTTAGACAGAACTTCCTGCTTTGCCTGTGACTCTTGAAGGTATCACAGGCCTGAGGATGGGGGTTGATGAGAATGAGGTGGCAGGCAACCACCTCCAAGGAATGGTTTGAAACTCCTGGCAAAATGCAAATAACCCCAGTTCCCTATCCACCATAAAGGAAATTACAACTCAGCTGGGAACGTCAGGCTTAAGTAGAGAATGGAATACAATGCAAATGTCTTCAGCAGAGAGGGGAAAGAGAAACAGGCAGGGAAATGGAATGTTCCAAAGACAATTTTCACAACATATTGCTGAGGGTTTGTGCTGCTTACGAGTAAATTACTTATGGTGACACCTTAAGGACCCTGAGAAAGCAAAAGTCAAGGGAAAGGGACATTTAGATCGCCTATCTCCAAAGTAGTAAAAACAAAAATTATATATATGCATGTATATACATGTATAGACTTCCCAGTGTCCTAGGAGCCATTTTGAACACCAGGTGGTGTTAGGCAAATATTTCCTACGGCTTCTTCTGCATGGGTGAGATTGATGAAAGTGTACTATTTCTCAGAATATTCTTTCATGACCTTTCTGTTTGATATTTATGAATGCCAGCATTTGTTCTGATATATCAAATGTTCTGGTACCTGGATGCCACAATAATTCCAGAAGTCTTGAGAACAAACTTCCTGAACATTTCCAAAATGCATTTGGCAGGAGGCCCTGTGGAATGACACAGCAGAATTTTCTCTATTCATTTCACAGCCCACAATCTGACAATGGGTTGATCTTTTTGTTCTTTCTTCTTTCACTCTCCCTTAAAATTCCAGCATGTCTGTACCCTAGGTATTGAGTGCTTTCAAGTGCTTTCTCTAAATTTTAATCATTCATGAGGGCAGAGCAGTATTAAGAAGGCATTGCCAAGTTGGAGAAATATTGAATGCAGCTGGTGCAAATTTAGCTGAAAAATAGGAGAATGGAATGATCAACTTATAGAAGGTAGTATCTCCAGTTTAGGAATATCAAATCATTAATCAAAGTCACCATATTTTTTTACATATAAAATAGTGGTATGCCCAAGATTATAGAGCAAATGTCGGAGGAGTTAAAACACTGATAAAATTCTTAAATTTGATCTGGTGTTCCTGATACCAAGCTCTATCTGCTAAATATTTCTTCTCAGCCCCTGTCCTTCTGTATCAAACTTTCACTTGAATTACAAAATACTGGTCCTCCAAGGTCCCAGGCCTAAAATTCTAACCAGAACCACAAAAAGGAAGTTCACCTGCCAGTACTTGCTACCCACTTGGCATATAGACAGAGTCAGGATTAGTGTGAGGAGTTACAAACCTCATAAATTTCAAGGACACACCCACATGACTCTAAAAGCACCAATTTAAACTAATGAACTACTCTTATCTGAAATATGTGTGTGTATGTGTGTGTATATATATATATATATATATATATATATATATATATGTTTAGTGCTCTATGAGAAGTTTGTCTAGAGAAGGGATAAGTTTCCGGATGCTTTGAGGTCTACATTTAGTGAAGATTACAACTTTTGAGACTGCTGAATTTTGTCTTAAAACTATAACTGCAATTCTATATTGGAAGAGTTGTTTCATGCCATCCTTCAACTGTCTTCCAAAGGATATTACTGAAGTACTGAAAACGGGTCAAACTTCAGATTTAACAGATGTTGAAACTGAAGTGCAGAAGATTAAATATGTGGCAAAAGTTGCCAGACTTCTCTCAGTCCGGGTTCTTTCCACTCTGCCTTTTCATATGTTCATGATAATCTACACATCTGTATAATCTTTTGGAATGAGTCTGAAGTACCAGGGAAAGGCACAGTGTAAATCAAAATGAAAAATTATAACAGACACTAAGGTTTTTATGGATACAAAGAGAGTGCTGGGAAATCTATCCTGAAGGCTGGAAGTGTCCTGTGTTCTAATTTACCTAGTAAGAGGACTGTAGTATAGGAAAGAGAAAGAATGGCTGAAGGGAGGATGAACACTACCTCCAGCCAGTCTGTGGATGCCCTGACTCAAGATTAACAGCATCTTCCCTGGGTTCTAGGAAGGCTCTAATGTGCATCCACCACTTATGTACAGGGATTTATTTCATAATTTTATTTTTATATTAGGAATCCAAAATAAATATCAGTATACCAAATAAATTCTCTGGGCTACCTTCTTAGATAATCCAGACACTGAGTCCAAAAGCAGAGAGATGATCCCAGAATCTCAGAGATCCTATGCAAATTTTAGAAAACACCAGCATGTTTTATCAACATAAAGGTTTTTGGTAGTCTGTAACTATTTATATTAGGTCATTTATTCTAATAACACTGAGCATAGTAGGAAAAAACAGTCATCATCCATTACCTTTTGGGTATAACTAACTATATTTTTTATACTTTAGTAATTTTATGAATAGAATACAGAATAAAGGGATAGTGAAAAACAACTTTATAAGAAATTTTAATATGAATGTAAGCATCGTGAACTTAAATTTTTTTTCCTTATTTTCATGATTTTAGTGGTACACATGCAGAAAATGTGAAAATATCCTCTAAATGCAATTAACTGCTCATGAACTATCATGCGATCTGGGACATATCTATCTTGTAAATAGTGATTTCAAATACATCTCTGATAGGTCCTAGCTTATTATTTCTGATTGTTCATCTCTTTCATTTGCATCATCAAATTGACATGCTTGGAATCTTTTATGCAACACTTGATTCATGATTTTGTTGAAGAGAGGATGACTATGTTCTTTGCCCCAAAATTGGAAAATATTTTTTTAGATTTATAAACACTGATTAGAATAATCAATCTGATTAGTTAAATTCTACATCATCTATTTCCTTCCAACTACCTATGATATACAGCAGCCTTTAATATTTGTCCACTTGTGAAGCATATTGGTAAATTTTGGTGCACAAGAACCATTAGAGCTACAATAATACTATCACATGTCCTTTTAGAAAAATTGAATGGTCAGGTTATTGTTGCAGAATATTACATGGAAAAATTCTTCCTACTAATAATCATCTGGATAAGAGTAAGCATATATCCTTTTTACCTTTAAAACTTGGCCATTGAGCTCTATGTTTGAGAAAATTAAACTAGGATGTCATTATATGAAGACTTGGTCTGAGATTTAATTTATACAATCAATTTTACTATCAGAGTCTAGAGTGCCGTTTTATTTTTATATTCATATTCTGATTTAATAATTTTAAAATGTCTTCCTCTGTCAATTTTAATCTCTTTACCATTATGGGGAGAAAACAAAAAATCCTGACTACAAAGATATTGCCTCCTATATCATTCTATACTGTTTTGAAAGGTGATGCAATACTAATGAACGACACAGCACAAAAAGCTGGATAATTATACAACAGTAAACTCATTTCATCAGTTTTATAGGCTTATTATTGCATCATCTTTCTAGGCCAGTTGTCCAAAAGAACTACAATGAAAGCCACTTACATAATTTAAAATTTTCTAGTAAGCACATACAGAACAAGTAAAATTAATTTTATTAATGGATTCCAATCCAAAATATTTTCAACATGCAGTTAACATTAAAATCAATAAGCTGTTTTACTTTGATTCTAAGTCTCTGAAATCTAATGTGTATTTTGCATTTTCAGTACATTTTCATTTTGACTAGCCCCATTCAAATGGGCAAAGTTACATATAGCTAGAGGCTGTGATATTGGACAGCACAGTTTTAGGCAATCTCACTATTATTTTTTCTTTGTTTTTTGAAAAAAAATGAGTCTTTTTTTTTGCTCATTGATTGAAAATAAGGATAAAATGATTCCTAGAATGATAAAAAATGTCTAAATATATGGAAAAACAAATCACCAACTTTCCATAATACATTTTGGATTTGTAAAAGGGTATAATAAACTTATGATAATTGCAAAAAATGAATTGTATTTTTTAAAAGTTTTTTCCTTGCACTTCATAAAACTTCTTAGAGAGAATAAAAGTCATGAAATACCAATCTATACAAATGGTTAGAATTGCTTAAAAAAGAAATAACAATTAAAATTGAGTCCAAAGAGCTGTGATGGCATATCAAAGATCGATCATTTTTATAGCTCTATAGTTCTGTATTCCTCATACTGGCACCACTGTATCAACCATTTCCTGTATGGGGATCTACCATCTAGATTTCAAGGAATAAGAATTGAGTCTTTTGGTTCCCCTAATTTAAGCTGTACCTGCACTGCCTGTCCGAATATATATTTTTATAATATGATTACATCTATAAATAGGAAAACAAAGTGCTAACTATATATTGTATGTTATTCTGTAAAGTTCTTTTAAAGCCTAAGGTATTGTATTCATGCCATCTAATGTTATCCCATAGAAGAATAAACTGTCTCATTTCTTTAATAAAAATTAAGGCATTTTGATAGAAATAGTATTTTATTGACTGAATTGATGTATATAACTGAAACGGTGATATTTAACAATGAGTTTAAAAGGGAACACAGTCCAGAGCCTACTATCTGCAATGTGCTCCTACACGCACCCAGGGAGATCTCTATTCCACTGCCACAGTGCTGAGGACTTCATCACTGAGCATCACCAGAAAGTCACTAACTTAGACATTAGGAATATCTGCAGCCCTATTCTAAAGCAAACTCTTTCTGACCTCAATGAAATAGAGCATTAAACCTGTGAGTGTCTCATATACCAAAAGAAGATAGCTTTCTGGTCTTTCCTGTTCATAGACTGGCTAAAGTAAGAATAATTAAATAATTCATAGATGAAAAACACATCAATATTTGAACCTTTCTAATGCTTCCCCCAGTGTGTTTTCCCCAATAACATAAATAAGACCAAAGGATGGAAGGATGGACAGAGAGCAAATAGACACACACACACACACACACATCAACACAATTGCTCAACCAGTTTTTATTTATTTTTAAATTTTATTGCATGTCCTGGCAAACATAAGTGGCTTGTAGATTTGCCTCTGGTTCACCAAAAGCTTATAACACAAAATACCAAAAGACAAGCAACTGAAGCTTAAAAAAAAAAGTATCATGTCTATAAGAAAGAACATTTAGAAAACATTAATAAAGCATATAAAACTTTTGAAATTTGCTTAATTTTTGTACAATTATAAAATAATAAAAAAAATATCCCTTTAACATTCAATATCCCACATACTGTATTAGAGGGGAATATCAAGAAAACAAAAGGTAAATGGATTTAATGAGGAAATTTCTTCTTTCCATTTATATTGAAATCCATCTCCAAACAAAAACATTCCCATTCTCCAGCTAACTGCATTGAGCTGAGGCCATAAGAATTCCATTAAGCCCACTCCCAGTTGTCTATACTTAATATTCTTTTACCCTTTATACTGGCTACTCATATACTCAACGAGCATACATTCCCATGAAGATGTGAGGCCAGTAACTGTGCCTAGCTTTGGCTAGTGCCAAATCCATGAGATACAGTACGGTAATTTCTGAGTCCCTAGTGCCTGAATAGTGCTGAAATAGTTCAGAAGTCCTCGGTTTACTCAAACACTCAGGACAGTCGAGGAAGCCATTTGTCCTCCTAATATTGCCAAAGCACAGCTTTCATTCTTCCCCTTAACGGTTTGCAAAACTGCATGTTTGTTTCAGAAATTAACAGTGCTTATTACCATCTAAGCACAGCAAAACGTTGAAATCAAGGACTCACTCTCTTTAACGTACAAAATTAAAAAAAGTAATAAAAAAACTTTCCTTCCCTCCCCATCTTAAAATTACAGCATTATTTCTTATTTGACATTGTATTCTTAGTAAATAGTATTCCCATGAAAATACAAAAACAATTAAAAAAGGTTTCACCTGTGGTTCTGGAAAACCCACTATCCCAAGAAGAAAAAAAAAAAAAATAACCAAAATACAAAGTATGCAATTTCACACACAAATATATATATACATTTTTCAGATGAAACTCACACATTACATTTTAGAGCCACATCAGCCCTTTTGCACTTTAAAATAAAAATGGAAGCTTATGTGCAATGACAGTCCCTTACCAGAACGCATGGGAAGATTTTAGAGCTCATTAGCATGTATACAAAATATTTGTTTTACATTTTGAAAAAAATAATGTAATACAAAGTATGTTTCTAAAAGATCTAGGAAGAATATCGTCATTTACATGTTTTACCAAAGTTTGAGGACAATTCTTTGTTTATGTGGTTTAAGTAACCGCTTCCATGAAAAGATTATCCCTTGCTCTGTGGGACATTTGTGTGTCTGTGCACAGTCCCTAAGGGAGACGGACGGGAAATTGGGTTCTCACAGTTACTTTCCAACAAACTGAAACTCTTACTGATTAAAGAAGAAAAAATGATACAATGATGCAACTTACTCCACAAGAAAACAAATCTCGTAAATTTATATTTCCCAAATCACTATTCCTATATTAAACCTTGAAGAAAGAAAGGCAAACAAGCCTCTACATGCAGAGTTTTATAGACTAGGAAGGTCTTTAAAAGAAACATTTACCAAATATTATTATTTATGCTTCAAAAGATTTTTCAAGAACTTTAATTCATGGTTTGCTGAGATTATCTTACTGTTTAGTGCAGATTCAAGATTTCTGAATGATTCTTATTTTTCTTGAATATTCTTAATAGATAGTCCAACTTCACCATAAGAACTAAATAGATGGCTTTCATCCCAATCAAATCAACATGAATTCTAAGAAAAGTAGCAAATATGTATTTGAGTTAGTTAATCTACTAGTGAAATTTAGTTTTAAGACTTCTGTGATGGCAGCAATTTTTTTCCCAATAAATACTATAAGATAAGGTGTCTGGTGTTAAATTTAAGGTGTTTACTGATATACTCAGATACATGACACCAGGTGTTTTTGAACTGGCTGCTATGGACCTTTTAAGAATTTTAGCCATAACTCATATTCCTCATTCCCAACCAAAACCAAAATAGGATGTGTCCTTTCCTTTAGTGTGTGGTAATGTGAACATAAACTTTTTTTTATAATTGAACTAAATAACCCCAAAGTGAACTACCTTCACTAGAAGGGATGTTAGTAACATAAAATACACCAACATTGAGGAAAGTGTACATATGTACAGTCTCACCCACAAAATATGCAATGGTAAATAAAACTGGATCTATTCAAAGATTTGATGTGGCGTGTGTTTAGTATCTAGAGAACTGAAAGTACCTATACATACATCATTGTTACACACATGTAACTAAGCTCTAGATATCTATCACCATACATGATACCCTTTGAGAGGAGTATAGAGAAACCATACAAAACAAGTAATTTTTTTAAAAAAGTCGATAAGTGCAACTCAATTTTCTTTCCTTTAAATTACATTTTAAACAATACTCAATGCCCCCCACCCAAAAATATATACTGTATATTTATATATTTATATATATATAGTCTTAGACTATAAGGGTGACAATGCTTTATAAAAGTCAATGAGAAATCTCTGCAGCTTAAAGAGACACCCACCTCTTTTTTGCTCACTTCTACCTAGCCACGGCTGTGTCAGTCCTGCAAGCAATAGTTTTGAAGGCTTAAAGCCAGAATCAGAATCAGACACCAGGTCAGATGTTAGGTAAGAGGTAGCCTCTTACTTCTCCTTCCCTTAAGAAATCAAACCGAGAAGAGGAAGGGGAGGAGCTAGGGAGAATGCTTTGAAGATCAAGCAGGAGTGCTTTGTAGTGGGATGGGTAGGTGGGACGAGGACAGAAAGAGCCCACACAACAGGGCTCACTCCCCCTCCTCTTTGATGCGCTGTTGCTTGTTGCGACGAGTATCCATGTCAAAGTTGAAGTCATTCCACTCATCTCGGGGTGGGAAGGAGATGGTCTGGCGGAGGGTGAAGCGCACGGCATCAATGACACGCTCACCTCGGGTCTCACTGGAGCCCACACTGACAGTAGAGGCACCACTTGGGGTCCGCAGGAGATGTGGAGGTGAGGAGAAGTCATGGAGCTGCCGGTGGTCCAGGATGCCCTTCCAGATTGCGTGTCGGAATTGCTCAGGGATTTTTAAACTTGCCAAATCCTATGCAATAAGCAAGGGCGTCAGGAAGAATTAAAACAAGGAGACAAATTGATACTTAGTCCACAGTCATTCCCTGATGCTCTGGTTTAAGCGATCTGAATTTATTGATCTCTATATTATTATAGAAAATAAAATTAACTCTCTGATTGTCTTCAGTGCTATATGTAACTAAGCACAAAGACACAGGCAGCCTTAAGGTATCACCTCTGCTTGTGGATAACACTTCACTTAGTTTCTACTGGCCTTAGTTTCTTCATTGGTAAAATGTGGATAATACTTAGAGAGGAGGGCAAAACTCCCAAGCAGAAAGATGAGGTACCTTCCGATGTTTAAATCTACCTGGCTCTAGTCACTAGAAGAAAGGTATTAATGGAATGTCACCACCACTTGAGTGAGGAGATAAGAAGAAAAGATGACTAACAGGGATTGAGCACTTTCTACATGCCAGGCACTGAACTAATTATATTCATGATATCATTTAATCCTCAGGTTAGTGATAAACACTATTACATATATCTGTTTTGTAGATAGAAAAACTGACGGCCAGAGAAGTTGACAAGTCTGAAGTCACAGAAATAAGTGAAACAATTAGAGACTGAGGATATCCTCGGAGCCTAAAACTTCCCTATTGGCCAGAAGGTCTCTCGGTGTTTGAATAAATCAGTGTATCAAAATGCAGAGCAGAAATCAACCTAAGTGCCCATCCACTGAGGAGTGGATAAAGAAAATGCAGCATTTATATACACCATGGAATATTACTCAGCCATAAAAAAGAATGAAATAAGGTCTTTTGCAGCAACTTGGATGGAACTGGAAGTCATTATCCTAAGTGAAGTAACTCAGGGATGGAAAATCAAATAAGCATGTTCTCACTTATAAGGGAGAGCTAAGATATGGCTACGTCTGGTCACACAGAGTGTATATAGCATAGAGTGGTGTAATGGACACTGGAGACTCAGAAGGGAAAGAATGGGGGAGGGCAAGGGGTGAAAAATTTCCTATTGGATACAATGTAGATTATTCAGGTGATGGATATACTAAAAGCCCAGACTTCACTACTATACAATTTATCCACGTAACAAAATACAAATTGTACCCTCTAAATCTATTGAAGTAAAACAAAATGCAGAGCAGTGTGTCTATGTTCTATGGATGGTGGTAGAAGGCATTCCAAATAGGGTCAATCTTGACTAACTGGTGGCATCTCTTACATTTATTTGCATTAGCTCCTCCTTAGATTGTTTCAGTGATAGCCCATGTTTTGTTATGGAGCAGAATGCTGGGGAGAAAGCACATTGTGCTTGGTGTCAGAAAACCTTAGCAGAGGTTCTTACTCTGTCACTGACTGGCTATAGAACTTCAGCAAGTCACTCATTCTCTACTGGCCTCAGTTTCTTCATTGGTAAAATGGAATACACTTGCTTTTTAGGTCAACACTTATTGTAGATTCATTTTTTAATGTAGCTATGAAAGTATTTTATAAATTATAAAACACACTATATAAATGTTAACCATTTGTGTTATTATATTAACTCATCTTTGCATCATATAGGGGACCCTAATGAAAATCCCTCAATTTAAGCATATTCCTCTTTCAGAAAGTGATGCCACATGACTTAGACTAGTGGTAAGTGACAATCTGAGAAAGAGGTGTCTATTTCCAGAAATGAGCAGGAACAAACTGAGGTGAGGATGAGAAAATTGTGTAGTTTTTCAACATTTCCAAATTTGGAAATTTGTAGTATGGTGTCATTTTTTTCCATGGTGTTAATTTTTAGGCAACTAGAAGTATTCCAATTTCTTATTGTAGCAGAACACATTATAAAGAAATAATTCACAAATAGGTAAGTGAGTACAGCTTTTTTACGCTTCTTGGACTGTTTACTTCTGGGACTCTCAGTAAGTCCAAAGCTCTTTGCAAACTAGCCTCCATTAAACTTCATGATTCTCTGGATAGATTTTAATTGATGACTGACAGGTTAGAAAGCTGTGGCCCAGAGACTGGCATAAGATATAGTGAACACCAGCAGAAATGGACTTAATGAGTATCTGCAGATCCTAAAAACCAAAGGAGCATTGCCGGCATGCTCCCCAGTGGGAACAAGTAGAAAGTACGACTTTAAAAATATAGAGAGGGGGCATACTCTTTGCTCCATAACATAGGACTCTACCATAGGAGGCTTCCTCAAATATAGGGCAACTCTATCCTTTTCAGTGGATGGAAGTGATTGAAAAGTTATCTGAATCCTATGGAAACTTACTCTTAAAGCTTTCTCTACAGGTTTTGCCTGTAATTTATTCTATCAGGGAGCAGCAGCCAGGGGTGATTTATGAGATAGAGGGGGTGGGCATAATGGCAGTATAGTATATATGTGTCACCTCAGGGCTGGGACATTATCATGCTGCAAGGGCATCTCTAGCATCGGTGCTCAAGGAGGGGGGAAAAAGAGGTCCCAACTACAGAAGCAGCAGCAGAGGCAGAAAACTACCTTCTTCCACCAGTCAAAAGTACCCTCTGGAAGCTAGAAGAAAGCATAGTGAACCCCAAAGAGAGCAGCATGAAAATCAGCCTGGGAGACAAATCAGATTACCAATAACCAGAGCAACACTAGCTCCCATGTGAGCAGCAGTTCAAGAAGTGGCATAGGAAGCAAGAGAAGGACCCTTCTCATCTAGCTTGTTTCAAAAGACAAATCAAATAATAACAAAGCCAGAAGGTGATAATTTTGAACCCAATTTAATTAACTGAGGTCCAGGGAGGAAAAGTGGTAATCCCAAGTTCTCATTGCTACTAAAAAGCATGATTGAGACTTGAACCCATGGCCATTGATAATTCCCAATGATCAGAGATGGATAGACCCTATTTTGATAGAATTAAAAATGAATAAAGGAGCATACAGATTTAGAGAGACAGCTGAATCCCCCTTAAAGTCTTACTTCATAGGAGGCAGAAAAGCCAGTTAATAGACTTATAGACCTCAGGGTTCTATGCCTGGTTTTGTCATAGCATAAGACTATTTTGTCATCTCTCCATGTTTTTAAGTGAGAATAACACCACCTGCTTCCTGCTATCCTCCTTGGGGATTATATAGATTAATGAGAACAACTATAAATTTCTATGAATTCTTTAGAAATTATAAATTTCTTGATGGTGGGCATTATGTCTCTTCTCTTCTGCTTTGTAAACAGTATGGGTGCAACAGACAATTGTTGACTTCTCAGACAAGCTAAAGAAGATTGATTGCTAAGCTTCTAATATGTATAGGTGAAGGCCTGGGAATCTTTCTAACATGGTTACGAGTTCCACCAAAACTGAGGATTGGGGACAAGACAAAAACAAATTTTAAAACTAGGAGGGATTGAACTACAAGGAAGTTGTCACCAAAAGGAGGAAATGAAGAAATAAAACTCAAGAGAAAAGTCTAACAGTTACTTACATCCATGGAGTAATGCTCAATCTGATAGATGGTGGTCAGCCCCTGGGTCGTGAAATAGTCCAGACATGATGAACAGCCCAACCTCGCTAAGAAACTGCAGAGGGAGGAGGGAAGAGGAAGGAGGAAACAGAAAAAGAAAGTTCACCCCATCTGCATTGGCGAGATAAAGGAAAACCCAACATTTTGCCCTTAGATGCCCTGCATAAGAGACTAGAGACAGATAAAATATATGTGGGCCTTGGATTTGAGTTTTGGGGATTATTGGTGACTTGAAATTTGGGTCTATAGAAATTAAAATCATGTATAAGGGTTTTGGCAGATCAGCAATTATCATGTGGTGATCTGTGGAGTTCTAGGGCCCTGTATCAGTGCCTTAGGAGCCATTGTAAGGAGGGAAAGGAAAAGTCCAGTGTTCAGGTTCCCAGCCCTCTTGCCACCTGGCTCTTCACTCAAAAAGAGCATCTCTATTTTGTTTTGTATTTGGGATCTCTGAGAATGGTTTATGTGATTAAGAAAAAACTGCAGACCCCTATTCTATGAAGTCATGAATGCCTTTTGATTCACTTCCTCCTCAGAATACAGATCCCCTTCTTTTGGGTGCTGATCTGAGACTGAAGATGCTGCCATCGTCACAGGGCCAGCCTCTGGGTGGGATAAGCCATGCACATTGCCATTCTGTGACTGACACTGCATGGGGATCAACACAAATCATTCCAGCAGCCAAATGAAAGAACCATTCTGCACATGAAGCAGAAGCAGAAGATGTGCACGAGGTGTGAAATTTGGGAACCTACTCTTGCCTCTGTAGGAAACAGGTCTTTCAGGCTTCATCCATTTCTTTCTCTGCCTGGAGTATACCCATTTCCTACATGCAGAGCAGTAGAGGCCATCAGGTTCTTGAAAGTTCCTGTCATTTGTGCTAACATTAAAACTTTTTTATGGACATCCAACTCCAAAATAATGTTCTCATGGTGGCTGAGAGCTATGAGGGCTAGAGAGCAAGAAAGGGAGCAAGATAGCAAGTTTACTACCCTTTTGGGAAACCCAGCCCTGAGCACCAATTTGAGGGCCATGATTGACAGTGTTAAACTGTGAGGGAGGAGACAGGGAGGAAGTGAAGGTGAAGGAAACAGACATGAAAACTATATGCCTATAAATATACATCTTCACTTGTCCCCATGCTGATTATACAGTATTGATTAAACAATGCTGACCATTGCACAGATCAGAGAGAATAGTGGCTGAGCTCCAACCATAAAACTGCTTCCTTTCTTTCAACTGTTTTATCGAATTTCACAGTATCCACCCTCCACCACCCAGAGATGCTTAGGACAGACCCCCAGGGGCACATGCTGTGGACTCACCTGACAATGCTGCAATCTGTGGGGTACGGAGGTGGGGGGGTGCAGTGGGAGGTGGATGGCATGGAGAGTGGGGGAGGGAGGGCCTGGGTGGGGCTGAGTCCATTCATGTCTCCAGCCATTGGCATGTGGGTGCCCATCATAGGAACTGAACAGAAGCAGGAGGAACAGAGAGGGTTACTGCCGTCATCATGTACCAGCATCCCAGTGGTCCATCTTGCCTGGTTTAATGTTATCAAGGACCTAAACTACCAGCTTTTTTTTTTAAGCCTTATCTCTCACTACATCTCTTTAATCACCCTACATTTAGGCAATCAGAATAGTCAGCAGATTCCAAACTAATTGTATACTTCTAGATCTTTGTACCTTTTCCTAGGACAATCTCTTCCGCTCCCCGCCTTTCTCTATTTCTAATTCTTTGTCCAATTGTTTATTGCTCTTATTGTTAACATGTTCCTCCTTGTATTTACCTTCATGGGTTATATTTCTGTCTCTCTTACTGGTCTAATCTCAAGCAAAGATTAGATCTTAGCCATATATAGGTACCCACAGACCCTAGAACAGTGCCTGGCACAGAGTAGTTGCTCAGTAAACTTGGGTTAAGTGGACAAATGAACAAACCTGGGAAAATGAGAGTGACTTTTGGAATATTTATTTGGGAATAGGAAAACTTACTGTAATATTTGTGAATCACATGCCTAATAAAGGATGATCCAATTTGAGATTCTAACTCTTTCTTATGTTCCATTTGAGAGTTGTGTACAGGAATACCACCAATACTTACTGATATTTTACTAAACCATAAAATGTCAACATTCACTGATAGAGAAGAAAGCTTAACATCAATATTTATGAATCAAATTTTGCCTTCAGGTTAAAAAAAACAAAATAATATATCTAAAAAAAGAAATGTAATGTGTTTCTACTTTATTGAACAGTAGTGTGCCTAAGGAGAAGGCCTCCAACACTAACCAGCTAACTAGAGAGCAGACCCCACCACATCTCAATCTCTTTCCCTCCTGAATTTCCTGAGTACATCAAAGGATAATTGTAAAGTACAAATAAGAAAATTTAGGCAAACTGTAAGTTATACAAATGTGAACTATCATTAATATTTTGCCATCCCAAGAAATAAGTTGAGAACCCTAAGATATCACAAGAAAAAAAATGAAGTAGAAAATTAATGGTTTCTATTCTTTTTACTGTCAAAGTAGTAGACTTGTCAAGGGGTCAAGTTTTAAGCCTTAGGACGCGTTTATCACTAGCGAGAGAGCAGTGTGGCTCTAAAGTCTGTACTGCCATACCAGGCAACCACACCACATACACCTCTATCCCATTAAAATATGAATGTGTGTCACCAGACCATGGAGCATCACAATTCTAGCCTCCCTCAACTTCTTTAAGAAAATTCAGTCTTTTCAAGGCAACAGTGAAATGTAAGTTCAAAGTCTTGATCAAAATCATTAGGAATTAATTTGAAAAGACAAGATTGAGGTTACTATTTTTTAGGGGGTGGGGTTCATAAGATACCTGTGCAGCGTTCAGTCATCTGCATCCCTGAGGATATTATTTATACATCCTTCTGCATTTTTACCATCCTTTATTTTCTTTCAAGTTTCTGTATCTACTTTGTAGATTTAGTCACACTGGACAAGATGATACATTTATAGCAAAGCTATATGCCAGTCATTGTCCATTTGGAGGCCCAATTCTCAGTGTCTTTTGCATTTATACTTAGCTGATAGGAATTTGTGTGTGAATAAGTAAAAGGCAGGCTATTTTGTATGTAAGTTTCCCACTGACTGTGTATGGGATGGAGTAGATGATTTGAAAAGGCCAAGATTTTAGGGACACAGACTCAAAATGTTAAACGTGCAGAGTGATAATTTTATGGATAAAAAATTGAGCATCAGGGCAGAGAAGTAATTTGTCCATAATTAAACAGATAATTTTTCAATAGAGTCCAGACTATAATCTATTATATTTCTCTAGATTTTAAGTACACTACAACATGCCACTTTCTACACGTTTCATACATTTCCTTTTGACTATCTCAGAGGTTACAAGAGGTGTGTTTCCTTCCAGATTGACAGGAAGTGGACTGCTCTTTTCATAGAAATCCTTATCCTTACAGAAGAAACAGCCTTACCAGAGTATTTGGTAATGAACTATACACCTCCCAAGTTCACTGTCAGAAACCCGAGCCATTCAACTTTGATCTGATCTGTCCCACTGTGCCTCTCACTTAGCTTAAGAACAAGTCCCATCCCAGAGCAGAGTCTTCTGCTACACTAGCCCTGTTCATCCTTCAGCCTCAGCTAAAGGGAGATGCTCTTACTGTTGGCTCCCATGCCATCAGGAATGGTGGTGGGAGTGAGGGCGTTGCGCTGTTGAGGGTTGATGAGCTGGCTCACGGAAGGCAGCTTGTTCATGCTGTTCATTTTGTTCAGAGGTGGGGAGCTGTTACCGTATGAAGACTGAGACTGCATCGAGGTCCTAGGAACACAAACATGGAATGATGGTAAGCGTGGGACACTGAAGAGTGGGGACTTGTCATTTTCAACAGGTCTCAGATTAAAACACGGCCTCTAACTATACACTTGCAAAATATTCCTCCATTATTGATGATAAGAAGTTAATTGTGTTTCCATCTGAGAATATGTTCTGAATAGGGAGGAAATGATTGCAAGGCTATCATCAAATCATACTTATCCTGAATGTGCAGAGTGCAAAGTTTAATATCTTTCTCAAGTATTTCCTTTGTTAGAGAAAAAATAATTGTAGCTTCCTTTATTCTTTATTGTTTTCTCTATCCCCTTCCCCTTCTCTTGCCCTTCAACTCAAAGAAGTTTGAAAACCAGTAAAGGAAAAGAACTGAGCAAAGACCTAAAGGCCAATGAGAGACATGGAGACGCCAACTCAAATGGCAGCTGAGGCATTCCGTTTGTATCTTCCTACGCAATGCTGGATAGGCAGAAAATAACTGCAAAGTCAAACAAACAGGGCATTTGACAGCACATCCTGCAGTCATGCAGAGGTGCCTACTTGGAAACATGCTTTCTCAGCTGAAATGTTCATGGTCCATGAGAGATACCATTAGAGAGATAACAGCCTTTGTATGTAGAATCCTGAAGCCCAAAAAATGGTTGTATTGATTTCCCCCAGGTATCCTGGGAGAAATGGAAAAACAAAACAAAATCCCAAGGGTTTTCCATTCAGCATAACCTTCACTTTGGAAATTTACTAGAATTAGTTTGTCACATATTATATTATAGGTAATATTCCTAACTCAACTGCCATCCCTGACATTTTGTTTTAATATAGAACTAATGATGTATTCTTGAATGAATACCAGAAAAATCTAAGCCTTCCTCTAGTGTATATGAGGAAGCATATAGGTCCCTGCACAAGGCACTTAACATCCCTGCTCTTGTTTTCTCACAAGAAACTATACAAACCACCTACATATTCACGAGTTATATGTCAGAGCTAGGAAAACTAACAAGAAATGGCCCCTGTCTTTGAGATGCTCTTGGAGTAGTGGATATCATGGGGATGATAACCCATCTTACTTTGTAGGGCTATGATGAGAACTGAAAAAGAGAAGATGAGAAAGAACTTTATGTAGCATTTACACAGTAATTATTGTAACCACAGAATGAAGATGGGGCTTTCAACATGTTTCTAATCTGTGGTGGGAAAAGCTCCCCTTTAACAATCTTCAAACAAAATATGTTATTTTGTTCCTGTTTGCCTTTTCTCTGCTGCAGCCATATTTACATTAGAGGAGACACAAATGGTTTTCTTTGAGTTTTATTTGTGTGTGTGTGTGTCTCTGTGTGTGTGTGTGTGTGTGTGTGTATCTCACTTACATGATTGAAATTTTGGAGGCTCTGTAAATGAACCCAGGTCCCAAGCAAACATGGCATACAAATGTTTGAAAAAATAATAGAAAATGGCTCTAGCACTTGGGTGCTACAGCAGTAGGGTTGGTCTTTGAAGCTACCACTCTGCGTTCTCTACAACTATGTGAAAACAAGGATGGCTCTGTTCCATATCACTGAAGAGCCACAGCTAGAAGAATGCAAACAATATGCTGTATATGCATTTGATAAATTAGTATGACAAATAATATACAATGAACAGTTCTGCTGCATTTTACAATCACTGCCTTTAAGGGAGTAGGGCAATGACTTTTCTCATTAGCCCTTTTCAAGGACTCATAATTACAGATCCACATGGTATAAACTAGTGTTTATATAATAAATCCTCCCAATTATAAAACACTTCAGCTTACCAAGCTCTCCCTTTATACATTTTCTGAATAATTGTCACAACATTTCTGTGGAGCCTGTCATGGCAGGGCCAGGATGGGCAAAAATTATTCCTATGATACAGAAGGGTAAATATAAAGTTCTAAGGAAAAACTGTGCCCAAGGTCACACATTCCTAAATGCATGGATTCACAGTAGAACCAGTTCTCTTGGCGCCCAGTCCAAGAGTTTTGTTTTTGTTTTTTCTTTTCATTCTGCAGCCCATCCCCATAGACAAAACAGTGGTGGACAATAAGTTACAGGAACAAGAAATGGGTGAAGTGGTAAGAGAAATGTGGGAGGTCACGATAGAGTAGGGAGCAAAGGATACAGTAAAGGGAGTTACTCCAGCTATTATTGGGCATTTCCAAATCTATTCCATCCCTGTGGAGGAGCCTTGCAGGAGAGTCAGCACATCTAGATATACTTAGGAACATCCTTAAGCCCTTATCAACATGTAGGAATATGTAGGGCAAAGCAGCAAAGAGATTCTCTGCCAGCTGTTCTTCTACGTCTGTCTTTGCTCACTACAAAGTACCTACAGTGCCAGGTGGCCTGTATTCCAGATGCAAGTTGGTCCTCTGTAACATAAAGAGATCTGTACCTGCCTCTCCCTCAAACCAGTTAAATATACAGCAAGAGCTAATGGAAAGCATTGCTTGAACCATTAATACCCACCATTAGGAAAATAAAAATACATTTAAAAGCTTTGCATTTTCCCTGGAATTCAGCAAGTGCCTTCTTCCAATTCCTGTTATAATGTTCTTCTCCCTTTCCTTTATGGTTGTGATTTTGGACTATTTTTTATTAGTTCATTTATTAGTTTTCATCATAAGCCACTTAATTTGAGGAAGGTAGGTAAGAAACCATAGACCAATAAAGAAGGAACACAGATTTTAGAGTCAACCAAAACATATGGGTCACCTCCTGGATCTGACACAAACTAGTTAAATGATGTAAGTCTCTTAAGTCTTATTTGCTTAATCTGTAGAACAGGCACTATGCCCACTCTGAAAGAGTCACTGTGAAGATTAAAAGAGATCATTTCATAGCCCTGGACATTATCCAGTGATTTGTAGGTGCTCAAGAAACATTGCTTCCTTTCACTCTTCCCTGTCAGCCCCAAATGTTTAATTTAACACTCTGGTGTTTGGTCACGGGGATGGAAGGTGCCAATTTAAGAATTAGTAGGAAGAAGTGGCCAGAGGTGACTAGAAATCTAAATTCAACATATCCAGAAATTAGCGTGAACAGCTGAATGGGGATAAGAGAGTGGAAAGTGTCAGAAATTCTGAATGCATCCCCTTTAATGCAGAAGTGAGTTTTAAAGCCACAGAGAGGGAGATCAGGATAGTCTGTTTATTACTAAGTTCACAGTGACTGAAGCAGAAAGAACGTTCTCGGCACACTGTGGAAAAGGGAACAAGGGTGAGTAAATTCATAGCCTATTTAAAAGCCTTAGAGAACAATCATATGTTTTTCCATTACAAATATAATGAGTGAAAAGTCCCAGAGATTTCTGGAAAAACTGAAGAGAAGGAAAAAATGTTCAAAAGAACAAA
Source organism: Eulemur rufifrons (assembly GCF_041146395.1). Classification (NCBI taxonomy): domain Eukaryota; kingdom Metazoa; phylum Chordata; class Mammalia; order Primates; family Lemuridae; genus Eulemur; species Eulemur rufifrons. Next base: position 74,296,876 of record NC_090989.1, read on the forward strand.
TACTATGGCCAGTGCGGGCCTGGGTTTCTTTCCGGCCCTCCCCTCCCCCACCACCCCCACAAAAACCAAAAAGGGAAAAGGTAGCTCTCTGTAGGAAAAATAACAAGGTGCATGCCTCAGGTTATTTCCTCTAGAGGCTTACTTGATTTTTCTAAGAATTCAATGTAACAGAAATAGAGAAATGCATGTTTTGTGTATTTCTGGTTTTGAGAAGAAAGCCTAAGTGAAGCCAAATCCCAGTTCTTAACCCTAACAATATAACCTTCTATACACATTGCTAAGAATAAAGTTTCAAAGTTCAGAGCTAGAAGTAGTTTTAGATCATCTAGGATTAAAATCAGGTTTCCTGATTCCAACTCTAGTGACTATCTGTGTGGTAGAATATCAAAACTCCTGAGAAGACGCAAGTTATCCTGTCCACCTTCCAGGAGATGCCTGGAATTCGACTAGATTCCTTCTTTGAGCTTAAGTCTTCTATTGCTAATTAAAAAGCAACTGTTTGGTAGAATTTTGCAATACCTTCACTAAATGTAGCTCACCAATCCATTTGTGGAGTGCAGAATTTGAGAGGAGAAAGGGATATTAAGAGCAGAACAACCTTGGTCTGAGAAAAGTCAAAACAGGGGAGGACATAGGACATCAGAAAAGAAGTTGTTTCTCCTCTAAATTTTATTCAATTCTGACTACCTGTGACATTTTTCTCTAGCTGGGTAATGCTGCTTCTAAAGACAGTGCAGCATTTATTCTCTAGATGGGTCAATCATAATTTTTAAAATATTTTCCATCATTTCAAATATGTAAATTTATATATAAGTCACTGGAAACACATCAAAAACTAACATAAAAATAGGCTGAAAGAAAATAAAAAACCCTCTGAAAGAAAAAGCAAATTTTAAAAAGCTAAACATATTCACCAATCCTGTAAGGGCTTTGTGAATCAAAATTATTAGACTAATTAAAAATATTTTGCAAATATTGTTTGTTCTTAAGTATTTATCTAAGCTACTAGATTGTTTTTATGTAGAAAATCTCAGTAAGCTTTTAAAAGCAATCATTCAAAGCTCAGAACATATTGTAATTTTTTAAAAAATTGGACAACAGGTTCCACTATGGATTTCTGGCCAAATATTTGCTAATGTACATTTCATAGAAGCCAAATTATTTTAAAAATTTGGATTTGATTTAAATTCATTTTAGAAAATTTGGCAAATTAAGATATAACTTGACGCTTGTTCAGAGATGTCAATAAATGACTCTACTTTGCTTGACTCCCTATGACAAAATTAAACACTCATCATAGGGCTAACATATTTTTTTAAGTTAGTTTAGGCATTAGGCATTGTATTAATAATTAATTTTTAGGATTGATGACCTTGATACAGAATCTTAAATAAAAACACCAAATACTGACAGAAGAAATGTAGAGAGGACCAAAGTGGCTGTGCTATGATTCTTGTTCTTTAGACCTGCACATGGTACTTCAAAAACCTGCATAAGAATAGCCTAGTATACAAGGGGAAAAAAAAGCAAGAGAGACAGAAACAAAAAAACTGCAAGATAAACCAAGATGCAAAAGTTTATTTAAAATTGAAATCACACATTCATAAAGCAACAGCCTCAATAACAAGAAATCATTGTGGGGACATAGAAAATACAGCACTGGTGATTAGGTGTGGGGAGATGGGGAGACAGGATAGATTTTTAAAGTCTGTATGCTATTATTTTAAAGTATGTTTTTAAAATGAAATGGAGATTTTCTAAACTCTTTGAGTTATCTACTCTATAATTCCTAGGCCAGGAGTACTGATTTTAATATGTGTCTGCTTGGGTCTCACTTAATCAAAACATAAGTCTCCTGAATAAATAAATGCATTTGAACGGTGTCAGTCATATAGTTTTATGGTAGGTAGGATTGAGGACTAGGAGCTCTAATTAAACAAATTAATCATAGATTTGGAGATGGGACTTTGAACTTCATGTTGGGCACTGAATAACAGTAAACAACTGCCTGGGGCAGTATTCTTGGGGTGGTTTTATCTTTCTATTAAAACCATGAAATAAGTTTAACTACCATGGGGTGTAAACAACAGTTTTGGTGGTAGGTCTCCAGGGTTTCATATGCAAAGAAAACTGGATCATATCAGAGCTGACACATGGTGGAAAAGACATGATCTGACATGGCATTAATGAACTTTCTATCTACATGTGAGGGGAGGACATTAATTATGCAAGTCTCCAAAAAGAAGAGAAGAATACATCACCCCCCAAAATTGGTGTTAATTATCACCTCACCTCTCTGCTCAGCAGTACACCTGACATTTTCGTTTGTTAATATTAGCAACATTACTGCATGACCAGCATTCAAAGGGCCCCACTGGGTCTCTCCGTCACCTCTAATTTACTTATGTACAGACGACAACAACTTTTTCTTCTTTTCTTAAAAAGACATCTTAAGTTTGAGACCTGCTCAAAAGCTTCTTTATGAGTTTTAGAAACACAACAGAAGAAAACAGAAAAGGGTTCTAAATAAACATCTTAATGCCCCTTTCCCCACCTGACCTCCTCCCTCCCAGGAAACAACAAAAAGCTCACAGACGAACACAGTGTTTCCTGATCTAAGGATACAAAATCTGCAGAAAACGTCCTTTCTTGTAAAGTTTTGAGTCCCTTCAAAAGATTTTCTCACTAGTGGCTGTGTGCCTTTGAGCAGTTGGGTCTCAGAGCCAAAGTGTCTTCAAATCCTGTTTATGAGGGCTGGATAAACACACACAAACATATATACACACACATACACACATGGAAACATAACAAACACACAGGCTTAAAATACAGAGATGGGGATCTATGGGTACACTGATCGGTTTGGGGGGTTGGAATGTCTAAAGAAGACGTCAGACTGTTTTGGAGTTTCTCTCCGGGGCTCCACAAGCTCATTCCTGAAGCAGGCTGAAAGGAGACTGCAGAGAGGAACCAGAGAAAAGAAAAGATGAAGGCTTAGGACTTCATATATTCAAATCACTTGAATACAGAAACACATTCCTCATACCTTCATGATCATAGTATAGACAGAACAGAATGCCTGAAAATCTACTTTTGTTCCTCCCTTTTTATCCTTCTTTAAAATTACTCAGGGACTTCTCTGCAAGATTTTTATGAAGAAGAAATGAGATAAAGCAGTAGTAGTTAACCACAAGTGTACATCAGAATCAACTGTGGAGCTTATAAAAATTGCATTTCCTTGGATTCCTTCTGACATCAGGCCGGAACTCAGGAATATACATTTTTAACAAGTTCCACAAAGTGATCCATTTGAGGACTACTGAGACAAGACAGACATATGGTTTACTGGACTCAATTAATTGAAAAAGGGAATGTACAAACAAGAATAAACTTTAATCTATTGTAAAATGTCATCTGCCCAATTATTATGCCTCATTACTTTTCTTGTCTAGGTAACTACAAAGTATGAAGAAATATGATATTATCAGTATGGGGGCTGTGTCATCATGCATTTGTAAAGAACTATTAATGAGCATTTTGTAGGTGCCCAGACTGAGATGGATAAATATCTTAATCCTTTCAGTCACAAACTTGGCCTATAAATGCAAATAACAAACTCATGAAAGCAACTTTTACATAATTAGGGAATCAATTGTGCCACAAGGATGCCAGGAACAAATCCTTTACATTTTGCTAAAGGTTATGCAACCCCATGAACTCTTTGTGAATTGTTTCCCAGACTGGCTCTTTGAATCATGTTTGGTAACCTCTTTCAAAGGAACAAAGCCATTTTTACTTGGTTAGTGCTAGGATTCAGCAAATCATCTTGCCAGAAAGAAGTGATACCATCTTAACAGAATATACTAGAATACAAATAGTAGGCAGGCGACTTACTGCCAGCCAAAGAACTAAAACTTTTACTCCTTGCTTGAATATTAAAGTTTGGGTCTTCTCTTGAAGTAAAGACTGGCATGAGACAACATTAAGAAATCAAACTAGTGTTCTAGCTGTGGTAAGAGTATATAGCTCACAGGGGTACAGACTTTCAAACCTAGATTGAGACTAATTCTGCAATGAAATGTGAGAACTTAGAAAAGTGATTTAATCTAGCTAAATTTAATTAATCTTTAAGTTTTTTTCTTTGTTACTAATTCAGAGCTAATCTCTGCCCCAAAAACTTCATAATGCTATAAAGTCCACAAGTAACATTACAAACAATAAAACTTGTCAAGTTCCATAAGAACTATAAGTTGAATCATATCAAATTGCCAATATTCATTTTTTTTTTTTTTTACCTATAAAGCTAGCAATTTTAAACAAATATTCTGGAAATGTGGAAGATTTCTTTGTCAAACTTAGAAATATGTTGTTTATATTTTCCATTAGTTTGGAGATTTGTGTCCTCTGCCCTCTTCTACATTGATAATCCTGAATTGTTGCTCATGAGAAAAAATGTCAATATTCTTGAAGATAACCATACTCAAATGAGCTTACAGATATAGGACTTTAAACTGAAACAGCAAAAATACCAACTATTTGAAAAGAGAGACAGAGAAATGGGAATAGATGCTTTAGTTTTATAATTACAACTTGCATAACTAATGAAGCGACCAAATCATCGCAAAGAACTCTGTGTTCTATATCTGATTCTAGTCTTAGCTTTATTATGAACTGGCTATAAAATCACAGGTGTAGTTTATCAGGCCTCAGTTTCCCCAGCTGTGATCTAAGGGGCTGGAACCATGGTCTTGAAGATCCTGCTGTGTTCCAATATTCTCTGACTTGTATTACTGTTGAGCCACAATCATCAAGTGATCACAACAGAGAAGGAAACATTGAGAGCTCCTCAGGATGTCACAGATTAGTCTTATGATTTAAATAAAATTTATCCTGCAGGAGCTCAAAAATAATTTTCCAGAGGGAAGCAAGAGTTAGGCTGAGCAAAACTGTGACAAAATGATGTTGGCCTTGGATCAGGATGAAAGCCAAGAAGGAGAAATTATAGGAAAAAAGTGAAAAAGAAATAACACTGGTCTGATTTATATAGAAGCCAAAAGATTGAAAAATAGGTATTAAGTGGCTTCTGCAAAACTATCTTAAGAGTTAATGCCCCTTGACATTGACATTATGAAGGAAAGGAGGATAGACTGTGCCAAATTTGTCCTCACATTTGATTCTGGCTTTCAGAAACCTAACTCCCTCTATTTATATGAATGCAGGCCAATGAATTAAAATCAAATTTCTTCATAAAGAGTGCAAAGCCTACTTGTATCTATAACAATTTGATTCACAGCAATTCTATAAAATCCATCTTCCATAAAGCCTATGATCATGAAGGTAACTGTGAAGCAATTTTTACAAAAGAAAAACCATGCACAAATGAAAAGCAAGCAGAAAGAAAACACACAGTGGGAAACTAATAGAAGTAATTAAACTGAAAATATTTGACTGCCACCTTGTAGCAAGTATATTCCCTTCCCTCTAATTTTCCCTATATTATAAAGAAGGGTAAAAAATTGATCCCTTACCAGAAGAAAATTGGTACTATGTTTTTGGAAAGGAAATCACAGGCTATTACAGGCAATTTCCAAGCTGATTTATTCTTTTCAAATGATTGCCAAGAAATTAGAATCCCATTTTTCTTTGTCTAGTCATTCATACTCTTTCTTGGAGATTTGCATAAAAATTAGAGCTGGAAAAAACTCAGTTGAAGAATACAGCAACTGGAGAATTTATAGAGATGCATATCAATCATTGGAGACCCATGTATATATAATATTACAAAGACATAATTAGACCAAATGTCTATATTTTGCAGAGATTTAATTTTGCAGTCTGTTAGATTTCCATGCACAAATTATCACAGCTGTGAGATACACTCAAAAACATGCACATGATACATTTAAATGAACACACCAGAGAACTACGAAACTGCTAATTCCCCACTATTTATCTGTGGCCACACATGGAAAATAGTGAAAATATGTCCCTAAAATCTTCTGGACTTTCTAAAATAACATAATATTAAGGTATATTTTCTTCTCTGATGAAATAGATTATTTTATAAAATATGGATAATAAAAAATTTTTCCCTTAGAGCAATGCAAGCCAGTCAGACATTAAGTACTAGATAATTCATCCTGTAGGGACACGGGGCTATGTATTTTCATGTGTACCATGTAAACAAACACAAATGGCATATGTCTCTGAGTGAATGATGTCAATACTCCTGGCTCATCCAGTCTCTAGAACATGACACTGAACTGTTCTTTTTCTTGTATGACCTATAGAAGCTGTTTAAAATTGTCCTATTAACTTATGCAATGCTGAGAATAAATTTCTCGAGCTTTCTTAAAATTCAAAGGGTGTTCAGTTAGGAATTAACCACTAAATTGTAAACTATGGGAAGGCAGGGGTCCCATCTTTCTCATCTCTATCTTCATGCTTTCACAAAGCAGGTCTTCAATAATTTGTTGCATGAATCAAGTCAACTATTCTAGCCTTATCTGACAGTGGAGTTGTGTCATTAATCATATTCTATATCTAGATGGGCATGCCTCCCTTTCCCAGACAAAAGAGATCTCCATAAAAAAATGCTGCCATTTTATTAGATACTGAAATGTCACTTTAAAAATAACTTTAGAATTTTCTAAAACACTTTAATGTCTTTCTACCTTAGAATATACGTACAAGTACATTTATCAGATAAAATCTGATCCTCAAAAAGCAATGAAAGAAGAGACACTCATTTATGTATAAGAGGGATTGACAAACTACAGTGAGTGGGCCAACTTTGGCCTATAAGCTAAGAAGCTATATTTTTACATATAGGCAGGGGGAAAATAATTTCAAATAAATAACATTTCATGACATCTGAAAATTATAGGAATTTCAAATTCCAGGGCCCCTAAATGAATTTTTATTGTAACAGCCACTCTCATTCGTTTATGCATTATCTCTTGCTGTTTTCGTGCTACAATTGCAGAGCTGAGTTGTTCTAAGAGACCATATGGACCAGAAAGCCTAAAATATTTATTACTAGTGCTTTACAGGGAAAAAAAAAAAAAAAAAGGTTTCCAGTCTCTGTGCTAGATGGTCAGACTTTTTCCTATTAACTGGGGGAAAAAAAAAATAAGAAATAGTATCACAGAGCAACTAGTTCAGCTGATACTGTCACTGTGTAATTCTTCCGGGGTCATTTTGACTGAGTCAAACTATTCCAGAGTGAACAGGAGGGAATTGGTAAAAATTTCTTAATGCTATAACATACATATTTGAGGGAAGGTACTTATCCCCTCTGGGTCTGTATGTGGTGTTACAGGTCTCTGTTTCTTTGATCCCTGTTGTATGATTTTTTAAGAACTAAATCATTTTGACCTTAAATATATTAACCTATATTTCCATCTGATTTCCCAAAGAACCCATATGGTTGGCTATGGGAATTGTGTCTGCAACCCTGAATTCTGATTTTCCTTTGGAATACTCTGTGTTCCCAAGGAACCACTTGATTAAACTTTCTGCTCTGCCTTACCTGTAAAACCATATAATTACAATTTGCAAAACTTTCATGCTGAAAGTAAATGGTGAGATCCCTCCTGGCCAAAAAGGGTTTTAGACGCTCAAGTAGCTTAACATCCTTTGAACAGGGAGCATGCTTTTTTCTCTACCCCTCTGCTACCCACCCCACCCTGTAGCCAACAGGTGTTCAGAGGATCCCTCCGCTGGCAGGAGAGATGCATTCCAACCTCCTCAACTGCATTTATGTTCATTAAAAAAGAGAATAACAAGTCCTCTTTATTACATTTTCCATACCTAATGCCCTGTAACAGCTCATAGCACATCAGAAAAGATCCATTATTTATTGTTCATTTGCCTTTTTGTTGTAAAAGATAATCTTTGCCTCAGGTAAGATAGTTTTTAACTTCATTTCTTTTTTTTTGCCTGAAGAGAAATGTTGAATGTTTGAATTACTCTAAAGGGCTCAAAATGTATATATTTTACATTTATCTACAGAGACTCTGGCAATATTTCCAGCACACATATCATATCTTAATTAAACTAACAAGTGATTATTCCTAACCACAGAAAGGTAAATATAAACAGAGTTCTGATTGGCTATCCTCCCATCCTTTCATAAGTGCTATTCTATTCTTATTAGTCATAAAACAACATCATTAAAGATCCAAGAGTCAAGATAAAACTTACTATATAAATAGGTCATATGTATATGGTAATATGTTTGCAAAATCTGGCTTAATTTATGTAACAATGTATTATTAGAAGACAATCTAAAGCAGAGATGCTTTTAAAATGCGGCAAGATGATGCTACCTTGTCCTTCTGTATCCAGATATTTTCTGTAAGCATGCACTAGGTCTTAGCATCCTTCTCAACACAGCACTCAAACAAGTCACTTTATAATAAAATCTATTTGCTATACCTACTATATAGTGGTATTCCCAAAAGTGGATTGTGTGCATTCCAGGAGATGTGTAAGACAATCCACTGGGATAGGGAAATATTTTTTTTAAATTACACACATTACTACTGGAATATAGCATGTACTCAAAATTGTTTTACTGATAGATGTGTATGGATCAGAGAAAAATAGAACTCAGTGTGAGTTTCTTTGTAACTCACTAGAAATGGTTTGAATTCAATTTCAGAACACAGGTGGAACTCCTAAGGAAAGTTTATAAGGCACATAAGAAAATTGAAACTGAAAAAGGACTGCCACCTCAGCTCATCTCAATCTACTATAGTCCGCTGCCTCACATCATCATTGCCCATCAATCACCCTATTACTGATGCCAATAAGCAGTCACCCTTGCTCATGCCTCCTAAAACGACAAGTTGACAGTCGATACACTCACTGTTTCTGAAGTAAGTGCTGGTGCTGCTGCTGCTGCTGTTGCCTGTATGTTTCAATTGTGTGCTGAGGAAGGTACTGCATGAGTTCCAGGGATTCTTTGATCTTCAACAGCATTTCGTAAGTCTCACGGCCCCTCACCTACATAAGTGAGCAGAAGGAAAGAGAGGGAAAATGAAAAGCTGTAGAAATGTTAGAAGCATACTCAGTCCTCTATATTCATGGATTCTGTATTTGCAAATTCACCTGCTTGCTAACATTTATTTGTCACATGAAAATTAATACTCATGTTTTTGTGGTCATCTGCAGACGTGTGTAGAGTGGCAAAATATTTGAGTCACGTGTGCAAGTACCCAGCTGAGATAGGTCAAACAAGGAGATGCTCTGTTTTCTTATTTCAGCTCTCATGGTATAAACCTGAGTTCCTCTCATGTTCTATTTAGTGCAGTGTAGTTCACAATTCTGTGCTTTTTCTGGGTAATTTCACTATGTAAAATGACACCCACGTATAGTGCTGAAGTTCTATCTAGTGTTTCTAAGTGCAAGAAGGCCATGATTTGCCTTACAGAGAAAACACACGTTAGATAAGCTTCATTCAGGCACGAGTTACAGTGCTTTGGCCATGATTTCAATGTTAATAAGTCAACAGTATCAGTATAAATGAAATAGGATGTCTTCAAACAGAAACACACATAAACCAACATTACATGTTGATCAGTTGACAAAATGTTGTGACCAGAGCTCAAAGGAACCTAATTCTGAATTTCTCTTAGGAGCAACAGTTCTGTATTTATTTACTAACAGTTTTCGCAGTGCTTTTATAAAACGTTACTACCATAAAAAATGAGAATTAACCATAACTATATCTGGTAGGACAAAAGTTTTCAGCTGGGATAAAACGTGTTTCTATCTTTAAGAGGGTCTCTTAAAAGCTTTAAGAAATATGAGCAAGGCCAAAACTAGGGTGAGGCAAAACAGGCACTCAGGGCACGTGCGTGGCCCTGAGAGTTAGTGCTCACTTATATTTTCCACCCTAGGCACTACACTTGCCTCTCCTCACCCTGAATATGAAAGGCAGAATGTGTCAGAATTCAGAAATGGAAAAATGTTTCTACCTTTTGTTGGGCTCCTACTCATCCCAGCTCTGGGGTCCCTTCTCTAAGAAGCTGTTCCTGACCTCACCCTTCAAGTCTTCATCTTTGGTCCTTCCTCTGTGCTTCTGTAGCTCTATGCCTACTTAGCTCTAGGGAAGCATTATTTTATTACCTTATAACTGTTTGTGTCTTCAGTAGAGGACATGCTCTTTGAAAGTAAGACTTGTGTCCCACTGATCTCTAAATGTTTAGGGTCTAGTATATTTGCCACTCAACAAACACCAACTAAATACATCCAACTTTATTAATAGAGTTATTCCCCCCACAAATTTCAGTTTGACTAATACTTCACTAAACTTAAGACTAACTCATTATAGGGTACCTTCTTCATTAGTACAAACTGAAATTTTAAAATAGCTTTTCAAGTAGTTTCTATCTCCTTGGCTGAAAACATATTAAGTCTTTTGGAATATTTAATATATTAGGGTAATGTTTTACTTAAAGGTCACAAGTCAGTTTCCATACATATCTTGAGAAGCAAGACACTGAGAGTCTCAGCTAACTCACTGTCTGATTGGCCTATTGGCAACCTATTTCCCTGAGGGCCAGGGCCCAAAGAAGGTGGGGAAGAAGGTAGGGCACACCCAAACCTGTTGAGTTGCTTATGTTCAATCCCAGGGAGATGGCTCACAGTCAAATCTCCTGGCCCTGTCTGCCCATATCTCATGTCACATTAGATGGCAACAAGGGCTATACTGGTCACCAAAACTTCACTGCCACTCTAGATAGCAAAGACCTCAGGCAATAAGAATTCAACTAACTACAACTATAGTCTAATAAAGTGACCTCATTTGTGACCTCAAGAGGGCTAATGTTGCTTGTAGAAAAGAATGAGATTCTTACATAATAATTGGGCCAAGCTCCTGGCTATTTACATACACATTCATCCCTTGGTATGTGCAGGAGATTGAATCCACGACCCTTCCCTGCCCCTCTGGCCCCCCAGATATGAAAACTCTCAGATGGTCAAATCCCTTATATAAAACGGTGCAGCACTTGTATGTAATATATGCACATCCTCTGTATGCTTTATCTCTATCCTATATGCATAATACCTGATACAACGTAAGTGCTATATAAATAGTTGTTATACTGTATTGTTTTTGTATTATTTTTATTATTGTATTACTTATTGTTGTATTGTTCTTTAAAATAACATTTTATATTGTTATTTTTTATTGTTTTTTTTCAAGTATTAATACTTTTGATCCACAGTTGGTTGCGTCTGCAGATGTGGAACCCACAGATAGGGAGGGCCAAGTGTAATTGAGGATTCTGCCTCGCTTGGCTTTCTTTAAGTGCTAAAAGAAATCACAGTCAACTCGATAATTTCTGTATTATCAACTTTGTGAACTCTTTCTGACAAAATTTTTGGCCTAAATTGGTATGGCCATGCTGTCTAGGATAATCTTATCATTCTCCAATAAGGAAGTACAAATTAATTTTAAATATCTGGGTAGAAAAAGTTCTATTAGGAGGGTGACTTCAACTGGGTGGGTAGGTAAGTGCAGAAGCTCACACTATTAATATATTTCAGAACTGTAGCAGGAAAGGATAATTTCCTAAATTTTCAAAAACACATATTATTTATGTTTTATAACATTAGCCCCCTCTCAACACCCATATGGACTGAATGTGTGTGTCCCTCCAAAATTCATATGTTGAAATCCTAATCCCCAGTGTGATGGCATTAGGAGGTGGGGCCTTGGAGAAGGTCATGGGGGTGGAGCCTTCATGGATGATATTAGTGCCCTTATAAAAAAAGACCCTAGAGACCTTTCTAGCCCTTTTCACTATATGAGGATATAAGGAGAAAACAGTAGCTCACAACTTCAAAGAGATCCCTCACCAGACCAACCAGGCTGGCACTTTCATCTCAGACCTTCAGCTTCTCAAACTGAGAAAATAAATTTCTGTTATTTATAAGCCACCTAGTCTAGGGTACTTTGTTGCAGCAGTCTCAACTGACTAAGACATCTCCTGTCCCGTTGCCACAGCTAACCAGAAGATGATCATATAGTAAAAGCTCATTTAAAGAAGGTTAACCTGAAGCAACCATGAACACCTAAGGGAGACTCACCGGTAAGTACAACAGTTCATCATCTGGGGATCGTCGTTTCTTGATGGATGTCATCTGGATGCCATGTGTGTTCTGACGAAAAGCTGGCAGAAGAAAAATGCAACTTTTATCCTAGGAACATTTCTGAAGAAATTACACGTATTAAACATATTAAACATGTATTTGACATATTTAATAATTAAATATTAATATCAATAACATTAAACAGATAGTAGCACGAGCAACACCTGTGAGATTAAAGATTCTAGTCCCAAGAATCCATTTAATTGGTGACAATTGATTTTAAATTGAGTGTGACCCTAGCAATGAAGAGGTGGGGGAAAGATGAGAAAGAATAAATGAAAGAATAAAATCCAAGAAGCTGGGAAATGGCCTTTGGCTTAAGTAAAGCTGTAGGAAACCCTGTGTCTTCCTGATGTGTGTCTGTGAACAGCCATTAAAGAAAGAAATCGGTTTTGCATTTTATTTTTCAGATCATTCATCTTCCAAGGAAGTAATGCAAGTTGTAGGAGTTGTCTTGCCAATGGTAAAATTAGTGAATTAACAAGTGATATATTCCTAAGGTTTCCCGAATTAGAAACTATATTCGGGATATAGCTTTAGAAATGATCCTTCTACCAAACTAGTTAATATGTCTTATTGAAAGTCATTAATTTTTAGGTAACTGAGGTGATTAGGGAATGAGCTTAGGAACTACATTACCAGGCAGACTCAAGAGTAAAATTATAACAGAGATAGATATATATGCATGTGTGTGTACATGCATAAAACTTTTATCATATATATGAATTTTTGAGGAATGATCGGAATAGGAAAAGCATATCATACTGAATAGTTAATAGCTGATGGTGAGAGGTTCTCCCATAAAGTATAATTTTTATTTCCTCTGGATAGTAATCAATGATAAGATTAAATCCTTTTTCAAAATAAAATAAAAAATCCATTTTCAAAAATAAGCCATACTTTAAACCCTTGTTGAAGTGATATCAGGCTTATGCAAGGGACCTTCTAGAATTAAATTTTGCCACAAGAAGCACAGGGGATCAGTGTTTTTCAAACTTTGTAAGTGGAGTCCTAGGACTCTAGAGGTGAACCTCATCAGCAAGGGGAGGTTGAAGGTAAAGCATGGAGCTACAGACAACTCCCAAATCCCACTGTCTTCAACTGGAGCAGCTCTGCTTTATTTTGCATTGTAGGTCCCTTGAAATAGTCCATTTTTAAAAAGCTTTCATTGATTAAAAATACAAGTTTGAAAACAACTGATAATGTAACTGATGCCCCAAGAAGGTCATACATGTAAAGATTCCATCAAGCCCAGATGTGCATACTCTGCAGACTGTGTTTGGTGAAATATATCCCAAATTTTGCTGTTCTCATAGATTCATGAGGTGAACAGATGCTATTTTCAGTGCTAACACTTAATAATGAAAAGATAAATGGATACCAATAGGCTAAGACACTGGTTTTAAAACTGTAGCTAGAATCATCAGGAAGGCTTACTAAACACTAATAACTGCCTCACACACCAAGTTGCTAATTCAGAAAATCAGGGGACTGAGAAGTTGCATTTCTACCTAGTTTCTAAACAATGTTGATGCTACTAGTGGAAGTCACATTTTGAGGACTGCTGGACTAAGAAATCTCACAATGGTTATTTGTGTTTATAAAGCTGTATTACAAACCTGGAATCTATTTAAATGCTGTACCTAATCCCACTGGCTCTGGGGCCTCAAGTCATACTTTCTGTTAAAGCTCATGGGTCTTATGCAGATTCTCCAATATCACCCCATGCCCCAACATCTGGAAAGGATTCAACCCTACCCCGTTTGGCCACTACATCTACTTACGGCGCTTCGTACCATCACCGTTCTTTGTGCTATCCGAAACTTGCTGCTTTCTGATGCTGTCTTCATCTGCCTTCCTGTCTCTTCCTGGGCAAGCACAGATCCGGGCCTCAAAGCAGCGTCGGCCCAGGACTTGCCCACTACGAATTAGGAAAAAAAGGAGGATAAAGGGTTAAATTCAAAGAATTTTAAAGGTCTTCTGGAGTTCTCCCATTTCCATTTTCAAAACTGACCATCACCTGTGCACCATCCCCAGGACCAGCTCAGCCATGGCTGCTTCCAGGATGGACGCTAAAGCACTCGGCAGAACACAAAAGTGCTTACAGGCCACAAGCAATATTAGTAAATAACATTCCATTTGTTCTGCAAAGAACCTCCAAGCCATTAGCTGAACAGCTGTATTTAGCTACATATTCTGAAGGAAACTTGAGTTAAGCCAGTGGATGTCTCAGGATAAAATCCCCTTAGGCAGCCCAGACTTATTCAAAGAAACTGCCAAATGCCTTAGGGGCCACATGAAAACAAACACTGTCTAATCAGAAACAATTCCAGTCAAATGTCAAGAATTCAGGTATGAAGCCACTTGCACACCTTCCCAGCTCTTTTTTCCTCCCTCTAACCACCCTCATCTGTCTCTGCTTTCTTAGATCTTTTATGTAGGTGTTTGCAGCAAGGATTTAAAGTACAAAGGACAAAATCAAGGCTAGCTCTCTGCTATACATGCAAAGTTAATGATAAAACAGACACAATTTCACTTTGCCCTCTCTCTGCCCATGATTTTTTGGAGAATGACAGTTCTACATATGCCACTTACTCTCTGGTTTCCAGAGTAACAATGATTAAAATTGGACGGCGGTTCATCCCTCCAACACAACTGCTGTTACACATGAAATTGTACAAGACTGTCGTGAATTCAGTGCCAACCTAAGCACAGGGAGAAAAAATTGTGTTAACAATGGCTTGAACTGATCCTCTTCCTTTTAAATTCTTCCCTCTATTTAAAGCATCCCAATTCTGAAGTGATATGCTTCCTTCTAGGAAGGCAAACTTTGAAACTCATTATATATTTTTCTTTGCCTTGCCTCCTGCGAAGCTTAAAAATGATTTTTGCCACATTGGACACTACGTTAGGTAAGACAGGCTGTAACTGATTTTTGATCCTGTTCATTTGCAAGCTGATCCACATCGCCCAATTCAAATAGGCTATACCACATACATGAATATCACTGAAAAGAGAAAGCTGGAAAAAGTTACCAAAACAGCAGCAATGCTCCAAGGATATTTTCCCTGTGTGGATAAAACACTATGATATAGATTTGAATATACACTTCTGTTAATACACTCTGGAGTTCAAAATGTTCTCAGAATTAAATAATCTGGTCCAAAGTGTACATTTATGGGTAAGGCAATTGAAACCCAGAGACCATGTCAAAGGTCTACATAGCAAGGTAGCAAACCAAAGAACTTTGGGTTCCTTACTACCACAAGACTCTGGTTTACATAACAGATTTACAAATCTGCCATCTGTTCATTCAGACTTTAAGAGACTCCTCTTCAGCTATCCCACTTACTGACTAGTGTAAAAATACTCGCACCCATTACCGTTGCACATCTACTCCCAGTGCAATTGCCAGGTGGATAAAGCAAAGCCACGTATAAGCCCAGTTCAATTATTATCTGCCCTTAAGATGGGTACATGGGCACAGAGCCATGTTACCCAGTTAATTCAGTACATATTTCAGAGCTTTGAAGGAAAAGCATGTGGAGAATAGGGAGAAAAGAAATACAAAAAATGTTACACATCTGCTAGAAACACTCCCTGTTGCTGAAACTAATGCTCTCTCAATTCTGCCCATTCTCTTTCTCTTTCTCTCTCTCTCTCTCTATACACATATGTGTGTGTGTGTAATTTTATTTATTTGTTTATTTTTACCTGGGGTGGCTCATAAGGTACCAGCACACTCTGTCTTCCTGTGATGGGATCTTCTACATATTGGGCATGGCTGTTCCCTTCTACTCGAATCAAATGACTAGGAGGGGCAATCTGTCCTGCAGAACAGAAAAAGACAAAAGAGTTCCTTACCTTCAAAATAAAGAAAACAAAATAAAACTTCATAGACAAAATGTTGGTGGCCAAAGAAATGATACGTGTATTAAAGGAAATATACAACCTTGAACAAAGAAGCAGAACCTGTTGCCAGATATATCATATAATACATGAAGGTATCTCAATCTTTACAGCAATGAAAAGGGCTGGAACGCTCATCTATATTTAAGAGAATAGTCTTATGCTTTGCAGTTTAAGGTTAACAAGTCAAGCTTTTATAGAACTCTGTAACTACATCTTTGACTCATCCATGGAAAGCATTTTGATAGCTTCCATAGAAAATGGAAGGAAAAGGGGCATGTTAATAAAAAAAAAAAAATCAGTTCTACTGTTAAAAATGTTGCCCAGAAGTCTGACCAACAAGGATACTAAATAAGCAGAAGACAGCAAGGATATGACTTTCACTTTGCTTATTCTTGTCTCTTCCTCCATTTTAAAATCTTGCTTTGATTATAAAGATAAGAAACTTGCTGGCTTTACTTTTCTGAAGGAGTCCCAGGTGGGGGACAATAAAAGACAAGTAGGTTTTAAAAAGAACTTAGGCAAAGTCTTACAGAATTTTGATACACAAAAAAAGAAGATGCTCTAAGAATTGGGATTCATAAAGCTGTTCTTAACCTTAGGCCATGTAGTTCCATTCCACAAAAAAATATTCAATAAAAGTAAAAAGCTAAATGTATCATGCTGTTCTCTGCAGCATCATCTATCATGGTAAAAACTAAAAACAACTATCACTCCAAAAATGAGAAAATAGTTTAAAAATATTATCATCTTGATGGGACATAGGCAGTTAGGTAAAATGATAATGAAGCCTATCTATATGGCATATTGTTTATGGCATATTATTACGTGATAAGCGAGACAGAAATGTATGGATAATGTCATGTAGACAAGGACTAGGAATTAAGGTATAAAAAAAGTTGGGTTAAGGAGGATTTTGACTTTATTTTCTACTTCAAAAGTTTTATCCATTCTCTTTCTTTCTCCATTAATTTTCTCTACAATCGATTATATTCTCTATATTTATATATTCTATTTACAAATCCTTATGTTTTTAGTATTTTTCCTATAAAGTACCCTAATTTCCAACCCCTCCTTCACTGTCATCACTCTTTGATGATTCCTTATGCTTTCCCCTATCTTACTTTCCACTTTTCAGTATTTTCTACTTAGTCTCCCTTCATGGAACCATTATGACAAATTTAAGGGAACCTTTGGAAATAGTGACTCCTCCAAAGCTGTTGGATCTGAGGCTCAGAAGACAGGGCATGGCTTATTCATGGACACAGAGCTGAAATAAGGCCCTCCAGATCCCTGCTCCCCTGACTCCCAGTCTTTCATTTGAGTGTCCCCTCTAGGGGTGGGGAACCTGCGGCCTCAGGGCCACATGTGACCTTCTGGATCCTTGAGTGCAGCCTTTTGACTGAATCCAAATTTTACAGAACAAATCCTTTTAACAAAGGGATTTGTTCTGTGAAGTTTGGATTCGGTTGAGGGGCCACACTTGGGGATCCGGAGGACCACATGTGGCCTTGAGGTCGCAGGTTCCCCACCTCTGTATGGCAGAGTCCTCCTGTCTCTCTGGGAAAGAAGCTAAAGCTGAATAGCATAGCCTGGCCCAAGAAGAACAGCTACCATGTTATTCTCCTTACACTCTCTCATTTATAAATAAAGGAAGAAAAAAAAAAAAAAGGAAGGGAGCAGTAGGGAGTAGAGAATCCAGGCAGTCCAGGTCATCTAGTAATCACTAAAGTAAAATTATTATAAATAGTTCGACCACTGTGAAAGTCACAAATTTACTTATCATTATTTTTGGACACTGTCAACCAAAATGGCAAACTGAGCTGCAAGCAGATTGCAGAAGCTGAAGCAGGTAGGCAGGTTCCAAACAAAAATGCCCACAGGATCTTTACCTTCAAGGAACTTTATTGAACAGTTACAGATTCCAGTGTTCCTTACCCTCATTGAATTCACGGCTCAGCTCATGGTTGGGGCACCGTTTTACCACCTCGGTGACGTGCTCAGCTTTCTTGTAGACGGGCATGGCGCGGATGACGGCGCCCTGAGGAGGTGGGGTCATCACCTTGATCTGGATGGGGCATGTCTTTGCAATTTGGCAGTACAGTTTCTTCAGTTCAGTAGAATACTGCTTAGAGATGGGGCCAGGGGTGGAGGGAAGGAGACAAGCGACAGGAGATATTGTTACATTCCAAATCAGAACAGTGAAAATATATCCACATTTTATAGCCTTTATAGCTGCATGTTTGCCATTGGCTACTACATATATGATGTATGGCAATCTTACTAGAAGAAGTCATATTCATTAATCAAATTCATAATTTTTTTGCTATGTTACTTAAAATCCTATGTTTACAAAAGGTTTTATATTTATCAAAGCACATTTATGCTATTATTTTCTGTTATTTAGTATCTTCTCTGTAGGGTGAGGAAACTGAGGCTCAGAGGGGGTTTAAATGATTAATACCATGAGTAGCTTCATGGATAACCAGAAAGTAAATGGAAAAACAGTATTTTCATGTATCGAGTGATACTGAACAATAAATCACAAAGACAGCTTTCTGCTTAGCAGATTATAATTAATCCAGCCTTTAGAATACTTTAGAGAGACTCATAGGAGTTAGGGTTCATGGAATTTTTTTTTAAATGGAATATCCAGCAGAGATTGGAGAGATTTAACCTGAGGTTAACCAGTTTGAGAACTGCAAAGCAGGAGCTCTCCCAAACTATTGCATGTATCTTCTAATGTCAGAGTGTAAGGAAATGCAGGCGCTAGAATAGACCTTTCAGTCTCATACTCCCCCAAACAACTGGCCTAATGTAACACAGCTAATCATGGCAGAGAAAGAGTCCAGATGCACGTCTTTTCACTCACAAGTGAGTGAAATTTTTCCTGCCCACTCTTCCTTCTTCAGGGAGAGAAAGTTCGGTGGTGGCTAGTTGGTTGCAGAACTGGCAAAATAGGGTAGAGAAAGCATGAGACCTAGAACCAAATAGAAATAAAAAGGTCCTATCCTGTGCTGCTTCCCCTCCTTCACCTCTGAACAGAAAAGCAATCTCCATTCTAACCCTTACACCTCTGTTCTCGGGGTCAATGACCCATCACTCCATTCCTACTCACTCAGATGCTGAGGCAAAACCACCCAGGCACTGGAATTGCTGGCCAAGAGTGGGGCACCTAGTAACACTTATCCAAACAAAGGGTAAACACACACACAGGTTGCAATCCTAAGTTGGCAGCAACATCCTTCCAGGGCAAAGACACCAGGGAGCCGGAGCCAGAGTGGCAAACAGAGTCATTATTGAGATGTCCCACCCTAGCTCTCACCGAGAGCTAATACACCACCAAAATCCACATTTAACGTGATTGTTTTATCTCTTCCTTTTGAAATATATTTATTGAAATGATCTTTCTTTTCTCCTAAGTATTTCAGTACACGAAATTTTTAGTTAAAAATTTCCCAATGCCAGAAGAGTATTGCAAAATCGGTCCTCCAGGCCCGCAGGCCACGGATTAAACACAGCAAAAGGGTTTTATGTAGCTTGAAGAAATAGGAATCATGCCAAGGTTCTACCACAAAAATAAAATTTTACTTGGGAAACACTGAATAAACTCTAGATGGATATTTCTGCTCTTGTGTTTTTAACCAATGACTTTACAAACACTGTTTTAGAATATATTAAGAACTCATTTTTGTTGAGAATGCCAAGAGAATAAGCATATCCATTTGTGTTTTTGTTAGGAGGTATATAATACATAATTTAAACATGAGTTTCATAAGATGAACCTTAGGAAAGATGACTGAAACATACGCCTGTCAGCTAACACCTGAAGGCAAATAAGGCGTCCTTCCAAATATGTAAAGATTGCAAAAATGAAGGATAAGCATTCAAAGTAGGACAGTTTCTGAAGAGAAACATTCCATTTCAATAACTGATATACTATAAATCAAGCTTGACAGACTAAAGCATAAAAGCACTAAGAATAAGGTTAAACATCATCAAGTACTAATCCATACTTATTCTCACAGATGGGGGTGGGTAATCTAATTTCTGAGTTTAAATAATGATAAATAAAAATAGCTTCATCATTTACCAAATTCCTTTGTAAGAAATGCAATCCTCACACAGCCCTATGAGGAAGGTATTAGAGGTATACAATCTCTTATCTGAAACCCCTGGGGCCAGAAGTTTCAGAACCCAGAATTATTTAGATTTTCAAAAGGGAAGGGAGTAAAGTTCATATAGCATATATTATCAACATTTCCAGCAGGTTTTAGGGCAGCACCCCATGATCAAACATTAATATTCTGCAGAATTCACAAATAATTCACACTAACTGGGAAATGACTGTCAAGCCTCATAGCTTGGGCTGGGTTTCACCTCCAAATGAGTATGCCACAAACTTAGAAAATCAAAACAAAACCATACAGACTTTTAGTTTTAGTGCTCTTTGAATTTCAGGA
Organism: Eulemur rufifrons; assembly: GCF_041146395.1. Classification (NCBI taxonomy): domain Eukaryota; kingdom Metazoa; phylum Chordata; class Mammalia; order Primates; family Lemuridae; genus Eulemur; species Eulemur rufifrons. The sequence continues at coordinate 74,317,413 of NC_090989.1, forward strand.
TTGCAGATAACAGACAATAGACCTGTACTATTTTCCCTGTTTTACAGATAAGAAAATTAGGGCACAGAAAGGACTTGTCTGAAGTCACACAGAAGAGACGCTTCTAATTTCCAACATTGTGGCTCTTTTCTGAATCAAGTTAAAATGTATTCAATCTTCTATAAATTAAACTGGAGCTTAGAAGTGGTCTACTTAACATCAACAATTTCATTTTACTTATTTCTCAGTCTAATGTTTGCTAATTTAATTGTCGGGAGAGGAAGCAAGAGATAGAGCTGAAAAAACTCTGAGCTAGGAGAAAGCTGACCTGGACTCTTGTACTAGGCTCAGCTGTCTGTCAGTACTTCCATTATGGCTCTGGGGAATTTGAGAATAAGGTCCTGCTCTTTAACATGGTTTCTTAAGGATTTCTATAAGGCCCTTTGTATTGTGGCCCTATCTCTCTCTCATTCCTCCATACTCACCTCCACATTTTCCACCCCATGGTCTGCTCATATGAATTCTTTAATGCCTCAAACACCATATACATTCATCACCCACAATTGAAAGTGCCATTCCCTGTCTGGTACACTTTCATTTTTTCTCTGTTCTCCACACCATGCCAGGACAATTTAGACGTCACTTCTCAGCTAGGACTGCATCTGGTACTGTAGACAATATTTTCCAATTTTAGTGATGAGAGTTTCATATTTGAGTAAATCAAAATATCTGACTACAGCCAAGATGCATTACGTTTATTGCTCTTGGTTAAACTACCAGGCCTGCCATTTATTAATAGTAACTAGAGGGGCTGAAGTGGTCTGGCAGAATCGCTTGTTTACAAAGCCAAGTCTCTGCTATTTTATTTGCTTCATTGTTTGCAAATTGGCTCTGTGATGACATTTAATATTTTTTTCCAGTACTAAATTTAGTCTTCCTGGTCTATAGTGTATTAACAATTCCTGAGACCCGGCTACTTCTCTTATCCCTTATCAGAGAGCACTAGCATCTTCTCCAATTCCCCAGGCTTCTGCAAGATGGCAAAAATGGGAATCTGATTTGCACCAAGATTTTTAAATACCCTGATGATTCAAGTCAGCAAAGACTAAAAATTTGAACACACATGGCCTCTTTTAACGTCTGTCTTTCTCTCTATAATTTTTAAAAGTGACCTCTAAATTGATCCCCAACATTGGTGAAATTATTGAATTCTAAGACCTAATTTGTTCTTTTTGTGCAGTTTTTGTTTTGTTTCATATGGTATATTTATCTTTAAAGCACATCAATTTGGTAAGTGCACAAGTTGATGACTTGACAAATGCACACAGCTGTGTAACCACTACTATAATCAAATCAAAATACAGAATATTCCCAGCCTCCCCCACTCCCCATTATCTTTAGCCCTTTGCAGTTAATCCCCTTCCCAATACCTGGCCCCAGGAAATCATGTACCAGCTTTCTCTCACTATGGTTTTACCTTTACAGAATTTTATATAATTGGAAAAATATAGTGTATAATCTTATGTGATCATGCTTTTGAGACCTATCCATGCTTTTGCATGTATCAGCATTCTATTTTATCTTTGAGTGGAATTCCATTATTTATCAATTCAATTATTTCCAATTTTTCTCTATATGAAAAAACTATTATGAACATTCATGTACAAATATTTGTGAGAGCATACATTTTATTATTTTTCTTGAATAGATACCTAGGAGGTATGATTGCTGGGTAAGTGTATATTTAACTTTTTAAGAAAATGCCAAATTGTTTTACAAAGAGGCTGTACCATTTTCCCTTACCACTTGGCAATATATGAGGGCTTCACATCCTTGCCAGCACTTCGTATTGCTTTTTTTTTTAATTTATGCCATTCTAGTATGTATGTAGTAGGACTCATTGTAGTTTAAATTAACATTTCTCGGATGATTAATGATGTTGAGCATCTTTTCATATACTTTTTAAATTTATATTTACATATAACAAAATAAAACTATATTATATTCGTTTTATATTATTTTATATACTTATAGGCTATTCTTTTTTTGAAGTATCTGTTATAACATTTTGTACTTTTTTAAGTTTAAATTTAAAAAATTGTAATATAGACTTTTTCCCCTGTTGTTATATAGAAGTTCCACTTTTTAAGTTTTATTTTATTTTTGATTCACACATACTAATTGTACATAGTAATAGGGTACAATGTGATGTTTTGATATATGTCTACACTGCATAATGATCAAATCAGGGTAATTAGCATATTCCTCACCTTAAACATTAATCATTTCTTTGTGGTGAAAACATTCAAAATCTTCTAGCTATTTTGAAATATACAAAGTATTATTGTTAACTATATTACCCTACTATGCAATAGAACAACAAAAATATTCCTCCTCTCTAACTGTAATATTTACCCATTGACCCACCTTTCCCCATTACCCACTCCCCAGTCTCTGGTAACCATAATTCTACTCTCAATTTGTATGAGAACAACTTTTTATATTCCACATGAGTGAGATCGGTGTGCAATATTTGTCTTGCTGTGCCTGGCTTATTTCACTTAACATAACGTCCTCCATGTTCACCCATGTTGTTGCAAATGACAAGATTTTATTCATCTTTATGGCTAAATAGTATTCTATTTTGTGTGTGTGTGTGTGTGTGTGTGTGTGTATTACACTTTCTTCATCCATTCATCCATTGATAGAAACTTAGGTTGATTCCATATCTTGGCTATTGTGAATAATGCTACAATAAACAGAGGAGTGCAAATATCTCCTTGATATGCTGTTTTCATTTTCTTTGGACGAATACCTAGTAGTGGGATTGCTGGATCACATGGCAGTTTTATTTTTAATTTTTTGAGTAACCTCCATACTATTTTCTATAATGGCTGTACTAATTTACCATCTCACTAAAAGTATGTAGGGGTTCCTTTATTCCCACATCATCACCAACACTTATCTTTGTCTTTTTGATAACAGAAATTCTAACTGGAGTGAGGCAGTATTTTACTGTGGCTTTGATTTACGTTCCCTGATGACCAGTGATGCTGAGCATCTTTTCATATACCTGTTGGCTATTTGGTATGTTTTCTTTTGAAAAATGTCTACTCATACATTTTACCCAATTTTTAATGAGATTATTTGGGCTGTTTGGCGTAATTTGTTAATTGGACTGCCTGTGTTCTCAGTTTGGGTTGTAGGAGTTCTTTATATATTTTGGATACAAGTCCTTTATCAGATATAAATTTTTACAATATATTTTCTCCCAGAATGTGGCTTGTCTTTTTTATCTGCTTTTCCAAAATGGTTAATTTTAAGGTATTATCAATATTTTTCCTTTAAGGCTCTTGCTCTTTGTATCCTAAGAAATCTTAGCCTATTCCAACATTAGAAGGATTTTTTATGCTTTCTTCAAGAAGAGTTATAGTCTTAATTCTTCCATTTAGGAGTATATCTATTTACAGCCAATTGTTATATTAATATATGGTATGAAGGAAGGGTCAAAATTCTTCTTAACAGATATCCAATTATTCTAGCACTACTTGTTGAAAAGATAATTTTTATCTTTTCCTTTGTTCAATTGCCTTGGCATCTTACTTTTGAAAATAAATGTGTTATATGTGTTCAGTTCTATATCTGAACACTCCTTTTTCTACTGATCTGTATGTCTACCCATATATCGATATCAAATTGTCTGGATTACTCTAACTTTATACTAAATCTTGAAATCAGGTAGTCTGAGTCATTCAATTTTATTCTTCGTTCTCAAAATTGTTTTGGTTATTTTAGGTCCTTTGAATTTCTATACAAAATTTACAAGCAGTTTGTCAATTCCTGTAAATAATGCCTGGTAAGATTTTGAATGAGATTGTGTCACATATATGGGTCCCTCTTGGGGAGAACTGATATCTTTGCAAAGTTGTGTCTTTTAATACATGAGCATATGATATACCTCTAGCTAAGTACACTATCTTTAATTTCACTCAGAAATGTTTTATAAATTTCAGTGTGCATTGTACATATTTTCCTAGATTTATGCTTTAGGATTTTATTTTTTAAAAATTGTTATAAATGGCACTGTATTTTTAAATTTAAATTTCTAATTGTTTCTAGTATTTTTTATACTAGGTCATGTTTCTATACATGATTAATTTTGGTATATCAACTATGTATCCTGTGACTTTGCTAAAATTATTTATTAGTTCTAATAGCTTTTTATACATGTCCTATGATTTTCTACATCATGTCATCTGTAAATAGAGTGAGTTTTACTTCTTCCTTTCCAATCTGCATACCTTTTAATTTTTATTCTTAACTAACTGAAAGAATTGAACTAGGATTCAATTTGCCATTGTTTTCCTTTTTAAAAAATATGTCATTCTAGATCATTAATTTTAGACTCTCATGTTTTTCTAAAATAAGCATTTAATTCTACCAAGTTTCTTCTAAGTACTCCTTAGATATATCCACAAAATTTTGACATACCTAATTCTTCATATTGAGTAATATGTGAAGCATTTATTTTGGGTGTTCATATCCAATATAACAAAAGATAATACTTACATTACTGAGAAATATAAATCTTTCTTTAAGTCTTCTGATTGTTTTATGGGTTCCATTTCTAGCTCAAACTTATTTTCCCCTTTGCACTTTTCTTTACCATTCTAAATAGATATTATTATTGCTGTCCCCAGTATTCTCATAGCTCTAGGTAGGTTTTTCCTACTTATAGGTATTAAATAAAGAACTCAGTTGATTTTATACCTAAAAATAAAACCATCTATAGCTAAGAACATTTTTGCTTATGGAAGCCCATTGTATTAAATTTCCAGTAGCTCTCTGGGTGGAAGGCAAACATTTCAAACCTTATATTTGAAGGTGTAAAGTATCTGGCCCTATGGTGTTGTCACTACGAGAAGCAGTTATAACAGATTAAAAACTTATATCAACTTCTTCCCAAGTTCTCTTTTCTACAATATGCCTTTTATTCATAACAACATATGCACATAAAAATTCTAGAAATAATGATATTCCCCTTACTCAGATACACGCCATTAACATTTTAGACCTTTTTATGTGTGAGCGTGCTCTCTCTCTCTTTCTCTCTCTCTCTCACACACACACACACACACATAGGCACACACATACCCTTATTCAAACTGAGGATATAATCACAAAAAGTTTGATATCTTTCCTTATATACAATTTAACATATTATGAACATGTCCAAATTTAAAAGCATAATTTTAAGTGGTTGCTGTTATAGTATTTAAAAAGGATATACCATGATTTATGTAATCATACCTTTCTTATATGGTATAAGTTTTACTCCAGTTTAAAAATAACACTGTAGAGCACATTTTAGTACATAAATCTTTAGTACATAAATCAGTTTGAGATGCATCTCTTGAAATAGGAAAATTGAGTCAATGCATATTTTAGTGTTATAGAAAATTCCCAGACCAATCTGAATTTTCTTCCTTTAATTTAAGTAAGCTGCTTATTTCTCCCTTGTTTCTTCTAGGATTTTATCTTTGTTTAAAAATAAAGTGATAATGGTTCTAAACGTGTCTTTTTTTTAAGTGAAATTACTATACTTGGAAATTGGTGGGCACTTTAACATACTTAAACTCAATGCAATAACCTTTTTTTTAAATTGTATTTTTGTTCCTTCTGCTGGTTTCAATTTCTGGCAGTGAAAGTTTTACTTTGGAGCCCCACTTTATAACCACGGTACATTTTATGTACTTAAACACTAATCTTTAGTATTGTTCCTTTTGTTTACATTCTGCGAAAGCTTTTCAAATTTGTCCTCCATACCATGCATATGGTTATCTATAGTTAATATTGCTCTATTCTATAAATAATACTTTTAATTCTTCTACTGTATTTGAAATTTCCTTCCTTATTTCATCTATATCCTTTTTACCAGTCATCTTTTCATCTCAGCCTGCTATTATAGGTTTATCATTTTCTTCTCCAACCTCATATAGTGTTTATATTTTATTGATTTGTACTAAAGCAATCTTCTAAACATTTCTTCTAGTTCTTAGAATGCTTTCTTTGATTCTCTAAAATGATATTTCCCTATAGATAGGGTTTTTTTTTTTTACTATAGGCTCTTAATTTTGTTGTTTTCCATGAATGTAGCAAGGTATAGCCAGGGCTAGTATTTGCACCTTTCATTTCTCTTTGGCATTTTTCAATTCAGTTTTATCAGACTTTTAAATAATAAAATCTCTACAGATTCTGATTCTGTAAATGGCTTGAGTTCCCAGCATTTTTCTAGAATCCATAATATTTTAGTGGAAACTTAGGAGTGACTACACTAAAAGTTTCTCTTCAGTTGACATTGTAAACTAGAAATTTCAGATCTATTTCTTCTCCCCATTTGTACATCATTCAATAATTATCCAACAAAGATATGCTGAGCACATACTATACAATGCTAGGTCCTCATTCTATACTGGGAACAAAGAAAAATACAATTTAAAAACCTTTAAATGCAGGATTTTATGCACCATCACTACCTAGGATGGTACTTGAAATATAAAATAAATTGAAAGAAAAGAAATCACTCAATCTTTATCCTCAAGTTGCTCACAATATAGAGGTAGAGTGAAGCATGAACAACCAAAATACACTGGGTATAGCAAAGCTATGTAAAAGTTTTATGGGATTACAGAGGTACAATGATTAACTATCAGGTAATAAATCTGATATTTGTTGAGCATGTACTATATTCAAGGCTTTGTTTTATGTTTGAAAATTCAGTATTGAATAAAAACAAAGACCATGCTCTAAAGGTGCTAACATTCTAGAATAGACAAATAAATGCTATGCTAGATGGTGATAAGTGTATAAGGAAAAGTAAATCAAGATAAATTTAAAGGTGATAGAGAGCCAAGACCCAAAAGTTGGGGGATGTAGCATGAGGAGAATATTATTTTATCCAAGATTGTTAGGGAAGGATTCTTTGATAAGATGGTATTTATGAGAAAACCTGGAAGGAGTAATGGGCTGGGCCAGGCATATACCTGGGGAAGTGATGTTCCATGTACTAGAGAGAGCAAAGGCTAAGGTCCTAGGTGCGTATGCCTGCCATGGAGGCCCGTGCATCTGGACAGCAGTAAGGAAAGGCTACAGTGGTAGGGGTAAGATCCAAGATGAGAGAGAACAGGGTGTTGAGATCATGCCAGGCCTTATATGGCAGGATAGGACTTGAGTTTCCTTGATGTTAGATAGCAAGCAACCAGAGACGTTTGAGCAAGTGATGTGATCTTATTTTCCTTTTAATAAGATCATGTTAGCTGTTATGTGAAGCACAGACTTTATGGAATCAAGATAGAAGGAGAGGGATCAGTCAGGAGGCTACTGCAAATAATCCAAGTGACAGATGAGAGTGGTTGGAGCAGCAGTGGAAGTGATGAAAAGCTACCAAACTTGCTGATGGGTTGTCTGGGGATAAGAGAGAAAGAGAAAAAGCAAATGTATTCAACTCAAGCAGAAAATAAAATTTTCATAGAGGTAGTAATATTTAAACTAGGCCTTAAAGGGGAAGTTATCATTGACCAACTGGAATGTACATCCAAGAAAGGAGGAAGGGAGAGACAAGAGGCAACAGCAGGCTTCCTATGAAGAGAGAACATTATGAGTAAAAGCAAAGAGAGGCTAGCTGTGGATGAAATATAGATAGACTGGGAGGGAAGGAAGAGAAGGTGTGGACCAGAAAACATTAAGGCTAAGCTAGCAAAGCACTTACCAGATTCTGAGGAGTCTTTGGTGTCACAGAAACCGTGAGAGTCTCTCAGCAGGCAAAGAAGAGTCACTGATGATTATAAGGCAGAGGAAAGACCCAATGGATTCTATGCATTCAGAAATACAAAGCTGGCAAAAGCAAGACCGGGGCAAAGTAGGAAGAAGGGAGACCCACCAGGAGCTATTCAGGCAAGAAATGAGAACTGCCTAACCAGGGCAGAAGAAATGAAAGGAAAGGCAAAGAGATGGGAGGCACTCCTTGGACTTATGAAGATACAGCCTTCTTGTTTTCGTCATGAAACATATGCGGGAGGTACCAAAACAGACCAAGAAATGTTAAGTCTTAGAATAAAAGATGTTTCCAAAAATAATACCAGTTATTTGCTCATTTCTTTTCTAAAATCAAAGCAGAACAAATGAGTTAGCTTCAAGATAAGGTTCCCAATATTCAACAGTCAATTGAGAACTGGCTTAGTCACTGGAATCGTCAACAAATAGAGAAAAGAAAGGATAGTTTTAATTCTGGACGAATAAAACAAAACAAAATAGCATGAGGTAATGCTGGAATTAGTAAGCCAATTTTGTTGTGAAGAAGGAAAGGGTTCAGTTCTCAGAGCCAACAGCAACAGGAAATGGACTCTTGTCCAAGACCAACAATTGTGGGCAACATTTATGAAACTGAAGTCAAAAAATCAGATTTAAATTCTGCCTTGTCTTTTTATTCTCTGTGTCTGTAAGCAGTTACTTCACCTTTTAGAAATATAAAATGAAAAAAAAATTATAATTCATATCTTAGTGGGGAGGGAAAAATCATGGATATGAAAATCCTTAGTCAATTGCAAGGACCAATGTAAAAGTCACATATTATGGTTATAATATTGCCAATATTTCTAAGATCCTCCACATAGAGTATTCAATGTAGCTTAAGTAATTTTGAGAGCACTGTGAAAACAATATTTCAACCTGGTGAGAAAATGGTTGTTGCCAGATAATAAAAGTCTGAAGTTTGAATATTAATCATTTATAATGAATCACACAGTTCATATTTATCTGATAGTAATCACTAAGTTATAAACCATGTCAAATTATTAAATTCATTTATTTAAAAAATGAATTTGGCTTATTAACTTCCATACATTTTAATACACATCTATATATCCATAATTATATGTTATATAATTTTGTGACCTTAAAATTTACCTAAATTACACTGTCCTAAATTCATCCTTAGCAATCTATTTTCACTTCCCATGCTTTCAAAATTTATTGTGTTCTTACATAGAGATATATTTTGTTCATTTTAATATTTGGAAGGAGGGGAATGAGAGAATGGAGGAGGACCTTTTGTTTCATCTATAATATTTTACTTAAAAAAAATTTGAAGCAACATGGGAAAACATTAACATTTTGGTAGATACTCAAATGTCTTAATTTACTCACATTTTTTATGTCTGAAATATTTCTTAATTAAGATTTTTAATAAATAGATTTACCATGTGTGGCACCAATCTGTGAAACTATTGCAGACATATGATTTTAGAAGATAGGCAATACAGAAATAAGATATTACAACCCGTAAGAAACATTATAGCATGTTTTGTCCAAACCTTCTTTCCCTATTAATTTTCAGATATAAAACTGAGGCATAGAGGGGTAAAGTTTGTTTATTAATTCAACAAATATTTATTGACTACTTGCTTCATGCCAGGCTCTGTCCTGGGTACCAGGAAAACAGAAGTATTCCTTATCCCAAGGGAGTTGGTCTAAAGGAAGCACTAACATTAAAAAAAATTGTTTCTAAAACCGTGATAGATGTTCTCAAAAAAATAAAGAAAAAAAAAAAAAAAAGCAAAGTTAGAGAAGGCAAAACCTGGGAATCTACTTAGTTTGGAGACTCAGGAGGGCATCCCTGAAAAAATAGTTTCTCAAGGTTTCACGACTAAATCTAGGCAATGAGAGAGTGAACTCAGATTTCCTTAGTTCTGTAAAGGTAATGCTTTTACTACTAGATCACATTCTAATTACAGAGTTTTCACAGAAATCCAACCTGACATTTTAAACCAAAGGCTTGGTTCTACATTTCTATTATTAAGTCACTCTATTTCAAGGCTTTTAGTTTATAGTAACTTTGCTAAAATTTTCTTAGAAAGTTAGATCAGGAAGATTCAAGCTTAGAGATGATTTGCTTCAGCCACTTGGTTTACAAATGAGGAATCCAAGCCCCAGAGAGGAGATGAGATTTGCTCAAAAATACTCAGCTACCAGGACCATCTTGACATGCAGACCGTGCTCTTCTCCATGTACCATAAGTCAATGCTCATAGTTTGGGGCTAAAGTAGAATGGGCATATTTGATATCAAAGTGAATTCGAGTGAATAAATACATGATTAGAAAAATACATGATTACATAATCAAGTATAAAGTTCAGAGATTATCTAAAAAATATATGATCACCAGCTTCCTACAGGATTACAAGGATACTGCTTTTTGCTTCAGTATCACATCCTTTTCAGTTTAATAAATAATTTATTTCAGTTTGTCTAAGAATTGAGATTTTCTTCCATAAATTATAAACAGATTCTCATGATGGAAGCTAGAACATGACAACATAAAATGCCCCCAACTGCTTTAAAAACCAGCTCTATTCCTTTAGATACTGGGCTCAATATGTCAGCAATGGGTTGTACTACTCTTGTTACAAATTTAGGTAACATATCAGTGCAGCCGTAGCTTTTTAAATTATGCAAATCTTAATGTGAAATTAGAAAATGAAATACTGGCTAAAGAAAAAAAATGAATAAGAAAGCACATTTGGAATAATTTGCTTCCAAAGAACCTCTCCAAAGAAATCATGAACATCTGACACTCGCTGAGGAATTTCTGGCAACTCACACAGTTTATTGATCATCCTAAACCTTGAGCTAATAATCCATAGCAGGAAAATGAGGGCCCTCTGTTAGATGATCTATAGTGTTACTTCCATGTTGAATATTTTATGATTTGGTACAACTCTATTAGAGGACCCAGTTACCAGGTTCAAATTGGCAAGATAATGCTTTAAAAAATAATGTGGAAAACAAAGTATTGGTGATCTGATTTCTGATCATAAATACATAAAAAGTGGAGGAATCAGTATATATTCTTATGTATATATATATATATGCATATTCAATAGTTTGTACATTGCAAGGAAGTACTAGCTTATGAGTAAAAATAGTCACAATTTTTGTTAGGCCTCAACAAAATTTCCCTGTACACAAACACAACAGTTTGGACCATCCACAAGAACCTACTATTTCTACAGTGGCATGGAGTAGAAGTGCATGAAAACTAACAAATGAACTAAAAACTCCTTGTTGCTGTACAATATCCCTGACAAAATGGAAAAGCAAGCTTTGACCAAGTTTTATTTTGTTTTTGGAGGGAGGGGAGGAGGTTTGCCATATTTAGGGGTGAGCTGCTTAAAGCCAAATATCATGTTCCAATAAAATAACTCCAGGGGATTTTGGAAAACAAGAGTAAGTTCAGCTCCTTTACTAATAATATGTTGCAAAGAGAAGGGAGGGAAAAAAAAAGCATTCCAGTGACTGGACCCTACCTTCGCCACCTGCCTCAGTAGACATACTATATTACACGCTCTGTGCTGCCAGACTGGTAATTCAGTATCACAATACGTAGAGATGCCAGCTAATATCAGTACACACCTGCATAATTTTTCAACAGCTCCCTTTCCTAAGATGTAATCAAGACCCTCCTTCTCTACTATATCAAAAAACAAACAAACAAACAAAAACCAAAAACTTTACCTTTTTCAACCTCTCCCAGAAGAAATGCCATATGATATGCAAATCTCAAATCACATGGCTATTTTGATCCCCAAATCTCCAAGGATATAGATGAAATAAATTCCCATAGAACAAATGAATTAATAATTACATAACTCTCTTCACTACTCAATCCCTCTTCAAGGGAAGCAGGTAGACAGAACAGCGTCAAAGTCATCCTGATGCTACAATTCCAGATCAATCCACACCTTGACATGCTATCATACTACAGGAAAATGATTTAAAATTTTCTTCTAATGTAATCCAACATATTAATATATGGCCTACTGGTCATTAACTCAAAGAATAATTAACTTTAACTTATAAAGTCAGATGCAGCTGTGGCCCATTAACTCTTAGAGCAAATTACCTACTCTGAGAAGGTAAAAACCTAAAGGTTTTTACCTTCTCAGGGTAACCTAAACCTAAAGAAAACCTAAAGAAAAAAACCTAAAACAGGCTTAAATACGTCAATAAACATATTAGTCTCACTTTATTTCTGGCCTTCTGAATGAATTTGGGTGTAGTTTTTTTAAAAACAGAAAGAAAAATAATGAGATTTACAGGCCGGGCGCGGTGGCTCACGCCTGTAATCCTAGCACTCTGGGAGGCCGAGGCGGGTGGATTGCTCAAGGTCAGGAGTTTGAGACCAGCCTGAGCGAGACCCCGTCTCTACTAAAAATAGAAAGACATTATATGGACACCTAAAATATATATATACAAAAAATTAGCCGGGCATAGTGGCGCATGCCTGTAGTCCCAGCTACTCGGGAGGCTGAGGCAGTAGGATCGCTTAAGCCGAGGAGTCTGAGGTTGCTGTGAGCTAAGCTGACGCCACGGCACTCACTCTAGCCTGGGCAACAAAGTGAGACTCTGTCTCAACAAAAAAAAAAATAATGAGATTTACAAATACAGTAAGCCCTCACTGAACGTCATCAGTGAGGTTGAATGCAGCAATTACTCTAGGACCTCCTGTGGAGTGTTGTGTTTACAAAGTCTCCAAGAACCTACTGATGACGTAAAGTGAGGACTTAACTGTAATCTAAAAGGTAACTGCTACTCACTAACAGGAAATGTTAGGGACACTTCTAATTTATGGTTCCTATTTTCAGAGTGTTCAAAAGAATGCAAGAGATAAAATATGGTCTGTACTATCTCAAATGACTTAAAATACTTGACAAGAAGGAAAAAAAGAGCGAAGCTGAAAAGCTGTCATGATAATCTCATTAATCCACATTCAGCCATTACCAAGTACAAAGCCTGTCCCAACACTAACCTAAAACATTCAGTGACTTATTCTTTTTTTCCTTTTATAAACTGTACTCCTCAGAATTACCAAATTAAAAATATCTTTACGTAATAGTAACAGGGTGATGAAGTCACTAACCGGAACTAGTAGGAATGAAAATTATATAAAACATATGAGGTGTTCAGAGAGGTCCCAACAAAGTTCTGGCAGCTAACTTGGTGAGGGGAAAGGTTAATGGGGAGGAGAAATGAAATACATGAAAATAAAAACGGTAAGGGTCAAAACTATGACTTTTGATCAGGAGGCTTTAGAAAATTAACTCTAAACAGCCAATTCATTGAAATGTAAAAAGAGTCTTAGAAAGAGCTAGACCCAGTTTCAGTTGGGTTTCCTTCAAATACATTGAGTAATTCCATCTTATCAAATTATATGGGCTAATTAAATACCATATTCTGGGTTTGTTTTCTACAAATAAAGTCACTTGAGAAACATTATAAATTTCACATCTAGGAAGAGGTTTTTTTATTTTTAATAACTAAAAAGTGTTTACTTCTAAGGTTTTAGCTAAGTATATCTACCCTAAACAAAATGTCAGGTCAATGTTCTGTGATGGACAATGTTCCAAAATACCAAAAAAAAAAAAAAAAAAAAGAAAGAAAGAAAAGGAGAAGTGAATGAGCATGTGTTCTTTTGGGGGAAGGTGGGGAGTATTCTCTTGAAAAGTTAGCTTTAGGGGGATAGGTTGAAAACCAAAATATCATGCAAAGGCAACCGCTTATCCTCCCTGTGCCTAGGACCACAGTTCTTTGATGGCATTTGTAAAGTGCACCTGTATAATGGGCAGTCACTGTTGCTCAGTGAATCAGGGACAGGGAGGCAGGAGGACAGGCTTCTAGTCCTCTACCTGCCCCCTGAGCTCCTGCATCATCTAGGGCAAATCATTTCCCCTCTTGGGCCTTAACTTATTCATAAATAAGGCATTCCATTTTAAGACTGTACCTACCTCAAAGGAAGGGGAACTCTGCAAAGTGAGCTTACAAACAGGTCCCAGGCCACCATATCTTACTGGATCTATCCTAATGATCAGGCAAGAGCAGATACCAAAATTGGCCCCCCAGTCATCTGGCAAGGTATTCACTTCTCCCCACCTCCCTTCCTACCACAGCCGTCTAGCTGCCAGACATGTACGAATTGTGCTCTTGATAGTTTAAAAAAAAAAAAAAATCCTTCCTCCAAGCACTTTTTTTGACGGCCCCAGCCAAAGGGCCGCCTGTTGCCACCTGTCAGTTGTGGGGATTAATTACCTGAGCCAAGGAGGCTGGGAGCGGCACATTCTTCCTGGGCCGCGCCCACAGATGTTGACACCAAGCAGGTGGGCTGTCTGCTACCCCTTACCGTGAAAAGCAGCCGGGAGCCCACAGGGTCTGGCAGGTGAGGGGAGTGGGGAGACCTTTGGACCATGCCACAAAACAGCAAAACCTCTGCAGGGAGGAATGTGCCTTGGGACCTGCCTGGGAAGCCACAGCCAGCTTTGTGGCCAGCCTTGGGCATAGGCCCGGGAGGCAGCTGTGGCCTCCCGGCTGGAGGGCAGCACGTTGGCACTGAGGGCAGGGGTGGGGGTGGAGCCCGCCAGCCTCGTGCTACTTGCCTGAGGGTATGAATTTCAAAAGCTAGTTTAAAAAGATTTCACTGACTTGACTGTTAATTTTGCAACCTTATCTCCCCAGGAGCGTAAAATGACCTTTCATTTAGTGTCTCCTGCCAGTGCTACCCATGCTACCCTGCCCCCCAGCAGTAAGACCATTCACAGTCACTTCCACAAAGCACACACTGGAAGGCATCTGCTCGCTCGGGCAACTGGCACACAGCAATCTATACACCAGTCTGCTTACGTTTACATGTTTCCTAAAGTCACAACAACCGTGAGGAAAAGGCCAGGGTGGGATGACTCTGCTGTTTTACAGGTGTAGAACAGGAGCTCAAAAGTTTAAAGAAGCACTCCAGTAAATGGTAGAACTGAGAATTGAAGTGCAGATAGGTTGTCTTCTTCTCAGTGCTAATTAAACACCTGCAAACACCTTTCCCCATGACCTGACATACATGGGCTCCCTGTTCTTCAATAAAACGAACCTGCACATTCCCCAGCAATACAGGAAGACACAATTATCTGTGGAGTAAAAATTCTTCTAGGAGAAACCCTGGGGGCAAAGAACTCTTACCCCTTACTTCCACTGGACATGTCTAGTTAAGTCCCCAGTAAATGAAAGACTCAGAGAGAAAGATCACACCAGAAGTCAGCAATAGACAGAATTAGAACCCGTGACTTCTAATTTCCAACCCTGCAATCTTTTCGCTGTAAAACATTCCTGTACTTCTCTTCAAGATGATGTTAACTGGGGGCAGATGGGAGAGTTTCACGGACATACATACACATGCACACATACACACACTCTCTCTCTTTCTCTCTCACTCTAGGCAGAAGACAATACATGCCAACCATCCAGCTTTTCTTCCGCTGTGGCAGCAGCACGTCCATCTGGGGGCGCTGCTCTGGGTGTCAGTTGTCTTTTGCCCTCAAGGTAGAGAAAACATCGTCATCCCTCCTCCTTAGGGCGACTCACTGTTCCCAGCTGCCTGCAAAATCCTGGGCTCCTAGCTGTCATTCTCTCCCCTCTGGGCCCAAACCTGATGTCCCTGCTCCTTTCTTAGCCCCTGAGAAGGCAGCTTTCTACAAATACAAGAGTCCTACCCAGAGCTCAGGGCACTGCCCACAGAGATATGTTTTATTCCCTGGTCCAGACAAAGCCTCACACTGTAGCACTCAAAGTAGCAGAAGTCCCTCCCTGGTAGCTGTCCTTCCTCAACCCCTGGATGCTAGAATTAAGGTTGTCTCTACTTCCACACATAGTCTTTTGCTCTCTTTAAAAATGACTCACAGGATACAATTCTTAAATCTTAAGAAATCTTAAATCTCTACTCCCTACTGAAGGCCACATCATTCCTAACAGAAACACATTCAGAAACCACTCATTGCTGTTCTATTCCTATGCAATGACCGAAGCACCCTTGGCAAGATAATGCCAAACGTACTAACTCCCTTTCCTTGTAGATTTGTTGTTTGTTTTGGAGTTTCATTTGAAAATCCACTCTAAAAGTGAGCCCTCTGTTTCAATAATGATAATTTGTTTCTATCTGTGGGATACTCTTTTTACTGGAAGGCAAGGTAGGCCAGTCTGACAAGAGGAAATAGGAGAGCATGTGTTGACAGAACGGAGGGTAACAGCATCTGTTGATTTCCATAAATGACTCCATCACTGACCCCTCTGCATAGTCCTTAACAGTTTATAGAGCATTTTCATATACTCTATTAATTTAATCCTAGCTAACTGTAAAAGAAAATCACCTTTATTCCCTTTCTTTAAAAGAAGAATCATAATCAGAGGCTCAAGTAGGTAAACTAATTTGCTCACAGTAAAACAAGGGTAGAAGACTAGGTTAAGTCTCTAATCTAGGTTTTAACTTCAAATTCAGGGCCCTTACTGTACATACAGCCACATCATGCATGTGCATTTTTGGAATCCTCGCTGTGTTCAAGCCATTATAGTACACGTGAGGATCTGAAGAAGTGGGGACCAAATCCTCACCCCCTATTTGAGAAAAATTAACATATAAATATTACTGATATATAACAGAATATAAAATTAAGACACAGATATAATAAAGCATGAATTCCAAAGTGCTTTCTAGCTTCAAAGTCCAAGAAGGTTATTGGGAAGCCTTGGACATATTTTTAACATTTCACACAAATACAATAGGATTGTAAACACTGAGACAAATACCTTCCAAACCCTTACTGTGTGGGCTCACCGTCCCTCCTCTCTCTCTCTCTCACACACACACACACACACACACACACATAAACACACACATGCACAGTTGATTTATCTTTAAAACATCAAGTCTTTAACATTGTTTGCCTGCATTTGGAGAAAAACATAAACTCAATTCCTATAACAATTATAAAGCTTCCAATTTCATGTTTAAATAAGTAGACTGAATTATTGATACACATGACATTTTTGAGGATTAGTGTATGAAAAAAATGTTAGGCTCTGAACCTTTCAATAAATGCAGCATTCACTACCCGTAGATACATGCTCAAATACTCTGAAGCCTGAAGACAGCGCAATAAGGCAGATGTAGAAAATAGGACTAAACTAACACTTATTGAGTATGATTTACAGTCTGAGCACTTTGCTAAGTTCTTTGTGTCTTATGTGATCTTCACAGTGACCTGTGAAGTAGATATTACTACTCTCATTTGCAGTGAACTGAAAGTCTGAAAGGTTAAGTAAGCTGCCCAGTCTTTCATAGCTACTAACAGGTTCACCTCCAGAACCCCCGACTGTGGCACCCCTGCTCCTTCCCTGCACAGTGCTGGGGAAGAGAACAGTCCTGCCTGCTGCAAACCCTTACGTGACTTCAGCCAAGTGATGTAACTGCCCAGGTCTCAGAGTCCTTGTCTCTGAGACAGAGATACCACTCCCCACCGCAAGCTTGCGGTGAGAGTGAAATGAGAGGAAGCCATGCCATGTTCGTGGTCCAGTGCCCGGTCCAGGGTCAATGCTTGATGAGCAGCAGCTGTCATTATTGTATCACACTGTGTGGTCTCAGCAGTTATTTCTACTACACAGTTTCATTACTGGACCAGTGGCACAAAGTATTTCCAAAACAAACTTCTAAAGATCAATCTTTCACTTAGGGAACTAGCTAATATTATTGCACAGGAAAATATGTTCCTGGGGTCAATCTGGAAACAAAGAAAAGAAAGTGGAAACAGAAAGAAAAAAAAAATAGAATGACAAACCCACCACTATAACTGAAATCAATATAACTGGATTCTCAATCCTATGTCTGAGGTCCCTATGACATACTATATTTTATTATTTTTCCAGGGTGAGGGAAAGTCCAGGCTCTACTTTGTGCTTCCACCTACAATATTTAAACTATAATCCTACTGTACTGTCCTTGTGACAGTAACTAAGTCAGATTAACTGAGTTTTAAATCTCTCCATGAAAGAGTACCAACAACGGTTGTCATGAATCACTGTTACTGATATTCCATATCCTTTATTCCTTTGACCTCAGAGAAACGGATGCCCAAGTGTAAATATAACAGGATTCCAAAATGAGAAAAATGAGTAGCAAATGGATTTCAAAACATAAACAGAGGTCCTCCTTGTAGATCTTCAACTTACTGTATTTTTCTTAAAACCTTGCTATTTCGTGTGCTTGTAAAAGTGAACTTGCCAACAGTAAGAAAAACTTAAGGGACGTTAAGTTCCCTTCAACTACAGCAGCCCCTAAGGTTTCAAATGAATAATGCGATAACTTTCTTTCAAGTTTCATCTTATAGGCAAATTGTTGAGTTTCTTTATTATAGATAAGTACAGGAAGCCAATATGCTGAAATGCTGAGATCCTAGGGGTATTGTTGAGACACTTCCAGAAAAGAAAGGTGTAACTAATAAATTAGGTCAGATTTGCTCTTTAATACCTTTAAGCCAAGTCTTACACTTCGGCCCTCCTCCTCTTTCTTTTTTAAATAAATCCATAAAAACTAAAATAATTTTGAGATGTCTATTTCCATGGTTGATAATGACGCACAGTGAGGACCACTAATACGTAAGAGTCTTGTTAGCTGGGGGTGGTGGTGGTTGGGGAGAGATTTAAACAAACCCTTTCCTCTACTTGCAATACCTCTTAAAAGCTTATCATAATGTTCCTTCCTATTTCTTTACAGTTCATTTGTTTCAGATGGAAACATGCTTCATCTTGCTTGCTTTTTCTGCATTCTTTATAAACTTAATATTCTAATTAGCCCCAACAGGGAAAAGAATGCATTATAACTCTTAGTTATGCTGTGGTGTTACAGAGTCTATTGAAATGTTTTAGTAATAACAAGAGAAATAATAAAAACAAACCTGTTAAGAGCAGTTGCCCATGCCAATAAGTTTGAAACATTACCAGGGATAAAAAGAAAAGAAAGAAACAGGTTAAGACACTTTCAAAAGGAAGGAAAGAAAGGAGAAAGGAAGGAAAGAGGGAGGGAGGGAAGGAAGAAGAAAGGGAAGGAAGCAGGGAGGCCCAAGAGGCCGTGAAAAACAATGTGATAGCTCAGCTTGTATGTAAACGCACGTGCAAACTTTGTTGTCACTTCGCTAATGCTGACCCCAGTATGGCAAGAGAGATGCAAAATTCACTTCTGCCTAAAGAGTTATTGATTGACCTGGGAATGGGGTTACCAGATAAAATCCAGCATATCTGGTTACAACTTAATTTTAAAAGCAATGAAAAAAATTTTTTAGTGTAAGTAACAAATATTTCATGGGATATATTTAACACTGAAATTTTTTCATTGTTTGAATTTTATAATTAACTAGACATTCTGAGTTTTAATTTGCTAAATCTGACAAGTCTAGCTGGGAAGGATAAATAGAAATTTCTAAAAAATTTTATTGATGAAAACTAAACTTAATGAATTCCATATACCCATCACCTATATTCAACAATTACTAACATTTTGCCAATCTTATTTCAAGATAGAGGGATTTTCACAGGCAGCAATGAGGAAAAAGACAGAGAAATGTTTTAATCAGAGGAAATAGCAACAGACTAGGCAAAGGGGTGAGAAAACAAAACAAAATTGGCTTTTGTTGACTGTGAAACACCACTTCTGGCTCTGGGCAGAGTATATACTTGAAAGCACAATACAAGGTGAAGAACACAATACTCACAGAGGCCTAAAGCTCCCTTTCCTACTCTTCAAAGTGATATATAATTTCAAGAAAAGTTACATAACTCTTCATTTGAGAAGTGAGGGTAATCCCTGCCAACGTGACAGGTTTGTTGTAAGGATTAAATGTGCTAATACATACATATGTGAGGTTTTAAAAAAATATAGAGCATTTTTACAAAAAGAAAAAGATTACTGTTAGTAGCAGGGGATTGTCCCAAACATAAACACTTTGATTAGAGCGTGATATGCTTAGAGATGAGTGTGTAGTCACCAACAATGGACCATCAGTGATCCTTGATCTGAGCTGTGTGTTAAAAAGATCCTTTCTCCTGACACTGAAGAGGAAGAGTTGGAAGGAAAAAGGTCTAGGAGCAGTGACGAAGCTCATTGTACCAGCGGAACAACAGGTAGGTATGTGAATGGGCTTGCTGTGGAACAGGGATAATAAGAATAGGGATGAGAGATATTGCCGAAACCCAATCAGCAGAATGCCACTGACTCTAAGTTTCTGAGGGATGGATCAGAGATGGTGGCATTTGGCTAATAAATATCATTATTTCTACAGGTAACAGGGCAAAAACATTTTGGTTTGCTCAACCTTTTAAGAACTATACTTTCCAATATTAGCAAACACAGAAACATACTAGTCCCAATGCTAGAAGGTATTTACTAAGCAATTCCGTTTTCTTAGAGGAAATTGTCATTAAAATGTGCCAATGATTTTTATAAAGCTCCAACACTTTGGGTACATTCAGTTTCATATTGTTTGCTAATTGAAATAAAATCTACTCTTAAAATAGAGATTCTTCGATTCTAAGTTGCATGTGTACATTTGATTAATCTTAGAAGAACCAAGTAAAAACAATCTCTTCTTCCATAATTGATGGTTTCCTGAATATGGAATGTGGATAGAACCAAGAGAGAAATCTCTTGAGAACACTCAATACCCATGGAAATAAACCACTATTCATTCAATCAAAGGGATATTCGTTCTGAGTAACTGCTTCAAAGATAGACCCACTGATAGTAACGTCTGACCAGTGAGCCAAATCTTTCCTGACTCACTTCTGTGGAACATCTCAGAATGTTTTAAACCCAGGTTTGCTTGAGTTGTAGGTGAATAGCTGCTGACAGGACAGGGGCTGAGCATGTGTATAAGAAGGTTTTGTGCTGCTTTCAGTACGCTAAGTATATCTGAGACACCAGGAGGCTGGCATACACACACCATAGTAAATACTTCTACTCATTTTATCTTACTGGACACAAGATTTACTTCCAATTAGGATTCAGATAAAAAAAATATGCTCAAGGTATTCCCAGTCAGAGAACTAAGGTGGGAGGAGGGAATTTGGCAGAGATCTCTTGTTTGAAATGCTTTTATAACCTATAATTTATTCTCCCCTTGTTTGGCCTTTTATCATTAGGAGTTTAACTTTTATCAAATATAACTATTCATCTATATCCTTTCAGACTGTACAAAATGCCCTCTATCTAGTTTAATAAGCTATACAGAATCTGAGAATATAATGCCAGAAAGAATTCAGTTCTAAAACCTTATAACTTTACGTGTGTGAGATCCCAGTCTGGACCCAGGACTTTACTCCAGCAAGGGTGCAGTGAATTAGGGACATAGAATAAAAACCCAAGATTTCTGTCTTACAAGTTCGGGAACTCACAGCTCAAATACTAGAAAGAATCTGTTCTGTGGAAACAGGCGCAGTGTGATCGTGGAGACACATGGCACAATATGTATACAAAATAAACAGTCTTGCATTTTCTTTGATTTTCAATAGAAACACCGAAATGGAAAATTCCTGATTTAGACTTTATTAGGAGGGGCAAGCCCATACATTTAAATGGTACAAAGCCCATTTTCTGGCCCCCTTACTAGCAAATGGCTAAGCATAACACTCTGTTTTCCAAATAGAGTATTAATAGTTCCCCCCCAAGTCTCTCCTCCCAAAATTTAAAAAAAAAAAAAAAAAAAAAAAAAGACTGTCAGACTATCAAAGCACTGTCAGTGCCAGTAAGACACATCATTAAGGTGAGTAATTTTCCTGTTTACTTCAAACACTTTTTTTCCCAAACTCCAACCTGGGCAGGTCTGATCAGGTAAGGCTTTGGAACAAGTAAAAGCGTCCCCAATTTCTACATAAGCGCTGCAGGCCATGGGGCAAAGACAAGTCTCAACTAAGCACTCCACGGTAGTCGGGCTTCCCGGCGCCTCTGGTCTTGTCTCCCTCATACCTTACAAGTATCGTCATGTCTCTCAACCTTCAAAATTGGTTTTATCTGCAACACAGTGCACACATGTGCACACATCCCATTTGTTTTCTTACTTTTACTTGCAATTAGTATCTACGTACATTCTGAAATTTGTCGTATAATAATTTCTTCTTTCCTATGCACGTTTCAAAATATTTGGCACTCTGAATTCATGCATTCCTCACGTGAAGACAAATGGCAGAGTACAAAAAAATAATCTTTTCTAATTGTTAAAACTGCTCTAGTTTTGAAATTGAGAGGAGCAGAAATATGCCTTGTCTATTTTTTTTATGGAAATAGGTACTACTGTCTTAATTAGATAAATGTTTTTGAGATCTATCTTTATGCAAATATATCTACTGTGTAATTTGTGTTTTCTTTCTTAAAAAAAAAAGAAAGAGAGAGAGAGAGAGAAAATTACTACCCTTGACATCAGATTAGTTGTTTAGTGTGTTCTACCTCTAGGGAGACAGGAAGCTGGAGTTAGAGTTTAGTCCTTAGATCCATTTTATCAACGTGGACAGATGGGTAGGTCTCCCTTGAGTTCATTCCTCAATCTGTAAAATAGGACTTTAAGAAATATATGTGTCCCTAGATCACAGGGGAACTGTGAGTTCTACTGTTTGCAAAGCATTTGCATTCTTTAGGTGAGAAGTGTTAGGCTTGTTATTAAGACACTGCACTTACATAATCCTAAACATGTTCACAAATTAGGGAGGCAGTTTTCAAGCCAAAGGCATAATGTTTTTCTTTTACACCAGAGATGAACTTATTTATATGCTGGTCTGAAGTACGTATTTGCTCCTACTCATTCACCCTGTGTTCTTCTGGATGCCATCACTATCATCATTATTTCCTCCCCCACCATACTTAATCTGTTTTAGGTAGAATAGGGAAATGGAATGGAAATCAAATAATGAATGACACAAGCCTTAAACTAAGTGGAAACTGATATTATTTTTCAACCCCAGGGTAGCAGGGGCAAAATAAAGGAATGAAGAAGGAGAGAAGGCCTTAGCACATCTGATCCTGTTTGCTCTCACCAACACAGAATAAGGGAAGATCTAGTCTCACCTCTGCCCTTGCTTTCTTTTTCCTTACTATAAATGCTTAAAAATTAGTAACAGACAAGAAATAGTGGAAGTCAGAATGCCAGTAGGAAGTGCCCTTCATTGGAGGATCATTCATCTCTGGACTTAGAGCATAGCTCTGTATTGACTTGGTAGGTGACTTTAGGCCTAGAAAGGTAAGTAACTCTGAATCTGCAAAATGGGAATATTAATCACTGACCTTGGAGAATTGTATGAATCAGTTACCCTAATGTAAATTGCTTAATGGAGTTTTTGGCCTGGTACTCAATAAGTAGTAACTACCAATTTTATCTCCATCATCTAAATTTTGGGGTTTGTCATCAGTTGCCAACTTTTGATACCATAATAACATATACAGGAGAATGAGCATAATTGACTTTACTTCCAGAGGTCAAAATTTAGGTCAAATATTTTGCTTTACTAGAAAATGAAGGAAGGAGCAAAGAGCTTTGTATTTTACTCTTTCTTGCTATGTCACTGCTGTCACTTTTAGTTTGAGCCAGTGAGCTGTCTCTAGCTATAGCTATTGTACCTGAGTTGTACTACAGCTTCTGTAACTGGGCACTATATGCTAAGAAAAGTTGGCCCCGAGTAAATTCCTTGGATTCAGGACTTTGGCTTTAACAGCTGTCCATCTGCAAGTCCCTGCGATATACAGCCCATAAAGCCCTATGCAGAGAAGTTTCAGATTAACTTTCATGTTTTCTATTTGTTAGTCATTTAGTAAACCCAATGAAGAGAAGAAATTAGAATGCACACATCATCCAAAGATTCATTTCCCTCTAATGAGAGCATAATAGGTTTCATGGCACACCAAGTTCCAGGCCCAAAATTATAATGCCAGCCCTGTATGTTGTAAATCAAAACCTACTACTTATCAGCCAAATGCTGCTTCTATAATTACAGTGCTCCTGTAACAGAGAAATAAGGTTAAGAAGGGGAAGGGGCTGCAACCGTGCAGGGTGGGAGCAGATTCACACTGCTACTGCAAACTAAGCACCTGACCAGAAACCCAGAGTCCTACTCCACCCACCTGGACTCAGGCTGTCACTTTACCTGTGACCTTCCCTGTCCTCATCCTCAACACGGAGATGATAACAACAATACTGAGCTCAGAGTGTTATTGTGAAGCTCAAATGATATCACGGAAATGAAAATGGACTATACATTATTAATGTATAAATAAAACCATTGCTTAAAAAATAATTTAAGAAATACCCTCGAAGAGAATTGAGAAATATTCTGCCTATTTAATCTATCATCTATAATAGTTTATATTTAAGTCAACCAATTGGGTAGAAAAGAAATAATAAGGATAAATAATCGATCAAGTAGAAATATCTAATAGGTACTGAAAGAACACAGGACCCAAGAAACTTCAAATAGCATATTGAAATATCCTCCCTCCACATCAAAATTATAAGGCTTTTTGTTGCTGCCACAGATAGTACAAGCCTGTTCTCACCTAACTGGACGCTGAGCCCTGTGGGTTTCCATCTGAGGGGAAGTTGGCAGCTCCAGCTCGGGCACAGAAACCACACAGGCGACAGAAATGCAGGCTGCTCTCCCAGTTAGCACTTCCGGCCCTTCTCATCCAGCAAAAGCTGATGCAGGAACTTTGGTGTTTCCCCATTTCCCTAGTACTGTAGAGACAATCTTACAGAATTCTACACGATTACTTTGTATTTAAATTGTCCCAAACCTTGTAAGTGATGTTTATCCCCCTTTTGGACATTTCTTCCTTTATTCAAACAACATTTACTGAATGTTTATATACTCCCTTCCTTCTTCAAAGTCCCAAAGAAACTTATCTTTATTTTTTCTTGTGACACATATTAATTGTATTTTATTATAATTACACACCTCTAGTGTTCTTCCCTATCAAGATACTATACATTTCTAGATGGAGCTTTTGCCTTATCCATCTTTCACTCAAGTTGTAGGTATAAAAAACAAAAAAAAAGGCAGCAAACAATAAAATTACATGCTATGTAAAGAGAAGTGATACTTATTTATAATAAGTAAATAAAAAGTATACTTGAAGTAAATAAGTATATCACTGAGGTCTATGATACCTGCTATTATGAAAGGAAAGATGATGATGATGATTTTCAGCTCCCGTTATTAAACTTCAGGTTTTTGACTTCAATAAAATTAATGCTGATATCCAATTTCCAATGTTTTCAGAATATATGTTTTTTAAAATTTTATAGAATGAACTTTGTCCCTAACCTTTGCTATAAAAATGGGAGTTGCAGTAAATCAAATTGAAGGGTACATGATTTTTGTTTTGTTTTGCTTTTCAAACCCACAAATTATCAATCCTTTGTATCAGGAACTGTGGCAGACTATTACAAGGGTAGGTCCTGACTACAATTTGTAAAGGTCTAGCTTGACTCACCAACCAGATTCTCCTACTCAGATCTAAAACCTGAACTCCAGATATGCTTAAGCAGTCTTTCTATAAACAGTAGTTTAAATACTCTCTCACCAAAGCCCCCATCCTATTCCAATCCTAGCAAAGCCTACTTACTCTTACCGATAGTGAATAAGGGGAGATTTAGTGGCCTTTCTTTCCAGACTCCAAGAAAATGAAGGTTGTCAGAGCAGCTAGTATTTAATCAATATTATAACCCCTAAACTGTAGAGATTACTGTGTAACAGATGAGATGTGTCTGTGAAATGAATACAAATTTACTCCAGAAAAATAGTTTATCCTGACTGAAAAAAATTAAGGTTACACTTTGGTTTGGCAATTAAAGAATGAAAAGAGCAAATATTTGAAGAAAACTGTCAAAGCAATATAGAAATCTTTGACACTGAATTTAGCTAGGCGTTAAATAAACAAATTTTCAAAGAAACTATTCCAAACACTATCTAGTTCTAACTCCAACACATGTGCTTTTCCTCCCAGCTCTTCCATTCCCTCCCCTGATACCTGAGTCAAATAATTATGTGGAGGAAAAGGAAGCACTAAGAACTGACAGCTGGATTCTAACTTGTTTGCATGGGTCTAGCTTTCAGAATAAATGCATAAAGCTCTTGCTCATATTATATTTAGTGTCAATTAGAGCAATCCCTGCAGTTTAGTTCTCAGAAACAGCATGTTCAAGCCACTAAAGCAGGAATAAATATTTAATTGATTTCCTAAATCCTCTTTTGAGATTTTTGAGTCTTTAGGCAGGTGATTTACAAAGTCTCTCTTGGTCTGGCTCCTATAGCTAGATTTAGTACTATGGTATCTGTTAAGAATTTTGAATCCTTCTTTGGGTACGGGAAAAATAAAAGTAGTTTATTAACAGTAAATATCCTTTATAATAAACTTATGATCTCTAATATTTAGCAAAAAAGAAGAGAAATTATAACACAATTCACTGAACATTTATTGAGGACCAACTATGAGTGAAAGAATATAATTTTTTCCTAGTTACTAATTTTGTCACATGGAATTTCTGTTTAATACCATGATTTTTTTTTTATTATGGGCAAAACTGGAGTGAAAGATGCTTCCATTTTTTCCAGGCTACTGACAGAGATACGATTTTCACCCAGTAAAAGACCAAAAGTGTTAATGCTTACACTTAGGTTAAGAAACAAGAAACAGACATAAAGATTTAGCCTAATATGTTTCTTTCATAGATAAGAAAATCGAAGCTCAAAGCAGCAGAATGGCATGGCTAAAGCCATCATGCCAGTCACTGGCTCTCTGGCCAAATCTCTTCTCATTCAATCAATAAAACTTCCCCCTAAACATTTTCAATGCAAGGCAGATCCACAGGGAACATATAGTGCAGATATGTGGGTCTTCTCATACATAAATCACTAGGATAAACAGCCAAGAATAATCCTAAATGAAGAAAGTAAAGCACAGCACACAAAAGTCCCCAAACCAAATCCCCACTCCAGGAATATATCTTTCAACTTTTTTCTTACTGCAATCCTGATAAGTACCCCTAAGACAAATGTGTAGGAAATGCTACAATGGTAGGAATCAAAAATCCCAATTACAGAAAGTGGGTTTCTATCTTTGAAATATAAACTGCAAAACCACCCCCAACCTCACACTCACCTCCATTCCCCTTGCCTGTATCTCTTATCTAAATTATTGCAACACCCTCCCAATTAGCCTCCCTGCCTTTTAGTCCTCCCACCTCCCAACTGCTGCCAGTTATCTTCCTCTAATAGAATATGATGTCATCCTCCACTCAAAGCCCTTCCATGTTTTCTCAGTGCTTGCAAGATTAGAGCCAAACTCCTTAGGATGGTATCCAGAGCTTTTCTCAATCTGGCTCTTGGACATCTCTCCAGTCTCATTTCCTGTTTGTTGCTCTCCCCTTCCTCTAAACATTCTATGGTGCAGGTACACCAGACTGTTTCCTACTGCTGGTCTTACATAACCCATTCGTGTCTCCATGCTTTTACTCACCCTGGTCCCTCTACTTGGAATGTCCATTCTTTTTTTTTTCCCTCGTTGTAAGACCTCCCTCATCCTTTGAGACCCAACTGTAAATGTTTTCTGTGAAACTAGGCAAATCAGTCAATATTCTGTATTGCATCACACTTTTTTCAGACGAAAAATATTATCTGACAACTCTTTGTTGAAGCCCGTTATATGTGCCAGCACTAAGGCACAGAGAT
The DNA here is from genome assembly GCF_041146395.1 of Eulemur rufifrons. Taxonomy (NCBI): domain Eukaryota; kingdom Metazoa; phylum Chordata; class Mammalia; order Primates; family Lemuridae; genus Eulemur; species Eulemur rufifrons. The sequence goes on from NC_090989.1 coordinate 74,345,021, forward strand.
AAAAAAGAAAACAAAGCTGCTGCTCTGCTCTCTTGAGTATTGGGGGATGGGGGGTGGTTAGGGGGACAATCACAAGGGAAGTCTTCATCTACGATGAATGCTTCCAGTGAGTTTTAAAGGATGGGTAGGAGTCTGCCTGGCAGACAAAGATTATAGCACCTGTCACACTGAATTATAGCTAGGTTCATCAGTTTGCCTTGACTGCCTGTGTGCTCTTTGAAGAAGGGCTAACTTATCTATTAATGTAATTATCCATAGTGTCTAGCCCTAATAATAACTAGCACAATTTATCAAAGGCCTGCTCAGTGGCCGGCACTAGACTATGGGCTTTATATACTGAACTCTCAACAACCTTCCAGGAAGATTATTTCCACCTGACAGAGGAGGAAATTGTGTCTCAGAGGGGTCTGGTCACCTGCTTAGTCACCCCAGCTGGTCAACTGTGAAGTTAATTGGGGCATTTCACTCAGATACTAACTTTGGTATAGTTCCTTCATACTGTATTTTATTAAATTTTCCCTCACCTAAAAACTATATGTATCCTGGAATGCCACGAATGTTAAATATAAAATGAAAAATGTGCATTGTCTCACTCCCTAGAAAGACCCATTTTTTGGTGTCCATAAAATCATTTTAGAAGTATATGAGAAAAAAAGAAAATTAAATTTCTGGATGTGGACTAATACCTTTTTAAAGAAGTTGATCAAATAGAATCAACCCGGATTCATTTAAGAGACAAAATGCTTCTTCTGAATCTTCCAAGTCAGAGGACAATATTTGTCCTCGCTGCATACAATACTTATAGTTGGCTCAGTCAGTATGAAAATATCTGGTTTTATGAACTAAAAAAATTTAATTACACTAATTTTCCCTATGGAAGCTCAAAATTCATTTTACTAAAAGGAACCATTAAATTTTAAGTTTTAAGTTTTCTTAATAGTTTTCTCACCATTCCCTATCCTTTTCTTTCTTTCTTTAGCCTTTTCTCCATTGTAGTTCATGTCCTTTCACGGGATGAAACAAGAAGTGGAGAAGGGGATGGGGAGGAGGGTGGGGAGGGGAGGAGGAGGAGGAGGGTGGAGAGGCTGCAGGAACAGTAGGGAAGAGCAGTCTTTCTTGGGAACTCTGAATATCTGTTACAAATTACAGCACACACCCCTAACCTTCTTTCCAAAAGGTGTGTCGAGAAGTACATCGCTGCCATAAAATACCACTTGTTTTTAAAGCACATAGATTTAAGAAGGTACTTAAGTAACATCTATTTAAAAAAAAAGGCTTCCCCAACTATCTTTCCCCAAAGATATTTTCTATCATATATAAAGGATAGAGAAGAGTGGAGACAATTAAAAATCCTGTTGTTTAATTGATATTCATATTATTTAAGCTTATTCCCCCTCACTGACTTCTGTCTACATTCTATTATTTTCTTTTTAATTGAGTTTTGATCACTACCTCTGAGTATTTTTGAGCAAATATCCAGATACTTCTCTTGTTATTCTTTGCACAAAATCTCTACCATGAATATGAAAAACTTCAAAAGCACAATTTGTTTTTGCCTACTGCTGGATGAATAGGTAGATTCATGAACTATTCCTGATATACCTAATATTTTTATATCTACTTTATATTGATAACCATTTTTGTACCACTTAGCTCAATATTGACATGGTCCAAACTCCACTGGAGCATATAGTTAACCACCAGGCTGTTAATAAATATGCCTGTTATAGGAAGAAATATCATTTTAAGGGGAATGCTCTAAAACTTTATAAATCTTTTTTAAAATTGTACGTGTTTGAACAGGCACTAAAACACAAACAAGTCTTGGCCCTATCTCATGCAGAATGGGTTGGTTACAGATGTTCTCCTGCAAGCTACATCTTGCCTATTACAAGAACATTCATCTCCCAAACACATCATTTCACCTACTTTGCCTGAAGCAAAACAAAACACACACAAAAATCACAGGGTTTTTATTATTATTAACTCTTAAACTCTTCCACGTATTCTACATCCTTACAGAGAAGAATCAAACTTCTGACTTCTAAAATGCCACTATCTGAGGACAGCTTAGTTTGCTTACCCCCCGCACAAGCTGATGACAACAGGGGAGTCTAACCTGCGTCTTCATTTTTTTTTTTTTAACCTACAAAACTGATGCCTGGGCCAGCACTGACTCATAAAGCTGGAGACGTTAGCTCATGGTAGTGATTCAGTCGTGAGAATTCTGACAAGGGCCTTTCCCTCACTGGGGGTTCAAGAGAAAAATCAGTCCCCCGTAGGTATGGCTTGTGACCTAGGCACAGATGTCAACGTGCTGTGATCGAGTACCATGGAGGAAAGGGGCAATGCTGCCTGTGTACCAGGAGCCACTCCAATGGGAAAATAGCTGTCTTTACAGGGAAGCAGACAGTTTAACAGCATCCACAGCATACCCCAGTCACAAAAATCCTACGGAAAGGCCCTGACCTCCCACAGCCAGCCATTCCTATCAGTCCAGGAGAAACGTGTAAATTCTATTCCCTAGACAACTCGGGGTTTCTCCTCAAGGAAAGAAGAAAGGCAGAAGCATCAAGGTTTTGGAAGCTACTAGGCTTTTAGCTTTTATTACCAGAGGTGAGAGAGAACATTGTAGGAAGTCTTGAAATAGGCTAGGTAAGAATCATCTCATTCAACTAGTACCTTCATCTCAGACCCCAAGTGCAAGGCTGCGAATGTTCATTTTGCAAGGCAGGAAGCTGCTATCCTAAGGCAGCAGTAGCAGGTTACATGAGGAGAGACTACCTAGTTCACAAACCACTTTCACCTCGTCGTCTCATTTGATCCTCACAACCACCCTGGAGGGCAGCATCATTATCCTCATTTTAAAGATGAGAAGACTGAGGCACTAGGGAGGAGGTTAAGTAATTTGTAAGGTCCCAGCTAAAGAATGGCAGCCCACCTTTACTAACAGATCTGCTAGTAAGAAATCATCTAATCATCTTGACTCCTTCCCTAGCTGTCTGTTTGTCCTCCCTACCTGTCTATCTAGCCCCTCTATGTGGTAACTCCAGCAGCTGACTCTTGTCCTGTCTCATCTCTGTCCTTCCCATATCGAGTGAACTATATCATCAAATGAGCCCTCAGCCCCACCACTGTGCACCTGCATGACTGTGGCATTCTCCAAATGCTCGGCCTCACTGCACTGCCCCTCCAACCACCCCACCCCCACTATCAGATTCATCTGCTTCATATACAGAGCTGAGCATGATAATTTCTGTGCCCAGAAAGTATGCAGTGTCAGCACACTGCCATGGAATAGAGTCTAAAGGCCTTAACACTGCGGTCCCCAACCCCAGAGCCACAGACTGGTACCGGTCCCTGGCCTGTTAGGAACCAGGCTGCACAGGAGGAGGTGAGCAGAGGGCAATGGAGTGAAGCTTCTTCTGTATTTACAGCCGCTCCCCATTGCTCAAATCACTGCCTGAGCTCTGCCTCCTGTCAAATCAGTGACAGCATTAGATTCTGCATTATGGTGAGCTGTATAATTATTTCATTATATATTACGATCTAGTAATAATAGAAATAAAGTGCACAATAAATGCAATGCACTTGAATCATCCAAAACCATCCCCCACACTCCCCCACCTTCCATCCCAGTCTGTGGAAAAAGTGTCTTCCATAAAACCTGTCCCTGGTGCCAAAAAGGTGGGGAACTGCTGCCTTAACCTACATAGGCTGCCTCATCCTGCCTTTGAGCCTTCCTTTATACCATTTCCTATCACAGAACCACAGCTTCAGACAGAATGGTAGAGATGTTGTTTTGGGAAAAGCATGTTAGGCTTGCCTCTGTGTTGTGACTTAGGCTGCTTCAACCACCTATCTGGAAAGTCTACTCTCTTCTCTATTTAACCAACCATCTGCACAGAGTAGGTCAATTGCAGTCCTTCTCTATCTTGGTAACCACTAAAGATTTCTCCTCTGGATGCATAACATTAGAATGCAAAGGGAACTTTAGAGGCCACTTGATTCATGCTCTCATCAAAAACTTGAGTCAGGGGTCTTACCTCTATTTTCACACTCTCCAGCGGTTGAGAGCTCAGCACCACTGGAGGCAGTGCAATCCACCCTAGGGAGTTCTGACCGTGCTCCACTTTGAGCTGGAATTTGCCTTCCTGTGACTTCCTCTCTTATGTGGTAATTGTGCCTTTGGGGACATCCAAATAAATCTAGCATGTGGCCAGGAAAGCTGGCCATAAAGAAGGAGCCCTGCACAACTGGTTAGCAGTGTTATTGTTTTATAGCATGGGTCCTAGGCATTTTGGGGGTGAGACTATAAAAATAAATATCCCCCAGTGCTCTCTCTCAGGGCACTTTATCTCAAAATTGTGCCTTTTAAACAACTGTTGAAGGCACTTGTGCTTCAGAAGTATATATAGCAGTGTGCTTGGTTGTAACTCAAAGACACGAGATCAGTATTACTCATCTTCCTGTACAGTCAATTTTAAAGACATTTTTAAAATGAAGGGGAAAATATATATTTTTAAATGCAAAATTGAAATGTTTTACAGTAAAAAAATTATATGTCTTCTATAGATCACTTCAGATTATACCCTCTGGATGCCCAATGTAGTCATTCATTTTCCTCTGCCCTAATAAGGGTAAAAGTTTCAAAGTACTACTGTAATATATCACCTCTACCACACAGTGGAAGGCTAGGGACCAGAAGCTAGAGCTACTCCATGGAGGAGATTTCCTGCTATGGTTCCCAACAAATCTGTTAGTAAGGCAAGTTTAGTCTAAATCCTAATCCTCAATCTATGATTCATCCTAATAAAAATCACCATTTGCTAGACATTGTGTTGGGCACTTTATATTTATTATATCAAATTCTGCCAATAACACTGTTACCTAAGAGAGTATTATCCCCATTTTAGGGATGAGGAAGCTACCCCTGAGACAATGTTCTGCCTAAGGCCATATAGATAGAGAGAGGTGGAATTCAACCCCAGGTCTATCTGACCACAAAGCTGGATTCTTGCTCCTACACCACCCTGCCTCCTTAGGCACTTTTTTTGTCCTTTAGTGAAAGAGCAATAGTCCCTGATTTTTAGAGGAGGCAAGGATGTGCTAGATACAATATTTATAACCTTCGGTCTTATAAAATAACTAAAAAGGATATACTGTATCTCCTATAGTTTACAGAATTATATGTTTTGTATATTAATCTCATTGTAATTTAGCAGCTGAGGGAATATTTTCATTTTAAATCAGGAATTTGTGGAAATAAGATTATTCAAAGTATTGCATTTTCTGTTTCTGACGTCTAAATTCCAATGTCAAACAAAATAAGAAAGCAATACATTAAGAGTTAATCTATGCCCTACGACCACATGCCCAAGTGAAAACTTCAAAACAAAATTTCAAACCATTTGAAAAAAGAGAATCTGTTAGCTTGGGAATGCTTGTGTGCAAGGCTTAGAAGAATGTAACCTCTTTTACTGTTCATGTAACAATCTGGGCAATACTCAGGCAAAATATGTCCATTCTAATTATTTCCCTTCTAATTTACTTTGTTCTGAAGCATCCTCCATGTCGTAAACACAGTTAACCTTCTATTGAGATCAGTGACAAAAGATGATAAAGTAACTCTGGTTATTTCTTCCGATATGCCGATACTCACTGGATCTCCAGGAGGTAGAGATCACTGCAGTCACCAGGACCATCAAAGGCAAACAGTATGAACATAGGAATCAAATCTAAGCTTTGTGACATTAGGGTGTGTGCTGTGTTAGTGGAGGGAAAAAAATACAATAAAAGAATTATAATAAAATAATTATACGAAAAATATTTCTAACAGGTAGAAAGAGCATATAAATAAAAAATGCTTCTACATGAAAATACTGCTTCAATTACACTATGGCACTAGCCATCAAAATAAAACCACCATCACTACACATGGAGAAAGGGCCTTAGAATTGTACTGCTTATCTTTTTTATTGCCCACCGAAATATAGGCAGATATTTACTGGGGTCATCTTTCTTGTAAATTTCAAAGTATTTTAGGAAAGCATATAAAATTACACATTTATTCATTGATTTAAGACCACCTAAAGTATTGAGTATATTTTGAAGAAAATGCACTGTTCTTAAAAAGCAGCAAGGCTTGCTAGGCATAAGAAAGGAGTAAGTTTCCTTTCCTCCTCTTTCCTGAAATAGTTTAGTCAACTCTTCTAAAAAGAAAACTAAAGGAAATAAAAGGCATGTTGTCATATTTTGAAGCAAAAAGCTCAGTAAATTATGGAATGCAGTAATCAAGGAAGTTAAGATTTTAGATTGAATTTGACCATTTTGTTTGGATTAGTCTGCATCTTTTCCTCAAATCAGAAGTCCATATCCCTAAAAATAAACCATCAGAGCTACAAAAGTGTCTTAGAAAAAAATACAAGTAACAAATTTAAAGTATGCACTTACACTTTTATTAAAGGCTCCCCTCACTTGTTTCTAAGTTTCTAACTAGTTTCACTTCCCCTTTCTATTTTTCCTTCTGGTTATCCTCTCCTCATCTCCACTCCTAATCTCAAAGTGTCTAAAATGATATTTGCACTTGGGGAGGGGAATATAAGAGAAGAGTTCATAAAAACTTAAAAGACTGGTCCCAGAGCAATTCTTATACCTATTAACACCTATTGTCTACATGCTTATGCAGAGAGAAACATTTATAACTGAAATCCATGGTACGCTAGGTTAGAGATCAGATCTGAAAGATGAATACATTGTAGAAACTTAGACAATGGCTATATATTTAATTGCTTCTTCAGTAGAAAACCAAACTGGAAGAAGTCTATGTTTTTTTTCTGGTTCTGCTGCTGAATGAGTCATCTTCCTTTCCCATCTATATCTCTTGCTATATAGCTTTTACACTAAAAGGTGCACAGTTGATGTTTGCTAAATTATATGATGATTCTCAGACATAAAATAAGTATCTGCAAAATATGCCTTTGTTACATTTACATACAAAAGTGTTTTCTGTAGACTTTGAAGATAGATAAAAGTAAAATATAATCCATTACCAGTGAGTATCATAAAAGAACAATAGAAATCTAAAAAAATGAGTTATATTGTGGTAACTCTTGGAAGCTGACAATTCTATTTGTAAAAGACTGATTTAAGCAATATTAAAAACAGTTATTTGTCAAATATGTTCAAAATTCAAAGGGATTAAAGTTAGACTAAAGTATTTTAAAATGGTGTACAATTTACTTATACTTGTGTGACTTCAACACAGTCTGGGCATGAGAATAAACAAAGGAGAAAAAGATTGGGTTTTTGTGTAGGTTAGTTCAAGAAGAGATTATAAATAATCACAAGGATATATTTTCTAAGCATCCATTCTAACTGTGGAAGTGTAGAAAGAGTTATTACAAATTCTTATTATGAAGATATTTTCTATTTTACCTACTGGTCAATCTGATTAGTATCTAATTATCAACTATCCACTGCTACCCAAAGGTCTTATCAACTAATTCCATGGATTTATATAGAAAGTTTTAAAGAGAAAGTGTGGGCAATAAACTTGAATAGTGTTTAAAGACAAGCCCTGGGTCTAATACGCAAATTGTGTCCTTAAATTCCTCCTCCAAAAATCTCTCCATTAGCACTTTAAGCACTTCTGTCTCTAGCTGCCTTTGGGGGCTTTCTAACTTCTCAAGACTGCTCTGCTTTGGGGAGTGGGGGATCAGGCAGGGATAGTAAACACATACAAAAACCCTATTTTCAAATTCAATAAGACACGGATTTTTTTTCCCTACAAGCAAAATCCTTAGTAATAGCATCAAAAATTGATTCAAGTTGTTAAAATAAAGAATGGTCTACACTACAGAATTTTTTTCTAAGTATTATTCTTACCAACAGAAATGCATTATGTAAGTATCCATGCTAATTTTCCTACAGAAAATTTTGAGAAACATAGGGTTCTCAAATTATTCCACATTAAATGCATCAAAGTTCTGGCATGTCAAAATGTTAATTAAAATATTTATTACAATAGCAATCAGTTTTATATAAGTTTACAAAAATAACTTAAAATATGTTATAAGTAAACTTATCACATATGTCAAAGCATACAAGATATTTAAGAAAACTTTATAAAACTATGAATATCATTTTCCTATTTTAAATGATTACAGTGGCTTATGGGTGTAACAGCCTTGCTTTCATGACATACAGTTAATCATATCTATGACTTATTTGATGACCATTCCTTGGTTAGAAATACAATTCTTAATTATAACATCGTTCTTATGGGAAAATGGGATTTGCTTTGCCAAAAATGCAAGGGGGGGGGCAATTTTTTGAGGCAGTTTATATTAACTCCCAGGATCTATATTCATAAATATGAAAATCTCAAATTAATACACAGGTAGAAGGAAAAAGCAAGGGAGGAGGCAGAGGAAGGAATATCTTTCTAGCCCAAATTACAAAATTATAATTATTGTAAATTAATTCCATTGTTATTCAACTAGAGTAACATATTTGTATATATAAAAATACACACATTTATTTTTGTATTTTTTTAAAAAAGAGAGTAAATTCTTCTTATGACCCAGTAAAAATGATTACATTTAAATTATTTTTTACTGGTTCTGTTGAAATGTTACCAATAAAATACTGAGATGCTACAAAAAAGTAGCTGATTAACAGATATAAGATCCAATTAAACATGTCTTAAGAAGAAACTCTTTTACATTATTAAAAAAAATATATGTATATTTTCATTCCATATCTATGTCTAGGGAATTATATATCTGTATCATTTCATGTCTTTATATAAATGGAAAACCTCAGAAAACTCCCTGAATTGTAAGCATGGATATGATGCAGTATCCAAGCAGGTAAATCTGAAAACAAAAAATCTGGAATAAGATAATAACATATTATTAACATGTTTCTAGAGCTTCATCTCTCAGGCTCCCAGAGCCCTTTATAAAATTTAATTAATTAAGTCTCACAGAAATCCTGCCAACTAAATATTATAATACCCATTTAACAGATGGACAGAGACAAAACAACCTGGCCGCTTCATATAGCTTGTCCTGCTGAGTCCTCTGTTGTACTTAATGAGCCACACTCTTCAGGAGCCTGTCAGATGTCTTCTCAAATTCAAATGAGAATCCTAAAGTTAAGTAATCATTATTCTTCTTATTTAATACAACTTGGAAACCACTCAAAGAAAAAAAGTCTTTTGAAATAGTCTCCTTGACTTATTCATTATATTTTTTAAAAGATTTAGTGCACATGGTACTGGTTAAACAGCATAAAAAGCACACACACGCATAACATAGTGAGTAACCTAGCAAAAAGCTCCTGATTGATCAATGAACTTAAGAATTCAGTATTAACTGCATAAGACAGTGAGAAATTAAGTTCTCCATTTTCAGACTTTTCCGATACAATAACAAGATGGCAAGTTGTAATGTTTTTTTCACATGCATCTTCATTATTAAATTCAAACCAAAATGAAAAGGCTTATTCGATTGGTAAAATGAGAATCCCTCCCTAATTTACCTCACAATAAATTACATTTAGGGTTTCTGGCTACTAACACATTTTCTTTTAAATTTCAGCCGGGAAGAGCCTGATGATAGGGTCATGATCATTATTAAAAACCACAGGAGAAACATCTACTAACAGCATTACCTTTAGGTCTCTGTGGGCCTAATTACAGGACCCCTTGTTCTAAAAACCATCCCATGTCTACAAAACATCTGCAGGGCTTCAAAGAGACTACAGTTTACCTTTTTGTTCGACAATAAACTCTTCTTTAATCTCAAAGGATTGGAAGGTGTTGGGTAGAAAAGCTACATTGTATCATGTCTCCTTTCAGTCACAGCCACTTGAGTAGACATATTAATTGCTTCTGATATAAAACCAAGAGGCTTTATTTTAAACGCAGTTGCTTTCATGACAGCTAATTGCTAAATACATTTCATGAGAAACATACACTGGCCCTTTACCAAAGCGGGTGGTAACACTTGCACAGATTTGGCCACACTATGGAAATAGCTAATTTTGGGGGCGTGCAAATGGGAGAAGGTACAAAGCTCATATATGGGAATGCCCTAACAGCAACAATCCCACAATAAATGGCAAATGTAATTCGAGGCTGATTTTAAGTTTACGTTCATTTTAAGGGATCTCTGTTGAGCTTAATGACATAGTATAGTTTTCTTCAGTCATTAAAAAATTCTTATGACATTATTCTCTGTTTATACCTCAATTTTCAGGTGATTTTTGCTCCAATGTATTCACTGTGTGCCAATTAAAAATAAGCCATCAGTTAGTGGGCTGAGAAAATTGATTTGAAGCCCTTTAAATCTCACTGCTCTTTTCTGATTGTTGCTCTGGCCAATTTGAGAGAGTTAAGTTACAGAGTTTCAGAAATTCTCTAATGATAATAACAGCAACAAACAAACAACAAGCCCTTTATTTATGCCAAGTATCCAACATTGCAATATCATTATATTTTTCATATAAAATAAGATTTTATAGGAATGAGAAGGAGGAAGGTCATTTGCTGTAAGAACAAATTGAGAAAAATATGCTCTGATAATATATTGCTTAGTTAAATGTAGCAAGGGATAAATCTATGACTATTTAAAGGGATAGAGAATTATAATTTCTGAATATAATATACCTGCTGGTAAACTTTTCCTTAGAGGCTTGCTCCAGCTTCCAGTTATTTAAACTTTAAGTAATCTTCGCTTGTCACTGTTAACACATTGCACAAGATGGCATGCAGCCTGCCTAATGTTTTGTTTGGCTTGTAATGTTTTACAAGTTTTTTTTTTTGAATTATTACTATCATTTTAAGATCTGATGATATTACATGTAAATGCAGGTTTCTCCTTGTTCTTTAAAAATTAATATCTTAATTCTATGCTTACTTTCCCCCACAATGATAGGTTGAGATTGTAAAGCAAATGCCCCTGTAGATGGGGTATGAAAATTCATCTGGGCACAGTCTGTGGACTCATCATTTGGCTCACTTCTGGTCTCTCTTTGGCCCCACTGACATTAGAGTTTGCTACCTCTAAGGCAGCCCGTTCTTATTCAAGGTGATTGGTTACATGCAGAGGTCCTGATGATCTGTTTCTTGATGGAAATTTCCACTGTGATTGACTTACATCATGATCTTCTCCATATTAATTTACCATTCCAGGTGAGTGAAGCTACAGTAGAAAAAACAAGATACCAAGTGGCTGGTGATAGCTACAAAACCAAATTAACCACTACTAATGATAACATAAATGAAGCAAAAGGAAAAGAAAGAGAAAGGAATAAAAGAAGAGGAAAGTGGGGAAGAAGGAATGGAGGAAAACAAGGAGAAGAGGGAGGAAGAAGAAGAAAAGAGAAAAGCAAAAAGGTCTGTTTACTTTTACTCTGTTTGCAGTAGAAAAGGAAATAAAAGCTTTATTTAAATTATTTGTTTTTTAAATCAATAGTTCTTATAATATTCAGATGCAATAAATAAGTACCGATTTTTTTTCTTTTCAATAGAAACTCCATGGTGCAGTCAACAATCACTTGGTATGGTGTGAGAGGGTGATAAACATTAGATTGGGTGAAACTGGCTTATTATAAGTACATTAATCCAGAGTTAATCTTAACAAATTCAGGCAAGCATGCTGTTTAAGTTATTCCATTCTGGACTGGGAAGCAACTTCTGCAGCATGCTTTATAATGACATTTATTTTTAAATCCAAAATCTAGAGTTAAGTAAATTATGTGAACCATCACCAGGAATCTCCAAGCAGCTTTTTGGGATATTCTTCTTTAATATTCTGTGAATTAAGAAATAGTCTGGATAACAGGTTAATATGCCTAATGTTATTCTTTTCTTCATCATGGGAGAGGCACAAAAACGCACCCTATAAATGTCAGGTAATTAATGAAACAGATATGGCAAGAAGTGGAAATAACCTTGTTATGATGAACACTTACATGGCTGGCAGGAGCTACTGACTTCCCTCCTACCCCCACCAGTGAAATCTAGCAGCCACTCAAATGTAACACTAGATCAAGCCCCAAATGAGGCACAAACTTTGAGGAGAGAAGTGTTTCATTTGCAAAAGGAAGTTGATAAATCATATTCACCATCAAAAAGTTTGTCTGTACATCATGTCCTTTGAAGGGCTATTCTTAAGAGTCTCTAAATTCCAGAGGGCCACGCAATGGGCTGGCTTGCATTAGATTTCTGCAGAGCTGGCAGCCTTTTTCTGAAAGTCTTACATTACAGGTAACCCGATGACAGGGAGGGTGGGCCACAGGCGCGCATCTCAGCCTGCCTTCGGAGCCAAGGGGAGTGAGCTTGAGAGACCAAGACCGATATGCTGGGATCAATGGAACTCTCCCCGGGAACTGGCTGTTCCCCTTTCAAACGCCACCTCCCTAATCTCTCCACTTGCTCAAGTCAAATTCTTCAAAGCTCTGAACTTGACACGAGGCTGGCACGATTAGGAAAGGCGAAGGAAGAATGCTCTTTATAAATCATGGGTGGAGGCTGAAGGGACCAAATTCATGGACAGTTAACAATCAGGATCAGAACTGAGGGATATTGCTTAGAACTACGATTCTTTTAATCATGAGGAGAAAACAGAGTTTCTTAATATTTTTAAGGGCCCACCATATGCTGAACATTGTCCCGAGCGCTAGGTCAGGATGTCTGCCCTACAAGATCTTGAAGTCGATGCCCCGAGAAAGACACAATAGCAAAAGTGCTCCCATGTCCCAAGGGTAGGGTCATTACCTCAGTCTGAGCACACACACACATGCACAAAAACAACCTGAGGATTTTCATGGTATCTGCACACAGAGAAAACTATGTGTCGTAGATTGTGAAAAGATAGCTCTCCAACTGGCAGAGGTGTGTGAGGCCAATGACCAAGGCAGGCTGACCTATATTACCATATTCACAATGAGGTCTCATCACTAGCGTTGAGCACGAAGAGAACACTGGCCCCAGAGGAGGTCCTCATCAGCACTCTCAATCCTCAAGTAGGTGCCATAGAGAGCTTATCTTTCCTCGGCAACAACTCCCAAAGCATTCCGCCTCAGTACACATGATTCTTTTTCATGGCCTGTAGTATTTGGTTGCATGGATATGCCACAATTTATCGAACTAGTTCCCTACTGGTGACTGACTACGTTGCTGACAACACTTTGTCACTATAAATTAATACGCTGACTCTACAATAAGTGAGGCCCACTGTTATCCTTTATTTAACGTAAAGAACACAAAAAGGAATCCTTGTACATGAAGCAGCAGATTAAAAAATGAGGAATAAATGTCAAAAGTTAACATGACAGGTCCTTAAATCTGGAAAGGGCCCCTCCTTGTCCTGGCGAGGAGCACCTGCGTCTGCTTGGGCAGGCTGAGGAAAGCAGCACAGCCAGCCTGCAGAAGTCTGCGCTTAGGAGAGCTGTTATCATCCTATGTCATCTATTTATATATTTGGATAGTGGATAGGATCACAGTCCCTTGGGGCTAAAGTATGCATGTTAATAGTCGAAAAGCATTAAGAAAAAAAAAACGAAGTTGATATTTTACCTTTCACCCTCTCAAATTATTACCTGTTGTACAACTGAACCCTCAATAAAACTCTAATAAACTCAGTAAACAAAAAGATTCAGATTCAGACTCAATAAACGCATTTGCCTATGACTAAGGTGTTAAGAGATGTGTTCATGTGAAGTAATCCTCATGATAAGGAAAGTATTAATATCCCCACTTGTAGGCAAGGAAAGTGAGGTTTAGAGAGACGGAATTTGGGGGGAAAGTCCCATATTCTGCTAGTAAGTTTCAGAGTTGAAATCTGCACTTAAGTTTCTCACCATCTCCAAACTACCATTCTTTCAACTGTCCTGTGGTTTGTGACTCCCAGCTGCAATACTAGCCCAATACTGCATTATCCTGAATGGTAGGCCCCTATAACTCTGTCAATTAAATTGTAGAAATTAAGACAGTCTGAAACTAAATCCTAAATTAAGTGCCGGTGTTTGTGAAAAAGAGGGGGGGGGAATAGAGGATATGGGAAAAGGTTGTCGTATTTCGCTTTATTTTTTTTTGTAAGAAGTTTAAAATAAATACCGTATTATACAACTGGAAACACAATCACATTTGTTATTTAAAACATAGAAAAAGCAGAAGAAAAAATGCACATACACTTCAAATAAATTAGTTATATTTTGACACTAATTCTGAGTGTAAAACCAAAAAAATTAAATGGGAAAACTCGACATGAAAGCATGACAAGTGATAAAATGGCACTTAAAAGATTTTTATTAAAAAAATTACCAGAAGACTATGCGACAAGTGTGGCCTCCCCCAATGACAGCTGCTTCTGCTGCTTTCAGTTTAAGGACAGTTCTAAAATGTAGCATTTAATCTTGAAAAAATTGCTTTAAAATGCACAGATGCCTGAGAAATGGGTGCTGTGTGATATGGCACAAAAAAATATCCTCTGGCAGTCGGGCCTCAAGACGTAGAGGACAGCTCTGTGCTACACAGGGCCTGTCTGCTCCTGCCTTCCATCAGTCAAGAGGACAGACCTGAACTGGGAGTGAGGGGGCCTGGCTGCTTCTCCCTTCTTGGCTGGTTACTGGTCATGTGACCTTCGCTTCTTGAAATTGTCTCATGTATAAAACTGGGAATAACAGACTTGATTATGAAGGTCAACTAAGATAAATGTATGAGAAAATACTTATAAAAATGTGAAGTCTATGTATAAATGTGAGGATACATAACTCAGCTCAAAAAATTAGATGCTGCTATGTACAAGATACAGGTGTCCATGAATAAGAAATTACATCTTTTTAGGTGATCTCAGGAGCTTCTAAGATAAGGGTTCAACTGCCCTAGATTTACAAGAAATGTAACTGGGCCTGTAATGAGCCTGGATGTACACAAGAAAGAAATTTCTAAAAATATAAATACCATGTGATATACAAGTAGTATCCTCATTCTTCAAAAGCCACACGGTAGACTGCAGATAACTGAACAAAAATCTAAGAAAAGCAAAGCCACTTAACCAAGATTACTCAGGAATGGTGGATAAAATACTCAGTTAGAACCCAAGTCCTTCTAAAACCTTTCTATGCTGGTTTTAATACTATTATTTCACCTTAGAAAAACAGAGTGGGTTTCACCAACCTCATCAGAGGCACCGAACTGAATTCTAGAAAGAAGTGGCTTGGCTAAGGTCATATAGGTGATGAAGACTAGAATCCAGGTTTTCTGGCTCTCAACCAATTCTCTTTTCCCATAGCCACTGTGCCTACCCATTTTTTCAGGATACTGATATCACCTCTGGCACAGGTAAGGAAATTTTACTAGCATACTCCACCAAAATATTTTCCTTTTAACCTACCAGTTAGGTAGAGATCTTCAACCATTTTTGTGTGACAATTTACTTCTCTGAAAGAGGTGCTTTGAGTGAGGATGGTTTAGGATTGCACTAAATCTGAAAATGACCCTAAGATTTCTATATGAGGAAATGGTAAGGCAAGGAGGGGAAGGAGGACTGATTTGATGTTGTGTTTACATCAAGTTTCATCCCCGTGGTTCTTAAATGATTTTAGAAGAGAAAAAGCAATTATTCATGTAGTAGCCCCAATATGTTCCTCATCCCTTCAGACAAGCCTACTCATAATAGAGTAGAGCCCTGACTGAGGAAACTATACAAGTAACCACTATCCTGGAAGATCAGCGATTGTAAATGTCCAACTGGTGACCACTACCCTAGGACACATCAGTGCTGCATTTATAAAATGATTATTCTAGTGGTTGTTTAGCAAAATATTACTTGGATCAATCAACCAACTACGTAAGGACCATAAACTCTAAGTTTACTCACCTGCAGTATCCATCTCCAGGATTACAAATATAAAAGAAACTAAAGGTTATGACACAATTGATAAATAACACATGAAGGAGAGATCAAGTTTTAAGCTAATAGTTATACTTTATGGTTGAAATATGAGCCATGACAGAACTGCTTCTCAAACAATGAAAGGAAGGCACTAAAATAAAATTAACTTTTAGGCAATTTGGGGGCACCTTGGTGGGAAATGGTGGAATAAGAATCCAGTAGGGGGAAAACAAAATTCGGAAATAGGCCCAGCTACACAAAAACCTCTATAACTTTAGGGATATCATTTAACTTAACCTGCATGTTCTTCAGATTTTCTCACTAGTAAAATAGGGGCTATAAAACTTATCCTACCTATGCCCAAAGCGAGATCAAAATGAGGGAATAGATGTGAAATTATGCTGGAATAGGTGTTATGAGTACAGATTATTTTATAAACTGTACAACTGGATTAAAGACTATCGTGAACTAGATACTATACATAACATAAAAATAAAAATGCTTTCCAAAGAAACCCCGTATATTTGAGCTTTATTCATGTTACAGTGCCTTAAAATATAAATTTTGAAATAAAATAAACATTCTTGTACCTTTTTAATTATTGAAAAATTTCCATGCTTTCTTAGAAAAGTTATATATGAAAAAAATTTTTTCAACATTTTAAATCAGAATGTCTTTGGACCAACTTAGAGCCTTGGTGTGTATTTTTAGAGGCTTCTTTTTGGAAAAGATGTTTCTAAGTTTAATAAATATATACATACCAATAAATTATACTTCATGTTATAGAACCTACATGTATAAACATATTCATACTTGCCTAATAAGTGGGATTTTATTTTCTTATTTTTGATCACATATTTATTATTTTATTCATTTTTTAAAAAAATCACACTTTAATGTGACATTTACTTCTTCACAATAATGAGACTTATAAATACTCCATATTCTGGAGATTGTAAACACATATCCTAGGATTACGATACTTCTCATTGGCATAGTGCTTTACATTTTGCCATAAACTCTCACAAAAGGACCTCACAACAGTGTGAAGTAGGCAGGAACACACTGGCTCAAATTGCTAGGAGCTGGCCAGCTCACAGGCATTTGGTTCCCACACTGGGACTTTCTCTCTCTGATTCAGTACTAAATATTCAAAGACAAATTTCCCACCATTGAGTATGGAACCTCTAAACTTAGGAGGGGACAAATCCCTAGGGTATGATGAAGATGGTCCTAGTACTTGAAGTCAGGCTTAATGGCACGTGTGTGCCTGGTGCTCTTACCGTCCAGGTGGCCGACTTGGCGGTGCTCGACTGCTGGAAGGACACGTCGAAGCTGTGTGGGCCCGGGTAGTCGGTGTTGGAGGGGATGGCGGGCGATGGCGAGAGGGCGTCAAAGGTGGAGCTGGGCTGCGCATAGGGCGAGGGCGCCGTGACACTGTTCTGCGCGTGGTCTGTGTTGTAGGGACTGGTGGACGAAGAGCCGTTCTGGATCTGCTGGTCCATGCTGTTCAGGAGCCCCAGGTTCGTGTACTGTGGCTGCAAGGACACCCAGAAACCCTGATGTCAGCCATGTAAGCGCAGATCATCGCTCCAAAACAGGCATCATTTGGTGCATGCATTCTACCGAGATTGACCTCACATCCAAAACACTTCACATTCAAAGTAAAATCTCCAATTTGTGATACACAGAGACACTCAGAGAAGTCTAAGGCGTGTGTGCTTTGTTATGTTGACTTTCACAGATCACACAGTTCTGATGTGCTACCTTTGGAGACTGGTTTCCTCAAGAGCATTTCAAAGTATAATACATGC
Organism: Eulemur rufifrons; assembly: GCF_041146395.1. NCBI lineage: Eukaryota > Metazoa > Chordata > Mammalia > Primates > Lemuridae > Eulemur > Eulemur rufifrons. Next base: position 74,362,743 of record NC_090989.1, read on the forward strand.
TTATTCACAAACTATGCAAAAAGTACCCAGAGCTTAGTAACTGCTTAGGAATTCCTTAAAATAAATGAATACTACCTCTTATTACAATTTTTTTTTTTTGGCTATGGCATTCAAAATGCGAAAAACTACTTGATATATTCTAGAGGTGATTTAAATATCAAATTGTTGCATATGGGGCAAAATCACAAGACCTTCAAATTTTCTCTTAGTCCTAATTTTAAATTCTGTCCTAGGATGCCAATAGTGTCCTCTCCCCCCATGGACTAATTTCCCAAAGACTGGAGGGGCATGGGAGCGGGTGAGGGACACCCAACTATACATTTTAAAAGGTAACATGCTAGTGCATCATCCAAACACGGTCTAATTTTTTATCTGTTATTTTATTTTCTTCATAGAAGTTCACTTTTTTTTCTAGAGTAGAACATGTATAAGAGAAATACCATCTAGTTGTGAATAAAATTCTAAGCTTGATATAATTCAGAGAGGTACATTAGCTCACGTAGCGCCTTCTGTCAGATGCTTTTATACCTTCAATGTGGATAGCCCTGAACACAGAGTAAGTACTCAATGACATGTTCATGGAAAGAACAAATTAATTTCTTCCCATTTAATCTACAAAACAACTTTACTACATTATTGTCAGAGAGGTAAAGCAGTTTGCCCCAGCATCAGCTAGTACACAGCAGAGGGGCAGTTTTGAAACAACATCTTCTAGTTCTGAGTTCAGGGCTCTGTCCAGGCCTCACAACCATCAGCCTAATCAGATAAAGCATCCGAGAATCATTCCTAAACCTGGACACATTTCCACAAGGGGCAAACAGCCTATGGTAACCGTTTTCCTTTTGTGATAACTTCTGACACATGGAAATCTCACTGTTTCTTCAAGTTAGTCATGGAGCGGTGGGAATCAAAAGCAAGAAGAGGAAGGCAGCCTTGTTGGTACATATTTTATGAATTTTATAAATGGGCCCTCAATTGAAATATAACTCAGAGACTCAGACTATGTAAAACTATGGGGAAGAACAAGTTACAAAGAAATAGGGGCTTGAAAATTATTAAAATTTTAAACTTTAAGTTTATTAAAATTATTGTATTAAACTTTTTTTTTCACACGAGGAGAAACGGACCCTGCCATTCCATTCAGTCCAGAGAGCATCTGTCTAAATGTTAATAGTCGCATGCCCATTCCATTACATCCATGCATTTGCATTCTACTGCTGAATACCACGTCCCCATTTGCTCTTCAAATAACTATTAATCTCTGTACGCTTATCCCTATGCTGACAAGAGCAGCTGTTTGTCTCGCCTTCCCTCCCCTCTGACTTCTGCAGCTCCTATCTCTCACCTACCCTCTATCTTCAGCTTCTCCTCCTGACAGGTGTGGCAAAACTGCAGGTAAGACAACTGAAGAAAAAAAGTAAAACCTGAGGCATGTACAAATGGTCCACGCCCCTGGCTGAACTAAAGCTCTTAGGTATCCAAGCCTGCGGCAACAGCCCAGGGAAGGGGACTGAAAAGATATTATTTGTGTTCAAGTTAAGGGTCAGTATACAAAGCACTCCTGTACGTCCTGTAGGAATCAGATAATGCTCCCAAAGGCACGTGTATAATTAGGAAGGCAGCCGTCCCTGACAAAAAGGACAAAGAAACTCGGAGCACTTTCTCTCTGGCAGTAAAATGCCTGTTGGGCCACCCCTTCCTCCTCCTTCTTGCTACACAGAAGGAACTTCAGCTAATTGTGGGCTTGGATGAGAACAAAGACACATGGGCTCTTTGAATTTTTTTTAATGCAATATATATAAAGAGAAAAGTTTTGGGACCCAGCTTTAAAAGCCAGTGAGCAAACATTCTTCAGTTCTCTAAGGACTAAAGAAAAAAGGAAATTCCATTTACTGAGAAATCACAGAGGAGACCCTTGGAATGGCAGTAATTGTGTGACACCAAAGAAGCAGAAAAAAATCTATATTCCAAACGTCACTAACAGCACAGTGGGTGCTGATGGGTCTACTTTTAAATACCATAAGTTTTCACTTTGTACCATTCCAGTTGAAATTTTATACTTAGATGCCATGGCCCTCCAGCCCAGGCAATAGAGTGAGACTCTATCTCGAAAAGAAAAAAAAAGAAAAGAAATTTTGTGCTTATGCTGCAATTAATATAACACAAAATTAGATTTCTCAGGCGTGGTCAAAAATCAGCTTACTATACAAGATAAAGATGGGAAAACACATTTCAATTTAAACTCTTCCCAAACTGTACTTTAAAGAAATATAAGCCAAATAGTATATTCAATTATCTTTAAAAAGTAAATAAAAGCAACACTAACTTTGACTTAGTTAGCTTATAAAGTACATAAACAGCAACACACCTACCAAACTAAGAATTGCATGATTGGAAGCTTACTTAGATACTTTTGTTTATTAAAAATCAATAAATCATAAGCCTGCCATAGGAAACAGTTCTTTAGAAGTTAATTTTAAAAATATCTAGTTTAAAATAAAGTGTCTTACTTGCCTATTTCTTTGAATTGAAGAGAGAATGCTCATGTTAATAGAGTATAATTGGAGGCCAAAGGCAAACCATCATGGCCAAGAAGAACAAGCGTTACCTAGACAGGACCAGCAAAATAATCTGTAGTACTCAGTGTAAAATGCAAATGCAGGACCTTTTGTTCATAGATTATTAATAATTTTCAAAATGGTGATAGCAGGACATTAAATAAAGCATGGTTCCCTTCTGAGAATGGGGCCCTGTGTGACTGCCTGTATAGTTTGCATGCTCTTGAAGCTAGCTCTGTCCCCGTTCAATGTGTCTAATATCATTTATTTTCCACCAAAGTGAATCTGGTGGAGTAAAGGGAACAGTACCTGTCATTTACTCTCAGTAATTTCATAAACACAGAGGAGAGGAACTTGTGTTATGCTGGGATGCTATTGCAATGCTTATTGACAATGACAAGTAAAAGAGTTTCTGAGATTAGAATATGACACTTTTGCATCAGGCATAAAAACTGGCCTCGGAAGAACACCATGGAGCCCCATGTATTTTTTTAAGTAACAAAAGTTATAAGCATATTTGAAATGAAATAGGAAGTAGGTTCTCCCTTTCTAACCACAAGTATCTTGATCTCAGAATAACGTTAAAATACTCTGCAGGCACTCAAATAATGAGTAAATGAAAAATGTTATATATCTGCCATATCATGTCTTAAAAAGGATCTGGTCTTCTTTTCACAAAATATAAAAGGGCAAAACTGAACACAACTTGTGTGATATCTACTGTAATACTGATAAAGTAAAATAATTGATTTCCTCTGATTTCAAAAAGATGCTTCATTTCCTATAAAATAACTTTGAAATAGAAGGCTCACTGCCTGGACCCTGGAAAATCACTGTCTGTAGTTGGACTATATTCAGATTCATCACAGACTAGCTGATCTGATCACGGAAAGGACGAAGCACACCTTGGTCACAGGAACTTAACATATTCTGTGTAATCACAGAACACCCTGGGAGGGTTCTGGAGCTTGTGAGGTAAGTATAGGGATAGATAGGAGAATCTCAAATTATCTGTTTTCACCATGAATAAAGAATAAATATAACTACCAATTTCCAAACATAGAGAAAAGCATTTCCTTTTTTCTTCCTTTCCTGTAAGTCCTTTTGCATTCTCATAGCCATCTATAGACTTTGATCTATTTCTTCACTAAACTTCAATTTGGATGCTCAGGATTAAACTAGCCATATAGAAGACTAGATTTTCTCTGACTGGTCTGTTAAAAGTATCCCATGAATATCATCCCTGTAGTTTCATTTTGTTTTTCTTTCCTGGATTACATCCTTGTAATGATCTTAAACTCTGAATGTAATGGGCCTGAATTTTCTTTTCATAAGCTCAACAATATGTCAGTATATATTGCTATAAACAAAGCTCAATATTAAATACCTGAATTTGTATTTATTTAAAGTTGATGATGCAATTACTTTCCTATAAAAGAATTTTAACATCAATAAAAAGATTCCAATCAAGTTATTTGACCAGTGCAATAGAAACAGGGACATAAACATAATTATGTTTCTGAAAATCTCTCTCCACAAATTTATCTGTATAAGGGAAATTTCATAAGTTCTCTTTTTCAGATACTACTGTCTGTAATAGCTAACTTATGATAACATGGCAACAATAACCAACAATATATGGCAAGAAGTTAATAAAAAATGGGTGTGGGGAGAGGTTACTATGGGATATATAATCATAATTTATTTATCTCAATTCAACTGACACTTATCACAAGAAACAATAACTTTCCCAAATTTCATTTGGAGGAAATTATGATCCATGAGTGACTGTTAAATGGGGCTAGGGAATTGAACATTGTTCGGCATGACTAACATTCCTCTATGGATCTTAGTAATGCAAAGGACTGAACTTAGACTTGTTGACATGGGGTTTAAGTTTCAACACTGCCACTAGTGTGCTGTGTACCACTGGGCAAGGTAATTGAACAACTTAGACTTCATTTCCTATAAGGCAAGATCTGTGTAAAATTGAGAAGATTGAATCTGATGACCCAATGTAAAAATGGTGCCAGTTCTAACATTCTGTTAGTTATGGTTATCCTCATCTATGAAGTTATTTTAAAATAATGCCATGAAATTACTCTCAAAATGGTTTCATAAAATAACTATTTTGTACACAGATTTCCCCGGCCAAATCTAGACATCTAAAATGTTTCAGACAGTATATATAGGTTCCTCAGCTGATACCACTTTTCACCTCAGGCTTCTGGTAGGAGCTTTTATGAACATTCTACAGCCCCTCCTGGGAAAAGAAAACAGCTTTCTTCATGACCCTGGATTTACAAAACATTCATTCAATTATGCTCTAGCAGACAGTACTACATTTCCATTCCCAAATATCAGTGGGATGGTGACTTTTCAACAAACACTGCCTAAGGGAGAAATACTTGTCATTTTTTAGTCTTCTACCACCTGCCCCACCTCAGAGAATGATGGTTTGTTTTATGCTAGAATTAAACACAATTGACTTAAGGCACTCTTAAGGCACAAGGTCAAGAAGATATTTGTATTATAATGTCAAGTTAAAGTACCATTTTTCTATTTAAGAATTTATTTAGCATGACATTATTCTCAAAACCAGATTTTATTAGGTATAAAATATTTCACTCTTTTTGTCCTCTGAAATGATTCTAAAAAGCGAATACTTGGAGTTAAAATATACCCGTATCTTACAATGAACAAAATATAAGAATAAAGCATTTAAGTACACACAAACCTAGGAAGACAGTTGCCAGAGAGTTTACTAGAATGTTTTACGTTCTGACACAAAGTGTCAACATTCCTTTGAGGGTCAAGATTCCATAACATAGGAGAGATATCCCCAAAATCCCCAACGATAGGTGAGGCAAATAAATAAGTTGGCTGATCAGGTGGACAATAATGTCAACAAACATTAGACATAGGATTTGAAAAGACAGGAAGTGTAAAATGTATTGAATTTAAAACTTGATCCAAACACAGCTAAATTATAATGAGTAGAGCTCAATTAAGAAAAAATAAACTTTAAATTCTATGATTTTGTAAGTATTCTCTTCTAATAGTCATGACAAATCAACACAATAAAAATTGTGAACCATAACAATGCTGAGAGAAACTGACATCATCAGTATGTGCCAAGGAATTATTAAGCTAAGCAGAAAGCAGACAGGTATAATTTTAATGTTCAATAATTCCTGATCCAGGAAAATGTTCAGAATCTCAGTTTATCTGAAGTGAATCAAAAGCTATTTATTATATTTGGAATAAAATACGATTGAGGATATTTTCAATCTATAATAATCAATATGTTTTAATAGCTCCATTTAGCAGACACAGTAATGTTAAGAGAAGAAAGTACATAGTAATGAAGTACTTCAGTGACAGTTAGGCCATCTACATGTAAGCAGACCATGTTACTTTTAGGAGTTCAGCAATAATGCTTCCTAGGTTTTTAAAGTGAGTTTAAAATATTTTTAAAAATAATTTTGATTGAAGGAGGGAGGAAGAGAGGTTGATTAATGGGAACAAATATACACTTAGAGGAAATAAGATCCAGTGTTTGATAGATCAGTCGGGTCACTGTACTTAATCGATCATATGTTTCAAAGTAGCTAGTACATTTCAAAGAGGATAATACAAATGTTCCTAATGTAAAGATAAATATTTTGGATGATGGATATCTGAATTACCCTGATTTGATTATTTGATTATTTGAATGTATCAGTTTATCACTTGTACCTTCAAAATATGTACATCTAATATGTATCCATAAATAAATAAACATAAAATGTAAAAAATCAAAAAAAAAAAAATAATAATTTTGATAGTGTATCTGCCTTGCACATATCACAAATTGTGACTTAAAACAATAGGGTGATTAAATACGATTAACATTTTATTGCATGAGATAGTTTTGCTCATTATGTCACAAAACTGAAGACATACCAGTTTTAATAAAATAATGATTATCAAGAGTAAAAATAATAATAAAAATAAATTTCTAAAATCTGAAACATACTTAGCATCTATCTTCAATTCCCTCTATAAAAGAATATTAGCTATTACTACTACTATTATTAATACTCTTACTGATTCCTTATTATGTATCTTATAGTATTCAAGTGCTTTGCATATATTTACTCATTTAATCCACATGAAATAGGTAGCATTATTATCCCATGTTCTATACATATTTTATAGATGAGAAAACTGAAGCTCCGCAAGATTAAGTAACTTGCCCAAGGTAACAAGAAGAGCCTGAATGTAAAACCAGTAAATCTGGCTTGAGAACCCGCCTTAAGTAGCCTTCATTCTGATTGCATGTAAATAGGAGTCACACAAATTTCTGCCTGGAATTTTTATCTAAAAGTTACACTCAAGGAAAGCACACCTCTTTTATCACTAAAGAATTTTTTTTTTCATTCATTAAAGACAGGACATAAAACTTTAACCATTCTTAGAATGGGTATAATTGCAAAGAATCAGAGACCCATCTCTTTGGCGCTACCACTTGAAAGGCATTGTAAATCTGATCATGTTACTCTCAAGCTTGAATTCCTTGAGCAGTTCCCTACTGTCTTAGAATAAAGGCCCCAGGTCTTTAAAATAGCCTAAGAGGCACTATTTGAAACTCCCCTTTGGCCAAACAGAACTTCCTTCAGTTTTTCAAAGGCCAACACCTTCAGCCCTCAAGGCTTTTGCAGATGCTGTTTCCCAACGCATTTTTCAATTTTTAGCTGAAATGTCATCTCCCAGAAGCTTTCTTTGACTGACCAGACAGATTATTCTTTTGTTTTACATTTTCATGGCACTTTCTCTTTGCATCACATAATCATAATTGAAGTTAACCATATGTATAATTTTTTAATGTTGATCTACTCTGCTAGATAATAAATTAATGAGAGATTATATCTAGCTCATTTAGTACTGAGTCCCAGTACCTGGAATGGTATCTGAAATATAGTAGATGCTCAGAAAACAGTTCTTAAAAGAATAAATGCAAAACATTTCAAAATAAAAACCCCTTTCAGAAAGTATCTCTTTTATTCTAAAGCAACTAAGTATTGATTTTTATTCTGAAGCAAGTCTGTGCCCAAATTAGATTCATTTCTTTATATACTACTGCCAGGTGAATGTTACACTGTATCCCCAAATAATCTCTATGATCTTTACTTTGTATGCTGCTTTGTCTTGGTAGGTGGGAATTGTGCTTTCAGCTTCAACTTTTATGGGAACTAGTAGCAGAATAGCCAGTCCCGTCACTCACAATGCAATGAGTAATACTTGGTAGCTCACACCTAGCTGGGAAGTTTATTAATGAGCTTCTACTTCCTTAAAACAAACACATACACACTTTTGTGCCAAGGCAGTGATTTTTACCTGATAGTCTAGATTTTGTTTCTAATGAATCTAGGTCAGCAATAAGAATTCAAATCTTTATGATCATATAATTATTGACCTCGTACTGATGGTGCATATAGCCAAATGCAGGTTGCTTTGGAAAGAAACCACTCAGAAACAAGCTTAGAGGAAGACATTTAGTTTCTGGCAGATAGGCAACAGAATTGGTCCCTCCCTAATTTCCATGATTTTCTGCCCAGTTAACCAGAATTCAGTTTAGCATAATGCCATAATTAATAGCTTACTATGTATGTTTTGAGGAATTGAGGTTATAGTTTATCACACTTACAAATCGTTTCTTACAAATGATATAAATTCATAACTTCATTCTCCAGACATTATAATATACACTCAAAGGTTGAAACACTAGCCTTTATTTGCAAGTGGAAAACTAAAGCATGAAAAAAGGAGTATACTACTCAGTCTTACTATCCCACAGGTATTCAAATGAGGAACACTGTTTCCTGAGCTCTAATTTGCTTTTTCTTGTCAAGTTCTTTACTGATTGATACATTTTTAAATTATATTTGAGATAATTAAAGTTTTTAGTGATTAACTGTGCTTTGCAATTAGATATATAATATTAGAGTGTTCCTTTAAGCTGTCACTTTTAACTGTAAAATAAAACTGAAGTTTCCAGCTATGCAGAAGACATGCCTTACTTTGAAAAGACACTCTTATACTCATATTGTTCTATTTAACTCATTATAAAAGTAGCAATCAATCAGTATAATAATTACAACAGCTCATTAGTGTCTATTTGAGCAAAAAAAAAAAAAAAGCTGAGGCACCATGTTGAAGAGCAAAATGACTTCAAGATTTCTCAGACATTCTTTAGTAATAACACCATAGAAAATAGAGTGTTTGTAAATCATCAAGCTAATTCATCCAGATCAAACCACCCACATCTCTAGTGAGGATCAAGAGACATGCAGGGGACAAACTAAATCAAGGGGACAGTGTAGAAGCAAGTAAACACTTTTAAAAAGTCGCTGCAAAGCAAGATAAAAATCTCATCTGTTCAGTTTTTTTTTTTTTTTTTAAATCAAACACATTCTTTGCCTTCATGGGTAATCAATTATATGAAAGCAGCACACACTTTACTATTTACCTATTGGAGTACAAGTCATTTCTTACTTAAGAAACTGCCCTGTCTTTTAAAAACTTTCTTGCCACTTGATGTGTAATGGGAATAATATTGGGCTCGTTAAGAAAGCAAACAAACAAACAAAAAATGACTTGCAAGATGTCAAGGGAAACCATAAGATTCAGTTACCTGCAGAACATATAGGTGCACAAAGTTTGTATAATGTATGGGATCACTTTATCTTTTTGCACACAAACAGCCCTATATTTAAGTATATACAATACATCATATTTCTAACTGAAGATACCCCTTCAAGTAACAGCAACAGACTCATGTTCCCATTTCATTCAGTGAACATTATTTGGTGACCCTGCAGAGGCTACAGATATAAAAATGACACATCCTCTACCCTCCAAGAGTCTTTGGTCCAGAGTAGGGAAAGGTACCTGGTACACACAGAGAGCAATGAGGAAGAAAGAGAAGTAAAAGAGTTCAAAGCATGGAGGCATTATTCTGAATGGGGGAATCTGAGAAATTTTTAAAGGTGAAGCTGCTCCCCAGCAGAGCCTTAATGACGGGACGGATTTGACATGGAGATAGATATTTGAGGGTGGGGCCTACTGAAGTGAAGACAGAAAGCAGAAATGTCCTCTTCTCTGAAGTCTCGCTATTCTGATTTTCATTTTGGGATTGTCTGTTGAAATAATTTCCCAGGCCTAAGGCTCATGAAGAACAGTCTGCCTCACCCAGTGTTGCTGTTTCTCTCTGTGTATATCTTGTGGAGTCCTCAACCTCAGTCTGGTGACAGAGTCTCACATGGTCTATTTAAAAGTAATCAAGCCATTTCCAAAACATCTGATGTTGCCCTTTGAGAGGGTAATGGTTTTCCTTTTAATTCTGATTCCATCAATAGAGTGACACTAATCCAGACTGATTTGAGTAAACAGGGCATATTCCCCATTGTCTCTGTGATCTGAGAAAGAATAAACTTGAGAAAGATCACTGCCTGGATTGGAAATGGCCCCTTTGGGTGTTTTGCACAAGCTTAAAAGGAAAAAGAAAATGCCTGTACAGAGTTCTTTCCAAGGCAAGCTCACTTTGGGGGTGGTAATTCTCATAGGGGTATTATACTAAACTGCACCTATTAGTGGCTTTAGCACCAATAAGAAAGTAGAACTATTTCTTTTGTAGTGTTTCCAGAATAGCTGACTAGAGTGTTTCATAAATTTCCGCCTCTGGCAATACACCACAGCTTGACTCAAAATTCCCTCTTTCAGCTTTTATAAGGAAATCTTTTTGCCATTTAAGAAACGCAGACAAGATGCAATTCACATTACAAGTTTTGCATGAAATACCAATTTACGCTCTATACATGTTCACTAACATTCCAGAAATGTTTTATTCTTGCCAGTTATTCCCCCACCCAGAACCAACATGGGTTCTATCCTAACACCAGTTACCGAATTTCAAATTGACAGGTGAACATTATTATCTGGTGAAGCCACCTCAGCTCTAACCTACGCAACAGTCCAATTTCACTTTGTCTTTGCTAAACAAAACTTGAAAAATTTTATTTAAAAATAAGAGTGTATAAAGTTAGTCATTATCAAACACGAAATAAACTTAGAAATAAGAAATTTCTAAAAAAAAATTCTTTTTTTTACAAAAATGGAAAAAATGCTTTTTGAAAAGCATAGACTTGCTATGGTATCAGGCCAAACACGAAAATCAAATGTAGGGAAATGTAAAGTACTGTTTCAGGAAAGACTTTACACCTCATTTAACTACTTATTTCTTCTCTTCAAAGGAGGTTGTATAGCAATGTGGTATTTTGTGGAACCCCACTGTTTTCCCTAATGTCTGCCAAGAGTCTGTGGGACAATCATACATTGGGTACTTTCAAAATCTACTTTATGCAAGTGGAGGACTAGGTTGATAAAGAAGAGAAAGAAAGGAGACACAAGCTTGATGTCTCTACATTTATCATGGGGCCCAGTTTGACCTTCTATCTACTCCCTTTGGTTTTGAATCAAGTCAATGGGTTCACCCTCCCCGCCACCAACACACGTGGCCTACCCTCATCTGCCCTACCATTAATCTCTTCAATTGTCTACGTTTTCTTCCTGGGTGAGATGGAAGTGATGAAGGAGATTGTGGAAGAAAAGGATATTAATGTGGTTAAAGACCTGTCTTCTCCCAATATTTCTTTTCAAATGTTAAATATTAAGTGTGTATACTTGTCCCAAAATAAAATTTGAAAATTTGATGGCAAATATTTTTATTTGAGATACCAAGATCTTAACGTTTCGTTGTTTTTCAATTTAATTTGGTGGGGCTGTTTGTTTTTGTAATGGGACATTCATATTGCCTTCTCCTCTATTATTTCCCAGTTGGGATTCTCATTTTGAACAAATTTCATACTTGGTATATCCTCTTACAATTTAGCTCCAGGATTACTATTTGCATTTAGAGCAATCACCAGAGAAAAAGACTTTCTTTTCCTGATTGTAAGATGACTATTTAACAAATAAAGTTAATTCCTAATTAATATACAGAATCAGTCTGAATTTTGTTCTTAGTTTTGATTAATTATAAAATGTAATTACTAAGTCCCTATAAAGGGTAAGACATCATATCTGTCTCTGTGGACGTCCAGGGAAGGAGAACAGGCAATTTGCAACTTCTCCCAGTCCAAGCAATCATGTGGTCTCATTTTTTTCCCTCCCTGCAGGATGCCACTGCATCCTCCCAGAGCATGCAGTCAAAGTTTTAAATCTTGAATTCTGAAGACTGTACATGCTTTTAAAACACACATGGGTTCCAGCTCTTAGTAAGATAAATGCATCTATTATCTTTTGTTACTATTTCTATAAAAGCTTCCATTTTGACATAAATGTTGAATATATATCAGTGTTTAAATCAACACATTCTCTTTTAAAATCAATATACCAGGCTCCTTCATCTGGTCTGGCACAGTTCTCCTTTGTATTTTTATTAATTTTCTACCTTCTATACAGAATATCTTTCCTCCCCTCCCTCTTCCACTGAATTCCGGTTCTCAAATCATGTGAAATATTACCTTTACCATAAAGAGTTTAAACTCCATTTCACTCTCTTAAAATTTTTGTATCTTTTAATAATTATGCTGTACAATGGAGTCATTTATGAACACCTTATATATTCCCTAGGATCATGAATTTTCAGAGGCTAGTGGCTATGACTCACTCATTTCTGCCTTCCTCACAGTGCCTATCCCAGTGACTATATTTAATTCATTCTCAGAAAGTGTTGGGATGTAAGGAAATGCTTCTTTTATTGGGGGTAAATAATCTAAATGGTTTATGCTGGTATATCAAAATCATTGTATCTGGTTTACAGCCAAATTTATACTACTTTTTATTTTGAGGTGCTGTTTTTTAGGAAAGAATGAAATAAAGAATAAGATCTTTATTTATAGAGTAACCATATAATTTATCCTCTAAATGGGACACTTTTGAAAGTGAAAAGGTGAGCTATTAATAATTATGCTGGAATAGCAGGCATAAATAAGGACAAAACAAGACCAATAGTTCCCAACTTACCTATGGCAAGGACCCCAGCTATCAAAGAGAGCTATGCGCAAAGAATACACAGGTTGTATGAGACTTTAAAAACAATCCATTCCTACTCTTCCAAAGGCTCCAGATAAGTGGTAGATATGCCTACAAAACATGCAGCCAATGTGCAATGTAGAATAATGCATTTTTCTACCTCTGGGCAGTCTAGAGCAAAGCCATTTTTCCTCCCCAGTGCTCTCTAGTAGAGCTCCAATGGCACCGCTCCTTCCATGACTTGTTGATACTGCTACAGCAAATGCATTCTCCTCTCAGTGTTATGGCCTCTGAGCCATTCCTAACTTTATTTCCTAATTATCTCATAATTTTAATTCCATCTGAACTATTTGATGTTTCCTAGTGTGCCAGCATTTGCCCCCACCATCCCCTGCCTTTGCTGATGATTATTTCTTCACCTGAATGCCTCCTTCCTTCTTATATTTCTAGGACTTAGAAAGTTCTATCTGTCCTTCCAAGTCAGCCATTTCTTTCATATACACATAGATTTTCTTGATCCTCCTACTTCAAGGGACTCTCTTTCTCTTTGATACTTTATGTCTTGTCCACACTTTTCATGTGGCGCTTAGGATCTGCTCTGTATTATAACTATACACACACACACACACACACACACACACACATATATATGTATATATATATATCTGGCTCATTCTTCAATGAACTATAAGCTTCTTAGTGTAAGAACTTTTTCATTTTTAGATCCTATGTACCATTTTATATATAACTGATGCTCAGTAAACATTTATTTAGAAAAAAGTCAGTCCTTCTAGCCTAAGTTTCTCCTCCTCAATACTACTTTTCAAGAATATTGATAAAGTACAACTCAACCAAAAAGTATAAGTAAAAATTATAAAGTTTTTAGAGATGTAGAACATTAATAAGCCACATTTTACTATTTTCTTGGGCCTCCAAATTGTGTTCTTAAGAGAAAATTAGGAATAAGATCCAAAGCTTAACTTTTGGATCGAATCTTTCACTTTGACACTTCAAACCATTCTCTTCCAGACCCAAAGTATATGGATACCATTCACAGACTTCAATAAATAGGCACAGGACAGTAACACTATAACAGTCATCTGAGCCTTTTCTTATCATGCATGAAAAGAAAATTCAGAGCCCATTGGGCTTGGAAAATATTTCATCATCAAAATAGCAAAACTTTTAAGGAAATTATGGAAATAATCAAGCTGTTTTTCACTAGGTATCTCTTTGTTATCTGTGTTCACTCTATTTATTGACATAAAACAATTAGTAGTTAAAAAAATAAACAACAGGAGAAAAAGTTTAATTTGATAATGGTACTAAAAAGGAAGGATTTTTACCTAGCCCCTTCTGTTCTACCACCTCAGGTTCCCCCAAAACAATCACATGAACATCAAATAAAGCTGGGGTGCATTTATGGTAACATATTTCTTAATTGTTTGATCCCAAATTCCTCCTTGATAAACATAAAATCTCATGACTTCAGACATAAATAGCCTTTATAGGCAGAATACAGATTCTGAATTCTGTATATATTCATCATCTAAGAAAATTTTAGCAATTTGCATTCAGAAAATGTATGTAGTATGGATGAGAAAAAGCAACCAATATTTATTTAGTTGCTATACATAACCCAGACATCCATTCGTGCTTCCTGCTGTACTCGCCATACTCCTGCTGAGGATCACTGCTCTTCTAAAAAGTACACACACACACACAAAATAAAATAAAATAAAAACACACAAACAAACATGCTTTTCCTTATCTAGGTAAACGATAAGTGATTTATTATCACCAAATCATTTTTTTCCCAATAGTAGTAAAGGAAGGTATGATCTATGACCTGTGATCTAAGATCTCTTTCTCCCAGTTCCCTCTGGGCTTGAGGGCGCCCAGCTGTAAAACAAGTAGTGCAATCGAAGGCCACAGCATGGAGTGAGGAATATGGTCTGGCTGACACCTGAATTAAACCTGCAGCTTCTGCTTCTTTCCCCCTATGCTTTTTCCTGTGATGCCAAACATCCAGAAGGACAACGGGGGAAAGCTTAAGATAAGACATTAATTAACTATGAAAAGAAAAATCATTCCTATTTAAAAAAGAAGGTTCAGTCAGTAAAAATAGTACTGGGATAGGACAGACTATTTTCCTTGACCATGTAGGCAAAGAGGTCAACTAAATGACAATGACCTGACTCTAGGGAACTTAAACTGCCTCCTCAGCACTTTTATTCTCGCATTCAACTAGCTTTGCACAAGGGCTCTTCACAGAAGCTTTTTTGAGAGAATCTATCATGAATCACAAAAACTCTCTTTTTAGAGTGTATTCTCTATTTCCTTGCTATTAAAAAGAGAAAAGTTAAGTAAAGGGATCTCAATCATATACATATAGCTCTCTTAACCACAGAAAGTGAAAATCATTAACCCGGACTTGTAAAAATGAGGTTTTGGGATATAAACTTTGAATTCTCATTTTGTTCTAAAATATTGTATTCCATTTAACAAAGTATCTTTTCTTCTTCATCCGGAACCCCAGAAGGGGAATTTTAGTAAAGCTCTCTTTCTAAGGAGGAGTTTGAGATACCCTCTAACACACACACACACACACACACACACACGCACACACACACATGCACATGCACATGCACACACAAATCAAGTCCGGTTTATCTGGTAAGAAAGTTGGACTAAAACTTAATCTGAAGAAGTTCGTTTCTTTCAAGGCTTCTATCTCCAAGTCTGAGACCAGTCCCAGAGGCTGTGCCATTCCAAGCCTGGCACTGGGGAGTGGAGCTTGCTTGAGGCTTCTCCACTGTGACCCAAGGGTAAATCTTTAGCCTGGCCTGTTACATCCTGCCCAAGTTCTCCTCCCTTCCGGACCCTTTCCTGTTCATTAAGGGCTTCCCCAAATCCAGCTCTGCTGAGGGCCTGGGGGTGGGGAAGGACTAGAAGTTTGTGGAAAAGGAAGTGGAGAAACAAATAGTTTTCTTCTACTGTTTTTAATTCACCAATTCAAAGAAATTACCACAAATTATTTGAAGTCAGAGAATGGGTTATAGTTTTTAAATAATTTTCACTCTCACTGGAAGTTGTATGCCATATATATTCTTAATCTGCCTAATTTTTTAAATAATTCTTATATGATTATAGTAGATGGCTATTTCCGTATTGAAGTTACTCATAAACGTGAATCCAAAAATGTTATAACTTTTGTATAAAATTTCAGAATTCTCAGAGCCATGTGGTTCCAGGCAGATGTAGTCAGAGGTAGAACTGCATTTTTACAGAGGACTAAATATTAAAGCATTACCCTATATAGAAAAGAAAGTTATTCTTAAGTAATAGAATGGAAATCAAGCCATGAAGTTATCACATAGTACATACACTGGCAGAAGAAGAAGAAATCATGAAGGCAATATACAAAAAGATGCAGGAAGGTAGGGAAGTTCAGCCATGTTTTTTCATAGATATTTTCCATGTACTTTAGCAGCATTCCAACAGAAAAAAGACAAGTACTGCCTTTTGAGCTCCTGACCACACATTTACCTAAAGTTTGAAAAACTCAAACCCATGCAAAGGCATTTTCTTTCATCATAAGGATGCCATATTCTCAGATACGACATGACTCTTTTGCCACCGTAAAAGGCAATAATTCCTACAAATACCCTCTAATCACAGCATTTATGCAACATTTTTCTTTCATGACATTATATGTAACTTAGAAATAATCATTTCTTGCCACTTTTCACCAACCTTGTACTTTTCTTATAGATATCTCTGAATTACCTTTTGCTTCTCCCCTTTTATACTTAGACACACATAGATCCTAGACTGCTTACAAATACTGTGTGTGAAATAGCTCATGAATAACAACAAAGTCAGATATGATACGGCAGACAGATCATTTTCTTAATGATTGAAACTGTACAAAATCGGATCCAACAGAATCAACAAGATATCATAAACGTTATCTCCTTTTTTTTTTTTTTAATTGTTTGGTAACATTTTAAGCTAACCTTCATTATTAAAGCAAAACAAGAAACTCAAGTTTCTCTACTGAGGACAAGCAAGCCTGCCTGAATGTTTTAAAGAAAAATAGGCACTTCCTTTTCCTTCTTTAGATAACTTGATATTTCCCCTGCTATATTTACACAGTTCAGGAGTCTAGACAATAGCATGGTCAATACGATAGTGCGGGCCCTGCTTTGTTGCCCTTTGCTCGATTCTTCCTTTTGCGGTCTGCACCCAAATACTATGCTTTTGTTTTGATTTTTAAGGAGCTCAATTTGAGTACTCTAGTCTACTTTTCCAAGCACTCACCTGCAAGCATTTTCATCTGAAACACTGAACTCTCTCTCTCTACAACACCCACCCCCCAATCTGATTAGTGTCAACACAGCTGCCCTATTCTGAGGAATGTAAACTAATATTGTTGTTAGACCTCCCTCAACCTTAGGAAACTTCCTCAAAGCCTTACAGTCTCTTCAGGATTTTTTTTTTTTTTTATCCTTATCCCTTTGCCCATTGATTTAAGTCCCTCAGACAAAATTGTTGAGAAGAGATCAGAAAGGCAAATCATTAATTCCTTACATAAAATCCTGTACGCTGTAATACACATTTATATGTATGCATGTATAAATATTTAATAATGCATCGCTCCAACGTAACTTTATTTGTCATTACACAGTGAAAGTATAAGTCAATCGCCGGATGATAGTGACATTATTACAGTCCCCTCTGGATTTAGATGGGTCTCTGGATTGATATAATTAAAAACAAAGATGGCTTTAAAAAAATCTCACCTGATTATTTTGAAAAAGCTTCATTTGCTTTTAGGATGAAGTCTGGAGATATAACTGAGCTAAGAAGTTAAGATACAGTCAACTAATTTGTCTAACTGGTACAGGAATACCCACCAGAGGAGTCATTTCAATGTATCTAGCAGAATGTGATCCGCTTTCTCAGTCTGTTCTTATAAAAAGTGATTTTATAAACTCCTGAATAGTGGGTTTCTTCAAATACATAATGTCACCCAGAATTTTTTCTTTTTCATTTTCTCCTCCTGTTTTATCTCCTACTTAAAAAAAAAAAAATCTTACAGCCACCACAGAAAACATTAACCAACAAAAGGAGATTCTTATATACAAGTTGCAAAAACATTACGTTGGGTGACCGAGAACCACAAATATGTTAAGTTTTTATTTAAAAAATAAAAATGAAAAACCATCTCTAAATGGAGTGCTAAAATCTAAAATCCTTACCTCACTAAATTGAGTCTGGGCATTGTTTTCCAGGTACAACATGTTAGCTGTAAGATTGATCAATGCTGCTGTCCTCTCTTCTGGCTCCAGGATTTTGCCAACCCCCCCACCCCCTCAGAGACCCTTACAATATGAATCTACTAAGAAGATAACAGAACTCAAGTCCCTCTCTGTCTTTCTCTCTCTGTACATAATTTAAGGTTTCCTAATATATACCCAACTATAGGCATGAGGGGGCGGGACTCTTCTCTTTACCTGTCCAATCCATCAACTTCCACCTGGACTCCTCCACTCCAATGGAGTGAGGCCTCTCCCATCTCATTAAGTAGTTAGAATTCCTTATCACCAATCTTTAAAAGAAAAAGAAAGAAGGGGAAAAAAAAAAAAAAAACAGGAGACAGACAGGTAAAACTTTCCCTGTCTCTTTCATAAGAGAGTGCACTCTCTTTTAAAAACAAAACAAAATCTCCCCAAACAAACCGTACCACCACCACCACGACTTACAGAAGGCATTTCAGAAAGTTATCTTACTCTTTTGCACCTGAGAAGTAAAACTTCAGGAAAAGTCCTGGTAGGATTTTTTTTTTTTTTTAGAAAACTAGATTCGGGGTTTCAAGAATGATTACACAAAGTTAGAAAATAGGGGAAAATACTCAAATCCATTGCTATATTTCATCAATATAAAAATTAAAATGCACTGCTTGATGGCTGAAAAGTTTTCAACTTATTTTTCCCAGAGAAATGCCAGTAGTTTCATATCAAGCAATGCCAACATAAGCCATTTGATTTTTCAGAGCTTGTTTCAATAACAATTTAAACAATTGGTCCTGTTAACTTGTAAAAACAAATAAACATCCATATTATGTACAGGAAAAAGAAATCCTGAGAAATGTGCCCTTTTAAAAAAAAACTTATCTATTTGAATATTTCTTTTCTCTCCTTTATTTTACCCGGTTTTTATTAATGCTCACAAATACTATCCTTCTTGTAGCTGGGTAACAAATATGATTATTTTACCTGATGCTTCCATTTAAATGATTAATAGAATAAATCTTAAAGCATGAGAGATTAATTAGCTTTTGCCTTAAAATATATTTATTTTTTCAAGTTGAGCCTAGAGATGTAGCCTTAAAATATATTTACATAAATACATAAGAACACTCATGTAGAATCTAGCTTCAGTTACCATGATTTAGTGAAGATAAAATGTACCCTGATGGTTATTATATAATTCACTAAAAATACTCTCTTCCTACTGCTATTAGTAATTCAGTTAGATTTAGATTTGTCATAAAACGTAGAAGACAAAGGATTAGAAGATTAGAAGCCAGAATAGATTAATACATAAATTTCAGAAATAATTTGCAAATATGTTCATGACCTTGGATTTGCCTCCTCTTTACTTCTACTTTGGTATCCATAAAATGCATGCAATCCATAAAAGGATGATGTGCTCATTGGCTGATATTTATTTCAAGGCCCCTGAATTACTGGTAATAATGCCTTCTGGCTTATAAAAAAATCTCCTATAATATAATTTGGTCTCAAGTATTCAGGAATATGACAATACTGTGTAACAGTACAAATTTACATCAGATAAAACATTTGTTTCTGCACTCAAATATTGGGAAGCATGACCTCTCTTACTACCTGTAATTAACCAAATGATCACTGGCTACAAGGCAAAAAAGAAACGCAGTATAATTATTTGTACCGTGTATTTAAATTCTACACCCACTGACAGCTTAAGGGTCAATAGTGGAAAGCAGATGGTTGCTCCTTAAAGCTGTGCTCCATTCCTGTGGTGCAAAAACTTGGATAACTCTGAGAATTATCCTGGGTGTTTTTTAAAAACAGATTTCTGGACCTGGCCCCAGATCTACTGAATCAGTCTCTCCACGGCTGCAGCCCCAAGTGGATTTTATACAGCCTGCTCCGCAGTTCTGAATGAGTCACGCTTGGGAATCAATGCTAGAGGAAATGCTATTAGCACAACTGCCCAAGAAAGTCATTATTGGATTGCTTTTTACACTAATGGGATAATGTAACCATTTGAACACCTAAATCTAGGGCTCACAGTCTCAAGTGTTGATGATATAAACTCAAAATGTAAACAAACTTCATTGTTCACAAAAGTCAAAAGATTCCCAGCAGGATTTGATGGATGAAAATGTCAAAATCTTTCCGTGTACCACTTCAACCTTTAGGACAATCACATCTGACAATGGTCTCTAACATATCAGCAAAGAGTCCGGACAAAATCTAGAACCATATAGCCACCATGGCTACTTGAGAACTTTAAGTAGTTGAGGAGAAAGAACACTGGACTGGGAGTTAAGAGATATGGGCCCTGTTGCCAGCTCTGCTTTCAACTAGCTCTGTGCCCTTGGGGCAAGTTACTTAACCACCCTGGATTCAGATTCCTCATTTGTGAAATGAGGGGCAGAACTAAATGATTTCTAAAGACCATTGCAAAGATAAGACTCTCTGTCCAGAATTCAGGGAAGTGATTTACAGGATTACTCATGTCTCTCTTATTTTACTTGGATATTTGTCCCTCCATTTGCTCATCTCCATATTGTACAATTGAAGCAGTCAAGTTGCATAGATACTTAAAATATTTAAATGACATAAAGAAAAGAGAACAATTCATTAAAGGAAAAAAAAAAATCCATGTCTTTTGCTTTAAGATATCCTCACAATGAAAAATTAGCTAATAATAGTCCATATACATTTGAATTTAGCACAAACATTTCCATAAAAGAGCTAATTCAAGTACATCATATAATGTTTGATTTCAGAATTAGTGTGAGTGCCTGATATAAAAATGCATTGATTTAAGCAGGTGGTTACAAAGAAGTAACAATTCTCTGCAGTTGACCATGGAACAATGCTTACACAGGGATCTCAGATATTTAGTAATGTACATTAATTTTCCTAACAACTTAGTGATGTAGGTATTATCTACATTTTACATATAAATAAACAAATTCAAGCATTTTAAGTGAAGGTCCCAAGTCCTCAGGAGTTAGAACAACTCTGTTTAGAGCACCTGCCCTTCCATTCTCCGCGGCTTCCCCAGACTTCTTAAAGCTTCCTGGTCTCAGAATTAGGGGTCAGCACTGCCCCCAGATGAAAATGCCACTGCTGTAAATCCACAGCTTTGGGAATATAAATCCAAGACATGGGATTTTATTGAATATCCTTCTTTAACAGTTATTCAACTCTTTATCATAATGTTGTAAATATTTTTCCATGTATGTGCTTGTATGTGTATTTGTTCTTATGTGTGTGGATGTGTGTCTCTGGTCTTTCAAGTTTGCATATGGTATTATGATTTGCTTTTTGGTGTAGAAAAATCATAATTTTTTCCATAGTCAATTTTACCATTTTTTCCCCTTTTGACACTAGTTTTCGAACATTACTTAAAAGGCTTTTCCCAGCCCAATGTTACAAATTCTGCAAACACATTACAATATCATACCATGGTTTTTGAATTTAATCATATGAAAATATTTTAACTTTCCAGAATTTATATTTGTGCGAGAAACAAAGGAAGATCTACTCCTACCCACAAAAAATAAATAATCGATCTTCATTATTTATTGAATATATATTTTTCTTAGATTTGAAATGCCAAACCAAATGTCAATGGCTCAATTTTATATCTCTATGTGAGAAAGTTAAACACATATATAAATCCTTGGCACACAGAAAATATTTGTTTGAAGCTCTTCATCCTTGCTATGTGAAGTTGGGTAGGGAACAACACACAGTGCCTATAAAATTCTAGAAATTAAGAAATGCATGCAATATTGTGCTCTTGGATCTACGTCTGCATCCAGTGGGTGGAGGCAGGTATAGTGAATGGAAATTCTTAGGTTTCCTGAAGCTGAGTAATACAGATAATAGAAATAATGGCTTTCAAGAGAAGACCTTATTTCTATAGAACTGGGAGTGAAGTGAGGTTAGAAAATGCCAAAGGCTTGGATAAATTTGGCTATGATTAGGTATTTATTTATTAAGGAAAACAAAAAATTGATGGCTTATTTTTATAGCAACAGTTGAGACTTTAAGAAGAAATGTGTAGCTCGTTCTAAAAACAGCTGTCCCTCAGTTATCCATGGGGGGATTAGTTGTAGGACCCCCATAGTTACCAAAATCCATTAATGCTCAAGTCTCTTACATAAAATGGCATAGTATTTGCATATAACCTATGCACATCCTCCCACATACTTTAAGTAATTTCTATATTAGTTGTATTAATAATACCTAATACAATGTAGATACTATGTAAATAGTTATACAGTATTTTATTTCTATTATTTTTATTGTTGTATTGTTATTTTTTATGTTTTTTCTGAATATTTTCAATTCATGGTTGGCCGAATCTGTGAATGCAAACCCAGCAGATGTGTAGGGCCAACTGTTTATCAGTTCTTCTATGTTTTAACCAAAAATCTGCCTGATTGAGAAAGAAAAAAGAATATACAGCAATGTCTCTACTTTCTCCCCTCCTTTCTAGAGTTTCCTCACCATCACTTCATCTGTCCTAAAGATTATGATGTCACTCCTCAGGGGGCCCCAATGCCAATGGGACCAAACCAACTATTTAGGCAGGCCCTTCAAAATCTGGCCCCAAACTACCCTTTCAGCTTCAACTTTCTTATAATAAACTCACTCTTCTTTCTACATGCTGGCCCCAGCTGACCATTTCTGTCCCTTTGCTCAATCTGGTCCCTCAGTTTGGAATGCCTTCATTCTCTCTATCTGATATAGTCATTTTCAGATTCTTCATTCTATTTGTTTTTTGAGACAGAGTCTCACTCTGTTGCCAGTCTAGAGTGCTGTGGTGTCAGCCCAGCTCACAGCAACCTCAAACTCCAGGGCTCAAGTGATACTCCTGCCTCTCAGCCTCCCAAGTATCTGAGACTACAGGCACATGCCACCATGCCCAGCTAATTTTTTCTATTTTTAATAGAGACGGGGTCTTGCTCTTGCTTAGGCTGGTCTCAAACTCCTGACCTCAAGCAATTCTCCCACCTCGGCCTCCCAGAGTGCAAGGATTACAGGTGTGAGCCACCATGCCTGGCCTCAGATTCTTTAAATATTACTTTCGTGAGGACTTTTTCAATCCCCTACATGAATTTAAATCTTCTTCTCTTATTTTATATGAATATATATAAAAGTATTAATAAAATTCTATCTTTCAGTGGGAAAAGTTGTATACTTAACTGTCTCCCCCTCTAGGTTATGAACTTTTTGAAGTCAAAGTACATTTCTGTTCATCACACCACATGTACTCTTCTAGCAGCTTACTAAATATTAGCTCAATTAAACAGTTCCATAATTCTATAGAAAAGAACTAGAAAGTTGAACAGGAGATTCTTTTCCCAAAGTATTTATTATGAGACAGACATGTATCTCACAAAGTTGCCTTTTCTATAGGAATCAGAATACAGTATCTAATTAAAATAGAATAGAGAAAAAATAGTGCTTTGAATTCAAGCCGGTATCTCAAACCCTCAATAATTATTTGTCAAAAGGGAAAGTTGTTGGCATAATAAACCTGTAAGAGTCAAAAAAGGTTGGGGTTTTTAGAGTCTATGTGAAAGCTAAGAAATGTTGGGGCTTTCCCAGCTACTGCAGAACAAAAATCAAATAGATCTTTGTAATGTCAGCTACCATTAAGTTGAAGGATGATCAACAGAACACACTGAGCAACTTTCAAAGCTCTATGCTTTGCATGAAGTGATTCCTTCCCCTCCTGCCTCAAATAGACAACACGAATTAGCATTTGTAGAAGCTACTGAGCCACTAAATTAGTTCACCAAATCAATTTTCTCTTTAGTCTAAAGCTAAATTCCAAAGCAAGATATTAAATAACATCCATCTTAGGGTCACAAGCTAGGCTCTGAAAAATGAGTAAGCCTTATGGGCATAGAGATGAGGTCGGTCCTATAGTTACACTCAAGATATAATGTTTTCTTTGTATAAATGTTCAAACAAAAGGTAAAATGGTGAAGAGGGTTTAGATTGTCCCTCTGTGTATGTTTTATGAGTCAGGTACTCTTCCAAGATACTTTGCATATATCAAATTCATTTATAATTCTCATAAAAAATCATGGTTTAGATACTTTGATCATTGCCATTTTACATATGAAGATACTGAGATGCAGACAGATACTAAATGATGGAATTGAGATCAGAATCTGTGCATTTCGACTCCAGAATCCACATAAACACTGTGCTGTATGGTTAGATTCCATCTTCACATCTCCTTCTTCCCCCACCCCTGATTACCCGTCCTTCAATGCCATGTCCATAGTGGCCCTGCTGCTCACTTACCAGACATCCCACTCTATGATTATAATAATAACAACAGTATTTTTATCTATTCCCTGGATTTAGAGAGTGTTTTATTTTTGAAGGGCACCAAAACAGTTGAAGTAAATAGATGTACAAATGTATGGAGATAAGATCATCTCTCCTCATATCATTCATTTTCCATTATGCATTTAAAATTTTTTAGATTATTAAAATAGTGTGATATTTAGAAGAAAAAATGACAAATAAAAATAAAAAAAAGTCAACTATAAGCACACCACTCAGAGAGAATTATTGTTTTCATAGTCTTCCTCCTGTGTTTATATATATGTAAATAAGAGTAAGATCATATTTGACATATTTTTTTAAGTTATCATAATATTATGAGCATTTTCATTTGTCAAGTACTCCTACAACAAAAAGTACTGGGTCAAACATTATGGACTTAAGTTACTTGATGGCTATAGTATATCAAGTTATTTTCCAAAATGATTGTACCAAATTACATTTTTATAATTACCAGAGCATTGAAGATTATCATGAAAAAACATTTTACTTTATTAATATGAATTCTCTTGATTGCTAGTGATATTACATGTGTCTCAATGTGTTCATTTGTCCTTTACATTTCTTCTTTAAATGATCTATTAATATCCTTTGCTGTCCTCTCAATTCCTGCCCCATTGGAATAGTAGTGCTTTCCTTATTAATAAAGATTTTGACATATTTGTCAGATATTTCCAAGTTACTTTTCCATATCATATATGTTAAAAAAAGAACTCAATACTTCATTGTACAAAAATTATTTTTTTAGGATTTCTTAAATATATGCATTGTTTGTTTAGACCACAAATATGTTGTTGAAAACATAAAAAACAGAGTGTATGTAATAAAATATAGTCATTTATTCCAGAAACTAAAGGTAACCATTTTTAAAATTTTGGTATATTCTCTTCCAGAAATACATATTACACATAAGTATGTGTTTTACGAACTATATATATAATATTAAACATTAAAGATATTTTCTCAGGCATGTGTATATATCTGTATATACAGATGCATATGCCTATTTTTAAAATTAACTTACTAACATGAGTACATTCTCATTAATGTAATTAATTTAGCCATTTCCCATTAATTGGGCATTCAATTTGCTTCCATTTTTGTTTTTTTTTTTTTTTAATTTTTAAAATTATTTTTAGAAATAGAGTCCTGCTCTGTCACCAAGGCTGGAGTGCAATGGCCCAATCAGAGCTCACTGCAGCCACAAACTCCTAAGTTCAAGCAATTGTTCTGCGTCAGCCTCCCAAGAAGCTGGGACGACAGGCACATGCTACCTTACCTGGCTAATGTTTTTTTTCTTTTTACTTTTCTTAGAAGAGGAGGCTTGCAATGTTGCCTAGGCTGGTCTTGAGCTCCTAGACTCAAGCAATTCTCCCACCTTGGCCTCCCAAAGTGCTGGGATTACAGGCATAAACCACTGCACCTAGCTCTACTTTCCTTTTAACCCTATAATGATAAAGCAAAAAGTATTACACTATTAATTAAGATACCTTAACATAAGCTGATTTAATTAAAATTAAAAAATATTTAAAGGTCAATAGATACATTGATTTCTAGACATTATTCCAGTTTATGTTTAGACCAACAATGTACAACAGAGCCCACCTTACTATAACAGCATTAGGAGCTAGTATTATTTAAAATATTTGTTAATATTTAAGAGTAAATGCTCATGAAAAAAATTACCTTTTATTGCTATTATACATTATTCATTAAAACGAACACACTCATTTCCACCCCCATTCATTGGTCTATTTTGGAAAGAGGTGGTCTTAAATTAAACCAGCTTGTGTTTGAATAGTAGACTGTTTACTTAGTTTTTTGAACTTTCATCTCTAAAATCAAAATATCATCCCACATTATAACATTTAATTTCCCTAACCAACCTTATAACAGTAAATAGTTTATGATAGATTCTAAATAAATTTTAGTATCCTTTTATCATTTTATTCATTAATGTCTATACTTCTGAATATGGCTACTAAATACCTTCCATAAATTCTTACTTTTTAAAGCACTAGATTGTCTCCTGTTTCAATAGTCTGATTAAAATTATATTTCAGTCCTTGGCCTTCCTACTTACTGCCACATCCTGTATTTGGCTGCTGCCACAGTAAATGATCATAGATGAAGTTGTCAACAAGGGATAGAAAGAAAGAACTCTAGAATCAAGTGGAAAGAAAGAGCTCTAGAATCCAGAGCAGAAACCTGGGCTCTCGGTTTCAATTATGTGATTCTGAGCTAATCCCTTTTGCTGAATGGATAATAAATAAATATTCACTCAAGCTAATTGCATAACACATCACCTTTCCTTCTGGTCCCATACTGGGATATACTGCAATACAATTCCAGATTTTAATAATTTACTCTGCCATAAAACCATAGAAAAAAAACGTTTCTTGCCTTTAAAAATCATGCATAAAAGGACATTGTTCCAAAAGTCATAGACTTTGGGTTAAGTTCTGGCTCTGACGGTAAATTCATTACATTAATATTATCTGAAGAAAGACACTTCCCTTGTCCACTCCTCAGGTTTGCAATCTGTTTATTGGGCTTAGTGTTGTTTTGTATTTGGCATTCTTAGCCTCCCTAACCATGATCTGAATTTCACTATTGATGAAGACAGACAACTTCCCTATCAGCTTTATATCAGACATCAGTTTCGTGTGGTATTTCCTTCCTAAAGAACCTAAGCGGTGGTTGATTTAATAGACCAGTTGATTTCTATTAAACTTTCAGCCCTGGCAATTTTAGGCTTCACTTTCAGTTCCTCTATTTTACTTTTCTCAGCATGAATAATAGGGGATGTCTCATTCTTTCTTGAGGCTGTATTTTGAGGCAACTCAGCTTTCTTTCTTACGTAAATCTTCTCCACCCTTTCCAGTAAAAAAAAAAAAAAAAAAGAAAAAATCCCTAGGCAAAATAAAAAGGAGGTGTATTTACTTTGGAGACCTGGATAAACCCCAAGGGGAAAAAGAAATCACATTTTGCTTTCAGAGAGTTCCAACATCCTTCTCTGGTTTTAATTTCTGCTGGTCTATACCTTTAGTTGTAGGATATGTATCCACTGGTAACCACAGTTCAGTTCTAGGACACAGTAGGAAAAGCTATAGATCTGTGACTTCAGGAAAACTTAGATAACTTGAATTGGTGGTATCATGTACCACCTTTGTATCATGGACCATGGGGGTTGAATTATTGATTCACTTTACTCATTCCATTCCTTGCTATGAGGTTTTGACATAGTTATCTAGCCTGTTTCACAGCCCGCTACTGTTACTTCCACTTACTTCCAGTCTTAGCTCACTGTAACCTTAAACTCCTACCTTCAAGGAATCCTCCCACCTAGGCCTCCCAAAGTGCTGGGATTATAGGAGTGAGCCACCATGCTTGGCCTATCTTCTTGTCTTCTTTTGTCATTTCTTGTCTTTTCTAGGCAGCCAGTTGATCTCTCCTCTAAAACTTTATCCAATTCTGGAGATGTCTATATTATTTTAAATCTCATCTCGTTACTTTTTAATCAACTTTTCATGAATACCACAATAAAATAGGAGCTTGAGAGCAAGAGTGATGCCCACGCTACATTTCCTGCAGCTTGGAAAGTGTGCAGAGTAAGCACCCAAATTCTGCTTGCTGGATGGCTGTTCTGGTTTGATACACATAACACACCTGTGAAGTGAGCATAGCCATATTACCCCCAATTCTCAGGTAAGGAAATGAAGTTTCAGAGGAGTTAAATGTTATATTCGATTTCACACATAAACTATGCTTAAGGCTGGAGCTTAGAACTCAGGTCTGCAGGCTCCAAACTACACACTCTCCTATGTGGGACAGGTTGTTCTGTCACAGAAGAGATTACTGTCTCACATGCATGCCCAAACAATGTGGAAGAATTTAGTCTCAGAGCTAATCAACGTTTCTATTTGCATGCTCTGCAAGGGAAAATGAGAGGTCCTGTGGCCACAAATGACTTCTCTAGATATTATTTCCTCTTTAGCAGATTTTTTCCCCCTAAATGTTGTTTTCCTGAGTTTCCTACTGTTGCAGACACAACAAATTGACTTAACTCCAGCTTCCCAAGCCTGATTCACAACTCGATTAAAAAGTGGTGCAACAAAGTAGGTGTGCCTCTGTGCCCTGGGTGGTTAAGCCAGATCTTCTGGCCTATGGAAGCCGTTGGTTTGATTTTGTAAGAAAACATTACCTACATGGATCATTAGCTAGACAACTGTGTAATGTTGTTACAAAGAGATTTAAAAGACTCAAGAAAGGTGACACATCTAAAAAAAATAGGTAATTTCCAGCAAAGATTGAAATTTACTTTAGGATCAATGTATATATTGCTTAAAAGTAAAGGGAAATAGAAAATTATAGCCTCCAAATAGCAATGATTAAATCATTTCTTCGAATGGAATCCAGTACAGGTGTTTTATTCAATTCACAGAAAGAAGCACATGGCAAAGTCAGGCTTCATTCTAAATAATATGAAGACACAGACACACACGCTATGGGGAAGCTGACTCCAACAAAATGAAAACTTAAACTGATGAATTACTTGTAACTCATTTGCTAAGTGAATGAAGTGGCACTATTACTCTCATCTTAATCAATTACTTGTATTATCTTCTTTAATTATTCCTTTTGATTTACTAGGTTTTGTGATTCAGACAGATTCTCTGTGGGATAAGGGATTTAAACTGCAATTTCAGAGGGCTGAGTTGATAACAGTGTGTTAGTGGTATGGATTGATTCTCTAAGATTATGACCAGGGTACCAATGCTTCAGTCTGGGCATCTCTTTAAAAGATATATTCCAGCTTCTTCTCTCCTAAATCATTCCTCAAATGGTCCAGATTCTCACAATTTTATCTAGCAACCATAATAAACTCTTAGTCACGGTCAATAGCTGGAAGATCATTTAAGCAAAATAAAACTCCTGTATAATCCTCAAATATCAGACAATCTCCCTTTCTGATCTTCATTATTACTCTAGAATAGTTCAAAAATGCTTACTGGTTCACCTAATCAGTTGCGTTTTCCCTCCTCTTTCTAAAGGGGAATCTAGACAGAAAAATGAACATCAAGGCTAAAGTAAATAGTAGGTGGTTAAACATTAGTTGATTTTTTTCTAACATCAAACCATAGTTCCATTGGAGGTATGTTAATACTATTATAGAAGGGGTATTAGAGACCATCAGTTAGAGGCCATTTTATTTCTTCTCATAGATACACATTTCTTTTTCAAACATTAACTGTATACTTTGTGATCCTGCAATAACAAAGAAGAAAAAGACTCAATATCTGTCTTTGGACTTCCTCATCTCGTGGAAGAGACTTATGAAAAAAAAGAAAAAAACCTAGTATGTTTATAAAGTCAGGATGAAATATATGTGAAATAGTAACTAAAATAAATGCTAAGTGTTAAGTTACAGTTATAGTGCTATGGGAACAGAGAAGAAGTGATTAATTCCCCACAAAGAGATAATGAGTTGAATCTTTAAGGCTGGGAAGGAATTGGAAAGAGGAAGAGAAGGCATACCTAAATTAAAGCCACAGCACAGGCCAAAAGACGGAGACATGAAATTGTGTATTCTGAACAACAGCATGGAGTTAGGTGGGCCTAAAGGGACTTGGAAGATGGAAGGTAGAGTAGGAAAGGTATGTTAGAATAAGACCGTGGTGGACTTGAATTCTCTTTGTCTTTCTCTTACTTAAGGTAACTTTAAGCTTCCAGAAGGCTTTATGATTTAACTTCCCTGAAGGTACAGGTATGGGCTAAATCATGTCTTATTTACTATTACTTTATTTTTCTAAATCCTCAGATTAAAAATGGAAACTCTTCATGTGAATTGAAAGGTGATACAAAAGACCCTAGAATTTGGGGGACTGTCTTCTGCTATTGCTGTAACCAAAGATCAACATCAACTTCTCTCTTCTCATCCTCCACAGAGAAGTGTGCCAAGTCCAATCAACTGTCACAACAGCATTTACCCTCTGACCCTCAGCAAACAATTGTAGGGGATGCCTCTTTAAACTGCTGGATGCTACACTCTTATTTCTTTAAGGACAGACCTGCAAGGCTAATTAGAGAGCTAAACTTTCTGCTTATCTGGGACTAACATTTACATTTAGACCTGTAAAGCAAAACCAATCCTCCTAAAAGATCCCCAGCCTTGAAAGACCTAACCCAGCAGGGGCTAGCCAATGTTCCCAAGATAAATTCAGGAATTCAAACACAAGGATCCATTTTTTTTATTACTCTTCCACAGGACTGTGCATCTTTAGCAGGTATCAATCAATGAAGCATTTGCTCATAAATCTATTTTCCGTTATTTCCTAGGACTATTAATTGAGTTACCCATAACAATGGTGCCACTTTCTCTTCTTAGGCCCCAGCAAGGAAAGCAGAGAAGAAAGGAAGGGCTCTGTCACTGTCTCTGAGTGAAAGGTGGTATTGCAAAGATAAAGGATGAAAATGAATGTCTAGTTTATAATGATGATAATATGAGCAGTAATTGTAAGCACTGGTAAATATAGAACTAAAGAATATCATACTATTATGAGGCTTAAGAAATCATACAACGAAACCATTCCATTTTCAAGACAGATAATATGAAAGTCAAAGATGGAAAATGAGTGTCCCAATGCTTTGTAATTATTTCATCAGTGTCAAGTAGCTCTCTTGTCCTCCTCATTCTTAGTATTACATCCCATATTTTAAAGAATTCCATTAGTTGTTACATTTTACTATGAGAAATGCATGCATGTGGCCTATGGCTTGCATTCTAAGGGTACCAGAACTGCATCTCACCCACCCCATTCAGCTGCCTCCAGTTTTGCTTTAAAATCTGTCAAGTTTTGGTGAGTAGAACAGGTTTTCTAATAAACACATTAAGGAATTTGTAAACAGTAACCTCTGTTTCTCTCTGATAAAAGTTGTTTGGTTCTAAGTGTGGGCCTTTTATCAAAGATATAAAATGTGTGGATTATATGAGAGACGGAAGGTTTGATAGTAGAAAAAAATGATGACAAGGTGCTTGAGACACTCAAAGAAATATAGCAGGTGCCCAAGTGTATTGGAAGTTATCTTACAAAGGACTGGAGCAAATAGCACCCTCAGGCAAGGAGACAAAACTAAATGAAAACAAAGAGCTAAAACATGATACATACAGTAGAATGTCTGTAGTTGTGTAGAAGGTAGTTTTCACCTCATACTGAAAGGGCAGAACGTATAATCTACCAAGAAGAGATTTGGGTGGAAAAAGGGAAAGAAGACTGACTTAGGGAAGAACAAGTTTGGAGTTATAAAAAACTTAAAAGAAGTGAACTCAGTCACAGTAGGTGACTTCTTTATATGCAGTTTATCAGTCGATTTCCTTTCTGTAGGAAAAATTTGCACTCAAAATGGCCTAATGAATACCCAGGTCTTAAGGATATATTTGACAACACTACATACTAACATTTTGTGTAGCACTTCATAATAACTAGCTGATTTGCTGTATCTGATGCTATATTTGAAAGCACTTCATACTTGGCTCGAATAGCAATGGCTTGGAGTCAAAAAGCCTGCAGTCAGTCTGGGTTTTGATACTTACTAGGTCTATGGCCTTCAGAAAAACTTGAAACTCTATTTTCATGTTTATTAAATAAGGATATCACCACCTATACCACCTCACTTACAAGGGAACGGTAAGGGTTGTTAAATGAGATAGTGTTTTAATATTATAAAGTGGAAAAAAATACACAAGCTTATAATTATCACTAGTACACAGAGATTGCCAAAACAGTGATATATATGTCCTTATGTTCTTATTGCACCCATTCCCAAACACGGATGCCCACACAGTTCCTTTCACTTTTATCTTTATCTCAACTTGAGAACTCTCAGCTCACAAAAGAATTTGGTCACAATGAAAGATGGCTGCAGAGGCAGTATTAAACATATACCCTTTTTTGATAAGAACACTTAATAAAATAGGCATAGATGAGACATACCTCAAAATGATTAAATCCATATATGACAAATCCACAATTAGTATCATACTGAATGAGGAAAAACTGAAAGCATTCCCATTTAGAACTAGAACCAGACAGGGTTGTCCACTATCATCAATTCTATTCAACATAGTGCTAGAAGTCCTAGCCAGAGCATTCAGACAAGAGAAGGAAATCAAGGGTATCCAGATGGGGAAGGAATATGTCAAACTATCATTCTTTGCTGACAATATGATTTTATATCTAGAAAACCCCAAAGATTTAACCAAGAGACTCCTGGAATTGATAAATAAATTCAGCAAAGTCTCAGATTATAAAAACAATGCATATAAATCAGTAGCATTTATATACACCAACAACAGTCAAGCTGAGAATCAAATCAAAGACTCAATACCTTTCACAATAGCAATAAAGAAAATAAAATATCTAGAAATACACTTAACTAAGGAGGTGAAAGACCTCTATAGGGAGAACTATGAAATACTGAGAAAAGAAGTTGCAGAGGATGTAAACAGATGGAAAAACAAATCATGCTCATGAATTGGCAAAAATCAACACTGTTAAAATGTCTATACTACCCAAAGTGACTTACAGATTCAATACAGTCCCATTAAAATACCAGCGTCACTTTTTGCACATCTAGAAAAAAATATCTCTATGCTTCATATAGAACCCAAAAAGATCCTGAATAGCCAATGCAACCTTACATGATAAGAACAAATTGGGAAGCATCACATTAGCAGACTTCAAGCTATACTACAAGGCTATAGTAACCAAAACAGAATGGTACTGGCACAAACACAGAGACACAGATCTATGGATCAGTACAGAGAACCCAGATATAAAACAATCCTCATACTACCAGCTGATCTTTGACAAAGCAAACAAAAACATACACCGGGGAAAAGAATTCCTATTCAATTAATGCTGCCAGAAAAATTGGATAGCCACATGTAGAAGACTGAAATAAGATCTGCACTTCTCACCACTAACAAAAATTAATTCACAATGGATAATAGAGTTAAACCTAAGGCATGAAACTATAAGAATTCTAGAAGAAAATGTTGGAAAACCTCTTACAGACATTGACCTAGGAAAAGAATTTATGAAGAAGACCCCAAAAGCAATCATAGCAACAACAAAAATAAACGGGCCCTGATCAAATTAAAAAGTGTCTACACAGCCAAGGACACAATCAATAGAGCAAACAGACAACCTACAGAATGGAAGAAAATATTGACATGCTATGCATCTGATAAAGGGCTGATAACCAGAATCTACAAAGAACTCAAGCAAATCAGCAAGAAAAAAACCAAAACCCTAATAAAAAGTGTGCAAAAGACACGAACAGCAACTTTTCAAATGAAGATACACTAATGGCCAACAAACATATGAAAAAATGTTCAACATCTCTAATCATCAAGAAAATGCAAATCAAAATCACAATGAGATATCACCTAACTCCAGTGAGAATGGTGCTTATCAAAAAGTCTCAAAACAACAGAGTCTGGCATGACTACAGAGCGAAAAGAACATTTATACACTGTTGGTAGGTTTGGAAACTAATACAACCTCTATGAAAAATAGTATGGAGATATCTCAAAGAACTAAAAGTAGACCTACCATTTGATCCAGCAATCCCACTACTGTGTATTTACCCAAAGGAAAAAAAGGCATTTTATAAAAAAAAGACACTTGCACTTGAATCTTTATAGAAGTACAATTCATGATTGCAAAGATGTAGAAACAACATAAGTGTCCACCAATATATGCGTGGATTAATAAAATGTGGTATATGTATTCCATGGAGTACTATTCAGCCATAATAAGAAATGGTGATCTAGTATCTTTTGTAACAACTTGGATGGAATTGGAGACCATTATTCTAAGCAAAGTATTGCAAGAAACAAAACCCACATGTACTCCATACTAAATTGGAACTAATCAATCAATGCTTATGTGCACATATGGAAGTAAAACTCAAATGAAATCAACTAGGGGGAAGGAAGGAACGGGTAAATTCACACCTAAAGGGTACAATGCACACTATCTGGGTAAAGGGTACACTTACAACTTTGACTCAAATTGTACAAAAGCAAATTATTTAACCAAAACATTTGTACCCCTGTAACCTTCTGAAATTAAGTATATATGTACATATTTTTTTTATCTTTCACCAAGTATGAAATATGTGTTTTAAAGGAAATGCAGTTTGTTAGAAGAATGAACTTTTTTCCTTAGACAAACTAGAAAACATGAAGTCAAGAACTTAGCAGTGTTTTTGTTGTTGTTTTACTGTTGTTTTGGTTTGTTTTTTTTTTTTTCTTTCCCCTATCCAGTTATATTTTTTCCTGATCTTCAGGGGACAGAATAGATCAATCTGTGCTCTCTTACCTCCTAAGGGAAGTATAAGCCAGTTACTTGCATATTATAATTATAGAGTTAAAGGCCAGATTGCACGAGTGGTTAGATCTGATGATCTTTGAGATCTCAAAGGTATCTATGATTTAAAAAAGAAACTTCACATACAACACAAACTAGCAAAAAACAGGCATAGATAGAGAGGATGGCTAAACAATATTTTTAAAGTCACTTGGTATTTATATTTGATGGTTTAATTTCTAGAAAATTATTCTAGTCTCTGTGAAATAAAGAGCAAAGTTACCTAAAAAAAAAAACTTGTGGCAGCCAGTATTGTTCTCTAACTCTCCTAGGAATCAGGTTCTGAATTTTGAGTCATGGTCTGCTAAAAGAAAACAATTTTGGCTTGGCAACTTACCCACTTTGTCTGAATTAACAAGATGTGTACAAAATTAATGAAAGTATACTCAAAGAGATCTCTAACAAGGTCCATCAACCTTATTAAACACAGCTTCACTTCACAATGCTTTCTTGGAGCCATAATGGCCTGAAGCTGTCTTAAAGATTTACTGTCTAAGGACTTTGACCTAAAATAAGATTTACAAGGGAAATTTTTGAGGAGTAAAATAAATGCAAGAATGAGAATTACTCAGAGGGAGTGAGTCTGACACAATCAGGAGGGATTAAAAAAAACACAGTAAAAGCTTTACTTGGTACAGTAGAAGTTTCTTTTTTTTTCAGATACAAACATTGTAGGAGAAAGTGCATACAAAACATTGCATCAAGATCAAGATAACTTTTAGAACGATTGCTTCATATCCTGATGACTTAGCTTTTCAGAGAGAGGGAAAAAAAATCTTTACCACTGATCTTCCTTTGGAAACTTTTTCATTGATTTATTGATTATGGAGTAGGACCACAGTGTAAAGGGAAAGGCCCCATTCTCTCCTTACATGAAGAGACCTTGATGTTTAAGGATACAGCTGCCTTCAGATGCTCAGACAAAAGACACTGAGTGCAAAGTAGTAGTATTATCTACTTATTCCCCTACTTATCTGCTTATTCATTCCTTGAAGTCCTACTTCTGTCTGCAATATCAATCACTTCTCTGGCAGCTTGTCTCACTAC
This sequence comes from Eulemur rufifrons, assembly GCF_041146395.1. Lineage (NCBI taxonomy): Eukaryota > Metazoa > Chordata > Mammalia > Primates > Lemuridae > Eulemur > Eulemur rufifrons. The sequence continues at coordinate 74,398,518 of NC_090989.1, forward strand.
AAAGGGAGGATTTGATCCCCTGCTTAGCCCCCGAGAAGCAGCAGACCCATGCAAGACTAATTCATTACACCACCAATGCTGTTAGACAAGATTATCTGGGGACTGGGGGTGGCATGCTCTTACAGCACAATTCATAAAAATGAGGCAGAAATTCAATCTACTTTTCCATTAAACATGATACAGTCTAGGTGCTAAACTTGGCATTGAGTAAGCACTAAACACATCAGAGGAAAAGTCCTGATACTTTCTACAAGTAGATATAAGCTGCCATTAGGCAAAATGACGGTGTGAGGGCAGTTCTATAACGTTACCTAAATATGTTTTGGAGTCTCAAATTAGTATGTATTGATTGGTGAAATACAGAGTTAGTTTCAAGGGATATTATATAGGTATGTAATTTTTTAAAGGAAGCATTATGATACAGTAGAAACAATCAGGAAACCTGGATTCTAGACTGGCTCTTTCACCAACTGGTCATGAAATCTAGCGCTTATCACTTCATTTCTCTGAATTTCAGTTTCCTTTTTGGTAAAAAAAAAAAAAAAAGCACTAGCTACTAGATGATCTCTAAAGTCAATTCTAGCATTGACATTCTAAGTGAGTGAATAGACCATTAAGTTACGATGCTGGCTTTCCATTAAATTCAAATGGTTGTTTTACTTGGGAAGATATACATGAAACTTTGGGCCAGGGATAAGAAGCAAATTAGCAGAATGTCTATATGAACTCCTAAGTCATAATGGTTTGTTTATTTAACTGTCTTCATTCACTGCTCTTAGTACATCAAAGGAGTGTGTCCAAACAGTTACAATTAGCCATGTAAACAAAAGCACAATTTATCACTTTACTCTGCACAAAAAAACAAGGTTTCCGATATGCTATCAAATCCTAAGAATAATACTCTAACTAACACCATTAGGTTAGCATGCAAATATTAAACAGGGTCTTATGCATAGGAATTTTCAACACATTTTAAGAAGAAATTAATTAATCAGTGAATTTGCTGAATGTTAATGCAAACTGACCTACTGATTGAAGTTAGCAGACACTGCTCAGACATTTTCTGCTTTAGCCAAGAGCCAAGATCTCACTCTCAGATAACCAAGCAATCAACCAAACAGACCTTTATTCCAATCATAAGTTGTACTGATATTATCAAGTATGCCCAAATATTCAACTCAGGAGGTCTATAAATGAGTTTGTGACATAATTAAAAAGGCAACAATCATGGGTAATTAAAGAAAGTGAGGTTGTCTTCAAGGCCAACCAGCTGATCTGCTTTCACCCTCAGTTTTTTTTTTTTTTTTTCTTGTCTCAGTGTTATCATAAATGTCACCTGCAGAAAGTAACATGAAACAATGATAAAGAAAATGTATCTTTCAGATCCCATTATTTTAACTTGGAGCTCCAGAACAAGAACCATATTTTTCACTTGTCTAACATTAGTATAAAATATTATGGGTGCCTTTTATTTAGTCATACATACTAACCTGTACACTAATGAAGTTAAGTGGCTTTTAATAACATTTAATTAAATCAAAAATCCAAAGAGATAATGTACTTAGAATGGTTTTGGATATATACTACACATGGTTGTGAAGACCAAGGGTGATAATGGATGTGAAATAACTTGTTAAACTGTGGAGGATTATTCAAACATAAGATATTTTATTTGTTTGTTTTTGATGAATAGGTATAATTTTCCAAATTCATACTGCAATTAGCTTTGGTTCATTCAAACGAAAACCTCTGACATATTACATGATTTATACAGTGGAAGTGACTGATTAATTTCAAGAGAAAACTTGCAATATTAAACATTTTGTCCTGCCTAACAATCTGTAGAGATGACTTGGATTAGCCTCTTCAAATTTGCATATACTCAGAGAAAAATGTTCTTCAAAAGGAAAAAAGGACAGTCTTCTAGGCACAATATTTTTCGATAATTCCCCAAATGCCTGAGCTTCTGCTGCTTAATTCTATTGCAAATTGCTTAATAGATGTCAAAGAAGCATTACAAATTAATATTTATACACTCCATCTGAACACAAAGCAACAGATAACATGAGAATGACAAAAAAATCCCAAGAAAGATGGACAAAAATGTGTTGGAAGGATTGCATCTAGTCTTCAAAACGTACATCAAGAAAATGTGGGGAATTATTCAGAAGACAGATTGTACCACTTTCCTGAAGAAGCTAACAATTTAGCTAAAGAGATGTGGTTACTATCTTCTCAATCCATTCAGCAAGCATTTGCTGAAAACTAACAGGTGCTAGGCTCTGTAATGTGTTTCACAAAAAAGAAAGATATGATGTCTGCTTTCATGGAGCTGTGAGCCTGGTGAACAATCTGTTGTAATTTATGCTGTAATTTATGAATCAATGTGTGACTTATTACAGGAATATAATTAATGGTGACAAATTTTCACCCTTTTACAAAATGCATTCAGCCAAATTTATTGTATAAAAAGAGTTTAAATTGGATGATTTTAAAACAGAAAAAAATACCATTAAATAAAAGACACATTTCTTTATGCTTCTAATAAGCTTACATTGAGGGTGAGTGATGAGGAGGAGGTCCAGCAACATAATTGCCTAAGATGGTTACTTGGAAACATGTTTAAATGTCTAAATGGATACAGTCATTTTAGAAGTTTTATTTCTCTTTTGATACATCTCTTGTAAGGTACATAAACCATTTATTGAGTGTATATATTATAATTATATTTCTACTCAGAGACTATATTAATTTATTGGATCAATTCTTAACAAATTATTAAGTTTGAACAGAATAACAGAATATCAACCAAATGGAAGAATACCAAGGAAGAATCAAGTACAGTTCCTACATCTACTCAACACACAATTTCTAATCCAAACCCATAGTAGCCTGGCTTATTAGAAATTACAATAAAAATACACACATAAATAAGAACACCTATAATATTGTTTTACTGCCCAATATTCTCAAAGGGACTGACTAGGAATAACAATTAACAAAATAATATTTTACTTACATTTTTATCCAGAATAAATTTTTACTCTCTTATTCAACTGATCATTACATGGAATCAAATTGTTAGAAGATGGTAGACATTATGTCTTTAATACAGTATATTAAACATTACACACACACACACACACACACACACACACACAGAGTGAGAGAATAGCAATGGTGAGCATTTGTTAAGCACTTCCTAAGGCAAGGTACAATTCTTAACACTTTATATACATGGTCTGATTTAATACATCAGCCTATGAGGGCGGTACAATTATATTCTACATTTTACAAATGAGGGAAATGAAACATAGGGATATGAAATAACTTGTCTGATGTCGCACAACTAGTAAGTGGTAGACCTGGGCTTCAAATAGCCAGATTAATTTGCTTTTTTGCTGACCTTAGATTGAAGCTTCTCTGGCATCTGTGAGCACACATATACTTCTGAAAAACGTCACCGACTAGGAAGTTGTAACTTTGTGCTTTTTGCTGTTGGTCAGCCACATGCTTTATCCATTACATGCACTTGAATCTGTATATGAAGTCTCACTACAGTATCCACATGCCACTGTCAAATATGTTTTCTGTACATGCTCTCATCACAACCTAATATTGAGTCAACCATACAATGACAAGTCAACCCTAAATGCACAGTTGGTGATATGATATCCCAGGTCATTTTAGAGCATATGTTTTGGATATTTTGGTCATAATTGTTTATGATAAGGAAAGAAAACAATTGTTAGATAATAGTGTTTTGACTTGAAATAAATGTTTACTCTTTGTCTTTAAGGATTTTAGAGTACTTTGACTAATGACTATCCTGAGATTGTAAAGAAAGTTTTAAAAAATATTCAGCTACTTACATTTGTGATTCAAAATATTTTAAAAGAATTATGCAGTAATAAAAAAAATAACACTGCTACAAAATATAGGAAGAATTGGATCTTAAGGCTGGTAGAACATTGTAACATCCCTGTAACACCCCGCCCGCCACCCCTTAAATTGTGTTTATTTAAAACAGCCCATTGTGTTCAATTATTGACCTAATAAAAAGTAAATATTATAGAAAAGCCAATATTTATTGAACAATGCTATTGTGGTAAGTTCTTTATATTTACTATCTCAATTAGTTTTTACAGTAAGTATATTAATCCCATGTTACAAAAGAAGAAAAAAGAATCTAAGTTTAGAGAGGGTTAGTTATTCATATACCCAGGGTATTTGAACACAGAGCCTGAAGTATTCTTAAAATAAGTCTCTATTAATAGAATACTATTTAATTTACATGCTGGCACACATATGTGATTTCACATTTATGGGTTATTCTAAGAAATCGTTGCTATCTAGATGGAGACCTCCAAATATTTAGATTTCAGTATCAATCATCTAGATTATTTTGGAAGTGATGAAACTGAAACTCAAGAGGACTAGTGACATACGTCAGGTCACATAATTAAATGGTGTAGAATTCATGACCAGAATCTAGGTTCCAAAACTTCTAAGATAGCTACCTCTTCTTTATACGACAGTCTATGGAGATGTTCGAACACATTTCTTCTTGCAATTCAGTCATAAGATGATGGCTTATATTTATTGCCCATCAGATAATTTAGTGTCCTAGACTCTACATGGTAAAACTTGAGACTCATGGTTTTCCAGTGATGAGCTACTCTTTAGCTGAACTTCCTGATAGATAAATATGGCTGCTTTCATCATATTGTTTCAGAAGAGGGGTTAGAAATGAAAACCGAACTTCAAATTGATTCAAATGATTCTAGGAATTCCTTCAAAAACAAAGCCATTAAAGAAAATGCCTATTCTATCCTTTTCCATTCAGAGTTTAGCCAGAGAAAGTAGGAAATTCAACTTTTATAACACTATGAATAGTAGCCCATTTCCAATGCAAAAATTAAGAGACTGAAACACATTTACTTTTTTTTTCCTTCACTGAATTCAAATCACAAAACTATCCCTAAAATAGTAACTTACACACAATCAGAATAAGAAAATGTTATGTGCATCATTACTTCTTGAGTTTTTTGTTTGTTTGTTTGTTTGTTTGTTTGTAGGACTGAATGAGAAACTAGCTCAGGGAAAAGAAAAAAACAAGAAAAAACCACATACCTGTTATTGCCAAGTATATACGCCACAATTATTAAAATTTCCAGCATAGATTAAAGTTTTATATGTTTGTATAAAAGCAAGATTAGTTATATGACAAGATTTGTGGCAATCTGTAATTTATATATTTTGCTTCATATTTTATAATTTATTTAAAAATGCCAGCAAAGACAATATATATTTAATATTTTCATAAAATCACTCCCAGGCTGCAGGGTGAGGGATAGAAGGAGATGTGCAATAAGAAGGAAAGATTTCATCAAGAGAGTTTAATCCCTGTCACCTCAAAGAAAAGAAATGCAACCAAGAAAAAGTCTTCTCTTTAAAAGGAAGAAGGCAACTGTTGTTTTAATTGCTTCTGTTTTTGTTGCTATTTCAAAATAGTGGGTAGGTTTGTACATTTTTTAAATCAGAGAAAAGATTTTTGTGTACAATATTTACCACTGTATTTTTTAAAACATGATTTATGCTTTTAGAGAGGATAATTTTCAGAAGAAATTTGAATGAGGAGACAGACTGTAGAAACACATTCCAATGAACTGGTTAGACAAGTAGTTGTTTGGAAGGAACACTGCCTCCAGGGCTTTTAAGGAAGATAGAGGCAGCACATTAGAGGAGGGAATGGGAGAGCAAAAGAAAGAGTTAGTTACTTCTCCTTTCACCAACTCCAGACAGTATTCATATTTATGACTAATCTTTACTAGTGTAATACCTTACCACCCACCCCGTCTCCACAAAAAACACTGATTGAGAACTATTCATTTTCTCAAATATAAAAATGTTGCTTTTGTGTTTGTGTTTTTGCAATACTCCTTCCCTGCAAGAACAGAAAGAAAAGAGAGACATCATCATGAACTCTTTAGATTTTCTGCCACAGGTATTAATTTGAAGGGATTTTGTTTTACAATGTTTCATAGAGATTACACTGGTTTACATGTGCTTTCACTCACGATCTTTTCTTGTATTTTTAAGAGACCAGATCTTGCTATGTCACGCAAACTGGAGCGTGGTGGCTATTCTCAGACATGAACATAGAGCACTGAGGTCTCCATCTCCTGGCCTCCAGGGATCCTCCTGTCCCAGCCCCTTAAGCAGCTGGGACTACAGGTGCACACAACTAGTAATGGCTCTTAAAAATGTGTTTGGATGTGCTAGGTACCCATCATAGCCACACTGAGACACAAGAGGAGTCCTAGCAAGATGGAATTCAGAAGCAAGGGAAAGGCAATTTATCCATTACAGAGTATGACAGAACTGAGTGTTCACCTAGTCCTAGCCCAACCCCATGCTGCCACCCATAAAGAAACTAAGGCCCAGAGGAGGCAGTTATTTGTCGGTCCCCAGAAAACCAATTAGTGACAGCAGTATAAAGACTAGAAGCCCGGGCTCCTGACGTCCAGGCAAGTGTTTTTTCACCAAACTTCATTACTGCTCAAGTTGAATTCCTTTAAAAATTCAGAGAATGATATATTTATAAAGCCCTAAATTGAAGACCCTAAATTCCCTTTCTATATCAAAGGACATCTAAAGAGTTTAATCTTACATGTGATGTGTTAATTCGTATATCTCAGAAAAAAAAAAAAAAACATACTGGGATAGATACATTTGTATCTCAGTATCAGTCACAAAACAGATTTTTTTTTCTCCTCTGTATCCTCCTTAGTTTTCTATCAGGTCAATTGCAAGCAGCTGAGCTGTCTCTTTTCCTAAACAGGGCTTATTGCTGAAAAGCAAATAAAATATCTTGGTTAAACGGGAAGCTAACTGCATCTATTTAATTCAATAGCAGAGATGGTCTCTGCTGATTCCTTTCATCTAGGGCAGCCAACATCACCAAATTCATAATGCTCCAGTAAAGCTCAGGTTATAGAAAAACCATCTGATACCCCACCCAGACATCTAAAAGAGAGGGTTATTTTTAAAATCCACATTTTATGAGGCCACCTCGTTCTATTATAATTTGAAGGAAAGGAGGTAGCAGCATCCACTGGGAAAAAGTGCACACAATTCCAAGACAAATCATATGGGTTTTATTTCTAATTTAGTTGCTGATTCATTATTCTGTGCTTCAGAGGTACAAAAATGAGATATTAAAATACCTGCTCACTTTTTACTTCTTTAAGAGGGTGTGGTGAGAAATGATTTGAATCATACCCATTAAGAGCTCCCAGGTTCTTGGGAGTATGATAAGTAAACACAGTGAAGTTAGAACTGTTTTTTTAACCTGTAAGTGAATTGAATGTCTTTCCTAAACACAAAGAATGACTTTAATAGACAAAAGAGACCAGAATTAAGCCCACATCACACAGAAATGCATTTATGAGCACCCCACTCAGCCAACCTATTTCCACAAACAAAGTGGAGAGCCACGTTCAAAACAGCTCCCAGTGGAAAGCTTACACTGCACATACTAAGAGTATGTGTGTATTTTTTTTAATTTACTTTTTACTTGAAGACTCCTTATAATACTTCCAATTAGAAATAATCCATCAAGCTACTTGTTTTATCAGCCTTGTTTCATACTTCTATGCCAGTATTTTATCAACGTGGTTCTTGTTTTCTAGATAGTGGAATATGCATCTGTATCCTTCATTAGACTGAAATCTAATGAGATCCTCATTTTCATCGCTGTTCCTACTCCAAGAACTAGCAGTCTATTCTGAAGGAAATGTTGCGGGGGGTGGGGGGGGAAGTGGACAATGAATAGGGCCTTATCTGAAAAGAACAGTCTTCCAGGGGGACTTAATCATAATCCCAAGATACCCACGTCTCTTGACAATAAGCACATGAGGGTGCAGAGTTTGAACTCATATGCATGGACAGGCACTGCCGCCATCTCCAGCCACCCATGCTCTAGTTACCCACAATCGGCTCAGCCAGGACACCAAGTTAGAAGGTATTACTGTTTTCTCTGAACTGACCCCCAGACTCATCTATTTATCTATTCCCATACACCTTCACTTGCCTGTACGGTTCAGGCCAAACCAAGCTGACCTTCTTCCCATTACACAATGTATCAAATGCATACTTACAGTTAAGTGAGGGGTCTCAAACTGACAGCCCAAATATATGTTGTATGTGTCCAAGAAACTTAGAAGAACTGAATTTGAATTACTTCAGGTGAGTCAAGTATTTTTTAGTTCTTTCTAACCATCACCATTTCTTATTATATTACACGGAGTGCTTCATACATTTGAGCTAGTAGCCTGTCTAACTTAAATGGTTCCCTCTCCCTAGAATAACCTCTCTCCCTTCTCTTTCAAATGACTGAATTATTTCCTGAGCTTTCAAATAGAAATGAGTATCAGAATTCCTGTTAAAGTTTACATCTTTACTTTCCTCTGGCACTTAGCACTTTCTTACCTTGATAAGAATTGTTGGTTTCATCTCCTGTCCCATAATAAACTGGGAGGTCCTCAGGGGAAGAATTTGCTCTTTGTTTATTCATTCATTCCCCAGATTGTCTCAAGTACAGCAAGCATGAAATGTTAGCTGGATGTAGGACCACTGAGCTTCTTGATGCTAAGAGGTATTATTCATAAAATATACAATGTGAGTACTGTCCCCAAAATTCTGCAGCCCAGCAGTCCTTGTCAATAACTGAACTCTGATCTGTTGTTCAATAACGGATGCCCATTTATTGTCTTTTCTAGTCATCCCTCAATATTTAAGCAATAAATACATTCCTGGGTACAATCATTTAGTTCATTTACAATCCAGTTTATTGACTTATCTGTCCCCCTACAAACTCTTCAGTTACAGGCAGTGATAGACTCAGCTCTTTTATTTAAGGTTACAATCCTAGCTGAGTGTCTTGAAATTAGTAGATAATCAGTAAATTCTTGTTAAATTGACAAGCAGACAAGCCTAAAATTTCAGATCTTTTGCCAGGAAAGATATTTCTACGAACCATCTCTATAATTAAAAAAATCAAGGTATGAGAATTCATTTAACATCTTACTGATAAAGACACATGTAGCCAACCACTAACACATATATTATTTATCTTAAAGTATTACATTTTACTTTTAAATTTTCTAAATGAGATAACGCAGCAGACCATTTTACATGTTTTGAGATGAATCACAGCTAGAAATACCTATTTTAGAGTAGGGACTTGTCTAGAAATTTCTTCTCTGTCATTATAACTGTATACCCTTGGGCCAGTCACTTCCCAAAACCCCACCTATAAGCATATATACTAAATCACTGGATGGTACCACTGGATCTAAAACTTCAGAATTATCTGAAGGGCTTAGAGAAAGACTGCTGATTTACCTTTTCCTCCAGTTTCTGATTCAGTAGACCTAGAGTAGTACCCAAGAATTTGCATTTCTTAATAAGTTCTTAAGTAATGCTGATGATGCTGACCCTGAGATCACACTATGAGAGCCACTGAATTAAACTCTATAGAAATCCAGGCAGCTCTGACTTCATTATTATGCTAAGATTTAAGCCCAGTTATGTCAGTATATTCAATTCCAAAGCTCATGTTCTTAATCATTAGACTGGAAAAGGGAATATTATGTTAAGATAACTGAATGACACCCAAACAACTAGTAGAAAAAAAAAAAAAAAAGAAGAAGATGGTTTCCTTGTGAGCTCTGAGACCTGAATAGATAAAAGAATACATTGTCATTCACAAGAAGTTTGCCTGGTTCAAAACTTTGATTTTAGTTTGAAGAAAACTCAACTTTGTCTAGTTTCAATTGGTAAATGATGGCCAAGTCAAATTTCACAGCATGTTAGCATATCTTCAAGTAGTACCTTATGTTTTTGCAAAAACAAAAATATAAATCTATGTAGATTCATATTTTTTTCTCACAACAGTAATTGCTCTTATTTGAGATTAATAATTCATTGTTTTAAAATTTAATACATTCTAAAGATTTAGAGCAACAACCATTACCACTGAGGACTGACCACATGTAAGGTGTTGTGGTAACTGCTTTACGTGCCCTATCTCTAGTCTCAAAACCACCCTTCATCAATATCAACATCCTCACATTTTGCAGATGGGAAAACTGAGGCTCAGAAACATTCTGCAATTCACCCAAGGTCAGCCAAATAGTGAATGATAGAGATGAATTTAAACACAAGCAGCCATCTACCTCCAGAGACTTAATTCTTTATATTTCCTCTAATAATGGATCAAGAAGCAGGTCTAGACATCCAGAAAGTTAGGTTTAGCCTCAATTTTCTTACAAACTATCGGAAATGTTGGAGAAGTTATTAGCAATCAATTTGGATCTCAGTTTTCCCATCTATTAAAAGACTGAACTAGAACTAGAACATGGCTATAATTACTAAACATAACATTCTAGAATTTTCCAAGTTTTGTAGATTCAAACTATATTTTCTTGCTGAAGGAAAGGACAGGTGACTAACAGCATGAGTATTACTTCAAACAAATAAGATTCTTTTTAAGCCAGAATGCTAGAATTTCAACCTGATCAGTTTTTAAGAAGACGCAAGGTCAGAATCAGCTCCTGTGTTTCTGCTGAAATCCCTTTCTGTTTATCTGCCCTCTTCAACTTTGTCATTCTGAATGCATACATGCTGAGCACAGTGTCTTAAGTAACATTGCTGAGGTTACACCAAAGACAGGTGTTAGGGGAACTATTTCCCTGGGGCTATCATTTCCAACTCTGCCTCCTCAAAAAGAAAGGGAGGGGACAGAAGGAAAAAGGTTTCTTTTCAGATTAAACACAGCAACTGCAAACACCTTCCTCTAGGCAATAAATTCTCTGCCAGTGCAGTGCTGCAGTTTACCCAAACACCAAAGCAAAAAGCAAACAGCCCCTTTTGTACGGGAAGAGCTGTCACCTGTCAAGTGATATTTGTGAATTTCTAGAAAAGGGAAAAAAAGAAACCTCTTCCCTCATTTTATTAAGAAGCCTGTTTGTTCAAGGTTTGAAATGTACACTTGTGTTTAAGGTGAAGTCCCTGACATGGCACTCTTGAACAAAGTGGTACCTTCCCATTGGCTATCCTGTACAAAGAACAGAACAGAAAAACAGTCGGCTCCTAGAGGAACATCTGAACTCAGTCTAAACTGAGTGAATATTGACCTACTCCATACATAGCTAAAAAGCCATTTTCCATAAATTGGAGGGTTTTTGCTACGTGGAATATATTTTCTTATTTGTTTCATTCATATTCATAGACAATACCCAATGCCTATTTTACACAAATTATTTTTAAATGGTTGTTTTATTTATTATTTTTATTTATTTAAAATTTTTTTTTTTGAGATAGGGTCTCACTCTGTCACCTGGGCTAGAGTGCAGTGGTGTGATCATAGCTCACCGCAACCTCAAATTACTGGGCTCAAGGGATCCTCCTGCCTCAGCCTCCCAAGCATCTGAGACTACAGGCATGTGCCACCATGCCAAGCTAATAAATGATTGTTTTAATGGTACTAGCCAAGGAGTAAGAGTACAAGGTATTCTAAAAGCAAGGCTTAAGAAGTGCTAGAAGGAAAAGGAGAAAAATGTTATGCCCATTCCCATGTCCAAGGTTAATGCTAGATGAAAGCTTGGGATATACTTTGTCTATCCCTCTTTCCTCACATTGTTTCCATCCCAGCTAGGTCTGTTCACCTCATTCCTAGATGCTTTATTCTCCAAGATGTCTTACTCATCTCCAACCTAAACGGCTAGCCCTTCCCTAGACTATAATCAAAGGTATATCTAGACAGACTATTTCATCTTGATGACAAATAACTAGACAAGCCCTCAGTCACCTAGAAGTATTTGTATTTTTTAAAGAAGAGACTGTATAAACAATTGATTTTAAGTTTTTAAACACTTTTGTGCAGTTGGGAGTATAAATTGATAACAATAACAAAAAAAATCTCATGAAAAGAAATTTGATAAGATTGATGATCATACAATTTTACCCAATAATTACACTTCTAAGCATGTAGCACTAGAAAATATCCTATATTTAAATATTTTTCTTAAAAATATGAGAACAGTTAAATAAGTCATGGTATATCTATTTAATAAAATATAAAATGATATATAATAAAGAAATTAGGGTTGTTTTGAAGATTAGTAAATGAGAAAAAAATGTTCACCATAAAATACAAAGGAAAAAAAGTATATTACAACATATATGTATAACATGATCTCAAATATGTTTTACAAATTCTCTTCAAGAAAAAAAAATGGAAAAAAAACTAAAGCATTCATAATTATTATCACTAGTTAGGGATTTATATGCTTCTGATACTTCTAATGTTATCTTTAGTTGTATTGCTTTTATAATCAGAGAAATTTATAAATTAGTATTTTATTATAAAAATATATATTTACCTTCCTCATGGAATTTTTATGAAAAATAGCATAGACAGACAACTGATAACAAAAATTACAATTTTTGATTGGCTATATATTCATATGCCAGGAAATGTGAATGAAACAAATCAATAAAAGAAATCATCACAATTCTCTGCGGCCAATGATAGATACTATGTTTCTCTATGCAAATGAGGAAAGAGAAGCTCAAAGAGATCATCAAGGTCACACAGCTAAAAGTACATATATGTACAGAGAGAGAGAGAGAGAGAGAGAGAGTTTAAATTCCAGTGTGTCTGACTACAAATCCCACGCCATAATTCCAAAGTAAATAGTAAATCATAAAGCCCTACATTAAATATAAGGTAGTCATCAAAGGAAAGGGAAGAAAAGCCTTTAATCAAATCTGCCTATACTGAATTTTAGTGGTTTTCTGGATGACCAGAAAAAAGGGTAGTCGACGTGGGGGAATAGTAGGGAACTTGAAAAGAAACAAGAGAACGTATAGGAGGAAAAAAAGGAAGGTGATGGTGGTGGTGTGAGAGTGGCCCTAAAAGGCTGATGGAGACCAATGTAGGAAGAGGAGAGAAAGAAAATAAAGACACTTTCTTTGCAGTGAGCCCTGGATATCTGTGTCAGACTCACAGTTGGGTGTCACTGTGCATCTCAGAAGTCTGGGAGACCAAGACATATCGAAAATGACTGCTGTTCATATGACATATCAGAAATCAGCTACTTTCTACCTTCTTGATCCAGGAGGAGGTATACAAGGTAGAAAACTTAGACTGACTGAGTGACGCATGTGGTAATATTGTTTGTTAACTAGCTCTTTGCTGCCTGACTGGAGTTAAGTCAAAGTAGTTTTCAGTGGCCTACTGAAAAATATTTCACTCACCAAGTGTGTATTTGTTACATATTTAGAGAATAAAATTTAGCAAATGAAGATTTAAAGCAATCAGAAACTGATATAGTCTAATTCTCTACAGAAAATATCTGTAGCTTTGGTTCAAATTGAGTTATACATCTGCGAATGTGTGTGTGTGTGTCTGCACAATGCAGGCAGAGGCAGGGAGGGATGGAGAGAGGAAGAGAAAAGAATGAAGGGAAAGTTTATAAAATTTTGATTAATTCAAAATTCAGCAAATTAGGCCTTTAACCTGGTTATGGGTCCCCCTTAAAAAACATAGATATTATTTAACTTGAAAAAATTATGATTTTTTTAAAAAGATGCTTGAAGTTCCCTACTCTTCTTGCTAACGTCCAGGCAGAACCATAGCTTTGGTACAAAGGAAGAACAAAAGCAATAATATCATATTTAATAAAATAGACTTCTCCAGGGCTCTACTTTGACAATTGAAAGTAAAAATTATAACAGTGTCTGATGGTGTCTTCAATGTACACAAATGTAATATACATGACTACAACATGAAAGAGAGTTACAAAACCAATACTATGGTAAGGTGTCTACATTCCATTGGAAGTGGTAAAATATTGATTCTCAGTAAACTGAAAAATAATGAATATTGAGATTCCTAGAGCAACTGTTAAAAACATGCAAAGAGATATAACCAAAAACAAAATAGAAATTAAAATTGAATACTAACAATCAAATAATAAAGAAGGCAGAATATCTTCCAAAGTTTTTAGAGCAATACTTATGAAACTATGGATGAGTCAAAGATTCATGTTATTAATAGGTCAATTCATCAAGAAAATATAACAATCTTAAATATGATATACCCAACAACAGAGCTTCAATATACATGTAGCAAAAACCGACAGATTTGAAAGGAGAAAGAGACACACCCATAATTAGAGTTGAAGACTTCAACACTCTTTTCTCAGTAATAGAACTAGTAGACAGAAAATCAGAAAGGATATAGAAAAACTGCACAGTATCATAAAAACTGTACCTAACTGATATTTATAGAACATTCTACCCAACAAAAGCAGAATACACACTCTTTTCAAGTGCCCAGGGAATATGCATCAAGATAAACCATGCCCTGACTCAAGAAACAAACCTTAACAAATTTGAAAATTTTGAAATTGTACAAGTATGTTTTTTGATCATAATGAAATCAAACTAGATATTAATGTGGAAAGATAGCAGAAAATATCCAACACTTGGAAATTAACCAACATGCTTCTGAATACTTAGAGGTCAAAGAGGAAGTCTCAAGAGAAATAAGAAAATATTTTAAACTGAACAAAATTGAAAATACAATATCTCAAAATTTACTGAATACAGCTAATGTAGTGCCTAATAGTAAAATTATAGAAGTAAATGCTAACATTAGAAAAGAAGAAAGGTCTCAACTCAATAAAATAAACTTCTAATTCAAGAAACTAGAAAAGACTAAAAATAAATCCAAAGAAGCAGGGAAAAAAAAGACCAGAAATAATGAAGTTAACAGAAAGACAATAGAAACAGTGAAACCAGAAAACTGAGCTGCTTCTTTGAAAGATAAATTAAATTGACAAATCTCTGACAGAAAAGAAAGAAAACACAAATTACCCAAATCAGAAATGAAAGCAGAGGATATCATTACAGATCCCACCAAATTAAAAGGATAATAAGGGGATATTCTCAACAATTTTATGTAAATAAATACAACTTTGATGAAATTAACCAATTACTCAAAAACCACAATTTACCAAAATTTACCCAAGATAAAATAGATAATTTCAATAGTCCTACATTTATTAGAGAAATTGAACTCATAGAGAGATTTTCAAAAAAATCTCAGGACCAAATGGTTTCATTGGCAAGTTCTATCAAACATGTAAAAAGAAATTATATCAATTGTACACAATTTTTTCCAGAATATAAAAGACACTTCACGTAAAGCACAAATACTAAGGATCACATACAACAGGATCACCAAGATAAAAATAACTACACATCATAACTACTAATATCATCTCTCAATGGTGGGGTTAACACTTATTTGCTTTAAATTACAGTTTCTTTTCTATTAGAGTCCAATTTTACTTTCTTTTTGGGTCCTCAATTTTTTTGTTGATAGATAATATTTTATTATACATATTTATCGGGTATATATGATATTTTGTTACATGCATAGAATGTGTAACGTCAAGTCAATGTATTTGGGGTATCCAACACCTGAGTATTTCTCATTTCTATGTGTTGGGAATGTTTCAAGTCTTTTCTCTTAGCTACTTTGAAATATTAATATATAACACATTGTCGTTAACTATAGTCACACTATTATCCATCACTGGAATTTATACCTTTTATCTAACTGTATGTTTGTACCCATTTAAAAAGCTCTTTAAATCCCCCCAGCCACGTATACATCCTTTCCAACCTCTGGTATCTATTATTTTACTCTCCACCTCCATGAATCCAACTTTTTGTTGTTGTTTTTAAAAGACTGAGTCTCACTCTGTCGCCCTGGCAAGAGTGCCGTGGTGTCGTCATAGCTCATTTCAATTTCAAACTGTTGGGCTCAAGTGATCCTCATGCCTCAGCCTCCCCAGTAGCTGGGAATACAGGCATGTGCCACCATGCCTGGCTAGTTTTTCTTTTTTTTATTATTTCAGCATATTACAGGGGTACAAATGTTTAGGTTACATATATTGCCCTTGCCCCACCTGAGTCAGAACTTCACTGCCCCAGACAGTGTGCACTCCACCCATTATGTGTGTATATATCCATCCCCCCTCCCCCCTCCCTGACACCCGATGAATGTTATTACTATATATGCATTTAAGTGTTGATCAGTTAATACCAATTGGATGGTGAGTACTTGTGGTGCTTGTTTTTCCATTCTTGTGATACTTCACTTAGTAGAATGGGTTCCAGCTCTATCCAGGGTAATACAAGGGGTGCTATATCACCATTGTTTTTTGTGGCTGAGTAGAACTCCATTTTGTTAATCCACTCATGTATTGATGGGCACTTGGATTGTTTCTGCATCTTTGCAATTATGAACTGTGCTGCTGTAAACATTCTAGTGCAGATGTCTTTTTTATAGAATGTCTTTTGTTCTTTTGGGTAGATGCCCAGTAATGGGATTGCTGGATCAAATGGTTGTTCTACTTGTATCTCTTTGAAGTATCTCTGTATTGCTTTCCACAGAGGTTGTACTAGTTTGCAGTCCCACCAGCAGTGTATGAGTGCTCCTATCTCTCGGCATCCACACCAACATTTATTGTTTTGGGAATTTTTGATAAAGGCCATTCTCACTGGAGATAAGTGATATCTCATTGTGATTTTGATTTACATTTCCCTGATGATTAGAGATGGTGAGCATTTTTTCATATGTTTCTTAGCCATACTTCTGTCTTCTTTTTTTTTTTTTTCTTCTGTCTTCTTTTGAAAAGTTTCTGTTCATATCCTTTGCCCACTTTTTGATAACGTTGTTTATTTTTTTCTTGCTGATTTTTCTGAGTTCTATGGAGATTCTAGTTATCAGCCCTTTATTGGATGTGTAACATGCGAATATTTTCTCCTATTCTGTAGGTTGTCTGTTTGCTCTCATGACAGTTTCCTTGGCTGTGCAGAAGAAATTTTTTAATTTGATCAAGTTCCATTTATTTACTTTTGTTGTTGCTGTGATTGCCTTTGGGGTCCTCTTCATAAATTCTTTGCCTAGGCCAATGTCCGTAAGAGTTTTTCCCACATTTTCTTCTAGAATTCTAGTAGTTTCACACCTTAAATTTAAGTCTGTTATCCATCGTGATTTTATTTTTGTGAGGTGAAAGGTATAGGTCCTGTTTGAGTCTTCTACATGTGGCTATCCAGTTTTCCCAGCACCATTTATTGAATAAAGATTCTTTTCCCCAGAGTATGTTTTTGTCTGCTTTGTCAAAGATTACATGGCTATATGAGGATGGTTTTATATCTGAGTTCTCAGTTCTGTTCCATTGGTATATGTCTCGGTTCTTATGCGAGTACCATACTGTTTTAGTTACTATAGCCTTGTAGTATAGCTTGAAGTCTGGTAAATTGATGCCTCCCAATTTGTTCTTTTTGTTTAAGATTGCTTTTGCTATACGGGGTCTTCTCTGGTTCCATACGAAGTGTAGAATTATTTTTTCTAGATCTTTGAAAAATGATGTTGGTATTTTAATAGAGATTGCATTGAATCTGTAGATGACTTTGGGTAGTATAAACATTTTAACAATGTTGATTCTGCCAACCCATGAACATGGTATGGTTTTCCACCTGTTTATGTCCTCTGCTATTTCCTTCCTCAGGGTTTTGTAGTTCTCCCTGTAGAGGTCTTTTATCCCCTTAAATATATTCCTAGGTATTTTACTTTCTTTGTTGCTGTGGTGAAGAGTATTGAGTCTTTGATTTGGTTCTCAGTTTGACTGTTGTCGGCATATAGGAATGCTACTGATTTCTGTACATTGATTTTGTAACCAGAGACTTTGCTGAATTTGTTTATCAATTCCAGTAGAAGGTTTTTTTTTTTTCACTTTGAATATATAAAATTCTGTCCTGGCCTGTAATGTTTCTGCTGAGAAGTCTGCCATTAGTTTGATGGGGTTTCTTTTTATAAGAGAATAAACGCTTTTCTCTTGCTGTTTTTAGAATTCTGTCTTTGTTGTTGACTTTCAACAGTTTGACTGCAATGTGCTACAAAGAAGACATTTTTGAACTGTATCCAATGGGTATTTCTGAGCCTCTTGTATCTGCGTATCTAAATCTCCTGGTAGACCTGGAAAGTTTTCATCTATTATTTTGCTAAATAGGTATTCTAACCCTTTTACTTTTCCTCTTCCTCTTCTGAAACACCAAAAATTTTAATATGTGGTTGCTTTATTGTGTCCCCAGTGTCACATAAGCTTATTCTTTTCTATTCTTTTTAATTTTGTCTGACTAGATTATTTTAAAATATCTGTCTTCAAGTTCTGAGATTCTTTCTTTTGCTTGGTCTAGTTTATTATTGAAGTTTTTCGAGTACATTTTTTGTTTCTTTCAAGGAATTCTTCATTTCTGGAATTTCTGTCTGTTTCTTTTTTTATGATAACTGTGGTAAATTTCTCATTCATAGCCTGAATTGTCTGATTTCTCTGTTTTATTTTTCAGTATTCTCTTGTATTTCATCAAATTTTAGTATCAACATTTTGAACTTTTTCCAGGATTTCATAAATTGCTTTTTGATTGGGATCTGTTGCTGAAGGATTATTTTTCCTTGGAGGTATCATATTTCCTTGCTTTTTCATGTTTCCTTACATTAATATCTGTGCAACTGATGTAATAGTCTCTTCCTCCAATTTTTTGAGTTTGCTTTCATAGGGGAGGACTTTTTCCTGAAGATGTATCTATGGTGTTGGTTGAGTACAGCACTTTGGCTTTAATACTGGGTGTTTTCAGCAGTACAGTTTCTGTATGATTTCTTCAGCTGTAAACAGTGTCAGTGGTGTCTGTGATTTCCATGGTGGCTTAGGTTACTGTTGTTAGTAGAGGCTGTGCTGAAGTTTTGGTGGAGTCTGGATCCAGGTAGACCAGTCTTCAGGCCCAGGTGGTACCAGTGGTGAGCTGAATGTACCTTTCCTTGGGGCCAAGTGGGTGGCATACACTGCCAACAGTGTTAGTGGGCTCAGGCAGGCTGATTCTTGAGCCTGTAAGCTGACTTTCTTGGGAGCTGGGAATAGCAGCAGTGGGCTGGGTGGTTCTAGAGCCCCTGAACAGTGGGTGTGATACAAGCAATGGCAGTAGCAGTGGTGGGACAACCCTCTAGGATCTATGTGGTCCATGCTGGTATTGGCTGTGGCTGTAATGGGCTGGGCAGGATAGTCCACAGGCCCACAGGTAGCACATATGGGTGGGCAACAGTTGTGGTGGTAGTAGCAGGTTGGATGGGCCTGACTTCAGACTCTAAAAAGAGTACTCAGGTGTCAATGGTCACAGACTGGGCTGGGCAATCTCCAGGCCCCTGGACAGTGTGCTCTGGGCACTGGGGTGGGGGTCCAGGCTGGGCAGACCTGTCCTTAGGTCTCTGGTGGTGCATGCAGGTGCTGGCTGTCACAAGGCCTGAGTGATCCTCAGGCCGCCAGAAGAATGCTCACATGAGGGCAGCAGCAGCTATCCTTCAGTCCTGCTACAGGGCAGGGCTGGGTTGCTTTCAGTAGAAACAGCCATAGGCAGACAACTGGAGGCATGGGCTTCCCTTGCCCCCAATTCCCCCTGCAGCCCCCAGCAGTGGGCTGCAGGCAGTAGAATTTGTCCTTGTGGCATGTAAACACCCTGCTACTGGGGAGGCAGGTTCACTGTCAGTGGCTCCTGTCTTGGCCCTAATGTCAGCAGCTGTGGGCAGGGAATGTCAATGGGGAGATGCAGGAGCTGTTGGGCCTCAGGGCAGGATGCAGGATGGGGCTGGGCTGTCAAAATGGTGCCCTGTTGCAGTTGCTTAGGACTCAGATTTGTGGGACTCAGCATGTGCTCCTTCTTGGGAATGATGCCTTTGTGTGGTCTCTAGGCAGCTTCCTATGTTACGCTTGGGGCCTGTGAGGGTCAAGGGCTTTCCTGTAGCCGGGATTATAGGTGACCACAGTGGGAATGTGGCCTGCTGGGGTCGCTCACTTACTCTTTCCCCATATTAGAGAGCCTCTCTAGGCTCCCAGCTGATCTCAGCGAGCAGGCTGCCTTAATTCCCTCTTCCTCCTTGCTTTCAGTGCTTCCTATCAGTTCTCTGTTGAATTCAAGTGTTCTCTCTTGGATGATCTATTTGAAGTATGATTATCTACTTGCTATTTTGGTTGCCCTCTATGGAAGAGGAAAGTACTAGATGCATCTAGAAAGTCATCTTAAAGTCTCTCCCCAAAACTTTAAAGTACATAAAATTCAATTAGGGCTTATCATTTTAGTTATTATAACTAAAATGGCTCAATACAATAACTAAGTGGATCTGACCTCAGACCCTAGTAGGAGTGCTCAGATGCCAACGGTGGTGGACTGGGCCTCTGGATGGTGTGCTCTCAGGCACTGGGGGGGCTGGGTCCAGGCTGGGTGGACCTGTTCTTAAACCCCCTGGTGGTGCAATGAAGCCTTCATTTCTCTGTGTGCGTGTGCATGTGTGTATGTTTGTGTGTATACTTGTTATATTTGAATAGTTTTGTGTAATAAATACCTAAAACTGGAATTTACGGTCCAAAGGGAAAACACATTTAAAATGAAATAAATTAGAATGGATAAATTGCCTTCAAATGTATCTCATTAATTTACACACCACAAGAAATGAAAGATTACCTATTTTCCATTAATCTCAACAGCATTGTTTATCATCATCCATTTAAATGTTTGCTAATCAGAAAGATATGATAAATATTCTCATTCAATTCTCAAATTCTTTATCAGTATCAGTATACTCTGAATCTTGGATTATATAAG
Organism: Eulemur rufifrons; assembly: GCF_041146395.1. Lineage (NCBI taxonomy): Eukaryota > Metazoa > Chordata > Mammalia > Primates > Lemuridae > Eulemur > Eulemur rufifrons. Next base: position 74,419,317 of record NC_090989.1, read on the forward strand.
ATGTAGAACATTATGCTAGGTGCTTTGGCCTAAGCCTTCCTGAATATAAACACACTACCTAAATAGTGGTCTCTTGATATGTAGAGCTGAAGACTTCTCTTATGCATCTGGGACAGTGTAGTAAGGATTTAGGAGGAAAAACTCAATTCAGCTTAAAAGAGTTTCCTTCAAAGCACAAGCATTAACAGGTGCAAAAGTATGAGTTTTATAGTTATCATCAATCATTCCAGAAGAATAAAGTGTTAATATCATCATCTACCATTTAAAGACATGACAGATATGCTTACAGTTTATAAATAATACAAGCTGAGATATGAAGTAATATATTAGACAACAGAATTAAGAACTAACAAGGTTCTTGGAAACAGACTAAAATGTAAAATTTTTTTATACACCCCATTCACCTTCATTTACTAACCCAATGAAGTTCATTTTTCAGTGACATTGAAATCACTCTAATTAAGACACACATTCTCTGCAATTCTAATTTTCTTTGTTAATAATCAAAGAACATTTTGATTCCATTCCATGACTAGTTATTAGTATAAGGGGTTGTACCGAAGAAAACATCAGTAAAAATGGGATGAATTTCTCAATTTCAAGATTTCTGTCCTTCATAATCTTACTTGTTTTTTCATGTCTTTATATTCATATTTGTTACAAAGTGAAAGATTGTTTGGCTGAGATCCCAACTTAATAAAATATTATATTCAGGAGGAAAGTAATTTACATGAAGACTTTGGGAACTATTCAGCTATTAACCTCTACACAGAAAAAAGAAAATATGCTACCAAGCAATGAAAGAAATGAGCCTTACTTGCACCAGTTGCAGCAGCAGTTTAGAAGGAGTAAGAATCTAAGAGGGTTCTACTTATTTTCTAAACCAGAACACTAGTTGTTAACATCCTCAGCAAGCCTACCATTTTGCCACTCCTGTTGCTGAGAACTACTATCACCTAGGCCCTTTTTCGTGGTTTTCACACATGGACATACATGGGGGAAACATGTATGTCCACACATGAGGATGTTAGAACAGTCCTAAGGGAAGACCCAGAATTCATATAAAACTATAATTTATTAGGAATGTCTCAGTTTTTTACAAAGACCAGGCAGCCACAGATAGGCAAGTTTGTTTATTCACTTAAATTCATTCTCACTCTACTTTTATGTTCCTTTCAATACAGTTTCTCCCAAGTGCCTGATTTTGTATACCTCAATGGCAAAACCCTATTTCATTCTATTTTCTAGTTCTTTGTGAATCCCCTACTATGAGAACCTCCTATGTGCCCTCAAGAACTGGGCATGACAAAACATGGTTCCTGCCCCCTTTAGAGAGAGAAATAAACTATAATGATGTGTAATAGGTAATATAACAAGATATGCCTAGGTTGCTTCAGAGGAATGGTCTCTAATTCAGACTGGTGAGGAAGAGTGATACAAAAAGGGTTCCCAGAGAGGATAACACAAACTGAGCATTGAGGAACAGATAGGAACTAGCTAGAGAGAAGTAAATGGGAATGACATTCTCAACAAGAAAATTTCCAAGAATATAAAGAAGAAATAGCATGGCACATTAAGAAACCATGTTTCAGTGTGTAAAGATAATAATAATTGTAAACTTAAATTAAAAAGCTTGTAATTCTCTATTTTAAACTTTATAACTTTTCCCCTACTTTCATGAATCCAAGAATCAGAATAGAAAATCCCTGGAGAGAATACAAAAACATAGGTTTGCCTAGGCTGGTGCTACCCATTAACTTAAGAGGCAGTATTCTTATGTGAATTGGAAATGTCCTAATTTTTAAGTCATTGTCAAATCAGAATTTATACATATTTATGTTCAATTATAATACATTTTAAGGCCTTGAAGGACCTGTTCTTTGGAATTATATGATAGTTTCATTTTGCTAGCTTCTAGGGTAATTGAGAACTATATCTATATCAGAATGGAATGTACCAATGAAAAAATGTATTTTCTCTTATCAATTTATTTATAAAGCATGAGTGTATATGTAGGGTTACAACTGTCTATTTTTAATCATTTCCTCTCCCCTTTCCCTACTTCATCTTCTCCCAATATTAACGGGTACAATCTATATATTGAAAAGTATATAGTGAAGTTCCATTAAAATATCATATCACATGAGTTGGGCAAGACATCTTCTAAAGCATTCTCCTTAATCATGTCAGCAGACACTCTATAACACCCTATTCTCTTTGAGCTGTTTCCCCGATTTTTCTGGAAAATTTTAATAGAAAAAAATAGCAGAATTTCTGTGGTGAATAAGTGATAAAGAAAACCCACTAGCATTATAGACTGCACAAACACAGGAAATTTCATCTGAACATCTCAGAAAAAAGTTTTAGTATCATTAACCCATTTAACTCCTTAGTTTTCCTGGGCTCTAAGATCTTATCATTTTATAAATGAGAAACTGGGGCCTATGGTCATGAGTGATTTAGTAATAAAAGCTAAGAAAAGCCTATTTTACATATTAGTTTTTTTCTTTCCTGTTAGTCTATCATCAAGTACTTAAATCTGTGTGTGAAAATAGAATTATTTCCTCCTCCTTCATTAAAGAAGTATCCTTCTTTAGCTTAGTCCCATAGCGCAAAGTGCTCTGGATAGAATTTAGATCTAGATTCTGTTTTTTTTCTCTACCTCTACCAGTTAGAAAACCTTGGGCTAGTATCATCCTCTGTAAATTGAGACTGACATGAGGAACAATTCATACAAAAGATGTAAAGAATTATTTCCAATTTCCTCCTCTAGACCAGTAGGAAAGATACATATTACAGAGAGTAGAGACAGACCCAGAATCATAAACTACTCCTAATCTTCTCTTGGCTGACCATATTGACTCTTTCCATTCAGACCCACTTGCCCTTTTACACGCCATTTAAAAGACATGCTTAGCAGAGATGTGGATGGCATGGCCCACAGATTAAAGAGGAAGCCCACGCCACTCACCCACATGGGGTCACTGAGGTCCGAGTCCTGCATGCGGATACAGTCCATGCTAATCTCAATCTTGTTTGTTGCACCATTTTCTGATGGTTCGTCCACAAAGTTCAAGTCAATGGGCTGAACTGAACATATAGGCCTTACATAAAGAAAAGAAAAAAAGTGCATTAGGTATGGAAAAGGATTAAAATAGACTCAGTTGGCAATAATGAGCACTTTCTGCTTCAAAGTTGACAAGGCTCTTTGCTTGCTTAGAACCAGAAATCCTAGGTTTAAATCCTGGTTCAACTGTCTATCAGATGTATAATTTCAAGAAGTTCAAATCAAACTACTATTTGTTAAATGGGAATCACGACCTCTGCCCTCTTCAAAGAATTACTGGGTAAAATGCAGGAAAGAACAAATGTATCAGAGAGTATTTTATACCTTATCCCTTAGTGTCCCCAGTGTTCTGATATTCTCTTCACCTTCTCCTTAATTTATTTACTTATCCAAACATGCTTTTAATAAAGGAGTAATAATACTGTTCATTGCAAAACATAAAAACCCAACAAAATTTAGCATTTTATCTTCTCAGGGAGTACCTGCATTGTAACAGTTGTAACAGTGGGTAAGTCTTCAAGCCAAACGAATGGACTGTGAGTATTAGAGAGACACTGGAGAAGCTATTTTGGGTTGTACAGGAAAGGCCTCCTAGACTCTCCAAAATTATATCACCTTGGAATACTAATGATCTTTTGGTATTAGAAACTGAACAAATCACCACTGAATTCTCAACACAAAGATAACATTGGAGGCATTAAATATTCCTAACATTAACTAATTTTTATTAGTAAAGCAATAGTTGACCCTTCACATTTACCTATTTACAATAATTCACGTACAATATTTCTTGCTTGTTTGATACTTACTGTTCCAGAAAATCCCAGATATGCTGGAAAACCTCGGGACTGAGGAATTCACTTGTCTGTGTGCTCTGAGACATGGTGGATCGGTAATAACTTTCTTTCCAAGAGAAATGAGCTGGGGTTTCTACGAAACTTAAAAGAACAAAAATGAAACTAGGATTATAGTTTCTGTATTTATAATATCAAAGCATACTCTATCAAGAAAACATCAAGTAAATCTATAATGTCCTGCAGGTATATGTAGTACATCTTTATAAGTTGAAAAATTGGCATTTCTCTGAGCAATGTCATGGATCTAAATGTGCCATAAAATCAAACAGACCTCAAATGCGAGATAGTCCCGTCTTCTATCAAAACTCTTATTTCCTAACTAATAATATTGTTATTATGCTTTATACTTCCACTATCCAACTTTTGCATTCTGCAGATTTCAAAAAGAAAATAAACATTCCCTAATCAAGTCTGACAGCAAGTCTGACCTATCATTAAACATGTTTTATAACAAGTGTCAACTGATTATCTGCCCATTCTGCCTCCAGCAGGTAAGTAGTAGTATCAGAAAACAGAAATAAGCTCAGGGTACTTAAATTTTACCCTCAGATTAATCACACTTCTCATAACTACAATATTAGCATTACACTCAAGGACAAAACTCTAGACCAAAATTTTTTATTGTTTAATCACCCAGTATTTACCTCCATGTGTGTGCAGATGGCCCTTAATTGGAGTGTAGAATTCTACGTTAGACTAAGGAATGAACAAATATCTTAATACTTTGTAAGTCAACACTATTTCTGTTTGCTTCATTTTGCTGCTGGGTCCTCAAGTTGGCCTCTACTTAAAAAGTCTTTTTTTCTTTTAAGAAATAGACACCCCCACATTCTGGATGGATGTATAACTTGATGCTTCCCAGGAAATTATTTTATTTTAAAATTGAGTATCAAAAACTTAAAATGCACTCATGAATTGATCTGGTAATTATACATCTGGAAATCAGTTCCAAGAAAATAGTAACCACTGTGGAGCCCAAATTCACATATAAGGATGTTCAACATCAGCTTTCTTGGATGATGCATTCTCCAAATCTGAGTATGCTTTACAAAGAACATCTTAATATGTGATTCATTATGATAATTAGTGAGCTAACTTTACTCTAGGATAAAATTAGCTAAGCTCTTAATTATTACTGTTCATATTGTTAAATAAACAGTATACTAGGATAGTTAATCATCTTAAATTTTCAAATATGTGTTCTGGTCCTGATCTAGTTACATAATAGAAAATAATAGTACTGGATTTACTGATGATGGTTCCCAGGCTACCTGTAACAGCACATTTATTTGCTCATATTAAACAAACATAGAGCAGCATAATGGGCACTGGAAATAAAAAGTGAATAATACTGTCTTATTCTCTAAGATGTCATGGTATGAAAGGTAAGACAGGAAACAAACCTATAATAAATGTGGTAATAGTGTAGACATCACTATAAAAACATGAAAATGAAATGTGTAATCTCATTTGAGGGGTCACGGGATCAAGGAAAGGATCTTAAATGATGAGAAGGAATTAGCCAAGTCAGGCGAGAGCTAATGGTTCAGAGAAAGCACTCAATGGCAGTAGCGTAAACAACATACCAAAAATGGAAAATAACTTGTATATGAGAAAAATCACAAGCAACTCTATTTTAGTATGGTGTAAAAATTGGGGGCAGAGAATTCTGGGAGATGATGCTGGAAAGAGAAGAAACATATATGCTATGTTAAAAAACTTAAATACTTCAATACTGTGGTGAATACTGAAGGATATATTTTGTAAAATATTTTAAATGAACTTTTAATTGTAAGATAATTGTAGATTCACATGCAATTGTAATAAATAATACACAGAAATTCCATATACCCTTTACCCAGTTTCTCCCAATGGAAACCTCTTGTAAAACTATCATATAATATTAAAACAAGGATGTTAACATTGATAAAATCCATTGATCTTACTCATAAATCCCCAGTTTACTTGTACTCATTTGAATGTGAGAATATATGTATGTGTATTTAGTTCTATATAATTTTACCACTGTGTAAAGTAGCATATCCTCCTTTACTGTAAGTATTAAAGGATTTGAACCATGAGATGAACACAGCCAGAATATGTTTTACATTGGTAAATCTGGACATTGTGGGGTGGAAGGATTTACAACATACCAGTTTATGGGTAAAGTGGTTATTTAGAAGGTTGTTACACCAGTTCAGGTAAGACAACAGGAAAGCAAAATCAGTGAAAATGGGTAAGATCAGGACAAATTCAATTATTAGTGAAAAGGTTAAATCAGATATGGATTATGTTACTAATAAAGGGATAAATAAGAGTCAAGGCTGATTTCAAGTTTCAAGCTTGCTTGAACTGAGTGGATGATGATTTCACTAATTATTCACTAATTAAATACAGTGGGAAAATCTGGCTTGCAGAGGAAGGAGAGACAATGAAATTATTACCTTAGCATGTTGAGTTTTTAGTATTTATGGGATATATAAAAAGTGAAGCTGACTATTGAATAAGCCTTAAACTCTGGGGGAAAAGATAGGCCAGAAGTTTAGAAGCATAAATCCTCATCACAGGGTAAAAGTGAATCCATGAGAATAGATACAATGACCTACGCAGAATAGGTACAATGAGGAGAGGAAGAACTCCATTTAGAAAATCTGAAAACTAACAGAACCTGAGTAGTTTATGGTATCTTAGAAGCCAAGGTAAAACCATTTTTAAAATGATCGATAGTATCAAATGTCAGAGGGATACAGGAAGATAAAACCTGAAAAACACCTACTATGTTTCACATGAGGTGGTCATTGGCAACTTGGACCGTAGGACTTTCTGTAGATCAATGAGAACACAAAGAAGATTTTAGCAGTTTGAGTAGTAAATAAAGATGTAAAATAAATGCTCTTTTGTTATAGTTGGATTAGAAGAGCTTCAGTTATACCTAAAAAGTTTAAGCAGAAAGGAAGGAGCCAATGAAGAGAGAAAAATCCAAGATCTTGGAAAGAAATGGAATGGCATAGAGAAAGATTCCTGAAAAGGGCTGGTAGGAAAAGGTCAAGGCATAGGTAGAGAAGATGGTCTTGAACTGAAACTCCTTAACCTCTCATCCCAGGATGAAGTAAAAAAAAAGCAAAATTAAATACAGATATAAATGTTTTCATAGAAGATAAACAGAAGTCATGGCTGATAACTTCAATTTTCCTGATGAATCAGGAGGAAGGCAAGGTCATCTTCTAAAAATGAGGGCGTCAGACATTGAGTGACTTGGAAGAAAAAAGTGATGGTTTAGAAATGTGGATGAGGTTAGGAAACATGAATTTGTCATGGCCCCAACTTGCACAGTTCTGTTATTCTCTCTTTCTACCAGGGAAAGGGGGAGAAAAATAGATAAAAGTACTATTACTAATATTTCACTGGATAGGTGATGAGTGTCAAAGAATTAAGGAAACTGTGAAGACTAGCTTGGGATACAGATTGGAGAGGGAAGGAAGAGGAGCTAGGATGCAGAAGGGAATGGAGGAATAAGAAAACTAAAAGTCACCATGGCCAAAAAGGCCAAAAAGGCCAAAAAGCAGATATATAGGGAATGAAGTACCAAAGTTAAACTGATAGAATGGAAGAGTGGGATATCAGAATTTATAATGCACCCATAGTTGGAAGAACATCTGATAATTTAATATTTTTAAATTAAAAGGGTAAATTAATTTTTTTACTTCTTTTTTGAAGTTGGGGAAGACTTGGTTTATACATTGCCTAATAGTGAGTAGAAAGTAAAAATTAATAGATTTAATACTGAAGTCAAATTTATAAAGAATACTCCCATTATGACACTTTGGAATATATTTGATTTTACATTAAAATTTTTCTTCAGATAAAACTGAAGTACAAGAAAGTGGGGAAAATAAAAGTAAAAGCAATTGATAAACAGTGGGGAAAAAATGGAGGTCACTAAGTGCATGAATTATTCAAACCTCAAAATGCAAATAAACTCTCAATGAGTAGTCATGCACATGGACCCACAAGTACATCCCTGACATCCAAAGACCTAAACACTGTGCCTAACAGCCTGAAAGCCAGGTGAACACTAGAATGTAAATACACCAACACAAAGTAGACTTTCAGCAGTAATGACATTCACTGTGTGAGAGTCAACATTTAAATAAAAGTGTAAGAGCATTTAAGTTGTCAGAAATTTAGGTGTAGTTTCTAAAGAAATTGCTAGTTAACATAATCTAGGTCTTAGACAATAAAGACCTGGGCAGATTCAAAAAAGAAAAAGTGTTAGACTGAAGACTCTATCACTTTCCCTAATGCAGAAGAGAGAAAAATAGCATTGCTTCCACAGTCATCATCTATTTCTATTGTTTTCTACTTATTTCCACATGGAAGTTCTGGTTTCTGTCTGTACTTACTTTGTCATTCCTTTGTTGCACTTTTCCTCCTACTTTCTATGTCACTCCTAAAAGACATTCCCTGTATTTTTAATGCCACCACTAACCAGCTATGAAACCTTGGACAAGCCTCCAACTCCGCAAACTTCAGCTTCTTTTAGTGTGACACAGAGATGAGCATCTCTGCCCTGCTGCCTTTCACACGCCTACCCAATCCTCAGCGCTCTCTTCCCCAGGACACACTTCCTAGTCCCTCATTTTAATTTTCTCCTTTGAACTTGCTTGTCCTCGTGTTTCACCTCATCAATGCTAGTTTCTCCTATTCTGAGTGTATAACAATCTACTGGAGAGGATTTCAAGTAATCTGAAGGCAAAATTCATATTTCTCATCTCTGTATTTCTTATAATTTTATAGCTCCTTGAGAATACAGTGGAACAACACAAGTTGTAGAATGGGGCAGACTTGGGTTCCAGTATCAGCTCTACTACTGGCATGTTGAGGTGGTAGCCAAGTTACTTAATGTGTTTGAATCTCGGTTTCTTCAACTATGCTTCCCTCAGAGGGCGGCTGAGAGGCTCACTTAAAATAATGTGCTGGCCGGGTGTGGTGGCTCATGCCTATAATCCTAGCACTCTGGGAAGCTGTGGCGGGAGGATCGTTTGAGTTCAGGAGTTTGAGACGAGCCTGAGCAAGAGTGAGACCGCATCTCTACTAAAAATAGAAAGAAATTAGCTGGACAGGTAAAAATGTACAGAAAAAATTAGCGGGGCATGGTGGCGCATGCCTGTAGTCCCAGCTACTCGGGAGGCTGAGGCAGGAGGATTGCTTGAGCCCAGGAGTTTGAGGTTGCTGTGAGCTAGGCTGATGCCATGACACTCTAGCCCTGGCAACAGAGTGAGACTGTCTCAGAAAATAAATAAATAAAAACATAATGTGCTGCACATTTTTTTATGCAGCATCTGGCAATCAATCTATTGGTCCTATTAGATTAAGTGCTACATTTTTATCCAGGAAATACTTGCTGATTTGAACTAATAGTGTATTTAAATGGTCTGTTAAAGCTGGAAGAGAGTCACACAAAAGTAAAGGAATGTATTAAACTTGTATTATGCCTCATTTCTCTCTCGTTCAAAGTAGCCTTCCTCCATCTGTGCTCTTGGATCAAAACAATGCCCCCTTCACCAGTCAACTTTCTTCTAGATCACCTCTGTCTTAGATTTGCTATATTAAATAAAGCAACTTTTCCTCTCTTAGGGCCTCAAGCTTTAAGGAGGCTTCATTACTAAAGATGGCGGTAAAGTCTAGAATAGATCAGTGGTTTTCAAATTGTGTTTCATGAAATTCTTACTTCCCTGGTGCCTCAGTGTATTCACCACAGGTAAAGAAAAGCCAGTATTGTTGGGACTCCAGACGCCCTTCCTTAAGACCATGATGTTCAGCTTTTTCTTATATTTATGTATATTAGGGTTCTGAACAAGATATCATTTAAAGAAAGTATTTGTTTCTTTAGGAAAAAAAAAGAAAAGAAAAAGCAATGATCTAGGTTAGGGGATCTTCAAGGCCTATCCTTTGCAAATTCAGTATTAATTCCCATTCTCTAGATAAAAACATAAAAAATTATTAAGAGAAGAGGAGGAACAAGATCAGCTAGTGCCACAGGGCAGGAAGAGTGAGGCAAATCCTACCTATCTTCCAAGTTTTTACCTTTGGGTGAATCTCAGTATCAATTTACTCATGGAACAATCATTCTGTTCAAAGTTTTTTGTCAAACCAGTCACACTCAAAGATAGGAAGCCTGAAGTCATATTTTTTTTTTCTTTTCAGCTTGTTTATCTTGGATAAACTATCATACACTGTTTGTATTAATTCAGAATAAAAACTTTATTCTCTGTAGAAGTGATCTGAAAACACCAAGGGATATCTGCTTTTCCTGTTCTGCCCTATAAGTCATCAATCCACTGTATCGTGCCTTTATTTCCTTTCAGTGTTCCTGGAAATCTCCAATTCTCTAAAATTTCAGAATGCGAAACCTTAGTTGTATTGATGGGTTTTAGCATTCATAGTTAAAAGAGACCATCTAGCTCAGTTTTCTCATTTAACAAATGTAAAACCTGCATGGCAAAGGAAATAATTAAGAGAGTGAATAGATAACCTGCAGAATGGGAGAAAATATTTGCAAACTATATATCTGACAAAGGACTGATATCCAGAATCTACAAAGAATTCTAGCCAGCAAGAATAAAAAAACAAAACAAAACACCATTAAAAAGAGGGCAAAAGACATGAACAGAAAATTTTCGAGACAAGATAAATGGCCACAACCATATGAAAAAAAATGCTCAATATCACTAATCATCAGGGAAATGGAAATTAACACAATGAGATCCAGCAATCCCACTCCTGGGTATCTACCCAAAGGAAAATAAGTCATTTTATCAAAGACACCTGCACCCAAATGTTTATTGCAGTGCAATTCACAATTGTAAAGATGTGGAACCAATCTAAGTGCATATCAATTCATGAGTAGATAAAGAAAATGTGATATATATTATACACCATGGAGTACTATTCAGCCATAAATGAAATAATGTTTTTTGCAGCAACTTGCATGATACTAGAGACCATTATCCTAAGTGAAGTATCTCAGGAATGGAAAACCAAACATCGTATGCTCCCACTAACAAGTGGGGGCTAAATGATGGGTACACATGAGTACAAGGAGATATAAGGGACATTGGAAACCAAAAAGTGAGGAGGTGTAGGATAAAAACTTACCTATTTGGTGATAGACACACCAAAAGCCCTGACTTAAACACTATGCAAGGTATCTATGTAACAAAAACATTTGCACCCCACTAGTTTTTTTAAATTTAAAAAAAGCAATAGAAGGGGGAAAAAAAGGACTGGTTTACTCCAGCTATGTTGCATGTAAACCTGAGCCTTTACAGTCCAATAAGAATAAATATGTGTATCAGACACAAATTATCATCATGAATTGCCCAACCCTTGGCCTCCTTCATCAGTTCTCATACTTAACATTTTCTGGATGTTTAAAGTCTCTTTACTTCCCTTTAGAACATCTAAACTTAGAGCTATAAAACAAAGCTGTAAGTTTGATTCTATATAAACATCCCACCCAATTCACTTAACAAAATAAAACAGCGTTTAGTACTGATGCAGACTTGAAGCTTGTTGCTGCTAATAAGTTTCCTGGCTCAAAGGCCCCCTTGACAGGGTGTCAGTCATTGTGGTAGAGAGAGAATGTGGCACCAGGAATCTCTAAGAGAGCAAACCTGGAGGGGCCTTTTCACCAACTGTGATCACACTGCCACTCACATCCCCATTGGGAAGATGGGGCCACACGTAAGTCCAAACCTTTGAGGACCTCATAGAATCAGTGCTGGCCATGTCCTAAGAAGCTATGTAGTCTTGTTCCCTCATTTCATAGGGAAACTGAGGCCCAGATATGAAGACCTTATCCTAGATCCATTGTCGTACTGATGTGTTGGCTAATAAAAATGGACTATTAAATTTTCTGGAATTTTCCAAGCCAGTTGTTAAATAGTTATTATAATTATAAAACAATTAAAACTAAATTGTATTAAAAACCAAAGATAATAAATACCCAAATCTCATCTCTAATTGTTACTGTTATCTATGCTTCTGAAAGCCATTTAAAAAATAATGTAGGGAAACTGCTCAGATTAAAAAAATAAAATTCTCTGCAAATTCATTGTAACCACTCTCTAATAATATATTTCAATAAAATGTAATTGCAAATGATTCAATGAGATACGTATATATATATATACATAGAGAGAGAGAGAGAGAGAGAGACAATATCTATTATGTGAAATACGAGAATTTAATGATGAATAAGATATGTTAGTTTTTTCAAAGTTTTTTATACCTTAGTGCTAGAAATGGAGCACTTTCAATATTTGTCTAATTTTTACATTTTCTCATCGTCTTTTGTGCTCTAACTCCTAATTTCCCTCTGGATTATAACCTTCTTAAGGCAGGAAATTCAATGTAAGTCAGTCATTTTAGTTTGTGTTCTACTTGCCTGGTATTGGTAAGAAAGGACTGCCATTGATTATGGAGAGAGATCACAGGGCCTGCTTTTCTCAGTTTATACATGATGATCTTTAGGCTCAGAGAGGGTAAGGAAGTCATTCAAGGTCACTCAGCTAGTAAATAATAAATCTAGGATTTAAATTTAAGATTGTACAACTCCAAAGCTCAGGTTTTACTAAATTATATATATGACTTCTAATTTTCATTCATCATAAAACTTGGGCAATATGAAGTTTTCATAGTTAGGAGGATTTTTTTTTCCTGTGAAAGAACAGAATATCCTATTAATTTTGACTAGTCACAACAGTTATCCTTTCCCTACAAGACGAGTAGAAAATGGCATAGGAAAACTAGTAAAGGTAGGTAAATGATATTTAGAGAATGCCTGGCCTTTCTGCAGATTCTCATTGCTGCCAGAAGGAGTTGACTTTTAAATGTAAGAAAAGACAGCTGATGTTACTGTTGCTTAAGGGAACTCGAGCACTCAAACACTCTGGGTGTCCTCAACCCTTAGATAAAAGTGGTCCAATACTCTGAACATGACTTCTCCTTCTTCTATCCATCCATCCAATTTATCCATCCATCAAATTACTGCTTAAGCCTTAATTATCAACCTCTCTAAATCTTCTGTAAGATGAGTCTTCTGGTTAGCTTCAGAAGCATTCCACATTACACAATTCCTTTTACACTTTTAGTTCAGAAAAACTTCCCATACTTTGGGTTTGCTCTGCTGTTGTAGCCATTATTATTAATAATAATCATACATAGTTTTAAGGACACCAAACAATGCCATGATGCCTTTTAGTATCTTGCCTTTTTATTGCACTGAACAGTGCCCAGGGGCCCTGGAGGACTAACTTTATTCATATGCTTAAGATAAATCCACCTCCCAGAAGTAACTCGCATACTCAAAATCAGGTCTGTTAACATATTTTCTTCCTTAGATGGAAATCTTTCCAACTTTGTGTTAAAAAATGACCAGTTAGTTCCTTCTCTTTCTCTACTCAACTCAAATCCATATGTCAGCTTCACTCGCAGAAAACAAAAGTTAAAAGGATAAAATACATTTAGAGCATACTTTATGCCTATTTCAATTTGCCACAATTTAAACAACAAAGTATCATAACCAAGGAATTCCTTTTCATATATTACTGAAATGATAAATTCTTAAGCAAATCTCTTTTGTATATTTAAACATTCATTTCTCCTCCATTGTACCACACCCCATAGTTAGTTGACTTCCTTCTCATCTTCAGAAGCCTTTTTGCTTCTATGACCTGTCTTAAGACTTGATTGCCCACATCTTGCTCTTCCATGTCCCTCTACTTTGCACCCAATCCCAAATTTCTCCCATTAAAGTGCTATACATCTAGCATCCACTCAGCAGTCACTGATTCCAAGGGAGTGTCCTTTTCCTCTCTCAAGCACCTAAATCTCCCCTAAGTCATATTTTGTGCCCTCTCTATCCTAACCAATTTCTGCCTTAAAGGTAATGATTTCTCTGACTATAGCCCCCTTCTTTCACACTCCCCATCCCACTAAACCTTATTCCTGCCTGTGTGTGTCAGCATTCTCTCCTAACCTATACCCCTATGTGATGATCAGCCTTCCCCGAACAGCATTTTCATTAGGTTCCCCCTTCACTGACTGAGAATTTACAATCACTAACTTTACGCCCTGGACAAAAATCGAATCACATCTTTGCCCTTCATTCCTTTGGGCAAATCCTCTTTCTAAATGATTCAACCAGGTGTATCCTACAGGTTCTTTGCTTTCATCCTTGAGCCTTTTCAATTTGTGATGTTTTATAATCCACCATTTTCCCCTAAGTCATATTCATTGCATTTGCTAATACTCAGCTCAAAACTTAGCTCACCTAGAAAGCATAAAATATTTTTGTGTATTTTTTTGTTTGTGTTTACTTCCTCAATTTGGCAAGCTTTAAGTAATCTTGTCCTTAGTTAATTCCTCTGTAATTTACCCATGTTGAAATGGTGTTTCTATTATGTCTATACAGAACTCTTGCCCCAGTTAATAGGTAAGAAACTGGAAGTAAAAATCCATATTATTATTTTCCTGGTCTAACAGTGGTCCCCAACCTTTTTGGCACCAGGGACTGGTTTCATGAAAGACAATTTTTCCAAGAGGGTGGGAGTGGGAGGGGAGGCAGAGGTCAGAGGTCACGTGGTGATGGTCAGCCTGGTTCCTAACAGGCCAGGGACCCATACTGGCCATGACATGCTGGGTTGGGAACTGCAGCTTTACAAGACAGGGCAAGGAAAGAATAAGCTGGAAAGGACATTATTTCTTATCACCTCTATTTCTTTCTTTTTATAAATGAGGACTCAGGGATTTTACTCACATCCCACAGGAATTCCACAAGTCTCTAGTGCTAGAACCCAGGCATCCTGGATCCTCATGCAGTGCTCTGCAGAAATAAAGTGTACATTTGGCCCTGTTACAGACTGAGCTCTCTCTAAATCCATGAACGTAAAACATGTTATCAAACTTCACTATCCCATCATAAATTCATATTCAAACCCATTTCAATCTAGAATCTGGTATCTGGTAGAACATAATGATAAGAGATACTTGAGTTCATCTTATTTATGATGCCATTTTAACATTATAACATGCAAATGTTGTCACATGCATGCTTACCTATGGGCACTTATTGATAGACTGGCCCCAAGTTACAATTTAGGAGACATTTGAATAAATGTAATCACTATGACATCAGGTTTGGGATATGCTAGGGTTTTGCATAAATGTGAAGACCTGATGGAAAATTCATGCAACATCTGTGACTCAGATTTATGAGCATGGAGGTTTTTTGTTTTTGTTTTTGTTTTCCCTTGTGCCAGAGTCTGACTCTATTGCTCAGCCTACAGTGCAGTGGGATCAGCCTAGCTCACAGCAACCTCAAACTCTTGGGCTCAAGCGATCCTCCTGACTCAGCTTCCCAAAGAACTGGGACTACGGGAGTGCACCACCACGCCCAGTTAATTTTTATATTTTTAGTTGAGATGGGGTCTTGCTCTTGCTCAAGCTGGTCTCGAACTCTTGAGTTCAAGCAATCCTCCCGCCTTGGCCTCCCAGAGTGCTAGGATTACAGGCGTGACCCACCATGCCTGGCTGAGCCTAGAGTTTTAGAAGGACTGTGGGGAAATAGAAATCTGCAGAGGAGCTTTCTTATGATTGAAGAATGTGTTAGGTTGAATTTAGACAAAAAAGAAATTTAAGAAAATGGAGAGAAATAGAAAGAAGACCTTCTTAGAGAAAATTATAAGATCTAAGGGTTGGAAGTACGGTAACAGTCACTTAATCTAATATCTTAAATTATTATTGAGAGTGATTTTGCAACCTCAGCTGAGATAGATGTCACTACCACATAAGGCTGCTTATTCTTTGTCAGATAACTCAGAATGCTAAATAAGTTAATTAGTAATTCAGGAAATATCTGTTACCCTAAAACCTCCAGAAACTGGTCTGATTAATTTAGAAAATAATCTAATGCAGAGGACTTCAACCTTTTCTCAATTATAGAACTTATTTTGGGAATGTGATTATAGCTTTGAACAATCTTACACAATAAACAAAAAGAGTTAAAAAGAAGCATACATACTGACAAATGACTGTGTTTGATTTTCAAAGATTTTATAGACCACCCCCAACACTCCTAACCCAAGTCCCATAGCTGAAAGCCTAGTTAAGAATCAGCAGTGTAATCTTTCACCTAGATTATCTATTGCCAAACTACAACCCACAGGCAAAATCTGGCCTACCACCTATTTTTGTAAGTAAAGTTTTTTGGGGACACTGCCACATTTATTTAGGTATTGTATATGGCTGCTTTTGAGTCAGGAATGGCAGAGTCGAGGAGTTACAATAGCAACCATGTGGCTCACAAAGTCTAAAATATTTATTTTCTGTCCCTTGACAGAAAAACTTTGCCAACCCCAGAACAATATGAAAGACTCTTTAAGAGTTTAAGACAAATTGTAGTTTGAGTTAATAGTGTGTGAAGTTTGAGAAACTTTCTCTTGGACAATCATATTGGGGAATACAAAAAAAAAGTTGGGAGATCACAGTAGAACCCAGGGAATAACAAGGAATCACAGTTGGACTTGGAAATAAGAAGTGATTCTGGACCAGTGAGGCAAGATCCTCACTGGACACTTTATTTTTTATTATAATTATATATGTATTTGTCTTATTAGCCCCATTAATATTTTATATTTTAGCACTTTAAATATGGGATGGTGATCCAATTCATAAAGCATATCTTACACAGATAGTATTCAATATTCTATTGCTACATAAGTAATGACTTGCACCTATAATACTTCAGTATAAAATCACTTTCACATATATTCCACTTGGTAGTCATATTCTGAACTATGTACCATATTGAACCATATGAAATTACTGTTTTGTAGTTCAAAAATGATAGGAAAGCTAGCAAGTTCATATGGTTCAACATCATAGAATGAAACTGATTAAAAGACTTGTCAAGATCACACATTCCATCAGTAAATGGCAGACTCAAGTCTTGAGCCTCATTCTTTGGACTGCTGCTACCCGGTGATAAGATAATCAGCCCATCAAGAGAGTAATACTGAGTGAATTTTATATCGAAGAACAAGAGTTACATGTTCATGGTTTTTCTTACATTTAAACTTTCCTAACCTGTATGTGTTTTATTCTAAATGTTCTCTGCTAATGATAGCAAAATAATTTTACATTTTAATTGGCTATATATGCCTTGTGCTGAAGAATCCAGAATAAAAAAACTACAGCAGGAAGCTGAGAACTCACAAACTCTCTAGAGTAGAATGCCCTTCCCTGGCCCCTCTTGCCAAATGATTTTATATGCATTCCTTCACAATGAGGGAAACATACGTTTTCACTTGTCTTGACTCCATTTCTTTCAAATCTTGGTACTAAAATGGTTTAAGTCAGAATTTTTTAAAGGTACTTTGTTTTATCATAACAGAAGATGTCATTAAGTTTTGATGGTATAAAAATAGAAGTATTACACATTAAAAATTATCTTGCAAGTCATGAACAATTTTCTTTTACTAGATTAATTTTTATATATTTGTGTACCTGGTCCCCATAAGTCCCTTTGTTTTCTCTGTTATTTTTGTCTATTTCCTTTTGATCATGCTTTATTCTTTTTACAAATGAATTTTATGGTCTATCTTGTGTATAAAGTTCATATTGTCATGTTTACCTAATTCCTTAACGTTCAATACAACAATTATTTATATTGTTCCTGTTTCAATAATTTGTCCTAGTAAATTTTATTCTAAATAAAGTAAACATACAGAATTGACTAAAGGAAGGAAATGTGGTTTATATAATAAGAAACCACAACTTTAGATTTTTTTTCCCAGAATGAGATACAACACTTACTAAAAAATAGTACCTAGCAGGAAAGTCTGATATTTATTTAATTAATAGATCAAAAGGATTTATTAAGCAACACATTTGGGCAAATATTGTGAGAAGAACTGAAAAGAAAAAGACCCTTCCCTCTCGGTTCATCCTCTATACACTTGCCCCATATTTATTTTTAGACCACTTATCTGAAATTGTATTATATATTTATATATTTACTTATCAATTGTCAGTTTCCACCTCAGAATGTAAGGTCAAGGGGTACAGATTATTTTGTTCATTAATTCATCTGCAGGGCCTGGAACAGTGCTTAGCAAAAAGGCATGACGTAATGCTTGTGAGCAAAGAATGTAAGTGTGGAAAGAATGTGGGAAATGGAGTGGATTTGAATTCTCTGTGCATTTAATTATATCCCTCTCCCACCCCTGCAAAAAAATCCCTAATATGTCAATGTTAGTTATTGCCCCAGCTCTACTTCAGAGATGCAAAGAAATTATAGTTATGAACAGTTAAGAAACCTGTAGACTCTTGAAGACACAAACTTACATGAATATATCTTTGTTATGTGTAGGCCGTGTTTCTACACGTAACACAATTCTTGATATAATAATGAGGCATTCACAAACATTTCTTGAATGAATGAATGAGTGACCTTAATTCACACAGACTAGAAGGGTTAGTATAGAAATGTAGGTTGGATGACTCCTAAGTCTTTATTCTTTCTAATATATCATAATAACGTCTGTGAGGCATGAAATAGATATTGTATAACAGTGAGACAAAAGTATTTTTTAAAACCAAGCACACGAACAAAATCACAGGTACTTTCTTTGGTGAGATAACACAACCCAATAAATAAGGTTCCCAGTGGTGATCCTGAGGCTGCACACTATTCTTGGTTTAAAAAGACAGTAAGGTATATATTATTTTCAGAAATATCTACATTCTAATAAAAAGAAAAATAAAATACTGTTTAAAGAGTATACATTCAATAATCTAGAAAACTCAGCTGGCTAGAACAACACATTTCCTAAAGGCTCCTGGTAGATAAGTCTTGTTTTTGTGGCACTTTTTGTTCCTTTCTGATTGTGATTACATTTTGTCTTATGGTATAGTTTTTTTTTTTATTTATAGTTTCTATTGAAATGGTTGATTCATGGAGATAAGAGCCACACTTTAGTTTCTGGCCTTTTTGGATTCACAGTCTAGCACAGTCCTTGGAACAGAGAGGGTGTCAAGTATATGCTTACTAAAGGAAACATTTGAAAACTACAAGCAACGATGTCAGTATCTATAAGAGAATCAACAGCTAACATTCGATTGCTTCCATGAGTAAGGGACTCTGCAATGGGCTTGACAGGCATTGTTTAATTGTCACAACATCCTATGAGTTAGATGCCAATATTATCACATTTGATAGACAAGAAAGTGCTGCAGATTACATGGTAACAGGGCGAATGACGATGGATGGATTAGACATCATAAGGATAAGTCTTCAGAGCCCCTAGTCTGCCATTTACCAAGTTAATGACTTTGAGTAAGCTACTCAACCTCTCTAAATCTCAATTTCCATATGTTTAACATTGACAAAGAGAATACAGTAGTGCCTACATCACAGTGGGAGGAAAAGCCTTGAATCTTTATCTTAGAAGGTTACTCCATTTCCTTAGTAAGGGGCAGTAGGTGTCACACTTCGAAATCCAGCAGAATCACCTGGAGTATGTTTGCAAAATGCCAATTCCCTGTCCCTACCTCCAAGACATTTTGTTCCAAATTATCTCACAGGAAGCCCAGAAATCTGCACTTTAAAGAAATTACACTTGAAAATGCATGGCTTCGGGTTTCATCTAAATTCCAATTTGTTTGGAGTTTTTATTAAAGACAGAGTGCCTCAATAAATTTGCATTTTCTTTAAATTTCCATTCTCAAATAGGCAAGTTATCACAGTCTTATTTAGTCTTATGTCATTTTAATACTTGAATAACATTGTGATGTAACAATTATAGTTAATATCATATAACACACTGCATGCAAGGCATTTTTCTAAATACTTTATGAATATCAACTCATTTAATCCTCCCGACAACACATGATAAAGTTTTACTATTATAATCTTCATTTTATAGATGAAGACACACAGGCACAGAGAGCTGAAGTAACATCCCCAAAGTTACGCACCTAGTAAACGAGGAGAGCAAAGATTGAAACCTAGCAGGCTGGCTTCAGCGCCTGCATTCTTAACTATCACACTGAGCTGACTCCCCAAGGGAGGGACAGAGGTGAGAGCCTTGCTTTACAGGCCTGGTGCCTTCACTGGCTGGGCTCCTGAGCATGTATGTCTCTGCCCCTCTCTGGGATTCAAGTTCCTTCTCTACGAAGTGAGGGGTTGACTCTGATGAGCTCTAGGGAGGAAAGATCCCATCATGCATTTTACAGGAGACTTTTGACCTTGTTGTCTCCCTCTTCTAGGGCTGTCCCATCGTGAGTTTTTCTTACCTGCCAATTCAAAACACTGCCTGCAGAGTCATTTGTCCTTTGCCTTTTCTTCTTGCTCAGGAAACCACACGTCCTTCAGTCTAGAGAGGGTAGACCGGCCTTCACAGATTTCCTTCTATGCCCTGCTGCCTTTGTTTCACCTGGCTTCCAGAGTGCTTCCACCTGAGCCTGTTTGAACCACATTACTCTCCCAAGGAGGCCCTCCAGTTTCTTGTCTCTCCTTTCCTATTCTCCTCTTGAGGACGAACACTCTTTAACCTAATTCATCCTCAGTAGCATCTCTCCAATCTGTCCTTCTTACCTTTCTACTTTCTTCCTATTGTCCCATTCTAGGCTTAACTCTCTCGAGCTTCCTTTAGCCCTGTATTTCTCAAACCTGGCTACACATTAGACTACCTGGTATACTTAACATATAGATGCCTGGGCACTACCCCAGTCCAATTAAATCAGAACTTCGCAGACTGGAATCTGGGCATACATACTATTTAAAAGTTTAAAAGTTGCACAAAAGATTTTAATATGTGACATGGTTAAGAATCTTTGCTGTGTAGCCCTGGTGATTCTCAGCTGAAGAGAATAAGCAAATCAAAATCACCTGGGCATCTGGCTCCTACTCACTCTCAGGGAGGTAAGTCTAGGCATGTGAAGCAAACAAGCAAATGCCTTACAGGTGGTTTGAAGAAGCCCCTTTATGAAACAAAGTTCTAGTTGTGAACCACAAAACAAATGGATCGCTACACCCTCCTATCACCCAGCTTAGCAGAATAACTCAACGTTTCTCCTTATGTCCTGCACCTAGTTAATATTTCTATTCACAAAGCGCAATGCAGAGAAAAAAAAAAAAACACTTGGCAGTAAGATCCATATTCTTTTTCTCTGTCTGCACTAACTGGCTAGGTAACTATGGGGGAATCCCTGTTTCTCTCTAGGCTTCATTTTCCCCTATGTGTAATAGGAGGTTATTAGATTACTAGAAAATTGCTAAGCATCCTTCCTTTTTTATTCTATTATTTTAAGGCCCACAACCTATTGTTCCTAACTATTAGACAAGTAGCCATAGTTCTTTCTATATTCAACTGACCACAGGCAATTCATCTGGGCAAAGCTATTCACTATGTCAGTGAAGACAGCCCATTGTAAGCCAATACCAGAGCTGCAAAGACTTCTTCAAACTTCCTTCCTGCACCAAAAACTATCTCTGCCCAAACTTCTGTTTGAATCTCTGAATCTATGCAAAGATCTTTCTTCCCTTTTAGTGTCCTCTGATAGCAACCTCATCTGATGGCAGTCACCTCCTTCATTTCTGGACCTCTTACCCCGTCCAGGCAGATGCCTTTGAACATAGCTCAGACAGATTTCACTGGATTACAGACAGGCCCTCTGCTCTCACCCCTCCAGCTGTCCAGTGATGCCCAGAAGGTGATTACAGTGTGACTACAGTGTTACTGCTTAGGAGCTTTCTTATTGTTTGCTTTGTCTTAGTATGAGATGGTCCAGTCTGTTAAGAGATGCTAGATAATGGATGTGTAGCAGGGTCTCTCCCCAGTCCCTCTCTGCCAGCCTCCAGTCTTCTTTAAACTTAAGAGATACACTATCTAAAGGTATTGGAGACAGAATAACCTATAAGGTCATGTCTAATGATAACATTGCGTCTACTGTGTATAAGTATTTTTTCACAAGTAAATGAAACATACATAAGACAATAATGAAAATAAAAATAATATTTGACAAATAAAAATGGGGGAAGGAAGAACAAACTCAGTGAGTGAGGGTATGTTAGTCTATCTACAAAACAAAGGGCTCTGAGACAGAGGTGGCATGGAAAAATGAAAACCTTATAGGCTGAATTTGCTGGGAGCAGGAATTTGGGGCAGGGTTTAGCAGAGGAGAGATGAATAGATTGTAACTTATGAAAACAGGAGAGAAGAGTAAAGAAGAGAGAGTTACTGAAGATTGTGAACTGGGTCATCTTTAATATCCTTCTAGAGATACCAAACAAATGAGAAATATTTTAAATACGGGATTAAATGAGTAAAAGTTCTTTTAAGCTCTGATTGTTCTGTGCTTCTTAAATGCAATACCACCTAGAAGAAATCCAGGCTTTTCATAGATTCAAAAGTGTATAAAACATGATAATATTAAAGATACTTTATCTAAATTTCAGGAAAGGAAAATTTTTAAAAATTTCATAGATAAAAAGAGAAGCATAATTTCATAGAGAAGGGCTTTCAAAGGAAATTTGGCTTGAGAAAAATGTAAGACTCTTTGAAAGAGGGGTCTACAAACTACTGCCCCCAAAAACTACTTTCACATGTTTTTGCAAAGTTTTGAAGCCATGCTCATTTGTTTAGGTGTAGTCTATGACTGCTTTCACCCTAAAACAGCAGAATTGAGTAGCTGTGACAGAGACTGTATAGTCTGAAAAGCCAAAAATATTCACGGACTTCTTACAGAAAAAGTTTGCTGACCCTGCCTAAAAGATAAAACTTTAATTGCATAATCACGAATATTTCAAATTATAAAGGAGAGACTGGATGTGTTGATTTGTCAGGTAGAATGTTTGTAAAAATAATTTGGGGGTATAAAAAGATATCTGATAAATTGGATGCAAAAAGAGCATATATGAAAGTGTGAAGTGTGGGCACACAACCAAGAGAGAACAAACTGAACATCATGGAAGCTCTAAGAACAGACTAGAAAGCTTCTAGCTGAGAACAAGTTTGAGCTTTTCCAAAAAAGGCTACAGATTAGTTTTAAAATAGATGATGTACATAAGAATGTACAAAAGAAAGTTTTGATTACAAGGAGCAGCCTGGCTTTCCAAAAAATAAGTCCTCTCATTTCCACCAAACCAACTGGGAGCACCATTTCAATGGACTGGTTTCTCCCTCTTGCATCTCTCAGCTTTGTCCTTGCCGCTATTTTCATCTTACCATTCACTTCTGTCCTTTTTCACTCAGACATAAGTCTGTGGCTGAGAGATATCAGAGCTTCTCACATAGAGCTGGAGACATCTGTTCATCTATATATACATTATAGTCTTACTCTTATATTTTTTATAGTCTTATTTTTGTTAAATATGACCCTCTTCAAAAGTATCCACTACAGTGATTTTTTGGTTTTGTTTTTAGGTAAATGATTCAAACTAAATTTCAAAAGTCATTCCTACCTTTGTCCACCTCCCTCTTCTTACCACCACAATCTTATCTTACATTTAAAATGTTTCTTTGCCCCCATGGAAAACCAAATTACTGTTAGCTGGCTAAATTTTAAAATGTTATCTGTTTATAAGTTTAACAATATGACTATTGTGTCTGGTAACCATTAGATTTCTAAATGATATGACAAGGGTCTTCATCCTTAGACTGTCTAATGTTATTTATTCAGTATTCTTAGGTTTATTTTCCCCTTTACTTAATTCATACCAAAATAAACACAAGATCACTCCTATCCTAGGAGCTCATGTGCTCTTATTTGATCATGACTTTCTTGTCACTGCAAAGTTATAACGGGAAATTCTCTCCAGATACTTGGTAATCAAAGTCCACCCCTTGTAGATGCTTATGACAGATCCTTGTAGTTTATTCTCTTAAAGATTAGCGCTGCTTTCTGCTTTTCCAATATATGTGCTCTGTCCATCAGAGCATCCCCTTATGTTGTTATCTGTTTTTAATAATTTTCGGTTTTAGCTTCTTGGAGTCTGATGGAAATGGCAGGTTACATAGCAAGCTTTCTCATTTTCCCACATCAACACATTCTTTAATTCTATCCTTTGCATAAATGTTTTCCCTATTACTACTAACTTTATGTCTTTCCTTTCCCAGCTCAGGGTAAAGACTGACTTTTGGAGGCTGGATCCAATTTCAGGCTAAAAGGAGAAAAAAAGAGAAAAAGAAAACTGCTCTAAAGGAAAGAGCTTATCCAGTGGAGAAAACAGATCCCCAGGCTTAATTCCCAGATTTTACAGAAGCACTAAATAGCTTAGGGACTGAGTAAGCATGATTACTTTTGATTAACGAGACCAACCTCATTTAATCAGGATGTCTATAACCCTATTTTCAGATTTTCTTTGTGACTCTCAGGCTTGTGAGGTCACAGTATTAGGATATTGAGGTTAAAAAAATTCAAATTCAGTATAGCTTTTCTCACTTCTCATTCCATACAGATGCCTCTCTGTGTGTGTATGTGTGTCCACATTTGTTTAGTTTTTGTACATGTATACATGATGTGTCAGGGAGTTGTTGCAATCCATAGCGTGAATTGGTCTAAAGATACTAGGAGATTTGTTAACTTTTCCTTTGAGGTGACAAGTGCTATAATAGGTAGATGGACTGAAGAAAAAAAGCAGAAAAATAGATTAGTGCCACAATGGGTAAAGAATGTAATTGAGAGAATTGCTATTTTATTTTGGTTCCTCTAAAAATGTTGGACTATAAAACTCAGACTATCGTAAAATTATGCAGTCCTATCAGAGTAAGAGCTATGGATCTCTTATGCCTCCACTGGGTTTAGTGACATGAAAGCTGAAAAGTTCCTTTTCTAATGACACCATTCCAATGTTAGAACTGAATGAGAAAAAAGATTTGTAAATTCTGTCTCTTTAAAAGGGAAATGATCATGGAAGTAATATCCCTAGGGTCTCTTGAAACTGAAATTCAAAATGAGTGAAGGATAACATAAAACATATGAATTATTATACTGTTTCCATAACGTACCCAAAGTCCAGTGAATCTAAGAAAACTTTAAATGATATAAACTCATTAAAACAAAATGTTCTTGAACACATATATGCTACCCTGGGGATTTGACCTCACTCACAAAAAAGTAAATAAAAAGATATTTTATAAAAGGGGATGTTACCTATAAAAGGGAGGTATCAAATACAATTATTGATAAAGGTCAAGAACAGGAGCATTGAGCACTGATTAGGAACATGAATTTTAGAATCCTGGTTCTGCCACACTATAGACTTAGAGCAAGTTGCTTAAACTTTCTAAACCTCAGTTTCCTCACTTGGGGAACAGGGATAAAAATAGTTAATGTGTTATGTTGCTGTACATGTAAATGAGATGTATATAAATTGTTTAGTGCAGTACCTGGCAGGTTCTCAGTAAATGGTAGGGAATGATTATCACTATTCTAAGCTGTGGTCTAAAGTTAAATCCCCATCCCTCTGAGAATAATGAGTCACAGGAATCACAGATTAGAAGCATGGTTCAGTTCCTGCAGCCTCGGTGTTCATGTAGACTTGGAATTATTTCTCAGACAATTTTATGGTCTCTTGGTTTTTTTTAACAAAAGAAAAACAAACAAACCAAATCAGTGCACAGAAATTTATACAGTGATAAATCTTTGCTATTCCACAATAAGATTCATTGTGGTTTATGCATGGTCTCCAAATACTTCACATGGCTAGCTGCTCTAATTTTTAGCATCAGATTTATATACCATGGTGGCTGTACCCCAAACCACCACAGGGATGGTTTCAGACTCAGTACCTATGATCTTATTAAGGGTATAGAGTCATTTACCACTAATGTCAGTATACAGTTATAATTTCCTTTTGCTGGCATGGATATACCCAGTAGGTCTTAGTGTTTATACAGGCATATTCCCTAGAATAACAAAGCTAGCACATTCATAGAGAGATCAAATCTCTTATTCTTTACAACTTTCTTTTCTACCTTATCAGAACATATCCTCAGTGGTCCTTATTTTAGATCAGAAGGTAACTACAGAAAAAAAAAAAAGCCATAATCTCAAAACAAATATCACAATCAAACTTTATTTCTCACTCACAGGAAATCTTATGCGAACATTTCCCTTAAGGCAGCTCTCCTGTCCAGCTTTCCTACCAGGGGTGACTCAGAGATCTACAATCCTTCCCATCTAGTGGCTGAGCTGTCCTCTGGGCCTCAAAGACTTCTGGGTCCTCTCTAGCCAGCTATGGTGATGAGAGGAGGAGAGGAGAAAGGAGGGAAAGGTGGAGGAAAAAAGGAAAGGAGAGAGCCAGAGCCAGCAAAGGATCTTAGGGTAATTTTAAGGCCATGTCTAGAAGTAGCATGAAACACTCCTGCCCATCTTGCACTGGTTAGAATCAAATCACACGGCCACGCCTAACTAAGGGAAGCTGGAAAACTACAGTTAACTGCATCCAAGAGGAAAATAAAATAGTTTTGTGAATACACAACATCTTCTCTCTCCCAGTGCCTCTCTGGCTGGATGGAAGAATTATTGAGTTCTTAGATTTTTGTTTTGTTTTGTTTTGATGTTGGTTTTTAGACAGCAATTTTTTTAAAGATACCTTTTATATGAATGAGTGCTTGTGTGTGTGTAAAATGGTCTAAATCTGAGAAGGATGCTGAATTAACTCTTTGTCATTTATTTATCCCTTTATTTCATATTCCCCCCTAAGAAACTAGAGGCTTCTTATTTTTGAGAGATTTGAAAATGTATAAGGATGATCTCCATTCAAGGGAAATCTATTAAAAACTGTGTTGTACACCAGTGAGAGATAAAATCTTGAAAAAGAGGTCTCTATGACAAAACCATGTCTCTCAAACATGTGCAGAAAGGAAACTTTTCAGAATTTCCAAGCAATTGACTGCAAACAAACATCTTAGTAAACCTCTGCCAAAACAAGATTTTTTTCCCTGTACTTATCTTTTGATGTTGATAATTCTGCATTAGTCTCTGTTATATTTTGTGCTTGAGTAATGAGCCTAAACTATTTGAAGAGATGATTTCTGGGATGATTGCTAAAACCTAATCTCTTTGCATGTGACTCTGTAAGCTTTCAGAACAAGTAAGCACCAGCGATGAGAGAGAACACCATTCGATTGTGCCTTTTCCACATTCCACCTTTTGAGAGTCCTGCATTGTCTTACATCACACACACACATACAAATACACAATTCCATTTACACAGTGTCTTTAATTTACCTACAGGTAATAACATAGAACTGAGTATCTGTGACTACTACATATAAACTGGAGAGTGTGAAATCCAACTTTGTCTAAATTGCTTTCAGATTTAAGATGTATTGAGTATAAATAGGAACCATTAATATTAAAAACATACTTTGTAGAGAATGAAGACCAGGTATCAACCACTTTCCCCATAGTGGACAAAAAACTTTTCACTTGATCAAATTTCCTAATTAGTGATTTGTAAAGTCTCTTAAGAGACTTAGAAATTGATCTGGTACTTATTTTATGATTGGCTTGTTTATTAAAATAATCTGCAATTGTAAATGTTATGAACATATCTATTGTAATTATGAAAAGGGGTATATAAATCTTTTAGGAAATATACAACCACTATAGTGTTAGGAGTTTAATAATTGCCTCGGGCAATTAGTTCCAGATAGGAACTTGTAATTTAATTGTTCAACTGTGCTATTTATAAGAGAATACTTTTTTGAAATAGATTTTGTTATTTTATTCCAGGCTTTAATTTCTGATCTTTTCAAAACTTAAAGAGCAAATAAATCAAGGAGATGCGAAACTTTGACTTTCTAAAGTTAAAACTGTATCTATCATTCCATTGGAGTTGAAGTACATTTAAGACTGCTCCCTAAAGGTTTAGAATAAGATGGAATAGTTTCAAATAATAAAAAACACATCTCAAGGCAATGAGCTATTTATCTAAAAAGTCAAGGACCAAAGGACAGTATCAAAGGCCAGTTTTCTCTCAGCTCCAAACTAGGGGCTCACGTATAGATTGCTTACTCAAGTGCTGATAACCAGGCTCTTCCTTACTATTGAAACAAGTTAGTAGTTTTTTTCATTCAGCAAACATTTACTGAGTACCTATTACTTGCCAGGCAGTGTGTTAAGTGTCAGAAATACAGAGAATAAATAGAGTGCTATAACAGCCCAAGAGTGGGAGTGGGGATGGAGATGAAATGTCCATAAAACCCATTTTGAGAGCTAGCTTTGTACATCTCGATCCATATCTGACCCTTAAGCCAAATAATCAGGAATTCCAATCCTGACCTATCTCCCTATGCCATAGTGGTCTGGAATTCCCAGACAAACGTAACTCTTTCTTGATGCTTTAAGATGTGGCAATAATGGAGCCTCTTAGAACCCCTGAGTTTATACACAAAACTTCCTAGGCATTTCACATCTAAGAGGTATCTTTAACAGCTCCCTATCAAGACTGAAGTTGAAACTTAATGGCATGGTTTTGAAGATTCCTGATAATCTGACCTTAAGTTCACCTCACAATGAAACATAATTTATATTCTAGTCTTAATTTCTAAAACAGCCCTTGCATTTTATTTGTCTTTGCTTACTCTTTCCTTCAATCTGAAATGCCTTTTCACATCTGTTTACTTATTGCTATGGTCTGAATGGTTGTGTGCCCCCCAAATCCAGGTGTTGAAACCTAACCCCCAAGGTGATGGTAGTTAAGAGGTAGGATATGTGGAAGTGATCAGACCATGAGGGCGAACCCCTGATCAATGGGATTAATGGCCTTATAAAAGAGCCCCAAAGAGCTGCCTTGCCCTTCCACCATGTGAGGACAGAGCAAGAAGGTGCCCTCTGTGAAAAGGTGGGCTTTCATCAGACACAGCATCTCCTGGCACCTTGATCTAAGATTCCCCAGCCTCCAGAACTATGAGAGATAAATTTCTGTTGTTTATAAGCCAACCAGTTTATGGTGGTTTGTTACAGCAGCCCAATGAGACTAAGACACTTACCAAAAACCTAGCTAATTTTCCTGTCTCACCTCAGATAGAATTTTTTCAAAAATGTTTCTTATTCCTTCCCAGTCAAAATAAATATGTCTTCCTCCATACCTCTGTGACAAACTGTAAACTCTTACTAAATTCAACCTTCAGCAGTAGTTAATTGTTTATATGTCTGTCGCCCTTCCTTGTCACTGCAGGTAGGGTAAATGTATTATTGTCTCTCAATGTCCACCACCATGCCTACCATAGCGTTTGTGCAAGCTGTGTGCTCAATAAATGCACATCAATTTGAACTGCCTTGCGTTTTTCTTCTCCAGATTAGGTGCTGAAACTCTCCAGAGGAAGCCAGATGCAAATCCTGCCTACCAGTCAGCTACAGCTTTTCTTCCAGTGGCCTCCAGACTCTCTCCACTTTGATCCTATGTACTTTTTCTCTTCCTCTGTCCATCCACTAACCCCTAACCTAACAGCTTCCTATTATAGAAGCTCCATCAATCCACCTGTCTCTCCCTCATATTCTTTACTGAAGGCCACACGAGGCACATATGAATCAACATATGAATCTACCTGGTGTAAGACGATGAACAGTGGACGAGCCTAACTGGAGACATTATACCCACATGAAGATAAACAGGTTATTTTTGTAATTGCCAGAAAAATAGCACTCTGGGCTGCCAGTTACAATGGCGGTACCTCGACACAAGGCAACACACCATTCTGCCACTTCACTGGACTCTTATTCTCTGTACATTTGTTTGCACTCTTTGACTCAACCTGGAGTGCCTCCAGCTTTATCTATTAAAATCCCCTATCCTCAAAGACTGAAACCAATGTCACTTCCTCCTTGAAATTTCTCCCATCCCTCCAGATGGAATTTTTCTTTTTCCCCCATATTACTGTTGTACCTTTTTTTTTTTTTTTTAACAACTCTAGTGTAGCACTCATCAGCACTTACCTCACACAACTGGCTCTATCAGTGTATTAGCCTTATCTTATTAATGTTGTCATTGTGTATCTCACCCAGCTCAGCGTCTTGCACACAGAAACCCTCGATATATATTGTTGAGTTAAATGCACTTCTCTTTTATACCGTCCCTGAGCAGTAGCAACTGAGTTCTTTGTCCAAAATTTCACAAAGCAGATTTCTGAAAAGGATCTTGTGGATGGAAAAATCTGTGCTGTGATTAAATAATGGTCCCTGGCTCAACTGGAAGACCAGCAGCATTATCAAGGTTAGAAGTCTCATCTCTGATAACATTTGACCCATAACATGTGGCCTGAGACATGGCCACTGTTACCAATGTGTCTACATACTATTAATATTTCAAACTCTCCAAGAGAACAGAGAGCCATTATAATTGATGAAAACACCCTTGATATTGAATTTATTTATAGTTTTTGGAGGGGAGAGAGGCAGTTTGATGAGTGTGCTGTTAAAACTCTAGGAACTTGGCAGCAGCCAGTGTACAGGAATTCCCCTGCTCTGCATTTTAACACTGCTGTGATTTGTAGACATCACTATTTAATGAAGCACACAGCTGTGCAAGAAGAGCAGGAGGCGGAGTTTGGCAATGAAGGGCCAGCAGGAAATCTGGCAACCCATGTCATCTGGAATTTCCCTGACTCTGTCAAGCCACCCCTCCTTCTACCATCCTCCTCTAGCTCAACCTTCAGGCACTCTCTGAGATGACCACTTTAGTCACATAAATAACTGAGTAGAGAAATTGCAGTATAAGTCATGTCCTTTAACACATCTTTAGCAAGTATATTTTTGTGAGTCCAGGAAATAGAGTTGGACAAACCAGCAAGATAAACTAAAAAATGATCCAAACCTTCAGCTAAAATTATAATGGAAACATTGAGGGAAGCTAAAAAAGAAATCTCTTTGGTTAATATTATAAATTATTTATTTTAATTCAATTAGCCCTGCCCTTTCCTATTTTAGCTGCAAACAGAAGTTTCAAAAGCAACAATTTGAAAGCTGAGAAACCTAGTAGTGCCCTGTAAGTTTTGTAGCTGAGTTCAAATCCTCGCTCAGTCATTTACTCATTGTGAGATCTAGGCAAGTCGTTTAGCCTCTTTGGGCTGTATTTGTCTCCTCTACAACATGGAGATAATAATATCCACTCTACAGGCTTGTTAGGAAGGTTACCTGATAAAATGTATTTATAAGGGACACAGTTTTGTTTTCTCTTTTCCTTTCCTCTCCCCACCCCTTTCCCCAATACATACACAGATCTCCATGATTTAATAGTATATCCAAGTCTAGTGAAAAATAGACTAGTTTTGAAAGCGCAATAACTTCAATTAAGTACTTGATATATGGAATGTCATATAACACCTTTTTCGGTTATTGCTAACTAAATGATATGATTACGGTGTCTTTATTTCAAATAATTCAAAGCATTTATTGACAAATAGATTCATTCATTTACAAAATATTCCTATAAAGTATAATCAAGGCAATTGTTGTCTATATTATGGATAAAGGAAAGGTGAACAAAGGTTAAGTTGTATGACCCAAGCCTTCAACGGAGAACTACAATCCCTGAGTTATGTTATCACTATACTGTCTCAAATGTATGCCTCCTACAGTGTCCTCTTTGGAGTTAGAAACCAGAGAACAGGACTAATGATCCATAGAAACATGTATTAAAGACAGAATAAATTTAAGAACTATAAGAACTATAATTCTTAAAGAAAGCAAAAAAAAATTATCTTCACTACATTTTCTATTAAAAATAAATAGCATAAAGATCTCTTAAATAAAGAAAAATTTAAAATAAAAATGAAGATAATTTACAGTTGTAGCATTATACTTCAGTTTTAGATTTTGGCTCCATAAGTAAAAAAGAAAAAAAAAATTCACAAGTAAGAGCAAGGATGATAAAGGGATTAGACAGAAATATAATCTTAATGTTTGTTAAAACTCTGTGAAACAAAGCTATAACAAATTTATCAATTCAACTCTTGGGGGAAAAAGGCTATTTAGATTAAACATAGAAAAGTATCACAGTCATTTGTTACAAAAGTAAATTTTAAACTATACCAAAAAGGGGAAAGCAGTAGTTTATTTAATATTGTATCTTCCTCGTTTTCAGTAAAGCCAAGTGATAGTAACACACAAAAAGGTCCATATTTAAGCTGACATAAAAATTTAAATGATGTATAAGATACATAATATACTATGAGCTAATGGATCAAAAGTGAGATAAAGTAAGAAATAAAGAACAAGGTTGAATCTACATAACTACGTGGTGACAATACTGAGATATACCATAGAAATCTAGATTCTAGGTATGTGAGAGGATTGCTTTTTGTAGGAACTGTGAAAACATAAATCAGCACTCTAAAATTTTTTTTTAACACAACGCTAAGGTTCTTAGCTCTACTGTTTTATGTCTCTGAGGCATGAAACAATCTGTGGGTGTAAAGAAAACTATGGGGAATAATCATATTTTAAGTATTATAAAACATGAAGGTTCTTCTTTCTTTCCACATTATGTTAATTTTGAGCAGTTTAGGCAATGTTCATCATAGAGTTTAGGAAAATAGTGGATAATGAAAGAAGTAATGAATGAACTCTGTAGCTCTGAGTGCCAGGTGGTTGTGGGAGTCTAAGCCCCTGCACAGTCTACTACTCTAAATACAAGCGCATGTGCTCCCTTTTACAGTCTGCTCATCTGTGGTCAGCAAACGTGCTTCACGGGTCTGCTTATGTCAGGCACCACCAGCCTCTTTGGCATGCCATATCTCAGTGAGGATACGCCATCTGGGTTTTCCCTCCAGAATTAGATTTGTCCATGCCAGAGAAGAAATTAACCAACCAAACTGAATACTGTTGTATGCCATCAGTGAGAGTTTAGATTTTGGCATAAAATGTACAAATGACTGAAACAAACATCAGACTCTAGCTAGTGAACAAAAGAGGAAACAGAAAGAGAGATGATGGTTTCTTTTAGACTTTTGTTCACAAAACAACAGGTTGGTTTCCGTAGCATTTCTCATGACTACTACCACTGGCAGAGAAATTGTTTGCTGAAACTGGTTCCAAGTTTGAAGTTAAAAGATAGTACAAATAGTTATTTGAATTCAATGTTAGTAAACCATTTTGAAGCTCTAGATATTGTCAAGGCTGCTTTAAAAGACTGTTTTTCAATCTGCTGATTGAGATCATGAAAGCAATTTAATGGGCTAGAGGCAGCTTAAGAAAATAAAGGAAAAAAGAAAAAATAACAATAGGTGACCCTGAAATGGAATAAAATTCAATAGAAGATATCAGACCTCATTGTATGTAGTATGGATGAGTTTTTTTAAAAATGAAATGTGGATTTCATTTTATAGATATAAATATTTGTGTGTCTTTCTGTGTGTCCATGCATGTGTATGAGGCACCCATGCTACATAAACAGTATTTTTATTATAGCTAGTGGTCAAAAATTTTTAGGAAACCTATTCAAAAGAATAGTTAAGATCCATTTTTAATTAGCAGTAAGATTACATAAGTAAAATTTTTCTAAATTTTGAAATTTAGGCAATAAATTTGCCTTACTGCTGTTCATTATATTAGTGGTTATAATACTTATGATATTAGAATTAATATTTATAATATTACTATTTTTAAAGTAATCATTTTTTAGGATTATGATATAAATTTCAAATTAGAGGCATTCTGCTTAGTAAAGTTTTACTATGAAATACATAAAAGGGCAAAAATTTGATTATGCTATAGCCATAAATACATCTTTACCCTCTGACACAGCAAAACTATGTCCAGGATTATCTCCGAAGATGAATTTTAAAACAACAAAGGTACACATTCACAGATGATGAGTATAGATTTGTGGATAGTAGCAAAAAGTTTATAACTCACCTAAAATTCACCATAAAAGACTGAGTTTAGTATATCCTGGCAAATTTACAGAGTACAATATTATATAGTCATTAAAATGATCACTCTGTGGAAAATTCAAAAAAATGCATATATGATACATTCAAGTAATATAATTTTATCTATGCTGTGATTACAGATATGCAAATATTATGCAAGCATCTAGCTAGATTTTGGAAAGGAACAGAAAAATAGAAATGTTTAATTTGCTGAAGAGATAAAACAGTAGATCTTTTAAAAAATTCTATTTTTAGATAGTGTTATCATAAAACTGTACTATTGCAGATGATCATATCTTAGTATGGTTCTCAAATGTAATCTATGCTAGCAACAATTATCAGCAAAGCTAAAATGCTTCATCTGTATAAATGCTGCTAAAATCTTACGAAAGTGAACTAGCAAAAGAACACTTTCAAGGAATCATATCAAAATAAAACAAGAGCTATTATATAGTTTGCGGAGCATTTCTTTGTAGAAGAAATTACCCAAAATGTTGAGGATGGTTTCTCCTGAATTTGGAGTGTCTATTTGGGTTATCCATTAAAGTAACAGACATCTAGAGTCAGAACTACTCCTGCAGTAGGCAATGTTATAAACTCTCTCTCGTCTATCAAAAATAGCTGGTGATAACTTTGTGTTCCTTAGTATTAGAGAGTTTTACCTTTCGCCTTGCTGATATGTAGGATATAGCTAATTCTGGGTCCGATTTATTGTTACTGGATAGAAGAGAATTACTCCAGCATCAGATGTATTTCTGAATGTCACAAGATGCTGAAAATCCACAGGCAGAAGACAGTAAGACTCTCCAGACAAACAAGCAAGCAAACAACAACAACAACAACAACAAAAAAAAAAAAAAAAAACAAGAAATAAGGACTGAGGTCACAATGGCAAGCTGATTTCTTTCTTTTTCCCCAAAATAATGTTTGTCATAATTGTCATACTGTATGCCAACTCTTTGAATGGGTGGTGCTGGTGGAACTGAAACTAAGGGGCAATTGTGAAATATTATAATGTAATATGGAGATTTTCTTCATATTTAAAATGCACAATGCAGAGAAGGGTGGGATAAGTCCACCTTTTGGTGAACATAGTGTCTAGATGAGCAATATAGAATTAATAAATTCTTCCTTAGTTCTGCAAGTTAGATCAATCTTAGCCTTATTTTTGCATATCCCAGACCCGGAAGGGTCATACCTACTGTCAATGGGCTGCTGGCATTGTTAATTCCCAGTAGACCGAAATGTTCTCCCTTAATCTAATGAGCAATTTAAAGTAGCAAATGATCTTCTTTCAGGTCTAAACCAGTGTTCCTTTCTGCCTTTTGACATGCAAAAAATCTTACACAAACAGAATAATTAATAATTTAACACAAACATTAAAAGAGACTGGCACCACAGGAAAAGGTGTAAATTCTACAACAAAAGCTCACATTCTTCATCTCTAGATAGTTTTCTTTCCTATTAGATGAGGTAAGATGCAAAACTAGAAAGAACAGATTTCTAAAGATAGTTTTTAATTGAACATCACCATTGTTATAATCTTTTAAACAGAATTTCCAGTGAAACCAAATTAGTAAAAACTGGTAGCATATTATTGATAACTATTACTTAATCACATCAATTTTGTGTCATCTTGAAATGTTTACCAGCTTATTTTTGAAGTTATATATTACAGTTCTAAATATTATGACTGATTTATTTCATCAGATGTAGAGTTGATAAAATGATATTTAATATTCACCAAATATCCAAAATTTAGGATGTCATGTAAGTTAAAATACATGACCACAAAATATATTTATTTGGAAAATAATATTAATAAAACATCTCATCTGTGAAACAAACAAAAAAACAAAAAATCTTACGCGTACCCTGAGAATCCAGGGTAAGTGTACCTTAAGGAGGATTTGTCTTTACTGAGGGTCTTCAAAGTAACTGATTTGTTTTCCATTTCCCAAATATAAAATTATACCTTATAACAAATATGTTTTTAAAGACTTCGTATGTTCTCCTACCTACTAGAGGTTCTGACGTGACCTGGGGACGGGAGGCATGCTCCCTCTAGGTAAGAAAGGAGACTCTGTACTAACGTGCAACTTCAGGTATCACTAATGGCATGTGTTAGGTATCACCAACCACAAGCTGAG
This sequence comes from Eulemur rufifrons, assembly GCF_041146395.1. NCBI lineage: Eukaryota > Metazoa > Chordata > Mammalia > Primates > Lemuridae > Eulemur > Eulemur rufifrons. The sequence goes on from NC_090989.1 coordinate 74,455,339, forward strand.
AATGAAAAACACTGAAATTAAGAAAAAGTAAGCTCCGACTTACTCACTACTTACTATATTCTAAACACTGTGCATTATCTCATGTAAACCTTACTTACACTAATCCTTATGGGGTAGCTTCTATTATTATCCTCATTTTATGTATGAGAAAACTTAGGCTCAGAATGATGAGACAATTTGCCTGAAGGACATACTCACCAAGGGGAGCTGAGACCATACTCACTCTGATACAAAAGTCTGAGCTCTTGAGCCCACACTGTACAGCTTCTCTGATAGCTTGGGCATTGTAAAATCCGGTTTGTCGGTCACTAAGTAAGATCTTTAACGATGATATGTTATGTATAAAAATAGTACACGTATGTGGACAATATGGAAGAAAATCGTACATTTGGGTAAACACAAAGATTAAAAAATCATAGCATTTTACAAATATTTGGAATACTAGATTTCTGTGATTTTTATACTTTTTCTGTCAAGGAGAAAAGAAGAAAAAAAGTGATAAGCTTCCTCCAGGAATTTTTCTAGCTGGCTGGCTGGATTTATTGGAATTTATAAAACTTCCATGGATGAGGGCTTTTAGCTGATTTTATTCATTTTACTCTTTCAAACTTTTTTTTTTTTTTAGCATCTTATAGTGCTAAACTCTAAGGAAGTAAAATTCAGTGAGAGTGCCACAGTGTGAAAAGTTATGTACAATACAAAGTGACACACGTTACTCATTCAGTCAAGCAATATTTATTGTGTCCATTCTGTGTTGAGCACGATGAGACAGAGCTCTGGACTAAAGAGTCTTGTCCTTCCTCAAACTACAGCCTCGTGAGGGAGACAGACATCAATCAAGCACAGTAATTGTCCTCCTGGAACTCTGACAAGTACCTGGAGAAAAGAATAGAGGGCACGATCAAAGCATGTATGGAGGGCCTACACCGGACATCAAGGTTTGTCTCCCAGAGATGGACATGTCAACAGAGATCTCAACAATATGTAGATGTTATCTAAGTGGTGGGCTGTCTAGAAAGCTGGAGAAACTACCTTGTATTCTGTGAATGGCTTCACAAGAGAAGTAACGAAAATTGGGGTTTTAAAAGTTAACTTAATATTATCAGGTAGAGAACCAGAAAAAGAAAATTCTGGGAAGAAAAACAGCATGAGCCAACATGACCTCAGCACCTAACTTTTAGGTCAGAGGAGGACAGACATCGACACGCATGCACCCCTGAGTGCACACACACATACACTACTGCATACGGGCCTTTTTCTGCCTCCATTATAGCTCTTACCATTCAGTCTATTGCATAGGGTTACCCTGAAATGTAAGTAATATCTATAAATACATGTAATGGGTGGGGTGTCCACCATCTGGGGGATGGACACACTTGAAGCTCTGACTTGGGTGGGGCAAGGGCAATATACATAACCTAAACATTTGTATCCCTATAATATGCTGAAATAAAAAAATTAAAAAAAATTAAAAATAAAAAAGAGAATATGTATGGAGTGGGTATTCAAATGTGAATCCAAAGAAATGTTCTCTGGGACAGACAAAAACAAAATGCCTTTAGTTCACACTAAAGTGTAAGACATGCTGTCAAGTCCTTTCTAGTAAGTGAATTTTGATTAGAGACCGTGAGGCTATCTCATTGATTGTGGTCCCTCCATCAGAGGCCAGGATGAGGTTGTGTAGGGTGTGGTAGATTGGTGTGTTAGGGACTTACATTTTGGCCTCAGTTTTCCCAACAACTATATGATTCTGGATATCATGACCACTTTCTGAGCTTCTATTTCCTTCTCTCTGTCTCTCTCTTTTTTATAGAGACAGGGTCTCACTCTGTCACCCAGGCTGTGGTACAGTGGCACAATCATATCTTACCGCAATGTCGAACTCCTGAGCTCAAGAAATCCTCTTGCCTCAGCCTCCCAAGCAGTTGGGACTATGGACACATGCCACCATGCCAGGCTTCTATTGCCTTCTCTTTAGAGAAAGAGACACAAGTGGCAGAGCACTAAATTCCCCTATGGAATACTGACAACACTGTGACGAAAATACAGAGTATTAGTTTACTTCCTGGATTTTCTCTATATTAAAACTTAAGGATATGGATTTTGAAAACTACTTTTATTTAAGGTCCTAACAACTCTGCCCTCTACCTCATCTTTCAATCTCATCATATGCAAGCCCTGCGCACACTGGTAGCTACTTGCCTTTTCTTTTCCTTTTCACTAGGCACACCTCTGGATTGGGTCCCTAGTAAACTACAGCAGGGAGACGGGTTTATGAACATGGGTGGGCTTGGAAGTTAGCCCTGGTTCCAGTTCTGACTGCATCACTCACCAGCTAGCTGGAAATGTGTTACTTAACCTCAGCAAGCCTAGTTTTTCTCATTTGCAACATGGAAATGACAATGGCACCTACCTTGTAGATCTCAAGAGGATTAAATGTGACAATACATGTGAAGTACATAGCATGATGCCTGGCATGCATTGCCTGAGTCAGTGCTTAAAACTGTTGTTGATATTACTTATTAATTTCCTGCTATTTTTTATACATTCATTATTTCTAATAATGGTACCGAAGGCTCTGCACTTGTCCTCAAGGCCACATCAGAAAAATGAGAACGAGTGATTTGAGGGGAAGGAAAGGAAAGTTTCATTACTTTGCTGGCAAAGGAGAAGGATGGAGACTCCTGTCTGAAATGCCATCATCCTCCTGATAAGCAGAAACATAGAGCTTTTAAAGGATGGGTTCTCAGCTTCAGGCAATTACTGTTCAACTACAGTTGATGATTCTGATTGTCCCATCTCCTGCTGAAGACAATCTTGTGACCTCTGCCCAGGATCTCCCTTTACCAGGTCTGGGTTGGGCCATCTCCTGTTGCATGAATAACAAAAGACTTACCCTGTTGCTCCCAACCACTGGCCTGAGAAGGGATGCAGGTTTTAGTTCTCAAAACGGAGTAGATGTTTTAAAGAGACAGAAAATATATTTTTGCCGTTTTTTTTCAGGCCATTCCCTCTGTTACAATAATATCAATAATGCCTCAAGATAGAAATTATTTCAGCCACTTTACAAGAGAAGAAAAGGAACATGAGAGAAGTTGATTAAGTTTCCCAAGATCACATTTCATATGACAGAGGTAAGAACCAAATTCAAGTCTGTACTTTTTGCTTTACTCAATCCTGACTCATTCCCTTGTTAAAAACAGTGTAGCAGCCACGGTAACCTTCTGCACTCTCAGCCTTGGCCTTCTCCTTTGGCTCTTCCCTGTGGCATCTGCCCTGCTCAGTACACCCTTGGCAGGGCCCAGGCTGATTGCCTTGGGACCCAGGCAGGGGAGGAAGCATTTACAATGCACCTTCTTTAGAGTCCAAGTTATCTTCTGAATAAGTAAAGAATTTAAAGCCTTAGGGAAGAGGTGACTTACCAATCAAACCTCCCCCTCCACAAGTCAAAAAACAATGGCAAGATAATCTATGACAGCAAGGAAAAAGCTCCCTAATGCCCTAAAGTCTCCGAGAGGCCCCTGGAGGATTTCAAATCTGAATCATTTTGGCTGAGAAGGAAGTTGGTTTCAAATAAACCTTTGGAAAGGTGAGATGCGTTGTCAATAAATCTTCCCTACAGTTTCTGTCTGATGTTTCACATTCAGTTAAAACCTTTAATTCCCCCAGGGAAGCTACTAAAACAAGAGGCCCTTTGGAAGCTTAGTAACTCACCCACTAATGCAGCCCCAGAACCAAGGAATCCCTACAGGCCAAATTCAGCAGGACTAATAGGAAAGCACAGGTGCCCCAGTGCTAATTCAAGGAGAGGTTTTGGCCAACACAGTATTACTAGGGATGTCTCAGCCTCCATAAAATAATGCATTTGTCCTCAGGAATTTCATATTGTGAAAAGCTATACATTTACTCAACTTACTAAGGGCAAATTGTGCATGCGGTGTTCATTTACATGGAAAAAGAATAAGAAAGAAAAAGCAGCTAGAAACTTCAAAAGAGAGGTCCTTCAGATTCAAAGAGTGCATTCAAATAACATTTCTGAACGTAACCGTGTGCCAGGCATTACCACCCCTGCATTGAAAAATAGAAAAGTATAGAGACAATGAGTAACCCATCCAAGATCACTTATCTAGTAAATGACAGAAAAGGGATTGAGTCCCATATCAGTAAGTTCAACTCTAGCTAGGCCTCTTTGCACTGGACCATGTGAATTGGTGAACTTCTTTTTCAATTTTTCTATTAGAGTAAGTAGTATACAAATAGTTTGCATTCCTCCCACATTTCCCACTCTACTTAAAAATTATGTATATCCTCATGTTACTGCAAACTAGTTCTCATACACCTTTATCTCTAATTTGCTGAAAGGTGGTTTCCAATATTAGTTGGACTTTCCCCCAGTTTCTTATTCACGTTTGGTGTGCCTCACTTAAATTATTACTCTTAACTCTTTTCCTGAAAGACTCACTCCTTCTACAGAGAAAGGAATGTTTATAGTCTTCACAGCTTCACAGAAATAGACAAATTCTTAATTCCCTTTTGTTAGACATAACTTTTAAGGAACAAGTACTAAAGTGGTATCTATGTAATTCAAAGGCTTTCTTCAAATATAATACAATAATAATGACAGTTAATAACAGCAATCAACAATACCGAGATTTACTTGCTTCTAGATTCTAAATGCTTTTATACACATTTACTCATTTAATATTTACATTAACCATGATGTTAGTATAATTTATTTTCTCCCTTTTTCAACTTAAGAAATTGAGTCTTAGATTTATAACTGACTCTAAGCAGTCAACAGGAAGCAAGAAGTTTTAAACTAGACTCATTTCTAGAACCTTTGTTATTCAATCTCCTTTAACATAAGCCATGAAAACATAGTAGCTCCAAATTTCATCTTGCCATTATAGGTAAACATAATTCCAATCTTCCTTCAGTTTTAACACCTATCTGTCATTGTAGAAAATTTGGAACCCTTTCTGAAATCACAGATTTTCTGGTTTGGATAGGCCTCGGTAATCTGCCTAATCACAATTCATTAACATCCCTTCTATGATAGATTAACTTTCAAAAAGGTTTGGATGATATCAACATGACCCAAACCTTCTTGTGTTTTTAGCATGGTATGTTGTAATTATTACGATCACCGTGTTCTGAATGTATCCTTGGAATACTAAGAGGATATAAAATAACTCACTATCTTAACTTTAAGAAGTAGAGAAGTCAGTGTTACCAGACATGGTTTTCAGTTCTCTGTGTATCAATCAACTCTTTTCACTAGAGCACATTGATATTAAGATGAAAATGGACCATTTACCCTGATCACATCAAGAGACATAAGACATGTTGTTGTGTTATAGCTGCCCAGTTGCTAATTCCCATGAATCTCTGGTCCTGAATAGTGATGTCACATTCTTGCCATGATATCTATCTATATACCTACGTCATATTGGTGTTCCTGCATTTGCAAGTAAGGAGTTGCCATGTAATTTATCAGCCTTCGCCATGTGGGGCTTCCATTTCTCATCTGTAATTTTAGAATAATAATAAATACTCGAGCAGCAGAGTTATATCGAGAACCAAATGAGACAGAATACAAGAAAACACCAAACACTGGGCCTGACCAGAGTAAGGTAGCCAATAAATGCTTGTTGAAACTAATCTGTGAATGATAGCACTGTTTTTTCATAATGCCTGTTACTCAAGATGGAGCCATATCAGAAATCCACCCTGCTAGTTTTTCCTCTCACCACAGTGCTGCCCTAGAGCTGCTGTTTAACAACCTCAATTAGAAAAATCAAAAGGATCATCTTCAGGAGCCTCTGGGAAGGCATTTAACCTCAAGTTATTGCACAACCTGTTGATCCACCTTTTATCAAAGCTCACTCCAGACACTTCAAATGTCCATGCAGATTAAGCAACTAAGACTTATAAAAGGCACAAGGAGATTTAACCTCTCAGCGCTGCAATCATACAAGCATTCCCTAGTCACCAACCAGCATCTGCACACATAACTCTCCTGTTTCTAAAACAAGATACTGCCAAAGCTGAGATAACTTAAAATACATTTCTTTGGTAGCTTAAATCCACACTGGTAAAAATTTGTGTAAGGAATCATAGCTCAAGCTTAATGAACTACTTAATGTTACAAGTAAAAATATGAAGATTAATTTTTCTCTTTTTCTTTCAGATCAAGGAAATACTCAAATTCTCTATAATAACAGGTGAGTTTCAATAAAAATCAACAGTACACATACAGCTATGTCAAGATATCTAGATTTATAATTTTGCATACCCTAGGATTCCTTTTTACACATATACCAGTGCCAATTTTTACTCAAAGATATCAAACCTATGTTGATGCAGTACAGGTAGGTCCTACTTGGCTAATATTTAGTTATTTCAAATTTTTTACATTATTTCATTGACAAAACTGTGGACAACTGGATGATTAATTGATGGTACTTGCAATCATACTTAATGTTTTAGAATCATTTGAATTTAGTCTCTAGTTCCTCTCCAATCCCAAAATAAAATAGGAAGAATATGTCCAAATTTTAAGGGTTTTTTGGAAGAGTTTTTTTTTTTTTTTTTTTTTAAGGAAAAAGTGGGTGTGGGTTATGTAAAAACTCCCTTTACTATCTTTGCAATGTTTCTGTAAATCTCATACTATTCTAGAATTAAAAGTTTACTAAAAATAAAAAATATATATTCTAAGAACTGAAGGATTCACTATTGGGTTGATGTTATTTAATTTCTTAGTCAAATTTCTGTTCCTTTCTTTAATATTCTGGAATAAATAACATCGATATGTTTCACAGTCCCAGGCACTCTAAGGTATACCTTTCTTAAACCTCATATAGAGTTTACATGATTTTATGTACATATCTTGCATGTATAAAAAAATATAGCCACATCATGAAAGATAACATTTAATGGTGGTGTTTAGGTGTCAGAAACTGCTATACATACTCTTCATCTATTCACTCATTAAACCTTCCCAACAATGAGGTAGGTATATATTATCTTTATTTCTACCATCTACATTTTATAGATGAGAACAGCAGGCAGAAGGAGGTAAATTAATATGCCCTAACTCACATAGCTAATGATCAGAGAGCTAGCATTTACCCTAGGTCCAGACTCTGTGCCCTTTGCCTCTGCCTTGTATCACTTCCCACTTTACTATAGCCTCATCTATTCAAATAAGCAAAAAACAAAAGCCTATTTTATTTCACAATTCTCTTACCCTTTAGATTAGTACAAATTCAAAATAATTCCTCCATCAAAGTTTCATTCAGTGACTACTTTTTCGCATACATGGCATTCCATGTTTTGTGAAATAATTTGTTGGTTACTAATACAAAACCATACTTGATTTGAGCTATAATCAATCCCATAATAATGGTTCATGCTTCAGATATTTTACCAAGCTTATTTCATATAGAAAAACTGTCACATCTTGTTCTCCTCTCCCTTGTTTTAATTCAAATGTACTTTGAGGGAAAGCATCTTGGGCGTCTATTCCTCAAAATCCAAAATCATTCTGAGGAATATGAATGTAGGGAAGAGTAACTAACCTTTAATGGATTAAAGGTTACAAGTAATTGGAAAAGTTAGTTTGAATTCTAAGATGTATATGCTTTATACGTCACTTTGTTTTCATTTGTTAATATCACCTTTCCCTTAAATAGTAATGAGATATAATTCAAGAGATAGAGGAGCAGTCATCTTGTCTATTCCCATTACTTTATCAATGAAGCCACATAATGAGTGGATGCTTAAGATAGGATATAAGTCAAAGATTGTATGTAGCGGTACCTGTGGCGTAGTTATTCTTCTGAAAATAATAATTTTGTTTGGGGAAGGTTCAGATATATTCTTTTCTACAAATTTTCTTAGGACTCCTCCATTTATAAGACATCACTCTTTTGTACTGGTATTAAGATCATATTTAATAGATTCTAATATACATGCTAATGGCTGGACCTACAATGATTTAATCCATGATAGATCTGCCTGAAAGAGGTAGAAAGGACCAGCCCTGAGCTAGAGTTCAGTAGACAGATTGGCCACTCATAACTGTGAGCAGCTTGTAGAAGGTCATTGCTCCTGACATATCAGTCTCTTTACCTCCCACAGCTCTAGATTTTTTCTGAGTTAATGATTCTATGGTAGCCATTGTTCAATTGTTCATAGATGCTTTTTTCCCTTCCAAGTTCAAAAAGAAAATGCATTTATATATCATTTTTATGCTTTTCTTATATTACATTTTAAATAGTATAGAATTTATTTTCATTTATGGAATGAGGAAAGGCTCTATTTTTTCACTATGACTACCACATAAATTTTAGCCTATTAAAAGTTACGTCACATTCCTTTTGGAATGACCTGTATTAAAAAAATGAAAGAGGGGAGAAAGGAAGAGGAAGGGAGGAAAGAAGATAAGATGATACCCAGTAGTGGGATTGCTAGATTTTATGGTAGGTCTACTTTTAGTTCTTTGAGGAATCTCCATACTGTTGTCCATAGAGGTTATACTAATTTACAACAGTGTATAAGCATTATTTTTTTATGACATCCACACCAACATCTATTGTTTTTTGATTTTTTAATAATGACTATTCTGACAGGGGTAAGGAGTTATCTACCCAAAGGAAAAGAAGTAATTAAATAAAAAAAAAGACCACTGCACTTGTATGTTTATCACAGCACAATTCACAGCTGCAAAGATTCAGAATCAACTTAAGTGCCCATCAACTGTTGAATGGATAAAGAAAATGTGATGTGTGTGTGTGTGTGTGTGTGTGTGTGTATTCATATATATATACACACACACTGTGGAATACAATGCAGCCATAGAAAAAATGAAATAATGTCTTTTGCAACAACTTGGATGGAATTGGAGGCCATTATCCTAAGTGAAGTATCTCAGGAACACAAAAACCTGTGTAGCAAATGTTCTCACTTATAAGTGGGAGCTAAAGGATAAGTATGCATGGTCATACAGAGTGGTATAATGGACACTGGAGATTCAGAAGAGGGGAGGATGGAGGGTGATGATGGATGAAAGATTACCTTTAGGGTACAAAGTACACTATTTGGGTGATGGGTACACTAAAAGTACTGACTTCATCACTATACAATTCATCCATGTAAAAAAATCCATTTTTAACCCCTGGATCTACTGAAATAAGTTAATTTAAAAAATGAAAAGAAAAAGAAAACGAAGGAGGAAAGTAAAGAAGAAGGGAAAAAGAAAGAAACAGAGAACAGAAGGAAAGAGTAGAAAATAAGAAAGAAAAAATAACACAGGAAAACAAAGAGGCATATATTTTAAAAACAAAATCCAAAGGTGTTTCAAAAGCACTTTGTATTTGTTGAAGCAAATGTCAAGTCCCTAAGAAAACAGCATCAGTATCATCTCACAGCTACTGTTTGTCAATGAAATAATAGGAAGTGCTAGAAATAATGCTAGGTAAGACTATAGGTGCTTCCAAAAATGACAACCCAAAGCAATAAAAAAACACTTGAATTGTGGCAGAAAGAAAGCGTTAAGAAATCTGTGTTTCAGTCCTGGTATTAGCAAGCTTGACCTTGAGAAGCTCACTTTCTATCATACCTTGAACATGACTATCTTGGGCAAGATGATCTATTTGAATGGCACTAGCTGTGATGTTCTATGCTTCTATTAGTTACTCAGTTAAGAAAAAACTGGTCTGTTTATATAGTAAATAACATTAGAATCTCAAAGGACAACAATAGCAGAACAAAAGGAAAAAGTTTTTAGGAGGAAACAGCTGGTGGTGTAGATAACAGAAGACAGTAATATAGAGTCTTAGACACCTACAGTGGGAGGCATGCTTCCTTTTACAGATGGTATCTATAAAGCTTAAACAGGAAAAAGAGGTTGTTTAAAGAAGTAGTTCTTAACCAGAGGCAACTTTGTGCCCCAAGGAACATTTGGAAATTTCTGGAGACATTTTTGGTTGATACAGTTTGGGGAGCAGGGGTGCCATTTGCATCTAGTGGGAAGAGGCTAGAGATGCTGCTCAACATCTTACAATGCCCTGAAGAATCCCCCATAACAAAGAATCGTCTGGCCCAAAATGTCAATTGCTGAGGTTGAGAAATTCTGAGTGGCCACATACAATTAGTTGCCTTCCTAAATAGAAAGGGAACTTTCTGGCAGTAATGGAGAAGGTTATATTACTAAATATACGGTGAATAATTTAAATCATTTTATATCTTGCTAGTCATGATGGAGCAGTTCATGATAGTGACAACTGTAGTTAACTTTTTATTATATAGCACACTGGATTCAAGAGTCCAGTCAAACAGGCATCTTTAGGATGAACTTCAAACATGTGGAAATGTATTCCAACTCCATTTGAAAATGCAAAAGTCACACAGAAGAATTAAATATGACACTAAAAATAACTATGTAATTATCAGAAATTGCATTAATAGAGGGATTCTATAAAAATGAATAATATCCACACTGAGTTGGTCAAAACAAAAAACAAGGAGCCTATAACAAAACAGCTAAGCATGCCAATAACAGACATAAGCCAACATTCCTTACTCTTCCTCATTTTAGCTGGGTTTGGGTCCCTTCTTGAGGTACTGAGTTCCTGAGCTACGTGGGTATCACCTAAGACCAATTCAAAGAAATGTGTCTGCAAGAAGTTCTTCAAGGTGTAGCTATGAGGGAATCATGGAATGACAATGATTTCAACAGATCCACATGGGACCTCACTGACAGCTGGAGAAACCACAGAACATTAGATCTAGAAATAAAGTAGACATTACTTGTTTTAACTACCTCAACTTTCAGACAAGGAAATAGAGGTCCTGAGATAGGAGGTGGAGAAGGGTGGCTGGTCCAATGCCAACCAACACGTTAATATCAGGGCCTTAATTCTGGTCTCCTGAAGAGCCTCCGTTAGACTGATAAGAGAGGTGCAGATTAAGTAAACACATACTCTGCCTACTCCATATGTTTTTTGTTGGGTTCTTCATAATGTAGATGATGTATCCCCTACAGTAAAAAGCATTATATTATAGTCTACTGAAAATTTTTCCCAAAAAATTGGAAGTCTGAAAAGAAAATAGCAACTTTCCCAAGGTCACAAAGCTAGCAAGTGGCTGAGTATGAATTTAAACCAATGTCATCTCATTCCAAGTCCAAAAATTTAACTGTTTGAGACACTCGGTGTGGCAGGAGAAGGAGAGAGGTAGAAGAAGGAAGCCAAGCATTCCCATTACGTTGGAGAAGAAAAACCCAAGGGCTTTCCCTGATAAAATATAAAGACACAATATATAAAAGTTCAGAAAAGAAAACTACCTCACCTGTTCTCAATATCCACCCTCCTTTCCTTCCATTGCCTGTCCCATGAAGTGGCTAATAATATCCCAAGTGGACCATTCAGTATCAATACTACTTTAGCAAGGAGATGAACTACTGGAAAGAGCTTCTCAATAATTCAAGACAGAAGCTCCCCGTCTGTGTGACCTTAAGACATTTAAAAATATATACATCATAACTGCTATTGGGAGCAGTTAAAACATAGACCAATGTTATTTATCCTTTTTGGGGTCGTGACCATTTTGAAAAATGCAATTCATCAACGTTCTCAGAAAAATGAACAGATGTGCACCCAATTTTGGCACACTGTCCCTTATACATGATTCATGAAAACCCTAGAAGCTCATCAATGTACTCTAAATTCTTTAGATGAAAAATTTTTGTTATAGAGCACGTTCTACAACGATGTGTGTGTGTGTGTAGCCTTGAACACATTAAATCAACCTCCAGGTGTCAGTTTCTCTACCTGTAAGAAAATAAATTTGGACCTTGGCCATTCTGTCACTTCATGTTGCTGATGGAAGTAGCAGAGTATGGTGGAAGGTATTTCAGGAGTCTGAAAACTCCATCTGCCACTGCCTGGTGCTATGATTCAAGGAAGTTACTTTCCCTCTCTGGAACTTAGTCTCTGATATTACAAATACAAGATGACTTGTAAGTAGCATTCAGCTCTAATGTTTTGAGATTCTTAACTCAGGGAAGAGTAGGGTGGTGCAGGAAACAGCTTTAATTCCCTAATAAGCATGTAGAACTAGATTCACCTGCTCTAAACAAATCCTGCCAGGACCTCTCAAGCCACCGTTTATATAGACAAGTCAACATACTTGCCTCTGGGTAGGTCCTAGTGTATGTCGGCAGAGGGGGGATGCTGAAGCAGTGGATATCAGTTTTTTGATCAGCTCCCTTGCCAAGCTTTGTGGCCATAAACTACTGAAGGATTGACCCTATCAGCGGCTACATCTTCACTTTCAAAAGGGCACAGTGATAAGAACTCAATTGGGGTTTGAGAGGATGGGTCAGGAAGTAGCTTCAGAGCCAGAGGAGACTAAACAGCTGTTTCTGGGACACAGGGGCGTTGTAGCCAATACTCTCAGTGTCAGAAGTGTGTGTGAACTGCATCCTCTTAAGCAACCAAGTGTCTGTTTGTAATCAAGGAGCTTTGTTTCTCCAGGCACAAAAGACTGAATAAATCTTTCTTATCTTAGGGAAGATCACATCCTGTACTCACATTCGCTGATAACATTTTTGGATTTTTGAGACCTAGAAATGTGGAGAGTTGAGTTAAATTGTATCCCTCTTGTAGGTTTCAAGTTACTCATCTCTAAAATGGGAGAAAGGGATTAGACAAAATTACCTCTAAGGCATTTTATAATTTGAAGATTTTAATTTTAGTGCATTTTTCTCAAAACCAAAATATTTCTTTAAACTCAGTCCCCCAAACCCTAAAATCTTTTTAAGGAATCAGGCATTGAATCTTAAAATCTTATTTCTGGACTTTTTGACATAACCATTGCTTTACTTTACCTCTAATAGAATTGCAGAGTTGTAATAGATGAAGCAAGTTGCCAGTTGTTGTTGTTTTCAGATCACATTACATTGAGGGTTTCTTTGAAAGGAAAGGGAAATAAAGAACCATGGCACAGTCTAGTCTTGAAAGATGTCCTTCCAAAGAGATCTCCCATTGTCTGCTTCACAGTTTTTATGTTCATTCAGTTATTTAACAGGTATTTTTATTGGACACCTGCTACATTTCAGCACATTATACGGACATTATTTCTGCTTTCAAAATGCTTGTGGTAGAAGAGAAGTTAGTGGGATAATGATAACACTGTACTCACACTTCCTCTACCATAGTGTTTTAGAATTGAAATGCACCTTAAAGGGCACCCATTTAAAGCTTGATATTTCCTTGTAGTGGACCTACCAAGTGCTTGTCTTGCTATTCCTTGCAATCTCCTCTCCTTTCTGAAGTTCCTTCTGTACCATGGTAATCTACTCACTGACTCCTATGTTTGGTTACATTTTAAATAATCTCATATATTTTTAGGAAAAGTCATAATTTTCACCACATTATTTGGCTCTTTTTATTTATAGTTTGCCTGGGATCTGTCAAACTTTGTAGTCTTCCTTACTCTATGACATTTTTTTCTGAACTCTTCCAGTCTATATTTATTTGCTTGATTAGGTCTATTATACAAGTAATATATAAGTGTGCTCTTACTATAAAAATTCAAATGATACAGAAGATTGTAGAGTAAGACATGAGTATCGTTTACCCACACTTCCATCTCTCTTCTCAGAGTTAGCATTATTAACTAGTATTACATTTTTACCTTTAATATATTCTCATACTCCATTTCTTGAGAGTAAATAATTGTGTAATGTTTTAGAACTGCATAAATTCTATACCTTTAACATCACTAATAGGGTCACCGTTCCCTTCTGCCTTAATCTACCCTCACTTCCTGCTTTCACTTTCAGGCACATTAAACTACTCCCAATTCTCAAAACACAGCCTTATTTAACTTTCATTCATACTTACATGCATTTCTCCCTTTATGAAATTTCTTTCCACACCTTTTTTGAGTTGGTCACTCTTTGAGCTCTGTAATCCTCAAAGTGGAGTTGGTCACTCTTTGAGCTCTGAAATCCTCAAAGCTCTCTGTCTAGCTGTCCAGCACATTTATAATGTGCATGGCAATTGATTAACTCTCTCTCTTCCCTAAAAGATGTTAGGTTTTTAAAGACAAAGAATGTATCATTCCCAGTGTTGTATTCCTAGCACCTAGCAAAGTATCTGGCATACCATAGGTACCAAGTAAATGCTGAATTACTAAGTAGAACAGAGGACAAAAGGAAATTATTTCTTTTGGGTAATATGGCCCTTTAATCTTGAGGTTGTCATAATTCTACAGAAAGTCCACATCATGCTATGGGTTTTCTTTTACCCACTCACACCCTGTATTACAGTCATAATGATATTTCACCAACTGCTCTCTTGCAGTTGCTGAAGCTGCAGATGTCTAGGATGTAATCAAATATTGTTAGTTTCAAACTTTGAATGTAAAACTTTGCTGAACCTATTTTTCATCCTAGGTGACATGTCTGAATTCTGCAGATTTCCTTCTGGTGAGAACACTGGGTGCTTTAACACTTTGAGAGCAGGTGCTGAGTAGTTATTCCAGGTCATGCAAGACAGAGATTCTATAAATTCTGAAGCAGTGAGCATGGGTACGACTGGCAGGCTACTGCGATGACTTCATGTTCAAGTATAAAGAGGAGACCGAATTTCCAACAAAGGAACAGAGGATGAAATCATCATCTTGGCTGTGTTTGGAAACTGAAATTGTCCAACTATATGTTGGGAAATTCAATATGCTAAATATGATAGGGGATAGAATTGATTTACTGGTTGCTGAGTACAAAATACAGCTCTTCATGTTTTAGAAATGGCATTTTTCCTGTTGCCTACTGTGTCTGCTGCTCCAGCATCTTGTATTTCAGCAACTGAATTGTCAAGGAAAGATTTGTTTCTAAAATAAAGTGAATGAATTAAGCATGTGTTATAAATTGTTATCAAAACTTCACTTAGATGGTAGGGACTTCAGAAGGCAGCAAAGGGTAATAGAAGTGGCTTCATTACAGCTCTGCCACATACGGGCATAGTCCTTGGGCAACTTATATAATTGTGCTGTGCCTATTTTTTCATCTATACAATGGGGATAATAATAGTGTATATCTCATGGAGTTATTGTGAAGCTTAAATGAAGAGATACATATAAAGCATTTAATGGAGTGCCTAGAACATCATTATCTAATGTATGTTAGATATTATTGTTCTAATGTCTTTATAATCATTAAAAGTTTGAGCCATAAAATAAAATAAACCCGGGTTTGTATTTTAAATTTACCAGTTAATAGATGTGTGAACCTGGAAAGTTAATTTACTGCTAATCCCGAGTTTCCTCATCTGTAAAATGGAAATGATAAAAGCATTTAAAGCATGATATTTTGTAAAGATTAAGTGAAATAGCATATTGAAAGTGCCCAGCATGATTCAAGATTTAAGATATTTTTCCCATTAAAATTTTCATGTGATTTTGTTGATATATAAGAAAGCTGTTAATGTTTAAATGTTTAGGTATTATTTTTTAACCTACATAATTTCAAGTTTTAAAATTTATGCCAGTGGGAGTGAGGTCAGCAAGATAGTGGAATAGGAGATTCCAGCTCTTATCCCCTCACAATTCGAACAACTATCTACACATGAAAATACCTTCACAGGAGCTAAGAAGCCCAGATGAGAGATTATAGCACCTGGGTGGAGCATACAAAAATAAGAAAAATACATTTAAGGGGGTAGTAAGGACATTTTCACATTATGCATGTTACCCCTTCCCCAAGTGTGGGAAGTGCAACATGGAGAGAGAGACCCTCCATGTGGGTGAAGGGGAGGGAAGGGAAGTGAGCACTTGACTTCACTGTGGACGCAGCGTCAGGCCTTCCCCAGTGCACCCTGCAGCAGCCTGGCCACCCTCTGCAGATCCAGATTCCAGATCTGTTTCTGTTGACAGGCTCCAAGCCCACTTCAGCACGAGGCTGGCTATATAGACTCATGCTCAAGGACCACCCAGCTCCATGCTTGACCCCTTGGAACTAGTCTTCAGGATGGCCTCCACAGACACAGACACCAGATCCACGCTGGTAGAACCAGTCACCGGGCCCACTGCACCAAGTCAGCTATCACAGAACCAAAATACAGACCTAAGCCTGTGGAACCAGGCTCCAGGCATGCTCCTGCTAATTCAGACACCAAGCCGGCCCCTGTGAACCCAGGCACCAGGCCCTGCTCATCTGCTGACAAAGGCATTGGGCTAGCCTGCCAACATACTAAGCAATATTGCATTATCTATTACTATTTTACTCTGTCCATTGCAATTCATTTATTAATATTCACCTCTTTCTTCTCCTCTATTTCTCTTTTCCTCCTTTCACTAGGATAATATTGAAATTCAGACTGTAGATTGGTTTTGAATCCTTCCAATTTTACTGTTTTTGCTAGAATATGAAACATCACACTTACAATAGAAATCTACTTCATTATTCTCTGTACCTTCATTGCATAGAAGGAATAACCGCCTATAATCATTCTTTTTCTACTAGTTGATGTTACTTTTTTGTGACCATTCTCAGCGATTTTGAGTTACAGTAGAATGTTTCTTCTTTCTTATTCAACCAAAATGGAGTTTCTGTATTAAAGGGCCCCATTTTTAATAGCATAAAATAAGAATACTTTGTGTTGTTTCTATAACTACTAGAATTTCCAAGGAATTGTAAGAATAATGTTTAACTAAATGCTACTGATCAGTTTATAATTGGAAATATGCTTACTTATAATATATTTGATAAATATGGCTATAAACAACCTCCAAAAATAAGAAAGGCCTAGTAAATATTTGAATAACTGGGTGCTGATATCACTTCCTTTGCTAAGGAAAATTATATTTATCTTGAGTTAGATATTAGATATCCATCACAGTTACTAGTACACATAATTAGGTGAATATATATTTGGAGCATTCACACCTTTTTAAAAAGTTTCTTTCTGGTTGCCTTTCACATAAAGAACCTAGATTCAAATAACATTTTCATATACTGAAAGCTATAATTAAGTCAAAGCTGTACTTAAAATTAAAAATAAAAAGACAAGTTTTTAAAATAGAAGTGCTAATAAGACCTTAAATGAACTTTCTTAACTATCTTGGCTGTAGAAATTAGTTGACTTTTATCTATAAAAAGGGTAATTGGTGTATTAGTTAGGTCACTTTCTGCTGCAAGTAACACACACCCCAATTAAAAGAGGCTTTAATATAATATATTTTTCACATGACAAGATGTCTGAAGTGTGACTCCAGAATTAATTAATTCAGTGGTTCAGTAACGTCATCAAGGACTCAGATTATTCTCTTCTTTCTGCTCTGCCATCCTTAACATGCTGGCTTTTGCCATCAGACATGCCTCTTTATAACAGCAAGCAAATTGCAATGGCTTCAATATTACATTAACTTCTTTCTCAAGCTACTTAGGATTTTTATGTAGAACATACCAAACCAGGACCTAATCCTGTACAGAAGTAGTTTATCAGGTATAAACATAAGATTATAATATCAAACTAAGGTTGACTTTGTGGCTAGCAGGGGTTGATCAATATTTGTGATATTCCTCTGTTCCCAGTGACGTGCTAATACATATTTAACAACTGAAGGTCTGGGATAAAAAAAAAAATCTCCAAATTGTAGCATATATCAATTTCTATAAAATGCTTCTATCATGGCCAATTTTATGCTATAAAAATGATGTCATTGAATTCAAAGTAGAGAAAAGATGGGTAGTAACACATTCTTATAAGGAGTAGTTCCACCATGCAAATGCAATGAGTGTAAAATAATGAGAAGAGTACAGATAATAGTGAGATATACTAAAATAAATAAGTGATGAGTTTTGATTATTTATACCTTCATTTTAATACTATTTAGTTATAAGTCTATATCATTTATTTTTTAATAATGGCTGTCTTTCACAACTGGTTTGCAAAATTTCTGAAAATTTAATAACTAGCTGCTATGAGCTGGTACCAGCTAGCTCCAGCACAATACTGCCTCCCCACCAGCTATTTCTCTTCTGTCTTTACTAAAATTATATTAATAGCTTTCTAACATGTGCATATATACAAGGTTAAAGATTTCATTAAACACTACACAGAAACAAATATTACTATTTCATTCACTATAAAAATAGATGAAACTATCATATTTAATATCCAAGCACATTATTAAGCAATAGCCTGAGAATACTAAAATATTTTAAAAGAAAAGATATGAATAATAAAGTCCTACTGTTACATTTTACTGAAATTTGATTAGGAGAAAAAAATGAAAACTGAAAAATAGCATTTTGACTAAACCACAGAACCAGAAGTCTTGAATTCTGAGTCAAGGTTTCTCAACTTAGAGTCTGGTTCCTATGGGATTCTGGTCAAGGCATGTTGTATCTCAGAGCATTATTTTCCTCAGTTAGAAAATGGGGTAGCAGTAGCAGATTTGGAACATTTCCTCCAGTTTTAAAGTTTTTCATTTTGAATTTTTATTAAAAAAATCTATATGACTTTGAGCATAGTTCTTCTGCTCTCATATTTTTAACCTATTAAAAGGATTTTAGTAATGATATAGGCCCTCAATAAACCATGCCAAATTTATGTTGAATGATTTTTCTAGGTATTATGACATTGTCATTGTTGTTTACATGTATATTATTGTTTTATATGTCTATTTCCCCATAAAACTCTAAGTTCTTTAAGAGCAGGTCTTCTGGTGAGGTAGGGAAGGTGAAAGAATATAGTTTTTAGGTTTTTATGATGTTTTAAGAATTAATTGAGCTAAAGAACTTAGTAGGCATTCAAGAAATGATAGCTACAGATTTGTTTCTGTTCAAAACACCTATCACTGTGCTTGACACATACTAAAACCTTACTGTTTGCTAAATGCAGAACTAAATGAAAGAATGAGATGAGACATTCAAATTATGAATTAGATGTTTTAGTTCATCTTGCCAGAAACTGGCACTGACATTCTTTTAGATCTGTAGCAGCTCAACTTTGTGGACTTCAAGGAATAATCTAACAACTTTAAGATCCTGTCAAATGTTTTAAGCTGATGTTTCCATAAATCCATTCCTCTGGGTCTTGATGTCCTTCATTAATGAAACAGGACCTAAATGATATAGACTCCATGATTCATGACAACTCTGAGTCCTTCCAGAGCCTATCTTATACTTTTTTGTTATTTCAGAATATTATGGGGGTACAAATGTTTTGGTTACATGGATTGCTTTTGCACTGCTGAGTCAAAGTTATAAGTGTGCCCATCACCCAGATAGTGTGCACTGTAACCGTTAAGTATAATTTCACACATCCCTGCCTCCCTCCTTCCCACTCCTACCTGTATGATTTCCACTGAGTTTTACTTCCATCTGTGCACATGACTGCTGATCAGTTAGTTCCAATTTAATAGTGAATACATATGGTATTTGTTTTTCCATTCTTTACATATTTCACTTAGGAGAATGGTCTTCAGTTCCAGCCAGATTGTTGCAAAAGGTATAAATTCATTTTTTATGGCTGAGTAGTAGTCCATATTATACATATACCACATTTTATTAATCCACTCATGAACTGATGGCCATCTGGGTTGATTCCACATCTTTGCGATTCTGAATTGTGCTGCTGTAAACATTTTAGTGCAGACATCTTTTGATAAAATGACTTTTTTTTCCCTTGAGTAAATACCCTGTAGTGGTATTGCTAGGTCAAATGGTAGGTCTACTTTTAGTTCTTTGAGGAATCTACATACCATCTTCCACAGAGGTTGCAGTAGTTTGCAGTCCCCCCAACAATATATAAGTGTTCCTAACTCTTTGCATTCATGCCAGCATCTATTGGTTGAGACTTTTTGATAAAAGCCATTCTCACTGGGGTTAGATGATATCTCATTGTGGTTTTGATTTGAATTTCTCTGATGATTAGTGATGCTGAGCATTTTTTCATATGTTTAGAGGTCATTAGTCTATCTTCTTTTGAGGAGCTTCTGTTAATGTCTTTTGCCCACTTTTTAATGGAGTTGTTTGAGTTCTTTCTTGCTGATTTGCTTGAGTTCTTTTTAGATTATGGTTATTAGCCCTTTATCAGATATATAGCATGGAAATATTTTCTCCCAATCTGTAGGTTGTCTATTTGCTCTGTTTATTGCCTGTGCAGAAGCATTTTAATTTAATCAAGTCCTTTTTATTTATTTTTGTTGTTGCTGTGATTGCCCTTAGGGTCTTCTTTATAAATTCTTTGCCTAGGCCAATGTCTATAAGAGTTCTTCCAACATTTTCTTCAAGAATTTTTATGGTTTCATGTCTTAGATTTAAGTCTGTGATCCATTTTAAGCCAATATCACACTGAACGGGGAAAAGTTGAAGGCATTCCCACTCAAAACTGGAACAAGACAAGGGCGCCCACTGTTAACCACTTCTAGTCAACATAGTGCTGGAAATCCTAGCCAGACCAATCAGGGAAGAGAAGGAAATCAAGGGTATTCAAATAGAGTAAGAGGACATCCAACTATAGCTCTGTGCGGATAATACAATCTTCTGTCTAGAAAACCCCAAAGATTCTGCCAAAAGACTCCTAGAATTGATAAATAAATTCAGCAAAGTCTTAGGTTAGAAAATCAATGTACACAAATTGGTAGTATTTCTATATATACACCAACAGCAGTCAAGCGGAGAATCAAATCAAAGATTCAATATCTTTCTCAATAGCTACAAAGAAAATAAAATACCTAGGAATATATTTAATCAAGGAAGTAAAAGATCTCTTCAAAAAGAATTATCAATCACTGAGGAAGGAATTTGGAGATGTTGTAAACAAATGGAAAAACATGTCATGATCATGGATCGGCAGAATCAATATTGTTAAAATGTCCTTACTACCCAAAGTGATTTACACATGCAGTGCAATCCCTATCAAAATATGAATGTCATGTTTTGCAGATCTAGAAAAAGTAATTCTACATTTCATTTGGAACCAGAAAAGAATCTGAATAGCCAAAACAACCTTAAGCAAAAGGAACAAATCTGGAGGCATCACTTTGCCAGACTTTAAGCTATACTACAAGATTATAGTAACCAAAAGAGCATAGTATTGGCACAAAAATAGAGACATAGACCAATGGAACAGAACATAAAACCCAGATATAAAACCATCTACATACAGCCATCTGATCTTTGACAAAGTAGAGAGCAATATACACTGGGGAAAAGAATCCCTATTCAATAAATGGTGCTGGGAAAATTGGATAGCCACATCTAGAAGACTGAAACAGGATCCGTATCTCTCACCACTCACAAAAATTAATTCAAGATGTATCTTATACTTTTAACTATAATTACTGGTATACAGAACTCAAGTGGTGTTTTAAAAACATTTTGATACTCTCTGGTATTTGTAAACATTAGCCAGAGCAGGTGTCCACAGAATACCCCAGCTACAAAAACCACCAGAGCCAGAGAGGGTCTTACCACTTTTGGGTAACTGACTCCTTTAAAGAATATGATCAAAACTATAAAACTTCACCCCAGAAAAACATCTATTTTGTGAAAGCTAAATTTGCAAACAATTTCAGGGGGCTTATAGAAGCTATATATTAGGTTAAAGTCCCTTAATCTACTCAGATCTCTTCATTTTACACAGGGGAAATAAAGTCCTGGAAAGAATCTCTTAATCACGTTTATATAGATAAATAATGGTCAAATTAGGATTCCAACTATTTACTCATCTTTGGTGTTCTTTATAAACTATATCCTATAGCCACAAATGGTTAAGAAACAGAAATAGAGGAAAGAACCTCTCTTCACCCCCAAAAAGGCAAGATGAAAGTAGAGATGAGAAGTTATATGTTTAATTAAAAATAATTATTTTTCATTTCTTTCAATGACTGAATAAAAACAATTAACTTATCTAATGAGTTAAAATAGTGTGCCATATATTTTAAACACAGAGATAATCTAATAATTTTAAAAATGAATTCAATATACTATAATGAGCATAAACCATAGATGTTTATTCACAAGATCATCCACTACAGAGTGGAAGGAAGCCTATTTTTTAAAATAAACTTTTACTTTAGAATGATGTTATAATTACAGAATAATTGCAAATATAGGACAGAGAGTTACCATTTACCCCTGGCCAGTCTCCCCTACCATTAATATCATACATTTGTATGATA
Organism: Eulemur rufifrons; assembly: GCF_041146395.1. NCBI lineage: Eukaryota > Metazoa > Chordata > Mammalia > Primates > Lemuridae > Eulemur > Eulemur rufifrons. The sequence goes on from NC_090989.1 coordinate 74,477,539, forward strand.
CATTTGTCACAATTAAAGAATCAATATTGATACATTATTGACTAATGTCGATAATTTACTCAGATTTCTTTAGTTTTTACTTATGTCTTTTTTCCTTTCCTGGATCCCAAACAGGATGCCAAGTTACATTTATTCATAATATCTCATTTGGCTCTTAGTTATTAACTGTTTCTCAAACTTTCCTTGTTTCTCTTGACATTTAGAGTTTTGAGGACTATTTGGTCAGGTATTTTGTAGAATGCCTCGCAACTGGAATTTGTCTCATGTTTTCTCATGATTAGACTTGGGATTATGAATTTTTAGAAGGAAAACCACAGGAAAAAAAGGGCCATTTTTTTTTAATCACATCATGTTAAGGGCACATGCTATCTATTTGAATTGTCACTTTTGATGTTTATCTTGATCACCTGTCTGAGTGGAGTTTGTAAAATTTCTCTGCTTTTAAGTAAGTCTTTTTTCTCCCTTTCCATACTGTACTCTTACTTAAGGATTGAGGAATTACGTTTCACCTCCTTGAGAGCAGAATATCTACATAAATTATGTGAAATCCTTCTGTTTAGGAGATTTGTCTATTCTCCCATGTTTATTCATTGATTCAGTAATTTATTCACTTATTCAATAATTTACTCTTATCTGTATGGACTTGTGAATATTTAATATTTTGTTTTACAATCCAATACTATTTCATTAATTTTGTTATGGAAATTGTTCCTGTTTTGGGCATTGGGAGCTCTCCAGTTGATGCCTTTGTATCTTTGACATACACCCATCGTAATGTTTTATGGATTGTTTTTGCTTTTGTTTTTGTTTTTAGCAAATATTTACTTTCTGGATCTACAAGATGTTCCAGGTTTATATTGTATATGTCTTGCCTGAGTCCAACAATGAACCATTTTCCCAAGATTCACTGGTATTAAAAACAAGTATAAGAGACTGGTATTAGAAACCAAGTTCTGGATGCTAAGTATGATTTTCACTAAGTTTGGGATGTTAAGCATGATTTTCACTAATAGGGTTTCCTTGCTTCTATAACTGGTCATAGAATCAAGGAATATGCTCATTCCTACTGGGATGTCATTGTTTCTAGATTCGCAGCTGATTGAGCAAGGAAATATATGAGTATATACTAACTGTTGAATATATACATATTGCTAAATATTTCTATATGCAAACATCTATATCTATAATAATGTATACATAAATTCATACTGATGTCTTTAACTCTGATCCATTACTCCATAAATCATTCTCATTTTCTCTCATTGCTTATCTGTAATCTCCCACTCCAATGTTGAGAAATATGGATCTCACCATCTACCACCCATTTTCTTAATTGTTCAATTCTAGTATATATGTGTTGTTCTAGACTTGTTAAATAGTATTTCCACATATAACAACTTTATCAACGAGAGTGAATTTTTTATGTCTAGATTCTTTGCCTGTCATCTTATGGTCTCCATTTATTTCTAAAGTTACTTAAGTCAGCACCTTTACAATCCCTTTTATATACATCAAGTTTCATTTTTGTGCTGCAAAGGTCTATGGGTTTTGAAAAATTCATAGTATCATAAATCCACCATTGCAGTATCATACAGAATAGTTTTACTGCCCTAAAAAATCCCCTATGTATCATCTATTCAATAATCTTTCCTTTACCCTAAATCCCTGGCTAACACTGATTTTTTTAAAGTATCTATATATTTGCCTTTTCTAGCATGTCATATAATTGAAAGCATTCAGTATAGAGACTTTTTTTTTTTTCCAACAGCCCAAGTGAACATGGGTCAATATAGACTTTTTAGAGTGGCTTCTTTCCCTTACCAATATGCTTTTAAAATTCATCATGTCTTTCATTGGATGCTTCTTTCCTTTTTTTTTTTTTTTTTTTTTTTTTTTTTTTTTTGCTGAATAGCATTCCATTGTATGGATGCACTATAGTTTATTTACTCATTCACTTATTGGAAGATATCTTGGTTGCCTCTAGTTTTTGGTGTTGAAATTTCCAACTCTAACAGTGAATTTTTCTCTCTCAATGCAATTAGGTTTTGGTTCATGTGTTTGACATTCAATTGTTAGGTGCATACACATTTAGTGTTGTTAGGTATTCTTGGATAATTGACTTTATTATCTTTATGGAATGCCCCTCAGACTTCCTTGTTCTGAAGTCTCCTTTGTCCTGTACAAATATAGCTGTTCTATATTGGTTTTTTAGTGTTAGTATGGTATATCATTTGCATGCCTTTACCTTTAACTTATCTGTGTTCTTATATTTAAAGCAGGTTTCTTATGAACAGCTTATATTATTTCAGTTTTTAAAATTATTCCATCATGACTATCTTTGTTTTTTATTAGTATGTTTAAACCATTCACATTTAAGTTGATTATTGGTTGATGTGGATTAGTATTTACCATGTTTGGAACTGATTTTTATCCGTTGCATGTGTTCTTTGTTGCCCACTGTCCCCCCCCCCCACGCACCCTTTTATGTCTTTTTTGGGTTTATTTGACATATTATATAATACCATTTTATCTCTATTCATTAATTATAATTAAGCACTCTTTTAGTGGTTGCCCTAAATTGAAATATGCATTTTTAACCAATCTAAGTTTGTTTTCAAATAACACAATACTACCTTACATGTAGTGTAGGTATCTTATAATAGACAACTCCTTATTCTTCCCCCATTCTATGTGACACTTTAATCACCCCAAACATTGTGATTGCTGTTGTTTTAAATGGCTTTATTTTAGTTCAATTACGAAAAATAAATATTTTATTTTATCTGTTTATTCTTCATTTATTCTATGATCTTGTTGACTATGTTATTTTTCTTTCTTACTAAAACATTAATCTTTTTGGGGACCTGAGTGGGAAGAAGCCCCTTCTCCCAACAGGAATGAGCCTCTGACAAAGTCTTTTCTTAAGGAGAATAGGCATTCTGAGAAGTTATGGAGAAAAATTTGTATATTAGACAATGGTTCCACTTCCCCTCCCCTCTCAAGAGGGATCTTACTCAGATCCTCACATTGAGAACCTGATGGGGTTTCTGATAGAAAAGCCCAGGAATGTGTGGGTTTCCCCTAAGACTGCAGGCCCCAGGGGTTTCCCACTCTTAAGACAGTCCATACAGCCTCCAACAATTCATCAAAGTTACCAATTAAGTGTTTCTACCACTTCATGGCTTCTGCTCCAGCTAAATAGTTTCTTTGGATGCATCTGTCCAGATTTTGTGGTGGCAATTTGTCCTGCAACCTCAGTTCTCTGATGGGTCCAAGAAAAGTTGTTGATTTGTCCAGCTTTTTCTTATTGTGAAAGGGAGTGACAACCTCTAAGCTCCTTACATTTTGGGGGTAAACTAGAAGCCTGCCTAAATAATTTTTAATGACTTTTACAGAAGCAGATACCTCAATTTCCATTTACATTGTGTTCCAATAGATTAAAAGCAGCCAAAAATGATCACAATTGATCCTTTCATTCTCCCAAATTCTGTGAGTCCATGAACAGATTAGCCATGGCATTTCTAACCGACAATCAAAGCTTAAAATCAGTGCAAAATTGACTGCAGAGTGCTACAGTTCAAGGGCTGTTCCATGATCTTTCCATCCAGGAGTTTTCAGTGGAATGCAAAAGCTAAAATTTGTCTTATCTCCACTAACCCAATTAAGATCCCATCCAGCTCACCAAGCGAACAAGAAGTGACATTGAAGGCATGTGACAATAGAAAATAGGAAGACATGGCATGAAAAAGTTGGGCCAGGAGATTGTATGTTGAAATCTGAGTGTGGGGTGTACCTTGTACACAAGAACTTTCTAAATAACTAGGTCATCAATACATAACATATATGAAAGGGCTTTGTAACTTCTAGATTTTTCAGCTTATTTTATTGATCATTTCTTTAGTTTGTTTTGTAGATATGTAGATATTTTTATAAAAAGCCACTATTACATTGGCATATCTGAGAACCCCAGTCTCTCACAAGGTAAACATTGATTGGCAATGTATCTCTCTCACAAAGATTGAGCTGAATAGTATATTTTAATATTGATTTATACAAAAATAAAAAATATACACCAAAAATGTGCTTACTTTTTACTCCTTAGTAAAATTTCAAAACAGTAACATGAGATACTCTTATATTTTAATATCAAAGCCAGTAAACAAAATCATCATTTAATCTAAAATTAAACTGGCTTTCTTGTCCTATAGTATGTATAAAAAATGTTATCTTTTTTACATACATGTCAGTTTAATAATCTGTATTTTTTCACTTTGCTACAATCCCTATTATTTTGATTATTTGGAATAATTGCAGAACATTTTTAATAGCTTGTATTAACATTGTTTAATTAATTAAATATTTATTTCTTACGTTTATTGGCTACTTCAACTGTCTTTGTACTTTAAGACATTTTACTAGCAAATGGGCCACAAGCTTTCCCAGCTTCAGCTAATACAAGTATGAAGTTGTCTCACAAATAAATGGCAGATTAGGTATATAGGATTTACTATGAATTACATAAACACACATAAAGAGAAGACCTAATCATCATTTGATTCTTTAATCTCTTTAGCCCTAGTGGAGGATGAGCTGAAATTCAACCATTTCTCCCCTAAGCACAAATGACCACATGAAAGACTTGAGATGCTTCTTCCTAACACACTATTTTTTTGTGATAAAATAACAAAGACTAAGAATCTGCTTAGATTTAATCCCTTAAAAATATAAAGGTTATAGAAAACTAGACAAATACCTTATTATAAATTAAACATGGTTTACAGGAAAAGCTTTAAGAAAATTAAACACTCAATGAATTTTTGCTTAACAATAATAACAGCTCATGAAAGCTTAAGTGCCACATATTTTAAAAGTCTAGTTTTAGGTAAACTCAACTGAGACACCGGGAAAAGTAACTTATTTGAGTATCATGATTTAAAAAAAAAAGTGGCCAGCACATACTATGATTTAAAAAGAAATCACACGTTTTGATTCAGTCAGCTAAATTTAACAAATAAGATTTTGATTAGAATTTTAGAAAATTATATAATATAGGTCATAATGGTCATATATGACGGGAACAATACAGAAACTTAAGATTGATTGACCTTTATGAGTAAAGGATTTGACTGACAAAGTCATTAAAGAGATAGACTGATGTCAGGCCAAAACTAGAGTGAAACATATCAAATATGCTAACATATCTAAAGGAAAAATGTGCTAGTCAGACTGGTGGAAGGTGTACTAGTCATTGGTAAGGATGGAGAAATTAGAAGAGAGAAGGATTTGTTCTCACTGTTGGGTTTCCAGCTCTGTCCTGGCACATGTGTGTCCTGGACCAAGAACATGAGTAAAATAGAGTATGGGTATATCTTTATGGCATTAGCTATAGGGAAATGGATGCACGGAGCTATTAAATTATCCATCTATTTCCTAGTTTTCTGCTATGCTGTATTCACCCACAAACATTCTGAATCTAATTTGCTATCCCCTACAATATGTCTACAGGAAAAGAATATGCTGATCAGCCAACAGAAGCTTATTCATGATGGTCATATTTCTCATTGTAAGAGGTGATGCACTGGTTTTCTCATCTTCATATGTCAATCTTTGAGTGTTTCATTAAATAAGAAATTGATCGTGTGCTCGTATATTATTAGGCTTCTAAGCTCTCACGGTTGAGAACCAGCTTTGGATTGACATATATTCACTCAGTAATGCCATCCATAGGAACCAGATGCCCTCCTACAGATGACACCCAAGGCAGAACTAAGACCCAGCTCTATAAACTTCAACAATTCTATTGGTAAATTTATGAAATGTGTTTTTGATAGTACCACTCTTCACCACCTTAGTAAATAGCATCATCAATTCTCATATAGAACAGCCCCTAGACTTGGTCTCTACTTCTATTCCCCACACAGCACACAATGAAAGTGATTCTTTAAACTGTAAGACAGACAATAAAATCCGTTATCAGAGAAAAATCAATCCTTTCTTATACCCACCCTTCACACCCCTGCTCCCTAACAATTGAGCTCATCTCCTGGCTTCCTGTTCTCACTTACTCTGTTCCAGCCACTCTGATCTTCTTGCATTCCCTGCCTAAAATGCTCTTTCTTTGATAAATTCAACCCTCATTCCTCTCAGATCTCTAAAACGCAGTTGAAGTCACAGGGTCTCTTAATTTGAGAAGGCTTATTAGATGACCATTGCATTTAATATAGCACTCTTTTCAACTCTATCATTCTCTATATATATATGATTTATTTTGCCTCAATTTTATGGAAAGACTTATCACCACCCAACATATTATGTGCTTATTTATGGACTGAAGATATAATTCCATGACAGCATGGACGAGTTTTTTGCTCACTAGTGCCTAGGATACAGCTTGGCGCATAGTGGGTACTTAGTACATATTTTAAATGAACAGTTGCAAGAGATAAATATGTAATAACAAGGCTATTTGATTAGATTCCAGGAATTGAATCCTGCCATTGCCATTAATTAGGCATCTATGTAATCTTCAGCAAGTCATTCTCTCTAACCTTCAGCTTTTCTGTCTATAAAATGAAAGTAATAGTTCTGTGCCTCAAATACTATATGTGAAAGGGTTTTATATGACAGAACTCTAAACAACTATGAGGATTTAAGCAAATGAAATGTCTAGATTTACACACAGGAAAGGTGGCAAGGCTTAGTGAGAACATGAATTCCTAGTGTGACATGCTGACTGCTACGTCTTAATTCTCCCACTAACCAGCTTTGTGATTTAGAGTCACTTACCCAATCCCATTAAGCCTCATTTTTCCTAAGGAGAGAAAAAAAAAATCTTTCTCAATAAATCTTTTTTCAGTCATTTTTAAGAAATTTTATCTTAGCCACCAGGAAAAGCAATATAAGCAAATGTGACTAAAAACTACTATTTCCCCATAATTCATTCCTTCAATAGTTATTCACTGAGCACCCGTATGTGCCAAACTCTACCATAGGTGCTTGGGATAAATAAGAGCACAAAGTTGACAAATATCCTGCCTTCGTGGAGCTTACCTTCCAGTGTGAAGAGACAGACAAGAAACAATAAACATAATAAACAAGTAGTATTTGGAGAGATGATGTGTACCATATGGAACACAACAGTGTAGTAAGAAACTGGGGACTGGGAATGTGTGAAGGGAAGGGGGCCAGGTTACAACAAATATGGGGCTTGATGTTTAAACACACACTGTCATTGAAAGATTTTTCCTTCTACTCTGGTTTCTCTTTCTTTTTGCTTAAAAAATTTGTAACTATATGATAAACATATTTTTCTTAAAGAAACCGTATACTTTCATTTGAGTAGCTGATGATAATAATAAACCTTTAATGAATATTACTGTAAAAACCATTGAAATTAGTTAATCTTTCTATGCCAAAATTTTTAATTTCTTAGGTATAAAATGCAGTTGAAGTCATAGGATCTCTTAATGTTGATTTTTTTCAAAGCAGCAATATTTCTGTTGTAAAGGAAATAAATAACAGTATCCTTAAAACTAAAGCAGACTCTTTACTTGTTTTGAAGCTCATGATTTTTATTACTTTTTTATTCATGGAAACTGCTATACCAAGGAATGGGGGAGTATAAAGACCTATTTTATTTTTATTATTATTTTTTAAGTCAATATTCCTTCCTTATTTGGCTTTGATCTTTCTACAAGGGTTGCATGCCCAATGATCAGGCAGCTATACCTTGCCGGATGAGGTAAAGAAAGAAGGGATATGTCAGGCTTCCTGAAAGACACCCCTCATCTCCCTAAGAACAAGCCATGTAGAGCTTGCAATGGCTTTTCCAGAAAACACAATCAATCGATCCTCTCTAAGCTTTCTGGATTGTACAGAGTAACTAAAGAAGGTAGCAGAGGAGAACCTGTTGAGTCAGGCCATCTCAGGGGAAGATTACAGAAATATGGGTCATATTTAATGACTTCAGTGAACATCTCATCATAAAACTTAGATATAGGAATCATTTGGTGAACTTGTCATCATAAAACTTAGATATAGGAATCAATCATTGTCTTAGCACAGATATTTATATTTTTAGAAATTTTTACTATCCCACTGAAGACCTATTGTTTTAGGGCATGACTTATTAAGAAAAAGTCCAGAATGACAGAATAGTTATTGTTAGCCTAAGATGTCAAATTGAAGGACCACATTAGCATTTATGTTGCTCTCTGGTTATAGTGACCCTCCTCAACTTGTATTAAAAACTATCCACGTGCAAGCTGGCAAGGAACAGTGATGTCAATTTGTTAGGGCTGTTGGAGTTCTTGGAAGTGACTGAGTGCTAAACAAATGCTATTATTTATAATCTACCCCTATTCAATGAAAGGATCCATGAGATGCTGCTGCCAAGAGTAGCATTAGTTATCCAGCCTGACAATTTTATGTCAGGGTTTCCATTGGTTGAATCTGAACGGCATTCTTTGAGTAATGAAAATCATGGCCATCCCTTGTGACCAGAGAAGCCTATTTCAGACCCAAGCTGCCTTGCTTTCCAACAGTGTTTGCACTGCACATGTTCTCACATGGTTCAACATGGCAACCAAAGCCATTTTGTTGAAGAATAAATTATGAGTGTGGCCAGCAACCACCTCTGGTCTCAAACAAGATTAATTCACCTTTCTCACTTTCATTTTCAACTTTGTTTCCTAAGATTTACTTCTGTTGTCATGAGAGGACAAATTCCAATAGATCAGGTCCCCACCCGTCTTATCTCTTCTATTTGGTTTTTCACTTGGTCTAAAACAATGTATCATAGAAAGGAAAGGTAAGTGTGTGGGGGGGAGGGAACGAAAAGTAGAAAATTATAGAACAAAATTATTAATTAAATTAAATATTCATTTAAATACCAACTATGTATAAGACTCAATGTTAGACATGGTATACATTCAGATGTAATTAAGAGCTTAATCATTTAAGTAAATATAAATACCATGCAATAAGTATAAATAAAGTTCTATGGTATATGAGAGAAGGAACAAAACACATTATTTGTAAAGATGAGTAAAAGGTTCATTAGCTCATTCATTCATCCATTCTCTCATTCATTTACTATGCATTTGTAAAATGTCTACACTATACCTATAGGAAATGCCAAAATTAACAAGTTGGCCCCTACTCTTGTCATTTGTATAGCCAGGTTCTCAAATTTTAGCTTGCATCTGAAACCCCTGATGAATATCTTAAAATACAGATTACTGGACTATAACTTCAGGTTTTTAATCCAGTAGTACTCAGGTGGGGCCTGAGAACTGGCATTTCTAACACATTCCCAGGTGCTACTGTTGTGCTTTTAGGATCACACTTTAGGAACCACTAGGGTAAAGCAATGCTTCTGAAATGGAATGTGTTAATGAATCACCTTGAGTTCTTGCAAAAATGCAGATTCTCATTTAGTAGGACTGATATGGGCCCCCAAATTTTGTATCATTCCATGTACTTCACTTTGAGTAGTGAGGGTCTAGTAGGTCAAAAGAACTTTTAAGTAGTTACACACAAAATACATTCTGAAATAAATACAAATTAAGATAATCCTTGAAGAAGGAATTGAATTTTCCAGGGAAGGTTGTGAGGGTGTGCAGAGGGAACAGCTTTGGTGAAAGCTGGGGGTTGGGAGTTGGTTAAAGGAGGTGAAGAGGCAAGAGACTGTGACCAGAAAGAAAGTATAAGGTGGCATGATTTTGGACTGGAATAATTTCGGGTAATGATGAAGTCCAGGACATGGTTGTGGGGGTTGGAGTTCCCAAAGAGGTGGCAGAAGCTACAGTACAGAGGAAAATGGAGCCAAGTGGAGAGTGTTCTGAAGGTCAGTGTATAGTCATGAAGGTCAGTAAACCACTTTGATGGCAGAGATTTCAGACAACGCGAGGTTGTGAGTAATAATGGGTAAACAATGATCTGAAAACAGCAGTGTTGTCCAAGAAATATGTTAGTTTCTTGTTCTGGACCCCTGAAGGAAAAAGAGTTAGTGTAAAAGGCATTGCCTCTACTGAAGAACAATGGGCCACACTGATGTTTGCACAGAAAGTTTACCTTTCAGTTAAGACAAGCTAGCAAAGGTGTAAAGAAACAAAAAGAACAGAGATGGAAAGAAAATTTGCTCTAAAGATAGTAAGTCAAAATAAGACACTGGGGAAAAATATCTCATTGGTAGAGTGGAAATGGGAAAAAAGTAGGATGAATCTGAAAGGGTTAAGAGTATGTAGAAGAGAATTCTAGCCACATCTTCCAATTTTAGTAACAGAAATTAGAGAATGAGAGATTAGTGAGTTATCAATAGAAACAAGGGAGCAAAAGCACTGAGTTTTTAAAAAATCAATTAAAGGAGAGCTTTTGAAGTAAGTGCCACCCAGTTTCCAAGTTGGGCAACTGTTAGTTTTCAAAGTTGAGTACCTGCCTGGAAGGTCCTAGTTATTCTGATGGAAACATTTATTTCCAGAGATAGAATAGTCTGTCCTAAAATTTGATTCTCTGGGTTTGCATTAATTGAGAGAATAATACTTGAAACATATTCCCTCTTTAGACAGATAATTTTTCTAGAGTGTTGAATCAGTTTTTAGAATTTCTATCCTAAGTTTCATTTATGCTTAAAAATCATTCCTACCTAGAATTTGCTGAGAATTAAGGCACTGACCATAAAAAATACGATGTGGTAGAAATCAGGATCTCACCCATCTCCACCTGTGTCCAGCTGTTTTACCCTGGACAGGTTATATAGCCTCTCTATGCCTCAATTTCTTCATCTACAAAATAAGAATAAGAGTTAACAAATAGTGCTTACTACGTGCCAGATACCATCTTAAGCTGTTTATACAATTAACTCATTTAGTTTTTAAAGCAACCCAGTCAGGTAGGTAATCCTATCACCACTCTTATTTGTAAGTGAAGTAGACCATTGCCAGAGTGAGAATTTGAACCTACCACACAAGCCCTAGAATACAGTTTCTTAAACATTACATTACTGTCTCTTGCTCAGCAATAAACGATACCAGTAACTACCTCTTAAAGTGGTTTGAGGATAAAAGCGTAAAGTCAAAAATGTGTGGTGCTTAGAACAGTTCCTGGCACACAGTAAGAATTCAATAAATACTAGATTTTTAGTTGTTCATGTCTCATCCTCATTTTCTAAAAATGCAGGATCAAAAGTTGAGATCTTTTAAAATTAGTAATTGTGGTTTCCGTAGTTGTCCTAATTAAGAAAAAAGTGCTAATTAAAACCACATGTCATTTTACATCTATTAAATTAATGGAATTTAAAAATAACAACATTCACAGCTGGAATTCTTTGACAAAATACATTGGCATATCTGTTTGAATAGTAACGTTTCCCAGAAACTTAAAAAAGCATATATCCTTTTACTTGCCAGCCCTCTCTCAGGCGGTGACATGTTGCGGGGAACAGCAAAGTCTTTGGGTCAGAGGGTCCCAGCTCAGATGAGAATGAAAGTTCAAACAGGTCTTTCCACTCACTAGTTAGGTTACCTTAGTCAAATCAGTTATCAGTAAGCACCATTTTCCTCATCTGCAAACTAAAGATGTGAATTCACTAAAAAATTATTATTATATCATACAATGCAGGTAAATTACAAGGCAGCTTATGTAGATTTAACATGTATTATTGATAGTTTGCTTTCCTTAAATATTTGTCACATTGAACTATCCTAAGGAAATAACTCAAAAGAAAGGTGGTTGCATAATAGTCATAATTAAATATATTTATAATCAAATTTAATATATTAAATTTATAATAAAAATCACAATCACATGTTCAAAACTAAGGGAAATAATAAATGTATTAAGTTATAGTGATATAATGAGATCCTGTTGCAGTGACTTATATGATAACTGTAAAAATACATGACAGCTAGAAAGTAATTATATAAATTATATAATGAATAAATCATTGAAATTTTAACTTCTGTAATATGTATTAAAAATTTATAGACCTACAAGAAGACAAGGAAAACAACTATATAACTATATTTTTCTTTGTTGGCTTCCACGATTATTGGAAACATGTCATTTGTCTAATATTTCTTGGGATATCATAATAGCAAGCCACAAATACTTTTTTTTTTCAATTTGAAAAAAGGTCTTTGTTGCCCAGGCTGGAGTGCAGTGGGGTCATCATAGCTCACTGCAACCTCAAACTCCTCGGCCAGGTGTCCCCAACCTATGGCGAGTTGTTATAATTATTTTATTATATATTACAATGTAATAATAGAAATAAAGTGCACAATAAATGTAATGCTCTTGAATCATCCCAAAACCATCCTTCCTGTCCCCTGGTCTGTGGAAAAATCATCTTCCATGAAAACTGTCCCTAGTGCCAAGAATGTTGGGGACCACTATCTAGGCTCAAGTGATCCTCCTGCCTCAGCTTCCCAGCAGCTGAGACCACAAATACTTGCATCTGAAAATGTGTCCTCTGAGAGATCCTCAAGTGCTCTGACACTTATTTTACGTTTCTACCTGAACTTCAAAGATCTGCTTTCACCTCAGACTTAATTCAGATGATTCTAGGATCAGATTTGCTAGAGTAAAAGCAAATAAATAACTTTGGAATTTTAAGCTTCTTGTCATATATCCTGCATTTACTTTAGTAAATATTTGTTGAACATTATTAAATAGCTTTGTAGTAGTCAAACTACAAACTAAAGTACAAAGTTTACAATGAGGTTGAACTATCGAAGACATTGTTTTTCTTTTCCTATTTCTCCTTGTCTCCCCAACCAAAGGGTAGTTACCATTTAAATATTAGCTAATTTACAAATATTTTAAAAATATACGTAACAACTCAGATAAGCTAGATACTAAAAAACAGATTTCCTATAAAATCCAAAAGACATATTTTGTCAGTTTTATTTATGTGTTTTTATCTTTGATATGTTGTCACAATATCTTACTTTAGCTTACAAAATGGCTCAATTTCACTTTTTCAAAGCAAAGCTTGGACTGGTTTTTTAAAAAGTACTCTGGTATTTTTAGCTCTTTGAGGTAAACTCTTGCGTTAACAAGAAGCAAAGAAATGCAGAGCTTCTACAAAAGAGAAAGAAAAGAAGGGAGGTTGAAAGGTCAAGGAAAAAGCAAGCTTTCCACCTTACTTCTTTCAAGGCTTTATGATATAGAGGTAAACCTGTATATGAATTTTATACAGGAAGATAAAGCAGGGACCTTGCATGCCAGATAGAAGTTCCAGTAGTGCATTCATAGGGCATCATTGAAGCTTTTTGCTCAAGAAGAAGACATGAATTAACATGAGGCTGTAGAAATTGTGTCAGTGCGAATGCTACATCAAAGATGGACCACACTTGCACCAGTACTAACTTGAAGATAAATCATTCATTAATATTTCAAGTTTTAGTAAAGAAATCTCAGTTAAAGCCACACCAGCCTCTACAGGATACTAAAAAATAGCTTGTGCAGGTGCAAATATTTACCATGTTAGATAATATCAATTAAGATACTAGAGAAAAATCCCTCATTTTTATTAGAAGTCTTTTGATTGATCACAATTTAGTTTGAAAAATTCTGTCAAGCATAAAGTTTTCATTCATTGCCTGAGATACCAAAAGTGTTAAAAGAAAAATAAAATGGAAGCATACATTGTATTAACACTTTTTATTTAGAGGCGGTTGCAGTGTCATCGAAAAGTTGGAAAAAAGTGAATTTCCTCACTGAAAGCTTTAATGAATATTATATTCTAATTATGTAGTAAAGAAGTCAATGACACTACAAAATTCAAGCACAAAAATGGAAGTTTTTTAGAGCCAGAAAAAAGGGGGGAAAAAAAAAGCTAATGATGACTTTCAAATAAAATATTTAAAGTTAAGTATTTTTAAGAAAGCTCTAAAAATTGATCACCTTAATGAAATGTCAGGCTATGACAGGGAGTTAAGTTAAATGCAACCAACAATCTTAGGAATAACATACTTGACTTTAACAGCAAGAGTCTCTATAGTTTCCTATCATGAATTTGTGTGTTTTATTCCAATCTACACCAATATCTGTTAGAAAAAAAAACTTACACTAAAAATATACTCTAGGTAACCATGTGGCTGATTGAATTATCACACAAGCTTCCATTTTATATTTCTTGAGTCAAAATGTTTCCTCAGTTTTAACATTATTATGATGCTGGTTTTGCCCTCAATTATAAGAGAGCTGCCTGAGTTAATGGAATTTGAGAATGGGTGTTTGATGTTCAAGTTGACAGATTAATTTTGCTCATTTTAAACAAAAGAAAAAGGAACTGGAAATTTGAAAGTGGCAAGAGATTTTGAGACCTTACATTTATTCTCCTAAGCTTAACAATTCCATTCTAAACCTCAAAGAGTCTAATTCATAATAAGAGAGTCAGATATAAGTGGAGAATGGAAGGCAAACAATAAAAATAAGAATGGAAACAATTCTTTCCCTCTATATTATCCCTCAAATACTATGGCTTAAGGTAAAACAGAAATGTTAATAACTGTCATTTCCAAAGCCTTGACTAACCAATAAGTACACGTCACTCATGTCCATTTCTCATCCTATTTTCAGTGGAACAAAGTGACTTTCAGAGTTTGGGAAGTGCGTAATTACATAGATGGAGTCTTTGGACTTTGATCGTAATTATAGTGTTTTATCCATCCATCACTTGTTGCTTGAGGACTATTCCTTGGTGAGTTCTTTAAAGGAATTAGAAACTGTCAGAACAAATTTGAGCTTCAAGACAGCTAATCAGAAATTTGGCTCTCTTGTCCTGAAACAGAGATTGAAAATTGCCACTTTAATTTCACAATCCATTTGGCTTTGGAGTAAAGTGAGAACATGAAGTCTCTTTTTGGAAACGCATGTGTCTCTGTGGTTCATTATCTCTGATTTCCTTTTTATGAGTTTCTACTGGGGCAGTGGGTCTACATTTGCCTCATTGTAGGTAGTGCTTTTCAAATTTGGGTGTGCAAACAAACAAGTCATTTAAAGTCAGCTGATCAGCGCTTGATAAAAATGCTGATCTTGCATTCCTTCCCCTCACTCCCAATTTCTCAGAGGGAGGCTCTATGTAATCCCAAACCTAAAATTAACTGGGAACCTTATAGCACCAAAAGATCTAGAACTATTTCTCCAAGTGTGGTCTGATAACTACATGAATCAAAAATGCTTGTTTTTGCATCCAGTGCAATTGCAAGGCTCCACCCAAACTCTCTCAATACCTGAGAAGTGGGCATGTATATTCCTGTTTCCTGAATCTAAATTTGGGCTTCACAATTTTAGAGTCACCATCTAAGAATCAGATCCATCTCATGTGTAAGAGTTTGAGGAACTTTAACAGAAACTGGTAACAGAAATCACCGTTCCAATTTGCTGCCTCCAGGGTGGGTGCTGCACCTGCAGTCCCAGGCAGCTTCTCCAGCGTCCTTCTACCCTTCCTCACACTTCGTATTAATTCCATACACGTAGTTCTACTTTGGATTCCCTGAGGTCAAGGATTGTATTTCAATAATACTCTTCTACCTTTTCCTCTTAGCACCATAAAAACACAATAAATTATGGAACAGTTTATTTAAACAAACCAACACATCAAAGCCAAACATAGTCTTAGTTTCCATATCTACAATTTGGGGATAAAAATTCCACTAGTTTGTGGACTGGTTTCCTACTGCTGCCATAACAAGTTATCACAAATTTAGTGGCTTAAATGAACACAGATTTGTGATCTTACAGTTCTATAGGACAGAAGCTTGAGATAGGTCTCAGTGGGCTGAAATCCAGGCGTTGGCAGGGCTGTGTCCCTTTGGAGGCTGCAGGGGAAAATCTGTTTCCTTGCCTTTTCCAGCTTCAGGGGCTGCGCATCTTACTAAGCTCATGACTCCCTTCCATCTTCAAAGCCAATAGCCTGGCAAGTCCTTTTCCACTTCACATCACTTTGACTCTTCTACCTCCTACTTCTGCTCTTAAGGACTCTTGTGATTACATTGTGCTCACTTCGAAAACCCAAATGAGCAACTATTTTAAAGTCAGCCGAGTAGTAACCTTAATTCCATCTGCAACCTTAATTCTCCTTTGCCATGTAACATAACATATTCACAGGTTTCAGGGATTAGGATGTGACTATCTTTGGAGGCCTACCACACCTGCTTACCTCACAGGAGATACATAATACACTGGAAAACACTTTGTTAACTGTAACGTTTTATACAAAGCTAATAAAATGCTATGTTTTGTGGTAGACATAGCATTGAACTGGTAGTCAAGAGACTTGAATTCTCATCCTGGTTCTGCTACTATTTTGCTATGTGATCTTAGGCAATTGACTTAATCCCTGTGGGATTCAGATTCCTCAATTCAAAAGTACAAGAATTGAAAGAGACAAGCCAAGATAATACCAAGACCTATAACAAAAATTGATACAGAGCAAAATGTTATCCAAGGTATGCCTACATGAGGACACGACTGTTGCTGGGAAAAAAGCACGTGTCTGCTGGTGTGCTACATATACAACAGTAGAACTGAACAATGCAGCAGGTCCTTGAATAATGTCATTTTGTTCAACATCATTTCCTTATAACTGATGAGAAAAAAAATCAACTTCCAGCTTGGGACCTGTGTAGAGTTTGTATGTTCTCCCCATGTCTTCATGGGTTTTCCCCTAGGTACTCAGCTTCCTCCCACATTCCAAAGATCTGCGTGTTAGGTTAACTGCTGTGTCTAAATTGTTTCAGTATGAGTGAGTGTGAGTGAGTGTGAGTGTGTGTGTGTGAGAGAGAGAGAGAGAGAGGGCTCTGCAATGCAATGTCATCCTGTCCAGGGCTGGTTCCCACCTTGTGCCCTGAGCTGTTGGGATAGCTCTGCCCACCTGAAGCCCTGACCTAGAATAAGATGGATTAGAAAATAAATGAATTTATACAAATTTTTGTAAAATAAAAATTTGTCAAGTGTATTATAATCATATAAATACACCATGATAAACAGTGTGGTATGAGAGTGCTCAGCGAGTCACCCATACTTAACTTGTTATTGTTTATTTTTTAACTGCATAGTGGTAGGAGATTCTTACAAGTTTCAATTTATAAACATTTATTCCTTGATTTAACCCACCACTACTGTAGCTGCCATCACTCACTGATTCACCAAAAATTGGATAAATAATTATATTACTTGTTTTTGTTAATCTTTCTTAAATGTATGCATAGCTCACATTTTTATCTCAATGTTTCATATTAGAAGTCTTTTGGGGCTATATTGACAAGTTTTGTGGTGTTTTTTGTGACCAGAAATATGCTGCAGGAACTCTTCTTTACATTGATTAACCTATGGTAAAATTGGTTTTGTTATACATCGTTTATCTTAGAGTTGTAGTTTTTAAGAACTTTATGTTAAGTGAGGATTTACTGTACACTACAGGTATACATTTCAGAGTTTAGTTGGATTTATATTTAATTCTCAAAGTCCTAGTTGTGAACAGATCAGAGGTTGTTATCCATACTTAGCTTATGAGGAACTTTGATTTAGATGATTCAAGTGATTTTATGACGGTCCCATAATCAGTTACTGGTGTAGGCAAGACTACAATCCAGGTCTTCTGACAAGTCCTATGTGCACTCTACTAACATACTTCCCTGACTGCCGTTTCACTGCACTTCCAGCTCAGAAGCAGCACACAGAGTGGTAACAGCATTGCACCTTTGGCTAACCTCAGTTGGTCATAAAGGTATTTGAAACTTATTCTTTTGAAAATTACAAGGGTTTGAAGCACCTTTTCTTGCCGACAACTACATTAGATCCTGCAGATAAATCGTAATTTAATTTTTTAATTAAAAGAAATTCAATTCTTCCTGTCTTCTGTAAGTACTGAGTATACACAGGCTGAATATACAGAGGAATATACACAGACTGAAGCACGTTGGCCCATTTCTTTCAGTCAGCTAGAGAAACTTAGTGATTATGGAGATGGCTAAAACTTGGTTTGCTCATTGAAATGAATGGATATATCCTTTACCCCACAGCAGAAATTTAAATTATATTATTAATTGCTGTATCAATCATTTTGGAAGTTTTCATATGCACATAAATAACACTATGGGCATATTTTTTTATGCTTGTAGTTGCCATGATCCTGGCAAGAAAAAAGAGTACTTGAAGAGAGTTTAATGAAGGTAAGGGATACGATGTGGCTCCGGGGAATTAACGATGGCTGGAAATGGTTACCATCCCAAAGTTCAAAGGCAAGGTAGGTGGGGAGTAGTTGCTTAAACTCAAGAGACTTGGGCCTGTGGCAAGGGCCTTCGACAGAACCTACAGCCTTTAGTAGAAAACCCAACAGGGAGTTGGCCAGGGAAACTAATATCACAACTTCACTCTTCTGCTGGAGGTTCTCACTGGTTGAACTCAACAGGAAACCAGAGAAGAGAGCAACTGTTATAGCAATCGTTACAGGTCAGCTTCCTGAGGCACAGAACAAGAAGGGTAAGGAGTAGTTGGAGAAGCTAGTGGAAGACACCTAACACAGAGCTGCATCTACCTTCATGTAATTTTATCCAACAAAAGAAACGGTCTTCCACTGTAAGTTCGTTGCCAACACCCTTCCTTTTGGGATATATTTAGAAAGCACAGTTAAAAAAGTTGACCTTTAAGCTAGTAAAGCATAAAATTGATGACAAATATGTAATTCACACAAGAAACACTTCTTATTGATCCATATAGTACTTTTATCAGTTTGATGTTTCTTTGGAGTAGAGGGTGACTGAGAAAAATAATCAAAACATTTTGCCAGCGGTTCAAATTATAATGATGTTTATTTTTGGCCCTCAGTTATCCTATTATTTCAAAATTTAATCTTGATTCGTTTTTTATCATTTTAATTGATTTAGTTTTTGAAACGATATTTTGAAAGAATTTAATCTATTATAATTACTTGGTTAAAAAGTAAATTTACAAACTATATGGTAATTCTAAAAAGAATGCAAAAGGCCCAAATTATAACCCAAACAATAAATTCACAAAGATTTAGCTTCTCATATGCTAAATTTTAGATTCATTTTGAATCTAATAAAAAATAATGCACAGACTCATTGTGTTTATAAAGAAATAATTAACTCATTGACTTATTTATTGATCTTGCATAACTTCATCTGTGCTTCAATATTTTTGTTAAAATTAAGTTAGTGATCAAATGAAAACATTTGTGATTTTATCCAATTTTTCTTCTCTTTTTTAATGGTTAATATCACCAAAAGAGAAATTTAATAAGCTCTATAGTTTTAACTGCCATTTTTATTTTCAGATAAGTTTTTGCAAAGACTAAAGTAAATTAGCATCAACATCAGAGCACAACTAAATGCATAACATGGTCAAGGGAAACAAAAGCAAAACAGAAGGTGAAATCTCAATTTTAACTGAGAATTATTATCATAGTATTTTAAAATGTGTATCAAACCTGGATTTTTTGGAATAGCATTAACATTCTGTAATAAATAGTAATTGCATCTATCATTTATTCTGTTCTCTGATGATAAAAGGAAATTCATGAATTAAGGTAGCTTGGAATTAATAATATCAAGATATCCTGTTCTTTCTTTTTTTTAAAAAAAATTCTCTTTCATGACTCCTTTCTAAAGACAAGGTCAGTAAAGACAAATTTAACTATGTAGATGACTATGATTATGGAATGATTAAATTTGGTCTTTCTTAAAATAGATTTTGTAAACTGAGAACTACAAGAGTTGTCTGCTTAGAAAAACCAACTCAAACCCATTCACTCATTAGGCACCAAAGAAAGTATTGCCTGATCCTTGTTTTGACAATATACAGTATCATATAGATTTCATATAGTGATATTTCACTTTTTCATTCATTTATTCACTGAGTAGTATAGATGGGAAAATAGTAATAATTCAGTCCCTAATATATGTGGCAAAACAATTACAATATTTGAGGAAAATGTATCTGATATTAAAGACTTAAATACTATGGGGTTAAATGAATGAACATTACAGGCATACCTCATTCATATTTGTATATGCAGTGCCTTGCACAGAGTAGATACCAGTAACAAATATTTTTCTTATCTTTATTTAATGGTTAGGTTTTTCATTACAAATTGTAAGTACATATTCTTTCCTAAAACAATTATTAGGCAAATAAATGTCCTCCGACCATCCTGAACCACAACCTCACAGCTCTTCTACGTGCTCCCCTCCTGTCCCTGAAACTGACAGGTGCCATGATTAAAGCTCAAGGCATTCTAGGAAAATATAAAACTATTTAAAAATATCTGGGAAATGAGCACACTTATAACTTTGTGTCAAGCAGTACAAAAGCAATCCGTGTAACCAAACATTTGTACACCAGTAACATTCTGAAATAAAAAAATAAAAATACTGTTATTGCTTAGAATATTTGCAGTATGTTAAAAACTGAGACGGTATTTGTTCCATGAACTAAAAGGTTATCAGGGCAATATAAAAAGCAATTTCCTTATTTATTTATATTTATAGGCTTCCTTCATCAATCACTAGAAATGCCTCTAGACAGAGGTGTGCAGAATTAAAGTGTGGGATGCGAGTCAACAGAAGAAAGTTCCTTCTGAAGCTTTTGTGATCCAAGTACCTACTTTATGAAAGATGCCCTCAAAGGAAGCATTATAAGGCTAATATTTCAGCACAATTATGCTCTTACAACATTATTTCCAAATATGTTTAATGGAATAGATCATTTTGAGATTGGAAAAAATTTTGAGAACTAGAAAATCTTTGATGTTTTGCTTTTTTTATTGACCCAATTACCAATTCCAACTACATCTAATTTTCAAGTTATCCAAGGACATAAACACCAGGGCCATTCATTTTTGATAATATTGTTGTTATGACAGACAGCAAGGCAGGAATCAAATCACCATTTACATTTCTCATTTCAACCTGGGAGACCCTAAACTTGCTTCCTCTCTTTCTTTCCTTTTTCTTCCTCACCTTTTTTTTTTTTTTCTCTTCACCATTCCATTTATCTTTCTGCCTTGCTTTTCCTCTTCTGCTTTCTCACAGAGCCCACCAAAAGCCTCACAGGAAGAGAAACAGACTCCACATAATCCAAATTAGTGTTGTACACAGTGGCAAATCATTTTAATGAGAAAAGATCACACTTTCATAATCTGCTACGCAATGCCACAGTAACTGAGTCCTGCCCAGAGAGAGTTAAATCCATTTCTAATATGAGACTCCAATAGACACAGGTGGTAAATGACAAGTTAACCCTTCGTAACTCCACCGTTTTCAACACTCTTAGGACCTCTCTCATTAGTCTTATAAAATAAAGTACAAAATCTCATGCTGTTAAATTAACAACATCACACCACTACATACGACTTGAATATCTCCCATAACTTTATGACTGGAAAAACACTGTTCAGATTTCATTTACCAGTTTAAAAATAGCAAAGTCTAATTTGAAACACATACAAACACAATTGTGCACTCTCACTAATATTCCCTCTCACTAAGCAAATGTTTCTTCCATAAACATAAATAAAATTCTGTATAATAACAGATTTTAAAAGTCAAATTTGTCAAAAGATGAGGTTTGTTATGAAACATACCAGAAAGAAAATATTCCTTAGAACCAAAATGACAAGCCATAATCTGTTTTGTATAACAATGGCTATTTATCTATTTTGTAATGTATAAATGAAATTATTTGGTGTTTATTTTGACTTAAAGATCATCCATAGATTATTACATCCCTGCCCAGTGAAATTTCTTCTTCTTGGGTGAGTGGGTGCTGAGCAAGGCAAATAATATATTTTAAACACCTTAAAATGGTATGATGATTTTTAAAAAGTGGGAAGACTGTCTTCAAACTTTTTCACTTTGTAGACCTAGATATCAACTAAAAGAGAAATTTAGGAAATATGTTCACAGACCACTTTAAGTCCACAGAAAGTCCAAAATAATATCACTGTGCTCACTAAACAAGGAGGGATTGCTCTTGGTACACAGAAGAAACATTCATAATACACAAGGCACTCCAATTAAGTTTTGATAGAAGTTATGTCACGTTTAAACTCACCGCTGGATGTAAGGGTCAGGGCAGTACTGTAGGGTGGCACACCGTGAAGTTTCAAAATTCATTGCCTTCAACTCTCTTTGATATCAACAAATGGAGAACAATTATATAAAATATACACATATACCTGTGTATATATGGATAAAGAAGCCAGGAGGCTAAAAGCAATAGGGTCAAATGCTATCAGACATAGAAGTTTAGACACTTCCCCCCTTCACACATATTTGCAAATAGGCGGAGCGTTTCTTGATTTTAGCCAATGAGATTCATCAAGTGACTAAAACATCATAAACAGTTGATTCTTACCAGCTGGGCATCCTCTCTAAAGTTGTTTTTCCCCCTCTATCACGGCTTTAGAGTCTTTGACGTATAGTAGCCACACTTGTTGTTGGCAATTTGGAGGTGGAGGCATCTCTGAACTTCTGATCTCTCTCGTGATTGGATGCTGGCATGAATGGCATCAGAGTTTAATTTCAGCAGCCTGGGCTTTTGTAACAGAACTGAGCTGATGAGCGTCCACCCTGCTGCAGCTAAATAACACTTTCTTGAATCTGTGTACTGATTTGATTCGAAGATTTCTGTAACTGTTACTGGGACTAACATTTTTTGCAGAGCTGCTTAGAAAAGTTTTTTTGTTTTTTTAAATATCTTCCCCCACTCCCCACCCCCCCTCCTTCAGTCTCCCTTTCAGCCAACCGCCTGTTGTGGTCACAATCTCAAATAGCAAAGACAGGGAAATTCCTTGATTATATTTAACCTAGAACTCACTCTTCCTCTCAACTAAGAGAAAGAGATATCCCATTCACATCCCCTTAGAAGTTTCTCCTGACCCAAATGAAAGAAAATAACATTTACTGAGTTGTTTAAATATCCTGCCTCAAACGCATACACATACATATAATATAATAATTTTCTTAAAGTGATATTAAAATGGGAAATATGTTAAAATATTTTGAGTCTTAAAAAATTATTTCAAATTGCCTGCTTATGAAAATATTCCAGTTTATATCAAACTCGGTTAGTCTGCTTCACTTTATTTATGTTTTACTGTTTCTGCTGTTTTTGGTTTTCTTTGATTTGACCTACTTTGTAATAAAACCATAAAATTGTTCATCTATTCAAAATTAGTATAATATCAGGAAAAGGCTACATACAGAATAATTTCTTTCCTTTCTGAATATGGGCTGTAAACCTATCCTGGTTTTGTGGATTTGGAAATGGAATGAAATATGATTCAGAAGCTAAATTAGAACAGACTCCAACAGGAAGAAAAAAACATTCTGTGTGCCCAAGTGTCACTAATATGGCAAGTTCACATCTTCCATTCATTCCTTAAACACAGGACACCTGTAAACCGGTGACATCAGTAGATGTCAAAGTTGTGAGTTAATCTAAAGCCCTCTTCAGAGAAATTTGACATTTCCCTATAAGAAATTCTGATTCAAAATGTGTTTCATAAATATATTTCATTTGTTGCTTCAGCCAGAATGGAAGGGAGAAGCTATTTAAAACTTGACATTCTCTTCCTTTACTTAGCCTGCCAGTGTCTAACATCTGTGAATTGTGAAATTCACAAACATGCTGGTCTGAGCCCCAGCCAAATCAAACAGCTTGTTCTACAAAATGTGAAACTTAAAGGGAAGATCATTTTACTAATTAATTATAGATTTGTTAATTGGAGTTAAAGTATTTGGCTTTCTTCCCTGCTATTGCCAAATACAGATGACCTAAATGTAAAGTTCTTAAATTGAAAATAATCAATTTCCTGTGATGGTGGCCAAGTGATTCCATCACACAGGGCATTGTTTTTCCCATTTATAAAATGAAAGGTGAAGTGATGACTTCTAGTGCAGAACTCCTCAAACGTTAATGTGCCTGTGAATTACCTGGAAATCTTGTTAATGCAGATTCTGGTTCAGTAGGTCTAGGGTGAGGCCTGAGACTCCTCATTTCTAATATGTTCCCAGGTTATCAGTGCTGCTGGTCCTTGGACCACACTTCGGAGCAGCAAGCCCTAGTGTTCTTTCCAGGTCTGATATTTATAATTCAGTGGTTCTAGGAAATAACGAAGAATTCTTCTAAATATTTTAAATTACTTTTCAAGTCTATAGACTGCCAAGTAATCATAATTTGCAAACATTCCGTGTGTGTGTGTGTGTGTGTGTTTTATTTTAAAAAGTTTATAGCCTAACTTATTTTTTAAAAAACATTTTAGATGTATGTCATGACTTCAATAGTTGTTATAAAAAAAATCCTAAATTTATTTAGGTAAGAGGGACAGATACTAAATGGCAGCAAATTTTATGAAAATAATTATAAAAAACATTGGTTCCTATTGCATTATGGAAATAAATGGAGAAAGTTACCTTGACCATGGGAAAAAAGGTAAACTCTCTACAATTCAACAGTATACCAATAGCACACAAGCATCTACAACCAAGAAAAATATGTGACAATTATACCATAATTACCATAATTGCTTCATATTTATATTGCATTCCTTTTCCCCCAGGGGACTCAGGTTACTATACAAATGCATAATTTATTTTTTTTTATTTTTTTTATTTTTTTGGTGTGCAAGTTAGATGTTTTTCCAAAACTTTAAGTCTTTTAGGCAGAGATTGCAATGTAATAAGGTAGACAGAAGCCTAGGAGAAGGTGATTGCCTTTCTGACCATGACCTGCCTGTTTGAATGATGTTTGTGAAGATTTTGATTTGTATAAAGGGGAGGAGAAAGTGCTTAGGGAAGGAGCAGCACTTAGGGCCTGGAGCACTGGATGCAACGTAAGAGAAAGGAACGCTTTCATCTTCTCAACTCCTAATGGCCAAGAATGTGCAGGCTCCCAAACACAGGTACTCATAATACAAACCCCTCTCACTTAGATCCATGAAAATTATTTCACAACTGGTTTCTTTATGCACTCTCTCCTCTAGATCACATACTTTTCTGGCTACTCTCCTGCCTTGGATCATATTTTGTCCTCCCCCAAGAATGTTTTAAAACCTTATCTGCATATATCTAAAGTTTTCACATCCTTCAAAGACCAGCAAATCTCCCTCATCCTGCCAAATGAAAGAAAACCCCCCTATCTTTAATGGCCTAAGTTATTACTTCTGCACTTGTTTATATAAGGGCACCTACAACTTTCTTCATGAATTCTAGCCATTTTCGAATAAGATTCATCTGTATTGGACTGTGAACAACTTGAGGGCAGGCTTGCTAGCTAATTCATACCTAACTTTGCTAGAGACTGGAAAAATATTGTCCAGTAGATGAATAATATGTCCTATATCTTTACAAAAATCATCTAATAATAAGTATGCAACTGATTAAAAATAATTTACGTAAAACACTTGGCTTTTTAGAATAACCTTTACTGAGTTATAATTTATATACAATGAAATTCGCCCATTCTCAGTGTTCAGTCTGAGGAGTTTTGACACATTATACATCACGTAGCCGCCATCACAGTCAAGAGTCTGACATTTCTATTACCTCAAAACTTCCGTCATATCCCTTTGCAATCAGTCTTCCCTCACCACTGGCCTTAGACAATCCCTCTCTTGCTTTTTGTCATACAAATTAGTTGTATATTTTCTAGAACAGCGTTATCCAATAGAACTTTCTATGAGAAAAGGAAATATTCTATATTTATACTGCCTGATATTGTAGCCACTAGCCACATGTGGCTAATGTGACTGAAGAGTTAAATTTTTGTCTTTTATTCAATTTAATCAACTTAAATTTAAGTATCCACTGGCTGCTATATTGGACAGCACAGTACCAGAAGATCACATAAATGGAGGCACATAGTACGTACTGTTTTGTGTCTAGATTCTTTTGCTCGTTGATGCCATTGTTTCTGAGATATATCCACGTTGTTACCTTTATCAGTAACTCATTCTTTTTATAGCTGTGTGGATTGTTTCTTTTTGTCTTCTTTTTTTTCTTTTTTTTTGTTTTTGATTATTAAGAACAAATTCTGGTCTCAGATACTCAATTGTTGCCAGAAGCAGAAGTCCAATAGACTTATTAAGAGCTCAGTATTAACTAATTCTTGGTCCTACTGAGTTCCATAGCAAGGTAATAACTCGTTCCTTCCAAGACTGCCACAACTCTAAAGGAGACAGCCTATGTAGCGTTGAGAATTCACCTGGGTTTAGTCTGAGCTCTGGTTTTAACTTACTCCTAGACCTCAGGCAAGTAGCCTACTCTCTTTGAGCCTTAAATTCTTTATTTTTATTTTTTTTAAATTTCAGAATAAAACACTTTGGTCACATAAATTGCCTTTGCACTGCCCAAGTCGAAGCTGCAAGTGTGCCCATCGCCCAGACAGCATGCACTGCACCTGTTAGGTGTGCATTTACCCATCCTCTCCTCCTCCTCCCGCCCACCTGCCCAATCCCCAATGAAAGTTACTTCCATATGTGCACATAAGTGTTGATCGATTAGTACCGATTCAATGGTGAGTACATGTGGTGTTTTTTTTTCAATTCTTGTGATATTAATACTTCACTTAAAAGAATGGGCTCCAGTTCCATCCAGGTTAATATAAGAGGTATTAGTTCACCATTTTTTAATGGCTGAGTAGTACTCCATGGTATACATATACCACATTTTATTAATCCACTCATGTACTGATGGGCACTTGGGCTGTTTCCACATCTTTGCAATTGTGAATTATGCTGCTATAAACATTCAAGTATAGATGTCTTTTTAAAATGTCTTTTTTCCCCTTGGGTAAATACCCAGTATTGGGATTGCTGGATCAATTGGTAGTTCTACTTTGAGTTCTTTCAGGTATTTCCATACTACTTTCAACAGAGGTTGTACTAGGTTGCAGTCCCAGCAGCAGTAGATGAGTGTTCCTATCTCTCCACATCCACACCAACACTTGTTGTTTTGGGATTTTTTGATAAAAGCCATTCTCACTGGAGTTAGGTGATATCTCATTGTGGTTTTAATTTGCATTTCCCTGATGATTAGAGATGTTGAGCATTTTTTCATGTTTGTTGGCCATTAGTCTGCCTTCTTTTGAAAAGTTTCTGTTCATGTCCTTTGCCCACTTTTTAATGGGGTTGCTTGATTTTTTTCTTGCTGATTTTCCTGAGTTCTTTATAGACTCTAGTTATCAGCCCTTTATCTTTAAAGAGGAAGGATATATCGCTTAGGATTCTTTGGTTATAAGCATAGAAACTAACTCTACCTAATTAAAACCAAAAAAAGAGAGAAAATATATAAAAAGTAATATGAAAATCGACACACTGGAAGAGAAAGTTGAAAAACCATATTTTGGGAAAGGCTAGAACCAGGATAGCTCCAGGGATCTAAGTAACAGTAATGGATAGAGAGTCCCTGCACAGTGCCACTGAAGGCATAAGTCAGATCCCACAGGTTTTTGAATTTGAGTCATTCAGTTTAAGATCCAAAATCCCAGAAGGAAGATGTCATGTTTGTCCAGGAGAAGTCTGAACACCTTGATTTATAGCTCCACCATGACTGAGCAAAGAGAGTTTTCAAAAGAAAATAAAGGTTCTGTTAACCAAAGAAAAGGCAACAGGTACAGTAGAAAACAACAGATGCCACAATAAGGGGCTTAAAGCAGATAACATTGCATGTTCCTTAGAGCTCTGGCAGTCTGTGACTGTGCGGTCAGAGAAGCTGAAATCTTTTGTGTCAGGGTAACTGAACCTCAGGTCTTGTCCTCTCCAGGTCATCCTGCTTTTATAGTGTGGGAATCAAGAGAGAACATTCTAGCATAGGAAGTGGTGAAGTAAATTCACCAAGTTTACTCAAATTGAAGGGACTGAAGAGGTTGGTGATTTTGAGTTTTATGATGCTTTTCTGTACGTAAATTCAGTTCAACTCTATAATTTTTATTTCATAGAAGTTGAAATGAAAGCTCTAATTTGAGGAGGATCCTACTAACCCTTCCAACTTTGTGCTCGATGGATCTAATAATTGCTACATTCTGACATCTAGTAGGAATAAAGCTGGTCCTAGAACTTAAGCATCCTGAATGGTGGGCAAATGTTTTTTTAATTCAATGAAAAAACAAATACATTAAAAGCTAAGACATATGTTTCCTCTGACCTCACCTGCTTGGCAGGTCACTGGAATTCATCAAATAGAAAAATGTATAGTTAAGCTAACGTCTCAGAGTCTACTGAAAAGAAAGAAGATGGTTCAGGGAGGTGTCCCAAAGAAAGGGACACTTCTCTATTCAGAGGGCATGCAAGGAAACACAGAAGCCAATTGGGGAGGGAGGAGGTTGGCGGTTTCCCTAACAGACAAACCTGATACCCTCCAAGTCACACCCAGTGTTCAGAAGCAATGTGGGTGGGCTTCTTTTCCAGACATCCCTGAACAGCTGTGTGGGGGCTGCTCCTTACTCCCACCCCTCCTTTGTCCAAAGCCCACGTGAGTGAGAGATAAATAAGGAAACACAGGAAGTCCTTATTTGGCTGGCTCAGGCTTTTTTTTTTTTTTCCCCTGAACCATTTGTCAGTTGCAGATCTGACACACCTTTACTCTGTTTCCTTGTATATTTCCTAAAATGAGGAAATATCTTACATAATCTCAGTTCAATCATTGAAATCAGGAAGGTTACAGACATAAAATATTATCTACTCTACACACTTTATTCAGAGTTGTCAATTGCCCCAAAATGTCTTTTATAGCAAGAGAAAATTCTGTATGATATACAGCATTTGGTTGTCCTGTTTCTTTAGTATTTTTGAATTAGGAACAGTTTCTTTGTGTTTCATGACACAGGTGTTTTTGAAGCATACAGGCCAGTTAGTTTGTAGAACATATTTTAGTTTAGTTTTGACTGTTGTTTCCACATGATTAGATTCAGTTTATGAACTTTTGGCAGAATCATCACAAAAGTGATGCTGGGTCCACCTCAGTGTCTCATATCAGGAAGTGTTGGGTTTTTAGAGCCCACCAAGGGATTTCCCTGGGCCTCTTCTCCTCCACTTAGAAGAAGATTTATTGTGAACCTAAAAAGTTTAAATGTCAAGACTTGCACAGTTCTTTCCAAGGTCCTGGGAATTACTTTAGCAGTATGTTTACATTGTCATATATTTTTGTAAAATATACTAATGTGAAATATTTTAACTGTAATCTTTTAACATTACTGTCCCTTTCTACTCTAATTTTTCTTTTATTATCTTTCACCTCCCAATAGTGGTGATAGAGAGGTGGTAGGATTTTTAGGATCCATCCGTGGTCAAGTTGAATAGGGAATACTTTTAATTTGGGCTTGAGAGGATACATTTATGTGGTTAGCAACTACATTTGCATATAATCAAAATATTGCTACTCATCCTGGTGTAGGAGTAGCTTCCAAGGATACACTTGCCCATGTGGTCTTGACTCACTATATGTGGAGTCACTGAAGACTTCGGGCTGGAAGTCATATCACAATATGAATATCTCTCTTAACAGTAATTGGCATGAGAAGTATGGAAATGTTTTCTTCCTCTTTTTATGAGGCATGAAAAATTGTGAGTAGAAAAATCAATATCCTAAATATTTAATCAAAACCCAGGTTCCCTTCTGTCTATTATTTAGCATATACAATTACAAATGCACTATACATCATGTGGCCATTTATGATAAGAATGCATAAAATAGTTGATCATTATTCTTGCGTTTGTAGGAACATTAACACATGGCAGTGCTGCAGACAGCAAGTATGTCTGACAAGCTTTAGATTGGGGCTGCAGAAGAAAAGGCTGTATCTATTATATTAAAGATTCTGTATATATTATATTAAAGATCCCAACACCAAGAGTCTATGATTCTATGAGTTCAAACTTCTTAAAGGCTCTATTTACATATGACTCATCTATTTATCTGTAAACATAAAATGACTTTGTTCCACAATAGTTTGAGTTAGCTTATGAAATACTTATAAGATTAAAAAAAATACATATGTAGACTTATCAGAGGTAGGAAAAGGTATACCGGGCAGTGGGAGTTTAATGGGTACAGAGTTTTAGTTTTGCAAGATAAAAAGTTCTGGAGATCTGTTGCACAACAATGTGCATATGTTTAACACCACCAAGCTGTTTTCTTAAAATTAGTTAAGATGGTAAATTTTGTATGTTTTTTACCATCCTTAAATTTTTAAAAAATTAAAAAAAACAAATGTAGATAAACAAAGAAATCTATAATCAGCAGAAACATCAAGGTGTAGGAAAATAAGAGAAAAAAAACAAAGATAGTTACACAAAATGTGTAACATGAAGTTCCACACTTGTGATAAAGGGCCATGAATTTGTCTGTAAACTTCTAAGTGGGCAATGTAAGAAGGGCTTATATTTATTTTTTATTTATTTAATTTTTTTTTTGAGACAGAGTCTCACTCTGTTGCCCGGGCTAGAGTGAGTGCCGTGGCGTCAGCCTAGCTCACAGCAACCTCAAACTCCTGGGCTTAAGCAATCCTCCTGCCTCAGCCTCTCGAATAGCTGGGACTACAGGCATGCACCACCATGCCCGGCTAATTTTTTCTATATATATTTTAGTTGGCCAGGTAATTTCTTTCTATTTTTAGTAGAGATGGGGTCTCGCTCTTGCTCAGACTGGTCTCGAACTCCTGACCTCAAGGGATCCACCCGCCTCGGCCTCCCAGAGTGCTGGGATTACAGGCGTGAGCCACCACGCCCGGCCTAGAAGGGCTTATATTTATTTATTTTTTGATCCGCAATGATAATGTCTACGCTTGTTATACATAGTGCATTCAAGGTACAAAATAAATATTTGTTGAAAGAATGAAAGAAAAAAGTAGCATATACAGAGTCTTCAAAATAAAATTACTTTTAGCTCTTAATGCATTTGTTTAATTGCTTATTGCAAAAATGACAGTGGATGATGTTGTGATGAGACCTGGATTTCCAGTGGGTGTCCAGTATGATTCTCTCCTAAAACTGTATAGCACTCATTGATTTGATAGTTGATTAATAGATTCAACAGGAATATTTCCTCCTCTGTGTGCCTGTCAGTGTGCTGGGTGCTATTGGTAGAAAGTGGATCCATAAGATCCAATCCCTATGCTCAAAGAGTTCCCAGTAGAGTTGAGAATGATTTTCTTCTCCTTTTGTCATCTTAAACTTCATAGACAAAAGAATGACCATGGCATAGCTATACCCCTGAGTTACTGGTGACCAATTTGCCTGCTGGGCTCCTGGTTTCTGTTATCTAGTATCTGATTAAAACTGCTCCAGTAAGACTATGTGTACTAGCATTCAAGAAACAGGTGTGTGGGTGGAAGATAGAATGCAACATTCTTATTCACTCTCCTGGGGTTAATTTGAGCTCAAGAGACGTAAGTGTTACTGAACCTCTACCACAGACACATATTTGCAAATTTGTGCCTTATTGTTTCGGTACTGATCATCAGGAAGTCATAAAAGCCATAATCTCCAAAAGGAAAGGGGATGAATGTGAACCAAGAAAACAAAGACCCTATCTGTGTATTCCAAAGCCTATGGCAAGATGATTTCTTTTGGGGGTGCAGCTTCGTGAAATACAGTGTTTACCTCTGGAGCACAGCTTGCAAAAGAGGAGCTTTAGACATTTCTAAATGCCCTTTTTAAAAAAATTAGCTATACTCAAGCTTAAAGGGAATTTAGAGATCACTCGCATCGGAGAAAAATCACAGAAAAGAATGACTTATTAAAATAACAAGACTTTGTATAGTGTTTTAGATTTTACCAAACACTTTTGCAGACATTATCTCATCTCAGCCTCTCAACTGCCATGTGAAGTAGGTGGCTAGGACAAGTGGTATCATTACCTCCACTTTATGTGTGAGGAAGCTAAGACTCAGACAGCTTGAGAAACAAACTCACAATCACACGATCATATAACCATCAGTCACTATGGCCTGCAATGGACCCAGCTCTAACTCCCAGACCTGAATCCATCCACTCAATTAATGTTATTTTAATAACATTAATTGTATGTCTGTGGTATGCCTGGTGTTATGCAGGGCTCTGGGAAAACAAAAATAAATAAAACACTGTTGTCTCCTCCTTATATCTTCAAAACCAGAATTTTTATATTGTTTGCCATTTACCAAGTATTTTATGTCCATTACTACTATTTAGATAACCACTAAAAACCCTGGGACGTAGTCAAGTTAGGTGCTATTAATTCCATTTTACACAGGAAGAGATAGTTGGTAACTATTAGTCATTCAGTCAAATACTGGGAGAGCTGAGATCTGAACTCAGGTTAACCTATTTCTCTGAAATTATTACCACACTTTTGACTCTCAAAAAGATTCAGAATACATTCATACACATTTTTAAATCTCAGAGTCCTATGCATGATCTCTAGCACATGTCCCTTTGTGACTTTTTCCTGGTCCAGTTAGCATGATAACATAAGCCCCACAAATGCCAGCCCCCAAAGGAAGGCCTGAGCTCATGGTGAACACCCACACTTGGGCCATGAGTCAAGAACGTTAGCTCTGCTTATTTTGAAATCTGGGTCATGCACATTGTTTAAGCGACGTGGGGGTGGATGCACTGATAAAATGATTCCGTGGGATGGAAATGATTCTCAGGGCATCCTTACAGGGGAATCCCCATGGGATGACCTCTGAGTGGATCTTATTTACAGCAACATCTCGGTACCAAGTTTCTAAGGGGTACATTGAAAGTGTTACCTTGGAAGAATAACCTCAGTCTGAAAACACAACTACTTTTCACTGCCTTTGGGTAGTTAACACTCTAGTCTATTGCTCAGTCACTGATCCATTTAACCCATCTGGATTCCTATTCAGTTATCTCTTATATTGTATTTCTGGATAGAATAAATAATTTTCCCTGTGGAATTGGACTACCATTGATATTATAATAATTTAAGAAAAACATTTTCAAAGTAAAAATTCAGGCTCATTTTTCAGGTCATGAGGCCCTGACTATATATACCTGGAGAGAAAAAAGATAGATAGATGATAGAGAGTGATAATATTTATATACGCATGTATGTATATACAGATTTTTGTATATGTATATGTGTATATGTATATTACATGTAATATACATACTTATGTATATACCTAACATATATTCTATATAAAATATTATACTATGGTAATATATGTATAGTATATCCCCCACAGGCATTCTCTCTACTACATCTTTTGTACATCCAATCCTATCTCTAGATCTGCTTCTCAGAGGACACAGAGTGATAGAAATGGTTCTCAAAGTGGTCCAATAATGGAGAAGGAAGCTGGGGTTTTGGAACTGGCTCACTTATCCATCAAGCAAACAGAGTGGCCTGCTGAGGCCTGCTGTATACAGGCTATGAACAGTTCCTGGCTGAAGTGCTATATGGATTTCAGGGATGTTAACCTGGGAAAACATCCACTGAAGTGGTGGACTCTCTAGGTGCTCAGATTCAGGATTTTGGGAGATGTGGTAGGAACAGTGCCTATAAGGATTGCAGAGTTGTATGTTTATTGCTAAGTTGTATTTACCGCGAAGAGAGATAATTGAGAAACTGAGGACTCTTAACAAGCAGTTAAAGGCTAAGTGTGAGAGCCAGATGGCCTTTTTGGTAGCTTACAAAGAGACAAAGGCCTATTTGCAAAACAAACAAAGCTAAGCAGCAGACTGAGAACTTGGTAGTTAGAGTCACAGAGTTGCAGAGATGTTTGAATATTCAGCCAACCAACGCTGGTTGTAATCACCTGAGATCCTGAAATATGGGCTAGGGACATTGAGTGGATGCCCCTGATAAGTTGGTTCTATAGACTCTCTTAAATCCTCAGAGATTAGGGAGATGGGCCACAGTTTCCTAGTAAGAGCTGGCCCTTCCCTCATACTGAAAGGTGCCATAGAGGCATTTCTCTGCAAGCAACAGATACCCCACCTCAGGAGTGCTTTTTACCTCCTTTCTTGGTTGCCAGGCCCCTAAGTATGGTTAAATACCAGCAGAACCCAGCTACAGATGTGTTGGCCATGATAAAAGAAAGCATAAATAATATACCAAGGGAGTTGCCAGAATTAGCTAGTATGAGCCAGCAGAAGCTTTGGAAATCCCTGAAACTGGATTTTGAGGGTACTTGATTGAAAAGGCTGAAACATAAAACCACATAAGAAAGAGTTTATCGACTTGGGGGAATTTTCTCATGACATGGGCTTTAACAACCTGATAAGGACCACCGTGGACAGGGCAAGCTCATGTTGAGGTGGCTTGTAGAAGTCTGGCAAATGTGGTGACCAATGCCGAGTGAAGAGAAATTGCACGAATTTCCTTGGAAGTTGGTAGAAAAGAAATAAAGAGGTTAAGGGAAATGGACATGAAAGGATATATAATGTGAAGCCAGAAAATCCACTAGGAGATGATGATAGATAGGCCAGCCTAGAGAACATATGATTCACTAACAACGTTATCAGGACTGTGCTGGTGAGAAGCGTAACAGCATCGCTAAGAAGGCCAGCACTGGTTCTCCTCTTTAGCTCAGAGCTAACAGTAGGAGAGATGGTCACAGAGCTGGGGTTGTAATATCCATGTAAACGATGGCCCTATACCATCAAGTAATAGAGGCCAAGTGGTGGCACTTACTTGCCAGAGGTGAGGAAGCCACAATTAGCAAGGTCAGAGGCACAGACAAGGGGGCTTGGCCTGCAGACTTGGCCTGAAGATGGTTGTTCTTCCCCATGGGCAGAATAAATGGGCAGCCAACAAGAGTGCTGCTTAACAGACAAAAAAAGGGAAAAGAATGGGAAAGAAGAAGGCTAAGGGTGGTAATCCCAATAGTAAGTCACAATCCCTTGCTCAATTCTTTGACTTGAGCCAATTTTGATACCTAGAATCCATTGACTGAAGAGGTCTCTGGGTTTCTAGGAAGAAGGAACCTGTAACACTACAGCAAATATATACTGTGGCAACTCCTTAGGCTTCTCTAAAGAGACCTATAGCCAGGCCACTTCAAAGATGTGTACTGAACTCTGCCCTGCTCTTAGAAGGGCAGAAGGGCTCCTCACTTGGTTTAATGCAGTATTTTATCACCATCTTGAACTTCTTAAAACAAGTCCTTTAAGCAAGGGACCCCATAACTTTCATTTGTACTGGACTCCACAAATTATACAGCCAGTCTTGCCTACAGCCATAGACTTGGGTGACTGTATAATAATGGGTCAGAGAGTTTGAGCTGACATTGCTATCCTAAGTGTAATCATCAAACTCTGTTGAAGTGGGCATTCTCACATGGTCAGATAATAAGTGGAGTCCATATTAAAATTCAGCTCTCAGTGGGTCCCCTGTGTCTGGAGCCCCATACAGTGGTCATTTTTAAAAATTTTTTAGTCTCCAAGTGTTTAATTTGAAGTAATGTACTTGGCATTTACAGTGATGCTCACATTGTGTGCCTAGCCTTTGGAGTAAGAGCTATCACAATAAGAAAGGCTAAGTGGAAACCTCTGTATCTGCCTTCCATTCACTGAGCTAATGGAATAAATAAAAAGCAATATCACATTCCAGGAAGGATGGTAGATACTAATGCCATGATTAAAAAGCTAAAGAATGTTGAATAGGAGTGTGAGGGTGTATACTTACATATTTCTGTTTTAAGTCTCAATATGGCCCCTAAACTTAGATGGATCCTGGAGACTGAGTGTAGACTTTTGCAATCTCACACAAGTAATAGCCTGATTCTAACTGCTATGAGAAGGTGGTATATTTTCTAGAGCAGATTAACAAGGTCTCAGGTACATGACAGCCATTTATTTGGTGAGTGTAGTCTTGTTCATTATTATGATAAAAGTGGATCAGAAACATTTCACCTTCATGTGAAACGTGCAATAATATTCATTTATAGTTTTGCCTCAGGGCCACGTTAATTTTTCTGTTCTTCATCATATGGTAGACTGAAGATATCTGTGCTACTTGGTCAACCCGTAGAACATGACACTGTATGCATTATATCAATAACAACATGACAAGACAAACAACAGATGGCTAGTATATAGGAGGCCTTGATAAGACACATGTACTCCAGAGGGTGGAGGATAAATCTTTTGAAGATTCAGAGTCCTGACACTTCAGTGAAGTCTTTAAAGATCCAGTGGTCAAGAGTTTGTTGGAGTATGACTTCTAAAGAAAAAGAAAAATTACTGTATACCCCACTGAGCCTGGTAGTTATTTTTGGGTTCTGAATGCAACATATTCCATGCCTAAGAATAATGTTCTGGCTCATATGCTGGGTGACAGGGGAAGCTTCAGGTGTCTTGTGGAAAAATATGCAGCATGGAGCTTATGATAAGTGGAGAGTTATGATGTAAGCCCTGATATTCAGGAATAAGTCAATGCCATCTATAGCAGAGAAAATAATACTTTCACTGGTTAAACAGCTCGTGATAGCAATGAAAACATGACTACGAGGCACTAAATGACCATATCTCTGGAACTGCACATCATGAGATGGGTTATTTCAGTTCTTCCAAGTCATAAAATCATCTCAGCATAAGTCAACCAAAAGATGAAAATGATACACCCAGGTTGAGCCCAAGCAGGACTAGAGATGGGGCTGCTGCATGAGCAGGTAACCCAGATATCCCTGTTACCCACTGCAGTTACACCTGCAACCTTCCCCTACTTTGCACCTAATACCAGATGAAGGAGTTGGAAAAAGCCTGACAGCATCCTCCAGCGAAAGGCAATCAGCTACATCTGTAGCTGAACAAATTAGATTCATTGGTTTTTTAGCAAGGAAGAATATACAACATGAGGATTCATGGAACATCTCAATAAAAGGGCTTACGAAAGGTTTTGGGTTTGTGTTAGCTTATTTCGGGGAGGGTTCAAGGAATTAGGGCTTTGCTCTCTAGTGGATGCTGTCAGAAAGTGGGGCAATTGCATGACTAGGTATCTTAATAAATCTTATCTATAAGGAAAGGTGCATGGAGTGAAGCTAAAGTTATAATTGAGTAAGGAAGCAGCAGTCATTCACATTAGCTGGGACAGAGGGATATGTGGGCATTTTTGTGGTTGGAACAATGTTCATTTTTTGTTTTACTATGTTCAGTGATTACAGAATGGTCTTATTTTTTCTTGATCTACCTGTCATGAAGAAGGCTTGTCTGATTCTGATTTTGTCAAGTTGTTTTATGTTCGATAGGAAGGCCTCACTGTGAGTTCCAGGACAGCTTCTGCAACACGAGGCTCAGCTGATAGTACCAGACCAGTTCTTAAATATCAGGGGCAGCTTTTCTCCTTCTCAAGGTATAAGACTTGGTTCATGGATGGGTTAACTGGGTTCATGGATGGTAAGTGGATGAAGGCCAAAAATGGGCAGCAGAGCTTTCAAGCACATTTGAGGATGGCATTGAAAGACACTGGAGAAAGGAAATCTTCCCAAAGGGCAGAGCTGTAAAGTAGTGAACCTGGTCATCCACTTCCACTTTGTGAGGAAGGAGAAATGGCCCGAGGTAACAGAATAAACAAAGAGATGCCTGGGCAGTGACCAACAGCCTGGCTTTTATGTCAAGGGCCTAGAAAGAAAGGGGTGGGAAGATTGGAGACAAGGAGGTCTAGAGCAGAGGAATGGGCATGTAAGAGTGGAGTGTGAAGAGTTTTGTATCCTACGTTAATTCTCATCAGAACTCAGGAAAAGAGACATAAAATTATATGAATGTGACAAGTGCCACTAAAGGAACATGAAAAGAGGCTGAAATTATAAATAATGGGAGGGAGATGTGATAGTGGTCATGATAAACCTACTTGAGATTAAATACTTTGGAAAGACCTTTCTGAAGAGGTGATCTAGAGGCTGAGGTGAGGGTGAGGGAAGAGCACACTAGGTGAGGAAGCAGCACATGCCTGCCTTGAAGTGGGGAAGGGCCAGGAGCGTCCACCAGCTTGAAAGGATGAGGTGCGTGTGGGACAGAGTGACTAGGGGGAGATGGCACCAGAGGAGACTGACATATTCAGGAGCCAGATTATGCCAGACCAGGAAAGGAGCTCTGATTGTATTCTAAGAGTAGTGAGAAAGTTTTGAAAGGTTTTACTCAAGGATGTGACATCGCCCAAATTAATGTTTAAAATGATTTCTCTGGCCTGTCTGTGGGGCTAGAGAGGAAGAGGAAAATTTATTAGGAAGCTACTACAGTCATCCTGTGGATTAATAACAACCCAGATGGAGACAGGACCTCACCCTACCTTGTCAATGAGTTACATTGTCTCTCCTTGAGTGGGAAGTAGCTGTGTAGGTGGATGGCACAGCCTTTCTCTTACAGATGACATTCTGACCAACTTGGTTCCCAAAATATATGTGGTATGGTATACACATAGCTCAACAGGATCAGAACTGGGTTAACAGTGAGAGATTACCCCCGTGTCACATATCCTTTCAAATATCCGCCCCCACATCTTATATTTTGAAAGTCACCTTCTACAGTCATTTTAGATTAAATGTGCTCTACATGAGCCTCTGCCCCTAATTTAATATTGAAGTAAAAACAAGAGAAGCCAAGTAATGAAGAGAAATTAAATCTGTGTGTGTACATATAACTGTATACATAGGATTTATTACAAGGCAATGAATGCAATAACAAAGGAAAGGAATAAGTTCCCTTTTAGCCTTATTGAGCCAGCATAGTTGCCTGGGGTACCAGCAGTTCAAGGCAGCACTTTCCAAAGGAATACAGAGTCCTCAAGAGCATTTGCTAACTCAGGATTCAGTCCATGGGATTACTCTTTCTCTTCCAAAAAAACGTCAATGGGTGACAATAACATATCCGCTTCATTGATTGCATGATAACTAGATTCTTAGTTATATATGAAGTCATCACATTGAGTATTACTGTTTTTCAAGAGAAAAAAGGAGAAGCATTCCATTAGATAAATGTGGCTTACAATTTTTCTATTTTACAGGAAACTCACCTGTCATTCATGCATGGAAAAATGTTTAAAAGGAGTTTTAAAGAGATAGTAAAAATTATAATAAGTGATTTCTCATTTATTGGATATATTTTTCATCATAAACCTACCCTTTATGGTTTTGAATTCAGAAAATATAAGAACACTATGGTAGAATCAACCTGGAGGTTTGTCAACTAGAGAATAAGAAAAGTTCAAAGAAAAAAAAACATTATATAAAATTATAGTATTTTCCCATGAATCCTAAAATTGAAACCAGTTGAACCCACTCATTAAATTCTTATTTGGTGTTCCAGATCATGGAGGGAAGGTTATTACATTTTACTGAGAGGTAGAGAATTTGGGATACTTTTAAAATGTACTCTTTTGATTTTGATATTGAAGTGCTATGAATGTGGGTTTCTTTGGAAAGATATGAAATTATTCTTAATCATAATCCTGACAAAATAATGGGGGCTTAGTGTTTGAGTAACAAATTATGGTATTGCTGATTGGAGCTCTAGCTAAAGGTTGAAAAAAAAAACAAACATAGGGTAAAATAATACTAGAGACAATTTTTGTAAATAGTTGATAATGTATTTAAACCACATTCTTCCTTAAACTGGTTTGGAAATTAGATACAAAATGAACAAAGTCAAGTTAACTGAACAGCCAAAGAAAGTAAAATATATAAAAATTTTACATCACCTGTGTTCTGTGAAATTTTGATCTATCACAGTCTAACGCATTGGTCATTGCCTTGTCTTTCTGTGTTTCTGATTGCAAAAGATACCATGGCCTCAGAAACTCCAGCTTATCATGTGTCCAAGAATTCAGGCCCATGAGCTGAAAAATTAATCATGAGAAAACGCATTTGTAGAACTCTGATGATAGATGAGCTGGGAGGATGAGAGTTAATGAACTGAGGTTTTTACACAGACTTTATCCAATGCTCTAATTCCTTATAAACCCTGTTTACTCAGTTCGATGTTATACTAGATAAATGTCTCTCTTCAAGATTTCCCAGGGGTTTTCAAGTGTCCACACCATCTACCCCTAACACACACACACACACACACACACATACATCACACCATGCACGCACACACATACCTTTTTCTTATTTGCTTTAATTAGGAACTGAAATTTGATTACTTCCATAAACTATTTTATTTTAAAAGCCAGATTATTGTCATTTATAAACTCAGATCCTAAAAATTTGTTGTGATCAGAAATATTTGTTAAACAAGTTAATATTCTTTCCCTCTTTGTGTAAGGGCTAATTCCCAAGTCCACTGTATTTTCCTTGGGTCAAAGGAACTTTTGAATTATGTTTGCTAGACTTTCATTAAGTTTTGCCAACAAATATTAGAATATTAGAATCATGAGTTTTGAAAGACTATGTGGTATTCGAAAATACTATATGCTCATTTTAAAAACTATATAAATACATTAAAGTGAAAACATTATAATCCAATAATAGCTATCCACTATTCTGTTTTGGCATTTCCTGCTGGATTTTGTTTAAAGGCATACAAATTTTTATGTGTATAAAAATCTTAAGAGATATGTATATAATATTCATAATGACACATACACTATTATTATATATTCTACTTTTTCATTTAATCTTATACTAGAAAAAGGTATATACTCACAGTAGTCAAAATTATAACTACT
The DNA here is from genome assembly GCF_041146395.1 of Eulemur rufifrons. Classification (NCBI taxonomy): domain Eukaryota; kingdom Metazoa; phylum Chordata; class Mammalia; order Primates; family Lemuridae; genus Eulemur; species Eulemur rufifrons. Next base: position 74,518,185 of record NC_090989.1, read on the forward strand.
TCATGTCTATTGACTTGAAATTCTTCCTCTGAGCAATTTTACTTAACAAAATTTTTTTAAAAAGCTTTCACAATTGGAAAAACAAGGCTGCAATGAATACCTTCTCACAAATAACTTCTTTTTCTATTGAGTTAACTTTTTAAAATAATTTTTTTATTTTGAGATAATTCTTGATTTACAGAAAAGTTTCAAAGATAGCACAGAAGTTCCTATATCCTCTTCACTCAGCTTCAATGGTACATTTGTCCATATTTTTAGAATTAACATTCAGCTACAGAGCCTAGACAAATTTTACCAGTTTTTCCACTAATGTTCTTTTTCCTACTCTAGGATCTAATTCAGAACATCATATCAGTTCCCACACCTCCTCAGTTGGCTTTGATCTGTATCTGTTTCTCAGACTTTCCTTACATTTCATGATCTTGAAACTTTTGAAGAATTTTCCTCAGATGTTTTGTTGAAACTCTCAATTTGGATGTGGCTGTTGTTTTCTCAAGAATATATTGCAGTTATGGGTTTTTGAGAAGAGTATCAAAAAAATACTGTTTGCACCATATCAGGGAGTACATAATAATAACAGGACTCATCACTAGTGTTCTTAACCTTGTAATTTTTGAAAATGGGGTAGGGGAACTGAAAATGACAGTTGTTCTTTTTTTCACATCTGCAAGAGATTTATTTTTCAAAGGAATAGATTCTGAGGTTAAAAACATGGGGCAGAATTATGGAATAGAAAATAAATACAAATGTAAGCTGTTTTGCTGAATTATTTTATAACCACAACAAGCTAGTACAGAGAATACTCTGTGTAAAACATAATAAAGCTTCAAAGATCTAAATGTTCCCTTAGCACGGCTGAAAATTTCAGTTTCTGGTATTTGGAATTTAGGCTGCAGTCCTTGTTTTTGGGTAGATCACTGGGCGTGTGGCACAATCCATGCTTTTAATCAGATTTGAACAGAAGAATGGCCCTTTGGCCCAAATAGAGGTAGATGAAGTGTTTGGTTTCATGTGTCACATAAATATCGAAGTCACTCTCCACAATATACAATGCCAGGTAGGCTTATACTTCTTGACAAACTCCTTCTTGATATGGGCCACGATGTGTTTTCCTGTGTTAGACTTCTCCAGCACCTGAGTAGGGCACTCCACCTGTTGCACCACTTCTGACAGGTCTGCATTTTGATCAGGCCTTTCGTTCCCGCATGGTGGTTGTGCAGGCCTTTCAGTCTCATGTGGTTACTGCGGAGAAGAGGCTGGCCTGGATAACTGTAACGGTCCCCTGGGGAAGGTGCTAGCACAACTCAGGCCCAGCGAGAGTTGCCATAGCTACTGAAGCTGTGGTTCATCTTTGACACTTAGTCATTATGATGGCTGAAATTGGCTTGGGGAATCCAATGGTGGTTAAAGATTTTGATATTCTGAGACACTGTTTCCACTGTTGGCATAATATGCAAACTATTTTTGCAAGAGTGGGAATGACCAAAAGTATATCATATGTATATATCAGCATTTTAGAATGTGATAGAAGGTATTTTTATCTTAGAATCTTACTTTATGGATACTAGTGCTTGTATTTTTTTATTATTCTGTCTTGATTTTTGTCTTTATTATAAATCTTCAGAAATTATCTTAAGTTTTCTCCTATAATTGGCACCAATTGGTTTGGGGATGACAGTGATGTTTAATACACCATAATTTTTTCCTTGAAGTTTCATTACAATGTATCTAGAAGTGGGATTGATTTCTTTTTATTTATTCAAGATTCATTGAGCTTTGTCAAACTATTGTCTGGCGTATTTCATCAGAAAATTAACAGCCAGTGTCTTTTAAAATATTGACTATACTCCATTCTCCCTTTCTTCAAACTTCCTTTTCACATTTCCCATCTCTGTCCCTCTATATTGCATTTTGGGTCATTTCTTAAAACTTGTCTTCTAATGTATTCATTCTCTCATCTGCTGTATCAATCTGCTGCTTGACCCATCCACTAAGGGTTTTCTTTTCCAATTTTCATTATTGTATTCTTTTTTTATTTCTAAAAAGATTTATTTGGTACTTTTCCAAAAAAAATTTGGTCATTATTATTGTTTTTTTTGATTGCCACATGAATTTTTTCATCATGTCTTTCATTTATTTAAGTATAGTAATGTATTAGTTATCAATTGCTGCATATCAAATTACCTGGAAACTTAGCAGCTTAAAACAACACTCATTTATTATTTCCCGTTTCCTATGGGTCAGAAATCCAGGCACCACATAGCCATATCCTTTCCTTCAGAGATTCTCACAAGGTTGTAATCAAGGTATCAGTCAAGGCTGTATCTGTATCTCAGGGCTGGATTCATGTAGTTTCTGATGGACTCAGTTCCTCACACGCAATTCGATTATGGACCTCAGTTTCTTACTGGCACTTGGCTGGAGGTCACTCCCAGTTCCTTGCTACATGGGCCACTCCACCATAGCAGCTTGCTTCATCAAAGCAAGTAAGCCAAGGAAGCATGAAAGAGAAAGTGCTGGCAAGACAGAAGTGACAGTCACACATAAGCATGGAAGTAACATCACGTTTGATGTATGCTATTTTTTTCTTCTTTTTATTTCTCTTTTTTTCTTGCTGTCTTTTTTTATTTTTATAGATTTAGGGGGTACAAGTGCAATTTCATTACATGGATATATTGCATAGTGGTGAAGTCTGGGCTTTTAGTGTAGCCATCACTAAAAGTGTTCATCATCACTATTCAGTGTACGTTGTACCCATTAAGTGATTTCTCATCCCTCACTCCCCTAATAGACATTGGAGACTTTCCACCCTCCCAAGTCTCCAATGTCTATTATTCCTATCTCTATGTCCATGTGTACACATTATTTAGCTCCTACTTAAAAGTGAGAACATGCAATATTTGATTGTTTCTGGGTTATTTCACTTTTTTATAAACAACAGAAATTCATTTCTCACAGTTCTACAGTATGAAAGTTCAGGATCAAGATATTGACAGGGTTGATTTCTTCTGAGGCCTCCCTTTTTGGCTTGCAGATGGCCTCCTTCTTGCTGCTTGCTGCCTCTCCACATGGTCTTTTCTTTTTGCACAGGCAACCCTGGTGTTTCTTTGTGTGTCCAAATCTCTGCTTGATTTCCAGTGAATGTTTTTTCCATATGTGCATATAAGTGATGATCAATTAGTTCCAATGTAATGCTCAGTACATGTGGTGTTTGTTTTTCCATTCTTGTTATACTTCACTTAGAAAAATGCTGGTATGGATGCGGAGAGATAGGAACACTCATATACTGCTGGTGGGAGTATAAACTAGTACAACCTCTATGGGAAATAGTATGGAGATACCTCAAAGAACTAAAAGTAGAACTACCTACCATTTGATCCAGCAATCCCACTCCTGGGTATTTAGTCAAAGGAAAAAAAGACATTCTATAAAACAGATACCTCCTATCAAATGTTTATAGGAGCATAATTCACAGCTGCAAAGATGTGGAAACAATCCAAGTGCCCATCAATACATGAGTGGCTTAATAAAATGTGGCACGTGTATACCATGGATGTATGCTACTTATTAGACCAAGTCACCACACCCAGCCCTCCCAACTGAGGGTATAGAATTAGATAAGTGAGTGAACACCAAGATGGGAGATGGAATCACTGGGGAACATCTTAGAAAACTGTCTGTCAATGAAATAGCTATTTTGTAGACGATATCTTTTAATTCCAGTATTGGAAGTCTCTGCAGGCCTAGCTCTGCTCTGTTGTTTTTATTGCTTTACATTGATGGTGCCTAGTTTCCTTGTGTGTTTTGTTATTTGTGACAATGAACTATTGATTTTAATCTGTTTTATCTGTGGAATTTTTTTCCTGAGGTCTAGAATGAAAGTGAATTTCTCTTGGGAAGATTTTTATTTGCTTCTATGAAGTGCCTATGGGAATTGCCAATCAGTATGCAATTAAATTTTCATCTTGAGGTGCTTGGATCAATAAGTAGTATGAATGTAGGCTGAAAACTTGCTTCAGGGTTAGCTTGAGATTCTGAATTATGAGTAGAGGTGTTTCCTTGCTCTACTATGTGTTTAGATTTGTGAAATTTGATTCCTTTAATGTCTGATGGGGGAGAGGAACAATGTTTATTTTTATTTCAATATTTTATACCATGTATGGAACCCTAGGGTTTTTTTTTTATTTCAAAATATTAAAGAGGTACAAATGTTTTTGTTTCATGGATACCTTGTATAAGGTTTATATTGGGGCTTTTAGTGTGCCCATCACCAGAATAGTGTTCATTGTACCTGATAGGTAAGTTTATACCCCTCATCGCCTTCCACCCTTCCCTTTTCTTATTTTCCAATGACCTTTACATCTCTTTGTGTCCATTGTTTAGCTCCCAATTATTAGAGAGTACATGTGGTATTTATTTTTCTATTCCTGAGATACTTCACTTAGGATAACGGTCTCCAGTTTGATCCAAGTTGCTGCAAATGACATTATTTCATTCGTTTTGATGGCTGAGTAGTACTCCATGGTGTGATATATATATATATATATATATATATATATATATTTATGCACAACATTTTCTTTATCCGCTCATGAATTGATGGGCACATATGTTGATTCCAAATCTCTGTGACTGTGAATTGTGCTGCAATAAGTATTTGAGTGTAGGAGTCTTTTTGATAAAATTGTTTCTTTTCCTTTGCATACATACCCAGCAGTGGGACTGCTGGATCAAATGGTAAGTCTACATTTATTTCTTTAAGGAATCGCCATACTGTTTTCCATAGAGGCTGCACTAATCTGCAGTCCCACCAGCAGTATATAAGCATTCCTGTCTCTGCATCCACACCAGCATCCATTGTTTTTGACTTCTTAAAATGGCCATTCTGATAGGGATAATGTGGTATCTAATTGTGGTTTTAATCTGCATTTTCCTAATGATTAGTGATATTGAGCATTTCTTTATATATTTGTTGGCCATTTCTCTATTTTCTTTTGAAAAACTTGTGTTCATGTCTTCTGACCACTTTTTAATAGGTTATTTGTTTCTTTCTTGCTGATTTGTTTGAGTTTTTTGTAGATTGTTGATATTAGTCCTTTATCAGATGTACAGTTTGTGAACATTTTCTCCCTTTCTGTAGGTTATCTATTAACTCTATTTATTATTTCCTTTGCTGTGCAGAAGCTTTTTAACTTAATTAAGTTCCATTTATTTATTTATTTATTTTGTTGATGTATTTGTCTTTGGGGCCTTAGGCTATAAGACTTAAGATGATGTCTAAAAGAGTTTTCCCTACACTTTCTTCTAGAATTTGTAGTGTTTCATGCCTTAAATCTTTACCCATCTTGAATTAATTTTTGTATATGGTGAGAGATATGGATCCTGTTTTCTTCTGCATGTGGCTGTCCAGTTTTCCCACACCATTTACTGAATAGGGCTTTCTTTCCCCAGTGTATGTTGTTGTCTGCTTTGTCAAAGATCGGTTGGTTGTAGGTAGATGATTTTATTTCTGGGTTCTCTATTTTGTTCCATTGGTCTATGTTTCTACTTTTATACTAGTACCATGCTGTTTAGGTTACAATAGCCTTGTTCTGTAATTTGAAGTCAGGTAATGTGGTGCTTCCAGATTTGTTCTCCTTGCTTAAGATTGCTTTGGCTATTTCGGCTCTTTTTTGGTTCCAAATGAAGCATAGAATTATTTTCTCTAGATCTTTGAAATAAGACGTTGGGGGAATCCTCCCTAATTCATTCTACAAAGCCAGTATCACTTTAATATCAAAGCCAGGAAAGGATATAGCAAAAAAAGAAAACTACAGACAAATATCCCCTATGAACATAGATGCAAAAATCCTCAACAAAATACTAGCAAACTGAATTCAATAGCACATGAAAAAGATAATTCATCATGACCAAGTGGATTTCACCCCAGGGATACAACAATGGTTTAATATACACAGATCAATAAGCGTGATTCACCACAGAAACAGAAGCAAAAACAAAGATCTCAATAGATTCACAAAAAGCATTTGATAAAATCTAGCACCTGTTCATGATAAAAACCTTCAACAAACTAGGCATAGAAGGAATAGACTTCAAAATTATAAAATTCATTTATGATAAACCCAAAGCCAACCTAATACTGAATGGAGAAAAGTTGAAATCATTTCCACTATGAAATGCAACAAGACAAGGTGCCCACTGTCACCACTTCTATTCAACATGGTGCTGGAAGTCCTAGCCAGAGCAATCAGGCAAGAGAAAGAAATAAAGGGTATCCAAATCAGGAAAGAGGAGGTCAAACTACCCCTGTTCACTGACAATATGATATTGTATCTAGAAAACCCTAAAAACTACACCAAAAGATGCCTGGAATTGATAAATATATTCAGCAAAGTCTCAGGTTACAAAATCCATGTACAAAAATTAGTAGCATTTCTATATACTAATGACACTTAAGCTGGGAGTCAAATCAAGAATTCAGTATCATTTACAATAGCTGCAAAGAAAATAAAACATAGGAATATACTTAACCAAGAAGGTGAAAGATCTCTACAAGAAGAACTACAAAACATTGATGAAAGAAATTGCAGATGGCACAAACAAATGGAAAAATATCCCATGCTCATGGACTGGTAGAATCAACATTGTTAAAATGTCCATAGTGCCTAAGGCCATTTACAGATTCAACACAAACCTCATCAAAGTACCAATGTCATATTTCACAGATCTAGGTACTCCAGTTTTATGACAGAAAGATATCCCTGTAGACTCTTTACATTGAGTAGACATTCTTTATGCCCTGTGAAACTATGAACACCACAGCTCAAATTCATCCAGGTCAATAAACACACTGAGACTGAAATTTGCCTTTTTTACTCTATCATAACCCTGAGTTCCTACCTTTACTCACTGCTTTGTCTAGAGGAGTTTTTACTTTTTTTTCTAGCTTATTCAAGGAGACAATGATACAAATTGTGACATAATGCAATATAAATTCCATAGTTAAGCAAAGGTATTATTATGGGGGCACAAAGGAAGGCATCAATAACTTACCCACCACAAGACTTCACAGTTTGTGTCTGGTTTTCACATTTTAACGAATAACTGAGATATTCTTGCATTTTCTCCAAATAACAGTTACTTATATACACAGATCCTTGACAAAAGCATACTTCTGATAAAATATTTACTAATGATGTGAAACTTGTTAAATTTAAATAAAACAGTTTGTTAACGTGGAATAAGCAGCAGTCTGACATTAGGAATCTGAGTTTCCTCCCTAACTTTAGTATCATCTGTAGGCAAGGCAGGTATTTTTGTTTTCATTTTATTTGTGGGAAATTGAGCCCTCAGGAGGTCATGTGACTTTTTCTTTCTACTCTGTGTGTGGTCTAAGTGGAGGAAAAAAAAAAAAAACAGACAACACTAGAATAAGAAAACTAAGCTGCCAGAGAGCCCTGAGGTCCTCTGTGGGGGTCACTGGGAAATGAAAAGAACCCCAGAGCCTGGTCATTGGCATGATTCTGCAGAAAGGGAAGTAGGATGTCTAGGAGATGTGAGTTCAGGGAAAGCCCTTCCACTCCTTTCCTTGGTGACTTAGGAAAATGACTTTTTCTCTTTGGTCCTCAGGCATGTGAAACATGTAAAGTTAACTTCTGACCTGTTTATGTCTCAGGATTTGTAGAGAATCAAATAAGGTAATTAATATGAAAGGTTTACAAACTGTAAAGGTTGTTTTCTCAATTTTGTTTAATATTTTTCTCTAAGAGGTAACAAAATAAAATATAGTTGAATTAAATGGCTCATTTCTCAAACTCAATCTCAACTTTTTCCACCTTTCTCAAACAATCTAAACCTTGCCAACTCATGGTTAAATTTTGGATCTCTGGTAGTCTAGAAGTCCTATTTCATAATGCTTTTACCCAAGAGCTTGTTTGCATCTCCCTAGAGATTATCTTCAGCTAAATATCCAAAAAAGGAAATTTACAGAGGCTTAGGTTTCTCCTTTACCCATCAAAATTTGTGTGGAAAATTTACAGCTCTCTTTTTACTTTTTAATTTTTACTGAGTAAGCTCTCAACTTATTAATAGCTAGATGTGTAGGGATTTGGGTGGGAGATGGTGAGGACCATATTAAAAAAAATCTACAAGACTAACATAACAGATTAATGAGAGCTAAATAGAGGGTAGAATTTAATGAGTACCTCTCTGCCAGACATATTGCATTTATCTGTTCTAATTCTTCCACATACCTAGCAATCTAGGTTTATTTTTTTTTTTTGGTTCATAGATAAGGAAGTTAAAACTCAGAGAAGCAAAAACACTTGTCCAAGGTTACACCACAAGGAAATGGCAGATCTAAAATTCAGATTTAGGCCTGTTTGACTCCAAAGACCAAGTTGTTTGCATAATGCTTTCCTGATATTAAAATAATTTTGCCTTTTCTACTAATTTTTTCTTCATGAAAATAGATTTGTTTGATTCAAGTGCGCTATTACCCATTCATTTAGTAGCTGGTCATTTAATTTAAGATAAGTTATCAATAGAGACTTGGCTGGAGTGTTAACTTTTGGGGTTAATCTTAGAAAGAGAAAGAAGGATTTTTATTTGATTTCCCTTTATTATGTTACTGGTTTGTTTGTTTTGTTTTTCTGATGGGAGAATAAAAAGGCAAATATCTTTTCTAGATAAGGGCTGAAAGCCTAAGACTTTGAGTGATGTGTAATTTCTCATAGGAACAAAAAGTAGTTTAATAGTTAAAGGAAAAAAATATATAGATGAAATGCTAAAATAAGTCAGAGGACAGGAAAAAAATTTCTGCAACTGCAGGACAGTGCTTTTTTTGTCAATGAAAGCAATCACCAGGGTAAGATAAAAGTCCAAAACGTGACTACTTGCTGCTAAAATGGGGTGTCCAGTGGTTCTTGGCAAAGGAAAAGCAGGACTCAGTTTCAGTTATGCATCTCCCTTGACAAACAAAACAAAACAAAATAAACTCTCAAAGAAAGAAACCTTTCTGCTTCCCATGCTCTTCTTAGGACTAAGCAGAATTAGTAGTATACAGATGGCTGTCCGGAAAGTATCCAACCACGGGTACAATGGATACATGGGTACAATGGCTGGATACTTTACGGACTGCCTTTGTATATTTCCTGTGGAATAAATAGGTCTTATAGTAAACTCAGGAGAAGAAGAAATGACAGAGAAGAAAACAGAACCTGGCCCACATGAATTATGTAGTCCAAATTCTTTACCTTATAGGTGAGGAAAAAAAGGTGGCCAGAAAGGGGCAGGCGCTGGCCTGGGAACACACAGGGAGTTGGGACTAGGACCACAGCCATCTGTTTTGAGCCCAGTGCTGGTTCCACTGCTGCATCATTGCTTATATAGAGGAGAAGAAAAATACACATTTAGCGTTTTAGGAATCACTGTGTGTGCCTGTCTCACTAAATAGCTGGTTTTCAACCTTCTTTTAGTCCCAACAACTTAGTCCTGGGTAAGAGAGATTTCATTCCTTTGCATTAGATGTTTATTCTTCCAAGGTTATTTACTAGTGCAACTGACAAGATTATAAATGAATTCTTAACCTGGGAGGGTATCTACTGAAGCACGCTAGCTCTGTGCTATTAAAGTGAAGTCTGTGCCTCTATTTTAACAGTTGAGTGTTCATTATTAAATAGCAGGCTCCAGGAGCTATATAATTTAATACGGGGCAATCCAAAATTTGCAAACGGAACTTCTGGTACAAAAAGAGTGTGTGAAATCAGTGTCATGATGCAACAGCCATTCTCTGTAGCCCAAGGAAGAGGCTTAAAAGTGCAGTCAAAGAGAATAAATATTTTCTGGCTCGGATGCATCACTGGCTGCACAAGGTGATTTTACTGTGCATTATACTTTAATTATAACTGTGCTGTAGCCATCTGCTCCACTTCATTCCCTAATTATAGATGCAAAAAGCATTTCACAACCCCCACCCCCATAAAAAAAAGATCTGAAGGATTTCATGGCAGGCCTGCTCGGAGCTGCTCCCTCCTTTCTTAGCCTGTTGACTCTCCCTTTGACACATTTGAGCACACCAGGAAAACGTCTGTGAGGCACAGATCACCCCAGAAGATCTGGAGTTTCTGAGCTTGTTCCATCCATTAGTAATTCCCTGCCTGTTGTTATACACACTGCAGCGAGCCCCTCCTATGCCACGGTCATCTACAACTTCCTGCCCACAAATACTTTTCTACATGTTCCCCCTCTCAAATTTTTGAATTAGCCCTTTTATTTCATTTTATTTCCAGTGCAATTACTTTAAGCATCTCTCTAACTCCTTCTGAGAATCCTATAAGAAAGCTGTTATTGTCCTCATTTTTCAATGGAGAGGAAAGATACAGAGAGTGTAAAGATTTTCTTTAAGGAGACACAATTGGTCAGTGACTGAATCGATTCCCAGTCTTTCACACTTGTTACTATCATGCATCATTTGAAAATGTTATTTAAATTCCGACTGGGATAGGAAAAGTGTGCTGGAGCCAGCTCACACGGCCTCACAAGAGCAAATTGTGGACACTTTTTTGCAATCCCATTTTTGGTGACTTCTTGTTGATAGCTAGAAGTTGGCTATGGTGGGAGTATGCAACAGATGTACACTCACACACTATAAATCAGAGCTTCCACTGCTTCCCCAAGAGAGAGTTGTTAGTAATTTACCAGAATCCCACTGAATAAGGGAAATAGATCTGTATGTTCTGAGAAAAATAACATATTTGGAGTGCAACGTCCTCTTCATCTCTAAACTTGTATAATGTGAGTATAAACTATTCATAAATGAAGAAAAGCTAAGCTATTCAACCAAGTAAGTTATTTGTTCAATATTATAAAGATAGGATAATAACCTGAAAGAATGAGGGCTCTTTCTCCAGGTGGCAAATTCAGAATATTCTAATGAACCTTTTGGCTTTAAAAGTTTCCCTGGTTTTGAAACCAATCTGCAAATTAGGAATTTAGTGTCCAGGAAGGCTCAGATGATGCACAGCAGTCCCAAAGCAGGAGGCTCCAGGAAAAATACTGGTTCTTGTCATCTGATTTCAGTCCAACCAGACACTGGTATATGAAGGAGTGTCCTTCTGGAATCTAGATTTGGATATTTCTGAAGAAAGGCAAATGAGCACATGTTAACTTTTTTAAGGGCAGTAAAAGGGAAATAATTTAGAATTTCCAGAGTTCCCTCTTCCCTCAAATTCTTGGGCTTTCCAAAATCACAAATTCTAGCTAGTCATTGGATTGCAGTTCAAGTCCAGGAACAAAATCACTCAAAAGAACACATCCAACCTAAACTGAAGAAGGCTGTAAAACATCAGCTATGGTATTAAAAATAAGTAATGACTTTCTAGGCAGAAAATGAATTGTAAGCTTTTTACTAAACATCTTATGCAAATATCAAATCACAAGGTAATAGAAACACAACACTAAAATTCAGCACATGTTACACTGATTAGAGATTCAATTAAGTTCTCTATATAGCAAAGACAGCTGCATCAGATGGTATGTATGCTTCCTAATGGACATTTGAATTTATATATTTGCTGATCTCAAAAATTTATTTGTGGTGACCTCAAAAGTGTTTAGTCAAAGCTAATAGGAATATTAAGTACTATTATGTAATTGTCAGATTTTGAAGATATCTATTTGTAGCTCTTATTGGATCTACTTTTGGAAAGACTCTAAAAGGCTAGTTTATCCAGTTAATAGAGTACTGGCCTGGTAGTCATGAGTTTTAGTAGTCCTAGGTCTCACATTAATTAGATTTATGGCCTCAGAGAGCAGTGGGGAACAGTGTAAGGATGCAACAAAGTATAGTAACTAAGAGAATTTGGAAGCTAAACTGCCAGATTTGACTCCTCCCTCTGTAACTTACTAGTTGTCAGACCTTGGAGAAGTTACTTAAATCTTAGGTGCTTTGATTTCTCCACCTGCTACCTAGGTACAAAGACAGAACTACATTCCTATTAGGGCTATTGTAATAATTTAAAAATTATAAATGTAAAAAAGTGGTTAGATTTCCTGACGTGTAGCAAATGTATAGCCCAATCAACCTCCTCATTTTTCAAGATAAAATATTCAAGCCCAGAGAGGTTAAACACACCACCCCAAATCACAGGGCAAACTAGAGATAGACTTGGGATTAGAACCCGTGACTCTTTCTCGTTATTCCACCCCCTTCCCCAGCAGTGATGAATAGGTTATTCGTATTTATTCAATTTAACAAGTATTGACAAACTTTTCTGGGGCCGGTGGTATTCAAAAGACTTCTCCAATACAAAAGTAAATGACAGGTTTAATTCTCATACAAGATCTTTTGACTCCAGATAAACTGTTTTCACCTCTTTGACATGCTACTTCCCAATTATGTGTTTTCATAATAGTGTGTTATCCATTTTTTAAATAGGAAAAAATCATTCTTGTAACAACAACAACAGTAACAGAAAAGACCCTACAAAGTTTATTTATACAAATGATGTAAAAGCATTTGAACTATTGTTGAGGAAAATAAACATAGTACATTCAAAACACATAGATGAGGAAAGATTAAATGAAGTACAAGTTTGAGTGAACAAGCAATTTACAAATCCAATATTTTACCCAAGCAATGACAATGCAAGTTGCCAAAATAGATTGACATGAGGGTTTTCTCTGTGTCCTTAGAGACAGGAAATTCTCCTGATAGAACTATAAAATATGGATTAACACCACAGAATATATTAATGATTTGTCTTTGGAAAACTCCTTAATCTGCCACCCTGAAAACTGCTCACAGGGGAAACTGCCAGATCTCATTGAACATTACTGTCACTGTCACCGTTGCTGCTGCTATTTCTGTTGCTGGGTTGGCTTCCCATCATTATTCACTTTGGATGTTCTCCCACTCCTGAAAGAAAGGAGCATTAATTCATTATTTTTTTTGGAGTACTCCAGTTTCAAAATGAGGCTAGTGGTTGGGAAGAACTGAGGGGGCCTCTGAGAAATAAGGCTGTGGCTAGAAGTCCAATGCCATGATAAATTATGGGAATTGATGGGTCCAGAAAGTTCATAGACTTGGACACAAGTATAAGGTTGAGACAGTGAAGTGACTAGTTGTAGCATGAAATTGGTAAAAAGTGAAAGAAATTTGTAGGCAGATTCCAAGAACAAAGACTGGCAAAACAGAAACAGAACGATGAGGTAACCATAGATGCAAAGATTGAGGTAAAGATGGATGAAGGGAAACTGAGATCTGAGAAGGTAAATATAATGTTGAAGCAAGTTCCAAAATTGAAGACTGGATAGATAGAAGAAGGTCCGAGTACAAGAGGGACTATGGAGTTAACTGGGACATTACCCAAACCTATTTCACCTTTCGGTTTCTGCTCTGCCATGATCAAGGTAATGGTATCCTTTACAAAACCTTAAGAGTTATGCCCCAAACCTTGGAAAATCTCTCCAATATCTGGTTTCTACTTGGTATGCTTTAAGAATTGACTGGAGCCTCCAGGTTCCATCCCATAGATGCAATAAACTCTATGATTCTGGTTTCTGCCTCTAGCCACACTATTCAGATGAATGCCTTACCCCTCAATATGGTCTTTCAGATTTGCTTGGCCCTATACCTCAGACCACAGGCCAGGCTGGACCAACATCCTCTGTTTGCTCTGGAATTCTAGTTTAGGTCCAGCTCTCTGGTTCTCACTACACAAGATTCAGCTGGACATGGTGGTTTACTACTAGTATTGCTGTAGCTGCTTATAAGCCAGGCTGATATCCTCATCTCAAAGATATGTAAGGTTTCATAGTGTTGAAATAAGCTTATATACTATGAGTGTTGTGCTTCTCCTTTTGGTGATTACATATTTTTCTTTTATTTTTTCTTTTGCATTTGAAAATGCTGCAAAATGGTACAATAGGAAGCTCCAAACTCTTGTTTCTCCAGAGAAATTTTGAAAACCAAGTAGGAACTGTAAGGACCAACTTTGTCAAAATCCTGGGAAGCAGTTAAGGGTTTGTAGTAATTACATGAACACCAAATTAATAAAAAGGCAACTTGAAAAGGATTAAAAAATATTTTTCTTTTATTCTGCTTGAGAGTTATAGAGTTTATTGAATCTCTGGTATCATGTTTTTCACCCATTTTCAAAAGTGTTTGGCCAAAATTTCTTCAAATATTTCTCTCTTTCCCCCTTCCCTTTCCCCTCCCCTTCTCCATCCTTCTCTTCTTCTCTCCCCTACCCACTCCTCCTCTGCCCTCCTCCCTTCTCTTCTCCTTTGCGTCTGTACTCCAATTATATATAGATGTTAAATTTGTTTTATTTATTGTGTTTCATTCAGTTCACTCATCTGTAATTTTGCTTCTTTTTTTTTTAATTATTTTTTTTCAGCTCATTATGGGGGTACACAAGTTCAGGCTATACACATTGTCCATGCCTCCCCATCCCCCCGAGTCTGAGCTTCAATTGTGTCCATTCCCTAGACAGTGCACATCGCACTCATCATGTAGGTGTGCACTCCTCCCCTCCCCCCACCCCATCCCCCCCAGTCAGAACTTCAATCGTGTCCATTCCCCAGGCAGTGCGCATCGCACTCATCAAGTAGGTATACACCCATCCCTTCCACCCAGCCCCCACCTCTGTCCGATACCCAATTGGTGTTATTCCCAAATGTGCACTCAGGGAAACCAGTTTGCTGGTGAGTACATGTGGTGCTTATTTTTCCATTCTTGGGATACTTCACTTAATAGAATGGGTTCCAGCTCTCTCCAGGAGAACCAAAGAGATGCCATATCACCATTATTTCTAATAGCTGAGTAATATTCCATGGTATACATATACCACATTTTGCTAATCCATTCATGAATTGATGGGCATTTGGGTTGTTTCCACATCTTTGCGATTGTGAATTGTGCTGCTATAAACATTCGGGTGAAGGTGTCTTTTTTATAGAATGACTTTTGTTCTTCTGGACAGATGCCCAATAATGGGATTGCTGGATCGAATGGTAGGCCTGCTTGAATCTGTTTAAGGTATCTCCACGTTGCTTTCCACAGGGGTTGTACTAGTTTACAGTCCCACCAGCAGTGTATGAGTGTACCTGTCTCTCCACACCCATGCCAACATGTATAGTTTTGGGACTTTTTGATAAAGACCATTCTCACTGGAGTTAAGTGTGATATCTCATTGTGGTTTTGATTTGCATTTTACTTCTTATCTGCTAACAAGCCATATATGGATTTGTAAGTTCACTTCAGTATTTCACAGTTCTATAACTTCCATTTGAGTTTTTATAAATTTTAAGTCTCTGGTGAAATTATTTATATGTCCCTCTGTTTTTCAAAATATTAATGCTATTTATTTAAGTCTCTGTCTGATAACTACATTGTCTAGTCTAAATCGCCTATAACTCTTTTCAATTATCTTTCTATTTCCCTAAGGTTTTGATCTATTTGATTCTATTTTTACCATATTTTGTCATTTTTAATGTTCTTTTAAATATTTTGCATGAAATGTCATTGAGAGTCTGAATAGTCTTATCTTTCCCCAATGAGGATTAACATTCTCTCCGGTAGAAAGAGTTTGGGCACATCACTTTAATCCTATCAAGTACTTGTTCTGCACCTTGTGAAGTCAGGCCTATTCCAGCTTTGCCCACACTCTGGAGGCACAGTCCTTGGCACGGTTCTTTATCCTCCGGGATCTCCACTCGGTGCTCTGAGAATTTACCAAGGCTCCTGCACCCTGGTGCGGATGAGCTCCAACTCTATTCCCAACACTTTACAGTTTTTTAAATCCATGATTATGCTTTCAGTTTCCAATCTACTGTTTTCCTATGGATTTCCAGTCCTGCACATACCCAACTTTGGTATTGGACAATAACCCCAAAGAAATATTTATACAATAATTCATTAGTGGGGTTTTTACTTCTCTGGGATTTTGTACCTTAAGACCTAACCATTTTGGTAATCACAAATTCCAGCCTCTGGCTTCCCTACCGGGTAAGATTCTGCTTTCTGCTTGGGTCTTTATCACCACCCACCCTGCCCCTACCCTATTATTCAAATTAGAAAATTCTTCCATGTAAAATGCCAGGGTGAATTTCAGGCTCAATATTTATGCTTTTATTATTTCAGAGTTTATAGCTATCAAATCAGGCCTGCATTGTTCACTCTTACATGCCTTTAAATACTAGTTTTAGGCTGGCACAGTGGCTCATGCCTGTAACCCTAGCACTCTGGAAGGCTGAGGTGGGAGGATAGCTTGAGGTCTGGAGTTCAAGACCAGCCTGAGCAAGAGCCAGACCCCGTCTCTATTAAAAATAGAAAAAATTAGCTGAGCGTGATGGCACATGCCTGTAGTACCACCTATTCGGGAGGCTGAGGTAGGAGGATTGCTTGAGCGCAGGAGTTTGAGGTTTCAGTGAGCTAGGCTGATGCCAGGGCACTCTAGTCAGGGTGACAGAGAAAGACTCTGTCTCAAAAAAAAAAACAAAAAACAAAAAAACAAACTAGTTTTATATACATATTTTTAACAGTTACATTTGTCTTCAGCAGGAAGGTTACTATAATACAAACTATTCTATCATAGCTAAAATCTAAAGCTTATTAGACAAGTTAAATATGCAAATGTTTATTTAATAATTCATATACAATTTATTAACACTCAATATACAATTTAACTTATTTTCAATTTTAATTATAGTTTGAGGCAGCCTAGAAAATGGGCATTTTGTGAGATTTGTTTACTCAATAGAAATTATAAATTTAGTATCAAACAAAAGTGACCTAAGCAAATATAAACTAGAAGGGCTAATCTGGTTCTGTGAATGAGCTTCATATTTGGAAATGAGTTTCTAGGCAGCGTAGGCAAAATATGAAACATAAATAGATAAATTTTATCATCAAAAAAGGGGAAAGAGAGAAAGTATATGCCAAGTAAACAGAAAAGATACTTTTTCATACTGTGAAATTTAAAATAAAATATTTCATTTGAGACTTTCTCTAGAGGTTTTATCTAAAATGCCAAAGCAAAGTTTCTTATACATTGAAATGTAAGGTAATGTCACTGTGTAACAACAAAGTAAATATGTATTAGTTTCCATTGACACTAGATGATAGTGATCCGATGTTTAACAAAACCTAAAAAGATTACAAACTTCTGCTTTTTCTTCTTTTATTCTGCTTTATTGAGTGAGGAGGTATAACTGGCAAATAAAAGTTGGATATATTTAAGGTGTACAACATGATGTTTTAATATACATATACATTGTGAAATGATGACTAAAGTCAAGCTAATTAACAACTCACATAGTTATCTTTTGTCTGTGTTTGTGTGTTGAGAAGAGAACATTTAAGATCTACTGTCTTAGTACTATTCAAGCGTAGGATACATTATTATTAACTATAGTTACCATGTTGCACGGTAGATCTCCAGAACTTATTCAACCTGCATAGCTGAAACTTTGTACCCTTTGAGTACCATCTCCCATTTCCCCCACCCTCCAGCCCCTGGCAACCACCATTCTACTCTCTGTTTCTATGAATTCAACTTTTTAGGTTGCACATATAAGGGAGATCATTCAGTATTTGTCTTTCTGTACCTGGCTTATTTCACTTAACATAATTTCCTTTAGGTTTACCCATGTTGTCACAAATGACAGGATTTTCTTCATTTCAAAGATTGAATAATATTCTGTTGTGTATATATACCACATTTTCTTTATCTATTCATTCATTGGTGGACACTTAGGTTGATTCCATATCTTGGCTCTTGTGAATAATGCTACAATGAACACTGGAATGTGGGTATCTCTTCTAGTTACTGATTTCATTTCCTTTGGACATATACCCAGTGGTGGGTTACTAGATCATGTGATAGTTTTAATTTTTTGAGGAACCTCCATAGTGATTTCCGTATTGGCCATACAAATTTACATTTTCACCAACAGTTTACAAGGGTTCCCTTTTCTCCACATTCTTGCCAACACTTGTTATCTTTTGAATTTTTGATAATAGCTATTCTATCAGCTGAGAGGTAATATCTTGTGGTTTTGCTTTGCATTTCTCTGATGATTAGTGATGTTTAAGATTTTTTCATGTAACTATTGACCTTTGAATGTCTTATTTTAAGACATGTCTAGTCAGGTCCTTTGCCCATTTTAAAATCGGGTCATTTGTATTCTTGCTATTGACATTTTGGAGTTCTTTATATATTTTGTATAATTACCCTTTATCAGATATGTGTCTTGAAAATATTTTCTCCCATCATGTATGTTATCTTTATAATCTTTTGATTGTTTCCTTTACTATGCAAAAGCTTTTTAGTGTGATGCAATCCCACTTGTCTATTTTTGTTTTTGTCTGCTAGACTTTTGAAGTTATATCCAAAAAAATCATTGCCCAGACCAATGTCATGAAGATTTTTCTCTATGTTTTTTTCTATTAGTTTTATAGTTTCAGGTCTTACATTTAAGTCTCTAGTCCATCTTGAGTTGATTTTTATATATCATATGAGGTAAGGATCCAAATTCATTCTTCTGCATGTGAATATTCATTTTTGCCAGCAGAATTTATTGAAGAGATTGTTTCCCATTGTGTGTTCTTGGCACCTTTGTGGAAGACCAATTGACTATAAATACATGAATTTATTTCTGGACTCTCTACTCCCTTCCATTGGTCTATGCTGTTTTTATTACTGTAGCTTTGTAGTACACTTTGAAATCGGGCAGTGTGATGTCTCCAGCTATGTTTTTATTCCTCAAGATCTCTTTGGCTATTTGGTGTTTTGTGGTTCCAAATGAATTTCAGGATTTCTTTTTTCTATTTCTCTAGAATATGCCATTGACATTTTGATAAAGATTGCACTGAATCTGTAGATTGCTTTGGGCAGTATGGACATTTTAACAATATTAGTTCTTTGACTCTATTTACACAGGATATATTTCCATATTTTTATGTCTTCAATTTTTTTATCTATGTTTTTTAGTATACAAAATTCATATTTACTCCATTTAAAAATTTTTAACAACAATATCTAAAGGCATTTAGGCAGTGTGTAAATTTCAAATATATATAAATATATATATAAACACTAATATGATATATCTAGAAACAAGTATGTTAGTAGACTGGAATCAATACATTGCTAACAAAAAAACAGAAAGATTATACAGAAGGCATCTGGTCAAACTTATTACTTGTCATTGTAAAACTGTCTTGTGTTAGTGGATGCAGCTGTCTTTATAACACAAGTATCTTTGTGTATGTCAAATGAATGTATGAATAAATGAATGAATAAATGAAAAAGTGAATGGATTTTGGCTACAGACTAAGACAGTTCTTACCTCACAGTGTTGAGTGACCCCAGCTGTGGGATTTGGAAGGCTTGGTGAGTGATGAACCAGACATCTCAGTACTCTACTTTCCAATTTCATCGGCATCTTTTATAAGCCATCTGTAACATTACAGTGATACCTCAATTAACAGGGCCTTTGGAACAAAGCTCCTTTATATCAAGTTGGCAGCATTGACAATAACTCATAAACATGCAAAACATGCTACCATGTGTCTTTCAGCTCGGTGACAGTGTCCCAATTAAGCTGCATGTATGCACATGGCAAATACTGCTGTGCATAACTACTGTTGGCATGCACAGTCAGTAGGACTGATCCCAGTATTCCTGTGGCATTGTCTAATTTGTTCTCTCCTCTTACCTTTTTTTTCTGATCTCTTTTCAACATTTAATGGCCATATCTCCTCCCACTCCAGTGCCTGATGTCCTTCTGTTTTTAGCTACTAAAAAATTAGATCCTGTGGATAAGTATTCATATTATGGCTTGCCTGACTGATCTCAGCTGATTCTGAGGTAGTACACATTTATGCACTAGGTAGTACAAATTATAAAACCATACCTGCCAATAGTGCTGGGGATGGATAATAAATGTTTTAGAAAGATCACTAAAAAGAGTGTTGCATGATCTATGTTATTGAAGGCTGCATTGCTGAATCACCACACACTCTTAAACAGCCAGTCCTTTTTGCTGAACTTGTTTCCACATTTACAAAATGAGAGGGTTGATGACTTCTAAGGACCTTTCATTATTTGACAGTAATTCTTTTGAAATATAACAGAAGTTATCTCTGGGATGCTTAGTAATCCCTTAGGGAAAAAGGCACAGAATTACAAAATCAAGTGGCATGACACCACTGCTATCTTCCCAGAATGTGGATAGAAGTTCCAAGAGTCAGCACATGATTCACAGTGTTCTTTTTTTTTCCCCTCTGTAATCATGGAAGCAAGTGTCAAAATGTAGCCTCCATCAGCCTTTTTCCTTCAGTTCTTGTGATGATCATAGCTCTCTTGTTCACTTCCTTTGGACACATACTGAATGTGGAAGAAAAATTGTAGCATTAAGCTACTAAAAGAACAAACCTGAAGTATCATAAATTGTCAAACCCAGCTTCCTCCCACTTTGGTTCTACTGCCCTTTTACCAGCCACAGGCATTGAGAAGGTAGAAGGTAGCATTCAACGTACATGATTTGGTATTAGCAGATTTATCTTGCTTGTTAGGCAACACGGGTCATTTTGCCTGTAACTCTTCTGAGAGAATCTATCAGGGACTGCCCCTGAGCTTAGGATTTTGCTACCATGAACATGAGGGTCTTAAAAAGTAGAAAGGCACATTTTGACTGATGCTAAAATATTTAATGGTATTCTCTCTTCTCCTTTACAGTTATTGTGTCTTTATAGAGTGTTGGAATCTCAGATTGACATGGACCTTATAGGAAGTGGCATCAGATGTTCTGATACAGTCAGTATTCCACCTTTTAAAATGACATTTTACTTTTGTCTATACATTCTCTTTGATAGGGAGCTCATTTCCTTAAAAGATAGCCAGTTCCATTTACATACAGCATTGACTCTAATAGATCTCTTCTATGTTAAAGCACAATATGCTTTTCTGTAATTTCTACCAATTAAAGTTTTAATTCTACCTTTTGGGACCACATTTTAATCCTTCTTACCCTTGATAACCCTTAAGATATTTTTAAGACAGCTAGCACAGTCTCTAAAATGAAGTTCCTTGAATTCTTATCCCAAAAAAGACATTTGAATTACCAAATTGGCTTCAAGAGGTGATGACAATTATGGAGCTATGAAATGAGAAATGACTTCCAGGTGGTCACCACACCATTATTATGATGATTAGTGCAGATGGAGTGAAAATTAGGTATAGCAAGAAAGAAGTGAAATCTTCAAGTCCTCATATCTTAAATGAGTTAATGAATCAGTTTTATTCATCAAAAACAGCACAGACAAAAAAGTAATGGGTGAGAGCTCTATTTTGACAGGAGGAAAGCTCCATTTTACATTCCCGTTTTGTTTCTTTCTCCTCTAACTTCCTGTGTTGCTAATTATCTAACGTGAAAGTTTTGCTGCAAGCTTATTGATGAGTAGAAAGAGAAGAGAGAGATAAATTGGTAAAGTTACTCAAAATAATCTCCGAGACACATAGAGGGAGACAAATTCAGGGGCAAAGGATCATTTCCTAGGTAGGAAAACAGACCACAACTAATATTGCAAAAGTGAAAAGGGACAATTAAACAGTTCTGCATTTGGATTATACATAGAAATGTAAAAGTACAAAGTGAGGGTGATGTGATTAGCATAAGCACATATTAAAGATTTAGGGCTTTTTTTTTTCTTTTTTTTTTTTAACAAATGTAGGCTAGGCTACATTCATGGAAGGGTGTTTCCAAGCATTAAAGTGTTGTGTTCCAAACCAAGAGACTATATCAAGTGTGCATTTCTAGCTACCATGGCTTTCAAGAAAAGCAAACATCCTGGACCATTTTAGGAGGAATTTGGTTAGGTTGGAGAGATAACAAAACCATGCTTTTAGAAAGAAGACTGAAAGCTTTTGTTCAACTTGGATCAGAAAGAGCTCATGGAGAAAAGTGAATGGCTTTTCTGGCAAAGAGGAATTAGACTTAGTATAGGGAGAGAAAGTTTCCGGAAGGCAAAACAAAGTTCAATATAAGGAAGCACTTTATAAACACTGTGAACTATCTAACAACACAGTAGTACATCCCAGAGAAGGGACAGTAGAGAAATTGAGGCTGAGTCCATTACTGGGGATACTGTAAGGGTAATTTAAGCATCTGATGAACATTCCAGTTCAGTAGGCCCTTAAAATATAAAAACTGACCTCAGAATAAGATAGTGCCTTGAGATTTGGATTTGTTCTAGTCTTAAGACAAGTCTTACCTAAGTAGGAGAAATGGTTCTAGACTAGACACACAAGTTACAGTTTATGCTCTCCACTAAACAGTTTTGTAACTTTAGGCAAATTCTTTTCCTCTCTGGGCTTGCTTTTTCATCTACAAAAGACAGAAGTCTGTACTTAGATTAGTGGCTTTCAAACTTAAAATATTACCCAGAAGAATAAATAATTAAAATGAGTTAATTAAAAAAATACACTGTTGGTGGGAATGTAAATTAGTACACCCACTATAGAAAACAGTATGGAGATTGCTCAAAAAATTAAAAATAAAACTACTATATGTCCAGCAATTTCATTACTGGGTATATATCCAAAGGAATTGAAATCAGTATGTCAAACAGGTATCTGCACTCCCATGGTAATTGCAGCACTATTCACAATAGCCACGATACGGAATCAAACTAAGTATCCATCAGTGAATGAATGTATAAAGAAAATGTGGTATATATATAAATTGGAATACTCTTCAGACATGAAAAGAATAAAAATCCTGCCATTTTCCACAACAAGAATGAACCAGAGGATATTAAGTTAAGTAAAATCAGCCAGACTCAAAAAGACAAATACTGCATGATCTCACTCATTCATATGTGGCATCTAAAAACAGTTGATCCTGTAGAAGCAGAGAGTGGAATGGTGGTTATCACAGGCTGCAGTGCTTAAGAGAGATGGGGATTGGGGAGATGCTGGTCAAAGGATACATAATCAGAGTTAGAGAGGATTAAATTTCAAGAGATCTACTGTACAGCAAGGTGACTATAGTTAATGATTTATTATATTCTCGAAAAACATAAAAAGAAATGTTATGTGCTCTCACTACAAAAATAACTATGTAAGGTAATGCATTTGTTAAGTAGCTAGATTTAACTATTCCACAATGTATATGTGCTTTAAAACATCACGTTGTACATGATAAAAACATACAATGTTATCTGCCAACTTAAAAAAAAAATTTAAATGTACTTGAGTTGAATAAACTAGGGATGGGGGTCTCTCTTCTCTCCAAGGCTTCTCAAGGCAACATCTGAGGGGCTGCCCACATTCCTCAGATAGTCCAAGCAGCATGATTTGTAAGCCATCACACTCACAATCTCTGGGAGCCTAGGCTTTGTTGTTCTAAGCGTGATCCAACATTTCCTATTTCATAGAACCAGGAAAAAGATTCAGAGCTTTGAAAGTCTTCAAGAAAGTTACTTCAGGAATAGAGATTTTTTTTTTTTAATTTTGTTTTATTTTTATTTCAGAGTATTACAGGGGTACAAAGTTTGGGTTACATAAATTGCCTTTGCACTGTCAGAGTCAGAGCCATAGGCATGCCCATCTCCCAGACAACACGCACCACATCCGTTAGGTGTGAATTTTCCCATCCTTTCCTCCCCCGTCCCACCTGCCTGACACCCTATGAATGCTACTTCCCATGTGTGCACATTAGTATTGATCTATTAGTACCAATTTAATGGTGCATACATGTGGTGTTTGTTTTTCCATTCTTGTGGTACTTCTTCACTTAGAAGAATGGACCCTAGTTCCATCCAGGATAATACAATAGGTAGGTCACCATTTTTTATGGCTGAGTAGTACTCCATGGTATACATATACCACATTTTATTAATCCACTCATGTATTGATGGGTACTTGGGTTGTTTCCACATCTTTGCAATTGTGAATTGTGCTGCTATAAACATCCAAGTGCAGATGTCTTTTTTTTTTTTTTTCTTTTGAGACAGAGTCTCGCTTTGTTGCCCGGGCTAGAGTGAGTGCCGTGGCGTCAGCCTAGCTCACAGCAACCTCAAACTCCTTGGCTTAAGCGATCCTACTGCCTCAGCCTCCCGAGTAGCTGGGACTACAGGCATGTGGCACCATGCCCGGCTAATTTTTTCTATATATATTTTTAGTTGGCCAGATAATTTCTTTCTATTTTTAGTAAAGACGGGGTCTCGCTCTTGCTCAGGCTGGTCTCGAATTCCTGACCTCGAGCGATCCACCCGCCTTGGCCTCCCAGAATGCTAGGGTTACAGGCGTGAGCCACCGCTCCTGGCCAAGATGTCTTTTTTTCCTTTGGGTAGATACCTGGTAGTGGGATTGCTGGATCAAATGATAGTTCTACTTTGAGTTCTTTGAGGTATCTCCATACTACTTTCCATAGAGGTTGTACTAGTTTTCAGTCCCTCCAGTAGTGTATGAGTGTTCCTATCTCTCCACATCCATGCCAACATTTGTTATTTGGGGACTTTTTGATAAAAGCCATTCTAACTGGAGTTAAGTGATATCTCATTATGGTTTTGAATTGCATTTTCCTGATGATTAGAAATGTTGAGCATTTTTTCATATGTTTGTTGGCCATTAATCCGTCTTCTTTTGAAAAGTTTCTGTTCATGTTCTTTGCCCACTTTTTAATGGGGTTATTTGATTTTTTTGCTTGCTGATTTCCCTGAGTTCTATATAGATTCCTGTTATTGGCCATTTATCGGATGTGTAGCATGAGAATGTTTTCTCCCATTCTGTAGGTTGCCTATTTGCTCTAATGATAGTTTTCTTGGCTGTGCAGAATGCAGATATAAAGCCATCCTCATATAGCCATCTAATCTTTGACAAAGCAGACAAAAACATACACTGGGGAAAAGAATCCCTATTCAATAAATTGTACTGGGAAAATTGGATGGCCACATGTAGAAGACTGAAACAGGATCCATACCTCACCTCTCACAAAAATCAACTCACAGTGGATAACGGACTTAAACCTAAGGCATGAAACCATAAGAATTCTAGAAGAAAATGTTGGAAAAACTCCTATAGACATTGGCCTAGGCAAAGAATTTCTGAAGTAGACCCCAAAAGCAATCACAGCAACAACAAAAATAAATAAATGGGACCTGATCAATTGAAATATTAAGCATATGCTCAGACACAATCCCCCTAATTTACTCTACACCTTACTATTTCTGAGCCTTTGTATGTTCTTATTCTCAGCTCTGGTGTATCTTCTCACATTCTTGCATTGGCCCAATGCCTATATGCTGTCCAAATTCAGCTCAAATTTCCACCAGAAAGACTTCCTACACCAGCCTCAACTTCTACTCCTTTCCAATATCTTGGAACTTTCCATAACATATGTTTACTTTGTCATCCCAAAGGATTTCAAAATTGCTTGTGACACCATAGTAAAAAGTTCTTGGAGTTAGGAGTCATAGCTGCTCCTCTTGCTGATTGTGTGAGAAAGTAACCTAACTTCCTGGAGCCTCATTTTCCTCATTTGTCAGATGGGAATGATGTGTCCGTACAAAAGGGTTTTTGTGAGGATCAAATGAGATAATGCAGGCAAAGCACCTAGCACGGAAGAAAAATTTCATGTTATTAATCCCATTCATTCTTTTGTTTGCCCCAGAGGAAAGAAAAATTAAACATTTCTTTGGAGAAGGTATTGCTTTTTGTGATTTGGTCATCTCCCCTGCCTTTCTTCCTTTGACTTAGTCATCACTCAGTATTTACAAGCACTGCATATTAATAAGAAAAAAATTGGTCTAATAAGGAGATAAGAGTAATACCTTTTTTATTACAAATTCTTTATAGAGTGTGTTTACATCTAATTTGATCCTCAACACCCTGTGGAAGATATTATTCTCTTTCACTTACAGCTGAGAAAATGGAGGCTAAGGATTAAGTCACTCACCTAAAGTCACTCTCTGGTTCTAGAGAGACTGAGACTCAAAAATGGTCCTTCCTTATGCTAAAACTCAAGATTTTTTCCTACTTTGTGTTGCTGCTTAAGTGGACCCTTCTTGGTTTCTGCCCTTGGGAAAGCCTTAATGCTTCCTTTTAGTGTGAGGACTGGGGAGGAGCAGGTGAGATCTCACTCTAGATCAGAAAGGACAAAAAGCAGCTAGGAATGCCTATTCCTTACAGGAAACAGTCTGCTCTGGCCTGGCAGATGCATGTGTGGGAACCCCTCCTCGAAGAGCTCCTCTGGAACACCAAGATTTATAGTCTTATCCCATGGGAAACATTATCTTCCTCTCTCACCCTCAAAGCCTGTGTCTGAGGTGCTAAACTCCTTTTCCAGAGGAGTTCTTATTTTTTCCAGTGTTGCCCTTGCTTGTCTCTAGATGGATCCACCGCTCACTCTCCACCCCTCACCCCTGAGTTTTGCAACCACCCTCAGGCCTTTTAGGGAACAGTCATGCTTCCTCATGGGGTTGTTCCTGAAGTTCATTAAAGGCTGTTTCTCCTGGCACAGCAGTTACAATGTCCCCTAAGCTTTTGGCTGAGACTCACAATTCCAGACTGATCATTGAAATAAGCACAAGCAATTCAGCAATCCCAAGTATGGGAGGTCTGGGTATAGGAAAACCCATAAAACTCTTGATGCAACAGCCGATGACAGATTTCACCTACCTTCCTTCTCCACACACCCACCTACCCACAGCTGACTCTGATATGTAGTCCAGAGTCATGCACGTGCTTCTGAAGGGAGAACTTGGCACCAGCCCTTTGTTCCCCAGGGTATGGCCAGGGATTACGTACAACCAATAACTCTCTGCTAAGGGTGCATGGCATGAAGACAACCATTTCAGGTGAGGGCTGGTTCTTTGCTCTGGCTGAATTCATGACTTAGAACAGACTGCTGTCTTCATGCTGACCTTAACAGGAGCACACAGACTTTCCTTCCTCCGTGTAACAGGCAGAAATATGCCCAAAAGCTTTCAATAGCAGGTCACCATTAGCTTCTTCCTTTCTGACTTCTGATGTACTCAGAAAAAAAATATCAATCTAAATTAGGATTGAGACAAATGCATAGATTTTTCCAGAGCCCTTCCCTCCTGAAAAGCTCTGAACTAAATAATAATAAGGGCAAAAATCATGGCAGAAAAGAAGTATCAAGCTTGTTTTTTTCTGTCTGCCCAACATTCTTAGCTAAGTTGTAAAGAACTAAAAAATCATCAGGAATGTCAGGACCACTCCCTTCTAGGAGGGAAGGTTGTGAAGCATTTTTATCTCTATACTTGAGGCAATATGGAAACCAGGATTTAGTGCTTGAGTACCTACTATTTGTCAGGCATTATTCAAGTGGCTTATGCATTTGCTTCATTTCATTGTTATGACAACATGGTGAAATAGGTATTATAATGACCATTTTCAGATGACCAAATTGAGGCTCAGAATGCCAGATAGTGATCAAGTGCAAGAGTCTGGCTTCAAACTCTGCTCCCTCTGACTACAAAGATTCTTTGACTATTCCATGCTGAATAAGTAGCTATCACATTCTAGATTTCTAATCCTCGCTAATCCATTGCCTTCCAGGACCTTTGGAGGTCTTTTGAGTGCTATCTACACTCAGTACTTGAGAGGGTATAATAGAAGTAGAAGATAGCTGAGATCCTCCTTTTAGTAAGTTTCAAAACTAACTGCAGAGAAGTACATGCATCAAATTTATAACGAGGGTCACAAATGTGAAGTGCAGACTGTACCTAAATACCAAGGGGACACTCAGTGAGGGAAGGATGACTGTAGGCCCCAGGGAGTCTTCATCAAAGAACTGGTGTCCAAAAGAGTGAAGCCTTCCTGGGCAGGGTGCTGGGTCTGAGGAAGATTAAGGGTCAGCCTTATGCATCATTCAACTTTTTTCTTCCTATGGAAAAGAGAGATTTCTTTGTAAAGTCTTTATTTTGGAATATGCAGTAATCCTAGAAATGGTGTGCAGGATACATCCCGACTATTCAACGCAACAAGCTCATCCACTCTCTAGGACTTATTCTAGAGACCATGCTAACGTAGACAGATTACTAGAGTGCAAATGGGGCCTCTTATCCTGGCCCAGCTATGTGACCCTGGTGAGTTGTTTTTCTTCACTGGACCTCAGTTTCCCCAACAATAAAATGGAGGTATTGGGAGGATAATCTGTGAAGCTGTGTCTAGTGCTGGCATGCCAGAGGTCCTCTCTCGGAACACTCATGTTTCTAAGTATAGAGGAATAAGCACCAAAATGAGAGTTATTGGTCCTAGGACTGACCCAAACCTGGGTGTGTGTTATCTTGGGCAGCTGTTTTCACTCTCTGAGTTCCAGTTTTCCTATCTATAAAATGAGCAACATGGAGTTCTCTAAAGTCCCTTTCCACTGTGCCATTTAATGAATCTAAATATCCTATATTAAATTATTCCTAATAAGAGTATCCCTTTGGATAAGAAAATAAAAGAAACAAAATAGAGCTCCTGAAGGCACTAAATTGAGTATTTGATATTATTCAATTAAATTGGTTTTGACTGGAATTTAGCATCTTTTACACAAACAATGACTCAGAAAATTAATTAGCCTCTGCTTTAATTAAATAATAATTCTGCTTAACGCCAATTAAAATACCACATCTGAGTCAATTTGCTGCAGCAAGGTGTAGTTAATGCAGGAAACATGCTCCTTTGCCATGCGGAGCTGGGTTGATGACTGAGAAGTTGGCAGTCCTGATTTCCAGATACGCACTCGGGGTTCTGAACCGCAGGACAAAAATTCCCAGAGGCCATGGGTGCAGCTCTCTCTGATGAAATCTCGCATACCTTAGCTTTCTTCATTGGATTATTTT
Organism: Eulemur rufifrons; assembly: GCF_041146395.1. Lineage (NCBI taxonomy): Eukaryota > Metazoa > Chordata > Mammalia > Primates > Lemuridae > Eulemur > Eulemur rufifrons. Next base: position 74,547,052 of record NC_090989.1, read on the forward strand.
GTAAGCCTTATAATTAGTATTAAAGACACAGAGAAAAATCTAATAACAGTGCCGAGTTTTCCAGATGCACTTCCAGAAGCCAAACCATTTTTGTGTAGTGCAGCATTCTTCCAGAAAACTCTAGTTATGACTGGACTGAAGAGACTTTTTGATCTCTCTGAACTTTAGTATAATATCACCCATTAGATTCCTGCATAGTTGAGTTAGTAGAATCATTAAATAATAATAATAAAGCTTTCTCTGCTGTTGCAACCAGATTCAATCTTTCTCTCCTTTGGAACAACATGACTTTGATTTATGTCAATCTTTCTCTCCTTTGGAACAACATGACTTTGATTTATGCTTGTTTAATGCAGCCACTATATCTCATATTAAATTTTATTTTTATGTGTAATTGTGTTATATTCAATTTTTATTGTGTCTTTCTTGACTTAATAGCTATACAGTCATGCGTCACATAATGACATTTCAGTCCACGATGGACTGCATATATGACTGTAGTCCCATAAGATTATAGTATTTTTATTATGTATATTTTTACTTTACCTTTCCTTGTTTAATACACAGATACCTACTATTGTATTACAATTGTCTATAGTTATTCCGTACGGTAACATGCTGTACAGGTTTGTAGCCTAGGAGCAATAGGCTATAACATATAGGCTAGGTGTGTAATAGGCTATAGTATTATCTATGTTTGTGTAAGCACACTGTATGATGTTTGCACAATAATGAAGTTGCCTAATGATGCATTTCTCAGAACATATCCTTATTGTTAAGAGATGCATGACTGTATTAATAAAGGCTGCTTTTTAAAAAGTAATTTATAATACAATATATAAGATTTTCCTGTGCATTAATATTTTGGAGGCTTGTTATGGTCTGAATGTTTGTCTCCTCAAAATTTATATGTGGAAATACTACCTCCTCAAGGTGATGGTGTTAGAAGGCAGTGACTTTTTGGAAGTGACTAGATCATGAGGGCAGAACTCTCAGGAATCGTATTAGTTCCCTTATAAAATTGGCCCAAGGGAGTTTGTTTGTCCTTTTCCACCAGGTGAGGATACAGCTGAAAGTTGCCATGTATGAATCAAGGAATGAGCCCTCACTAAACACCAAATCTGCCAGTGCCTTGATCTCTAACTTCCCAGCCTCCAGAACTGTAAGGAATGAATCTGTTGTTTATAAGCTACCCATTCTGTAATATTTTGTTCTAGCAGAACAAATAGACCAAGACCAGGCTCATAACAACTTTTAACTTTTGGGAAGGTAATATTGTCCCTCTTTTTACACATAAGAAGATTGAAGCTCAAAGAGTTTAAATGGTTTGCACATCACAGATCTAGTTACTCCTCTGCCAAAATGAAAAAATGGAAAATTATGTTCTTCCCTCCTAAAGGAAGTCCCCCAAGGAGCATGAAGTTATAAGGAAGCTCTTCTTTATTGTCACTCCACATAAGCAATCTGATGGTGAGACCTGAAATAAATAGCCAATAAGAAGTGAAACAAAGTTTTTTTTTCCTGATATATAACAAGTGTGATCAACTAAAAATGGCCCAAAACATTTGCTACTTCTCACTTGAAAAATGGAGACTAATTCCTTCCTCCTGAAGCTGGACTGGCCTTAGTGATTTTGCTGGCCAATATTCTGGGACTTACAAGGCTGGATCAAAGAAGTCTTGCATCTGGGCCTCCAAGAACATTATTCTCTGGGAGCCCTGAGTCACAATTTAAGATCACTTATGCTGAGATTGCCATGCTGGTAAGGCCACAGGAAGGTGGTCTTGGCAACAGTCCTAACTATTAAATAATTCCAGTCTCCCAGCCATCACTGCCAAGGTACAAGACATGTGAATCTGTCTAAGAGACTCTAAACTAGCCATCTACCAGTTAAATGCTATTGAATGACTTCAATCAATGTCATGTGGAGCCGAAATATTGCTCAGCTGAGCCTGTCCAAAATCCCTGACTCACAAAATCATGAGATATAATAAAATGCTGTTGTTTTAAGTCATTTAGTTTTGGGGTAATTTGTTATTCAGCAATATATAATGGTAACACCAAATCATAAAGAAATGGGAAAGGGAGTAACTACAATAATTTATAGTGTGCTATTTGTTTCTTCAGTGAAATGAGAAAACAGAATTTACAAGTCATGGCACCTTATTTACTGCTTCTTCCTAAGATATCTGTAAGCCAACTACCATTGCCCAAGTCCAGGCCCTTTTTTCCTACTTATTTATAAGTTCAATAAATCTTTTGGGAGTGCCATGTGCCAGACACTGTACTAGCTAGTGCCAATGAACTTATAGCCTCATATGGGAAAACATGAACAAATTAATAATTACAATAGAAATAATTATAATTAAGCCACAATGGTTAAGTACATGGACTCTAGAGTGAAACTACCGGGATTAAAATTATTACTACAGCACTTTTTGGTTGATAGAACTTGTTTTTAGCCTTGTATAGCCATGGTTTCCTCAATTCTGAAATAGGGATACTAACAGGAACTATCTTAGACATTTATTTTGAAGATTAAATGAGATAAGGCATGTAATGATTATTAACTACAAATGATTATTCATGTAAATACATGCAATACACTATATGTTTAACTGGGGAATGCAAAGGAACAGCAGAAACTTCAGGGAGGGACACCTAACCACCCTGAAGGCATGTGTCTTCATAAGGGAGTCAAGAATAGTGGAGCTAGTTATGGCTCTGAATGCAGAAACAGTAAACCCATGTCTGAAATAAGTGTCTCTCTTTGTACAACAAACTGCTGCCTCTTCCTGTGTGAAAGGGGCCTGAGGTAGTCAAATTGCCACAAGTAGCCAATGGGTTTCCTGTAGGAATAGTGCCATATCAAGGGACCAGTGTTGACTTCTCTTGCTGACACATTGAACATTCAGCAGCAGCAATAGCTAAGGTGGTCTCTGTAAATTGGAATTCATGCTTTTGAGCCCAACCATAGACTTCATCTCTGCCATCATTGCCACCCTGTGCATACACCCTTTGTGCAGTTCTGGCACGGGCAATGACAAAGCCTGCCTGACTTGAACTAGCCAAGTTATTTTGTCTACATGGGTTGTTCAGTGCTTCTTTAGTGGTGGATAATTTCTGATGAGCATTATCACGTGACACAAAAATACTCAACTTTGTGCCCACCCATATATACCCATCTATATACCATGCCATTACCCTAGATCTCTTTTCTTCAGTTTTCTGGACCAGACATCTAGGCCATTGGCCACAACTCAAAAATCTATTTATATTCTCTCCTTCAGTCATATCTCTTTCTACATAAAAGGGATAACCAGGTTCATTGCTCAGCTCCATGCATTGGGAAAATTTTTCTACTCAACTCTTTCAGAGCTACCACTGAATGCAGCACACTCTCAAAATCAAGCTGATCTATCTGTAATCCAAGCTTCAGTCTTTTCCTCCTCTTTCAGGATCCCCCATATGGTCATAGAAGCAAGCCAGGGAAAGGTCACTCGTACAACTCTGGTCAGTAACATAGAGATTTGGTCTACATAGTCCTGCAGCATTTCATGCCCCCTGTTCTGTGCAGGCTTAATCCCAGATATACCGTTTCCAGCTTAAAACTATTGTTGGGTCCATATGACTTTATTATTTGGTGAGTGTCTCAGAACCTGGGTTATAATGGATAGTGCAATACCCATAACCACTTGACATTCCATGGTCAAACATCTTTCTCTATTAGGGGCCACTAGCAAGCCAAGGACTATTTCTCAAAAGACACGTAAGTCTATACTGCTGAAGGCATAGATAGCCTTGCTTCAGAACCTCAGGGGCCTGTGCTGTAATTCTCTAACTTGAGTTTTCCGTAAGCCCCATACTGTATCTTTTCCTACCACTGACACCTCCAACATTGTAGGGTCTACTGGATCCTTTGCCCCAAGTGGCAGGGCAGATTGTACTGTGGGCAGGATGAGCGGCAAAACCCTTTCCTGCTCTAGGACCCATGCAAGGCTGACAGCCTTTCATGTCACTCAGGATATAGGCTTGAGGAGTGTTCCTAAGCATGCAATATTTTGTCTCCAGAGCCCAAAGAGGCCCACCGGGGCCTTCTTCCTTCTTGTACATTGTATGACACAGCAATTTTTCTTTTACTTTGGAGGGGATATTGTGCATAATTCTAACCAATCTCAAATGAGGAAGAGAGGGGAGGAAGAAGAAAGGAAGCAAAGAAGGAAGTGAGGGAAGGAGGGATAGAGGAAGGGAGAGAGGAAGTGTGAATTATAAGGAAAGTTCAACAAGATTGTCAGGAATCCTTGAGCAAAAGTCGCTCCACAAAGAGCCCTTGCTGTCTAGAAATGGGCCTGCCTTAGTGTTCCCACAGTGCTCAGTCATGGAATCAGTGTAGCCTCGGAGCAAGTGCTGTGATGGATGTGGGAGCACACGGCCAAAACCTAAGTCCACTATGCTCTCAACAGTCAGAAATTAGAAACAAAAACTGTCCCTTATTGTTACGTTTATTCAAATTGCATTGAATTTAGAAACAGATACAAAGTCGCATCCTATGACTGCAAGTACCCATTCAAGCAGAGATTGTTCCTATATTTGCAGAGGGATCTCCAAAATTCCCTAGGCTTGTTCCAACCAGTCCCTACGTCTTACTCTATTAGTTGTTGTCATCGTTGGTAGACAAGTAAAGAAAATGTCTTATGGAAATTTCAGTCTAAAAAGAAAAAGTGGTATTTTTCATTACTGTAAAGTTTATCACCCAAAAATCATTTCTAGAAGCAGTCCATGAACAATCTCTGTTCAATAGTATAGGATTTAGCAAACTTTTTAAATAAAGGGTTAGATAGTGAATATTTTGAGCTTTGCAGGCCATATGGTGTCTGCCACAACTACTCAACTGCCATGTAGCATGGAAGCAGCTGTACACAATACAGAAACAAATAGACAAAAGTGTGTTCCTATAAAAATTTATATAAAACAAATAACCTCATCAAAGAGTGGGCAAAAGACTTGAAATGATCAAGAAACAATGAAAAAATATTCAGTATCATGAATTATCAAGGAAATGCAAATTAAAACCACAATGAGATACCACCTTAGCCCTGTCAGAATGGCCATTACTGATAAGTCAAAAAATTGTAGATGTTGGCGTGGATGCAGTGAAAAGGATGATGAGTTAGGTAAGACGAGTGTCATGGCAGAGAAGGTGGAGAGTCATGGAGATATTGGAGAGATATTTTGCATTAACAGGGCTTGTTGAATCACTGGAAAAGATAACTTATGCTATATATTACCATAGCTATATAATATGATAAAAAGAATTCATCAAGTAAATATCTGTTGATTCAATGACCAAGACCCAGGAAGGCGAAGTGAGGTTCACATAGTCAAGCAAGGCAGAGCTCAATCCAGGATGCAGGTTCCCTGATGCTCATTCAAGTGCTCTTTCCTGTTTGGTCTTCTCCGACTCCGCCTTACCAGCTGTAGAACTTTGGCATGGTAGTTCTCCCATACAAATGAAAATCTGTACTGTTTGATATCAGCAAGACCTGAATTTCATCCTGTCTTCTTGGCTTGTTACTCAGGAAATTCTTTAATCTCTTTATAAATGAACTTCTTTATATATAAATAGTGATAACATCAAGTATTTACTGAGTGAGTACTAATTACCAGGCTCCGTTTTAGTGCTAAGAACACAATAATAAACAAAACGGTCAAAATCACTTCACTCATAAAATTTGCGTTTTTATTGGAGAAGACATCAATGTGCTAGTTTTTGTCTCTGCTCCATCCCTGCCCCTTCTGTGCTCATCTCTGTAACACAGGGGACTGAAAACCTGCATTTTGCTTACTGCTTTACCACCTGAAATTTCTGTAAGCTCTACAAAAAGGGGGTATTAGTGGAAGAAAGCAGAAGGCAGAAAAAGCTCCTTTGCTCTGTCTTTGGTGATGCCTCAGACAGTGACAACAGCAGTGGCAACAAGTGTTTCTGGATTTGTGCTCAGGCGGCAGTCTCTAATGTACTGTATCAGCAAAGGTTCATTTAGAAAACAGGAGCCACTCTAGATATTTCCAAGAGAGAACATTTAGTATAAGGATTTTGTTGTTCAAAAAAGTTGAAATAGCTGGAAGCTGAGAAGAAAAACAGGGAATTTATCCAGAACTAGGAACCACCACTCCAAGAACTAGAAGAGCAAACAGCAAATGTACCATCCGTGTTGTCATAGTTGTGTTACCGAGACTGCTGGAACACTCACTACGGCTTCTGCTCCTGCTGGAACCTTGGCCGCTGCTGCTTTGCAGGAATTAAGAGCCTCTACTCCTACTGGTACTGTTGGTGCCCCAGAGTCCAAAGTCTATCCCCACAATTGCTCCTAAGATAAATTCCAAGAACACTATGCGAAGGGCCCCTGCTGCTGCTGCTGCTGGAATCCCACGGACTGGGCTGACACCCTAAAGCCCTCAGTGATTGCCACAGCCATTGCTGCTACTCAAGTTAGGGCTAAAAACAAAATAAAATCACTTCTCTTTTTCAGGCTCCTGAAAGATCCTGTCAATGACAGAATCTATCCAGAATGTAGGTGGTAAGGAAATCTGGGAAATGCAGTTTGTAAGCTTCAGGCTTCTGCCATTTAGAGGAACGTGGAAGGCAAGGATGGAACAGCAAGCCAATAGACAAATAACCAGTCCAGTAAAAGAGATACGTAAGCAAATTTTGTACTATGTTAGAAGGTAGTAAATGCTATGGAAAAATAAAGTAGAGAAAGAAGATTGAAATTGCTTGGATATAGGGAGGAGTTGTTTTAAATAAGATGATCCCTAAGGGCTTAATTGAGAAAATGACATTTGAGCCAAGACGGAAGGGGGTGATGGAGCAAGCCATGTGCATACCTGGGGAAAGAGTGTGCCAAGCAAAAGGGGCAGTGAGTGCAAAGGCCTGAGGCTGGAGTCTGCCTGGAGTACGGAAAGAACACCATGATGCCAGCGTGGCTAGAGCTCAATGAGGCAAGAGGGTGTGCGGAAGGACCAGAAGTCAGAAACGTAATGAGAACAGGAGGAGGGCACGGGATTGCGTCAGGCCATTGTACAGATTCCTTCTTCACTCCGCAGTTAGCATGGGAGCTATATGTAGGTTTTAAGCAGAAGAGTAATATTACCTCACTATTACGATAATAATATTTATCTCTCAAAGTTATTATAAATAAAAGTATAATGTCTAACACACTGTAGAAAATGTGGCACAAAAGTTATTGCTGATTCACTTCTCATGATGAAAACTTTCTAGAAACTGTAAATACACATTTTGTGGGGTGCAGAACCTGTGGTCTTGGGGCCACATGTGGCCTTCTGGATCCTTGAGTGCGGCTTTTTGACTGAATTCACATTTTACAGAACAAATCCTTTTATTAAAATCCTTTTCTGTGAAGCTTGGATTCAGTCGAGGGGCCCCACTTGGGGATCTGGAGGCCACATGTGGCCTTGAAGCCGCGGGTTCTCCACCCCCATGGGTAGATATTTTCTCCTTATTACAATTAAGGTTTGGTAATTTTACTGAAAGATCGGACAGTAGAAGAGTTATGATATAACAATGAGAACTTCAAACCATCAGATAAATAATAATCTTGCTGAGAAAGTTCTTGAATTATTTCCTCACCAGAGCCTAATAAACCATCCTCCAATGTCTCTGCACCCTTTAACAGGCAGGCCCAATCTGCTCTCTCACCCTTGAGGGTAGCCTCTCGTTTATCTTATCAGCTGATACTGGAGTCTAGTTAGGTCTCTGATCAAATGCTAGAGGTAGGAGTTGATGCATTTTCATGATTGAAAGAGACAATTAGAAAATGATTTCAGACAGTCCACTTCTCCAGGGAACTAAATGTGTGATCACTGGGTCTTTTCAACCAGTTTCAACAATGCAATGAGAATCAAAGGAGAGTTGAATCATTTGCTGTTTAGATTAGAGTCTAGACTCTTTATTGCCACAGCCTACGGCTGTGACCAGTCCTTACTAGCCAGATGCTTTATAAATCATACAGGTCTCTAAACTCCACATTGTTTGTTAACTTTGACATTTCCTATAGAAAACAGAAATCAAGAAAGAAAGACAAGAATTACAAATATCCCAAGAAAGAGTTCTATTAGACTTTAAAATTATTTCTCAAAATTTAGTAGGCACCAGAATCACCTTTAGGGCTTGTTAAAAATGCAGATTGCTGTGCCTCAGCACAGAGCTTCTGATTCGAAATATGTGGAACAGGACCCCAGAATTAGTATTTCTAACAGGTTTCAGGTTGATGTTGCTAATCTGGGGACCAAACTTTTGAAAACTACTGCTCTAAAGCATTGGCCTTCAAAGAATTTGTCAGGATGTCTCTTAATATAACTTTGAAAAATTACATATTAAATGTACCTTTCTTTATATTTTTAATTGATATTTTAAAAATTTCATCATAAATTGAAGTAGTTGCAAACAGTAATTTTCAGAGCATTGTAAATATTGACATTGTGAATAAAACTATTACATTTTAAATAAAACTTTTAAATGATCCTAATAAAATATAAACACTACAGTGATTTGATATACAAAATCATCTTTTAAAAAATAAAGGAGCAAGTTCTTTCTTAATCCTATTTGGAAATATGTCATTCTGTTTTCTCCTTTCAATCATACATTCACTCCATTGCCCCTGTATTCTTTTATCCTCCTATTTTTATTTGTGAAAGTCTTTTACATAACCACTCAGCCCTACTAGTCTATAATAAAGCACATATATAAATTTAAGGTATTTTTAATGCTCCACAACCATAAGGATCAAGTGCTAAAATATCACTTCTGGGTAAGGTATTTTAAAAATTATTACTAAAAATAATTGGAGTAATAGGTTAAAGTAGACTTCCTAATACCAATATTTTTAATGATTCCTTTGTTGGGATCCCTGAGGCATTTTATACCTTAGGGCCTGGTACCATAGGCCAGGATAGGCCTAGGAAGAGGGACAGTTTCCCTTCTGTTGTTGATCAGAGCACTGTCACAGTGAAAGGGCAAGAGAGAAAAAAGAAACTGAAGTTCTCAACTCCAGGACTTTCCTTACATGGAAAGAAAATATGAGTATATTAACGATCTGGAAATTGTTTTGCTTAAATCTCCTCATTCTTTGTGCCCCTTATGCCGCTTTTTGTATCCCTAGGGCTGTTCAGACTCCAGTTTGAAGGCTGCTTAGACACTAAAGCCTTTGCCAGTTTTCACTTTCTACTTCTCACTGACATGGGACTCTACACGATTTTGAAATAAACACCTATTCTCTCTTTATTGAAGAAGAAGATAGTTATATGGCATTAAACATAAATAATAAGTAATAATAAACAAATAATATTCACAAGTAACATACATCACTTTTCAATCTATGTCACTTAAGTGTACATTACCTCATTTTATCCTTGTAAAAATCTATAGATAGGTAAATAGGCAAAGCAAACATTATGGTCCTTATTTCACAAGTGGGGAAAGAATTTCCAGGAGAGGAAGTGAATTGCCCAGTGTCACACAGCAAATAAGTAATAGAGCCTAGTTTCAAATCACCTCTGACTCGAATTCTAGGAATTTTCCATTGAATTACACCAAAGCCGGGACTCACTTAGCAGATGACAGCGTTGAATAATGCACAGTTCTCTTCCTACTCAGAAATAGGGTCTAGTTGGATTTTTAAGGTGAAGGCCTTGAACATCAGCTAATGAAGAACAGTAGTTAAGCCTGAGAAAGTACTAGTGAAGTAAACAAAGGCTGGAGAGTAGCCAATAGAAGCAGAGAAGAGCCAATGACCTTGTTGTTTCTCATCATCCCTTGGGGAAGGGCTTTGCACCCCATCCTTTGGGGCTGATCCCTAAAGTTTCACTTTATAAACATTCTTAGCCTCTCTGAAAGCAGTAGTATGCCAAGGAATGAGGGGCACATTAAGTAGTTTAGAAAGACTGATGATGACAAGGCTGTCTCACCAACAGGTTTTGACATTATAAGCTTTCAAATTAATAACCCTGTCCCCACAAACAAAGCATCTTAAGTATTGAGTATGAAGTGGGAGCATTGCATTAACAAAATCTGTCACTTGTAAAATTACTTTGGAGAGCTTCCTTAGATCTCGTCCAGAAAGATTTATTATTCGGTCAACTTGTAGTATTTCTGAAATATTTCTCTGCTGCCATTTTCTGTAATTAGCTTCTCCAGCACAGGTCACTCAAACACACCTTTGGTGAACATCTACCACAACCACAGGAAGACGGATTTAATGGCAGTGTTTGGATGTCTAAGGGTGCCATGTAGGACCCACTCCAATGCAAAGTCAAGGAGAGTATTGCTAAGGGCCTAGACAGTGGGAGATGCTGCAGAAATGGAAAGAAGAAATTGAATGTAGATGGCTCTGTGTGGTTGGAATATGCAGGAAAAGATGTGAGAGAGCCCCATATGAAGGATGGATAAAGATGATTGAATTGAGTGGAAGTTTGTAGTAGATTTAATGTTAGCTTCTTGGTGTGAGAAGCTTTACTCGTTAGAGGTCTGAGGAGCAATTCTCACACTGTTTCAGGTGACTCTGTTAATTTCTGTCTTCTTTCTCCCCGAGGCAGCTTTGCATGCTCCTCCTGTCCTGGGATGCTAAGAGAAATAGTAAGAGCCTATAATCTATTCATGTAATACTCCTCAGGGTCAGAAGCACCTCTGCAGCACAATGGGATGCACCTTTGGTCTTGTACTGGGAAATTTGACTATGTGTTGGTGCCACTGTTTATCAAATGTCTCCACAACCAAAGTTCACAAGATAATAGGGTGAGTGAAATAAGATGATGGAGAGTAAAACAATGTGGAAACTGTTGTATACTGTACAAATATTGCTAATCTTTATAACTCTTATGATTTAATTTTTTGTTTAGAAAACAATACAAATACTTTGATAGAAAAGGAAATATGAGCAATATAACACTATATTTGATTGAAATAAAGGTGTTTTTTTTAAGTCTTCAATGGGTCTTAACAGGTCACCCTGTTAGCTCAATAGATCTTTTATTGCCAGAAACAGTAAACTACAAGTTTTCTAATCCAGATTCATTTAAGAGAAATTTACTTAGGAATTGTGACATGACAAAATAGCAGCACTGCTTTGAAGGAAGCCGACAGCGTTGCTGCGGGCTCCAAATGAACGGCTGCCATGGCCAAGCACTCCTTGTCATTTCCTTTTCTCGGGGTGCTTTTCTTTGCCTCCTAAGAGTCAAAACAATGGTAACTGAGAAGCTGGCATCAGCATGAGTGACAGTAAGTGTTCCAAGACATCTACTTGATTGATTGATGGACGATGATGAATGTTGTCTAAAAGAACAGAAAGCTGTTTCCTTTTTGAAACCATTCAAATTTGGACAACATAGGCCAAGAATCAGACATTTCTAAATTTAAAATGCATACCATTTCAAAATAAGCAAACAATGATCAAAACCACCTCCCACCAGGAATCACATACATAAGAAGTGTCAAAATAATTCAAACATCAGAAAGATCCTTTTTCACCTGCACAGATGCCACAAGTCCCAGTTGATGAAATGACAGTAAAGAGAACACAGGTATGCAAATTCTGTTAATAGCTAATGATAGTCATAGCCAAACCTCATATCTGTGGAGTAATTACTCTTGCTTTATCGTATTGTAAACCGTTTAGTTGGCAGCTGGGGAGGGAAGCTTCAAGATCACACAGTCCAAAAGCTTCATTTTGGCTGGGCGCGGTGGCTCACGTCTGTAATCCTAGCACTCTGGGAGGCCGAGGTGGGCTGATCGTTTGAGCTCAGGAGTTCGAGACCAGCCTGAGCAAGAGCGAGACCCCATCTCTACTAAAAATAGAAAGAAATTATGTGGACAGCTAAAAATATATATAGAAAAAATTAGCCGGGCATGGTGGTGCATGCCTGTAGTCCCAGCTACTCGGGAGGCTGAAACAGGAGGATTGCTTGAGCTCAGGAGTTTGAGGTTGCTGTGAGCTAGGCTGATGCCACGGCACTCACTCTAGCCTGGGCAACAGAGTGAGACTCTGTTTCAAAAAAATAAATAAATAAATAAATAAATTAAAAAAAAAAAAAAGCTTCATTTTATTATAAGTGGAGAAGACACAAGCCTTAGTAGGGAAGGTCCCATGGCAAATTATTGGCAGAGACATGACAACTTTGGGTCCATGTCTTCAATGTCCAGTGTTCTTTTTTTTATGCCACTAAATCAGTTAAGGTCCCAACAGGATACAGATGTCCCACTATAAATATGATTAATTCAAAGTGGGTTTATTCTCAAAAAGAATAAATACGAGTGTGCAGGTGGAGTGTAGGGGAAACACAAGAGATAGTGCTTAAACGGAGTCTAGCAGAGGTGGCAGTGCCCCAGCCCCAAATCCAAAGAATCAAGGAGTAGGATAAATGAACCTGGAATAAGAGAGACCCACAGAACACCTGCCAAAAAACAAACAACAACAACAAAAAAAAAACAGGTGGCCCTCTGTGGAGGAGCACAGCCAGACTGAAATTTCACAGGAGTTGGGAAACAGAGAGATAAAGAGTATCATTTCTCTTTCCTCCCCACTTCTGATCTACCACTGGGGCTACTCACTAGCTGATCCCAACTGGCTGGTAAAGGGCATGTTGACTCCATTCATGGAGTCTGGCTCCTGGGGCAAAGAGCTGGAGGAGAAGGGGTATGGAAGGGGAAATGGACGCTAACTGGCACACAGACACATGTCATAATTCCCTCTCCCCTTTATCTCTCTCTCTCTCTATATATATATATATGGATGTGTGTGTGTGTGTGTGCAAGAAAAAGACACAGGAAAAAATAGCAAAAAAGAAAGTGAAAGAGCAGATCATGACTAAGTCAAGCTTAAAAAAAGCTGTATGGGAGACTTATGGGAATTTCCCTTTGACCACCTGCTCTTAAATGTATGGGGGGAATTCTAAGAGCCTTTAGGATGAGGCCCCTAGAGTCAAAAACAACCTTTAAAATTGCAGCTGCAGTTTATTTTTATTTGAGCAACTTGATACAAATATTTCAATCAATGGGAGGGCTTGCAGGCTGCACTACCAGGCCGCAGAAGAGCTGCAAAAATGTGACAATGTTGCAGTGGTATCCGGGTTTGGGTTAAAATGCACCTTAGGGGTTTCCCATCGCATAGAGAGAAAATCTAATTATTTGGAATAAAATAAAGTTTCATTAAGTAGTATTATATAATATCTAAAGTTTTTCTGTATTCATCATCTCCCAACAGTCGGGTGAGATAACTAAACAATGTATGTTTATTTCCATTTTATAGACAAGGAAATAGGCCCAAGCAAAAGAAATGGTAAGGTGATGTTGCACAGCTAGGGAATGGCCTCAAACCCATGCCTGCTGATCACAGGTTCAGGGTTCTTTACACTCTTTCCTGCACCTCCTGGCTTTTACATCATAATAGCTGCAGGAGGAGTGATTTCACTTGCTGGCACCCAATCTCTGGTATAGTCCACAGTGACAGGTGGATAGGCAGTGCTCTGCACACTTTATCAGTCTTGCTTATGGTTGTGGCAGGGAACCTGGGAGTTTGAGCTAGCATTTTGCAGCCCAGAGGCACCATTTAGAAAAATGAAAGGCGCAATTTGACTGTCATATGGGGGTGGAGAACCTGTGGCCTTGGGGCTACATGTGTGGCCTTTTGACTGAATCCAAATTTACATAACAAATCCTCTTATTAAAAGGGGTGCAGAGAAAGATGAAGCTTTTCTTGCCTCCTTTGGTGCTTAAAAAAGAACCACCTTTTTTTGTTTGTTTAATTATTTAAGACCTTTATTAACAGGTGCTTGCAGTTTGTTGACTTTAAAAAAAAAATCAAGCTGTAAACTTTTATTACAGATCAAAGATGAAGTTCTTAAAAACCTCAACTTGACCAGATGTGAAACAATTTAAAAACCTTTAAAGGTGTACTGAGAAAAAACAGACCTTTAAAAAACATGTTAGTTATTATCAAAAAAAGATGTCTTTACGTCAGGGTTGAGTTTTGAGGGGTGTTCCCGGGTTCTTTGGTTCCTGGCTTGGAAGGATCACAAGCCAGGCCGGTGTGACCCGAGTGATGAGAGACACTTTACTCTTCCACAGCAGCTTTTATTGCAGGCTTTTAATACAGAAATAAAAGGGAAAGGACATTTCCTGAGGGGAAGCAACTCTCTCTGGCCAGTGGAGAAGACCCTGAGGTTTTACCACACTTCTGCTTTTATGTGGATGCCTTACGATATGCTAAATGGTGCGTGGAACATTCATTGTTTTCCTGAGAAAAGGGTTCCTAGAGCTCTTAGAGCTAAGGGACCTCCCCAATTTTATCCTTATAGGGTGACTTCCAGGGAGTGCCATGACATTTTAAACTGTCATGGCACTGGTGGGTGTGATTTTTATTATGCTAATGTATGTTAATAGGGAAAAGGTCACTTTTGGGCATGACCTCCTAGTTTCTGCACATGCTTCTGGCCAGGAAAAGTCCCTAACCTCAAGTTCCTGCTGTTGTGGGTTTGGTTCTAAATGTTCAATGGCCTCCTCATTTTTGTGCCCCTTCTCTTTTCCTGTGGTTAGCGCTGCCAACCTGCACCTGTCCCTAACATTTAGATAAAAATAATAAAAACCCATGCTTTGTAGATAATGCAGACAGTTCTAGTTATCTGGTCAATAGACAAAAAAGCAAGCACTTAAGGTTTTCAGCTCCAATCTTTTGTTCATTTCTTATTGCTGGAATTTTGAATTCATTTCTGCTTGTTGGATGACGAAACCGGACGATGGTAGAGATGGTAAGCCGGCATTTACTCTGCCCCATCCTGCTCAACCTCAGGAGGGACGAATTCTCAGCTGGTGGATCGGCTGCTTTTGTCTCTTTGCCGTCTTGTGGTTTAGGGTTTTCTGGACGTCTGCGTCAGTAATTGAAGTTGCCATAGAACCGACTTGGAGGCAGCTGCTGACCTTGGGTCTCGTCTCCTTGATTCTCTTTATCCTCTTCATTGCCATCTCCCTGGGTCTCTTTGGTAACGAGAGCCCCTGCGGAATTGTGGTCTATAACCCATACATACTCTGTCTTACTGGTCTACCTAGTTCTCCTGCACCCTGATTGCCAGCACCCTCCATCACTTCTCCCTGCACAGGAGGGTTGGGATACTGTGGTCTCCGCATATAATAAGATGGGAACATTTGCCCGTGGTAGGGCCAGCGTTGTTGGGCCTGGCCTTCAGGAGCACTCTCCGATCCCTCATTCTTTCCCCACTCACACTATTCTGGTAACTCTGCTGGTAATTTCGAGGAGGACTCCTGCGATGTGGATAGTGTCTATAATGGTTATGGTCTGCTGCCTATTTACTGCCTTGAAGTGGAACTCCACCAGGGCCCCTAACGTTTGCTGCCTCCGCACCCTGCGCTGCTGCCGGTGGTGCCAGGCTTGGTGTTGGCAGCGCTGAGCGCAGCTGCTGGGTCTTGGCCTCGCTGCTCATGGTTGCAGTGATGGTGACTGGGGCCGGCTGCAGCAGCTGCGGCTCCTCTCCACGTGTGATGGCAACTAGGCCGGCGGTCGGGCTGCTCCCACTGCAGATTGAACACACAGAAAAGAACAATCTTGGAATCAGAAGGCCATAGGTTCCCCAAGGCCTTCTGTGTATATAAGGTTCTCCTAAAGCATGTATGGAAAACGCACATTAGTTGGTCTCCCTTCTAAATATGCTGATTCAGTATGTGTGGGTGCCTAGAATCTACATTTCAAAACGTGCATTCCCTTACAGTTATTCTGCAAATAATGCTGTGTGAAATACTGGCTCAAGCTTATCAAAAGGGATCATGCTCCAAAGTTTCTTATCAAAATTGCAGATTTTCATTTCACAGACCTTTAACCTCTTCTTAGCCATCCATCCATCCATCCATCTGTCCATCCGTCTGTCATTGTGAGGCAGGGAACTGGCAGGCACTGCTTCAGACATTGCTCAATTGTGCAGGCATTGCTTAACTGAGTCAGGAAGCCCGGTTAGAACAAAGATGGCAGGGAAATTGACCACTTCTTGACCTTGGAACTTCATTCTACCCTCATTCCCATAAAAGTTTCTAAAGAAACCTCCCCCTCATATCATGCTGACACCACGACACTTCTGGTTTGACCATATTTAGTCAAAAGGAGGGCATCACCCTAATTCTAGGAAAACACTGCCCCTTTCCAAGAAATAACATGAATAGTCCTCCCTTTGTTTAGACTATAATTAAGCTGCTACTTAAATAGAGGGACTATGGAAGATGTTCTCTGCAGGGAGAACTAGCCTCTACTCTGTATGTGGAGTAGATTTTCTATACTTCTTAAATAAAACTTGCTTACTCTTTATACTGTGGGATCACTCCAGAATTCTTTTTTGCAGAAGCCAAGAACCCACTTGGACTTCAAGTGATTCCCAGCATTGGGAATTACATTCCTTTGACAATTGGTCCATCCAATCTACATTTCGATTTAGTGCTGAAATTGAGAACATTTTTCTTGGTCACAGTTTTCATGGTTACCTATCCTATCTTCTGTCCTTTGATGTCCAGACCACAACAATTAAATCAGAATATTTATTGATACTGCAAGTATATCCCAGAGATCAAAGAACTCCCCTGTTAATTCTAATGTACATACAGGTTAAAGAACCAGGAGCCTAGACCTTTGCTACTCAAAGTGTGGTCCACAGACCAGTGCCACATAAATCCTCTGGGGATCCTGTTAAAATGCAGATTTGGTTTCCTTCGGTCTGGTGTAGGGCAAAGAGTTTGCATAACAAGCTTCCAGGTGATGCCAATTGAGTCTCTGAAGCTCCTCCCTCAGTTTCTACCCCTGGACCCTGTACTTAGGCTTTGACCCTGTTCATCCTCAGTGTTGGACCAAATCTCCAGGTCTCAGGCTCTGGAATGTTGGCTATAGAAATTCTCCCTCCTAACTCCAGCCCTGCAGAGGACTATTCCAGATACTGTGTGAGACTCTACAGGCTGAGGGCATTGGAGAATTATAGGAAGCCACTACTGATTACCAAGCAGGCACCTCTCTGATGTTACACAGTAACAAGCTGCCACCCTGTTGACTGCCCAGCCCACTTCCTGAACAGTTGTTGGCTATGTTTCCTACCAGTATCAATCTGATGATTGTCAAACATCTGGCTGCTGCAAAATGGTCATGAATGGAAGAAAACTGGTGCCACTATCTCTCTAGTTAGTCTTCTATACCCCAGCCATAGAACCACAATAAATAGTACCTTTGCTTTGGAAAGTTCTTGCAAACTCTATCCTCAGAAAAGACCAGGGTATGTTCCCCTTTTTAGTGCTGTTTCCTTTATATAGAAGACTCTTCTCCAACTCTTTCACCTTATGAACATCTATTCATCCTCCAAAGCCTTCTTTCTGTCTCTTTCCCTAACTTATCTCCACCAGGGAGAATTAATTATTCACTGGAATATAAGATCTGACTCTATACTGTCATCATAGTACTTACCATTTTATATTTAACGATGTGTCTAAAAGGCTAGAATCATAGATGATATTACAATATCAGTTTTATGTATTGGAGATGTCCTCGACATTATGCATATATTATTATGTATATGTGGTTATGTTTGCAGACTTTATGAACACCCTATATTTACTGACACCAAGTCCCCTGTGGACTCGATGCCACTAGAGGTCAGGGCTTTGTCTAATTTATTTTTCTGCTCTCAGCATCTAGTACAGCTCTTGGCACATTTTTTGAAGTCTAATATAGGGTATCATATTGAAATGTAAGTTAATTGCTTTTAATGGTGACCTTGTCAATAGAGTCAACTGAAGAAATGATGGAAAGACTGTTCACAGTATAGAACACAGATCCTATCAAGGCTCACTTCACATTTAAGTGCAGAAAAATCCTTCTCATTGTCTTAGGCAGTGAACTCAGTCTCTTATCTCCAGAAGTAACCTCTCTGTTGGGTTTTTAACCTCTATGTTGAATTTTTCATGGTAGATGAATAGAGGCCTCTTTGGGATAGTCTTAAAGAATAGACGTATAGAGATGATTGAAATATGAGATATTATCCTGCAGTCAAAACTCCAACTTTAAAGTCAGAAGCTTGAGGCTTTTTGCCCAGAGATGCCAAAGAAGGACACAAGCCCAGGAGGTCAGGCTGTCCCAATCCTTGTAAATGGATATACACGAGAGGGTGTGGTTTTCCTCACTGTCATTCACAATCCTTCACTTGGGCTGGAAAAGCCTCTGTTAACATGTTAAAATAAAACTCCCCCTAGAGTATGCAGTAACAGTAGAAATGCCTGTGGGTAACCAAACCCAGAGTCACATCACCAGAAAAATGATTCAGTAAAATGAGTCAGTCTTTGCATTTCCACACCAAAGCAGAGTGGCTGCTCAAGTCAGCAGAGCATTTGTATTGCCAGAAAAAGTGCCAACACAAGGAATCTCCTCCTTCCAGGAGTGCCTTCTTAGGTTATACTTATCCTGCAGAGCTCCTTCCAAATGCATCTCTAAGCAAAACAGCTACAATTCCTAAGAATCTGAGTACTAACAAGTCCTTGAATCACCTGATTATGAAACTCATAAAGTGCTGACATAGTGTAAAGATGGATTTTAAAAGTCTATTGTGTGAGTAATGCATGCTCAATGTAGAACAGTTAAATACAAATAACCAAAAAATAAAAGAAGAAAATAAAGCCACCTGAAATAAAAGCTCAGTTAACCTTTTGATGTATATCCTTCAAAATCTTATGCATTGTGTGTATATGTAATATATACACATAAATATATATACACACATATATTTCTGTCAAAAGTAAGATAATATTGTATATAGTTTTAAATATGGTATATTTCACACCAAAGTTATATATTATTAAAGTCATTCCATGAGAGGTAATAATATTTCATTATATATTTTTATGGTTGCTTAGTATTCTGTTTCTATGTAAATAACCAATTAATTTTTGTTAGACATATAAATTATTAAAAAATCTTATTATTAAGTATGGCAAACATTCTGTTAACTATATCATTCCACATGTCCTAAGTACTACCTTAAGAGAAATTACTAGAAATGGAATGTGAGGTCAAGAGACTAGAAGGGCATAGCCAAGAAGCCCTCCGGGAAGTTTGTGCCAGTTTACTCCCATCAAGAGTATTTGAGAGTCTCTTTTATTTCCCCACATCAACTTTTCCATGATTATCATTTTAAAGCCATTGTATTTAAAAGTAAATATATCTTATTTTAATTTTAATATTTTGATTATTGGGGAGGTTATTATTGTATTTTATTGGTCATTTGAGTTTCCTTGTGAAATTTCTGTTCATGACTTTAGCCTGTTTTTTTCACCATGGTATCATTTTTTTTCTTATAGATATGTAAAAATTATTAATAGGTTAAAACTACTAACTCTTTGAAATAGTCATTGCATATGTTTTCCTAATTTATCTTTAGCTTTTTAACTTTGTTAGTGATGTTTCTTGTATAAAAGAAATGATGTTTCTACTATAAAAGCATTGCTTTTTATTGTAGAAAATAGGTCACTAAATATGAAATGTCCGATTTTGAATCAAAAGTGTAGTTTATTATATCTCAAACAAGAATCAGTACAATTAATCAAAGTATGCACCTAAACTATCAACACAGTTTTGCCGTCTTTTTTGTTGTTGTTGTTGTTCTTTTTTTGAGACAAACTGTTCCTCTGTTGCCTGCACTAGAGTGCCATCAGCCTAGCTCACAGCAATGTCAAACTCTGGGCTCAAGTGATCCTCCTGCCTCAGCATCCCAAAAGTTTTGCCATCTAACAGTAGCTTGTTTATGCCAGCAGCAAAGAACCCTGGAGTGCGAAAGGTGATATATTTGCCAAAGGCATTTTCCACAGCTTGTTGAGAATTGAATATTTTTCCTTGCAAGAAGTGGTCCAAAGACTGGAAGAAATGAGTCAGTTGGTGCAAGGTCTGGTGAATACAGAGGATGACAGTTTCCAAGTCCAGCCTCTGTAGTTTGAGCAACCTTGTTTGTGTGACATATGGTTGAGCTTTGTCTTGCAAGAGGATTGGCCTGTCTCTACTGATCAATCTTGGCTGCTTAATCACAAGCATCCTCATCATTTCGTCCAATTGGTTGCAGTGACATCTGCTGTAATCAACTGACCAGGTTTCATGAAGCTATAGTGGATAATACCAGCGCTGCACACCAAACAGACACCATTAGCTTTTTTTGATGAATATTCAGTTTTGGGCTGTGTTTCGGCACTTCATCTTTAGCCAACCCTTGTGCCGAATGCTTGTGATTGTCAAAAAGAAGCCATTTTTCTTCACACATAACAATACGGTGTAGAAATGGTTCACTTTTATATTGTGACAGCAAGGAAAGGAGAGCTTCCAGACGATTTCTCTTCTGACACTTGTTTAATTCGTGTGAAACTCATCTATCCAGCTTCTTTACCTTGCCTATTTGTTTCAAATGGTGCGATATTGTTGGAATAGGAACATTAAACCTTGCTGCTATTAATAATTCACACGTAGATTGAGATGGATTCGCTTCCACTGCACCTTTCAGCTCATCATTATCCACCTTGGTCTGAGATCATCCCTATGGCTCATTTTCAAGATTAAAATCACCAGAACAGAACTTCTCAAACCATTGTTGTACTGTGTGTTCATTAGCCACATCCTTCCCCAACACTTCGTTGATATTTTGAGCTGTCTGTGCTGCATTGGTTCTACAACAAAACTCATCTTCAAAATAACATGAAATTTTGACTTATCCATGGTTTCATAAAAATTGCTCTAAAAATTTTTTTTGAAGGCTAATCACAAGCCAAAATGTACATTTGAAAGACTGAGGATATACCTTCACAATAAAAATAAAACAAGAAGTGTCAAAGTGAACTGTCAGAGATATCAACTGTCAAACTTAGTACTTAAGGAAATCAGACATTTCACAATAACCTAATTTTTTTTTCACTTATATAATAGAGTACTGGTTGAAGCTGAAAAACCAAAGCTATACTGACCACCATTTTAAGAATTAGATGTTGCCTTCTTTTGATAAGATTATTCCAGGGTTCTGATCAGCTATGAAAATGTGAATAAAATGCTTGTGTTCATGGTTCACACTTCGTGGACAGCCAAGTCCCTTTAGAGGGAAGCAAACTGGCATCTGCAACCAAGTGACAGGAAGGGGCCAAGACAAAGATGCCCAAGAGGAAAACCTCTGAACAGGGTCTGGGTTTATGAACTGTGAAATCAGCCCAGTGATGTGCTGCTGAATGTTTAGCTGCTGGCTCTCTTGTGAGATGGATACATATTTATATGTACACAAGTTCATTATAAATTTTAATGACATGTTTATGTAGTGCAAAATTTTCAAATAATAATAGAATACCATTATCAGTTTTTGATAAACTCTTGTATAGCCACCCCGTGGTTGCAATTGATGAATGAATATAATTTCAGTATAAATGTTGGTTTATATATTTTACATTAATGAGTAAGACAAACTAAAAACAACAAAAACATTCTTCAAAACTTTGGTTTATCAATGACCCAAGCAATTCATTTCTTGAATCACATAAGAGTTTTTAAGTACTAGAATAATATTTTCTCAACTTTTTTTGTGCTATTCACAAGTATAGATACAATGCAATTTCAATTTAACCTGCATTATTAACGTTTTCTCCATTACTTCCTTACCGTTAAGCAAAGTATGAATTAAGCCCTGATTTAATTTATAGTATTTGCTCATTTCTGTGGTGTAAATATTCCCACCATGGCTGATTTCAAGCTGCAAACCTGATGTCATGGAATGAGTTTGGAAGAGATGTAAACCTCAAGAGCATAGATAATAGTGAACATAAAACTGATAAGTTTTGAGTATTCATTGTCTTTGTTTTTAATATCACTTAATTACAAATGCATATAATTTAATTTCTAATAATTGTTATGTTTAATGACTAGCTTGAAAGATTGCTGAACATTAAGCAATTGGCGAGTAGAAGCTAGCTGCAGCACCCCACAGATAGAAATCGCATATTCAATTTCACATTTTATGTGAAACAAAAATTTTGTTGCATACTTTAGTCCTGAAGCTTTCAGAAAAGTTTTAGTGTTGTTAATGAAGGGAATTGAGAGAAGGCCCTATGACCAAGCTTGAAGTTAAGTGGTAGACTGCAAGTAATAATTCCTTAATGTTGTGGGTTCAGAGACATCAGGAAGTTACCTGCAGAAGAAGAGAGTAGTACTCAGGAGGAAAACCTGAGATGGGGTGAAGATCAGATTTATGGATTGTGTAATCCCTCCTAGAGGATTCCCAGGATAACCTCTTATGAGCCCGATTTCTCTGCCATCCAATAGCATATGAAGTATAGGACTCAACCCTGATAATTTTGTTTGTAAGAAAGAAATATATATTTTCATGAACAGAAATTCGTAAGTTTTAAATAGCTTTATTGTGGTATAATTGACATACAATAAATTGTACATGTTTAAAGTATACAATTGTTTAAGTTTTGACATATGTATATATCTGTTAAACTATTGCCACAATCAATATAATGAATATATCCATCAACTCCAAAAGTTTCTTCATGCTCTTTTGTAATCCTGCCCTCATGACCACTCCGTATTCCTTGATCCTCATGCCTAGGCAACCACTGATTTGCTTTCTGATAATATAGATTAGTTTGCATTTTCTAGATTT
Source organism: Eulemur rufifrons (assembly GCF_041146395.1). Classification (NCBI taxonomy): domain Eukaryota; kingdom Metazoa; phylum Chordata; class Mammalia; order Primates; family Lemuridae; genus Eulemur; species Eulemur rufifrons. Next base: position 74,569,786 of record NC_090989.1, read on the forward strand.
TTATATAAATTAGATTATTCAGTATGTACTCTTTTTTGTCTGGCTTCTTTCACTCAGCATAATTATTTTGATATTCATCTATTTTGTCATATGCATATATCAATAGCATTTTTTGGAATAGCATTCCATTATATAGACATACTACAATTATTTTTTGCCCATTCACCTATTGATGCACATTTGAGTTGCTTACAATTTTAGATAATGAAAATAAACTGATATGAAGTCTCACAACAAGTGTTTTTATGAACATACACTTATACATTTTCCTTAGGTGAACAAATACCTAGTAGTGAAATATCTGGGTTATGTTATAGGTGTACATTTAACTCATTTAACTTTTAAGAAACTACTAAACTATTTTCCAAAAGATCTTAATATTTTACATTCCCACTACTAGTGTAATGGAGTTCCAGTTGTTTCACATTTTTGTCAACATTAGTATGGTCGGTCAATCTTTTTAATTTTAGCTATTGTGATACGTGTGTAGTGGTGCTGCATTTTCATTTAGGTCTGCATTTTTCTTACGTCTAATGAGGTTGAGTATCCTTTTCTGTGTTTATTTACCATTCATTTATCCAACGTATTTTGATATGTTATGATTTCATTTTATTTAGTTCAAAATACCTTCTAATTTTAGTTTTGATTTCTTGTTTCACCCAGGGATTATTTAGAAATATGTTATTCAGTTTCCAGGTATTTCAGGGTTTTCCAGAATTCTTTTTGTTATTGACTTATGATTTAATTTCATAGGATCAGAGAGAACATTTTATATGACTTGAATTATTTAAATTTGTTGATCCCTATTTTATAGCTCAGAATATGTTCTATAGCTATGGTTTGAATGTATCCCCTCCAAAATTCAGGTGTCAAAACTTAACAGCCAATGTGATGGCATTAAGAGGTGGGGCTTTTAAGGGGTGATTAGGTCATGAGGGCTTCTTGACCCATGAATGGAATTAGTTGCCCTTATAAAGAACTTGAAGAATGGAGTTTGTTCCCTCTTGCCTTCTCTCCTTCCCACCTTCCCACATGTGAGGACATGGTGTTTCTCCCTGTGGAAGATGCAGCCCTCACCAGATACCAAATGCCTGTGCCTGGATCTGGGACTTTCAGTCTCCAAAACTGTGAAAAACATATTTCTATTGTTCTCAAATACCCAGTTCCAGGAATTCTATTTGTAGTTGCACAAAAGGACTGAGACATCTATCTTGGGAAATGCTCCATGCATGTTTGAAAAGAATGAAAGTGCTCTGTTGTTGCGTGGAGTGTTCTAGAAAGGTTATTTAGGTCAAGTTGGTTGATAGTGTTATTGTTCAAATATTCTATTAATATATCTTTATATTAATTATTTATCTCTTTGTTCCATCAATTACTGAGAGAGAGATACTGAAATCTTTGATTTTATTTGTGAATTTGTCTATTCTATTTGCAGTTCTATCAGTTTCTGCTTCATCTCTTTTGAAGTTTTGTTACGAGGTGCATAGACATTTAGGATTGTTATGTCCTCTTAATTAATTGACCTTTTCATATTATGAAATGGTATCCTTGGTAATATTCTTTGCTCATAAATTTACTTAATCTGATATTAAAATAGTGATAGAAGTTGTCTTTTGATAGTGTTAGCATTGTATATCTTTTCTCACCCTTTTACTTTTATTTGTGTCTTTATAAATTAAATTCAGTTTTGAGTAGGCAGCATATAGTTGTGTCTTGCTCTATATTCAATCTTATAATCTCTTTAATCAGGGTGTTTAGGTTACTTAAGTTTAATGTAATTATTGATATGATTAGGCTTAAATCTATTATCTTGCTATTTGTTGTTTGTTTTTTTTCCCCCTAGGTGTTCTTTGTTCTTTTTTCTATCCTCTTTTGGATTAATTACTTTTTGTTTGTTTGTTTGTTTACTCTTATTTGTTTACTAGCTACGATTATTTGCTGTGTTCTGTTAATGGTCCTTTTAATCTTTAACTTATTATTTTCTACTTTCAAGTGACATTATACTAATTGACTTCTAGTATAAAAACCTCACAACGGTGTTCTTCTATCTCTCCCCTCTTGACTTCCTTACTGGTGTTTTCATGCATTTTACTTCTAGATATTATAAACTTCACAATACACTTTTAACTAATTTTGCTTTAAATAGTTGATTTTTTAAAGAGATTAAAATAAGACAAAATTCTTTTTGTTCACCTACTTAGTTATTGCTGCTACTCTTCTTTGCATAGATCTTGGTTTCACATGTTATTGTTTTCTTTTAACGTTTCTCAAAGTGCAGGTCTCTCTAGTGATGAATGCTTTCAGATTTTATATATGTGAAAAATTCTTTATTATATATTCTTTTTCAAAAAATATTTTTTATGAATTAAAGAATTGTGCATCAGCAAAGTTGTTCCCCCTTTTATTACTTTAAAGATATTTCTCCACTGTTTTCTAACTTAAATTATTTCTGATGAGAAATCTGTTGTCATCCATCTCTTTGTTCCCACCTAAACAATATGTCTTTTTTACTCTGGTTGTTCTGTTTTAAAATTTTTTTATTTATCACTTATTTTCAGCAATTTGATTATGATGTACCGTGGTGTAGTTTTCTTTATGTATCTTCTACTTTGAGTTCATTAAGCTTCTTGGATTACAGACACTTTTTTTTCCTTTATAGTCTTTTCCAGCTTGGTATTTTCTTATCTGTAATTTTTATTGCAATTTTGTCAAGTTCCCTAATCTTTTGTTTCTGAAATGTTTAATCTATTATTTATTCCATCCAGTGTGGTTTTTATTTCAGACATTGCATTTTTCACCTCTGAAAGTTCAGTTTGCATCATTTTTATATCATTCATATTTTTATTAACATGTTCTACATTTCTTTTAGCTTCTAGAACATATTAAATGGAGGGATAATTATTTTACTATTTTTTCATGATAATTATATCATCTGTGCCATTTCTTTATCAATTTTGTGTGAGTGATTTTTCTCCTTATGATAGGTTGTATTTTCTTGCATCTTGGCTTTCCTGTTAATTTTTTATTGTAAATTTTACTTTGTTGAGTACTGGATAGTTTTGTTTACTTTTGCTTTATTGTGGTACACAGTTAAGTTATTGAACACAATTTCATCCTCTTGGGTCTACTATTAAGATTTGTTGTGGGACCAACACAGCATTTAATCTAAGGTTAACTTTCCTCTCTACGGAGGCAAGATTATTCTTAATTGTCTGAAATCCCCCTGTATTCTGAAGATTTCCTTTCTGTCTGTTGAGAACAGACACTATCACTCCGTGTAAGCTGTAAGCTCTAATTACTTTTCCCTTTAACACTTTTAGTTTCCTCCTACACACACTTCAAGAAGTTTCCTCACATATGTGTGCTAATCAGTGCTCTGATGAATGCTTGAGGGGCACCATCTGCAAATCTCTACTGTTCTCTTTCCATGTAGCCTTCTACCTATGGTATTCTGCCCTGTGAACTTGACTTTTCTTTGCCAGACTCCCTGCTTCATCTGCTCAACTCAGGGAGACCCCTAAGCTCTGATTGGATTCTCCTTTCCTGCAACCCAGCCTGGAAACTCCCTCAAGGCAGCAAGCCAGGTTAATTACGGGTTTCTAGATTTTTTCTCTCTCAGGGATCATTGTCTTTCATTTCCTAATTTCCAGTGTCTTGAGTGCCACTGTTCTATATATTTTGCTTGTTTGTTTATGTTGTTGTTGTTTCAGGCGGGATGGGAAATCCCATCCTGATATTCCATTTTTACCTGAAGCAAAAGCCCAAAGATACTAATTTTAATGTCATGAAATATATCAATATTATACTTTATAGTTTGTACTTTATGTCTCATTTCATGTATCATTCTCTCTTTTTTCTACAAGTTTTAAGAGCTGCCATTAACATTTAAGTTTTTAATCAACCTAAAAAAGGTTTTGTATATGCTATGAAGTAGTGAATTAAAATCATTTACCTATTTCTCTTATGGCACACTTGGTTTTACATTACCACCTATTGAATGGAGATTAATTTCCTCACTATTATGCAAAGACATTTCTGTCATATACCAGGTTCTGCTGTGTAAATATTTGGTTTGGGGATTTCTAGGTTATTTCATTGGTTTATTCTTCTATTATTGATACTCTTGGATATGTATTAAATATTTAAGTGTAGAATCTTGTCTTAGTCTGTTCAGTTTGCTATAACCAAAATATAAACTGGGTGGCTTATAAACAACAGAAATTTACTTCCCACAGTCCTTGAGTCTAGGAAGTCCAAGGTCAAGGTGCTGGCAGATTCAGTGCCTGGTGAGGGCCCATTCCTCATAGATGATGCCTTTTTGCTGCATCCTTATATGGGGGAAGGTGCAAACAAGCTCTCTCAAGGCTCTTTTCTAAGGGCACTAATCCCATTCATGAAGCTTCCATCTTCATCTTCATAACCTAATCAATTTCCAGGGGCCCCACCTCTAAATATCACCACATCAGGGATTAAGTTTCAACATATTAATTTTGGGGGACATAAACATTTAGACCATAACAAATCTTAAAGGTTATATATTTAATGTAATCTCTTTTCTTTGGTCATTTGCATAGGTTTTATAGTGCAAGTGTTTTCTGGAATTACTTATATTATATTTCCCTCTGGTCTTCATCCTCGTTGTGAACTTGTTTCTGAAAGTCTTGAGTTCATTTCCCCTCCTAGCAAAATCCTTAAGGCAAGGAATAGGGGTATTATCTGCTGATCTCTTCCTTGGTTAATTTCCTCCAACTTTTTGTCACACAGGGTTCAAATACTCTAAATAAAGTCCAAGAGGCCCACCATAACTCAGTTAGTAATATCTCAATTACCAACACCTTCCAAACACCTCCAAGTTCTGGAGTTCTTAATCTTATTTCACTCTACCTAGCCACTCTGATTTTCTGCCATAATTTCATTTCCTGTCCTTCTTTTTTTCAGCAGGATGACATGGTTGAGTTATTTTAATTTCTATTTTTCTTGGTAAATATTTCAAATGCACAGAAAAGCATATGGTGTAATATAAGGAATGCACAAGTACCTTTTATCCAGAATTCATAAATATTAAGGTTTTTCAATATTTGTTTCAGATTTCTCTCTCTTTTTCTTTCTCTCTCATTTTTTATTTGAAAATTAAGTAATATGGATCCCTTTAAAGCCTTCCCTCCCTTCCTTCTGTTCCTCGGCGGAGGAAACCACTGTCTTGGGTGTAGCATGTATCTTCTCAGTCTGTACTCTCTCTCTCAATAAATATTAATATATGCATCCACTGTCACTTTGGTGTTGTTATGTATTTAAAAATTTATATAAGTGGTATTCTATTGTATAGTTTTTGTAGTTCCATGTCCTAGCAAGATGCCAAGGAACATAATAGGCTATCATGTAGCATATTGTGGACAAATTAATCTATTTCATTTTTTTCTCTCTCTCCTTTCTTTCCTTCCTACATCCTTCCCTCCCTTTTTTACTTCCATCTTTCATTCCTTCCCCCTCTCTCTTCCCATTCTTTCATTTGTTCATTGGTGACGTGCAATTCCTGTTCTCGGTTTACATTTTCAGACTTGTTTTCTCCTAATTCCCTGCATGTATATTATATTAAAAACTGGTGGACTAGTGTCAACTTTCCCCACATATGTTCTGAATTTGTATGTCTTCCTTTAACCTAGAATTCTCTTTCTCCATGTCTGCTTGTCTATGCTGTCTCCATTCCTTAAGAGCCAATTTAAATGTCCTTTTCTCCATTATATCACCTTAGATCATCTCAGCCATAAAGACTCTCTTCTGTATTCCATGCAGTTCCATATCATACAGTGGAAACAGCACAAGATTTCTGAAGTTGAAGCTTATTAGCTCTTCCTGAAACTATTCAATTTCAGTCAATCCAATAACCGAGACTCTAATATCTTACTTATAAATAGTGAAAATAATTCCTATTACATATCACAAGATGGTTATATTGGATAAAATTAACTAAAATGTGGATGGAGAGATTGAGACAGATAGGAGACCCAGCAGAGTTCCATAGTATGTTCATTTGTGAAGACACCCAGATAAAAAGAGTGAGAGAGTTCATGCGATGAACATGAAGTGGGAATAGCACGTCCTTGCTATTATTTGGTCAGCCTAAGTTCCTGAATACCCTGGGTTCCATGATCTTCTCACTGGGCTGCATGTGAGGCTTCTATTTTAAAGTCTGTAGATACTTAATGCTTAAATGCAAATTAAGCACTTCATCTGCTATTCAATTAAAGAAACAGCAGTCTTTTCGAACCCTGGATGAAAAACTGTATAGGATTTTAAAAGGTAAGTTTTAACCATAGATGATTTGAGAGTTTTGAATATAATCTCTGCATAAAATGCCCAATCCTTGTCCCAAATAACTTACTGAATGTGGAAAGAAAGATGAGTATTGAGATTTCCAGTTTCTGGCTTAGAAAGCTGGGTTGATTATAGTACAGTTATTAAAGATAAGGAATACATGAAGAGAGGAAGGTTTTAATGGTGTATAAATATGTAACAGAAATAGAATCATGCAGGAATTTGGATATTTATGGAGACTCTACCTGGCAATAGGAGTTTGGGGAGCTTTAATGACCAAGTCCTAACCACTTACATTGTCTAGTTTCTCCATTCAGTTTCCAAGTTCCTGGTAAACAGAATGTGATCAGCCCAACTTTAGTATATCAAATTTGCTCACTTAGGTGGAAGGAAATGTCATGGGCCAGTCAATCACCCCAATTTACATCTATTTCTGGAGAGAGAATAATTCAGTTTTCAGACAAGTCCCTAAAGGGAAGATTCCCAGGGGGCATTTGGTTACACGAGTCTGGAGTTAAGGAAAAATCAGTGCTCCAAATAGAGATATTGGAGTCAACAACACAGAGAAATTATAGGGAAGGTTGAATTTTGTGCAGACGGTGAAGAGAGCTTCAGACAGAATCTTGAGAAGACATTAAGAAGTAAGTAGAGAAAAAGGAGGGAGACACTCAGGGAGACTGAGAACACTATGAAAGCTACAGAACAAGGGATGTGAGAAGGCTGGTGTCCTTATAGACATGCAACAGTGACTCAGAAGTTTTTCCGTTCTGGAGACGTATTCTTCCTTTAAAGTCTTACAACAAAAGAGATATGTCAGGTGAAGAAATCTCCATCTATTTTCCAAGAAACGTTATCCAGAAAGCAAATCTAGAAGTATCATTTTCAGGCACCACATGTGTTAATTTCTTCTACCCTCTCAGACTTTAATCTGCCATGGTCACTCTTATACCATCCCTTTCAGATTCTCTCTTTTGACAAGCATTGACAATGGAAAACCAGAATAGATAGAAAGGCACTAATAGGAGAGTGTGGAGCAGAAATGTTTTATCCAAAGCATTGATGAGCTTCTCTAAGCAGTGAGTAGGATCCGAGGTAGCATAAAACTCTCCAATAAAAACCTGTGAGAATTCATATATTTATGGAATAAAATGTCATATAATTAAAAATATTGTGGGTTTATTTTTTTGTTTGGCTCTGGAGGATAAGAATGATGTGTCCTAGGTTGTGAGATTCTGCTGGTTTTTACACATAAGGGAGTGGACAATACCCATCGTGACCTAGAGCTTTGCTTTCTACAGGAAGGGATCGGTATTTAAGAACTTAGTCTTATTTTTTGTCGCAAATCTGGAGAGAGAGAAGTTAAACTTTAAAGTTCAACCAATGCATCAGTTTTCATAATAAGTAACTAGCCATTTGTTTGACTGAATTTAAACACCTTCATGCTTTTATTCTTCATGTAGGCTTGTATGTGTCAACACAGTCATGTCAGTAGAAGAAAATCTGACAGGAACAAAATACGCAAATGGATTAAAAAGCAAACTACAAACGCTCAACCAATCCACAATCTCAAAACACAGTATTTATAGTAGAAAAAAAGAAGAATATTAATATTCACTCTTAAATACTAGGTGAATGTGGGATGTGTGAAAAACCTGACTACACCTACAAAGTACTCAGATAAACAGCAATTCTTTGGAAAACATTTTTTTTCAGTTAGTGTAATTTTTTTCCTATTTATTTATTTTATTTTTTTTTTTTTGAGACAGAGTCTCGCTCTGTTGCCTAGGCTAGAGTGAGTGCCATGGCATCAGCCTATCTCACAGCAACCTCAAACTCCTGGGCTCAAGCGCTCCTCCTGCCTCAGCCTCCCGAGTAGCTGGGACTACAGGCATGCACCACCATGCCCGGCTAATTTTCTTCTATATATATTTTTAGTTGGCCAGATAATTTCTTTCTATTTTTAGTAGAGACGGGTTCTTGCTCTTGCTCAGGCTGGTCTCGAACTCCTGACCTCGAGTAATCCACTCGCCTCGGCCGCCCAGAGTGCTAGGATTACAGGCGTGAGCCACCGCGCCTGGCCTTTTTTCCTGTTTTTTAAGAGTTAAAAATACTTTGAGACTTATTTCTTATGTTGTTGGATGGAACTGCCCCTTGGCTGTAGGTTAAATTTTGCCTTAGAATCTGCTACAGGAAGTTATAATGTTTTGGAAGGTCTTTTAATCCATAAGATATAAACAAAATAATACCACATAATTTCATTATGGAAAATGACTATATTATTTCTGGTATATGTTAAAATAAAGAATTGTTGATATTATTCTATTAACACCAAAAGAATTTTTGAAAATAATGGAAAACGATGAGTTACGGAAACCAACTTCTAATTGATGGCTAATATTTTAGAGATATTTTTATTGATTAAGAGTTGTATCTTTGGCCGGGCGCGGTGGCTCACGCCTCTAATCCTAGCACTCTGAGAGGCCGAGGCGGGCGGATCGTTTGAGCTCAGGAGTTCGAGACCAGCCTGAGCAAGAGCGAGACCCCATCTCTACTAAAAATAGAAAGAAATTATATGGACAGCTAAAAATATATATAGAAAAAATTAGCCGGGCATGGTGGTGCATGCCTGTAGTCCCAGCTACTCGGGAGGCTGAGACAGGAGGATCACTTGAGCTCAGGAGTTTGAGGTTGCTGTGAGCTAGGCTGATGCCACGGCACTCACTCTAGCCTGGGCAACAGAGTGAGACTCTGTCTCAAAAAAAAAAAAAAAAAAAAAAAAGAGTTGTATCTTCTATCAATTGTGAGTTTTATTAATATTTTGGAGGCTTAATTCTCAAACAGGTCATTTAGCTTATCTTTATTCTGGGCTACAGACTAATGGAAATATTAACCCTTTCCATTATTTCACAACTACCTGGCTCTGAATGCAGGGCAGGGATTGTGGGAGGCTGTCTGAAAATCCAGACTATACTTGGAAAATTAGATGTTTATATTAATCTAATGGTGGCTATATAACACATTTTTTTCACAAGATAAAATTCTTTAGATGAAGGGAGATAATCAATAAAGAATTTTGTCTTGTCTAGTGTCACATAGCCAAGTAAAGGAGAGGGCTAGGACTCAACTCCTGACCAAGTGGCAAGTTTCGTCTAAATGTCTTTGCTTTTCTCAGCCGTTGACATTTGATATTTGTTCACCCACTGAGTAGTAGCATGATATAATGGGGAAGAGCAAAACTGCATAGATTTCAAAGTCAGAAAAACTTGAATTTGAATTCTGATTTTGTCACTTACTATTTGGCTAAAGCAAGTTATGTACATTCCTTGTGTCTCAGCTTCTGAGCTATAAATCTTCTAATTTTAAATAATTTACCACATAGAACTACTAGAAGGATTAACTGGGATAATGCATATAGTGCTTTGAACAATGACCAGCACATGGTAGACTTTCAACAAATGCTATCTCTCTCTCTCTCTCTCTTTCAAAAATATTGTTCATCACTCAATAACTTGTTGCTAGTGACAGAAACCCAGTGAAAACCAAGTAGGATAAAAAGCAAGCTGCACTGCTCACATAATCAAACTGCGGGAGGGGCAGGTAGCCTCACAGAAGATGAGAACCAAGGACAGGGGCAGTGCCAGCACTCTCTCCATCTCTCTTCTCTGCTTCTTTCTGACAGCTGCTCTATTCACCCAGATCGCGTCTCCCTTCAACTTGTTAGAAATACGGCTGCTGCAAATCCCAAACTCACACCTCCCTGCTTTACCACTATAGAGGGACTGAGCCTATTTTCTTGGTCTCAAATGGAAACACCTGGTTCTGACTGGTCACGCCAATCCTGGGCTATTCATCTGATGAAAGAAAAGAAGGATTCCATTAATGCTTCAGCTTGATATTGTGCCTCCCCCTCAAACCTTGAAAAAGGGACTTCGAGTCATGATTGAAACACCTACTGTGAAAGCACAACCAATTACAGCATTGGATCAAGGAACAAGCTGCAAAAGGGCACCAAAAATATACATGAATTATATAAACTTTAAAAACACAAAATAATACTTCTCTATTTTTATGTATAGATATAGGTAGTAAAATTAGGAAAAAAATATGTGTAAGAATGATGCACACCAAATTCAGATAATGATTTCCTTGGAAAAGGAAGATAAAGGAGGATGTGGGAAAGAGAAATCTAACGTACCTCTGAAGTTTTAGTTAGAAATAAAGGAGGAAAAGAAAGAATGAAGGAAAAGGAAGGGAATAAGAAGAGGAAGAAAGTGAAAGAGGGTGGTGAGGGAGAAAGAACACAAGCCAGAACACTAAAGAATCTACCTATGATGGCTTTCAATTAAGCCAAAGTTTCAAACTTATGCTGGGGGTGGGGAGGAAGAGAATATAATTGTATCTCTTAAAAGAAACCATACTCAGAAGCATTTTCAGAAGTGGTGGGGAGGAGTGTTGGTCAGGCAAACACTAGAAGTCTACTATATTTTAGTTCTCATTTATTTTCTACAATTTGCCATGGTTTCCTAAATTCAGCACAGGTATGAAACGAGATATAACCTTGCTTTACTTGATATTAAAAATTATCAGTGATCCATTTGTACATCTTAGTCAACAAAGTTGTTTTTCATTTAAAAAAATTTTGTTATACAAAATACTATACTGGGTAGTGAAATAAAGGTTGACTTGTTGATAAGATGTTAAAATAATCAGTAATCTCTTGATCCAACAAAAAATAAGATGCTTGGTCATCAGTTTTTAAAGAATAATAGATGACATTTCTTTGTGAAAAGATCTGGAGCCATGTCAATATGAGAAAATATAAAGACCTCAGATTAAATTAAAAAAAAAATCACTTGCTGTCTTCCAAAAGAAGAGAAAACAAACAAGACACTTGCTTTATCATGAAAGAAAACAAAGAAAAGTAGAAGGGAGTCTCTTATGTGAATGATACTTCTACATCTTTTACATCGTTTAACAAAATGTAGAGGTGGGATAGGTGGATGATAAGTTTTGTGCTTACAATTTGCATAAAGGTATTGGTGTTCTCCATTTTAAGCAAATTTGACATACTATTAAATGTTTAACTAATGAAAGAGATATTTGTACTTTTAAAATTTATTTTATAGAAAAACCTAAAGTAAGATTATTTTTAAAAAAATCTTATTTAGTGCATTGACCACTACTCAAGACACAATTTTGGTTATTTATTTTCTACTCAGCTTCATAGATAAGTATATATTTCATGTCCTTATCTTCAGCTGAAGGGACAAAATCAAAATACATAAAACAGCAGATCCAAGAGGAGGCTTAAAGACTGTTAGATCTTACCATGTGAGGACTCTGTAATTGGGCCAGAGAGAGGAGGACATGAGTGACTACAGACTAGGGGTCCAGCAAGGGACAAAGGCATCACTGTGGGGTGAGCCATGTGGTAATGTCCATTAATGAAATCCTTCTTAAATTGGTGCATGATAGTTGTTCAAAATCCTATTTAAAAAGCCTCAATTTACTAGAATTTGATATACACACATTGTGTTAAATATATTGATTTTGTCTAGTGTACCTCTAAACACAATGAAAGAATTAAAAAATGTACCCAAAGAGCAATTGGTTCCCTTCCATGTTGTTTACTCCATGCTTTTTTTTATCGTAATTGTTTTTATTTTTTGGTGCATGTATGTTGTGGGGGGAGGGGATCATAATCCTTTAGAAAAGAGCATCTTTCTACCTCTCTGAAAGAGATAATTGCTGGTCTGCACTTCCACTCTTGGAGCTACATTCCCTTGAGACTCATGACAGACATTTTCCTGCATTTCCTATTATCAGGCTGGACAAAGCCTGGGTGTATGAGCTTCCCTATGGTCAGGGATGAAGAGATCATCAGCTTCTCAGAGCAGGTTCAGATATGTCTTGGGTTTTGCTCTCTTCAGAGCCTAGCACAGTGTCTGGCTCATGGTAGGTGCTAAATGAAATTTGTTAAATTAATTCATTAATACATAAATCAAAAAGAAACAAGTGATTTTTCAAACCTTCTATTGAAAAGAATCTTCCCTTGGCATCTATCATGCACCAATTCAAGAAGGATTTCATTAATGGACATTACCACATGGCAAAGCATTTTGTAATGTGATAAGGGGACTTTTGCCTCTAAGACACCTGTTTGAATCCATCCTAAGTAGATAGGGGCTGGAAGTTACTGCTGCCAATATGAAGGGAGCTCACAATGGATTAAGGTTTAGATCCCAAGGAACAGGTGCCCTGGTCATAAAATCATCCATAACTATGAACCAGATAAATTAGGGACTGAAAGAGCCACTAAACAAAGACTTGCACATGATCGACACAAGTCCTATGAAAGAAGTTCATAGTCCAAATTGTAGTGACTCAGTATGGTGGTGCATGGAAGATGCTTAGAAGACTGGTGTTATTAGATCAAAATTGTAGTCCTGATACTGGCATAACATGGCTTGTTCATTATGACAAATTTTTCTAGGCTCAACTTCTGCATATCCTGTGCTGGCCCTGGAATTACCCATTTCTCCAAAAATTTATGGTCTTTTAATGGGAGATATTATTTCAGCATCACAATCTGGGTACTAGCAATGTTCAATGCTACTTTATTAAACATTATTTCTAGACCTTTTCAATGGAAAGAGCTAAGAAATATATGTGTATTTAAAAAATATTATCTCATGAGATCATACCGATATCTCCAATTCAGCTCAGACTTCAGAGGTTTTTACTTACCGTATTCTGTGTCACGTCTGTATTTCCTTTCTTCCAAAAGGATCATCCTGGTTCTCAATGAAATAGGGGCTGATAGAAATAGCATGTTACACAATTATTCATTTTCTTTATCCCTTATTACACACTTAACAGTCTCAAATTAACAATACTGAACTACCACCACCAATATAATTACTGAGGACAGGCAAATATGGCTTGCTCAGGTTCTCACCATTTTCTTCCCGGTTTTTAATGGTTGTGCTGTAACTACTGTCTGAATTTATGACCATTATTTACTATGCTCCTTCTTTTAATTCTCATTTAGTCTTAGTTCTCCTAGTAAGTATTTAGCAGTCAACCCCAGATCTTATGATGATACCTCTTTACTCATTTTGATTTTCTGAAACTTGTTCTCTAGCAAATCCTTAGAATGGGCTCATAGGAAAAATCTTCACTGAATTCTTATATACTGATAATTTTGTGTTCACCTCTTCTACATGAAAGTTAGTTCTTGCTGGATAAAAATATCCTTGGCTCGCATTTTCTTGAGTATCATAAATATGTGAGCCTGTTTTCTTTTGATATAAAGCATGCTGTCAAAAAGTTTGATGTTGGCCCAGCATGATGGCTCATGCCTGTAATCCCAGCACTTTGGGAGGCTTAGGTGGGAGGATTGCTTGAGGCCAGGAGTTTGAGACCAGCCTGAGCAGCATGGTGAGATGCTATCTCTACAAAAAGTAAAAATATTAGGCCGGGCGCGGTGGCTCACACCTGTAATCCTAGCACTCTGGGAGGCCGAGGCGGGTGGATTGCTCGAGGTCAGGAGTTCCAGACCAGCCTGAGCAAGAGCGAGACCCCATCTCTACTAAAAAATAGAAAGAAATTATATGGACAACTAAAAATCTATATAGAAAAAATTAGCCGGGCATAGTGGCGCATGCCTGTAGTCCCAGCTACTCGGGAGGCTGAGGCAGTAGGATCGCTTAAGCCGAGGAGTCTGAGGTTGCTGTGAGCGAGGCTGACGCCACGGCACTCACTCTAGCCTGGGCAACAAAGTGAGACTCTGCCTCAACAAAAAAAATTAAAAAAAATAAAAAAATAAAAATAAAAAAATAAAAACAAAAAGTAAAAATATTATCTGGGCATGGTGGTGTGCACCTGCAGTCCTAGCTACTTGGGAGGCTGAGGCAGGAGGATTGCTTAAGCCCAGGGGTTCAAGGTTACAGTGAGCTATGATTGCACCACTAAAAAAAAAAAAAAAAAAAAAAGTTTGATGTTAGTCATATTTTCTATTTTTTCCTTGTGGGCTCAAAAAATATTATTGGCTTGCTTCCTGAGACCTCCTGGTTCTGATTCCTTTCTCCCATTTATTTGCCCCTTCTCTTTCCTTTGATCTATAATGTGCCTGCCTTGCTTAATTTTGGTTTCATTTTTTCCTCTGTGTGAAGCCCTGTCCTAGAAATGAATCCTGGCTGGTCAAATTAAAGAATTTACAGGGGCAAGACTGCATCAGCCCCTCTGAGCTTCCTTACTACAGGCTCCTCCACTCATCTGACATTGCACTGGACAAACCCTCCTAGCTCCTGGCGGCAGCGCTAATCTCAAATTGGCCTGCTGTGATTGACAGTGACTGCTCATTGTCTATTTTGAGATTTTTCTCTTTTCAGGTCTGTCAGATAGCTTCCCTCTGTGTTCAGCCCCTCAGAGTTTGACATCATGCTGGCCATTGGTATACTCTGGCATTAGTTGGTTTTTTTGTTATCTACTTTAATTGTATATGTTCATGGGTTTTTATGTTTTGTCTGTTTTGTTCTTGCTCTCTGGTTGTTCTGTTTCTACATGGGGGAGTCATGAGATTGAAAAACTATGCTGCCATCATGATCTTCCCACTAAGGCATTAATTTTAAGTGGCTTAAAGGATTTAAAGAATTCTGAAGAAATAGTCACATCACTTCCCACAAATTATATTGTAGAAGGCAGCTGTCCTGAGCTAGTACTGAGAGGCAAATGCCTTGTCACTGAATTACTAAACGAAGTTGTAGTTACTGAGTATGCTTTGCAACGTAACAGACAGGTACCATATCACTCATGCCTTCACAGGCAACATGGAAGATAGAGGAAAATATTAAGCGATACCATGTGGAATCAGACAACAGATACAGAATGAGGGACATTCTACAGGAGATCTGACTGGGATTTAGGCCAAAGAAATGGCATAAAAAACAAAAGGTAAGGAGGAGGAGCTACACTAGATTGAAAGAGACATAACAACCCAAAGCATTGTTACACCATAATAAAATAGGTTTTTACCTGAAAATACTGTACATTTTAACATGCTGTTATTCCATTGAGGATGAGGGAAGCCAAAGAGAAGAAAAGGAGAATGGTCTCAATCCAAAATTATTATATTGGGGAGGGACATGTTTATTCTCTAATGCTGCTAATGGAAAGTTGCAAGCAGGGGAATACCAAAGGTCGAGGATATGGGGAGCAACCCAAAGGTGTCCTTGGTCACATCTTTAATGTTCAAGGAGACTAGTCAGAGGAGCTCATCTTAAAGAAAGCATTTTCTTTCTTTCTGTTTTTGTTTTTGAAAAAATAATTTCAAATTTAAAGAAAAGTTGCATGAATGGTACAAGGATCCTTTTCCCTGAACTATTAAAGAGGATGTTGCTCACATGAGGCCATGCCACCCCGGAGTACTTTACATTAGTATGTAATTCTGACAAAGGCATTCTCTTGTATAACCACAAGACAGTCACCAAAATAGGAAATAAATGTTAGGCTACAATGATACAATCTAATCCTTAGGCCCCATTCACCTTTCACTCAGTTGTTCCAAGAATGCTCTTTATTGCACAAAGATCAATTTATGATTACATGCTGCCTTTAGTTGTCATTTTTCTTTTCTTTCTTTCAATCTATAACAGTATTCTGTGTTTCTTTGACTCTCCTAACCTTATCACTTTTGAAAATCAAGCACAGTTCTAATCTATGACCTTTACTTTGTCATTGAATAGCTGTGTTGTCTTGAGGAGGGGGAGTAATTTCTCCATTTGAAGTCCATTTTCTTCATTTGTAAAGGGGTTAGACATCATGACCTCCACAGTCCTTTCCAGTTTAAAAATTTCCAGGATTTGTCATAAGCTTACTCAGATCCACTAGGCTGATCTCATGCCTAAATCTAATCATTTGTCTTGCAAAATAAGAACTTGTAGGTGACTAAATGTGCATCTATTTGAACTGCCAGGATCAATGGCAGGACAGCAGCTTCCCATTTAAAAGACAGTATACACATATCTTTGACCATTTCTCTCTTAAAAGAAGATAGTGGCAAAGGCAGCAAGAGACAGTGAGTTCAGTTTCATAACAAGGCTGAGTTAACAAGTTTAAATATGAGACTAAAGGCTTTGTTGAGAGATCAGAACCTATTGACTGCCACTGAATTCCAGGTAAACATTTTATGTGGCCACCATACTTTTTCCTCTAGAGTTACTTCTAACAAGAAATTTTCATATCCTGGAGCAAACATGAAATCTAAAAAAAGCCATTTCCCTTCTTTCCTCACCATTAATTATTTCAAGGACTCTTCAGATTATATTCTACCTGAATGCCAGGAAGGAAGTTGCCTCCTCTTCAAGTAGATTGCCTCCATGACCTCTCACCTTGCTTGGGCACCAGTTTAATATCAAACATTGGTGGAAAGCAAATAAAACCAATTCCAAAATCTGCTGGCTTTATTTTACCAAAGTGCACCTGAAGCATGCTATCCTGTTACAGGTCTTTAACAAAAAGCAGTCTAAGACAAATCAATCTCCAACCCACACACACTCCCTCAAACCAAAACACAGAGTTAACACAATCCCTAGGTGGTCAAGTGGTTTAACCACAAATATCCTGGTGGCCTTGTCTGACTCTTAGTTTACACAGCTGAAATGGGATGGCTGGGGCCCCTGGCTAGCACAGGGAAGGAAGGAAATTGTGATGGGCGGGTGCCCACTGTGGTCAAATGTGGTCAAATCTGCCTTTGGAAAGACACAATGGGAGTTCCATGTCTGAGCAAAAGATAAAAGCCAAAGAAAAGAGGAAAAATCATTCATTCTGCAAAATATTGAGTGCACACTAGAAATTGCTGGGTTGGGTGGGGGGAAAATGGAAGGGAAATAAAAGACGAGTAAGACATGAATATTATTCTCTAGGCTAGGCATGACACAAAGTAGAAACTGCTAAGGGAAACAAGAAATAGAGAAAATTCTATGGGAAAACTATAATACCTGGCATTAATAGACTACCAGTAAATGTATGACAGAAGGAAGGAAGGAAAGGAGAGTGGGAGGGAAGAAGGAAGAAAAGGTGGGTAAATAAAAGTGCTTAGCTCTGGCTTTGGAAAGGGAAATATCAGGGAATTTATACTGAGAGATGGAAAAATAATATAATAGACACCCTAAACTAATAAAAAGGAAAATAACTGAGCTTGGCTACAGTTCTTAAGCAAAAAAAAAAGTGGATGCAGCCACTTGGTTTGAAATGCATTATTTTGGCTCCCACTAGTCTCACCGCACCCTGCCCCCGGCCCCCTCAAGAATAAGACAGACTCACAGACATGGGTGCCTCTATCACTCAGAAACCAACAGAACATTGTTTATTTCAAGGAGTAGACACCCTTATCCCAAAGGTGAGGTTGATGCCTATTCACCTGAGAATCCAGCCCGAAGGTACCAATACATACATTACTGTCACCAGATTAGGCATTCACATTCACCCTTCAGAATATGCCCTATATTTTCTTGCTTTTGGACTGTTCACCCTGCACCAGGGACTGCAGCAGGGACTCCATCACTATCACCTCTGCACATACAAATCTTACCCATCCTTTAAGGTTTGCTTTATGGTCACATCCTCCTAAAAGCTTCTATGATATTTCAACAAGAAATTATCATTACCTGTTGAAAAGTTTCTAACTTCTTATCCCTTCCTTAGGGCCCTCAATTCATATTACCTTGTTTAATAGCTTTTGGTGCATGTTCTGCCTTCTCTGTAAGGCCAGGAGAACACAGGATCTGTCTGATTCATTTTTACCCACCCAATACCAATCATGACTAAACAGGACCCCATATGAGTTCAACAAATTTGGTAACAAGTGAATAACTATGCTGACACCATAGAGTGACTAATTATTGCATAACCAGGGTAAGCAAGGTTGTGCTACTGTACAAATAATTCCAAATTTCAGTGGCTTAAAACAGCAAAGGGTTATTTCTCATTCATAATGCAAGCCCATTGTGGATTGATTAGAGGTTCCCTTCTATAGCATTCTGACCCAGGTATATAAGCCGACAGAGACTCCGATCCTCGGAGCATAGGCAATTAATATGGCCGCTCCTATGGCAAGCAGAAAGGCGAATGATGAATCAGGTAACAGCTTGTAAAGAGGCCTTTGCCTGGAAATGACATATATTTGACATCAATATGATCACATTCTATCGGCCAAAGTTAGTCACAAAGACATGCCTTGTTTCAACAAGAAAAGAAAGTGCAATTATTCTATATGTCTAGAATATTCAGTGAACAGCTCTAATAATTACTAAAAAGATCACATAAAATTGACCTTCGGTCTTTATGTTTTAGCTTGTCATTCAATAAGTATGGAAGCATGGTAGTTCCCATCAAAAACTAGCTTTAAAATAATTTGCCTAGAGCCAGGTCATAGTAGTCAGAATTCATGGGTTTCCATCTTAACTAACTTTATATTATAGACAGATAAATACAAATATTTTCCAATAAAACAGATTTGAGAATCCATTTTATTTGTTGTCTATAAGGCAGAATACTATCACTGGAAATAGATAAATTGCTGTTCTTAAGGAGTGAAACACATGAAACCATAAGAAAGCATTGTATTTAATTTTAAAAATTAATTAGTTAAACATTATTTGACAAATCTTTTTGTATGCATGCTTTCTTTTAATAACAAAGGCTTCAGAGAAGGCATATATGGAAGAAAATATTGTCCATAAGCTATTTCTAAGACTGGATGATTTGACCTTTTACTAAGACAAGAGTTCTGTCAAGAGAAGGGTCCATGATAAAAAATGTCATCTTGCTATTGACCTTAAAGTTAATTTGTTGAACTACTCCCAAAACAAATACCTTCCCCGCTCCCGAGAAAGAGATTTCCAGGATTGTGCTGGTCGTACAATTTTGCATCCAGAGATGGGAAAAGAAAAGAGGGAGATGGGTGCAGAGAAGAAAGGAGAAAGGGCAGAGCTGGGAGCAAGGCACTGGACTGGCAAAGGTAGGTTCGCTTGGATCAATCAGAGACACAGCTCAGGTACTATCCCTGGGGCACGTTAGACAACTCGGAGCAGAGCAGAGTTCTTACAATGCAGAATTTGGAAAACAGGTGGATCCTTAAGGGAGCTCAACAGGACCAGAAAGTCACTTTTAAAAAAGGGAGCAGGGCTTGGTGATCAAAATGCTTTGTATCATGTTGATTTACTAAGTCTCATGTAAGGTCCCCAGGTCAACATGCCATCCACAGATCCCTGAAAATTTCTCAGAGTCCCTACAAACAAAATTACTCTTGACTCCACCCATGGTTTCAATTAATTCAAGAAGAGATTGAGACAGAAAATCTTCAGAAGTTCCCAGAGTCGCTTTATTTTCTTAGAATATCTTCATCTACACCCATTAAGCCGGACTCTTTGAATGAGTGCCCGCCTAGAAAAGACCCAGAGGCGGGCGTCAGCCTGCTCTGAAGAGCTTATCCCCCACTTTAAAACTCATTATGCCTATGTTTTTAACCTTTTGATACACTGGGATTTCTCTGAAGATTTATTTTATAAAAAGGATTCTGTACTCCCATAATATGCTGAAATAAATAAATAAGGCATATCAAGAAGCTAAAAAAAAAAAGGATTCTAGAGTTTCAAAAAAATTAGTGCTGCTGTTCTAAAACATTAAATAAGGCAAATCAATTTTTTGACTCAGAAGAATCATAAGATAGATACATAAGGCAGATGCATGAAGAAGGCGGGTAGGCCAGGGAGCTGGCTCCACTTTTTTCCCTTCTATTAAGTTCCAAGTATAGGCCTTCTGAGAACAATGATAGCACCGAGGTAAGGTTATGGGCTGAGTGCCACAGTACTTTAATGCCGTAGTGCTAAGACTTTGTGATTTGATGAATTTCATGAACCATAACAAACAATAATAATAAATTAGGGGCCTGGCACACAGTATCACTTTCAGGGGGGCAGTTATGACGAGGGACACTCCCAGAATGCATAGGACATTAGTCAGATAATTTTATGGGTCCTTGTCTATATAAAGAATTTGAGTTTTAAACACGTTACAAAAGTCTCAGGCCCCTGTAAAGTACAGTGATTTATTGACAAAGCTTAGAATACTGGATAGAGAAGAGTTACTGAACGTATTTGTTTATTGTCCAATCAGTGTGTTGACGATCTTTATACTAATGCCTGGCTCCCCTCAGGAAAGTTTCAGACTCCAAAATGGAAAGTGTGACAGTTTTAAATACTAGGGGCACAGGTAAAGATTAGTGCTTTCCTTTCATGTCACCCAAACTTTACCAGGAAGAAAAATCAAGAGAAAAAAATATCTATATTATTACTATCCTCTTAGCAGAAAAGTCTTTCTTTTCCTGCAGCTTCGTTTTCACCACCTAGACACTTCAATCCCTCTGCTGTGATGAAGTACTTGTTTTTTGTCTCACCTCCTCTCTATGTCACTGGTCTGAATGACAAGGATCTCACAATTCTAAATGGAATGCTTCTGATCAAATTTAGCAAGGAAAGAAGGAATGGTATCATTAAGCATGTATATTTTGCCAGATGCCCTATGTGTGATTTGTCATTTAACTCTCTTGATAACACTTAAGATGGGATTTCATATTCTCAATTATAGATGAGAAATTTGAGTCCAAGAGAATTTAAAAAGTCAAGATACATCTGCTTTTCCCCTAGACCACTGCATTCCTTCAGCTCTTTATCTGATGTTCCCTAAAATTTGAGGTGAGGGATTACAGTCAGTTGTAAATAAATACAAATGCATACAAGATGACCATCAACTTCTCTGCTACCAGAGAGGAGTATTTCCATATCTTCTTAGTTGTGTTAATGTAACTCAAGTCTTATATAAAGCTGTGTATGTCTATGCAAGTGTATGTTTCTGGCTAACAGTGAAATTCCTGGAATAAACAATATGTAGCTTGATGTTAGATAAAACCGTAGTCAAGACTGGGGTTATACAAATGACTAAGGCTACCTTAGTGTAATGAGCTGAGAGCTCATTTGTCAATGGATATCAATAACACATATTCCAAGACCTTTCACAGAGACATCCTATTACTTATAATGTTAGTTCTGTAAGTTTTTAATCCTGAATTATAGAAAATAGGCAAAGGATCTGAATGTGAGTAACTCAGGTCTGTGTTATATGGAAAAACGACAACTCTCTGAATAAACCTGTCAAGTTTATTCTACCCTCAAGCCGAACTTTCTTCTCTTTATTTCCTTAGATAAAATTTCCACAAGTGATTCCATCGCTGGAAACTACTTTTGAACTACAGCTATACATATACATCTACATAAACATATGCACATACATGTACACACACATACACACTTAGATGTGTGTGCACACTGAAAATCAGTTCACTCCTTAGTTTCAATCACCTTTATTACTTTAAAGGTAGTTTAAGCATGCAATCATAGAATATTCAAAATATGAAAGTATCACGTCTTCTGTCCGTGCAGAAAATGTGGATAGGTTAAAGGATAGAGAATATTGATAACAAAAATACCTTACATATGGATAGTACTTTACACAGAGCTCTCATTTTCATTATCTCATTTGATTCTTGTAATAGGCTTATCCTTAGGCAGGAGAGATGTTATTAACCCATTTAATAGATGAATAAACTGAAGCTTGGATTTATGTTCAATATAACGTACATAGTAATAGAGCAAGAACTGAAATCTAGATCCTTGTAACATAAATCCAGTATATGTTTTTACCATAATTTTTTTCAAAAAGATACTATGGTCCTGAAAACCTATATATTTATATGTTCATCTGTTTATCCTTTTCTATCCATCATCTAGCTTTGTATTTTATTATGTTTGAGATTTTTCCAGGGTACCAGCGATGCTTCTGTTTATTCATTTTGGCAAAGAAATGTCTTTAAATTTTGTTGGGTTCACAGCCTTCTGGTGGACAGAGTCCTCCTCATGCCCCTCTCACGACAAGAAATCTCTACTTTCTTCAGTTACTGTAATGCATTCAGCCCGCCAGTGTTATGCAGAAAATTTAAATACAAGTCTTTAATTTAGCAGATCCACCCACAAGGTTCCAGAAGCTAAAGTCAGCATGAGTCTTTGAGAAAATATCACCCTGGAAAAAATAGTACATGTGAGAAAAATACTGTGAATTTAGAAGCATTTGTTTTACAAACTACAGATGCAGAGTGAAAGAAAATGACATCTCGCTTTGATATTAAGCATTCCTCCATAACACATCCATCTGCAACATGTTTTGCAGTCACTTACCCGCTAAACCTCACGGCACACAGATTTGCACATGAGGCACAATACAGCTGACCCCGTTTTACAGATGGAGAGAATAAAAACACAGAGAAATTAAATGGATTTCTCAAAGTTTCCAACCAGTTTTCAGACATCTGCCATTGGACAGGAGTGAACTAAGTAAGCCACCCTAGTCCTTTTATTAAAGTTGAAAAAAGGAAATTGTATTGGCTCCAGCTTTTTTCTTTTTAGGAGGAGGATTGTTGGCTGAGATCTACTTAAAAGGACAGTCAGGAGACTTGTCATGAAGCCATTTTTGTGTAGCAAAACCAGCCTTTAATTATATTGTGTGCTTATTTGGGGTAGATGGGAGGGGAAGGCAGTGCTCCATGATCTCATCTTTAAAGGGGATGGACAAGATCGGTGGTTTTAAAAGTATGTTTCTCAGACCAGCAGCAGCAGTGTCACCTAGAGACTTGTTAGAAATGCAGATTCTCAGGCCCCACCCTTTACCTACTGAATCAGAAATCCTGGGGGTAGGGCCTGAAATCTATTTTGCGAAGCCCTTCAAGTGATTCTGATGTATGCTAAAATTTGAGGACCACTGAATTCTGAGTCCATCATGTTGTTAAGATGATCAATTGCATCTTTTCAGATAATTTTAAAGACATTTTAGGCTCTTCAGAATACATATTAGTTCATTTTTATGCTTTGTGATGAAACTAGATATTAATCTGTTCTATTTTAGTGGCAGAGAAATTGAGATACAGGCTTGCAGAAACTATAGGAAACAAAATATAAGACAGTGTAATGTAATGTCTCTCTTCCTCCAGATAAGATGCCTTTACCTTTTCTTTCTACAGCTCATGCTTTGGAACCACAATCAACAAAAGTGGAGAATCAGCAGACGTGGAACTCAGGGCTATTCCTTCATTTACTTAATGACGTTGGCAAAATAGTACCTAGCTGTGTCTTGCAGCTGCCAGGTAAAATAGTAGCATCCTGTTAGTTACTGGTTTCTACTTCAGTCGCAGGCAGGCGCCTTGTGAGTGAGTGCGCCAATCACAGCACAGCTGTATGGTTGGCTCTCAGGGCTACTGCAGAGGGATGGTGAGTTCCTTGAGGACAGGGATTGAGTCTTACCAATTCCGGATCACCAGCATTTAGCACTTATCACATCTGTGCATGATCGGAACACAGAACCTGGCCTGGCACGGTGGGGATGGGATGGGAGGATGTTTGTTGAATAAATTAATGAAATAATGGAATAAACGAATAGATGTTGTTCTTCCTCATATTTTCCATTATGTCAATACAAAATGATAATAAACTTTTCTTTTTCCCTCAGACACTGACTTTAACGAATAAATTTTCCAAAGCAGAGGGACTTAAAGTACATCACATGGCCTCATAGATCTTTTCCATTTCTTAACTTCTTGGTTCAACAAGGAATTGAAAGGAATCAATCTCCTGCTGACTGACAGTTTTGACAGCTGCTGTTCTCGGGATGTCAATGTATAATGTGTTTTTCAACTCACCAGTTTAAAACTGAACAGAGACATATGCACTGTCAGTCTTGCTCCTCTGATCTTGCTCCCGGTCCCCAGTTCCCACCCGCCTCCTGCCCTGTTTTATCCCTTCCTTCCCTCATGTCAGTGAAGTGCCTTTAATTTCTGAGCAATTCCAAAGCTCCTCTGCCCCGAGCTAGAAGCTGGATTAGAGCTCATCTTCCCTGAGTATTATTACAGCATTTTCACAGTGGAGTCTCCAGCTTTGCAAACTAATAGGGCATCATAAATTTGAAGCTGTTCAAATAATAAACGAATCTTTTCTCTATGCTTAGCCAAGGGAAGGGAGTATTAAAGTGAATAAGAGTAATAATAAAAAGCAAGTTAGCAGCATGGGTATAATTAAACTGAATAGTTCACACACACAAAATAAAGCTCTAAACATTAACTTCCTCTGGGACACACCCCAGTACACCCAGACCTCACCTCAGAAAGGTATGCACAGTTTGTCATCCTAACGTAAAGCAAACAACTACACTCACCCTGCCATTTACAATAGGGAGACAAGTTTGGCTCCTGAGTCAAAAATTCTTCCAGCCCTTAGGAGCAAAAAACACCAATTTTTCTTACCTTCAGTATTCAGAATACTGAAAATGCAATTCCTTGAATTGATAACAGGCTCTAAGGACAGGAATATGATGCAAGGGTATCTTATTTTCATGCAGTGTTGTAAGTGCTTTTTCATCTGTGCCAGAAAGAATAGCCAGCAGCACAGTAGAGGCATTTTGACCCCTAAAGCTGCTCTGCAGGTCCCCTGGGGGGCCCTTCCTTCCAGAGCACTCATTAGAAAGTGTAAGTTCTGAGAGGGCTCAGTCACTCTGGGTGGGGCTACTACCATCTGCACTTTCTCCCCTGAAGCCATTTAAAACCCCATGAAGAACCGGTCACCCAAACTAGGCTACACCTACCTTCCTTTCTCAAGAGCTCTGGGCCCAAGTCACCCCTGGCATGAAAATTAGAAAGTATTTTCTCATCACTCTTGATAAATTGAGCTTATGAGAACACAGAAAGTTATAATTTGGAAATAATGTGCATTTTTTGTAGCCGTTTTCCTTCAAAGAGGCTATTCACAGAGAGGCCTATTCTAGAATGCCCTCTTTATTTTTAGGGATACAAAACATTCACCATAAAATGATTATGTGCATGATGTGTAAGATTTTTTTAATCTTGGTTGTTTCTCTTGTTCTTCACTTCTCCTTCTTATATTTTTGAGACTCACACATCCTCTAGCTAGAGGAGCAAAAGGGAAAATCCACACACGTCCATGGACATGAGAGATTAAATCTGTTGTCCAGCTGCTGTTCTGTAGCCCTTCTCTACGTGGCAAAAACACCTCTGAGCTAGAGCATGGCTTAATAAGGAGTTCCCCATCCCCTCATATGGCAATCATAGCCAACTGATTGGTCCCCAAAGCTGCTAGTTTCATAGGAAAGAAAGCCTTTCAGGAAAAAAAACAGAGCAGTAAAGGTCCTCTACTCTAATACCCCATTTGACAGTTGGTTGGGTTGACAGAACAGGGTATTTGTCTGAGACACTAAGATACCTCAAAATCACACTTTTTAAACTTTTGTTAAAAGTTTTCTCTTTTTCTCTTGTGTTATCTTTGGTATTCCTAATGTTAACAATATTTACTATAAAATTCTGAAACTATTGAGCCTAAAATAAAATGAAAGTACTTGCTCATACTATTAAGTCTTCCTTACCATCTGAGTGATTTTGAGAATTCACTTGCCTTCTGTAGGTCTATGCTTCCCTATTGATAGACATGCTAGAGGAGTGATATTAGATGTACCTTAATCTCTAATGTTCTTTGTTGTAATCTCAATGACTAATGATTATCAAAGTGATTATTGCCTCTATTAGTGTGGATAATCAAGAGTTAAACAAATGTATTTATGTACATAGGATTA
Source organism: Eulemur rufifrons (assembly GCF_041146395.1). Lineage (NCBI taxonomy): Eukaryota > Metazoa > Chordata > Mammalia > Primates > Lemuridae > Eulemur > Eulemur rufifrons. Next base: position 74,595,847 of record NC_090989.1, read on the forward strand.
ACATACATGTATTAGGAACATAATGCAATTCTTAAGAGCATATTAGAACTATTGCCTTATCTTGTGATTTATTTAATTTTATAAAGCAAAATAAATAGAAGTCTTGGATTGGGGATTTCAGGTCCTAGTTTTTCAGTCAGCTTTATTATTTAATTTTACTGTGTGACTGTAAATCATTTAACTTCCCTAAGCCTCAGTGACTTCATCTGTCATCAGGAGCAGATAGGTAGGGTAGGAAAAACACAAAGATTTTATACTATATTTTGTCTAAGAGTCCTTCTAGCTCTACCATTCAGTGAGATGGGAATCTGGCATAACTCTTTAAATAGTCATATCTTTGTATGTAGAAATATACAGGTTACTTGGACATAGAAGACAAAAGATTGGGGTAAAGTGAGTTAGAGACAATATTGTCAACAAGGGTAGAAGTTCTAGGGAGTCCCTTCTTTTTTGTTGAAAGTATGTGTGTGTTGGAGGAAGGGGAACAGCATTGATGGAGGCAAAAAGAAGCCAAGTGTTAATGTAAATCCTCTTTTCTTGACACTTCTATTTCACCCTTCCTGTACCCCTAATCGATTTCCCTTTAGAAGCAAAGAGCCCCTAAACAGCCACGGCTAATGTACTTCATCTGAACACAATTATAGTCCTAGAAATCCACTAATTTTTATTCATATGTATGTGTATAAAATCAATCTTACAAACTCTCAATTTAAACCAAATTACTTTAAACCAAATTCACTCATATTGCATTAACAGTAATTTTAGCTAAATGATTTATTGATATTTTAATAAAAGAAAAATCAAAGGAAAACATATAAAAACTTACATCTAGACATTGAGTTATGGTTTTATAGTGTTGAAATAAATCTATTAATAGAAAATTATTAAAATACATGCTAAAGGTAGAAAAAGAAGTCATTATCAAAAACGATTCTATTTTCTAGTAGATATCATTTAGAAGCAACAAGAAAAACTGAAATGTATTCTTATTTCTGGGTTTCAAACACAGTGATAAACTGAGAGCTCTTGACACAAGGTCAGCATAATCATAAACTAGTTTGCTTAGAAAGTTGCCAAAGTCTCACACTTTGTGACACGTGTACACCTACCTGAACCCTCAAAAAGTTATTGCAGGAGTGTAGAGAGCCCACTAGAGCATTTTCTTCAACAGGGCACACTAAGGATAAATCAGTTGAGTGCTGTTTACCAATAAGTCACCTCTGCAATATGGAAGGCACATATTGTCAGGAGATGTCCTTGTGGCAGTATGGTCTGCCTCCATAGGATTTTTCCTCCTCTCTCTACCATAGTCATACTCCTATGGCAAACTGGCAGATGCAGATTGTTGCAAAAAGCAATGAAAGTCAACACCCTGTATTTGGGGACTCAATTGCCACAGATTACCCGATTTACTATGTGAATAGCAAGAAAATTATATAGATAATAACAGAGCACAATTAACTGCATAGGCATTTTATTCAACCACAAGTCAACTCAACATGGGTGGTCCAAAGATAACCTATTTGCTTAATGACCTTAAGGAAGTTATTTCCCTCTCAGGGTCTCAAAGGGATTGAACTAGACCAGTGGTGCTTGACATTACCTGTACATTAAAGTAGCCTGGGAGCTTTGAAAACTATTGATTCCCAAGCCCTGCCTCATGCTACCAGTATACTAGAATCTCTAGTGATGGAGTCCGAGCATTGGTAGTTTTTGAAAGCTTCCCAGGTGATTCTGATGTGTATTCGAGGCTGAAAAACACAGATTTCTTTTAAAAGCAAACAGGGGGGAACATCAGAGGATTGACCTTAAAGTTAAACTTTGAACACTAGAATATTCATGGGAAGGATGTTTAGAAGTGAACACTCATTTGTTGGACCTACTTATTGGGGCCATGCCCTACAAAATTGCCACTGTGCAGATGTCAAACTGAAAAACCACAAAACTAAATAAATTCACATGGAATCACTCAACTTATTTGAGGGAAACTGAGATTGCTGCTTCCTATGGTAATATTCAGACTGTGAAGCTTTTTTAGTCTTCCATGAGTGGGGTTGCTTCAGAAATAATATACCACCCAACAAAATAGCACCCTAAAAGTGCTATTGCCTCATTCTGGCAACGAAAACTGTGTTTTCCCTTAGGCTTTGCTTCGTAGGCTGGAGTTGCCATGGGAAGCAAGGCTTTATTGGGATGCCAGAACAAACAGGCTCTGAAACCACCACAGCATAACTTATAGAGCTGCCTATAAATCAAAGAGAGCCTTAGGGTCAAAGCCACTTAAACACACGCACACACACACACTCACACATGTTCATACTCCTTGAAAAATATTACAAAGGAGAAGGTATGCCAGGGAAATCCAACTAAAATTACTGCACGTAAGTAATAATAACAAATTTATGTGCCTCTTTCATCCGCAATTCTCAAAAAACACAGAATGTGCTAAAATTACTTGTCTTTTGAAAGCTTTCCAATGTTCTGGGGGATAAAAGAGGAGGGATTTTGCATATAAAATCAGGCAAGTGGAAGTGGCTGTAAGAGGCCATCTACTCTATTATTCTGGTTTTAGGCATTGTTATCATGAAACCAAGCCATTTCTCTGCTTCCCCTTGGCAAAGTCAATTGTACACTATTCAAAGGTGTAGTCTTCTATCCAGCCCACTCTGTTTTCCTCTAGAAGACTTTCTACCAGTGACCTTCTGCTGGGACAGGATTTTAAATCTTTCCTAACACTCAGGTGCCAGTATACAACCTAACGCAGGTTAAGTGCTCTTAAGCTGGTCACCTCTTTTCTCCATTCTCCTAACCCTCTTAGTTTCCTCTTTTACCAAGAATGCCCATTACCCCACTAAAAAGTGCATTTCTTTGACTCTGGGGAACAGTATCTTATCCTTAGAAATCTGGCAATGTCCAGATAATCTTGATATTTAAAAAGAACATTTATACCTATATGGTATTTCTGAAACAAGTGTTGAGCCCACATGACCTTGCTCTACCATCTATGGAGATGACAGACAGCTGGTCACCATCCACAGCCAGAAGGAGCTCAGTAGATACTAGTTCTTTGCACTTCCTCCCCTCGGGCAGTATCACTTTTTTATTCTTTTTTATTTTAATAATGCTAAAGTGAAATGTAAGCTTAAATTTGGAAGCCTTAAAAGAAAAGTTTTAGAAAAGAATCACAATCACAAATCATGAAGGATTTCCTTGTTGCATAAACAATGAGGACATTTGCAGGAGGGATGGTCTCTCCACAGTGGGAAGCCTGCCTAGATGGTGTTGCACTCTTGTGTTTGCCTCTCCTGTCACCAGCTTCTGCGATAGCTAACCCACCTACAATGTACAGACCCAGCTCTCCTCAGAGCTCTAGGATCAACCCTGACTTTAGCCATGTAGATGATCTGGATCTAGTTCAGTTCACTGGGGCATTACCTCGAGGGACACTCATTGACAGTCTAACTCTGATATTGTGCCCATTTCTGTCTCATCCTTGACACCCAGTCACTGCCATAGCCTGAGTCCCTGTCAGAGACCTTGAGCCTGATTGTGCTTTCTTTGTAACTTGCTTAGCATACCAGCCTCCCTAAGACTTCCTTCTTTTGCCATCTCCCAAAATCACACCTTCTAAATGATGTTGAGACTATGTAGAGCCAGTAATAAAAGAAGGCAGTAGAAAATGGGTGGGAAACAAGCTTGGAATAATTCCTGAGCCAAATTGCAGACTCTTTCATATGATTTTATGCTGTTATTATGATGTCTGGCTTTTGATTGGATATCGGTCAACACAGAGCTTAACTAGAATGCAAACAGGACTGGTGCGCTTTTTTAAAATCTCTTCCCTTTCTCCTCATATCATCCATGACTAGACTTGTGCTTCCTCTCCCTGCTTGTTCTAATTCAACTTCTCCAACTCAACAGTAGAATAAATTAACAAGGCAGCTATGGTGGAGTGAAAGGTACCTTGCACTAGTTGTCTGAGTTCCAATGTCTCTACTCATTGGTAGGGTGACCTTAGGCAAGTTATTTTACCTCTCTGAGCTTCCAATTACTTATAGAATTGTCATGTGGAGCCAAGGAGTTGTGAAAGCTATATAGCACTATAAATATGTAGGCTGTTTTCTCCTCTTTTCCTAATGCTAAGAAAATAGAGTGGTAACACAGTCTAAATCTTTTTAAGTACTTCCCCAGAAAAATTTTTGAGCAATCTGGGGAGTTCTTTATGGTCATGTACTGGTCAGGTTCATTTTGGTCACAGTTACTAAACCACAGTTTTGCAATTGCTCATATAGTGCAAAAGTTTGGTACCTGCATTTATTTCTCTAATATACATTTTCCCCAGGTTTTTGCTGGTACACTTTAGCTAACACAAGACATCAAAGAGGTTCTAAACTAGTAGGAGAGCTTCAAAGGCTTCTTGAAGGGTCAATTAGCAGTTATAAAACTTATCTCTCTTGTTACTAATGGCTATTAAACTAAAGTGAGGGCTAATGAGGACTGATCACTGCCACCTCCTGGGATTGTTGTTATTGAAGTAGAAAATCATTTTAACTCTCTGCACTGAATATGCAATGTGTGATGAATTTAAGATTCATTAACTATTGTAGATTGAGGATCTCTTTATGATTCTTTCAAGTTAGAAGGTGACTTGTACCTGGCAACAAACATAGCGTAGGTACCTGCTTTGCCATTAAAATAAGTTGGTAAGATTTCCTGATGACATGAGTACTGACCCCTGTGGGTGCTCTCATGGTTTCCAAAACTCAAGTGGGCACATTAGTACCAGGTAGTATAGCTTCCTGTCTAAGCCAGGGAGCAAGACTGAATCAAATGTTACCTCTGCCGTTTCACGGCTTCTTGATATTGGGCAAGTTAAAGAACCCATCTGTGCTTTTGTTTCTTCACTTGTGAGATGGGGCTGCTGAAAACACCTACCTCCAGGCATTGTGGTGAGTGAAAAGAATAAACACAAAGTACTCAGTGGTCACTGGCATTTCACGACCATGTGAATGGACTTTTTATTTAAACAGGCAAATGGAAATTTATAGTCTATGGCAAAATTTTTTGTTTGAATAGTTATGTTTAAAAGGTCTTTTCTTATATGAACAACTCTCAAATTATCATGTAATTATAGGTATATATTTCTATATAATACATAAAATGATTCAACATGAAGATTTTTGCTTTGTTTCTTATTTACATTGTCTGAGTATAAAATTAGCACATTCATTCTAAGTCTGTTTTTGAAAGAATCAGGAAATAGAAAAGAATAGAAAAAAACTTCCACCTATATACAGTTACCCAAAGACATCTGTTATTTTGTCACATTCTCTTTTAAACAATTTTTAACATCAGGAATACTACTGAAATAAAAATTAAAAACAATTATTTTTAGTTTACATAGATACATTTGGTATGTATTAAATTCTCGTATAAAGATAAAAATTACTGATTATGTTGCTCATTAATATTTGCCACTTTTTATTATCATTTCCACTTTCCTCTGATTCTTCAGCCCCTGTAGAGCAGGGTTCTCCACCCTGACTGCACATTAGAATCACGTGGGGAGCTTTAGAAACATGCTGAAGCCAAGGCTTCACCTGAAATCAATGACAAGAGGATCTAAGGTAGGGGTGGGCATTGGTGTTCTGTAAATCTCCCCAAGTGATTTCTTTCTTACAGCCAAAGCTGGGAACCACTGCCTCACATGGACTGAATTCTTCCCTTGGCTCACAAAGAAGTTCTTATCTTAAGCAGCAGTGACAAACTGTTCCTCAGCACTGTTGTCCTGCCAAACCAGTCTCTCTTTAGCATCAGAGCTCCTGGAAAAGCCATCAGAACTATGGACCTCTGCTCCTTCACTGGCCTCCCCTATCACCTTTCCTCCTTCATCTCCATCCTTTGGAAGGTCACAGATGACCACCTATCAGTAATTCAATGACTTAAAAGAAATCAATTTTCAAATACTTTTTTTGTTACAGCATTTTCTTGTTAAATTTTCTGCCCTCAAACTATCATTCCTCATTCTGTCCCCTTAACACTGTCCTCTTCAGATTCCCTCCTGATTTTCTAGGCAGTTTACTGTCATACAAAAGATAAGTGATCTAGAGTAAGAGAGTGGTGGGTTTGGGTCTCGGCCCTACCAACTCCCAGGAGGGAGATTTAATAAGTAACATAACACAAGCCCTTGGGTCCCTGCCTAGCACATCTTAGGAGAAACTTCTGTTTGCTTACCATTCATTCCCCTTTCCTACCTCTCCTGCTTCTCTCCTGCAGAAAATGGATGCTTTCATTCACCAGACGGCCCTGGGAATATTTCCTGGGTAAAAAGTTCTGCTTCAAAGTGGGGAGCCAACTGCATCGCTGCTAACTCTTGGGGAAAGGGTGAAGCACATCACACAGAGGACACTGGGGGAAAGAGATCCGGAGTAAGAAGATTTCTGAGACTTTCAGTGTACAAAGGGCTATGGGAACTCTATGGCCTCTTCAAGAAAACCTACTCTAACACAATATATTATTTTCCAACATTTCTTGAGTTGGTGTTTTGGTTTGGTTGGCTGGTGGGGTTTGGAGTTTTGGGGAACATGTGGATGGGCAGAAGTGGTCCTCAGGGTGGCCGAGCTGTATTCCTCTTCTCAAAGTAGGTAGATGTACTCAAGGTGTGGCAATCATGAGTTACCATTAACTGAGGGCTTAAGTACTATATACGCTGTTCTAGCTTGGTAAACCTCAAAATGGCACTCTAAGGAGTGTATATTCTCCAGAAGGAGAAAACTGCCTGTTCTTCTCTGTGTGACATCATTTCCCACCCCAAAGTCCTTGCTTATTCTTCTTTTGGAAAGACCTCCTGTTCATCATCTCCCCAACTCCAAATTCCAAACATAATTTCTAGTTTCAGTGTAAACGCACATTCTTCTTCTGAATGCTCAGGATTATTGGCCTATAGCTCTCTTCTGGTCTAATCTTTTTTTTTTTTTTTACTTTTATTAGAGTTCTGATGTCTAATGTCTAATAATTTTATAAGCTCTGTTAAAACTGTAAACTTCATGATGTGTTTAGAGTAATGCTTACTACAGGGCCTCACACAGAGTTTGCACTCAATAAATATTTTTGGAATTAATGAATGAATTCATTCCCAGTAGCCTACAGTTGTCTTTCTCTTGCTCTCCCTTTCTCTCTCTCCCTTTAATGAGGAATATAAATGTATGGATGAAGTATACCTGGAGACAATCAGCATCTCTCCTGATAAAAACATTTATCATAACTATTATTTTAATTCTTGTCATTTGATGTTTAAAACCAGTTTCTATATACTATTTCTTGAAAACTATAAAAACGAAACATCCCTCTTAACTTTGGCTAAGCCATGTTGGGTAAAAAGGATTGATTAGGGGGATCATAAAAGGAAAGCTCTTGATAATCCCCAAACAGTTGCCTCTAACTGTTGTATAAGTGAAAAATAAATATGCAAAAACACAGCAACTTGGGATTTGTTTGGTGAAAAATAAAATTCCAACTTTGTCTCTTATGGTATTAAATATTGCTAAGACATATGACTGAAAACAAGAAACTTCATAGTTAATAATCACATTTAATAATGGTCTTAAAACAGTCAGAGTTCTTTACACTTATAAATCATTTCACACTCATGGATTAATATCCCAGATGAGAATAGAGGACACAGAGCTTTGACAGATTGGTTTGCCTGAGAGTTTATCCATCCAGTTGAGTGCTGATATTAAAATAAAAAACTGGCAAGCATGTGCTTAAGCATGAATAACAAAGTTGAAAAATTAATTAGTTGAAGAAATGTTGAATAAGTAAGACAAGCAAGAAGGAAAAGTCACCATCAAACTATTACTCAGTGATAATTACCTTTACAATGTTGGTATATTCCCTTCCATTTTTAAACACACATCTATTCTATTAATATAATCTCTAGTCACATTTGTTTAAAACATCAAGATTATTATAAATATACAGTTTATATTATGCTTTGTACTTTTATAGCATGTATATTTTTTCATATCAGTAAGTTTCATTTGACAACATGATTTTCAAAGGATATATTATATCAGAATATTTGGATATATCATGAAATTACTTATTGATTGTTTTCCACTGTTGATCATTTAGGTTGTTCCCAGTTTCTTAATTTTTTTAAAAAATTTCTATCATGAATGATCCTTCAGTGAGTATCTGTGTGCCCATATTTATATGCACATCTCTGCTTACCCTCTTAAGTTAAAATTCTAAACGTGAAATTACCCATATACTCTTTTAGCTTGGTAAACCTACAAAACTAAAAGAAAGATAATGTTCCAAGTTACCTTTAGGATTGTAGTTCTTCACAAAGATTGAGGCTCAGAGCGTGATGCAATGGGAAGAGTCATGGCCTGGGACCCAAGAGAACTGACTTCTAACCTTAGCTCTACCTCTAGCTCACTGGACGCAGCAGGAATTTCTGTTCTACCTCACAGGAGAAGTGTGGGACTCTTCTGAGTTCCTCATTTTTGGACCGTTTTGAGCAGGGAATTTTGAAATTTCATGTGCATCAGAGTCACCTTGGAGGGGCTTGTTAAACAGAAGTTGCTTGGAGCTATCCCAAGAGGGCCACATTCAGAAGGTCTGGCCGGGGTCTCAGAATTTGCATTTCTAACAATTCTAAGATACTGCTGTTGCTTCTGGCCTGGTGACAACACTTTGAAAACAACTTAACAGGATGGGCATTTTGGGAGGCTGAGGCTGGAGGATGGCTTGAGGCCCTGGGGTTTGAGACCAGCCTGAGCAAGAGCAAGATCTTGTCTGTACAAAAAATAGAAACATTAGCTGGGTGTGACGGTGTGCACTTGTAGACTCATCTATTTAGGAGACTAGGGCAGGAGGATTCCTTGAGCCCAAGAGTTTGAGGTTGCAGTGAGCTAGAATGACACCACTCCATGCTGACCCAGGCAACAGAGGGAAACATTGTCTCAAAGAAAAAAAGAAAACAACTTAAATATGGCATCTATTTAGAAGAGGGATCAAGACAGTGAGAATGCAAGAGAAATGTCTTTATTTCTTTTTAAAAAAATCATAAAGTATCAGAATCAAAGCATAAAATTTAACTGGAAAAAACAGAGGAAGGGATCACTGAATTCTTTCCCCTGGAATCCAACCAAGTGCTTTGGGACTTCTGCTGATTCCTTCCCCTAGAATGCCAAAACCCAGAGATGAAGTATTTTCCTTTAATGTTCTAGGACAAATGTGGTTCCATAGTCCATGTCTTGGTTCCCTTGAAAACAGCTGAGATGAGATAGAATTGTTCAAAATTACTTTACCAACACTAAAGGTGAATTGGAAGAGAACAAAGGACAAAAAGCAGAAGACAGTCTGGCTTACACAGTATAAATATTTGACAATTCTATCAGTTAATTATCTCCAAAAATTTGTAGTCCTGAGCCATTGCCTACCTGGTCTTCCAAGATACCTTTCTTGCAGCTATATGGTCCTGGGACAAATTCTTAGGCCTCTTGCTTAACTCCCTAGCATCCCAGAGCCTGGTCAGCCTCCCTATGGTTGTAACCATGACCTCTTTCATCTTGTACAAGCTGTCTTCTGGTTGCTGTGTGACCAAAATCATTTAAGGCCAACCCACTTGGTTTAGCTTAGGGAACATACTTCTTCCTCAGGAAACTGGCAAGACTTGATAATTGGTAATGGGTTGACCAAGCCTAAGTTACCCAACACTCTGCTCCCTTTCACTGTGTAGGTACAAATAGGCAAAGCAGAATAACACGTTAATTATAGCACAATTCTAGCATATGTGTCACAAGAATTGTAGACCTACAGTAATTAGGCTGTGGGGAAGGAGTAATGGTGCTGTTCTGTACGAAGCTGTCCACAATTAGACTAATGAACGAAAATCAGAATGTTCAGTCTCCATGCACTCAGTAGATTTTAATTAGGGTTTTTGAGTCATTTTGTGTGACCCCAAGGGTTGGATCTAGGACTGATGCATGAACACTACAGGGCAAACATGGGAGAGATAACTCTTATCCAGCACTGTATGTGTACTGTGATAGATTGTAGCATATATATTATGAGAGAGAAAGGTGTCTAAAAATAGAGAAGTCTGCCTGAAAAGATAATAGGTTGCCTGTTACTGGAGGCATTCAAACCAGATTTGCATTCAAGTTCCACTTCTTCCAATAAGCCTTCTGGATACTCCAGTTCTCTGCATCGTGGTACTCATTTTATTTTTCTAACTCATCTCTCTGATTTTATTTATTTTTTATTTATTTTATTTTATTTTTATTAATTTATTTTATTTTTTATTTTTCTATTTACTCTTACTTCCTAAAATCATTGCAATTAGACTAATAATTTAAAAATGTGAAACACATCATACCTCTACTTTAAACACTTCAGTGATTTTCAAATACACATGGAATAAAAACCAAAGCCTTTAGCACGCTATGCATGGCTTGGCTGGTACCACTTCTCTGATCCCATTGTTTCCACTCTCCTCTGTGTTCCCCAGGCTCCAGACACTTAGCCTTCTTTCTGTTCTGTAGACAGGCCATGCACACGCCTTCCTCAGTCCCTTTGCACTTGCTGTGGCTTCTGCTTGTGATGCTCTTCCCACCGAACAGTGCTGACTCCATTTCATCCTTTGGATCTCAACCAAATGTTTCCTCCTCAGAGAAACTCATCTTAACCACCCTCTATAAAATATAGAAAACCCACTAGCAACTTTGAAATCCATTTTCCCATTGTATTCTTTTCATGGCCCCTATTCACTTTAAATTACTTATTGGGATATTTGTCACTGTCTTTCTTTTCCCACCAAAATGCGTGCTCCAAGAAAAAAGAGGCCTAGCTACTTTATTCACAACTGCATCCCTAGGACCTGTGGATGGAAAAGGAGGAAGGAAGGAAGGAAGGAAGGAAGGAAGGAAGGCAGGCAGGCAGGCAGGCAGGCAGGGAGGGATTGGTTTTAAACTACCTGTTTTAAGCAGTTTGTTAGCCAATACATGTTTACCAAATATTGCATATTTTAGGTTTTAAAGGTTTTGTATGGATTTTATAGATCAACAAACTAACTGACATATAATCCTATCCATGTCCCTTCTCCTCCAACCAAACGATCTTATGCAACCACCATGTTTTAGAGATGGAGAAATGGAATGCCTGTGCAGTTGACTTGCCCAAGGTCATGTGGCAAAACTGAGACACGGTCTTTTCCACTGCATCACCCTGGAATTTCTTAAACACTCCAACCAGACTTACACCTTTTTCTCTAAAGAAAGCAAGAGGGAATTTAGAGTCCTTATTTTTAAACCTGCATTAAATGGAAACCTTTGGAAGAGCAGGTGGTGGTAATGCTACGAATCTGGCTCAGCAAGGGAACACTGAGGTCATGATATTTTTCACATTTAGTAACTTTAAAAATATAGAGATGATGTAAACTTCCTAAGACCTGTCGCTAGCCTAGTGATACTGGTTACCCTGGGCAGGAGGGTGCATCATTGGTCATGGCAGGCACATGTGTGGCCAATGAGCTTTCTCATCAAGAGAGATGCTCTGGTAACGCTTGCAGATGGCTGTCTTGGATTCACATCCTGCTTACAGTAACACTAGCAAGGCTGCTTAAATTTCCTATTAGATACATGACAAAAATATCCTATGATGTGAAGAAGTTGCTAAGACCAAATAGTACCTACTTCACAGAGTTGAAAGATTTAATGAGCAAAAACATTTAATGTGGTTTGCACACTCTCTGGCACTTAGTAATGCTCATTAAAAATCACTTGTTAAGATAAAATACTAGTTAAAATGAGAGTGAATTTATATGTTCGATTTTCTGAATTAACTTGAACGGCTCATTGCTCAGCCTGTCCTGAACTCTGCTTACAGTAACATACTGGCAATGGAAGAATCAAATATCATAGCTCAGATCTGAGAGAAACATTCATAGTGATCACCTATTTACAAATGAGATGACCAAAGTGGAAAAAAAAAAAAAAGTAATAAAGCAAAAGAAAAACAACAACAGAATAAGAAACTTAACCCAGGGTGGTGACAGTCCTGGAATTTGAACTCAGATCTCTTTTGTCAGTTCATTGTTTTCTTCTCTTATCCAGACAGCAATGTTTATTGCAATTTGCATTTGGCTCGTTTTTAAAAATTTTAAAAACTTTTAAAATATTTAATTGACATATAAAGATGAAATTCATTAGAGGTGTGCAACATAATGATTTCATATACATATGTATTGTGCAATAATTATTACAAATTAACTCATCCATCACCCATATATTAGATCCCCAGAACTTGTTCATCTTATCACTGAAAGTTTCTACCTTCTGACAAATGTCTGCCCATTTTCCCCTCCCCCATCCTCTGGCAACCACAGTACTATTCTCTGCTTCTATGAGTTGGTTTATTTTTTTAAACTTCCTTCTACATTTAAATACTCTCAGACTCTTAAGGATAAGATATATAATTCTACCACTTTTAGACTACAGGCTCCCAGTAGGTTTGCATTCATTATTCCTATCCTACTGAAGTTTTCATGACCACACTAAATACATTTCATCACATAGGGGATCACAAATAGTAGATTGTATTTAAGAACACTTCCAGGTCTAAAATTCTGTGATTCTATATTTATAATAATGATCCAAATCCAGATATTCTGAAATAGTTCCCAAACGTACTATTTAATATTAAAGATGGAAGGAAAATATGTACAATGATTAACATCCAAAATTACTTTTAAACTTCCCTTAAAAATCTAAGTATAATAATTTAGAATTATGTTCTGTACAATACTTTGTTCCCCAGCAAAAAGGATGAATGATGAGTCACTGTCAATAGCAGAGGATTTTAATGTTAAAGCTTTTTTAAATAATATTTCTATTGCTAATTATACCTCAAATTGGGGGAATTAACATTTTCTATTCATGTACATTGATCCCTGGCCTAATGCTAATTTGTAGCCTGTGATTCATCGTTTTGTAAACAAGTCCCCATGAATTTGTGATCAAAACTAAGAAATCAAAATCATTTTGCTTGACTTCACTCCAGCAATGTGTCCTTGTAGGTCTGTAAATATATTCTTTCATAAATCAACCAATTTTTTACTGTTGATTTACATATAAATTTCAAGATGTTTTAGCTCTATTTGATTGACCTTCAACTGGCATTTAAGCACTAAAAGGAAAACTAGACTATTTATCTCCATGTAGATGGAGGTGGATAAAATTAATGCTCATTCCTTATCTCCTATTGATGTCTGCTTATATTCTTCAGCAATGTACTGAATTAAGAGGAGTAAAAAGAAGAGTGCAATGGGCTGATAATGTAAAAACCTGGGTTTGAGTCCTGGCAAGGGTGCTTTGCACAGTCTGGTTGTTAGAGAGGTCACTTCTCATTTCTGGGTTCAGTTTCTTGGTTTATAAAATAAAGATGGAATCTACCAGATGGTTCAAATCCCTCTCCCTAGAAGTCAAAGATCCGTCAATAAACAGCAAGGTGTTTAGAGATGGCACAATTAAATTCCTTCTACACTCCCACGTGCCTATGAATGACTTAGCAGCAGAAAATAGCCATGTTCTTCTCAATGTTAGATTTAGCTTTCTCCAACTCCAAACAGCTGGACAAATAAGCAAATGCATTTGAGCTATTGTAGAAGAAAATATAAATTTGCCTGTACTTCAGGCAGCAGTGTTTCACTACGAGATAATTCAAGATTTTTCATTCTCACATTCTAGGGGGCCCCAAACCCTGCCAATTTCATCTATGCATGTACATGACATTTTTGGAGTCCATTCCCTCCTTCTAGCTCACAGCCAAGGCAGAGTTCAAATCCTCAGCCTCTCTGACCTGGATCACTACAACAGCCTTCCAATGCATGCTTAGCTTCACTCTCCCTCAATTTTCTCTCCTTCTTGTCCCAGGTTGATCTCTCTAGAACATAGATCTGACCACAACCCAGACCTGCTTAAAATGTTGATGGCTCCTGTTTACTTTCAGAATAAAATCTAAACTATTAGCTTTACTTTCACATGATTTGGTCCCTCCTATCTTTCTAATCTCAGCTCTCTCCACACTCCACACTTCCATCTACCACCCTATAATTCACCTTAAGGAAACAAGTGTTCCTTTAGAATAACATTAGACTATATTTATTAAGCATTCTCAAGGCACCAGGTGATTTTACAGACATTATCTCATTTAAGCAAAGATTAACACTTCAAGACAATCATTATCTCAGTTTTCAAGAGAAGTTGGGCAACTTGCCCAAGGTTCCTCAGCTGTAAGAGGGTTGAGCAGAGGCAACCCTTCAAGCTTTTTCTACTTGCCTTCATGGAAACACTCTGCATTTGCACTTTGTTGCGTTTGTTGCTTCTTCATCCTGGAATGTTCTTTCCATTTCTACTTATTTGAATCTCACTCATTCCTTGAACTCATCTAAAATGTCATATCCTCTGCAATTTTTTTTTTTTTTGCATTCTTCTAATGGCATTCATATTATCTCTTCTGTGCTCCAGTATTTTGCTTATAGACACTCATAACATTCTGTATTGTAGGAATATTTGTGTGTGTGCCTTAAACTCCCATAATAACATAATCTCCTGAAGAGCAAGGGCCATGTTAACGTCACACCTGCCATTTAGTACAGTGCCTGAACCACAGTAGGTACTAACTAAATGACTTTTGGAATAAATAGGCAAACATCTAAATAAAATATTTCTATTTTATCTTTATTATGCTCATTTCTAAATTTAGATCTCACAGAGATATAGCCAAGTCAATCAGTAAATACTACATAGTACTAAGAGTTGGCACAAAAAGAAAACTTACAAAAGAGCATAGCTCAAACTTCAAAAATAACTAATTTGTACTCAGAATGTTATACTAGTCATGATAAAACTGATTACTCCTAAAATAAACCGCAACAATTTTCCTGTAAATGATTCAAAAAAAAAATTTCAAATGATACCAAGGTTAAAAATAGCCATTTTGTCTAAATTGCTCAAACATAAGTCTGCTTCCAATCTTGTAGCAAAATAAACTTCCAGTCTCTCTGTGGGGATAGGTGGTAATGTTTTCCCGCATGAACTCACAGCTAAGCAGAGGGTTGGGCATGTTCCAGAGCGAGTGCTACATTTTTAGTCTATTACAACAAGGATGACAATTACAAAGATACAAGCACATGGCCCAATCTAAGGCTTCTGTGGAAAGCGTTATTGCAGCCATGGAAGGAGCCTTTCCAGATTTAGTCAGACATGCTTATTTACCTACTGGAAGAAGAAAGTGTCTCAGCAATCCAACATGCCAAGAAGATATCATTTGTACAGAACCTGCTAGCTACTTTACAGAAGGTAAATAAAGACAAATCAATGCCAGCAAAGTATGCCTCACATCGCTGGAATGGCATAAATGAAAAAGAAAGCTTCCTTTTGGTAGCGATTTTTAAACACATGAAGACTCACAGGCCTCTCAGTTCCCCTCTACAATGTCACTCCTCTCTGTGCCCTCTCATTTCTGCTGGTGAAGAAGGTGTCGCTGACATAAACCTTCTTGCCTCTTATCTCTCACTTTGGGGCCAGAATAATATTCCTAAAATGCAGGTTGTGTCATGCTAGAAGTTTTGACATGAATCTAAAATACCTTCATTGCCTAGGATAATGGAACAAAGCTTTCAAGGCCTACTTCAATCTGCAATGTCCTTCCCCATCCCACAAAACTCCCACAATCCTACATTCTTTCAAGATGCAGCTCAATGATCACTGTCCCAAAGAAGCATCCCTGCCCCGTTCAGATAAATTCTTTCGCTGAACAATCATGTTTCTTTTTTTCTGTACTTTTTATTCAGTTCCTTGTTTATAAATTGTAAAAGCCCCAATGGTAGAAACAATGTCTACTTTAGTTTTGTATCTTGCAAAGCATCTAATGAAGTGGCTGATCAAGCAAGTTGTTATGTTCACTGAATGAATGACTGAGAAACAAAGGAGATTTTGGCAACTACACGTGGGAAAGATTTAGGTATGACTGCTATTCCTCAGATAATATTTCCTGATCTCAAAGTATAATCTCAATGAGGAAGATTCAATTGAAGTGGTAGAGAAATACTATGAAGCTGTAATCATATTTTTTTTTAAGTTTTTGTTTTATTTAGTCAATTTGTTATTTAGATTAATTAGGTATAATTGCTTCCAAACTTAGATAAAGATATTACATTACTAGCAAGAAATGATATCACACCAAGGGACCACCTTCATGGTTTCAAATGTGCCCTTGTACCCTGCTGGTTGTTAAGTGTCCCGTTCAAAATTAATTTTATAATTTCAGCAGGCTAGGCTTGCAAAGAATTGAAACACAAGATTGAAAGTAAGATGAAATCATAAAAAATGGTTCCTGTTCTTCAAAATGATACCTTCTTTTCTTGTCTCTCAGAGTATTTTGGAAGCACAGCATCCTGTGCTATGCATTACAGTTGAAGAAACCAAGGTACAGAGATTAACTCACTCAAGTTACTGGGGCACTCAGTAGGGAGAAGAAATGTGAAAGCAGAAGTTTAACATTAGACTCCTGTTACGATGCTTTGACTAAGCCACTCTCAGTTGCCTCTTCTATGAAGCAAGAATATTCATCTGTTTTCTTTGAGCTTCATAAAAATAATCTAAGTAAGAGGCTTTAGAAGTTTCCCCAATTGAAAGCCTGTGCAAGGACTTATAACTCTGGAGCCTATTTTGGGGATTTGAGTTATATTTCTCATCATGTGAGATCTGACTTACCCAAGATGTATTTTAATTTAGGCTAAAATATTTTTAAGTAGAAATAACAACCTCCTAATTTTGCAAAAGCTCATTAAATTTATTTGATCTCCATTAAATGAAGTGCATGATTATAGATTCTTAAAAAAATCACAGAGATGGAGTGAAGTAAGTGAGGCCAGGAATGAGACTAGACTTGGTATGTTTCCCCCAGGATAGTTGTCAGCGGAGCTGAAAGAAGAATCCACATAGTCCAGGCTGAAAATCAAAATCGATTACTAATTTCAAAGACCAGTGTTTATCTTTGATAAATCTATTCATTGAACAAGTCTATTGTTTTTCTGTTTCCCAATCCATTGGTATTTGTTTTTATCTTTATTTGATTCTTCTTATTACTCTTCTTAAGTTCATTTTATTGGTGTCTTTCTAACTCTTTATTTTCATGCTTGGCTACTTTCTTTCTTGATTTGTAATGAAAGCGTTAAGAAATAGGCTGCCTTTGAGGGCAGTTTTGGCTTTGAAGCATGAATAAATAATTATAGTCAGGCATGAATAGATGATGGTATATCTATATGATGTAACATGCAACACTTAAAATACTTCTAAATGATTTTTATCACAAGCAAAAAAAGTTCACAATGAGTTATTAAGCAAAAACAAAAGGGTTCCAAACCATTTTATACCCTATCATGTCAATTTTTTAAATGTATTTTATGCTTAAAATATACTGCTAATCTCTAAATGGTGATATTATAGCCGCATTTTGTTTTCTTCCTTGTGCCTTTATTTTTACAATTTTTTAATAACACGATTTACTGTTATAATCAGTTAAGAAATTTTATTCAATTTTCTATCATTTTTCTAAAAAATAGTTAAAACAATAATTAACATTTATGGAAATGATTATGATATGATATTAAGCTAAGAAAACACCATTAAATGTGCATTGCCATCTTAACCCTGCAAAAATATGAATTACACACACACACAAAGTTACACAGAAAAAAGACAGCAAGTAAATAGACAAGAATATAAACTACTGTGTTTCTAATTAAAGAATTATAGATTAATTTGATTTTATTCACTATTTCTCCAACTTTCTGCAATAATATTTTATAAGAAGAAAACAAGAAATAGATGTTATTCATCAATCCTGATGCCACAAGGATTTCACATGTCCACCTGGCCTCTAAGCCGGTCAAAGAGAATCCCAGCTGTTCTCCTTGTCACTTTTCTCATCTGTCTCCCATTATATTCTCCACACTGATTATAAGTTCTTGAAAGTCATTTTCTAATCACAGGGATCCCCAAATCAGAACCCTCCAAAGATCCTTCACTGCCTATGAAATGGAGTCTGAAATTTTTGACATGAGCAACCAAGCTCTCCATTTCTATCCCCTGTGTGTCTGTGCTTATCACGCACTTTTTCTCTGAACAAATTCGACAGCAGGTCAAACAACACCAAATTCAACTTGCCGCTTGCAAAGACTTGAGTCCTGACATTTTTTTTTTTTTTTATAATAACATTATTTTCCACTTGTCATGTGTCAAAGTGTAATCAAAATTTCCCAGATTCTTCCTTATTGCCTCAGCTGGAATAAGCCACTCCTTACATCTTTTTATGGTCCTTGTATCATACTGCCATCAATTATAATTATTCATGCCATTGGTAAGTGTCAAAATAAATTATTTTGGAGAGAATTCAGTACATGTATTATCTATTTCCTTATTAGGACTCTCTGAAATACTGTATCTTATCCAGCTCTATGTGCTCACCATTACATTACATGGTGAGAGTTTGAATATTATAGGCACTTAGCAAGAGAGGATTGAAAGGAGTTATTAAATAAACCTTTCCTTTTATAAGTTATGCTGCTTTGGTATTCCAGAGATCTAGGTTGTTGATTTCTTGTTTGTTTGTTTTTGGATCAGCAGTTAGAAACTTGGATAATCAAACACCAGAATTGTATAATATTCTTTTCCCTGTTTAAGGACAGTGAAGAGTTGATTCCATTCCATGAACACAAACCTGATAGGAAGGAAAGGATCTCTAATTGAGAAGCACAGATGACATCAGAGGTGAGAGCTGATTGTGTGTGTTTTGGGTAAGTGGGTAATTTATCCAGTAAGGCATCCTGAGAAAGTCAGCGTTATAAGGATAGAGTGATTAGAAATCAGAAAAAAATGAACAGTGGTTGAATTTGGCAAGTTGGAAGTCTGATCCTCAACAAACACCCAAGAGAAGTGCTATTGCTCAGGGCTTCCTCCTGCATGCTCCCCTGGCATGATGTACAGGAGAGCTGGCAGCACTTGTAGGGCCAATAACAAGGCGGTCCCTTCACATTTATTTCCTCCTTTCTTGCATATTAATAATGAAGGGTGTGATCACTCTCTGTAAAGATTAGTGGAACATTTTTTAATATTTAAAAGCCTCCCTGGTTTAATTAAAGCTGGTCTGTCTATGGGATTCAGAAATGTCTTATAAAATCTTGAAAACTTGGGAGTGGGCACAAGAAATAATTTATAGGAGCAATTGGTTCAAGACGTCACACACCAAAATGGAAAGGAATGGCTGAGTAACACACTGTGTCTGCCATGGCCATCCTGGGCAATCCTGTAGGCAATGTCTGATTCTCCCAACAGAAACTGAAGGAACAAATTTTCTAAAACTCCCAGAGACACTGTGGCACTTCCTTGAACTCCATGTTAAAGAGACTGTAAGAGGGAATACTCCCTGTGTCTGCATAGAAGCCAACATGAATTCAGTATACGAGGACTCCAGATTCTAATGAGACTCTTTGGGCCCCTCTAGGTGGTGGTAGAAGTAAAGATGGACCCCAGGGAAGCCCAACAGGTCTCCAGAGACCATGGAAAAAATATTTTAGCAGCTTCACAGGTAGTAACACCTTCACAGATGCTGGAGCAGAAAAGCAAAGCAGTGACAGGTATAATGTGATGAATACAAGCCAAGTTCATAAACACAAATGAGAGATATCCCTTGGAGTTTTCTCAAAATAATGAGGGAGACTTTTGATTGGGTTAAGGTCCCATATATTAGCACATAGCAAGAATCAAAGATTAACAGGTGGTATTATTAGGCAACTGTTAGGAGTTTAGGATTTTGAAACAGAGAGTTTGCCTTTAAAGACCACTTTCTAGCCATGTGTCTAGTGGGCCAAATATTTAACCTCATTAAGATTTGGTTTCCTGCTTAGTGAATGAACGCTCACCTTGGGAACACATGTGTGCCTCTGTATTCACTAATTTCCCTTGCTCCATAGTGAGGGGCAACTCCACGTCCTTCCTTACATCAGACTCCTCTGTCTATCTGACCTCACTGGATTCTTTCCAGGGAGCAGGAGTGTTAATCGAATTGGTCAGAACCTGAGTTCATAGGGCATACCGGCAGTATTTTAAGGTCAAATTTCAAGACCCTTTTTCCATTTCTGGCTGACAACGCTGTGCTTTGTTTCAGCCTCTACTCAAGCTGAAGCCTGGGTGAGTAGATGCCAGGTCTGCTCTGCCTACAAAACGTTCACTCTCCTAAGCCTCAGGCCTAAACTGTGTTCTCCAATCTTATTTCGTAAGAGTTTTCCTTTGTGGGCTCTTCCAGACATTAATAATATCAGCACTTTCTTTTCCATTTGGCTGTTGATTCTTTGGTGAATACGCTTTTTGGCTGGGAACTCTGGAGAAGAGGAAGAATAATGGTAGGATTTGGGCACCAAACCAGCCGCACCCTAAACCACACCCAGAATGCATCATTGTGCCTTCTCATAGGATTTGGGGAGGATTAAAGAAAAGAATGCATGAAAAGTCTCAAGCACAGCCCCTGGCATATAGTACTCACTCAATAAATGTTAATTATTCTTAGTAATACACACAGATGACAAAGATTTGCCATTGGCTATCCATACCTGATCAGATAACTCTGGAGTTTTGAGGAAAGTACTCTAGGGTGGCTGGACATCTGAATGTTTGATTAATTGCAACTAGAGTAAAATGGATATTTTAAGCTTACTGCAAACTTTTTTCCTGTGGTTCAATAAGAAAGTTAGATTTTTTTTATTTGTTTTTTGTTTTCTAAGACACATCACTGTCTCTTCTGGGAGAGTTCACTCTTTGGAATGTTCTGATTATGCATGTATAGGCACCTACTGTTTGGTCTTTGGATAGCCAATAGTGGTGAGGTGATATGAATGCAAAGTTCTCAGACCTGCCTTGATAGATTTTGCTTACTGAATCATGGAGATGGGGAGTGACATATATCTTCTTAAATATTTTTCCTTTTCATACCAAAAGTCTTTGAGATTTCCTCTTGTAGGACTGAAAATTGAAGTTGCGGATGAGGGGCTGATACTCAGGGAAAGGATCTGATAGAAGCATCTGTGAAGGGCAGGCCCTAGCGGTGTAGGAAGATCAGGAACCACAGACAGACTCAGGAAGCCATAGCCCTCTTCTGATATGAATTTGCAGGTAGGCTCCAGGAAGCATTGCTTTCTAATATCCAATATTTAGTTTTTCCATTCTGGCTTTGCAATTCCCTTTTGCTATCTTCATGTCTTCTGTAAATGTTTTTGAAGCTCATGTTCAATGCATGGGGAAGTCTGAAGGGGTGTGTCCACAATTAGGGAATCACTAAGGGGAGAAAACAGTAGCCAGCCAAAGTGTCTGTGAACTTGCAGAAAGTGAACCAAAGAGGGGCTTTACCAATA
The DNA here is from genome assembly GCF_041146395.1 of Eulemur rufifrons. NCBI lineage: Eukaryota > Metazoa > Chordata > Mammalia > Primates > Lemuridae > Eulemur > Eulemur rufifrons. The sequence continues at coordinate 74,617,328 of NC_090989.1, forward strand.
GTCTGGATAACTATTAATAGAACCTGTAAACATTTCCAAGAAACCCTCAGAGGTACTTCTGGGAGAGTGGACCTCCTACAGCAATGTAGTTTGGGGCATGTTTTGTTATGTTTAAAAATCACAGAACAGAGTGATTTGGAAGGACAGAGAACTTAAGTAACTCTACTCCTGCATCTTATTCTTTGTGACTTGAATATGGATTCTTCGCTCTCTAAGCTCAGAGTCCTCCACCAGTGAAATGAGAATCAAAGCATGTTACCTTCAGATACCTTTTGACTCTCAATACTGTTGACTACATTATTCTACATTCAATCAACCATTCCATGGAACATTTGTGTTTACAATGTTCAGGTACTGGAAAATACAGAAATGAGTGAGACATGATCCTTGAATTCAAGAACCTTACATGTAAGGGAGAGAGACAAATGCATAAATAGATTATTTAAATGCAGTGTAAATGTGTGCACAGGGCGCTATGAAAACATAAAGAGGGCAGGGGGAAAATACTAGACTGAGGATGTTAGATATAGCTTCCTAGAGATGACACTCGAACTGATTTGCAAACCTACGTCAGATTGTTTATTTGACTTGTGTACTCCATTTCCTCAAGTTCATGGAACATAGTGAGTACAGGAAAGAGCTCTTCTCACTGATAGCCTTTCTGGCACAAATACAAATCAGGGAAGAAGAGATTGCTAAGCAGCAGTAGCCGTAAAAATTACCCATGGAGTAGAGAGCCAGCTTAATCAAAGGCAATGGGCTAGTTTTCAGTAGACTGGAGTTCTAATTCTAACAGCAGCTTACTCTGTCATGTAGCCACAGGCAATTCAGGAAACCACTGTAAATCTCATTTTCCTCATCAGTGAAAAAGAAAAAAATATCCTTCCTTCCCTCTCCCAGAGTGCTGTCACAGGAGCAAATAAAGTACTAAATATAGAGGTGCTTTATAACTGTGGTCCCCAACTCCCGGGCTGTGGACCAGTAGCTGTCAGCGGCCTGTTAGGGACTGGGCAGCAGAGCTCCGCTACCTTCCCCACACCCCCATACGTGGAAAACTTGTCTTCCATGAAACTGGTCTCTGCTACCAAAAAGGTTGGGGACCGATGCTTTATAAAATAAAAAGGAGCTTCCTCATTGGTGGGGAATATACTCTGAAGAGTCTGGCCCTCTTTTAAGGGCACAGGAGGATGGCTGGTGCGAGGAAGGACTCTTGCAGAAAAACAGGCGGTGTTTTACCGCGTTGCGAGTTCCTATCAATCTCCTGAACAAGTGGGAGGTTGCAATCCTGGCAGAAGGATCCTGGAGGATAAGATTTTCTCCCCAAGCAGTTCCATAGACCTATGTGCCATCAGCGTGTATGTGGAAAACAGGATCAACAGCGGGTGAAAGACAAGAAGGAAGGACAGTGTCAGCAAAGGTCTGAGTGTCACGCATCAGTCACAATGACAGCTGCCAGGGCTCAGAGGGCTGCAGAGCAGAAGGACGGCCACTGGATTGAATTCGGACACATTCCTGAGGCTTTGCATCACATAGCCAGGATGGTGGTCCTTGCTCATCTAAGCTCCCCGTCCTACTCACCCTCCCTGAACGTGTGCTTTCCAGGCTGCTGTATCTGCTTTCCTCTCAGAAAGGATTACTCATCTGTACTCTCACAGCCATGCCATCAACACCAGGGAGAGCTTCTGCCACCCTGCTGGGCCAGAGGATCTGCAGACCCACAGGTTATGAAACGCAGAAGCTTCACAGGCAGATTCCCTGGAAAGCGGTCAGGGCTTGTGCAGCATGTCCCTCACACCCCCAGTGCACCTAACACTTTACATCTTGTTTGTACATAATTAGAGAATTAGAAAAGCGTGGTAGAAAGGGTGCTGGACCTTGAGTCACTCACCTCAAATCACCTGAAGGGAAGGGATCTTAATTTTTGTAGTAACTATTTAATATTCGTTGTCAGATGGTGTGCTAGGGCGTGCTCTTAGACTTTTAGAATTTACCCTCAGTAAATTTTGCTTTGAGGTAGGTATTTTAACACTACATTGCAGATGATGAAACAGAGATACAGAGAGACTAGGTAACTTGTCTAGGGTCACTCAGTGATCAGGTGTCAAAATTAGAAATTCAGCCTGAATCAGGGCCACTACAAAGCTCATGTTCTTGGCCTCACCTTCTTCTAGAAAATGAGAACAATGGTGGTGTCTGGGATCCCTTCTGTCTCCAAACTTCTACGATCCTGTTAAGCCATGTGCTCTGGGAGTTAATTTTTTTTTTTTTTTTTCTGAGCTGTAAGTACCATATGTATCTTACCACCCAGTGTGTTCTCTTGGCATACGTTAGGTGCCTAAAAAACTATCAGTTGAATTGAACTGAATTTTCAAAGCTTCATTTTCTTCATCTCTAAAATGATGATAATGGTCCCTATGTCACCAGTCTCAAGAGGTTGTTATGAGGCTCAAATGAAATCCTGTATTTAGAACCACTTTTTTAAAAATATATTATTGTAGCATAATATGCATGCATGCTAGTAAGCATATGTATCATAACTATACTCAACGAATATAACAAAATGAACATCCAGCATCCAGATCAAGAAACAGAGTATTGGGCCAGATGTGGTGACTCATGCCTGTAATCCTAGCACTTTGGGAGGTTGAGGAAGGAGGATCGCTTGAGCTCAGGTGTTCGAGACCAGCCTGAGCAAGAGCAAGACCCCGTCTCTACTAAAAATAGAAAGAAATTAACCAAACAACTAAAAATAGAAAAAATGAGCCATGCCTTGTGGTATGTGCCTGTAGTCCCAGCTACCAGAGAGGCTGAGGCAGGAGGATAGCTTGAGCCCAGGAGTTTGAGGTTGCTGTGAGCTAGGCTGACACCACAGCAATCTAGCCCAGGCGACAGAGTGAGACTCTGTCTCCAAAAAAAAAAAAAAAAAAAAAAAAAAAGAAAGAAAGAAAGAAAGAAAGAAAAAAGAAAAGAAATAGTATTGACAGAGCCCCAGAAACCTCCTTCTAGTCAAGGATAACCACTGTCCTGACATCTATCAGCATAGGTAAATATTGCCTGACTTTGTTATATATGTATAATACACATATATAGCATGCCCTTACGTATGTATGGAATAATACCAATGCCCTTGTGTATGACTTTTTCTGCTGCATGGCTTGTTCCTGAAATTCATCCACATTTTTGGTTGTAATTTTAGATCATTCTTTCTCATTGATATATACTATTTCACTGTGGTACAATACCACAAATTCTACTGTGGTAGGAATTTTCAGTTTTTTAGATTTTGACTATTACCAATAGTCTACTTATAAACATTCTACTACATATCTTTTATGAACTTACGGATGCATTTCAATTGAACATATTCCTAGAAGCATACATTTGTGTAACTTCAATAGCTATTTTGCCAAGCAATTTTCCAAAGCAGTTGTTATCAATTTGAACTATATTAAAATTGAGAACATTTCTTCACTAGAAGACACCACCAGGAGAATGAGAGGGCTCCTTATAAGTGGGAAAAATATTACAAATAAATAATTTGACAAAGGAATTATATCCAAAGTATATAAAGAACAATTGTAATTAAATAAGAAAAAGACAGAAAGCCCTATAGAAAAATGGGCAAAATGTTAGAATAGATTCTTCAAGAAGGCAATATCTAGAAGTCTAACAAGCATATGACAGTCAATGGCATTAATCATTAGGGAAATACACATTAAAACTCTATTGAAATGCCACCAAAATGATGTAAATTTAAGCACTTTTAAAATGGTAAATCGAAACCATCCTAACTTAAGAAACCATAAGCTCTCCTAAAGATTAAATATTGCATGTAGGAAAACTATAACCATATGTGAGGCTGGAATTGTGATGGGGCAGATGGAAGAAAATATATAGACTTTTGGCGTACTAGTTTCGTACAGGAAATCTCCAACTAAGCAAAAGCAATGTAAATAAGCAAGTTTGGGCCTTTTTCACAATTCAAATTCCCCACAAAATAGAGTCTGAGATAGAGTTTTTTTTAAGTGGATTTTTTTTTTTAAGATGAAGATTTACAGAAGAAAGCTAACTGGGGCGTGTTCTTGGGAACAACACCTGCCTGCCAGGGAGCAAAGAAAACAGGATAGGGCAGAAGGGGAGTTGAATGGCAATGTAGTCAGTCAATCCTACAAAAGGCTTGGGCCTTATTGACCCATCAGAGGTGTCCGAAATTAGAGTACGGGGGCTAGATATTTATACATTCACTTTGAACAAGTCATTTGATGAGGTATCCTTCTGAGAAGGAGTGAGGACTTTGGTTAAGGCTCTCTTTAGCTCCAGGCAGTCCCAGGACAGGGAGTGAGCTGAGAGCAGTTTGCTGACAACACTCTCAGCACCCAGGGGAATGAGTGCTTCACTGTCTACAGTACTACCACAGTTTTTTTCAAAGCTGCTGTACCATTTTGCATCCTCACTGGCAATATGTATAAGAGAATTCCACTTACTTTACCACCTTGCCAACACTTTGTATTGTCCGTCTTTTTAACTAGAATCTTTTTCATTTCATTTAACTCGTTACATTTATTGACCTGACATTTTTCATAATATTCCCCTGTTATACTTTTATTGTCCTTAGTATTATATTGTATTTCGTCTTGATGTATATAATCTGTGACTTTTCTTTCTTTTGATCCGTAGTGCTAGATATTGATCAGTGTCATTAATCCTTTTCAAGAGAAGCTCATATTTTCACTTTTTTCCCTGTCAACATTAAAATTATTGTCCTATTCTCTTCTTCCTTGCCCAGTTTCAAATAGCAAGTCTGCAGTAATCATTATCCTTGTTCCTCTATAGATCAAAGGTTTTTTGCTCCAACTTCTGTCAAAATTTTCTCTTTGTCTTTGATTTTCTGAAGTTCAAATATGATACCCCTATGGGTATATATGGATCTATATTTTTGTTTGTTAATTATTTTTTCTGCTTGGTGTTCTGTGAAGTATCTGCAGATTGGTGGACTTGTCATTAATTATGGAAAATTCTCAGCCATTATTACCTTAAATATTCTTTTATCTTTTTTGTTCTCTCTTTTGGTTCTGGTATTCCAGAGAATGTCTAATAACTCTTGGATCAATTGCTTGTTTTCTTTTTTTTCTTTCTTTCTTTCTTTCACCCCTTTGAATTTCAATCTGGAGAGTTTCTGTTTGCCTATCTTGAAGCTCACTGATTCTTGTGCAATATCAAGTTTGCTGATGAACCATCAGAGGCATCCTTTATTTCTGTTACAGTGTTTTTCATTTTTAGAAATTCTTTTTTATTTTTAGTGTTTTCATCTCTATCTTTACATTACCCTTCTATTGCATCTTCTCTACTTTTTCCTTAGAGCCTTTAACATTTTAATCAAAGCTATTTTACGTTCTCTATGTGATCATTTCAATATATGTCATATCTGAGGATAGTTATGAGGATGATTTTTCTTTGTAGACTGTGTTTTTTTTTTTTTGGCATGCTCTGAAAGCTGGATGTATTTTATTGGGTAATAGAGACTGAGATAAATAGGCCTTTAGTGTGAGGATTTATGTTAATCTAGCTAGGAGCTGGGCTGTGTTTAATGTTTGCTGTTCTGTAAGTGCCAGACGATTCAAATTCCTTTAGTGCCCTTGTTTTTGTCTCCCCTCTTGACTTTGGGCTTCCTAAGTACTCCTCTTCAGAAAATGTCTGTGTCTTGCAGCTCTTTCAGCTGTAATCCGCTGTTATTATACTGGAGCCCTGTTGTTATGGGAGTAAGGTGTGTAGGAGGAGAAGTGTTCTGCAATCCTCTGATTAAATCTCAGTCTTTTAGTCAGCTGGCGTCTCAAGACTGAGACTTTCACAACTGTTTCTCTAGTAGTATAGCTTTTTTTCACTCTATCCCATACTCCCTTTCCTGGCTGCAGCATTTCCAATCTATTCCTTTAAAGCCCTAACACCTGTTGAACATGGTTTATTATTTTTTCCTTTTAGGTTAGACAAGAAAGCTGAAAGGCACTGAAGTGGGAGGGATTTCCTTACCAGAGCTGAGATAAGATTCTGGAAAAGTTCATTCTCCTGAATAGTATGCCTTTGTTATTTAGGTTCTAGGTGTATTTCTCAATGATTATTATTATGAATTGAATTGTGCTCCCCCCCTCATAAAAGACATATTAAATTCCTAACTCCTACTCCTAGGTATATTTGGAAATAGGATCTTTGCAGATTTAATCAAGTTAAGATGAGGTCATTAGGGTAGGTCTTAACCTGCGATGACTGGTGTCCTTTAAGAAGGAAATTAGGACATAGATCACACAGAAAAAAATGCCATGTGATGCAGAGGTATAAATTGGAGTGATATAGGCACAGGCTAAGGAATACCAAAGATGGATGGCCACCACCAGAAGATAAAGAAGATTCGAGGTAGAACTCTCCCCTGCAGGTTTCAGAGGAAGCATAACTCTGCTGATGCCTTGATTTCAGATTTCTAGACTCCAGAAATGTGAAAGAATAAATTTCTATTGTTTTGAGTCACATTATCTGTGGTAATTTTTTATGACACCCAGAGAAATGAATACAATTACTTTTCCCATACCTCTGACAGAACTAATTTTTGGATCTTTATTATGAAGATCTGATTAGGTTTCTGAACGTAAACCCCACAAAAGTGTTTGGGTCACCCTAAGACTACAAGATAAAGGAGTTTCTTACTCTCATGCTAGTCCATAGTCTTCCTCCAGCATTTCATTAAAATTACTGTTTAAACAGTCCTATAAGTTTGTGGCTCCAGGGGCTTTTGTTCCAGGTAAGCAGACCTTAGCTATGTCTCTCTGGATGCACCTATCTCTCCATATATCAGCATGGTGGTTTGTTCTGTGACCTTGGTTTTCTGATGGGTCCAAGAAAAGTAATTGATTTTCAGTTCGTGCACCTTTTTCTTGTTTTGATGATATAGTGATGACTTTCAAGCTCTTTAGTCAGAACTGAAAAAGAAAGTGAAGAAAATTATTTTGAAATTAAGATCTGAGTGCTAAGTATCCTCATTGCTATTGGGATGTCACTGGCTCTTGGTCATCTTAGTTGACAGGGCTCAGGGCTATATGTATGTATATTACTCCATGTATATATGCATATCCATAATTATTTATTTATAATCTTATTTTTATACTATGTGTATTTTTACATTTAACATGTGTTTCTTGTAAACAGCATATGTTTTGTTCTCATTTTTTTAATCTGGTCAATCTCTGCCTTTTAACTGGAGTGTTTAGACCATTTACTTTAATGCAATTATTAATATGATAAATTTTAAATATATTACTTTGCAAGTCATGCTCTACATTCCCTCTTTTCCTGTTCTTTCTTTTCTTTCTTTCTTTTCTTTTCTTTTTTTTTTTTTTTGCTTACCTTTGGATTAATTAAATTTCTTTTGATCTGTACTACTGGCTTTTATTAGGTATACTTCTTTTTTGGTTTGTTTGCTTTAGTAGTTGCTCTGAGGTTTTCAATATACATTTTTAATTTAATACAGTCTATCTTGAGTTAACAATATATAACTATGCATGCAATATAAGAATCATACAATACTATGCTCCATTTCATCCCATGTCATTTATTTTCTGCTACTGTTGCTAGACATTATATATGTACATATTTTATAAACTCTGATATATCGCTATCATTTTCTCCTTAAACAATCACTTTTTTAATTGATAGACTCTTACAGACATTGGCCTAGGCAAAGAATTTATAAAGAAGACCCTAACAATCACAGCAACAACAAAAATAAATAAATGGGACCTGGTCAAATTAAAAAGCTTCTGCACAGCCAAAGAAACAGTCAGGAGAGTAAACAGACAACCTACAGAATGGGAGAAAAACATTTTATATTTACCACTTTACTTACCATACTTATCATTTTTGAGCTCTTTATTTCTTTGTTTAGATCCAAGTATCCATCTGATAACATAATTCTTTTGCTTGAATAACTTCTATTAACATTTCGTGTACCACAGTTCTGCTGGCATTGAAATCTCTAAGTTTTTGTTTGTCTAAAAAACAAACTCTTTATTACATGTTCATTTTAGAAATATATTTCCAAAGAATATAGAATTCTCAGTTGATTATTTTTTTCTTTTTGTTCTTTAGCACTGAGATGTCATTTCATTGTTCTCTAATTTCCATTATTTTTGAAAACCAGACCATGGTCTTTGTTCATTCTTATCTTTGTTCCTTTGTGTATGAAGTCTCTTTTCCTTTGGCTTCTTTTGACTTTTTCTTTTCTATGATTGGGTTTAGCAATTTCATTTTTTTGTTTCCTAATTTTGATGTTTGGTATAGATTTCTTTGTGTTTATCCTGCTTCAGTGCTTATTGATGTTATTGCATCTGTGGGTTTATAGATTGCATCAAATGTGGAAAAATTTTAGATATTATTGCTTCAAATATTTTGACACCCCATCCCACAAAAATAAAGCTCCAATTACATGTATTTCAGTCTACTTTATATTGTTCCATAGATCACTAATCTTTCAATTTTTTTAATCTGTTTATCTTCATACTCCAACTTAGTTTCTACTGTTTTGTCTTCAAGTTCATTGATCTTTTCCTCTGTAGTCTGTAAGCAGCTATTATATTTTAAGCTCTAGAATTCCCATTTGGCTCTTTTTTGTCCTTCCACTCCTCTTCTCATTGTGCCCATGTATTTGCTTGTCTGTAAATCCCTAGAAATACATACAACAGATGTTGTAAAATCTCTCTAATAATTCCATCATCTCTGTCATTTGGGGGAAAATTTTATTGACTATTCCTCTGGTGATTGCTTGGATTTTTCTGCTTCTTTATATATCTAGTAATCTTTGCTTGAATGTTAACATAAAGGCTCAGGACTGCTTTGGCTATTCTGGCTTTTTTTGGGTTCCACACAAATTTTAGGGTTGTTTTTGCTATTTCTATAAAAAATGACATTAGTATTTGATAGGGATTGCATTGGATCTGTCAATTGCTTTGGGCAGTATGGTCGTTTTTACTATATTAATTTTTCCAATTCCTAATCATGGCATGGCTTTCCATTTGTGTCTTCTTCAATATATTTAATCAGCTTTTTTTTTCTCTGTTTGTTTTCCTTGTAGGGAACTTTCTCTTGGTTAACCCCTTTGGTAAATTTATTTCTAGGCTTTTGTGTAGTTATTGTAAATGGGATCAACTTGATTTCTTTTTTAGCTATTTCATTATTGATGTATAGAAACAATACTAATTTTTGTATGTTGATCTCACAATCTACAACATCACTGAATTTGTTTTTCAGTTCTAAGAGTTTTTTTGGTGGAGTCTTCGGTTTTTCTAAATATAAGGTTAAGCCATCTGCAAAGAGGGATATTTTGACTTTCTCTTTTCCATTTTGGCTATTTTTTCTTTCTCTTGCCTGACTGCTCTGGCTAGGACTTCCAGTACTATGTTAAATAGGAGTAGTAAATATGGGAATCCTTGTCTTATTTTAATTCTTAGGGGAAAGGCTTTCAACTTTTTCTCATTCAGTATAATGTTAGCTGTGGGTTTTTCATTATATGTCATTTATTATTTTGAGGTATGTTGTTTCTATGATTCATTTGTTGAGAGTTTTTATCATGAAGGGATGTTGAATTTTATCAAATGCTTTTTCTGCACCTATTGAGATGACCATATGATTTTTGTCCTTTATTCTGTTGATGTGATATATCATGCTTATTGACTTGAATATGTTGAACCATCCCTGCCTCCCTGGTAAAAATCCTACTTGATCATGGTTATTGTTTTTTTGATGTGCTATTAGATTTGGTTTGCTAGTATTTTGCTGAGGACTTTTGTACCTATGTTCATCGGGAATATTGATCTGTAGTTTTCTTTTTTTGTTGAGTCCTTGCTTTATTTTGGTATCAGGGTAATCCTGACCTCATAGAAAGAGTTAGAGAGAATTCTCCCCCTTCGCATTTTTGAAAATAGCTTGAGGAAGATTGGTACTAGTTCTTTTTTACAGATTTGGTAGAATATGGCAGTGAATCTGTCTGGTTCTGAGCTTTTCTTTGGAGACTTTTATTACTAATTTAATCTTGCTGCTCATTATTGATCTCTATCAGGTTTTCTGTTTCTTCCTGATTCAATCTTGGTAGGTTGTATGTTTACAGAAATTTATTAATTTTTCTAGGTTTCCAGTTTGTTAGCATGTAGTTGTTCATAAAAGCCTCTGATGATCTTTTGTATTTCTGTGGTATCAGTTGTAATGTCTCCTTTTTCGTTTCTCATTTTGTTTATTTGTGTCTTTTCTTTTCTTTTCTTGGTTAGTCTAGCTAGAAGTTTATCAATTTTGTTTCTGTTTTTGAAGAATCATTGATTTCATTGACCCTTTGTATTTTTTTAGTCTCTATCTCATATAGTTCTTCTTTGAGCTTTATTATTTCTTTCCTTCTGATAATTTTGAATTTAGTTTATTTTTACTTTTCTATTTCCTTGATATGAATTGTTGGGCCTCTAGAAGGCTTGTGCTGGTGCCAGAAATGGCAGCAGAGGGCTAGGCAGGTGGGCAGATTCTTGAGCCTCTGGGCAATCAGCATGGCATGTGTGATAGCCATAGCAGCTGTGGGATAACTCTCTGGGACCCAAGTGGTCTATGCTGGTACCAGTGGCTGTGAGAGTTGGGTGGACCAATCCTCAGATCCACAGGTGGCATGTGCAGGTGGATGCCAGCTGTGGTGGTAGCAGCAGTTTGAGTGGGCTTGACTTCAGTCAGACCCCAAGAGGAGTGCTCAGGTGGTGCCAGTGGTGGACTGGCCTGGGAGATCCCCAAGGCACTGGATGGTATGCTTGGGTTCTTAGAGGAGTGGAGCCAGGGTACAATGTGCTTTCAGGTACCCCAGTGGTACATAAAGATGCTGATTGTGGTATGCAGGGGTAGGGTTAGCCTCTGGTTGTTCACAGAATTCTCAGGTAGAGGCAGCAGTGGCTAGGCTGTGGCCCTGCTACTGCAGAGGGCACAGTTGCTTCCCTGGGAATAGCCATAGGCAGGCAGCTGGGGTGCAACTTTGCCTGCACCTCAGCCCAAAGTACTTTGTAACCATGGAGTCTATAGGCAGTGGAATTTGGTTTTGGGGAGTCTGATAATGTGCACCACCTCTCTGTGAGTGGGAGGAATTGTTGCCTGTGGCTGCCACCTCAGCCCTTGTTGCAGAGCAAGACACAGTCTGGTGTTGGCTGGGCTCTCAAAATGGCACTGTGCTGCTGCTGCCCAGGACTTGGACACTTGTGGGTCCCAGTGTGAGCTCTCTCTCTGGAGGATAGCCTTTGTGCAATTTCCAGGGAGCTCCGTATCTTAGTTTTAGAGCCACCAATGATCAAGGGGCTCTCCCATGGCTAGGATTATAGGAGTCCATGGCAGGAATGTGGACCAATAGGGGGGCTCTCCCAGCTCCCAGCTAATCTCAGTTGAGCAGGCTGTCTCCCTTACTTAATTTTCCTTGCTTTGGGCATTTCCTGTCTCTTCTCTGTTGAATTCCAGTGTTCTCTCTTGGATGACCTATTCAAAGTATAATTATCTACTCACTATCTTGGTTCTTCTTAGTGGAAAAAGTGAGTGAGAGATGCCTCTAGTCAGTCATCTTGAACCCTGAAGTCTTTCTTGATAGCCCATCCTTAACTTGCATCTTCTTGTTGAGCTGTGTTTCATTCTATCACAACACAAACTTAATGTATCTAAAAGTGAACTCATTATGTTTCCTATATTAGTCAGGTTGCACGCAACAACAACAAATCAATGCAACCCAAACTGGCTTGAGACAAAAATAGAAAATAACAGACTTATGCAACTGGAAAGTCCAAGTAAGATATTAGAAGAAGCTTGGTTTATGGGCTAATGTAGTCAGACCTTGCTCTTTCTTCATTTCTCAGTTCTGTGTTGGCTTCACTTTCAGGCAGACTCTATCCTTGTGGGAATAATGATAGGCAGGAGCTCCAGGCCTACATACCACTTCTCAGTAATATCAACTACAAGGTAATATATTTTAAAATTCAAATAATATTATATGCAATGCAATAAAATTAAAAATAAATGTCAGAGTCACCAAATTTCCTCTATATTAGCAGACTAAAGATACAAACTTCAAAATAAATTATGGATCAAATAGTAATTTTGTAATTCTTGGAAGTGAAAGATAGACTTCTGCTTCTGGTTCAAATATAGAAAATCAAAACTCCCTAATGAATAGAACTAAACTATAAGCTATAAAATTACAGTTCTCAAAATAAGCTAAAATCCTTTCTAGAATAAAAAAGTGCCACTTCTATTTCCATGACTTATAGAGTGGCAGGAGGTGAAGAATCCTGCCATAGAAAGGGTAAGTATATTTTGTAATTTTTTATTCATTTCTCTATATGCTGTAAAACCCTGAGTACATTGCTATTTTTGCCTTCAACAATAAATAACCACCTGAAAAAAATCTATATTTAAATGATTATATAAATATATAAATACCTTTCATATGTTTCCTAGATACATATCTTTGTGATGCTTTTTATTTCTTTCTGAAGATCTGGGTTTCCATATGGTATAATTGCCCTTTTCTCCTCAAGAATTTACATCATTTCTTATAGGCCCAAAATAATAATAATGTTTTATAAGTTTTATTGCATATACTTTACTCACTCAAAAGAAGGCATGAAAAGATTAAGAGGAAATTAAGGGCAGGTGACCAAGATAGTAGACTTAAACACAACTATATCAAGTTACATTAAATATAAAGATATTAAACCCTTCAGTTAAAAAGCAGAGATTCTCAAGTTGAGTTTTAAAATAAGATCCAATTGTTTGCTGTTTACAAGATTATAAAACTATAAATTTATTCCAAATGTAAAAAATAATTGCAATTCTAATAAAAAATTTCAAAGGAATTTTTTAAATAACATGAGACAAGTTGATCCTACAAGTCATATGAAAGAATAAAGATCCTTAAAATGCTAAGTTTGGTATAAGGAGAAATATGAGTGACATACACTATCTTTTACCTAGTTTATTTAAAGATACAAGAACAAGTGTTAGCTAATTAACACAATTCTGGATAAAACGAAGAAGTTGCTGGGGTAGGGATTAGGGACCTTTATTTTGCTAAATTTGATAAAAGGGGACAAATTTAGGAGGAGAATGTAATAGCCATCTCCCTTTCCCTTTTTATATTGAACATTTAAGTTACATAGTGGCAATCATCTGGCAACCATAAGATGATAAGCAGGAAGAAGAAAAGACAACATACTTAGGATAATGCAGCAGAAATATGGCTGAGCTTCATTATCTTGATTACATTAATGATCCTCAAAACCAGTGCTAGCAACTATCTAATGCCACACTTCTTATGTGAGAAAAATAAATCTCAATTATGTAATCAGTTATCAAGTATTCTTTTGATTGCCATCATACCTATTTCTAACTATTATAAGTTCTAAAAAGAGAGCTGCAAATTAAACAACAGTAACTTTCAATTTCCTATCATATTGACAAAATTAACAAGTTTTATAATGTCAAAAAGGAGACATAGAGGGCAAAGACAAGCTCATGCTGTGTGCATGGGTTTGCAAATTATCACAACCACTTAGAGAACAATTTAACAGCATTCAATAATGTTTTGAGTCTTATAATGCAGAGTTTATAACAGACCTTAACTTTTAATTCTCTAAAGAAACAGTCTCAGATTATATAAGGAGATATACAAAAGAATGCTTATTATAGCATTGCTCTCAAGAGTAAATAATTGGAAACCTTCCATATGTTTACTAATTAAATAAATGTTTAAATAAATTTTGGTATAGTCCTACAGTATGATAGTATTCAAGTTAAAATTAATGAACTAGATCAATATGTCCTAACACCAATACATCTTGAAGATGTAATTTTGAGTTGAAAAAAGTGATATGCAGACTGATAACAAGAATCTATTTAGAACTCAGGAAAATCAGCAAGAAAAAATCAAGCAACCCTATCAAAAAGTGGGCAAAGGACATGAATAGAAATTTTTCAAAAGAAGATATAAAAATGGCTAACAAACATATGAAAAAGTGTTCAACATCTCTAATCATCAGGGAAATGCAAATCAAAACCACAATGAGATATCACTTAACCCCAGTGAGAATGGCCTTTATCAAAAAAACCCAAAACAACACATGTTGGCGTGGGTGTGGAGAGACACTGCTGGTGGGACTGCAAACTAGTGCAACCCCTGTGGAAAGCATTATGGAGGTATCTTAAACAGATTCAAGTAGACCTGCCATTTGACCCAGCAATCCCATTACTGGGCATATACCCAAAGGAAAAAAGGTCATTCTGTAACAAAGGCACGTGTACCCAAATGTTTATAGCAGCACAATTCACGATAGCAAAGATGTGGAAACAACCCAAATGCCCATCAATACATGATTGGATTAGTAAACTGTGGTATATGTATACCATGGAATATTACTCAGCTATAAGGAATGATGAAGATACGACATCTCTATGGTTCTCCTGGAGAGAGTTGGAACCCATTATATTAAGTGAAGTATCCCAAGAATGGAAAAACAAGCATCACATGTACTCACCAGAAAATTGGTTTCCCTGATCATCACCTAAATACAAATCTGGAAACGACACCAATTGGACATCAGACTGAGGTGGGGGGTGGGGGAGGGGATGGGGGTATGCCTACACAATGAGTCCATTGCGCACCGTTTGGGGAGTGGTAACACTTGAAGGTGCTGACTCGGGAAAGGGGGGGGTGGGGAAAAAAATATGAAACTATTGTTTTTAACTTGCACTGTTCACTTAATAATTTATCATGAATATTTCCCATATTATTTCATATCATTGTACAAGAAATAATGTATACATTATGAGGACATACTGTATCTAACAAGATATACTGTTAGACTCTTTGATTCTGTAAAATTAAATTGAAAAAAAAAAAGTGATATGCAGAAGGATGCACCCATAAAAATACCATTCCTGTGAATTTTTAAAACACACAGCTACTATATATTGTTTATGGACACATACATTGCATTGAACTGCTATATGTTCCACCAAAATCATTCTTCCTTATTCATAGTAAAAAGAGTTTTAGTTGGATATGGCCACCAACTAGATACTACCTTTTCCTATTTTTACTATTTAGGACCTCAAAGAGCTTTTATTTATTGTGAAATATCTATTGATATTTACTATATTCCAAGTTACAATGCAGACATTTAAAATATGCATTTTTCATTTTTAAAACCATAATAAACCTTTATATTAACATATTATTTAACAAAAATTAAAAACCAAATTTAGTGAAATAGTGACAGCGTTTCCATTTTTGTAAATCTTTTTAATGTCTGACTTTATTCAAGGCAAGTGGAGTCTCATATTTTTTTCTGCATTCAATTTATAGAAATGCTGTTTTTGTTGAAAAATATGAAGAAAATTTGGCTTCACACAGGTACGTAGTTGGGAAAAGGAGGAGGTTGCAGACACCTTGAAAGAATCCAGGGACCTCAGGAACCCTCACATTGCACCACTGCACTCAGAAAATTGCTGCCTTAGGAGATGGTGAAATAACAAAGTCTCATGGATCAAACTTGACTATCTACCCTGGACTTTATACCTCCCTAAGAACTGCTGTTGGAGAGAGAAACTTCCATCTCCTTTGACCCACTGTGCTTTGGGAACTCTACGTTAGAGAAGTTTAGTTAATACCCCATGGAATACACAGATATCTAAGCCAAATACAAAATCTGATCTGAAAAAATATATATACATCCACCACAAAATGTGATTTAGAAAGGGTACTACAATGGACTGCACGTTTGCGTCTTCCCAAAACTCATATGTTGAAACCTAATACCACTGTGACGGTATTAAGAGGTGGGCCCTTTGGGGATAATTAAGTCATGAGGATGGAGCTCTCATGAATAGGATTCAAGCCTTTAAAACAAGAGGCCAAAAATCTGGGTAGCTCTCTCTCTGCCATGTGAGGATTCACAAGAGAAGTTGGCAGTCTGCAACCTGGAGGAAAGCCTTCCCCAGAACTCGACCATGCTGGTACCCTGATCTAGGACATCCAGCCTCAGAAACGTGAGAAATAAACTTCTGTTGTTTTTACACCACCCAGTTTAAGGTACTTTGTTATAGTAGATCAAACTGACTAAGATAGGTACAATAGGACCTCAAATATATCTGTAATATTTTATTTTCTAAAAAATATTTAAAGAAAATATAAGTATCAACCTTTTTGTTATATGTATAGTGGGTGTTGGTGCTTATTATGTGATTTTTTATATGTCTGAAAAAATTTTTATAACAAAAATTAATGTTTTCTTGGGAGCACAGCTTCAGACATCTGAGTCTGTGCTTATTGCATTTTACGTTATGCTCTCAAAGAGCAGAGTTGAATCTCTCACTTTTTTTTTTACAAACATGGTCATTAAGCTTTATTAAATATGTAATTCTAAAATTCCATGTGGATTTTGAAATAAATTAATTTAAAAAATGAAAGTGAAATATGTATGGATAAATAAATGCATAGGAAGTCTTTTACACATGATTATGTTGTTTTATTAAGGAAGAAGTGTATTTTCCTAGGGTTGTCATATTAGCATATACCTTTATGGCATCACTGATTTATTTTTATATTAGTTTTAATCAAAAGATTTCAAAGTAATTAAAAATTAATGGTAATAATTTACATATTATATGCATTTATAACTGGAAGTTCCTTTAGCATCCATTATTTTTCATAATACTAACAATAATGCTGCTAATGAAGGAAGACAAGAATGATTGACATAATATGATGGGGAAGCGGAGACCTAGAGAAGTTAAGAGATATGCCCAAGGTCACACAGCAATTTATTCCTTTTACATGTTGAATGAATTTTTGAATTTAAAGAGCTTAATTTTCAAGCTCCTTTATTTGGAATTTCCCAGTATATTTCCCTTCACTTTCCATTGGCCAGAGCAGCATTGCATGCCACCCCAAAAACTATCACTGCAAAAAGTAAAGGCACTAGCATAAGCCTTAGCCTTAAAGTAATCAAGGTCCATTCTCTGGGATTGCTGAAGGTCAGGAGCTTTCCTGAGAACTTTGCTACCTCAAACCAAAACAAAAACAAATTCTGTTAAAAGATAAGAAGTGGAAATGGTTGCTGGGTGGGAAATCTAACAGTCTTTTCCCCAATAGCCATAACATACTTCTATTTCATTTAAACTCATTCTTTGTGCTAGATGGTGTAAGGTAGGGAAAGAAAAGGAGTCCATGGTGCAGATGCTGCCCTCTAAATGCATTAATAAGAAGAGGACATCCATGATTCCCTCAACATTTTGAATTTTGTTCAACTTTTTTAGCTCCTTTGAACACACACACACACCTGTGCAGCTAGGATTTTTCATAAAAATGAACTACATTATATTCATTTGATTCAGGTAAATTTCATTCTCTTGACTATAAATGCTTTGAAGGCAGGAATTTAATTTATTTTTTTTTCATGAAATTATTCCTAGAGCCTAAACCAGTGCTTTGCACACAATATGCATTCAGCATCTCTTCTAAATTGTTTACTGTTGTTATTTCACACCATTTCTTATTATGTATTTTAATGCATCTCCCTTATTGTTCCCACTGAAACTCCCTACTCTAGACAGAAAGCTTTGTTCCTTCATAAAGTGTTAAAGTAAAGCCAATACACTAATTACCAGTAGTGATTTTGTACCAGGCACTCCTCTACATGTTTTGTTTATACTGTATGTATTTTCTCCTAGTTTAACTAATCAGAATAACAATCCATAAAAGCAGAAGCCATGTCCACGCTGGAAGTCCTGAAGTCACTATATTCATTGCTTCCTCAAAGTTGGACCCAACAATCATAGAGAGAGGAAAATGAAAACAAAACACCTCACCAAAAAATCCTACATATATGTTACTATCATATTGAACAGATGGTATAAAAGAAAGAAAAATGTTATTGAGCATCAATCTATAAACCCTGGAACCCTTCACCTAGTGATTTGCATCCAGAGAACTCACTGAGCTAGCCAGAGTTACCTTACACCAGACATAAGACACCCATGGCTGTGGAAAGTCCCCTGAAGTCACCGGAACATCCACAGGAGTGTGTGTCTATGGATATAAATATACAACGCTTCACTCACCTCAGCCCCCAAATCTGACCTTATTTGTCAGTGCTACCTTGGCTGGGTCTGGAGGGGAAAGAAAGAACATTTTGACCAGCTGAGGCTTTGACAGATGCGGGAGAGGCACGTGTGCTGAGATGGGGAAGAAGCTGGCACGCTGTGCATGCGTCCTCACCTTTGCTGCCCGCAGAGCCCCTCCGACAGATGACGCCACACTGGCTCCTAGGACCTCTTTCTCCAGGAAGTTCCAAACATTTCTTATGGTTTGTTTGTTTGTTACCTAGCATAATTGTTTCTTGTAAAAACAACATGATCTCAGTGTTTAAAATGGAAACTAAAAAAAAAAAAAAAGGAATGCATATTCTCCACCACCTAGTACAACCATTTTAGCACTTCAAAAAATTTCCTTATGGTCTCTTTGCTATGCTTTGAAAATTATAATTGTGTTTTATCTCTAACTTTTGTTCTAGATAAAAAGCAGCAATATGAACAAAGGCCTATTTTTTATCTAGTGTGACCATATAATGTGTTCAATTCAGGACAATTTTGAGAATAAAAGAGGAGCTACAATTAATTATAAAAGTTTTGAAATGTTTATATAATGAATAATAAGTTGGTTATATTGTACTTAAATAAAACTATTCAAAACCAATTTTCAAAACTAACATTAATGCTAAAACATTTAAGTAACATATATCTGTGTGGATTAAAACAGGAAAAAACTTCTTTATATTAATTATTTGAACTCAACAACCTAACTGAATGACTATTGTTGGACTATGTTTATAAAATTTACTATTGTCTTAGTTGCATCTGTTTCTAATACCATGGTAATACTGTTTTTTTGAAGAATGTATTTTTTCAATGATATTATTTTAATTTTTTCAATTGCCTGAAATGTTTCTTCAAAGTTGCATTCTATAATTAATCAATTTAAAATTGTTGACATTTTCCATTTAATGTTTTTATAGGCATTTTTACTGCACAAATACTCTCTTCAAAGCAGCAGAAACAATTTGATAAACTCAGTGCAAAATTTGCTAAATGGAGGATATTCTTTATTCTAATGTATTTCATGTAAAATGTGTAGTTATTTCTACCCATATATCTTTACACATGCCATCTTTTGCCTCTATTTATAATACCTTTCCTCAACAAATATTTTGAGTTAAAAGTCATCAAATAAGTTCTCTTATATTTGTATTCATTTGAAAGTTACACTAAATTTAGTTACTACAAATAAAAAGATTTCTCTAGTTTATTTCATCCCAAAACAAAGTATTAATTTATCTCATGTAAATAGAAGCTTCATTAAAAGTCTCTTTTCACAAGTTAACATATTCCAAAATACAATTAAATAATTTAAAAAATAATGTTATACAGTTTGAGTTTTCACCATTTAATTTGTTTTATTCCCCTCTTGCTTGTATGGTGATACATTTCAATATCTTTTCATTTGTAAGCTTTACTTTCAATAATTACACTTCTGTAAATGTTGCTTCATAAATTTTTTCTATCATAATGTTTTAGTATTGTAATTCACTCAGAAGTGTTCTCAGTTAATAGTGATCATAATATTTCTTTTGGGAATTTGAATTTTAATAATTATTAATGTAATAAACTCTTTAGAAAATTAAATTTCATTTTCTACATTGATAAAATTGTATGCATTTACTGTACACACACAATATTTTGAAGTATATATATGTATATATTGTGGATAACTAAATCTGGCTAATTAATATATGTATTACCTCACATAGATATCATTTTGTGGTGAAAACACTTTACATCCACTCAGCAGTTTTCAAGAATACAGTATCTTATTACCTATAGTCACCATATTGTAAAATAGATTTCCTGAACTTATTTCTTCTTTGTAAGTGAAATTTTGTATCCTTTGACCAACATCTCCCCAGCCCCTTTCACCGACCATTCCAGCCCCTGGTAACCAGTGTTCTACTCTTTACTACTATGAAATCAACTTTTTTAGATTCCACATATGAGTGAGATCATGCGATATTTGTCTTTTTGTGCCTGGTTTATTCCACTTAACAGAATACCCTCCAGGTTCATCCATGCTGTTGCAAATGACAGAACTTCCTTCTTTTTTATGACTGAATAATATTTCATTGTGTATATATTAAATGTACCACATTTTCTTCATTAATTCATCCACTGGATGATTTCATACCTTGACTATTGTGAATAATGCTGCAATAAACATGAAAATTCAGATATCTCTTTGACATACTGATTTCATTTCCTTTGGTTATATACTCAGTAGTGGGATTGCTATATCACATGGTAGTTTTATTTTTAATCTTCTGAAGAAACATCATACTGTTTTCCGTAATGGCTGTATTAATTAAAATGCCCATCAGCAGTGTGCAAATGTTCCTTTTTGTCCACATCCTCCCCAGCACTAGTTATTTTTTGTATTTTTGATAATAGCCTTTCTAACTCGTATGATGCGATAGCTCATTGTGGTGTTAATTTTCATTTCCCTGATTAGTAGTAATGTTGAGCATTTTTTCATATACCTTTTGGCCATTTGTTTGTCTCCCTTTGAGAACTGTCTATTCAGGTCTTTTGCCTACATTTTAATCAGGTTATTTTCTTGCTATTGATTTGTTTGACTTCTTTTATATATTTTGGATATAATTTCCTTATCAAAAGTATAGTTTGCAAATATTTTCTCCCTCTCTGTAGGTTTCTCTTCTCTCTATTGATTGTTTCCTTTGCTGTTCAGAAGCTTTTTAGTTTGATGTAATCCCATTTTTCTATTTTTTGCTTTAGTTGCCTATACTTCTGGGGTGATACCCAAAAAGTCATTGCCAAGGCCAATGTCTTGGAGGTTTTCCCTTATGCGTATTCCTAGTAGTTTCATAGTTAGTTTTGGGTCTTATTATTAAGACTGTAATAATCCATTTTGAGTTGATTTTTTTATATGGTGAGAGATGAGTCTAATTTTGCTCTTCTGCATATAGATGTCCAGTTTATTGAAGAGACTTTCCTATCTTCATTGTATGCTCTTAGCTCCTTTATTAAAAAAATCACCTGTCTGTAAATGCGTGGATTTCTTTCTGTATTCTCTACTCTTTTCCATCAGTTTATGTGTCTGTTTTTATGCCAGTACCATTCTCTTTTGGTTACTCTAGCTTTGTAGTATATTTTGAATTCGGATAGTGTGATGCTTCCAGCTTCGTTCTTCTTATCAAGATTGCTTTGGCTATTCAAGGTCTTTCATGGTTCCATACAAATTTTAGGGTTGTTTTTCTGTTTCTGTAAAGAATGTCCTAGAGATTGTGTTAATTATAGGTCACTTTAGGTAGTATGGACATTTTAACAATATTAATTCTTCCAATCCATGAATGTGAGATAACTTTCCATTTATTGGTGTTTTGCTCAATTTCTTTCATCAGTGTTCTATAATTGCCACTGTAGAGATATTTTACCTGCTTAGTCAGATTTATTCCTAAGTATTTTATTCCTTTAGCTCTTATAAATGGTATTGTTTTCTTGATTTTCTTTTCTTTTAGTGTATAGAAATGCTTCCGATTTTTGCACTTTAATTTTGTATACTGCAACTTTACTGAATTAATTTGTAAGTTCTACTAGTTTATTGGTTTGATCCTTAGGGTTTTGTATATATATGATCACATCATCTGCAAACAGGAGCAATTCAACTTTTTCCATACCAATTTGGATGCCTTTTATTTCTTTTTCTTGATTGCTCTGGCTAAAACCTACTAGTACTCTATTGAATAGAAGTGGTGACAGTGGGCATTCTTGTCTTGCTCCACATCTTAGAGGAAAAGGTTTCAACATTTTTCCATTGAGTATGATGCTAACTGTAGGTTTGTCAACTATGGCCTTATTGTGTTGAGGTACATTCCTTCTACACCTAATTTGTTGAGAATTTTCATTATTAAGTTCATGTTGAATTTTGTCAAATGCTTTTTATGCATCTATTCAAATAACCATATAGTTTTTATCCTTTATTCTATTAATGTAATGCATCACATTTATTGATTTACATATGTTGATCCATCTTTGCATGCTTGGGATAATTCCCAGTTGATCATAGTTTATGATCTTTTTAATGTGCTGTTGAATTTATATTACTTGTATTTTGTTGAGGATTTTTGCACCTGTGTTCATCAGGGATAGTGGCCTGTAGTATTGTTTCTTGCACTATCTTTGGCTTTTGTGTCAGGATGATGCTGGCCTCATAAAATTAATTTGAAACTATTTCTTTCCTCTTTATTTTCTTGGAAGAGTTTGGGAAGAATTGTTATCAATTCTTCTTTAAATATTTGATATAATTTAGCAGTAAAGCCATCAGATCCTGGATTTTTTTAATGGGGGGGGACTTTTCATTGCTGATTCAATTTTATTATTGGTTTGTTAAGATTTTCTGTGTCCTCATAATTCAGTCTTGGTAGGTTGTATGCATTAAGGAATTTATCAATTCCTTCTAGGTTACTCAATTTGTTGGTCTATAATTACCCTTTTTATTTATGTTGTATTAACTGTAATGTCTCCTTTTTCATTTCTGATTTTATGTATTTGAGTCTTTTTGGTTAGTCTAGCTAAAAATTTGTTGATTTTGTCTATTTTTTTGAAAACATTTCAAGAAAAGAAAAATTCATTTTGTTGATCATTTCTATTGTTTTTCTCTTCTATATTTCATTTATTTCTGCACTGATCTTTATTATTCTCTTTTTTTCTACTAACTTTGGGCTTATTTTGTTCATGTTTTTCTAGTTCTTTGAGGTGCATTGTTAGGTTGCTCATGTCATTAATTTTCTTCTTTTTTGATGTAGGTGTTTATTGCTATAAACGTAGCTCTTAGAACTTCTTTTACTATATCCCATAGGTTTTGTTATGTTGTGTTTACATTTTGTTGCTCTCAAGAATTTTTTTAAATTCCTTCTTAATTTCTTCATTGACTCATGGTTATTTCATTTCCATTTATTTGTGAATCTCCTAAAAAGCCTCCTGTTATTGATTTTTAGTTTTATACCATTGTGGTCAGAAAAGATACTTGGTATGATTTCAATTTCCTTAAACTAATTAAGACTTGTTTTGTGACCTGCATATAATCTGTCCTGTAGAACATTCTATATGCACTTGAGAAAAATGTGTACTCTGATGCTCTTCAATAAAATGTGTGTATGTCTGTTAGGTCCATTTGTTCTAAAGTATAGTTCAAGTCCAATGTTTCCATATCGATCTTCTATATAGATGATCTATCCATTGTTGAAAGTAGGATATTGAAGTCCCCTACTATTATAGTACATAATTTATCTCTCCAAATCTATTAATATTTGCTTTATATATTTAGGTACTCCAATATTGGCTGTATATATATTTATAAGTGATAGATCCTTTTGATAAATTGATCCCTTTATCACTATAAAAAATAACCTTCTTTGTCTCATCTGACAGTTTTTGACTTAAAGTCTATTTTATCTGATATAAGTATAGCTACTCCTGATCTCTTTTGGTTTCCATTTGCATGGAATATCTTTTTCCATCCCTTCACTTTCAGTCTATATATGTCCTTAGAGGTAAAGCAAATCTCTTGTAGGTAGCATATAGTAGAGTCTCGCTTTTTATTTTTTTATCCATTTGGTCATTTTATGTAGTTTGGAGAATTTAATCCATTTATATTCCAAGTAAGTATTGATAAGTAAAGATTTCTGCCATTTTGTTATTTTTTTTTTTTTTTTCTGGTGGTTCTGTAGATCTTTGTTTGTTTCTTCCTCTCTTGCTGTCTTCCATTCGGGTTAATTGATTTTCTGCAGTGTTTTCATTCTGTGCTTTTCATGGTAAGCCTCATGGTTCCACAAAGCAAAAACCTATAGTAGATACAACAATGGATAGATTATCCACACACAAAATCAGTTATTTTAAACTGATAAAAAGGTAACCTTGATCACAAAAACTCTATACTTTTATATCTTTTGAATTACTTCCCTTTCTTTTTTGATACATAATAATTGTACGTATTTATGAGGTACATGTGCTATTTTGATACATGCATACAATACATAATGATCAAAAAGGGTAACTGGGAGATCCACCACCTCAAACATTTACTATTTCTTTGTATTGGGAACACTCTAAATCTTCTCTTCTAGTCATTTTGAAATATACAATAAATTACTGGTAACTATAGTCACCTTACTATTCTATCAAACACTAGACTTTATTCCTTCCACCTACGTATTTTTGTACCCATTGACCAAACTCTCTTCATTCCTCTCCACTGTTCCCAGCTTTTATAACCATCATTCTCTTTATCTCTATGAGATCAACTGTTTTAGCTCCCAAATATGAGTAAAAACATGCAACATCTGTTTTTCTGTTCTTTGCTTGTTTCACTTAACATATTGTCCTGCAAGTCCTCCAATATTGCTGAAAATGACAAAATTTCATTCTTTTAAATGGCTGAAAAATATTCCATTGTGTACATATACCACATTTTCCTTATCCATTCATTAGTTAACAGAACTTGGGTTGATTCCCTAGCTATTGTGAAAAGTACTGCAGTAATATTACATGACAGCATAGATATCTCCTCGATATACTAATTTCCTTTAATTTAAATATATACCTAGTAGTGGGATTGCTGGATTATATGGTGGATCTATTTTTAGTTTTTTAAGAAAACTTTATATTATTTTCCATAGTAGCCATGCTAATTTACATTCCCATCAACAGTGTATGAGTTTTCTTTTATCTGCACCCTCATCAGCATTTATTATTTTTTGTCTTTTTGATAATAGCCATCTTAACTGGGATGAGACAATATCTTATAATATCTTGGTTTGGATTTGCATTTGCTTGATGATTGGTGATATTTGACATTGTTTTAAATACACGTTGGTCATTTGTATGTCTTTTGTGAAATGTCTATTCACATAATTTGTCCATGTTTTAAATCAGATTATTATACCTTTTTTCGTCATTAAGTTGTTTGAGTTCCTTATATATTCTGGTTATTAATCCCTTGTCAGATGGATAGTTTGCAATATTTTCTCCCATTTTATAGTTGATCTCTTCACTCTGTTAATGTTTCCTTTGCTGTGCAAAACCTTTTTAGCTTGATGTGATCTCCTTTGTTTATTTTTACTTTTGATGCCTTTGCTCTTGAGGTCTTACCCAGAAAATTCTTTTCTCAGACCAATGCTCTGAAATGTTCCCTGAACACTTTTTTCTAGCAGTTTCATAATTGCAGGTCTTATGTTCACATCTTTAATCCATTAAAATTTTTTTTTTATTTCAGCATATTACAGGGGTACAAATGTTTATGTTACATATATTGCCTTTGTCCCACCCAAGTCAGAGCTTCAAGCATGCCCATCACCCAGATGGTGTGCACTGCACCCATTAAGTGTGTATATACCCATCCTCTCCTCCCCCCACCACCTGCCCAACACCTGATAAATGTTATTACTATATGTGCACTTAAATGTTGATCAGTTAATACCAATTTCATAGTGAGTACATGTGGTGCTTATTTTTCCATTATTGTGATACTGTACTTTGATCCATTTTGATCTGATTTTTGCATGTGGTGAGAGATAGTGGTCTAGTTTCATTCTTATGCATATGTATAGCTAATTTTTCTGGCACCATTTATTGAAGAGACCATCTTTTCCCTAATGTATGTTCTTAGTGCCTTTGTTGGAAATTATTTGGCTGTAAATCTATGAATTTATTTCTGGGTTTTCTATTCTGTTCCACTGGTCTTTGTGTCTATTTTTATACCAGTACCATGATGTTTTGCTCACTATAGCCTTTTACTATATTTTTAAGACAGGTACTATGATGACTCCAGCTTTGTTCTTTTTGCTCAGAATTGCATTGGCTATTCAAGATCTTTTATGGTTTCATATAAATTTTAGGACTTTATTTTTTTATTTTTGTGTAGAATGCCAGTGGCATTTTGATATAGATTGCACTGAATCTATATGTTACTTTGAGTAAGATAGACATTTTAACAATATTGATTCTTCCAATCCATAAGTGTGGGCTATCTTTTCTCTTTTGTGTCCTATTGTCCTCTTCAATTTGTTTCATCAGTGTTCTATAGTTTTTATTTTAGAAATCTTTCGCTTCTTTGGTTAAATGTATTCCCATGTATTTTTGTAGCTATTTAGATAGTATTTATTTCTTGACACACATTTTGAATTTTTGATGTCACAATTTACATAATTTATTGCATATCCTCTGAGAGATTATTGTAGCCACTATTATTTTTAATAGTTTTGTCTTTTAACATTCATATTAAATATATAAGTATATATTATTATATAATAATGTATAAGTGATTGTATTATTAGAATATTTTGGATTTTCCCATGTTCTTAATCTTATCTGTGACTTTTATACTTACAGATGTTTTTGTGTCACTCATTGGTATACTTTTCTTTGATACTGAAGAACACCCTTCAGCATTTCTATAAAACAGGTCTGGTGCTGATAAACTCTTTTAGCTTTGTATATCTGGGAAAGTCTTTCTCTCTTTTTATCTGAAAGGCAGCTATGCTGGGTACAGTGTTCTTGAGTTGGCAGTTACTTTCCTTCAGCATTTTGAATATATCATCCTACTCTCTCCTGGCCTATATGGTTTCTGCTGAGAAGTTTGTTGCTAGCTGTGTTGGAACTCCTTATACATTATTCACTTCTTTCCTCTTACTGCTTTTGGGATCCTCTCTTTGACTTTAATCTTTGAGTATTTAATTATAATATCTTGGGGTAGTCTTCTTTGGATTGAATCAAATTGGAGACCTTGGACATTCCTATATCTGGTTATGTACATCTGTCTCCAAGTTTAGAACATTTTCTGGTACTGTTTCTTTAAATAAACTTCATACCTTTTTATCTGTCTCTTCTCCTTCTTTGACCCCTATGATTTGAGTGTTTGCTTTTTTGATACTCTTTCATAAATCATGTAAGCTTTCTTCATTTATTTTCATTTTTTTCTCCTCTAACTATATATTTTCAAATAACCAGTCTTCAAGCTCATAGATTGTCTCTTCTGCTTGACCAATTCTGCTGTTGATGCTTTCTATTGTATTTTTTTCATTTTGTCTGTTGTATTTTTTTTAGCTCTAGGTTTTTGGTTTGATTTTTTATTTTTATTTCATTCTCTATTAAATTTCTAAGTTTTATTACTTATAGTTTTCCATAGTTCATTGAATTGTTTCTCAGCATTTTCTTAAAGATAACTGAGTTTCCTTAAAACAGCTATTTTGAATTTTTTATCAGGTAGTTCATACACTTCATTTCTTGAGCATCATTCACTGGCAGCTTGTCTGTTTTGTGATATTACATTTTCCTAATTGTTCTTGATCCTTGTGATTGTGCATCAGTGTCTGCATTTGAAGAAATACATAATTATTATTTTTTTTAATGAGAAGTTAATTTTTTTTCTTTTTTTTATTTCAGCTTATTATGGGGGTACAAAAGTTCAGGTTATATATACTGCCCATGTCCCACCCATCCCCCCGAGTCAGAACTTCAAGCGTGTCCATTCCCCAGACAGTGTGCATTGCACTCATCAAGTAGTTATACCCCCATCCCCTCCCCCCACCCTCCATTCCCCCCGCCCCCCGAGTCAGAACATTCAAGCGTGACCATTCCCCAGACAGTGCGCAATGCACTCATCATGCAGGTATACACCCATCCCCTCTCCCCACCCCCCACTTCAGTCTGATACCCAATTGGTGTTATTCCCAAATGTGCACTTAGGTGATGATCAGGGAAACCAATTTACTGGTAAGAACATGTGGTGCTTGTTTTTCCATTCTTGAGATACTTCACTTAATAGAATGCGTTCCAACTCTCTCCAGGAGAACAAAAGGGATTCTATATCACCGCTATTTCTTATAGCTGAGTAATACACCATGGTATACATATACCACAATTTACTAATCCACTCATGAATCGATGGGCATTTGGGTTGTTTCCACAACTTTGCAATTGTGAATTGTGCTGCTATAAACATTCGGGTGCAGGTGTCTTTTTTATAGAATGACTTTTGTTCCTTTGGGTAGATACCCAATAATGGGATTGTTGGATCGAATGGTAGGTCTACTTGAATCTGTTTAAGGTATCTCCATAATGCGTTCCACAGGGGTTGCACTAGTTTGCAGTCCCACTAGCAGTGTATGAGTGTTCCTGTTTCTCTGCATCCATGCCAACATGTATTGTTTTAGGACTTTTTGATAAAGGCCATTCTCACTGGAGTTAAGTGATATCTCATTGTGGTTTTGATTTGCATTTCCCTGATGATTAGAGATGTTGAACATTTTTTCATATGTTTGTTAGCCATTCTTATATCTTCTTTTGAAAAATTTCTATTCATGTCGTTTGCTCACTTTTTGATAGGGTTGTTTGATTTTTTCTTACTGATTTTCCTGAGTTCTAAATAGATTCTTGTTATCAGTCCTTTATCTGATGTGTAGTATGTGAAAATTTTTTCCCATTCTGTAGGTTGTTTGTTTATTCTCGTGACTGTTTCTTTGGCTGTGCAGAAGCTTTTTAATTTAATCAGGTCCATTTATTTATTTTTGTTCTTGTTGTGATTGGCTTAGGGGTCTTGTTCATAAATTCTTTGCCTAGGCTAATGTCTGTAAGAGTCTTTCCTACATTATCTTCTGGAATTCTAATCATTTCACACCTAAGGTTTAAGTCTGTTATCCACCATGATTTGATTTTTGTGAGAGGTGAAAGCTGTGGGTCCTGTTTCAGTCTTCTACATGTGGCTATTCAATTTTCCCAGCACCATTTATTGAACAAGGATTCTTGTCCCCAGAATATGTTTTTGTCTGCTTTGTAAAAGATTAGATGACTATATGAGGATGGTTTTATATTTGGATTTTCTGTTCCATTCCACTGGTCTGTGTCCCTGCACTTGTGCCAATACCAAACAGTTTTAATTACCACAGCCTTGTAGTATAGTTTGAAGTCTGGCAAATTAATACCTCCCATTTTGTTTTTATTGCTTAAAATTGCTTTTGCTACATGGGGTCTTCTCTGATTCCATACAAAGTGTATAATTATTTTTTCTATATCTGTGAAAAATGATGTTGGTAATTTAATAGGGATTGCATTGAATCTGTAGATCACTTTGGGTAGTATAGACATAATCCAAGTGCTTATCAATAAAATAATCTATCACGACCAAGTGGGCTTCATCCCAGAGATGCAGGGATGGTTTAACATACGGAAATCTATAAATGTAATTCACCACATAAATAGAAGGAAAAATAAAGACCATATAATCCTCTCAATAGATGCAGAAAAAGAATTTGATAAAATTCAACACCCTTTTATGATAAGAACGCTTAACACAATAGGCATAGACCTACCTAAAAATGATACAAGCCATATATGACAAACCCACAGCCAACATCATACTGAATGGGGAAAAACTGAAAGCATTCCCACTTAGAACTGGAACCAGACAAGGCTGCCCACTGTCTCCATTACTTTTCAACATAGTATCGGAAGTCCTTGCGAGAGCTATCAGGCAAGAGAGCAGAATCAAGGGAGTCCAAATAGGGAAAGAAGAGATCAAACTCTCACTCTTTGCTGATGATATGATGTTATATCTGGAAAACCCCAAGGATTCAACCAAGAGACTCCTGGAATTGATCAATGAATTCAGTAAAATCTCAGGTTACAAAATCAATACACACAAATCAGAGGCATTCATATATGCCAATAACAGTCAAACGGAGAACCAAATTAAGGACTCAATACCCTTCAAAATAGCAACAAAGAAAATAAAATACCTAGGAATGTATTTAACTAAAGAGGTAAAGGACCTCTATAGGGAGAACTACGAAACACTGAGGAAGGAAATTGCAGAGCATGTAAATAGGTGGAAAACCATACCATGCTCGGAGGTCGGAAGAAATACATAATTATTACATTCTTCCAGACTGGCTTTGTCTGAGAGAGCCTTGTGGCAGGCATGGCAGTGACCACAACTGTGGTCACTGTGGCACTGCCAGCAGCCTAGAGCCCACTATGGCAGACACAGTGCTGGGGAAGGACAGAAGCCTGGGGCCACTAACGGCTGCCTGCTGCTGAGGGCTGTCTGGTGCTTGGAGCCACTGGCATTGGCCAGGCAGTGGTGTAGGCCAGACATTGAGTTTACCATTTAAGCCTTAAGCCTGGGACTTTGGGTGGTTCTAGAGGTTCAGTCTAAATATTTAAAGATTTTTAAATTTAGAACAGTGATTTACTATTTTATATATCGTGTCAAGGATCAGCAGAGATAAAGAAAAATTGAACTCAAACAGACTTTACTTTTGAATTTAGTTTACAAAATAATGGAATTATAAAACACCAAAACTACGAGAACACTACATATTAACCACCTAGAGAAAAACAGGTGTGGAAGGAAAAAAGGATTAGCCTTTTCACAGAAAAGAGTTTTACAGAGAGTAAATTGCAGATCTGCATTTCTCTTAAAGTCCCAGTCTCTGTTCAGATCCAGGATTTTCAAACAATGTGTGTTTCATCCTTCTCAAATCGGGCAAGAAGAACCAAAGGTTTTACCAATGAGAAATGAGGAGCCCTGCCAAAATTCCAGCCAACCCTGCACACTTACTGGGCATCTACCGAGTGCCAGGTCCTGTGCCAAGTGCTCTGGGGGATAGAGTTGAGTAAGTCATGGTCATAGCTCTCTTATTTAGTGGTGAAAGCAGGCACACATACAAGTAATTTGATTCCAAGGCAGAGTGTGATAAGTGTTATCTTAGATCACTCGAGGAGACAGGTCACACGACTGGAATAGCATGAAGTCAGGCCTGAGGCTGAGGGCATGCTGTTATTTAACAACCCTATCAGGTTCATCTCACAGCTTGGAAAAGGGCCAAAAACCCTGTAGCTTCTTGTCCTGGGTGTGCTGGGTCATAGGATGCTTCCATCCACCCCTCCTCGAGTCTACTGTTAAGGCCGCTAGAGTCTGAGAATGTATAAAGACAGATGAGACAGACAGATTTGTTCCACTTTTTAAAATACATTATGCCCTTTTATCCTAGATTGCCTAGCACTACAGAAACATGGCCTGCTTAAGATTTACCTCTTTTCTCTCCTTGCATCTCATGGGAGGTACCAAATATCAGAGTCCTCAGTTTTCTATCTATTCAGGAAGTGAACAACAACAACAACAACAACAAAAAACAGTTTTTAGTATCTCTTTCCACATTTAGCTTTGCCTGAGCTGTTTGCCTGTCTGTCTCCCAGCAGGAACTGTGAGGTGCTGGAGGTCATAGCTACTCTTTTTCGCCTCTATATAGAAGCCTTATTGAATTAAACACTCAATCAAGTTCTAATGCATTAAATTTAAACTTCTACTAATTTTTAAGCTGCTCCCCATTTTTCAGCTTGCTAGAAACTTTTCCAAAATGCTTCAAACTTAGAATTAAAAGTGAGAGGGAAGAAATGAGACCTTTATCTACCAAATATTACATCATATTAAATAGATTGCAAAAACGCAAGGGTAAAAAGAGAGGAATTAATCTGAATGAAGAAAAGGAAAGAGGGTTGACTGGAATCCCAGAGATGTGAGCTCTGCCTGGGGCTGTGCATGACATCTGGGCATGCTGTTCCCCTCTCTGAGTCTCAGGCTCCTCAATTGTCAAACATGAGGGCTGAATAGATTTATTGCCAAGACTTTATTTTGAGTGACCTATCATTTTCATGATGGTTATTCTTTACACTATCTGGAATGATAATGGTATAATATTTTATAGCTTACAAAGCATTTATGGGTGCATTGTTCTCTAGTAAATATGTATGAAACTGTACTTTCAACATTACAGTTCTATGATTAGGACCTCATTATATTGAAGAGAGGGCAAAGTGAAGCTGAGGGCTCCTCCATGACAGGTTCTGTCTGAAGCTAAGTTGACCTCTGGGGCATATTCTAGCCTAGATCAGATTTCTGTGGTCACACTCAGACCCAAACCAACTGCTGGGGCTTTGGAACAGACTAGTCATTTGTGTGAATGGGTCCAAGAAACCCACAAATTTGTGCTTCTACATTTGCTAGCCAGACCCACCAACAAGAGCTCAAGGAAAGCTTTCAGCAGAACTGCCTTTCTTCCCTCTTTTTACTTCCTTACTCATTCTTCACTGCCTGCCTCTCATGCACACATATGGCTTCAATCACCACCTAATAGTGATGATTACCAACTCAGGAATTTTAGCTGGTGTTTCAGCTTATAACCTACTTTTCTAATTAACTAATCAGCATCTCCATTATGGTCCTTAAAGCTCAATGTGATCCACACCACTTATATTACCTTCCTTCATGAAGCATTTCTCCCTGACCTCCCTGACTTTTCCAACTGTGCCAACATTTACCTTGCTAACTTGGCTCAAAAATTCCAGTTCAGCTCTGATTTTTTTTCTTCGAATCCTATTACTAATCAATGGTTAAATCCAGCAGATCTTCTCCTCAAAATATCTGCCCCTGTAATGCTTAGGCTGAATCATCATTTACTTGGACAGATACCTTAACTTTTTAAAGTGTATTCCCTGTACATGCTCCTTTCTAATCATGCACACCTCTAAACAGAAACACTTAGAGCATTTCTATTAACTACCATGTAGTCCATTTTTAAACAATGCTAGAATTCAAGGTCTTCTATAGTCTGGCATAATCAGCTATTTCAGCTGAATGTCCTGCCACCCAGTGTGAACTGTGCATGATTATCCAAACATATCCCCTACCCATTCATATATTTTTGTGACATTGCTAACTTGAGTAGTATGTCCTGCCCTATTTCTCCACACCTTTCTTATTAAAACATGACTTCATTCTCCAAGATGCAGCCTAAATGATTTTTCTCCTAATACACGTCTCTTGGGCCAAATGTGTGCTCTTAACTATCTGAACCCCACAGCCTTTTTGCCCTTTCTTCCTTCTAAGGAAGGGCACTAAGTGTATTCTGTCTCATAATTTGATCAGTTGTATACTTCTTACTGCTCGTCTGCTAGACTCTCAGTAACAATAAGGCAAGGTCTGTACTTTACTCATGAGCATGCTCCATGGTGGAAGGGAGAGAATTGAGTGGGACCAGGACAGAACTACAAGAGTGGTGCTTAGTGAAGCTGAACGAAACTGGACAGAAGACGGATGGCCAAAGAGCTTTGCCAAGCCAGCTTCTGAGTTCCTGGTTACTTGTGGGAGTGCACTTCCAGTATCGTGTATCTTATCCCAGGCTGAAAGTCAGTGTGTGTCACTGGGGAGCTCAACACAGCAAATAGCTCAATAGAGTTTAGACTGAATGAGGTTGCAGGGAGGAATCAAAGAGAGGAAAGAAATCAAAGGCCATCATGGTCTTGATCTATGATTTATTCTATGATTTCAGCTAGGAGGATGACAGTTATAAGATGGCTGCCTTTCATTGATTTTCATAGAAATACTGTTTTTGTTATAATCAGAAAATTACAGAGCTGGGTGGAGCTTTAGGAAAAATGCAATTCAGAGAAAAAAAGTAGCTTATTCCAAACTACAAATTTCAGTCAGCTACTGAACCCAGATTTGGATTATTTATCTTGATATTTAGCATACCCTCTATATAATTATTCCTCTAGCCACCTTTTTACTGACTTAGCTACACAAAGGTTCAGAAGGCCAATGTGTCTATATTTAAGAGCACTGATCTTGGAGCAATGGGTGACAGATTGAATCTCCAAAGCTCACCCCAGGGCCTTCCTTTACTGGTGTCAAATCATATGAGACTTAGCTGTTTGTATGTCTGTCACCAGGCAGGAACTGTAAGGTTCTGGAGGACAGAGCCTTTCTGACTCACATGTTCATCCCATGGTACCTTAAAGGTGCTTTACCTTATGAAATAATCAACAGTGAATTGAATTGATGCAACCTTCTGCTAGTCCATAGCTCTTCCCTATGACTTAGTTTTTATTATAGTCACAAAAGAATTTCTGACTTGACCTTTCCAGGTAAAATTCCTCTTGAAAAATAATTACTTTGTTTTATGCATTCCTAATAGTCATTAAACTCCACAGCATAAGAATCTGGCTCCTCAACCCCAAAACTCAGGCTTTTGGACATGAAATAAGCACACTGTGCCTAGCCAGCTCTCAGCACAGAGACAGTGTGTGCCCTGGGCCAGGCCTGGCCCTCCACCCCACAGCTGCACCCTGAGCATGAAGACCAGGGACATGGCCACCTGGTGCTTATCCTCTGTTCCACCTGACAGGAAGATGGTTTAAGCTTTCTCTTGCACAATGCACTGGAGGCGGAGGAGGGAGGGAGACAAAAAGAACTGGTCAGGTTGATTTCATCAGCGTAGCAGCAGCTCTTCAATATTTCTTTGAGAAAAGAAGTTTGGCAGCTTAAGCACAGCATGCTCAGGCAGATTCCATTAACAGGACACCTGAGCAGTCTTCAGGCTCCTCCTTCCCTCCCTCACCTCTCCTCTTTCTCTTGCTCCCAGGAAAGAATAGTTTTGTTTAATTGAATGTTAACAGAGAAGGTTTTAATTTCAATAAACATGAACTTTTCTTCAATACTGAGTTATCAACAAATCTTCAGAAGTAAGTATGCAATGCATCACCTATTTAAAAAAATGTTTGTGGTCTTTTTTTTTTGGACACAAAAGTAATATGCTCATTGTAGAAACTTTGGAAATTTTATTACATATGTATATACACATAAATATATATTTTATACATATAGACATATATAAATGTACCTATAGTTAATGGCTCATTTGATATAAGCAGTTCATAACATTCACTCAAATATATATTAAAACATTTTTTCATGTTAGTAAATTTTCTTTCATAGCATTATTGGTCACATAGTACTACATTGTATTGCTATAATAAAAATTATTTGGTTCTACACTTTTCGTCACTTAGGGTCTGTGTCTTGGTTATTATGTACAACATGGTGATACAAATCTTGTAAAAACTCTTCCTCTGTTGTACGTATTCATATAGAAGAGAATAAGTTCTTTTTCCACTTTATGAGATATGTCACTGAACTTGGATTCTCAAAGTTAGCCAATAGATACAAAATTGGACTGTAGGAGGTTTGAGAAGCTTATGGAGAGTGAGGGGTAAAAAGCAAAGAGCTGAAACCACAATTGCCAATTCTCTTTGCTCATTACAGCCCACAGTTTACTGTTGCCAAAATTCCCACTTAATAAACAACTTGCCCCAAGACTCTCTCAGACTTTAATTGAGCCACAGTTTCTTTAACTTACTCATCCTTTAATTACAATCCTAAAGCACCCAGAGACCTATGTGGATCAGTACACGAGCCATGTCAAGTTCAACCAGCATAGTTCAACAGGTGAAAGTAATTATAGAAATTTTATTCTTTACTTTTATCCATACAGGGACTTTGAAAAGGAACCAAATAACCATTCCATAGCAACGTTTACAAAATTTTAGCCACTCTCTTTAAGCTCACAACAACCATAATACCATAGTCTTAAGCCCTTTACTATATAGATCAACTTAGACACATCTCAGCAAGAAGAATCTTTCCTCATTAGAAGAGAATAAAATGGAAAAAGGGAGTAAAGGATTCTATTTGGTGAGCTAAGGTGAAGAATCTAACATTAGTAATTTTTGTCTTGTCACATAATTGTTCCTTAAATATTTACTGAAACTAGACAAGCCAGCAACTATGCTGGTTCCAATAGAGAATATAAGTTGAAATTGAAGAAAATCTCTGCTATTGAATTGGTTACAAGTTAGTTGAGAAGGGGGGTAACCCTTTATTTGACGAGAGCATTACTCTTCCATCACAAGAAGACAAGTATTGTTGGTTACTGGTTACTTGCCTCTGCTGGTTCAAAGGGAGAGGGGTATAGTCCCAGATCTTTAATTTCATCAACACCGATTTATTTAATAAATATGGGCAAGGAAAGTTCGGTGGAAAGTACAAACATGTTTGACACTTCAGCCTAACTCCATGAATTTACAGTTTAGTTATACAAATGATAGATTCATATATGAAATGGTGATGAAGCCGTTACTAATATTAAACGAATTATATAAGTGACAAGTACCAACATGTTTTAAAATAGAAACAGAACACTTCTTGTGGGGTTAGTGAGAGAGGGTGTCAGGAAGAGAAATAGGAGGAAACTGGACTTTGAAGAATTTTTCCTTTCTTGTAGTCCAAGTAGAGCTGCTAGAGGATGTGGAATTGGAGTTGCAAAGATAATCTTGAGCTAATACCACTTAATAAAATAAGCCTGGACTCCCCTTGATCTTATTTCACAAATGTTTGGTAAGTATCACTTTAAGATATCATGTCAAATTCTGGGTATGTGAAGATTCATAAGACATGGAACTCCACTTAAGTTACTGTGAGGGGAAGACAATCATATTTGTATTCTACTTTACGGTTTACAAACCTTATTCAAATCTATTAATTCAAGCTTAACAAAAATTTGGTAGGGTTAGTATTATTATCTCTATCTCACCCATAAAAATAAAACAAACCACACCAAACAAAAGCAAACAAAGAACAACAATAGAAACACCCCTCAGTCTCAGTGTTTGTTACTTGTCCTAGATTACACAGGACTCCAAGTCATTTTATTTACACTACAGGTGGTCCCTGGGTTACAGAGGAGATACATTCCTGAGAACGTCTTTAGGTCACATTTGTATTGTAACTGGGATCCCTGATGAACGGTGTATATGTGGTAATAATAATACTATAATGACTCATATGTGGTAATAATAATACAGTGTAATACTATAATAATAATAATACCCCCATACTGTAAGAATAAGTTACAGAAACTATTGTGCTCTTTCTTTTCATTCAGACAAACAGAACACAAAATCAAATGTATACAAAATGTTTAGATAGGAGATAGGAGAAATTTCAAAACAGAATATTAAAAGTTAATACTCACCTAATGTTGCATAAATGCTAGGCTAATAGGAATGTTATGCTTATTTCGGTCTTCTAACCACATCAGTAATAACCTTTCCATTTCAATAATTAATCCACCACACAGCTTATTAATAATTGATGCTTTCACTGGAGCATTGCCTTTTACATATTCCATTATTCTCACTTTATCCGTTATGATTGTTCCAATAGTCGAGCAACTGAAGCCTATTGCTTTCCCAGGAAACGATGGTGTCTGGCCTTTCTCCAAATGCTTAATTATTTCTACTTTCCTTTCCATTGTAGTCACCATGCTCTTTGTTGCAGACTCACTTGGACTTGCAGTGGACTTTTGCTTTGGAGGCATGGTCGCGAGGGTAAACACAGACTCATGAAACTGAATAAAAAAGTTAAGATGAAAGTGATGCTGTGTGTAAGCGACTCTATAAGCAGTGGGACTAGCCACTAGGGTAAAGATGCTGCACCAATGAACCACTTATGCCATGCGGGTTTGTTTACATGCTCAGAAGAAACTATTCCCAAATTATTAATTTCATTGTTTAGCTATAAATTATCATTATGAGGAGCCTTGGGAGCCTGTTCATAAGTACAGAACACTGTAAGTTGGATGGTCCGTAACCTGGGGACTGCCTGTATACTAATACTACAGCTACTACTCCAGCATGTTTTGTACAAATGAATAAACTTTAGGTCTTTGATCATCTATGATTGGTTATTCAGCTTAGTAATTGCACTGATCATTTTCATAGTTCATTTCTTAGATATTTGCCTTTTCTTATTTTAGAAATTTAATATTTCAACAATTATGTAACATAGATCCTAGCATCTGGGAATAAATTGTCTGCTTTCTGTGACATTTACTAAGAGCCAAGGCGTTGGTTTAGCTCATTAGTCAGCTATGCATAATTTCCATGTATTTTCATTAAATTTTGTATTGAAACATTTATTTTAATTTCTTTTTTAAATATGATATAACTTTATATAAATTTTAATCTCCCATATCCCATGATTTGTTATAATGTGCAATATAATTCATTTTCTTTTAGTAATACATTTTTATTGATGTCTGAGAAATTAAATGACTATAAATATATATTCTATATTTGTATTAAAAAGTGAACAAAATCTGTAAGATCCCATGCTCTATCAATTGCTACAAAATTTAAGAACAAGCTTCCACACAACTTTTAGGAAACATTTTTGGACAAACCATTGTATATCAGTCATCACCAGTGATTGTGGTGGGCACTTTTACATGCCTCACTACATTTAATTTTTAAAATAAGCCTCTGAGTTTGAAGTACTAGTTCCTATTTTATAAATGAGGAAATGCTGTCAGAAAAATTTAAAAGCTTACCCAAGATCATGTATCTGGCAGGTAGGAGAACCAGGACATGTCCAAATGAATGACTTTTGCCCTGGGTTTGGAAAGTGGGAAAAGGAGGAATTCCTGACAATTTTTTCTTGTTTAGTCAAAGTTACATATGACAAATCTGTGCATCTAGAATGAAATGTTCACAAATCCCATCTGCCCTTGTCCTCTTTGCCTATTTTGTTGATAGAGCTAGGTTTTAGAACTGCTTTATGGAACAAACAATAAGTCCATTACTACTGTAACAAATTTCATTTTTCTTTCTT
Source organism: Eulemur rufifrons (assembly GCF_041146395.1). Taxonomy (NCBI): domain Eukaryota; kingdom Metazoa; phylum Chordata; class Mammalia; order Primates; family Lemuridae; genus Eulemur; species Eulemur rufifrons. The sequence goes on from NC_090989.1 coordinate 74,656,062, forward strand.
ATGGATTTGCTTTAACTTCGCAACTGATTTCAGCTGTGCTTATGCAAATGTGTAGTCTCATCATTTGGGCCACCCTCCTCGCCCAGATTTTCATCCCCACAATGTACTTATTTTCAATAAAAACAATCTCCCTAACAGAAGGTACCAGAGAGAATTCCATCTCAAATAATATTGCCACTTGATAAAATGACACCTTTCTTCCAGTGAATGTGAAGGATTCTTGCAAACATTATTATTAATAATAATACAACCTTACACAATTCTTAGGGCGTAAATTAGGTGACATGGTATGTGCCATTTATTGAGCATTCACTGCACATAACACTCAATTCCCTTTTAATCTTCACTGTTAGGTGAAGGACAAGGAAAGGGAGTCTGACTTGAGAAGTAACTTACCCAAAGTCACACAATTAGTTAACAGTAGAACCACATGCTAAAGTTAGTAAAAGTTAGCTAGCTAGATCTAAAGTTAAGTCTTATTGATAAGACTTCAAGGAAAGTCTGTTGCTTAATTTTTTTTCCCAATTTCAGTTTCCTCACCTCTAAATGAGGGCTGCTATTATCTGTCCTCCCTATTTTCCACAGTTAATGAATGGAAGTGAGAATACTCTACACAAAGTATAAAGCACATACTATATATAAATTATAAAGTATAGGAAGTTTTGCCAGTCCATCTAATATATCTATTTGCAATGTGGCTCCTGTTGAGTAGGGTGTTATTGCCCTATCATAGCCACCTACCTTTCAGAGCAGCATTGGAACTACAATTTAGCAATTAAGTTTCTTTCTTTTTTTTTTTTTTTGGAGACAGAGTCTTGCTTTGTTGCCCGTGCTAGAGTGCCATGGCGTCAGCCTAGCTCACAGCAATCTCAAACTCCTGAGCTTAAGCAGTCCTTATGCCTCAGCCTCCCGACTAGCTGGGACTACAGGCATGCGGCACCATGCCTGGCTAATTTTTTCTATATATTTTTAGCTATCCAGCTAATTTCTGTCTATTTTTAGTAGAGACAGGGGTCTTGCTCATGCTCAGGCTGGTCTCGAACTCCTGACCTCGGGCTCCCAGAGTGCTAGGATTACAGGTGTGAGCCACTGCCAATTTAGTTTCAAGTTCAGCGTCAGGATAAACAGCAATGCACACTCAATCTTTGGTGTGCTTTACATACCGTTTCCATCCTACTCATGGTAGCTAATTGTGGATGAGGTGGATATTGTTCCAGACTAGAGGCACTTGGTGTTTCTCCACACTTTAACTTAACTATGTACAGTTAACCTCACTCTCATGTGAGATGGAGTTTTGAAGAAATACTTCTTGTATAATTTAAAAATGGTAAGATGGCCTGGAATATTAGAAAGTGCACTATAAGCGTCAAAACCTAAATTCTATACATGATTTTGATGCTAACTAGTCATATAATCTTAGGCTTGTCATCTTCCTAGGCTTATTTTTCTTATCTATAAAGTGAGACCGTTGGACTAGATAATTGATGTGTTTTGTTATTTAACAACGATTAGTTGGAACCTGCCATATGCCAAGTCATATTTCTGGAGTTGATAATATAGAGATAGATGAAACAATGATCCCTGCTTCAAGGATTGCAGCATCTGGTGGGGGAGACAGATATAAACCAATAACAATAATTCAATGTGATGATCTCTACTGACTCTTCCAGTTATGAATCAAAATGAACGTTTCCCTTTTCCTCATAAAACATGTGTGTGTAACCCATGCACACATGCACACACACACCGCCCCATCATACATGAGCAAATGGATTGAAAAAAAGTTCAAGCAGAGACAGACTCCAAAAGGTAATTGTCAATTAAAGAAGTGTTATCACATAAGAATGATAATATTTTCTCACTAGATTTTACTTACAATTACTTTGTCCATATGGAGAGAGGCTAACTGAGAGGTTTATAAACATCTTGCTAATATTAAGTAAGTGGTAGTGAAAAAAAATGCTCCTACTTAGTTTCATAATTATTGGGCCATTTCTGAAGCCAACTGGCTCCTTATGCAGAGCTCTGCTCTGCATCTCCCACTATCATAGTAACCAGGAGATGACTGTCTTGGATGATTGTTTTTATTGTGTGCAGGAAGGGAATTTGACAACTCTTGGAGAAAAATAACATTAAGAGGATATCAAGTACCAGAATGCAGACTCAGAAGCTCTAAGTTGAGTCCTGCTTCTGCTACTTACTATATGTCTGACCTAAAAAAAAAAATGACTTAGGCAAGTCACATGATCTCTCTGTGTAAGTTTTCTTTTTTCAATTGAAAAATAATTACCACTTTTGTCTACCTCATAGGAAGGTGGGGAAACTCAAAATGCTTGCAATCCTTAAAGAGGTACATACATGTTAGATGGAGGTATATATATTTCCCAATAGGAAAGAGTGGTAAGTGTTGGAAATGGGAAGTTTCAATGTATAAAAATAGCCATATCAGTTCAGAGCTATTAATACAGGGGCCTTTGAGAGAACTTAGTCCCATCTGACTTTACAAATGAAGGAAAGAAAGCTTCTTAGAAAAAATACTAAATAGGACTTGTACTCTATTATACATGTACATATTCCAGCCAAGTAATAAGAACTGAAAATAACAATTAGTTATATAGACATTTCATGAGTTCCAGAATGTTTAGGACAGTGACCACTTCGATGATTTTTGTTTTATTTTGTGTTTTGATATTTTGGCATTGAATACTTACATACTTTACTAATTTACTGGACAATTCCTTTCTAGATTTAGTTCTATGCTCTAATAGTATATTCTCTCAGGACATACTCTCTCTCAGGATAATGAGACATAATATTAAAAAATTAACTGTAAATCTGTAAATAGTATTTTGGAAACACTGGGGCTTCTGAATGCCAATAACTGCAGATTTCCCCTAGGGCTGCCTTCAAGCTTTTACTCTGGGAATATTGAGATCTTTGCCTTGTTTAGGAGAGAACTTGCCTCCAAACCAATCAGATATTTCCACCTGCCTCACTTGCTCTATTTATTCATAGACAATTTCAAGACACAAAAATTGCAGTGTGCCCTTCACTGTCACAACCCTTCCCTGTCCCCCCTAGAGATAACCACTATTCAGAATTTTGCCATAAATATTGTCCTGTTTTTCTTTATAGCTTCACTGCCAAGTGTGCATTCCCTAATCAATATAGTTTGGCTTTGCCTGTTTTTGAATTTTCTGTAAATGGAATAATACTCTGTATTACTTTTCACCTAGCTTCTTTGTCAATTTCTATATGACATTCATTCATGTTGCTGTATAAATCTTCCTCATTTGTTTTTATTCCATTTACATTGTTGCATAATATTCCATTGTATGACTATGCCACCATTTATTTATCCATGCTATAGTTGGTGGGCAATTGGTTATTTTTCATGTGAGACACAGAATAAAAAGGCTGACATCCACATTCTCATAAAGATATCTTGGTACCTATCTCCAAGATGTTTTCTAGGTTATATACCTAGAAGTAGAATTTCTGGTTCATAAGATATTCATATTTTCAATTTGACTAGATAATGCTAAACATCTTTTTCAAAGTACCATACAAATTTATACTCCCACTAAAAATATAAGAAATTATACATTTTACCACATTCTCTGCAACAGTTGGTATTGTCTGATTTTTAAACTTTTGCTAAACAATTGAGAAGGTAATCTCATTGAGTTTTTAGTTTGCAATTTTCTGATTGCTAATTGAATATTTTTTTGTATGTTTATGGGCCATTTGGCTATATTCTATTGTGATTTACATGTTCAAATATTTTTCCCATTTGTTGTATCATCTTCCTTTTTAAAGTTTATTTGTAGGAGTTCTTTATATATCCTGTGCACTGATTCCAGACACTGTGGTGCAAATATCTTAATACATCCTCTTTTATTTTCTTCATGGTAATCTAGATGATATAAGTTCAAAATTTTAGTGCAATCCAATCATCATTTTTTCTCTTATGGTTACTTTGTTTTGTGACTGGTTTAAGAAATCCTTTCTTAAACTGGAGTCATGACAATATTGTTTGTTACATTAGAAAAGTTTTAACTTTTATGTCTAATATTTTAATCCACATGAAAGTCATTTTGTATGTGTTGTGTGATAAAGGTCAGCCAATTGTCTCAGCACCACTGATCCCTCACTTATCTGCAATTTATCTGCAATGACACCTCTATTATAAAAATTGTGTCCCTTCTTTTATACAGAGGTTTTTTTGTTTGTTTTATTTTTTTTTAAGAGACAGAGTTTCCCTATGTTGCCGAGGCTGGATTGCAGTTGTTATTCATAGGTGCAGTAAGAGTGCCTTGTAGCCTGAAACTCCTGGGTTTAAATGATCCCCTGCCTCAACCTCCCCAGTAGCTGGAACTACGGGTGCACACCACCAGGCCTGGCTAGAGGTCTGTTTCTAAATTCACACTGTTCATTCAAGGGGTAATGGAATCACCACTCAATATAAAATAAAAAGACAAAGCTGTATTTATTGTTTACTAGAGTGAGAAGTCTGCTCATCAAGAACAGTCTCTGAGAAGAACCAGATAGCTGATTTTGGGGCTGGGGGAAGCATGAAGTTCAGGAAATTGATGGACTTTTAGAAATGTAAATGAATTCACATAATTTGGAAATGTGTGGTTGATTCAGATAAGACTGACATTGATTGGTTAGCAATTAGAGGGGGTGTTTATTAGAGTGAGTCCATCACTGAATGGCTAACTTTCAGCATAGAAGGATGACCCCGATTGGTTGGCTTATAAAAGTGTATTCCTTAAGTCAAGTTATTATTGATTATTTGAACAGTTTCAAAACTCATTTAGATGACTATTTGTTATTACAATTGAAGAATAACCAATCTTTTTTCTAAATTTGTGATAACTTTTAAAAACATCAGTTCTAATTGGTCTAATATCATACTATGTTAATTACTGTGACTTGATGATCAGTCTTAATATCTGGTACAAGTTGTCCCACTTTGTTCTTTTTTCATCAAGAGTCTCTTAGATATTCTTATCCATTTCACTTCTGTATAAATTTTAGAAACTACTTTTCAAGTTATATACACACAAACCAAATTTGTGATTTAGTTTGTATCCCATTGAAAATTCAGATCAATTTTAGATAATATAATTGAGTATAATCCAAAGATACGTTGTATTTTTTCATTTGTTGAGCTTTCTTTTCATGTCACTCAAAAAGTTTTAGAATTTTCTCCATAAAAGTTTTGTACCTCTTTTGCTAGCTTTATTATTAGGTGCATTATATTATCTTATAATATTGTAAATGACATACGTTTTTCTTGTTTGTTTGTTTCTAGTAAATTAAGTTTTACAGTTGATTTTATGGTGATTTTGTATCTAGCAAAAGTGCTAACATTTTTACTTATTGTAGTTATCTATTACTTAAATTTACCATGTACACAGTAATGTAAACAATTTTGTTTCTTCTTTCCCCATTTTTTTCAACTTTTATTTCTTTATCTTGCCTTAGTTCATTGACTAGGTCCTCCAGTATAATGTTGAATAGAAGTTGTAAGGGGCTGAATTCTCCTGGCCCATGCTAGACTACATTTCCAAGCTTCTTTTTCTAATTATAGGTAGATATGTGACTCAATCCTTGTCAATAGAATATGGGAAGAAATGTAGTATGCTGCTTCCAGGCCTTACCTTTCAAATAATTACATATGATCCTTCAGTTCCTCTCTCTTTATCTGCTAGGTGGAGAAGACTCTTAGGACCTAAAGGAGGGCAAGCTTTAAGATGAAAGGAGTCTGAGTACCAAACTGACACCTAGATTGCCACCTAATCAGGAATACTCACACTGCATTATTATTTATATAAAAATTAATTTCATTAAGTCACTTTAGCCTTTGGATTTTCTCTGGTATGTCAATTAGAAAGCATTACCTTAATTACATACATTTAGTTCATTAATTTTCAGTATTTCTTCCCTTCTAATATATACATTTTAAAACTAAACATTTCTTTGTAAGTATTGCTTTAGCTGTGTCCCATAAGTTTTAATATGTATTAGTATATTTTCATTTGCTTAGTTCAAATATTTTCTAATTTCCATGTGCTTTCTTTTTTCAGTTATATAGAAATGTCTTTTACTTTCCAAATATGGAAATTTTCACTTATCTTTATATATATTTCTAGCATATATTTCTAGCTTAATTATATTGTGTTTAGATAGCATGTCCTCTATATTTGTAATTCTTGAGCAATTGTTTAAGCCTGCTACCCAAATTAAGGTCAACTTTTATAAACACCTATATTTATAAGTCCTTAAAAATGAGTGTTATGCAGTTATTAGATGCAGTGTTCTATATATCTTTTAGGTTTAGTTTGTATTAATATTGCTTAAATATATTCTATGCTTATTGATTTTTGGTCTGCTTGATCTACCAATTACTCAAAAATATGTTAAAATCTTTCAATCTGTTTGTGGGATTTTTAAATTTCTCTTATAACTGTTGAATTTTTATTTTACATATTTTGAAACTATGTCATTAGCTGCACATAAATAAAAATTATGACTTCCTGATAAATTCAAAGTTTTATCATTATAGAATGATTCTCTTTAGTAATGGTTTTTGCCTTATAGTTTTCTGACATTAATATTATTGTCTGTCAGCTGGTATTTTAATGACATATCTTTTTCCATTCTTTTAGCTTCAACCTTCCTATATTTTTTGTGACATACCTATATACTCTTTAAAAATATTGATTAGATCTTTTTCTAATTTACTATGACAAACTTTGTTTTTCTTTGGATAATTTTACCCATTTATATTTTAATGGTTTTACTAATGCATTTTATTATCTTTTTTCATCCTTTCTACTTGCCCCACTGTTCTATATATTAGGTCATTAAATATGAAATGTCCAATTTTGAATCAATAGTTTATTATATCTCAAGCAAGAAGCAATACAATCACTCAAAGTTTGCATCTAAACTATGGACACAGTTTCGCCATCTTAACAATAACTTGTTTATGCCAGCAGCAAAGAAGTCCGGAGAGCAAGTGGCAATGAAATCACAAAAGGTGTTTTCCACAGCTTGTTGAGAATTGAATATTTTTCCTTGCAAAAAGTAGTCCAAAGCCTGAAAGAAGTAGTAGTCAGTTGGTGCAAGGTCTGGTGAATATGGTGGATGACAGAGAGTTTCCAAGCACAGCCTCTCTAGTATGAGTAGCATCGTTTGTGTGACATGTGGTTGAGCGTTGTATTGCAAGAGGATTGGCCTGTCTCGATTGACCAATCTCAGCCGCTTAATCACAAGCATCCTCATCATTTTATCCAATTGGTTGCAGTGACATCCACTGTAATCGACTGACCAGGTTTCATGAAGCTGTAGTGGATAATACCAGCATTGGACCAACAAACACACACTATTAGCTTTTTTTTTGATGAATATTCAGTTTTGGACTGTGTTTTGGCACTTCATCTTTATCCAATCATTGTGCCAAATGCTTTCTATTGTCAAAAAGAATCTATTTTTCATCATCCATAACAATATGCTGTAGATCACTTTTATGTAGTTCACTTTTATGTCATGACAGCAACAAAAGGCAAGCTTCCAGATGATTTCTCGTCTGATGCTCATTTAATTCATGTGGAACACATCTATCCAGCTTCTTTACCTTATCAATTTGTTTCAAGTGGTCCAATATTGTTGGAATAGCAACATCAAACCTTGCTGCTAATTCACACTAAAGTTGAGATGGATTCGCTTCCACTACAGCTTTCAGCTCATCATTATCCACCTTGGCCTGAGGTCACCCATACGGCTCATTTTCAAGATTAAAATCACCAGAAAAGAATTTCTCAAACCATCAGCGTACTGTGTGTTCATTAGCCACATCCTTCTCCAACCCTTCATTGATATTTTGAGCTGTCTGTGAGCCACTGGTTCCACACTGGAACTCATATTCGAAAGTAACATGAATTTTTGACTTATCCATGGTTTCACAAAAATCGCTCTAAAAAAATGCGAAAGATAATCACTAGCCAAGCCATGCATTTGAAAGACTGAGGATGTACTTTCACAATGAAAATAAAACAGGAGTTGTCAAAGTGAAATGTCTGAGATACCAACTATCAAAATTAGTACTTAAGGAAATCGGACATTTCATGCTTAATAACCTAATTCTTTCTCCTTTTGGAATGATTTTTAAATTATTATTGTCTTTTGCTATTTACCTTTTTGGAAGTAATGCATTCTTTTTCTGTTTTTTCTTTTTAAGTAGTTATCAAAAAATTACAGGGTTAACATATCAAAGTTCACACTTAATTAATAATACCTTTACTCTTCCTGAACAACATAGGACTTTAAAACAATCATGTGCTGCACTCCTGACTCATATGTTATTGTTTTATTATATTTTAATTGTCTTTTTAAACTTTATGATAATTTATTTTCTCAAAATATTTCTCTTAAAATGCTTCTGGGCCCTGGGAAAGATGAAATGCCTAACCGTTGGACATCATATAATCATGCAGCTAGAGGTGCCCATCACAGGCTAAATTTCATCATACTCACCAAATCATATGGGAAGTTAGATTCAATAACAGTTCATTGTAACATAGAAATTGTATACCTATGATGAAACACAAGCAGGGCCAGAAGGCACAAGTAAGCTGCAGAAGTGGATAGCTCAGAAGCCCATGTTATTAGCCACTGCCACACTAATGGATCCAATTGCATGGGTTTCCACTCACTGGTTGTACAGGGTCTTCTTATGATCATCTGATAAAAAATGGAAAAGCTGAGCTCAGTTCATAGATAGGCTGGCTCCATATGTGGGTGCAAGCTGAAAGTGGAAGGCTGCTACACTAAAGCCTAACTCAAAAATACCCCTGAGAGATTATTAAGAGATATTTTTCCAATGGACAAAGCTAGTATACCTAGTTATCAACTTTTTTTTTTTTTTTTTTTTTGAGACAGTGTCTCACTTTGTTGCCCAGGCTAGAGTGAGTGCCGTGGCGTCAGCCTAGCTCACAGCAACCTCAAACTCCTGGGCTCAAGCAATCCTACTGCCTCAGCCTCTCGAGTAGCTGGGACTACAGGCATGTGCCACCATGCCCGGCTAATTTTTTCTATATATATTTTAGTTGTCCATATAATTTCTTTCTATTTTTAGTAGAGACGGGGTCTCGCTCTTGCTCAGGCTGGTCTCGAACTCCTGACCTCGAGAGATCCACCCGCCTCGGCCTCCCAGAGTGCTAGGATTACAGGCGTGAGCCACCGCGCCCAGCCTAGTTATCAACTTTTTGTAGAAAGAAAATGGTCTGAGATAACACTATATGTGTGTGTGTGTGTGTGTATACACACACATACACATACTCCTATGCACATACATAAATCTATATCTATATCTATTAATATATCTACATCTCTCCATAGTCAGTGGCAAATGGTTTGACTGGTTGCTTAGGGCTAAGTAAGGAAAAAGATTGGAAGATCAATCAAGAAGGTCTGGAGAAGAAGCTTGTGGAAGGACATAAGAGAACAGGTAACAAGGATAAAGATCTTTGTATTATAAGTTAATGCCCACCAGAGAGCACCTGGCATAGCAGAGTCAGTAAAAAACCAAGTAGATAAAATCATCTGGCTAGTTGATATCATCCAACATTATTCATTGTCTCCTCTCAGCCCTTTCCAGTGTCACAATGTGTTCATGAGAGGGAAAAGCTCTGGATGTAGACTTGGAAGCAATGGATGGACCAAATAGCATGGGCTCCCACTCACCAAGGCTGATCTAACCACTACCACTGTCTAATGCCCAACTTTCCAGAAAGGAAGACGAAAGCAGAACTCCAAATATACCTTCATCAATGGAGCAGATCAAGTCATCACTTGTTGAAAGTTAATTTCATTGTATCCCCTCTATCTTAGAAGACGCAAAAATTCATATAGACTAGAATTTGTGCATGTTCCATGTTTTCCCTTCCTGCCTGCAGGGGCCTTGCCAATGTCACTAACCAAGGGCACATCAGTATCCATGGCCACATAATGTCAGGTCAAGAATCCATCTTTGCAGCAAATGAGATATAATAATGAGCACATGACCAGTGGTCCTATGACATACTGCATGACCCAAACACTGCTGGCAGATGGAGTAATGGAATGGTCTTTTGAAGGTACAACTGATATACCAGCTTAGAGATGATACCCTGGGAAGTTGGGATGGCATCATCCCGAAAGCGGTGTTCCACTAAATCAGTGGCCATTACATGGTACTGTCCCCAGTAGGTAGAACACGGGCTTATAGAAAACACAGAGTTGAAATAAGAGTGGCTTCACTTACCATCATGGCCAGTGACAAACTCAGGGAATTTGTGCTTTATGTCTCTAAAATGTTGGTCTTTGTAAGTCTAAAGATCCTGTTTAGAGCCAGGCAAGGTGCTATGTGACAGAAATTGTAAACAAAGAAGATACCATCTCTCAGAGTTTACGGTGATTGAGAGAGGATTGGGAGAGAGAAGAAATAATAATAATAGTAATTATAATAGTGATGATAACAACAGCACAAGGAATTTTGAACACATAGGAAGAGGCTCCTAAATCAAATAGATGTTTGTGTGTTTGTTTTTGGGTCTGCAGGAATGAAAGTAGGGAATGAAAGGGAATTAGAAAAGGCAGAAAGACTTCCAGGGGGAAATGATGATTTAACTGGATTTTGTAGCAAAGAAACTAATTAATTATGTAGATGTGGAGGCAAAAGTCATTCAGGCAAAAGGTAAAGAAACTTGTGCTGCTTCTGTACAAGGACATGTACAGATTTCAGTTAAGTGGGAAGGAGTTTGAGAGGGAAAGGGATGTGCCAGAAGGTTAGGCTTCAGAGGCCTACAGGAGACAAAGCAGAAGCCTTTAATGCCAAGGATGCCTGGGGGCAATAGGAAGTCATCAAAGGTTTTAATCAGGAGAATGAGGTGATTCCATGTGCACTAAGCAAATTGAACTGAGAATGTTCATTCTTGCATACCTTGTCCTCACCCCATTCAGGAAAGAAAAAAACCTTTTGACAACAAAACTATATCTTCAAAAGATTTATAGACTTCTGGAGAAATTCCAGAAGTACTCCAAGTTCAGAACCAACTGTTCTTTTGAGAGAGGAAATTAAAATAAAAAAAAAACAACCCTTTGGAAAGTGGTTTTTTTTCTTTTCTTTTCCCTTTTTTTTGGGGGGTGGGAGAGGGGAGGAAGATAACTTTAGATTTTTTGGAAAATCAGCCTGATTACACAGAGGCAGAGGACATAATTACTTCAGTAATGAGTTGTAGAAACCAGAATTTCCCTTAAGAAAAGAGGATAAGAGAAGCTATGAGAAAATCCTCCCAAGCTGAAACACTGAAATTCAGTTCTGCAAAGAACTGTAAACTAGTTAAAGCAAAGGCAACTTCTTGCTAAGAGAGTCCTCTCAGGAAAAATAAATGGATAAATAAATTGGATCACCGACATGAGCTTGCACCCAGTTAAAAGTGACTTCATTCATTAGCCCAAGGACAGCATTTCTCATTTCCTCTAGGATTTCAGATGGTAAGCCCAGAATGCATTAGAAACCTTGTGTCATTGAATGTATCTATTCTCCTCTACGTGCTCCAGCTTCCCTTTGATCATTTTATAATTACCATTAATTGATTCTTTCTCTCTGGTAACCTATCACTTTCTTGCAATTGATCTTTGTGTCTGTCTCAATTCATAGGATTGTGAATACCCTCATTGGTGAGACTTTTGTGTGTGTGTGGATTTCAAGAAACATGGCGTTTTAGTCAGAGGGACTTTGAATTCTAACCCTGCCACTTGCTAGTTCCTGGAACAATGGAACCTCACTAGGTTTCAATCTGCTCATCTGTAAATTGGAAATGCAAGGCCTCTGATGGAGTATTCTTACTGTGTTCCTTTAACAAATGGTTCTCAGCCCAAGCCAGACATTAGAATCACCTGGAGAAATTTTTTAGACAGACCTTTGCCAAGGTCCCATCCTCAGAGGTTCTGATTTAATGGGCCAGGGCATTGGTATTTTTAAAAAGCTCCTCAAGTGATTCTAAAGTACAGCCATAGTGGAAAACAACTGCCTGAAACCAAATAATCCCATTACAGATTGTGAAACAAGGGCAGAATAAAATGGATGCCAGACACACCAGTCTGCTTTTCACACTGGGCTAGTTGTTGGATCACAGATGTAGGTGTAAGGTATCCAAAAGAAAGATCAAGCTCTTTTATATCTCTGTCTACTAGTGGTATTAGAATAATCCAGCAACAGGGGAAAAGGGGGAAGCCCACTTCTGATGAGCAAAGCTTTATTAATCTGAGAAGAGAATATGTTACTGAAACAGAGTAAGGAAGGAGTTTGATCTCTTTAACTCCATAGTGGTTGTATTACCTTGTGAAGAACATACAGAAGCCCCAGAACTGCTCCATGTGAAACCTCACCCCCTTCCTTCTGCAAGCAACGACCTCTGGCAGGAAGCATTTTCTTTTGCCTAGAGGCCTGGAAAAGCATCTCATATTAAGAATGTGAACTAACATTTTGTGACTGTTTGCTAGAAGTTGAGAACTCTGCTAAGCATGTGCATAGCATCCAGCCCTCTAGTGTTAGTCTGTGAAGGGGATTGAAAGGAAGTGAAGGTGAAGCAGGACCTCTCCTAAGGACCATAGAAGAGATTTATTTCTGTCTGCCACACACCGTGATCTCTCAGCTACTAGACAACTCTAGGCCAAGAGATTCCCAAACTTTAGCATGTATCAGAATTACTTAGGAAGCTTACAATTAACAATACACAATGTAGGAAGCCACAAAGATGAGTGTAATACATTTTAAGAAACATAAATCATACAAGTAATCTTAAAAAAATATAAGTACATACAACTAGAAAAATGCTCACCTAATTAAATATAGAGTCCTGGGTCTCACTCCAGAATTTCTGATTCATTAGGTCAGTGGAGGGGCTCTATGGTTTGAATGACTGATGAGTTCCCAGGCTATGCTAATGCTACTGGTCTGGGGACCACCCTCTGGTACCCACTCTTCAAGGGCACTCACACAGTGGCGCTCTTGCCAATGGATTACTAAGAATCGGTATATTTGCTCTGAAACCTTTTTATGAGCAACTTTTCTTTTTAATGTAGTTTAATTAAATACTAGGTAACTAATGAAATACAAATATAAATAAGATGGCTTGCTTTGTTTTTCTCTGAAAGCTAAACAAAATATTTTGAAAATGCCCTATAAGGAGTATTGCTTTTTTAAAAAACAATACTGTCAGCTTAGTTGCCTGCCAGGTGATAAGGCTGGAAAATTAGGGATGGCGGAAGGAGAGAGAACTGTAAAACTGTTTAGCTTCTGCATTTGGGGTGTTTCACTGGTGTTTTATAATTTTTTGCTCTTCTTTAAAGATACCAAAACTGGAAGAGGCCTTAGTATTACATTAGAGTATCATCAATTCATTGTATATGTACATACTTTAAATTTTAAAAGATATTTCTGAACAATCTTCTGAAAAGGTGTGCATCATTTTTTATTCTCTCAAATTCATATATTTTCTTCATTTTTTATTATTATACATATATATTTAATTCATACATTAGCTAACTATGGATGCCTGTAACTACTGAACTTAGAATATACTAATTATTTGTCCACATAGGTACTATGGAGATTTCTCTTTACTTTAAGTACTAGGAAATGAAAAAATAAATTAATATGTGTGAAAGTATTCTGCAATACAGAAGAAAAGGGAGCCTTGTGCTGAAATAAAGACTTTTACACATACATACATACACACACAAGCATAGTGTATCTGTATATCTCTGGATTTATCACAAATATTGTTATATAGAAGTTTTTCATAAAGTATTTCTAGCTCCTTTATCAAATATTTAATTGAGAGTTTTTAACATTTTAGATGCTATAATTTTGTGTTTGTTTAAGTTTCTTGTTTTAAAAAAAGTTTCATTATTGTTATTATAAATGGTCCTTGGAGACTTCATAAAGCCTTTTCTTTCTTATATTGAAAGTTGTATATATATCCAATAATTATATAATTATTTGGTACCTAATTGATAACAAATTTGATTAATTTTGACATCTTGCTCTATTACAGACATATAATATTGTGTTATAGTCTTCCATTGCTACTGTTTCCTGATCTACTTGAAAAACTCCTGTTAATTCTTAAAGAACCAGCTAACACATTTCTTCTTCATTGAACCTCTCTTCTAGAGCTTACTGCTAGTTTATTACTAATTTATGCTATTTTATAATAGTACAAATATACATACCCATGCAATATACTATACAAAAACGTTTACAGTTTATGGAAAACCAAGGCCTATATCTTATTTTGGCGAACTTTTTCCTAAATGTTATTTTGAAGAAAAGTAAGTCAGGAGTAGTTTTTAAAAAACACAAATAATAGTTTCATAGTTATTATTAAATGACTATAGGAACAACTTGACTACTTATTAGGGCATATTATAAAGCCACAATGTGATGTTAACACAAGAATAAATAATTCAGTAGAACAGAATAGGTTGTTCAGATATAGACCTGATTATAGACAGAAATATTTGCTTAAAAAAGAGAGGCATTAAAAAATCATAAGCAGGGAGCATATTTATCAATGCATATCATAGGGAATACTAGTTGCCATTTGGATAAATATAGTTTAGATTTGTATCTAATACTATACAGTCTTTACTTTTAGACTTAAACTATTAAAAATTTGTAATCATAATTAAATATATGGACAGGAGAGCATGTTCCAAACTTACCAGTGATGAAAGATGTACTTTCAGCAACTTACATAGAGAGACAGAAAATAAATAGATGATAGAAAGAACATTAAAAATTTTTTGATAGATTCTTTTTATATGATTAAAATAAAAAACTAACAAAAACAGATAAGAATAAAATAACCAGGAAAAAACAGGTTCTGAAAATTTGACACAAGCAAATACTTGTCCTTGAAAACCTATGAAAATCAGTAAGAAAAAGCAAAGGGGAGAAAAACGAAACTTATAACAATAGCAGAAACAAAGTTAGCTCATAAACTTGGAAATATGTTTAACTCACTAGTAATAAAAAAAGACAAATTAAAATAGTAAGAGACAATTTTCAACTATAAAATTTATAACATTTTAATGATAATACATAATATATTAGCTGCGTAGTGGAATAGGGACTCTTATAAAATACTGTTTGAACTCTGGAATGCAAAGTTCAATTATGTATAAAAATATTAATATTTATTCATAGTCCTTAATATTTTGGGAAAATCATCCTAAATAAGTTAGTCATAAATGTGACTTTATGAAGAGAAAACTTCCTGTGCACCAAAGATTCATGTCCCCTTTCCCCAGGGTAGAGATGTCACTGAGAAATGACTTCCCAGCTCCTTTTGCATTTAAACAGAGCCCTGTGAGTTTCCTTAAGTCTCAACTAATGGAATAGGGGCAGAGTTAATGCAAGCTACTCCCAGGACTGGCCAGACTCTCTAGGTTCAAAGCTCAGTTTTCCATTACTGGTGTATAACCTTGAGCAAGTTAACTAATGCATTGTGCCTCGGTTTCCTCATCTGTAAAATAAGTTTTATAATAGTGCCTACCTCATAGGGTTAAGAGTTACAAGTCAGTAGGTCAATATATACTAAATTCTTAGGTCAATGTCAGAACATGAGTATTCTGAGAAGTATAAGCAACACCAAACCCATCAAGAGTGCCAATATATGGTTCATTCCAGAACAAATATTGTTTGCCCTGGTCCATGGGGTACACCATAGATCTCAAGCTGAAGGAACCTTGGGGGTTTCCCAGGGCACACCCTTCTCCTCTAAAATCAGGAGTGCAGTGCTGAGATCATAGGAGGTTTTCACAGTGGCCTGGAACCTGTGATACGATCCTTCAAACCCTCTCAAGTTCTCCTGGTAACCATGGACCTGGGAAGACCAGTCACACTGACCCTTCAGGAAAACAAAAGAAGAGTCATCTGGTTGTAGGTTTCCAGGAAGTTTGGATGTGAACTCAGGTAGAGTCCCTAAAGGTGAGCATTTACTTATACAGGTAAAGGTTGGTGGCTAGAAATTGAAATAAGAAGACAGCTAAGAGGGAATCTTAAGAAAACACTCCTGTTTAAGCAGAAAAGTACACACAAATGGAATACATTTGGATGTCAGTAAAAGTTTTCATATGTAAAAAGATTACATATAAATTAAAAACCTGTAAGTATTAAAAAAAAAAAAAGAAAAAGGAAAAAGAAAACACTCCTGTTGTCCTGGGCATATATTTACCTTGAAGTAACCAATATTTTTTAAAATTATTTAACAGCCAAGCATTGTTCTAAGAACTCTACAAACATTAACTTACTTAATCTTCATAACAAACCAGTGAGAGATATTCTCTTACCACATATTACTGGTGAACTCAGTAGCTTGCTCAAGGTCACACAGGTAGTGTGTGATAAAACCAGAATTCAAACCAGACAATATGACTCCCTAGGTGTTCTCTGAGATGCTAAGCTTTGCTGCCTCTCTCACCATAACAAGGGAGAGATGCCCAATAATGTTATTTTTAATGCTGCTATATATTAGTATAGCATAGTTTTAAATTAACAGTGATTAACCATATATTCTCCCCATATTCCCAGGAGACAGGTAAGACTGGTATTAATTCTCATTTTGCATAAGAAGAAATTGAGGCTCAGAGAGTCAAAGTAACATTTGGAAGAACACACAGTTAAAATTCAGGTCCTGGTTGTTCGACTACTGATCCACTATTCTTTTATTCACTCCTCACCAGTTTTTTCAATTCTTTTCCCTTAAAGAGAATTTAAAATAAGATTTTTTTTCTCTCCATTCCCTCCAATGTTGGCAGAGTGATTAAATCAAAGAGATGAACTTTTTTTTAAGACCAGAAACTTAAGCAATTCTGAAAATTACTAGGAATGTTTGATTTCGATCTTTCAGGTAATCCATTTACTTATTAAGAGCCATGAAGGCTTTTGAAGCTGAACACAATTGTACAGGATGACTGGGTAGAACATGGCAGTCCCTTTTCCCCCTTCATCTTCAGCCAGCACGTTGGATTGCTCCTTTGCCAGCTAGTGAGGCAGGCGTGTTGGGACATTGTACAAGCAGTTACCAAACAATCTAGTAGAGGAAATCCTGGGGCTGCAGGAAGGGGACCTGGGTTCAAGTCCCATGTGCACTCCTTGAGGTAGCCTCAACAACTCACTTATACTATTAGGCCTCAGTTTTCTCATCTGTGGAGTATGGACATTCGACTAGGCAGTTGCTGAAGTCCCTCCCAACTTCTTATCTCCTTCTGAGCTCTATCTTTGCATGTGGCTTTGGACAAGTTGGGCTTCAGTTTCCTTATCAGTAAACTAGGACTGATCATATTTTTTCTAATTCTCTTTCTGGATTGATGAATGCATCAAAGAGGATACTGAAAACAAATGCCCTTAAATATAAAATAAGTTTTACAATTTGTAAATACTTGCTACCATTAACTAATTAGAAAAAAAAAAGGTTAAGATTTCAGCAACTGAAAAAATTGCTGCTGATCTTCATAAAGCCCTTAATGGGTTAAATGCCTGGACATCTGGTGAAATACTAGCCTCAGCTGTTTAAGTGACATCTTCTTGGGTCAAATTTCTCTCCTCTCTCCAGTCCATCTGCTCACAGTTTGTCATGATAAACACTTCTGAGTTACAAAGCAAATAGTACACAGCAACAAGAGAGGGACAGCATCTTGGATCTTGACTAGACAATAATATCAGAGCAAAAAACAACTGTCTACTCTTCATTCCCTCAACCCCACCCGACACTGCCTATTCACCCCTGCCCCCTCCCTTCTCTGCCCTGTGTGTTGAAGCCGCATGCCAGGTGGGAGACAAGTTAAAGGTAAGAAATCAAAACTATCCATGAGTGACCGGGGATAAGACACAGGCCTAATGGGTAAGAATAATACCAGGTGGCATTATAGAAAATAGAGGTGTTGCCTGCCCTTGGTTCAATGAAAGTAGAGTGTGTTATGTGACTGGTACTCCCTAGAATAGAATCATCTTAATGTAGCATCCTGGGAATCAGGGCGCTTGGCTTCCCAAGGCAGTTCACCAATTTGTTCTGAGAGTTCAGCAAAATTCACTGAATATTCAGCCTGTTTCCTTATTTGTAAAATGAGGTGGTAGTTGGTGGTAGCAATACACACCTACATCACTGTTGTCAGTAGGTTTAAATAAAAAATGTCTGTGACAGAGTTTGGCACATAGTAGTTAGTGAATTTTTTTTAATCTACTCCAAATTTGGTATACAGGACAGAGATCTATACTGAGAAGAGCTTGGATGCCCGACTGAGGACTTTGGCCTTTCAACTCACACACTTCTGGTGGTGGGAGAATGGATTGGCAAACCCACTCTGGCAAAAACAGTTTGATCAGTTGTTACACTTAAAGGCGTGATTGCATATTCGAGAACCCAAACATTTCCAGACCTAGATGAGGCTTTTGAACATAGGCAAATGTAAGCAAGTTCAGAGTAGCAGAGTTTGTAATAGAAAAGAATTAACCAGAAACAACCCAGACATACATGTGAATGAATTATAGCTACATGGATCAATATTAATGAATTTCAAAAACATAATGCTGAATAGAAAACAAGTCACCAAAGACCATATCTAATATAATTCCATTTACATAAAGGTCAAAACAGTCAAAACTAAACAATGTATTGATTAGGGGTAAAGATATCTGTGGTAAACCACAAGAGAAGCAAGGAAATAAAGAATAATTAACATTGGGGATGGTGTTTGCCTTTGGCAGTCAGAGGAATGAGATGATTTAAAAGATGAAAGGTGCTTGGAGAAATTCAAAGATATTGGGAATGTGATGGGTATAGGAGTAATAATTGTGCTATTATTCTTTAAATTATATAAATATATATGTAGTATTTATATGTGACAACATTCCAGGCCAAAAAAAAAATAATATGCACAAAAATGGAACAAATACATACCAAAAAAAATCAATCTTTTCTTCAAAGCTCAAATCAAACATTTCCTGTTACATGGAGTCCCCCCTGACCTCACTGATATTTTCCTTCTCTCTTTCAATTTCTCTATTTTTTTGTTTGTGTGTTTGTTTTACTTGTCTTATGAAAGCCTTCCATTTCTACTTTCTGTGCGTATGGTTTGAGTAAGATCTTATCTCCTGGAGATTGCAAACATCTTGAGTGTGGGATCTGTGACCCATTATCTCCCCTTCACCTGTGGCGCCTATCCTGGGAATCAGTTTGATTGAGACCAGGAATATTGGGACTTGCCCTCTAGAGGAATTCAAAACTCATTTTTTTCACTAAACGTTTGAATTCAAATCCTGGTTTTATGACTTAAAACATCTGAGACTTTTGAGCATGCTAAGTTTCTTCTTCTATGAAATGCTAATAACTTCTAACTATTGGGTCACATTCAGGATTTTTCTGATAATTAACTGACATAAATTTTTTAAATTGCATGATAAAATATCATATAAATATATATATACGTGCCCTTGTACATAGTAGATCCTCAAGAAATACTCATTCAGTGATTTTGACACAGTTTTACTTTATTAGGTTTAAGGGCCCTAATCAACACACAGGGCAGAAACAATTACTTAAAAAGGGTAAAATGACCTCTTCCAGAGAAGGAAGGTACTGAGACACACTAGAAGGACCCACTCAGAAATATGGAATTCATTAAAAAATTGTGTGGTAATTTTTCAGTATTGAACAGCTGCAAGAGGCTGTTGATCGCTTAGCTCTCCAACTCAATGTGAGAGGAGAATTGTGAAAGGCCACCACACTTTGGAGCCATGAGGCAATGTGACATATACCCTAAGACCTAAAGGAGAGAAGCTATGGAAGCCAATGAATGATGCATGGTAAAATTGGTAGCAATTAAAATCAACAGACCTGCTTTTCCTTTGAAATGAATTCATTATTTGTCAATACTTTTCTGAAAATATAAGTTGGATATTTTAGACTCACTTTTCTAGACAGAAAATTTAAAAATTCACTTCTAGCCTTGTTAAAAACATTTTAAAATATGTTCAAAAAGTATTTGTTAATGTTTTTCTGAAAAAAAGTTTAAAGAGAATATATGCAGAAAAATCAAGTTTATTTTGGATGTACATATGCTAAAATGCCTACTTTAATTAACATTTTCTTATTTCCAGAGTACTTCAGGACATATTGTTTTATTTAAAATTCTAGGAAGTGAATATTATCAATAACACTCTACACAAGACAGATTACAGGTGTAGACAGTAAGTGACAGAGCAGGTTTCAAACCTAAGTTTATGACTCTAGAATACTACATTTGCCACCCATTTCCCTTCAACGTTTACCTTGGAGAGATCACCTCTTCTCTTTAAGATGCAGATATTTTTCTCTGAATGTAAAACTATGCCTAGCACATAGCAGGTATATAGTAGATAATTACTGAATACATGAACTCATTTTTTCCTCAACATCTTTAAGACCTACATGTGGTATGCACTAAGACAAAATCACAGACTGTCCCTACTTTCACGACATAGCATAATTTTCATCTTTTGTGTGCATCTACAATGAGCAAGAAACTGCTCTGACAGTTAAAATTTAAAAGGCAGGAGATGAGTTTTAGTTCTTCATCTAGAAAGTGGGCCTTTCGATTTATTTCATTTGGCAAAGGAGAGTCTACCAGCTTAGCAGATGTAAATAAATAAAAAATTATAAATGGCAATCATGTATTTTAAAAATGTGACTGTCTCTAAATACAAACTGAAATGTCTTATTTATCTTTATATCATCAAAGTATCTATGACCATGTCTGACACATAGTAGGTGCTTTATAAATATTTGCTAAAGACGCTGAATTCTTGCAAACTTAAAATAATGGCCAGGACCAAAAAGTAAAACAAAGGAACAGAACTGTGTGTGTGTGTATGGGTGTGTGTTTGTGTGTGTGTGTGTGTGTGTGTGTTTAGCAAACTTTTATTTATTTACTTATTTTTATTTCAATGTATTAAGGGAGTACAAATATTCTTGGTTACATGGATTGCTTTACATTACAATTTACATTGTAATGCTCGAGTCATAACTATAAGTGTGCCTGTCACCCAAATAGTGTTCATTGTACCCATTAGTTGGGAACTGTCTGTGTGGGAACAGGCGATGTGAAAACTGAAGGGCTGGAGCTCTCTGGAGCAGAGATAGGGGCGGTGTGAGACGAGAAGCAGTATGGCATCCGCTTTCTTGGCTGGTGGCTGTGGCCTTGGGGGCCAATCTCAGAAGGGCTGGAAGCCTGATGCTTTAATTTCAAGAGGGTCCCAGTTCACTGGTTGCAGCAGCATTTGGGCTCATGAGGGTGGAAAAGCTCCCAAGCAGCTTGGCAGCCTGTCAACCACTGGAGGTGTGTGGAAAGGAGAAATGAAACACCTACCTATCGCCTTCACTGGGATCTGAGCTTCTCCAGGGTTGATCTCTGCAGATATCTTTCTTCTTGTTCTGCTTCGCAGTTTCTTTCCATGAAGTCTCTGGCAGGCTCCACAGGCTCCAGCACATTCCCCCATAAACTTTACCTGAGCTGTTCTCATTCCCCCCTCTCTCCTATCTGGAACCCTACCCTCCCTCTGGGATAATATGGCAACCCATGTCTTTAGTCAGGCGTCTTTTCCAGGAAGCCCAGCAAGCTTTTTATTTTGAGCTAATTTGAAATTTAAAGAAAAGTTGCAAAGATAATATAGAGTTCCCAAATACTTCTTCCTCAGTTTGCCTAACATTAATATCTTACATATTTGTCAAAACTAAAAAGAAAACATTAACTTATTACTATCAACTAAGCTTCAGACTTCATTCAGATTTTACTAGTTTTTCCATTAATATCTTTGTTCTGTTACAGAATCCAATCTAAGATACCACATTGAATTTAGGAATTTCTTGTTTACAGAAATTGTTTGTATAGTGTAGAAGAGAGATTAAATTATATAAGGCCTGTTGAGGCACTGAGGAATGTTGATTCATCCAAAATAGAATTAGCAGACCCACACACAAAGGTGCTCTGTCCAATATGGAAAAAAGACAGTGGACTGGACTCAGCTGCATCTGGTAAAGCTTGACCAAAAAAAAAAAAAAAAGCCCTTCCATGATATGTTTTGAGCCACATTTTCATGCTCTGTCTCAGTAAATCTATGTGTAACTAAACAAATATGTAAGCATATAGTTACTTAATTAGCAAACAATTGTTTTATCAATGGATTTTTGACAAAGCTACCAAGAACACATGATGAAGAAAGGACAGTCTCTTCAATAAATGATGTGTTGAAAGAAAAACTGCATATTCACATGCAAAAGAATTAAATTAGACCCTTATGCTACACCATATGGAAAAATTAACTCAAAATGAATTGAAGTCTTAAATATAAGACCTTAAAATGTAAAAATACTAGAAGTAAACATAAGAGAAAAGCTCCATGACATCGGTCTGGGTGACAGTTTTTTGGATATGACCCTGAAAACACAGGCAACAAAAGCAAAAATAGATAAGTGTGATTATATCAAACTAAAAATGTCTGCACAGCAAAGGAAACAGTTTGAAGAGACAACACACAGAGTGGAAGAAAATATTTGCCAACCATACATACATTAAGGGGTTAATATTCAAAATATACAAGGAACTCAACTCAGCTGCAAGAAAACAACCCAATTTTAAAAATGGGCAAAAGACCTGAACAGACATTTCTCAAAAGAAGACATACAAATGGCCAAAAAGTACATGAAAAAATGCACAGCATTGCCAATCATCAGGGCAATGCAAATTAAAACCATAATGAAATATTATCTCACACCTGTTAGAAAGGCTTTTATCAAAAAGAAGAAAAATAACAAGTGTTGGAGAGGATATGGAGAAAAGGGAACTGTTACACATTGCTGGTGGGAATGTAAATTAGTATAATCATTCTGGAAATTGGCATGGATTTTCCTCAAAAAAACTAAAAACAGAACTACCACATGATTCAGTTTTCTGAGTATATATCCAAAAGAACTAAAATCAATATTTTAAAGGGATATCTGCTCTACTGTGTTCACTGAAACATTATTCACAATAGTCAAACTATGTAATCAACCTAAGGGTCCATCAGTGGATGAATGGATAATGAAAATGTGGTATATACACACAATAAAATACTATTTAGCCTTAAAAAGTGGGAATAAAGATCCTATTATTTTTGACAACATGGATGAATCTGGGGAACATTATATTAAGTGAAACAAGCCAGGCACAGCAAGACAAATACCATATGATCTCACATATCTGTGGACTCTAATAATGTTGAACTGACAGAATTAGAGAGTAGAATAATGGTTATCAGAGGCTGGAGGGTAGAGAGGGAGGAAATGGGAAGTGGTTGACCAAAGGGTACAAAGTTTAAAATAGGAAGAATAGGCTTTGAGATCTATTGCACACCAAAGTGCAATAGACAATGTATTCTCTATGTCATGTTTAGGTTGATGCAGAATCCACAGCTCATTACTGAAAAATCCCATTGGGTATATATGATCCAGACACACAGGAGGTTATTCCTGAGGGAACAGCCAGCATGATGGACTGTATATAAGCCACTGTAAAGTCTGTCTACCCTGAGAAGGAGGACTGTCCAACTCCTCCTGTAAATGCCAAGTGGAGCACCCCATATGCAGCAGCTGATGTGCTTCATATGCAAGCCAGCGGGACTGGCTTTATGATGACCGGGATAGTCACCCATTGAACATGCCCACTTTCAAAGCTATGGTAAATGCTGTGGTTAAGGGGGCCCCTTGTAACGTTAGTATTACAAAGTCCAAGGACAGTCAGAAAGGTCTTAGTAAATTTGCTATCTCAGCTTCCCCTCATGGGACTTACTGATACTAACAAAAACATTAGATTAATTAACAAGAGAATGGGGAAAAGTGAAAGGAAGAATCAAAGGACTCATCTCAGAAAGGTAGATAATTTTAAATGGTTATTAAGAAACAAGGTCAATAAAGAAAAAATTGATAGGGGTGAAACTGAAGGGAAACAGAAAGGGGAGAGTCATGGGACTCTTCCTGGCAGGGTGGAAATCTTTAGATGGTTATTAAGAAATGGAATGAATAAAATGGAAATTGGCAAGGTTAAAACTAAGGTCTTAATACAACACTATCAAAGGTTGGGCAGGCCAAAGGGAGACCCTGCTGGTTTCCCAACACTAAAGGGTCCCAAACCAGTTTGTTGTATTTTCCCCCAGTCTGGAGAAATTTAAAAAGCCAGAAGGCAGAGATTACAATGAGAAATCTGATCTGAAATTGCCTGGGGCAATAGTTGGCAGATTAATCAAGATAAAGATTGACAAAAGGGCCCTTGGATTAACCCATGGCTGGGGACCCAAAGCCTTTTGCACAGGAGAGGATAAAATGGTCTGGGGTGGAGAAGAGAAATTCCTAGGACTAGGACATAAAAATGTAAGAGTTGATAGGATTATGAAAGTTGGTATATTTGAACATACTTCATGTGAAGTGGTTGCATCTCTTTTACCTCATTATATTATTAATACAAGAATGGACCTTGTATCTGACTGGGGAATTATTCCCTCTACCTAGTACTGTAAAACAGAAGGCATGTAAATCTCTTCAAGAAATACTAACTGGACATGCTAAATGGGAACCAGTAAGATTCTCCAAGTCCACACAGCATAGAGAAGGAGCTGGATGCTGGTCGGGACAAACTCTCCACCTGATCACCCTCTGTGGAGCTTACCCTGGCGCTTATGGCAAAGGCCCGTGAGCACCTCCCGGTGATGGCTACCAGGACTTTGGACTAGAGAATTTCCACTTGAGGCATATTTACTATTTTGTTATGGGACATAACTGAAGCTACCCCTATGACTGAAGGACATAAAATGATCTTGACACCTGAAATACCCATGCTGTCCCAGGTGATGTCAGAGAAACACTCTAATGGGAATGGTAATACTAGAAAGAGTTCCACGATAAAATGGAAATGGTTTATACAGGATCATGCTACCTGCGGAAGGCAAGGAAGAGCTACTCAGAGGCAAGAAGCTTCTTTCCCCCCAGTATTGACTGTGAAACTACGTAAGGAGCTCCTGGATTCTACAGTGCCTTATAAACTGCTTTCGACTGACTGACCAAGAGCTGTTGGGTTGAGGATGGCAGTGCCAAGGTGAATGGACACCATCCTGTTTGGAAGACTGCTACTTTGATCAAAGGTGGTAAAAACAAATTAGCTCAGTGGAATGAATTGTAGGCTGTTTTCCTAACAGTGATGAAAAAATTGAACAGTGGTAAAAGCCCCTGTGTTTGAGTTTTTACTGACTTGCAGGCAGTGACCAATGGCCCGGCCATACACTCAGGTGAGAAGGCAAGGGAAACTTGGCCTGTTTAGGTGATGCCCATGTGAAACACGGCCCTGTGGAAATTTGCATTAAAGTAGAACAAGTCAATGCTCATCAGAAGAACTCCCAGGTTCAAAAATGACTGAAATGGACAAATAGATATCCCCATATGCTTTCTTGAGGTGGCCATATGGGTCCCTGAAATGAGTGGGTACAGGGGCACTGCAGAAGTGCAGAGATGGGCTGAATCTAGACATGTTCCTCTTCTACTCATTCATACACAAAATGCCAATAAGGACTGTTCCATGTGCCAGCAAGAGAGACAGAGACTGCCAATGGCTAGGGGAAAATTCCCAGGTGGGAAGACCCTGAACATAACTGGCAAGTGAGACTGATGCTGGTAACCCTAGGGGGCTATAGATAGCCCTGTCCTGACAGAAATGGACACTGACTCTGGAGTGGGCTTTGCTTACCCAGTGAAAGATGCAAATGCCCAGGGTGCCATAAAACAACCAAAACAAAACAAAAATTAGACGATATTGCATGGATTTGGATGGCCAACCCTCATTTCTTCAGACTAAGAAACATACTGTATAGCCCATATATCCAGCAATGGGCAAAGACATACCCTCCTCAGAGTAATAGTTTGATAGAGAAATGGAATGGGCAATTAAAACATTTGATTGTCAGCTGGGCATGGTGGCTGATGCCTCTAATCCTAGCACTTTGGGAGGCCAAGGTGGGAGGATTGCTTGAGGCCAGGAGTTTGAGACCAGCCTGAGCAAGAGAGAGACCCCATCTCTAGAAAAATTAGCCGGGTGTGGTGGTGAGTGCCTATAGTCCCAGCTACTCAGGAGACTGAGGCAGGAGGATCGCTTGAGCCCAGGACTTTGAGGTTGCTGTGATCACACCACTGCACTATAGCATGGGTGACAGAGTGAGACTGTGTCTCAAACAAACAAACAACAACAACAAAAAAAAAAAACATTGATTGTCTGAAACATGGAGATAAAAGCATGAAGGACTGGTTTATAATATATACCTTCATGAGTGTGTGCTCACACTCAACATGAGTGGGGCTAAAAGAAGTGTCCCCACTAGATTTTTCTCTGTTTTTCTGGTTGATGTGGGGAAGAGAGGGTGGGGAGGTTGCTGGTATCATTATGTAATTCTTGCCAAGGGAGAAGTACACTGGTATAATGACTATAATTTTTTCTTTCTTCCCCAAATCACCCCAAAATTTTTTTTTCTCTACTACATTGTGTGGAGTTCACTGTAGCCTTAAAAATAATTATGTGGGAAAATTATACTGGCATAAGTGGATGTCTAACAAATGCTGTTTGTGGCAAGGGGAGAAGAGAAGCTACAGAATATGTTCAATATGATAACATGTATATAAAAATATTCATTTCCATTTCTACAGGTATGAATGTGCATAGGACTTCAGGGAACAGATCTGGAACTGCAGACATTGTTGACTGGCATGGTGAAGGGGAACTCAAGCTGTGCTGTAAGGCTTGTTTTATACTCTATGACTTCCTTTGTTTAGAACTCAATATTTTTTTTTCACTTATTATTGTGGGAAAGTAGAGAGTTCAGTATGATGAACTCCCATGTATGCATCTCCCAGCTTCAAGAAGTGTCAACACAAAGCTAGTCTTATTTCATCTATACCCTACTCATTTCCACACTTTATAAATAATTTTGAAGAAAATTTCAGACCTCATATTATCTGTAAATCTTTTAGTGTAATTATCCACCTTAAAAAACAATTATCAAATATATATCAAATATAATCAAATATCTAGTATTCAATATCCCAATAGATTCATAAATGCATTTTTTCACAATTTGCTTAATTATTCAATATGTCCTGATTTTTTAATGCTTTACTTTCTTATCATGAAATATTTCAAATGCAGAAAACTATGAAAAATAATTATCAGACATAAACATAAATACCATTCAGATTTATATGTTCTTTCTATTTTGCCATATTAGCTTCAAAATTTTAAAGAAATAAAAATGTTTTTTTAGGATAAAAAGTACAATCATTCTTTTAAAAAGTAAAACATGGTTTTAGAGACATAAAGACTGCAAAATAAAATTCTATTGCCATCCTCAGAGATCTTATCTGCCCTGTTATTAAGATATACCCTTCCCATGATATGTTTATACATTTAATAGAAATATATGTGTAGACAAAGAGTACTTTGTACTAATTTTTAAAAATCTCAAATGACATTGAACTGTATGCATCCAATTATATTTTATTTTTATCTTCAACATTATGTGTTCATATTTATCCATCTTGATACGTGAAGATAAAGTTCATTTATTTTGTTGCTACCTAGAATTTCACTGTTTATATATCTATTTTCCTTGGAAGGATAGAATTACCCCAACTTTAGTCTTATTAACTCTGTCATAGTGATCATTCTTGTACGTATTTCTTCATGTAGACATGTGAGAATTTCTTTATGGAATATTCCTAGAAATGGAATTTCTGAGTCTTACGATATAACATTTTTAAATTTATTTGATATTGTCAAATTGTGCTCCCAAGTCATTTTCCTAACTTACTCTTCTATTGACAGTATATGAGCTTTTTTTTATTATATCTTCACCAGCCCTTGATATTTTCCAAGTTTTTAATTTACTAACCTAATGGGTGTGAATAGTATTTCTTTTTGATTTTAATAAACATTTGTCTGATTTCTATAGGGGTTTCATATGTTTATCATCCTCTCTTACTTTCCTTTCTTTGAAATTCCTACATGTAATATGTGTTCATATTTCTGTTAGGTTACTTGACATTTTCTCTTTACTTTTAGTTCTTTATAAATTACAGACACTTAACTTTTATCATTCATGATTATTTATTTGAGTAGTAAGAATCTTCTTCTAGTCTGTAACTTAATTTTAAGTTCACAGTGTCCGGTTCTAAAGAAGTTTTACATTTTAATGTAGTCAAAACTGTCAATATTATTCTTTTATGGTTTGTGCTCTTGGATACTTGTTTATAAAAATCCTTCCCAATTCCAATGTCACTAACACAAAATCGTATTTTTTTAATTTTTTAAAGTTTTTAATGTCATATTTTAATTTTTATAATAAATATATTCATATATTATTTCTATAATTAACAGTACCATTTTAAATGGACAGAAAAATAAAAATCATCCTCAATTTTGGCCCTCAGAAACCAACTACTGTTAACATTTATTCTATTTACTTCTAGTTCATTTCTATGCATATGCCCTTAAGTGAAATGATAGATAATCTATATTTTGTACACTTTTTTGGTTGAATTGGCACTTCATGTAATTTTTTTTAATTTATAGTAATTCACAGAAAGAGAGGTTGAGGCTGGAGAATCCAAAGATGCAAGGTTTGAAGAGGAAACTTGCATGACAGTTCTCTTTGACAGTATATATTTGGGATTAATGCAACCCAAGCCAAGAGCAGCTATTAGCTCTTTTGTTTTTACATAGTTTTTATGTGCGCCTCCACTGTAGAAACTTATATAGTCTTCCTAACATTTGTTATTCACATCTCTGCTTCCTCCATGAAACCATGAGCTCCTTTAGGTCAGATAAATCTTACTAATATTTATATCACTCATTGTAACTAGCAAATAGTGGGTGCTCAAGATATGTAGAAAGAAAGGTGGTGAGGTGGACATTTAGGAATAAAGAGATCTAAATTCTAGTTCAGCAAGTAGCTAGTTGTGTGTCTTTAAGCAAATTTCTTTTAAGACTCAGTCATTTTATCTATAAGTTGAAGGGAAGAAACTAGATGATCTGTAAGTTTCCTACTTCCTCAGACATTCTAGACTCTAATTCTTTTTTTAAAAATTATTTAATGGAGCCCATAAATATTCTTTAAAATATTTCTGTTGCAGGATACTATTAAGTAGCCCAGTCTTTCAACAACCTATCACATCTAACATTAACAGGTGTTTACTTAAATACAAATGGAACTTGTGGTCCCTTAAGACTGCCAATTTTTTAGTAGAGATGTCTCTGCAGGTTGGGATGGATGAGCTGTTTTCTGGTTAGTAGCCATCAGAATACCAGAGAGGGAGCTTAATATAAGATACTCATTGGAGCTCTCTTGCCACTGTGATTTCTGGCAAGATATGGGACCATGTCATTTCCTGGCTAGTTTGTCTTTCCATCTGTCCATGGACTGATAGAGTTTATGATTATACCTCCCTCTAGTGACTAAAGCCTTCTCATAGTATAAAGTCTCCTATGACACATGAGCAAGAATATTTGACTAGAAAAATAAATTTAAAATATAAGGTATTAATCCTTTGATAATTCAAAAGATATTCTTGTTGCCATTGCTCTGTGGGAGAAGGAAAGTTCATCACATGTTTCACTTTGCATTGAAAGAACTAAAGTTCAGAAGGCACTTTTAGTGTGTTCAAGAAACAAATAGCCAGGATTCTGCCCCATTAATATAATACACCAGACCAACCATCTCTCAAAGTCTCATATCAACACACGACAGAACAAACTCCAGTGCAAATATACAGGAAAATAATCCCTCAACTATTCATTCTATGTCTCATTGTCCACAAACTTGCTCTGGTTGAAATAGTTATGGAATATTTTATACTAAGGAACGAAAAATATCAGAAATTCAAACTTTCAACCTAATATCTACATTCATTAAAAGAAATTAATAATAATAGTTAGCTAAAATCAACTCAATAGTAAGTCCTCACTTAATGTCATCAACATGTTCTTGGAAACTTGCAACTCTAAGCAAAATGACATACAGCAAATCCTTGAAAAATGTCATTGTTCAATGTCGTTTTGTTATAATATTGATGAGAAAATATTGGTTTCATTATATATCATTTTGCTTAAAGTTGCAGTTTTTAAAAATTTTCAATGACATTACGTGAGGACTTACTGCACTTAGGAAGTAAGATAGGCCAGAGAGAAAGACATACATCTTTTAGGCCTATCACTTCCCCCTAAAAAGCTAGTAGAAATGGCCCCATCCCTTTTTTCTGATACTTTCACTATCTCTTCTTCTACAATAGTCCAACAGTTCAAACGAAAATATTAGGCAAACAAATAACTACTGGTCCAGGAATTATGAAAAACACAGTAAGTAGAAAATCTTCCTTGTATTGGCATAGAACTTACTTGAGATCTCATTAAGTAAGGGGCAAACCAGTGATATCATCTCAAGACTCTAACCTCAGGATGTCTCACATTTCA
The DNA here is from genome assembly GCF_041146395.1 of Eulemur rufifrons. NCBI lineage: Eukaryota > Metazoa > Chordata > Mammalia > Primates > Lemuridae > Eulemur > Eulemur rufifrons. Next base: position 74,686,701 of record NC_090989.1, read on the forward strand.
CATCAAATACCCTATTCCTCTATATTAGGTACAGTTTCAGGTCAAAGTATTAGGATGTCCTTGGACCTTAAAGAAAGCATTTGCAATCACAAATAGGTTAATTTAAGCAGCCTTCTTTTTTTAATTTTTTTTTTTTTTAATTTCAGCACATTACGTAGGTACAAATGGGAAACTAGTAACTGGACTTTGGGGAAGAAGGGATTTTCACCAGCTCACTGGGAAGTCCCTGTGGTTTCTAAGTTCTATTTCTCAGTTTAGTTCATGAAGCTCTTAATACAGCTAGCCCTGTCATTTCAGATCAGTATAGTCAGTTTTTTCACTATTGACCTTGCAATTGAAGAACCCAAGTCTGCAATTTCTATACAGTTAGAGAATATTAGATTGGCCCAGATGTTGGAGCCTAATCTGTCGATATTAATTTTACAGCACAGAAAACTAAGGCCCAGAATGGGTAACAGAGTTCCCAAGATCACACAGAAAGGGTACAACTAGAAGCCACATCTCCAGATTCCATGTACAGTGTCTTTTGTACCATACTATTGTGTTGTGTGTATATGTATATATGTGTGTATTTTCAGAACAGACCAGAGACAACATATCCACATAAATGTAGGTTCATTTTGTCCATGCAAAATAGTCCTCCTAGAAGTTTACAACTATTTCAATAATGCTACTGTTGTTCAAAACATATTTTGAATTCTTCTTTGGGCATCATCCCCCCAGACTATGGCACATTATTAGTGATTGCCTTCACTACCAGACAGTTAGCTCATTAACAGCCCAGTCTATGTTTAATTTTGCCTATATTTCCATTGCTTAGTATAATATCTGGCACATAGCAGATAAACATTTTTGAATAAAATTAGTCAATGTTTATCTTTTCATGGAAGATTTAAGTATTAAAGAGAACCAATATTACAAGAAAAAAATGAAGTTCATAAAATCAGTGGTTGGGGTAATATGCTTGGTATGACTCAGAGTGCTTGTCTCTCCCTCACAGACCCAAAGTAATTTGAGTTCAGAGATCATGTCTTATTCACCTTAGAATCCCACAGCATCACTCCCAATTCTTATACAGAAAGGAAAGTCTCATAAATATTCAACAAATGTTTGATGAATAATGGAGCAATAGGTAGTAATTTGGATGAAGGTAGAGACCACTTGTTTACAGTTTGCTGAAGCTGGTATGCAATGGTAGTATTTCTTGGTTGGAAAATAAAATTAACCTGGGTTATTGCCAAAGCTGTTACCCTCAACTAGCCACTTTAAACTGTGATCTGGAACAAAAATGCATTGCATGTACAGTAGATTGTACTGAGAGCTGACATCCAAATAACTTTAGCTGCCAACATTCTAATCTCATAGTGTTGCTAAAAAGAATTTTCTCTTTTGCAAAGATCTTGTCTTGCTCCTTCTGGGATGCAGTAGGTACTCATGTCACTAACCCATTACCAATAGGATTTATACATTACTTAAGGAGTATTTATGACTATAGCAAATTCTTTGATACTGGTATTGGTTGTGCTTGGTGTTCAGAATGACATATATTTTTGCTTGCCAGGGATGTCAGGCCATCTAGGAATAATGTACTATGGGATTATGTTCTGAAACAAACAACAACAACAAAAAATGCAATATACTTAAGCCATAAAAGGCTGTTAATAAATGTGCCTGGGCAAAATCAATGAGACCTAGGTACCCAGGAGATGTCCATTTTTAAAGTTATGGTTGAATAATGAGATTCAGGACCATATTCCCATCTGATCCCATGTTCTTTTGGGACTAGGAATTAATGAACCCTACCTTTTGCCTCACGTTGTCCTTGGCAGGATTGAAGGTGAGTTAATACCGGAGGTAGATAAACTTGAGGGCTTTGAAATCTTATGAACCTTAATACAAAGTACACAAAATAACTTCAGTCTTGGGGATAACTACCAGGGATGGTCAACAGTGCCTTGGGAGTTTTTTCACCATTTGAATGCTTTTTCTTTACGGGGAAATATGCTTGAAGCATTACGTTTCATTCCTTAAGAAGAATCTCCCCTTTTTGAGATTCTTATTATATTCTAGTTTAACATGCAGGACTTTCACAAGATGTGTTTTATCACTGAACTGGTTTGTGGAGGAAATTAAGGGCTGGTTGCATTCATATACAATGCAAACATGGGTGTTTGGTGTGGGAGGGGAGAAACTTTGTTTTCCACAGTTTCTATCCCTCTAACTGTCCTGCCATAACTTTCCATCTAGAGTGCTTATCAATATTCTGGGACATTGAAATGAGTGTCCCCACATGAAGTATGTCAGATGGGGACTGAGTAAAGTGTCAGGACAGGATAAATAACACATCTATTGGAAAGCCAGCAGGGCCACTTGTTGGCTGCTGTCTTGTTGGCTGGATGCCAACATAAAAGACAGAAAACAAAACCCCTCATCCTAGATGTTGTATATTTTTTATTCCAATGAAAATTGAGTGAGTGGCTGTGACTCTGATTCTACTTTCATATGGTTTCCAAGCCCCGTCAACAATAGCCCTAATCTGAGAGTAGGCAGAAGTGAGACTTGGGAGTCTTCAGCTGCTAATGCGCTCTTCCATGCATCACTCAAGGTCAGTTCCTCGCTTCCCAGCACCTACTGAGCTCCCCATTCATTACATCAACACTGTCTCTCTTCCTCCACAATCCATGGGATCCTTTCAAGATTTCAGAATGGGAACTATTTTCCTTTCCCCTCTCATCTCATATGCTCCCAGATCTGTGATTTTAAGCATATGAATTCCATTCAGCTTTCAAAATTCAAAAACCAGGGACTGCCGCTATTTTTCTCTTTTATTTTTGCTATGATATCCCTTTTCTAAGGCAACATAAAGAATGCCTGCCTGGCAGAATAGAGAAGGAGTCAAAGAGAAAACATTAGAAGTCAAAATTTACATAATCAATGCTTCAAAAATATTATCACATGATAACTTATACATGCACTAGAAAGAGAAGAAAGGAATACAATACAACTCAAAGAAGTATATTAGTAGTTTGTTACTTTAAGACTATCAGAACAAATAGAGATCACCTGGTTTGATCTTTCTGTTTAGAGTGAAGATAACCAAGATCTAGAGGAAAGAAGTGCCTTGTTCAATGTGACAGGGTGAGTTGTTGGAAAAGATAAAGATAGTCGTATGTGTTAGGCCTCAGATAAAAAATGGATTGGCTAGAGCTCCAGCACCTTCAGATTCCTAGATTTGTGCAGTTAAATGTGCTCATAATGTCTTCTCAATTTGGTTTAGAGGAAAAAGAATAGACTTTGTTAATGAAATATATATTTGAATTTCTGTCTGAAAATGATTTTTTAAACAAGAATTTGAAATTAATAAGTTCTGCCACTTACTTGTATGTGTTGCCATAGACAACTGCTAAGCATTCTAAGAGTTATCTGTAAGTGGAGATAATATTACACTGGTAGACTTGTTATAATAAAACTGTATGGGAAGTGTCTAAATCTTGGCGCAGAGTAGATGCTCTATTATTCCTGGCCATGGTTTGTGGTATGATGCCATAATGTAACTCTATATCATATGTATAGTTGTAGATTATCACATGAATTTGTAGATGAAAGATGCTAGGTTAGATGTTTAAATAAATAAATAAATATTGAATAATATGCCATTTTAAAGGCAAGAATATACTTTAAGAGGCAAGGCTAAACCAAAGTACTCCTGAAACTTCTATTATTCACTTATTTTAAATTTCTAACATCGAAACATTTATAGATAGGATTTACTGATATTTTCAGTTAGGACAGTTCAGGCAATCAGAATACTTGTGAGTTGTAAAAGGACAGAATAAGATAGATTAAATGTCTAATATACATTTCTCCCCACAATAAAACTGAGCCCTGTAGAGGAGAATGACTTTCCCGAGGTGGCAGAGCTTGTCCTTAATAGAGGTAGGCTTAGAATCCCAACCTTCAGGTGCCTAAACTGGTCGTGTTACCCTCTCCCTCCCATTTGTAACATTAAGAGTTGGGAGACAGAAACCTCAAACTTCAAAGTAATCTGGATTCTTTCTCTGCCTTCATATTTCCCTTATAAAATCCATTAGACTTACAGAAAATTGCCTTACGTAGCATTTTAGACCAACTTTACACCAACGAAGCATAGATTGTAACAGGCATATTTGGCTGCCCCAAACATCTTGTTGGTGGACCTTTATTTCCATAAGCTACTTTTTCTTATTTCCAATGTCTTCTAAAATTATCTTGTTGTTGACATTCTATTTTAAAATCTTTTTAAAGCCATTGTTTTGCTTTATTGAATTCCCAAAATTCTACTTCTTTGGCACTTGTTCATTTTTATTTGTCATGATCCTTCCTCAGTTAAGATATTAAAAAATGATTACTTTATCAGAGTGTAAACCTACTACTAAAATGAAAGAGAAAGACATTTTCTCTGATTTTTTTTACTTAAACATTTGAAAAAATAAAGATAAACAAATGCAGGAGTGATTCAGTAATAACAAAGAAATTTTAGCTAAACCATCCCTAGCACAAAGATGCAAAAACACTGATTAAACATGAAGGACAACATGAAGAGCAGTGAGAACTGCCTTCATTATAGACATAACTGAAATATTTTCTCAATCCAGTCATATTCACCTTAACAATAGCTAATGTAAGCTGATGTTAAACAATATTTTTATGAATATTTTTCTTTTATTAAACCTCACCCACTTATAATCCATGTGAACAGACTCAAAGACAAAACACAAAACTCTTAGTATCCTGGTAAAAGCACAGTAAATGAACAAGTGAAAATATCAACAGTGAAACTCACAAATGTGTTCAAACACCCTAAACTCGGTTCCTTGAGATCATAAGAAGTATGTCCCAGGGTTGGGAAAAAGGGATTTTTTTTTATAAACAAGAAACTACATTCATCAGCATGAAAGACAATCAAACACTATTATAACAAATGTTTTTGATGTGACACTACATAAGAGAATTTGCAGGGTAGGGAGGACTATGGATGACTGATTATTTTCCTGTTTACATCTCCTAATTTTTCAGAATACATTTTGGCTGTGTGAATTTAGTCTTATCACTTAACCTCCTTGAGTCTCCCCAGTCTCAAAAATAATATTGAAACAATAAAATCTACCTCATCTGTCATCTGATATAAATTTTGAAGAAAGAGCAAACAGACTTTCTTAAAGGATCAGATGTAGAGGTGAGAGAAAGAGAAGTGTTAGGAGGAACTTCCCGGTATGTGGCCTGAGGGAATGGAAGGGAAGAGTTGCCATCAACTGAGCTGGGAAAGCCTGTGGAGGGAGCAGGTCTGAGATACTCACTCCTACAACAGAAGTGCCCCAGCTCACTGAGCACATTTAACTGCAAAAACCTAGGAATTCGAAGGAGTTGGAGCTCTCTCCAATACACTTTTTATCTGAGGCTGAGCACACATCTAGACTGTGGATTTTTGGGCTCCATGGCAACATATTTCTATGTGTGGCTGTTTGAGATATTTCTATATGAAAAGAGCCTATTTCTAGGTTTGTGTTTTTTTTTTTTTTTTCCTCCAGATAAGAATACCTGCAGAAAGGTGGATCACACTCATCTAAATCATGGTCTCTATCTCATGGGATACTTGCATTTCCTGATTATTCTGTTATTGAATATATTTCCTGTTTGTGGGGGGAAAATTTGCTACGTGTCAGAAGTCATACCCCAAATACTATTTTTTTAAATGACACAGATTTTTAGACACAATCAAGATAAAATTCTGGCTAGAATGTAGAATACATTGATTGAAGGTCAAAAGCAGTTTTAACATGATGTTTTTCTGTTCATAATTATAAGCGTGCATAGCTCTCTCTTTGGCTGACAAATGTCTTCCCTTAGGAACAGTAGGGGTGCTAAATTATTTGTCTTTCCTATTGGGAAGTCAATGAATAACTAAAATGTATAAATGAAAAAATAGAAATTGCAGTCTATTATTTAGAATTATAAAGGTATCTAGCAGGGCAATAAAAAAATTAAGGTCTATAAATCTGAGAGTCAATGTTGAGAGGAAGTATAATTTTCATAGAAGGGAGTCATTAGATGCCGTGTCAGTTGGAGTCTGAGCAGAAAACAGATGGCACACTGTTGTTGAAGAGAGTTTAATGAAAAACAATTTACAAAGCTGTGGACAATGTTTAGGTAAAACAATGAGAGATGATGAAGTACTCAGATTCTACAAAGGGCCAGAGGGAAAAAGCAGTTACCAGCACTTGGCGTGACTTATAGCTGTAGAGGAGGGCCGCTGACAGAAAGGAGCTAGAGCTATGGCAGAGAGCCATTGCCCACCCATGGCCATAAGAAAGGTGTTCAGGGGGATAAATTTCCTCCCTCTGATCTCCTGATGATGCCTCTCCTTAGCCAAATCTATCTGGAAGACCAAGAGCATGGGGTCATCAAGAGTGAAATCCAGAAGTCAGTTTCTTAGGTCATAGTACAGGCAGAGAATGGTGGAGAATGGATTTGGAGAAGCAAAAAGAATGTCCAGCACAGATACTACCTACGATGGCAAGCTTAAATATGTTTAAGTTGACTGGGAAAACACATGGTTGTCTACAAAGAAATATGTTCTTTACATTTTATCTTGTGAATATACAACTAATAAAGCTTGTTGTAGAGAAACATGTAGCAGCAAACCTTTGAATTTCACTTCAGTTACCTTGTAAATACCTTAGATTTATCCTCCATTATATTTAAGGAGAACTCTATAAAAGTTGTGATGTAATATCATTTTAAGTGAGTTTCATTATTCTGCCCACCTACATATATGTTTATTTTGATTGTCTTTCTAGAGAGATCTGAAGTGGCATGTACTTAATGTATAAACAATAGTTATTTCTGAGTGGTAAGGATTCTTTTTAAACTTTATTCTTTGAACTTTTCTGTACTGATTGAGTAGTAATGAATATGTAATGTTTTTATGAAACCATAAAGTATAAAAACTAAAAGTATGTCTTCTTATGTGGAGGAAGAATAGACCTACTACTAATGTGGAGGTGACTTCTTTAAATCTTATCCTTTCTATGAGGCCTTTACAGGTCAGCACAGTCACAATAATTTTCCCACTCTTCTATTATTCCCATTAAAAAGTGAAATTGATAGAGTCAAAACAAGAAAACTAAACGATGTCTGCTCATTTGGCATGCATTCGCAGACAGAAAGGTCAGTAATGAGGGCAGGAATAAAGGCCAATAACTGAGAGAAGGTCACTGGGAGATTCTGTGAAATAAGCAGGAGAAGGTGCCGAAACACACTATGATAAGCTTGAGTGAAGGAGCAGGTCCTACAAAACAGCCGAGGCAACCAAGAAGCAGAGCATGGGAAATGGTCACTATGAAAATCCAACAAGTTCTGGCAGAGGGTCGTACTATCTTTTGGAGTAATTTCTATGGGCTCCTATACATGCTTTCTGGTTTTATCCTGTGCTCTCATAAAGGTCCTGCCTGTTTCCTAGTGCACACTAATCTTGCAGAGCATTTGATTTGTACTTTCATTGTATGCCCTAACCTATTTTGCCTTGTTTTAAAATGTATACTTTATATGACTCATTAAACTTTTCATTTAATCATTTATTTATATCTGTATGTATTCATAAATTTTTGTTTTATTCTATGGCTATAATTCAATCTTATTTATTTGAGTGCTTAAATTGCCACAGATTTGGCTAGTGGGAGCCCCTTCAGTCTGGCTTCTCTGTCTTTTTGACATGCCCCATTGTTCTTTGAGCACTTCGTTAAATTCTGGCATTACAAAATGTTCCAGGCTCATCTTGTGCTTTCCCTGCCCAAGTCCTGGAAACAAACAACTTTTTCAAGAATCTTTGGTTCCTTTTAGTGGAGAAACCTAACGTAAAACCAAAATCTGAGTAACAGGTATGCTCATTGCTATAGGCATATCATTTCTCCCAAGCCCTCTCAGTGCACAGAGCTAAGGAATGTGCACACACACAAACTCACGTACACACACATTTACACCTATGCTTATTTGTGTATCTACCTATTAATCAATCTATGTAATTATCTGTCGTCTATCTACCTATCTATATCGAAAACCGTGAGTTCACACTGATATCTCCAATTCCAACCCAACACCACAGTTTCATTTTGTCTTTCTTCTCTTTCTAGTTCATAACTTCCTGCTCTAACAGTGAGATACTTGGTTCCCACTGTACTTAATAGGTTCATTTATTTGATTAACACCTCTGTATATAAGAATCTTCCTTCACTGCTACCACATGTCCCTGCCAGAACTCCAATGTCACATGTTGAGTTGTCCTTCTCCCACCAACAGTAAACTTTTTCACCCCTGCCAGGCTTCAACACATGGTGCTGGGCTACAGATCCTGCACATATAACCTTTGTCATAGCAGTTGGGCTCTGAAACCTCACTCTCAGACTCCATGGTTTTCCCTTCCTCCTATCTGGACACATAACATACTGAATCGTTCAGGAAGAGAAATGAAAAGAAAGAGAAATAGGGAGCAATTTATTATTTTAAATGCCTATGTTGGAAAAACATAGCTATAAAATTAATGTGCTAATCTTCCACTGTAAAGACAAATCTAGAAAAAAAAATATCAAAATAAAATAATCAAACAATAGGGAAAAAATCAAGAAAGGCAAAATTGATTCTTTAATAAAACCCTTGGTAACATCAGGTGCAGTGGCTCACACCTATAATCTTAGCACTTTTGAAGGCTAAGGCAGGAGGATCACCTGAGACCAGGAGTTCAAGACCAGCATGGGCTACACAGAGAGACCCATCTCTATCAAACAAACAAACAAACAAAAAAACCCTTAGTAAGACTTCTCAAAAAAAAAAAAAAATAGAGAAAACTAGCAATAACGGTAATATAATAATAAAAGAGAGGACATCACTGCAGTTAAAGGACAATTAGATGATATGATGTACAATATTATGCAAATAAATTTGACAACTTAAGTAGAATGGACGAATTCCTTGAAAAAAACAACCTACTAACATGAAAATAAGAAGAAATAGGAAATCTAAATATTCATATACTGATTAAAGAAATTGAATTCTTGATTGAAAACCTTTCCACAAGAGAAATCTGGTTACAAATGGCATTATGATTAATTCTAACAAACAGCTAAGGAAAAATTAATATCAATTCTGCAGACTACAGAGATGGAAGAAAACATCCCAAATTATTTTATGAGACCAGCATAATCCTGACACCAAAATCTGACAAAAATATCACAATAAAATAAAACTATAGACCAATATATCTCATGACCAAAGATCAGAAATCTCAGACAAAACATTAGCAAGTCAAATCTAGGAATATGCTATAAAGACAATACATAATGACTAAGAAACTTTTTACCAAGGAATATAAGCCTGGTTTATTTTTTTAAAAAAATCAATGTCATTTGTCATATAAATAGAACAAAGGAGAAAATCACATTAATCTCAATAGGTATAAAAACAGCATTCATGATAAAAACTTTCAACAAGTCAGGAATGGAAGAAAACTTCTTTAATTTGACAATGGACATCTACAAAATAACTGACAGCTATCAATATTTTTAATCGAGAAGAACCGAATTATTTCTAAGAGTGGGAACAAGACAAGAGCGTCACCTCCTCAACACTTGCCTTCAACTTTTTAAGGGGAGTCTTAAGCAGTGCAATAAGGTGAGAATAAGAAAAGAGGAAGTAAAACTTTAAAAATAGGAAGTAAAACTGTTGCTTTTCGTAGATAACGTAAGTGTTACTATCAAGGGCTCAATAAAATTCATAAAAAAATACTTCTAGAATACATGCATTTACCAATTTCACAGGACACAAAGTTAATAATATAAAAATCAATCCTCTTTTTATATGAAAGCAATGGACAATTGGAAATAAAATTTTAAAAATATCATACAATATATTATCAAATCCATCAAATACCTAGGAATAAATTTAACAAAATATTAGGAAGATTTTTTTTCTGAAACTACAAAATATTACTGAAACAAATCCTAAAAAATATTGAAAAGATATATAATATTCATGGATTGGAAGAACTCAATATTGTTAAGATGTCCTCCCTTTCCAAATTATTCTTTAGACTTAATGCAATCTCAATCAAAATTCCTACAGATTCTTTGAAGAAATTAAAAAGATGAAAATTTATGTGAGAATGTAAAGGATGTAGAATGACCAAAACAACCTTGCATTTGTACACTGTATCATTTGTAAGATTCCAGAGTCTATGACATTTGTAATAATGACAGAGTGACCCAAGGTAAGGAAGGCCAAGAAGAGGAATTCAAAAAGAAAGACTAATAGTTATCTGCTTACTCTGTTCCAGGCATTATGTAGGCACTTTGTATGTATTATATCTTTTAGTCCTCACAATTACCCTATAAGACAAGTATAATTATAACCCCTACTTTAAAGATGAGGAAATTGAGATAAGTAATTTGTTTGAAGTAAAAAAAAAAATGTTAAGCGGCAAAGCAAGAATATAAAATAAGGGCTTTCAGATTCTCATATTATTCATAAATGAAAAGTGACATATAAAAATGACATTTAACTTCCATACACAATATGAACAACCTGAAACATATTTACCTTTCCAATTTATTACCAATATCTCTAAGAGCTGCTGTTTCATTATAAAGTGACACAATATGAACAACCTGAAACATATTTACCTTTCCAATTTATTACCAATATCTCTAAGAGCTGCTGTTTCATTATAAAGTGACACCTTGTTCTTCATGATATAGATTAAAAATATCTTTCCAAAATCTTTTAAAATGGCTGAATGGCCAATATTTTGATGTAAAGATTGAATAACATTTTGAAAGTAGGAATAATACTGACGGATGCTAGGGTCGAGCTGAATCCCAAGTGATTATGCCCAGCAGCTACGCAGTAAAGGGGATTGACATGTGGACACGGATATTCTGAGACTTCCATTCACTTCCTCAGTGCCGAGCCCTGAATTAAATAAATTGATGGAAAAAATCCCTTTATTGTTATATAAAGATTATTCTAAAAACTAAAAAATCAATAGGCAGGACTTTCTTTGATCATTCTGTAGAAAAAGAAAAAAAGTAACATTCCTACTTACAATGGGGGGAAAAAACTTAAAGTATGTTATTAATACCTGTTCTAATAGTATTTGTTGAGTCTTCCTATAGGGATAGAAAGATATAAAAGCAAAATTATTGTGTTTGCAGAATTCACAGTTTAATGAATGGACAAATACATATGCCAATAACTGAAATTGCAGCGAAACCAGATCTAAGAAGATCATGTAAATTGCAGAAGGATAAATGGATTGTGATGCTTGGGGAAGGGAGTGGTCATAAACAGATGAAAGGAGAAGAAAGTCACCAAGAAAAGGTGACAAATCAATAGCAGGGCAAGAAGAAAAAAATGCATTCTGGATAAGGGAACCATCATCATCAGAGGATTAAAAGAGCATTAAAAGGGTATATAGGGAACTGCAAGTAATTCACTATGACTAAAGAAACATGTGGTAGACAGACAGAGAATGAGGCTCAGGAGGCAGAATGTGCAGGATTTGGAATTTTACCCTGAGGTTACAGAACCATGGAAAGTTTTCCACATTGGGGTAATCTGTTTGTACTGCACCATCCAGCTCATGTTGGAGTCAGCATGATAATCAAAAGACTATTGCAATAGTTCACAGAAAAGATGATGTGGGCCAAATCTAAGGAAATAGAACTGAGATGGAAAAGAGAATCTTGGGATGCTTAAGAGGGAAAATCAATAGAAATTAGTAAACAGTTGGATGTGCAGGGGCTGATGAAGAAGAGAGCCAAGGCTCACTCGGGGACTTATGGCAGAGATGGCTGGATAAACAAAAGCACTGCTAAAGTATGACTTTGATTTGATCATTCTCCAATTGCAGACTTCTAGAATTAAATTAAGAGAATCCAAAGCATAAATAAGTGGAATTCCATGTTTTGTAATGAGAGTTTTACCTAGACTTCTTTTGTGAATTTGTCAAAATAGTAACAATCCTGAATTTTCCAAGCTTTGACTTTCACCAAATGATGGAATGACCACTGCCAACTTTGGCAATCCTAGTTTTACTCAGAGCCTGATATGCCAATTTTCTTTGGCATTATAAATGATTCATTCTGTCTGAATAGTGACTTGACATTTGGTAAAAGGGAAGAGAACTTACTATGGAACAGATTAAGGTGAAGTCAAGCAAATATGCTGAATGTGTGCTATTCCACACATAATGAATTATTTCAAAAATTTCAAGTTGAATGAGCACAAAATTTCCTACAGAAACAGAAACATCTCCACCTATTTCTCCATCTCACCTTGCCTCAAATTTTCATTTCTTGAAGTGGAAACAGTCATTACTTAGCTACTACCAAAACCAAATAGAATGATGTAGTAAAATGTTCTTTGTAAGCCTAAAATGCTGTACAAATGTGAGGGATTATAACTGTCATCCAGTATATCTCAGCCAGTTTACATACGTCATCTGAATTACATTAAAAATTAACTGTAGTGTCTTCATCTGTATTATGAGAATAAAAATAATGTCTTAACAGAGTGGTCACAGGAACAAAATGAGTAAAGCAGCATATTACACAAGTCTTGGAAATATTGAACATTGAATAAAATGTGATACTCTTGATAGAAGTGTTGCTAATATTAATATTACTCTTACTGATTCATTCCAAAGAAATCAGTGTTTGATCCTAGCCTACCTACAGGGTACAAATGCACTGACCATTGGGAACTCTGCAAATAGACTGGGCAGCAGGGATGGCACAATCACACCTGGTGTGCGAGACGGAGTACTATGCTGCTCATTTAAGTAATAAGTGCAGCCCAGATCGTGGCCCTTGCCTGGTACTTGTACAGCATTACCCGCTGCTGATAAATAAGGCTTGATGAGACAGCAAGGCTAAACTTTCTCAGAATCTGAGCCTCAGGGGAATGAGGGCTGAGACAGTATCTTGTGTCCATTTTGAGCCATCATTGGCAGTGAATTTGAGCTGTCCTTTCTGGCCCTTCCCCTGGAGATGGGCTTGCTACAGGCATGTAAATGTCATTACTTTTTCAGGTGTGGGAAATACTTAGCCTGCCCTTGATTTCATATCCTAGACTTGAGAATTGGACAAGACCCTAGAGTTCATGTGGCTCAACACACTAACTGCCCAGATGATGAAAATAGGCCCAGAGATAAGTGACTTGCTAAAGGTTATACAATTTACCACTGTAGAAACCAGGCAGGGGCTCCTGACTCCCAGCTAGGGCTTGCTTCCTCCTTTAATCTGCACTAGTTAATTTGGTCTCTGTTGGCCAAGACCACCTTGCTGTTGGCTTTCTGAGGCTGAGCACCTGGGTGGTTTCTTATTTGAGTCTTGGACAGCAGCCAGGCATGCAAATGGGCAGGGATGGCTGACTCAGACTTCAGAACACTTTGTGCCTAAGGGGCCAAGGTACAGTCTAAAAGAAAGGGTGTGGGCTCTGGGCACTTACACATAGCTTCTAAGTTTTGCCAGCATGACTGGGTGAATAAGGGGAAGGAGGAAGGTCTCACCCTGCAGGGCTCCTGCTAATGAGTTCTGGGACATGGAGCAGCTTGGATTACTCACTTAACCCAGGATGTGTTTGGCCCAGGTAAACAGAGCAGTGAACTAGGGGAGACTTAGTGTGGAAAGAGAACTTTGTTTTTGCATGGAAAAAACTTTATCATTCTTAATTCATGCATTTATTCACTTATGCAAGAGATATGTATTATGCAAATATTTAAGTATACACCATCAAATAAGTTCCCTATTCTCAAGAAGTTTATAGTAAGATGTGAGAGATGGCAACTAAAGAGCCACATTTTATACAGTGAGATATGTGCTATAACACAAGACACTGTGGAAATTCTAGAGAGGACTGTGCTATGTGTGTTTGTGTTGTGCATGTGTGTAGTGTTCAGGAAGGTTTTCCTGGAAGTGATGTTTGAGTTGAATCTTTAAAGATGCAGAGGAAGTATAATGTGCCAGAGGTGTGAGAAAGCATGGTTGTTCTGAGGAGTGATTCGATATGGCCAGAACACTGAATCAAAAGTAAGGATTATTAGAAGATGCTGGGCATGTCAGTATCAACTTGTAGAAATGCCCCACTTCACCTTGCTACTGAGCAAATGGAAGTTCAGGCACATTAAGCCATTCTCCCAAGACTGACGAGATGCCAAACATCAAACCGTGATTAGCCCAGGTCTGCACCTTTCATAAAGTATATTTGAAGGAAATTATCTTCAAGCCTTCCTCAACTGAGAGATGGAGCAGTAATTTGGAACTAAAGTCACATTTTCTTATGGAAACCATGGCATATATGTTGGTTAGAGATCCAGGTTTATCACACAAATAGCTACTTCATCCATAATGCACCTATTATTCTTTACAAAAATAATTACAGTAACTATCAAATATAAAAAGTTTGGGTGGGAAAACCTGCTTCAATTTGGAATGCTTGAAAAATCTCCACTCACCCTTCTGAAGCAGGAGACGAGTACTTGCAGATCCTAACTGGCGGGGCCTAGGAGGTCAGGAAGTGAGAATGTGAAGGGCAAGTATAAGCATGGGACCCTGGGGATCCAGAAAGTGTGGGGAGAGCATCTTTTCCAGAACAAAGTCCTCAGGGACATCTCACAGCCCTGCAGTTTTCAGTCATTCTGTCCTTTCTTTTCTTCAGAAAACCCTTTCATGATATCACCTGAGATGTACAACCATGTTTTTCTCCTTCTCTGATGTTCCATAAGTCCTTTTCTTCCCTCCTGAAACAAGCAACTCAAAATTTGGAAGTTTAATAAAGGACTAGGAACTGTGAAAAATTAAGGAACAAAGAAACCTCCAAAGACCTTTACATATTGTTTTGGCAAGTAGATTCTTTGGAGAAAGCCAAAAGTATGTAATTAGATCGATCTTCACTGTAAAGAGGCCAGGAATTCTTGTCTGGCTGAAGATGTTGAGCCAATTAAGTTTAGTGCCCGGTCCAAAAGTGCTTGGTAAATTTTGTCTTGGCTTTACTCTGAACTTACTAAAAACAAAAAACAGAGTGAGAGAAAGTCAGTATGCAGGTGCTTCTCTGTGTCTGTGACTCCAAGTCATCCTATACAACCATACTCCTGGGTGCTCAGGAGCAGAAAAAGGAAGAAAGACGGAGAAAACATAATAAGAACATGACAGATCTTGATATTACTGTCTTTTTACCAATTTTATCTCTCTGCTGTAACAATAACAACAAAAAAATTTATCTTGCATTTTAGCATTTCCCAAAAACATTTAAACCCTTGAAAAAATTAAGATACAGTTCTCGAAATGTGAATTACGGATTAATTCAATGTAAATGCTGGTAAGAATCTCAGAGATAATCTAGTGCAACTTTTTCATTTTATAGATGAGGGCACTGAGGCACACAGAGAGATCTCAGTTTGTTTAGGAGGAGAGCTAGAGGCATATTCAGAACTAGAACTCCTCACTTGCCTCACCCCAGAGCCACCTGCAGCTTTACATTGCTGTTGAAATTGACAGTCAACAGAGCCATTTCATATTCGCTATTCATAAAACTCTGGGTTTGCCCCAATCAGGTTGGTTAAAGTGATTTGCCTAAAGCCACACGGTTACTGTGACAGCTATCCACCGACCCTAGATTTCTTAGATTCCAATGCCAATGCCTATATCACTCTGTAAAGATGGCCATGTGGAGTTTCCCCAAAAAACATATGACCTGTGGAATAAGTTGAGAACATAAAAATAAATGATTGTAGCAGAAAATTTCTCTTTGGGGGAGTCTCAGATAGCAAACACAAAAGCCCCTCAACATCAAAGCTGTAAATAGAACTCTTCTCAGAATGAATGTTAAGTGAATCGTGTGTTTTTATTTCTTTAAATAGGTAATAATGTACATGGTCCACCACATATCAATGCAGAACACTTTCACATTTAGGCCTTTACTAGTACACATGGTCTATAAGTCAAGGATGAATAATTATTCCCTCTACTTCATATGTGAAATTGTGACTCCATAATGTTTACTTATTGGTTACTAATTTTGGATCATGCCACCTAGAAATCCTAAAAATATGTGGATTTCTATATTGTATTTGTTGAAAAAAATACTCCCACACACATTAACTCATTTGGTTTGACTCTTCCTTAAAACAAATTGCTATTATTGTTGTCATTATTATTATCATTCCTTCTTTGGTAATAAGAAACTGGAGCCCAAAATCTCAAAGGTAATAAATAATACCACAAACTTATGTTTCTGATTCAAATCCAATAGGTTAAACATTGCTTTTGGCACATTTCCAACAATTTTTTATTGTATTTGTTTTAGTCTCATGGCAAAACACATTTTGACAATTCCAATTCCAAATGATATTTGTATGTTTAAATGTCTATTTGCTTCTAGTTAAACAGTAGCCCTATAGATTTCAAACTGTTGGATCATTATGTGTTGTGTAATGAAGGTTTTTGCTATAAACAGCACCAATGAAAAACTGGTTTTCAAAATGTATTCATTAAAGATTCATCTCCCACGTTCAATAGTCCCCCCCCTTACCTATAAGGGATGCATTCCAAAACCCCTAGTGGATGCCTGAAACCATGGATAGCACCAAACTCCATGTTTATTTTATTTTATATTTTTTTTAGCCAAGATGGCTAGTAAGTGACTAATGGGTGAGTAATGTATACAGAATGGATATGTTGGACAAAAGGATGATTCACATCCTGGGCAGGACGGCACGAGATTTCATCTCACTACTCAGAATGGTGTACAATTTAAAACTTAAATATTTTTGGAATTTTTCATTTAGTATTTTTGGACTGCGGTGGACTGCCAGTAACTGAAACTGCAGAAAGTGAAATGAGGATAAGGGAGAACTAATATACAAGTTTCTAGTTAAATTTTCAATTTTGATCTGCTCATTAGTTAAACATATGAATATAACAAGAAATTAAAATGTAATAATTTTATATATTCCTCTGGACAATGAAGATTTAAAAATGAGGAGAGAAAATGTTCTCTTTTTAAACTTTCAGAGCATATTAGTGTCCCTCTTTTATTATTATTAATATTATCTCTTTATATTTGGTCAGTATAAGGTTTTATTAAATTTAATTTGGTTTAAATAAGTTCATACTTAATCTACTTTAGTGCGGAATGTGATTTTTTTTACCCTAGCTCCAAGCAAGTAGATTTATTCTCAATTGCTGTGTAGAGGTATCTCTGAGCGAGTATAAGTGATACATAAAAGCTCACAACTAGAGCAGTTTATCCTCCTGGGTCCACACAATGTGTTTGACAGCAACTCATCATAACATAGCCTGAAAAAAATTCCTTGTCCATGCTGTACATTGTAGTTCTTTTAAAATAAGATGCCCGCAAACAGTGTGACTGAGAGCTAGGCTGGGTTGTTTTGTGAAGATCAACATTTAACTCTATTCTAGAACTGATCTCAGATCATGAATGCCAAAACTGAATTCAGAAATCACTTTTAACAATAATCATGCAGCAATAAAAAACAAATAAAAAATTATGAATGAAATTTAACTTTCCTATAAAATAAAATCAACTTAGAAGTTTTTTAATCCCTATGAATGAAAAAGGAAAATTACATTTTTATCAATAATTTAAAAAATAAGTTCTTGTTTCTTGTTAGAATGCTTTTCTTTGCAAGTAACAGTAAACCCATTTAAAGTAATTCAAACAATAAAAAGTTTTCTATCTTTCTTTGTAAGAAGTCCTAAAGGCAGTAGTTCCTGGGAAATTTAGCTGCTTTATGGGGTAAACCTATGATACCCTCATGCCATTGATAGCACCACCATTAAAGAGAGAGCCAGAAAAGAGTTAACGGGATATGGTCAATAATGTGGTTTATTATAGATAATTTAAATATCTTAATGGTGAAATGTAACTATGATGATAAGATATTAAATAATTTTTCTCTTTACTAATGTTCATGTCATAAAATATTGATGAAATGCCAGCAACTCATTAGATTGCTACAATGAAACATTAGGCTTTAACAATTTAAATCTAATAAGTCTAATTTCAGTTATTCTAATACTGATAAAATGGTTACTAGCAGTATATTTCAAAACTTTATTTTTTAATAAATAGAATACTTATTAATAATATTTATTTTAAAAGGTTTATTTTAAATCCTTAACCCATATACACACACAAGCTTGGCATATGTTATTTTGGATTCCTGAAATGGCAGATACTTAGAGTCTTTATTCTTTTGTAATAAGTGTAACTTGCACTAACTGTAACTTTAAAAAAACAAGACAGTGATCACAATCTCAACTTAGATATAGAGTGAGAGTAAATCAAATGGTGAACAGGGTTCGTGTCTCTACCTCCTTCTCACCTTTTACACCTTCAGAAATCACTATATGTATGCACGTGTCTACATATGGAAAATTATAAATATATATGAAGTACTTATCTCTATTACAGATATAAATTTTAATCAATATAAATAAGTTAAATTGCTGAAAAACAGAGAAAGTTCACCTCCGTTGAATAGCAAATAAAATAGATTTTATGTATATTGTAATATGTTTTGTGCATATATATATAAAAGTATATGTATTATAAAATAGGATTTGATGACTGAGAAGATCATAGCTCACTACCCATAAAGGGAACACTGTTATAAAAGATAGAAATGACTCTGTAAGTGTGTTTGCCAAGTTCAAAAGTAATAGAGCCTTAATCAGGGAAGTGTGTTAGGGCAACCTAACCTTCAGGGTAATATGTAAAGAGATCTTCTCTCCATATCTCTTATTCTTTTGTAAGTTGATGGGCAATGTATAGTCAAGTAAAATGGGCTTCTGTTCCAAGCAAAAGCAGTAACTATGACTGCTTGGACCTGAGACATAAGGTAGGACCTTTGATGACTGGTTACATTTAAAAGAAAAAGGAAACTCATATTCACAATGCCAGCTATTAGCATAATCAGACAAATATCATATTTCTTCCCCTTTTACAATTCTGAAGATAGGCTGAGGAGGACAGAAATTATATTCTCTAAAGGGGCAATCATTCTTGAATACAAAGATAAAGAGACAAGCTAGACTTACCAAACATTTGAGGAAAACCAACACCGAGAGAGAGAGAGAGAGAGAGAGAGAGAGAGAGACACCAACTTCAGTAAACATGAACTAACACCTAAAGAAATGAGTTCCTAGTGCAAAAAATATGCTTTTAAAAGTATAATTAGTATCTTCAGAGTAATAAGAGAGTTTACCATATTGATGAATCAATAACTCTATTGTAAAATAATTGCTAAGTACAGATATTGAAAATGAAATGTGATTACCAAAATTAAAATCGCAATAAATGGATTGAATAGCAGAATGGCCACAGCTGAAAATGAATCTGATAAATTCTTCTAAAATACAGGGAAAATGTCAAATATAAAGAATATAAGAAAAGACGGCCGGGCGTGGTGGCTCACGCCTGTAATTCTAGCACTCTGGGAGGCCGAGGTGGGCGGATCGTTTGAGCTCAGGAGTTTGAGACCAGCCTGAGCAAGAGCGAGACCCCATCTCTACTAAAAATAGAAAGAAATTATATGGACAGCTAAAAATATATATAGAAAAAATTAGCCGGGCATGGTGGCGCATGCCTGTAGTCCCAGCTACTCGGGAGGCTGAGACAGGAGGATCCCTTGAGCTCAGGAGTTTGAGGTTGCTGTGAGCTAGGCTGACGCCACGGCACTCACTCTAGCCTGGGCAACAGAGTGAGACTCTGTCTCAAAAAAAGAAAAAAAAGAAAAGTTAAAAGATAAAGATAATTGATTTAAATGTTTAATATTTATTTCAAAAGAGATTTAGAAAAAGAAAAGGAAGAAAATATAAAAGAGGCAATAATTTGATAACAACATTGTTATTGCAACTACAGCTAATGATATAAATTCCCAGAACTGAAGACATCATTCTTCATATAGAAAAGTCTACCAATTATCAAGCAGGATAAACAAAGAAGTCCCCAATCTAGGTACATCAAAAGCCAGAGTAGGAGCAACAATTTTAAAAACCTTCCAGAAAAAATAAACAGACATCCCCAAAACAAGAATCAGATCATCAATCTTGGGTACTAGAATAAGTTGAATAACATATTCAGAATGTTCTCACAATCTGAGAAAAAGTTATTTTGATCTTTTAACTCAATAACCAACTAAACTATTATTTAAGTACAAAGACAAAATAAACCCATGTCTAGCATGCAAAAACTTAGAAAGCTCAGCATCACAAAACTTCTCTAAAAAGTATTAAACTATTAGTTGATATAGTACACAAAATAAAAAATAAAAGCAAGAGAAAGATGTAGGTACAAGGAATATCAATGAGGACAGACATCAATCAATTTAGAATCTAAAAATTATTTGTAATAACTGTAACAGAGTAGTTGCCCCTCCTCCCATAGACAAGAAAGCATAAAATTGAGAATGGGGAATATGTAACAGAGGAAATGCCCCCCCTCCCCCAAAAGAAACAGAAAAAGACATTTTCTGTCTCTTTAAAACTTCCCCCATTCTTTTCAGGAACTGAAGCCTGCAATCCCTGCCTCTGCAAGGTGGTCAGGAGGGGTAGGGGAATCTCTTTTGTTCTTTGCATTATAGGAGATAGCTGAGCTGAACTATGGCTTCATCCCAGGCAGTGTGCCTGGGCTGCAGAGGTCTGGAGGGGCCTCCCAGGTGGGTGGAGGTCACAGGCTTTGTCTTTGGCAGAGATCAGACAATTAGAATTGCTAACAAGAATAGTCTAGAACTGAAGGCCTTCCCTTTAAAAGCTCTGTATTTCTGCTTATGTACAGGAATTTGGATTTTGAGACTATAGTCTACCATTTTCCTCCTTTGCCAGCAATGTAATAAACTTCTCTTTCCTTCTCCTCAAACCATTTGTTTGGTTCTTCTGATGTGGGCTTGAGCTTTCAGTAACATAACAATTAATACATATTTCAAAGTAAAACCCAAGATGTTTATAATAAGAGATACGTTAGGAAGTTGATGGCAGGAAAAAGTGGAAGAAAACTAAGATTCTTGAGTAGTTCAAGGGAATAGTAGAGTTACTGATTAGATTTACTTCTTAATAAAAATAGTGCTATTGTTCCTGTAAAATTGGCATAGTTTCATTTTAATCACTACTCAGTAGTAATTACTACTCAGTAAAGTAGAATAATAAAATAATTACTGTAGATCATATGATCACAGATAATGATAGAAGAAAATATCTTAAAACATCTTTTTACTCATAGATATTGACCAAAGGAGAGAGAGAGAGGTATGTGACACAGAGAAATAGAAAGGTGTTTTTAAGGGCTGGGTGTGGTGGCTCATGCCTGTAAGCACTCTGGGAGGCTGAGGCAGTAGGATTGCTTGAGCTTAGGCGTTTGAGACCAGCCTGAGCAAGAGAAAGACCCCCATCTCTACAAAAATAGAAAAACTAGCCAGGCATGGTGGTGTGCACCTGTAGTCCCAGCTATTTGGGAGACTGAGGCAAGAGAATCACTTGAGCCCAGGAGTTGGAGGTTGCAGTGAGCTATCATGATGCCACTACACTCTAGTGGGGGTGACAGAGTGAGACTCTGTCTTAAAGATGTTTTTAAGAAAAAAGATATATTTTATACATCTATATCTATGATATAGATATATATGGTCTATTTTAATTTTAAGTGACTAATTTAACTGTATGTAAATATTGCAACAGCAACACAAAGTGAAATAAACCTGAAGTTGCTGATATAGTAAAAAAAAAAAAAAAACCATTTTTGCTAAAAAATTACTATTCTTTTAAAGATTCCTCTAGGTTTAAAAATTCTGTTTTTAAAGAAAGAAGTGGATTTCTAGATTCCAGTCCAGCATGAAAGGAGCTTAGAAGTCTTCACTCTATCCCAACAAGTAAAAAGCTAAACAAACTGAAAAATTCAGCAACTCATCTTAGATAATCAGAGAAGTGAGGTCACAGTGTAAACCACTGCTCCCTAAATTGGAGAGGAGAAACAGACAGATACAAATGTCAACGGAAAAAAAGCCAAACTCGGTAAAATAATTTTAAAGAGATTTATTCTGAGCCAAATTTGAGGATCATGACCCGGAGCCATGCCCAAGAGGCCTTGAGCAAGTGGATTTGCTGTGGCTGGGCTACAGTTTGGTTTTATACATTTCAGGGAGACAGGGGTTACAGGTAAAGTCACAAATCAATATGTGGGGGGCATACATTGGTTTGGCCCGAAAAGGTGGGCCATCTGGAAGGGGGTGGGGAGCTTACAGGTGGGTTTAAAGATTCTTTGGCTTGTAATTGGCTAAAGACATGAAGCTTTGTCTAAAGGCTTGGAATGTTTTAACATAGTTGCAGTTTATCAGAGATAAGCCACCGGACATAGATTTGTTGTGTAAATTGAGGGCCTGTAGGTTTGTCTCACATACCCTTAGGCCTATTAATGGGTTACAAAGGATGTCCCCAAGAAGGGAGGGGGGCATGATAAGGCATGTCTGACCTCCTTCCTCCTGGCAGGAAATTTAGTTTTAGGATATTCCTTTGGCCATGAGGGGGTCCATTCAGTCAGCCGGTTGGGGCACTGAGTCTTAAAATTTTATTTTAGTTCACACAGAGAATCACAACTTTACCCTAGCAGAAATCCAGAAGCAGGAATCTAGAAGCAGAAACCTCTGCAGGAACCAGCAACAGGGCAGAAAAACCTGAACTGTAATTGATGAGTTGCTGGAGGCTGAGTATGGACAAGCCTGAGAGATAAAAACTCCACGGGGACCCAGTCACAGGGAGCCCCACATTTTTGTGAGTTTTACTCCAGGAATTCTACCAAGTCCTCACTGTGAGTGACAGAGAAAAATTCTCTCATGCTTCATGAGAGCAAAAGGAATTATTTTGAGATACACCAGAACATTTTGTTCTTAACAAGGCCTGCCCTCAGGAGAAATTATTTTACCAGAATCTAACCTTCTGGGGTTATTTCAGAGTCTAACCTACCTGAGGGAAGAGAAATATTCAATTCTAACCCCCTCTAGACTTTCGCCTGGCAGAAGGGAAATATACAGCATTAGCTCCCTCCAGCCATTCTATCTCAACAAATGGGGGGGAACCGAATAAAACAAAACTGAGACTTACTGGTGAAGTTCACAATCCAGGGACACAGGCTTACTGAAAGACTGAGACCTAATCATAGGACCATGGAATGCTTCCTTTCCCCCAACGTTTTACCACTATATGACTAGAGCCAGGAACCACGGTTCCTTTTACTCAGTTCATCATGTCTGCTTCTCAACAATCCATTACAAGACATACTAAAATGCAAAAACCAGAGTTTGAAGAGACTGAACAAGCATCAGAACCAAATATATCAGGACTGTTGGGATTATCAGATACGAAATTTTAAAAAACTATGACTTATATGCTAAGGGCTTTAATGGAAAAATATAGATAACATGAAAAAACAGACAAATAATGTAAGAAGAGAGACAGAAATTATAGGAAAGGATCAAAAAGAAATGCTAGAGATCAAAAACACTGTGAAATAAATGAAGGACGTTCACTGGTGTGACTAATGGGCTCATTAGTACAATTGATATAGCTGAGGAAAGAATCTCCCAGCTTGAGGATATGACAATAGAAATGTCTAAAACTGAAAAACACAGAAAGAAAAGACTGAGAAAAATAGAGGAGAATATTCATGAACTGTAGGAAAACTACAGAACATGCATTACATAACGAAAAAAAGGGCTCAAAACTCCAAGGAGACATATTCCTTAATGAGTATGCACCCACCAAGACAGCATCAAAATGTATGAGGCAAAAACTGATAGAACTACAAGGAGAAAGGATGAACTCACCATTATAGTTGGAGATTTAACACCCCTCTAGCAGAAACGGACAGACCCAGCAGGCAGAAAATCAGTAAAGACATAGTTGAGCTCAACAGCATCATGGATCAACTGGATATTATTGGCATCTAAAGACTGCTTCATCTAATATCAGCAGAATACACATTCTTCTCAAGCTCACATGGAACATTCACAAAGATAGACCACATTCTGGGCCACAAACTCTCGGAGAGAGAAAGTAATAGATGTGGAATTAAAATCTAGGTATTGGATTCCAGAGCCAAAGCTCTTAAAGACTATTTCAGGTAACTACATTTGGAAGAATATTTTACAAGATCAGTTGTTATCATAGGAAGGCATTCGGATTTGTTTTTCTATTTCCTTGCCATAAATAATTCCCCCAGAAAAAATAGTTATTTATAAATACCATCCAAGATACACGAGGCAGAAGCAACATAGATGGGAACTGACAAATACCCTAAAACCTGGTGAACCTATTGCCATTTCTTTAGAATGGATTATTGGTTTTCATTATGAAAAGCTGAACCTTTCGTGCTGTGAAAGTAAGACAGTATTAAAATAAGCCCTCGGGAGATAAAACATAGTTGGCAATGTCAGCTGCTCCTGTCACTGTGGAAATGCAAACTTGTGAATATTTCAGGCCCTTACACAACCCTAAAGCTCTTATGGGCAAATAATTTTATTTAAAACTATTTAAACCATTTTAAGTTAGTTTACCACTGTATTTCTGAGTTCTGGCCTGAAGCCAGCACCTTCTCGGTCCTAATTTGGTCCCTAGCTGAATTCAAATTTTAGACTTCGTGTTCCCAATGAAGCCAGCCCCAATTTCATCTACCTCCTTAGGGACTTAGAGAATGCTCTTCTCTATAACTTTTCCACACTTAGATGTGCTGTACTGAAACATGTAAATGTATCTTTCCAAACACGGATCTAGCTAGCCTTGCCAATCTAAAACCTCTTTAAAACTATGACATTGATTTTAAAAGATTCTGTGTCCATGCTATGACATCATTGCCTATGTCCTTTAGCCACTTTACTGATTACTCAACAACTCCCTCTTGCCTGAGAAAGTCCAAACCCCAGGTCTAAATTTCCAACCTTTCCATGATTCTGGGCATTAAGTATACTGGAGATTGTCCCCAAATACTCTACATTCTCTTCTTTCCGAGTTTATTAATGCTGTTCTTTCCTTCTGGAGTATCTTTTCCCTTTCTGCTCCAAATTTCACAAATTTTACCCAAATTGCAAGGCCCAATTCAAATACCATTCTTCTCCCAGAAGAGTTCTCTTTCTCAACCTTACATTTGAACACTTTTTTTCAAACCTCGAAGAAAGCCCTCATCAAAGCTTACTCAGTATTTCATCGTCTGGTACAATTAATTAGCCTGGGTATCTCTGCCCTCTCAACTGTTGCCCACCCCACTATGGTGAATTACATTGTATGTACAGAAGCTTTTACAATGCTCAGAATACAGCAGATGCCCAGGCACGGTATTTGGTATTAAATTACAAAATAGATATGTGTAAATCTACACCTTTACATTTGAGGCTAGAAGGAATAAGGAAAAAAAATTAACAGAACTGTAAGTCAAAAAGTTCAGGTTCAAAGTCTGGCTCTTCCACTAATATCTTTTGTAATGTCAGACAGATAATTTTGTCTCTCTCAGTCACAGGAGAATGCACTAGATAATTTCTAAGTTTCCTTATGATATTTAGAATTTGTCATCCCATGAGTTCTCAAGCAATATCATACCCATAAAGTACTGATTACTTCTATCCCCAACTCCAAATCCAGCTTGAGAAAATTCTATCTTAGGTAGTGATCCAACTAGTGAATCTATACAATATAGTTTGACAATCCCTGATATTCCTGGAACTCCGGACGACCACAAAAAATAATCCACTCTACAAAAAAATTTTTGAATGTAGATTTAGAATCCAAGATTTATTTCACTGAGGAAGAAACTGAAGTCCCGAGAGATAATTTTCTCAAGTCATGCAAGTTACCAGCAGAACTCAGACTCTAACCCAGAGTTGTTATCACCCAGAAAGAGCTTCTTCCAAAGGAACTAAGAATTTAAATATTTAACTGAGTTAAAGGGCCAAGATAAAGGTAATGAAGAGGAAAAATAAAGGAAACAAGAATGGGTTTAGAGCTTCACCTGGGGTACTGAAATGTGGTGGAAGTAATCGTTGGTTTTTTCAGAGGCACCATAATTGTAGTATGTATAAATTGTAGTTCAAACACACAGGTGGCCAATTTTTTTTATTTTTTTTTATTTTCATGTCATTCAATCTAATGTATATGTTGGAATCCCATTTGGTCAGGTGGTGGAAACTTAATCTTGGTCACTTGTGGGTTCCTTTCCGTTTCCTAGGTTTTTGTGCAAGTTCCAAAAGATTTATCTTATGCCAAGGCACCAGCAAACATCTGGTTTTCTGCTGCTGTCTAACCATTCACTGAAATCACCACCACAGATTTGATTCACGAGCCTAGGTCCACACAGGTCAGTTATCTCTCATTCTCACGGCCAGTGAGCCCTTCCTCTGTATCTCCTTCGTTCCCTTCTGCTGCTCCTTGACCACATTGGGCCATAGGAGACTCTGTGAGGCAACGTTCCTGTTTGCATAAACCATGCAGTTATTTCTGCACTGGGTTTTGCTTCTTGCCCAGGATTTCCTCGAAAGCAAGGGACAGGCTTCTTAGCTCTCGAATTTCGCAAATCTGTATGAGGATTTGATTGTCCTCCCCAGAATTTTGGTCTGTGGCAGACAAAATATCAGAGAAACTTTTTTGTGGTCTCACCATCAGTGTATTCATTGCATATTCATTGCTTTAGGACTCAGTTCTCTCCTAAACCTGAGAAATAGTTTCTTCTTGTTTTAACTTTTTAATTACAAAAAATTTCAAACAGACACAAATGTAGGGAAAATATAATAAACCCCAAGTACCCACCTCCCAGCTTCAGCAATCACCTACTCAATGCTAATCTTATTTTATTTATACTCTATACTTCTACCCAATCCCCACAATGTAATTTTGAAACAAATCCTAGATATTATATCATTCCATTTGTAAATAGTTATCTACAATGATAAGGATTTTTTTTAAAAAGCATTACACAATACTGTTATCAGAGAAAACCAACATTAATCCCTTAAAATCATCAAATATCTACTTAGTATTTACATATTTCACACTTCCTTGAGTGTCTAATAAATATTTTTCTTTTTAAACAATTTGCTTAAAGTAGGATCCAAATGATTCATTGCTGTTAATTGATATCTCTTTTAAGTCTATTTTCATCTACAGGTAATGTCTTCATCAATCTTTATGCTCTGCTCTTACTCCTTAAAACATTTTCTTGGCCGGGCACGGTGGCTCACGCCTGTAATCCTAGCACTCTGGGAGGCCGAGGTGGGCGGATCGTTTGAGCTCAGGAGTTTGAGACCAGCCTGAGCAAGAGCAAGACCCCATCTCTACTAAAAATAGAAAGAAATTATATGGACAGCTAAATATATATATAGAAAAAATTAGCCGGCCATGGTGGTGCATGCCTGTAGTCCCAACTACTCGGGAGGCTGAGACAGCAGGATCCCTTGAGCTCAAGAGTTTGAGGTTGCTGTGAGCTAGGCTGACGCCACGGCACTCACTCTAGCCTGGGCAACAAAGTGAGACTCTGTCTCAAAAAAACCTTTTCTTGAAGAAACCAGATAATTTGTCTTGCAGATTTTTAGGAAATCCCTATCCAGACTGTGGACTCATATACAAACACATATATCAGCTATCCTCCCAAGTCTATTTTTTAAATTCCTTCACATTGCCACTCATATTAGACACATAAACCTCAATTTGCACTGGCTTAACACATAGAAGCATATTTCTTCATAGGAAATTTTAAAACAAGAGTCCCTGATCCTCCAAACAGTGGCTCTCTTCCATATAATGACTTGGGGACCTAGGATCTTTACCTTTTGTGGCTCCCCAAGTCCAACATATGCCTCTTGAGTTTGCCAAGCAGGTCCTCTTATTCCAGCCAGCCAGTGGGGAGGGGGAAGGAGCGTGGATTATCCCATGTGAGAGGTGTGCATTTTTTTAATACACCAGTCTTGGTTATGGAGCACATCACTTCCGTATGTACTCCACGGCCCCACTTAATTGCAAAGGGGGCTGGAAAGTAACATTTTGCTGTGTACTAGGAGGAAGAGGAAATGGGGTTAGTGGAAAATCAGCTAGTCTCTGTCCCTCTCCAAAAGCTATATTTTTGAAGCTCAAACGCCAAAAGAATGGACTTTTTAAGTCATGCTGCTGTTACCACTTTTTAAAATTAATAAATCTAGATTTGCCTAGTTTGTCAGGGTAACATAATAGTGTTAAAAAAGTACCAAGGCTGAGAAAGCAAAATATCAGTTATAGTTTCATAATTTTTTCTACCATCAGTGCAATATTTTACCGAACAGGCTTGTAGTATAGTTGGATTGAGTCTGAATTTGTGATCTACCACTGTCTAGTCATTTAAACTTTGTTAATATAATTTCTCTGAGCCTTGCTTCCTG
Source organism: Eulemur rufifrons (assembly GCF_041146395.1). Classification (NCBI taxonomy): domain Eukaryota; kingdom Metazoa; phylum Chordata; class Mammalia; order Primates; family Lemuridae; genus Eulemur; species Eulemur rufifrons. The sequence continues at coordinate 74,715,190 of NC_090989.1, forward strand.
GAATTTATAGAAGGACGGTAATAATGCCTTACTTCATAAGGTTGCAATAGGGATTAGATGAAATAATATAAGCCAAAATTTTAACACAATGCCTAAGGTAAATCTCAATAAATGGTAGGTACTAACAGTAAACAGGTGCTGAATTCTTCTCTAACAGCTAAGTCATTTGCCACTACACTAAGCCTAGTGTTACATACCAAGCATCTACAGAGATCTATCCCATTTTCTTAATGTAGTTACCAAAATCTAAATGAAAAGTCTTGAATACCTGTATCCTCATCCTGAATATTGAACAACTATTGCATTCAGAAGCAGCTGAGTTAAACAAACTACAGAAAGAGATAAAATGTGTCATTTTGAATAGTACAGATTGCACTATGTGTATTATTCACACTTTTGAATGGATTATTTTCTTCAAAAATAAATCAGGTTGGAATAATTTTTATTATTGTTCTGATTCTTGTTTTCTGTTTTGTTCTACTTCGAACTTGCCAACTTTTCACCTTAAGCAACATGTGCAGAACCTCTCCAAAGGCCTAGGGATGGGAATTTGTCAAGGTAAGTCTTGCCTTGTCCTTCTTTGTTGCCAGGCTGGAGGATCTAGCTGGAAATAAGAGCAGCTGCTCTTGGGGCCCGAGTTTAGGTCACTTCAAACACAGCTTTAGCTTTATCCCATTTTAAGTACAGACATTTCAAGATCCCATGGAATGGGACACGACCCATCTATTTTATACTTGGATGCTACTTTTACTGAAGATAGACAGCAGGGGTGGGGGGAGGAGGAAGCAAAGGATGTAGTAAGAGCCTACTGATGCCAGGTCAATGATATCTGTATTTTTAGAATACCTTTCACTTCCAAGAATGTGTCCACTCTCAGTATTCTGTCACATCAGCCCCTCAAACGTTAGGTGGCAAAAAAAAAAAAAAAAAAAGTTAGGTGGCGTTTCCCTTGAGTTGCAAAAAGGTAAACCTGGTTGGGAATTGGACCAATCCATCTTCGTGGGTGGGTTACTTCCCTCACAGAGAACCTTTCTTCCTAGGGTGGAAGAGAACCACTGCTCTGCTAACAGCCTATTTTTACACTCAGGAAGTAGAGTTATTGCAGAATCATGAGAATTGGAGACGGAAAGAATTCACAAAGCATTTCATTCCAACTTGAGGCCACTTAGGAAGAATTTTTAGTCTGCTCTCCAATGGTGGTTTGGGCCACAAAATTCCTCTCACTGTGAGCTGATTCAACCCAAAGCTAAAATTCTGTCAATTCCATAAACAAATGGATAGAAGTGTTTACCAGTCGATTCACAGTTAGATTTAACTGAACTGACTTCCCATGAATGAGACTACCTTCCTACAGTCATTTTCTTTTATAGGACAGATACATTTTGGTAAATAAGATTCAAAGCCACTATACATTGATGAGTATATATAAGCATTTAAAATGAAAACAAAATAAAAATTGTTATGAAGTACATAAATCAATGAACAATGAGACATAAATCAAAATTTGTGTGACACAAATTATACTCCCTTTAAGATAATGAAATTCATCTTGTCATTGTCATCCTGAATATCTATAAAATAGCCAAACCTGAGTTACAGAATCTGAAAGTCATAAAAAATTGAGATCTCTAAACAGGTCTCATCATTTTACTACTGATAAAATGGGAACTCAGAGAAATTAAAAGACTTGTTTAAGAGTTCCTAGAAAATTATAAGGATTCCTCACTGACTCACAATCTAGGGCTTTATTCACTATAGAATACTATTATTAATTAATTGCTTAGGAACTCTGCAAATATTTGGTTGAAGTTTCAAAGTCTTATTGTTACCAAAATTGCTTCAGTAGGATTTGGCACAATATCTGGTGAATTGGAAGTCTCTAAAAAGCCTATCATTGAAGGAAGTTTGTGATGAAATGGTTGAGATTGAGAAAATTACATGCTTGAAAATGCCATTGACCTTAAGTCAGTTATGGGAAAATAGCCTCTAAGGATGGAAATAAATAGTCCAGTATTTTAGTGTAATCTCTGACTCTGAATTGTTGGGTAAATTATGGTAATTATTAGACTTCTCCAAAATAAAGAGGTTAAATTAAATCATTCCCAGTGTCCTTCTGATAGCTCCACTAGTTTACCCAGAATAGCTATTTTTGCTCAATACTCATTTGTTGAATGAATTTTGCACATATGTTCGGTGAAAGATTCTTTCATCATATTAAGTTTAGAGCATGTCTTTCATTGGAAGAAATTAATGAGGAAGTGTTAACCAGGCATATTAATTTATTTTACAAATAACTATATTCTATATAATCTTTGTGAGTTTATATCCTAATGCTCTAGAATAATAAATGTACATATTTCGTTTAAAAAGGTGTTAAAGACTTGAAAAATTATGTGAAAAGTAAGTGACATTACCATACTGTCTGTGTGAACTTAGCAAAGTCCATTATCCTTTTTGATTCCAGGGAAGATAATATGAAGAATGAAAATAACAATGATTACTTGGTCATATCATAGGGTTATTGTATTAATCCAGTGAAATAAAGGGTGTGATTGTGCATTGTAAGTTGTAATTGGCTCTAAAAAGTGAATTATTATTTAATACAATTTTTCATCTTTTTCTGGTGGTCACCACTTAGTAACAGAAAATATTGATGCACTACAAAGAAAAAATAAATTAGGCTGGCTTACAGGAATGCACTTCAGGCATTAAGAAGGATTTTTTTCTTTAACCAGTATGACACTAACAACTTCCCAGAAAGATTACCAAGTAATGTGAGAAATAAGTGTGATTGAATTAAAATTTTCACCATGCAGTTCATTAATTTCACACAATATGTCATTTCACCCACTGTTATCTGTATGACTCCCTGCTGTTTATCCTTAAGTTTGGTTTTGTACTGAACATGGGTACTAGGGAAAGAAGACAGCACAGACTCACAGGGTCTAGTTGCTTTTGTTTTGTTTCACATTAATTCTTCTTTCATATTGATTCCTTTTCCTGTATCTGTTCCAATTTAGTGTCTTTTCCACCAATGGTGGAGTTAATGCTTACCAGGTTGCCTCTTTCATATCTCCTTTAGATGTGGTTGTTACTTGCTGAATAAATCCTCATTGGTTGATTTATTAATTTGTATTACTTTCACTCTCCTAGTCTCTGCCTGAAAATCTTACACTTTCGAGTTTTACAGTTACCCCAGTGAAAGTGCGGAAACCCCCCAGAACCCAATGTGAGATCACTATGCTTACTACGTGGACTTGCCACATGGGAATCGAATACTCAGTGGAGTCTTCACAGTTCTATAACTTAGATTGATTCATTGAAGACACAGCATTGGAAATCATCAAGTCCACTATCTTTAATTCAAAGATGAATGAGAAAAGAGAGAGAGAGATCAAGAGAGAGAGTGAGCAAGAGAGATGGATATTGACAGACAGGGTGTTGTTCAATGTCACTCAACTTATTAGTGGCAGAGCTGGAATTAGAACTTAAGTTTCTTGACTCCTAATTTAGAGCTCTTTCCACTGAACAATTTTGTCTCTTTTTCTAGTACTAAAGTTTTAAATATTCAGAATTGTTCAGTGCCTTTAAATGGTCTGGTGCAAATTCCAAGGACTGTTAAGCTTCCTTCTTCCTGGGGTCAGCCAGACACACAGCTCTAAGCCCGCCATTTTCAGACCAACCCAGGGACCAAGGAAGGTGTCTGTGTTGTTGACTCTGTATACACTGGTTACTACAAGTATCTGCAGTTTTAAGGACTCTCCATGGATCACATTTCCCTGCAAGTTGCACTGCAGTGACCCAGACACAACACTGACAGCTGTGGAGTAAATAAATAAAAACAGAGTATTTTGATCCTAATGTCAGGGGGGAGTGAGAAGTCGGGGATGAGAAGAGAGAAAGGCAGACAGAACGAAACAGCCACAGCTGTGAACAGAACAGATGCTGGCTAGGAGAGAGGGAGAGAGGGAGAAGGGGAGGAGAGAAAAGATCAGGGTTCCACTAATGTCAGAAATGTTGAAACTCTTGGAAAGAGATACACATACTTGGGACAGGTGGGAAGTGTTTACATTAAAACCAGAATATCAAATGCTTTCCTAAATGCTGGCCAGGTCATTAAAGACCCAAGCTGACCCAAACGAATAAGCTGAAGTGCTTACCCAAAGAGCCCATTACCGAGAGAGCACTTCCAGAATTCTTTATATTCCATTCAGATAACTGGATATCAGCTATGTGTTGCTGGATATCAGCTGTGTGCATCAACATAGTATGCTGTATGCCAGTGGCTCTCGAAGTGCAAACCCCTACAAGTAGCATCAACATCACAAAAGAAATTGAAAGAAATAAAATTTTCTGGCCCCATAATCAAAAACTCTCAGGGTGGGGTCTGAATTCTGTGTTTTAACAAAGATTCCAGGAGACTCCTATGCATGCTCCAGATTGAAACCCTCTGCTTTTTGTGCATAAAACTCCTTAGTTTCCACAGAATTCTCCATAAACCTGCCACCCCCAGTCAACAGGCTTCCATTTGACTTCACATGTTGGTCCACCAGGGTTGTACAGGATCCTTGTCCTGATATCACAGGGGCAACAGAGGAAGAGACTGTACAGTTTGTATCTCCAATAGCTGGGGTGATAGAGCAGCTGGACCTGCAGCACAAGAACCTGTGTGTGCAACACAAACCCCTGACCAGAGATTGACCCAGAGCAAGGGCAGTGGCCTCAGTCTCAAGGCCATTTAAAATAGCCTTCTGAAGTACCTTTCATTTAAGGAATGCAAAACATTTTCCAAACCATTAACTTATTAAACTTGAGCACATCAGTGTCTAGAGGAGATTTGGAAAATTTGGCTTGAAGGGCATTCAGTTTAACATGAAGAAGCATTTATTCCCTAGCCCTTAACATTATTTTTAGGCATTGGTAATACAGTGGCTAGAAGTCCAAAGATCCAGCTTCCAATCATACCTCTTTGTCTGATCCTTGACCCCCTGGATACTTACTTTTACTCTCCCACACCAGGTTTTTTCTCCTACAAAGTGAAGAGCATGGTTAGAAAGGATACTTCAGGTCTTTTTTTTTTTTTTTTTTTTTTTAGCTCTAACAGGTAATGTCTTTGCAGTAGAGCTGGCTAGTTAGTATAGCCAATTAGAGCAACTATTACATGAGGGTTCTAAGTTAACTCTATGTCTGCAGGGTTTGGTTCAATATCCTGCTTTCATAAACATGTACAGTGGTTTCCAAAGAACTCTGGTGGTTCACTCTGTATGACATGGCAACAATATATGCACCACCACTTTGGGGAAAACAACTAAGTACATACTGCCAGTAGTGTTATGGCTCCAGCTAGAAGGGAGTCACAAAGATATAAAGAAAGATGTTTTAGAGGCAGACTAGAAAAGAGTTTTTAAGTCCATAAAACCATCTTTTGATTTCCTGGGACTTTTCCTACTAGGTCTGCCATTACATTAAACATCAAAGCCAAGTCTCATTTACCAAAGGACACAATTCTAAAATTACAGAATGTCAGAACTAGAAATTCCTTAAAAATGAAAGTTGGTATTGTGACAGGAAGAGGGAATAATTATTTATTGAGTACTAACTCTGTGCCAGAATCTGTGTTAGATGCTTTACTACGACTACCATTTCACTTTACTACATTGAGAAAATCTAGTCTTACTCTTTTCATTCCACCAATGGAAAACCAGAATGCTCAAAAAAGGGACTTAAGGTAACAGAACACACCATGAGTTAGGAACATATGTAGGACCAGACGCCCGTCTAGTGATCTTTCAAATCTGCTTTGCTCCTTTTCCTCACATATATATATATATATATATATTTTTTTTTCCTTAAAGGCCATTTTCCTCCCAGAAACATGGAGAGACAATATAGAAATAAGAAGACATCTGAAAAGAAAAAAAGTCTTTTAGATTTTTTCACTCCTATTGCCCACTATAAAAATCACTGCATTTTAAACGTTGGGAATAATAAAATTCTCAAAGATAATTAAGGTCTAGCTCAGAAGAATACCAAGGCAATCACTCTGTTTTAAGTAATTCCTGCTTGGACTTCCAGAAAGGCCATACTTCTTCAAACTTTGGGAATCACAGCAGCCACCATTTGTAAATACAGAACAACAGTATTATTAAACGTGTTTATTGCTTACTGTGTGTCAACCAATGTAGCATTGCCCAATTTAACCCTCAATGGGATCCACTGAGGAGATGTAGGAACTATTATTATTGCCACTTTAGCATGAGGAAACCCAGACATAGCAAGATTACACAACACACCTGAATTCAAATAGCTTATAAGTGGAAAAAGTAGCATTAGAAGAGTCTTGGTTTAATTGTAGATCTTGAGCTTCTAATCATCATTCTATACTCCCTCTGGGAACAGAAGGTAATAATTAATATAATAACTGTACTGTCCTTTAGGGTTTATAAATCTTAGTGCCCTCCATCTTATTTAATCCTCATAAAAATGTGGGAAGGTGTCATGGTAAAAACAGGTTTTTTTTGTTTGCTTTTGTTTTTTTTATTTCAAAGTATTACAGGGTAAAAATGATTTTGGTTACATGGATTGCTTTTGTAGTGCCTAAGTTAAGGTTATAAGTGTTCCTATCACCCAGGTAGTGTTCATTGTACCCGTTAGGTAGGTTTTCACCCATCCCCTCCTCCCCCCTGCCCCCTGCTTGATTTCCATTGAGATTTATTTCCCTCCATGGACATGTGTGCTCATCAGTTAGTTCCAGTTTAATAGTGAGTACAAGTGGTGTTTGTTTTTCCACTCTATAGATATTTCATGCAGGATAATTGTCTCTAGTTCCATCCAAATTGTTGCAAAAGGCATTAAGTCATTCTTCCTCCTGGCTGAGTAGTATTCTATGGTATACATATACCACATTTTGTTAGTCCACCCATGAATTGATAGGTATTTGGGTTGATTCCACATCTTTGCAGTAAGAACTGTTAAACCCCATGTAAGAGATGAAAAAGCTGAGGCTATGTGAAGCTAAAGGGCTGGTCTTGGATTTTATAGGTGGAAAGTAAAGAAACAGAATATTTTACTGCTAGTACACTGCATATTTGGTTATAACACAATGACATACCATAGCCACTAAGTAGGGGGTCACGGAGATGTGTCATGAAGCCTCAGTCCAAGTCATTGCATAAAAGGCTGTAGGAGAATCCCCAGCTTGCCATGGAAAAGATGGAAAAAAGACGGGGATAGTTCCTGAGGTCATGGCAGTAGCATAACACTCAGGCTCTCTCCTGTTATGCTGAATCCCATGTGTATTAGAAAAGGCAGTGAAAGCCTAGTCACTCCTCCAAATAAGGAGAGGAGAGCAGAAAACACTGGAGGATGGCTGCTCTTCCTGGTAACCTGCAATTATCCTTCCTTCTTAGGCTCCTTGTTTTTCCATCTATAAATGGACCAGGGAATTGCTAAGCATGGACATCTGCTTCTTACACTGGCCCCGGGCAGTCAGTTTTAAAGGAGCAGTCAGGATGTCTCTGCTTCCCGTATATCATGGCCTCCTCGGTTACAGGGCCATAGCTGCCTCCCTGGCCGGCTCCCCATGCTAAATGAGCTGTCTTCACACCTTCTTGGCAAAGTACACCTCATGATCTGATGAGTCCACACCACATTTTAAAATACATTTCAAAAACAGAATATAAATAATTATGTTAAATTTAATTCTTAACGGACACTGACTATTATATAATGAGAAAAGTCCCCTTTTTAGATGCAAATTTTACAGATTCTGGACTTCTTATCTCTAATAATAAAACAAACATAAAACATTTAAAAAAATCAAAAGGAGAAAAGAAGTGTTTATAACAACATAGTTCTTGAATTATTCAAATGCAGTTTAATTGGAAAGTTTTCATTGATTTTTAATGGAAAGCAGAATTGTTTTGTGATTATTCCACTGATGCCTTAAAATATCTGGGATGCATTCTTTTACTTTTTCCTGTATGGCCATATTTATTGGTCATCACAACTCTGTGTTGCATGTGTTCATGTACACACACACACACACACACACACATTGGTCATCACCACTGTGTGTTGCATGTGTTCATGTACACACACACATTGGTTATCACAACTCTGTGTTACATGTGTTCATGTACACACACACACACACACACACACACATTTTGACATGCATACTGTCATAAAAAACTAAGCTATAAATTCATAAAACTCTAATCAAAAGCTAAAAATGCAAGAGCTGATTACCAACTTCTCCTTTACATTATATGACTTTTGGCAAGACTTTTAACACATATGGTCCTCGGTTTTCATGCCTTATAAAATAGATATGACAATCTCTACCCTGCCTCCATCATTACATCACAGAATTTTTAGAAAGATAAAAAAGAAATAATTTATATTAAAAGCTTTGAAAACTATAGGACATTGTACATGTGTGAAGAATTTTTACTGTGATTGTATTTATTTCTCTTTTAACATCCTCCTGCTCCATATAATGTGTCTCTGCCTTCATTTATAAGACTGTTTTTATGTCCTAGAAATCTATGCTATTTACCTTATTGATTACATAAATCTTTTTGTTATTATTTATTTTACCAGTTACCTGCAATTCATTACTATTATGCCATTGTTTCAACAATTAGGCACACCAAGTATTAAGAAGGTGCAGATCATAATTGTATATTTATTTATTAGTGATTAAAGAAACTCCACATTTATTTTTACTTATCTTTCTATTATTTTGTGAATACATATCATATTTAATATTTTAATCTGAGTATTTATTCAAGCTATCTGTACTGCAGCATCCAGCACCTAATAGTAAAGTTGCTACCACATCAAAAAATTTTTTTTGTAAAGAGTAAAGGAGATAGGAATTGCTGGGTCCATCTTTGATGTCTGCCTATGACATCCACCTTAAATACACTAAAGTAGCCATTATCCATACACACATGCAAAAAGTAAAATAATACCTAATGCCTACAAAAGTTAAAATTACTTACACAGTGGTGGCAGCTGTCAGATTTTGGGAAACTCATTTCATTTCTCTGAGCCTCAGATTTTTATCATCAAAATGAGTTTAATAATATCCCCTTTATAGGCCTTATAGGTTGCTGTGGGGAACAATTATAACAATGAGTATGAGTGCAATTGATAAAGTGATACAAAGTGAGAGAATTTGTTTTCATGAATTTGTTGGCCCCAGTGGTGTTTGCAGGTAGACCTAAGCCAGGGACCAGGGCTGGCACTCATAGTCCATGAATCATCATACAAACCCTCGGTCATAAAGTGAAAGGCAAGTCTGAGCTATTCCTTGATTTGTTGTGGTTTTATGCTCTTTAAAGCCACGCCTACCTATATAAAAACCAAGATGTTATAAGAAATTTACTTTAAATGCTTGTTCTACTGGGTATAGCAACCCCAGGTCCAACCCTTTCATGATAAGCCCAGGTTGATTTTATTAACAGTTTACATCTGATTTCCAAACTTGCCCTTACATAACTCCAGTGAATGCTAATTCAACCTCAATCTTTAATGAAGACAGAAACTTGCACATCAGGGCAAAGAGCTCTTGTTCTTACCAACCTCCAATCAGCACAGGTTGGGCTTCCAAAGCTACACAAAAGAAGTTAGTGTCTCATCAGTTTAATGACCAGGCAGAGGCACCCAGATCTCATCCTGGGCTCATTACCATAACCCAGTTTAAGAGCACAGAGACCACAAAGTTAATTCTGTGTGTGCCACAGCAGGTACTGCAGTAATTCTCAACTCCTGGATCATTGTAAGGCCAGGGAAATGTTAAAAAGCACATGGCCTCGGGTAGCCTAGGGGAACTGCTGGAATGTTGTTTATCTTCAGACCGCAACAACTGGTCCAGTGTTTCACAACAGGAAGGTCTGTCCTGGAGCTCAGACATTGAAGGCTTAGAGAAGCAAGGCCTGAAATAACTCCCTTCTCCTCTACCTTCTATTTCCCTACCCTGTTGGACCCCTCTCCCCCAAACACTTCAGCTTTGGGAAAAAAAAAAAAAGGCACAGCCAGGGCTGCAACCTTGAAATAGCTGCAGCTTTCTGAACAGCTTGCAGTTAACCAGCTGAGATGAGAAAGACCCTGATCCAACAGGACTTTAGGTGATAGGGAAATCAGAAACTATGCCTTCTTTTATTGTCTTAACCCCTTGGTTCATAAAAATTACCCTTTCTTATGCATCTGTGTTTTTAGTTCCAATGTTTTCACTCTGATTTCTTGTATGAAAGAAGGAAAAAAGTACGATTCAAGTTCTAAAACAATAGGCAATGCCTGGTAACTTTAATTTAGCTCCATGTGATTTGGGGGCTTAGTTTTAAAAAGTCCTAATAAGTAGCTCTGTGACCTTGGACATTCAGTATACCACTCTGAGACTCTGTGCAAGCTTTCAGAGAAATGACAAGAGCCTATATTTGGGAACATAAAATGAGGAGGTTGCATAAGCTCTGGGGATCTCTGCATCTCCTTGGCAGAGAGCACAGAAATGGAAAAAAATCTCCGTGATTATAGTCCTTAATGTGGTGGGACAAAATTATTGTTGAGAAAGGAATATTTATACACCCAACCATGAGGATGTTTCTGAGCTTTTCTGGGAGTTCTAAGAGAGAAACAAAAATCTGTAATATTTATGACCAGGTCCTTAGCTGTTTTTGTATAACCTGCTTCAACTCTGCTCTTCTTTCCTGTAAAGGAGAGAGAAGAAGGAAAGCTGGATCTAAGAAAAAACATTTTTTCAGGACATGCCAGGATAGAGAATCACTGTACCTGAAGACAGATGATATTTTTTTAATGTGCCTATTTCATTCCCGAGTCTTCCTTGGAAACATTTAGCCCTTAGCACTCTGGCAGGTCACAGTACACTTACTTCTGGACAAACTGACAAACGAATTCATTCCTTTACTCAGCAAGCAACTACCACACCCTGTGTTATGAATACGAGTAAATAATTCTCACATTTTGTACTCAGAAAGGCAAAGAAAGAACAAATAGGTAAAAAGTGAATTCCAATATCTGGCAAAATAAAATGCGGGTACAAGTAACAGGTGACGGTGATAGAATGCACAGAAAAAACAGAAAACTAATTCGGACTGCAGGTTTCAAGAAGACTGCTGTGAAACCCATGCCATTGTACCTAAACCTCAAAGCACAAGCAGGAGTTGATGAGGAGAATACAGGGGTGAGCTCATTTCAAGCTGAAGTCAAAGCAGCAGCAAAAGCAGGAAAATGTGGAAGAATATGTGACACGTGGGGAATGATGAGCAAGCACCGAGGCCATACTGGGTTGCTGATCGCACCTTCTCTAAGCTTCCAGCAGCACTTCTGCTTTCAAACTGCCCATGGTACCTATGAAGTGGAAACATTCCTTTCGGGACCAGTATAGTGAGGAGGTTAAAAACACAGACCCTGGGTCCAACTGTCTAAGTTTAAATCCTAGCTCTGCCACTTACTGGTTGTGTTACTTTGAGCAAATTGGCTAACTTCTCTAGACTTCAGCTTTCTCTTCTATAAAATGGTAACAATCATATTACCTGTTGTGAGAACCAAATAATAAAAGTCATACAAAATACTTGGCATGGTACCTGGCACATAAGATTCAATATTACTGTTACTGTTGTTATTTGCTTATTTTATTTCTCTTATTAGGTGATTCCCCAAAGTCACAGAATGATCCATGTCTGTTTTACCCTCATGGACCAGAATCTAGAAATGCTTTGCATAAAAGTAGGACTCCCATAAACACCAGAATGAACAAATGATTGAATTAATAAACAATAAGTGGAACAGCAAATTTCAGATGTAGACTTTCCTATTACCAGAATTTGACTTTGACTCATATAACTGAGCTATGCATCTATCTCCAAACTTTTATATTTTACAGATGCGGCAGACATTCTAGTTGTGGAGATGTGAGCTCAAGTGGACAGCTGGAGAGTGCAGATGCCAAGACTTGCAGAGCATCGTTGGACCCGGTGGTCCGCCTTTCTCTGCAGAGGACATTTGCTTGGTATATGAATAAATTCTATCAAAGGTAAAATGAAAATAATTACAGTGATCACTAAATAGTGTGAACTCTATAGATGACTCCAAAAACCTCTTGGAAAAGACATTGGCAAAAACCCAGCTAGATAATGAGGTGCCCCGGGATGCCAGAGAGAACTGCAAGAAACAGTACCATTTTAAACAAGCCACCATGTGATTTCTTACATTCTGCTCAAATTCAGAATTATGGATGAAAAAGAAAGACCAAAATTAGTAACTATGAGGCAATAAAAACTTTAAGATAACTACAATGTAAATTCGAATACATATATAGATAACTACGTTTTTTTGGATAAGAAGTTGGGTGTATGAAAACATGCCCTCCTTTCTAAATGTTCATACAGACCAGCTAATAACATTTAGCACCAGGGAAGAGAAAAAAGTAAGGATGCAAAAGATAAACTCTGTATAGAAAGGATGGAAATTTTCGGGGGAAAAAATATAAAGAGCTACAAAAATATTCTGGGGAAAATATCTCTGTATTAATGACCTTACAAAGTCCTGAAGATATTGCTGTATGAGAGATCCTAAAGAGTAGAGAGCTAAATAAAAAGAGTATGGACATTTTAAAAATTTGATACGTATTGCCAAATTGTCCTTCAAAACTTTGTATCGTAGCAGGTTACACTTACTACCTTCTATATGAAAGACCTGACACCAGGTCAACAGTCTACTAGATTTTAAAGCATTTCCCTTAAAAAAAAAAAGCCAAAAATTGGACACAATTTGCCTTCCATCAGCAGGTTAATGGATCAGTAAATTTTGGTATAACCCTATGAGAGTACCACTTCAAAATAAAAAAGAAAAAAACTGCTCATGTACACAGCAATACAGATCTATCTCAAAAATATGCTGAGTGAAAGAAGCCAGACAAAAAAGAATACATACTGTATAATGCCGTTTATATGAAATCCTGGAAGAGACAAAGCTCTTCATAGTGACAGAAATCTGGGGCTGTGAGTGAGTGCGGATTGTCTACAGAGGAGCATCAGGGGATGTTTTGTGGGGATGTCTTGATGGGAGTGGTGGTTACATGGGTTAATATATTTTTCAAAAATTTAATTACAGCTCTATAAAGTCAACTGAAGTAAAAAAGAATAAGACCAGAGGGGGAAGGGTAAAATCACCAGGATTCAAATGTGGTTTGATTAAATATGACCCTGGATTCTAGTGTTCTTTTTCCTCATTGCAATAACTTCTAGATTATTTTATTTTCACTTCTCACTTTTCTAAAAGCCGAAATCTGACTCATTGCTTTCATGCTTAAAAATCTTTGAATGTCTCTATTGACTTTCAGGATAGAATTATATCTCTTTCCACACAAGGTTCTTTATGATCTGGCTATAGTCTACCTGTCTTGTCTCACCTCTAACTTCTGGCCCTTAGATCCACCCAATTTTTCCTCCAGCCATCCTGAAACACTAACTCTTCCTACTATTCTATGCTCCTAGATATTGAGATACGAGTTTCTTTCTGCCGGACACAATCTCCCATCTTTACCTTCTTTGCCTAATACCTAATTACGTCTAAAATTTGGCCTGTGTTAACTCTCTGAAATCTACCACAGCCAGCACCTCCTATCACACATCTATTGTAGCATATAATACACAATATCCTTATTGTTGATTTCCTGGATTTTCCCTCCCACTAAGAGCTCCTTGAAGGCAGAACTTTGCCCTCATTAACTTTTTATGCCACAGTGTCTAACAGATCACCTGATATATAGTAAGCACAAAAAAAAGCATTTGTTGAATGAATGGATATGAAATGTTAAATTTTGGGGGGAAAAAAATGACAGCCCAGCTTGTAAATTCTGAGTTGCAAACTCAAAAAAGGATGATATACAGCTAAAGTAAGATCCTGATTCTAAGTTCTACACATGCCCTAACCCCTAACAGCATGATTGTACCCTTTTTTTTTTTTTTTTTGTCCCAAAGTGTCTTAGGCCAACTCAAGGCCACACAGACTGTAATTTTACTGTGTGGATCTCAGAAGAAACCAAGATACATTTGCTGGAGACAAGAATCACTTCACTGACTTGCTGCTAAGAACACTAATATTTTGGCCCTACCAGACAGGCTTGGCAATGTGATTAGGAGCCATTTGAAAAATGACACCCCACAGTAAAATGAAGCTTTGTGGCCTCTTCTTCAATCCCAGCTTCTGATCCTTTAAAACCTCCTTTAGGAACATTTTTTTTTTCCTTTTCTTGTGTATGTTTACAAAAAAGCGAGAATAAGAACTCTCTTCTGAAACTAACCTTGCCTGCCAAATTATCCATTATTTATTTAGGCAATATTCAAGTCCCTGTATTTAAAAGAAACCTAAAATCTTTCTATCAAGTCTAAAATCTTTCTATCAGTGAAAGTCTATACTAGATTATGTGGCCAGTCATTATTATTCTTTGCCAAATGCATATAAACAGAAAATGACTTCATAGTTTTGTCCTCATTTTTGGTCTTTCCCATTTCCTGCTGAGCCTTTACACATGGCATTTGTCTTAGTCAATGTTTACACTGTGCCATTATAGACTAATAGAATCTCAGATTTGGGGAGTAGCTTGATGCTGGACCCTTCTGTGTAGTTCCCTACCAAATGCCTGTGGAATTCTTGTTAGAAAACTTCCTTGGCAGAGAACTCACTACCTCCTAGGGGCAGTTTATCCTATCTTAGAACAATACTCGCTATTTCACCTTGTGAAACCATTTTTCCTAGAGCTTCCAGTACACTAGTCTGAATCTATTCTTTAGGGTCACAGAACACAAGTATAATCTCTCCTCCCTTCTAGCTCTTTAGATACATGAAAATGATAAAGATAATTCCATTGAGTCTTCTCCAGTTTGCTCCCTCATGGGAAGTCGTTTGAGCCGTGCTCCTCTGAAAATTCCTCTGATTGTCAATGCCTCTCAAAAGTCTGGTCCCTAGATCCAAGAACTGCCATCTAGATATATTCTGACAAAGGAAAAAGCAGGATCATTCTATACCTCTCCCACAAGTTGAGATGAACTCCATATATCTTTCGTAGGTCTCATATTTTCATTCTGCTTTCAAATTTTTCTTTTAGTTTACTCTGTCATTAGGGTCATATACTCTTTATATTGTCTCTCTATCACCTATTCTATTAAAAGTATAGCACAGAATATATTGCCAATACACAGACACAGATGCACAAAGGAAATCATAATACATTTGAATATTCTATTTATTGAAGCCCCATTCTATCTTGGTGGCAAAATAAAACTTATTTTTTGCACTTCTGGGTAACCTTAGTCATTTTAAACTTTAACTCTGCCAATTCATGATTTCCCTTCTGTCTTCTTCGCAAAAGTGAATATAGACTCTGAGAGGCTTATGTTACAACATGGGGAAAACATCTGGGCCTAAGCTGTATCAATGCAAGCTGATTGATATTAGCCCAGATGTTTGCATTTCTGTGTACCAATATCACTACCCATGTGCTCCACTGCCTTGCTTCCTCACCAACCCCTCCGCTTAGAAACAAGATTCCGCCTCATCCTTAGAGTAAAAATGACATCCCACCCTTAACATGTACCAGATCACTTCCTGATATCCCATAACCACAGACTCCTTTCTCAGTCCTTCAAAGGCTGTAAATGGTGACTCTATCCTTCTAGTTCCTTAGGCCAAAAATTCTCATGTTGTCTTAGACTTTTCTCTTTTTCTCAAAACCCACTTTATTGTCTCATAAAACAGAGTTGCTTCTACCTTACAAAACCATCCAGAGTTCAACCACTTATACCAATCTACACTGTAGCACCCTTATTGCTATCTCTACTTCCTTCTTGACCCCTACAAGCTATTTTACTTAGAGAATCTAAAGTGATCCTGCTAAAAATTAAATCAGACTAAGTTACTCTTCTGTTCAAAATAATTAAAGGCTTCCCATCTCATAGTGATAAGAACCAAAGCCTACAATGACCTGCATGGCTCTACATGGTCTGGACACATGGGACCTGTCTGACCCCAACTGCCTCTACTCACCTGATTCACCACACAGCAGCTATCCTGGCCTCTTTGGTTCCTCTAACACTGTAAACACACTCCTGCCTCAGGGCCTTTGCACTGGTTTGTCCCAGGTATCCCCATGGTTCTCTTTTTCACCCTCTTCAGGGTTTTGCTCAGTGAGACCTTCCTTGAATACCATATTTAAAACTGACTCCCTTTCTCCAGCAGTCTCCTCTAACCTTCTTTTTCCCCATGGCATTTATCAACTTCTCACACATTCCTTTGTTATGCTTATTTTCGATTCCTCTCCCTCCACTCCCCGCCAGCAAAATGCATCATGAAAGCAGAGGTTTTTATTTCTTTTTTATTTTCCCATTACTGTATTCTAAGTGACTAGAATAGTATCTAACACATAGTCAGGTCAGCATTCAATATTTTTTGCTAATTGAAATCTCACAAGTGTCTTGCCATATGTTCCACATAACTTTCTGCTTTGACATTGCCTCTTCCTGACTATGATACTTTTCCAGGTTCCAAAACTGTTGTCTCTGAGCCTTCTAAAGAGATACATGGACAATTTCTGGACATTTTCCATGCTACTTTGGGGCTGCAGTCACAGAAGTGACAAGTCTTTGATCGTTTTTGCCCAGACATGATGCAGCACAATTCCTTGTTCAGTGTTGCTCCCCTGTCCTGGCATGGGGGTACCCTAGAACCCTTCCAGAATCCACTCTGGAATTTTACTCCATCTCAGCTATGATTTCAGACCACCTCATTTTAGGGAAGTTTAATATTTAACCACTCACCCCCTAACTTCTTCAAGGTAACCACTGAGTAGGAAGAGTCACTATCTCAGAAACCCTCATCAGCCTCTTACTACTTTATTTATCCTTCTTCCCCACTCCATATTTTTATCTAGCCCTGATCAATGTGAAAACCATCCTATGTCTATCATTTCTACACCAAAATCAATCTATGCCAGAACCTTCATTATTGATGTCTTAAAAGACCCAGGCTCTTGCAGGTCTCAAAGCATTTTCTTTGAAGGTTCTTATCTCTGCCATGGGCTAGCTTGAAGCTCTGACTCGGGTGGGGCAAAGGCAATATATGTAACCTAAACATTTGTACCCTCATAATATGCTGAAATAAAAAAAAATTTTTTTGAAATTCAAAATTTGAGCCTTTCTTCCTTTCTTCTGTTTGAGCAGGAACAAGTCACCCTGAAGTCACAAAGCTGGAGAGAATAGCCTCAGGATCCAAGAATTTGGAATGAAGTAAACAACATCAATTGATATTTAAATATCTTATTCAGTTTTCCAGAAAATACAATAGCCCGGACTCCTTGCCAGAAAGGAAAAGTTAACAAGCATTTACAATCTAGAAGCCCAATGTCCCTAGCCTTTAAATCATCCTGGTGCTCCTGCTGTAGTATTCTAAGAGTCATGCTCAGAAGACCCTGCAGACAGATACACAGAATAATTAATTTCTATATTATTAACCTCCTGTGCAAGTTAAATCCCAGGACTCATTCTAGTATGACTTATTACCTGTCTAGGTGAATTGAGATAATCATGTGTAAGTCACGAGAACTCATGTTTGCTCCTAGGATCTCAGACCATGATTAGTAGCCGCTTGAGAAACAACAGAAAAGTCCCAGGACTGGGACCAAGCCAAAGATACATGGTCAGAATAGGAAAGACAAGTGATGGCTCAGATGAGAGGGTGTAATGGTGGAAGTGGTGAAAAAGAATAATCTCAGTGTCTGGGAGAGACACAGACATCAAGGAGGAAGATTTAACCTGGGGTGGTGCTTTTTTTGCATTTTCAGCACATCTCTCCTCTGCATCCCAATTCTACCATAATCCATTGTGAGCTCGGGTAATGCAAACTCATTTTCATATCAGCAAAAGGGATTAGGAAGGTAAATCTTCAGAGGAAACATATCCATGCTGTATTTTGAAGCTGAATGCGGTATAAATGATTTTTTTATCCAGTCTTTTGTATTATTCATGCTTCAACTCCCTGTCATGGCCATGAATAAATGAAATTTAACAAATGTTTGGTCCACAGTGGCCCAGAGTCACCCTAGAAGCTGAAGATCAGCTACAACACATTCCAGGGACTCATAAAGTGTAAATGTGAAGACCTCAGAGATAATCAAAATCAAAAGGCTTCCTCAATCTTTTAAAACTCACTTTGATAAACAAAAAATCGCACACCCACATTTAATTGCATTTGAAATTCAAAGTAAATTAAATATTATGACAAAAAAGCAAATCAGATCAATGGAACAAAGTATGGTACTGTGTATTTATATCACACATGTATCCTTTCAACTTTTTAGAGCCTCCTTTGAGAACCATGGTTTAGATCAGGAATTGGCAAAATACAGTGCACCACCTACTTTTATATGACCCATGAGCTGAGAATGATTTTTACATGTTTAAATGGCAAAAGAAGAATAATACTTCATGTCATGTAAAACTTACATGAAATTTCAAATTACAGTGTCCATAGATAAAGTTTAATTGAAACCCAGCCATGCTCACCCACATTGTCTGTGGCTGCTTTTGTGCTATGGCAGCAGGAAAAAAAACTAGGTGCAAAAGAGATCATCACACGGCCTGAAAAGCCTGAAATAATTACTATTTGACCCATTACAGAAAAAAATTATTGATGCCTGGTGAAAACCAATGCCCTCATTTAAATATGAGCAAATTAAAACCTAAGAGGGTGTAACATCTCAATGTCTCACAGCTAGTATGACAACACTAGAAGCCAGTCATCTCAATCCTATCCAGGCTCTTTTCTCCTTACACTACTTTGCTGGAGAGTCCCAGATTCCTGGGGAGCGTGCGAGCCGGTTACAAAGCACTGGCTCAGGCCATAAGAACCAGAGCCACCGTTCAAAGGATTTCAGGAGCATAAAGAAATAATGCATTTTATTTCCTAAGGAGAGAGGAATTAAAAAAAAATAAAAACACTGAAACTAATTATAAAGGTGTGTGCGGCAAATTTATGAATGCGTTTTGCCTGGCACATGCCCTACTGTGTGACGGGGTGATGTACCCTTCGGGTCTGAACTGCATGGCGCGTACCTTTCGGTCAGAGGACTATCTGCCGTTTGTACTTCTCCTCATCTTGCCGCTGCAATTTGAGAGCTCATAGAAACAGGGATGTGGAACATTTTATGTGATGGAGAGCATTGGGAAAAAAAACAAAACGAGAATGTGAGGGTGAGGGAGGGTGTGGAGCTCAGTTTTCTGCTGGAGGCTACATTTTTATTTTTATTTTTTTCCCCCCGACTGGCACGCGCCTCCTTTGTTTTGAATAATAGAGATAATTACACATTCAAGGGATCATACTCTAAACCCCCTGAACGATTAAGAAATCTTATTGCAGGCAATCATGAGAAAATGTAAGGGAGGATTACCCAGAGAGACAATGGAAATCATACTTCTTTGAGTCCCTTGCTTAGTACAGAGACCTAATCACCGTTCTCCTCTTTTTCCCATGGCCTAATTGTTGATATTCCAGGCCTCTTTCAGGGCAAGGTGATGTTCTCCCCTAAACCCTGATAATGTGAGGTCAGAGGTTTGCAAGTGTCCCTCTTGGGAAACTGCTGCCTTGGTGATTTTGACACTGACCTGTAGGTGCAGCCCTAGGTGTAGAGGCTCCCAATTACCAGCAGTTAAGAGTAGAACAAAAAACTTATATTCTCTTCAGACTACAAGATTCTTTGTGTAGAGAGAAAGTTGCCCTGTGGATCATTTGCCCAATTCAACAAATATTTATTGAGCAGCTACCACATGGAAGACATTATTCCAAAAGCTGGGAATAAAATAGCGAACAAAATGTAGTCCCTGACTTTAAGGGCCTATGTCTAGTCAAGCCAAGAGAAAGGCAAAGATATGATATTCAAATTTGTGTCTTATGGGATTTGAAAAAAATGAGATTTTGCGGGGGCTGCGTTGGCAGGGCTAGGTGACTTAAAGAATAAGTGAAATTAACGAGGAGAAGAGGTTGGAGGAGGCATTTGCCTGGCAGAAGGAATGAGCGTGAAGCCCTAGAGCTGAGGAAGAAAATGGGTTGTTCAGAAACTACACTGGGGCCAATCACAACTAGGGAGGGAGAATGGCAAAGGAGGAGGCTGGGAAAGTCTGCAAGTGCCCACCAGGAAAGGTCTTTTGAGCCATATTCTGAGGATGAGGAATGCAGCCTTAACCTGAGAGCAATAGGGAGCCTCAGAAGTTCTTAATCTTGATAGGAGGTGATAGGATCAGATTTGCTTCTTTCTTCTTACCATAAAACAACACCTCCCTCTCTAGAAACTGTGCATTTTGAGCCACTGTGCTGTCATTTACTGGTGGAACAATAATGACAATGATAATAATAACTAGTATAATAGTATTGTGTTAACATGTTATCTGGTACTGTGTTAAGCACTTTACCTACATTATATCATTTAATCCTTAACACTGGCCTATGAAATAGATACTAATTCTAACTGACAGATAAGGAAACTGAGGTACAGAGGTTAAGTAACATGCTTAAGAATGTACAGGTCTTGAAGAGAGGAACTAGAATTTAAATCCAATGCAGTTTGAATCTGTTCAAACTGAGCATGAATATGGGAGTGAAAAAATTTAAATTCAACTTTCTACTCTTATTCTCAGTGACAGCTTTTGTGGGCTCAAGTTTTTCTTGTATTTAAATGAGAAAGATGTGCTACATAATCCCCTTCATCAAGACTAATATCAAGATAGTGTATTTCTTATGGATGTCAGCAAAAATAAAAAAAAAAAGGACTTCAGTTTAGCCATTTGACTCTTACTGTTCAAAAGGCAAGAAACAGAATTACATGAAATCAACCCCTGTAGAAGACATGTGATCTCTTTCAAGGATAATTCCAAATTTCTCCTCCTCTCACCATCTCTGTCCTCTTTAACAAGGTGTGAGTTGGAAATCCAGCAATAGAGGATAATTTCCATAAACACGAGTTGACTATCAACGGATCAGAAAATACAATATCACAGGACTCTCTCTCTGATATATCACTGTCAAAAGGTTTTGTCTTCTTTATGGTCCATCGACAGTGACAATAATTCAGGCTCTGTTTTCTCTTTGTCAATTACACTTTTAACTGATCATTATTAAAGAAAAATCAACAGCTCTGAAAAGGCAAGTGTTAAAAGCTAACAAAAGGATTCAGTGGGAAAAATGGCTAAATTGTGTTTGCTGGATTTGAAGTGGCCACCAGGTGCCTTTTTATGAATTTTACACCACTACCCATAATATAAAATGGAATTCATGATGAAAAACAGCTAAAGAGAGAGAGAGAATTCATTCTACTCTGCTCCCTTCAGGTTGCCAGGGGAGAATCAACATTCAGGTTGGCTTTTGATACTGGAAACATAACTGAGTGGTCTAAGCTTCGGAATTCTTAGACTTCTTGGAACCACAGGTTTAAAGTCTTGGCAAGATTGACTTATAGCCTCAGTCTGTGTCTACTTAGAAAAAAAATATGAAGAGCAAGTGATTTATGGTATGTTGTTCTTCTCAAAAAGTTCTCCAATCCCTGGCCACTGAATGGACTTTGAAATATGCCCACAGGGTTCCTTTATCCAAGGACAATCTCTGAGTGCTTATTATTCATTTTACTAGTGTAGAAGCTCTTTAATCATTGTCTCTACATTTGCTTTAATCTAGAAACTGTCAATTTATTGGTTCATAATGTGCCTGAAGCTTCTCACCATCTTATTGGAGAAAAACTAGTATAAATTTAGAAGGTGATTCTGAAAGAGTCATATTTGGTTGAGATGAGGCTATGAAGAGACAAAAGAAGATAATTATAATACAGAATTAAAGTTCGTTTCTAAAAAGAAGCATTCTATATTTTTCTTGAAGTGTAGTAAGACTTAACTCAAGCCTATAATAACAATTGTTGAGTAAGTAAAAAGATTATCTATTATCAACCTGAACTTATCCATTCCCAAGGATTTTTAACACCAAAGTTCTTGAAAGTTAACCAGAGTTCACATTTGGGATATGCTTCAGAAAAGTGGTTAAGAAACCAGACAAAGACTATGAGCTACCAAAAAAAAATATATTTTCATGAACAATCAGAGCATCAAGAGAATAATGTTCAGAATATAGGGTTAGGTCAGGAGCTCAGGACAACACAAGACCAGAGCAGTAGACAGGCCACAAGCTAAAGAGAAGATGGCATGAAAGAGTTCAGAAAGGACTGATAGGATGACTTGATCATTACAGAAAACTGCAAAATTCTTGGCTTCTAGGTGACCTAAAGAGTGGCCACAGCTAGTCAGTCACTATAATCACCAAGAGCTCTACCAGTTACATTCCCAAACTGTTGATATCTATTTCAGGTCTTTCTCCCAGAGTTGCCTTATTATTAAGTAAAACATTTACTCTATTTTTCTAACAGAGGGAGACCTTAAAGATCACCTACTTCAACCCATTCACTCTACAAATGAGAAATTAACCTCTGCAGAGAGGTTTAAGTGAATTGGTCAAAGTCACGCAAGTTAACAGTATCATAGACCAGACAAAATTCCTGGATCTTCTAATTCCAAAGCCACACTTCATTCCAAGATCCCAGTCTTCCTCTCTAGTAATAACCATTTTCCTCTGAACCAAAGTGGTAGCTTCTGCTAAGGCACAGAAATACTGGAGGTAATTCTAAAATATTAGATTTTAAAGTTAGCATTTGGGAACTATGTACCTATGTAGAATTATTAGAAATTGAAAGGAAAACAAAACCAGCACACTTACAAGAGAGTCTCAATACAACCTTCCAGCGTGCTGGCATAAAATAAGAGGTCCTGCCTACCCTGTCAATTAACCATTTCTGTTACTATTTTCAAATAAAAAAACCAGAATTTTGGGATTCAGAGGAATGTAGATATTATGTACCTATTTCCTTATGAATGAGAAAGCTGAGGTTCAAGGAGTGTGTCTCACAAAAATCACAAAATATTAGAATTCGAAAGAGCAATGAACATTTAGTCAAATTTATTTTTAGATTTGGAGAAGCAGAAATACAAAAAGTACTTAACTGTTATAACACCTGTTTCCAACCACCCATAAATGAAAACTGTTCATATTTTGGCATCTTTACTTCATACATTTTTACATAAGAGAGCAAATGATACAAATATAGTTGAAATAATCCTCCCAACCCCTAATCTTACTTTCTTCCTAATCAACTCAAAGGCAGTCAAAATCACACATTTTGTGAATCCTTGCAATCCATTTTGTATAACTTCATATACACATATAAATATCAAAGGAAAATATGTACTCTTTGTTAGTGCCAGGGGTTAGGGACCCTTCAAACCAAAAGTATTCTGATTTTGTGTGATTAAGTATTATTCTTCCTAGAAACACTCAGTAGAAAACCACTGTAAGACAACAAAGTTATAATCAATTTCAACCCAACACACCCATTTAACAGATAAGTCAGAGAGGTTAAGTGACTTGCCTAAGTGACACGGTGTCACCACCCAATGACAACTCTAGACCCATCTCCACATTACTTTTTCAGTAGAAATTCCCACCTGATTGTCTTGTTCCTCCTATTTTAGGAGTTGTGGATCTTTTCCTACTTCATTTTTAGAAAGCCATGCTTCTTCCCCACACCTCCATTCAAAAAAGAAACAATTTTGGGGTTGAGAAATTTCATACCAGAAACAATATACTCTTTAACTTCACACTTTGTTCTGAACAGCAGGGTCAACCAGGCAGACACCAGGCCTCACATACCATTATGAATCTGTCAGCAATTAGAATTCTAAACCCTATTCGGTTTTTACTTGCTTCAATCAACTTGTCACTGCAGTGAGGATTATCTACTTTCTCAACATAAACATCAACAGAAGTGAGTGCAATGGCTTGCGTCCTTGGCAGAGGCACTGCCAGGGAGAATGTTAAATAGCACATTCTGCAGACAGGAGGGATCTGAGGCCTTAATGGGCCATAATTAGAGGTAGCAGAGCCTAAACTACCCTTTGTGTGAAACCTCAGAATTCTGCTCTTTAGGATTGGGACACATTTTGGGAGATGCAAGGAGATTGCTTCTGCTTCTCCCTCCTCTGTTTCCTGAGCTACAGAGAAAAAAAAAAAAAAAAGAAAAAGAAAAAGAAAATGGGTCCAGTGCAATATCTCTATTCAGAATCAAAGGACCTTGGGGATCATGTTGCCCAACCCCTCATTTAAAGGATTAGGAAACTGAGATACAGAGAAGGAAAGGCCACAGCCAAGGTCGAGCCTGAGTCAGAGCCCCGCATCCTGACTCTCAGCCTCATGCTCTCTCACCTCACCACACTGCCCTCCTGCAGGAGGGGTGCAAAAGGCTTGAGTAATAAGTACATAGTACAAGAAATGTGAGGACAGGACAAGCTCAGGGTGCCAGGGGCGCCTGGAGAAGAGTTCCATTCCACCTCAAATCCCTTATGAAAATAGAGTATGTATACAGTAGAAATCAGATTCTTGGCCAACGAAAAGTATATATAGAAAAAAATTAGCTGGGCATGGTGGCGCATGCCTGTAGTCCCAGCTACTTGGGAGGCTGAGGCAGGAGGATCGCTTAAGCCCAGGAGTTTGAGGTTGCTGTGAGCTAGGCTGACGCCATGGCACTCACTCTAGCCCGGGCAACAAAGCGAGACTCTGTCTCAAAAACAAAAAAAAAAAAGAAATCAGATTCTTTTCTAACAAGTCATTTTTTAAAATAATTGCCTAAGAAAGCTAGAGTTAGTTGAGTAAAGACAAAGAAAGTTTGACATCCTCTACTACTAATGATAGCTAACATTACATATATTAAGTTACTTAATCTTCATAACAATTTACAAGGTTTATTGTCTTTATTTTATAGATAAGGAAACTGAGGCTCAGGTAATTTGCTCAAGGTTATGCATATGGTAATGCAAAACTAAGATTTGAACCTAGATGGTCTGGTTCTAGAGCCTTCACCCTTAACCACATAAGTAGGGTAACCAACTGTCCTGGTTCACCTGAGACTGTCCAAGTTTTAGTAAGGAAAGTCCCATGTCCCAGGAAACCCTTCAGTCCTAGAAAAACCAGGACAGTTGACTACCTTACACATAAGTATACTGACTCTTATTTGTCAACAATTATACCTAAGCCTCAAAAAGTGATGCAGCCAGCCCAGTTGCTGTGCCTATCTTTATGCCCTTGGGAAACTGAAGCCACGAGAAAGAACTTAAATATTAATATGTGCCAAGTACTATAACTGAGAAGTTTTCAGGCTTTATGTGATTTTAATTTTCACATGCACGTTGGATGAGGCATATAGATAAGAAAAGGGAGGCTCAGAGAGGATTGGGTCAGTTGCCTAAGGTCTCAGAGTTAGCAAGTGTCATAGCCGGGATTTGAACCTTGGTAAGCCAGAAGAGAATTCTTGAAAATCCTGCCTGTTTGGTGTGTTTGCTCCTGATATGGGAATTCACACCTAGAAATTGAGATATAACTCCTTAAGAAGTCCCTTTTTCTAAGTAGAGTTTTGTGCTTCCTCCTTTTCACCTAGCCATGCAATATAGCGAGAGCTTGGGACCAACACTCTCAATGCCCTCCTCACCTCCATGCTGTGCCCACACTGTTCTTCCTACTTAGATTATCACTTCTCTACCCTTATGTACATGCAAAATTCCTTTGCATCCTTTAAGACCAGCTCAAATGCTATCTCTCCTAGGAGACTTTCCTGGACAACCTAGTTTAAATGAACCATTCTCTCTTCTTCCTTCCCTCTACAATCTACCTGGGCAGAGTATTTGTTATATTTCTTTTCTCAGTATCCCACTGTGTCAGAGATGGCACCTGCACACATGTGTATGCATCAATGTATTTAGGTATGGACTTTGCTGTCTGTACATGGAGATTTGGATAATGAAAACAAATAGCCAAGATGTTTGTGTATTTCCAGGGATAATTTCTTTGGCACTTCTAAGCCAGGCTCTATTCTAAAATGAAAGCATAGCATAAAATCAATTAACTAGATGATTGTATTAGATACCTACTTCTACAAAACTTAAATATCTTCACAAAATTGTTTGGTGTTAAGAAAAACAATTGTAAAGTGGTTTGATAGAAATAAATACAGGAAGGAAGTTTCTATTTTCTCAGCTACGACCTAACTCACTGTGTCACCTTTGGTCCTCTTTTTGCCCTAATGATGATGATGATAAAACTACATGATTTTCAGGATCCTATCCAGCTCTATATGCCTATAATTCAGTAACTTTAATAATCAGAGCAATTCCTCCCCCCATAGGGATATTCTGTTCCCTGCTGATACACCCTTGGCATTCAGAAAATTCTGAATAAATAGTAATATCAATAACAAAATGGTAAAGAAACAATTAAGCCACCTGAGGAAGAAAAGAGTACTCTGTTTGAAGGAAGGAAGCCAGATATTCCGGAGGGATGTGATGTGTGAAATGCAGGCTGGAGGTTTAATGAGTTTGAGGCGTGAAAAACCCAAGCTTCAGGGCTGCATTCCCTGGCAGCCGTGAGCACGGCATGTTTCCATGCCCTCTGTGGCTGAATTCTATTTTAGAATGTGCTCCACGCCTGGATCCTCTAACACAGCTGTGACTGTCTGTTAACTTTTAGCCATGGTCCTCCATTCAAGCGAATGACTTGTGTTCTTATATCGACAGGCCCAGGGAAAATACAGCTGGAAGAGAGCAGACCCAGAAACAGTCAGATAGAGAACTTCTGGTGACCAAGAAGTGACAGTTATTGAGACTGAGATGTAGCAAACTTAGCCAGATGGGCCAGGGAAGATGGACGATTGCTCTATGAAGGTCAGAAGGAAGTCTCCCTGGACAGCCCCACCCACTAAGAAATGTTTTATTCAGCATCCAAAAGCCTAGTACTCTTCTGCTATTAACGTTCCTTTCTAACTAGGACATATCCCCTGAGACCTTAACCCACGGAAAAAATGAGAATGTAGATGAGTGGTTTCATCATGTGCCTACCCTTCTTTCTTCTGGAATCCCTTCTAGGGCCCAAAGTGCAGAGCTGTCAAGTCCTGCCCTGGATGCTTTGGTTAAGTGGATGCCCAGCCCAGCTGAGGAAGCTGTGTCAGGGTACGCTCTCCAGTTGCTGGGAAGGACAGAAGTGGTCACCATGGAAACAAGTTCCTCATCAATCATTTAGTGACTCACAAGGAGATCACTGGGAAGTGAAGGGGACTACAGTGAAAAGACTACACCTTTTTCTTTGAAAAAAAGCTGTCTGACTGCATTCCTGAAAGACAAGACAGCTGCTTGCAAAATGGAGTGGAAATGGCTAGGGTTGCCTCTGTCTCCTGCGTTTAGGACTAGACACTTTGTGTCCTGAGCCTACAAAGGTGGGGAGGCCCCATCTGTGTGGATTTTGCTACTGCAGCCAGTTCTCTCTAATAGAATTCCATGTCAGAGGTAGAAGAGACCTTTGGGTGTTATCTACTTAAAACACTCATTTCTAAAGGAATAATTGAAGACCAGGGGATAAATAACTTGCCCAAGTCCCACACAGGGAGTCAGTGGGATTGCCAGGACTGGAATCAAGGTCGTGCACTCCAAATTTGTTACTCCTTCCACAGTCCTGGAGTCAGAGTGGATGTTACTGCAAAGCTAATGAAGATTAGCTAATGATTCATTCGACAGGGAATTAATGTCAAGAATATACAAGGAACTCAAACATCTCAACATCAAAAAAAACATACAATCTGATTAAAAAATGTGCAAATGATCTGAACAGACATTTTTCAAAAGAAGACATACAAATGGCCAACAAATATTTTTTAAAATGTTCAACATCATTAATCATCTGCTAAATGCAAATCTAAACCAAAATGAGGTATCATTTTGCCACAGTTGGGATGGCTATTATCAAAAAGACAAAAAATCATAAATGCTGGTGAGGATGAAAAGAAAAGGGAACTCTTACACACTACTGGTGGGAATGTAAGCTAGTACAGCCATTATGGAGAACAGTACAGTGGTTCTTCAAAAAACTGCAAATACAACTATCATATTATCCAGCAATTCCCCTACTGGACATTTTCCAAAGGAAAAGAAATCAATATATATAAAAGATACCTGCACTCATATGTTTATTGCAGCACTATTCACAATAGCCAACATATGGAATCAACTGAAGTGTCCAATAACAGAGGAATGAATTTAAAAAATGTGGTATATGCGTACCAGGAAATACTATTTAGCCATAAAAAAGAATGAAATCCTGTCATTTTCAGCAACCTGTATGGAACCAGAGGACATTATGTTAAATGAAATAAGCCAGGAACACAAAGTTAAACACTATATTCTTACTCATACATGGAAGCTAAAATAAAGTTGGTCTCATAGAAGTAAAAAGTAGAGCAGAGAGTACTAGAGGCTGGGAAAAATAGGGGGAAGGTGGAGATAGGGAAAGATTCGTTAAAGGACACAAATTATAGCTAGATAGGAGGAATAAGTCCTAGAGTTCTATAGCACTGTAGCATGACTATAGTTAACAATAGTAATATATTACATAATTTCAAATAGCTAGAAGGAGGTTATTGAATGTTCCTAGCACAAAGATATAATAAATGTTTGAGATGATGGATATGCTAATTAACCTGATCTGATCACTATACATGTTTTACATCACTATGTACCCCATAAATATATACAATTGATATGTGTGAATTTTAAAAATTAAAAAAAAAAAAAAAGATTAGCTAATGAAGGTTTCAGAATTCCTCTCTTCCATGGCCCTTTCTGAGGCTCTGGGGGTGGCCTTAGCATTGTGTTCCCATGGTCATTTTTCTTTTCTTTTTTCGTTTTTCAAAAGTATAATATTTTAACAGCAAGTGGTTGAGAATGCTGTTTCTTTCCATTCTATTTTCCCCTCCATTTGTCTTCCTCTTCTGTTGGGCATTACAATAGCCATCAGCATTTGTGAAATCTGGTTTAGGGGCAGTTGAGGTAGGTTTATATTTGGGGCTTAGTAAGGTATAATTATGTGGTTCCCAGTCACTTTCATGAAGAGTTAAGCTATTGCTTACCCTAATGTAGGATTGGCCTCCAAGAATACTACAACCAACTAGTACCATGATTCAAAGGAAGGGCAAGGCTGAAGTTCATTCCTATGGAAAGAGGCATGTGTCCTAAGGCATGTGGCGCAGTAAGCATGAGGGTGGTAAAGAAAAATAAGGTTGAAAATATACAAAATCAGGAGGTAGTCTGTGAGAATTCTTCCAAACCTCAAATTTCATGTATGGAAGAAACTTGATAGATGTTTTCCCAGATTTGAAAACAATTTTTAAACTTTATAAAAGCATTACCAATAATGAATTGTGAAGCTGACTGAAAATTTCCTAAACTATTAATAATTTTACAAACACACATTTCAATCAACTAAAAAAGATTAAATTATCTTGTTATTCTTTTTATAGAAAATGATAATTTAAAAAAAGTGTTGTCATATGAAGAGGTGATCAACCAATATGCAGTCAATAATAGGTATGAATAAAGAATTATAGAGATGTGTAAATAAAAGTTATTCTATTATTTCTTGGATTTTTTATTTTTTTAAATATTTTTCAGATTTGTAATGTCTCTAATGGGTTGAGATTAATTTTGTCATTCAAAAAATATTTATTTTGTGCCTAATTTTGTATTTGTAATATTACATTCTTTTTTCTTAAAAAGAGACTGCCCTTCCCCTCCAATCTATAAAAGTTTCAGGTTTCATGAAACTTAGAGCTGCCCCTTGCCTGGAGTACCTCTTTATTGATTTCACGTTAGTCACAGGATTACTAAGAATAACAGGAAGCTTTCTGGGTGGGTTTTGTGGACCAGGAACCCATTCTTCTTGTACAATCACTCCAGCACTATCTTCATCAGAATTTAGCAGTTAGAAGAGCATTTGGAGTCTCTTGCTTTGTGCAGGAACAGTTCGCAATGCCAGCCAATTTGGGTCAATTCCATTACGGGTAACAGGAGCAAAGCCTTATGATACTTCACCATTACTCAGCAGTGTTATGTTTGTATACTGCCTATCTCCCAAGCAACCAAACCACTTATCCTCATTAGGTTTTACCAAATTGAATTTATCTTTTGAATACATGTCTGAGGTGCAGGTTTATTTTACAGAAGGAGAGGACTCAATCACAGTAGTGAATTATTGATTCCATCTCTGGTATATTCTCTATTTAGAGAGTTGTGAAGATTAAATAAGATAATGTATATGAAATATCCTAGCTCAGATGCCAGTACCTAAGTGCTTGGTAAATGTTAGTTTAATGTTAGATATTTCTTTACCCATAGGTAAGCATTTGTCAACTTTATGAAGCACCCAGATGCCTGGAGGCATTTCTAGAGTTCCTTGAAAGAAAACGTGGTCATGGCACACAAGCTTCAGATTTCTTTGCTCTAACATGCACTATGGATTATAAATCTGAAGCGAGAAACCCAACCCAAAACTTTTTTGCACACTTGAGTGGTTAGGAAAACTTAACTGAGAATAGATTTGTGAGGGGATGTGTCATCAGAAAACCTAACTGACCCTCAACTTTCCAACTTCCCAGTCACATGACCTCGGTTAAGTTATTCTATTTCTTTCCGTTTTGATTCCTTTATTTGAAAAACAAAGATATCAAAGTCACAAGAAATGTATGATAGATCTTTGTAACCTGAAGATATATAGACACTGAGGTCTTATTTTTATAACAGCAAAGTAAGACAGAGAATGGAAGCAAACCAGCAGTGAGTTAAGCCCCACCACCACTTCCCTCAGAGACACCAGGTACAGAAAAGAATGAAATACTTAATATGGTCATAGGTCCGAATGTAAACATTTACAACCTGAATAATGTAGATTTAAATACATGTTTGACAGAAGGCAAGAGAGAAAAGTTTCTGTAAAGAAGGCCAGGGTTTTCTCACTAATATCTTTATTTCCATAGACAGGAGAAGAGATAGAAAATGAAGTTGATAGAGAAGTAAAAGTGAAAAATCTATCATTTAAGTAACAGACATAATCAATAGTGAAAATAATAAACATTTAAGAAAAAAATGGAAAGAAGTGTGAATTATAATGTATGCAAACTAAATTTTATTCTTTCACAGAAAGAAGTCAATAGATAATATCTGATATTGAGTAATCAATACCTAGAAATATGAATATATTTTTCAGAGTTGTGGAAGTAACCAACAGCAGAATCAGAAAGAGGTTATTAAAATAAGTTACCACTAAGTTGGAAGTAGGAAGGGGTGGGTTGGGAAGCTGTTGGTTTCAAACATAAACTCTTATATATCATTTTTCTTTACTATTTGATAAACTGTAGAAGAAAAATAAACAACCCTTAAAGGCTTGTGTTCATCGGAATTTAGCCATTATTGCTAGTATTAAGGATTTCATTCTTAGTCATTTCTTTTCTTTATTCTACATATGTGCTAATAGGATACCTGTGGTTATATAAATTTAAATTAATTAAAATAATTTCAATTCCTAATTCTCACTTGCCATATTTCATAGCTAGTGGCTATTAGGTTGGATAGCATAGAATTAAAGACTTGTAGAATTTTCCATTATTGTAGAAAGTTCTATTGGATGACACTGTTCTATACCCTCACTCCAAGCAATCTTATCCACTCTTGAAAGTTTTCACTGCCACTCATTCTTGGATGACTTCCTGACCTTTACGTCTAGGCAAAGACCCTGTTTCCTGAGCAACATGCTTTCACATGTACCTGCTCAGTAGCCAGGAATATTTTCACTTAATGCCCCATAGCCCTTCAAACTCAACTTATCCAAATTTGAGCACATTGTATTTCCCATGAAAGTCACTTTTTCTTCCTACATTCCCTGCCTCTACTTTTGAACCATCATCCGATGAGTCACTAGAGTCAAATGACTAGTCTCTATTGCTTGCTGCTCACTTTCCCTGAAGATGACAGCAGG
The DNA here is from genome assembly GCF_041146395.1 of Eulemur rufifrons. Classification (NCBI taxonomy): domain Eukaryota; kingdom Metazoa; phylum Chordata; class Mammalia; order Primates; family Lemuridae; genus Eulemur; species Eulemur rufifrons. Next base: position 74,747,206 of record NC_090989.1, read on the forward strand.
TCAGGAGAACCTCAGCTTATCTCCTCTTCCTGACATACTTCCTCTGCCCAGAGTATCTACCAGGTCATTATGTTCTGCTTACTCTAGGTGTGACCTATGTTTCTGCTAACTGAGCTCCATTCTGGAACCAACAAGCTCCTGACTGCATCTCTGGATATCACCCAGCTAGTCAGCTATACGGGATTTTTTTTTTTTTTTTCCTCTTAATAAAATGCCATTCCTCACTTTCTGCAGCTATGACACATTCTGAGTGTTGCTATGTGTTTTTTATGTAGCCACCACAAAGCCTTTGAGGAATAAAAAGGCATTTGGTGAAATCAAAATACTATTTCTTTCTAAAGTCAAGGAGAAGGCCTGAGTTGGTCTGCTGCTCTGTAAAACCAGACCACAAAAAGGCAGTGGTTTCACAGAAGCTTAAGCATGTGCTACTGAAATGGGTTGAAACCAAAATGCCTATGGCATTTAAGAATCATAAAACACATTTGCTGATTGCCTATTATAAGTGAAGGACTGTGCTAGAGGATAAACAGAGATACCTTCAAGGAGTTCACAGTCAGTCAAGGGGGAAAGAGTTTAACAATATCTTTAATAAAAGTTAGATTGTGGATTCAGTAGAATGGCCAGCTCAACATCTGTCCCAACATTGGTCCAGTGGGCTTTTTGTACTACAGAGGTTAGACAGTTAAATATAACAATTCTCATATTCCTTTATAGCTAGATTCTGGATATAATTATGTTCTAATTTAAAACAGATCTTCTACCTAGGAGTATACAATTTTGGCCAAGTTTCTTAGCCTGCTTGTACTTCACTTTCTTCATCTTAAAATTGAAGTGGTGACATTAATATTATATTCTGGGGAAAGTTATTTGTGGATTCTTTGATATAATTAATGCAAAGATCTTAGCACACTGCTCGGTACATATTAAGCACTCAACAAATCTTTGTGCAATTACTATTAAGAGGAAGAAATGAAATGCCCTTCCCAGTCCTGCTTTAGGATAAATAAGGAGGAAGATGTCACATTCGTTTTGCTGGTGCAGATCTAGCAGACATAATGTGGTTCTGGAGCCAGCAGTCTAGCAGATGTTCCTGATCATGAGATTATAGCTAAGGTGATATGATCCTGATGCCTGCTACTGAAAGAGTAGCTTCCTGATTGGACAGCTCCTACATATGGCAGAGATAAATAATTCCTTGGTAAGCCAATTTTGCAGTGTTGTTCTGAGAATCACTTCTGGAATCCCAGCCTGGACCTTGTGTCTACAGCTTTTCTAATGATGTTGCAAGTACTTAATTCTATATGTTAAAAAACACAAACACTTGGTGTTTAAAATAGTGAAATGGTTTATGTTATGTGAAACTGATCCCAATCTGATATAGGCAAAAAGGAAGAAGTACCATTGTGTCTTTGTCACTAGCCAGCTGTGGTGGCTTTCTCAGGTATGTATGACAGTAACTGGGGCTTATCATTGCTTCAGATCTCAGTTTCTTCATTTATAAAATGGAAGGCAGTCCTGAGGCATGACATGGAAATGGTGTTCCATTTATTCTACCCACCAGGAGAAATTTCCTTCACCACTCTCTTTCATTCAGATCACCATGACTAGGTACCACAGCTGTCCACTCTCAGATGATACGGCATAATCATCTGTAAATCAAGTTCAATTCTTTTTTTCCTCAGTCCACTGGTCAGAGGGAACCATAAAACCACAGGCATGGGTTAAGAAAGAGAAGAAAATGTAGCAGGACTAGGTGCCACAGTCTTCTGCGCCACTTGCTAATGCAACTTATTTGTGCCTTCAGGACCTGCTTGAAACTTATCTTTTGTATATCATCTCAACTGACAATAGAGTGCCATTTTGCATGCCCAACTTTATGGTTTGATGGGTCACACAATATCTAGTACATGAAGGGCAGCTTAGGCTGCATGGTAATTTGGTGGCCTATAGTCAGGTATTCATATCTACTAGAGCCCAATAGCAAACCAAAAGTGGTTTCTTAAAAGGAAAATAGTTATCTGGGAGGATGGCATATCTATGCTTAAAGTTCTAAAGTCTACCCAGTGATTCATCTAGAGGGGCTGACCAAAGTTTCCGTGCAGTATCTCTCTAGCTGCCACAGATAATTCAAGCAGCTTTGGATTTGCTGGAATATACAGCCCAAGTGGTAAAGTAGTCTAGACCTATTTTGAATTCTTCACCTGTTCTGGGCCCCACTCAAAACTGGCTGCCTTTGGGATTACTTGGTCAATGGATTCAAGTAGCAGACCCAAATAAGATACATGTTACCTCCAGAATCTAAAAAAAAAAAAAAACCAATTAGGCATTATGGCTCTTTCTTAGTCATGTAGTGCAGCAATTTACCATTTTCCTTAGGAGGCATATATTGACAAGTCCCAGACCACTGATCCCGTAGAAAAATCATCAATGTGACTTTTTGTGAAAAACATAAATTTTTGAAGGAATATATTTCTGTGCATGTGTCTTGCACAAATGTTAGAATAGAATAGTTGCTACTTCCTGCTCACTTGGTTCAATAGACATGATATCATTGATGTCATGGACCAGTGTGAAGCCTTATTGAACAGAGAGGTGATCAAATTCCCTGTTGACATAGGGTTGGAAGGTTGATATAACCCTGAGTGTTTTGCTGGTCCTGCCAGCTGAAAGAAAACTGCTTCTGATGATCTTAATAATACGTGAAAAAGAAAGGAAAGAAGAAAGGAAGGAAGGAGGGAGGGAGGGAAGAAGGAGGGAGGAAGGAAGGAGGGAAAGAAGAAAGAAAAAAGGAAAGAAGGAAGGAGGGAAGGAAGAAAGAAAGAAAGAAAAGAGGAAAGAAGGGAGGAAGGAAGGAAGGAATGGAAAAGAGGGCAGATTAATAACTGCATACCAGATGCCAAGGAATGTATTGTTTTTCTCAAGCAACAAAACCACATCTGGATCAACAGCTGCAGTTGGAATCAGCATCTGATTAAATGTATGGTAATACCTTCTCATTCTGCATTATTTTTAGTCTTTTTTTTTTTTTGAGTCTAACAGTATATCTTGTTAGATACAGTATGTCCTCATAATGTATACATTATTTCTTGTACAATAATATGAAATAATATGGGAAATATTCATGATAAATTATTAAGTGAACAGTGCAAGTTAAAAACAATAGTTCCATATTTTTTTCCCCACCCCCCCTTTCCCGAGTCAGCACCTTCAAGTGTTACCACTCCCCAAACGGTGCGCAATGCACTCATTGTGTAGGCATACCCCCATCCCCTCCCCCACCCCCCACCTCAGTCTGATGTCCAATTGGTGTCATTCCCAGATTTGTATTTAGGTGATGATCAGGGAAACCAATTTTCTGGTGAGTACATGTGATGCTTGTTTTTCCATTCTTGGGATACTTCACTTAATATAATGGGTTCCAACTCTCTCCAGGAGAACCATAGAGATGTCGTATCTTCATCATTCCTTATAGCTGAGTAATATTCCATGGTATACATATACCACAGCTTACTAATCCAATCATGTATTGATGGGCATTTGGGTTGTTTCCACATCTTTGCTATTGTGAATTGTGCTGCTATAAACATTCGGGTACACGTGCCTTTGTTACAGAATGACCTTTTTTCCTTTGGGTATAAGCCCAGTAATGGGATTGCTGGGTCAAATGGCAGGTCTACTTGAATCTGTTTAAGATACCTCCATAATGCTTTCCACAGGGGTTGCACTAGTTTGCAGTCCCACCAGCAGTGTATTAGTGTTCCTGTCTCTCCACACCCACGCCAACATGTGTTGTTTTGGGTTTTTTTGATAAAGGCCATTCTCACTGGGGTTAAGTGATATCTCATTGTGAAGTCCTTGCGAGAGCTATCAGGCAAGAGAGCAGAATCAAGGGAGTCCAAATAGGGAAGGAAGAGATCAAACTCTCACTTTTTGCTGATGATATGATGTTATATCTGGAAAACCCCCAGGATTCAACCAAGAGACTCCTGGAATTGATTAAAGAATACAGCAAAGTCTCAGGCTACAAAATTAATATACACAAATCAGAGGCATTTATATATGCCAATAACAGTCAATCGGAAAACCAAATTAAAGACTCAATACCCTTCAAAATAGCAACAAAGAAAATAAAATATCTAGGTATATATCTAACTAAAGAGGTAAAGGACCTCTATAAGGAAAACTATGAAACACTGAGAAAAGAAATAGCAGAACTTGCAAATAGATGGAAAAATATACCATGCTCGTGGATCGGAAGAATCAACATTGTTAAAATGTCTATACTACCCAAAGTGATCTACAAATTCAATGCAATCCCTATTAAATTACCAACATCATTCTTTACAGACATAGAGAAAATAATTATACACTTTGTATGGAATCAAAGAAGACCCCGTATAGCAAAAGCAATTTTAAGCAATAAAAACAAAATGGGAGGTATTAATTTGCCAGACCTCAAACTATACTACAAGGCCGTGGTTCTTAAAACAGCCTGGTATTGGCACAAGTGCAGGGACACAGACCAGTGGAACACAACAGAAAATCCAAATATTTTTAGTCTTATAACCAATTTTTCCCTAAAAAGTAAGTTAAAGAATGTGCTTCATGAGAAGTTAGATCTCAAAATAATTGTGAAGTTTTGCCAATTTATATCAACAGAATACTGGAAAACATGTATGGACACTGAGTCCAAGGATAGTAGATCAGAAATGTAACATTGGACCAGCAAGAATGTATTGATTAGAGTGCATCAGGCCAGGATTCTTGATTCAATGTGTTTGAGACACTAAAAGTGGCTCTAATAATTTGCTTTGTTAATTAACTAAGACATAGACCCGAAGAAAGTATATATTAATGAAGCTGAAATGCCAGGGGAAGGCATCTAATGACTTACAGAGATTGGGATGCTAAAGTGGATTTATTATATAAAAGCTCCCCTAGCCTCTATGTCCCCTAAGAAGGTCCAAGGATACTTCCTTCCCCAAGGCCATGAGAAACATTCTTGGACATCTCCATGGTGGCTGTCTTCTGTGGGCAAGAATGACAGTGGCAACTGCTGCCATTGAATCAGGATCCTTGAATTCAGTAAGAATGATGGTATCCTGGAGTGGCAGGTGCTGATTCAAGTTAGACTTCAGATCACTTCTGCCTGTATAGATGAAATAAGACTGAAGTAGGCTGCCCATCTGTTTTTGTTCTAGGACATCACGTTCAGCTAACCAATGGCAAAAATCTCTGTGGATCAACCCCTTCTGTTTACTGCTTTGGCTCTGCTGTCCATCATGATAATCATGCCCACCTTGTCCACCAGACAGAAGACAGAAAAAAGTCCCATTTAAAAACAATGTTAGCTTCCAGATACTAGAGAAGAGAAAATTTGACACTGACTTAGGCAAAACTACAGAATAAAGTTTTAAACAAATAATTTAGAAAAAATTAACAAATGAATTAAAAAGGTAAAAAAGAAAGCAGTGATTACCGGTTCACTAAGGGTAACCCATACTGAATTGGTCTCATTTATTCCTTGAATGAGTTTACCAAATCAGAAAATAAAGTTCTATATCATATATAGTTATATATGAAGTTAGCCATGACTTTCATATGAACAAATAGTATGATAAAGAAAACCTGGATTTCATTAATAACAATATAGTGGCAAATAAAGAACAACTCTGTCTTAATCTGCACTGGTCAGCCTATATTTGAAATGCCATGCCAAGTGTTGAATACAATATTCTAAAAGAAATGGTAGCCAAACAGAATAGTCCACAAGCAAGAGACAAGTTCGATAAGGCCTCTGGATAATGCATCACATGAGACACAGTTGTAGTAACTGGAATTTTTGCCTCAGAAAATAAAAACAAAACAACTACCATTACCTTTGGAGAGAGCACCAGTTAGAATATGAAATAGGAAATTGATCTACTTGGGATAATGTCAAAGGATGATCGAGCACCAAATCAATAAATTTCTGAGGAGTAAGTCTTGGGCACAATACTCAGAAAAGCTTTCTACTTGCTGTAGCTGCTTAGTAGTGGAATTAGCTGCTTTAGAAAGCAAAGGGTTCTATGCCCTGGGAATGTTTATACAGAAGCTGGCTCTCCATCTACTGTGAGTGTTTTGGTTAAGGGCATTCCTGCAATCAGTAGGAGGCCAAACTAGATGGCCTTTATGGTCTCTCCCAATCTCAGATTAAATTATTCCATAAAGAGTGAGTAGGGAATGTAAATGGAAGGAAAAGGAATTTCTGAGATGCATGGGATAAGCCTGCGAACAGGACACAAGAGACAAGTTGGTGGTGCAGAGAACTTGTCCCAAAGCATCTATAATATAGCATCATAATCTCCCATATTACCATAAAAACACAAGAGTTCATTAAAGTGGACTTGCAAATTCCATTTGGCTTCACTGAAAAGGGAACTGTGAGATTTTTTACTAAAAGATTTTTAAAAATTGAGTGTAGACTAGCACATGAGGTACAAGATCTAGGTTGAGAAGCAGTCTCACATTTCACATTGGCTGCAGCCCTGAAATGAAATACAGCTCACATTCTTTGTCTTGAATTTTGAGGCTAAAGAGAAGGGTTAGGGGAGGATATCAAAATTTCTTTTTGTGGCTACAGAATTATCCTAAGGAGTTTCCACAATCAAGGGGAATAAGATACATATCAATCAACTCTCAGTCACTCCCAAGGCCTCAAGCGACGTTCTTCCTTAGCCTCTGGGGAACTGGTATCTGCAAAGAAATCAGGAGTCCTGGCCCCCTAACTGCTTTCAGAGCATGTTGTGGGAGGTGCAGACCAAAGGTGAGTCTACACATCAGTGACTAAAGTTTCCTGCCACTAAGCATAAAAAGTCACTCATGAGCAGCGTCCCTAAACCACAGCTACAGGATGTGGGCACAAGCCCTTGTACAATTGTTGGCCAAGAGCCAATGAGCATTCATCCCTGTGCAAATACTTGGGCTTTTTTATGTTGTTGTTAACCTTTGAAAACCACAGGCATTAGTCTCTCTTTTTCTTCCCCTTGGCACAAGTCATCTTCTTTTCTCCAACCTGGTCTCCTGTGTGTAAAGAATTTCTGAGGAGCTTTTAAGCCTAAATTTAATACTTTTGCCCTCCCCTCTCCTGCCCCACAGAATGCCAGGCAGAGGTAAATCTGCCTACAAAATATCTGCTGGCTCTGCTGGCTTCCGCAGCTTTGTTTGGGCTTTTTGATCAGATAGGAAATCAGAGAGCTGTATGAGCAGCCTTAGCCTTTAAGAAAATAAAGGCAATTTCTGGAAATTCCCCATAAACAATTGTGACCTATTGTTTTCTCACCTCAGAATTAACCCAGCAACTATGATACATTGATTCAAACACCGTGTCTTTTCCTAGGAATGGAGACACTATCTTGGGAAGAACAGTGGGGCCAGGAATAGGACTTGGAAGATTTATTCTAATCCCAGTATTTCCAAAAATTCACCCAACTTTTCGAGCAATTTCTTTCTAGTTTCTAGGCCTTTGCTTTATGTTCTGTGAAATGAAAGCATTGGATTAGATGGTTTCTGTGCCTCAGGGTTCTGTGAATTGGCTCCCTCGTAATGCTTTAGCAAAGGGACTATGAAAATGGGCCTCAAGGCAAAAGATCTAAAAGTAACCAACTCATAAATTAGCTTCTCTATTCTGCCTTAGTTGACCTTAGGATGGTCAAAGATTAGGCCTCCAAAGAGGCCCAATTGACTACTGGGGGGTCAGGCATGGTGATTTTTGGCAGCTCCCCATCTTGTAAATGTTAAAGAATCCATCAGCTTTGACCAGGTATCCAAATGTTCCAATCCTGGCATGGAAACCCAGGCTGAACCTACTCCAGTCCATAGGAATTTTGGTGGGTTTATTTTGTAGGTTTTTTTTGCTTGTTTTGTTGGTTTTTTCTGTTTTGTTTTTTAGTGAAATAGATGTCAGATACACATTACAGGCTCTAAGTCAACAGGAGAACTTTCTAAACATCAGAACTGCCAAGGATGTATCAGAAGACTGTGAGGAATCTGTCAATGCAGATGTTCAAGCAATTTCTGAAAAAACTTACTGGAGATTTTCTAGTGGGAATTCCTGAATGAGACAAAGATCAAATAAAGAAGATCGCCAACCATGACATTTTTTGTGGTGATATGCTTTGTACTGTACTTAAAGCCTTTTGTGTCTAATTCCCAATTAAACTTACCATGCCCCTTTGACAAACTTTAGTGGTACAGATAGGCTGAAAAAAAAAAAAAAAAACCCAGGTAAATATACAAGTCCCCTAGTTTGTGGCTGCCTGTTGAGCTCAAGGACAAAGAGCTGAAGTAAGAACACCAAGTGTCAAATGAGAAAATCATAGGCCATAGGTGCATGGTGACCAAAAACAATTTCTGGAGGGAACTGAATTTAGTTTCCTTGGATGTTGTCTCATTTTCTGTTGCAAAAGTCACATCACTCTACAGGCAGGTACTCAATGCTTTGTATTCAGTAAAAAAATCTAACCTCATTTAATTGAGTCCACATAAGATCTTTACGAAATAAGCAGAAGTGATGTCATTGTATGTTTCCCTCCATTTTGCAGATGAGGAAATTAAACCTTAGGAAAGTTAAAGTAATTTTTCAGGGTCTCATATGATTGATTCAACTCTTTCCAAAGAAAAAGGAATCTAATTATTTAATCATTAGTAAAAATTATTTGGAGAATCATAAGGTCATTGGCCTTAAAAGATTATGTCAATCATTTCACCAAGTGTTACAATGCAGCAATTCCTTTTTTAGTATCTACTTTATCTAGTCCCTTCTTGAGCATGTCAAGGTATGGTGAGCTCACTATTTCAAGAAGCAACCTGTTCCATTATTGAACATTTATAACTGTAGGAAGTTCTTTCTTATCTTGAACTGCTATCCAAATTCCTGAATCTCCTAAACCTCTGGTCATAATCCTGCTTTCCAGATGCCATTTGTCAGAGAATATCCCACATGACAGTCCATATGAAATGTGAAGACAGTTCTCTGTCATCTCCGTTCGCTCTTCTCCACGTGAAACAGCTTTGGTTCCAGTAAATGCTTATCTTACTGTCACAGACTGGATCTCAGGACTAAGAAACATCACCTCCTCTTGTCCCTTCTGAGTTGCTTCCATTGATGATGCTTTATTGTGTCCTTCAGAAGGTCATTTGGGGACAGTCTGGCTTAGGTTCCAGGGGGACAAATGTGCAGAGAGAAGTGGATTGTCAGACTGATCCTTTAATGGTAACTCAAAAACATATACTGGACATTTTGGAGGCTTCTGCCAATAAATGACACTATCTTGAGGCAAATGGGGATTTTTGGGCAGCAGTATTATAATAATTTGCCAATTATGCCTACTTCAGAACCACTGCCAAAATAATCCAACGACTTTTCATTCCACTCCTGTTGACAGGACAGCTAAGGATTTCAACATTTCCTTTCACAGTCTGAATAAAAGTTCCCTGCCTTGGGGACTGTAACAATATTTGCCATCATGGGGAGGGGGGAAGTGGGTGCTGCAAAAGGTGAGGAGGAGGAAGGAAAGAAATATTAATGGAAGTAAACAAAGATAAATAAAATGAGTGTGATTCAAGGTTTGGGTTGTGAATGCCTATATCAGATTTATGTTCATGAATATATCAGAAGACAAATCCTCAAAATTGAGGAAGCAATCTTTTTGAAGAAAAGTACTTTAAAAATAAACTTTACAAAAGCCAAAAAAAGAAAAATTAGCTGGAATTTTAAACTTGAATATCAACCAAGGTGTATAAATTTGGGGTCCTGGAAAAAGTAAAAAGCTTATTATGATATGTTTATGGTGTTCAACATGCAAAGCTTCTTTTCTAAACAAATCTAAATAAAATAAGTTTTAAAATGAAAAAGAAAAGAAATTTGAAGAGATACAGATGACATAATCTCCTGGGTTGTTCAAAATTAGACCTAAATCAGAAAGAAGCAAAGAGGAAATGAGAGGAAAAAGAGTAATAGGAATAGAGTGAGTTAGGATGGTGTTTTTGAAAACATGGTCCTCAAAACCCTCTGAGATCCCTGGGCATTCCATAGTGGGCACCTCTGAGGCCTGAAAAGGAGAAGGCCAGTGGCATTTCCATCTCCACTTTGACCACAGTGGTCCTACTTTTATCTTGTTTATGCATTGGTCTTCTGAAAAAGATTTCATTAGAAGGAAAGGGTCTGCTCTTGAAAAAATACTTGACCAAAAAACACCAAAAGGAAATGAACTACTGAAAATTCTTGATCAAGTTAGTGATACATTCAAATTTTCTTTGAGAATCTGGAAACCAAGTACAGAATAGATTGAAACAGGGTCGGTCTTAGAGTGGGGATTCCAGTTAAAAGGCTGTGGTAATAATCACATGAACAAAATTAAAAACATGATCCAATAATATATCTATGTGAATGGGAGGGAGAGGGAGTATATTAACAATTTCAAAAGAAAAAATGAGCTTTAATTTTGACATTTGGACATTGGGGTACAATGCTAAGCCACATAGAGATGTGGCACTATATAGGGTGTATCTGGTATGGAATTTAGAGAAATCAAAACTGGGAGATTTCAAGGGTGGAAAACTGGAACCATAACAATGCCAAAGAAAAATCCAGGATTTTGAAGATGCTGAATGTGAGGGGCCATTGGAACACTGATATGTAGATGATTGGAAGACAGAAATGCAAAACTGAATCTTGGGATAAATAATAAGGATGAAAATACAGACTTGGAAATCATTCTCATAAAAATGGTAGCTGAAATAATAAAGACAGTGAGACCCCAATGAGTGTGACCCCACATCAGGATCAGAGGGCTAAAGAGTAAGACGTGGAAGGTGCCTATATTTAGAAAGCCAGAGGAACATGAACCCAGAGAGTCTTCCCCAAGTTTATAATCAGGAACTCATTTGATAACATTATTTGATGGGCTTAGCAGTATTTATTTTCTAGTATTAAGGAAATTTTATCATTCTTATATGAGGTCTGAAGTGTGTGGATCTATCAGTCCAGTCAAGCTTTTAGATTTCCTGAAACACTGAATATTCAAAATAATGTAGTACTATTTAAAAGTAATCAATTGTTTCAGTCCAAAAATATGGTGGGCTGAAATGGAATCTTCAATAATGACATATTTGTGGATGACATACTTATGGTACCAAAAAAGTGTCTCAAAAACCAATACTCCCACGGGCAAGGGAATAGCCAAGTTTGTTGCGGTTTCCAATGAATGACATCAGCCCAGTGTAGGTCTCAATCAAAATGGGTTCAGTTAACACCATCAGTCTCCTTCCTCTTCCAGATCCAGTGGAATCCTTGCAAGCATTCTGGATAGCTGGAACAAGCTTAGATGTGAACGCAGACAACTAAGGAAGAAATGAAGAAGACACAGAGTCAGTAAATGCAGAGTAGGTCCACAGACACCTGCCCCCCTTCCCAGCCGGACCTCACAAAGTTTGACCACTCTGCTGGAGCTGCAGTTACTCTTACTTCTTAAATATAGATTGTTCAATTTAACTTTACTAAGTTAATACAGTTAATAACTGTGTTTAACTCTATTAAGACTAACTTTCCTCAGGCCAGTTAATATCAGAAATCATTCATGAAATATTGATGAAGCACATCCTACAACATATTCTGGCCATGTACTAAGTGCTGGAATAGACAGGAAAAAGTCCGGCTCTCTTGGAGCTTACATTCTTGTGATAGGAAAAAGTAAAAACAAACAGATAAATGTGATTTTCAATGGTGATAAATCCTAGGAGAAAAATAAAATGTGGTAAAGGCATAAAAAGTAATAGATGTGAGGGTTACTTCACATATCGTATTCAGGGTAAGTCTTTCTGAGGAGGCAAAACTTGAACTGAGACCCAAATGATGAAAAACAGCAAGTCACGTGGAGAAAATATTTCAGGCAGAAATAAAACAGCACCTGCAAAGGCTGCAATGTAGGAATAAGTTTAGTTTATTCAAGGAACCCAGAAAAGGACTATTTAACTGGAATATAGAGATCAAAAGAAAGAGTTTTGGGCACTGGACATGAAGACTCTTTGGGGCCACATTAAGGACTTTGGATGGAAGTAAGTTTAAGAAGAAGTTCAATTGTTGTATAATTTTTATTTTTATTTTTTTTTTGAGGTTTTTTTTTTTTATTTCAGCTTATTATGAGGGTACAAAAGTTCAGGTTATATATATTGCCCATGCCCCCCCATCCCCCCTAGTCAGAGCTTCAAGCGTGTCCATTCCCCAGACAGTGAGCATTGCACTCATCATGTAGGTATGCACCCATCCCTTCCCCCCACCCCCCACCTCTGTCCGATACCTAATTGGTGTTATTCCCAAATGTGCACTTAGGTGATGATCAGGGAAACCAATTTGATGGTGAGTACATGTGGTGCTTATTTTTCCATTCTTGGGATACTTTATTTAATAGAATGGGTTCCAACTCTCTCCATAAGATCAAAAGAGATTCTATATCATCGTTATTTCTTAGAGTTGAGTAATATTCCATGGTCTTGGCTGCTGTGTGGAGTCAACAGTGGGATGCCGCTAGGGTGCAGAATGGAAGCAGGAGGGCAAGATGAGTTTGGGAAATCACTTCAGTAGTCCAGGTAAGAGATGAGAGTGGCTTGGACCAAGATGGCAGTGGAGACCACGAGAACTGGTTAAATTAGGAATATTTGAGGGGGAGGGACAGAGCCACAGAACTAGCTGATATGATTGAATTCAGGGGTAAAGAAAAGAGAGGAATAGAAGATGACACCCAGATTTTTGGCCTGAGCATCTGGGTCGATAGTGACATTGTAACTGAATTGGGAAACCCTAAGAGAGGTAGAGGTTGGAAATGGTGAGGTACAGGAATGAAAAATTACATTTTAGATGTATTGTTTGAGTTATCTAACCAGTAAGCCTCTTACAGATTTTCAATAGGCAACTGGACACGTGAGCTGGGTGCAGGAAGAAACACACAGATGAAAAGTTCATGTCTGTAGTGAAAATGTCTATAATAATAATCAGATTCAGCAGTCAAAAATGATATTCACAAAGTGAAGTTAATAGCCTCAACAAGATAGGATATGTGACAGGGGACAAAAATCAGCAAATTCAGAAAACTCTTGTTGGCCAGGATGCTAGGCATTGTGGGCAATGTAGAGGAGATGTAATAGGTAAACTTAGGGTGTAAGGATTAGAGATTTGTCCAGTGCCACATAACCAGTAAACAGCTGAGCAAGGGCTTGGACCCAGGTCTCCTGACCTCACTCCTAAAGTCCCCTCTTGTATAAAACACTGCTGTTATGAGCAGTATTACAAGATTCTATTATTTAGGAAATTTATTATTAAAATGTTAATATTTAGGGAAGGATTCATGTTTTTCATTTATGAAAGGAATAGGTAAAATATTGGACTCATTAATTTTCAAATTATTTTGCTTAGAACACTGTATTTCTTCATAGGTTAGGTGACCACATATACTTTATTATCCCAACCTGGATTCTGTTGAAAAGCAAGAAAGTGCTGTTGTGAATAACGTTCGGATAACAGGTTTCTGAGGGTTTGGGGAGAGGATGTGGACAAAAAGGCAAAAGCTAAGCAGGTAACCTGTTTCGGTCCCTTCAATCACAACAATCAGAGTTGATCTATTTTTATCAGTTTTATATATTTGAGTTCTAAGTATGATTTTATTTTTAAAAGGCTTTTTTAAAAATGAAAATCACTGGACTAAAGCTGCCTAGGAACCTATGATTTAATCCATAAAGATCTATAGTGCCTACTCTCCCACTCATCTTTCAAAACCAAGCTCAAATCCTTTCTCTTCCACAATGCCTTCTCACACACTAGAGGTAAAAATTGATCTTTTATTCTATTACATTTCACTTATACTTCCACTCAAATATTTCATTCAGTTTTCTAAGAAGTAGAGTACAAGGGCGGCTGTCTACACAACAAATTCAAGGTGTCTCCACCTTGGGACTGTTACTATTTTGGGCCAGATAATTCTGTGCTGTGGGGAAAATGCTTTCTGCATTTTAGGATCTCAAGCAGCTTCCTTAGCATCTACCCACCAGAAACCAGTAAGGCTTCCACCCCAGGTGTGACAACCAAAAATGTCTCATTGGGACACTGGGACATTGCCAAATGTTCTTGGGGCAAAAAAAATCACCCCTCTTGAAAACCACTGAACTAAAAAAAAGTATAGCATGATATAACATGAATATAGGGATCAGACAGATCTGGTTGTAAGTTACAACTGTGGCACTCACTATCTGTGTGACTTGGTGCAAGCTATCCAACCTCTCTGAATTTTATAATTCCTTTTTCCATAAAAATAAATACATTAATAGCATCAAACTTCAAGAGTAGTTGTAAAGATTAAGTAAAATAAAGGGTTTATATATAATCTCTGTGTGTATATGCGCACATGGTGCACCTGTGTGCTCGTATATTGCATGAAGGGTTAGAAAAGTGGAATGAGAAGAGGCTGGAATTTGGAGTCATATTGCAAAGGCCATAAAGGAAGCTTGTTGCCAATAATCAATACATATTAACTGTTTTTATCATCATTGACGTCCTCATCATCATTATCATCCTCATCAAACCAAGATCTCCTGAAAGCCAAAGCGCAATTCTTCTCAACATTTCCATTGCCAACACCCTCTGGATTACCAGGATGCCCCCTATGATCAATAAGAGTTTGTCAAATTAGATTATTGAATGCTTCCTCAGTCCTCATCACAAGCTTCATTTCACAAGAATCCTCTGTGGCCTCGGAATCAAAGTGCTGGAAAGAAAAACTTGACACTATTTCATACTCAATGAACTTGGCATTTCATTAGAGTCAGATGCACTTCATTTCCAGTCATTTCTGGGAGCTCTTTCAAAGAGGGGGGCAAGCTTACAGAGAGACAAGCAGTGCATTGAAGGAGAGGCAGACAAAAGGCCAAGGCCCCAAGCTGGCTCTTGAGCATTTCAAACACCTGAATTCAATCTGTGTGACAGAAACGCTGTGTCATCTGATATGAATGCCACCAGCCACATACTTTTCTCTAAAAGCTTTTATACACCCACCTCTGGCTCCCTCTTTTATTCCAGTCTCAAAAACTAAGGGTCAGGTTTTAACAACTCCAGTTACACAGGGGTTGCGTGCTGGTTAGGATAAAGTATAGCTGTGTCTGTCGCGGAGGCAAGGGGGGAGCGGAATATTCTTCTTGACTTTAGAGCGATTATTTACCAGCTGGGTGCCTGGGCCGCAGGTTTGCTTCAGGTGCTGTCTGCCAGTAGTTCATGGCCTAGAGTCTCAGTTTTCCTTATTACAACCGTCCCTTGCTTCCTGTTTACACTGGGTAAAGAGACCAGGTTTCATGCCTGCAGGCCCACATTCCTCAGCTGAGCAGGTTTTCCAAGCCTTCAGGCTACAGGTTTCAGCCTCCCTCTGTAGGAGGGGAAGCATCCTGGCATGAGGAGCAAGCCCATTCAGTACCGGACACCCGAAACCACTTGGGAAGCCACACTGCTCCACAGGCTGTATATACCATCCTCGCTCATTTTACCTGGATTTATCTTTATAGAGACCCCGTGACTGGGTAAATTCAAGTGTATAGAGAGAAATAAAAGGATGAGGCAGAAGTGTCTTTTTTTTTCTCCAAGAGAGGTTTCTACACATACTAATTTCCATCCTCATCCTATGCTATTTCCCCTACCCTCCTCTCCGAGCACAAACATCAGCGCGCACGCACACATACATTTTAAACTCTAGCTAAACTGAGTTAGTCCTTATCCAGGAACATTTCATATACCTTTGTAATTTGCAGGTTTTAACCATGTTTCCTTTACTTAAAATGTCTTTTCTCACCTTCTTTGACGCTTAAATAACCCATACCTTGAGTTTCACATCAAATGTCATCACCCCTGTTAACTTTTAGTCTTATCTGTTTCCTCTTTGGGGTTCCTAGAACCCCTTGTGAATCCCTCTGTTGACGATCATACACATCAAATTATAATTTGTTAATTACATTTCTGCCTCTTCTCTCTACACCATAGTTTCAGGAGGGCAAAATCTGTTTTATTTTTCTTGGTATCCCACGTTACTAGCACATTGCTCATCCCGTAATATTCAATGCCGGGTAGGTACTCAATGAATATTTGCTGAATTGTTTGTGCAAGGAAACCAAAAGGCCCAGGATATAAAGTTAAATTTCCTTGCTAAAACATTGGTTCACTTTCACAATTCCCTTGAAAAGATGGGTAAAAATGCCAGAAAAGAGTAAAAATGGTTGGTCTATAGATTACTTTGATATGGTTGTAGAGCATGTATAATCCACTCACTATAATTCATTAGTTCTGGGCTCAGTGAACAGTTCTTCCCAGCAGTACTCTCCACATACTCCAGGAGCCCAGCAAAGCAATGGTTAGAAAAGACAAGGTTACAAGTTGCAAATACAAAGTGGATGAAACAATTGAGAATAATTGAGTCAGGTAGCAATGTATAATATTATGTATTGTAGCATATCGTATCAATTAATACAAATGCACACACACACACAGTTTCTCTCTCCCTCTCTCACACACACACACACACACACACACACAATTGCTTTGGATTTGTCCCCATTTCCCTGAGTATTAGCAAACTGTTCGGGTGTGGGCATAAAACTGTTATTGTATGACCTTAATTCACATAATCCCTCCAGTTAAGTGTTCTTATTTTTAAAATGCAGATAGCTAACCTGGCCTTACAGGGCTTGTGTTAGTTGAATTACATGAAAATATCATTCAAACTGTACTCAATAAATATAAAATACAGTTATAAATAGTATATGAGATTCTATGTTCTGTAATATTAAAATAAATGGCCAAAAACTACTATTTTCTATTTTCACAATTATTTTATAACATAAAGTATTTGTATGAATTGAACGAACTGGAAAACTTGGAGAAGTGGGAGATAAGACTGGGAAGAGGTCATTTGACCGCTATATTGGCCAGATGTGGAAGTGTTGTACAGTTAATGAGATAGATAAAAAGAAGAATAATATATTCTGACATAGTATTGTATAAATTTGATAGTGATTTTGTAGATCAATGTTAAGAGACTTAAAGAAAGTACAAATCTAAATTTGAATGCAATTATGCCCATAATTGAGGTACTTTCCTGACCAAACAGCCCCATGTCAGCTTTGACCCAATGTCATATGATCTGAAATGTATATCACCACTTCAGCTTTCTCTGATGAGCTTTAGATCTAAATTTCTAACCGACTGACAACCAACTCAACCTCACATTATATGGATGTTTCAGACTCAACACATCCTAAACTGAATCCCCAAAACTATTAAACTACTCTTCCACTTTTCCCCAATCAAATTAATGGAACCATCCACTCAAGCCAGAAACCTTGTCATCTTTGACTTCTTCTTGTCACCTTATATACCCTGTCAGTTACCTACTTCCATTAATTCTATATTGTGAATAGCTCAAAATCTCATCTTCTCTCCCTTCCTATTTCTTCTAACTTAGTTTAGGCTCTTAATTGTCTGAAACATTATAATTATAGTGGGAACCATATAAGTTTAAACTCCAACTAAACCAAATTACCCTTTATCTAAGTATCCTCTGCATACCTTCGTGTACGTCCTTTTCACTTGATCCAAACTTCTGTTTTAAAAAAAAACAACCAAACTTCAGTTTTAGTCAATCAGTACTCACTTAAATATCTTTGCATTTTTATTTGCCTCCTTTTTTAAGTAATGCCTTCCACAGGGCAAGGATCTTGTCTCACTTCTGTTTGGATCCTTGCAACAATCGTAATACCTACACTTTTTTAGGGTCAGAAAATCTTTTTTTGAATAAAGAGATTCTAGGTGCTTTAAAAGAAAAGATTCTGGCTAAGAATAAGTTTGAATATTTTAATGTATTTTTAAAATAATAAGTTATTCCATTAAATTGTAAGGAACTTGAAAATTTTGACTGTGTAACTCAGTTCTACATTATTCCTGCCCCTGTGCCACAGTACGTCTGTTAAACTGAATTAAATTGCTTCAGGTATTTGATTTAGGTGTGCATTTCCCCCTTATTCCTCTACTTTTTCCTATTTCATTCACAAGAGAGATGGAAAAACCAGTTTATAACCCCCTTTCAAAATCTTACGTGATGCCAAAATATTCACATTAAAAGGATTCTAGATCCCCCAAATTATCTTTCTTCTCATTTATTCTTTTACAATAATATAATTGGGTCTTAATCAAAGCCAACCTTGGAAAATATCCTAAACACAAATAACATTGTGACATAAAAACCAACAACAAAAGAGAAACTAAGACTCAAAGAACTGGATCAAAGTTCTCATCATCTCACATTCCAGATGGAGATCATTTGTTTTCCTAGAGAGCTGGGACTTGGGGTAGCCTTTGAATAAGAAATGGCTTGGCAAATGAAAGTCCCAGACTGTTACCAGGAAAGAAGAAAAAGAGTTTGGAATAATAATTTAAGAAGAAAGGCCGTAAAGGAAATATACTTAACAGAACCACAAAGTAGTTTGATTGACTAAAAATCAACCAACCAACCAACCAACTAACCAACCATTCACTGTGATCATGTGTGTGTGCACAAGCCTCATAGCTGCTATTCTTACTTCCACACAGTAAGAGCTATATGAACATCAATTTCCCTTTTGTCTTTGCCAATGAGAATAGGGCAAAATTTAATGCTCCAGTCTACTAACTACATCCATGGGTATTTGGAGAACAATTATTCCATGTCCCTTTTGATATTTTACCTTTCATCTTCCTTTTTAAATTATTGGATTGTATTTACATGTAGCAGAATAAGGTAAAGCACTATTGGGTATTGGAATGACACACTGGAATTTCTCTGCAGCTCATAGAACTTGTTCTTTAATCCCTCACCCTGAACTTCTTCCAGTGAAGGACATTCAGAGAACAAGTATCTATTGCACCAGGTATGAGGAATAAAAGGAGACTTGGTCCAGGCAGTGATGGATATAATAACCAAGGCAGTTGGTATTTATTTTGACTTACTATAAAATACAATTCCTATTGATTCAAAAATATATATTACTTCAATGGTTAAAACCAGATTTTGGTTAAAGTAAGAAAATGTCTTTGGGAAAATACATTATTAAGCTCTTTGACTTGGATTAACAGATGATAAAAAAAGAAACATCTTGTTTTAATCTTGTTTTAATAATTGTTAACAAGAATAATAATAATAAAAAGAACAGGAATATGGGGAAGGGCAAAAGCAGGGGAGAGAAAAGAGAGATTATGGAACAATGTGTCAGAGTATTATTATTAAGAAGAATTTACATAAACAGGGAAGCGTGATATTGCATTTGAAGCTAGGGGCATGAACATGATTCCAACGCCCACTGTATCTCCCTGAAACCCTTAGTGAGTCTACTCTCACATAATTGAATTGTGTAAGTGTTTTGTTATTCTTATTGGTTCTCATTTTGTTTTGTTTTGTTGGCCTTAGTTGGTAAAAAGTCAGGCCAGGGGCTGATGTTGACACTTGTGTTAAGAAATTGTGAAATAGGAGTAGCACATAAAGAGTAGCAACACAATCCGTATATTGAACTAGTTTCATGGCAATAATAGCTTGGAGGCAGAGGTAAACCATGATACCATAAGCTTCTGAGGACATTTGCATAAATATTGAGAAGACCATTGACTTTTTCTGGGAGAAGAATGTGTTTCAAGCCAACTTTACCTGCATATTAATATTAGGGGGGAATAAAGATGCCATCTAACCTCTAATCACATATATGTTGCCTCAAATCCTTTTTAAATTCCCTGGGGACCTATTCATTTGAACTATTTGTTTACACATATACACATAAGCACACGCACACATATATACACACACACTTTCATGAACAGTTGTTTAAAATAATGCAAGAAATGTACATATGCCATCAAGCACAAAAAGACTTTAGATGCAGATTGCCAAGTTTTGAATTTATAGTAAATAAAAAGTTGTAATATTTTGAAATGAATGACTGAATATAAAGATAGACATAAAAAGGACAGAGAAGGTAAGAATTTCTAGGCCTATAAACACACTTTTATGTATATATTTGGTTTTGTTAAAAATATGAAGTTTGGTCTTTCACAGCATTTTTAGCTCCCACTGTTTCACTTCCTGATTCCTTAGAATGTCCTAGCACTGCTTAATGTACATGGGGGAGATGAGAGAACAGATGAGGAATAGCAGAAGACTGTCCTTGCCACTAATGAGTTTAAAATCTGCTTGAGGAGATGAGATTTAAAGACATAAAAATATTCTTAATTACTTTACACTTTATGGAGTAATTATACACATGTCATCCCGTTTAATCTTACAGTGTTCCAGTGAGGCTGGGAGGAAGAGCAGTGTTCATTAGCTCCATTTTAGAGGTGAGACTATCAAGGCCCAGACAGAGAAGTAACTTAATCAAACATGACCACAAAGCCATATCTGACTATACTTTGCACTATTCTACATTTTTCCCCTGGATAAAATAATTAGAATTTAATTAAATATGGAAAAGTTTATGTACCCTATAGCCAATAAATGCAATTATTAAGAAAAAAGCATTATGTTATATGTAAAAATAAATATGGTGTATGTTTATATATATACAATAGCTCCACTATTTACTTTAAAAAGTTCTATAAATCCATTAAAGTTTTTGTCTATATAAACCCCAGGTTGTATTTTTTTTTAACAGTATGTGTTCTAGAAGCACATAGCTGCACCAACAAAGGTAATCTAAGAGTAATACCCAAGCTTCCTCCTACCTTGCAAATTTCAAGGAACTTCTCACTGGTGTATTTCATAGGGTGCTCAGTGAAAGTAGCATACGGAACCTCAGTGGACCACGGATTCCAGCGGGACAACAAGGACTGCTCCTCTGGACTCCCCCAGTAGATCCTGAGGCCTTCTCCTTGTCTCCTACAAGGAAGGAGTTTTCCATTAGATTAAAACAAAAAGAAAAGGGTAAAAAAGGAATGTAATAATACTTCCGTCAGCCCTTATATTGCTGTGGAAATGAGTGGCTTACCTCCCATCTAGGTAAATTGTACAAGGGAATTTAGGAGGTGAGAAGAAAAGGATGAATTTGGTTACAAACATAATGAGTTCAAGGTCTTGTTGAGAATTCTGTGTGGAAACGTTTAGTCAGAAATGTAAATCTGGTACTCAGAACAGTGGCAAGAGCTAGAAATATGAATATCGAGCTCATGCCATTGTTCCGATGTTCAGACTTAAAAGAGAAAGAGAGGAAGTTTCAAAGAGCTGGGTCAGGAACAGCAACAGTCAAGGTGGAAGGCAGTTTCAAGGAGATAGGAGATGACATAACAACAGCAACAGTTTCCACAAAGCAATAAACATAAGCAACTGAGAAAAGACATGGGACTTCCCAAATATGATCTTTCAAAGTGATGAGGTCCCATTCGAAATGCCCTGTGACCTCAGCTTCTGTATCTCCTGGTCTATTCTCTGCACACATTCCATCCAGTGAAACTGCGGCAACGAACATGTCAAAGCTTGTAGGAAGACTGTGCCTGCCCCTTCCACTAAGTTCACAGTCCTGATCCACAGTCAGCGGGAAGAAGCCACTATCTGGCATAGCCCAGGCCTGGTCATTTGGTAAACCCATGTGCAGAGCAAGAGAAAGTTAACTTTGGAGTAGAGGGAGAAAAGTTATGGCAGGGGGATATGGTAACATTGAATAACAAAACTTATTTCTGTGGCCTCTTCTTTTGCATGTGTCCATCAGAATTTATGGTTTGTGGTTTTAGACATCTCTGAATGCAAAGAGATGCCTGGAGGTTAAGCCAAGCTCAGGTGCCTTGCATTCAACAAGCTTTAAAACTAAGTTGCTTGTAATTCTAAACAGTCTCATGGAACATCACAGAGATCTCATTTCTTCTAGAAATTAAATCCTGGGATTTCTAAAATGAAAAAACAGAGCTTAATTGTGGTGCCTTCACAAAGCTGTCACTTCCTGTATTAAAGAAGGATTCCTTTGGGAATGCTATTGTGGTTTCTGAATGTTTATCCATGTGGAGATGTGTATAAACACAATTTCACACATATGCATATAGCACCTCCCTCCCTGGTTGGCTGATCCCGGAGCTGCTTCTCACAAAGGCAAAGTAAGAAAAGAGCCTGGCACATGTTGCTGGCCAGTTCTCAGATTTTTGATGATTATATTTGAAAGTTGGAATCCAACTTTTTCTGTACTTAATCCTTTACCCAGAAAGAAAAAAGAAAAAAAAAAAAAAAAAAAGGAAGACAAAGAATAGAAAGAAACAGAAGAAAAAGAGAGAAGAAAAGGAAATACTGGGCATAGCTCTGAAGTTTCCTTTCCAACATTTCTCAGCTGCTGTACTGACATTTATTATCTCCCCTGTACTTTTCTTCCTTCTTTTATTTTCTCTGGCCTGGCAGTAAACCCTAAACTCAATGAATATTCTATGTGTGCTGGTTAATGGAGCATTCTGGATTGAGTCTGTTAAAACAACTTGCATAATGCAATTATTTACTGCTTCATATGTCAATTTATGTGCTGGGTGCAATTTTACTTTTATCCAAAGGGGATGAAAATCTGTCAAGATAGCTTCTCTAATAAGTACACATTATATTCTTCTACTTTAAGAAAATCCTAAATGAAGTTTAATCATGAAAATCAAGAGAGGCCTTATTTCTAAATAACCGATCAATTTGAGCATAGCAAGATGTGGTATACTTCTAAATATATAAGTTCCGCCAACCTCATTTCCTGAGCTTCAGAGGTAAAATCTAGGAAGATAAATCTAAAATTAAGTCATCTCTCCATAGGTAAAACTAAGGTGAAGCTTCTCAGGCCCTCCAACAAAGCCTTTAGTATCAGAGTGCTATGAAAGTCTATCATCTTCTCTTCTACCAAATGTCATTAGGGCAATTGTGGAGACTGTAGATACCTTTACAACCAGAAATACTTCATTTAAGAGTAACTTGTACCAGCCTGAGCAAGAGCGAGACCCTGTCTCTACCAAAAATAGAAAGAAATTATATAGACAACTAAAATATATATATACAAAAAATTAGCCGGGCATGGTGGCGCATGCCTGTAGTCCCAGCTACTCGGGAGGCTGAGGCAGGAGGATCGCTTAAGCCCAGGAGTTTGAGGTTGCTGTGAGCTAGACTGACGCCACGGCACTCACTCTAGCCCAGGCAACAGAGCGAGACTCTGTCTCAAAAAAAAAAAAAAGAAAAAAAAAAAAAGAGTAACTTGTGCTGGGCATGAGAAAAATCATGTGAAGTGAGAGAATGGAGGAAAGAGTGCAATGAAGGGGATGTCCCATGTAGTTTTATGTTAGAGTCTTGGTTTTGACACTTAACACATTGTGACAAAAGAGAACTCATTTCTCTTTCTGAATTTCTTTCTGAATCTGAATCATTTCTCTTTCTGACTCTTCTGCATGTGTTTTCTCACATTAGGAAAGAATACGACTTCCCCATTTTTTCTTTAGAACATGACTTCCCCATTTGTTCTCCATGTTGTGACATCCATGACCTCAGTAACTCTGTGTGAATGGTATTAGCAGCTAGGGTCATCATGCCACTACCACTCACCTAGTCAAAGACACACACCTCTGTAAGAAGCCTCTGGGTAAGAATTCTTTAGTGTAGAGGCATCAAATTAGTCCCCCTGAGCAGAATACATCCTCTGCTGCAAAGGTTACACCAAGTATTGTTCTAGCAACCCTAGGAAATTTTAGGACCTCCCACAGTATTTTACAAACATGTGAAAATGCAAATTAGCAATTATCTGATGGAATAGCAGTTCAAGATTTACAAACTATAGAATGTCAGAGCTAGAATGGCTTGTAGAAGCTATAGCCTAGTGCCTCCTTTCTGTAGATAAGAAAACCGAGACACAGAAAGTACCAAAATGTTCCCAAAGTATCACTTTAAGACAAGGATGAGCTTGTGGGAATTCTGGTCTCCTGAGACCTCATTCATCAGTCTTTTCACCATTTTAGGCTGCTGCTTCTGAGTATATTCAAAGTTAAAGTCCTGCTATCACACAACACAGCTTTATTTCCAAACAGACACAAAGTTAAAAGCATTGCTCTGAGGAGTCTGCCATTGTTCATGGGCAGAAAAAAAAAAAAAAAAAAAAAAAACCCTGCCCAGAGACTCTAACTAATCACCAGAAAGAAAATCTGTCTCAAAACAAATTATGCATTTTCATATATACTCACTAATATAAATATGGATTGCAGGAAAATAAGGTAGCACTGGAAGTGAAGGGGAAAATTACAAAGAAGTTACACTGTCTGGGTAAGAAGACTGCACCTTTGTCACTGAGCGGCTAAGGTGGGTTAATCCAAGTGGTGGTACAGTCCCAGGTAAAGATTACCAATACCAAATTATTAAGTAAAGAAAGATTTGGCAGCTTTCTTCCTGAATTCACACTCTGGGTGTAAATCATGGCTTTTGCTAGCTCTGTGTCTTGGGCATTTCACACCACCTTCCTGATCTTTAGGTAACAACAACTTCATGAAAAACAGGAGGATTAATGGATGAGAAATGTTTTGTATACTATAAGGCATTATCCAACCAGCAAATATTGAGTGCCTACTGTGTACCTTAATGCCTACTATGTACTATTAGAGCCTTTATATTTTTTTATTTTATTTAACCCATTTAGTAATTCTTGAGATACTTTGGAAGACATGATGTAGTTACAGGAAATAAGATAAAGAATATTCTTGGTTTAGAATCTGAACCGAGATTTAATCAGATAACCAAGTCAAGAACCACTAATGAAATGCAATATAATAAAAAGGGGTTGAAAACAATTCCATGATCACTGAACATAAGCAAAATCAGGGAAGCAAACCTCTAGCACAGAGGCGTGTTGGAATGTTTTATACCTGTCTTCTCCTATTGATCCCTCTTCCTCCACCAGATCTGGAGTCCCAGGGTACTTCTCCTGTGGTCAGCCTCTGCACTTAAATTTAAATCCATCAGAGAGACTTACATTCTGACAGCTTAAACCAGCCCTTCAATTCTCTTTTCTTCAGACTGTATAAGCCTAGTTCCTTAATCACCTTTTCTAATGGGTTAACAATAACCTTTTAAATCACCTCAGAGGTGGTTCCTTAAAACATTCCTAAGTTCTCTATCTTCAGTTTCAACATTTACTTAGCACATTCTATGTGCAGGGTATTGCTGTGGGCAGAGAAATTCATAAGCCTCAGCCCCTGAACTCCAGAAGTCCAGGATGCAGTGATCTCTGGGCTGATTTTTTCTTTCTCCAAGACCTCAAAAAGGTACAGATGGAAACCTGTAAGCCTTATTACAGAATTAGAGGATCACCTATTACAACTTATTTTAGTCCTACTTTCTATTCTCAGGGAAATCAGCTGGATCTGGCCTCCACTTCCACAGCAGTGGAAGCAAGGAGGGCAACGTATTCTTCACTTCAGGTGAATTCCAGAGCCTCCCAGAAGGAGGAGGTAGAGGTAGGGAAAGGGTTTCATAAGGACTTGGTGGAGGAAGAGCATTGTTAATAGAGATTTTTAGGATCCTAGACTATCAGAGCTGGAAGGCCCCTTAGAGGTCAGTTTCCATTTCTCTTAGTTTATAGCTATATAACTGAGGACCAGAGTTTTCAAAGATCACAGTTCTCCATTTAGTCATGTTAATTACATGTTCTACTCAGTGACTCAGACTCAGAACTCTACCCAAGCACCATTGTTGGCAGGGTGGAAGACCTAACCAATTACTACTTTAAAACATCACAGCAGACCAATAGATGTTTCACCTTCTACACCAAAAAAGTAAAGACATGGAGAAGAAGTGAGGAGGTTTAAACAGAAGAAACTACTCATACTCATGGCAAAGGACCCAATCATGAAAAAAAAAAAAAAAACATGGTTTAACACTACAAAAAGTGGCTCCAAGTTGAAAAGAGGGAAAACTTTCTTTGATAATAAACAGAAATTATTTCTGTCAGGAAGGACTTCTCTCCTTGAAGTCATTTTTAGCTGAACTAGAAAATATGCTAGCCAGTCACCAGTCCGGCTTAATATGTTCATTCCATGCATTCTTTTTCCTTCAGAGAGAATCCAGGGATCTTTTTGCATAGGACAACATAGCCAGCTTCCTGTGCTTTGACTCCCCACTCTCCTCCTCTCCTGACCATCAAAGATTCTCAGCTATGACCTGCTCACAGAACCGAATGAGGACGCTGGGCTTCCCAGAACTCAGATGGCAGCTTCCATTATTACCTTCATCAGGGGCCCCTCCTTTCCACTCATCTCAAATCTCAAAGCTCCACCACAGAATTAAAAACATAGCTCCAGGCACCAAACAGAGATTTATGAGGAAGCACAGACATTAACTCTTGCTCTAAATGTAGGGCGTGTGCTTGTAAGTATGGGTGAGCAAACAGAGGGAGGCCGCAGGGGAGGAGGCAGGCAGCAAGGGGAGTGAGCAGTTCGGAACAACACAATCTATTTTCCGAATGTCTCCTTTTTTCCTCCCTTAAGCTTATATTGCTGAAAGGCCAGCCTTCTAGGCCCATGAAATGTTAGTCCCTTGCTTATTTAATCTGGACAAAAGTGGGGACAGAGTTGGCACCCCGGAGGGTATTCAATGCTCCTTTGCTCATTGAATGACCTCAGAGGAAATATTTTCCATGACAAGAACCCAAAAGACGCTGGCACAGAGTCAGACAATAAGATTTGCAGAATGTGTTTACATTCTCTCCATGTCCTCGGGCTGTTCCAAACCCATCGGCAGGTGCTGCCTTTATCTGCTCTCTTTGCTCACCTGGCTCCCTCCCAGAAGTTTCCAGGGCCTTCAGCTCAGTGAGATTAACCGTTTATTGACATGGGTAACCAAGACATTCTATGGGTTATATTACTTGAGAGGGAGGAAGTGAAAAATAAAACTGATCAGCAATGTCCATAAAGAGAGAATTCCGGGGCATTGTGGTGCCATGGTAAGAACCTTCAGCAAGAATTAGGAGGCCTGGGTTCAAAAGAGGATCTGCCACTAACTTGCTGGGTAATTTGAACCCTTTACTGCTTCTCTGTGGGGTCTAGGGGTCCATCTGTAAAACCAGGTAGTTGAAACTAGATCATTTCTAATGTCCTTTTCTACCCCTCATAAATTAAGATCTGTGATGAAAGACCAGAATACTTTGTATTTTACTAGTTAGACAAAAAGCCAATGAATATGAGAAATTCTCAGAGGGCCACTGAGACTTGGTCTTTCTTCTCCTAAAGGGCAAAAAAAAAAAAAAAAAAAATCATCTTAAACTGAAGAAGAAAAGACCTGGAGTTAATTCAAGAGCAGAATTCAAAGAAAGTGAAGGTGAATAATTTAAAAAGGGGTTACCCCCCCAAAAAAACATGAAATCTCCAAGGACGGAAGTCCTTAAATGAGATGTTTATCTGCTTGGGAAACTTTAGACATGCTTGGCCTAGACATGGTCATGTTCATGGCTGAGGAGAAGACTAAGTTTCCAAACCAAAGGTCCAATTTAAGATTTCATGACTCAATGTTGGGATGTAGGGGTGTGTGTGTGGAGGGGGGGTGTATGTGCAGCAAATACTTATGCTAAATTAAACATGGTCACTTATAGCACTAGGTACAGGTAAACCACTTAATAAATCTTTGTTTAATGAAGATGAATGAATGAATAAATCATAGACCAAGTTAGGATGTTTATGAATTTGAGTGCCATATTATTCCATTTTTAGAATGTTACATGTTATTGTGGTAAGATCTCTGGACTGGCAGTCAATAACATTTGGGTCTAATTCTAGCATTTGTAGTCTCTTTCTTTGTGGCTTAGACCCAGGCACAACATTATAAGCACCCATTTCCCTTCTTATAAATAGTGGAGACATTGGGTTAGGTAGTCTCTAGAGGACACTCCAACTTCCATACAAATCCAACACATTGGATCCAGCAGAACAGAGGATTACCTACCTTTGGGTTTCATTCAAATAACACACAGAAAAATGTTTTTTTTCACAGAACTAGTATGAGTGGATTATTAGGATGGAAGTCATTCTAAAACTTATTTATTTTCTTAAATAGATTATACTAAAAATTAACTATTTTTATTACTTAATCGAAGTCACAAACTCACACATTTTAAAACCTGGAAGGGATTTATTATTCATCATTTATTTCCTATGTCTTTGACTCTTTTACTTAACCAAAACATGGACTGAAATCCAGGAAGGTACTCAACTTAATACTCTAAACCCTGGCCGGGCGCGGTGGCTCACGCCTGTAATCCTAGCACTCTGGGAGGCCGAGGCGGGTGGATCGCTCAAGGTCAGGAGTTCGAGACCAGCCTGAGCGAGACCCCGTCTCTACTAAAAATAGAAAGACATTATATGGACAACTAAAAATCTATATAGAAAAAATTAGCCGGGCATGGTGGCACATGCCTGTAGTCCCAGCTACTCGGGAGGCTGAGGCAGTAGGATCGCTTAAGCCGAGGAGTCTGAGGTTGCTGTGAGCTAAGCTGATGCCACGGCACTCACTCTAGCCTGGGCAACAAAGTGAGACTCTGTCTCAACAAAAAAAAAAAAAAAAAAAACCCTTATAATACTTCCCTATGTTCTAGCACCTTCTTTTATGAAAGCCAGTTGCTGTATATGAGGAGTGAGACTATTTGCCTAAAGCTCTAAAAGATTCTTGACTGCAAAGTTTATTAGTTCTTATGTCAGCTGTCTCTTCCATCACCATCAGGCTGCCATTTCTTGCTGCTGTCAACATTCCTGACTTCAGCTACTCTTCTAATTTGCTTTTCCTAAGCTTCTATTGACAGGGAAATGATGAAAACATTACTATTGGGACCATGGGCAAATAAACAAAAATGTACTCTTTCTCAAGCTATTTCTTATAAGAAAAATGTATCCAGTTTATAGAAAAAGCTTTGGTTTCTCAGATTCCATTTAAATGGAAAGCTAATACAGTGAAGGTGACAATCAATAACTTTTGAATAAAGGAGAAGAAACTATAAGGTACTATTAGTCATGAGCATCAGAATGGCCTATGTGGAGTCCATGCCTATAAAAATAAAACAAATGTGATCCTACGATTAAAAATGATAACCCTCTTTTCATGATAGGGATGACATGAAATTTTGTCATTTTTAGAGTCATACTCTGGAAGACACTGGCAGTGTCATATTCTGTATAAGAAGCCTCATATCCTGATCTCTCCTTCAAACTTTTTAGGGTGTAACTCCCACAATATTGAACACATACTTTCAGTGGCAATATTTAAAGTAAATCCCTGATAGCATTCTTCCATAAAGTCCATAAAAATTGCTCTAGATAAAATTTTAATGAGGATTCAGGAGTAGAAAAAATTTCTCATAGTTGAAGGTATCAAAGAAGGCTTCATTCATTCAATACATGTTTATTAATCTTCAAATTTGTACCAAGTACCATGCAAAGACCTTGAAAGATACATAATAAGCCCTGAAAACACTCAGAGTAGTCTAATGGCTTTATCAAGTAAGAGGCCTTTTAGCTGGGGTTTGATGGACATGAGGATTTTGATAAGTCGAGA
This sequence comes from Eulemur rufifrons, assembly GCF_041146395.1. Lineage (NCBI taxonomy): Eukaryota > Metazoa > Chordata > Mammalia > Primates > Lemuridae > Eulemur > Eulemur rufifrons. Next base: position 74,776,818 of record NC_090989.1, read on the forward strand.
AGGCAACTGAAAAAGAATAGCATTAAGTGCAGTGAAGATAGAGGTAACCACAAGAACAAAGATTCCACATAAGAAAATTTTGCACATGCCATGTGCTATGATGATTTGTATTTTCATGGTGATCGTATTTATTTCCAACTGGGCTACACGGGAGGAAGCAGGATGGAGAGAGAGAAGCCAGAAGTCTAGAGAAATTGTTAGAGGTTGCAGGGGAGGGAGTGGTGGTTGAATAGAATACTGAACGGTCTGGAGCAGCCTAATCCTAACATGGAAACTAGTGAGGAGCCACTGGGGGATCAGTGAGCAGTGGTTCAATTAACTGGGGAAATTTGTCTCTGACTGCCAGATGCAAAACTACAGAATGAGGAGCCACGGTGTGCTCAGAAGTGAATGAAACACAAGGCTAAGCCGGACGCCTTCCTTGGTGCCCAGGTCAGGAGTGGTGCTGAGCCTTTCTATCTCTCGGGCTTCCTACTGGGGTCATTAGGAAGACTAAAGGTAAGCAAAAAAGAGTAAAATCAAATACTTGGTGATAGCAGTGGTGGTGGCAGAAGAAGAAAAGGAACAGAGAAACATTAACTATAACTTTTATCTTCAACAGATTCAATTGTGGTTAATTTTCTCTTCTGTTAAGTGGGAATAGTTAAATGTTTCTCAAAAATATACCATAAGGGTTAAATATAATTAAAAATGTAAATTCTCTAACAGTGCCTGATATATCACAGACATTCCATATTTGCTAGTTGGAAAGTGCCTTCCAGCACACAACGTGTTTTCTCATTCATTATCCCATTGCTCTTCCTAAAGTTGTTGTTACCTGAAAATTAGAAAGGAGTTGTGAAATGCCTAAAGACACAGAGCTAGTGAAAACTGGGATTTACATCCAAATATGACTGGTCCAAAGTTAGGACTCTGACCTGGGCTTCCAATCCAGAGCCCTGAGCTCTATGTGCAAGGTAAGACTGTTGAAGAGATCTGAGGGTGGTTAACAAAGGAAACATTAGTAGCATTGCTGGCAGAGGTTGCTCACTCCTAGCAATGCTCAGATTCTAGCTCTGGACCAGGACTCTGTCTGCAGGGCTGGAGAGCCAGATGCAGGAATCCAGGATTTATCTGCTCCAGTTTCAGTTCTTCTTCTTACAACAGCAAAGCAAATCTGGCAATGAGAAGGGTAAAATCTTAAGAAGGTCAACATTTAGGCTGCTTCCTTTCCAGTTCATTACCCTGGCACTAAACCTGAGTGAGAATCATATAAAAGGATTAAAAGAAACACACTCGATTATTAATGCTATTGACGCAACTATGACATTATTTTTCTTCTTTTAAAAATTCTTACTTTCTATTAATTTTTCAGGGAAATGATAACCTGCATATTTAAGATGCCATCATACATCATAACAGCAAGGATTAATAAGTGCCAGCCAGTCTGCTGAGACTTCTACATTCATGATCTCTAGTCCTTACCGTAAGCTCACAAGGTAGGTGCATATTCTCCATCCAAAGCCCTCAAGTCATAAGCAGTAGAGCTGGCACTACAATTTAGGCCTCTCTGCTCCCACATCCCCTGATGATTCCATGGTATGCTATGGCTATACAGGACAGTGAAGAAAAGAAGCATTTACACCAACTGGTTGTTTGGTCCTTCAAGGAGCATAGGTAAAGATAATTATTTTGGAGGTCACGTTTTTAATTGATTAGTTCAGGTCGTCTCTCTTCACCTGAACTAATCTATCCTCTGTCTTTCCCTACAGTGCTTATCCAACCAGCTCAGAAAACTAAAGGTACTTCTAGTTGCCTACCAAATTCAGAAACAAATTCAGGCTTGGATACTCAAAGCCTTTCAAGTACAGTTCTAGCATGCATTTCCATTATTCAAAACCACAGCTTCTCAGGGCTCCCACCAGACAATTCAACTTGCTGAGCCTGTCTTGCAACATTTGGGATAATTTTACCAATATGAAATTATTCTGTATGCTTAAATCATCAAATGAACTGTGATCTGTTCAAGAAGAGGGTCTATGTCTAAATCATGTCCTTTGCCCCCATGTTATGCATCTTGTAGTAGATGGTCAGTTTGGAAATGAGTAGAAACATGCATGGTCTTTACTGTAGAGAAATTACAATTCAAAACAAAATGAAAATGTTCATTCCTCAGACCAGACTGATCTGGCTGTGGCTGCTGCTTGTGTCTTTCCTTAGTCTATACTTCTGAATCGCATTGTTTACAAATGAGGTTTTAAAGTCTTTCTTGTTTGTTTAAGGCAGATGAGAGAAACCCTTCATTAATTTTGAAGTGTACAAAAAATAAGATTTTTAGAGAAATGCCCAGTGCAGAAAGAGTTATACTTTTGCATCTAGGTATCCTATGACCCTGTTTGGAAGCACTTTGATACAGATGCTGGCTTGCCATGTCTATATTGAGGCCTTTCTGTGCCAGGGGGTTGTCAGGTAGACAGAGGAAAGGGCAACTCTGGCAAAGCTACCAAGAAAAATGCCACACTATAAAGGAAACATTTTGAGGCAACTCCCTCTGTTATAAATTGGGACATTTGGCAAATCACATGGGCCTTAGGCTTTTGTAAAATTTTTGTCTCCCTTCTTAAAAGGAAGTTACTTTTGAGCTCCCCAAATAACCAAGTTTCAACATGTACAGAGCAACTATATTTAAAAAACAAAAACACAACACCTCTTCCGAGAAAAACGTTTTTCTGAATCTCATCTGTTCCCATTTCTTCTCAAGGAAGATTGAGAGTAGAGGGTCTGGAATGCGCACACGGGCTATAGCCTAGTTAGCACACACTGCTGGCCCAGCTCTGCATGGCCCTTGAGGAAACACCTTTGGCCACTCAGTGAGTGCAGAGGGCTCGGACTGATACTTCAGGAGCCCGGGTCTCTCCTAACACATCCCTGTGGATCACTCCTAAGGATGAAACATTGTTTCTTTCTCCACTTTGGAGGAACTTGAAATGGAACAAATTTCAAGAGATTATATGTGATACAAAATTATTTATTTTTCCCTTTAAGTTCATGACAACATTTCCTGAGGGAGTTTGTTTATGATATTTCATACAGTAAAAATGCTTCCAAAGCAGGGTCATAGGCTACCTGGATGCAAAGGTACAACTCTTTCTGCCCTAGACATTTCTCTAAAAATTTTATTTTTTGTACACTTCAAAATTAATGAAGGGTTTCACTCATCTGCCTTAAACAAGAAAGCCTTTAAAACCTCATTTGTAAACAATGCAATTCAGAAGTATAGACTAAGGAAAGACAAAAGCAGTTATGTGGACAGAGCAAAACCTCTCATCTCTAACGTCCACACACTGACCCTCTCTTGGTCATGGTCAACGTGAGCTACTCAAACTGTTCAGCAAAAACTGGGTCTTCAGCGGCCTCTCCTGTCCCTGCCCAACCTGGTGTAGACTACCTACCACAGGTGAAATTCAGACAACGAAAATCTCATGTTACTTATGAGGTAGTGTGATGTAATAAAAGAAGTCATAGAGTTCAGAGGATGCAGATCTCAGTTCACATCTCAGCCTCTACATTACTTGTAACCTTGGAGAAGTTTTCTTAACATGAACAGTCTGTTTCCTCATCTGAAAAATGGACATAAGGATGCCTATTTAGTAGAACTATGATAGGACTGTATGTAGAGTTTCTGTGATATCTCATTATAGGTTCAAAGCACTTCTTTAGAAGAACTCTGAAAAGTAAATCAGAAGGAAAGAAATTTCTGAATTCTTTTGCACTCCTGATAGCTTTTTTTGCTCCCACCATGACATGTCAAATCAGAAGCTTATAGAGGCAAAGAAAGAAAATTATGTAAAATAGTAAACTATGTACAAAGTCAAGAAATTCCAGACATTTCCTGAAATAGAATGATTCACCTACATTCCACAGTGTATATTTGCTTTGGAGTAAGTCAGCTAAGGTTGACTTGGAGTTTTTGATTTATCTTCATGTTGCAATACTATCATTTTGCATACATATGAGTTGGGGTTTTATGATTTTGTTTTTATTTTAGATTAACCTCTACCACAGAGTTTTGTATTTCCACCCAGGCTCAGAGCAACAGTGCAGATGGAGACCTGGGATCCTCCCTCCTTTTCTCCCAGTCCCAGTGTTTTGTCCTACAGTGTGGCAGGCTTTGCATACATGAGTGAGAAAAACCAGCCTATGTTCCCAATTTCCATATACAGGTCAAATCCCCAATGATAACCTCTTGGTCATCCCTCAGCCCTAAGTATGTGGCAGCACAGGATGCTCTTGGGAGGACAGACCCGTTGAAGAACCGACATAGGCCCTGTAAGTAGATGCAGGGATATCGGGAAGAGAATTTTATTGCTTCAGTCACTCAGAGAATGGCCTAGAACAAAGCTTGATAAACTTTAATGTGCATTTGAATCACCTGGGACATTTTTAAAACACAGATTCTGATTCATTTGGTCTGGAGTGGGCCTGAGGTTCTGGTTTCTGTACATCCAACAAGTTCTCAGGTGATCCTGATGCCACTGGACCTGAGAACAGGTAGCTGAGGGTGGGGGTGAGTGGTGTAGGCTCCAGGTAGGCAAATCCCCTTGGCCCTGGGGGCTCCTCATGCTGTGGGGATGGGCACAGTTAGATAAAGATCAAAGAAAGGCTGTCTAAAGTGTGGGCCTAAGGCATGGGCCCCGGATGACAAGTGGAAGGCACAATAATTTTTACTTGATTACAAGACAGGACTCTAGGCAGAAGAGGGTTCTATCAGTGAACTGTGTTTAAAGGCAAACTCCAAAGGCTACAATTCTGACACATTTCCTATCATATAGTATAATTATCAAATAGAAGTCCTCAAGAAAATTTATTTTTCATTAAGAAAACAGACTAATGGAAGGTTTGTTTGAAGATTATTTAGATGTTTACAGCAATGTAACCTTTTTATCATAAAATCTCTCTCTATATGTGTATATATATATATGTGTGTCCATATATGTACATATGTGTGTATATATTTTTTTGTATATACAGAGAGAGTTTTATTTATTTTTTTGAGACAGGGTCTCACTCTGCCACCCAGTCTGGAGTGCAGTGGCATGATCATAGCTCACTACAGACTTGAACTCCTGGGCTCAAGCGATCCTCCTGCCTCAGCCTCCTGAGTAGTTGGGACTACAGGCATGCACCACCATAACTAGATAGTTTTTCTATTATATATATTTTCTGGAGATGGGATCTCACTGTGTTGCTCAGGCTGACATCAAACCCTTGGCCTCAAGTAATGCTCCCTCCTCAGCCTCCCAAAGTGCTAGGATTACAGAGGTGAGCCGCTGCACCTGGCCTATAGTTTTATTTTAAAAAGCAAGAGAAACTACAGCAAACCCCTAGTTCCTTCAACCACTCCTCCCTTGACAAGGTCAAAATTTCTTCACCAGCCAGGTTTCCTTCTTCTGAACATGTTCTAGTTCTCCAATGTCCTTCTTAAAGTACGTGGCCAAGAAAGAAAACAATACTCCAACAGTGATCCAATCACTGTAGAATATGCCATGAAAACATTATCCTTCCTTCTGGAGGCTGTATATCTGCTAACTTAGCCAACAACAACATTAGCTGTGTTGGTGACTTACCACACTGCCGACACCTGAAATTCACCATCAAATACAATTTCTAAATTCTAAGTCTTTTTCACACCTGCTGCTTCTAAAAGACACTGTAAAGAGTTGGTTTTTTAAATTAACTTTTGGAGAAATTAGGCATGGAAAACATAGCTCATAGTTAAATTCTACCTTTGGCACCTGATCTTTCATAAAGAAGATTTTGATCAGAAACTGTAAGGCAGAGAACAAACAAACCCTCCCAGTGACTTATTTAGGCTAAATGCTCAAGGCAAAAGCAAAAGGAATTGAATGTGTTATATCCTGGTCAGACAGGCATTGACTTACCACCTCATAAAAGTGTACCTCCATTTTAGGAATAATTCCTGAATTATGGGAGACAAAGCCACAAACAGGTAACAAACAAACAAAAAAAAACAACCTTTATCCTGGTCAAAGCTTAAGGAATAGTCTAAGTGTTAAAAAAAAATAAAAGACATTATTTAAAATGAAACTAAAGAAATAATCTTTCCACAAAATAATTAGGAGGTGGCAGAAACATTTCAGTGTCTGGCAAATTAATTCTATTTGCATTATAAGCATTATCCAAAATACTATAAGATCCAGAAAGACAAGGTTTGAGCACAGTCTTAATTAATCCTGCATCGTGCCTGGTACAGCACTGTGTACCCTTGGGAACTTGATCATTTAAATTAAAATTTGCATGTACATACAATCCCCTAAAGATGCTCAGGGTACAAATAAAGCTTTCATCCACCACATCCTCATGTGTTTCTACAGAGAGCAGAGAAGAAACGAGTCTCAGAATATTAAAGCAGCTTCTTCATAATAATTCAAAGGTCAAAGGGACCAAGGCCTTTTTTTGCAATCTGAGTAGAGCTCAATAGAATTTATGTCAACTAATGAATATTAAACAAAAATGAATCTTATTTAAAGCCACAGAGACAATGTAGTTTAAAAGATGTAAATTAGTGAACTATAGCTTAGCAACAATATTATTCATTCAACAAATGTGTGGTGAGTGAAACTATATTCAAAACACAGGCCTTACAGCATTCATCAGAGATGCCTCTACATTCAGGTTGCTCAGTCTACTAGGCAAGACATTAGTGTTCCAAGATACAAAGAGAAAACCATGAGAAGAGAAACCGTCATTACGGAAGGGGACATTCCACATCTGACTTGAGGATCAGGCAATTCTGAAAGAAGTGGCTATTTAATTGGAACATGCAAGTGTAATATGAAGTGGGCATTCACAGATTAGGGGAAGGTCATTATAAATAGAAGCACATAAAAGCATGAATGTGGGAAAGTGCTGGAGTTTTTCTACTTCTCACCCTAGGTGAGGCAAATGAGTATTGTCCTAAAGTTTAACGTCTTTAACCAGTTGCTTCTTGCTCTAAAATGAGAGAGAAATCCTCTCTCTTTCTCTCTGTATATGTGTGTGTGTGGTGGTGAGTGTTGAGTAATTGGCAATGGCATAGAAATGGGAGCATTCGCTGTCTACACATTTTCACGTTCATTGTCTACACACTTAATAGCAATCTTGTAAAGCAGATATTATTTTCTACATTTATGAGGAAATTGAAGTTCAAAGAGCCTATTTAAAATTACTAAAGTATTGTGTTTGGTCTAGTGGCCTCAAGGCCTGTGCATTTCCCCTGTGATCTACAGCCCACTTACTGTCTCCCTAAAGGAGACAGAGGCCAAGTGTGGTGGCTCTCGCCTGTGATCCCAACACTATGGGAGGCCAAAGCAGGAGGATTGCTTGAGGCCATGAGTTCGAAATCTCTAAAGGGGACAGAGTAGGGTTGGTAGTATGTTTTTTCCCAGCTAAACTCCCTATAAAAATCTTATAGTGTTTCAATAATGTTAATTTATCACTTCCATTCAACCTTTGCTCATTCTCTTCCACTCAAGAAACAAAGTGGGCCCCAAGCACAAATTGTACTATTCTGTATGTCTTATATGGTGATAGTATGCTGTAAATCTGGTTATCATATAATTTAGAATTGGTTCCAAGAAAGAGCTGGCTTTTTCTACCCACCCCCCAATAGGATTTTACAAATCACTGCAAAAGTAATACAGTGTCTGAATACTTGATTCCAAGTCTTCTTCACTTTTATCATTCTCTGGAAACTTAAACTTCAATTTTCAAAATCATCAGCCAGTCCCCATGGGGATAACTATGTGGTAAGAAAGGGAAACTGATAAAAAGACATTCATATGTTTTATATAACCGACTACCCCTTTTTCTCAGCACTTCATATAGGATACCCAGAAGAAATTGTAATGCATTGTACAGGAACTGTGGAATGTTCCAGTGTAGCTTAAACTCAGTGTTCATAGGGAAGAGGCAAACCAAAATGTTGGAGAAAGAGATCAGAGTCAGGTAGTAGAAGGTTTTGAAAACCAGGTTAAGGAGTTTATCCTTGTCATGTAAACAACTAGGGACTGAGGCAAGCTTTTAATAAGGGAAGAGATATAAACTTGACCTTGGCTTTGATTTATGAAGATTAAATGGTCAGAACTTGAGAGACAAGATAGATTTTGCAGAGCATTGAGTACTAGAGAACAGGTAGGAGCCTCTGTGTAGAGAAATTGTTAGGACCTGAAATAGGACAGTGACAAGGAGAACAAAAAAGAAAAGGAGACAGACTCCAGAGTCAAAGATAACAGAATCTTAATCTTTATTTGCCAAGATCTTTGAGAAATCGTGTCACACACCCTTCTATTCTACGGTCCTGAGGTTTTCATCCTCGGTGAGTGGGAGGAGAGTGGTGCCCTTAACCAGAGCAGTCAATGCAAGTTTGGGAGGGAGGTGAGTTTATTCCTGGGCCTGCTGAGTTTGAGGAGTCTGTGGGGTAGCAAACCCATCCTTGACACTTTTTCCTCCCTTTCCTGATGCACCTCCCCCCATCTTCCCTCTGGAAAACCCTCTTCAGGGGTAAAAGAGCCCTTTAGTTATCCAAGACCTCATTCAGGAAGCCCTCAGTTTTAAGTGCAGAAGAAAAGAAGAAAGAGGCTGCTCCTCCAGGCACATTGTCACCAGCGTGGTTCCAGGTTTGTGAAGGTGGCAGTGGGAGGTGAGAGCTTCCAGTCCAAACAGACAAGGTCTCGGACTCCGTTGAAACTGGGAGCCAAGCGAAGGACACTGCCTGAGGAGCCTCCCCCTCACCTCATTTATAACTTCGGGAACAACAGAACAGGTACGAGTGGTGCGGAATCTCTCCCCACAATCTGGCATCAAGTCACCAACTTTAAAGGAAAGAAATGCCTAATGAATGACATAAACCAATTAGAGAGCTGCCTCAACCAAGCCCAAGCTCTGAAACAGAGGCTGTGGGTTCCTATTAAGCAGAGTGACCTGAACAAGAGCCAACACACACAGATATGGGCCCCTGGGATGCCTGAATTCTGGCTGGTCCCAGAAGCAGCCCAATACACACTGCGGAGGCCCCTCTCGCCCGTCCCCTCAGGTCCAAGAACACTTTTTTAAACAATACACTCCAGCCTTCCTTCTAGGATACTCTGTCCAGGTTTCTCTGTTCATTGCCAGGTCCAGTCACTACAGGATATGGGGGCAAGAGTTGAGATTTGGGATAACTTGTCACCTTGAAGCTTTTGCTCGGTTGTTTTTATAAATTTGAATAATTTTTCCATATAGAATTTAGAGCCATCGGTGACATTTTTTTCTATCCCAAAATCATTATAAATATGAAAGGCAGAGGAAGAAGACCTAAGGGCAGTGGCGGATATATATGTGCTTTTATTTTATTTAGTTATTTATTTAGAGACTGAGTCTTGTTATGTTGCCCAAGCTGGAGTGCAGTGGCAATATACAGGGATGTCATAACATACTGCAGCCTCAAACTCCTGGGCAGGTGGGACTACAGGTGCACATCACCACACTAACTAATAGACATATATAATATTAATTGAGCACTTATCTTTTGCTGGGATCCTTACATCATATTATTTCTTTTAATCTCCACATAACCGTATGGGCTGTTTATTTTTATTATTCCTATCATACATAGGGAAATTGAAAATCAGGGAAGCAAAGGAAGTTTTCCAAGGTCACCAAATAGTGAGTGGAGAAAACATAGACTAGTTCCAAAGTGTGGTACTGTTTTTAACCTAATGTAATTACTATATTTACATAAAATTTAATGGGAGGGGAAAAAAACAGGTAGAAAGTACAGATAAGCAAAACAGCAAAAAATAAGGAAAATTGCATCTAATCCCAGGACCCAGAGATAATCACTGTTACTATTCTGTGTAAATCCTGCAATTGCAGAAGTTTTAGCTGCCTTTTTGGAGTTACTACACTGATGCTGCAAAAAGTTTTAAAACAGATCATATCTACTTGCTATATTCAGATTCATCAAGAAATAACATGGAAGATGTTTTCAGATTTTTTAAAAAATGAATTTAAGAAGTGGTCATCAAGTCCTACTATGTATTAATACTTGAGTGCTGCTTGGCATCTGGCGAATTAGAAGACATTTGTGTTCTTTCAGTACCTTTCCTCTAGAAGCTCTCCTGAAATGACTGCCATGGATAAGGAGAGGCCTAGCCAGGGTTCCGGGAGGCGTCTGCCATATTAGCTAGAGAAGCCCCACTGTACCCATCAGAACCTTTCTGTGTGACTATGGCCAATAAACAGTGCTTTCAGCTTCAGTCTGTCCATCTCCCAATTGGTGATTTTCACTCTAGCTCTGCTTAATGATCAGGGCTTTTGGGGGGAGCTAATGAGATACACATTTGTCAAAGCCCTTTAAAATAAACAAAGCACTATGCAAACAAAAGATAATTGTCAGAATCTCTAATAACTAAGGACTCAGCTTCTGAGATGAAGAATGTGCCAAGTTAAAGGATTCACTGTACTATCCCTTTACACCCCTAAATCATTAATTAGAGGCAAAACAATAACCAAAGGGTTTTCATAATAATATCACACCCATTCATTCTACACCATGTTCATTGGTATAGAACATGAATAGTAATAGTGATGATGATAATAATGATGGCTATTACTTATTCCCTTGAGCACCACAGTTTCAAATGCCTTGTAAATGCTTTGTATGGCTTTTTCATTTAATTCTCAGAATAACCCTATGAAGGATTATATTTTATCTCCATCTCATGGATAAGGAAAGTCCATTAAAATTTACAAAGTATTTTTACATATAAATAAATCATCTCATTTCATTCCCACATCCCCATTATTTCCATTTTGTTGGATGATGGAACTATGACTTAGAAAGACAATTTCCCTCAGGGAACATAATATGTTGAAGTCAGATCTCAGTTTAGAAATGGGTCTATCTAGCTTTTTTCAACTAAATTACAAGTGTCTCAGTGTTGAGTCAAACAGTCTTAGAAAGGTTCCTTATCCAATTAAGTCCTCAAACACCCCAACATCAGCACCTGTACTCATCATTTTGAGAGGAGCTTCCCTGACTTAGCCCCAGCCTTGACATAAGTCAAAAGACACCTGCAAAGTTTCTCCAAAATGACCTCATCTCAAACCTCTTCTATACCTGTGATAGTCTGCAATCAAACGTGGCACCGCTTTCCTGCCCTGCAATCATTCAGAGATAGTTTTCCTTCACAAAATGTTATTTCCTTTTTTTTTTTTTTTTTTTTATTTCAGCTCATTATGGGGATACAAAAGTTCAGGTTATATACAGAATGTTATTTCTTAAAAAAAATAAAAATAAAAAATAAAGCCAGTAGGCCTTTAATAAATGCTCCCACTTTGTTGCTGATTTTGTCGATGGCAGACATATCCATTTGTTTTATTTATCTCTAATAGGGGTTAAGCCAAAGCTTTCTGTATTAAGGTGCTCAATGAAGGAGACCTTCGAGTCACCTTCCACACTTCTCTTAACTTTATCACATTTTACTGATTCATCATCAAGCCTTGGGCTTCAAGACATGGAAGAATGTAGTCATGAGTCTCAGTGAGTGTTGTGGGGAGGTGGTTAAGTGGTTTAGCATATGTAAAAGAAAGGAACCTTGTAAGTCCATTCACCAGCAGAAGAAGGATGGGACTTATATGGGAAACATTGACATGTCTGATTTGATGAGGTTATGCATTATATAAATGGAATCTATGAATGAATAGACTAGAAAAATAGAAAAATAGATTGGGACCATATTGCAAAGGTCTTGTAAATCAGGCCGTGATGTTGTACATTGCTGCTTCTCACACTTTGCCAGTAGAAGACTCCCACTTCCATAGGGCCAAGACCACTTGCCATAAACACAAAATTTATTTGTAATCTTTTGTCTTAGCATTAAAATCATACAATTATGTATACTACTGCATTTCAGGTACATTGGTTGATTTTTAACATAAAAATAATATTCTATTTATTTATTTATTTTTTGAGACAGAGTCTCACTCTGTTGCCCAGACAAGAGTGCTATGGTGTCAGCCTAGATCACAGCAACCTCAAACTCCTGGGCTCAAGCGATGCTTCTGCCTCAGCCTCCCGAGTAGCTGGGACTACAGGAATGCACCACCATGCCTGGCTAATTTTTTCTACATATCTTTAGTTGTCCAGCTAATTTCTTTCTATTTTTAGTAGAGACAGGGTCTCGCTCTTGCTCAGGCTGGTCTCGAACTCTTGAGCTCAAATGATATACCCTCCTGGCCTCCCAGAGTGCTAGGATTACAGGCGTGAGCCACTGCACTGGGCCAATATTCTAAAATATAAGCCATTTAACTGATCAAACTGTAGGCTGCAGGTAGATATGGCGTGCTTATCCTATGGCTTCTCTTAGCCACCATCAGAGCTCTCTGTTACCTGAGATGTTCTGTAACCCAGTGTGTGAAACATAAGTGGATAATGCAGTATCTTTGGCAAAATTTTGAGCAGAGAAATGAGTTGATCAGAGCAGTATTTTAATAAAATAATCTGATAGTATGAAGTTGAACAAATTTAAGAACTGGTGGAAACTGGAAGCAGGGTAATCTAATAATCTCATAGTTCCTAATATTTATTTAGTGCTTTATAGTCTCAATCCTCACAATCCTCTGAAGTACAAACTATCAACATCCCCATTTTACAGATAAGGAAACCAAAGAAAAGAGAATTTAAGTGGCATTCAAAGACCATATAGTGGATAAGTGGCTGACCCTGACCTTCAACCAGGGCAGTAGGTCTCCAGAATCCACAATCTTAACCACTACACAGAAGCACAGCCGGGAAACCAACATAAGCATCGAAGTGAGAGGTAATAAAGACCCTAAGTAAGATCACACCAGTAGGAATGGAAAGGGTTAGGTTTGAGAAAGGTGGCAAAGATTGACTTGACGGAATTTGACAATCTGATTAGACTGGGGGAAAGAAATGGAAGAAGTCAAAAATGACTGATTTTTCAAGCCTGGATAATTGGGAAGATAATGTGGCCATCCTCATAAATAAAGGTCTACAGAAGAGAAGCAGGTTTGTTGAGGAAACAAGAGATAGGTGGAAGATGACGTCTTGAGTTTGAGATGCCTGTGGGGCATACAGGTGGAGACAGCCAAGGGGAAGAAATGCAGGTGCTGTGTGTTTCCCATCACTCAGCCCCCAGACTTGCTAAAGGTCCAATCAGCTTTTGTCAGCCTAGGTTTTCAGCCTTTTGTATTTACCCTGTAATACAGAGCACATTGTTGAGTGACACAGGATAAAATTTTCCATAAACGCTTCCATAAAAGTTGGGGAAAAAAAGACTCACATATAGATACAGGCACCCATAAACCCAGCCACCTCATCACAAGCTGCAATCTTTTGCAAAACCATCTTAAACTGCTTACTTTCAAAACTCATATTATGAGGCACAAATCAGTGGCTTGAGGATAGATGCAGTAACAGCTGAGTAATTCCTTTCTTCCCTGCAGCAAGCTGCCCTTATAAAGGTTAATTTGCTCCTGCATGATAATGAAGTCTATTCAGAGTTTTGAAACTGCAAGTTAGCTCAAAATGATACTGTTTGCCCAGGGTTAGGGCTAAAAGACTCCTGATCCAGCTGAGGTGGGAAGAGAACAGAAAGACAGAGGGAACATTGGAGAGGAGAGTCAAATGTTGGCTGGAGGAAAGAAGAGGTGGAATGCAAAACTACCAAGGTCATTTACAAAAGTCAATCTGTTTCAGTTACTAGGGATTTCTGATTGGGAGATTGATTGGGTTTGCTCCTTCTAAAAAATAAGCAAGTCATCCCCAAATTATATGCTGAATAGTATATCACTTTCCTTAGTCATCCTGTTTGCTATACTCTTCAGTCCTTTCCTCCTGCAATGTATGTTGACCTTTGGAGTTTTGCTTTTACTTCCCACTGAAATCTCACTACAGATTTCAAAGAGAATTAAAGAGAATATATACACTCTGCTATCTCAGTTTATTACAAATAGCGGCATCTGCTTCTTACATACAATATGGTATCAGTTTTTTAAAGAGGGAAGCAACTACATTATCAATCCAAATCTAAACATTTTGAAAACTAGTTTTATTACTTAGCTGAAGTTTGGACATGTACATAAACATACAACCACACACACACACACAACCATACAAACATGTCATATTCTCTCTCTCCTCTCTCCTTTCTCTTTCTTTCTCCTCTCTCCTTACCACTTCTCTTGTCCTCTCTCTCACTGTTTCTGACATAAGCTTTCTGTTAAAAATCAAAATGCTAATTTTTGTGATTTTGGAGTTAGGTGATAAAGTCATACTTCATCATTGTGTTCTCAGTTCTCTTCATCTTTGCCCACATTCCCATCTAACATTTTTTTTCTTTAAAAATCACACCTTAAATTTTGGGTAATATGTTCAACGAAAAACACTTTTGAATTCTGCTTCAAGATTTGACTTTGTATGGAAAATGCTGATATTTTAAGCATCATTACAAAAGCCAAGCGATTCTTCTAGGCAATATTAATTCAGCATCTTTAACCAAAACAACAGATATTATGTTCACAACCTCTTTCTCCCTTGCCATCCACACATAGAAACCTAAAAAGCCAAGACACTTGATTGCTCTGCCTAGGGATGCCCATGTGACACTGTCTGGACTATCAGATAGATATTGGTAGAATTCCCTGACCAAGATTTTTTCTCAAAAATGGAGAAAGGCAAAGCCTCACGGAGAAAGCTCTTTGCCTCTTTCTCCTTCCACTTTCTTCTTGTCTGAAGTGCAGAAGTGAGGTCACGAGGTGCAGGTCTGTCTTGCAACCAAGAGGTGATAAGCATGAATGTCACAGTCTTCAGGCAAACAACAGCAGAATGGAAAGATAAAGGAGGTTGAGTCTCTGATGGCCTCAGTGAGGCATCACTGTATGTCAGTCCTGATGTCTTCATAATCAGGTATTTAAGCCATTGTTAATCTTAGGAGCTATATACAATCCTTACAACTACACCACTTAAGCTGACCCAAGTGAAAAAGTAGAGTTCATTATAAGAATACAGGGGTCTCTCCCAACACCTGCTAGAGAAATGTGCCCTGATCTCAAAACAGATAAAGAACAGAAAACAGAAACCTGCCCAGGATCTCAGACTGCCATTCCATCTCTCTCTATCCCAGGCCACAGGGTTTCTTATGAAACCTTTAGTTTCTTATGACTGATCTTCTCTCCATGCACCTGCACCATTATTCTTTGACAAGAGAATGGAGACATTCCTCTGCTTCCACAGACACGAGGCTGGCCTACAAATCTGAAGTTATGTCTTTTCCCATCCTACTCCCAGCCCCAATTCTCAATTCATGTCTCTCAGTCCCAATTCCAAATACTCATGCAGGAGAACCTAATTGATCCTGCTTGGGAGAGTTATCTGCTCCCATGGCCTGGGAGTGGAAGGTAACATGAAGTAAACATATATTACACTTAGTCAAATTTAACAACTAGTTGTTGAGTTCCTACTCTGTGCTGGCACCGTACTAGACATTGGGGATGCAGCAGTGAACCAAACCAAGTCCCAGTTCTTGTGGCTCACCTTCTGGTTCATGGAGATAGGAAGGAAACACACAAATAGATAATATGTAGTGGAAATATGTAACATAAGGAAAAATAAAGCAGGTTAAAGCAAAAAGACCAATGTGACACGGAAAATCATTGCCTTTTATAGGGCAGTCAGGGTTCTGGTAAGGTGACATTTGAATAGATATTTTTAAGAAAATGGGGGATTTATCCTTGTGGTATCTGGGGAAATAGTATTCAAAGCAGAGACAATAGCAAATGCAAAGACTCTGAAACCAGAAGCATTTGTTTGGCATTTTTCAAAAAACACCAAGGACATCAGCCTGTCTGTAGCAGAGTGAGCTACAAGGCAAGTAGTAGCAGCAGATAAGTCAAGGGAAGGGTCATAGCGTGAGTCCTGGAACTCCATCTTTGAAAGCAGGGACCCCACCCAGGCAAGACTAACATAGGCTGGACAACATCCCCCCAAACATCCACTACAAACTGATATAAGTGGATTAAAGTACTTCGAAATTATCATTTCATTTGTGGAAAGCCAGAGAAGTCTCTATGGAAGGAGTATAAGAAAGGATTGTACCAGGGGAATGTCATGGGCTTTAGAGTCAGAAAGACCTGAGTTTGAATTCTAGCTGGACCAATAGAATTATAGGACTTCGAGCAAGTAAACTAGCCTCTTTGATTCTCAGGTACAACAGACTTAATACCTACCTACCTTACAGAATTAATAAATTATGCATAATGCTTGTAATATTTATGTGAGAAATATCCGGTATGTCTTCATTTACTTGGAGACTGAACGCCTTTTCTTATGTGTATGATTCCATGGAACAAATCAGAAAGGATGTGCTCCAAGGGCCCTTCCATCTCTGACACACGGAAAGTCTACCGCTGCTGTCACTAAAGCAGGGGTCTACCTCCCCTCGGTCCAGGCCTGGCAGGTCCTGGAGAGAAAGATTCACAAATCAAAGTCCACCAACACATTCCCAGACTGCTTATAACACCCTTATTCTCCCAACAATGTGGCAACTAGTATTGTAGGAAAATAATAAAGTTCATTCTTAAGAAAAAGTGAGGAATTCAAAAGGGAAAGGAAAAATGGGGGAGAAGGGGTAGCAGGCAGAAAATTTTCTTCCTGACGTTTACAGAGAAGTCATTGATCAAGAGCTGGGAAATGTGCGTGACACTACATTGGATACCTGTCCTTATATCTGTGCCATTTTTGCAAGATGTCACTGACCGATCTGTCCCTATCTTTAACACAGTCTGGTCATAGGAGAAAGGGAAAGTCTCCAGTCATCTTGTTTATTGCACAACATAAAAATGACTAAGTAAATTTAAATGTTAACTCCAGTATCCAGATATTTGATTTATTTAACACGAGATTCAAATTTAGATTCTGGCTCTGCTAGTTATAAGATCTGTGATCTAGACAAGTAACTCCAACTTCCTGTGCCTTACTTTTCCTGTTTTTAAAAGAAGAAAATATTTTTTTACCTCCCAGGGTTACCGTGAGGATTAAACAAAATAATAGGAGTGGTGACCCCTTATCTCAGTTTTAACTAATGAATTACTGACTGGTCACTGCTGACTATTACCCAGCATCAAACCTTCTTTCTTGGCTTCCACAAGTCCACTTGATATTATTTTTAAGGAAACTGTTGAAAATGTCAATTTCATAGTAAATAAATCCTAACTGTATTCAGTTACTTTCTACTAAAACATATTCATTAAAAATAAAGCACTCTGATTTCACAGCATCAAAAATTTCCAACAAATCACATTACAGGAAAATCTTATTTTGTTTATTCATTTCTATTATTCATGTAAAAGAAATGGCTCATTGGCTTTTTAAAAGAAAGACTGGAATAAAATGTGCAGGTCACATTTTCAGAGTTCAGAAGCTGAATGCCATTTTCATGGATCTGAAAATCATTACCTGTCAATCAAATCTGAAATGTCCCATTGCTTTAAAAAACTGGCACAAACATGAGACACAAGTAATTGAGGTTTTATATAAAAATGAAAACGAGTGATTAGAAACTCCAAAGGCTTTAATACTTAATAAATAAACTTTCTGGTAATTTAAGTTATGAGCTAGGTAACTCAGACCCAATACATTAATTCACCTTGAGAGTGGGTTGATTTAAAGTTTCCTTTTTAGATATGCATGATTTACTCAGTAATGATAATAAAAGAGAACCACAAAATTCCACATGTACAGCATCACTACCTCTAAACCAGCCCCAGCATGTCAGGTTGCAGAGCGCTTAAACCCACACACCAGGAGTTTAACTTGAGCTTGGCTAGGGGACTTGGATGAGACTTTCACTATTCAGATACAGAAAATATTAATTATCATCAAATCTGTCATTATCTTCCCATCCCCCCTTCCACATCCTCATCTCGCCTATCTGATCCTTTCTCCCACCAGCCAGCAAAGTGAAAAGCAGTGATTTGCTTAGTGGATTGTGGCTTTACTCAAAAAGAAAAGGGGGCAGCTGTGCACGCCTCTTTGGAGTAATCAAAACAGGGAGATGGGAAAGGTATTTGTTTAAGTGCCCCAAGGCAATTTGGTAGAAAATTCAGAAAATATCATTTTATTGAAGCAGCTACAAAAGAAAGGCAGAGAGAAGGAGGAGAAAGGGAGAGAGGAAGACAGAAAGAGAAAGAAAAGAAAGAGAGAAAGAGGAGAGAAAGAAAGAGAGCAAAAGAGAGGACTAGAGAGAAAGAACAGAAGAGAAGAAAGAGATAGAAGGAGAAATGGGACAAAAACAAAATGAGGCACAAAACCATGTGTTTAATACCCTCCCCGCCCCCACTCCCTGTCTTTTGAACTGCATGTCTAGGCAGATGTAAGTGTTAGAAGAGTACGTAGAAGCGGCAACCCAAGTTGGCCTGGTTTGCTGAAATAACAAACGCCTACAAGATATGACTTCAGGGGCACCTGAATGACCCACTGCCCAAAATAACACCACTTCATCCACTGCTGATGCCCAAAATTCCACTATTGGTGCTTTTCTTGGGGGGTGAGGGGAAAGGGCAACATTGCCTATGGGCATTGCCCTGGGTTAGGAAACTCTTTCAACCTATTTGCAACCATTTAAAATCTTCTTGTGATGTCTTTCAGTGTCATTCCTGGGTGCTGATTTGGACCCTAAGGGAAGAAAATATGAAGCTAGTTGGTGCCTGAGCTAGAAAAGGTGTCAGACCAGAAAGCTAAAGTCATTGAAGACAAAATGTACTTATTCAACTAGTGTTCAATGCTTATGAAACCAGGCTTACAATAGACATTTAGTTTGTATTTAGAAATTAAGGAAGGTGGAAAAATGGCTGTTACATTTTGATTTTATATTTATAAAATTATATGTCACATAATTAGTATAACAAAAAATGCCCCAATACTTCTCATACTCACACCCACATGTATAAACAGACCCACAATAACACAGCTGGAGGGGTGATCAGCTTGGGAGCTAAATGTCATTTTTAAAAATCAAGTTTTTTCCATCTTTCTGTTTTGTTGTCCCCTGCATTTCACTTCGTTCCTTTTAGGGTAACAACATGGCTAAAGCTGTACCAGGTTTCACATACAAACCCAACAATGGAGTATTTCTTCCCATTTTTTTTAATCAATAAAGAAAACTTCTCCCATTAAGTTCACTAGCAGACTTTTACTTATGTGAGAAGTGATACTGTTTAGTGGTTAGGAACACAGATCTTGGGACTGGACTCCTGGGTTTGAACCTAGCTCTGCCATTACTATTGAAATAGATTTAGGGAGTACAAGTGGTTTTTTGATACCTGAATAAATTGTATAGTGGTGAAGTCAAGGCTTTTAGTATAACTGTCACTGGAATAGTGTACATTGTACCCGATAGGTAATTTTATGTAAAGCAGTATCTATTAATAGTTGATATCAAGTCCTATCATATGTTAGTTGTTGGGCCTGAACAGGGCCATACACTCATGCCTAAGGCACTGATAAGGGAGAAAGCTTCCCAACATTCGCTTCCTGGGGCTTGAGACCACCTTCCTTGAATCTCATGACTTCTCAAAGGAGAATGGATACATAGATAAAACTGGTTCTGGTTAGAATGGAGGAAGGGTAATAAGTGGCTGTTGAATATGCAATCAATTATCTGCTACATGTATTATATGCCTTAATCTTATTACAATCCTATGATGCAAATAGTATATCATCCCCATATTACAGAGAAAATCCAAGACTTAGAGAGGTTAATTAATTTGCCTAAGGTAGTAGAAATGACAATGGTAGGGTTGGTGTTTTAAACCAGGCTGTCTTCAAGTCCTGTGTTGTTTCCATTATGACAACAGTTTTGCTTTAATGGAAGACCCAAGGTTTTTCATAGTTATCCATTTGCATGGGTTTCATTTAGCCCTTGGAGGTGCATGCAGAAGGGCTTTGTATGTTGGTCTCTATACTACAGCTTAGGGTGGAAAGATAGAAGATGAAGTGAGTAAGAGGGGCATAAAGGGAGCTATCAGTTCTTTGATGCTTAATACATACGTTAAATAAACCGTGGGTCTGCTCTCATTCATGACACTGATGCTTTAAAAAAAAAACAAAAAAACCCCCCAAAAAACAGTTTTTCCTATACAGGAAGGACTCAAAGCTAAGTAAGTCATAGTTCATCATTTAAAATGTCTTCTAATCTGGCATGGTGATAATCCTGCAAACACTAGATGATGGTATGGGATGTATGTTAATAGCAAAGTCCCTGAGTAGCAAAAAAAGACAGTGTAATAGTATTACTAGTTCCTCCCATCCTCTGCAATAGGAATGCCACTCAACCACAGTGATAATGGGAAGTAGCCACAGATACAGCTCAGGGTTTCTCCAGATAAAGACCTGAGATCACCATAATATTCTAACTCTTCCTCTAATTCCTCTGCCTATCTGAAGGACTGGATTCAGTTTACCTGTTCATTCATACTTCTCCCTCCATAATTTTCCATAAACACCTCATTAGAGAAGGAACTAACTCTCTATACTATTTCATCTAAAGTCACAATCTATAGGTTGCTAATGGGTCTCTAGACACAAATTGGATTATGTCTACTCCAGAGCACAGTCAGGGTACTCTGCCTTTTCATGATGAATCAGTTTATGTCATTTTTCCTCTAAATCAGATTATTTCGTCTGTTTTTTGTTCTTAATTCAGTGAGGTTTTCCACACTACCTTTCACCAAGGGCTTACTATGTGTCAGACAGTGTACTAAATACTATATATATATATATACACATAAAATCTAATTTCATTCTTGCAAGAACCCTTGATATAGGTAAAATTATACTCATTCTACATATGAAGAAAATAAGGCTCGGAGAGATTGAATCATTTACACAAATTAGTAAGAATTTCTCCAAATAGAAAATTGTAAAGCTAAATTTGGATTTATGTCCATCTAACTCCAAAGGCAACTCCTGATTTTCTAAAATTTGCACATTTGGCAGTTGTGATCTCTGCCTTCAACTGAATCATGCATAGTGTGTCGAACAGAACAGAAGAAGCCACCAAGGACTCGCCACCACTAGGCTACCTCTCCACTTCTAGGGCAGGGGTTGGCAAGCTAAGGCCCATTGGCCAAATCTGGCCTGAAGCCTATTATTGTAAATAAAGCTTTGTTGGAACACAAGGTGCATTCATTAATTTACGCATTTTTCATGGTTGCTTTTGCTCTACAACACCAGAGTTGAGTAGTTGCAACAGATACTGTATGGTTCATAAAGTCTAGTATATTTACTATTAAGTCCTTTGGAGAAAAAGTTGGCCAACCTCTCTCCTAGAACAACCCTGATATCAAATACATCTTAGTGGGTTGGATTTGTGTACTTTTATTATTTTATGCAATATACATACTTCCTAACAACACTGAACATAGGTGCTTGGGACTAGAATCAGTATGTCAGATGTTGATTCTAGTCTACACCCATCATTTTAGGAAGGGGGTGATAGAAGAGAAAAAATGAGTACAGATTTGGAAGATAGGAAGGCCTGGGTTCAAATTCCAAAACAGATTATCGAGTGGTGATAGTTAGACCTAAGTTACAGTTCTGTGAACATGAGAGACACAATCTATAAAGCACTAGCATAACTTCTAGCACACAGAAAGATAGGAGATGTTTTTCATATGGAAAAAACTGAGGCTGTGTTAGATCCTGATATTTGTAAGAACAAGAATTTAGGTTTCCTAAGTCCTGGGCACGTTTTTCCCTCCATGATGCCACATCTAAGCTTATTTAATAAGCATATGCACTATAGAGGTGAATAGAAATAGGCATTTGTTCATAGCATCATTAACACCTTTGCTGAGAAGGGACATTATGGATCTGGGTGACCAATCTCTCAGTCTGTGAAGCAATCTGCTTCTTAGCATCAGCTTCCAGCACCAGGAACTTGGCTAGAAGACCTAGGTCTTTGAAAGTCCAGACTCTTCCCAACCCCTAGACCAGGGGCTTGAGCAACCACTACCCAAATGTTCATCTTGAGAAGACTCAATCTGATAATCCAGGCAATAGGTTACCCAGGTGCTTTTACTGCTCCTGAGCTGTGGGATCAGAGCATCGTTTTAACTCTACAAAGACAGAATACCATTGAAAGAAAAGCCACAAGGACTAAATCAAGCAACCAAATGTACAAGGAAGGAACATGGTGATGGAGGTTTTTGATATGTTTGAGTGGATGTCCTCTGTGAAGAGGGTCAATCAGCCTAGAGACACAAAGTCTGAGAAAGCACATGATATAATGTTCATAAATCTGAAACATGTTCAGGGATACAAAGAATTAGGCTTCTATGGGGCTAGAGGTAAAAGAAGCACTGATGAAGCAGATTTGTAAAAACAGGAGCTTATGAGTACTATAGCTTATTAATAAATGGAACAGGCTGCCTGAGGAGGTAGTGAGTTCCCCATTTCTGAGCATGTTGAAACAGACACCAGTCTCCCTCTTGCCAGATAATACAACAGCGATTCCAACACATAATGTGGAATTAGACTAGTAAAACTATAAAATGCATTTGAGTTTATGGATTGATGCTACCCATGCTTCTCGAACTGTTATTTTATTTGGTTTGAAGTTGCTTATACATTTTTCCCATCAATTGATCTTTCTAATTGATTAATTGGTTTTCAAGACCATAAACTTTGAGTTAGTCTTCTCTATTCTGTACATTGGCCAAACATGCATCCACTACAAAGTCATGGTGAATGACACATTTTGATTTTGGGAGGTTTAAGTCACAAATGAAAAAACATATTTTTAAAAAGCTTGCTTCTAATGGAATAGAGCTGCATTTATTCCCATTCTTAACTTCATCCTATTGTCTGCATTTTTTTTCCCACCAAACTGTCAGACCACCCAAATCAATTCTTCTCTTTATTTTAAATTTACTGTTTTTTGAAATATGTATGTGGTTTTGAAATTCCCCTGGGATCTTAGGGTATGAAGCATTGTGTGTGTGTATGTGTGTGTTTAAGGTGTCTCTTTCATAGCTTGATAATTATATTTGGGTTAAGTATAGCATATGGACTTACCCCCATCTCATACTCAATGTTTTAAAACACCTAGGAGGGCTGGAAACTAGGGGAAACTGCGTTGGTTGGGCAGAAAGCCACATGGCTACACGTTTCACACAGACCTCCTGTTCCACGTTACTTCCTCTCTCTCCTGCTGCTGCCAAACCACCACAGTTCAGCTAATTCCTCCTCTAGCAGAGTCTCACCCAGCGCTGCAATTATAGTGGAGACATAAATGGAGTTAGAAATGAAATAATAAAGAGGCAAAGAGAAGAGGCTACCATGATTCATCCCTAAAGCATGTGAGGTCATTAAAAATATATATGTGCTCCAGTAATCACTAATTTTACCCACTAACTAAAAGAAAGGAGGAAGAAATTAAAATGGGGTGTTTTGAAAAAATGCTGCCTCTCTTGGTCTCTTCCCAAGAAAGCAGCTTGCTTAAGGGGGCATGTATATGTTCTAAGCAGAATGCTAAACCTGTCATCATAAATTATCCCAAGGTATTATTTAGAATAGCCAAGTCAAGGAAGAGAATAGGAATTTTTAACAATGTCTGGCTTTTACACTTTCCTATTAATTCTTATGATCTATTAAGCTTTTCCTAAAATGAAATCCCTGAAGCATCAATACTTTAAAGTATGCTTAAGGCAATATTTGGGCACTTGTCTTATGGTCTGAATTTTTCCAGGAGAGAAAAGGGAGAAACTATGCCATCATAGCCCAATAAATTTTGCTCATGACCCAATTTTATCGGAATTTGCTTATTCTGCTTTCTAGTAGTCACTGAATTCTGCACACTTCCTTTAAAACCAACTTCTCCTGACTGCTACATTCCTACCAATAGAATCTTCCTTGCCCCCTCAGAATTCCAATCTTACCCATTTTCACTTTTTTTAATGCTTTTCCACTTCTGCAATTTTCACCCCAACCTCCCACTTCCAGCATCAAGTCAAGATTTGCTATTGTGCTTCTTCCATGCGAATCACTACCTCCCCGTACTGCCGTGTCAGTAGTGCAGGCTCTCATCCTCTCTTACCTACCTGTGGGCAGCCTCCTGACTGGTCTGCCTTCCTCACCCTTCCTCCTTATTCCATCCTTGCACTCAAATCGCCCCTTTCAGTGTTCCTTGTATTACTGATCACATAAGCCGTTTCAACAGTCTTACTGGAGTAGCATTTCTCATTTTCTCCGCCTAGAAAGCCCTTATCCAACACTTAACACTCACTTTCTTTAAGAAGCATTCCATAATCCCCTAGCTATCTAAACAATATGTCCCCTCAATACTCATAACTATATCAAAATAACTGTATTTGCCTCTTTTCAACACTGAAGTCTTTGAGGTAAGAGATTATCTAATTTTTTTTTAATCCTCAACAGTTTATATAGTGCCTGACCTATAGAGGATGCATCAAAAAATATCTGTTTAAATGGATGTACTTCCTCATTTAAAATTCAACAGTAACTTTATTGCCACCCAGAAAGTACAAACATTTTACACTGGCATTCAAAGCCTCCCTTTCATCTCCCCCCATTTCTAGAGTTAGTACCCACTGTGCCTTCATTGTACCCAAGCAAAACCACACCCACTCACTGTTCTCTGAGTTTCTACTCTTTCCCAACCACGTAGCTTTATTTTTGCTGCACCTTCTACCTGGAATAGCCTTTTCCTCTAACCTCCCAATGTCCTACCTAGTATCCATCCTCCAAAGGTCATGTCATATACAATATCCTTTATGTTGCCCAGATACAGCCACAGCTATATGAATTCTCTCTTCAGCATTAATTCGTCTTCATTGGCATAACCTTATTGCACCTTACAGCACAGCTGTCTATATACTTGACTTATCTCTGCTATCAAGAACATGTACTATGTATAGCAAAGACCATGTTACTTAGCTATATATCACTCCAACACCTAAAGTAGTGTTGGGGACATATCCATGCTTAATGCATGCTTACATTTGAAAAGATTGCTTGAACCTATATTGAAATATTACTTTGATGCATGCAGTTTTTTATGTCTAAGTCAAACTGTCAAGTAGAAGATTGATTTGGAACAGTTTAGTCAAAAAGAAAAAGGCCTCAGACCTCCCTACAGGTGATTCCATTCCCTTCTTTTTAGAACAATCAAAAGCATAAATATATATAGTTCCTTAACTTTAAAAAGTATTTGATAAATGATTGGTTTTGTGGATTACATTTGTTACAGTCAATAACAACTTCACACACACACACACACACACACACACTCATTAAATTCTCAAGATACGCTCTTAGGAAAACTTAGTACCTCCATTTATTTTTTTTTAAGGAAAAAAAGCACAGATGAAAATTCTGTTTGAGGTAGGAATTAAATATTCATATGCTTTTGAATGTGACCAAAATTAGTCAACACTCTCTAAATGTTTTTAAATTGGTGAAAAATACCTACTTCCAAGATGAGAGACAAGCCTGACTTTTTTTAGTCTAGAGATAAGAGAGAAGGTAGCAAATCCTAGGGATTCTTTTGCAAAAATTTGAATCAATGGTCAAAGTTTGTGGAAAATGCATTAGAAAGTCAATGCCCCGATACCATGTTCTTAGAGAATTCTCAGTGCTATTATCTGAGTTCCAAGCCTCAATTACTAGTCTCCCCACTACACACACGAGAGTCATTCAAAAACCCAAAATCAGTGAGATCACTGTCCCTTTGAGTGTATGTCCTTATTTAAGTTCTGTTTAATATAAAAACTCCCAGGAAAGAGTAGCTTTGACCTTGAAATTTATCTAGACAGACTGAACAAATGGCAATTACATATTTTCCCAGTCCGAGGAAAATAATATTTTATGTAACTGGACTTAAAGACTGGATTTCATATCCCATCATTAAGGGATTTCCCTCCAGCGATTATAAGATATCCTACTTAGCCAAAATTTTCATTTCACTTTAGCTCCAAGAAAATTATCAGAGCTTGGCTGAAGCAGTGGGAGTATTGCCTAGCCCATTTCTAACAGTCTCATCAGACCCCTGGGTCAGAGCCCTGAGCCATTTTTCTAAAAATCCTTCCATGGATCAGAGAAAAAAAACAGCACGCATGAATTTAAAATATAAAGGATTTGAGGTATCAAGGCATTTGGGGTACAAAATAGCCTGTCATCAGGCCATTTTCAACATACATTTTTTCACTGGCTTCCAGACAAATACAACATTGTTTCCACACAGGAGTGGGCAGACACTGCCTTAGTCATCTTTTTTGTACTGGTCAATGGAAAGATCCCCAGTGGCAACGGCCAATGTGCCTGGGCACGCTCAACATTTCTGTGGGTTTCTTTAAGTGTGCTTCTCATTTAATGATTGCTGGCAATATTTTAGGCACACGCTCAAGGATACCCCAACACAAGCCCATGGCTTGGAAGAGGGGTCAGAAAGAGACTTGAGGGGACAGACACAGAGAGAATGAAGCACTGATTCTCCACTCTATGCCAATCAGTGAGGAGTAGAAACAAAGAAGGGAGAAATCCCAGGCCAGACCCATCAAATGAGTGCACCCCAAACTGGGATTAGAACTCAAGGATCCTGAGTCTTTCTGTGACTTCCAATAATACACTGCTTGTCACGTCTCCCAAGTACAGTTAGCACAGGGAGGATAGAAATGAAGGAGACATGACAATTTTTGATCTTCAGGCTCTTTGGGCTATCCTTCCTGCCCATCCCGCATGCGAGTAAGGTACATTGCTCTGTGCCTCTACAGTACGCCAGGATTGCCTCCAGCAGCACTTGCCACATCACACTGGAACTGACATTTTACTTTTCTGTTTCTCCAACCACACTGTAATCCCTTGAAAAGAAAAATGTTATATTTCACCTCTCCAGAGCTTAGCTCTGGAGTGTTTGACATGTAATAGAAAATGAATAGTTACTAAATTAATAAATTCACTCTTGATTCTGTATAGTTACAGAGAAAAATACTAGGGCCAACAGGTGACAGCTCCAAGAGGAGATGATTTTAACTTAACACAGGAAAGAGCATTCTAACCAGAGCATCCCAGAGCCAACACCAAGGGAGAAAACAGTGAAGCTTTCAGAGACAGAATGCTGGAGAGAAGATGCCTGTTTGGGGTGGTCTCCAATCTACTGATTCTGTGACTATTCCATTTCAGACCCCAGGCCGCATCATTAATCTGAGAGAAGAGTCTCTAGCACCACCTTCCTGTAACCTGAAGGACTTTATTTATAAAGGTCTATAAAGTCTATGCTAGCTGGCTAGTGGACTTACCGATCCTATTTTAAGTATTGAGCCTCTGCAGTGAGAAAAAAAAGCTTAGTCAAAGAGGTCTATGGTTGGGAAGTCAGCTTAATCTTCTACTACTGAGCTGATATGGATTAGAAGGATGATGTTTACCCCTACCCCCTGAAAAGCATTGTACAGACATAATAAACAGGAGTCTCAACATGTATTAGCAGAAGAAAACACAGACAAATTAATCTGAAAACTGATCAGAACGTTACAGCTCACCTGAACTATCATATTGAGGCTTCAAAAGGAGACTCATCTAGAATCACACAGCTAGTCCCGGTAGAGTTGGCACAAAATTCTGCTGATTACAAGGCCAGGATTCTTTTCATTACCCAATGCTGTGAAGCCCACTATAATATAACACTTAATTATACAGGTTCAGGAATACAAGTCAAAGCAGATCCCAAATGTAATAATAGATGCTTAAACTACATATGGGAAAAGCATGCTATAACATAATTAAACTATGACATGAATAAATTACAAAGGGATTGATTGCACTATGTTTTTCCCATCAAGGACTGAGTTGTACTCCTACACCTTGCAGGTCATCTGTGCTGTAAACTATAAAACACATGATCTCATTAGAATCCAAACAAAATATTTCGGGCATCAGGGTGTATAGGAAAAGCAAAGTACACAAGCACCTCATTAGGCTTTTCAACATTCTAGCTCATTTAGACTGACCAAGTACCCTGCAAAGTAGTTATTACTATCTCTATTTTTACAGATGAGATGGGAGCTCAGAGACATGGAGTGTTAATCTTTTGTCATACCACCAGTAAATAACAGAGTCAGGATTCAAATCCACATTTGTTTGGTTCCCAAGTACGTGCTTTTTCCCAAGAGATCAGGACACTTCAGTTTTCTGTGCCTCAGCAAATGCACTTAACTTTACATAAGTCAGTTTCCCTCTTTGGGTCTTAGACAATCTCTAAGATCTTTTCTAGTTGGAGAAGTTCCTGTGATACACATATTCAACATTTGAAAAGAAGTTCTTATGTACATTCTATCCAAAAATAAATAAGATAAAACATAAGCATACACAATTATCCAATATATCTAGATTACTTTCTTTTCTATTTTCTGCTAGCGTATATTTATCTAGGTTTGTCTGAATGTTGACACCAACTGAGGGCCTTCGGTAAAGAAGCAACACAGTCACAATTTCTTTATGTGTATACATGGGCAAGCTTAAGTTGGGCATCTACTATGTACAGGCTCTGCAAACAGCTGCAGCTTAAACAAGCATCATCAGAAACATAGGTGGGAGTCATTTAGTGCTGAAAGATGAAGGCTGTCAAATAGATAGGGACCATCTTAATTCCACACTAAGGCAAACTGTCCCTCGGCCTTTGAACCAACTGATCTTAAATGACTGTCCCTGTGGAGAAAAGAACCTGTCTCTTCAAGGCACTGTGGTGTAGTAGAAAATGCACTACTTAGCTTAGGGATCAAGAGACCCAACTCCGCCATTATTTACCAGGGCCTTTGGTAAGGTGAGCTCACATTCAAGTAGGCCTCAGTATCTTTATATATTTATAAAATTCAACATTAGCCACCCTCTTGCCTTCACTATGGGAACGTGTGTGTGTGTGTGTGTGTGTGTGTGAATCCAATCAAACAATGAGCATGAAAAGGCCTTGCAGATTTCAGGATGCTCAAATACTGAAAGCTGAGATTATTATTCTTTCTCTAGTAAAAATTTTACCTGATACTTTCACTTCCATTGATTCACTCACCTCAAAAACAGCATGAGACTTTTGCTACTGGCTTTATCTTTCTTTCTTTTTTCTTTTTCTTTTTTTTTTTTTTTTTTTGTTTTGTTATTTTGAGAAAGCTCATAGGAAAAACATGAGTTTTTGTGTCACGTGGATCTGTGTCTCACCTCAGACAAACCACTGGCCGGCATTGTGGCCTTGCATATGTTTATTAATCTTTCTCTGCTTCAGTTTCCTCAGCTGTAAAATGACATAACACTTCCGATAGTGGTGACATTTGAAGTCACAATGACATATCTAAAGAGCCCAACACAGTGTCTGTTTTAATAAATTGTAGTGGCTGCTATCATTATCTACCACCCTTTTCACATGGCCAGTGACAAACGATGACACAGGAAAGACCCCCCTGCCTAACCCCAGCCCCGCCAGCCAACCCTGCTGCGTCCCTCGCTTGCTGTGGGGCCCGGGCCCACCCTCAGTGCAGAGGGAACCCGGAACACCGCAGCTCTGCCCTTCTGCACGTTCCACAGGCTCCCACCGGAGCACTTCTGCTGCCACCCAGCAACTGCCCAGGGGAACTGCATGGGTTTCAGACAAGTAGAATTTAAAGGGATAGTTACATGAAATTTTAAGAAGCAATGAAGGGAAAACATTTTTTGGAAGTCTCTTTCCTATCCATAACAATTCATAAAGGGTTAAGTTGCTGGAATAGAGTCAAATTCGAAACTGACATCTATATCCAGGCCTGTTCCCTCCCACATGGTATAATTTCTATAAAACCACCTGGATTTTTTTTTCTTCAGCATACTTTTGTTATTATTTTTTAAGAATACCCAATTATAGAATTTTAGTTCTGAAGGAGACCTGACCTGGAACATCATAGCTAGACTGTTTCTCTACATATGTTTATAATAGTAAATAAATAAGGTCCAGACGAGAGAAAAGATCACAAAGGTCTTTATGAAAAGTCAAAACTCTAATTCCATGTCTACTATCTGCTCCATTCCCTAGATACTTCTAAAGAGCAGGTTCCCTGTTATCCAATAACACAAGGAGAAGAAAGCCCCAAAATGCTACGACTTGTAGATTTAGGTCAGTGAACCCCTCCTTAGTTGGTTACCCATCTTTAAGTTCTACTCTAAGCTTTGCCATTGGGGTTCTTGCCCACAATCCACTAAGGCCACAGTTTATATCTGTAAATTGAAGGAGATTAAACCATACACTCAAAAAAAAAAAAAAAAGTCCCTTCCAGCTCCAAAAGCTTATATTTCTTATCAGTCACCCTTATTCATTGAATTATAATAATAGCACCTTGGAAGGATTTAAACACATCATAATTAACATTTTTTCTGCAATAAATCAGGAGAAACAAATCCTGAACTCTGACAGTCTGCCAAGTGTCCCCAGACCCCATGCCATTCTTCCAGATGGGTTCTCAGGAGACATGCCCTACACAGCCCCAGGGCTTGACCCATTCTGTTAAACATTCCCCTTCTCACTTGCATTTCAACTGGTGCACATGGGTAAGGTCTCCCCTTTTTGAAGCGATTAATGTCAGTAAATATTGTTACAACTCTTAATGAAAAAGAATACGAAGAGTTAGAAACAAAAACACAATAATATGGCTGGTGATTGAGAGAACTTTCAGAAAATTGTGGGGAGAGTCACATCATGTGACCTTAAGATCACCCATTGTTACAGAGAATGTATGTTTAGGGTGCATTTTGATAGGAGCACCAAAAACATTGAACTTTCATCCGGAAAGTTTGAGTAGTACTCTTTTTTTTACTTGTTTTTGCCTTATGCCCTGTTTTTTACTGTGTGCTTTAATTCTTGTTTTGTTCTGAGTTCTTTTCTTAAAAAAAAAAGTGATTATTTACAGAGATATTTCTAAAGCTAGATGATACCCCCAAAGTTTCAAGATTTAATCGCTTTTAATTGCTGAGTTTTAATATCCCATTAAGTGAAGGAAAATGCATAAAATAAGAGGATTCTCCCCATAAAGAGAATAGAAAAGCTAAACTGACAGGGCTTGAAAAGCCAACATTCACTGATTACAAGTCGTGAGAGCAAAGCAAGAGTGCCCTATGTCTGAGAGACCCAAATGTCCTAGGTTCCTAGATTCCAGAAAAGGACCAGGTATTTTTCAGAGAACCAATTTCTCTCTTTAATGTCAAATCTTTGACGCAGATTCCATTTGTGTTTCAGAATCCTGCCATTATGACATTAAAGACCAAAAGCACTTCCCCAGAAGAAATGCAGTGTCTCTAACATTGATGGGTTTTCTTGCTACTCAGAAAAATAGACTGTTATGGAACCTTACTTTGGGTGCCCTCACACCAATGGTGAGTGCAGCATAAACGTTGGCATAGTCCTCAGGCATTCCCCAGCAGGGATGGGATCCTGCCCTCTGCAGGAATTCCTAGGCTACAACTTCCTAAGGAGGTATTTATCATTTAAATATAACCTCCTGGCAACCAAATATTTATCTGGAAGAAATTGGGAGCGGCCCTGTCCAATCAGGCACCTGGGTTCAGTCCATTACTCAAAAATAACAGGATTGTGGCATTTGGGGAACGCCTCCCCACAGAGATTTGCCAAGAAATAGCTCAGCAATCCCGCATCATCCACCCATCCTTGTCAACATACCTCCCTGGGCATTATGAGTGAGTGGACAGCACCACACCCAAGTTCAAATCCAGGGCATTCTTGGCACAGATCCCCAAAGGCAAAGTCAAGAGTGCACATGACAAAATCCTAGCCTGCTGCCCTGCTCATCACAGCATGTGATGTAACTTGATCCTTGCTGAGGATGGTAGGTTCATAAGCCCCAAGGCAATTCTGTTTTCAGAATTTATCTCCATCCAAGGAAATCTCAAGTGACATTGCTCCACTGGATTCTGAGACTATTAGTGTTGCCCTCAAGAGGGTGATATTCAAGATCTCATATATAACCTCTCCTTTCCACACCAAGATCAAGCATCCAGTACCTTTCACCAGGACTGACTCAAAGACCTGATCAAAGTTTTTTCAGTGTTCTAATTCAACCCACATACCACTCCCTGTTCTAACCGTTTACCATTCACTATGCATATAGCAATGTGCCTGCCACATGCTAATGTTGTGCTAGAGGCTATAAGGACACAAAGATGCACAAAGCCTCCATGCTCTACAATCTTTATGACTTCAGTTGGTCAATCAAAATAAATAAAACCTTCTATCCTGACATTCAACACTGTCCATGAATATGTTCTCCTCTTTTCCTCCACATTCTCTATTTTCCAGGCACCCAGGAGACTAGTCGTGGTTTCTTAAATGATTTTTCACACTTTTATATCATTCTGTCTTTGTGTCAGAAAGCTCTGTCCCCTAGTCTATGAGCCACCTTCTTCTTCCTTTACCAAAATTCATCAGTCTGTTGTTTTTTCAGCAACAATTCCGACCCCTAATAAAGATCACCTGTCTGTGCTCCCACAATGTATTTTTTGCATCTTTTGTTCAGGGGTTGCCACGTTATGCCTTCTGTGAAAGTTATATGAAAGTTAGTTTTCTACGTATTTACTCTCCTAGTCCCCAGTTAGATCTCAAGTTATTTGAGGCCAGGGCCAATATATAATATATAGGCACGTGTCACTTAATGACAGAGATATGTTCTGAGGAATGCATTCTTAGGCACTCTTGTTGTTACGCAAACATCATAGAGTGTACTCACACAAGCCTAGATGTTATAGTCTACTACACATCTAGGTTATGTGTTATAGCCTATTGCTCCCAGGCTACAAAACTGTACAGCATGTTACTCTACTGAATACTGTAGGCAATTGTAACACAATGCTAAATATTTGTGTACCTAAACATAGAAAACGTACAGTAAAATATGGCATTATTTTCTTATAGGACCACCACCTTATATATGGTCCATCATTGACCAAAATCATGCATAACTGTATTTCATTTCTCTTTCCCTACAGAGACTATTAGGCCATTATCCTCCATTTGTTAATTCATCATATTAAAACTATCACAACTAAACCTTGTTTCCAGGATTGGGGTGTAACAATATCCACCTGGTCTGTGGTTTCTACCATGAAGAACAAAAAAGACAAGGAAAACTCTTAATGACTGTAACTATATGAAATACCTGAAACAACATTTTAACTAGAAGGAATTTGTTGACTAGCTAATATTCTTAATTATACGTTATGTTTTATTCTAAAACAAGCTTCCTCTGGTCAACAAACAATACAAAATATAACCTGGGTGTTTTAAGTGGCCATGTATTGGGTTTAAGGTCACTGCTGTGTATACTTACAGAGTCATCCCTTGTTATACATGCCTTCTGCTTAATCTGAGTTGGGGATACCATCTTGTTCCTGCAAGCATTTCTACATGTGATTTCCTGATCACAGAAACAGATTCTCTATCTCCCATTAATAGGGCTTAGGCTCTCTCAGACCAACCCATCCAGTTCCTGTTTCCATCAAAAAACTGGTCCAGCTCTCTGTTAGATTGTCACTGAGTAACAGGACTTGAGTGAATGATTAACATTTCTTTTCTGTTGAACTCACAGCACAGACCTGCAGTCCTGACTGCTCCACTATGTGATTCGGTAGCTCTTGGGGAATAGCCATCTGCTAGCATTTTGCAAGGCCTTAAAAGATACATGTGAAGTAACTACCATCTTCCTAATAAAAGCAAGCAATTGGGTAGCAAAAGAAAGCCAATATATCTGGAGTGCCTATAGCATCTGCCAGCTTGGCACTTCTCATGCGTTCTCGTTTAATCCTCACAACTAATGGCATAGACGTTATTAAGCCTATTTTAGAAATAACTATACAAGCCTCAGAAGAGTTATGTAGCAAAGCCAATAAGTGACAACTCGGGGATTGGGACCATGGACTGTGGAATCCTAAACAATATGAATACTATATAATATGAAACTCTCACCATTTCACAGAACCCCTTTTCCTGTTCTGTGGATCTATTAGTTAGAATTAGGTTTGGCTGCATGTAACAGAAAAATCCCATCTAATGATGAAATGTACATCTCTACTCTTAGTAGTAGAAGACCAAAGGGTGGGCAGTACAGGAGTGGAAGGGCATCTCCACAGAGTCACTGGGAAGCCAGGCTCCTTTCAGTTCCCCACCATGTCATCCCTAGGCTTATTCCTTGGACTCATAGTCCAAGATGGCGACCAGAGCATTTCATCCACATTACAGGGAGATGGAGGGGAGGTGAAAGGGATGGAGAAGAGTGCTTCCTTGTCTTTTGAAAAGACTTTCCAGAAGACCTTCTCATTTCTGCTGCTTACATTTATTTGGCCAGAACTTAGTCAAATGGACAGATTTAGCTTCAACAAGATGACCACTCATGTGAGGACTCTTCAGCTTGATGCCACTCTTCAGAAGATGAGATTCCCTTCACCACCAGTCCCACTACTCACCTACACGGACAACCATACTAAGACTTTGTGATCCTAAGCACTGTAAATATCATGGCTTTCCTCTCTGCTCACGTACAGATCAAAATATAAACCATACTAAATCACAAAGCAGAACATTTTCATGAATGTTAAAATTAAAATAGATTCTTTCTAGATTTCAAGTTTTTGAATAAGTTTTGAATAAGCTTTAAAACTGAACTTTTGTCAGTTTTTGGTGGCCACATTTTGCCATTGTCCTACCCTTGTGCTTTTCTGCCTATTGGATAATCCAGCACTGTTTACAATCTCTCTTGTATTTCAATTGCTCCCAGGGCTTCATATGCTGAATCCTATGGATTACATAAATATTTCTATAAATAATGGTTAATTTTAAAGAGAAAAATATTGTATCATTTCATATAGTTTACTGAGGAATATTTGGGAAAGGAAGTGATGAGAAATCGAGGAGTTACTTCTTAGGAAGAAAACAACCTAGACTCATGTTCAATAACCTCTCGTCCCACCATTCACCTAAGGGAAATTGCTTTGCTTTGTGTTTAAAAAAAAAAAAAAATCTTTTTTGGTGAGGTAAACACTCCATTGGATAAATACTTCCAGTAGTCAGATATATCTAAATGAAGAATAACTTAACCTACTTCATACCATTCTAAGGGTTTTTAATAAATAATGAAAAGAGGAAGGATATAAAAAAAGAAGTATGAACTATATAGGTGGGTCTGGGAAGTTTTGACTAAGGAAAAAGTAGAAAGAGAACAAAGAGGAGAAAGAAAAATATGCCAGTTGAACCTAGAAAAGAGATCAAACACCAACTCTGGCCTATCTTCCCTCATCTCATTCCATCCTTCCCTCAGGTCTATAAAATAAATGCGCAAATGCTCAAATCCTGCTACAACTTTCCCAAAGCAAAAACTGCCATTGGTCACTATACTGCTTGCCTGCTGACAAGGAATTCTTATTTTGCTCATTTCATGGAAGCAAAATAGAAAGATGGTTATAAAATCTTGGTTAACAATTGACCCAGGAGATGGCAGAGACTTTAAGTTCATCTAATTATGAAGACTTCATATTGCATTTCTAAATATTAATAGTTGCTGTCACTTAGTTAGGATTAACAAGGGCATATGTTCTTCTTTATCAGAGTGAGTGAGCTAAAAAGAGAGCACTCCCCACCCCCACTCCCACCCCACCCCACCCCACCCCCGCCTCTCAGGCCTACACCCATCCCCACTACTCCCAGTACCCTGCTGCCTCCATTTCTTAGCTGAAACACTTCTTAAGAACCCATGCAAACTTCACAGGTCTCTTAGTTTGGAGTAAAATGCCATAGCATCAAGATACTCTTCTGATTTTAATCTCTCAAATCTCTCCATCATCACTGATAAAGCCCTGTGTTTATAGAATACCTTTCCCCAAGAAACCCAGGGTGATTTATAGACATTATCTCATTACACAATAAGTAATTATCCTAAGGGATAAGTGGGCAATTTTATTCATTTTATGCACTGAATCAGACCCATTTCCCAGCAGTGCCAGAGATGGCCCCACAGTTTATAGCAAGGCCTCACAAGCTAGTTTTAACCGTGAACCACTTTATTCTTAGTGAATGCCAGCACAAACAGCAGATAAAAGCAGAGTTATTCTAAGTCCTCCAAAATGGCCATAGCTTATCAATACCCACCTACAAAACTCATCTCTTCCTCAGTGTTCTTCAGGCTTGTGGTATTTAGCCGGCCCAAGTTGTGTTGGCCTATTTGCAGTTCCTCTGAGGTGCCCTCTCCCCCGTTGGCACATACTCTCCCTGAAACACTCTCCATAACCTTCCTTCACCTTGTTAACTCCTACTCATCCTACGAATCCCAGCACCAACATTTCTTCCTCAGTGAAGTCTTTCCTGATCTCCCGCCCTCCAAATTAGGCCAAAATCCTGTAGTGCACACTCTGCTATCCTGCGTGTGGCAGGCTGTCTCTATGACAACAGTGCCTACTTTCTGATCTTCATGCCTTCGTGTAAGAGCCTGTCCATGAGCATGGGCCAGATTCAGTGACTTGCTCTATGAAACAAAGTGTGGCAGAAGTGAGGAGACATCACTTGCTGGATTAGTTTGTCAATGTCTGTGGCAATGTCTATCTTACTCGACCTCTCTTTTTCCCCTCTTGCTCTCTCCCGTGCTCCCTCTGAGGAAAGTCTGCAGCCATGGGGTCAGCAGCCTTACAGGAAGGCCCACGTGACAAGGAACCGATACCTCTGGCCAACTGCCTGCGAGGACCCGGGCCTGCCAACAACCACATGAGTGGTTAGAGTGAGTTTAAAAGTGATCCTGCCACGGCCCTAGTGACACCTTGGCTGAGGCTTTTTGAGAGGATCCAGCTAAGTCTTATCCATATTACCACCTAAAAACTGAGGGATAATAAATGTTTATTATTTTACACTACTAAGTTTTTAGGTAAGTTGTAATATTGCAATAGATAATTCACATACCCCATATATCTTTCCTTTAAAGTACTTATCACTGCTGTAATTTTATACTTATCAGTATAGTTATTTGATGACTATCTGCTTGCCCCCATGACTGTCAGCTCCATGAGGGAAGAAAGTCTGACTCTTTGAGCATGATGGTATCATGGTGCCCAGCATGGCACCTGGCACATGGCAAGTGCTCAATACATGTAAGTCGAGTGGATAGTTTATTCCAACCATTATGTTTTCCGATAGCCCTCAAGTACCACAAATAATAGACACGAAGTACATCCTCCACTTGTATGCTCTTGTATGCTCTCCACAGCGTGTCCTGCCCCCCTTCCTCTCTCACACCAGGAAAGTCCAATCCAGTCATCACACACCAGAGCTTCCATTACTGCCAAGTCTTCTCATACCCATGTCCTCCTCTTCTCACCCACTGGCCTAGTGCAAGTACTTATAATTTCCCAACTCTACTATCACAGAATCTCTCCCCTAGCCAGCCCCTTTCTCCAGTTTCTGTTTTCTCCAAACCATCTCTTATATTGTTACCACCCTTAACTTTCTGAAGCAAAATGCCAGTCATTTCAGGCTCCTCCCTGAAAACCTTCACTATCTCGCCTCCTCATAGACTAAAACCAAACTTCTCATACTAATATTCAAATCCTTTAAGAAACTTCCATTATACCTTCCCAACAGCTTGGACCCAGACATTCATGAGACTTGGTGTGATCACACTAGTTGGGCTGGACTGTCCTGCCCCTCCCTATCTCTCTGCCCAGGTTCTACTTATACTATAATGATTTGATCAGATTCTACCTCCTCCATAAGACCTTCCCATCTCTCCCAGTGGAAATTATCTCTCCCTCTTCTGCACCCATGACAACTGTTGGCTTCCCACTGGAGCCCTAACCAAAGCCTGCTTTGGGCTAAAGTGTGTGTGTGTGTGTGTGTGTGTGTGTGTCTGCCTCCCATAAGATTGTGAACATCTTGGTGGCAGAGTCCATGTCTTATCATTCTGTCATGCACAATGCCTGCCACATGTCTGGGGCTCATTAAGTACTCATCGAATGTAATCAAATTACTGCTTAAAAAGAAAATATATTTTTGGGGGGCTGCTTTTATTTTCAAAATGCTGCTGGGAGGGTAGATTATTAAATCAATGACTATTAAAGCAAAGACCACAAACCACCTCTGAAGCCCAGGAAAAGATCTGATTAGAGGGAAATACATCGGTACCTTTAATCCTCCACTGAGTTTGGAAAAACAACAAAATGTTAGCTTCCACCAGATCATTTCTTCTTAATTAAAAGTTAGCCAGATTCTTTTGGAGCACTCAGGTTTCTGGTCAGGTCAACAAAAAAGTAAGGAACATCACTCACCCATCCTCCTCTGTCTTCCCAGCCTCACTCTGGAGTTATGCAACCCTTGGGGGCGGCATACACTTCAGCTATTTGCCCTGCATTCATAATTAGATTGTCTAGACAGGAGATGTTGCTGGAGCAATAGGAAAATATTTTACAAGGTGTTCCGCAGAACCACACTTATAACAGTGATTAGAACGCACTGACAGACGCGAAGCCAGCAGAATCAGCCTGGGCCATGAGCCGGATTCACCCAGAGCAGAGGCCCTTTGAAGCTCTCATCTGAGGAAGAGATGCCAAATTAGAACTCTGAGGGCACAAAGGAGCTCCCTGGCCTTTGGATGCAAGGAAGCAAGGCTGAGATGGTACAGTAGTCTGAAATGCCCTTATTCTGCCCTCCATATGCTAACAGTAGGTCAGCAGGGAACAAATGGTAGTTGCTGCTTTCACCAGCATCTCTACAAACAGGATGCATGGAGCCCACAGCAAGAAGTTTCCTGGGCCTCACTTCTGCAGCTTAGTCTGTTCCTTATATTTCGCAGAATGCAAATTTAAACAGTACAGAAGGTGTATGTGCAATGCCTACTCTTGTAGGATGGCATTTCTTGGCCTGACCTCCCCTCTCAGCTTTTGTTGGCATATCAATATGACAGCAACAATATTTTCCAGCAGAAAACCTCTTTAGAGATAATTTTCACAGGAGGAATTGATTGGGTGAAATCTTTTAGCCCTTTAAGATGAATGGCTTTTGAAAAATTGTTATACCAATGCATTACTACAAGAGTACAGAATTTAAATGCTAAAAAAAAAAAAAAAAAAAACCAAGAGATTTTATAAATTTAGCAAGAGGACATTCAGCAAGGGGAGGGAAATTATATCAAGAAAGTGAATCAGGACTCAGGTTCCTGAATTCCAAACCAGTGTCTTTCTACCAAAAAATATATATGCTTACATCACTCAAATGCTAACTATATACCAGATACTGTTCTAAGCATTTTACATGTATTATCTCCTTGAATCCTCAACACAGACCAGTGAGAGAGATACTATTATATCCCCACCCCTAGTATACAGACGAGGAAAGGGAGACAGGAATTAAGTAACTTGCTCCAGGTCACCCTGAGGTAGATCTGGGATTGGCTCCCAGTTAGTCTGACTTCAGAACCTGCTACCTAAGCCCTGCACTGTCTACATTCTACCTCCTTGTTAGAGTTCAGATGGGAACAGAGGTAAAGAAATGGGGCCCATTTATCCTCAGGAATGACAATGTATTGGAGGACAAGTAAGAATTAGGTGCATGACAAAGGCAGGGGAGAATCTGAAATCAAAG
This sequence comes from Eulemur rufifrons, assembly GCF_041146395.1. Taxonomy (NCBI): domain Eukaryota; kingdom Metazoa; phylum Chordata; class Mammalia; order Primates; family Lemuridae; genus Eulemur; species Eulemur rufifrons. The sequence goes on from NC_090989.1 coordinate 74,816,516, forward strand.
AATCTCATGTTTTGGATCCCACCATCATTGTTTCCATGATTACACGCAAGTCATGTGACCACTCAGAATCTCAGTTCCCTTATTTTTATCTCTTATAAGCATAAAAAATAGGAGAGTTAACAAGTAAATATGGATTTTTAGAACTCTTTAAGTGGAAACTTACTCTATTTTAACACTTTACAAATTACAAAACACTTTCATATGCATCATTTAAATCTACAATGACCCTATGAGTTAGGCTTGGCAGGGATTTTAATATAAATTAGAAATTGAGACCCCCAAGAATTAAAGTTAATTGTCCAAATTCACACAGCAAGCAAACGGTGTGATTAAGATTAGTCATAGCTTTAACCTTATGGTTAATTCTCACAGAAGCCTCATCCTCCCCTCCCTCCTCCACTTTTCTGAGAGGTTATAGACACAATAGGATTATAGAAATTTGTTTTTAATTAAAATTTTGGAATAAATTCAATTATGGTAGAAATAAGATTTAGGGTTGCTGTTTCAGATAAGGAACAATAACAAAAGATATGTACCAGCAACTAGTTGCCCTGGAGGATAAACCAGGTCTTTTACTATTTCTGTCTCTGGTGATTGCTCTAATCCAAAGAGAATCTGCCTTCATCTCACAAATAAATGATCCATATCCTTTAGTTGTCTCTTGCCGTCACCCTTTGCCTTCACATTAAGCCAAAGGCAAACTGAACAAAACAAAACAACTCTTGTTTTGTAAGTACCAATAAGTGGGATATGTTGGCACATATTCTGCTAAGTTCTGATAGTCTTCTTCATGGCTTCCTTAGAGAAGCAGAAGATACACTAACAGGAGAGGTTATCTTCATGCAGAGGGACCGATGGAGAGGAAAAGAGGAGAGAGGTCAAAAAAAAAAAAAAAAAAAGAAGGCAAGGGAAGAGGGAGAAAAGGAGGGAAAGGAAGAGAAGAAAATGGAAGGGAAGGGAAGGATGGGGAAAGGAGAGAGAGTGAGAGAGAGAGAAAGAGGGAGAGGTAAAATATTATTCATCCAAAGAAAGGAGCACTGGATAGAGAGTCAGAAGAAAGGATTTTGAGACCCAGCTCTAATACTCAATAGCTGATGATGTCTGAATCCCTGAACCCCTTTTAGTGTTACTCTTCTCATCTATAAAATGTAGTGAATCCACCTGCTTATTCTTGGGTGTTGAAGGCACAGGGGAGGTAAAGGCACTTGATGAACAGTGTTGATATTACCACCCACAGCCAGTGGTGCTCATGTTAAATCAATGCCTTTTCTTCCAAGAAGGGAATTTGCACAGACTCTGTCCAGGCTTTCCCCTGTACTCAGCTCGTCATTACTGAGCAGCTGACCGTTCCTTGCCTCCTGCTATTTTCCCTGCCTGCTGCTGCCTTGCCTCTGACCTCATAACAGTGACCTAATGCTTCAGAAGGGCCAATTGACTTGAAAGTAAAGATAACAATCAAATTAATCTATTTAGTTCCATGTTAACCAAAGCTTTAATCTGGGAGAAAAATCAGAACTTGTTGACACCTGATATCTGTGAGGCATATTACAAGGTGCTTTCAAGTTATGTCATTAGAGCATAACAAAAAGACTGTTAGTTAATGAAGCAGAATGACTATTAATGTCACCTTTTAATAGATGAGGACATAAAGTTAACAGTTGTAAAACTGGGACTAAAACCCAAGACTCTATTTCCAGTGCAGTACTCTAATATGGATGTGTGCAAAAACAACCCTTAGCAGTACTTAAACAATCACACCTTCGTCACATTATGCTCCTACCTCTGCGTGCTTAAAGAAAGCCCTTTCACACTCAGCAGCATGCCAGCTGCTGGCACAGGCTTCTCACCGTAACCACAGCAGGCCAATCTGGAAAAGCTGCACAGGTTAATTGGGAAGGGCCGGAATGACATCACCCCCCCATCCCCCGTGGTAATGATTGGGTGCCTCATGGGAAACAAAATATAATATTCTACAAAAAACGAAATTTGGCAAAACTAATGAAAGAAGGGAGGTTAAGGATGAGAGAATGGGAATAGTACAAATATGTAGATTTCTCACCTTTTAGAATGGAGGTTTAATGAACACAATTTAAGAAAGCACATCAAGTGAAAGTATATTATCAAATACATAGCCATTAAAGTAACTAATAATGACCATTGGCCAGGTACAGTGGCTCATGCCTGTAATCCTAGCACTTAGAGAGGCCGAGGCAGATCACCTGAGGCCAGGAATTTGAGACTAGCTTGGGTGACAAAGCGAGACCCTGTCTCTACAAAAAATTTAAAAAATTAAAAGAAATTTTAAAAAATGATTATTATAAGCAACTTTAAAAAATTAATGACGTTGAAGTAGGGAAAATGATGGAATTGGGTTGCTCATGTAAACAGGTTTATATAAGGGAATCAATAGACAGCATTCAAAAAAATAGGACTAAGAATATGTTGTTACACTTAAAATCACCAATAGAAAGAGAAACAGACTGCAATTCTTCTATGTTAGAAGAAAACAGCACTTAATAGAAAGCAAAGGAAATGTAGACAATATGGTAATGTATTTTAAAAATACAAAAATCAAGAAGAGAGAATTTAGATCATAATTGTCATATCAATATATGTAATAAGTTAATCTTATCTACTAAAAGAAAAAGTCCCCCAGGTTAGATCATAAAGTAAAATTCAATTTATGCTATATGCAAGTACATAGCAAAAACAAAGAGATTCAAACGTTTAAAGTAAAAACTAGGCCAATATGTACCAAGAAAATTCAAAGAAAAAGAACACAAGAGTTACAATATTCAACAGACAAGGCCAAAATACAAGTGAGGCATTAAAAGAGATAAATTGTATAATGAAAAATATTTTAATCTAAAATATAAATTCAACATCTATATATGTTTCTATATCAAAAAATATGATATCAACATTCATAATTTAACATCACAAAAGTAAAGTAAAAAAAATCCACCAGATAATAGAAACATTTAATTCTATCTCAATCTATGACAGATCAAGTAGCAAAATATATATATGTATATATTTAAACACATATGTCTGTATATATGTATATATTTATATATGTATTTACATATATGTGTAAATATACAGACAGGCAAAGATAGAGTAGACATAAATAACATAATGATAATGGATCTAAGTACCATTTATGAAACTCTATCCAGAAATCAGAGACAGCACATTCAAGTATTTAAGAAATTGATAAAAATTGGCTATTTAAATGAAAATATTCAGTAAATTCCAGAGAGCAGAAATAGTAAGAGAAGACAATTTCTGAATACAATGTAATAAAATTAGAAATTAATAACAAAATTTAAGGCGGTAAAATCCAACTTTATAAAAACTTACTTCAATCTATCCGCAGGTCAAAGAGGGAATGAACAAATAAAAATAGAAGGGTGTATGAAATATAATAAAACATTATTATGCATCTAAAAAGCAACATTATAGAAAATTTAATATCCATAAAGCTTACATGTCTAACAAAAATGACTATAAATGAATTAAAATTTCAAGTGAAATTATAAAAAAATATATATATACAAGTAATAAGAAATAATACAGATAAATTGTAGAAAATAATACATGAGAAAACAAAAGAATTCTATTTTGAACAAGTAAGCTCAAAACTTACTTGGTACTTTGAATTAACAACCAGCACACTAACCATTAGCTAACTGAATCCCCACACAAGGAAGAAAGATATTATATGCAAAATAATCTTTTATTATTTTTATCATGTCTTTTCATGCTTTCTCTCTTCAGTATATATTTACAAACCTGAAAAAACTGAGCAATTTTCTAATAAGATATAAATAACAGAAACTGATCATAAAAGAGAGAAAAATCTAAACATGTCAGTGCTATAGAGAAAACTGACAAAGTTGTAGTGTTACTCTTTCTTCAAAAGTACCACATTCAGGCATTTTCATAGGTGAAACATGCCAAGCTTCTAAGTAACAGATAAAGCCATTTCTTTATCTAATAAAGTCAACAGAGAAAAAGAAGAAACTTTACTTTTTAAGAAAAGATTATCGATATTTGCAGTTAATATTAAATAGCATATTAATAATGATATACTAATTCAAAGTAGAATTTATACCTTGAATGTACCAAGATATATCACTGGTAGGAATGTGTGCTATAATGCAACATATTAATTAAATCTACGAAGAAAAATAAATATATGATCATCTTCAAAGATACTATAAAATCATTTGCTAAAATTCAGTATCTAAGCATCGTTCCCATCAGACTGCCTCTCCTGAAAATAAAACTGGAAATTCTGCACACACAATACATAAATAAAGAAAACTCATTTCTCCACTCCTCTACCTTTTAGGTACCCAGAGGTCTACAAAAAACAGACTACCTGGAAGGCTCTGGAGAGTGAATAAAGGAAGTCTCCAAAATGTCCTGGAGGAATAAATCAAAAAGTATTTTATATACCAAGAACCAAAAAGTAGAATCCATTCTCAAGAAAAAAGGCAGTCAATGGAGGCAATCCTGAGATGGCCTAGAGGTTGGAATTATCAAGAACTTTAAAGCAATTATTGTAATTATGCTAAGTTAGGTATAGGAAATTATGCTCATAAGAATAAAATGTATAACATTTCTTAAAGGAAGTAAAAAATATAATAAAGAACTAAATTGATATTTTAAAACAAAAAGTATAATATTTGAAATAAAAAATACTGGATGGACTTAATAGCAGAATGAAACGACAAAGGCAAATTTCAGTGAACACCAAGATGGATCAAAAAAAACTCCAATCTGTTACTAGAGAAAACATTCTGCAAAAATGAAGATTATATAAAGCATTTTTATGAAAAAAAACTAAGAAAATTTATCATCAATAGATTGTACTACAAGAAATGCTAAAAGTAGTTTTTATGTATAGGCAAAATTACGCCAAAGGAAAATTGAGTCTTCTGGAAGAAATGAAGAGCATCAGAAATATAAACATCTAAGTAAATATAAAAGGCAATTTTTATCTTAATTTCTTTGAAATACACGTGATTTATTAAATTACAAGTTATAACATTATTTTGCAGGGTTTAACATGCACAAAAAAATAATACATATGACAATTGCAGCATAAAGGGCAATGCAGAAGGGATGTAAATGAAGCTATATGTTTGCAAGGTTTCTATATTTTAAGTGAAGTGATATAATATTAATTACAAGTAGACTGTGAAAAAGTTAAGTACTTATGTTGCAATGGGATGCTACCAGCAGTGGGTAGAGGTCAGGGATGCTGCTAAACATCCTATAGTGCACAGAACAGCTTCCCATACCAAAGAATTATCCTGTCCAAAATGTCAGTGGTGCTGAGGTTGAGAAACTCTGCCCTAAAGCAACCACAAAATATATATAATATTTTATAGCTAAAAAGCCAATATATAGATTGAAATTGGAATATTTAATCAAAAGATCAGTGAAACCAATCTGATGATGAGTACATGTGGTGCTTATTTTTCCATTCTTGGGATACTTCACTTAGTAGAATGGGTTCCAGCTCTATCCAGGAAAATATGAGAAGTACTATATCATCATTGTTTCTTATTTGGGAACTTTACCATATACAAGCTATACTTCAATAAAAAGTTGTAAAATTAAGAACAATAATAAAACAAAAGGATCAGTGAAAAGAAAACGAAGGAAAAAAACAGAAGAAGAAAACAAAAAAGAAATAATAGGCAGCCTTAATTCCAATTATATCAAAATTACATAAAATATGAGAGGACTAAACACTCCAGTTAAAAGACAGAGATTATCAGAATGTATTAAAAGAATGACCCAACTGTGATCTCTACAAGAAACACACTTTAAATACAAAGACAGATAACTAGAAAGTAAATAAAAAAATATATACTGTGAAAACAATAAGTATAAAAATAATGATGTGGCTATAATAACAGATTTTTTTTTTTTTTTTTTTGTGAGACAGAGTCTTGCTCTGTTGCTCAGGCTAGAGTGAGTGCCATGGCGTCAGCCTAGCTCACAGCAACTTCAAACTCCTGGGCTTAAGCAATCCTACTTTCTCAGCCTCCCAAGTAGCTGGGACTACAAGCACTCGCCACCATGCCTGGCTAATTTTTTCTATATATATTTTTAGTTGGTCAGATAATTCCTTTCTATTTTTACTAGAGACGGCGTCTCGCTCTTGCTCAGGCTGGTCGAACTCCTGACCTCGAGCTATACACCCGCCTCGGCCTCCCAGAGTGCTAGGATTACAGGCGTGAGCCACTGCGCCCAGCCAATATCAGATTTTTAAATGGACTTTAAGACATAGAGTATTGCCAGAGATAAAGAGGAACATTTCATAATGAAAAAAGGCTGAATTCGTCAGGAAGACACACCAATCACAAATGTGTATGCATCTAATATTAGACTTCCAAAATACATGAAGCAAAAGTTAGCAAAATTAAGGAGAGAACTAGAAAATTCCATAGTAATACATTTTAACACTCCTCTCAGTAACTATTAAAAAACTAGACAAAAATCAGTAAAGACATAGATAATCTAAACAATATTATCAAATGCAGTATTCCAATCAATATTTATAGAAAGCTACAAATAAAATTATATTCAAGTGCACATGGTAAATTCACAAAGATATGCCATATTTCAATCCATAAAGAAACTCTCAAAATATTCATAAGGCATGAAATTAAATACAGCATGTATTCTGAATGAAAATTTAGTAGTATTAAGATACCTAAAAAAAAAAAAAAAAAACCAAGAAAACAAAGTTTTTGCAAAATAGCCAATACAACTTCTACAGTATCCATGGGTCAAAGACAAAGTCACAAGAAAAATTAGAGAATATCTCTGAATAACAGAAGCACAACATACCATTATCTGTGGCATGCAGAAAAAGCAGTGTTTACAAGGAAATTTATGGCTCTAAATGTGCATATAAGACAAAAAGAAAAGTCTAATATCAATAACCCTGGGCTCAAATTTAAGCAGGTAAAAAAAGAAAAAGAAAAGTAAACCCAAAGTAAGGAGAAAGGAAATAATAAAGAAAAGAGCAGAAATCAACCAAATAGTATATAGACAAGCAATAGTATAAAACACCCAAATGAAAAGCATGTTCTTGTTAAAACCAACAAAATAGATAGGATCATCAAGAGAAAAAGAGAGAAAAGCCACAGGTCACCAATATCAGGAAAGAAAGATGTCACTAAATATCTTAAAGACATTAAAGAGACTAAATATTAGTAACAACTTTATGCCTTAAAATACAACTTAAAATAAATTTAACAAATTCTTTGAAAAATATGACTTGCCAAAATTAGTACAAAATTAAAAAGTATAAATATTAGCCCAATATTTATAAAACAAGTTAACTGTATTATCAAGAACTGTTCCACCAAGAATGTTCAGGCCCAGATTTCCCTGTATGCTCTATCAACAGTCAAGGAAGAGAGAACACCACTCATACACAAAACCTTTGAGAAAATAAAGGAACATGGACTACTTCCCAACTTGCTTTATGATGGTAGCATAACCCAAATACCAAAACCTGATTCCAAAAGAAAATCATTACAAAAGAATTAAAATAACAGACTAATATCCCTCATGAATACAGACACAAAAATGCTCAGTGAAATACTAGCAATCTAAATTCGACAATGCATAAAAGGGATAATATGCTACAACCAAATGTGTTTATCTTAGGAATGAAAGGTTGATTTAATATTTGAAAAGCCTGATAAAAATAAGATTTTTTAAAATGAGTCAAGTTGATGAAAAAATAAATATGCATAAACATATATAGAATTTCTAAAAAAGAAAATTAATAAACCAGAAATAAATGTACCAGATATTAAAACATAATATAAGTTTATAATGATTGAAATCATTTTGTAATTTAATAAACAGATAAATGTAATAGAATGAAGAATCCAGAAATGACAAAATATACATAGAAAAGTAATATATGATAAAGGTGGAATTTCAAATAAATGTAGGAAAGATAAAATATTGAATAAATGATATTGAGAATGCAAGCCTGCCATCTGAATAAAAAATAAAATAGATTGCATCCTTTTTTTTTACTCAAGGCAAATTTTAGATGAAATATAAATCTAAGTGTTTTTAAAAATAAAATTATAAAATTGCTAGAAGAAACTTGGAAATTTATTTTATAATTACAGTGTGGAGAAAGCATTTCTCAAAAAGACAAATTTAGAAGCCTTGAAAGACTGATAAATTCAACACCCAACAATTAAAAGCCATTAAAATATAGCATTATAAAGTTAAAGGACATATGGAAAACTACGAAAAACTTATTTGCAGCATATTTAGCATAAAAGGAGCCAAATTCTTTTATATATAAATAGGTCTTACAAATTAATAAGATGTCTTTTTTAACATCTGCACTAGAATGTTTATAGTAGCACAATTCACAATTGCAAAGATGTGGAAACAACCTAAGTGCCCATCAATACAGGAGTGGATTAATAAAATGTGGTATATGCATACTATATGGAGTTCTACTCAGCCACAAAAAACAATGGGGATCTAGTACCTCTTATATTATCCTGGATAGAGCTGGAGCCCATTCTACTAAGTGAAGTATCACAAGAATGGAAAAACAAGCACCGTATGTACTCACCATCAAATTGGTTTTAACTGACCAACACTTAAGTGCACATATAGTGGTAACATTCATCGGGTGTCGGGCAGGTGGGAGGGGGGAGGAGGGGATGGGCATATATACACCTAATGGGTATGGTGCACACTGTCTGGGGGATGGACACACTTGAAGCTCTGACTCAGTGGGGCAAAGGCAGTATACGTAACCTAAACATTTGTACCCCCCAATATGCTGAAACAAAAAAATTTTAAAAAATTAAAATAAAATTTAAAAAATCAATAAGAAAAAAACAAAATATTCTAGTAGAAAAAAATATGGGCTATGGTTGTAAGTAGGCAGGTCACAGAAAAATAAATAAAATGGCTTTCTAACCTAAGAAAAACACACTTAATCTCCTTCAAATTCTAGTGACGCAAATTAAAACCAAAGTAAGATACTTTAATCTTTCTCACTAGCAGAAAAAAAAAGTTTCACAATATATGATAATGGTGAGGGTGGGTGGAAGAGAATAGCCTCATACTCTGTGGAACATCAATTGGTGTTACATCTTTGGAAGTCAATTTGGCAGTATCTATCAGTTAATATTTATATGACATTGATCTAATAATTCCACTTCCAGAAATCCACATTAAAGATACATTTGCACATTTGTGCCAAGTTCTACAGGCAAGGATGTTTGTAGCAGCACTATTTGTAGTAACAAAGGTAAAAGTAAATATACATCAATGAGGGGCTGGGTAAATAGAATCAAAATGGAATACTCTGTACCATTAAAAAGACTGAGATTGATCTATAGATGATTATATAAATTTCCAAGTTATACCTTTGAATAATATATAGTAGCATGAGGCAGGACAGTTTATGATATGTGCTTTCATTGGGTAAAATAATACATAGTAAATATGTGTGTAGCTATATACTCTTAAATGTGTAGAAACATACATATGTATACACACAGAGACTTTTTATTCTTTTATATTTATAGATTTTTTTAAAAAAGTACACAAGAAACTACTATCAGCTGTGGAAAGAATGCTAGAGAACTGAGGGTCCGGGGTGGAAGAGAGAGGTTTTTTGTGATATTTAAATGTATATTATACAATGTGTATATATTATTGAAAAATTGACCAGTTTTAAAAGCTAATGAACTTAGTTAATCACTTATTGCATCCATGAAAAGAGTAAATAAAAAGTAAGTTTTTAGTATACTATGCTTTGTGTAAGGAAAGCCAATCAATCACTTGATCAAGTTGTGCTTTTTTCTTTATCTTAAAAAAGATTTCTCACTTCTTACTATATGCCAGGCCCAATGCCAGATGCTTAAAGTACAAGAAAAAAGGTACTGCCCTCAAGGAGCTCACAGTTCAATGGGAAGATCTCATATTCAGTCTCAGAGAAAGACTGTTGTCCTGGCTTAGACCTAACATGTTTTGTAAAGGCAGTTCCTTCCCAAACTGTGACAAGAATTTTCCCAGTTCAGCCATCCTCCTCTGTAGACCTCACCACGTCTTGCAGTAATTGTCAGCATCTCTGAGAGAGTTGATGACAGCTCCCCCCCACAAGCTTCCAGGGATGAACCCAAAGTCACTTCTTATAAGAAGGACTAGCCATCTTGGGACCTATCCACTGAACATTACAGAATAATTTTAATTCTCAGAGGCATTACACTTTTTCCCACCTCTCCATTCTTGTTTGTGCTGTTTCTTCTGCTTGGAATGTTCTTCAACATTGGTTCCCTTTCTTTCGCTAACTCCTGCTCAACATCAAATATTGGCTCAAGTACTTCTTCAGGAAAGCTTCTCTAATTATCTGCCGCACGAAGTAGGTCAGCACATTTCCCCCCATGTCCCCACACCTCTTCTCACCTTACATTTAGCTATTTACTTGTCAGGTTCTCATACTAAAATACAAATGTACTTCAAGTTGTATTCCTAGTTCCTGACATAGAGTAGGAACTCAATAGTCTGATGAGTTCAACTTTGATGACTTCACTGTTCTTCCCTGGGTACTCCCACTTTACAGTACCAAACTGCACTTTGTGATCATTTTCCCGTATGCCTACCCCCACTGTACCACTTCCCCAAGTCTAGGACATTATACTCACTTGTCCAGTGACATCCCAGGGAAGGCAAACTTGCCCAGACAGATGCGATAGATAGCACTCAGCGGAATCCGCTGCAGCTGCACACAGCTGAGCATGATGAAGTCATATTTGCAGATCAAGAGAGTCTTGTCTGTGAGCAGCAAAATTCTCTCCTGCTCGTTGTTCCAGTGATCTATCCTGTAGGAATCATCACAGAGAAGTAAAGTTGATGACATAACCTTTCCAAATTAAAGATAATGGCATTCCTAACATAGAAGACAGTAAAGTTTGATCAAGTCAGAAAAAAGAGGATCAGAGAAACACCTAACACCACCCCCCCACATTTAATCTAGTCCCATGACTAAAGGAGGAGGGGAGGTGGAAGATGATGGGGAAATATTTGGCATCACAGAGCACAGAGATGACTACTCATGATGGAATCCAGTAGGAGACTACCAAGTTTGCATTGTGTTGGAAGTCAACTGATTCATACTTCTCTACATCTTCTCGGTTCTCTGGGAAACCTTCATGGAGCACATCTTCCTCCATGGAGAACAAAAATATCTCTTTGTAAAATGTGGTATATGTATACCATGGAGTATTACTCAGCTATAAGAAATAACGGTGATATAGAATCTCTTATGTTCTCCTGGAAAGAGTTGGAACCCATTCTACTAAGTGAAGTATCCCAAGAATGGAAAAATAAGCACCACATATACTCACCAGAAAATTGGTTTCCCTGATCATCACCTAAATGCACATTTGGGAATAACACTAATTGGGTGTCGGGCAGATGTGGTGGGAGGGGATGGATGAGTGTATACCTACATAATGAGTGCCATGGGTACTGTCTGGGGAATGGACACGCTTGAAGCTCTGATTCGGGGGGGGGGGAATGGGGGGCATGGGAGATATACATAACCTAAACTTTTGTACCCCCATAATAACTGAAAAAAAAATCTCTTTGTTCAAACTCAGTCTGTACCACAAAATTTACTCATTGCAAACTAGCTTACACTAATCTCCAAGGTCACATTGTTGACAAGAGATAAAATGGAGACTTGAACACAGGTCCACTGTCCCCCAAGCCACTTCTATTTAGAGCTCCTCCTGCCATATTATTGTGATAGAAATACAGTGAAACAAGTGAAGTAAAATTTTTATGAACCAAAGACAAAGTAGACACTAGATAAGTGTTTACTGAATAGATTTTCTTCAGATTTGGGTCTTTCAGGGCACACATGGAAAATTCTGAGTAAGAGTTAAAAATCTCTCCAATGGAGAGAAAAAGGACTCAAAACAATGGCTTCTGTTTAAAAGAAAGTGAGCAGTCTGTAATTTCCCTGACCAACAGTACTTTTGTTGTCTGTCTAGTATAAGCTTTAAGATATAGCACCACACAACTTGTATTAGAATTGTTTCAATATGTGCTTTGTTTTCCGTGAAAGACTGAAAATGTTGATCTGTGACTGACTGATGTCTGAATCTCACCACACAGAATCAATCTAATGTGTAAATGGTATGGACAGCCCATTCCCAACCATTCCCCTCAAAGTACCCACAATGCAATTCTTAATATACGAACTGAATGATATCACCCTCACCCCGTTCACTTTATTAAGTAGCATCCCCTTTATTTTATGATCAAATCCAAACCCCTTAACATGGACAACTGGTCTGTATAATCTGCCTCTGACCGGGGTCATCTCACAGTAAGCTGAGAGCACTCATTGTTCAAGTTGTGGTTCAAATGTCTCATTCAAAGAGGATTTCCTAAACTGCTGTAGAAACTTGGCCTCATTACACTCTCTCAAAGCATCCTTATCCTTTCTCCCTCGTGGCATTTATCACAGTTGGTAAGGAGGAATGGAATATAAAATGCTTAGCAATGATTACCACGTGGTCACTAGCCAATCAGAATGTACACTGCAGTACAGAGGGCAGGAAAATGCCAGTAAGTGCAGGCTGAGTATCAACCCTGTGTGTGTGCACGCACGTGTGTGCATATTACATGAGGGCAGAGACTATGTCTGCTGGGCAGTCAAATTGCCTGCACTAAATACATATCTGTTGAGTGAATAAATGAATGTCAATTATAATGATTTTAGAGGCCTTTGGGTGGAGTGAGGGCGGACGTGGGAACTTGCAGCAAAATCACTTACTTACTCCGTAATATTGGACTTTTAAGATTTCTGTGGCTCAGGTTCCATATCTGTGAAATGGAGACAATACTTCTACTACTCACCTCATGCGTTTGGGGACAAGATTAAAAGAAATGAGTCTCAGTCAGGGCTCTGTAAATTAACTATTATTATCACTGGTAGGAGCCTACATCACTAAGTGACTTCGGATAACTCAATGATATGCCACTTCTCACTGTAAGCACAGACAGGCAAGACAAAGTTAGGAGCTGAATCAATGGGTGGAGGGACAGGAGGAGACATGAAGGAGAGAATAAGAGAGATGAAGGAGAAAGAAAGAGGGAGAAGCAAAGGAGAAAAAGAAGGATGTGATCACTGATGAGGCCCTAGTATACGCTGGCCACTACATATTCATGAGTGTTAGTTCTACATCCCACCACAACCCTTTGAAGAAAGTTACATCCAAAGTCACTCAGCTAGAACATGATAGTAGAGTTAGTGGTATAATTGGAGGAAATATTAATAGCATAAAGATCAAGAGATCTGGTTTAAATATTGATTCCACTGTTTCCATCCACCCAAGCACACAGTGATACTCACCTCCCACTCCACTGAGAGAATTCTTGATAGTCTGCTTAACACTCTCAGTCTTAGTCAGAAAGAGATGGGGACTCTGAAATGTCTTATCAGATATCTACATAAACTTCTCTAAATAGACTGCATCTACTTAGCAGTAAGTTATAAGCTGCTGCCTAATAAACCAGACTTGTTTTTAGTCTAAAAAAACGGCAGCTTTTGGTTGAATGGTTTTACTGAAAATGTCAGCACTCCATAATGAGATTTATTTTAAAAGGTAAAGGATTTGGAAAAAAAGGAAAATTCTTTTTAGGAACACAGAGTGCTCTGCTGTGACACAGACTCTGCATAATTTACATGTCGGGAATGTCTGAATTCAAGTAAACACACAGGCTTATAAATAGTTTGGGGCTACCATCTCAAGCTCCTGGGTGGTATACTTATTTATTTAGACTTCAATCGCACCTTTTTCCCCCTAAGAACTCAAGAAGAAACATTAAATTACGTATTCCTAATATTAACATTATTGAAGTTTGGGCAGCAATAATAGCAACAAATATAGCAATAGAAATATCAATAATATATTGTGTTCGTACAGCTCATAGAGGTTTATGCAGCCCTTGAAATATCAATGCTCTCATTTAATCCTCACAAGAACCCTTTCGACTAAAGGTTTTTAAAGAAAGGAAACTAAGGTCCACAAATCCTTAAAATGATTTGCGCAGTGCTTTACCCCTAGCAACAGTAGTGTAGGGACCTGAACCAGATAGGGAGACACCAAATCAAGGCACAGTCTTTGCTTTCTCCCCCATACCAACCCCCTTTAAAAAGTGGACCCTTCAGAGTGGTGTGTAAATGTGGTAAAACCCAGCTCTGGAAGGAGCTGATGTGATGAGACACACGTCTGCTGGAATTGTTCTCTCTAGAAAACTTCCTCCCCAAAACAACATTGATGACTGTCCCTTCCCAACTGTGTCCTCTTTCAGCGTTCCCTATCTTGGGGAAGAACCCTCCCTCCATCCAGTTATGCAAGAGTCGTTCTGCACGCATCATATTTCCTTACCTTACATGCCAAGTCCTAAACATTCACTCCCCATATGTCTCTCGATACCACCCACTTCTCTCCATTTCTACCTTAATCATCTCAATCCAGTCTTTTTTCACCTCCTGTCACTAGGCTTGAGAGACTAGTCACCCAGACCTGGTTTATCTACATCTACTCTTGCTGCCTTCCAACTTCTTCAGCTTACTGCAGTGAGGTGATTCTTTTTCAAAAAAAAAAAATCTTGTCTTCACTGACCCGCGTGGCTTAAAATACTTTAATAGTTCCTCATGGCTCTTATGAAAAATGACAAAAAGTCTTTACCTGGTCTAAGACGTTCTGCAGTCAGGGCTTATGTAATTCTTCAACTCCATCTCAGGCCTAGTCTCTCCACACCATTTTCCTTGATCTTCTTTCAGTTTCTGGAATTCACCATGCCCTCTCCAACTTAAGTGTCTTTGCACACGCTGGTCCCTTTGCTGGCAAGGTTCTACATGATCTTCTAGCTCACCTAGCTAACTCCTGTGAAGTGAGCTCCATCACCCCCTTCCTCCAGGAAGATTTCTCAGACTTCTGTGACTACTTCTCTTTCTTCTAATACACACTTTCATAGCCCACACATTTCTCTATTATGGCATTTGTTCCAGATGCAATTTTACAGTTATTTCTATGATTATATAATTAATATTTCTTCTTTCCTATACTGTAAACACTGAAAAAGTGGAGTCAATTCTTAGATTTGTGTCTCTAAGTTTGTAGGTATCTAAAAAATATTTCTGAAATTAGTAAAGAATGAACAATCTTTGCTCTGTGCAACCTATATGTCTTGGCTTATGCTGCTTGGGGAATCTGGTCCTCGTGTTTATACATTGAAACACTCCCACACAAAATAACACATTTTCAAAAAAAAAAAAAATCAGTAACATTGGAAAAATATTCATGCCATAATAATGAAGAAGAGCAGAATACAAAAATGTTACCTACAGTATTCTTCCAATTTTGTAATAACAACAAAATAATATACATATTAAAATGTTAACACTGATTATTTCTGAGTGCTGAAACTTCAAGTGACTTTTATTTCTTTTTATACTTTTATTTTCCAGGGTTTAAATTTTTTATAATGAACATATTCTACTTTTTTGATAAGATATATTTTTAAAATAAAAAAAATCATCCATCCTTCAAGTTTCCAGCTTACATGCTTTACCTACGGAGTCTCACCCTCACTTCTGTCACCGTCAAGCGGGTGTCATCTTTCCTTCCTTTAGTATGCACAAGCCTGTATCAGTGCCTCGCTTGGGGCACTACTCACAATTTTCTCTGTATTACAGTGATTTCTGTACTTGTCCTACCCATTTCCACACAAATACACACACACACACCAAATAGGAGCCCCTCTAGTACGGAGTCACCGCTTTATTTATACCTGGGTCTCCTCACTGTGCCCAGCACAGAGCAAAGAGAGAGCAAGTTTTCAGCAAATGAGCAGGGCACAGAATTAAAAAAGAGAATCATAAGATCCATCCCCTCTGTAGTGAGAGTCAGTCTCCCCTGACAAAGGATTCTGCACATCTCTCCCTCAGCACCAGCAACATTTCCTTATTGACAAGAAGGAGCAGAGACTCCCCGTAGCTAAGAAGGCACCTGAGAGCTCAGAGAGTCTGCACTTTTCTGGGATGGCAACAGTTTCACCAGCAGAGGGCAACAGCGAACTAGAAATGACAGGCGATACCCATCGTTAAGAGTTTCCAGGACCCACACCCAGTTACTCAAATCGCAGATGCCTCCCAGTGGCTTCAGCCCCACACCCAACAATACTTTCAGTTGCTCTTTTAAGGCTGTGTCAAATCAATTTGTGGTTTGGAAATTATTTCCTTCCAAGAAAGATTTTCTTCTAATATTATTCTCTCTCTCTCTCTCTCTCTCTCTCACACACACACACACACACACACACAAAGCCCACACTCAGTAGAGGCATCTACCCTGATGGTGAATAGAATGACTATTCCTCATTTACAATTCAAACTTCATGCACCCCTCAAACCCCTTAGCATAACCCGGCCCTTGGAGAGGAAGACAGTATCCTGGCTAGCCAGAAGTCATCAACCCAGAAGGAAAAAAACCTGAATCATTCATTCCACACATATTCCCTAAGCACCCACTGGGTTCCAGGCTCCAACAAGAATCTGGTTTGGGTTTGCTCTTCAAACACAAATAAATGAAAAATGCATGGCATTAAAGCAAAGCAATTTCCCTCCCCCTGAGTTAAGTGGAGACTTGTAAAACCTTTAGCTAAATAATCTGCATGTATTTCTTCCAATCATTTGGTTACTCTTTCCCTGAACCTTCTCCAATTTGCTTAAAATAGGGGATCCTCAAAGTAAACACAGTATTCTAATAAAAACCTGATGGTCACAGACCTTCCCTGTTCCCAGGTTTCCTGACTTGACTTCTTAGAGTTCATTTCCCCCCACTACCCCATACAGCCAGCCATGTATCAGGCTCTGTGCTAGTTACGGGGAATGCTGAGAAGATTATATGACTTTCAGGGAATGCACAATTCTCAAAGATGTAAGGGCAAAATATGTTGGGAAGAGTAATATGGCACCCAAGGATGTAGTGAGGCTTGAAATGGTAACACAAGCCTACAGGGGCAGAACTCAGGGGTCTGGATTCCCAGCCCACTGCCCACAGGACTGAGGAAGAACAACCACAACCACCTGTGTGATGTCCTTGAAGAAGGTTCTCTTATCAACACTTCATCTTCTGCTGTGTGGTAAAGATCTCCATGTTGGAAAAGCACAAGTTGCAAAGTATGGATGATTATTTGGAATGTACACAAGGAAAGGGCTCAGAAGTATATATTCATTTCTTTAACACTTCTTTAATGTGCACCTACTATGAGGCAGATAGAGCCCCCAGATAAGAAATACCTGGAAACATCCATTCATGTGTCCTCCAAAAGCTGCTTTTCTCCTGAGTAAGGGAGGTCCTACCAGGGTTTCATTATATTGTTTCAGTTGATTACAGAAAAAAAATGTCAGTTTTTTCTTTAGAAAGCAAAGGTGTTTTTGAGTTCTAAAAATATAACAAAAATTATGAACAAAAACTTTTAGTTGAGATACACACACACACACACACACACACACTCACACCCAGGTCTGAAGCTTCTGAGATCTATATGCACATATGAATAACCCTGCCATGTATTTTTTGTAGATTATAATAATAGAAGCCTCCATATATTGGGGGTCTTTTACAGATCGTGTACTGTACCAGATGCTATGTACATATTTCCTTTTTTAATCTTCACCCAAAGCCCTGATAAAATATAGTTGAGCAGAAGATTCCTGAGCAGTGACGGGCTTTCTATTACATAGGTTCAGGGTGGCAAATGTAGCTCTGTCACTTACTAGCTGTCAGATAGTGTAAAAGTTACTTATCCTTTCTAAAATTCAGTTTCTGCATCTTCAAAATGAAGATAGTAATGGTATATTCCTCATAGGACTGTTGTGAGGATAAGCAAGATTACTGTAATACAAATTTAGTGTAATACAAAACACACATAAAATACTAAAATATTGTTGGCTATTATATGATGATGAAGAAGACTCTTCTAAATCACTTAAATACTTTGCAATATTTATTGAATTACCAAATAAATTGATGAACAGGTGAAGTAAATGCACTTAAAGAGAACTCCTCAAGCCTATAACAGTTTTAGATATGCAAAATATTTTTATTTCAATTTCCTAAAAATATTTTTAAAAAATCATTAATTTCATATATATGTACAACAAGTTTCTGTCTGTTTGCCTGTTTGTTTTTCTGCTACAGCCAAATGTATTTTCACTATATTGGAAGTTATATTTGAGTTGCTCTTACTTAGAATATAGATCACGCATTATATGTGAGTGTCCCTTTGCAGGTGGCTGCTGTGGAACACCTTAGAAGATAAGGACCTGGAACAGTTGGAACAAAGACTCAGTAGGAAACATGAGAGTGCCCATCGAAGGAGTCATGCTACGTTCATTTGCATACCTGGGCCAGAAGAGCCAATGGTAGGTGCAAATACGAGCCCACATCAGACAACATAGGGCAGTGGCTCAGGATTATAGCTCAAAAGCAAGTCGTTTATTTGCAATTGAACTTCTTCTCACTACATGACATAAAAAGATATTTCTTTAGAGTAGCAATACCAGGGAACCAGGCCAGAAGTAATCCTTCTACTGATCCAACAAATACTGATTGAGCCGTATCACACTCCAGGCACCAGAGGGATAATGGTGAAACACACAAGCCCCTATTCCTCTGGCACTTACATTCTGGGAGGGGACAGAGACAGAAGGAAATAGACACACAAATACAGAGACTTGGAAAAAAGGGAGATAAAGGAATATGTGTGGGAATAGTGTTCTAGGCAAAGTGAAAAGCTGTTGCAAAAGGCCCTGAGATGGGACCATCCAGGTCCAGGAAACAGCAAGGAGGCCTGTGTGACTCAAGCAAAAGGAGCAACGAGGAGAGTGGAGTGGGATTTAAGCAGAAGCCAGTTTTCCTGCAAGAACAACAACTTCTTTGCAATTTATGGCTATTTTTCATATTAAGTGATTACAATCCCCCACTTTACAGATGGAAGAACCAAGCCTCAGTTAAGCCACATGGATCTGGCATGAGGTGACAGAGCCAAGCCCAGGACCCAGCTCTTCTGACTCACACCCCAGGCTATATGCACGCCATCAAGCTGCTTTTCCCATTTATTTTTCTTACACAACCAGGCAATTTTGCTCTCCCTACAGCACTACCATCAGTAAGAGGATATTTTAAAAGCTACACAAAAGAAAAGAATCTAGGCACACCCCATGCTCTCCCTTTCCCATATAACTACTGAATAGCTGTCGAATAGCTCAAGTCCCCTACAGCCCACCAGGAGCTCACAAGAGGCCCACCCCCTAGGGGGTCACTCCTCCCCTGAATTCACTTGAGGGAATTCACTTGATCCAAAGCCAAGGAAGCTGGCAGGAGAACAAGGCCTAATTCTGCGGAGGCGGCAAAGAAGGAAGAATATACGGACAAGATAGAACAAATGTACACATCTCGCCACCTCCATTGTTTTCGTTTTTTTAAATGGGAGTGAGCTCTGCTAACTGTACTATGTTAGCTACAGCTCCTTGAGTACAGGAGATACAGCCCAGATCAGGCAAGCCCAAGATGAGGAGATGTGCTATAAAAATCCTTAGAGGAATCCCACAGAAATCTAAGAACAGGAACCACAGCCCAGCTGGGCTTCACACAACCTGGAAAGCCACAAAGAACAAAAGCTTCTCTCTCCGGGGCAGTCTCTATTATGCTTCCTGTGTCTCTCCATACATCTCATCTGGTTCCTCTTGACTGCTGTGTTCCTTCTGCTTCCTGTCAATTTTCATTTCTCCTTAATTCTACCTTGCCTATGACCTTGAGTTATTTCCTTATCCCTGACTACACATGAATTTTCAGATCCACTCTCATAGCTAACTGGTGTATCTCTGTATCTCCCAGTTCAAATTCTCAAGATAGGGAAATATAAGCCCTGATCCTGTCTCTGTTACACATATTCTTTCTTCCTGGAATATTTTTTTCATCTCATTGTATCTTTAATCCCTCCTCCTTCTTTAATCTTGGATGTCCCCTTTACCTAATGCCACAATACACAGTGACTTCTATGTTCCCATAGAATCATTTGTAGGACTGTATATCAGCAGGTGATTCCTTGAGGCCCTGATACAATTTAAATTAGTGTTCCTTCTTCTCTACACATTAACAAGAATTCTGAGCCTGGAAATTTCTTTTGGGTAGGTTTTTTATAATAAATTCAATTTCCTAATTTTATAGGGGCATTCAAATATTTTATTTCATGTTGAGTGAGTTGTGATAGTTTTTGTGTTTTGAGAAATTAGTCCATTTCATCTAAGTTGTCAAATTTATGTGTGTAGAATTGTTAGCTATAATCCCTTACTATTTCTTTAATGTTTGCAGGGTCTGTAGTGATATCCCCTATTTCATCTGGATAAAACTTGTGTCTCCTTCCTTTTTTTATGTGTCAGTTTTGCTAGAGGTTTGTCAATTTTATACATCCCTTCAGAGAGCTAGCTTTTTCATCCATTAATTTTCTCTACTGTTTTGTGGATTTTTTTCCATTGATTTCTACTCTTATTTATGTTATTTCTTTCCTTCTGCTCACTTTGGCTTTGTTTGCTCTTCTTTTCTAGTTTCTTGAAACAGGAGTTCAGATTATTGTTTTGAGACTTTTATTCAATTGATATGAGTGCTTTTCCTTTAGTGCTATCAATTTCTTTTTCAGCACTATTTAGCTGCATCCTCCACATTTTGATATGTTACATTTTTCTTTTTATTTAGTTCAATGTACTTTTTATTTCCTTTGAGATTCCCTCTTTGATCCCTGGATTATTTAGAAGTATGTTCAGTTGTCAAGTGTTTAGAGATTTTCCTGTTATTTTTTTATTGTTGATTTATTCTATTATGCTCAGAGAACATACTCTGTATGATATCAATTCTTTTAAATTTGGTGAGGCTTATTTTGTGACTTGGAATATGCTAGATCTTTGTATACATAATTTGAATGCCTAAAAAGAATTTGTATTATGCTATTACTGGGTGAAATATTCTATAAATATAAACTGGGTCCTGTTGATTGGTGGTGTTGTTCAGCTCCTAAATCTTTCCTGACTTTCTATTTAGTTGTTATATCAATTATTGAGAGAATGGTATTGAAGTCTCCAACTATAATTGCATATTTATCTATTTCTTTCTATTCTGTTTTTATGTGATGCATTTTGCAGCTCTGTTATTTGGTGCATACACATTTAGGGATGCTATATCTTCTTGGTGGATTGACTGTGTTATCATTAGACAATATCTTTCTCTGTTCCTGATAATTTTCTTTACTCAGAATTCTACATTTTCATTAGTTCACATAGCAAAGCATTTCAGTAACCACAGAACTCTTGTGCTGTGTAGCTCTGTTTACTGAACAGACCAGTGGAAGTAGAAGCTTCCTCTCTTCACAAGGCTTTCTCTTCTTAAACCCACTTTTATCTTCCCTACAACAGGACATTTTGGGACAACCAAGGCACCCCATAGAGTGGAGACAACATACTATTTATAAGTCAGGCAGCATGTTTACTCATAAAATGCTATAATAACTCTTTGTATAACTTCTATAAAAGTGGCCTAAAAGTATTGATAGCATCAGTAGTAAGATAGAGATCTTATTTGTTTTATTTAATGAAGCTCACATTGGCAGGCTCCTTAATAATTAAGAATATGTTTAAATTATCGATCAATAATTTCAGGACCCTAGTGCTTTTCTAATAATGTCAACACCCTATTTGATATCCTTCAGTAACTCAAGACAGAAATGTGCATAGTGGTCATGAAAGGAACATAAAGGCAGTAGTGTACTGTAAATAATAAACAAATTCTAAAATAATAATCTCCTGACTTCATTTGCCTGGTGTAAATGACTACCATAACTGATTTCAACATACCAAGGTGGGGTCCTTGAACATGTAATTGGAAGAGTCACACACAGGTGGCTCTCATGGGGGTTGGCGGTGAGAGCTGGTCCCCACACATGGTTGTATCAGGGAGTAAAGAGGAGCCAGTGTAAGGCACTGGGAAGTGGCTAGGTGCTGACAAACGGGGACCACATACCCTCCCTAAAAGCCTTCAAAATCAAATTTTAGAAAACACTGAGCAGGGTGGAAACGACCTGTGGATCTCCAACTTGACACCATAAGAGAACATGATCCAAACTTCTTAGGCTAGCATCCAGAATTCTTTACTTTCAGGTTCCTTCCTATCTTTTCAGCTTTCTTCTAGTTCTCTCATTCTTGCTCACTATAATCCAGCCACACAGAGCTGTTTGTGATTCCCTGAGCCTGTTTCTGTTACACATATTCTTTCTTCCTGGAATGTTCTTTTTCATCTCATCATATCTTTAATCCCTTCTCCTTCTCTAATCTTGGATGTCCCCTTTACCTAATGCTACAATATACGGTGACCTCTATATTCCCATAGAACCATTCATAGAACTGTATATCAGCATGTATCATACTCTGCTGTGACTTTATTTACATGTCTTTCTTCCTTACAAGACTGAGAGCTCCTTTAAGGTGGAAATCTTGTCTTATTTCCTTCTATACTTTCATCACTTAGGACAGAATCTGGCTTATGTAAGAAGCTCAGCAAATAACAAAAACGAATGAATGAATGAATGAATGAATATAAATAAATACTACTAATAATAATAGTAATAAAAGATTCAACTCTTATATGGCACACACTATATGGTAAAAAATTGTTATAAGCATTGTACACATATTAAGTAATTCAGTCCTTGGAATAACCCTCGTAACATCCCATTTTATAGACGATAAAACTGAGGTCCAGAGGATATAAGAGATTTGCACAACCAAGGTCAAATAGCTAGTATCTTATGGAGCTAGGCATTTAGCTGCATCAAACTTCTTTCACCTCTTGGCTTTTCCTGAGTCCTTCCTAATGGGTAGCAGCTATGGGAAAATAAACACTTCCAAGTACATTTGTGACTGCAGCAACTAAATGCCCTCACTGTCTTCTAATGCAGGTCACTCAGAGACCATTAGCTATTGGGATGAGGTTGCTGCCATGGAGAATTTATAGAGAAAAGCAATGTGTTTAATTAAGTGGTTGTCGAAAACACCCACCCAGTATAAATGGATTCTGGCAACAGAGGTGCTTTTGTTGCTGCCAGAGTCCTGCCACAGGTCATTAACATCTTGATAGATTTGAGGCACTTTTCAGCCTGAATGCTTTCACCCAAGGACAGAGGCAAGTGTTATTGGGCTTAGAGTTGCTTGGAGGCCCAGGGACATGGAGTCAGGACACGATGGATGAACCCTGCTAGTGTCAGTGAAGGGCTTCAAACAGTAGATTATTCTATCAGAATTAAATTTGAGTCAAATCCACGATCAGTTCTGAGCCCCGCTACCAGGTGCCACACACTTTACTAAGCACTGGAAGCTTGGACATAAGTGAGTCAGAATCAGGCCCTGCCTTAAGGAATGCTTTCTTTACAAGGTGCACAAGGAACTATACTTTGTGGTGTAATGTGAGCACAAAGAAGGGAGATAAGATTATTGTGGTTGAATGAATATGGAAAGGCTCCATGGACTTGATATCCCTGAATGACAGGAAAAGTCTAGGCCAGCAGAGAGAAGGGAAAAGCATAAAAAATAGAGGCAACTGGGTGAGCATAGTTATGAGACCAAGGAATAGATAGGAATTGGGGGGGAACAGGAGACAGTTTAATTTGATGGATAGAATTTATAAATGGATATGATGGTAAATAAGGCTGGACAGGGAAATTCAGTCATGACATGAAGGTCTTGAGTATGCAACAGAAGGAGTGGAGGCAGTGGGGACCCACTGAAGTCCTTAGACCACGAGCATGAGAGTGATCTGGACCAGTGCTTCTAAAATTTTAACGTGCATAGGAACCAACTGAGGATCCTGTGAAAATGCAGGTTCAGATTCAGTAGGTCTGGGGTGGGGACTAAGGGTCAGTCTAGCTAACAAGCTCCCAGGTGATGCTGGTGATACTGATCCCAAGACAACACTTTGAGTAGCGGGGATCTAGAAAAGATGGAAGTGTGCAGAAATGAATGGTGCTGAGTAGAAGATGCAGTTCACAATGTTAATTTACATAGTACTCCTATCATTCAGTTCCTCATGACTAAAAAGTATTAGAAATCCCTGATTTCCAGGTTTTTTTGCCTTTTACTTTTTAATTATTAGTAGTATTTTCATTACAGGATTCGTTCAGCAATCTTGGTAACATAATTAGACTCTAACAAGATAAAAGTGTGATTGGCTTCAGTCCATCAGCATCACCCACCATCCTCTATAAGTTTCTGACTTTTTTAGTTGTTTCTAGGCAAAGACTAAGTAAAGTTAAATGAACAGCACAAGCTAGAGAAAGCTCTGGGGAGGAAAAGAGGAAAAGGTCTCTGAACCTGCCCAATGAATCTCTGACCCTCCTCTCTGCAAATAAAAGACAATCAACAAAGAAACCAGACACAGGCACAAGATCATTTAACCAATTTAAACTGCAGTGATGGCTGTGTTGGGAGATGAAGAAAATCACAAAAGGCGGTGAGAGCAGTGTAATGAGAAGAAAACTAGCCGGGGAGAGAGGAGTCATGAAGTCAAGCCCTCCTGTGACCCTGAATAAGCGGTTCCCCTTGGACAGGTCATTTAATCTCTGGGTTTGTTCATCCATAAAATAAAGCCAATAGTTCCTCCCTGCCTTTTCTCACGGGCCTGCGTGAGGATGGCATATGACAGAGGGTGTGAACGCTGTGACACGCGCCGTTGCTTCGGGGATCTGAGCGTTCCACAGAGGCAACCCTGTTCCTGGAAAATAATCCTTGATCACCTGTTCCTCAGTGTCCCTTTGTTTCCCAGGCTGCCTTTAATTTTATTTAAAGAGCTACTTCTTTGGGGAAATATTTCTAAATTAAGTATAGATGCCCTGCACGCTTCCACTTACCCCACCAGGTTCAAGAAACAGAATTCAGGTTTTCAAATGAGTTTCCGTCAGAGGACATGGGTGGGATCTGCGGGGAATGCCAAATGTGAAAGAGGCAGCCCTTGCCCACCAGGAGGCCACAACATAATAACAAGGCACACGTTAAATGAACAGCACAAGCTAGAGAAAGATCTGGGGAGGAAAAGAGGAAAGGGTCTCTGAACCTGCCCAATGAACCTCTGACCCTCCTCTCTGCAAGTAAAAGACAATCAACAAAGAAACCAGACATAGGCACAATATCATTCCACTACTGTGGAATCTTTGCACAGCAGTGAAAGAACTATTTTGACAAAATTCAGGACAACTTAATGGTTTGGAGCCTCATCTCTGCTACTTTAGAGCTGTGTTACTCTTCAGAGCCTGGATTCTCTCATTTATAAACTGGAAGTAATGCTTCCTACCTTGGACCATCGTTGTGAAGATTAAATTAAATAAAGAAGAGCACTTTTAAAATTTCTACTCATGTCGTTTGCCCACTTTTTGATAGGGTTGTTTGATTTTTTCTTGCTGATTTTCCTGAGTTCTAAATAGATTCTTGTTATCAGTCCTTTATCTGATGTGTACTATGTGAAATTTTTTTTTCCCATTCTGTAGGTTGTCTGTTTATTCTCGTGACTGTTTCTTTGGCTATGCAGAAGCTTTTTAATTTAATCAGGTCCCATTCATTTATTTTTGTTGTTGCTGTGATTGCCTTAGGGGTCTTCTTCATAAATTCTTTGCCTAGGCCAATGTCTGTAAGAGTCTTTCCTACATTTTCTTCTAGAACTCTAATCGTTTCACACCTAAGGTTTAAGTCTGTTATGCACCATGATTTGATTTTTGTGAGAGGTGAAAGCTGTGGGTCCTGTTTCAGTCTTCTACATGTGGCTATCCAGTTTTCTCAGCACCATTTATTGAATAGGGAAGATATAAGAATGGCTAAAAAACATATAAAAAATGCTCAACATCCCTAATCATCAGGGAAATGCAAATCAAAACTACAATGAGATATCACTTAACTCCAGTGAGAATGGCCTTTATCAAAAAGTCCCAAAACAACACATGTTGGCATGGATGCAGAGAGACAAGAACACTCATACACTTCTGGTGGGACTGCAAACTAGTGCAACCCCTATGGAAAGCATTATGGAGATACCTTAAACAGATTCAAGTAGACCTACCATTCGATCCAGCAATCCCATTATTGGGCATCTACCCAAAGGAACAAAAATAATTCTATGACAAAGACACCTGTACCCGAATGTTTATAGCAGCACAATTCACAATTGCAAAGATGTGGAAACAATCCAAATGCCCATCAATTCATGAATAGATTAGTAAATTGTAGTATATGTATACCATGGAATATTACTCAGTTATAAGAAATAATGGTGATACGACATCTCTTTGGTTCTCCTGGAGAGAGTTGGAACCCATTATATTAAGTGAAGTATCCCAAGAACGGAAAAACAAGCATCACATGTACTCACCAGAAAATTGGTTTCCCTGGTCATCACCTAAATTCACATTTGGGAATAATACCAATTGGATATCAGACTGAGGTGGGGGGTGGGGGGAGGGGATGGGTGTATGCCTACATGATGAGTGCATTGCACACCGTCTGGGGAATGGTCACTGATGTGCACTGTCTGGGGAATGGGCACGCTTGGAGCTCTGACTCGGGGGGATGGGCAGTACATGGGCAACGTATGTAACCTGAACTTTTGTACCCCCATAATAAGCTGAAATAAATTAAAAAAAAAAAAAGAAGAGCACTTTTAAACTATAATGTGCTATAGAAATATTACTTATTAGGTTTATTAAAAAATAAATGAGGAATGAGGGTGCTTCACATATTTTCATTTCTCTTTCCAATCATAAAATATTATTCTGCCCCGCTGATAGATATCCCTTACTTGGTGCTTCAATTTTAAAAGAATAATAATAAACCATTAAATTTGTGTAACCACTGACAGTTTGGAAAGTAACTGTTCAACAATACGTGAATGATTAAGTAACTTTATGAAAACTACACGGTAACCGGGAAAAATACAAGGAAAAAGCTGAGAGAAGTACCATTTACAGAAGTTCATTAAACTATATGCATTTATACCCATATAATGGCAAATGCATGGACAGCATTTATCATAACACTTGGTACATTTTAAGTGCTTGACAAATGTTACTATTAATAAATAACAACTTTTGGCAACAAGGCATGGGAAAAAGCTGGAATGATATATATCATAATTTAACAGTGATTGTGCTTCTTTTAAGAACAATGAATTTCTAATGTACTAAATAACATACTAAAACAAATTCACTAACTAAAAAAGAAAAAGGCAACCCCAACCCAAGTGCACCCAACTATCCTGATGGTAAGCAGCAGATCCAGGATTCAAAGCCAAACCTTCTTCTTTCTATGACACCAGGCTGTCTCTTCAACTCTACTTTGATTCTACTGTCTCTATATTCCACATAGTTAATAAGATTTCACATATTTATTAAAGCAAAGTCCTGGGATGGAAACCAGGAAAGTTGGTAAAGGGAGTAAATAATGAAACATAGTCTAAGTATCTTGTACAAGGATGAAGAGCAAGAATTTCTTGAACCCAGCCACCATAGGCAAGTCTTCTCAATTAGCAATAAGAATGACAACAATCCCCTACCACCACTTCACACTAATGTATGTGGAGGGAAGATGCCGCCTCCTGCTTCTTCAAGCACTGTAGACAAAGACATTTCAAGTACATTCTGCTGAAGAGCCACTTCATTGCCACCATATCATACTTTTTGAGACTCCATAGAGTGTCAAGATGTTCTCCTTGGGGCTGGCTTAATGGATCACTTCTGAAAGCATACACACAATTTCTTTAAAAGTCTGTTTTCAAAAGAGCCAAGAAAGAGGGTAGAGGAGGAGGTAAGGTGGGAATAACAGTATCCTGTCTTTACAGCTGTAGAGGCATATAAAGCTTCTGGATGAGCTGGGCTGGCGGCCTGGATCCTAATTGGAAACTCCTTAGGGTATCTTAACAGTTTCATCTCAACTGAGAACCAGCTGGTGGGTAGGTCTGTACCTCTCCTTTTCCCCTCTTAGCCTCTCTGTTCATTCTCCTTATATCCACCTCCCAAGTGCCTTCAAATTCATTTTTCTAATTGTACTAAATAGTACATTCATATCAATTTAGAACATTGCAAAGTAGCTCGCCAGAATTAATTTGGGCAGCATTTCTTAGAAAATGGTTTACTGACTTAATGTCAGAACAATAAACATTGCTTTACCCTTCTATTAAATAAAAGCTGAAAAGTTCTCAATTCTGATTCACATTTGGTCCCAAGGATTTTAGATAAGAGACTGTGGGCCTATAGTGCTCTTCATAAAATGTGAATATGGTCACACTTTCTCAGCCCTTTAGTGCTTCCCCGTCATATATGGGATGGAATCTAAATTATTTAATGTGATACAACAGCCTTTAAGCACTTTTTCAGTCTCCTCTCTTGATAATTTCCTCCTTGCCCTCCTACATAAAACTATTTCTAGGAGTCTGACCAACCATGACTTAAGATTAAGCTGAGTTCATCAATCATCCCACATATGTATCTTATATCCTTTGGGAAAGGATCAGAACCCAATCAGCCTCAAAGCCAACACAGGGTGCAGTCTATCTTCCTTGCTCTACCAGGTACACGTTCATCTGGCCACTTCATGTTTCCCAGCCTACATTTCTCATTTGTAAAATGGGAATCATGAAACCAGCAAGGTTGTTGTGAAGCTAAAGCAAGCTCGTGGATGTGAAAATACTTTGAAATGTACTATATGCATTAAAAGGGCTTTTACTGTCATCATTCTGAAACTGGAGTACTTGTCTGAAAGCAGACATGCTTCAAATTGCTAAATGAGCAGCCAGGGTTGTCTCATCTCCATGGAATGAGCTTAAAGTTAATGTGCATGAAGCTCAGTCATTTTTGTCATTCACAGAAGTGTTACATTTGAAGAGGATCTTCTATGGTTGGTGAGGTTAGAGCAGTTGGTCTCTATTACAGCTTCTGTAATTCATAAGAACTGAATGGATGAGCCTCACTCCATTATCAAAAAGAGGCAAGAGGGGCAGGATTAGTCCCAGGCTCTCACCTTTCTGGGCCTGTGTGTTTGTTTTATTTAGTTATTTTTGTTTTGCTATTGTTTTGGGGGGGATGTTAAGTTTTTTTTTATTTGTGTATTTTCATTGTTGCTGTTGCTTTTGCCTTTTCCTACATTGATGCACTACAATCTCCAATTAAACAAACAAAAAGTCCTAAATGTGAAAGTTCACTCAAACTCTCCATGAAGACTCCTCCCTCTGACAATGGGACATTTCATTCTTCTTCTTAGACAGGCACAGTGACCAGGAACCTCATTTATTTAGTCCAGATGCCTGAGCCATCTTCTTTACAACTGGAAGCTCTTTCCATTGCATAAGCCATCTCTGAACCAACTATAAGATTTAACAAGCAAAGAAAGCAAACTGGCGAATTCTCAGTATGATAGAAATGACTGAAATCAGAATTTTTCTTGAAAGTAGGTTTTGATAGAGAGGAGTTGCTGAAAGATTTTGGCAGAGAAGAATTTCAAAAAGAACAACAAGGAACTACCAATTAAAGAAGAGAGGTGGGTTTAAAGAACAAAGGAGGAAAGTCTGAAAGCAAATAAAAAAATATGATTGTTTGAAATTTCACATGCACAGGATACACTGCACATTGTTGTACTTAATTGAAATAGGTACCATAAACGAAAGAGAGATGGAAAATGAGTTTTTAGATAGGCATTACCAACTTTTGAGCTTCCTATTAGGTTCAGACCTAGGTTCAACGCTTGCGTGTTTAGGGAACAGCTGTTCATATTTATCTGAAAACTACTTGTTTTACCAATCATTCTTGTTGATGTTAAATCAAGCATGTAGAATTATAGTGCTAAGCTCCAATGTAGATGAGACAATCTGATTTTTCTTTGGACAATTTATATCTATGTCTTCATCATCACTGAACAAACATAATCAAATAAGCAAAAAAGGCACATCTCCATACAAATAAAACCAAACAATTAAAAAATGCAACATTAAAGAAATTACTGGTTCTATTATTTGAGAACTCAAAGACAGTCATGACTGGATTTCGAAATACCACATTTATGCATTGTGAATTCTTCCCTGTAAGGGAGAAGCATTATAAAGACAAATTAGTTAAGTGTTTACATCTGATTGGACCTCCAAAATCGATGACAAGTTATCTCCTAAACAAGGCCAAGTATTCATTTATGTAAATCAGATTTTACTCTAGGTGGGGAGTGGGAATCGAGAATGAAGTATGGGTTGGTAAAAATGAATTAAGAAAAAGCCTGAATTATAGATTTTTCATTAGAGCTAAATAACCCAGAAATGGTAGAGATGGATAAGGGTAGAAATGAAGGCAGAACCTATTAAAAATAAAAAGGCTTTTACCAGTAGTTTGTACTTGCGAACAGAGGAGGGACACCATGACTATTAAAAGCCCACTATGTGCTAGGTACTTTGCTAATTTACCAGTGTTGTCTCATTTAGTCCTCTCAGGTGAATATTATTATCTCCATTTTATGAATGAAGAAGCAAAGGCTCAAAATTGACAAACAGGATGCTTTTCAAAAGTTCCATTCATTCCATTGAATGAATGCTTTTCATTCAATTCTTAGAACCCATTTGAAACAATCGTATAAAGTGGTGATCAGTAAAATGGACTCACAGGTGATCTGGTTCTACTTCCCATTGATTGAAAAGTTTGTTCTGCTGTCCTGGTTGGTTAAACATCCAAGTGTTGCCCTCCTGAAACTTAGTCAAAAAAGATATCCTGCCCACGGGTGAAAGATTAAATAATTCTTTTCCCAAGGTATAGGAATCATGGCGCTTCTCTGCAGCATCCTTTGGTGATCAGATTACTAAGCTAGAAAGGTGAACTTACTGAATCCATTAAATATCTGAAGTGGATATTCTGATCACGTTATCTATTTAATACTATGGGTTCTATAGTAGAAAAATAGTTGTCTCTTTTCCTTATTATAGGGATATTTTACTCATCATTATAAAGACCATGCCATTACTAATGTTTACCTGGTGGGTGAAGAAAGGGCCACACAAACAATAGACTTTCAGGACAGGACAGAAAGGAAACTATCCCTATGGTGACATTTGCAATGAAAGCTCTTACAGCTAAAATAAGCCTTGTGGGTGAATTCAGGCAGTTAGTAAAGCAATAAGGACTTAAGTGTTAGACTTGGATCTTATCCTAACTCTGTAAAAGTAGCCTGTCTTCCCTTTATTGCATGAGAATTAGGAAGCCAATAGAACAGTCCTTGAGAACAACGGTGCAGGCCCGACCTAAGGTAGACATAGTGGATGATTGAGTGAGGGGACCAGCCCAAAAAACAGTTGGAGGAGTCAAATATGGTTGTACCATTAGCCAAGGAACACCAGGAAATGACTTCCTAACTGGATAACTCAATCATTTATCATGTACAACAACAAGAGAAATTCTATCACAGGTCCATCTCCCATTCTGCCAAAGTGGTATCAGGGAAAATGCTTCTGTACTCCACTGCCCTTCAGTTGGTTGTAACTACTCACTTTGTCAGGAGCCAGAAGCCTTGAATGGTCTCTCCAGAAGTCTCGGCTATGTGGCCTTTCAAGTCTTCCATGGCAGTCTCCAGGGCCCCTGGCTGAGTGGGAAGAAGAAAATACATAACTTAGAGAAGACTGAGCCCACTGTGTGCTTATGACTAGTTAGTATATTCCAGCAGCTCCACCAGAAACCTGCTCAGGAAAGATATAGTTCTTCAGGTGCCCATTTGTTCTAGGCACCATCTGCTAGAGAATTCAGTCTTGAACTCTGGTACTTACAAAGCTGTTCTCCTCAGGTGGAGCAAAAGTGATCTAAGTCCTATCTTCTGTAATCTTACTCATACTTTCTCATAGAAATGAAGACAACCATTTTCAGAGGGCCAGTTTTTCCAAACAAACACGTTTATCAGGAAGTTCAAAGCATTTAGTAATTTATACATCTTAAAATGAAACATTTCCTCTCTTCATAGAGCACACAAATAAAACACAAAATAGCAGCTTTCTTCCAATGCACTGATTGTAAATTTTAGCTGACTCTGGGAGATGAACTCTGTCAGTCTCTTCACCTCACTTGCTTCATCCTCCCCCAGACAGGTATTCTACTATGGGCCTAGCTCTGGTATAAAGATTGATTGGCACCTGTTCTAATAAGCTCACAGACCCTCTAGCTCAGTGATTCTTAAACTGTAGTGCACATAAGAATCACCCAGAGTATATGTTAAAACACAGATTTCTGGGACATACCCAGGTTTTCTGATTCTGTTGGTCTGGAATAGAACCTGCATGTCTTACAAGTGCCCTGGTGATGCTGTCGGTGTGGGGACCATCCTAAGAGAATCGTTGCTGTCTACACAGTCATTGTCAACCGTGGCTCCCCATCAGACTCACCAGGGAGCTTTCAAAATTCCTAAACCCTGGGCTGCATAACAGACCAGTTGTATCAGAAACTCAGTGGATGGGATTCACATATCAGTACATCAGGATTTTTTAAAGCATCCCAGATTATTCCAATGTGCAACCTAGGTTAATAACCACTACATCCCAGGGCTTGTCTAACCTAAGCCATTTCATTTTAATGATAAGGAAACTATGACCAATGTGGGAAGTAACTTGTCAAGTTCACTCAGCTTGTAAGTGGCAGAGATGGGACAAGAAACCCAGATCTTTCATGTTCAGGCCCAGAACACAGAGCTGCCCTCAAGTAGTTTCTGAGATCTCATATCTTCTCTGTATAATGGGATTTTAATGCCAAATATCTAACTTCCCAGCCTGGGGCCCTTCTCTCCCAAGAGAAAATAGGGATACTAGGCTGGCTAGGATGCATTCAAGTATCTCTTCCTCCCAGGGGTAAGGTGGTTGTAGCATTTTCATGCGTTTGTTTTCTCAAACTATGATAAAAGGCTTTGAAACATTTTGGTCACAGTGCCCACGGTTAAGAAAAATCTTAGGCCGGGCGAGGTGGCTCATGCCTGTAATCCTAGCACTCTAGGAAGCCGAGGCGGGTGGATTGCTCGAGGTCAGGAGTTTGAGACCAGCCTGAGCAAGAGCAAGACCCCGTCTCTACTAAAAAATAGAAAGAAATTATCTGGCCAACTAAAAATATATGTATAGAAAAAAATTAGCCGGGCATGGTGGTGCATGCCTGTAGTCCCAGCTACTCGGGAGGCTGAGACAGTAGGATCGCTTAAGCCCAGGAGTTTGAAGTTGCTGTGAGCTAGGCTGATGCCACGGCACTCTAACCCAACCAACAGAGTGAGACTCTGTCTCAAAAAAAAAAAAAAAGAAAGAAAAGAAAAGAAAAATCTTAAATGAGTATCCATGCATGAAATACAGGAAAAGTGGAGCTGCTTCCGATGAAGTGAGGGTAAATGATGTGGTTTTACCTGCTTAGCTCCCCAGCCTGCACCTTTAATTCATTCCACACAGCCCGAGTTTTCCAGGAAACGGAAAGAATAGCTCCTGGATGGAGTTGAGTGACACAGTTCGTATTCCAGATCTGTCATGAATTAATTCTGTGACTACAGCCCATTATTTGAATATCCTGGGCTTCCATTTCCTTATCTATAAGACAATTGACTGGACTAAACTAAAACTTTCTGAGCCAAGCTGATGATCAAAACTTCCTGTAAATCTTCAAGAAGATATGACCACACCCTTTACATTGAGAGATTCTGATTCTGGCATTTTCACAAGTTTCCCATTGGCTTGGGTAGTCAGCCAGTGGACCGAATGACATCTGACCCTCTATCATCCTTTGCTGCAGCTTAACGAGTTACCAGAAAGCTAATATGGCATTCCATGCTTGCTGACACCGCATTTCATGAAATCAGTGACTTCTGGTATATCAATCAAATGTGCCTTAAACTTCTGCTGACAGAGAGGGTTGTGTCAACATCACTCATTTCCAGTTACCCTATTGGCAGGGCTAGACTAGTTCCCTCTGATCCCATGACAATTCTCCCTTCACCCAACCTCAAGTCCCTGTGATGCCGTCTGACTCTATCAGGCCCAGGCCCACTGGTCAAAGTCCCCTAAAAAATAATGCTTTCTTTGATGACTCAACATGGGTATTTTTCCTGTCTCTCTTCCAATATTCACATAATTTTGGCCTCAACAAATATAACTCAGTAGTGAGTCTAATACTGTTCAGAAAAAAATTATAAGTGAAGTTGGAGAATAATGAAGTGATCCTAAAATAAGCATTTTGTTGAATGCTTTTATGCCAGGCACTTTGCCAAAAATATGTGAAGATGAACATATATATAATAATGTAGAACTTTTCAAAACCTTACTTGCCTTCCCTATGGAAAACAATTGGCAAAATCTATCAAAGTTAAAAATGATCTATCCTTTGATCCAGATTTCCATTTCTGTGAAGCTATGCTATAAAAATTCTTGCATATGTGCAAAATGACGTACCTGTAAAGCGTTATTTGCAGCCATGTTTGTGGATAGCAAAAATTTGAGGGAAAAACCCTACAAATATCCATCAATATGGGATAGTTGGGCATATTATCGGGAACATTCATACAATGTAATATGATGGAGGTATAAAAAGAATAAAGAAAATTGTGTTAATACAGAAAGATTTTAAAATATATTATCAAGTGAAAGAAAGAGATAATTAGAGTAGAAGGTAAAATATGCTAACTTCTGTATAAAATGGAGAGGAATAAGAAAAAATATTTGTATTTGCTTATATATGGCTAAAGTAACTCTAGAAAGATATATAGAATCTTCTTAATATTAACAGTGGTTCCCTACGGGTGAAGAAGGAATGTGATGAGAATGGAGTATGAAGATGATGTTTTACTGTACACTTTTTCAAAAGTTAAATGCTAAAAACAAAGTGTTCTTTATGGTAGCCTCGGAAGTTCTGTCAATGTTCTCACCTCCTGTGCTATCCCTATCTTTAGTAGAAACATTGGTCAAGTTTGTATAGAACATAGAAGGGAAATGTGCCCAGTAGAGATTTATACTCTCCTCCATTTTATTATTTTTAGTTACTATAATAAATTAAATTTGGCCACTTACTGTCAAAATAAAATAAAGTGTGTCAGTACTTTGACTTGTGCCTAGGACATCAAGGTTTAAATCAGCCTTTCTCATGGCTGCCAGATTCGTCATGAGTCATCTGGTCATTCTATACATCAGTTTCCTCATTTGTTAGAAGGATAAGGTAACAATAGCTGTAACTGAGAGACTGAGAGATGCCAAGAAACAATGGTATATAAAAAATTGATAAATACTGAATAATAAAAGGTATTATCATCATTCTCATTATTGCTCATATTAAATAGAAGGGAAATAATTGTACCAGAATTTGGGGATAAAATGGTTACTGCAATTGAAAAATTAGTTCTGAGACTCCTTACAGCCTAAGGCAAACAGGAAAATATGATGGAATAATATGTACACATCATCTGACACAGCACAATGGGCAATATCATCTCTTATAATCTAGCACTGAATAGTTTCAGTCAAGCCTACTAGAGGAGTGTCAAAGACATATATGTTTGTTTCCTTGTGTTCTCCTGAGCTAGACTAGCCTGCGGCCAATTGCCACACAAACAATGTCCATGCTTGCACTAATTTTTCCCCATACAATGAGCTTCTCTGCTAAACATTAAGAGGAGGGGTGACATCGAAAAAGTTTCTGGGGACTCAGACACATCTCTCTTGCTGGTACCATCACGGCCACACAGGAATCACTTTGCAATGAACACATAAGGTAAGAAAATCAGCTCTAAATCAAGTATGATTTGTGAAGTCCAAACAAATTTGT